>NC_091791.1:178677500-181177500 GCF_041296235.1 Equus asinus
GTTAGTCTTTCCATTTACTCAGAAAGTGGATTTGACAACAAAATGGATCTAAGGAGATCCTTGCTGACTTGGAGTTAGTGTTCTGTCAATCTGAATTAAACTATAGTCAAAAAAGTCCCCCAAAAGTTTTAAATGTGGTGAAAGGAACTTAGGAGAGAACTTGATTTTAATATTTCCTGTCCTGGTGAAATTTAATAGTTAGAGAGACTCTTCCCGTTCATATTCTAGGGAAGAAGTGAGAAAGGGGAGGGCTAATAGTGTGTCAAGATCTGCTGTAACTTATTCCCAGTGTCCTCAGAGGCGGACCTGCCCTTCATTTTATACATCACCAATAAACATGAACGCTCCTTGGTCACATCTAAAGCCCTCACAAAATGTTACCAGTGTTTACGTGGAGATCTTCATTTCCCCACATATCCAACTTGAACATTAAGTTGTATTGATTTACCTGATTTCCTTATGGTCAAAAAACGTACTTCCCTCAGACACTCTCAAACAGCAAGATCACCTAATGAGAAATCCCTTGAGTGTTACATTGCCTTTCAATATGAGCCCCAGTGCCTTTCCAGATCACTTATTTCTGTGTGTCCGCTTTTTGCTAGAAGCCTCTTAGTGATGTACATAATGCCCTTAATAGATTCCCAAGGCCTTGCAAAGAAAAATATCGTTTGTCTGGCTGTCGAGTTTGGGTAGCAAGGAACCCTGCCACTGCATGACTTCATCCGGCCATCCAACTAGTGGAAGTAGTACCTCCACAGCGTGAACAGTTGCGGCCTGTACCTTGAGGTTCTTCGGAGAAGCCCTCACAGAACAACGTGACCCAACTGTTCAACTCCTAGCTCTGCTTGCAGATAGTCACCTCCAGGGAGCTTCTGTGGTAGTTCATAGTATTTAAAAAAATAAACAAGCATTTTCTTTGTCTATAATTTATAGGTAAATCTGGTCATATACCAACCACAGTAGAGACTCTGGTTTTCGAGGTTCTTACCCTTTAGCAATACTTGTCCATGGGTTAATTCCTGGACAGAGCACTGGCCAATATATGAACACCACCACCAGCTAGAAGAGTTTATTTCCCAAAGTGAAAAAAAATACACTGCATGGTAAGAAGGGAGCAACAGAAGGAGAAGATAGTCTCAGAAATGATTTCATCTTGATTTTGAATTAAACTCCCAAACTCATATTGGATTGAAAAATCAAAATCAGACTTCACATTGTTGAGTTGGAAAATGTCAGATATGAAATATTTAAACTGTGGAATACAGTCTTTGACTTTGGGTTATAAAACTTTAATTTTGTGAGTCGGTAGCACTCCAATAGTTCAATATTTTTAATTCTACAAATCCATGTTTATTAACTTTCAAGGTTTAAGCAGTATCACCAAGTCTATTGAAACTAAATTATTCTGACTTGTGAGAGCTATAGGGTAGCTATAATTTGTTTTCTGTTTCTACGTAAGTGACAAAGACAAAAGAAAGAACAAATAAAAGGCATTGATTGCCACACAATCCCTTTTTATACTTTCAAAATGACCTCAAACTCTAGCTGATGATTAAAAAAAGATTTGAGCCTAGACAGTTTTAATTGTGGAGTTTTCCTACAGAAGTTAGGTGGTGCTTAATACGGGGGCGTCCCATGTAGTTAAATTGCTTCCATAAGATCGTTGCTAGGAAGTTAACTGTATGCCTCTCAAAGAAGAAACATTGCTTTCTTATCTTCTCTTTATTTAGGAAATATGAACTGAGTATCCTTACGACAGTTTTAAGAACCTCTACCTTGATTTCATGATTAAAGGGGAATACCAAAAATTACTTGCTAATAACAGTGATAATGTTTCATCCTCCTCCATTAATACCCTTTTCTTGTAATTCCCCATTGCTTCATCCCTATTCCTAGTGATTACCTAACATGCCACTGTTGATTTTTTAATTTATGCTGCATTTGTCAACACCTACTATGTGTTAAGTTAATGAAGTCCTTTAATGGGACAGCTGTGATGTCACAGAAAGAACCCCCACACTAGGAAAGAGAAACCCACACTCCATTCCTGGTTCTGCTCTACCAGCTGGCTCGCCTTAAGCCTGTACTTAAACACTTTGAGCCTCCTTCTTTACCCACAAAATGAAACTGGTATTTACTCACAGGGTTGTTGAGAGCATCACAGACGTAATAAATATGAAAGTGCTTTTAAAAACCTAAAGTGTTTTAAACAGCTCAGTAGGGCAATGTGTTTGGTAAATAGTGCAGCACATGTCTTTTGGGGTTATCTCAAGATTTTTCTGTTTTTGTAGGTGAACAATGGACTCTTGGATTTTTACACACTACTGCTATATCCATAGCAGCTGCTGTTGACTTCCACATCCAAGTTAGATTATCCAACACAGTTTTGATGAAATTCATTCCTCCACCTAACTTAATCTGGATGTAATTTAGTTTGCTGCCAGGGAAGGAAAGTACATTTGCTGTAAACCCAAAGTCCTGGTTGCTAGCAAGAAAATTGAGTATGTTTTGTTTATTACTTTTGTTTCATATATAATGTATCCGACTTCATGATGACGAGTTACCCTTGCATCTGGAATCTGCTGAACATGCTCTACGAAAGCATTGCCCACTTCGGAGTTACCAAGTCAACTTGGAAGACCAAGTGACTCTCCTAGGGGCTGTTTTCTCTGCAACTTTATGATAATGATCCATTCAGTGATGAGTCTTTTCTGGGCTCTACAAAGCCTTGTCTTTATCCCACCTCATTTTTATGAAGTCAGCTACTGCTATTCTGAGTCCGAAGTTCTTGGAGAATCTTGTTCAAAATGAAGATTCTTGTCATCATCCCTGGATGTTCTGTTCCCTCGTTACGTCACTGACACTTTTCTGAGTCGTCTTTCTTCTGTATATAAACCTGCTTCCTATGTCTGTCAGACGGCAGTCCTGTTCACCTTCTCTGAAGGCCAAATTTGCCCCTAGGAAGCTTTGACTCACAGAGCTAGAACTTACACAACAAATCAGCCAGGGGGTTGGGTGAATGTTTTTTGTTCTTGTCTGGAGTCATCACATGTTAGAATGAACATATTTTGAATTATTTACTCTCCAAATTAGAAAAGCTTGTCTTCTTTTCGGCATGTAATTTACTTATGAGGGATGGGGAGAAGTTGAAGGCAATGTGTTTATGGCACCAATACACATAAAAGTTCAGTCTTTAATAACATGCTAGTGAAATAAGGAACCAACTCATTCTCCAAAAATAACCAGATCAGATTGAACTTTGATGAGTCTTATCAAGTGGCAATAGGAAAGTACAGTAAACCAATACCCAAAATAACCGTGGAGAAGTATGCCTTAAAGTTGTAACTTATCCACTGATTTACTAAAGCTTCGGGAACAATCACGTCAATCACAGGTCCATGTGTACCAAAAACAGTAGAATTATCTTCTTTTGTTCCTCAATAATATACTGATTTCTTTAACATATGGCTCTATTAGTGGTGATAAGTGACATTTTCACGAGAGATTGTTAAACTTGTTAAAGAATCATGCAGTTAGTTCTTCAACCTAACATAGGGTAATTAGTCATACCAGTTTTTCTCCTCAGTGCGTCTTTCTTTCAAATGTGTACAATGACAGTAAGTGACTATGAGAACTTAACACTCTGGAAGAACTCCCTATGCTTACGACTTAAGAAGAATGTCTTCTTTCTACTGTACTTCAAGTGAATAGAGACTCATTTTGCAACTCTCACATCCCACTATCTGCAAAGCCCCATGCCAGAGCTGCCCTCGAGGAGTTGGGGTTCTGGTGGGGCACCAGGATGGTAAGTGACCAGTTACACAAGTCGTCACTCAGTTATAATCACGGAACTAGAAAGAACAACCACAAGGTGAGTGATGTCCAGAATTCCCAGAAGATAAATAAATATTAAATGTTTTTATTCTCCCTTTTTGACTAAGAAATAGCACAAAAGGAAAGTTTTTTAAAATTATATGAGTAAGCGATCTGTGGCTTTTGCCATGAAACTGGGCAGTTTCTGTGGTCTTTACAAGGAGGAGGTAAAGTCTTGGTGATTTCGTTCATCAAAGCTTAATTTGCTTCCGGAAGGAGACCTCATTAAAGCTTGCCCCCTCTCCAGCCCTCAGAAGGTGTTCCCAGGGCACTGTAGGAATATCTTATGTTGTAAAAAGAATTTTAGGGGCTGGCCTGGTGGCGCAGCGGTTAGGTGCACACATTGCACTTCTCGGTGGCCCACGGTTTGCCAATTCGGATCCTGGGTGTGGACATGGCACCGCTTGGCAAAAGCCATGCTGTGGTAGGCATCTCACGTATAAAGTAGAGGAAGATGGGCATGGATGTTAGCTCAGGGCCAGTCTTCCTCAGTAAAAGGAGGAAGATTGGCAGTAGTTAGCTCAGGGCTAATCTTCCTCAAAAAAAAAAAAAAAAAAGAATTTTATTCACCAAAGGAGACAAATCACGTTTTTAAAACTTAAAAAAAAAAAAAAAAAAAAAATTTCTCATCATTTTAAGTGTCTACATCCATCTTGCTTTTCAGGTCATTCTGAATTGGTGAACCCCTACCCAAATGTTAGCTTTAGAACCTTAATCCCCTTCATCAGACAGGTTTCACAAAGGAACCTTAAATATCTTAGTAGAATTTCCTATTTAAAATAAACCTTTAAGAAAAAAAATTTACAAGAGTATCCCTTGTAACTTATTTGCTATTGCAAAAATAAATAGAATTGATCTATAATTAATTTATAATGGGGACTTAGCTAAATAAATGAAGTTACACCCCTAGACTAAAATACTATGCAGCCATTAAAAAGGATGTTGATGATATACATATTCAAATATGGAACAGGTTCCAAGCTATTAAGCAAAAAAAGGCAGAGTGCAGAACACATATATAGGTTGCTATCATTTGTGCAGCGAGTGACTAACTGCAGACATATATACTGGCAAATGCAGAAAACATCTCTGCAGGGATATATAAGAAACTGGAGACATGTAAAATCTGCCTCTGGGAGAGATTCTAGGAAATTTGGGGTCATAGTTGGGAGGAAGGCTTGTTTTCACTGTATAACCTTCTGAACTGCTTGAACTTTTTTTTTTAACCACATGCTTGCTTTAACTTTAATGATTTTAGAAAATAATATTAAACATTTAAAAGCTGGAATAATCAATAACTTATTTTAAAATAAATATGAATTAAGATCAAGTAATCGAGTAAAAGGGAAATTATTTTTTTAATTATGCCTTTATATCACAGCAGATCGTTTTGTAATGAAAACAACCCTTCTAAATTGTAAATTTGCATTTACAATATGTCCGTTTTTCCTGAAGTGAAGTGTGCTCTTTGAGTAAGTTCTGGGAGCTCAGGAGAAATCCTTTGCACTGAATCACCAAGCAGTTAGCTCCTCCAGTCTTGCAGACAGAAAGGGCGCCAGGAAAGCAGCTGCATTCATGGAAAAGGAGAAAGCGAATCAGGATGCAGCCCTGTGACCTCTGGCAACAAATAGCTCTCAGTGTGAAACGGGCACTAATAGAACATTCGATGCTGAAACCCTTTGCCTGAGCCAGAGTAATTAGGACTGTAATTCAGATTTGGGATTTTTCTCTGAGGTTTCACAGCTTATGAAGTCAGCAGAACAGGGTTATTAAATCATAGCCTAGTACCAAGTCAAAGAGATTCTTGTAAATGTAGAAGACAGGGAAAATGCAAGCTCCAGCTGAGCAGTCCTGTGGGTGAGGCGATGAACCCATCCACGGCACAGCTAATGACCTGTTTTAGGGGCACAGCTCATATATTCCAAATAACAGGGGGGAAAGAATTCCAAATAGCTTAACATCATTAAACCCAAAATGCTATTGGATCCTTCCTCTGTGGCATCGTAAAATCCCTTATCCAAGTGGAGAAGGGATACGCTTGCTGTAAATCATGGAAAGTTTATGCCACCCCAGATGCAAACTTCACACTAACTTGTTCACTCTGGGGAAGGTTCATGGGTTTGCTTTGTTTGGGGGTTTGGCTTGTGTTTTTTTTAAAGCAATAATAGTCTTTGTAGGATGGCTGCCATGTCAGCATTTATCTTGAAACTCGTGGATATGAGTTCTGACTGGAGTCACCTTTCTGACAAGTGTTATTGCGACTGTGTTTTATATCCCTGTTCAGAATGGTTTCTAATGATAATGCTCTGTCTACCTCGCTGCTTCACACTAAATTATAGATGCCACAGTGACAGGGCAAACCGCATCCGAGCGCAGAGCTCAACTCCCCGTGTGTGATGTCAGTGCCTCCACCCTTCTGTGCCCGGAATCAAAAATGGGAAGCAAAGATATGCAAAACATTTGTGCTTAAAAATAATGTTCTGTCAGTTATTAAACAAGTGATATTTCATTTAATCAGCTCAAGGGATTATTTTAAATGAAAAGGCAGAGAGGATGATTTTATTAACACATTCCTGCCCTGGAGTCCTACTGTAATAATTCTTTACCTGCCTAAATTAAAAAGTTATAATTCAGCCTGTCTACAGGAAGAAGTTCTGGGTGATTGGATTTTATTAGTTCTTTGATTTTTAGTTGCTCACAAATGGAGGTAAAGGCTGAAAAGCTCATCCTATAGCAGTGAGAATGTTTTAGCTACTTAATAAATCACCTCTTCTCTAGACAGTGATTGTATCCAGGACTTAGAAAGCAAGTGTGCTTCTGAATACAGGATTTTATCCAAATGGGGTCCATCTGACCGATCCACTTATGTATTTGAACCTCCGTACAGTTCATTCCACTGCATGTTTAAACCAATGTGGGAGACTAAGCTACTATCAAAATATATTTCTAAATGTTATTTAATTGTCAATTACACATAAAGCACTCTGCTAGGATCTGGAGGAAGAAGAGACAAAGAGCTGAATCAAGTCACATTGCTAGTCCTAATGGAGCTTGCAGGCTAGCAGGGGACGGACCCATCTAAACAAAGAATACAAGGGAGTCAGAGAAACAAAAGAGCAGAGAAAAGAGAAGCCAAGAGGCTGACTGGAAGCTTCCGATACCTACCCTGTCCCCGTGCAAGGAAGCAAAATCATTGTCACACTTTTTATGAAGATCGTGTTTTTCAGTTCACGAAGTCTTTTCAAATACATCATCATGATTGCTCATTTGAGTTCCAGAACAATGCCGTGATGTTTAGGAGTGTATTATTTCCATTTTGCGAATGAGAAACTGCAAGCAGAGAAATAGTTTTTGCCTGATCATTGATGTTATGAGTTAAACCCAAACTTCAAAGTCTGTCCTTATTAAAGCAAAGATTGCTAACCTGGGGCTCTGTTTGATCATCCCATGTCAAGAGGAACACTGTATCCAAAACTGTGTGTATGGACAAAAGCGCATTCTTCTTGGGAAAAGAGTTCGCTCAAATTCTCAAAGTGGCCTATGAGTCCAAGAGATAATAAGAATTACTGTTTGAATAGAATCTTATTCCTCAGTTTTTATATCTGGCTTTTCATTAGTCACTAAGCTATTTTTATTTTTCCTAGAGAACAGTGGATATATCATAAGAGTTCCAGTCTGCACAGTATTTAGACACAGCTCCACCCTGAGATGCCTATTGCCTCATTGATTTCTACAAACTGGGTACTGCAGCAGCTCCTTAAAGGCTTGTTCATTCACTTATTCATTCATTCATTCACCTAAGTGCTCCTGCTGAGTCAGTCTCTACCCTTGAGGTACAATGTGTAATTGGGTCATTAATTTGTTTATTCAACCCAAATTCTGTGTGCAAAGACCTCCAGCAGGTATTTTCAAGGATATAAAGATGAAAAAGAAATGGGACCTGCCCTCAAGGATCTTAAAATCTAATAAGAGAAGGAAATTGAAAACAACTATAGAAGAAGCAAGACAAAATTAAGGTGTCATGGTAGGAGGAAAGTAGATTATCAAACTGTCAGCCTTCTAGAGAGAATACAAAAATAAACACAGGAGAACTTTCTGGAGGAGGGTTTAAAGGTGCATTTTCAGTTCCTTTCAGAAGTAGCTCTCTAGGGAGGATGTCCTCTAGTCCATGTTAATTGTCATACTCTTCCAAATTCTCTTCAAACCTACAAATGGTGTTGGTCATCTAGGTACTGCTCCAACCCATTATCAACAGTTATCCCTATTCCCTTGGGCAGAGTTATCTTGGCTATAAGGAAGGAGGGAATTCAGCCAGAGTGCATTTGGTGGGAGAGTGGCTTTCTGTTGCATTTGGAACGTACTCCTATCATTTTCACTCATTTTCAGTCCTTTTGATGGATCTCTCCAGTTGGAAAAGACTCAAAACCAATTTCAGTGCAGATGCAAATAATCCTAACAAATTATTCTATAAATATACCACAAATAGCAATACTTTGTGAGGTTAATAGCTCTTACTATCAAATAAGGAAACTGAAAAACAGAAGCTGTGTCCATGTGAGGAAAGTGGATTGATGCTAAATCCAGAGATCTGTTTGGTTCTTCTGGTCAACGTGACTGTGCTACATACAATCTAGAAGAATCCTAACATTCAATGGGTTGGCTCCTGATCTACAGGGATTCATGTCTTTTTCAAAGTAACTAGTCATTTGGCAACTCCTGTTCTAGATGTGTGTGTGGAAGGTGAGGGAGGGCGTGTGGTGGGGCTTGGAGACAGGACCTCACCCTACTTCTCATTGGCAGAGAAGGGAGAGTAGAGCCAGCTCTCTGAAGGGCAGACTAATTGTGTTAAAGAGCTCTTGCAAATCAGGACTGAGGAAGCCATGGATGGGAGTCGATGTACCCTGTCTTCTTTCACTGAAAATAACCCATATGTTGACAATTCTATGTACAATGTATCAACCCAAAAATTTCCACTTAAATTAGAAGATATAAGTCACATTATATGGCCGCATATATATCAAACTTTCTGACTGAATTAGGATTTTCAGTTTAATACAACAGATAATGAAATATAGATGCCATCCTCAGTCAACTTATTTTCTTTGGAAATTGCATTCTAGAGACAGGAGGGTTCAGGACTGGGATGGAAGAATTCCTGTACTATTTAATGTAGAACTTGTAAAAATTATGGCCAAAAAATGCATGTTTTAATTAATAGTATTACAACATTAAAAAATTTCTCCTAGCCTTAGTTCTTCCAGAATCAGGGGACTTATTTTCTAAGTTGAGAAATTATAATGGTTAAAAATCCACAACTAGCATGTATGGGAGGCAGTAATACCTGGTAATAAAATTAACAACAATAATAATAGCAGCAAATAACAAATGAGAACTTCCTATATGCCAGGCAATGTGCATACATTCTCTCATTTAATTCTCGCCAAACCCTTTGAGGTAGGAACTGTTATTAACCCCATTTTACAAGAGAGGGTGAGTAAGTTGTCCCAAGGTTACAGACCAATAAGCAGTGGGGCCAGGATTTGAACCCAGTGTCCTGACCCCACAGCCCGTGTTCTCCTCCACCACTCGGTGTCAAGGGCAGGACTCTAAGGTCAGACACACCTGACTTTGAATCTGTTCTCACAGCTGGGTAACCTTGGACAAGTTGTTTTACTTTCTAAGCCTTAATATCTGTATCTGTAAAATTGATATAATAATGCCACTTCAAAGGATCATGTGAGGATGAAAGAAAACCCTGTAGAAAAGCACAAAGTAAAACCCCATATTATGGCCCATTACCTTGCACATAAATGTTCACAGAATCTAGGGGATTTCTAGGAGAAAAAAAAAGAATAGAGTCTTGCAATAACAAATTGATTAAAGTGACAAATTAGATGGCTAATGTAAGTTTTGAGAGTAAATGTGTATACATATAAATTTTAATGTGTATCCATATAATTTTTTTTTTAAAGGAGATCTCTTTTTTTTAAGATTTTATTTTTTCCTTTTTCTCCCCAAAGCCCCCTGGTACATAGTTGTATATTCTTCATTGTGGGTCCTTCTAGTTGTGGCATGTGGGATGCTGCCTCAGCGTGGTTGGATGAGCAGTGCCATGTCCACGCCCAGGATTCGAACCAACGAAACACTGGGCCGCCTGCAGCGGAGTACGCGAACTTAACCACTCGGCCACGGGGCCAGCCCCATACATATAATTTTTATCTCTGAAGATTACTTCATTTAACTTTTGAGTTATTCTCATTACAACTATCAATAGAATTTTAGTTAAAAAATTCATTGTTTGTTAAGAGTGAACTTCAAAAGTTGACATTGGATTAACTGGGCAGATCACTCTCAGAACCTGGAACCTGGAGGCACAGCTATGGTGGTGGTGAAGACATTATTCCCCGCTGCAATGGATTATGTTAAAAAAAAATCTCAAATATGAAAATAAAAAGTAGTTCATGCATAAAGCATGATGCCCAGAAGCATATTAGATCTGTTTATCTCTTTGTTTAAAATGAATGCTACTTGGTAGAGTTTACATAACATGGCAGGGATCCTCTTGATAAAGTGTTTCTATCACCTGGGAACACACCGGCTCATTTCCTCAACACCTTTCCACATGACTAGCTTGCCAGCAAGTATAACAGCAAACAAAGTTTTAATAGGTCAAGAGCAGAGTAACTGCTCACATTAACAGGAGGGAGAGGAGCGCTTGACGTGCACCGAGGCTAATAACTGACACTTTCGGCATGCATGTTTGAATGCTGCTTAATAGGGAGTTTAGAAGGAAAGGCTTTTATAAGAGCCTGAGATTACTTACAAGCTTTGGGTAGAAGGAAGAGGGGAAGCAGAGCCGCATCGCTGTGCATGCCCACTTGAGAATGGGGGTGTACCTTAAGGCAGGTGGCTCATCAACCATTTCTCCATCCCTTGTCTGCTGAGCAACTCCCAGGTAACGGCATTACTAAGTTTAAGGATTGACTGCATCTCTTCCATTTTCTTTAAAGCTGTCCAAACTAAGAGAGCCTCTCATCTTTATTTGCTTCTTGTCTAAGAGAAGCTGCTACTTAGAGACTGTTTTTGTCATATCACGTCGGTTTTGCTGAAAGCTGCAACAAGACAGATAAACATATGATCTATTTTGGAACCTTTTTCTGCCTACAAGGAGGGAAAAAGAAGGTTGAATGTCTCCCTTCCTTCCATCCTTCCTTTCTTTCCTTCCTTTCTTTCCTTTCCTTTCCTTTCCAGAATCCGTCCTTTCTCTCTTTCCAGCTTTGCCTTCCTAGGGCAGTGTGATTATTTATGAGGTTAATAGCATCTACAGAGTTCATTGGCCCCCTTTTTCCCCCAGAAACACAATCATAAGTTTCAATAAAGTTTTGGGAGTGTTCAAATGAAATAGCTATGCTGCTAACACTGGCTTTGGCAGCCCGTAAATGGCAGAATATGCTCAATATTGTTTTTATCCTTTCTGCATCACCAAGAGGGAGACAAAATCTGCTACTATATTTAAACTGAAGAATGGACAGACTTCTTTTTGTTGCAAAATCTGTCTTTTGTGTAATTGAAGCCCCTTTAATAATGCAGGCTGTGGAGAAGCTATGTAGAAAAAGAATTGGAAGTTCACGTGGAATCTTCCTTAGACACTACCCACTGGAGCAAATAGGGAACTTTGTCAATATGTATTCAGGCTCCTGAGGGATACGGATCAGTAACTGAATCATAGGTAAATAGATAGATTAGATATGGCAGTGGTGGGGAACGCATGCTGGAAAACAAATCCACAAGAACAATTTTACAGGGCCTGCCTTCTATTTTCATAAGGAAACTAAGCCAAATAATCTGACAAGGGCGGAAATCAAATCATCTGTCAAGTTCCTCTACCTTTCATTTATCACACAGTTTAATACCGTAATGAAAAATAGCAAATGAAAAATGAAGTGAGTGACCAATGAAAAAGGCATTCTCTGAGGATACAGTAATGTGTTATTAGCCCAAATCCTCCACCCCTGTACACGTATAACTGCCAGGGGAGGCCCCGTGGTCACACAACCCTTTTCATTCAAGTATGACAGATCCTGGGCTGACACTAGCACTGTGGTTGGGAGGGCTGCGCATACATGAAAGCTTCCCTCTGTCCTTCAGTCCTCTCAGGCTCCTATATTTTTTTATCCCTTCATTACATCAAAATCTGAGCTAGTACAGGGTTGCTGTATGTGAGCAGAAGCCTAGTAATTCCATACTCAGCAAAGAAAGTGGGACGAGAGGATGGAAGTATCTTGTGAACTGTTCACTACATGTCCAAAGGTTGGTCTTCACAATCACCATGTAAGGTAGTTCAAACCCCATTTTCACAACGGAAGGAACTGAAAATCAGAACAATTAAAGCAATTTGTCCAACCCCTAAAAGTAGTGGAGGGAGAATTCGGACCCAGGCCTAGTTGATAACAAAGCCATGTCCTGCCCGCTGATCTTGCTGCTTCCCGTAATCCAAGAAGGTAGAAATGTCTCGTCAAGTTGGACGCTAGGGCACCTGAGTGAGAGTAAAGGGAATAAAAAGGAACTTTGTAGACGGCTTTAAATCTAAAATCCAAATAATAATGGCTAACGCTTACTGGGTGCCGAGCATTTTTCAAAGTCCTATATTAACCTATTTGATCCTCACAATAATCCTCAGAGTGGGTACTATTCTTAATATCATTTCCAGATGATGGACCCGAGGCTCAGAGAAGTCCAGGAACTAGCCCAAGTTTACACAGCTAGCAAGCGGTAAAGCTGGGATTCCACCCTAAGCAGCTGCCTCAAGAACCTTCTTCCCAACTGCTACCTCTCATGGCCTCTTTAAAGCCTAAAGACCAGGAGGGGAGTGAGAACTTGCCTTGGGCAAAAAGGGTATATGGCAGCCCGTTGGTTTATTATAAGAAAAAGCCATCAATAAGAAAATAGTTTAAGGAGCAGCAATGTAATAGCTCCATTTAAATAATACCACCCATTAAAATAAAATATCATTTATCCTCAATTCTCCTGTCTAAATAGTATGAGCTTGGGGAAGAGATAACATTTATTTTACCCACTTGGTGCAGTCTAGCAGATTGTGGGTACTCAAGTCAGTCTCTTGCTCCTAAGCCAAGATGATTAATAAGGCAGAATATATTTATTTCTAAGGAGCAGAGGAGTTGATTCTGATTTAGGCAGTATGTGCTGGGGAGCTGCAAAACAGAATTGACCTCAGCATAATTAGGTTGGACGTGGTGGAGTGAGGACTTGAACACAAATAGTTCTATTTTGACAAGCAGAATTCAAGAGCGGCTGGTTTCTTTTTTTTTGTCCTTTTTCAAAAGGAGGAGGATGATTATTTAATATTTGCTGAGTGCCAACAGTGTACTCAGCGCTGCGCAAGACCTCGGAACTGGATGCTGGAAACTGCCTGAAGGGAAACGTTAGCAAATTAAAATCCATAGAATCAGCATGAGGGTGGCTGAGGAATACCTGATTAGAGGAAGAGTGTCCCCCGCCTGTCCCAGAACAACAAAAAAGGAAGCGCTAAGGCGAGAAAGAAAAACCTGTATGGGTCACCTGGCAGGGATGCAGTGGCGTGGAAAAGTATGCTTTAAAAGAGAGAACTCCCACCTAAGAGCAGCTAACAGAAAGGAACATAAACTTCAGCAGGCAAGATGGAGGGCAGGAAGAGGAGGAATCAATTCAAAGAACAAAGACCTCGAGGCAAATGATCAGCCTTCCCAGAGTCCTTCAAGGGAAGGAGGCCTGGAGGGAAGGCAGCCGCAGGTCAGGGTGCTGTGAGCGGCCCTAGGGATACACAGAGCACAGTAGATTATCGCTTTGCCTGGGTGCGTGGTCCAGGGCACAGGGAGTAAATCTCTGGCCCAGGGGCTTGAGGGGAAGAGCGCTTTGGGTGGTGAAGGTGATGCTGTGTCCTTGACATAGGGATATCAAAGCCACTGCAATCGAAAATACATTTCATGACCTGACCAGGGGCTGATGGCCCTCACTTGGCAAGTCCTAGAGCAGCCAAAAAAAGAAGCTGACCACAAATGCCACCACATCACCTGTGGTCACAGGCAGTGGCCGCAGCTCCAGGGCAGGCAGGTCTCCCGGGACACCCAGCCTGGGGACGGTGAGCTCGGGGCTCCCCTCTCAGTGAGTGAGGTGCCATTCTGGAAAGAAACACTGCAAGTGTGGAATCATAGCAAATTGGAGAAGACTTAGAAGTTATGGAGTCCTTTGAAGGAGTCCCCAAAACCGTGGATAAAGAGAACTGGTGGGTGTGATGCACGCCGACTTTCAAAGGACTTTAAGAAAGAGAGAAAGAAAAAAATAATCCTTCCAAGAGGCTATTAAGCAAAATTGGTAACCATGGGGCAAGTGTTAAAATTCCGTTACATCTTAAAAACTAGTTAAGAGATGGAAAGCAACGAGTAGAATAAAAGGCCATTTCTTTCTGTAGAAAGTGGTTAATTGTGGGGAGCCCAGGGGAGAATGCTGACCAGCTTTCTTCAGTCTTAATAACAACCTGGAAGAGGAAGATGAAAAGCAAGATGGCAAAACTTGTTGATGAAAAAGAATTATTTAAGGGTATTTGAGTCATGGAAGGGTCTGAGAGAGTCTAGAAAACACAGAGACCTGGGGGAAAAAAAACAGGAAAATTAAAAATATCCCAGCAAGTAAAAATTCGGCGAAAGCAGGCAGAGGGCAGTCCATCTCAGCAGGGAGAAGGAGATGCTGAGATTACCTGAATGCGTCTCTCCAGACTCGGCGTGCTCGGAGTGGGTGCCCCGAGCCACGTTCTTTTGTAGGATTCGCTAAGACGAGGCCTTGGTCATGTGGACACTAGTTTATCATCTGTCACTGTTAGAGCCGAGCTACCCAGGATTTCATTTTCTCTAGCTATAAAATAAGGACAATAAAATTGGCCTTATTTGGGAATGCTGAAGGATCAGATCTGTTATTGATTGAAAATTCCAAGTAAGACAGTGTCACCCCCGTATATTTACTGACTGAATTAGTGGACAATTCTCCAAAACACCCAACTGGCTTTTGTGTTCCATTCTTCTGCCTGCCTTTGGCACATGACAGAAGCTCTTTTCTCCTCACAAAAATAGCTGCTTTATTTCTACAGATGGCACCAAAGCATACCCTGCATGTGTAAGTCAGTCATTGTCCCCTGGAGAAAGGTGGTGGTTCATGAATAGGAAGTTAATCAGCTTCTTATGAGATAAATTCTAGCTATTTCAAATTTAAAGAAAATACTGTCCCACTCTGAAGCCCAATGAATAATATCGCAGGATGCCAGGAAGTAAGTTCATACTCTTTGCTACTTCCCGCCCCAACTCTCCCATCCCCGGCCACCTGGAGAAAGAGCCCACCCTCTGAAAAACATAACTCAGGAGGCCAGAGTTTAGGTCGACTTGGTGGCTAAACTGGATGGTGTCAGAGTAACAGCAGAAGTAATGGTAAGAGGGGCTGATATTCTAACATTTGCAAAGTACTTTACAGTTTAAGAAGTGCTTTCATGTCCATTACTTTGTTTGATTCTCATAAGGAGCCTGTTGTGGGAGTCCACGTATCACCATTTTACAGATGGGAAAACCAGGGCCCACAAAGGTGCACTGCTATCTAATGAACAGAAGAGCTGGAACTCCAGCCTGGCTATTCTAACTACACAAACGCATTCTCTTCCCACTTCACCAAATAAAAGAAGGAAGCAAATAAGCCTGCCCTTCCTCAGGACTTTAACCCCGCAGGCATGTGGGATGATATCCATCGTAGCTGTGACTTTTGAAGACCCTTCTTTTGGCCCCCTGCCAACACACACACACCTCACCCCAGTCCAGCCTGGAGAGCATTTAGGATAAACGGAAGTGGCAACTTTGACACTCACACTTGTTAGCAAGAGCACACTGCTGGAGAGATGTGTTTACACATTCAACAGTACCTTTAGGAGGTCTGTGGAGATTCTGATTTCTATTTGCACTCATCTTATGTCAGTGGCTTTCATGTTACATTAGCAAATTTAATCTCTGCTATTGTGATAGAAAGTTACTGACACAATGAGACTTGATTTAACAACTTTCAGACTTTGGTGGCAAAGGCAAAATTTGCTAGCAGAACACCAATTCCAATCTCTAATTAAAAAATAAATCAGGGTACAGGGACATCAGCAGTTCCTGTATTTCAGATCTAGGTAGAGCCAAGGTTGAGGGTAGGCAGTTTTGGACCCAAGGAGTTTGTGAATGGGGAGAGACAGCTGGAGGAACCACTTTTGGGCTTCAGGTCTTTCTGATGTTATTCTGAGTTAACAGAGTGTAATTTGTGAATTATGTAGCTTCTTCTTCCCTAGACCTGTTAGAGTCTCAGGAAAGCATGGGTGTTGAAATCACCAAAATAATTGGCAAATCTCATTTTTCAAGCCAAGGCAGGATTCTTCTCCAGTAAACCCTTCACCTATGTGCTGGACAACTGGAAAACAAATGGCTTAGCCTCACTGGGGAGCCTTGCTCTTGACCTCTTTCTGTTGTAAGTGCCAATAATGGGTGAAATATTCAAACAAGAAACCACCAAAGAAAGAAAAAAGAAGTCCCAAGTGTGAAGATAGGCCTCAGGACATTCTACTGTTGGCTAAGTGTCCTCAGGAAATTCTGAGAGGCTAACCCTAATATTAATTCTTATTTATTCCAGGTTTCCATAATACAAGTGATGGAAGCCAATTAGAAATGCTTTAAGATCCTGCTAACAAGCTGAAAAATGTTGAACATATTTTACAAATATATAAATATGTAATTTAGATCATCAGGTGGCCAGATATTCCAAGTTCCAGAAATGTACTCAAAGTGCCGAGGTTCTCAGGTCATAACCCAGCCTCATTACCACAGAACTTCTGGAACATTGCTTCAGAGTTCTGCTGGGAGAAAGCACATGTTTCAAACTCCTTCACCTACATGGCTGAAACCTCTCTCTATTATTATTATTTTTCTTTTTACCAGGCAAGGATTTATTGCTATAATATATACGTGCACGCACTGTATAATAAAACCTCCCTGATTACCTTATAACTGCACATTAAAAATTTACTAAGATAAAATTAATGTGATTTTAATAATATTGTTTTAATATACAGAACATCAGGTGACGGGGGAAAAACTATTTGGGATTCAGTGTGCAAAATGCCTCTTTTGCAGCACCCTCATAACAATAGCTGAACTGGCAGACGAGTGTTGTCTGCTCAAATTTCTGCTACGTGCATCCCCGGGGGAATGGCTGAAGTTGAGGCCTCTTAAAATGTGACTGGGCAATGCTTTTGAGACTATAATGTAGGGAACTTCCCGGCATGACAAGGGATCTGGGTCAATCAACATATACACAGCATTGTTTCCTGTACACTCTTCTGTGAGATTCAGCCAGAGAACATAACTTCAAAGAATCTTTTGATGGAGAAAAAATGTTTTCATTCATCTGTTTTGTGATAGTGCTGCAGGATACTTACAGTAGATTTACTATAATGACAGAACCTGGCTACTGTCCCAAAGGAAAAGAAATGCTACTTTTCTCCTGCCACCTACCTGCCGCATTCATTATTCCCAGCTAGAAGTGTGGACAGGCAAGTGATGGGTTAAAGGGAAAGATGGTTGGAACATGGCAAATAGAGATCATTAGACTCCCACCAGGGTCACTTGCACAAGGCCTGTGAGCCAGGGTGGGAACATTCCCATGGTCAGGTGCTTGCTCACTCCAAACCCCAAAAAAGAGAGCAGACCTCCCAGCTCTGCACTGCTGCTGAGGGGATCTGAGGCGCTGGGGAGAGGCAAGAGTCTGGCTTCCACCCCGCTGGGCAAAGACTCAGCCAAAGGAAGTGCCAGGACACTATGCTGACCCACTTTGGGCCCTTCCTCTCTGTTTGTTCCCAGGCAGAGGAGATACAAAAGCATCGCTATGGCATGGGGAAAAGTTGGAGAAGCATTCTGGAAATTGACATGCAAATAAGCGCTCCAAGGACTCCACTTTGTTCTAAAAATTCCCATCGCTAGGACCTGTTAAAACACCAATCAGAAGAGGGGCAGTGATGGGAAGGCCCTGGTGGTTTTGCAGCCAGAGTCGCCCTCTTTGAGGGATTGTTTCTGTACCGTGTCCTGGTCTGAGCTGGCACAGGTAAAACTGAACGTGCACCCACCAAATGTCCAAGAAGCCAACAGGTTTAGCTGTAACAGATCTGTATTCTATAACAGCACACGTGCATTTGAGTGGCATCTTTCAGGAATGATCCCAGCTAATTTTATATATAGAAAGTCCTAAAGACTCAACCAAAAAACTGTTAAAGCTAATCAATGAATTCAGGAAAGTTGCAGGATACAAAATGAACATATAGAAATCAGTAGCGTTTCTATACTAATAACAAATTTTCTGAAAAAGACAAATCAATCCCATTTACAGTAGCATCAAAAACAATAAAATACATAGGACTGAAGAGGTGAAAGATCTCTACTCTGGAAACTACAAGACATGGATGAAAGAAATTGAAGAAGACACAAATAAATGCAAAGGTATCCTGTGTTCATGGATTGGAAGAGTTAATATTGTTAAAATGTTAATACTACCAAAAGCCATCTATAGATTCAGTGCAATCCCTATCCAGATTCCAATGGCATGTTTTAACAGAAGTAGAAAAAAACACTCCTTAAATTTATGTGGAACTACAAAAGACCCTGAATAGCCAAAGAAATCACGAGAAAAAAGAGCAAAGGAAGAGATATCATACTTCCTGATCTCAAGCTATACTATAAAGCTATAGCCATCAAAACAGTATGGTACTGGCATAAAAACAGACAGATCAATAGAATAGAATTGAGAGCCTGGAAATAAACCCAAATGTATACGGTCAACTAATATTTGACAAGGGAGCCAAGAATATTCAATAGAGAAAAGATAGTCTCCTCAATAGATGGTGCTGGGAAAATGAGATATTCACATGTAAAAGAATGAAACTGGACCCCTATCTTACACCACTCACAAAAATTAACTCAAAATGTATAAAAGACTTAAATGTAAAACCTGAAACCATGAAATTCCAAGAAGAAAACAGGAATAAAGCTCCTTGACATGGGTCTTGGTAATAATTTTTTAGATATAACACCTAAAGCACAAGCAACAAAATAAGAAATAAACAAGTGAGACTACATCAAGCAAAAGCTTGTGCATGGCAAAAGAAACAATCAACAAAGTGAAAAGACAACCTACAGAATGGGAAAAAATATTTGCAAATCATGTATCTGGTAAAGGGTTAATATCCAAAACATATAAAAAAAGTCATAAAGTGCAATAGCAAAAAACCAAATAACCCAATTAAAAAATAGGCAAAGGACTTGAATAGACATTTCTCCAAAGAAAATATACAAAAGGCCAACAAGTATCTTGTGTGTTTTTTGTTTGTTTGTTTGTTTAACCTTGTAATGGAATGTAGGCTCTCTTGGGGAGGATTTTTTTTTCTTTTTTTCTTTTTCCCACTGCAGTAACTTCAGAAACTAGAACAGTGACTGGCACCATAGAAACTCATTAAATACTTGTTGAATGAATAAATTCTGAAACCACTTGTGGGCAACTAGACACATGATGGCTTTAACCAATCATGATTCATCCTGGAGCTGACCTTGCTTCCCCTGAAGAGTGTACGTAGGTGGAAGAGATGGGTGCTTGGGGGAGATGAATGCCTGGGGGAAAACAGGGTATTTTTAAGGAAAAAAATAGAAGACAGGAAGAGTTTAGGGTAAGCAATCAACAGGACTACACATTCCTAGATTTATTTCCCTTTTTGAAAGTAAGAAAGATAATTATCACTTATCCTGAGTCAAGAAAAATACCCCATTTCATTGATTTCAAAAATACCCCATATTTTAACATCTCTGACTTTAGGGTGCATCTTACAATCAATGCTATCTTACGATCCTATAACTGGCAGTATTTTTTTTTCTTAGTGCTTCATAAAACGATGGGGTATCTCAAAATGGATGGTGTCTTAGAGTCAGTCAAATCCTCCAGTATCCCTTGAAACGTGGTATGTTTCTGAGGTATGAAGCCATACTCTGGAAGACAGAATATTATCGTCATTATCCATAGACACATAAGCTAGCTGCTATTAAATAATCCAGTTTGGAAATATCTCATGATCTCCAGAAAAACTGGACACTCTGTTTTTCTCTTGGCTTCATACTGGGAAGCTTTGATTTAAGATTATGTCTGAACACAGAAGCATCCTTCAGCAGTGTCATTTGACCCAGATTGTATGTTTTTATAGCCTGAGCCAATTAGTTAAAGTGACTTTGACTATAATAGGGACCTGTGACATTCCTCAACATTATTGCATTAGTCACCCTGGAACAGTTTCTGGCTTGTGTTTGTAATCTGGCTCTGATTGTACCTTCTTCATCCCAATATTTATGTGATTGGTTGCTGTCCTGTAAAATAATGACCTTGAAATTAAACCCTCTCCGATTTTCTTTATTTCAATAAGTCCTTAGCACTTGATGGAACAGTGTGAATCACCTTTATTGTTCTAACTACTAATCAAAGGTTTGGGGTTTTTTTCAATCTTTTTAATCTATATTAACCAAAGGAGGGTTGGGCTGGGATTCAGGAAACTTTGGTGGTGCCCCCGACTCTGTTTCTAGGGAATGGGGTAAACCTGGGCAAATTGCTTGTCTTCCTCTGCTATCATTTTTCTTGCTACACATGGGGAGATTGTTCCAGATCACCTAGCTCTCTCAGTCTATGCTCAAATGGGCTTGTGGTACCAGGCCCAATGTAGGTTTAACTTGGGCTACAATTCCAGCTTCCATCCCAAAGCTGCACTGGAGGAGGGCTGGACCTCATTAAAGGCACTAACTTATCTATGAAATAAAGTTAAGAGAAGTACTGACCATGAATTCCTTGAGGTCAAGACAATGTCTCGTTGATCTGGTAACCCATCACCAGATAGACACTCCTTGAAACCAAGGACAGTATCTGTATAATTCATTTCTGTATCCCCAGTGCCCTGCGGAGTGTAAGTGACTCACACATATTTGTTGAATGAATAAATAAATCACTGAAATGTGTTCCTCCAGATACTATTTCCCCTCAGCCTTGATGGAAACCATAGTTTTCTATTCCTCCCATGCTTGGTTTCTCTGTTCTTCCCTATTTTGTTTTTCTTGTTTTTCCTTCTTTACTCCTACTTTCACATTTATTTTCTTTTCTTCCTTTTTTTTTTTTGCTCATTGGTATCCTGTCATTTTTCAAAAGCATAAGTCCTAGCCTCTTTTTTGTGGTAAAATATACATGACATAAAAGCTACCATTTTAACCATTTTTAAGCATACAGTTCAGTGGCATTAAGGACAGTCACACTGTGCGACCATCACCACCATCCACCTCCAGAACTTTTTCATCATCCTAAACCGAAACTCGTTACCCATTAAACAGCACCTCCCCGTCTGCCCCTCCCCAAGCCTCTGGTGACCACAATGACCCTGTCTGTCTCTAGCAACTTGCCTATTCTAGCGACCTCATGTAAGTGGAACTCTATTCTTTGATATTTTGGAGTTCTCCCTCGCTCTTTCTCACCCTTCTCCTTTACCTTTCCTTTGGGTTTTGGTGTTCCTTATGGCTTCCCCCCCTCCCCGTACTGTCTTTGTCTTTATCCTTCTATGCATCCTTAGTTGCCATCTACTGCAGAGCACTACCATAACATTTTCTTATTTCTTATATCCATATATAATTTTTAGATTTTTAATTCATTCTTTTATAAAGTTGTGTTATAGTTGAATGTGTTATGAAACGTTTAAAGGCAAAAATATGACCTTTAAAAATGTTGAAAGCAGGTTTCTGGAAAGGGATGGTTCATAAAATGACAGCACTAGAAGCCAGCACTGAATAGAGAGGAGAAGGAAGTTGATGTAATTAGAGGGGATTTGCCAGAGAAACCATTGCTGCTGTTTGAAAACTGCTGTAGGATTTCTGTAAACTTATGGATTGTCAAATGACCTAAGCATTCTCTGGCATTTTTCTTCTGATCATGGTCAAATATATAAGGAGAGAAAAGCCAGTTTCCTCAGTGACAAAAGATAGAAAGGAGTCCTAGAGTTCATTACAAGGCATCCGATTCCTCCTCTCTCCTAAGGTACAAGTTCAGCCTCTAGTTATTGATGTACAATACCAACTTTTCTCTGAAATCTGAACTGCTCAGAGCAGGCTGAACAGAACATTCCAGGGAAGTTGTGAACAGTACAAGCGCCAGCCCTTTAAATACACAAACATAAGTACCTAGAGATAGATTTCTATACGTATACATTTCACAAAATCTGGAAAATAAAGTAAAAATTAAATCACTCCAAATTCCTACTATCCTTTGGTCAGTATTCTCGGGCATTTCTCTTCATGCACCAGGACTCTTTGAAATATATTGCAGCAGAGATGAAAGAAAGTTGACGATTTCTAAGTAAATTACAATGAATAAATCTAGATTTAGTTTGAGCCATGATATAAAGCAATAATGGGTATTTTAGAGTGCATGGTCATAGACAATGGATGCTCCTTAGAACAGGAAAAATAAAAGTGCTTATCTCAAAGAGTGTTGTGACAAGTAAATTAAATGTGTATGTAAATCACCTGGCATTAATCCGGACTCCTGTACCTCAAGGCTGGTGTGCACAAAATGGCTCTTAAGAAAATCTAGCCTATCACTCAGCATATGGATTTAATATCATAATGTTGCAAATTTGGAGATACCTGCTTTTGTAATGGTTATGTTTATTTTAAAAAAATAAATACCCAAGTATGTCTTAAGTCATACTTTTTCAGTTTTTTAGGCCTGGGGAAAGCATAGGTCATTGGCGCCTGCAACCCAGAACCAGCAGCTGCTTTGCAAACCCAAACCTGTGATTTGGTTGTAAGAATAGTACTCCTATTCCTTGCTTTCTTCTTTTTCTCCCTGATTTTCTCGATGTTCCCGGGTTCCTGTTTTGTACCTTTGATTGCTGCTTCATCCATATAATTTCTACGTGTTTTTCTCATCCTTCTTTGTCCTTTGTAATGATCTTACAGCCTCCTCTCTGGAGTTTCTTTCTTATGACTTCACATCTTTCTTCCTCCTCATTTTTATTCCCTGTTTAATTCTCTACTCTCCTTTTTTGCATTTGCATTTTCTCATGTTCACATTTATTCTGTAGCACTTTCTAGTAAAACCAGTGACTGTAAAATTTTTCTACCATCTTGTAGTCAGGTTCACGATTCCTATCCATTTCTGAAATTTATTAGCCTAAAAATATTTTAACCGAAGTCATGTTGATGATAATAGCACAACCAAGAATGTTAGTGAAAATATGAATTTTGAGGACAAAATAGTACCATGTCTATAGCTACTTTGTTTTTTCCAATGTTAATCAGATTCACGTTTGATATGGTATTTCAGAACCAGCTACCTCATAAGTACTCAACAAATGTTGCCTGCTCAAATTTAACTTATATTAATCAAACCTTTCCTTCACATGGATTTATTTGATTCTTCCAACAACTTCCTGATGTTAGGTAAGAAGTAATATTGTGCCCTTCGTAGGGATAAGGAAATGGATGATGAGAGATACAGGACTGACTTAACAGTGTAGAGCCATTTGATTGCTAAGCCAAACCTAGAACTCAGGCTTCCTAATACCAAGACACGTGTCCAACCCCCACGCCACACATTGCTCTCCATGTTTGTAGCCATGATCCTGCCCAATGGCACCAGTGTTGTTATTCCAGGATAGGATCTTCTGCTCTGGCACCCAGGGGATTACAGAGCCTTACCATCCTTTCCTCCACCTTAATCCACCCAGTAATCCTAAAAATAGACGTTAGGAACCCACCTGCAGAGATATTAGCAACACCAACTACAGCCGTAAAAGCTAACATTTACTGAGTGCTCATCATGTGACAAGCGATGGGATTTACTTGGATTAGTTCATGTATTCTGCTGCACATGGCAATTTAAAGTGAATACAATAGAGTTCTCTAAATACTATATATATTACTATATGTCTTACCATACATTACCAAAACTGTTTTACAGAGAAAGTATATCTACTCATATGAAGGGAAAAGAAAAAGAAGCAAGGTCTTAAGGAAGTTAAAATAAAACCAAAGTGAAACCAAAAAATTTGGTCTCCAAGTCCTTTCCCTCTCTCCAATGAGTCAACAGTCTGTACCATTCACCTTGCTGATAGACTAGTCCCAAATCAGCACTGAGCTCGTGACGTTAGGGAAGTAAATCTTTATATTTAAGAGAGCCTTGCTGTTTGCCCTCAATGCTAAAGGTCTTTCCATAGAGAGGCACTATTTCTCCTCACAGATCTGTGAAACCTTCCTGTAAGACCCCCCTATATGCCTGTGTCAATTGTTGGGGCATTGTCGGCAGATCATATCGGAATTTGAATATGTTATAATGAGATTTTCTTTATAAATAAATGTAATTTTCTTTATAAATAAAGAAATCCCATGTCTAGGAAGAAGAAACACTAGTGCAGAAATCGTATCAATTAAGGGGGGAGAAAATCTCATTGCCAAATATAAATCCCAAAGAAAGGAAGATAGTCATTACAATAATGATTATTATTATTATTACTAATATGAGAAGAGAAAAGCTTGGTTCTAAGTTCACTGGGAAGTTTGCCTTCAGCCTTAGCGATTCTTTTCTAGAGCCTCCCAGGAGTGCAAGCCTATAATTTTAATTATGTCTTGGCATTCTCATAAAGCAAACAGCCTGCTCAGGTAGTATTTATTACCTGTTAGGAAGAATGCTTATGAATATGCTTCACAAATTCCAACTGCAGTCATCTGCAATGGGCCTTTTCAAGGACAGAAGGGGTGAGTTGCAATACACATAGGAGAAAAGTTGCTCATTAAGAGAAGGTTTGTTATCCAGGAACATATAATTAAGGTGACAGTCCCAGCTTCTGTGACAGCCAACACTCGGATCGTTGTTTGATTGCTGCATGGGTCAGGGATCAGCTCCTGCTACAAGATGTAGCCACATTAGTGTGTTAGTGAACAGGTTAGAAAGTAAATTACAGCTGCCTTTCTCAAGCACAGTACTGTCGGTCTTCATTGTTTTGTTTTTACTGTACATCAGCAGGACTGTGGCTTCTGAAGACTTTGTGTGACAGGTTAGGCATTTTATCCTTTGAGTAAACAGTAATCATGGTGTGAAGAAAGTGGGGCATTGGAGAATTTTTCCTATTCTTTGAGAATTCCACTCTTCCTTTTTAGTTTGCTCCAAGGGCTCATTGGGGATACATATATTAAGCCCTTTAAATAGTTCATAATAAATCTTTGTCTCAGGCTGATTCTGACAGTTTTTTAAAGAGTCTTTTAAGAGAGAATCCTCAATCATTTGTTAATCCGTGGGGTGATCTTCAGACTTCGGGAAAAAAATAACAGCCAGGGCTCTTGGGTAGTGAAAATACAATGTAGGAAAAAATACATAAATATGGAAAATCCCAAGAATATCACCTTACTGAGATTACTTACATGTTCTGCATGTATCTAAATGCTTGCTTGCTTTCTTCCTCAACAAGCCAAAAAAGAGAAAGAAAAATAATTGTCAAAAGAGCAAGAATTTTTATTGATAATTTTGTTTTTGGCCTTACACGCATCTCCTAAAATGTTAGACTTCAAATTGTGTAAGAGAGAATATACTTTTTAAAGTGAACTAACTCTCTTGGTAGGAAGATAATTTCTTCTTTGCCCTTGTTTCCCGTTTAAAACTACTTCTGTCTTCCCCTAAATTACTTACGTACACACTGCTGTTTCGCCTGGTCAGGGAGAGGCATTCCACTTTTAGAGAAAGGACTGTAGATGTTGGTTATTAGTATCAACAAAAAAACTTTGAAGGACAAGACACAGCTTTCAGAATAAAGACTTTTCTAGGGTGACTTTAAATGTTTTAGCTGATACTTTAGATATGAACTAATTTGTCAGGTATATTAGGTGTTCATAATTTAAAGAATATGAAATAATTTTAGCACCAAAAAATAATATACAACACTTAAACCAGAAGAAAGTAAAATCAATATCTCCCATGTAAATAATTAATATTGGTAATCCTTACAATACCTGTGCATTATTTGTATGAGTGGAAAATATTCTGAAGTCTCTACAGAATAAAAGAGTACTCGATCTCAAGCGCTTTATGTATAAATCATTTACTATCTTAGGGATACTTATTTGAATGTGTTTGGTTTTGCTTGTAACTGAAATGATGAAAGAGGAAACTGAAGAACGCAGCTCATAGCTTTCAGTAAAACGCGAGGATAAGCCTCACGACAGGGGCATCTTCTCCAGGTATATAATCTGAACCTTTATGTCATTTCTAAAATGCAGCTTCTCAAGCTGTTGAAAAATACTAAGAACTTTACTAATGATATGTAAATGGAGTTTGTAAGGAATAAGTGCAATGATAAAATGGAGAAATGGGCAAGGGATAGCCTACTGTTATAGATGGATTCATTCTCATGTAAGGTCAAATAATTGAAGACTCAGAGCAAGGGCGACCGTAAATACCTGGTGTCCCTGCAGGTGAGAGGATTACCCACAAAACAATTATGACAAAGGCAGTGGGGGCGTTCAGCTTGCAGGCAACAAGGAATATGTGGTGCCCGTTTTTAAAATATTTATTTGGCATCATGGAATATTCAATTCAGACCCAGAAGCCATCTGATATAATGCTAAAGTACTGATGTTAATAATAGCAAGTACATCATTAGAGAGCTATATGTGAAGCAGGGAAAGGGGCAGTAATCAGTATGAACAAATTTGCTTTGCACCCAGTTTGAGAAAAGGCCACTTCTACCCCGTTTTCCCCATCACCATTAGCAATAGCCTTTATCTTTTTAAATTGAAGACAAGAAGGTAATTCTACAGCAAGGTTAACTGCAAACTATGTAAATGGGGTCATTAAAAATGACTGCATTTTTATCCCTACCACTTGGGAAGATTATGCATAGCCTCGAAGAAAATATACAAATGACCTAACATCAAGTTCAGACGTAGAAATGATCCCTTCCTATATATTAGGATGCCTACACGTATATTAGCTGACCAAGATCATAATGATGAAGCCTTGTCTTCCTCACAGTAAAGCAGGGCTACTTCTGGCAAAAGATTAGAAGACTTTGTTTAGGTACTAAGATGGAGCAGTGGTCATTGAAACTTATTGGGATCATAAGAGAAAGGAAAATTTGCTTAATTAAAGATGTCAAAAATAGATATTCAATAGCAAAATAACATATATAGATAATTAATTGGGTTATCTCCCATTTTTGACTTCTGTAAATTATTGCAAAGTATAAATAATGTTACTAAAAATATTCTCCAATGAATAACCCTCATTCCTTTATTGATGATGGATTTAATACAGTACTTCTAACTAAAAACGTTTTGAAAAATAACCACTTCAGATGTGCTGGAATGGAGCCATAATAAAACCAACAAATTCTAGCTGCTCAATTTCCTCCTATATGATAAAAAATAATAATTTAGCAGAAGATACTGGCTCAGGAGATATTTGTAGAGACCTGCCAACCCAGGCTCTCCTCAACCCCCAGACCACACACACTCACACCGGAAAAGACAAATTCACCGCTGTGCTTAGACCCCATATCTGAGAAGGCAAATTTGAAAAAGCTGTATTATCACACCAACATTCACTTGGATATTCAATTATTGCTTAGTTCTCTAACACTCTACAGTAAGAAAGTTCTGGCCATTTAGAACTTTCTCTCTGTCCAACAAATGCGTCTCAGGCCAATCTTCTAAACTCCTCCCTTCTTCGCTGCTGTTAACCACGTGACTGCTCTCACGCAGAACCCTTCCTCTGTGCCGCGCAGAGTCGTCATTCTTCTAGGAGCAGGGTTGCAAGATTTAGCAAATAAAAATACAGGATTCCCAGTGAAATTAGAAATTTATATGCAATATTTGAGTTATACTTTAAAAAAAGAAAAACCTATCATTGTTTATCTGAAATTCAGATTTAACAGGGTGTCCTGTATTCTGTCTGGGAACCCTGATTAGGAGTAAACTCTCCTGGAGCAACCGCCTTTTCCACAAGCCCTGCTTCTGCCTCTTCACCCTTATTGCAGTCCTTCTCCTTGGGAGGCCACTATTCCCAAAACTCTCAAAGAGGCCACAGTTCCTATGCTTCTGACTTCCCCAGTGTGAAAGAGGAGTGGTCATCATACTTTGCTCCCATGGCCACTTCCGCACCATTGCCCCTAACATCATCACTTAAAAACTTCCTCTTAAAAAAAAAAAAGCGTTCTTTACCTGTTCTCAATGCCATTGTCTGTCAACATCCACATCACTCACCCACCTTCCTCCATGGTGTCAGCTCAAGGAGGCCAGCAGATGCCAGAGGATGGGTAACTATTCCACACACACTTCCTTGACTGAAAAGCTCAAAAACTCCTTCTTTGACTTGCCTTTAGCCACCCATTGGCATGATCATGCTTGACCTTTAACCATGCTTCATTTTTTTTTTTCCTGAGGAAGATTAGCCCTGTGCTAACTACTGCCAATCCTCCTCTTTTTCCTGAGGAAGACTGGCCTTGAGCTAACATCCATGCCCATCTTCCTCTGCTTTATACACATGTCCACACCCGGGATCTGAACCAGTGAACCCCGGGCCGCCAAGAAGTGGAACGTGCACACTTACCTGCTGCACCACCAGGCCAGCCCCCTAACCATGCTTCATTTTTAAGATACCAAATATCTGTTCAAAAAAATTGAGAAAAACTTTCTAAGGTACAAGAGCAACAAAAGAAGTTACAAAGAGAAAAATGTATAGACTTCTCCATATAAAATTTAGAACATATATGTGTCAATAAACATCATAAACAGAAGTAAAAGGCAAACAAATGGGGAAATAGTTGCAAGAAATATGTCAAAGACAATATCCTAGATATTTATAAGTATCTCATTCAAATTGATAAGAACACTGAAAACTCAATTGGAAAATAGAGGATTAAATATATGATTCATCGAAAAAATTCAAATGGCCAATAAATATGTATCAAAACATTATTCAACTTCATTAGAAATAAAAATGCAAATTAAACATGAGAGATGTTTGTACATATTGCTTTTTAGGGAGAGCCCAGTAAAGTATGCTCTCCATATCTTCTGCTAATTTAATATTTTTTAACAAATAAGAACAAATATTTTAAGATGGCAATCAATATGAACACCATCAAACATTCCTGATAAACATAAACTGATACAGCACTGTTTGGAAATCAATTTGTACATATTAGCTTTAAAGAAAACCTCATGCTCTTTGACCCAGTAATACTTCTTTCTAGATATCCACCCTAAGAAATAATAATAGAATTGAAGGAAGATTAATTTCAAAGAAATTCATCACCATGCAATGGAACATTACACAGCCAGCAAAAAGAGTATGTTTGAAAGTGATGTACTGATATGGGCAAAGCAGATAATTACTTTCTTTTAAATTTTAAAAAAAGCTAATTTGCAGCCACAGCCTCTAGAGCCCCAACACTTTTATCCCCCCAAAAGTGTCTAATAAAAGTATAGCAATTATCACATAATAAGCTATGGCTTTTTAACATTAAAAAATTCAGGAGACACAGGTGTGATCCCAATTTTGAAATAAATATATGAATAAATAGCAAATAGACTACAACAAAACACATCAGTGTTAATAGTGACTGTAACTGGTTGATAAGCTTTCTGGGAATATTTTTTATTTTCTTATTGATACTTTTTCATATTTTCCAAATTTTCTATGAACATAGAAGAAATAGAGATATAAACATAAACTTGTTTAAAAGCAATAGATAACATTCTCACAAACCATTCTCTGAACGAAGCTCCCCTTATTGGCTGCCTTACCCATGTCACCACTCCCCCCCTCCCCCATGCCCTGTCATCTTTTCCTATTCCCCAGCTCATCACTGTCAGTATTCACCTCCTTGTCTGTTAACCCTTGGGAATCCCGCACTCTGTTGATTTTCTTTCATTCCCATTGTGCCAGCTCCCATCCCTGGGAAAACCCACTGTCCTGAGCATTGCCCGGAAAAACCACAAGGCCATTATTACTAGGATACCCTAGAAAATTAGTGCTCTGAAATGCCAGCCATGCAGCTCTAGCCACTATGCAATCTTATTATTTATTTTCTATTGATCCTAGTTGTTTTTCCCACGTGGACTGCTCCATAGCTCTTTTTCACTCTCAAAATCCTCTCCTTCTCCAACTCCTTCACTCTACCGAGATTAAGTTGTTCAATGCCATTCCCATCATACTCCTCTCTCTCACTAGCCCTCCCCCTCTCCCTTTTTTCTCTCAGGTCCTCCTTCTTCCCCCCCATTTCAGAGGCTCACATCTCTTTCTTGGTTACTTATTAAATTATCCCTTAGCCTTTAAATTCTTCAGTTAGCATTTCCAGTGTAGACAACTTTAAGCTCAGTCCCCTCAATCAGTAAACATACTCAGGTCTCTTTATTTTTATCACCAAAATTCACCAAAGAGACATATATCACTTATTTACTCAATCTTTGTCCCACTTTCCTACTGAAATTGCTCTCTTTAGAGGTCCCCAAAGAATTGACAACATCACTGGGTACAATTCTGTCTGTTAACTCCTCCCTTAGTTTCCTACATGTTAAATTATTTGTTTTTAGTGTGTCACTTTAATTTTGGACAGAAGTACAAAGGGTAGCATCTCTAGAATTTCTTTGTCACTAGTGCATATCTATCCAAATAATAGTTTCCTGTAAGCCTTTTCCCAATGTGGAGTCATAAAGTTACAACGTGAATCGTGAGCACAGAGGTGTTGCTTGGTATCTTCATCCAGATATCCACATGACTTAGTGCTCTCAGATGCCATCTCATCAGAGAGGCCTCCGTGACCACCCAACTGAAACGTGGCCCTCATCGTTCTCTAGCCCCTGACTCTGATTGCTCTTCTTTATGGCATTAATCACTTCGAGAAATTATTGTGTATTTCCCCCCTCCAAAATATAAGCGCTGTTATAAATGGTCCCAGCTCATTATAGATACTCAGTAAGTATTTAATTTAAGTAACTGAACAGAGATTAAGGGAGCTATAATGAAACATCTGATGTGTGTTTATCTGTGCCATTTAAAATACTCATACTGTCTTTTAGGGCCATGTGCTGAGTAAGGGCAAGGAGTTCCGGAGACAGGCAGAAGATCAACCTCTAAAAACTTAGAAGGTGCGCTCTCAGTCCCAGGCCTGCACACGGAGAGTGATACTTTGCGTATCAATGGTTTGAATCACTGCCTGATTCCTCCCCCAGTGCTGCATAATTGTTTCTCATCACATGGCATTGTTGTAGTTAGCCATATAGCTTTAAAGCAATGAAAAGGCAGGATGCATATGTGTGTGTTCGCGAGTGTCTCTGGAACCAGACTTCTCTACAGAACTCTTTTTTAAAATATAGTATATCCACAACATCTGTGCCTAAGATGGAGATTTGGCCAGAATGCTGAAAAAATAAACATGGCAGTTCAACTCGATACTGGCAACCAGTTACTGCCCCATGGACAGGCTGCATGGAAGATTCATGTATATAAAATAGTATATTAAAGTAAACTTACAAAAGCAAAGAGCAATCATTGCAACCATAATTTTTTCTTCCTCTTTGGGATTCTAATTTTAAAAGCATTAAAGAAGACAGCTGCTCATGCTGTGATATGCGCTAAACAGCCTGAAGGATGGAAAAAAATATATTTGTAGCTCATAATAACTATTGACCTTTCTGATATACAATGTTCTCTGTGTTAGCTATTCGGTTCTATCAACAGTGAAGATTGAACATGACTTTTTAATAGAAAACATGGGGTTTCGAGCTGCCTTCACAAAGGTGTTTATGTATTGTTATTTTGTTTTGTACTACAAAGACTAAGTCCTGATGCCCTTTGTCTGACATTATGTTTGTCGTTAAAAAAAAGGAAAAGGAAAGAAAAGAAAGGGAGGAAATAAAAAAAGGAAGCAGAAAAGGAAAAAACCCTCAATGTTATTGAATATGTTTTATATGAGGAATTGGCTCGTAACCACTTTATAGTCGTGATAAAAGCATTGCCACACTCGATCCCATACGCAATATTGGTAATGGAATCCAAGCAGCATCCCGGGAGGACGTGCTGTATTTTTCTCCCAGAATAGATCCCTCAAGTGGCCACATTTATAGGGAGTCTCCAATAAGATTTAAAACACTCGCTTGCAGTATTCATATGGCATGTTCTGTGGAGTGCGCAGCCTGCTGCAGAATGGGTCACGTTGGATGTCATGTACTCTCAACGGCTATCTTTACAATACCCAGTTTTTCCCCTTGAACTTTCCTATTGCTTAGTAGTTGTGATAGAAACACCCACTGGTAGCAGCTTGACTCTGACACTGTGTATATTTCCCCAGAGTGGTATCAGCTGAACACTGACTGCGGCGCAGCAGGCGGCAGAGGAACGCTCTCCTCTCCTCCCTCAGGGGACAGCCGCACCAAGTAGCAACCCCTGCCAGGCGCAGGAAACCTGAAGGGCAGCCTTATGCCTTCTGATTCTCATCCCAGGCAGGTGGATGTTGCCGGGGAGTTTGTGCTGACAGGTGGCATGGATTGGCAGATTATTATTTTTTTCCTCTTTTTTTTTTGGTGAATTATTTTTAATGTTACTCTGAAGGAGTAACTATTACCTCATTATTGAATGACAATTATTTTCACAGCTATGCTCTAGAGTTTCAGTTAATGATTCACAAGTTTCTAAACAAAGCTGAAGACTCACAATGGAGTGGCAGCAGGTCAGCCCTGATGAGACTTAAATGAATTTGGCCACTTTGTCATACTCCAGAGCAAGCACCGAAGGTGATAGAGCCTGATTGCTGAGCCACAGTGTAATGGCTGGAACTGCATTTGCATGACATCCGAAGGGCAAGGATCTCAGTCCAGTCTACTCAGGGCCATTACCTCCTTCAGAGTTGCCCTAGGACATGGTAGAGGCCAGGCCAGTGGGATGAAAAACAACTCTTAAAAGACAGAGAACAAAGTATTCTCTAGTTCTGGGGAAAACCAAGCCAATCCTCCTTTAACTACTAAACCCATTGGTTCATGACTCTCAAAATAACATTTTGCAGAAAATGCTTCCTTAGAGATGAATACGAGGACATAATGATTCCGTCTCCTAAAAGAGAAAAACAAAAAAAGATTTCTTGTGACAAGATGTTTGGTGTGAGAGAATGGCAGTGAATAAATAAATAAAGTGAATAATTCTTCTTAAATGAAAGCATCTGACTGTTACTTTAATAAGCATGCACACTGAGCACCTCCTTACATAAAACACAGTCCTAGGCACTTGGGGCATGAGGGAAGCTGGAGAAGAGCAGGAAATAGATACAACAAAAGGCAAGCAAGGCCCGCCTTTCAAGATCTCACAGTCTTGTAGATGCCACTGTTGATAGCATCTTTTGCAAATTGCACATTTTAAAAAATAATTGAGCGTTTACCTTTGAAAACACAGAACTTGCTCACAAAAATCAGTGTTGCAGCTAGTGCTCCTTGCATATGTGAATTCACCAGGTACTGACAGTCCTTCTCACTATGCATTCCTTTCACTATCACACGAGTTTTACCCACGTACATGGTTGTCACATATCAAAACAAGGCTATGATTTTTCAGAAAAGAGGTTCTACATGGATGTTGTATTAGTTATCTGTCATTGCATAACAAATTACCCCAACTACTGACAGCTTAAAAAAAGCAAAGCTATCTCACATAGTTTCTACAGATGAGGAATTCAGTAGCAGCTTATCTGAGTATTTCTAGCCCAAGATTTCTCATGAGGTTGCCATGGGGATGTCAGTCAGAGCGTAGTCACCTGAAGGCTTGACTGGGACAGGAGGAGCCACTTCTGAGCTTACTCATGTGACTGTTAGCAGGAAGCCTCAGTTCCTAGCTACACTGGCCTTTCCATAGGGCTGCTCAAGTGTCCTCACAACATGGCAGTTGTTTCTATCAGAGTGAATGACCCAGGAAGCAGCAACAAGGAAGCCACTCTGCCTGTTATGACCGAGGGCCAATTCCCCCTTGTGCTATTTATTAGAAGTAAGTCGCCAAGCCTAGCCCACACCAAGGGGAGACAAAGTGGCTCTATCTTTTGGAAGGAGGAGTATTGAAGAATTTGCGGCATATAATTATCTCAGTTGTCATCCTGGATAAACATAAAATCCACTGGGACAATTTCTGTGAGAAAAGACTTATTTTTGCCATGCTTGGCCTACTATTGGGAAACTAGGTCAGGAAGATCTTATTACATTAAATTCAATGTTTAATGAATATTAGTTATTAAATATATTAAATATATGTAAATATATATGTATATATGTGTATATGTATATATATAATCATTGCTCTGGGCTCAAGGAGCCGTGCCAGCTGCTATAGTGGATCAAGTTAGACCTGTCTGAGCGCTGCTGCCCTGGAATACCTAGTATAAAAGATAAAATGAGGATAAAAGCAACTGTCAGAACAGCGTATTTTAACACTGTAAGAACATCATGACCCTTGCAATCAGACAAACATGTCATGTCTGTGTGCTCTGCCACTGACTATGGACAACATAGTCATGATCAACATATGGACACTTGGACAACATACCGACTCTTTTTATATAATAACAAAGATTAGCTATTTGTATCAGTCATTATGAGCTGTTATGCTGCAGTAAAAAACAATCCACAAATTACAACAAAGATTTATTTCTGTGAGGGTTGGCTGAGAGTTCTGCTCCATACTGTCTTCATTCTAAGACCCAGGTTGATGGAGCAGCTACTATCTGAAATGTTGATAGTCACCATGGCAGAGGGAAAGAGAAAGCAGCACCTCATGGCTGGCTCTTCTCGAAAATTCCACCTGGAAGTGACACGTGACTTTTGCTCACATTTCATTGGCCACAGAAAGCCAGGTGACTATACTTAACTTCCAAGTGGCTGAGGAAATAGAGGAAAACTCCTGTAAGAAGAGAAGCAACTTACCACATACTTGACACATACTCATTCTGAAGTCCTACAGTACATCAGTATCCGACAAGGCTAACAGCAGGTGCCAATGAAACAGTTTGGCTTTATCAAGATAATTGCAGAATGAACCCACGTCTCCTCCTTTGTCTTGTGAAAGTCATTTTGGTTATTTGCACTTTGGTTTATCCTGTGTGCACAGAGCATCTGAAAAAGGAAAGCGTCATTTAGGCAATAAAGTGGGCAAAGAATATATTTAACTTCCTGTCTTAATGACTTACCCCAACTCCGCTTCTCCTTTAAAAGGAAAAATACTTTGTTCACGATTGAGGAGTAACAAAGTTTTCTCAAAACTTAATTTTTCTTTTCTCTCCCTCACACATGAGGATTTGGTGGCAGTTGGAGGGTTCTGACACTAGAATTGCATTGAAAGCATTTGAAGTGTAAAAAAAGAAAGGCCCCCTTTATGCTATGTCCCCATACAGTTGTGGGGACCCTGGAGAGAACAGTGACAGCGTTCAGAATGGACCTGGCCCTGGGATTGCCCAGCGAGAGCCAGATGGTTCTCCGCCACCTCCTCCTTCCCCACCTTCCCCACCGCGTCCTGCTCCCACATAATGACAAGGAAGCAGCAACTACAATACCAGTTAGGGAATCGTAAACAGATGTGGAATAATGCAGATACGATTTTACGTTATGGTAGCATTTGCCAACATAAAAATTATTACAACTTTTGCTATAAATTGTTCTGTAAATTTTACAAAATATGCAAAAACTGACATTTCAAGTGATGGGATCATTTAGATTTATTAAAAAGTTGAGGCCCTTGAGATTCAGCAAAAGAGTGTATTTCTTTATCTAGCTGTTCGTTGTGTAGGTCTTGTTTCTGTGTTTGTTTTTCAGCTCGTTGTTTATAAGTCATAGGTCAAAACCAGCCACATCTGGGCTTTGACCACTTCATCTAGTTTTACCCATAAATTTCTCCTGTGTCTCAGGCAGCAGGTAGAACTTCTGTGAATCCCAGAATTTTTGTCAGAGCTTTCAGCAATCATGGCCTTCCTCAAAAAGTTGACAGAAAAGCATCTGATATCTAGAAAGCCCTTTAAAATGCTTCTTTGGCATAGACAGTTTCCATTGTCTTTATAGAGCACCTGTCCTAAGGATGCTTTTCTCACTATTACGTCTTCTCTTCACACACCCCACTGTGCAGATACGCACACGCACACACACACGCGGCCTTTCTCCATTCAGTGCCACAGTCATGTCGCACATCACCAAGGTCAAGCTTTCTATGCTCTCTTCCAGTAGGACCTTCATCAAAATCCATGCTTCTCACCTGAGACACTTTGCAAACTCCTAAAGCTCGTGCTCTTATCCATCATCTGCAGATCATACGTCTTTTTAGATGAGAGACACCGTTGTCAGAGCCGGGATAACCAAAGTGTATTTGCTAGCCCTGAGGAAACACGGCCGTGGTGTGCATGTGTGCTGTGAATGAGTTTGTTACTTGTCCCTTTGAAACGGACAGCATGGCACATTACTTCTGCCCCTGTCCTCAGAGCTAGAAAGCCATATGGAATTAAAGCAGAAATCTTCATCAGAAATCAGACTCTTTCTAAGCCACACCCCCTCCTTCTCCACTACCTCCCATACCCTCATGCTCTTGAAATAAAGCTTGAGGACTAGTTTAGCTTTTAAATCTCAGCTTCAATGGGGCAAAACCTGCCCTTGCATTCCTCTCACACCAGTTGTCCTGGGTTTAATTAATGCCGCCCCTGTATGTTTAGGCAATTACTGTTGTAACACATGGGGGTGCCGTACTCACCGCCTCAGTCAGGGCGTGACGCAGTGTTGGGCATCCACAGCTCATGCAAAGCTTGTGTCTCGCATTTTGTCACCCAGCGGGAAGTGCCCTTGCTGTGGTCTCTAATGTGCACACAAAGTGTTTGACTGTGCAGTTCCATATACTGAAATCAATAATAATTTCTACTGATGCCTGAATTCCTCACCCTTCTACAGCTAGGTGGTTCCTTCCTTCCTGGGTCAGAGTATCCAGGCCCATAGCCCTAAAACATACTTCACTTCTCTGGGAAGTTCGTTTTCCCTCAGCTATTGCAAACACAATCTTGCTGAACAGAGCTGAATTTTTAAGGCTGAGTTTGTGGTGTGGATTCTGATGGCTTCACGTTAGTTCAAGTCTCCGAGGACCAGTGCCAATAAATGTGAAAGGGACAACAGTAGATTGGCATACTTTTCCATTTCCTCCAGGATGAAAACCTGCTATAAATTAAGTCTAACCTTAAATGTATAATCTGTCCTTGGGAAGGAAAAAAAAAAAGGGATATAGCATCTTCAAGCTCTCGGCATCCCTTACGAGAAAAAATTGGTTCTAAGGGTCTCTGATCTTGTGTTTTAGTAAAATAGAACTGCACGGCTGACTGACAGTTCTGATCTAAAGCATTTACGTTTAAGTTTTGATCTCTCTGCTTTTGATTAAAACTAATGAGCTCATTTAATTCAAAATGGGAATCTCTGATAAGAGAAATAAGGTTGATGTGATTGGATTAGAGGGGCAAATTAAACTCTTAGAGCAGAAGTTTGTGCTTATATAGTGTATTAAAAAGCTGTTGGCGTATTATGGCGTGTTAGATGATGAGAAAAATTTCATAGTAATTCATATTTAATCAGAAGAAATGAAAGTACTAAATATAACATGGCTCTGCTTTTCCCTTGAGTGATAAAAAGCTGTACATTTAAAATGACATTAGATCCATGCTCTCTAAAACAAAAAAAAAGGAAATCTTAAGAGAGACACGTAAGAAAGGGACACTTGTCGGTAGTTCCATCACCCCAGAATAGAAATGCCATAAATAAAGGAAAGTGTAGTCATATTAAGACAAGAATGATACAAGGAAAGCCAGACCACAAAGAGCACAGTTTCTGTTATTATAGCAGCTCTCATTCTTCTTTCATCCAAGCATCAAGTTTAATATAAAAAATAGATATTTCTTTCCCTTGGAAATATATGGAATACATTTCATAATTTAAAAGCCTGTTTTGCCTAATTTTCTTTGTGTTTTAACAGTCGTTTTCACTTATACTTAATTCTTAAATCTCTTTATTACATGTTTTTCTTTACCTCTACCCTAGAGAAAATTAGTGTTAGTGTAGGGCTGCTCAAAAGAAATCCTGTTTTGTTGTTGGACATATTTATTTTACTTTACAATAAGAAAAAATTTAAAGGACTATTTTGGAAGCGTGAAATTAGACAGTATTTATTAGGCTTCAAAAACCCCAAATTAATTTCTTTTCAGGAAAATACTTACATTTAAAAACTATCTTCAAGGCTTGTTTTTGAAGAAAAGAAATTTACACTGCCTTCTGACCTGTTCGCATAAAGGTATTTTTAAGGTCAGTAGGACTGCAAACTACCATTTTAAGTTTCATAAGTAAAAAGTACTCTACTTAGTCTAAAAACATGTCAAGGGAAAGAGTAATTATCTTGCTTTAGAGAGGAGACTGTTGTTTTCTCGATTCAGAAGCAGAGACGTGAAAACACGGAGACTGCTTCCTATTCAGATGAGGGCAGGAGACAAGCTGCCATTTGTGACAGGAGGGGGAAATTGATATTGTGAGTAGTTTTTGTTTGTTTCTGTCTGAATACCTCATTCTCAGCTCCCTATCTTGAGTCCATTGAAAAATCTTCATGCTTCTTATTCCCTACAATGAAGGAAACCAACTCAGGAGGGCAAGGACACTGACCAGAATGCCAACCTTGATGGTTCTGTGGCTCTCAGAACTAGGAGTTCTGAGAAGGAATTCTCAGGGAGAACAAAGAGCAAGTCACCTTACCCTTCATGAGAAGTGTCTCTGCCTGAGTCTTGGTTGACCCCATAAATCTATGGGGTCCTTCTTTTTCATGACCATTCTCTCCATGTGCACTGGCCAAGCCTCAAGGTGTCTACAATTACCTACTGACTATTAGACCCCATGCTGCAGGAAGTTAAAAGGCCTGAAAAGCTTTTGCTAGAAACTGGAATGGAGTTACTTTGGATTCATTAATTTTTCTTTTTTATTTTCCTCAAAGTAAACATTTTCTAAATGAGGTAAATTGATTACGACGCTCTTAGCACCCATCAGTCATTTATTTTTAGTGAACTCAAGGATTGCACCTGAGCATAGCTGTGCGGGGCTGTGTGGAGATCTAAATCATGTGTGTATGTATTTTTGTATTCTTCAGTGGAGTCGACCAGCCCCAGTCTGCTAACCACTGACAACACCCTTGAGCGTTCCTTTTTCATCCGAATGAAATCTACTCTGACCAAACGCGGTGTGCACATCAAATCATCAGGATATAAGGTAAGCTGGCCTCCGGGAGGGGAGAGATTTCTGTCTCAGGTCAATCCTGGGTCATTTGCACCCAGTGTCCCAGCCACTTTGGGTCCATGTAATTAATACATGTGGTCTTGAGCTGCCCATAGGATTCTTAGTTATCATCCTGTCTCAAGGTAGGGGATTGGCTACAACTCTCCTTCTCACTGCAGACAGTGCTGGTGCACTAAACGCCTCAATACAGTGTCTTTTCTTAAAACACTTGTTAATAATGCACCAAGTGCTTCAGCACGTGCTAGAAATTCACTTTGATGAAGAAGGTGAGCCAAATTCACATTAGTCCTTGAGATGAGTGTTCTCTAAGAATTCCACTTTTCCCATGTCCCCCTTCAAATTCCCTCTTTCTCTTTAGAGAAAGACTGTCCATTTTAATAACACATTGGGCACTGAGATTCATACACATAGATAAGAAAATCAGGGTGGATGTCAGAAATCTTAATATTGATATTACATTATTGAACACTCAGTCATACCTTAGCATTCCTAGAATACTCAACATACAGAGTATATGTTTCCCACAACAGCAAAGACCAAGTCTGAAGTCATAATCTACATTATTATCATTTTAAGGTTAAGGATATAAAAGCCTTCTAATCTTGGGAAAGTCCAACATTTCAGTTACTATAGCAACATAAATTAAGACCTATGAAGTTTATGAAATGCCTTTGGCAACCTGAATGTTATCAGTTTTACAACACACTAACCAGTCTCTCAAACAATATTTATTATATGTGGGAGGGCAGACAGAAGTGGAATGCACTGTAGATGTAGCCAGCATCAAACTTTCCCAATTTTGGAGTACAGAGCTTCTGACAGCTCGGTTCTTTAGGGTGACCATGGCATTGTCAGGGATGGTAACAGTCATCATCGGGCCTTAAAAACCTTATATAAGTCGTCAGGAGACTAACAGCTGCATAAAAGTCAGAGTAAGGCACTTTCTTTGACATGAATTCTTCAGAAAAAAAAGAAAGGAGGTGGGGGAGCAGGCCCTTCCATGAACGACCTTTAGCTGAGCTGTCTACAGTCAGCAAGGCACATGTGGAGCATCCTTAACCTTTAACAGGGTTCGAAGCAAAGGCAAGGCACCTGGGCAGCTCTGCCTGCAGTTACAAAGTGATGTGCTGGAGGAAAAAAAAAACTCTATCCTTAGGACTGTTCTGTATTTTCCTGCCTCTCTGAACACAACACATTTATTGGTTGCTAGCTGTGTAGCGTTAGCAAATTTGGAATTCTGTAAGCAAACTATAGGTGTTGCGGTTATTGTCGTTTTAACGCTAGAAAGATGCATTCTTTGCATTCCAGCTTTTAGAAGCCACAGGCTTCCCTTCAACGATTGCTTTGCTGTCTTTCAAAATTTGTTCTTCATTTTTAATGGTTTTTACTGGTTTGTAGGGGGCATATCCCAGGAGGGAAGAAGACTGGGAGAGGTGAGGTATATTTTGAAAAAGCAATATTTAGTATAATTCAATAACATTAGATTATCTACCTTGTTGAAAAACAAATTATTTCACATGACAAACTAGAGATCATAAAGCTCTGCAAAATTTTGGATCTGCGAAAAAGTGAGATGTATTGGTAAAAAAGTAATACAGAGAAATAGTTTGAGTTTCAGTCTAGGCAAGAGCAAGCTTGGATTCCGTTTCTGTTGCCATACTGGTACCTCAATAAAGCTGTTTTTGCCACATAACCTGAAACTGTACAAGCTAATTTCTTAAATATTGATAGAACGTTCATTCATTCATTTGATAAATATTTATTGAGCTCCTATCATGGAGGCTGTTCTAGAGCCTGGAAACCCAGCATGGAACGATAAAAAGTCCCTGATTTCATAGTGATTACATTCTAACAGGAGAGACAGACAATAACAAGTAAATAGATAAAGGAAATGATTTCAGAGAGTGATGAAGGCTAAAATAACAACAATCCCAGAGGAAAGTATTTACATTGTTTCCATTTTACAAATGAAGAAACTAAGGCTGGAGAGGTTAACCGGAGTACCCAGCATCGCAAGTTGAAGAGCCGGGGTTTGAACTCTGGGAGTCTGACTCCACACCCCCATGCACTTACCCGCTAGGCTACATTATTATGCAGAGAGTGAAGCAAGATACTGTGAGGGGGTGCTGGTGGGGACCATTTTAGATAGGAGGGTCACAGAAGGTCTCCTTGAGGAGGTGACGTCACCTAGGAGAAGGGACCACCATGAAGACATACAGAAAAAGAGTGTTTCTGAAGCTTCGTGGGCTTAGGATTAAAGACACCGTGCTATAAGAAGGGGCCTTGTAAAAACAAAATATTAAAAGGTACAACGCTTAACATCCAGGATTGGAAAAGATTTAGGAGCTGTTCCAGTTTCCATCAAATCATACCGTGTTAAAGTGATCATACCCCTCTGACATGCCCCATCAGGACTTCTTTCTTCAGATACTGTGAAGTCTCCATCCAGTGCCTCAGTCCTCTCCCCAGAACTGCTGATGGGAGAGTTGATTCATCCACTGTTCCCCCAAGAAGATGAATCACCCAACAGATCCAGCTCTTCCCCTTCTCCTCCACAGTGAACTTCCCTCGTTAATTAACCTTGCCTGAAAGTTAGGGAAAGAGCTATGAGAAGCCATGACGTGACACAGCTGAATAACATCCCTATTTATCTGCTTCTTCTCAGTTAATAAATCTAACAGCTTATAAAACATTCAAATAAAACTGATAATCACCCCACCACCACACAATAAACACAAATACAAAGAAACAGCAATGACAATTTCTCCATACTCCTAATCTCCCCCTAATTTATTACCATTGTATGCTTCTTTCTTTTCCCTTAGTTACAGATCCAAGATGTTAAGTCTTGCTCAGTGAAGGTCACTATATTTCTATCCATTTTTTCTGTGACCTTGGCACATGAACTTTCCTGACATCTCCGTCACTTTATCTGCCACTCTTTCTTTAGTGTCATTCTTGTGGTCACTGACAGCAAAAATAGTAGCAGAACTACACTTCTTGAACACTGACTGCAGCAGACACTGTGCCAAACACTTTATACTTACTCTATTTAATCTGCAAAACATTATTTAAAAACTTCCTCTGTACCAGGCATTGTTCAAACTTTATATTCTATTATTATTATGCTCATTTTGCAGATTGTGAAACTTAATAGGTTCAGTACTTTGCTCGTATTCACACAGCTCTTAAGTAGCTACTGGGGAGACAGAGTTGATCCAGGCAGATCAGTCCAGAGTTTGCCCTCTTCACCCCTCTGGTTCACTGATCAATGGATAAGTCCAAAGAAGGGCTCAGCGTGAGCTAGACTTCAACATAGGAAAAATTAATCTAAATTTTTAAAAGAAAAACCTCTTATTCTTCCCTATGTGACTCAGCCCTGGTTTATGGAGGTATGCAGAGATTTCCCTTCCTTTTCAGGGGCTATCCTACCCACTCAGGTACACATGACCGAGAATTCTAGCCAAAGAAGTGCCAATCGGGGTCTGCTAATTCAGGTAGAGAGTCTAATCTAAGTTGCTGTTTCCATGCCTCAGGCCTCAGGCAAGTTTCCCTCTCTCCTCTGAAGTTTCCCATGACTTTTGGTTGTTTCTGTCCTCATTTGCTTTGAAATCCACAGTAGCGTGTTATCTGGACCAGCCACTTTTTATGCCTCAGGGTCTTCCTTGTTATTTAGGTCTCCTCGTTGGCCACATATCTTAGTATAACACAGCTCTCCTTTAAATTGCATTGCATCAGTATTCAGCCTTCTTGATTAGGTGTTCATGTGAGGGAACTTACTAGGTATAGCACAAGGGTAGAAGGAGATATGTAATCAGGGAAAGTAGAGAATTAAAGACAAATTGGTTCACCTCCTTAGCTCCCATCTTTGGCATGAGACTGTCAGTGTTCTCGTCTACTCTTAACTGCCCACCAGCACCACTGTCATTTCTGGAATATTTATCTACACACGTGTCCTAACTCTAATGGCATGGGAGAACATTCTAGACTGCGAAACACAGACAGAGAGAGAAAATCTCTGTCATGTTTATATAATGCTGAGAATGTCTCTAAACTCTCTGTAGAAGTAAAAGTCATCAATTGCAAGAGTTTTCTGCTATGACATATAGGAACAGATTACTAAGGGAGCATGGGGGAACTCCAGATTCTTACACATAAGCATTCCCAATCTGAGATGATTTGGATATGGATTGCTTGTAGCTAAGTGTTGAACTAAATGATTTCCAGAATCTATCCAGCCTCCTTATGATAAAAAGAATCATAAAGGCCAAGTGGCGTCAGCAACATGGTGGAGTGAGCTGTTCCCTTTCTCTCTCCCCCTCTAAAATGCAACTAAATGGACATTCATTAACCAACAGAGGATACCCACACAGCACAACAGGACACCTGAGAGACCCACGCAGCTATACATCTGAAGGTGAATGGACTAAATCCCCAGGAAGCAGTGGAACTAGGTGAGCGCACCCCTCCTTCTCCCCAGCAGCAGTGAGCCAGGTTATGGAGCCTCACACAGCAGCCAGCAGGACTCTAAGAGGAGGCAGGGGCAGGCCAGCCTGCCTGTGAACACTATCGGAGGGGTAGCCCGACCTACAAGAGTGCCCAACATAACCTGGTGAACCCTCCAGTGGGAACGCTCCCTACTGAGTGGCCACGGCTGAGCCCCCACAAAGGAGCTCCACCCACCAAGCACGGCAGCCAGTGCAACTGTAAGAGGGGGAGGGAGCAGGCCAGCACACAAGCACAAATGCCTTCAGAGGGGCAGCCTAGCCTGCAGGAGCTCCCACCATGCCTCAGCAGCCCCACCACTGGGAATGCTCCCCACCAAGTGGCTGTAGCTCAGGCCCCAAGAAAGTGCCCCACTCACCAAGTGCAGCAGCTCAGCCAAACCTTACTGCAAGCACAGTGCTGGCCGATGCCTGCACAACCCACCCACTGAGCACAGAGGCCCCACCCCCACAAAAGCAACCTGCTGAATGGCTGTGGCTAGCCCATGCAAATGCATACCAGCCATACCCACATGACTTCCAGCAGATGGGGTGGAATCAGAAACACAGCTCCTGCTTCCATCCAGATGTGGCAGGTGGAATCTGTGACCTGATGTTACCACAAATGTGCCAGCAAAGAATCACTTCATCAAACACCATGAAGAACTACGTTAACACTTCAGAGCAGAAGGAAAATGACGAGTCTCCAGAAACTAATCCTGAAGTCACAGAAGTTTACAACCTAAGTGACAGAGAATTCAAAATAGTTATCGTAAACTCAATGAGTTACAAGAAAACTCAGAAAGACAGTTTAGTGAGCTCAGGAATAAAAGTAATGTATAGAAGGAATACTTCACCAGAGAGATTGAAACTCTAAAAAAAATTTTAAAAAAAACAAATTCTGAAGATGAAGAACACACATAATAAATAGAAAATAATCCAGAATCCTTAAAAAATAGAGCTAACATTATTAAGGACAGAATTAGTGGTATAGAGGATAGAAATATAGAAATACCTCAGGGGAAGGAGAGAACTAAGATTTTTAAAAATGAAGAAGTTCTTTAAGAAATATCCAACTCAATTAGGAAAAGCAACATAAGAATTATAGATATTCCAGAGGGAGAAGGGAGGGAGAAAGGAGCAGAGAGCTTGTTCAAAGAAATAATAGGTGAGAACTTCCCAAACCTAATGAAAAAATTGAACTTATAAGTACATTAAGCCAATAGAACTCCTAATTACATCAATACAAAAAGACCTTCTCCAAGGCATATAATATCAAAACTGGCAAAAGTCAATGATAAAGAAAAAATATTAAGGGCAGCAAGGCAGAAGAAAATAATCTACAAAGGAACCCCTATCAGGCTTTCAGTGGATTTCTCAGCAGAAACCTTATAGGTAGGAGAGAATGGAATGATATATTCAAGATACTGAAAGACAAAAAGTTTCAGCCAAAGGGCCAGCCTGGTGGTGTAGTGGTTAAGTTCAGCATGCTCTGCTTCAGGCACCCAGGGTTCACGGGTTCAAATCCCAGGCGTGGACCTACACCACTCATCAAGCCATGCTGTGGTGGCGACCCACATACAAAATAGAGGAAGAAGGGCACAGATGTCAGCTCAAGGCCACTCTTCCTCAAGCAAAAAGAGGAAGATTGGCAACAGATGTTGGCTGAGGGCCAATCTTCCTCACCAAAAAACAAACAAACTTTCAGCCAAGAATACTCTATCCAGTGAAGTTATCATTCAAATACAATGGAGAAATAAAAGCTTTCCTAGATAAACAAAATCTGAGGGAGTTTATCACCACTAGACCTTCTTTACAAGAAATGATGGAGACCCTCATACCTGAAACAAAAAGGCAAAGATCTACAAAGCTTTGAGAAAGGAAATAAATAGACAGACAAAATCTGAAAACTGCAGCTCTCTATCAGAACAGGTTAGCAAACACTTAATTATAACATAAAAGATAGAGGGAAGGAAAGCATCAAAAATAACTATAAACCCTTCAATATAGTCACAAACAATACAAAACAGAATAATTTGTGACAACAATAGCTCAGAAGGGGAAGAGGAGAGGGATGGAACCTGCATAGCCTAATAGACATAAAGGGTTATCAGAAAATAGACTATTTCATCTACAAGATCTTTTATACAAACCTTGTGGTAACCACTAAACAACAAATCAGAGCAGAACCTCAAATCATAAATAATGAGAAAACCATCACAGAAAACCACCAAACTGAAATGGCAGTCAGAAATACGAAGGAAGAGAAACAATGGAAATATAGAACAACTGGAAAACAAGAGATAAAATGGCAGTATTAAGCCTTCATATATCACCAATCACTCTAAATGTAGATGAATTGAATTCTCCAATCAAAAGACAGAGAGTGGCTGGATGGTTTAAAAAACAAGACCCAACAATATGCTGCCTCCAGGACACACATCTCAGCTCTAAAGAAAACATAGGCTCAGATGAAGGGATGGAAGTTGATACTCCAAGCAAATGGCAAGCAAAAGAAAGCAGGTGTTGCCATACTTATATCAGACAACGCAGACTTAAAGATAAAAATGTCATGGGGCCAGCCCCGTGGCTGAGTGGTTAAGTTCACATGCTCCACTTTGGGGGTCCAGAGTTCACGAGTTTGGACCCTGGGCACAGACGTATACACTGATCATCAAGCCATGCTGTGGCGCCATCCCACATAGAAGATCAAGCATGATCTACATCTAGGATATACAACTATATACTGGGGCTTGGGAGAGAAAAGAAAAGAAAAAAGGGTAATATTGGCAACAGACATTAGCTCAGTGCCAATCTTCCTCACCAAAAAGCATTAAAAAAAAAGATAAAAACAATGAGAGACAAAGAGGGGCAGTATATAATGATAAAAGGGACATTCCAACAAGAGGACATAACACTTATGAATCTATATACACCTAACACAGGAGCACCAAAGTATATAAAAAACACTGTTAACAGACCTAAAGGGGGAAATTAACAGCACACAATATACTAGGGGACCTCAATACCCTCCTGACATCAATGGTTAGATTGTCCAGACAGAAAGTCAACAAGGAAATAGTGGATTTAAATGAAACACTGTACCAGATGGACTTAATAGATATGTATAGCATATTTCATCCAAAAACAGCAGAATACATATTCTTCTCAAGTGCACATGGAACATTCTCAAAGATAGACCATATGTTGGGAAACAAGGCAAGCCTCAATAAATTTAAGAAGATTGAAATCATATCAAGCATTTTTTTTTACCACAATGCTATGAAACTAGAAATCAACTACAAGAAAAAAGCTGGGAAAGTCACAAATATGTGGAGACTAAACAACATGCTACTGAACAACCATTTGATCAATGAAGAAATCAAAGGAGAAATCAAAAAATAACTGGAAACAAATGAAAATGAAAACACAACATAGCAACTCTTATGGGATACAGCAAAAGCAGTTATGAGAGGGAAAGCCATAGCAATACAGGCCTACCTCAACAAACAACAAAAATCTCAAATAAGTAATCTTAAACTACACCTAATGGAACTGGAAAAGGAAAAATAAACAAAGCCCAAAGTCAGCAGAAGGAGGGGAATAATAAAAATTAGAGCAGAAATAAATGAAATAGAGGCTTTAAAAAAACAGTAGAAAGATTCAATGAAACTAAGAGCTGGTTCTTTGAGAAGATTAACAAAATTAAGAAACACTTAACCAGACTCACTAAGAAAAAAAGAGAGAAGTCTCAATAAGTAGAATTAAAAATGAAAGAGAAGAAATTACAACAGATACTACAAAAATACAAAAAGATTATAAGAGAATACTATGAAAAAATATATATCAACAAATTGGATAACCTAGAAGAAATGGATAAATTCTTAGACTCATACAACCTCTCAAAACTGAATCAAGAAGAAAGAGAGAATCTCAATAGACCAATCACAAGTAAAGAGATTGAAACAGTAATCAAAAACCTCCTAAAAAACAAAAGTGCAGGACCGGATGGCTTCTCTGGAGAATTCTACCAAACCTTCAAAGAAGATTTAATACCTATCCTTCTCAAACTATTCCAAAAAATAGAAGAACACAGAACACTTCCTAACACATTCTGCAAGGCCAGCATTACCCTGATACCAAAACCATCCAAGGACAACACACAGAAGGAAAATTACAGGCCAATATCACTGATGAACATAGATACAAAAATCCTCAACAAAATATTGGCAAACCAAATACAGCAATACATTAAAAGTATCATACACCATGACCAAGTGGGATTTATACCAGGGATTCAGGGATGATTCAAAATCCACAGATCAATCAATGTGATAGACCACATTAACAAAATGAGGAATAAAAATCACATGACCGTCTCAATAGATATAAAGAAAGCATCTGACAAGATCTAACATCCGTTTATGATAAAAACTCTGAATAAAATGGGTATAGAAGGAAAGTACCTCAACATAGTAAAGGCCACAGCCAACATCATACTTAACAGTGAAAAACTGAAAGCCATCCTTCTGAGAACAGGAACAAGACAAGAGTGCCCATTCTTACCACTCTTATTCAACATAGTACTGGAGGTTTTGGCCAGCCACTATGGAAAACCATATGGAGATTCCTCAAAAAATTAAAAATAGAAATACCATACGATCCATCTATCCCACTACTAGATATTTATCCAAAGAACTTGAAATCAACAATTCAAAAAAATTTATGCACCCCTATGTTCACTCCCGCATTATTCACAATAGCCAAGACATGGAATCAACTCAAGTGCCCATCAACTGATGAATGGATAAAGAAGATGTGGTATATATACAATGGAATACTACTCAGCCATAAAAAAGACAAAGTTGCCCCATTTGCAACAACATGGATGGACCATGAGGGTATGATGTTAAGCAAAATAAGCCAGAGAAAGACAAACACTGTATGATTTCACTCATATGTGGAAGAGTGAAACAAACACATGGATAAAGAGAGCAGATTAGTGGTTACCAGAGGGGAAGAGGGTGAGGAGGTGGGCAAAAGGGGCACATATGTAGGGTAATGGATAAAAATTAGATGTGGTGAGCACAATGCAGTCTATACAGAAACTGATAAATAATAATTTACACCTGAAATTACACAATGCTATAAATCTTTATGACCTCAATAAAATAATTGGGAAAAAAGTCATAAAGTATAAATAATAGAAAAAATAATGTGTAGGTTCACTAGTTTATTAGGACTGCTAATCTACCTTAGCTTCAAGAATATCTGTATCTAAACATGAAGTAACAGAAGCAAAAAATTAGAGTGCTAATTAGCTAAAGAAAATTCTTTTGCCTTCTTTAAGCACAAACATAGATGTCTTTTAAATTAGAAACTTCTCTTTTTCATTTTTTGAAATTCATGGTTTTATCTCTTTTGTGGAATATAGCACTTCCATAATTTTAACAGTGATTTGTTTTATTTGGGGTGTCATAGATCTCTTTAAGGATTTGATGAAATCTCTGGAGCCTCTCCCAATGTAATTCATTTTGCATCAGGAAGTTCTTGAATGCCTGAGTTGTATCCTTTGATCTCAGGTTACAAAACTATATTTAATATGATGACATCTTCAGTACTTATTAAGAAACCAAGTTAATGCATCTTCTAGAACATATTTCCCCAACATCACAATAACCCTTTCCTTTCTCCTCATTTCTTCCTCCCATTTATCTGTTTGGTGTTAATACATATTGAAGTCCTGTTGCAAAATACATCCTCTCCTACACTGCAAAAGTACAAAACTAAGATTTACATTCTGAGCCCCTCAGGCAGATAACGATAATCTTCTGAAAAAGTATTGATCAGAAAATATTTTTTATAAAAATTATACTTAATTTTTAAAATTTATATGTGTAGTTGAGAGTTATTTTCGGTCGCAAATCTTCCTCCTTTTCTTCCTGTTCATTTATGTGTGCAACAGAGTAGCATCATTAGGATTTCAATGTCAAAATCAGAGCTAGGTAAATTTTAAAGTTGAAGGCTTTTCATATGCAAATGTATCTTGATTGAATGTGTATATTGACAAGTCTCAAGATGATAGCAAACTAGAAGGGAATTATTACTTACTGTTTCAATCATCTGGAATTTTAGTTCCTGGTTTAATTCTTTAATTAAGTCCACAATACTAGATATCAACCCCTCCCTCTTGATCACCTGCCACTTTAATGTGCTGCCAAAGTTGGTTGAATCCACCTGCTTCTATTTCCATTCCTCCACTGTAATACCTTTTTCTGGACCTATAGTGAGAAATTCCCAAATTACCTCCCAGAAAATTTTACTTCTCCATTCTATCCTGCACCTTGCTCCCTGAAATATCTTCCCAAAACCTCAGCGATCATTTACTTCCCTGCTCCTAAGTCAGCAATGGTTCATAGTGCCAACGTATTCCAGAATCTGGTCCTAGCCTACCGTTTATACCACCTCCTCCATCATTCTTTCCTGGAACTCTTAATACTGATGCTCTAGCAAAATCAGTCCAGTCATCTTTTGATGAAATACATTTGCATATTCACACTGCTATGCAGTTTTCCATGCTGTTTTCCTTTCCTAAAATGCCTTTCTGCCACACTTCCACTTGGAAAACTGTTACTCAACCTATATGGCACCACTCAAACATCACTTCGTTTTTCATTTCCCCCCATGAACTGATCCCTTCTCTTCTGTGCTGAAATAGCGTTTTTTAGATTTTACTTAAGCTCTCTGTCCCTCAGTTTTCTCACCTGTAAGATAAAGCTATTAATGGTATGTAACCCAGAATTTTCCTACAGATCAAGTGAGATAACACAGGCTCAGCTAAGCTTCTTCTCTCCATTTTGTGAAATATTTTCAGATAATTTCATAGGGACCTCACAATAATTCTTTTAGGTAATTATCTCTATTTTCCCAATTTTGAAAATAGGTAAAACTAAGGCACATAAATATGAATCGACCTCTCTAAGGTCACATAAATGGTAAATGGAAAAACTGAGAGAAATATCCAGATCCTCTAATTTCAAAAGCTTTCCTCTTTCCAATATACTGCGTTGGATACTGGGTACTTTCTTATTCTGCTTTCTTCCCTCATCACCTAGCACAGTATGCTCCATGTAGTTGCCACTCAGTAAATGTTAGTCGAATTGAATTGCATGCTCTCTCTTTTTCTGCGATAGAATTGAAAAATGTTAACAGTACTGAGCCCTAGAGTACATACCACTAGGGATCCCGTTAGTTGACATAAGTGTCTTATAGGTGTGACTACTGGAACAACTATGAACCCAAATGACTATGTCATAATCTGGTTGCCATTTCTCCATCTTGCCATCCAGGATATTGTTAATCTTTACCAATGCCTTACTAAAGTCAGAATGTACCACATCCACAGCATTCCCTTGAGCTATCAGTTGAGGATTCCTTTCATAAAATTAAAATAGAGTTATTTTAGCATGATTTATTCATCATGACTTCATATTGGTGTCTTTCTAGTAAATCATCTTTCAAGAATTTTTTCTGGATATTAACATTTTGAGGCCCTATCTTTCTGAAAATCTGAACAATATTTTCTGATGTCCTGCCTTCTGGCACAACTCCATGTTTTCTCAAAGACTGCTAAAAATATGCGAAATGTTGTTATAAGAAGGCTGGTTCTTTCTTTGCCCAAGAGGGTAACTGTATGCAGTGACTTTTAATTGTACCAGAAGTATAGTTTGGAGGCGTGCCCAGCACTACTAATGTAGGGGGCAATGTGGTCATGGTCCTTCTCTGGAGATTTCTAAGAGCATACACTAAACTCATCAATTAGGATTCTCTCTTCCTCATAGACAAGTGTGGACAGACTAGATGCCATCTGGATGTTTCTTCCAACCTGAGATTCAGAGATGTTCCAGGTGTCCAGACATATCAGTGCTTCTCCTGAAGCCTTTGCCTCAGCTTTGTGTTGTCTTGAAATGATGACTATAATATTCCAAGCTGTACAAAATGTAACTGTCTTGTCAAATCAATAGATGAATTTTCAGTGAGACCAAAAATTCTGTCAACTCATTCAGGCTTTCTAAGACTATGCATTTATTGCCTTTCAATCAACTGAGACACCCAGAATACATTGAAGGAGAAAAAAATTTCCGGGGTAGAACTTATAGGCAGAGGTTATCCTGATGAAAAATGCAAATAGAGGAAAGAACCCATAAAATCAAATTTTTAAAATCCTATTATCTCTTTTTAGTCCCTGCTCACCTCTGCACAATTGTCCATTACGACGTAGTTTCTAGTGTCATTTTAAATACAACTGACATTGTTTCTGATCTTAAAGAATTTATTTCCCATTACCAAGGCATGACAGTAGTTCTAGCTTGGGATATGTCATTTCTGCCGGGACTAATCAGCTAGCTATTTTACCAACTAGAGGCGTAATCACTAGCCATTCGTGAAGTGTCTGTAAATTCTTAGTATGTCAGTAACTGCAGCCCATGTATGTTGTTAACTTACATTACAGAGTTTAAAAGGAAGCTAGGAGAAGTACGAGCATTTGTCTTTGACTAATGTTAGATCTTTTCAGGTTGGTTTTCCAAGCCTTTGGTAGCTAAGAATAATGAAAATGATGATCATTTTGAAAATGACATCATTGATGCAAAAATTAAGAACTCCTTCTGTATATATAATGTCTTTTAACTAATTAATGCCCTTCAAAATTATCATTAATGTCTCTGTAAATAGATTCTCAATCTGATAGATTTTTCAATATAATCTTTCTGAGATTTTGGCCCATTGAAAATATTTTTAAAAGAAAAAAAAAAACAGACAAGAACTAAGCATTTCATCACTTTTTCAGGCCCAGCACACTTTGATGTGCTGAGACGCCCAACAACAGCTGCACCGGTCCACAATTTCTGTTTCCCTAAAGTAATCTCTTGATCCAGTAGTCTGAAGTAGTGGTTACTTAAGTCTCTACAGATTTCAAAGGCTTCCAGATACATTACCCTGTTTTACCCTCATTGCCTCAAAAGTACTGGACTGAAGAGTGATTAAGCACAGAGACTGTGATGTCAGACAAGCTAAGGATTTGGACTTAGTCTTACTATTCTTGGATCTATGACTTTAACTCAGTTGTTTCACTCCTTTAAGCATCTATTTCCTCTTTTGTAAAGTGGGAGTACCACTAGAACCTCCTTCCTAAGGCTACTGTGAAATAAAGAGATGATGCAGATAAGATAGTACCATGACACCTGGCCCATAATGAGCATACAGTCCATGTCCATATGTGAAGTTTCGTGTTTGTGGCACTCATATTGTGAGTTTGATAAAGGTTGCTCCAGACAATCCAAAGCCTTAACTTCTACACCTCTGCATATGCACCTGTAACTAGGGAAAGTGGGAATTTATCAGTAATATTTCAGATTATCTCCTGGAAGTTATATGAGCTCTAGAATAATGAACAGTTTCTTCCGAATATGGAAAATGCATTTATTTCTGGGAAATTTCTCCCTGCTTAAGTGTCCTGAATATTGATTTGATTATAAGACACAAAATATGACTGAAACATGTCATCTATCCCTTTAACAAAAGAAGCACATACCAAATGGTTTTCTTTGGAATTGATTTAGCATCATGGCAAGACTAATATAGCCCTTTATGCAAGAAATGAGTAGGGGCAGGGCCAATTTGATGTTGTTGATCTCTGGAATAAATGGAGCTTCTAGGATCCTGTAGCCCACAAGGCTCCATGGTTTACTTAAAGCGTCTACATACCCATAAATTGAACCCTCTGGGAAGGCAGACTACCACCGTGGCTTGAATCCAACTGCATCTCAGAGGTACTACACGACGTTCCAGTGGGGATTCTGTTGACTCATTCCAAGTAGGGGAAAAGAGCCAGTATTCTGGAGATCATATCTTCTCATGTAGTGACTTCCCAGGGGACAAGGAACTAGTCACATCTTTCCCATCTCTCTGTGAATGCCCTCCACCATCAGACTAAAAGAATGGCCTCAATTGTAAAGTGCTTGGAGTTACAAGACTCTTAGTTAAAGAAAAGAACCATCTGTATAATCAGTTCTTAACCCTCTGTAGTAATATTCAAGGGAGAGACTTTGGGCTGTTGCCTTGACTCTGTGTGTGTGTGTGTGTGTGTGTGTGTTGTCTGTGTGTGTTTAAACTGAACCACCAGTGGGCAATGGATATCTCTAAGTTGCCATGTTGGAAACTTGACTTCCAGCTCATTGTTGGCACTACTCCGCAGAAACAATCCATGTAAGTTATCATTTGACTGATAGCGATATTTATGCCTCCCTTTCACCAGGGCTTTCATACCTGCTTTTTATTCTCCTTGGAGCATAGATTGTTCTCAGATATGCCCGTGGGTCACACTTGCATTTCATTCAGATTTCTGCTCAAAAGTCACTTCCCTCACCACCCCATCTAAAATAGCTCAGCACACCCTCTGCACCCTATCGTCTGCTTTGTCCTGCTGCTTTATTCTAGCACTTATCACAACCTGACACTGTTTCATAAATTTATCTGTATTTAATTTGTCTCCTCCACCGCAGTGTAAGCTGAAGTTCCTAGTATAGTTTCAGTCACATAGTAGAAGTTAAGTAAACATTTGTTTAAAAAAATGTATAAATTTATAAATATTGTACATCATTTGTACTAAGATCAGAACATATTCCTTCCTTGGGTCAATATTCTAGTTCCTTTAAAGGGGATTTAGAGATGAGAATATGCAGCCAATGGAATTACCTGATTTTTTAAATCCCCGGGCCCCATTTCTAGAGGATAAGTTGAAGTTTTCTTCCTTTCCTTTTAAAAAAGCTGCACTAATGGTTGACATATTCTATGACATATTTTTCATGCTGCTGTATTCAGTTTTTAAAAAATCAACATGTATTTAACTTGTACCCCACTTGTACCCAATTCTAGTGGCTAGAACTCTGGAAGCACAATCAAGAGTCACTTGATTATTACTTGGTAGTTCTGAATATATTTAACAGTCCTCAACAGCCCCTTGTCAAATGTCCTTCAAACTCATGACTCCTTGTAGAAGTCATGAAAACAGAGTGGCTTAATAGGTGCGCACCTGGTGGAGGCAGTCAGAAAATTTCACGCTCTTGCAGCACATTGCTGCTTACTTGCTATGCAACATTGGAACAGCAGCCTGATTATCCTGGGCTTCTGTTTCTCACTAAAAACAAAGTAAACAATAGGAGTTGCCTTCGGTGTTTCTTTAGTCATTTGGTGGTTGAGATTACATCCTCTTTAGCTCCATTCTCTACGTTAGTGTGAAAGCCCCTTTGACACAGTCTGGGTAGAAGGGAAGAGAGGATCTGCCTAATCTGGACCAGCCCCTGACTCTGAGAAGAGAGTGGTCAAAGCCTGCCAGGAAGTTCCGCCAAAGGCCGTCCAGAGTCACCAAGAGCTGCCATATTGCTTTGTGGCCAGTGCTGGTTTGAGAACCTGAAATATTACAAGAAACATTTAACCAAATCACTGCTGCAAGAGAGAAGAGGTCTGGGGAGGATTTTGTAACTCTTAGGGAGGGCTCAGTGAACTTTTGTACCTTGTCCTATGTAGAGGTGGATAGACTAGACTCTGAGAAACCAATCTAGATACTAAATTGAGGGCAAAAATAAAATGGTGATTTGAGGGTAATCCTCTCTTGCCTTATTCCAAGAGCGGTAATGAATTTCTTTTCCTTACTCACTTTAACACAAGAGGTATTCACCCCTCTTTTTATGCCAAATAACATACAGCATCATGTTCTTATTAAATTTATCTATCTTCCCCTTTAATTTTATTTTTTTGCAGTTGGCTTATTGGTGAACACCTATGTCAGCGTTGTCTGAAATGGTTGTAAGTTTCCAGTTGAAGGGAATCTGCCTGGAATAGCCCTACAGGCAGTTGAATCCTGGGTAAATGCTCTTTAATGCTGGTTAGAATTAACAATATTGTAATTGTCAAACCCTCAAAAAGAGATATTATGGAAATATAGAATATTCTTATTCTTGAATTATTTTGTTATAAACTACTGTCTTCTCGTGAAATGTGTCTTTTCTCTCTTTCTACTGGAAACATCTAGAGAGTGATACAATTTGCCCAAGGACCCATGGTAGCTAGATCCCAAGCTCCTTGGCACAGTGCAGGAATGTTCAATTCTGTGGATTTAATCTCTAGGACTCAAAAGTGGCAGCGCCCAGTACTCCGTGTTCTCAAGCACTCAGAGAGTCCTGTAGGTCAGCCACCTACAGGAACCTACAGTGAGTTAGAACCTAGAAGTTGACATGAATTGATAGCAGGCTACTCAGTAGGTGAAAAGGGAGTGAAGCTCGGAACCAACAGACCATACCGTCATTGTCCCATAGAGGGCTGACAGAATGCTAAGCCTAGAGAGGCTCCTCGTCCAACCTTCCTCCCCACACAGTGGTTCTCCCCTTGGGACAGCATCAGTGGAAATGTGCCACAAGAGCCCATGAGACATTCTGGCCCCCAAAGAATCTTTTCCCTCCTGCATACATAAATCACACCTCCTAATCATGCCATCTAGTCCTAAAAACTTTAAAAGGATGGTGCTCTGCTAGTGAAAATTCATAGGCACCTGCTCTTGATTTACTTCCTGCTTAGAATAATTTTTCCACAGCTGTGATACTGTGGAGTGACTCTGTTCAAAGTACCAAACAGTGAGGCTCAGACAAGAAGGGATATGTTGGATGTTTGGGTTATAATGATTCCAGCTATTCCTTTTTTCACAGCATCATTAGTAATCTGTCATTCTAATAATAATAATTCCCTTTTGACATCATGGAGGTAAGAAGAAATCATCACTGACATCAAAAATGAGGTGATATTTCAGCAGTATTATTTCACTGAAGATAAAAATGGAAAGCTTTATTACTCCCCATGCCTTTAAAGAAAGCTGAACAAGGCATATGCTGACCCTAGAGCTTATCTACTTAGGTTCCTTCCAGGCTGATATAAAATAATGAATTTTAATTGTTCCAACTAGAGTTTCAGAATATGGTTTTCTCCCAAAGCTTTACATCTACATAATGGAAACTTTTTCAAAAATAAGCTTTATCAGTTCATAATAAACTGGGAAATCAAAAGAAAAGTTCATTGTAACCAAAAGTGATCTATAATTTCCATTCTTCAGCATCACCTTTTGTTCAAAATATTTGGGAATTGATTTCACTCAATTATGTGGTCAATACTGATTATGTACCTGTTGTGTATTACACCCTGTATTGGGTAATAAGGAAGACAAAGATGGATAAAACAGAGTCCTTGGTCCAGAGAACAGAGTCTAGACTTAGGCAGGCACACAAAGAAATAGCTACAAGTCAATGTGATATGTGCTATAATAGAGATATGTTCCAAGGCAATGGATGAAGTAAATAATTCTGCTGGTAGAGGAGGAAAGGTTCTCAAAGAGAGCATCATTTTAGCCACCTCTTAAATGATAGACTTGCCCTACAGAGATAATAGGGAAGGGAACTCTCTGCAGAGGGCACAGTATCAGCAGAGATGAAGGCATCATGTACATTGAGCAGGAAGAAATCTGGTCCTTAAGGGAATCAGGAGTGAAGACATCTAATCTGACTTGGCAAATGTAGATGGGAGTAGGAGTCTTCATTTAGTAAGGTACTAGCCTAATGGGCTAAACAGTGGTCAGGGCAACAAGGATCAAGATGAAGACTGTTTCATTCTCACAAAACTTCTTACATTCATTGTAAGAAAAAGATCACTATTTTCTATTATTGAGACCACAAAGGTTGTTCTCAGCCTATAGGGTAAGAGAATAAGTCTGTGGATTTAAGTAAGTCATTGGATAATTCCTTTTGGAACTTTCTCAACTTATTTTTCCTCCCACCATTCTGCCCTACATGAGTGCAGGTATTTTTTCCTCTGAATCTTAGATGCTGGTAGAAATAAACATTCTGAAAGGAGGAATGTGATTTTCCTAGAACCAGTAACTCAACAAAAAACTAAAATCTTCATGCATTGAAACCTTGGATTGCAAAATGAATCAGAAGTAGGAAGCATCATGGGGCTGGCCCCGTGGCCGAGTGGTTAAGTTCGCGCGCTCCGCGGCAGGCGGCCCAGTGTTTCGTCGGTTCGAATCCTGGGCGCGGACATGGCACTGCTCGTCAGACCACGCTGAGGCAGCGTCCCACATGCCACAACTAGAGGAACCCACAACGGAGAATACACAACTATGTACCGGGGGGCTTTGGGGAGAAAAAGGAAAAAATAAAATCTTTAAAAAAAAAAGAAAAAAAAAAAAGAAGTAGGAAGCATCACAAAGACCCCAGTCACCTGAGTAGGTGGTCTATACACCATTAAGTATCGGGATTCTTGGAACTGTCTGGGTATTTGTCACAAGATAAGTAAAGCCTGCATTTCAGGCAGCCTAAGGTTCCCCTTACATATACCATTTAGTAAAACCCATGACTTTAAGGATGATGACTTTTTTCTCATTAAAAAAAAATTATTTGTTCTTCAACTCATTTACTTCTAATTCAGGTTAGCTGTTCAGGCTTTCTACTAATTGTAGCAATCTTTATAAACAGTGTTATCTAAGCACCCAATCTCTTTGTTCCAATAAGATCTGTGCATGTTAGATCAGTTACAATTCGGCTGCAATTAACCAACTGTTCTCAAATGAACAGTAACTGATGACATAAAATCTGAATGTTATAACCACACAAATATTCAATATTTTGTGATTTTTCTTAAAATAAAATACAGTATATAGCTACTGGATTTTCAATAAGAGTACATTTTTACCCTTTCTCCCTCTCCCCAGGAAATAAAATTTTATATTCCTGGGTTGAATGCTCAATTACTTTTTAAAAACAAACTTTCAACAAATAAAAAGAAGAAAATCTCTTTTTCTGCAGTGTCTGCATAGATTTTATCTTTCTATGAAAGATAATATGAAACTTTGGTGCTTCGTGTTGCAGATCATTAGCTGAGTTGCTTTTTATCTACTTGATTGTATTTATTTTTCTTTCTCAAACATCTTTTTCTTCTCCAAATAATCAGTGCTCTCAATTGCTCTCAAATGCATCAACTTCTATCCTCACAAGACTAGTGTAACCCTGTGGAGTACACTCCCAAATCGTGGAAGAGCCATTTCAGAGTAGATCTTTTTGTTTAAGTCAGCTCTCAGGATAGAAGGAGAAATCACATCCCCGGTTAGCTCCCAACATTTTCATTACCAGGTGCACAGGCTAGAAAAGAGAACTGGACAAAAATGGGTTTGGGTGCATGTTTTGTTTCTTTGCATGTACCAAAGCAACACAGAGCTGATGCACAATAAACAAACATGCATCATGGGTTGTTTCCCATCACTTTATAGACATATGCATTCATAAATTTTGATATGGTTGTAAGAAGCCGACTTTGATGGGACCTAACTCACAGACGAGCTTTCGATCGCTGAAGCAACCACAGTCTAACTTTATGCTGACAATTTATCAGCTCTTCTCCGTCAAGGAAAATTGTTTTTTAGCGCTTGCCTATTAGCAATCACATGCATAATATGAAATTGAGTTTTGGGGAGGACGGCCTGCCATCTGTCTTTCTGATATTTTTTTTTCAGCATTTCACGCTCAACTTCAACTCTCTGGTATCAGAATGCTGTAAAACAGGATTCACCCATAATGTGGGCACTTAGCAAGAAAAATGGGCCAGATACCAATGTAATCTTATAACTTGCAGACTTTTGAAAAGGAAAATCAGTGATACCCCAATCTGCGCATTATCTTTTGAGTGCACTTCAAATTCTGCCTACCTCTCGAAGCCAATGTTGGTACGGCGGGTTCTTCTTGGAGAACAGTTCATTAGTGTGCTTCGAGAAGTGTTAAAACACTTCTATAAAAATAAAAATTCAAAGAGAAAGTGGAATGCAACGTGAGGGTAAGAAAATGGAGCTCTAAAGGCTTGGTGTGAAGAATGAAAAAGATGTATTTAGCTTCCCTTCCAAGTTCCAATATGCTAAGATTTTTATCAATAATATTGTTTTTCTGCCACAATACCTGCCTCAGGGAAAATCCGCTCTGTAGCTGTCAGGATTATACTTCTCAAAATATGCTTAAGATGATTCTGTTAAATTGATAAAAAAAAAAAAAAAATAGTACACGCCACGATATAGAAGGATTGCTCACAAGAACTTTCCAAGCCTTTCATGTGTAACTGCGTTGTGCGGCAGGGCATTTATTATGCTGTAAATTCCGTCACTGATTTTGGCCAGTTCAGATTGATTCTGCAGTAACTGTAAGTAATGAACCTTCTAGAACTAGAGTAGGGGGAGGAAAGAAGAAACAGAAGTAGCCAGTACACTTGTGGCTGTGGAAGTACAAATCATAGGGTTCGTTTAGTCACAGCTTTTATTAGATCATGAGGCCAATACCCTACAAAGCAGGAAAATATGTATCTAGAAAAATCTACAGGTTCCCTGATCTGACTCCAGCAACTACAATAAGCAGACAGAAAGAGAACACTTCTTGAGATGGACCCTCAGCCCAGAAGAGGCTCCCAGGGTTTAGAGCATGACTATTCTAAGTTCAGACTTTTGTAAAGAGGAAAATAGGTTATTCTGGAGTTGATTACTGAACCTATTAAAAAACTAAGGTAACCAATGAGATTAACAGTAGGAGAAACACCCACTCGGAAGTGCCTTGTGACCCCTCAGACCAGGTGGCTGGAGAAAGAAAGGGTAAATGAAAGAAGCTGAGGCCGTAGTGCAGTCGTCTCCCCTCATCCGCGGTGTCAGTTACCCATGGTAAACCAGTCTGAAAATATTAAATGGAAAATTCAAGATATAAACAATTCATAAGTTTTAAATTGCACACCCTTCTGAGTAGCGTGTTGAAATTTCATTCCATCACGCCCGGACACGAATAACTCATCCGTTTGTCCAGCAGATCCACGCTGCACACGCCACCTGCCCATTAGTCACTTGGTAGCCGTCTGGGTTATCAGATAGACTGCCATGGTATCCCAGTGCCTCTGTTCAAGTCACTCTTGTTTTACTTAATAATGGCCCCAAAGCACGAGAGTAGTGATGATGGCAATTCGGATACACCAGAGAGAAGCCAAAAAGTGCTTCCTTTAAGGGAAAAAGTAAAAGTTCTCAACTTAATAAGAAAAAAATCATGTGCTGAGGTTGCTAAGATCTAGGGTAGCTTTTATTACAGTATATTGTTATAATTGTTCTGTTTTATTATTTGTTGTTAATCTCTTACTGTGCCTAATTTATAAATTCAACTTTATCATAGGTATGTGTGTGTGTATAGGAAAAGCATAGGGTATCTAGGGTTCAGCACTCTCCATGGTTTCAGGCATCCTCTGGGGGTCTTGGGCCAGATCCTCAGATAAGGGGGGACTACTGTAATCTGTACTGCAATAAAGCAGTACTAATATTAGAGGGGCTTTTTTCTGGTATACTCTATTTTTATTTTTTATGTTTTTTTAAGATTGGCACCTGGGCTAACAACTATTGCGAATCTTTTTTTTTTTTTTTCTGCTTTATCTCCCCAAACCCCCCTGTACACAGTTGTATATCTTAGTTGCACGTCCTTCTAGTTGTGGGATGTGGGACACCGCCTCAACGTGGCCTGACGAGCGGTGCCATGTCCGCGCCCAGGATCCGAACCCTGGGCCGCCGCAGCGGAGCACAGGAACTTAACCACTCGGCCACAGAGCCAGCCCCCTGGTATACTTTAAAACTGAGGAATTCTTTAAAACTAGGCAGGGGATAAGGGTGGAATAGAGTGTGATTTGGGGTCATGGGTATCAGCAGAGTTAGAGCAGAGTAGAGAAACTTTAGGCAGCAGGAGGAGGGGAGAAATATGGAAAATGATGACATCAAAGACACATTTCACTTACTAGGGAGGCCAGCGAAGTTCTCATCTCATTCTCACCCAGCTCCCTCTCCTCTCTGACCTCATTTTTATGGAATTCTTAGGAGCAGGAGAGGGGAAAGTGTCTGGGGGAGCAGTGGGCTGAGGTCAGGCCCAGAATGTTAGCTCCATGGTGCCATTGTGGGCGTAGGGAGGCTGTGGCTTCAGTGGAATGTGGGCAGGCAATATTTTCATGCCAGTCGTGGGGTCTGTGTCTTCATCCCACTGACTTTTCAAAAGTACAGAGAGAGAAACAGGTAATCCATCTCAGAGAATGGCAGAGCATCCTCACTGTCCAGTTGTCCCCAAGAACAAATACCACAGATTCTTCTGAGATTTTTTACCTGTATTCTCCTTCCTTTCCCTCTTACAAATCATAGAATCGTAGAGCTGAAAGGTCTGTAGATATATGCTGGACTGTTGTGACAAAGAGCTGACAGAATGGACTATTTGGGGCCTCTTAAAATATGTGCATTTCTCATTGGGCTATTTGTTTGGGGTAATTATTAACTGCCATGAGGTGTCTTATGTAAGAAACCATGGATACAGCAGAGCAAGTCTTTAGATATGGGCATCCAGAGTTAGCCAAATGGAGAAGTCCAGAGCCAAGTGTAGGGGTGGGTGCTGGACAACACAAGTAGGGTACCAGGCCCCAAGTGGACATTTCCAGCTCCAAAGGAAACCTGACAACAGCCTTCTCCTGTATGTATCACTTGTTACTATTAGCATTATTGAAACTCACCATCAGTTACCCCTCCCAGCGTCTTCCTGGCCTTACTACCTGGGCACAGAGTGAAAGAGAAGGCAAATGGTGTCCCAGTGTAAAGAGATGGAAGGACCTGCCTTGAATCTTTTTTTAAAAGTGAGTCGGGGATAATAATGAGTTTTGGGAAATTGTGAATTGTTTTAGCTCCATTCATAGAGAAGGACTGGCTTCCAAACTGCGCCTGGTGGTTCTGCAGCACGTCAGAACACTTGGGCTACTTCTAAGCTGGTTCAATCTGTTCTTCCCAGTGGTCATGTTGGAAATTAAACATACATTTAGAAAATGAGAATTATTAAGAGGACTGAAATTCTAGCAAACTTCCAGAACTGTTTGGAGTGATTTCTATGGTTCAGAGAGGAGATATAAGAATGAGGCTGTGGATACAAGAAGCATGGTTCTATATCTTTCCAAAATAACTAGACCATTCAGTAGACATATTTATGACCATTTAAGACTACTACAGGGTCAATTTTGCAAGTCGTATAAAAATTAATCATTAATTGAGGAATAAAATATTTGTACAGAAGTTGATTCACACAAATCATTGGAATCTACTCTCTACAGCTATCAGCTACATTATAGTAATTTTTCTAGCCCAGTAGAGCTACCAGAGATTAGTAAGAATTATCTATGAATTATTAAAAGCTGAAAGTAATCAACACATTTGTAAGTAGTTTTTGTGTGTAATGACTGATATCAAAAATAATCCTGTTAATGGTATTTGTGGTGACTTGGTAGAATGTACGGAGCCCTGGCCTTAGAATGAACAGATGCAGGTTTTAGTCCTGGTTTTGCCATTTGGTATTTATTTGACCTTAGGGAACTCATTTAGCCTCCCTGAGTCTGTTGAAAGGGAATAATACTGCCTCTTCTGAAATATCATAAAGTTATTATGAGGTTAATGTAAGATAATATAAGTGAAAATGTTCTGTAAATTCTAAGTCTCTGTTAATATCCAATATTATCTTTATTGGATTATAACAGTAAAATCTAGGATTTTAGCATTTCAGAAGATACTGGCTTAGCTTATGTTTATCACTAGGAATTGATCTTTTTCCCATTTTATTTCTGTTCTTGGTGCATAAGTTTTTGTGAAGAGAAACTTTTTATTAGAAGCGTTCAGATTACCCATTTTATTTCTGAAGAGGGCGAAAAGCAGAAAGTGTGTTCATAAAAAAAGAGGAAGAAGGCATCTGGAAGTTACCACTCTGGCTCCATCTCCACAGTGGGGTCTGCGGGTGTTCTCAGAGGAAAGGATCATGAAGTGGCCATGAATCCATCCATCGCTAATGTGATTAGGCTGCATAAAAGATCTGTGGGCATCATGAACCTCTTAGGACAGCTTGTCATCGTTGCTCACTTTGGTTACTGTTAAGATTAGCTGTCTAGTGTTTATCCTAGCCAATTTTGAATTTGTGTTGTTTATTGATTGAAACTTGATATATATCCCTCTTTGCATCGAAATAAAATCATCAGTTACCAGCATCAGTAATTAGTAATACAGAGACTTTAAGTTCCTTGAGGTAGAAATGGTGTGTGTTGTCTTCAGGGTCATGATGAGCCCTGGATATTTTCTGTAGTTCCAATAGGATGGCATCTTGAAGTATTTAGTTGTATTCAGGAAGTAACTAACTCCCAGGAAGAGTCTTACCAATGTATTTTTCTTTTCTAAAGGCAATTTCAAACTGAAAGGTATTTGAAGCAGGAGAACTGAGCAGTTTTAGACTGCTCAGATGGATCAAGCTGGGAATTGAGAGTGGTGGGAGATGCAGGGTGGTCTGTGGAAAAAAGCACTGTACTTGGAGAAGAGCAGAACTACCTTTTTAGCTGCGTAATCATAACCATACCCTTCATCCCTCTTAGCCTCCAGTTCCTTATTTATAAAATGCATATGCTAATATCGGTTCTCCCTACCTTAGAGCTATTATGAGGATCAAAAGAAAGAAAGTAAGGACTTTGTGACTCTCATGCAGTAGATGAACGGAGCATGTCCAAGCCCTCATTCATCAGTTGAGTACGCATCGCCTGTGTCCTGTGAGGTATACAGAAAAATAAAAGACATATTCTGTGCCTCTAAGGAGAAAGAGAGACAGAGGAGAGACAAGGAGAGAACGGTCCCAGGCAGTACATACCTAGTACTGATTGAGTAGTAAAGGCAATAGTAGGAATTCAAAGGGAAGAAGACAGCTTTTGACTAGAGTGTCAGAAAGAAGAAAGGGGATTTGACGTAAATCTTGAAGAATGGATATGATTTTCACTGATGGAGGGGGAGAGGGAAGGAATTCCTGGCCTGAGAGGTGGTGTGAGCAGACGTACGGAGAAGGTACACACAAGGCAGATTCAGGAGATGGTGTGCAAAGCATTTGGAGTCTAGGGAGGGAAGCGATGGAAGATAAGGTTGTGAACGTCGGGACTAAATTGTCACAAGACTTTTCATGAAAGCTAAGTGGTCTGAATTTTATTCCAGAATCAATCAAGGTTCTTGAATAGTAAGAGTAACAATAACAATACTTTATATCTACATAGTACTGTATATTTTCAAGGTATTTTTAAATGTACTGCCTCATTTGGTTCTTTCAGCAATTCTGTAAGTTAGGGATGGCAAGGATGATCATGCCTATTGGACAATAGTCTATATGTAAGTGTAATGGCCCTCAGAGTGGATATAACATCAGTAACAAGAGAAGTGATGCACTCAATAATTCTAGTTTTAACCTCTGATGAAATGGAAGGGTTACTAAAAATAAAGCAAGGTCCAAGCTTCAAACCTGAGTAACTAGCTGAACACTAGCCCTACCCACATTTGTTCTTTACCCTCATCTCAATGGGCTGCTGGCCATTCCTTTGATTCCCCTTCCTGTTATAGCCCTGATCACCCTCTAATTAGGTATAGGAAGAGGGGGCTGTGAGCTCCTTAGTAATTCTGCTAGCCCCAGTGACTGGCACACAGCAGCACCTGACAAAGATTGAGCAGTTGAATGAATGAATGAGTGACTGAATGAATGAATGCCCTCTCAGTTTTCTTCCTAATTCTCAGATCAAGTCACATGATCCTTTTTTGAAAAGACTTCAGTGGTTCCCCCTTTGTCTCTAAAACAAAGTCACAATTCCCTTGCAGCGCCTTCGTGGTATTCCACCATCTAGCCAGCTTCAGCTGCACAGTCATCGTCCCGCCTGCTCTACTCCGCTGTCTCTGCATCCTCTCCATTCCTAAACACGAAAAGCAGTTTTGTATCTCTGTGCTTTCCTCCTAATAGTTCTCCCACCTAAATGCCAATCAAATCCTACTGTCCATAAAAATTCAGCTCAAATGCTGCCTCCCCCATGAGCCCCTCTCCACTGGCCCCATCAGGACGGCTCTCCCATCACTCCCCCCGCACCTGCATTTACAGGTCTCACTCAGGGCTTGCTCACATACCCCTCTCCCTGACAAGTCCACCCCCATAGTGCCTGGCAGAGTGGTGCCACCTCATGAGCGCTCAAATAAAGGAAAAGAAAGAAAAATAGCAAAAGAGCTGCTCAGGAGAAAAAGTGATGAGCTTAATTTTCATGTTCCCATAAAATTTACCCCTTTTCTACAGATTTCTCTCAGTGAAAAATAAATTCCTTTAAACATTGCCTATTTATACAAAGAAACTGCTTCCCTTTCTCTGCCTGTTAAGATGCAGGCTAGTTTTATTTTAATATCCAGGGCTTTTCTTGTTCCTTACTCAGTGGGAAAAGCTCATTCAAACAAAAGGAAGAAACTGACATATTTTGGATTGACAGATGTCAAGGGACACCACCATCTAATTTCCTTGTTGATTAATTTGAAGGTAATTTCCTAGTAACCCGGGCTTCCAAAAATGTATTTTAAGTGGCATGTTGGTAAAAGAAAATTAATTTCTCTGCGTTAAACTTGCCAGATTTTGAATTAATTGCATGAGCATAACAATCAATTAATAAATGTTAAGCAAACAAGGGAAAATTGGTCAATTAAAAATGACAAAATTGATTCCAAGGGTAGACAAACCAAAAGATTGTCGTAACGCTCACTTCTAAGTTTGGATGTCTTGCCTTTGTACAATCTCCCTCTCACTTTTTACACGGCATTCAAATTGCTGAAGCTTTATTATAATTTCTTATAAATAAATTACCACCTAAGCCTTCTTCGCTGTTTTAGCGGGATTAAGGAAATCAAACATAAACAGCAGCCCTCCAGTAGCAACGAGGAGAAGGTCATTGCTTTGGGAAAGTGTGTCACCGCACTGCAGAGGAGTTTTGAACGGGAAGCCTTTGCAAAGTGGACCAACATTCTCTAAATATTGGCCAGAACTTTGCCAAGAGGAACCCCTATATATTGCCTTCCTTCCTCCTGATCATAAACTCAGATGTCTTCCAGAAACCAGGCCAAGTGGGGAGTGGCAGGATCTAGGGAGAGTGCTTGCCTTCTTAGAACATTCAAATTGAAACTTCTTAAACAGCACTGTCCATACTTTCATTTCTGGGGCTGAACATAGCATGGGATGCATGCATTTACCCTCCTGGCCTGGATTTTAAAATGTGTTCCCCACAGTTGAAAAGATAGATGCTTTGGAAATGATGTCTAAAGAAAGTATTTGAAGAATAGAATTTGTCTTGTGAAAATATTACAGGCTGCACAGGCTTCATAATTGTGGGGCCTTATTATTGTTGTTTACCTGGCCAGATTCAATAGTGTGTTTTATCAGAAAATACCCTCATTGTCCTCTGAGATGTGGATTAAAAAAATCAGGGATTGGAGGATGCGCATCACTAATTTCCCCATTTTGCCAAGAGCATTTGTCCTAACAGATATGTATAAAATTTCTAGAACTATTTATATTTTAGCAAATAGAAGATCTCTGAATAAAGTGTGAAAAAAAATGAGACTGAAGAAGTACATTGAAACTTCTGCTTCCTTCTGAATCTTCACTTGAATGTTGACAATAGCTCAGTCTTAATATAACCAAAACGAAATCCACCTCTCAAAATGTTTTTGCCATCTCCCAACCCTTTCCATCTCAGTAAGTGGCACCATCCTCCATCTTGGGACTCTGGCCAAAAGCTTAGGAGTGTCCTTTGAGACCACTCTTTACCTCAGACCCCACACTTAACACATCAGCAAATTCTGTCAACTCTACCTTTAGAGTGTATTCGCAACCCAACTACTCCCAGCATTTCCCCCTGGGCTGCCACCATCTCCCCACCTGGATGTCTTCAGGAGCCTCCTCTTTGGCCTTCCTGCCTCCCCTTGGGCCTCCAGAGCAGCCGGAAACATTTATCAGATCCTATCCCTCGCCATTTGCCCATCCTGTTCGTCACTGTCGCCCCAGAGCCTAGAACAGTGCTGGCAATATATTGATCTCAGTGATACTTGTTGAATGAATGAAATCATGTCGTTTGGATGAGCTGCACAAAATGCCGCAGGAGCATTTGGACATTTGAGAAGCATTATCTGACCAGGTAGAAACCAGGGAGGATAAGACACTGGCCCCTGAATCTGAGTAACTCACACCTCTGCCAGTCCGCGGCTCACCTCATCCCTCCCCTCACAGTGTCCTGGAAAAGGAGAGCTTGCAGGTGAGTGGGCTCAGTTTGCCCACGTTGCCTAAGCCTCTCTCTCTTTGGGGAGTTATGTGTGCCCAAATCAAGTAGGAAGAAAAAAGTCAGGTGCCGATTCTAGTTCTTTTAAACAGTTGCACACTTACTTGGCAGTCTTGATAGCACAAGTCACTCCAATAATCAAAAGAATCATTACTTGTTTTGCTAAAATCCCAAGGAAATGGCCCAAGATGTGATATTTCAGCACTAATGAGGTCATGCCTGAAGAAGTGTGATTTTAATTGTGACAGATTTAGAGAATCCGTTGCAAAACTGCAGGAGAACAGCATGCTCTTCCCAGTTCTGGGGCAAGTGCATTAATATCCTATGTTTTTGTTTTATTTAGTCTTTGCTGGCTGTGTGGAGAATCACCTAAGGTAATGGGAGAGCTACCAGGACTACATCAAATAGAACCCTATAAAGAAACTCTATTTTCTCCTCCCACACCCTGAATGGAGCCTGCACAATGGAGGAATATTTGTCTTGTGTTGCCTTACAAGCTAGGAGATTGATTGCTTTGCCGCTGACAGTTCTGATCCTGACACAACCTTTCCACCACCTTCCATCCTTCAAAGGTTGAAAGTCACCCCTTTAGTACACTGGCTCACTAAGCCTTTACACTGGCAGATGGAGAGAAGGAGTTTCTGCAGAATTTTTCTTCATTCAAAAGACTGATCTGGGCTGGGTCGGAAAGCTCCTGGTGGAAGTCTGCATATGAGCAGTGTTGCTGATTACTTCATTAGAACCCTGTGCGCTTCGAGAGCCATATGCTTTCAAGTTTCTTTAAATGGTATTAGGGAAAAATATCCTCAAGGCATTATTTTTAAAGGGGACTTCAAACGTTCCCCAAGAAAAAAAAAAAAAAAGTAAAGTATAGCACGTTTGAACTCCAGAGGGTTGCAGGAGAAATCTTACTTATCAAGACTGTGAAAATGGAGCCATCTTTTCAGTTTCAGGGTAAAGGAAGGGTTGGTCACAATCAGGGATGAATTTGAAATGTGGATGGAGAAAGATGCAGAAAATCTCCAAATCCTTGAATCCTTACCATAAAATAGCAAAGAAGAAGATGACTTGAGGAGGAAATTTTTTTAAAAAAATAGTTTCCGTTCTTATATTAGATTGAATAAGGAGTATTGAGCACTCTTCTCATAGCTTGCAGACTGCAAGAGTCTGCAAGTTCTTCCCATTTTGTTCCATGTAGGAGACACTTCTAAAATGATTTCCCCCCGCCTTGTGTTAAGTGTATTCAAACTTATATTTTAAAGACCTGGGAAGCAAGGCTACAGGTGGGGGTCAGCTTTTCGTTTTGAGTTTCCCTGCAGGGGGTCTGCTGCGGAGGTCAAATCAAAGAGGGGTTTCTTCAAGTGCAAACCCTCCTTTTCTAAATAGATCCCAACCTGATCTCATTTAATGCATTGACGTCTGGTTTCTTAGGCGTTATAGCTGCAGTGTTACATATCAAAAGGACTCTTGAGAAATTCCCTCGAATTGATAATTCTAATTTCTTATGTATAACTACTCTATATTCACTCAGAGGACAGCTGCATTGTATGCTAAACCATGAATCGTAGAAATTGGTCCCTTTGTATGGAGGTTCGTATTAAATTGAGATGCGCTCTTTTTTTCCCTGTTTGTTCCCACACTTGAGTTCCTGGTGTCAGTTTGTATTTGGCTTCTTGAGCATATTAAAGTTTTGCTAGTGCTTATGATGTTCTTGCCAAGAGCACACTTGCAGCAATCTGCACGAGAACAGTCTTTGTGCCAATTACTTCAAAAAGTATTCTTTAAAATAAAAAGAGGGAGGGCGATTTTTTTTTTTTTAGGGAACTTTCAGGTTGTAGTGTGGTGGTTTCAATTTTAATTTTGTAGTCAGTCTTCCTGAAATGATGACTTATAGGATCTGGAATGTGCATCTTTGGGTTGTTTTCACTGTCTTTTTTTAAAGCCTTTCTACAAAATGGAAGTCCTGATAAAGACACACGAGGAGCAGGGCAATCAGTAGCATGGAGGAAACTGCTGTCGCTGCTGACGCCACACCCTCATCTATTTAAACAGCTTTGGAAAGGAAACTGCTAGAAGCTTGTTAAAGAGTTTCCAAATGTGTGACTGTAAATGACTGTCTCTAATCATGGCTGAATAAACCAAATGCAGCAAGGGAGCTGGTGACAAGCACGAAAGTCATAGGAGTGTTTTGAATTGCATATTCCGAACAGATAATAACCCATGTCAGTGCCAAGGGGTCTCTTGAAGGTTAAAATCCTAAGTTTGATCGCATCATTTATATAGAGAGATATAAACACATTTGGAAAAACGAAAGAGGAAACTGGAAGGGAGTGTATCCTCTGAAATGCATAAGTAGTAGAAAAAGCAGTGGGCAAGACATTCGGAGACCTCACTTTTCTTCCTAACCAGCTAACCAGCTTTTTGTCAGGGGCAAGACATTTCACCTCCCTGGGCCTCAGTCTCCACATCTGTAAGGTGGGAGGGTTGCATGAGGTGGTCTGCAAGCCCCGTCTTGCTCCAGCATGCCGTCTTTCTGGGATGCTGAACACAAAGATGTCCTGGCAAGGGTGTGTATTCATTCACTCCATAAAGCAAGACATTTGGAGAGGCATGTCATTACTAGAAGTTACCCTCATTAAGGATGAAATTTAGGATTAAATTAGCAGCCTTATAAAATATTAGCTGTAGGTTTGGAGGGCAGGTTAAGGAACATTGAAGAAAATGTCCTGTGCTAATCAATGCTAAACACATAACATCCAATCTCACAAAGTATGGAAACCAAGATAATAGAGATGGAAAGTGATAGAGGCTTAGGGCTTTGATGATGGGTCAAGGCTTCATGTTCAAAGATGTTGGATTTAACAGACACCACGCTGAGGAAGATCCCAGAGGCCAGGGCATTAGGCCCACTCACTTTCCCAATGAGGAATCAATGCAGAGCAAGGAGGTCCCTGTACTCAAACACAGAGCTACATGTGGCCTGAGTATGCCGGGAAACTGAGGAATCATGCCTTCTGGTCTGTGTTCTTTGTTTCTTGCACATAGTTGCATCTAACGTGCCCCGGTTAAGAGAACTCTCTTTGTTCTTTCATTACTTTAAGAGTCCTAGATACCTACCGTAGCCTCGTGGAAAGTGATCATTTTTAGGTTTGATCTTTAAGGAGTTTTATGTCTAAATTTGGGGAATATTTAATTTTAATTTTTTAAATTAAAAAATTTTAGATTTTAATTTTTTAAATATTGTTTATGACCCATCTGTTTGATTTAAATTATTTTAATTATCAGAAATACAATTAGTAATATTTGTTTGATTCCCCTTTAAGGAGATGGCTGCTTTAGAAAATACTTCAGCTCTTGACTTAGCAGAGTTGCCCTTCCACAAGGACCAGTCTCCCCATCTCTGTGGATAATTGTCTTTAACTCTGCATCCTCTGCAACTGAGGAAGAGACAGGTAGCTGACTCCCATATCTAAGAGCTATTCCTTTAAAGGTTTTCCTTTGTCATCAAAATGCAATCATCTATTCTCCCTTTGGGGTGGGTGGAGAGGAGAGAGTAAGGCTGCCCTAGCATTTTCTAGGGGCAGCAGAGAGCTCTCTGGAACTGCTGTCTTTGGACAGAGAAGCACTCCGGTCTCTGGTACACAGCTGTCTTTGGACATTTGTTCCCGTTGTTATTGTGTCTGCGTATAAATTCTTCTAGCAAACTCATGAGAAACAGAAGCTAAGGAGACTGACTTAGAATAAGACTAGTTGTTAAACTCAAGAAACTCAAGTAAAACTCACATCCAACAGAAGTGTTAAGCAAGGATAGGAAACAGAAAATATTTGAGTTGCATTATATGTTTTGTAATAAGAGCTCATGGGTTCTAAAGAAAATATATCAGACAGTATAGAATTTCTTTGGGGAAAAGTGGGGTGTAGGGGAGAGCCAGTCTCTATTCCTTACCCAGCATGAGACTAGTTCCACATCTTTTTTGTGTTGTTTTTAATGTTTCTGGGAAACACAATTGCAGTCTGTTACATTGAGAACTGCCTCTCTACCCTTAAGACAGTGGCACTAAGCCACAAGGGGCTTCTGGGGGCCATGAGGGCATGATACCTCCTCCTCCACATCAGGTGATAGAGGAATAAAAAAGTTGCCCTCCACAGAGGTACAGTGGTCCTCTCTCCTTCTCTAGGAGACTGTAATAAAGTAACTGAATCAAACGAAATTTGATCAGATGCGTATAGTTCAGCCTTCTTGCTTTGCCCCTTAACAATTTATCGAGGTGTTGCTACCCATGGTCCTGTTTTATTAAATGATATTTGAAGTGTTCCACTCTCTGAGAAAATGTGGTTTATGTCTTTGGCATACATTTACATAATCTCATTAAGGAGATCTCTCCAGCTTAGTTAAACTATCCCAATAAAAAATCTTATCTCTGGTAGAAGAAAGACTGTTTTCTCCAAGGGAACAGGAAACAAATATGGAGTTCAGACACATTTTGAAAAGCTAAGGCTGTAATTATAGTTATATTTTTTATGTTAACGTATTCGAAGTTTGTTAACAGAGATGGATGAGAAGTAATTGTTATGTTTGGAGGATACAGTCATGTAAGAATAGAATGCTGTAGCTAATGTATTTTAAATGTGGGTTTTAAAAATAATTTTTTATTTGTGGCCTTAGAAAATGTTTCTACATTTAAAAAAAATAAAAAACAGAGGGTGATAAATTGCCAGCCATCTCTCAGCTCCCCACTGGAGCCATCAAATTAAGGGTTAACCTCCCAGGATTCCCCTGAATTAATCAGAAGCTAAGCCAGAGGCCGGCGGGAGAAGGGGAGGGGGTGGGCAGAGTCCGACCTCCCCCAGGAGGCTGGCAGCACAACAGAGCAGACCACTGTGGCGTAGCCACTGAGAGAATGCAGACCTTCACACAATAAAGGAGCCTTGACAGGGCTCCCAGGCTGCTCCCTTAGGCGGCCCTGAGCCCAGAACACACGCCCTGGTCCCACATCAGTGCAGGGTTCCTCCTCATCAGGCGCTGATCCTCCATTTTCTAAGAGCCAAGGCAAGAGGCTGTGTTCTAAGAGGAAGGTTTTTCTCACTCTAGATCTAACCGTATGTATGTTCGTCTTTCTTTGCTCATTCAGGAGGCAGCCTGTGATGACATCTGGTTCATCTTTCTTAACATCTCCAGATGTGTTCAGCTCTCTAGATAAAGAGCAAGCTGCAGGTGAATGGACCGTGCGGCCTGCCCTTAAAGCAGGACTTAAAGTATGGCTCTGCCCACGACTGGCACCCAAAGCACTCGCAGCGCTTGGTGGAATTCAGATTCCCAGGCCCCTCCCTAGATTTAAAGAATCCAAAGTTGAGGGTAGGACCTGGGAATCCACATTATTAATAAGCTCTTCAGATGATTCTTATGCACGTTCAGATTTAAGAACCACTAACCCTAGAGGTTTTTTGTTTAAAATAAATCCCTGATATCAGCAGTAAGTGTTTTGAGCTTTCCAATTAAAGAACAAAATATGTTTTCCCTCGTGTACCAGGCCCATTTAGTTATTTTAGTTATTTGTGTAGAGGACAGAGCAAGTTGATTTCATCTGTAAGAGAGGAATGCCCGTACTCACACTTGTGCATGAGTCTTTTCCTTAGTATCTCAGTGAGAGCAGAGAAATTAGCCCCTAGCTTCCTTCCTTCCTCTGCCTTCCATAGGCGGGAATGCCCTTACCTACAGCTTCAGGTCTGTTCACTTCCTGAACCAACCTTCACTGAGTCTTTCCAGGAATCAGACCAGCATCAAATGGTTGTGCTCCAATTACATCCCTCTTTCTGCTCACCTCGTTTCCATTCAAACCACATGGAGTCCCTGAGAATTAACACTTTCTCATTGTAGTCCTTTTATCCAACAGGACTGGCTTCTGCCAGGGTTCCCCTTTCTTAATTTTGACCAGGATGCTTCCCTGGTACCCAGTCTCACCTCCTCTCTTCTCCATAACTGTCCTTAGGTTGAGCCCATCTGAGACCTTCTCTACTTCTTTCTGGTTCGCTAGCCTTAAGCGCTGAATCCTGCCCAATATTGAAGATCCTTGATCTTAGGGAAATTCTTAGGGACAAACTCCCAGAAAGCCTCCCACTGCCCACATTATTCCTGAGTTGATAGCCATCTCCATACTTCCTTGCTGATGACATTGCGGGAACCGCCTCTCCCATTGCACCCCCGTGGGCCCTGGAAAAGGTCTGCATTTTGACCCACTCCCTTCCAATTCTTCATTTCCCCCTCAATCTCACCTTCCCCCAGTCTCACCTCTGCCTTGCGAAGAAAACGTTTCCCTCTTCTGTCTTTTATGATCTCCAGTTACTACAGTCCTATTGTGAATTATGACAAAGTCTACTAGAGTCGGTTTCTAGAAATAAAATCTGAGATCCTAGAAAGGGAAGGGAAAGAGCATTCTTGTTCTCCCGCCCCTCACAGGTCTCAGAGGCACCACCTGCAGTTCTGAGCCCTCTCCTCCATAGTGCTTGCCTCTGTGGACAAGTACTTGGGCTCAGCTAAGGTTTGCTTTTTTGTTTATTTGTTTTTCAGGCCCTGTGCAAAGACCTATGTGGCAGGAGTCAGACAGACAGGGTTACAGAGACCTGTTGGGGCAGATGCTCCAACCTATGACTATGGTTTAAATCTGGGAAAAGCCACACCCTAAAAATTTGCATGAAGGAATTTACGTAAGGTTGATACTCTCATGCTGGTGTAGATTAAGTTGTTATGCTGTAGGCTAGATGTTTGCGTTCAGAAGACCTGCCTAAGCCCTTATCTTTCAGCAGGTTGTGGGCCATCTGAAAATCTCCATCACTTAAAAGTAATTAGCTGACTCTCCCACCTGAGCTAGTGACTTGATGCTCTGTATGCTAAACCAGACATGTACCGAGGAATAAAAGAAAAAAGACCAGAGTGCCAGAAGGAAGCTTAATTTTTAAGGTAAATTTGGGTTCCCTTCAAGGACAAGTGAAAAATCTCTGAAGATGCTCTAAACCCAGGGAATCCATTGTTTTTTCATGCCTGCAGCTTTTTTTGTTCTCCTATTTGCCTAGCCCTATTCTGTACTTGACTTTACATGTGGAAAATAATGCACATAATACTTAGCGCTTCCTTTTGATAAAGAAAGCGTTTCATATTACTAGTACTGAGATTTATTCCTAAAAGAATGGAGAATAGCTTCCAGATGTACTTTTCCGTCACAGACGTTCTCTCCTTGAGTATTGACAGAGGGGAGGTTTTATCAAGGTCTTTGTGATGGGCTTGTTTATAATGAGAAGATAGTAGTGGAGCACGTCTAAGTGTTTATCACCAACAGACGACTGAAAGGCGCATATGGCAGGAAGAGAAATATATGTTTGTCCAAGAAACGTGGCTTGTTAATACTCCCACACTCATCCTAAACTCTGCGGACATGTACTTACAGCATTGCGCACATCCACTCATTGTATCAGAGCAGAAAAGTAAAAGTCAAAGAATGATTTCTTCAATATGGGACTGTCAAATGCTACTTTGAATATTTTTATCAAAGATAGTGGGATTTAACTCCAAAATCCTGTGCATTCTGCTTCACTGTAGCTGGCATCTGGGCAGTGCTGTGTAAGGGGTTTAGAAAAATATGGGTTTTAGCATTTTTCTACAGCTCTTTATGATAAAACAAGAACAATGAAAAGAAGCATGAGGATTGAGGTCTTATATGAAATTGAGCTCAGGGGCAAAGGATCTTTTAGTTCAGAAATCTCTTTTGAAGAATGTCTGTAGATTAAAGACCAGACTAAGATGAACCTTCAGAACACAGAGGCAATTTTTACCTGGCATTGGCCAAAACCAGAGCACTGTTTCAACTCAGATATGACCCATAAAACCTTCTTGATTAATTCTTAAAGTAAATTCTGCATTTATTAATGTGCAGCTGTACTCGGAAACTCCTGCCCCCACCATGGAGTAGTAAGGGGTCAGGGGTAGTACCACAGCACAGTAAATGTCCACTCTATTGAGCATTAGGTCATAGAATTCTCCAGAACTTAGTGAGAGCCATAGGCATCATCACCTGATTCTTAGCCTCCATTTCACATCTGAGGAAATGTTGCTCTGGCCAAGCTAGATAACCTGCCAAAATGACCAGAACAGAGATGAAATTAGATGTTCTGTTTCCCAATTCAATGTTATTTATACTCCATAATATTCCTTTCATTTTAAAGTAACTCTGTGAGTCTTATAGTTTCATGGCCTAATATTAGTATTTAGGCTAATCTATTTGTATTCAAAATCATTTCCCAATCACCTACAGAACTTTACAAGGAAGCCATCCCGTTCTTTGAGATGTTACCTCTGGGACTGGTGACAATATGGCAAGTTTGACATTTATGTCAGAATGGAATTGTGGGTGGAGAAAAAGGGGGCTTAGAGTTTTCAGAAGTTTTCATTTTTTTAACAAAAGTAATTACTATGGAGCAAGAAAACCTCAATTTAGAGAAAAACATAAGTTACCTTAGGCTTCAGATACTCAAAGGGGAGAAAAATGCCTGTTGGTGTTCTTATTTCTCTTTTCTCCATTGGTAATTCCATTAAATTTCTTGGTTTTAACTATCACCTCCAGCAAAAAGAAAACACCTTCCAAAATTATACCTTCAACTACCATCTCTTAAGCACCCAACTCCTTTTTCCAACTATCCCCTGGACATCTTATACAGGATCTCCCCAAGCTGCTCAAAAACAAAATGTCCACAGGGAAATCTCTGTCCCTTTGTCAGCAATTCCTGCATTCCCAGTTACTGCTCAGTCTGTCATCATCATCATCATCATCATCATCCTATGAGACAGGTTCAAAATTGTGGAGCTTCTTCCCAGGTGCCACTGCCAATTTCTACTGCTGGTACCTGCCATGTTGGCCCATCTCTGTCTCTTCTGCTGATACCGCTCGAAGTGCTCCTAGAGCCCTGGACATTCCTGATAGGTTCCCTTTTATATTCCTTTGTTCTGGCCCTTTTCTCTCTCTGGAAAGCCCCTTCACATTCTATGATCATATCTTACATCAACAATGTATTCTAACGCCAATTTCACATAGCCTTCCTGACCCATTCAGTCAGAAGTATTTTCTACCTACCCTGAACCCCCAAAGATCTTATTCTAAACCTTCCTTATGGCACATACTTGTTACTTAATAAATATGTATTTGTTGAGCATATCCTGTGTATAGGGCATTCTTGTTCTCCTGCCCCTCACAGGGCCCAAAGGCACTTTATATACATTCTCACTTAATCCTCTCAGCAGACCTATAAAACCTGGAAGGGCCTGTACCCCACAGATCTGTATTTAACTGGGTTTGGGTACAGCTTGGATAAGGGGACTTTTAAAGACTCCCTGGGTGATTCAGTGTGTAGCAAGGTTGAGAACCACTGGTATAACTCCAAACCCCTTAGCCAGACGTCCTCCAGTAGCAAGTATGACCTTTGAAGCTTTAAAAAGACAAACAAATGGTGGACTCCAGCCCAGTCCTACCGGATCAGAATCTCTGGGGGATAGAGCTTGGGCATCTGGAGCTCCACAGGCGATTCTGTCGCATAACCGGGATGGAGCACCACTCTCTTCATCAGACCCTATATCGTCTCCCAGTATTGCTATACTACAGGTGATCCTATATGTCCACTCCCTGGACTACTTTGTAGCCTATAAACTCTCTGAGGAGGTTTACGTGTGATTCACCTTGGTCTGCTCCCTGGCTCTACTAAGGTCCCTTGCACATGTGTCTTAGAAACTAAAGAACCAATAAAATGCCCTTTGATGACCTTATTAAGAAAACAAGGAACACCTTTACGGAGCACTTCTCTTTGACGAGATTTTTAACCTCTAATATACTGACCTAGAAACTAAGCGAGTCATTGCCATTCTCTGAGCGTCGTACTTGCACGGCTGCGTAGTGTCAGAACTAGGATTTGAACTTCGCTCTTCTGACAATACTCTTTCCTCTGCATCTCAGGCCTTAGAAGCAACCACAAAGTGAACAGTCTACTCCCTCTATGTTTGGATACTTGCTGTCCGACGTGTTTCTAAAATTTGAACATAACCAGTCACATGGCCAAAGAAAAAAACTGTTGGTATTATGAAATGAATTTGGAAAAATATATCAATTTAAAACCAAAAATTAATGATGGGACCTAACAGATAGCTCTTTCTTCTTGTCAGCCCCACGCGCCCTCATCCACAGATGTGCATACACACGTACACACAAACACACCCTCTGCTTGTTCTTTGACATTGCTTGACAAGTGTTTAGTCACTGCATTGGTAATTGCCTTAGCTTTTTCTTCTTCTTCATCTTAGTTTGTGCTACTTCTCAAAGACTTTTCAAAAGACCTGAGCTTCTAGTTATAAGTGAGATCTTTTTAAAAGTTCATATACAGTTTACTTAAGGTAGTACATTGGCATCTGGCATAAACATCTAATGTTTCATGCTAAATGAATAGGCACATAGAATGCATACAGGCATAACAAAGGTGAAAAGACACTCAAACAAGACCTGGAAACCTGGAATCTAGGCTCCTTTTTGCCATTTCCAAGCCAGGTGACTCTGGACAGGGAATGAACTCTCCAGAGCCTCTTTTCTCACCAAAAAAAAATGAAGGAGAGAAGGACATAAGATACACCCTCCCAGATTTTCTTACAAATATGAAATTTTACAATCCTTTAAAATAATAATGTTTATTAGGCCATTGGTCAAGATTAAATTAATAAATAGTCCCTATGCTTGAGGAACATTAGCCCTGAGCTAACATCTGTGCCAATCTTCCTCTACTTTATATGTGAGTCACCACCACAGCATGAGTGACAAGTGGTATAGGTCTGTGCCCAGGATGTGAACCCGTGAACCAGGGCCACCAAAGCAGAGCATACTAAACTTAATCACTACACCACGAGGCGGGCCCCTCAGTTGATATTTTTAAAGGCGAACAGAATTATAACGAAATTTGTAGACTTCTTTACAGTTTAGAAAGTGTTCACCTCCATTATCTCTTTTGATTTTCATAATATAACAACACATTAGTCATTATTAGCCCCATTTCACAGGAAAGGAAATTAAGATGCAGAGAGGCTGAGTGACTTGTCCAAGGTAACATAATCAGAAAATAGCAAATCTTGTGGGCCCTTCTGGATCCACATTTTGACCCCCTTTTGACACTTCGATGGCTGCAGGCAAAGCTGGAGATCAGAGGCTGGGAAAATGGGACATGCAGACAGCTCCCCCCAGCAGCCTGTCTGCCTTCCCAAAATGTTTTCTAGCCCAGATGCCTTTAAATTGCTTTGGAATTGAATACCAAGTGGGGCTTTATTTAACATATCATTTCTGGGTGTGTATTTTCTGAGCATTTATAGATCTGTGTTTTTCCAAGAAGCTGAGTGTTCCTGATAAAACAAGACAGATAATGATAAATGAGCATCTATGTAAGCCTAGCTGGGAGGAGGACCAGGGACTGTTAACATCCCTCCTGTGAAGTTAATCCCATTTCTTTTAGCTATTTCTTTATTAGTTAATGAGGTCTTGCAAAAATGTGTGTCTGTGCTGGTGTTTTTAGCATCCTTGCCTCCAGGAACGTTTTCAAATACAGTTATTCATAAAGGAACTCGTCTGACCAAAGCTTAAAGCAGAGGTGCATTAAGTATGAATTTAGTCAACTTCAAACGTGGGTGGTCGAAAAGCTGCTCCTGAAATAACCTAAATAATCCTCCTCATTGGTGTTTCCAGATCCACAGCTTTGGGCGCAAATGTGCAGGGGGATGGGGAAGAGGTGCTATTTAGAACAGCCAGGACTCTGAAGGGCAGCCCCGTAAGCTTTCATCCTGCTTCCTGACTGACAGCAGTGTGGCTTGCTCTTGGAAAACTGAAAAACTTAAGGGAAATAAAAAAAAAAACAAAAAGGAAAAGGAACTGTTAGTCAAGCCCCTAGGAAGGAAAGCAGACGCTAGGTCCTCTTGTTCCTGGGAGGAGAGCAACCCGCTTCCCACTTCAGGTCCTTATGACAAAGAGGGAAAAGCAGCATCTCAAAAGATGGTTTGGCACTCAGTGATGCATTTGGGGAGGCAAACCAAATTCGGAAACTTGGTTAACTACTAAACTGAGCTCTGTGGTATGGTGAATTACAGTGACTACCTCTACCAGGGGGACCCAGTTTTAGAGGGGACCCCTCCCACTGTAGCAGGGTCCTAGGAACACAGAGTACACACACACACACACAAACGTCTCCAACCACCCTCCCGCCAGACACACACACACAACTTCCATCATCCTAAAGCATAGCCGCAGAAATCCTTCATACTTTCCACCCTTTTATGATGTCTTTCACCCAAAACGTCATTTAAGGAAGTTGACTATGGCTCTGCTTCTATGTGCAGTTTATAATAAGCAAAGGAACTTTTTCATTATTTTTTATCTTTATTATTATTACTTTTTTATTATTTTATAAAAATAATACTATTTATAATGTGTGAGGATGATCAACCAATTTTGTTTCGTTCTGGGTGACCTGCACTATCTTAGGTATAGTTGGGCTAAAAAAACCAAAAGTTACTGCCCAATATTCTCTCTCCTATTTCTGCTCAAGCAGCCAAAAGGAGCCACCAAAATGGTGCAAGTCTTCTTGATCCTACTTGAGTATCAGCTCAAGGAACAATGACAGGCCAAAATCCTCTGTCCTTCAACCCCACAGGGCACTGCAAGAAATCATGGTGTTGGTGAGAACTCAGTGCTGCCTCACATGGAACATCTATGCGTGAAAGGACCCATTCATGTCATTGCCACCGAGTCTTTTATTCAGTAGAATCTTTAGCCTTTTTTGCATTGTCAACCCCTAAATGAAGGGAGGCTCTCAACCACACTTCTGAAAGGAGATGGCCATGTAATCCTTCTCAGTACAACTTTGGAGAGAGACAGACGTCGTCCATTAACAAGGGCTGATGATGCAAACGTTTCCTTTTGCAGCTCAGTGCTCAACTTTCTGGTCATTTTATCTGGTTATGAACTTCCTCTAAATGTAAAAAACAAAGTCCTAAAAAATAGCAATAGCATTGTAATAATGCTGCCTTGAGAAATGCTCAGAGTATAATATTATCTCTCTTTTGTCCCTTGTCTTGAGGACATTAAGGGCACTTTGACAGCCATTGAGATTACAGAAGGTACAAGCTAATGTTGGTTGTGCCAGATGTAATTTTGCATTTCTCAAAAGAAATACTGTTACATTCAGATATAAATTTGACTGTATCCTGTACTTAATGTTCTATTACAGGTGATTCACATAACAGGCCGGCTACGACTGAGGGTGTCGCTGTCCCACGGGAGGACCGTCCCCAGCCAAATCATGGGTCTCGTGGTTGTGGCTCACGCCTTGCCTCCCCCTACGATCAATGAAGTCAGAATTGACTGCCATATGTTCGTCACTCGAGTAAATATGGACCTCAATATCATTTACTGTGAAAATAGGTACTTTGCTTTTGTCTTCATTTGCCCTGTTGTCTGTTGCACGTTGCTGAGGGTTGGCATTCTCAGCAGTCTGAGGGATTTTACTCTCCCAATGAGGCTCATTATAAATCCTGATCTTATTTTCAATGGCTGCTTGGACTGACACCAAACATGCTTTTTTATTTAAAATTTACATTGCTGCCCTGACTTCCATTAGGGACAACAATGGAATAAATTGGGATACCCAGGCTTCCATATGCTATAATTAAGGCCTATTTTGTCTGAGAACCCAAGAAGAAAGCAGGGCTGAGATGTTATTGGCAAAATGGTACAGCAAAAGGTATCTCCTGAGGCCTCAGCCATACCCACTTCCTGACTATTGCAGGGGCCAGCCTCATGACGGTCAGTGCTCATCCGGGTATGAAGCGTGTTGTCTTAGCTCAGGCTGCTATAAGAAATTACCACAGACTGGGTGGCTTAAGCAACAGACATTTATTTCTCACGGTTCTGGAGGCTGGAAAGTTCAGCGTCAAGGTGGAGGCTGATCAGGTTCCTGGTGAGAGCCTTCTTCCTGGCTTGCAGATGGCTCCCTTCTCACTGTGTTCTCACGTGACAGAGAGAGCTCTGGTCTCTTCCTCTTCTTATAAGGACACTAATCCTATCATGGGAATTCCATCCTCATGACCTCATCTGAACCTAATTTCCTCCCAAAGGCCCCACCTCCTCCTACCATCACACTGGGGGTAAGGACTTCAGTATAGAAATTTGGGGGGTACACAAACATTCAGTCCACAAAACATGTAGAGAACAAATGAGAATTTGAGGCCCCCAGAGGAAAAAGGGGAAAAAAGAACTTTGCAAAACTATTAAGTGAAACTTTTCGATCCTGAGGACTTCACTTTTATAAATTAAAAAAAGATGACTCATCACCTGAATGACTTGGCAGTCCTTCCTCAACGCTGAGCTTTGATAAAAGGACTTTTTAGCCTCTGGTTTAAAAGTTCACTTTTTCCATTAAGCACAAAACAAGGGACAAGGAAATGGGACAGTGCCCCTTCAGACCTTTCACCTAGAAGTCACCAGCCCATCATCGACTGATTTGAAGAAGAGAAAGTGGCTGAGTGCCAGGAGAGGGGTAGGGAGGAGCTGTACATGCCTCAGCTGTGGGAAGGAAGCTTGGGCGATACTGTCCACCCCCTAGTGCCACAGGAAGAATTGCTGAGTCGATTTTGAGAGGATGCTTTTGTGGCACGGATATAGTCAGGCATGGAGGCAGTATATGTTCACTGAGCCCTGTGAGTGCCTTCCGAGGGGAAATGAAAGAGCAGAATGGTCTAGTGGCTTAGGTAATTGACCTCTCCAGGGCCTAGCCAAGGGGAAGACGGATGGCATCTGCCTTCAGTCCATTGGGAAGCGCTACAGGTGTTGAGACCAAGTTAGAAATGCCTACCATTTCCCATCAGGATTTGATTCAGAGGAAAGAATTCACCAGTGGGAAAAGATTCCCACCTGAGCTATTAGTGTTCAGTGGGGTAGAAGACGTCATGAAACTGTCGCTGTTATTTATTAAGAACTCTAAATCTATTTTTCAAGTTTTATTGGCACTTATTAAAATTTTTATCATTGTGACTATATAGTTGGCTATATCTAAGGTATTCTGGAATGGACAAAGAATATCAGGAAAGACAGCCAAAATGACTAGCTAGAGTTGGCAAGTAGTAATAAAGATAGCTAATGTTTATCGAATGCTTACTGCACACTCGGCAATGTGTGAAGCTCGTTACATACACCATCTCATTTAAGCCTGAGGTCAGTTCTGTGAGGGTGGTGTTGCCACTGTCTCCATCATCCTCAGGCAATTTCAGCTTAGAGAAAAAGGTTAAGGGCCTTGCCCAAGGCCACAATCTGAACCCACATCTGCCACATTCAAAAGCCATGCTCTTAGCTACATCCTGGGGGTTCTCCCTGCATTCCTTGTCTCTTATTTTTCTTCAGAAGTCAGGCTAATTGGCAGGAGTTGGCCACAATAACCATGGAGGGGGACCTTTCATACACTTGCACCCATGAAAGAACACAATTACAGTCTTCAAAGCTGTTTATTCTCTGATTAAAAATGTAGAATGCTGGAGGTGGAGCTTCAAGGAGGGAGGCAGACAGAAGGTCAAAGATGGACTCCATGCTTCTTTGAAAACATACGTCAGGCTCCGTCGATGTCGATTTACCACCACCACTCCCTCCAAAAACCAGAGCCTCATCTTATTGACCTAACTGCCAGTAACTGTCCGAGCCCAAAACTATCACTTAATTTTCATTCCTGTGACCACAGATGGATGAATTCTGTCAACACGCCCCCTGAACCTGCATGCCTTGCGGTGCCACTGTAGTAATTGAGATCATTTTCTGTGACCTTCTTTAAGCTTTTTTTCTTTCCATTTAAAAACAAAAAGTTTTCCGCAACCCCTTATTAGCTAATACAATACAGCACCATTTGCCAGCTGAAGCTGATAGTCATTATTAAGACAGGCCCCTGTTAAAGGTAACTGCATATTTGATCTGAGGGGAAAGCATACCGTGGGCACATTCATTTCATTTCATTCATTAATCCCTTCACCAACCTCTTAGGTTGTTTCACAGATGAGAAACTGAGGCTCAGAGTACGAGATGCCCTCAGGATGCTGATCCTGATTTAGGGCATCAAACTGGTCTGGAGCTTCCTTCACATGTATCAAGAGTCTTTTTTGACCATTGAGCTGGTCACCTTCACCACGGTAACAGGCTCTGGTGCATAGAAGTGCTTCGATTGTTTTGAGGGATTTTATTCAAATACAGAATAAACTAAAGAATCGTCTTTTCTAAAGACCGAAGTGGCTTTTTCCCAGGGTTTATTGTTTAACTAGGGGATTGCTAACTAGAAACTAATGCTGCTCCTTGACTCTGCAGACCGTTCCCCTCCTCCAAGGTGCCCAGGACGGCCTCGGGCAAAGCCGGCATCTCCAGCTTTCTGAGGCGCTGGCAAATTTCAGAGACGCCAATGAGGCCCTTTTCATCTGTTTCCTCATTTGCAGAAAGGGGGTGTAAACTGCTTGGAAAGCAGCTAATGGTTTTAGGAAAACACCAACTAATCTGTTTTGCACTAGAAAAGCATGGAATCCTGAGAAAACATTCCTTTTTATTGCTTCATTTAGTTTCACCTTACCAAGAATTCTACTTTGGTCAAAAATATTATTTAAATGGCTAGACGTTGAGAAATGCACTCACGGGGTAGTATATTTTAATTCCATTCAGTATCATTCTGGTTTTGTTTTGTTTCTTATTTTCCAGGCTTGGGGGTCAGAGTTAACTTCCAACAGTGATCTCAGGGGTTTCTGAAACGTGTCATTTCTAAAGATTTACTTTATATTTGAATATATCGTAAGTCATAAACCATAAAAAGCACAGGGACAGTAAAGAGAATAAATTAAACAAAAAAAAATTCTCTTTTGGACTGACCAAAACGAATCTGTACTTGGACAGGGAGGAGGGTAGTAAGCATTTTGACGTGTCTGTGTAAACCAGGCAGATGCCCCCACCACGTTTTCCAATTTTCGTTCTATTTTCCTGTGCTCCTGCCTGAGGACATTGACGTCTGGACAATCAATGACAGAGGCTTACACACACGTACTGTCGAGCACAAGCCTGGAAGAGCTGCTGAAATGGTTTAAAAGTTTCTGTGTGGAATCCACCACAGAGTACCAGTTAAAAGGGCCAGGAGTGAAAGCTGAGCTCCCAAATGACTAAGACTAAAAAAGAGAATACCCCCAGGCATCTGTATGTCTCAGCATTTAAATTATATCCCTTGAAATGCCAATTTGGACTTTGTGCCAAGACGCAGCTGAAGCCCTTTTTTCATGGAAATACCCAATAGAAGACCGATCTGTTTAAATGAAAGGTGTCTCTAATCATTTGGTATAAACATAACATGTTTTTATTTTATTATGTAACCTTGAATTATCTTGGCCTCTAATGAGGATCTTGCATTGTTACTGACTCTCAATAATTTCATGGAATTATGTTGTCTAAATGTGTATTCCAATGCCAAAAAAAAGAAAAGAAAGACCTATCTAATTATCTAAACACAATTGTTTGATCCAGTACATTTCCTACTTTTGAAAAAGTCTGTTAAACGTTAAAGAAATAATCTTATCTATAAAGGCTTCTCCCTCGAAGTGCCACTTCCTCACCGGTACCCTGGTATAACGAAAATCATCAGTAGATTTGTTTCTAAGTCACTGGACGGTTTCTGTGTTTCCCCTTTCTGACTTCCGGCCTGGGTTCTTCCCTCTGCAGGATTAGTGATTATATGGATCTGACCCCTGTAGACATTGTAGGGAAGAGATGCTACCACTTCATCCATGCCGAAGACGTCGAGGGCATCAGGCACAGTCACCTGGACTGTAAGTACCTCCTGTGTAGGGGAGCAACCTGGCTGGTGTCGTCTCTCTCTGATGCTTGGTTTCAGTGTCAGTTCTTCCCTTCTTGTCTCCTGGGTACATTTGAGGTGACTGTCAGTGTGCAGTGAGAAAAACTGAGACATAAATCACTTCAACCTGTTTTGGCGTTAGATTGAAAGTTGGACCTCGGGCCCAGAGAAATTGCTGGATCTTTAGGTGCTCACCCGGGATTTCGTGGTCTCTTGTGCTCTCTCTCCCATGAAGTGATGGGGGAGTCTTTGTCTTAAGTGCTTTCTTGACCCTTTCATTTTCTAGAGAGCAACTTCCTCTCTGAAATTTGCGGTCTCGGTTTCAAAATATACCTGGGAGAAGACAAGTTCAAATAGGCCAGAGCCTATAAAAATTCCTACTTGACTAGCCACAAAACTGGGGCGAGGGAGATGCCCGGGCACAGGGCAGAGCACATCACGTGGACAGAGCAGTTCTCAAAGGCAGTATCTTTTCTCTGTATTTCTGCAAAGAGGGTTATTCAGAGGAGCAGGTACCTCCATCTCCTGACTCCTGGGAGGAAAGGAACTCATCTCCGCTCTTTGAGTCTGGGTCCCAACTCCTGACTTACAGGCTCACATCTAAGGCACTGTTTGGGCGTTTAAGCAGAGCGGGACCAGCAATGCTCAGAGTCCCAGCAGCATCTCACACACCAGCATCCTCATACTGTCCTCCCTCATCCAACTCAGCTGGGCTGTTTACACTGTGCATTGAAGGGCTCTGACAATCCCATAAGGCAGGAGGCAGTGATCCGGTGGACCTCTTAGAAAGGTGCTGCCCTTTTCTAGCCAGAGGTAGGTCTTTTATATGACCTCATGGACTCTTCCTAAAAGATGAGGGCTCTACCAGCTATATTCCAGAAGATTCTAAGCAAGTTCTGAACTCTGGTTTTAAACACATGCCAAGTGCCACAGATGAGATGGTACAGCTTGCAGCTGAAGTTTTATGTTGTAAAACCAGCCAGGTGGCCTTTGTAGTTACTTCCTCTCTCCTTTCTCGCCATGGCTGAGGAAAGCTGTTCTAGATCCTTTCTGCCCTGTGCTGTCATTTGTTCATTTCAAACTCAGGTCTGCAAAGACTTGATGGAGAGACAGCCAGCTGGCCAGAGTCTCAGAGTGTGAGCATCTTGCACTGTGTTTTTAACCCTGCATTAGTAACACTGACGTGGGACCGAGTTCAGTATCAAAGTCTGTATATACCATGTCTCTGGGAAAAGCCTGCCTGCAAGGCTGCTCTCCAGCAGATTCTGCTCCCCACACAGACTACATACATGCCTTGGTATCGCACACCAGGGATTTAAGAAACACACTTGTTGCTAAGAATGAATGGGTGTTGTGTATCGCAGAAGCAGATGGCTCTTCAATTAACTAGGGAAAAAAAATGATGCCATTTCTTGAAAAGAAACATCAGGTTCTTTGTAGCTGGGAATTTTGAGAAAATGGAGAAAGATCAGAATCTTTGGAGGAAGCTATGGATATATTTTTTGGACCAATATATGCCAGAGATCCAGACTTTAAAAATGAATATCTTATTTGTAGTATGCTGTCATAGACCACGTGTGTGTTTTGATTTTGGAATCTTAAATGAGGTCTAAATTCAGAAACCTGATGCTGACGAAAGAGAACGTTGTCATCCTCAGTTATTATTTGGAAAATGTCACGCTCTTTCTGGGATTTGATTTACACCTTGAAGAAATACAATTCGTCAGGAACAGTGAGCTAGGGAAGTTCGTTTCTTCCCATGAAGCAAAGGTCTCCAGCAAATATGTCTGATGCCATTCTCTGCCATCTACTTTTATCTCATTTTTAGTAATGGGAATAATTTGAGAGTCCTAAAAATAAACAACTCTGCCATTCACTATTGTGCTAATCTCCTAATTTTTGTTGTTTCTTGCCAACTGATAAACAGAGAAAGTATGCTTTCAAATTCTGTGATTTCTTTCATTACGTGATATTGACAGGCTGGTGATTGCTTTATGATTTAACCTACTAATAAAGATTGAGTTCATACTTTCAACTCGTACACATGACTTCTAATTTTAAGTTCATTTAATAACCTTAAACACATGAAAAACAAATAGAATGAGCTGATAACTCTGCACAGTAAAATACACTTCACATATTTAGCTCTCATGCTGTGGAATAACTCCACAATGTCAAGTAGCACACAATTAGTAAAACTGTAGGGGGAGGAAAAGGAGTGTTTTGATCCTGAAGAATTTTGATCCTAATCAGATTGAAATTTCAACATTCTTGTAGTGCTTAATATCTTCAATCACACACACAAAAATCAAACTGATGCCAATGTCAGGTTTTGCATTCTGTGACTGAAATAAAATGCTAAAATATACAAATGCATCTCGCTTTGTACAATAAACATTAGCATCATTATAAAGTAAGATTGAGTCTAAAATTGTGTGATGGAATGTCTGATGTTTACCTAATTCTCAAACCAAAGCCAGCCCAGTAACAAAATGACAGAGCATGTAATAAGTCTTGGTTGTGTAAACACTGGAAGAAAAGGCAGAAAGCCAGCACAGCATCTTGCTTGTCCAAAGCCCTAGGCTATTACTGAAGGATGCCTCAACTGTGTCTTCTTGGCAGGAGAAGGTCATGGTGACATAGAATCAGCTCAAGAATAAGACAGAATTCTAAAACCAAGGGATGGTTAAAAAATAAACCACATTAACTATTTAGCTTTTCTTCCTAGAGCTATTGACACAATTCCTTGTTCTGTCCATGAAAGACAGGTTTTAGTCATCTGATCATATTTCTATTTTGATTATCTGTCTTATGTGCTGGTTTATGGATAAGATTTAAAAAAAAAAGATTCAATAGTCTTTGATAACTCAAAATGCTATCTTTATCACATATCTTTTTCCTAGTGTAGGCCTCTGTAAATCCATAGATGAACTCGTCTCTAGAATGAGAAAAGTGAAAGGGAATCTGGGCAGCACCAGGATTTGACAACATGAAGACATTGAACCAACAGCTTTGGAGCATTGACTCTCCCACCAGGTTAATACAAGACACCTGATGGTTCACTGGGTTTCAACAAAAAGAATCACATTATCTATACAAACATGGCGGGTTAGTGAAATTATCCTGGGATTCTAAAACCAAGGGAATTTCACACAGTGACCAAAGACCTTGTGATTTTTTTTTCTTTAAGCCAACTCACTGGAGTCATTGAACCAATTTCACTGATTCTTCAGGCCAAATTGACCAAATCAACATTTCAAGGTTTGAATTCTAAATCACTCATATTAGCAATCATTTGAGCATCTTTGCCCACCACCCTCCGGTTTTCCATTGCTCAGGAGGTCCTGACCTCCAGCTGAGCAGTCATGTCTCCCTAGAGTTGCACACTCCAGTTACCTGGAGCATCTGTGTCACTCTTGAATTATGAGAGCGGTTTCGGCACAACCAATTACTACTCTCCCTCTGCCTGTGGCCTGAAAAGTCTAAGGGCAAACCACGATTGCTAAACCAAACAGAGAAACATGCTTTGTATTTCTCCTTCATCCCTTTTAATCCAGCCTTTTGTCTATAAAAGACACTGAATTTGGGGCCAGCGCCATGGCTGAGTGGTTGAGTTCATGCTCTCCACTGCGGCAGCCCGGGGTTTTGGCGGTTCAGATCCTGGGCGCGAACATGGTGCCGCTTGTTAGGCCACGTTGAGGCAGCATCCCATGTGCCACAACTAGAAGGACCTGCAACTAGGATATACAACTATGTACCGGGGGAATTTGGGCAGATAAAGCAGAAAAAGAAAAAAAAAATAGACTGAATTTGTCTAGAGATACCCAAGGGTTCTTCCCAGGTCAAATCAGCAACAAGTCTCTAAAACCTGGCAAGAGTGGCCTGAGGGAAACCTTCCCTTCCCTTTATAATGTTGTGCTCCACCAGCAAGCTCAAGGCTCTGCATCTGTGGGTCTTCAGAGAAAGGGAGCCAGAAAGTGTAGAAGTGGTGTCAGTTTTCCCTTCCTAGAACCACACCCAGCATGAGGAAACTCTGGAAGAGTTACTTCAGAAAGAGAGAAGGACTTCCAGCCTGTCTATGAGATCACGTAGAGTTAAAAAGTGTGGCCTGCCCAATATATTTGGGAGGAGTTAAAAAAAAAAAATACAGTAGCCTAAGTGTTTATTTCTTAATTACAAAATTCTATACTTCCTAACAAAACTAATCCACAGCTACCTGGCATAATGCATTGCATGCTGTTTTGCATCAATAACCCCCACACTTCCTCCAGAAGGCATCTCATCGCCAAATGCAAGCTGACTGCTTAATGCAGGACTAATTAGTATATCCCCTTCCAGTCTGCAGGCCCTCCATTGTAATTCCTTCCCAGCTCATTTTTTTCCACAACCGAGCATCAATCAAAGTAAGTGCCCTGCCTGCCTAGGAAACACAAGATGTCCTCCATGCATTTGTCATCTGCCACACAAACAAAGGGGGAATTTAATTGTTGATTTGGGTATGCAGCCATTGCACACAGTCAAGGAAGCCACGAGAGAAGGAAGAAGGGAAGGTATCAAGTATTATGGGAGGGCCAAATGAGGGGGTGGGGTGGGGCCCTTCTATTTTCTGATCTGGGCCTTTTTCAGGGCTGAGTCCTCAGGGATTCAGCTGCAGCCCGATCACTGGGTGGACTTTTTCCCAAAGCAAATGAGTTTTTGCTCTTCTTCCGTGTGAATATGAAAATTCTCGTGAGAGGAAATGCGTGTAATGGCTGCCACGTCTGACTTTTTTCAGAAGCCAAGTCAGCCTCCATCGTGTGCCTGTCCATTAACTAAAAAGACTGTTACGTGAAGACAAAATAGCGCCAGGACTCTATACAGGAGTGAATTAGGATTATTATTTTACGTCTTTTTTTTTTTTTTTTGGCAAGTGCTGATTCTGGCTTTTCAAATCCAAGGGCAGGCGAACACAGAGAACAGAGACCAGCAAGGGCCTAAGGTCCAGGGGAGTGTCTCTGCCACACTGCTCCACTGCTTTATAGAAATGCAGGGTTTCAGGCCGACGCCCAGACTCACGGAATCCGAATCTGCAGTGAACAAGCTCCCTAGCTGACTGGCCTTCATGTGAAAGTTGGAGAAGTACTGACTGCTAGTAGTTAGACAGCGTTACTTTATATGGAGTAAAAGCAATCACAAATCGACTGACCATCTTAAGGACTTCATTTTCCTCTCCAATTGGATGAATTTTATGAATAGGAGTAAAATATGAGTAGGGATTTGGCTCTGAGGGTATCTCAGTCATTGTTCAAATGAACGAGTATGTGATTACTTGATAGATTCTTTCTTTACAAAGATGTAAAGTCTTGAATATCAGTGGAGAGGGTTCATAGAGTATAAATAGTAGTAATAGTCAACTTGTAAGCAAAAAGAGGTCTTTATTCTTTTTCCCAGCTTAATATTTTTTCTATTCACTTGATTGCACGTGTGAATATTTTCCCTGTTCAAGTTCATCTAACATTTATGAGTACTTAGCATATTCAAAGCTTTGTGGTATTGCTATCAGGTTTCAAAAATAACTAAGATACGGTCTCTACCTTCAAGGAGCTTACATACTGGTTGAGAAGACAGCATGAAAACAGCCAGTTTTGAAAAAGCGGCATAAAATGAGGACTATTAAGATGTATAAACAAAACACAGAAACCCCAGAGGTGGGGGCAGCCAAGGGAGGGTGGAGAAGTCCCAAGACACAGTTTCCCTGGACCTTGAAAGAAGATGGCAAGAAGCCAGGCTGGCAGGAGATGTGGGCGGTGTAAAGGGCTTCCAGGCTCAGAGGAGCACACGAAAGCACGCGGAAGACAGAAACACGTGATCTTTCTCTCTGCCCAGAGAGGAAGCCAGAACTGCGATTTGACCAACAGATCCTTATGATTCCAACATGGCTTCTCGGGCTTCTCCTTATTACTATTTCAATTAATAGCTGCTTTTATTCTCATAAAAAGAAACGCCTGATGTTTGAGAGAAAATAACCCATTGCTCTTATAAAGCATGATCAGGAAAAAAACAAAACTTCTAAAGAAATCATCCATTTTAAACTAAATCAATTAATCTTAATAAAAACCAATTCCATTACTTCTTATAATAGCATCTTTTTCTTCATCTTCTATAAACTATACTTTAAAATACTTTTATTAAAACATTGATTAAATGACACCCTGTGTATCTCTAAGAACCTCAGACTTTTTTTACACAAAAGAGCAGCATAGGATTTAATTGGCACATATGTTTAGTATAAAATGGTTTTCCCATAAATATAGGGTTAACTAAGGATCAGGTTACTTGAACCTCTTTATGAACTCCCACATCCTCTCTGGCTTCCTAGAATTTTCCTCAGGGCATATCAGCTCAAATGCATCTGGTGTGTCCATCTAGCTGATGTTTCTGGTTCATCAGAAAACCCAAGTAAAAATGATGTAAACTTTCTCTGAAATTGTCTTAACTTTCTCTTCATGCTCAAAAGACAGCTATTTCCCTGTCAGTCATCAGTTCCTCACAGGACAACGTCCAAAATCAGGAAAGGGTCAGTCGCCATTTTGTGTTCATTTTTGAAAGAAAAGAGAACATTCCCAGAGGCCCTGCAGTAGAGAGAAGCCCCCTTATGTCTCATTGTCCAGCATTGCATGAAATACCCAAGCCTACGCCACACGCTGGCAAGGATGGAATGACCGTGACTGGTTTAAATGATCCAAGTGTATCCCCTTGGGACTTGGGAGGAGCCCATCAAACATGAAACCCCGAGGGAGAGTTCTGGCATCCAGAAGGAAGTGGCGGAAGAGCCGTTCAGCGGAGAGGCCACCACACTGCTATGTGGGAGAATCTGTAATGGCCTCACAATAAAGTACTTGGATTTCTGAAACTCTGCAGAACAGGTAAACAAATGGAATCTGTCTGGACTCCTTTAAATAATCCTGATTTTCTGGAACACTAGCTTTGATATGCCTATGCCTTACCACCTATATATTTCTTGTTAAAGCTGTCTGGTGGACTTAATTAAATGACAGCATCCAGAAACACAGTGTCCACCAGAGACATACGATAAATTCGAGTGTAAGATCCACCTCATCCCTTTTGCCTTTGCTTTTTTTAGGTTACCCTACGTCTCAGCCTAACCTCCCCGCTACTCCACTCTTCTTCATTTGTAAAGGGAGGAGGAGAATTCCCCCTGACCGGGTCAGACCCTGTGCTTTCACAGACCTACACACCACTTTCCATAAGAGTTATCCCTGTGATCAATTTATTAGTAAAAATGACTGATAAGCATCTGTCTCCCATTCGAAGGCAAACAGAGGTAAATCCTTATTTTCAGAATGAGGAAAGCTTTTTGACAATCTCCCACAGTAGACAGACTTCCCCTTGCGTCTCGTCATCCAGTGTTCCATCATATCCCAAACCAAAGCCAGTCACCAGCAAAGGAAATGGAATCGCCGTGACTAACTGAGACAGCTACAGGAGGGCGGGCCCATGACTGGTTTCGCTCACTTTGATCTCCCCCAGTGCCTGGCATAGAGTAGTCACTAAAAAAAATATTTCTTGGGGCTGGCCTGGTGACTCAGGGGTTTAGTTCACACGTTCCGCTTCTCGGTGGCCTGGGGTTCGCCAGTTCAGATCCCAGGTGCAGACATGCTGTGGTAGGCATCCTACATATAGAGTAGAGGAAGCCGGGCATGGATGTTAGCTCAGGGCCAGTCTTCCTCAGCAAAAAGAGGAGGATTGGCAGTAATTAGCTAAGGGCTAATCTTCCTAAAAAAAAAAAAAATTTCTTGAATGAGTGAATAAATCCACCATTTTCCTCATTTCCTAGCCATAAATCTTTCTCAATTCCATGCTGAAGAATTCACTGCTTCTATATAGCTAAACCTCACATAAAAAAAGAAGGCATGGGGGCTAAGAAATCCTCTGTCCTTAACTATTTTAGGTCAAGAAGGGCAGGAATGAGTGGCACTGAAACTCCCTGGTTGGAGTGAAAACAGCTTGAAAAAAAATCTGAGATCTCAATGTCACTCACGCCAACAATTCCTTTGATTCTTCCTGTCTTAGAAGACAATACCATCAGTGTTTAAAAGCATTGGTCTCCAATTCACTACATTATCACAAAGAAAAGGGAAATTTATTTTTTAAACTTAACAAATTGACATGTTCTAAATCAATGAAAAGTTTTCTGTACGATTCAATATTAACAGTTAATAAAAATCTATCAATTGGCAGTGATATAGGAAAAAACCTCTTCTGAGGTTATAAATCACACAGATAGCAATTCAAGCAGGGCTTGTCATTAGCGCATTGGGGGAAAATCCATAGATGATGCATACGCATTCACAGAACATCCACAGGTCTTCTGTCTTTAGGCTCGTAACTCACATTAAGCATCAAATATCATTAAACTTTACCAAATATTGCTTGGCACATAGATTTACAAAAAAACTAAAAACCAATTTGTGGATGCCTGCTATTTAAGACATCTAGCTCGCTAATTGCAAAATCTATAGGAAAGTCTGCACAGCATCAAAGCCTGGGTTGAGCCTATGAGCAGTTCTAAATGAAAAACTGTCTCTGTTGCGGGTAAATAAAGCACTGAACGCAGAGTTTCTGGCTCTAATGCTATTTCTCCTGTGGCTTTTGAAAATGACCTTTCTGTAAGCGTCAAGGACGATAACTTTTTAGATAAAGAAACTTGTTCCTGTTTTAAGTCTATGTCAGGTTCATTCCCCTATAGCCCACAGTTTTCAAAAGCAGAGGAAAAAGTAATCCAGAATTTAAAAAAAAAAAAAAGTCCTGTTTCCAGAATGAAGTTCCCTGTCAGCCTGCCTTGGGCCTTAGGTGGAGAAGCAGAGATTAAAGAGTCAGTATTCTTTTTCATGTTTCATCTGCCAGTTTGGTGAATGTAGAAAGAGAACCGGTGGGTACAGCGAAGCCCCCAACGGTGGTATTAAGGAGAAACTATGATTCTAGCACGCCCTCCTTACTTACACGCACACTCCATATTAGTGAATTCAAAAATAATTTTTGAGTTTCTGGTGGAAGCTGCCAGCTCTCCGTTCTCTGCGGCCACTAGTACCTCAAGGAGGGGGTGAATGGCGCAGCAGATGCGTCCTCCTATCGCCATGACGATAATGAAGGTCTTTGTCCAGCTGTGTGAATGTGAAGTGTGAAATCTCCGATGACCTCACCATTTCCTATTTATTCTATACTTACCTGAATACACCAAGTACTGCCGCTTTTTAATGCATATGCAAACCGCTAAAATGTCCTTTTGTGAGCCACTTTGCTAAAAGACCGCTTTTGATATGTGTTCTTCAAACTGAATTAGACTGCTTCCTTCTTTTTAAGACACAAGTAACTCACTATTTAGAATCTTTGGCTTTGATTTTGTAGAACAGCCCAACAGGAAGAGACCATGTTCTCTTTTTTTCTCCATATTTCTGAAGGCAAACTTGTACTGATTTGTTTTGATTTACTAACAGAATTATGTTCCTGCCACAGACACAGCCTTCCTTTATGTCCTTTCAGTCATCAGTCTATTTCTGTGGACAAAGTTTTCCCAAGGAAACTGAAATCCCTCTGTTGGCCACTGTGTGCAGAGCGTGGATGTGCGCTTCAGCCAAAGAGGTCATCGGATTTGGGGACAGTAGTTGTTCTTTCTAAGCAGCACATTTCTTGTATGCCTACCACTCAAACCAAGAGACTAAGTGACATTTTAAAAAGATAGTCAATCAAACTGAGCATCCAGTCTTTTGGGGGTAAAAATGTGTATTTGATGTAAAAGCTCACGTGTTCGAAACTGTAAGCTCTCTGCAATTTTCTTTCGATTGAACTGTATTTGCCACTCCCTTCCCACTTAGCGGGGGTGGTGTTTTGATGCTAATAGCCAAAAGTTGTCAAATGAGCTGAGCTGGGACAGTTCAACCAGGAGGATTTAAATCCCTTTGTCTCTGTTGTCTTCTTCGCACAAGTGTGGGGTCACCTCTGTCCTCTGAAGAGCACAGTGTGTAACTCAAAGGCACCTTTAGCTTGGCAAGTGGAGTGGTACTGATGACAGCTTCTTGGTTTTCCTCAGAGCAATAGCAGCCAAAAGCAATTGGCTACAGCCTAGACTTCAGAGTAAAAAGGAACAAGCTCTTGTGTGATAGCAGAGCGTTCGGTCACATTTATACCCAGGACCGTTCCAGATTGTAAGTGAACCTGGGGCAGACGTACGCATCCTCCCTGTGTCTTCATGTTTACCATGTAAAATCTAAGAAGAGCCCATTTAAATGTTTTACGATCCTTACATAGAAACTAATTCCTATAGCACAACTTTAAAGACATAATTCTAGAGACGTTATGATGTGATCAGTGAATTTAATGAGAGACACACAGGCTGTTCTCCCAAAAGTCTCAGATGGCAAGAAGTAAACTTCGAGGGGCCGGCTGACGGTGTAGTGGTTAAGTTCACAAGTTCTATTTCAGCACCCAGGGTTCGCAGGCTCAGATCCCAGGCACGGACCTAGCACCACTTGTCAAGCCATGCTGTGGCAGCATCCCACATAAAATAGAGGAAGATTGGCACAGATGTTAGCTCAGCAACAACCTTCCTCAAGCAAAAAGAGGAGGATTGGCAACAGATGTTAGCTCAGGGCCAATCTTCCTCACAAAAAAAAAAAAAAAGTAAACTTTGAGATAAACCAAAAAGACGATGCCAGGGTATGTGCTGGAAGTACTTGGACCATATCATGGTATAACACTAAAAATGTGATCCACATATATATTTTCTCTCTGTCTGCTTCCTCTCTTTATAGTTTGAGCATATTGTTAGGAATTCACTCCTGGGCTCATTGATTTGATGATTCTCTATCTCTTTTCAAGGGACAATTAACCACTTTTTAAGGACTTCCATATCAAGTAACTTACATCATGCTTCTTTCTGTTTTTCCCCACAAAAGGGATTTTGTGAAATAGACAGACACAAACGTTCTCTCATATCTCACCATTATCTAAAGCTAAAACTCAAAAACAAGAACAACAGCCACTGGACGAAAGAGAATTGAGAAAGTTTTTGTGTTTTTCAAGTTGTCCAATTTATTACAAACTAAAAATCTCTTCCAAACTGGCACCAAGGTGGCTTTTCTTCTTGAGCTGATTAGGACCACATGAGCTCAGGAAAAGCTGTCAGATCCTGCCTCTGGCACAGCTGGAATGATCCAACTGATTTGCCAGTATGATTTTTTTTTTTTTTTTTTTTTAAGAAAGAAGCTTCATCCCAAAGTCATAAATTTATATTCTGGAGCCCCAAGAAAAAATTATTCCTTATTCATATTAAAGGAACCAAAATTCCATTGTGACATCTTTTATGGGATCTCCTGATAAACAAAAGCAACCAGGGCACAATTTTGGTCAACATCTCACACTCTAGTGAGAGCTAACTCCATGCCCTATCGCCAGTATCTAGATTCTTGCTGACACATGGAGGTCTCCACGGCATTCACCACGGTAAGTTAAGGCACTCAAGTAGCTGCCCGACGCCCCCAAGGAACCCCTTAGGGGTTTCCCTCCTGGTCAGTCCTTTCACAACCACTTCCTCCTGTCAAAAGTGACCCAGCCTGCCTCTCTTTCATGTAGGTCTCCTCTCTTTGCTAGACATCCCTTGGCCTGGGTGGTAAAGAAGGCTGTATTCGTATATTCATGGCCCTAATAAATTTGTATGTATCTTCTCAGGAAACACAGAGGCACTTAATCAGACCCAGAGTCATGCTGCCTTAACTGTCTTTGAGCAAACAAACCTTCCAGCCCCCTTCACAGCGCATACATGGAGCCCACCCGGAAGCACAGGTTTTTCTGGCTTTGCATCTCAGAATTGAGGTTTTGTTTGCTTTTTTGTTTGTTTGTTTTTAAATAAGAGAAAGGAAGGGAAGGTGATCTTTACATTGCTTCTGCAAATTCTCATTTGATTTTACAATTCCTTTCTCACATTGCCCTTTTCTATGCACTGTATCCTAGGGATAATTTTTTTTTTTTTTTTAATTTTGCCTGCCTTTGGTCAAATTCTGGTCCAGAATCCCCAGCCAGACTGGGCTGATCTGGCCTACCATCTCAGTGTTTTCTTCATGTGATTCTAAAAAGGGGCTTCTTAGTCTCCTTGCCTTTGTTAAAAATACTAGACCCATTTGAAATTCTTCTTTATTCCAGATACACAGCAGATAGAATTATACACCAACCACTGATCAGGGTGCTCTAAGTTTTCTCTGTGAAACAGTGGGCAGAATTTTATAACCCACCGTTCTTCTATTAATAGTTAACCAGTTCGAGCGGATCTGAATAAAAGCGCATCTTGTTGCATGCAACAACGGTTTTGACAGAAGAGCTGTACGGCAGAGTCGGTATTTTCCTGCTTTCAGCTTCGCCACGCAGTTTTGTAGGCTGGTAAGCCATGCATGCAGAATGGCAGAACTTACAATCGCCGACAAAAGGAGAGGACAATGCTACCTGTGGAGCCTCGCCACCGACAGACGATGACAGTTCCGGGCCTTAAAAAGAAACTAAACCGTTGAATAGTTTCAGGATAGAACTTGCCACTTCTTGAAGCCCTCATCAAAGCAAGGCTTTTTCAAGCAACTGTTGAGACATAACTACTAAATTTTACAACCATCCATTTAGCGTATTGTGAGCAAAAGGGAGAATGGGAGAAAAGCATTAAAGTTTCTATGTCTATGGATATAATACGTGGAGGTTTGACTTTTGATCACTTTCAGAGCCAGGAAGAGAGGCTCAGACACGACGGGAAGAGCTTCGCAGCCTTAAACATGGCTCTTTTCCAAAGTGACTTCTCTTTACCCATCCACACACCCCCAAAAAAATCAAAATGTACTTCATGAAACTATTGTCTATGAAGCACTTATTAGCCGTAATTAAATGGACAATATGAATTTACTACGTCTTTAGGACTCTGGCTTGTTCTGGTTTAGAGCAAGATGATTAATGCAAATACATATTACTTGAGATAACCATTTAGCAGCTAATTTAGCCAAATTTATTACAGCAGTTAGAGGTTTTTCATTTTAGCAGACGGAGACAAGGACATGCCAAAAGTGGGCGACGTGGACGAGTGCACACTGCCCTCTAGTGGCCGCCCAACCGGCGCGCTTTTGGGGGTGTGGAGTGGCCGTGATCGGCAGCCAAGTCTTAACAGCAGGTTCTGCACGTTTCCGGCATCCTTTTAAACCATTCCCATCCATAGCACTTTATTTCAAGGGATGATTTACTGCACCTTCCCCCTTTTACTAGCTCAGGAGTACCCAGATACAAATCAAATCAATTTCACCTTGGCAAGATTTTGGTTAAAGTATCATTTTTAACATCTGCATTTTAAAGCTCTCTTTCAGTGGGTATTTAATGGCACCGTTTCACGTTACTGATTGTTTTTACTTGTTCCTTCATTTGGGGCCATATTTCAGAGTCTGTGTGGAGCTGTCTCTCAGTTTGGCTTCAGCCAAGTCAATTCTGTGCCTCCCTTAGGCCAGGGTTTTTCTCTGACTTGGTTGGGGGATTTATTTTGTTCCAACATTCAGTAAAGTCTCATCAGAATTTGCCCTGACTAACCAATGTAAATTTAGTTCATACACGGACTATAAATTCCGTTAGACAAGATCAAAAGGAACAGACGTATAAGGACGCCGTTTGATACTGCTCGCACTGAGGGGAATGATCAAAGACTGGGGGTAAAGCATCTTCGGAGCCATTCAAATATCCAGAATCTCGAAGGGGTCCAACCCATTCACAATATCCACACCGCTTAGGTGTTCTGTGAGTCAACAAGATTTGTATTCCTTCTATTCTTCTTTTCACACCATGGCTGCCCAAAACAGAATCAAGGCTTACTACAAATGCTACTAACCCTCTCCGCTCCACTGAATTGTTGATTTCATTTGTCCTACTAATGGCATCCTACATTAAGCGTCCAGAGGGCCACCCCGGGCTTGGTGCGGGACCTTGCCTTTCTAAGCTTGAGGTTTTGCAGAGATGACAGTCATTTAGTCTCAGGCTTAATACACAATGCCTTCTGTTTTGTTTTGTTTTTCGCCCAGTGCTGAATAAGGGCCAGTGTGTAACGAAGTACTACCGTTGGATGCAGAAGAACGGAGGATATATTTGGATACAGTCCAGCGCCACCATAGCTATTAATGCCAAGAACGCCAACGAGAAGAATATCATCTGGGTGAATTATCTTCTTAGGTATATTTTCTGATTCTTTTTCATTTCTGTCTTAGGTATAAAATATGCAGCCCGATGGTTAACAGCTGACATGTTGTATTACCTTTTGACAGTATCTCGTGTGGAATTATGTGGAAAGTCTGCTTTTCTTTCCATAAGATTCAAAGAAATGTGAAAAGAGCAAAGCTGTGTTGGAAAGGACTCCGAGGGCAGATTCACAGAATTTTTTATAGTTCTTGGTCTCAACCATTTGGGCAGCTCTGCAGAAGTTACTTTGTTTTCCCCAAAAGTGTTCAGGCCAGAAAAAGAAGACAGTTTTGCCTACAGCTGGAGCATTCAAAAAGCACCTCCTTCTCCCTCCCACATGTACTTGTACTCATGCACTCCAATCCTTGTGAAAATGAAGCAAAGGGGGATGGGGGAAAAGTGGCAGGTACATTGTATTCCTCCTGGACTCCATCCCTTTGAAGCTTCAGCATATCATATAGGGTTTGACTCCCTAGGCATCACAGTTTTGGTAAGCAAAGTGAGTTGCTTTGCCAGAATCAAGACAATACCAGTATAGAAATGAAGGCAATCTTCTTTTCCCTGCTCTGTGATCTCAGGCAAGTTTTACTGCTGTTTTAATGCGTCCTCAAATTTATATCCATAAACGTGGCCAAGCTCAGCGGCTTCCTAAATTCTAGTGTGCAACACCAGTTCTCTCTCCTTCCTTACTTTCTGCCTTTGGAGTCAAACTAGCAAAAAAAGCAACCAAGACCAACAACCTGGGTGGTCTGAGTTTGGGGGCAAGCTTTCTGGGAGGCTCTCCACCAGTCCTGTCCTGAAGCTCTCCGAATGTTCAGTCTGGCTCTCTCTCACCACTGTCATTCCAGTCTTTGGCTTCTCTTGGTCTAAAGCCACCAAGCAGGGCCCACACGTAGTATGAGTAGGAAAACTTCCAATAGGTCTTATGAATGGAAGTTGTTGCCCTTTGGCTGCTAATCTAGACCGAGAGTACCTGAGTCCCATTTTTCTTGGAGACAGCCAAATGGAGCTGAGATGCTGACAGCCATGGCTCATGAGCACACTGGCCCTTCAGAGTGTGTTCACGCGCGTTGGTGATGACTTGACGGCATGAATGTGCTTGCTACCAATAGCATATCAATCAGACTCTAATGATTATTGCTCTAGAGAGGGCCTTAATGTGCACCACTTAAAAGAGTCTTCATTTATCTGCTTTCTTTTTCCCTTTTTGACCTCTTCTACTCTACATTAATTCTCTCTGAAGGTAAAAGTATGTGTGTTTAATGTGGCTTCCTCCAAGGCCTGATTTTCATGCAAACTATCCCCTGTTTGTGATATGCTCAAGATGAGTTCTGATATCAAGAAATCCTTTTACATAGAGGTTTATGGAACAGTGGCTATACGTAATGCAGAAGGTTATGAAAATTCACATGCCAAAAAGGAAATAGCATAAGGTATTGTGGCATTGACATTCTTTTGCTAGGCAAAAATGATGTTGTACCAAGGAGACCTATTATTTTTTAAAATTAGGCATTGGTAACAGAGACACCAAAGACTAGAAAATGTATCTCCGGTTCATGTACCTAGGGTACTAAAGTAATGTCTATGGCTGTTACTCCCATTCAAGGAGATGTCTTCCTATCTGCATCTTTCTCACTGCCTCATCAGCCTCATGACGTCCTACTCTGTGCCCAAATGGAGGGAGTGAGAAGGGTTAAGGAGAGGTCAGTCCACGCAACTTTGGATCAACGCTATTGGTCCAGCCTAGGATCACATGGTACAAGCACATGAGTGTTTGGTGATTCTAGTCCATCTAATTCCACATGGAGAGGAAGGAAGCAGTTTGGGTACCAAAGACCAGTCTTCAGGCTCAGGAGCCTCAATCTCAGATGTGCTGGACCTGTTTCAGCTGACCCAAGGACTCACTCTGTTCAATAATGAAAGACTGTAAGTTGGGTGACAAGTGACTTGTGAACCCCATGGCATCTGGACCAAAGGAGACTAAGACAGATGGGCTTTAGCAGAGGAAACTCCACCAAGTCTCGCCCTCATTGGTATCACTTCTACAGGCTAGAAATCTACTAAGAAAAGCACTTGGCCTTGGCAAAATAGCAACATTGAAGTTTGTTTCTCTTTCCCACACTTTTGTGCTTTGTTCTTCCCTGAGCAATATATTCATGCTCCCTCTTCCCCCAGAATCCTTCACTTCTGGGCCCCATCCGGGCTTGTCCATCCCCGTTCTGGAATCACTGCTCCCGTAGTCTTCTTCCCATTCCCTCCCAATGCTTGATAGACTTACAGGCTCCTAGAGATTCAGAGACTGCATAAGTGCTAAGGCCACCTTCCCACCACTGGTCTCATCTGATTAGCTAGAGAAAGCTCTGCTGCTGAAGCTAATACACACTCAGGAGTAAATGCCTGAAACCCATCTCAGTGAATTAACCACCCCAGGGACATCTGCAGTTCTAGGGCAGTCACTGAAACGACTCTTTAAGAGAGGAGTTTCACTGGAGATTAGCAATGAGTCAGGAATCACTTCTGGTAAGTCTCTGGTTGGCCAGCCTTCATGGAAGGATAGAAGTGCCATTTGCTATTTGGAGGCAAGAGGCTTTCCTTGTGCCTTCAGATTACAGTAGTCTATTCTGCTCCCACATCAGGCTGGCTTTAGAGTGGCATTTCTAGAAGACATCTAACTCAAACTGACCAAACACACTCTCTTTTCCAGAAAAGGCTTGTTTCTAAATTAAAAATAGAACAAAAATTAAGCACGTTTGTGCAAATGGGGTTCAATCCATTCTGTTAGGGGCTCTGTCACACTGGGACTCTCCCCACTGCAATCAGAGTTCCAGCTAACAAGCCACAGGTGTACACCACATGAGCAGATGAAAATATGATTGTAATGGGTGTGTTGACAGTTCGGTAGCCATAAGCCACGCATCCCAAGGTGCACCTGTGCATCTGTCAGATCGTGAGGCGCTGAGGGCTCTGCCCGCCCCCCCCCCCCCCCGCAGTACCTTTGGCACTATCTGAACAGCTGAGAAGCTCCGTCAAGGGGCCAAGACAAGGGTACTGAGGCAATGGACTCATTAGGAGCCCAGGAGAAGATACGGCACCCCAGGCGGTATGAGAATGAATTGCTGAGAGTACTTCTCATCCTCCCTTCCCCCAGGTGTTATACTGGGAGGAATGTCAAGCAGCACAGGTCCCTGGCCCCCAGTGGGCCCTGATTATTTAAAAGCTTTTTAGTGGCTTTCATGTGGCATTTGGATATTCAATCATTGTAGCAGGGTGCACCTGTCCCCAGCACATGCAATCTGAGCTTCTATAAAAGTCCCATGATGAGCTGAGAAATGATTTCATGCTTAGTCTTTTAAATTCTCTAAACTTCAAAAGTTTGGGCCAAGGGAGTGGGAAAAAGAGGGTCCAAAGCAAACCATACAGAACGGGTGTGTGCACTCCTGATGAATGCCTCCCTCCCACAGCAATCCCGAGTACAAGGACACACCCATGGACATCGCGCAGCTCCCCCACCTGCCCGAGAAAACGTCGGAATCCTCGGAGACATCCGACTCCGAATCCGACTCTAAAGACACCTCAGGTATTACAGGTATTACCACTTCTCCATGTTCTGCAGTAGTGGCTTACCTTCCCCAGCACGAGGGGCGGGCAGCGGCCAGAGGGCCGTGGTCAGAGCAAAGCAACCGGTCAGGTTTTATAGAGAGATACATGTCACATCAAGTTACCTGAGTTTCTCTCTGTACGTATGTATATATACTTATATACCACCACACACATGTATGTGTGTATAGACATATAATATCTACATATATGTATGTGGTAGCATACAAATATATACAGGCATGTATACGTGGTAGTGTATAAATATATACATATATGTATGTTGTGGTATATATTTATACACATGTAGACATAGGTATTTCATGGTATATAAATCTATGTACATAAAGATACAGAGAGAGATTGATTGATGTAGTCATCACTCAATGGCAGCCCTCCACAGCCACACAGAAGGAGCCCGGCCCTAACCCCATAGGCAGCTCGGGCTCTCTCTGCTGCTTCAAGTCAGACTGTGACTTTGAGCCCCAAATAGTCACATCCTCACCAAGCCGGGATTGAGCCTCTAAAGTGGGGTCCTTAATGGCATCGATAAATGATTCTTTCAGATGGTGGACTGTTATTATTTTCTGAATCTATGCAGAACAAATCCATGCTTTCTCATTTCTAGTTATTTTGGGAAGTAGACTTTCTGAGTAGTTTTGGGGGCAGAAGAAAGTTAATACAAAAATTTACTTTTCTTCCAATCCCTTACCCCCTTCCACATATAGAGCCAGGGAGCACAGAACTCAGAGAATTTTATAGCTGCAAAACCCCTCAGCCTCTTCTTACCCAGCCTGCTCTGCTCTGGAAACGAAGGCCAGAGCAGTGACATGACTTGCCCGAAGATCTAGTCCAGGCTGCCATGCAAAAGCATCACATCACAGAGCCGTAAAAGCAGCAGCATCCCTCAGTCTTCTGGGGCTGTATCACTGGGCAAATCTGTTCTCCCTAAAATGTGTGGGATGGCTATGGCTCCCCCAGCCCCCACCCTCATGGCACCAGCCCACCAGGCTTATTAACACACATCCCTCCACTCCAGACACAGGGGCATGAGGCAGAACAAAGGATCTTGATTGTTTTCCTGTCTCCTAAATTGCATTCATTTGAAAGTTCTCCACTAGGGCAGAAGTTCTAGAACAGACAGTCGCTGCTCCCTATTTATATAGTACATAGCAGTGGACAAAAAAGACAGAAATGCCCTGCCTTGTGGAGCTTATATTCTAGTTGGAGGAAGAGACAGAAGTAAATAAAAATAAATAAAACATACAGTGAATCAGATAGTGGTAAGCGCTGTAGAGAAAAATAACTTTAGGAACAGAGTGTGGTTTTCATAATGAACAAATTTTCACCAGTGGGAGGCACAGACCTCTTTAGAAAGTCGCCTTGCATACCATCATTTCTGTGTGTCACTAACACCTTATTCCAGGTTATTTCCTGACTCCCAGTATTTTTGCAGGATTTCCCAAACGTTTATGTGCCTAATTATCACCTGGATTCCTAATTAGGATCATCTGGTTCAAATGGGATCCGATACATAGGTCTGGGGGGAAGGCTGGGATTCTGCATTTATAACAAGCGTCCAGATGATGCCAATGCTGCTGGTCCCTGGACCACACTTTGAGTAAAGGCCCTGCTAATCTAAGCCCCCAAGAGAGCGCAGGCCAGGCTTTAAGTTACCAGGGTGGTGGAGAAGCTTAGGATGGGGCGAGCCCCCGCCCCGCCTCCCCAGCAGGTGAGGGGGGATCTGGCCCTGCTAATGTGGTGTCTCCTGTGTCTCCTCTCCCCGCCCCCACCCCCGCCGCCCCGGCCGCCGGCCCCACGCAGAGGACAACGAGAACTCCAAGTCGGACGAGAAGGGGAACCAGTCTGAGAACAGCGAAGACCCGGAGCCCGACCGGAAGAAGTCGGGCAGCACGTGCGACAACGACATGAACTGCAACGACGAGGGCCACAGCTCCAGCAACCCCGACAGCCGCGACAGCGACGACAGCTTCGAGCACTCGGACTTTGAGAACCCCAAGGCGGGCGAGGACGGCTTCGGCGCGCTGGGCCCCATGCAGATCAAGGTGGAGCGCTACGTGGAGAGCGAGTCGGACCTGCGGCTGCAGAACTGCGAGTCGCTCACGTCGGACAGCGCCAAGGACTCGGACAGCGCGGCCGAGGCGGGCGCGCAGGCCTCCAGCAAGCACCAGAAGCGCAAGAAGCGGCGGAAACGGCAGAAGGGCGGCAGCGCCAGCCGCCGGCGCCTGTCCAGCGCGTCGAGCCCCGGCGGCCTGGACGCGGGCCTGGTGGAGCCCCCGCGGCTGCTGTCCTCCCCCAACAGTGCCTCGGTGCTCAAGATCAAGACGGAGATCTCGGAACCCATCAACTTCGACAACGACAGCAGCATCTGGAACTACCCGCCCAACCGGGAGATCTCCAGGAACGAGTCTCCCTACAGCATGACCAAGCCCCCCAGCTCTGAGCACTTCCCGTCCCCGCAGGGCGGCGGCGGCAGCAGCGGCGGTGGCGGCGGGGGGCTGCACGTGGCCATCCCCGACTCGGTCCTCACCCCGCCCGGCGCCGATGGCGCCGCCGCCCGCAAGACTCAGTTCAGCGCCTCGGCCACCGCGGCCCTGGCCCCCGTCGCCTCCGACCCGCTGTCGCCCCCGCTCTCGGCGTCCCCGCGGGACAAGCACCCCGGGAGCGGCGGCGGCGGCGGCGGCAGCGGCAGCAGCGGCCCCAGCGCGTCCAACTCCTTGCTGTACACTGGGGACCTGGAGGCGCTGCAGAGGTTGCAGGCGGGCAACGTCGTGCTCCCCCTGGTGCACAGGGTGACCGGGACCCTGGCGGCCACCAGCACGGCCGCGCAGAGGGTCTACACCACGGGCACCATCCGCTACGCGCCCGCCGAGGTGACCCTGGCCATGCAGGGCAACCTGCTGCCCAACGCGCACGCTGTTAACTTCGTGGACGTTAACAGCCCCGGCTTCGGCCTCGACCCCAAGACGCCCATGGAGATGCTCTACCACCACGTGCACCGGCTCAACATGTCGGGACCGTTCGGCGGCGCCGTGAGCGCCGCCAGCCTGACGCAGATGCCCGCCGGCAACGTGTTCACCACGGCCGAGGGACTCTTCTCCACGCTGCCCTTCCCCGTCTACAGCAACGGCATCCACGCGGCACAGACTCTGGAGCGCAAGGAGGACTGAGCGCCCCCAGCGCGGGGCGGGTTCCGCTCGCGGGAGGCATCGTCGGCGTTTTCGTTTAGACCTTTAATTCTAGCACTTTGAATTCGAGCAGGTCAGCGTCTTCTCTCCACACGGCGGTCCCCATTCCATCCCCTCTTTCTTTAACTTGACTTATTCTTTCCTGTAAAGATGTTTATTTTTTGCCTTCAGAGGGTCAGATGACCAAGTTGCCTGCCATTTTGTCTTCTTCTGAGATGTGTGTTGGGTTGTTTTGCTTTCCTTTGCATCTTTATTAAGATGTCTTTAATGTGTATATGCCTCTGCCATAGAATACTCAGTCTTGTGGTCAACAGATTGCTCAAGTGACAACCATTGGGTTTTCTTCATAAAGATCTTGATGTGATCAAGATTGAAAGAGACAAGCATAAACAATGTGCCCTGTTTGACTAAGTCAAATGAAATGGGGTGGTTTTTTGTTTTTGTTCCTAATTCCTTTAAAAATAGGGGGATAGTATTTTAGAATTTTATGCAGAATTTAATTCTCTTTTTATGGTTAAGATTTTAAGATTTTCTTACTTGCACATAAAAATAATTTGGGTTCTTAAACTTAATTTCTGGCCTGTGACTAGAATGTTTAAAAAAAAAAAGTTGGACTAAATGTTAATTACTGAAACATTAACTTAATTTCTAAAACCATGGTGCTATCATTTATTAATCTGTGTTGTCTTCATACAAAATGCAGCTCCTGGGCTGGGTTTTGGGGAAAAAAATGTGTTCTGTCCTGGTCTGGAGTCCGTTGCTGCAGTCTCCTTGGTTAGTTAAGAGAAAGCCCTCATTAACGTTTGCTGCAGGACTTAAAATGTTTTACCTCCCAACTAACAAACATAGCCTCACATTAAATTTAATGGGTCAGTAAAGCCCTTTTTAAAGGGGCTTTTGGAAAACTCAAACTGATCTGAGGAGCAGTTTAGGTACATACTGCATTTAGTTGAGCTTTTTTTTTTTTTTCCTTTTCTCAGTCTAACTGAGGCTAATTTTTGCAACTTCAATAACACTTCAGAGTAAAAGAAGGAAAAAAATATTTAACATGTTTTTGATTTTTTTCATTTCTTGCTAAAAAAGGTTGTATTTTGGGGGACTGATTTGATTTGATGGCTTTTTTTTTTCCCTTTGGTTCTCTTACTTCTAGGTCGAAACCAATAAGGTTTAAAACTAAAGAATGGGTTAATAAGCTTCAAACAGATAACTGCAACAGAAAACCGCACATTAAGTAAAAAAAAAAAAAAAGAAAAAGAAAAAGAAAAAAATATCCTATTTTGTCTTTGTTGCCAGAAATCAGTGTAGTGTCAGACACTCCAAATGACTGTCAAGTATAAATTCTTCTTCCACTCCATTTTTGGCAGCTGTTTGTTAAGGCATCTAATAACAGATGTGAGAACTGTAATGTGTGCAATGTGTACGTGTCCTTGGCTGTCAGTCCCATCGCAGTTTCCATGTGTGTTTCTATATGCAGTATATACTAAGCTAATGTAGTTGTTTTGTCTTTTGTCTTCTCTGTGCTCGATCTCTAGTCCAGAGTGGTACAGTCCCATTCCTGCAGTCCTAGTGAATCAGTGATTCTTGGGGGTTAGTGATTTTTTGTGTGGTGGCCTTCCTCTGTAATGTCACCCTATGCTGCTTCTACTGTCTGTGAATCTTCCGTTTCACTTTTTAAAATTCCTGCTGTTGCTTTGCTGGTGTATATTCTCCCGACCTCTCCTTTCTTTCCTGCCCCCTCTCGTCTCCCCTTTTCCCTCCTCATCTCTCCCTCTCCCCTCTTCTCCAAAACCTTTTTCATTCTCAGAGATAAAAAGACTCTTAACTAGCTCAAGGTTAATGGAGCCATTTTTCCCACAATGGAATTCTGGGTATGACTCTTTCTTCTGGAGTGCGACACAAGCACTGAAGAATAACGCTCAGATCTATTCAATAAATTGATGCCATATAGCCTCAGTGGTTCACATTCCCAGAGTCCCTTGTGCTCTACCTAAAAGCAGTGGGTGCTTTTCTTTGGTTTCCTTCCAGGTTGGCTGATGGAGCAATATATAAAGCAATTACCAGTGAGACAGAAAATTATTTCAAAGGTCAACCGACATTTTTTAAAAACAAAAGGGGAGGGGGTAATGGAATATAGAATTGTCGTATATTATTTGTGTATGCGTGCAATGCTAATCTAGTAACTCGGCTGTCCTTTGAACATCACTGTGTTGAGTGGATTCCTCTACGACCTTTGATTCCATGAGTTGGACCCAAACCACCGTGGAATACTAACGAAAAGAAGAGAAATGCCACAAATGGTAATAGTGAGCTTACTTGAAGGATTTCAGTAGGTTTAGAAGGTGAAGAAGGCCAATCAAGAAATTTAAAGATTAATTTTGGAAGCTCTACTCTAGCTATCGAACAATCAAAGGAATGCACCTATCAGCTGCAAAGAACAGCTAGACAGCTGGGTTTTTTTTTCTTTTATAAATGTTTCTGTGTTGTGTCAAAATGATTTCTGGTGATTTAAACTAACAGATAATCACAGCTGCTGTCTAAATCCATAGTGTTTAAAATTACAAAATGAAAAAAAAAAAACACTTCATTACCTGTGAAGACTGTGTCTGTGTTTTTAACTATTTCTTGTACAAATATATGAAAACTTTTATGAGGAGACTGGTGCCAAGTAGCTGAATAATGGGGAAAGGGATATTCTGTTCGTAAAAATCTTAGCAGTGTTACCAACTCTACAGTATATATATAAAAAAAATTAAAACGTTACAAAGCGACAGCTATGGTACATTTGTTTTGTGTGAAGCTAACCGGACCTAACTTCCTGAGTGCCTGGCTTATTTTGAAACATTTTTTTCATTGACCATTGATAATGCTGCAAATCAGAAATGTACATACTTCATTTACAACAGGGTTCTTTTTATACTTTTGTAGATTCTCATACATGTCACATACATGGTTGTCTTTATGTAACTTAATTTTTTCATCCGCAGGTGCCATTTTCATAATAAACTTCTCTTGGATTTGTTACTATCTGGCATCATTTCTTTTACATGTAACCATCCTAACTAATGAATGCTGGTAGTATTTGTTTAAGCAGGTACCTTGGTCATTATTCTTGATTAAAAAAAAAAAAAGATGCATCCATATTTTTGCTAGTTTTGGAAAAAAAATGCATAGCTTGTGTACTGATGAGGCTGACAAGGCACAGATTAAGATGCTAATCCAAATACTACACCAAACTTGCAACCATCCTAAATTTTCAGCTACCCCAACTCATTGTCATACTGAGCATTATTATGCACATTATCAAAGCTGAACAATGGGCCTGCAACATTAACCACTATGGGCAGTGTGCATTTTTTCTTGATTAATGCACAGTAAGTGATGACAGTTTTCATACATTAATCATTTAAAATGCACTCAATATTTTCATTTATTACAATCTATAGTGTATAACCAACTGTTCCATTGCTTTTATCTTCTCTTTTTACTAAATACGTATTTTCTTTCTCCAGATAAGCCGAGTAAGTCATGGTTGTGCTGTGTTCTTGGGTAAGTCAGCACGAAGCCTGTCACATTTTAAGGCAGGTCAGTGGGCTAACCGCCCCCCTCCCCCAAAAAAAGAAAATGAAAACTTCAGCTGCTATCTCAAAATTAAGGATACAGACGGGTCACCTCTTAAGTCTATACTCTCCAGAAAATGAAGAGATATGAATGAGTTGAGCTGAAAGAAAAGCACTTTCGTCCAAAAGCTACCAACTGTAGTGCCAATCTCTCCCTAGTTTAAGTCTTCAGCGACATCTTCCAGTTTGAGGGTACTTTTCATTAATGGAAGATTGTTTCAGCCTGGTGGATATGGAAATGTGGTTATGGATGTAGGGCCCTAGCTCTCTCTGCTGTGCCCTTTATGGGTCCTTGAAATAAGTAGTTAAAAATTGGAATTGGGGAGAGGGTGATTGAGAATACAGGATTGGGTTCTCTCAACTACTTTTCTGAAATTTATCTTTCCCTTTGCTTTCGAGAGTCAGAAGAATATAGTACAGCAAGGTTGAGAAGTGAAAAATATTGATGAAGCTAGAAATGTAATCCTGACCAGATGCCAGTGAGTGCTGAAGCTGGCTTACCCAAGGCTCTCTGCCCATGGGTGCTGGTGGGGCTGGCACTTAGTGGTGGCTTCCAGAGCTTTGCCTGGGGGAGGGTCTACCAAGGCAGGGGGGCAATTGTATGAGTGTCGGATTAGGACTGAGCCTCTGTCGGCTGGATGACAATATTAGCCATAACTTTACTTCTGGACATCCCTTCAGCCCTGTGTTCTGGAGGGCTGGCAATGGGGGTTGAAAAGGGGAAGCCAGACATGGTGATGGTTAATTGGAATCCTCATAGTATCTGGAGCTTCCACAGTAGAAGTGGAAGAAGTTCTGGATTCTTATCCAAGCTCAAGCCTCCCTTGGGCTCAAGTTCCCTGTCCTTTATTTATACCCCTCAGTGCTAAAATATGTCATTAATGAAATAAAGAACACATCTCAGCCAGAAGGAGAGCGAGTGAGCTCTGGGCTCAGACCCATGGACCATCCGGAAGCCCTGCCACTTCCACAGCCCCAGGGCTGGCAGCCAAGCCAGGGCCCTGGGCTTCCCAGAGGCACAGCACCTCCACTTGCCAGCTGGCAGCAAGTCACTTTGTCAAGGCTCCAGTTGCAGGTGATGGACAGACCAGGGGTCAGCAGCCAGCTCACCACACCCTTCCTCTTCTCCTTCTTAGTGATGCTGATATTTGCTTATTTGGCAATGAGGAACAAGGGGGAAGAAACTTTTAATAAAGCAGCAGGCAGGACAAGAGAGAAGATATGCATTCAGCTGAGCATAAAGAAAGTGGTTGTAGTCCTTGTGGACTATAATTCTTACTCGTCTTCGCCTACTCCTAGACAAAGCCTATTTATGTTGAACATGTTTAAAACTATTCGAAATCCACTTGGGCTATGCATTGCATTGAAAGTTAGAGATAATGTATATTATCAAGCCCAGAAGATAGTGTGTTCAAGCAAAGAAGATTGTTATCCAGGTTCAAAAAGTAGAAACAGTGAAGGGTTTGGGAGAGAAGGAAGAATATTTTTGCCAGTGCTTCATATCATGTATTGAAAGGACAAACCTTGTTCTTGAGCATAATTCCCAAACAATGATGACATCAGCGGGCTTATGAAACAATCCTGGGACACTATGGTAAGTGAACACCCTTAGCTGCTCCTGCTTTCCTGTACCTCCTTTTGTACCATTATAAAGAAGGGGAGGACTCCCCACGGGCACAAATCATGGCTTGTTCCCCTTTATGTCCCCCCCATACTGCCCAGCTCAATGATTTACCAGTAGTCTTTCTCAGTAAAGATCTGTTGAATACTGACAGATGAGGACATGTGAAAACATGAAAATGAAATATGGCTTGTCAAGAGGCAGAGATTCCACTTGAAACGTCCACGTGGTTTGGCAGGATAGCCTGAGTTTTCATAAAGAAAGGAATGCCAAAACAGATAAAGCAGCAAGTTCATTCATTCCTGCCTTCTTGGATAGTCCATATGGCTGGCACAGAGTTGGTCATTGATAAATGTTGGCTGGAGGAAGTGTGTCTATGTCCACAATACCATCTATTCTGTCTATGGCAACAAATTAGGTAAAGCAAATAGAGAAAGGAGGAAGAAGAAAGAATCCAAACAGTTGGTAACTGACTTAGTAACTCTGGCGTCATATCCCACAGACACCTAAGCAAATGGCTCTTAGATTCATAAGAAGGTATCATTTAATAGTGTGTCCTCACAGATGAGCATTGAGCTGTATAAACTCAGTTGTCATCCAGAGAATCTTAGCAACCAAGAGGGACTCTCTCATGTAGAAATCACATGTCCTTCATTCTAGTGGTGAGGGTCTTTCTAGTCCGTTATTGGATAGTTATTATTTTTAGAAGGTGTTGAACTGAAATCTCACCTCTGGAGTTAAACGGACTAGATCTAAACCTTCTTCCATTCGAGTGGCTTTCAAATATGTGAAGATGGATGTCAGAGTTTCAATAAATCTCTAGGCTGTCATTTATTCTTTCCATTGTTCCTCCAATGGCATTGTAGCAGATCCTTTGACCATCCTAGTCACCTTCATCTCAGTGCACCAGAAATTTTTAAGGTCCCTGTATTGATATCCTAGGGCGGCCTTATTACCAAAAACTTGAAACACCAAAAATCTATTCTCTCACAGTTCTGGAGACTAGAAGTCTGAATCAAGGTGATTAGCAAGGTTGGTTCCTTCTAGAAGGCTCTGAGGATGAGTTTGTTCCATGTTTCTCTCCTAGCTTGTGGTGGTTACCAACAACCCTTGGCATTCCTTGGTGCATCACTCTGATCTCTGCCTCCATCATCCTATGGCCATCTTCTCCCTGTGTGTCTCTGTGTCTTCAAATGGAGTTCTCCCCACTGCATGTGGCTCTCCTCTTCTAATAAGGACACCAGTCATATTGGATTAAGAGCCTACCCTACTCCAGTATGACCTTGTCTTAACTTATTACTGCACTGACCCTACCATGAGAAGGAAATGGAATTATGGTCACATGCTGAGGTATTGTGGGTTAAGACTTCAACTTTTTGGAGGACACAATTAAACCCATAAGAGACCCTATTAAAACATGGTGCTCTGCCCCAGTCACATAGCTTGGGATGTGATGTGATGCCTGCAGGAGAGAGAAGTCATGTTACATCTCTTGCTCAGGACTCTGAGCCTGAGTCTGTAGTCACTTCTTTGCAGCCAGATCAAACTGTTATCTCATCTTGAGCCTCTAGTCAACCTAAACTCCTTTATCTTCTCTCAAGTTGTCATAAAGTAGGTCTCCCACCTCCTATATGTATGCAACCTTCATGTAATGCTGGCATGTGCTTGGGTGGAAAGCAATTTAAGGAGAGAAGTTCACTAGGCATGGAAGGTGAGCCAGAGGCTGTCCCTGTGAAAACCCATTTCTCATTTTCATTGAGCTTTGCATGCCCTCTGAGTCTTCTTCACCCAGCCCTGCTGGAAAGGAGAAACCTGACCCCAGGACTTGTGGAACCCTGGGGTAAAGGCACATGATGCACCCGTGACAATCACTCCCAGTGGGCTACTCCATTGTAAGTAAATGGATGCAGGGGAAAAATGGCTATGAGAAGGAAATGGAAAGAATGAGAGAGAGAAACTACCATATCAGCCACTTTACAGGAGCAGAACTGGGGTAAGAGATGTCAAGACTCTTGAGACATGCGTATGAAATCAGCCACTCAAAATTCAAGCGAGTCATGAGGCCAAACTCATCAACTTTCTGAAAATGAGGCCTCCTTTTGTCCCCTTTTATGGATCAAAATTAAAGAGATTAGTGTAAGATTGTCTTGTACTTTTCTAGGGACAAAACACGATTGTTTTTCCTTCTTCTATCCGTCTCTCTCTCTACTTGGCAGTCATGAGATACACCAATAGGAATGACCCAGATAATGTTCCTATGTTGAAAGAATTTTTCTAGATAAATAAAATTAAGTTTAGTTTTAAAAATATGTACAAATTATTAAAGCCACTTTAAGAAAAAAAAAAGGAACAGAGGGTAAGGAGTTGGTTCTTCCTTGTACTGAAGAAGTTCTCAGATTTATAGCGGAAGTGTCAGAAATAGGATGTAATATCCATGGGACCCCCCCACCTCCCCCAAACAAAACCATTATACCCTTGATGAATTATTGACTTTAGAGTTTTATCTGTGCCATGAATAATCACAAACTTGGGAGTCTCAGGGCACAGTTCATAAACAAATAATTATATCACAATGATAATTTTTCAGGAATTACAACATCAATCATGGCCATGTTATTATCAAGTACATTTTCTGGTTGCCTCTATTCATCAAACCCTCCTCCCTCTCCACCCTTCCACACCACACAAGCAAAACTCATCACCAGATTGCCTCTTATTTACACATCACTCAAAGCAGGACAGAGCAGGCACACACAAAATGGGCCAACCCAGCGTTTATGAGAGATGAGTTTTCATTAAGAAAGTTCAAATTAAATGCATTGAGAAAGATGGAGGGGAGAGAATTAATTATTCCAGACTCCCCCAAAGAAGCATCTTTGAAAAGATCTTATTCAGAAGATAAAAACAGACGGAAGGTTTATTCCGTTTCAGACAGTACTAATAAAGAAAAAGGAGTTAGTCTTTAAAAGCTAAGGAAATAGCAGCAATACAATAATGTGCCACTTTTTAAAAAATAATGGTCACACGAGCGTAAAGTTTGGGCCGTGTTCTCCAGCTTCCTCCTCCAGGTGGAGGAGGTGAGCGGAGGTGGGTACAGAGCTTGGAAAGGGCATAAATACCTCATCCAAGTCTATGTAAAAAACAGCGGTAGAGCTGCCAGGAGGGTCAGTCTGACGTAAACCACTTCACCGTGACTCTAACAGAAGGTTAACATTTCCAGACATAGTAACAGTACAAAAGGCCTCTCAAACTACTTTGCTTTGTTGTTTAATGCCACTTAAGGCCATAGGCCTAGCCTTGGATAACATGTTCATCCCAGAATTCAAAAGAAAAATAAGTGGCTAGCAAAGCAATGTAAAGTGTCCTCTTAAGATAAAAGATATACAATAGGGTTAAATCCAGAACACAGGGTGCTGACCATTAACTCCTTGTGCAAAGGAACTTTCTCATTGGCCTCTGTTTCTACCTGGCAAGCTATGCAGGCAAAGCAATGTCATTCAAAATGGCCAAGAGGGAGAACGTTTAAACTCCTTGAAAGGAGAAACCAACCCAAACATCTGAACCCATCCAGTCCCCCAGTAACACCTCACAGCCCTTGGGTACATATGGCCTGAGCTTAGATCAGATTCTCTTCTCTATGGCATCAAAATATGTCTAGGAAAAGGTAGGGCTGGGAGCACCACAGGTTGGGGGCAGTACTGCACTGGACCCAGCCTGATTGGCCCCAAACCCTACCACCCAGACAACCAGAGAGACGGCTCAAGGTTGCAAGTACCCTGTATGGCTCCATAGAAACATCATCTGCCCTTTATATTGGCCTCATTTAAAAATCTTCCAGTTTCTTGAGTGTACCTGCACTATTGTGAAGTCAGCCTGCCTTAAGACCAACCTTAATATGTAAGCTCATTAAAAGAAAGGGAAGTGGAGTGGGAAGGAGAAAGATACAGCCCCTAGTCCATGGCCCAGTTAAACTTCTAAACATCCCCTTCAAAGCCTCTCTCCCCCCCCCCCCCATGTGATCCTGCCTTCCCAAGCAGGCCACAGCTCTGTCTTCCTCCCTTCTTCTCCCACACAGAAAGGCACCACCTCTGCTGGGTGTTGCTCTCCCTCACACAGCCCAGCTCCCCTCCACCATTTGGCCTTGTGCCTGCCTCCCTCCCTCCTGTATTATAAGAGCTCCCCTGGGGTCTGTTTCATTTTTCCTCCTGTGGAGCAAATTGACCTCTCGACTACCCCCTTCCTCCTCGCCACCCATCATGCCCCCCAGCATGATGAGGCCCTCAAGCTGGCCAATAAACCAAAGGTCCTTTTGGAAATCTACCCTTTTTCAGAGAGTTGGGGAGAGCCCAACTGTGAATTCTTAACATTTTAATCTTTGGATCACATTTAGTGCTCAAAAAAGTACACATTATCCTCTGGTAGAACAGCTAGGAGCCTTGAGTTGGCCTTGTATGTGAGCCCCTGCACATCCCCTCCCTGGGGTACGCCCTCTGGTAGAGGGACCCTGGGCAGTGGGGAGAGGAGGGGGAGAAATAAGGAGGCTCACATAAGCCCTAAGGTCATAACTCACTCTGGGGACAGCAACACAGTCTACACTGGCCAGAGTCCTCCTGGTGTGAGCAGCTTTTGTAGGTTCATATTGATTCATCCAAGGGGTCTCAGTCCCCACACCCCTGGAATTCACAAACCTCAGCAGACACCTCTGCTTTGGAATCACGTGGAAAAATAAAAGACTTATAACCATTAAAAGGACATTTTTCCAAAATACAAATCTAACTGCTGTTTCCTTGATAGCATTTACCAGGATGAGGATGCTAGCAATTATTTTTCATTTTTAACATTTTGACTAAATTAAAAGGAAGCTCAGATTTATTCCTCTAGTATTTACACCTTGCTTCCTTACATGCTACTCTGGATATTTCCATAGAGTTGCCCGAGTTAGAGACATTTTTCAGACATTGATTAATCTATAATTCTTTGAAGTAAGGAAGCATTATTATCTCCACTTTACAGATGTGGAAACTAAGACACAGAGGTTAATGACTTGCCCAGAGGTCAAACATCCAGTCAATTGCAAAAGTTGGTTTTAAAGAGAGGCTCCCCTTTCTGCTCTTGGGTTTAATTCAAGTTTGTTCTTAGCTCATGTGCCCTGTTCACATCCAAGCTGTCTCTGCGTCTGACCACCTCTTACATTTTGCCGTAAGGCCCTTAATATGCTTCTTGAAAGACCGATGCTTTCCCGGCCTGCTGTCAGCATTTGTCCTCCTCCTATTCATGCCTCTGCTCATAAAAAAGAAATTGCAATTCCTTTCTGGAGAATTTTGTAATGGCATTGCATCACTAAATAGTATTATTTTCTTATTTGTTCATAATAAATGTAAGCCCTATAATTCTGTCTACACCTAGAATCCGGTATTTTGCTTAATTTCTGGCAGTTGCCCTACAATTAATTTAGTGAGAATCTACCCAAGCCAAGCCAAGAATATAAAGATGAGTAGAGTATTACCTTCTGCCCTTAAGTTGTTCACAAAGTGGAGAGGGAGACAAATGTAAAAGTTAATCATTACAACAGTGTGACAAAGTGACATGGCAGACATATAGCCCTGGTGTTAGGAGTACACTGAGTGATGGCAAATAATTCCGGTTATGAGGGCAGAGAAGCCTCCCAGGAGGAGGTGATGCTTAAAGCAAGTCTGGAAAGATAAGTAGGAGTTAATTACGGGGGCTAGAGGCAGAGTGATTCCTAGAAGGCATAGGCAGAGTCCTGGAGGCAGGAGAGAGCTTGCAAATAATCTAACGTGCTGGAGTATGGCCATACTCACACCCCATGTGTGTAGATGGGGGTAGAGGTCAGCTGAGAAGTTCATGAAATGGGTTTAGTCCAAGCTTTGCTAGCCAAGCCCTGTGCCCATGTGCGGGGCTGCATCCTCCCAATGGAAGGGGTACCTTGTTGTCACATGAGGCACACTCCACTCACCAAGCCCTTCTTCTGCACCTGCTGGGCTGCATAGGCTCAAAAGGGGCATCTTTTCCTTGTTCATACAAAGGAGCCATGTAGACAAGCAGCAGCTTGTGAGGGACCTACCCCAAATGTATGCTGAGGAGCTTGAATGGCAACTTATAGGTAATGGGAAGTTCAAAAGATTTTACTCAGAGAAGTAACATCATAGAGTTTTTGTATTGGAAAGGTCACTCTGACGGTAGTCTAGAGGACAGCCTGGATAACACAGAGGCAGTTACGAGGGGCTTCTAGTGATAAAGGATGACAGCCTGAGTGAGGACAGTGGTGGGGGTGGAAGGAAAGAGGTGGATTGGAGCCTCAAGGAAGAGACTTTGGTGACTGGTTAGATATGGAGAGAGATGAAGGACAGAAAGGAGTAAAAGATGACTCCCAGGTTTCCAACTCAGGTATATGAGTGTCACTTACCAAGACAGAGAACACAGGAGAAAGGAAAGGTTTAAGAGAACCAATGAGCAGGAGTTGAAGACTTCCATTTTAGACACGGTAAGTTCTAAGCGCTCATGAGGAGGCCAGGTAGAAATGTCCAGTGAGCAGCTAGAAAATAGTTCTAGATCTCTGGAGAGAAATCTGTTGTAAAGATACAGTATCGGAGACATCAACACTTAGCCAATAGGAGGAGCCATGGGTCCAGGGGCCATCGCACAGGAGGAAGGATATAGGACGATAAAAAGGCTGAGAAGGGAGTGCTGGGGAATGCCAAAGGAGTGATGAGAGGATTAGGAGCCCATGACAGAAAGAAGAAAAGGGAGAGGCCAGGAGGGAAAAGGGAAGTGTGTCACAGCCACCAGCAGAGGAATGGGCTTCAAGAAGGCCAGAACCAACATTACCAAATGCCACACGAAAGTTAGGTAGAGACTGAAGTTCCACGTGGTCATGGTGAACAATGACAGCAAGTGATGGCTACCCTTTCCAGAAATTTGCCAATCAAGGAAATGAAGAAAAAAGGGCTCCATTCTTAAGGAACAAGCTTATGTTTGACACTGATCAGTATGATCTTTCTTTGAAAAAATCCATTCACTACTCATATCAAACGGGTGCTGAACCATCAGACTTGAGGCAAAGTGTTACCCTTATGGAATCTACCATGTCACCTTCTTCCTTTGTGCATCACATGGATTTACCAACAGCCTAGGCTCTGGAACAAACACTGCAGTCACAGAGGACACTGTGTGTGCACTTCGGTCAGACACCCAGCATGCTGTGTATGTCTCAAGGACTCCCTGGACGCTGATTGACATTTCTCCCCAGGGAAATTAATTTCCAAACTTTGTTTGGCATGACCTCTCTGATAATTCACAATGGCCCTAGTGTGATAATCTATATTTTTAAAAAGAATCCTGATTTCAAGAAAGAGAAAGTAACGAAGCATATAACTGAGGTTTTATTTTGTAAGGAAAGGATGAGTCTGTTCCCACACCTGGATGAGAGGGGGATTAAGTCGTTTGGAATCATCCACCCTCTCTAAGCCATTTCACCATTGTAACAAACACTGTTGGCTGACTCCCCATATCCATTCTCCTTTTTCTCCTTGGTAACAGAGCCCAAAACTTTATCTAGGCACAGTGCTGCCCAAAATAAAATATTGTATTTCCCAGCCTCCCTTGCAGCTAGTTATAGCCATATGACAAAGTTCTAGCTGATGAGATCTGAGCACAAATTGGGAACTTCCAAGAAAGCTGATCTACAGGAACAGCACCTTTCTGTTTCTACCTTTTCTCCTTATTCTAGCCTGTAACTAGACATAATAACTGGAGTTCCAGTCGCCATACTGAATCATGAAGTGACCTGAAAGATGGAAGCATGGACTAGGATGGGGGAGCAGAGCTTAGTTCTTGGAGGACCACACCATACCAGCCATGGAGTACCTAACTTCTAAGCTTCTTTTATATGAAACCAAATCGTTTTGGGCTATTGGGTAGGGGGGGCTTCTTTTGCTACTGAATTCAATTCTTAACTGATGTGTCTATTATATTAGATTCATTGGTTACTGGCTGTTCATCACTAAAGAAAGTTCCCTAGTTCTTTCCTAATGACCATCTTTTGGCCTGCATTGCTTTTTACGTATTCTAGCATAAGGATGGGAAAGCACGAGAAATCAAATGTGGGAAAAGCTGGAAGCTTCAACATTGTAGGAGAGATGCAATGAGGTCCTTTAACTCTTTAAGCAAACAGTTGACAAGTGAGGATTCTAGCTAACTCAGCATATTCAAAGAGAGAAAGAATCTCACAGGAAAGGTGAAGTAGTTCACAGTCAAAAACAGAACCAATTCTGGCTGCACAGACAACGCAAGGAAGCTCGACATCCCATATGCTGCAAGGTGGTGTCTTCTGTGAAACTGCTTACCTCAGAAGCATCATCCAGACTGTTAAACACCAAGCATGGTCACAGCTCAGAGAAAAGATCAAAGGCCTCTAGAGTGAACAACTCAGAGAATGAATCAGGAAATTCCCCAAATGAACTTTACTATCAGATTACAGTGAGAGGGTTTATGGGAACACTGATGCCTGGCATGGATGGAATTGGGAAACCTTCTTAATGGAGGCCGGACTAGCAATGAGAACCCAAAATGATGCTCCTCAGCAGCGACCAGTTATCTAGAGACATGGCACACTCCCAGCTGGATGCTTTGAACGCTGCCTCATGTGAGGAACTGAGAATTCTGAGGACAACTACAGACAAAACGTCAGGCCATCATAAGAAGATAAACATGGATCCCATTGATCATAGACCAGGCACTGTGGTAAACACTTTACATCCTTTCTCTCATTGCGTCTTCATAACCCCATAATGGTAGATGCCATTGTTATCCCTATCTTACAGATTAAGAAGCTGAGATTCAAAGAAGTTAGGCGACTTGTTCAAAGTCTTATAACTAATAAGTGGTGGAACCTGGGAAAAATAATAAGTGGGATAATAACCCAGGTCTCCCTGGTTCCAAAGCTTAATTTTTCTTTAACCATTATGCTATGGGCATTTTCTTTTCTTGCTGTAAAAGGGGATTTGAAGGAGAAAATTGCTCCTGAAAGCCATAGCATCTACTTTTTCTTTTAAATTCTTTATAAAACAGATAGATTGAGATTCTAAGACAAGAAAAAAAAATTACTGAAAATAAAGAAGGTTTCTAGTTAATGATAAAATGTTTGATTCCCCAGAAATAAAAAAATTTACATTTGTATTCACACATAACACAGTCTAAACATTTATACAGCCAAAAACTTCAAAACTACAAACTCACTTCTACAATTATATTGGAAGATTTAGACATACACTTCTGGGTATTTATGTGAAGAAAATGAAAACAGTAACTCAAAAAGATATCTGCAGCTCCATGTTCATAGCAGCATTATTTACAATAGCCAAGACGTGGAAACAACCTAAGTGTCCATCAATGGATGAACGAATAAAAAAAATACATGATATATATATACACACACACACACACACACACACGCACACACATATACACACAATGGAATATTACTCAGCCATGAAAAGTAAGGAAATTCTGCCATTTTTGACAACATGGACGGACCTTGAGGTCATTATGCCAAATGAAATGTCAGATAGAGAAAGACAAAAACCATATGACCTCATATATATGTGGAATCTAAAAAAGAAAAAATTTAACTCATAGATACAGAGAACAGATTGGTGGTTACCAGAGGTGGGGGGCAAGGGAAACGAGTGGGGGTAGTCAAATGTGAAAACTTCCAGTTATTAGATAAGTAAGTTCTAAAGATGTAATGTACAGGATGGTGACTATAGTTAACAACACTGTATTGCATATTTGAAAGTTAAGAGAGTAAATTTTAAAGTTCTCATCATAAGAAAAAAAATATGTAACTATGTAAGGTGATAGATGTTAACTAAACTTATTATGCGGTTATCGATTCACAATATATACATATATCAAATCATCATATTGTACACCTCAAACTAAGACAATGTTATATGTCAATTGTATCTCAATAAAACTGGGACAGAGGGGAGAATATTCAAAATAAATCACCACAAAGGAATACCAAGTATTGGGCCAAGAGTCAGCAAACAGAGACATTAATAGTAGCTCTCTTATTCTGTGACTGGCTGAGGTCACGTCACCTCTCTGGAGTCTCATTGTCTTACCTCTAGAGTGAGGTAAGTTTGGACCAATGACTCCTAAGGCCCATAGAGAAGGAGTCCTCTTATCTGACCTCCACCTAGCAGGTCAGCTGGATTCACTAATATGCTCCATTCTTGACAGCTGATCCCCAAGACAGGCTGCTTCCTTACCGCTGCTGGGTTACTCTGAGGTTCTGAACGACAATTCCCCATTCACCAAGAGTCAGTGGGGTTTATTCAAACCAGCTGTGCTTGTTATATAAATATTCAAATAAGAGAATGAAAAGAAAATTGTTTCTCTGAAAATTAGGATGAGTGTTTCATAAAGATCATTTCACAAAGAAGAGTCACTTTAAAAATTTGATGTTGATAGCTATAAAACACTAAGGAGAGAAGATGGCGCCGTGAGTAGTCCTCTTTGTCTCTCGCCCTTCGAGTCTACAATTATTTGGACACTTATCGCTTGACAAAGGATATCCAGACAACATCTCAGGACGTCTGAGACACCCACGCGACTATACATCGGAAGGCGGATGGACTTTCCTCCGGGAGGATGTGGAAATAGGTGAAAACTCTCCGACCCCGACGGGCAGCCTAGTACCCGCAAGCGGCTTTCTTCCAACGGACGCCCCCAGAGGATCCACACACATCTAGGCCAGGAGCGAGAACACAACAGAGGAGCGACGGTGGAAACAGGTGACCAGAACCCTACCTAAACCCCCCGCAATTACTCCTAAACGCAGAGGGAAACTTTGGAGTTGCACACCTGAGCCCGCGGGGAGACCCAGCCTGGTGCTCGGGGCGCCCGGAGGGTCCCAGAGAGAGACACGGAGGGCACGGAGGTCTCCCAGCTGCCGTTGCCCGCCCCGTGGGACTAGGGATTGCCGGAGATCTCGGAGATCTCGGGGGGAAGTTTCAAAGGCCGGTTCTGCGACCCGGAGGGGAAGCGCCGGAGCTCCGCCCGGGCAGCAGACAAAACTCTCTGTCTGCCGTTAGCAGAGGGGCCACGCTGAGCATTCACGGCTCCGGGAGAGGCCCGGAGAGAATCCCAGAGAGCGCGGCGACCCCCAGCTGCCGTTGCCCGCCCCGTGGGGCTAGGGATTGCCGGAGATCTCGGAGAGGACTGGGGCGGGGGGAACTTTCAAAGGCCGGTCCTGCGACCCAGAGGGGAAGCGCCGGAGCTCCGCCAGGCAGCAGACAAAACTCTCTGTCTGCCGTTAGCAGAGGGGCCACGCCCAGCATTCACGGCTTCAGGCAGAGGCCCGGAGAGAAGCCCTGAGGGCGGGGCGACCCCCAGCTGCCGTTGCCCGCCCCGTGAGGCTAGGGATTGCCGGAGATCTCGGAGAGGACTGGGGCTGGAGAGAGTTCCAGAGACCCAGCTGAGTAGCCTAGTGGGAAACCCTACAGGCTCACAGCAGCCTTAGGGAAAGCCTCTGCACAGCACCAGTAGAAGGCACCCAGCCGCCAGCCACAAGGCTGGAAGACCCCAGGGCAATAGCAGCATAGCTAGGTGTACTAACCACAGACTGTAGAAGATGCCAATAGCTCTCCTGCGACCCATAGAGGACAAGTGAGTTTTGGTGGGTGCAGAGAGCAACGGAGCAACAAATATAAGTGATCCCACCCCTGGCCGCTGGAAAAGCCCATAACACCGTTGCAGACCCCAAGGAGAGAGCACATCTAGGTGGGCTGCAACAGTAGGCACCTGCAGCCTGAAGCCCCCCTGTGACGGCCCCCACGGCAGAGGAGGGAATACAAAGGGCCACTGTGGCTACGAAGAGGGGCCCAGGCCCAGTTAGCAACTACGGACAGGGTTCCTGGTTGGTGAAGTATAAACAGCGGCTCCCCCCACCACAGCAGCTGAAACAAGTGAAAGGAGCAACTAAACTCTATCTCCATGCGGAGGCACAAATCAACAACATCAAGCAATATGAAAAAATACATTAAATCTCCAGAACAGAAAGAAGGTAACAAATACACAGAAAACAATCCCAAAGAAAATGAGATATATAACCTAAATGATGACGACTTCAAAACAGCCATCATTAAGATTCTTAATGAGTTAAGAGAGAACTCTGACCGACAACTCAACGAGTTCAGAAGCTATGTCACAAAAGAGTTTGATACGATAAAGAAGAACCAAACAGAAATATTGGAAATGAAGAACACAATAGAGGAGATTAAGAAAAATCTAGATGCTCTGAACAGTAGGGCCGATAATATGGAGGAAAGAATTAGCAATTTGGAAGACGGCAATATAGAATTGTTGCAGGCAGAGGAGGAGAGAGAAGCAAGACTTAAAAGAAATGAAGAAACTCTCCGAGAATTATCAGACACAATTAGGAGATGCAACGTAAGGATTATAGGTATACCAGAGGGAGAAGAGAAGGAGAAAGGGGCAGAAAACCTATTCAAAGAAATAATGGCTGAGAACTTCCCAAATCTGGTGAGGGAGATGGATCTTCAGGTGACAGAAGCCAATAGATCTCCAAACTTTATCAATGCAAGAAGACCAACTCCACGACATATAGTAGTGAAGCTAGCAAAAGTCAACGACAAGGAGAAAATATTAAGGACAGCCAGGCAAAAGAAACTAACCTACAAAGGAACCCCCATCAGGCTATCAGCAGATTTCTCAGCAGAAACTTTACAGGCTAGAAGAGAGTGGAATGATATATTCAGAAATCTGAAGGACAAAAATCTACAGCCGAGAATTCTCTACCCAGCGAAAATATCCTTCAAATACGATGGAGAAATAAAAACTTTTCCAGATAAACAAAAATTAAGGGAGTTTATTGCCACAAAACCTCCTCTTCAGGAAATCCTCAGGAAAACCCTCACTCCTGAAAAATCCAAAAAAGGAAAGGGGCTACAAAACCAAGAGCAGAGGAGATAAGTAGAAGGACAACAACAGAGAGTAGCAGCTCTACATCAGAACAGATTAAACCATGGGACGAGAAACAAAGGAAACTGAAGAAAACCAGAAAACAAGACACAAAATGGGAGTGGAAGGCCCCCACGTCTCAATAATCACTCTAAATGTAAATGGATTGAACTCCCCAATCAAAAGACACAGAGTGGCAGGATGGATCAAAGAACAAGATCCAACAATATGCTGCCTCCAGGAAACACACCTCAGCCCCAAAGACAAACACAGACTCAGAGTGAAGGGATGGAGAACAATACTCCAAGCTAATAACGAACAAAAGAAAGCAGGTGTCGCTATACTAATATCAGACAAGGTAGATTTCAAAGCAAAACAGATAAAGAAAGATAAAGAGGGACAGTATATAATGATAAAAGGGACTCTCCACCAAGAAGACATAACACTTATAAATATATACGCACCCAACACAGGAGCACCAAAATTTGTAAAGCAACTCTTAATAGAACTAAAAGAAGACATCAACAACAATACAATAATAGTAGGGGACCTCAACACACCATTAACACCAATGGACAGAACATCCAGACAGAAAATCAACAGGGAAATAATAGAATTAAATGAAAAATTAGACCAGATGGACTTAATAGATATATATAGAACACTTCATCCAAAAACAGCAGGTTACACATTCTTCTCAAGTGCACATGGAACATTCTCAAGGATTGACCATATTTTGGGAACCAAAGCAAACATCAATAAATACAAGAGAGTTGAAATAATATCAAGCATCTTTTCTGATCATAATGCTATTAAACTAGAAATCAACTACAAGAAAAAAGCAGAGAAAGGTGCAAAAATGTGGAGACTAAACAACACGCTTCTCAACAAACAATGGATCATTGAAGAAATTAAAGAAGAAATCAAATATTATCTGGAGACAAATGAAAATGAGAACACGACATACCAAATCATTTTGGGATGCAGCAAAAGCAGTCCTAAGAGGGAAATTCATTGCAATACAGGCTCACCTCACTAAACAAGAAAAAGCTCACGTAAGCAACCTCAAACGACACCTAACAGAACTAGAAAAAGAAGAACAAACAAAGCCCAGAGTCAGTAGAAGGAGGGAAATAATAAAAATAAGAGCAGAAATAAACGATATTGAAACAAAAAAGACAATAGAAAGGATCAATGAAACAAAGAGTTGGTTCTTCGAAAGAATTAACAAAATTGACAAACCCCTAGCCAGACTCACCAAGAAAAAAAGAGAGAAATCGCAAATTAATAAAATCAGGAATGACAGAGGAGAAATCACAACAGATACCAATGAAATACAAGAGATCATAAGAGAATACTATGAAAAACTATATGCCAACAAATTGAACAACCTGGAAGAAATGGACAAATTCCTAGACTCCTACAATCTCCCCAAACTGAATCAGGAAGAAATGGAGAATCTGAATAGACCTATCACAAGTAAGGAAATAGAAACGGTAATCAAAAACCTCCCCAAAAACAAGAGTCCAGGACCAGACGGCTTCTCTGGAGAATTCTACCAAACATTCAAAGAAGACTTAATACCCATTCTCCTCAAACTGTTCCAGAAAATTGAGAAAGATGGAGAACTCCCTAACACATTCTATGAAGCCAACATCACTCTGATCCCCAAACCTGACAAGGACAACACAAAGAAGGAGAACTACAGGCCGATATCACTGATGAACATAGATGCAAAAATCCTCAACAAAATTTTGGCAAACCGATTACAGCAATACATCAAAAAGATTATACACCATGATCAAGTGGGATTTATACCAGGGACACAGGGATGGTTCAACATCCGCAAGTCAATCAATGTGATACACTACATCAACAAAATGAAAAACAAAAACCACATGATCATCTCAATAGATGCAGAGAAAGCATTCGACAAGATCCAACACCCATTTATGATAAAGACCCTCAGTAAAATGGGTATAGAAGGAAAGTACCTCAACATAATAAAGGCCATATATGATAGACCCACAGCCAACATCATACTCAACGGACAAAAGCTGAAAGCCATCCCTCTGAGGACAGGAACAAGACAAGGATGCCCACTTTCACCACTCCTATTCAACATAGTACTGGAGGTGCTGGCCAGAGCAATTCGGCAGGAAAAAGAAATAAAAGGAATCCAAATAGGTAACGAAGAAGTAAAACTCTCGTTGTTTGCAGACGACATGATCTTATACATAGAAAACCCCAAAGAATCCACAGAAAAACTATTAGAAATAATCAACAACTACAGCAAAGTAGCAGGGTATAAAATTAACGTGCATAAATCAGTAGCATTTCTATACACTAACAATAAACTAACAGAAAAAGAACTCAAGAACTCTATCCCATTCACAATCGAAACGAAAAGAATAAAATACCTTGGGATAAACTTAACCAAGGAAGTGAAGGATCTATACAATGAAAACTACAAGACTTTCTTGAAAGAAATTGACGATGACATAAAGAGATGGAAAGACATTCCTTGCACATGGATTGGAAGAATAAACATAGTTAAAATGTCCATACTGCCTAAAGCAATATACAGATTCAATGCTATCCCAATCAGAATCCCAAGAACATTCTTCACAGAAATTGAACAAACAATCCTAAAATTCATATGGGGGAACAAAAGACCACGAATTGCTAAAGCAATCCTGAGCAAGAAAAACAAAGCTGGCGGAATCACAATCCCCGATTTCAAAACATACTACAAAGCTACAGTGATCAAAACAGCATGGTACTGGTACAAAAACAGGTCCACAGATCAATGGAACAGAATTGAAAGCCCAGAGATAAAACCACACATCTATGGACAGCTAATCTTCGACAAAGGAGCAGAGGGCCTACAATGGAGAAAAGAAAGTCTCTTCAACAAATGGTGCTGGGAAAACTGGACAGCCACATGCAAAAGATTGAAAATTGACCATTCTTTTTCACCACACACCAAAATAAACTCAAAATGGATCAAAGACCTAAAGATTAGGCCTGAGACAATAAGTCTTTTGGAAGAGAATATAGGCAGTACACTCTTTGACATCAGTTTCAAAAGAATCTTTTCGGACACTGTAACTCCTCAGTTGAGGGAAACAATAGAAAGAATAAACAAATGGGACTTCATCAGACTAAAGAGCTTCTTCAAGGCAAGGGAAAACAGAATTGAAACAAAAAAACATCTCACTAATTGGGAAAAAATATTTACAAGCCACTTATCCAACAAAGGGTTAATCTCCATAATATACAAAGAACTCACACTGCTTAACAACAAAAACCAAACAACCCGATCAAAAAATGGGCAGAGGACATGAACAGACATTTCTCAAAAGAAGATATGAATATGGCCAATAGACACATGAAAAGATGTTCATCATCGCTAATCATCAGGGAAATGCAAATCAAAACTACACTAAGATATCACCTTACCCCCGTTAGATTGGCAAAAACATCCAAAACCAAGAACGACAAATGTTGGAGAGGTTGTGGAGAAAGAGGAACCCTCATACACTGTTGGTGGGAATGCAAACTGGTACAGCCACTATGGAAAACAGTATGGAGATTTCTCAAAAAGTTAAAAATAGAAATACCCTATGACCCAGCCATCCCATTACTGGGTATCTATCCTAAGAACCTGATATCAGATATCTCAAGAGTCCGTTGCACCCCTATGTTCATCGCAGCATTATTTACAATAGCCAAGACGTGGAACCAGCCTACATGCCCAGAAACTGATGATTGGATAAAGAAGATGTGGTATATATACACAATGGAATACTACTCAGCCATAAAAAAAGACGAAATTGGCCCATTCACAACAACGTGGATGGACCTCGAGGGCATTATGTTAAGCGAAATAAGTCAGTCAGAGAAAGACGAACTCTATATGACTCCACTCATAGGTGGAAATTAGTATATTGAGAAGGAGATCTGATCGGTGGTTACCAGGGAAAAGGGGGGGTGGGGGGAGGGTACGGAGGGGGAAGTGGTGTACCCACAACATGACTAACAAAAATGTACAACTGAAATCTCACAAGGTTGTAATCTATCATAACATTAATAAAAAAAAAAAAAAAAACACTAAGGAGAAAAATAAAATTCTAGATGGATTCTGCTCTTAGATTGAGTCAGAGGCATCTTTAAGTTTGCACCTCTCTTTAAATAAACTAAGATTTGGACAATGAAGATGATGCATTTTGGATGTCATTTATTGAAGAAAAAGATGCAGGACTGTAACTGGTAGACTTGCACGCGAACACACACACACACACGCAGGCTTGGGGCCGGCCCCATGGTGTGGTGGTTAAGTGCAGTGGGCTCCACTTTGGCAGCCCAGGTCCGTGGGTTTGGATCCCAGGAGTGGACCTACACCACTCATCAACCATGCTGTGGTGGCGAACCATATATGAAATAGAGGAAAGACTGGCACAGATGTTAGCTCAGGGTGAATCTTCCTCAGCAAAAAACAAAAGAAAGACTGGAATCTATATCAAATGTAAATGAATACATTTAGATTTCTTAATTTAATATGAAATGTTATAGGTACATAGGTACTGGGTTTCTATGGTTTTTTTAAAAATAAATTCCATGCTTCATCCAACTTTTTGATTAAACTATTGGTCTTCATTTTGTTAGATAACAAGGCTTCTGCTGTAATTTCATAACTGGGATTATGTTTACGCAAAATAAACACAGTGCTCGTTAAGTCGGTTTGTTAAGTCACCCAACTTCAACAAAATCTCCTTCTCTCGAGCATTCTGAAATTCAAATGCTGATTCTTCAACCCTTGCTTCTATGCTTTTGTATCTGGCTTTTCAAAAGAACAGGTCGATCTGAGACAAGCAAGACCACAACAGGGACACCATCTGAAATGCCAGGGCAAATGAACAGGAGCAATTTCACCTTCGGGTCCTCTCCTGGTATCCTCACATCCATCCTCAACATAAAAATGATCTTTGCAAGTGACCTTTGCAAGACTATTGCAAGAGGCTGTCTCAGTTTCCCCATGCTACTCTTATTGTTTGAAGACAATGAAGTAAAGGCAAATGAAGTAAAGGTCCAAAAAAGTTTATAAATTTTCTCCAGAGGTATTTAAAGTTTTATCTAGTCTTAACAGATGAATTAACCAAATATTAACTGTGTTTGATGTAGAAATAAATAGAGAGGAATGGAAGATGGAAATAGAGTTATCTAGAAGAAGGCTGGCTCACTCTTGTCAATGTCCAGGGACAATCAGACCCCAAAATACTGACTCATACTCACTAAAATGTGCAGAAGACCTGGGGAAGGCATCAGGCTGGCAATATATTAATTTAAAGTGAGAAATAGAATTGTCACACAGACTGGAATTATTCAGGTTGGCATAACAATCTCCTTTTCTCCCTGTAGCCTGGGAAAACCAAATGGTAATCAGAAGCCACTCATTACCCTGAGAAATCACTCTGAGAGACTCAGAAATATTTAAAATCTGTATTTTTTTTTTTTTTTTTTTTGCATTCTCTCTCTACATGAGCAGCCCTTCACTGGCACCAGAAAATTGCCATGAGGACATGAAATCAGAAGAGGGGGAGTCAGGTGAACTTCATGTTTAAACATCAGGCTCACAGTAGGGACATCTTGCCTTTGGGACCAGAATTTCTGGAGTCTGATGGTGAAATCTCCCACTCCTGGGGGCAGAGCTGGTATGGGATAAAAGATAAAGGGATCCTTGGTGATGCTCTCTTTTCCATACGTCTCACAGCTAACCAAGCCCTCTGCTTTGGACACGTTGTTTCCTTAAATATGTTAACACAGTTATACATGCATACAAGGGTACAGTCCAGAAGACCTGGCCACCCACCTGCCTCTTCTAGATGACCCTACACTCCTCTCCTCAGCTGCATCTGCAGTGACCTTGCAGGGTGCCTTCTGCGGCCCTCACCTCTTGGTTCTAGCAGCGGTGCTACAGCCCCCAGAAGCAGCTGCCTTGACTTTGACTTGCGGAGGACACAAATCTGTCTGAAATATCGGTTCAAAATTGATTCTTGGTTTAACTTCAATGTTCCTAAATTCTTACTAATTGTGTCAGTTTTCCTTCCAGATAAACAAATCTGGATGTTTTGAAACAAAACAAAATTCCTTAAGTTTATCAAACAAAAATATAGTTTTCCCATTCATCAGAAATTGCTGTTTTTTGCAACACATTTTGTTCTGAAACACTTCCAAATGGGCATTGTTCAATATTCATGTGTTGAAATAATTTAAAGAACTCACATCTTAGGCCTAGAGATTCATGTACAACCTCACTGTAACTCAGGCGTCTTGTTAGCCCCTCCTTACCTTCAAGGTTCTTAAAACGAACTTCTGTTCAAACCAAAGTAATAGTGAGCCATTATTGAACGTCAAGGACTAAAAATAAATAAATAAAGGAATTCTTCAGCATCCAGACAGCCAAATCAAAATCACCTAAAAAAGGAAGAAAAAAATCAGTTGGCTTCAAGTTTCAATGACAGAAGACATTAGAGTAATGTCCACAACATTCTAACGGAAAGCAATATCCAGCCAGCCATTCATCTGGGTACAGTGGGAAGACATTCTGACACATGAAAAAACTCAAGGAACACACAAGTGGCTTCTTGAAAAAACTTTATGATCATGAAATCCAACAAATTAAGAGATGCAGCAAAATAATTAATTCAAGAATAAAGTTATGTTATCCAGAAGGTCAAATGGTCATATGGATTCAACACCACCCTAGAAATTATGAGTACTGAAGATAATGTGAATGTTGTAAAGCTGGACAACAAAAAAATATAACATAACTAACAAAATTAGAGGGGCTGGCCTAGTGTCATAGTAGTTAATTTCTCACGCTCCACTTTGGCAGCCTGGGGTTTGCAGGACCAGATCCCAGGCACAGACCTGCACATTGCTTATCAAGCCATGCTGTGGTGGAGTCCCACATACAAAATAGAGGAAGATTTGCATAGATGTTAGCTCAGGGCCAATCTTCCTCACCAAAAGAAGAAAAAAAAATGTAGAGGTACAAGAGAAGAGGTAAAGAGGAAGATGAGAGTGCTCATGTCCTCTTCTTTCAAATGTAGATATTGTCTATAACGGAATCCTAGTTAAAAAACTATGACTCCACACAACGGAATGTTTGCCTTAATCATTTTTAAACCTTAGAGGAATCTTCTAGAAAATAGTATCTCTTCAGGTGAAAAAAATATTTATTCAAACCTCAATATTTCTTTACTATTACTTGCATATTTTTCTTCTATTAAACTCAGTAAACTTGAACCAACTACTCAGAAGACTATATATATATATATATATATATATATATATATTATGATTTCATTTTTTAAAGTTTTTCTTTGTTTTAACATCTTCCAGAAATTTTCAAACAATCCCCAAAGTAAATTCCCTCATACTCACCATCTAACTTCACAGTTAACATTTCACCTGTTTTATCTGCCACACACACACATGCACACACACAGCTATCCGAAGTTTTGCCAACTCTTAACAATAGTGACAGCTGGAAGGTGGGATTTTGGGTGATTTAAGTTTTACCTTTGTATTTTCTGACTTGTTGAATTCTTTATAATAAGCCTATATTTTTTAAAATAGGAATAAAATTCCTTCTTCCCCCTGTCTGGCCCCCCTTCTTGCCTTTCAAAATAACTGGAAATAAATAGGCCAAAACGCTAGCAAGGATTGATTTTGAGCAGCGAAAATACGGATAATTGTTTTTTCCTTTTCTACTTTTTTTATTTCAAAAAAATAGTAAGATTATTCCCGCTAGACATTATTGTTCTCCCCAAAGACCTTTTTTCATTCTCACTATAAACTCTCAGGGTTAGACTATCTCCCACCTCTGTTCTAAACTATGTGTAAAGAAACCTATATTTGTGCTATCTTATTTACGCTTCATGACAACACTCAAAGGTCATTATTCTTGTTATTCCAACTTTATATTTGAGCAAACTGAGGAAATTAATTGTCCAAGTTCAACCACTTGAAAACGTTAGACACCGGCTTCAAATTCAGATGGGAGAACATGATTCCAGAGGTCTCGACACTCTCTTGTCCCCTTTGTCCATGCTGGAGAAAATTAAGCCCAAGGCCTGAGCTTATCAGAGCTCTTTCTCAGAAGGCCAGGCCCGACAGTGGAATTCTTTCATCAGCTGCTGAGAAGATATTTTCTCCCAAGACAACATTCCTCTTGGGGTAATGTCAGTGGGCCTGGCAGTCTCTAGTCACATATTATGTTCCTTAATGACTAGAGACATTGTTTACTGGACTGAAAAAAATTCAATAAATGCAACAGCCTCTGGGCCATGAATTATAGCTAAGAAAATACTAACTCTCCTTTATTATATTTTAGGCTCAGAGTCCAATATTAAAGTGTTAAAACTCCTTCTCTAAAATCATTGTGCATCTCACAGGATGAAAGTCTCCTGCCTTCTGACAAACACAACATCATTGTCCCTATTTTATAAATAAAGTGTTAAGGTACAAAGGTTAAGTAATTTGCCCAAGGCAGAGAGAGGCAGGAAAAGTGAGGAGCAGATAGAGGAGTAATAGTCTTCAGGTTTATTATACAAAGAAAATCACATTTGTGCTTTGGGAAAAAAACTCCTCCCAGGACCAGGTCCAACATCCCTCACGTGTTGTTCCAGGAGCGACATTGCAGAACATTCTGAGGATGTGCTCTGGGGTCTGACTTGGGTTTTAATCCCGGCCATCCCACTTTCTAGCTTAGTGACTTGACTGCCCAAAGCCTCAGTTTCCTCCTCTATAAACTGGGGGAAACACAGGTACTAGTTCAAAAAGGTTGTTGTGAGCAAGCAAGATAAAACAGGTAAAGTGTTTTACATGTTCCTGGCACATGGTAAGTTCCCAATAAATGCTAATTACAGTATACATGTCAAAGTAATAGGATGTTCAATATCTCTCTCATCCCTGATCTTCTGCTACAGTCATGGCTTGCTCGTAGAACCCTGATATATTTGACACGTTAGGCTGCCTCTACACAAACATCAAGCTACTTAGATGATGAGATCCACATATGTAAGTGGATAGAAAAGGTACCACCTTCAACCCCATTTTGGGTTTGGACTTTACCAAACAGACCACCCTCTTGAGGCCTGCAGAACAGACCTGCCCATGTCACATTAGCTCTAGGAATTTTCTCTGGGAGGCAGAGCATGACATTCAAAAGATCTTTCTTCTATATTGATTGATGGGACCCAGGAAAAGCTCAGAACACGTGAGACCTAAACAAGCTGGAGGTCTCCACGGTCTTTCCTTCTCAGAGCACAGCTTCCCAGCCAGCACGTTCTCTATGGATCACAGGATGCCTGACGTTCACCCTTGGGGCTGATGGCCACCAACCCAGAACGTCAGTTTCCCCCAGGATACTGTAAATATTCCTATTCTTTATTAGCACTTTGATGTGTAAAGGGTTGGGAAGCAACGTCGTGTTCAGTACTCCTTGTCCAAGGGTTGTTTAAGAACTATCGACTATGATTGAGAATCCTAGCTGCTGGCCCTTCGATTACAATTCCTTGACTAGAAACCATGTCAGTCACAGAGTGTTTGCCTCTCCAACTTGAGAATCTATCCAAAAAATATTTTCTGTTCTTAAAGACTGTGGTGGTAACCAGGAATGGGACTCCTCATTAGGCATAAGAGTTACCTAGCTTCTCCCTCAAAATATTCTTTGATATGTAACTGTGACAAGTAATTGTGACTCCAACTTATTTGCCAACCCAAAGCTGCACTTAGATCAAGTGCCCCCTACAAAACTGGCAGAGATGGCCAGAAGCCACAGCATTTTGAAAACACACCTTAATGAAAAGCCACTTTCCCATCAGATCCGTCACATTTGAATGGGAAAAGCAAAATACTTTGTCGCTTCTAATAAGTACAGAGAGCCTGACAAGGTAATGACTTTTTTCTCCCCCGGCACTAATCTCAAATATAATAATGTCTAAATATGATTTTTATCTTTAGACATTCTGTTATTGAGCAAAAGCTACATTCTTGGTCTTGCACTTTTAGTTCATATCTCTCAGTCACTGACTCAGAAATAAAGATGAGTGGGATATGCTGAAGGAACTGGACTCCTGCATGAAATGGTTTGTGACAGATGACGATAGATGATGAGAATACAAAACCCTGATGATAATAGGTTTATTTATCGATTGCGAATAAAATTCATGAAGTGTGAAGCTGAAAACTGCACTGGAGGGAAGTGGGCTGGGAGGCCATCAGGAAAAGTGTGTACAACACAGAACTGGAGCTGAGAGCTGCCTGATGGGGGCCAGGGTGGACGTGGAGGCGGGGACTGGGGTGGAATTTGGATGATGCTGCTGACCTGCTGGAGTCCTTGGGCAGAGAACATTGTCCTCTCTCCGCTTCCACCTCCTTGGCACATTAGGCCTGGTGCAATGACTGGGAGGTGGAGTGGAAAGACACAGGAATTCAGAAGGCTGGCATTCCAGAACAAGCTCTTCCACTAACAAGCTATGTGACCTTGGGCAAGAGATGGATGCCTACTGCAGGGGATCCTTTCATTTTCTTCCTCTCTAAAGAGATTTTACTCATTGAACAAACACCACAGTGCATAGTGCTAGCCTGATAAAGCCAAGATGAGTGAGGTGAGGCTGCCCTATTTACTGGGAGGACCAGCACTGTAAACAACTACAGTACAGCCCCGTCCAGTACAATGAAATACGCAGCTAGCTGAGTGCTGGGTCTTGGCATTCCCAACATCCTTTATGAGTCTAAATTCTATAGTTTAAACTACAAAAATCACATTTCCCAAGCACTTGAAGATGCTGACAACAAAAATAGGCTAAAAAGCAGCAAAATATGAGAGCTTTTTAACTCCCAGGCAATCTCCAGGAAGACCAGGAGGAAAGGATTGCAGACCTGAGAAGTCATTTGCATATTGCTGGATGATTTACATACCGGAGGGAGCCGGCTGTCCCAGAAGTGCCTTCCCAAGCCAGCGAGTTCTGCCTCACCAAACCACTGCTGAGACAGCTCAAAAGCCTACAAAAGGGTTTTGCCCAACGTACACGGGAATTTGCATGCCATAATCTGACAAAACAAGACCAGAGAAAAGCATCTCTTTGTTTTGTCTATCTTCCAGCAGCCCCAGAAGCAAGCTAACAGGAAGCCCTTAATGACAGAGCTCCCCAAGAGGTGCTTTCCAGAGATCCATGGCAGGTGGTGACTGAAGAAGAGAATAATTGTGGCTCCAGTTTAGGTTAGTGACAACAAAGTCTCGAAGTAGATGTCATCCTGAAGACTTCTTGAAATTTCACTTGAAAAACACAGGATCTGTATTAGTCTTCTATGGCTGCTAGCAAATTACCACTAATTTAGCAGCTTAAAATAACACAGATTTATCATCTCACAGTTTCCATATATCAAGAGACCAAGTAAAGGTAAGCTAGGTCCTCTGTCCAGGGTCTCACCAGGCTGAAATCGAGGGGCCAGCGAGGGCTGCCATCTTGTCTGAGGTGTGGGGTCCTCTTCCAGGCCCACTGGTAGTTGACAGAATTCAGTTGCTTGCATTGTAGAACTGAGGACCTCAGCTCCTAGGCGCCACGCATGGCTTTCGGTCACGTGACCCTCTCCACAACATGGCACTTTGCTTTTTCAAGGCCAGCAGAACAATCTGACTACTTCTGTGACATCTAGATCCTCTTTTAAGAGCTCACCTGATTGGGTCAGGCCCACTTAGGGTAGCTCCTTTTTGATTAAAGTCAACTGATCAGGGGCTTTAATTACACCTGTCAAATCCCTTTGCCTTTACCCTATAAGGCAACATAATCATGGAAGTCAAAGCCCATCACCTTTGCCATATTGCATTAGTCAGAAGCAAGTTACCAGTTCTACTTACATTCAAGGGGAAGGGGTTATACATGGGCACAGTTATGGAGGGTCATCTTAGAATTCTGCCTTCATATTCTTTTGTATGGTTTGGTTGACTTACATTGGTTTCATTGTATTAGATTTTTCTCCTCTTGCTGGAGAGAAATACTCCAGAAGCAAGTCTCTCTCGCCCACCAGCTTTGCATTCAGATTTTATCAGAACTGCTCTGAAGTTTGAGACCAGGTGATGGGAAGTGTTTTACCCCCTCCCCTGGCAACTTCTTATTCCGTCTACTGCCCTCTCTCGGAGAAAGAGTAAGCAGGTACACTATAAAGATCTCACAACCAATTCAAAATCCCCACGGATTACATGAAATTACCCCAAAGAAGGTCACCTCACACAGATTTTCTACCCCAAGCAGAAGACGATTTTGCCTGAAGGGAGATCACAGAGGAGGCTCAGCCCCCAAGCCACAGCAAATGCAAGGCCAACCAACAAAATGACCCCTCCTCTTGTTTCAGAGAAAACCAACTGCATATCTCCTCCCCTCTGTGGCTTTACCAAGCCACCTGCAGCCGAATCAGCAAGCTTCTTGACCTTACCCACACCCTAGCAATGGAGGGCTTCACTTCTCAACATTATCTTTTTAAGGAAAGAGGTTTGGGATTAACGTGAGCAGCTGTGTTTACACACAAAAAAAAACCCATTTTGTTTCTGTACTCCTTCCCGGCTCTTGTCCATGCACATGCCCCTCCACCATCCTTCTCCCTGGAACTTCCAGCTCTTTTTCTGCATCCTTTCTGCCTTGCTGGATGGTGTTCAGCCATCACTCCAACCCATCCCCCAGACTTTCGGCCACCCCTCCCTGGGCCTGCCTCCAACACTCTCCCTAGTCCATGATATATTGATTTTCTAAAAGGAGAAGCCCTTTGCACTAATGAATAAATGGTGCCAAATCACCCGGCAAGATTGAAAGAGATTGCTCTTTATAGGGAAAGAAAAAGAAAGGGGAAAAAAAGGAAGGAGAAGAAAGAAACGCAGCAGGACCACGGAAAGACAACAGACAAATCAACGGAATTTCTATAATATAAAACTAAATCTTCAGACCAAGACTTAAACTGGCTTTGGGCGGGGAGAACTCTAGACCTAACAATTCTGAGTAAACAGAGGTCCTGATTACACTGCAAAGACCACATTGCTGAAGCAGCAGTTTCCATAGCGCCATAGCTGGCACAGCATTAACACCTCCCTAGATTATAACCAAAAAAGTACCTGTCCTAGGACATCACCCAGTTTTTAAGAAGGTGAGTGAGATGAACCTGGGGTGGAATCCTGGTTCTGTTACTTACTGACAGCATGATCCTTATCAAGTCATTCATGGGCTGCGGGCCTCAGGTTCTCCTTTGTAAAATGGAAGCAGTGTACCCACGTCACAGCTGCCATTGTGAGGATCATATTATATATCATATTACATATGTGATTAGCACCACGGCTGACATGTAATAAACGTTTGATAAATATTGTTGCTGCTGTTATTAATACTCCCTGGCTCGGGAAGCAAGCCACGCCCAACATAATGCTTGCTCAAACGTTACCCTCCTGGCTCACTTAAATGTCGTGACCAGACTAGCTTCTTTGATTTTGTTTTAATTCATGGGAGAGAAGAGGATTGTTTTTTTCCAAACTGAGAGTTTCTGAAACTTAAACATTAAAATAGTCCATTGAGGCAGGAGCTAGGGAAATGTGGCTCTGAATCAGGCATCTGCCCCCCAGTTCGGGGTCTCGTAAGTGGTTTTCTTTGAAGATAAAGTTCTTGTAGAAGCATGCTGCCAACTCAAGCCCAGAATAAAGCCTGGGTGTTTTTTCTGCATTTTCATCACTGAAATCCCAAGAAGGTCAAAAGAAACAGGAACTTTATAAAGCAGCCTTCCTGGAACCAGTGAGCCAGATCAATTCCATGAGCTCATTTGGAAACCTGAAAGACACTGGATCCAGGAAAACATAAGGAGACAAGAGGGGCCATTTCTAATCAAAAACTAAATAAATAACCTTTAAAATAATGTTTTAAATATAAAAACAAAAATTGTTGATTTGGAAAGATTTCAAGCTTAGAGCCAGCAAGTGAGATGCTAATTGTCTTTTCTGTAATAATCCCCTTAATCATAAAGCAAGTTCAAGCCCTTTGGAGAAGCTTCACGCATTCAATCAGACCCTGTTCCATAAACACACACACACTAGCCCTGTGCACAAAGGGTCTGGCAGCAGGTCGTGAGCTCTGTTTTCTAGCCAAGGTCAAAAGTCACCAGATATGGAGCAAACTAGAGATAAGGCCCAAATTAAATTCTATCCACGGCTTGACTCCTAATAAGTAGCACTTCTAAAGCAGGAGTTCTCAAAATTGAGTGTGCCTGAGAAATGGCCTGTGATGCTCAGTGTGAGGACCTGCACGTTCGGTCTTCCTTGTTCAACAAAGATTCAGTGAATGGCTTCTGTGTCGGGCAGTGGGATACAAACAAGATCTCTGTCCTCACAAAAGCTTATTGTCCAGCGGGGATACGGGCAAAACCCAGACATTATAATAGTGCTGTACCACTAAACTGTCAACATAGAGACAGCTCTCACTTATTCTTGGAGAATCTTTCCAGAAATGAGGGACCTAGGTCAAAGAAAGACGAGAACGAGTGTTTATTGGACGACTAGGATATGTGAGGCCCTTTACAGGAATTTGCCCAGTTGATCCTGGTACCACCATCACCACATGAGTAGGTACCACCCTCATCACATCACACAGGAGGAAACTAATATTCTAGCAGGTGAGTTCCTACACTGGGCCTGGAGCCCAGGTCTTTCTGCCTCCAAAGCCCAGGCTCCTACCCACAGGCACAGACCCCCAGTGGTAACAACTTCATTCCAGCTCCACGGCTGTGAAATGTCAGTGGAGTTTGAGTCGGTTGGATTTTTCAATCAGTCAGCACATTACTGCAGGGCAATGGAGAGCGAGACTAGTGAATGAAAAGAACACAGAAATTCATGCAAGAGAATGCTTTGGACAGAGAGACTGAAGTATGAGGCAGCTCCCGCACCAGGACCCTGCCCTGTCTGGGAGGATGCCCCTCAGGTCAGGGGAGAACTTGGCCACAAGAGGGCAGAGTATGCATTGAACAACGACAACAAAAATCCCAGCAGCCCTTTGTGAGAAAGCAGCCCGCAGCAGCATGCTTCATTAACTGTCCCAGGGCTGACAAATACAGGCTGTCCTGTTCAGACGGGAGCAGAGAAGGGATTTTTACACTATAATATAGCACCTGGTCACTGCATCTCAGAACACGACGTGTGGGAAGAGGCTTCCCCGGTCAGTTCTGTTCAATTCCAATATTACAAAGCTGCGTGTAGTTCGATCAACCCCAGGACTCGAAGAGGAAAGCGTTCTTCATAGACTACAAACTTTCTCACCAGCAGGAAGGACAACGTGCAATTGTAAAAGAAGTTGGCCCCTGATGTCAATGTAATACTAACAGCCATACAGTAGCCATAGTAATAGCAATAGCAGGGGTTTGGGAATCAGCTTAGGGTTCAAGTCTTGGCTCTGTTATTTACCAATGGTGACCTCGGTCAAGTCACTTAACCTCTATGAACCCTGGTTTCCTCATCTATAAAATAGAACCTGCACAATCAGTTTGTTGTGAGGATTAAATGAGTTATTGACTACATTAGCATAGTTAACAGTCATTACTGGTACTGCTACATTGTGGTAATCGTTATTGTTAATAATAATAGAGTTTTAGGTGCACATTAATGCTACAGAGAAAGTATAGCCTTCCTAAAGGATGGCTTGCCTTCCTGCTGTCAGCAGTCCCCTGCACTGTACCCGTCATCCCCTCTTTCTTTCCTGTTGTAAATGAAGAGGCTTCCCTCCTCAGACGTAAGGCCAGCCTTTCAGTCTGCAGCCCAAGGTCATATCCTCCCACCGTCTCAGGAACCTGAGGCTTTTGGTCATCATTCGTCACACCTGACTTACGCATCTTCCTCTTCCCCCTCTTCCCTGGCCCATTCCGTTCCCACACTGAAACATGCTCTAGTCTCTTCTACCTTAAAAATAAATATAAGTAAACAAAGCCAAACTTCCCCCACTCCCCATATGTCCCTTGAGTCCCCCTCTCTCTCCCCTTTACAGCAAAACTTTTCAATGGAGTTTTCCAGAACCCCAAATCCATGTCTTCTCACTGTCTACTTACTTCCTGGCCATTCAAATCAGATTTTCCCCATCTGCTCTCAATAACGCCAGTGACATGGCGGCACTACCCCGATTGGGCGCTCCTTAGCTCTTCAGCTTGTGATGCAGGTGACTTCTGGAACACTGCTGTCCTTCAGGCTCAGGGACACCAAACTACTCCTCAGTGTTTGTGGCTGACTCTGCTCTCTCTACCTAGCCTGTGGATGCTGGAATCTTCCAAGCTGTCTCAGGCCCCTTTCTTTTCTTGCTCTCCTTGCTTCTCAGGTGCTCTTGCCTATTCCCAAGGATCCAGGGGCCACCCTATAATCATTATGTTTCAGTTTTAGGTCCACACACATCTCCACCAGAATGACTCTAGGCCCATCAAGCTCCCTGTGTCCCAAAGAGAATTACTTCTCCCCTTCCCTGTCTCCCCACCTGCCACCCACACAGCTGGACCTGCTCCTTCAACAGTCTCTCATTATGGAATTTGTACCCCATGCAGTCAGGTATTTCAGTCAGAAATTCAGCCAGGACCGTCAATACTCTCCTTCCCCTCTCCCCACATCCAGTCCATTGTGATGCCCGTCCATTCTACCTACTAGATTGTTTTTTGCAATCTCTTCCCCTTTTTTCTCCACTGCCCTCATGAACCTAAGCTACTGTCATCTTTTGCTAGCCCCTCTCCATTCTAGCCTTCACACTTTGGCAAGAAAAACAGTGTTAAATGCCAATTATACCATGTCATTTCCCACATTTGAAATCCTGTGTTGATTTACAGTTCTTTGGGTAAAATCTATAATTCTCCAGGAATTCTCAACTTCCCGTCTTCATCTGGTCCTTTCCCATCTCTCCAGCCTTGTCTCACTCCACTCTTATCCTTCCTTCTCCCTTCAGCTTCCAAAAACCCTCTTTCCTCCCATCTTAAAACACACATTTGAAAGTGGGTTAGCCTGTCAAACATCTACTGTGGGCCAGGCACCATGGGAATTTCAAAGCTGTCTCAGTCACAGCCCCTGCCCTCCAGGAGTTTCCAGTCATGGGAAAACAGGAGCCCAGCTATACCCATTAATATAAAGGAAAATGTGATAAATAGCATAATAAATGTACACACAGGGGAGCTCAGAGGAGGAGGAGAATGGAGATACGATGTACAGTGAAGGCCTTGGCAATGTGATCTGTGTAGGATCTGGAGGACCAGCTGTTCCCAGATATGCCTGGGATAACAAGGGTTCTAGAGAAGGATGAATGAAAACAGGAGACGTAACAGTTATGTCAGGCTGATCAAGAGAAAAATGGTATCGAGAAAGAAGTGTGTTCAACGTCAAGTTCTACAGACATTCAGAAGTCATAGGCACTTAAGTCTGACGCCATTGTGGATCTTTGAGAAAGTAGTTTCTGTAGAAGCCAGATCTCAAAGGGAACAGGAGTTCATGTGCAAGTGAAGACCGGCTATACAATTCTATTGTGTCAAGAAGGTTGGTAATAAAGGAAGAAACCAGGATAGGAAGAAGCTTGAGAGTTTAGTGTTACTCATCATAGGAGGACAAGGCAGGCGAAGACCCAGCTGAGATTATGGCAAACTAGTATCTGTTGCCTCAGACCACAGACGGTTGGTGGAACTCTCGGACAAGGAAGGAATAGAAGAAAGAGGGCTGTTGGCATCTTAGACTTACCTGGAGAGCCCCTCCCCAGTCTGGGGGCAGCCTTGGGGACCAACAGGAGGCAGGGCCTCCGAGCCCCGCTCTCAGCTTGAGCTGTAAAAAGTGCAGAACAACAGAAGCTGGTTGTAAAACTTAAGCAGATCAGACACTATAAAATACTTTGTAATGCGCCATTGAGGCGACCAAATAAGAGGCTTGAATAAATTTATATTCCAATTGCTAAACATTACAGTCAATTTAAAAACCCACAAAAGTTTTGCTGAACAACTGTATAAATTAGAATGGATCTGTCGCGTTGTACAGTACCTAATAGACTGAGACATGAAGCAGTCGGCGCTCACTCCCTCTCACCTGTTAAATCATCTTGAAATAGATCTGCTTGCTCAACTCCTCGTTATTTTTCCTTTCAAAAAACACTGTGAGGTAATTCTCAGGTTAATGTGAATTTTGTCTATTTGTTATTTATCTGCATCTTTTCACCTCAAGACAGAAAAGACTAAAAGCTGTCAGGGCCAGGAATTCATCACACCTGAACCTGTCTCCTCCCTTGGAAGAATCCCACCTGACTTCGGGGATGTTTCTCTTCCACTGAGCGGTAGTGAAATTATCAGCTGGCGGCCATTCTATAGAAGTTGAAATTGATACATACACACACACACACACACACAGGCACACACATGTACATGTGCATACACACACACACACAGAGGCACACACAGAGACAATAAACTGGAAGAATAAGAAACCAGGCCAAGAGCCAAAGAAAGACAATTTTGTGTCTGTCCCCATCATAGATGTTCATATTTAAACATGTTCACATTTAAATGCGGGAGTCAAACAGTAGAGCAAAGTACAGTGCTAATGAAATTCTCACAACAATCCTATGAGATCGATACGACTGTTACCCACCATCTTTCAGGCATAGTAACTGATATCTAGAGGGGTTAAGTAATTTGTTCAATAGCACACAGCTAGTCAGTGGCAGTTCTGGGATTTGAACTCAGATTTCTCCAAGCATACCATGTAGAAGACAGCTGGAGTGCGGGCAACTCAAGAGCAGATATGAGACTAACTCCCTCTTCCTCTAATCTGTTAGTGGAAGATGGTCCTGAAGAGGGGAGAGGCTGCAGGTGGGTTACTTGTCTGCTTCTCCCACTAAGTAACAGAAACTCTGGAAAGAATCTCCATCTTCCCATAGCCTACTCGAGATTCTCTGTCCAGGCAAAGCAAGATTATTGTACGGATGGAACATAAAATTTTAAAGAACATCCAAGGATAGAAAAGAAGTTCAGTTGTACCTAATGGGGTCTGGAATCTCTTCTATCCTTACTGTTAACTGAAAAATTCCTTTTGGGCTCCTTTGTTCAAATTCCCCCCAAAAAAGAGATGAATCTAGTTCACCTTCTTTAGGTCTGACCATGAAGCCAGCTTATGAAGCGATTGATCTTGGGCCACAAACCTATCCCTGGGCCAATATGATGAAAGGAGGTGGAGCTGGAAGGAGGATTTCTCACATAGTATGAGACACGGCTGCCTGGGCAGCAGGAGCCATGGGTAAGCTGTGAGTTTCCCTTGGAAATGAGGAGACAGAATGGGAGGATGGGCTGAAATGGACAGGGTGACAGATCTAATCGAGATGTGAAATACCTTGCCCAGGTGTTTCAGTTACCTCCCTTTCTGTATGGATGAGGAAACCAGGACTCAGGGAGGTCAAAGGACTGCCTAAGGTCACCCAACTTGGTTGTAGCTGAACTGGGACTAGAACTTGAACTCTCTTCTCTCCCAGTCTAGTGCTCTATCTTCCAGAAGTGAGTTAAGTACCAAAGAGAGCAAGGAAAGAAAAGTCTCAGGCCACTACTCAGAAGAGCATGATGATGTCAGGAGGAAGGGTGAAGTTGGCCCGGGTGTGCCCACAATGGATACGACAGAAGCTGGCCAACCCCCTGCAGACTCAGATCTAAGCTAAAAAACCCGAGAGGGGTTTGGGGAACAGGGTGGGGCAGGGCATGAGTGTATGTGCTGGGGTGGGAATAACTGGATTTTAACTCTGCCAAATCCAAAACCATTGCAGATAGGAGTTCCCTGATTTATGAGCCAGGACTTTGCTGATGTCATTTTTTCAAACACCACCTCCCACAGGTCTTTAAGGTGCCATTAATAGAAAGAGATTGAACCTAATCTCCTTTGTGCCACTTGAGGGCAACGCCTACATGTTCCATCTACCAAGACTTCCCACTCTGTTGGCCTTCTGGAAGCTGAGAGAAGGTACAAGTCTCAAGGCCATCTTCTCTTCTTCAAATGGCGGCAGCAAACCCTCAACCTCTCGACATGTTTATGTGTTTAGTTAAAGTCCAGTTGCTTTCTGGTTATCTCAGGACAGGGCAAGGCAAACGTCAGCTATGAAGACTGGCTCACAGGCATTGGGTGAAATCTCCCACAGGGAATGAGAGGGGATTCTTCACAGACAGACCTCGGCTTCTAAGAGGGTCTCCATAGACAAAAGGAAACACAGTCCAGAACACCCACCAGCAAGGGGAAGGCCCAATACTTGTTGCCTGGCCTTTCTGAAGGGTGGGAGACAACACTCAGAAATCCAAGGAAGCAGCAGGCAGCCATCACTGAGAAGGTGAAGAGGCCAGCAAGCAGCAGCTACCATGGAGACGTGCAGGACAGAACTCCACGCTCGGGCAGGTAACCAAGAAGAACAAGCCAGGGCCCCTGGCACTAAGAGCCTGGGAGGCTCAGGGCCAAGGGACAAGTCTAGGTCCAGCTGGAGCTGACCTTTTCTACCTGGAGGGCTAGTTCCAAGCCTGGGCCCCTCCAAGCAACCTCTGACTTTCTCTCCTTACCTCCACATCCCTACACACCTACAGACTTCCCACCTGGATGTCCCACAGGCACCTCAAGGTGTCAAAGTGGAACTCATCATCCTCCCCCCATAACAAGCTTCTTTGAGTTCTTTATCAGAAGACGGCGCCACCCTCCACCTTGGTAGGCCAACAAGACTTCTCCAAATAGTCCCAACTCTGTCTTGTCCCTCAGTATTTATGCCTCATTGGTCCCAGACATACCAATTCTGATCCATTCCCTCTGCCGCTGCCTCAGGTCAGGCCCTCATCATCTCTCACAGCTTGGGTGACAGCTTCCCAACTGGCCTCCCTGCCCTGATGATGCCCTTCCAAAGCTTCCAGACTCACACTGCCACCGGCGTTAGCTCTCTGAAACGCCAATCTGACAGTGTCACCTCTCTGACTTCATAAACTTCAAAACAACAGAACATAAACCACAGAGGACAGATTTGAAGGTCCTTGTCCTCTTGCTCATACCATTTTCCATTTGTCGGCCTGGTGAACTCCCATGCGTGCTTGAACACCCAAGACAAATGTCATCACTTCTGTGAGATCTTCTACAGTTGCTTCCTCTCCACTGTCCTCTTTGGCTAATTAATTCCATTCTCTTCTATACGCCCTTTGTACTTAGTCTACAGGCTTCCACCGCACCCTTCACAACATGGTGTTATAATTATTAATCTATCATTTGTCTCCTCCACAAAACAGCAAGCACATTGGAGGCGGGCACTATCTTTGTATGGCCGGTAGCTAATATATAGTAGGTGTTCAATAAATGTTGAACTGATTCAGGCAAGAACCCAGTTATTAAAGGTAACAGAAGAGGTGAGTTGATGTTGATTACTGAGCTAGAACCCCTCAAATGCCTCTAACATAATGTTGGGAATGGTCCTAGAAAGCAAGTAAGTATTTGGGTAAATTAAATTTAGTTTTGCTTGCCCTTCTCCGACAATTGCCTCCTGTCTATAGCCCCAGCTGAAGTAAGAAGTTAGAGGCCAAATTTGTGCCATACAACCCTACCCCTTTGACAATAGTTGATTGGACCGGAAACAGATAGTTGACCATGTGTACCCGAGACCAATTCTCAAAAATCAAAGGAATGTACAACATCAAGGCCAGCATTGGCTTTATATCGAGACAAAGCTACAGGGAAGAAAGTTAGGACAGAGCTCAAAATAATGATGACATGGCAATGGTGACACAATAACAGCTACCATTTCTAACATTTTCTATATGCCACATATTGTACTAATTGATTTTACCTGTTACTTAAATACATCTTTACAACAAAGCTGTGAAATAGCTATCTCGATATTCTTTCCATTAGTTTCTCCTCCCCTTTATTTTAACGTAAATCAGAGTTGGTTGCTATTGCTTGCAACAAAAAACCCTGACGAGTACACATTTGATAGATGGGGCACCGAAGAAGACAATAGAACTTTGAGTTAATACAGGTAGAAAGCAGAGGTCTAAGCCTGAAATCTAGTCCCTCCATCTTCAGGACCTGATTACTAACACCTTGTTATCATTTGTGGTTCCAGTCTCATTAGGCCTTTCTCTATTTTATTTTTGTGATACCTGCATCTTTTATTGGAGATAGTTTATAAGCTCCTTCTCTGTTGCTAAATTCAAAATGAAATAAAGGAAGTCTGGAGAAAAGGAAGAACTAGACAGAAGGTCACAAAAGCAGGAACTCAGTGACTTCATGACAGAAGGTCATGAAAGCAGGTAGTCAGGTAAGAGCTATGGGGAGAGGAAAGTGGCCAGAGCTGGGAGCCAAGCAGAACCCGCTGCTCCCCATGCTCAAGAACAGGGGTCACATCTGCAAAGCTGCCCAGAAGAGCAGACATCGACAGCACGGAAAGGGCAACTAGAACTTCTCCCTGTGTCCAGAGCAGAGATTCGCATGATCAGGGAACTCAGCAGAGAGGAGAGGAGAAGCTGAACTGGTTCATTTTTAACATCCCAAAGCTCCCAGGGCTGCATCAGGACACCGGAACCCCAAATCAACCACTAAGGAGCATTCTTAGTTTCTTACCCACAAACCCTCCTTGGCAGCCAATCTGGGTTTCCTAGAAATGCCTTTGGCATGAGTTACCTCAAAACCTCCCCAGAGAGGAGCCATTGTGACAGGGTTAGCTCACCTGTTTGCTAGCAAGGCTCTGTGTCTAACAGAAAATCCCAGGAACCTGAGGGCAACCCCTGGGAGGCCTCTGAACAGATATCCCTCCAGGGTATTGGAGGAAGTCACCACTAGCGGGCCCCACTGAGGCCCCATTGTGGTCCAGAAGGGACGCAGGCAGGACGTGGCCTGGGGGGTTCAGCTAGTCACACAGGAACTCTAGAGACCAAGGATAGGCCAAGCAGGTCTTGTGTTCTTCTTTTTTTTCTGATTATTTTATTGAGGTCATATTGGTTTATAACATTGTGCAGTTTCAGACATACATTATTATACATCAGTTTCTGTATAGACAACATCATGTTCACCACCAATAGTCTAGTGTTTATCGGTCACCATACATACGTGCTCCTTTACCCCTTTTGCTCACTCCCTCACCCTCTTCCCCTCTGGGAACCACTAATCTGTTCTCTTTATCCATGTGTTTATCCTCCACATATGAGTGAAATAGTATTTGTCTTTCTTTGTCTGGCTTATTTCGCTTAACATCACACTCTCAAGGTCCATCCATGTTGTTGCAAGTGGGGTGATTTTGTCTTTTTCTATAGCTGAGTAGTGTTCCATTGTATATATATACTACATCTTCTTCATTCCTCAGTCACTGGGCACTTGAGTTGCTTCCCTGTCTTGGCTGTTGTGAATGCCGCAGTGAACATAGGGCTGCATAAGTCTCTTTGAATAGCTGATCTCAAGTTCTTTGGATAAATACCCAGTGGTAGAATAGCTGGATCATATGTTATTTCTGTTTTTAATTTTTTGAGGAATCTCCATACTGTTTTCCATAGTGGCTGCACCAGTTTGCACTCCCACCAGCACTGTATGGAGGGTTCCCTTTTCTCCACATCCTTTCCAACATTTGTTATTTGTTGTCTTGGTAATCATAACCATTCTGACAGATGTAAGGTGATATCTCATTGTAGTTTTGATTTGCATTCCCTAATAGTGATGTTGAACATCTTTTTATGTGCATGTTGGCCATCTGTATGACAGCCACACACAAAAGAATGAGAGTAGACCATTATCTTACACCATACACAAAAAGTAACCCACAATAGATTAAAGACTTGAAGGTAAGACCTGAAATCATAAAACTCCTAGAAGAAACTACAGGCAGTATACTCTTTGACATCGTCTTACCAGCATCTTTTCGAATACCATGTCTATTCAGGCAAGGGAAACAAAAGAAATGATAAAAACTACATCAGACTAAAAAGCTTCTGCAAGGCATAGGAAACCATGAACAAAACGAAGGCAACCCACCAACTAGGAGAAAATATTTGCAAATCTTATATCCAACAAGGGGTTAATTTTCAAAATACATAAAGAACTCACACAACTCAACAACAAAGAAAACAACCTGATCAAAAAATGGGCAGAGGATATGAACAGACGTTTTTCCAGTCTTGAGTTTTTCTAAAAAAACCACAAGCCTTCGAGGCTGAAACACACTTCTGCCCTTCTCTACCCTGGGTCGAGTGAGGTTGGAAACTGAACTTGGCCATCTGATACCTGAGCCTAAGTTCTAAGCCATTAAACCATGCAGGCTGCATTTGTTAAAGAGCTAGGCTTACTGTGTTTTTGCACTGTGCTTGGAGCTATACCAGGCATTAAGATACTGCCCTTAGGCTGGAGGTGGGCAGCAGGAGAGAAAAAAATAGGCCATTGTAATATAAGGACTGACAGGCAGAAGTACAGAAAAGTTAGGGCACACAAGCCTGTTTTGGGGTCAGGGACATTCCCTGGGAAGGGGCAGCAGGCAGATGAGAATGGGGCATGGGTACAGATGAGGAAGGGGGAACAGCATGCACAGAGACCCAGGGAAGAGAGTACTTGTGTAGTCTCTTCAAAAGCCATGTGCAGCTACACAGGGCTGGCATGGACAGGAAGAGAGACCTGTGAGCCACAAGGCTGGAGAGTGATACAGGTGGGCCTCCATCCTGGGGACAGTAGGACCGTGGAAGATTGTTAAGTCGGGAAGTGCCTTGACCAGATGTGCGCTTTGAATATGACTGTGGCTTCTGTGAAAAGACTGGATAGCAGGAGGACACAAGGAGGGTGCAGAAACACCAGTCAGGAGAGTCTCGTGAGAGAGGACGGGAGCGAGGACCCTCCACTGTTTTACTCTCAATGCCTGGTCACTAATCCACTTAAATGCTTGATGAGCCGATACAATGCATGAAGAGGTTGAAGGAGGAATCCACGGGCAGTGGAGGGCAGTGGAAGGAGAGGATAAACACCAAAACCACCACCAAAAGTCAGGGAAAAGGGGAGACGGTGGTGACTCTGAAAACAATTCTGATTAGTAACAGTAACGAACTTGATAAGGTTTGGGAAAATAAGGTCTTTTTCACAAAGTTTAAAAACTAGTAGCACCAAGCAAGAATGAAATAAAAGAATTGTGATGATTGATAAAGTGTTGAAGCGGCACAGTTGTGTTATGAGAATGTATTCCTCTTACTTATTTACTGAAAATGTGATAGTGAGAACAAAGCTAGATTACTGACAATAATAGAAATAGATAATTTAAACAAAGTTGTTATCAGAGCTGGGAGCAGCAGCCTGTGTGCTTGAGGCAGATCACCCGCCTCCTAAAGCTTCATTTGCCTGTCAGCTACTGACTCCCTTAAGGACTCATCTAGATCACCTCAACTCCGTAGGTTTTTGTTTGCAGTATCTCTGAAGCTACTTTCTAAAGGCCAATAATGTATTCATTCCACTTATCTTCAGAAACTTTCAAAGCGGTAGAGCAAATCAGAAGAAAGTTTGGGAAGCGATGGGAGAGTGGGACTGGAAAGTGTGAAGGAGACCCCAGTGGCCCTGGGCACGGGGGGGAAGCCACAAAGTCCTTCCATCCAGGACAAGGAAAGACCACAGGCTCAGGGTGCTGGGCTCCAGGTGCAGAGAATTTAAGGTCTTTCTCCTTCATTTTTATTGAGAGAGAAATTAGAGCCCAGAAGTCTAAACTTATTACTCCTTCATTTAGAACCCTTCCAAAGATCCCCATTGCCTCTTGGATCCAGCGTGAACTCTCTTGCCTGGATGAACGCCCTTGTGCCTCCCTATCTCTCCCTCCTCCCCCCCCCCCCCCCCCCCCCCCCCCCGTGGCCTGGTTCTTACCTCTGCTGCCTTATCCAATGGCGATACTAGGACCGAGCCACATTTGGGAGAGAGGTGGCTTTAGAGATTAGACTAGTTTTTTTTATTGCTGTATAAAAAATTACTGCAACTCAGCAGCTTAAAACACCACACATTTGGGGCTGGCCCCGTGGCCTAGTGGTTAAGTTCACGCGCTCCGCTGCAGGCGGCCCAATGTTTCATTGGTTCGAATCCTGGGCGCGGACATGGCACTGCTCATCAAACCACGCTGAGGCAGCATCCCACATGCCACAACTAGAAGGACCCACAACGAAGAATATACAACTATGTACTGAGGGGCGTTGGGGAGAAAAAGGAAAAAAATAAAATCTTTAAAAAAAAAAACACCACACATTTATTACCTCACAATTTCTGTGAATCAGTAGTGTGAGCACAGCTTAATGGGTCCTCTGCTTAGGATCTCACAAGCCTGTCATCAAGATGTCAACCAGGATTGGGTACTCTCTGGAGGCTTGACTGGGGAAGCATCTGCTTCCTAGTTCTCATGGTTGGTGGAAACATTCAGCTCCTTGTGGCCATAGGATTTGAGGCAGCTTGTTTATTCAAAGCCAGCAACAGAGAGAAGAGACTCTAGCAAGATGCATGTTACAATCTTACATAATCACATAAACATGATCATATACATTCCATTGCTTTTCCCATCTTCCATGGGTTAAAGTCAAGTCACAGGTGCTGCTCACCCTCAAGAGGAAGGGATTATACACAGGTGAGGATCACGAGGCCACTTTATGCCATCCACCCACAGGGCCTCTGACCTGCTGCACTAAAGCTCTGAAGAGTCTTCCCTCCGGGCAGGTTGTGGTAGGAGAAGGTGGACAGTGTCATCTTCCAACACAAACATTAATCACAGTGCTTTAAAGACTATTTGTTTTTGTCTCTTACTAGACCTGAAAGCCTTAGAGGGAGGTACCATATTTTCATACCAAATCTAGCATCACAACTGCACACAGCGTTCTCTCAATACAAATTTATGACTGAATGAACAAGACAGACTGGTTTTTTGGATGTACAGGTATCAATAAGAACACCTATACAGGTTTCCTGAATCCTGGTACAGTTTTTGCGACATACTTGTGCTCATGTGGTGTTTCCCTCTCATAAGGTTTGTAGAAGTTCTAGTAATTGTTTTGACCATCTCAACCCCTGGATATAAGCATAGTTCAGAATATAAGCTGTCCCAGAAGTCTTATCTTTTATAAACGCCTCTATTTACAAAGTGACATTCTCGTTACTGTTTTCTTGGTGACAAATAAACTTGTGTTACGGGCCAAGTTTCGCAAATATTACCTAGAGGCCTCCATGCTATAGGAAGGACGATGGCTCATGGAGACACTATTCCACGGATATGGTCAACTATAAATCAACTGAGGAGAGAGGGGTTAAGGTAGGACTTTGGCTCTAGCTTCCAGCTCACTCACACTTTCCTTGGGGATTATAATCCCTTAGACTATCATCTAACTTCCCCATGAGAAGACCCATGTGAAAGCCCTTGCAATATGAGCCTTTGCAAGGAGGAACGAGAGCTGTGTCTATACAGACTCTCCTGAGCTATTCTCAGGTGCAAAATAATAAGTAGAGAGAAAACCCATTGACTTAACCTTCCGTGTTGGAAGTTTAATACGTTACATATTCTACCAAAATGCTTAATTTGTTGTTTTCTTCTGGGCATGTGCCAATTAAACATCTATTGTGTGGTGCCCATGTAATGCCAACTGGTTCAATCCCACTGCTACCTTACAAACCAGTAGATGAACATGCTCTGCAGGAGTGTAAGAGGTGAACAGCAGCACGCACTCGCGTGACAAGTCTAACAAATTTAAAAAGGCTTATAAACCATTACATTTCTTTAGCTCCTGGGAAATCAAGCAAATTGAAAACTCAAATTCACATATGGCACAAATATTCTTTGTTTATACCACATTCCACCTGAAACCAAAAAGACTTTCGGTTCTCTTCCCAGAGGTGTAGCAGAATAAAAGGTTACAGACAGGGGCCTGCCCGGTGGCGCAGCAGTTAAGTTCGCATGTTCTGCTTCTCAGTGGGCCGGGGATCGCCGGTTCAGATCCCGGGTGCGGACATGGCACTGCTTGGCACGCTATGCTGTGGTAGGCATCCCACGTATAAAGTAGAGGAAAATGGGCACAATGTTAGCTCAGGGTCAGGCTTCCTCAGCAAAAAAGAGGAGAACTGGCAGTAGTTATCTCAGGGCTAATCTTCCACAAAGAAAAAAAAAAGTTACAGACAGTCTTCATATTTTAAGGTATATAAAACAAAACTCCCTCTGCACCTGAAGTTTACTACCTAGAAGGAGAGCCATAAGGTACATTATTAAGTAAATAAATTGAGCAATCTCGAGGGTTAAGTATTATGGTAGGCTGAAAAATGTCCCCCCAAAACGATCTATGTCTAAATCTCTGGAACCTGTGATCACTACCTTCTACGGCATAAAGGACCACAGACGTGATTAAATAAGGATCTTGAGATAGATTTTCCTGGATAATCCAACTCAGCTTTAAATCATCTGCACATATCCTTATGACAGGGAGGCAGAGGGAGATGTGACACACACACACACACACACACAGAAGAAGAGGCAGTGTGACAAGGGAAACAGGGGTTGAAGAACACAGCCACAAGCCGAGGACTGTGTGTGGACAGCCCCCAGAAGCCGGAAGAGGCCAGGACTGAACTCTTCCTTAGAGCGGGGCCCTGCCCACATCTTGACTGTAGCCTAGAGATTTGGGGCCTCTGACCCCAGAAACATGAGAGAATAGATTTCTGTTGTTCTGGGCCACCAGGTTTGTGGCATTTTGCTACAGCAGCCACAGGAAACTAACAGAAGCACCACGAAGAAAAGAATGCAGGGGGGGTTAGAACATAACCGGGAAGGGGGGCAGGCAGCCATTTTGGATGGGTGGCTGGGGAGAGTCTGAGGAGATGCTGTGAGAGCTCCAGGCTAACGGTGAGAAACAGCCAGGTGAGAAGACAGGAGGACCACTTGTGTGGGCTGGAGGGAGGTCATGGGCTCCTGATAAGGACGATTTTCATGGAAAGGTGAGACCTATTCGGACTGGGTTCAAGAGAGAATGGAAGGAGATGAACTGGAGACAGAATAGAATTCATTCTGCTCTAAAGGGAGCGGAGAAAAGGGACAATAACTGGAGGGAAGCATGGGGCCAAAGGCCTATTTACACGCTTTGTTTAGTTTAGTAATCACCATGATGCTGAAAAAAAGATGCATTTAAACTGAGGCTTACAGAGGTTCTGTGATCTGCCCACAGTCACATGGCAGGAAAATGATTGAGCAAAAATTCAAAATAGCTTTTTTTTAACTCTTAGTACAAAATTCTTTACAACATAATAACAAATAAAAATGGCTTATACCTGGATGAAGGTGAGCTGAGCCTGTGTCCCCTGAGCCACTGCAAACCACTAAAGACCCAGGCTTCCCAGCACAGCTCTGCCACTGGAAGTCCCAGTGGAGACATTGCACCAACATTCCTGACCAGGAGCTTGGTCCATAAAGACACGTTCAAGGACTGAACGGAAAGTAAGACTTTTCATCTTCGTGTATTGCACGAGCAACTCCAAGGATTCTTAGTGAGGAGAATGTTGTTGTTAATGATAAAAAGAAAATATTTTGATTACAAATGTTAACAGACTAGACAGAATAGACAAATGAAAGATCTGTAGCATATGTTCCAGTGTTAAAGAAGAGGGAACGTTTCAGAGGACCACCAGTAAAGCTAGACTGAAGAAAAACGTAGGAATATCAATTTAACAACAAAATTGATCATAAGCATCCAGTAGGTGTTCTGATCGTATTGGGTGTGAATTCGGCTGGGTTTGCACAATTCTGCAGTAGTTGTTGAAATGCTGAAGGAAGTGAGAGATACTTCGGGCTCAACTTTAACAACTGATCTTTATGACGTATAGATGAGAGTCCCTACTTCCCAGGGTTGTTAAGAGGATTAAATGAGATAAATATGTATGAACCCCTGGCTATCACCTGTCCAAATGAAGCCAGCACATACGTAGTATTCTCTTCCTCCTCCTCCCTATTATCAACCATGAGCCACAGGCCCTGGAGATCTGGCTCCACCTACCCCTGGACCACATTTCCACCCACTCTTCCTCCTGTTTATGCTCCAGCTACGCTGACCTTCTTTCTGTTCCTTGAACACACCCTGCTTGCTCTCACCTGAGAGTTTCCCCTCAAGCTAGAAAGCTCTCCCTCCTGATCTTAGCAGGAAGGATTCTCTCTCTTCATTCAGGTCTGAGCCCAAATGCCGTCTTCTCAGAGAGCCGTTCCACAACCACCGCATTAAACCCCCTCCCAGTGGTTCACCCTAAATCACAGCACCTTATTTTATTTTCCTCATAGCCTCGTTTTCTGGAATGACCTTCCTGTCTCCCTACTGATGGCCAAGACCTGGGCTGTCAGATTTCTTGCTTCTCACCCAGCACCTGGAATAGCACCTGGCACAGAGTAGCGGCAGTCGAGAAATACTTGATGGAGTGAATCATTATCTATGTATGGAGTATACACACAGCTACTTGATGGACTGGTATCCTATGTTTGTGTGTGTGAATACAGATGAACTGGGGAGAAGAGAATGAGCACCAAGTCATATGGCCTCAGTTTAAACCCAACTTTGCCACTTGAGCTGTATGATCATAGCTAAGGTGCCTCGGCTCTCTATCCCCACTCCCTGTCTGGCAATGAGGGGTAACAACAATCTCCCTGGTATCGTGAGCAATAACTGAAGTGCTCCAAGTCAAGCACTTAACATAACGCTAGATACAACACAGAAAACTCTTAATAACTATTAACATGTTTTTCTTGTCAAACAAAATTGTTATCACATGAAATCATGCTGTAAAACCCTGCCCAGCCTTAGCGAGCTATCATGACTACAGGAGCAAACTCAAAAAAACGACATATTCTAGGAATTCTAGGATACCCAGTTGCAAGGACGCGCAGTTGTCAGGCCCTGAGGTTTTACCAAAGTTAAAGGTTGTATCTCGTCTAATGCTGAAAAGCCTTTGGCAAACATTTATAATTTGGATTATGAAAATTAGGGATAAAAAAGATACATCCAAAATATCATAAAAACTCACCACTTATGAACCACTTCGTATAGAAAAATATCAGCGAACCCCAAGCTCCAGGGGCCCGGCCGCCCACCCAGCTCTACTCTCCAACAAGTTGCACAAAGTCAAGGTTGTTTGTACAACAGGGCAACTGGTCAGGTTCTGGCTGCTCATTTTCCCAAGTTAGAGAAAATGCTCAGAAGTTAGAAAGAAAGGAGACCCAACAGCCATTTTCAGGAGAATTGAAACTTATTTCCAGTCCTCAGGACCTGGGCAGCCAGTTGCAGAGCTGACAGGCAGAGGACAACACCCTGCTGGAAGCGAATCGAAGAACTAGGATACATGGAGCTTCTCACAGGCAGAGAAGGCAGAGCCCTGCAGTGAAGTGTTCGCGCAGAGCCACACACAGACCTCTATTGACACAGGAGTTTAAGTCTGTTAAGCTGTTTTCTTCACCTAAGTGCCTTTTCAAGGCTTATTTCTAACTTATTAGGAAAATCTGTAGGAAATGGGAAAATCTCAGCAGCTCATGTCCTTCCAGACGTGTCGACTTCCTCAGAGCTGTAGCTCCTGCCTGGTATGCTTCATATAAAAGGTGCCCCCATGAATGCCTGATAAAATCCTGGGGCTCAGAAGAAAGCCCAGAAAACTGATGTGACTTGCTCGAGGCAGAACCATGGCTACAAATAGGCTTCCTGTTTCTAGATTGACTGTTAAATTCATTTTGCTAATTAGCAAGTGCATTTTGATCCATTTGCGATCCATTGGACCAGAGGATGACAGCTGAGGAAACTCTCCATTTCTTAGGCCTAAATATCTTAGTCTGTCTGCAGAGCCATTTGTAACAAGATGACTCGGTCCAAACTCAGGTTTGAAAAAGCAGCACAGTGCTCTATTTTCTTCAAATCCTTCTGTTTTCCTACTGAAGCTGTTATTCAGTCTCAATAATAAGTGGGGCTTCCTTCCCCTTACTCCCACCCCATGGTTGGGCCAAGTTCTTGGGAGTTTCATACACCACCAAAGATTGCCTACTGCCCCCCTTATCAATCCACACTGGTCATCACCAAGGCATGAGCATCTTTGATGAGGCTGGAAACCCTCATCAAAGCCCCAGGATCCATCCTCCCAAAGCTGTCAGCGGAGGTCCTGCAGGCTCCTTGGGGCAATGCCACCAAGCACTGTTCCTGTGCTTGCTATTCTCTCATCCACCTGCCAACTTTCAACTCCCTCTGGCCTCGGGGCCACCTCACCTCCCCAGCACACCCTTCTCTCCCCTCACCTCTCGGATGCACAGCATCATCTTTTCAAGAAGCTTGGCATGTTAAGAAAAAGGGAAGAAGAGGCACTGACTTCAAGCAGCTTCTGCTTCTTGGTTCTGCAAAAACCCCTCAGGCAGAAAATACTAGGGGTCTAGCTACCTTATTAAAATTCAAGAGAGGAAAACAATGTTCAGCAAACAAAATTCAAGTGAGTATCTCAAAACATCACTCTGCTTCACCATCACAGGCCATGCTGCCTCTGGCTTCCTGCTGCTAGCATATTAAAATTTTCGGACAGCTAATGGGAAAGAGCTTTAGTTAGACACCCAGGAGAGTTTGACTTAAAGTGTGAATCCTTTGTACGTGCATGGACACACAAACATACAATTTTGGAACAATACAATATTTATGCTTGTATATGTATAAAAGTTTTGAAGATCTATTTCAGAGCTCTTTAGAACTCTTTCACAAGTAAGGGTCAAATCAACATCAAACTATTTTTAAAATACTGTCCATAAGCATAAACTCTACGCCGTTACTGCAAGTCTCACCCAGAGGGTTAGCTGCACCGGTCAGGAATATACACCCCAGTTGCTGTTAGCTAAACATTTTATCAAAAAGTCTCTATTCCAGAAGTAGCTACCACAAGCTCTTCACTTATCCTTTTCTCATCAATACCTGACACTTTGCTAATACAACAGATGTTCAGATTGGGTTCTCATTAGTGAAAGTAATGGTATCCAATATACGTGCAGTAGCTGAACTATTTTAGAGACATTCCCAACCCTTAAACAAATAGGGATTAAGAATTAGGAACTGTGCTGTCCAATATGGTAGCCACTAGCCATATGGGGCTATTGAGCAATTGAAATGTTGCTATTTCCACATGTTAAAATGATAATATTTTGGATACACTGGGTTATATAAAATGTATTACTCAAATTATATGTCTATTTTCACTTTAAATATGGTTCACATTATATTACCATTGGACAGCACTGGTCTCAAAGACCCTTTAACTGTGGGGATGGTGCCCTGAGTTTGATCCCTAAATGGTCTGGGGTCAGGTCACTGGTTTGGTGGATGCTATGCTCCCAATAGAACCACCTGACCTCGTTAGCTGAATCCTGCCGTTGGAATAGTGACCCATTTAACCCAGGCATCGTGCACTGTTGTAGGCACTGGGGCGGACAGAACAGAGGTCAAAATAATCAAAACATTTGATGCTCACAGAGCTTACGAATGAGGTGCTTTTGTGTCAATTTACTAAAAAGTGACCTTCTGACACAATTTGATCAGAAAACTTGCCTTCTTTGTAACCTGGTACTGAAGTTGCAACGGAATAGCTAAACCTTGCCTATTGCAGGATACTGCCTTTAGATCAGAGGCTCTGGCCCTGGACCCAGCATGTTAAAGGGCCTTTGTCTGAACTGTTCCAGACACATCCCTCTCCCAAGGCAGCTGTATGTGTCAGAGCCCTGTAGCCTGGTGGGCTCACGACAGTGCTTCTGCAAGCTGATGAAAGCAGTGATGCAATGCAGGGGCCAGAGGTGTACGTCAGTGACCAAAGCCCCAGACGCCCCGAGCTGGATTACAGCCCGGGGTAGACCATTGCCCTGATGTCTCATAGGCCTGGCTCCACAACTATAAATGGGCTGTGTCTTTTTGCACTAAGCCTAACTGTCCTCAGTGGGTTGGGACTTGAAGGCAGTACATCCATTTTCTCCATCATGCTACAATAATGGAGTAGCAATCCCAAGGAACTGTATTTCAATCACATATATAAACTAGGAGATTTATAGTGATCTTTAGGGATAAATAAGTTATATTTATAATACACATAGATATTCTGTATCCTGTGGGAGATTTTTACGGTAATGACCTCCAATGAATCATACCTCCTAGTATCCACACCTTTGCCAGTCCCTTGCCACCTTAACTCTGGCCTTGGCCCGTGACTTGCTTTGGCCAGTGGAACATTGGCAAATGTGACGATGTCAGCAGAAGCTGGGAAAATGCTTGCAAATGGCAGCTTACTCTCTGGCAACCCCAAGGCTACCATGCTGTGAAGAAGCCCAGGTCTTTAAGAGAAAGGCCTAGATTGTCTTCACTGCCCCCAGCAGCCAGCATCTATCTCCCAGCCTACCCACCAGCTGAATGCAACTGCAGGAGCAAGCCCAGGTGAGGGCAGCAGCAGGACTTCCCAGAATTGTGGGAAATAATAAGGTGGTTGTTTAAATGTTTAAAGCCACTAGGTTTGGGTGTGGTTTGTTATGCAGCAATATAAAGCATTTATTAATTGATTACCAAAAATATTGTATATGAAAATGTAGATTTTAGTATAAAGTGAGGTTGATGACCTGCTTTATATAAAGATGTTTCTCTGTTAACATTGAAAATATGATCCTAAGTGTAAAGCATTTGATTTACAGACTAGTTTTCACATCTATTGAATGAGGTAGCCATGAGCTAAGTCCACAGCCTATAGGAACTGCTACACCAATATATGAAGTGTGTCAAACCCTAATCTTAATTTTTTAAAATCTGTTTACCTATAATAGACAAAAAAGCCTTACTTCCTGAAAATCTAAAAATCATTCCAGTCAATTGAATATTTTCTCATAATGCACGTTAGTTAGGGAAGCAAATCCTCCGGGCACAAAACTGTTAGAAAACTCTAAGAGAATGTGAATAAATGCAGAATGAACAAGCACAGACGACAAGCGCTCTGAGAGTTTATAAAGAAGGAGAGGCTCATCTGGGCTGGAATCTTTAGGAAAAGTCTTAGAGAAAAGGAGCTTCCAATTAAACATGACAAACTGAACATATTCGTTCCTTCCTGATTGCTACTACATTATTGCTACTGCCAGTTTTTGTCATTGTTATTGGAGTGGTAACCTTTGACGCAGGTTAGAAGTTGAGGAAATTCGCCTCCCCCCAAGTAGAAGAATCATGGCTGTACGGAACTGAACAGGTAGAAGTCTAGGCTTCAGCAACAGAGAAACCAACTGTCAGCATCTGCCTATCTTATCCGAAACCTGGATATCTTTAGGCCTCTGAACCTTTTTAAAGTCTCTTGAGAATTTTAAAAAGAAGAAATGTTGGCTTTTTAAAAAGCTAACAAAAAATAATCATAATAATTTTAGGCTGGAAGTGGGTGAAACCCAGAAGCAAGCCAGCCCACTCTGCAGGACCACTGCCCTCAAAAACACACTCAGGGAATTGGAGGCACAAGGATCTCTGACAGCAGGGGTAGCAGGCAGAGTTGAAGGCAGGAATGCCTTCCACAGGTCCAATGTCAATTTAAGCAGCAGCCTGAGCCCCCTCAGGGCTGACCCCACGTCCCTCCCTAATCCTGCCCAGGTCTGAAGCTCTGGACTTGGGACACCAAACACAGCCGAGGTCACGAAGTAGTTTTCTGACAGAGGGCTATTACACGAAAATCTTCACATCAAATTAGATCCCTCAAGTGCCCTTTTTCCTTGTCTCCGAGATCACTAGCAGCTACGTGTATATTTTAAAGGCAAGAGATTAACGGTACCATCTGGAAAAAAAGGATCATAAAACAGAAAAGACCTAAGGATACACATAGGCAACGAGCACAGCCTACAAACAGAGCTTCTGGTCAGATCTGATGGACCTTACTCTTAAATAGGAAGGGATAGCCCAAGAATCACTAGCTATTTCAGGGTAGCTTCAAACATGAAAAAAGAGAGTCAAACAAACAAAGAGACTGGAAAAGAAGAGACAGTGCAGGAGCTAGCAAAGAAGTCTAAAATAATATAGCTAACATCTTCAGAAAACATTTCATATCTATTATGCTGTAAGCAAGATGTTTTAAAAAAAAAAAGGAAAGAACATTCAGAGAAAAAGAAGGGAAAATTAAGTGATAGGAGAAATTTTTAAAATTCAAATAGAAGGTTTGGAAGCCAAAATGGAAACAATGTTCCAGAAAACAGAACAAAATTAAATGAGATGCAAAGTAAGAAAAATAAAACTAGAAATTAGTCTCAGAAGTCAATCATCCAAATATAAGGAGTTAGAGAAAAGAAAGGGGGAGGAAGTGATGGAAGAAATAAGAAAGTGTTCACTAAATAAAGGAGTTTCCAGATTGTAAGTACACATCAAGTTACAATAGAATGAATGAAAAAAGATACAATGTGAAATTTTTTAAAAACGTTGGACGTAAAGCTCCTTTAAAAGCTTCCAGAGATGGAAGAGAAATATCAAAACAAAAAATTTGAAATTAAAATGGCATCTGATATATTCAACACTGGAAGTTAAAATAAAAGGGAACGATGCATTTAAAGTTCTGAGGAAAGATGACTTCCAGCCTGGGATTCTATACTCAGACAAATAATCGAGTCTGAGGGCAGAATAAGTTTTGTCAGCTAAGTGAGTCTCAAAAAGTTGACCTCCTTTGTAAATTTCCTCAGGAAGTTACTAGAATCTGTGCTTCAGCAAAGCAATGGAGCAAACCAAGAAAGAGGAAGATGTCACATCCAGGAATCCAGCTGAGGGGAGAAGCACAGGGAATCCCCAGGCTAGCGGTGAAAGGACATCCACGCATCCAAGGATGCCCAGGTGCTGCCCACCTGACTACAGCCAGTCCAGGTGGGAGCCGAAGGACGACTCTCAGGAGGTCTGTCTCCAAGAAAAAGATGATTACTTAGCTATGTTCAGACACATTGAGAGGGGATTTATCCTGCTGTTGGAGTGTTCAGAGGTTCATAGAAAATTAAAAGAAACAATTATTAACTCAAGGGAAAACAAAGAGTTATAGAAGCGTGAAAATGTAATCATGGAATACCGCATGGCGTGGCTCAAATAACAGGTCCACAGGCTTAACAACAAAACCATTGAACACTGGGCCAACCAAAAGGCTTGATAGAAATTTGTTGAGAGAGCGGGGGAAGGGTAAATGTGGGGAGAGGCATGGTATAAATCTCCATTTTTAAAGTATGAATCCAACAATATTCCAAACTTAAATCAAATAGGAAATAGCAGTATAGGTATGCCATCTAGAAATATGGAGGTAAATATCCAAAGAAACAGCTTTAAAAGTCAAAAAATAATTACCTGTTGTAAGTCTGAATGGGGAACAGACAGGGGACAATTTGACTAAAAACTATATACATATAATCAATTAAACATCATCATGTTTTTTAAAAAATCTTTTAAGGGCAACTGAGCAAGCTGGGATCTAGCCAGGTGGAAGGAAGACAAGTTCTGCTCAATCCTGTTCTGTTTAAAGTGAAATGCTTGACCACAGAGCTCAGCGTCCAGTGGGAGAGAGGCATCCCAGCTTGGAACGATGCCTAGGAAAAAGCTGAGAGATCCATTTTTTTCAGCCTTAAAAGAAGATGATGGATTTCAGAAGGCTGGAAGGGAAAAAAGAAGACAGCAGCTCTGGAGAGAAAGAACAGCATGAAAGAAGGAATGGCTCCACATCGAGCGTGGCAAGTGTGACCAGACCGGGAGGATTTCAGCCTGGCTACAGGAGTATTGAGTTGGGGAGCAACATTAGAAAGGCAGAATGGAGCCAGATTCCAGTCTGAGGAATTTGCCAACTCTGGGCCTTTCGGCCAGCATCTAATCTGTGGTTCCTGTGGATGCTGGTATCTCAGAGCCACACACCAAGCAGAAACTTATTCATGAAGCCTCTGAAATTAGGCTACTGCAGACACTGACCTCATCTTCCATCACCCTCACATGCTTTTGGTCTCCCTGCCCCCAAGCTCAGGATTTAATTGTAAGACTACCAAAATTCACCAGGAGGGTGAATTCTCAGCCCTGACACATCTTCTACACCAAAGTCAGGGCCCTGATAGGAAGAAGGAGAACCCTGAGACTTGTAATGGGGTTATCTGGGTAGACACACTTGACAGCCTTGAACCCCAAATTTCCCTGAACCCTGCGGGCCTGTAAAAGTTGCTCATTTCCCCTATTAGAGGATAGCAGCCACCCCTTGTCTGAAGTCAATGCAGAATCTTCAGTCAAGGCAGGTACCTTACTGGGCAATGCTTGCCCTCCCCAGGATCTGCTCCCACAGCTCAACTCGGACCAAGAACTGGGGTCAAATCTCAACATGGTCCACTGGGAGAAGTTCAGGCACGCTAAGGGATGAGAAGGATTACACACTGAAGGAGCTGCAGGAGCTAGCAAAGGTATACCCCCAAGAAAGGCGAGAATTTGACTGGATGTGGATCTTGAAGATGCTGAATCATGGGGAGTAGAATAGAAAGCTGGGTAAGGGAGTTCATCAGTATGGGGATGCTCTTCCAAGACACAAGATTTAACACCCTGATAAGGCCCCAGGGACTTTTCCTAATCCCTTGTTGGAATGGTTCTTACAAGCCTGGAAAATGTAGTGGCCCACGTTAAAGGAAGGAGGATACCAGACCCACTGTGGCAGACTCTGGAGGAAGATGAAAAGGCTCAGAGAAATGGGCATGCTAAAATGGATTGATTATAATCTGCTCACCAGAAAACCCACTATATTCCTTGGGAAAGCCCAGAGATCACTCTGGCTATCAAGACAATATGAAGTGTGCTGGTGACGGGGGGGGTCACTGGCATCATCAAGAAGCTTAGCAGTCGCATTCCTCTGTAAACTGTCCTCTGCAGGCAGAGGATGCTGTTTCGATGTTGGTTCCTGACTAGCTGTGGGGATCGTAGAACTCCAAAACAGCAGAGGGCTGGTAGCAGTGCTTAATTACAAGGAGCTAAGTGATCATAATTACCACCCTGGGCAGCAAAGTCAGAATAGTAGCCAGTGGTGGCTGACCTATATGGATCTATAGAGCGTGGTGTCCCTAGAGACGGGATATACCGATAGCCAAGGGAGTATTGCTTAGTGTTACTAACAGAGACCAAGAATGTAGGAGCAGAAAGTTGAGATCAGCTGCCCCAATAGGAAGTCATGATCCTTTGCCCAATTTCCAGACCCAAGTCAGTTCTCAGAACCAGAATCCACTGATTGAAAGAGAGGACAGACAAGTCAGGGGCACAGACAAATCTGAGCATCAAAGTAATGATAGTAAGGAACTAAAACATATTAAATAAAGTAAAAATCCACGGGCGCTACAATGGTATAAATAAATAAGAGGGATGGGAAAGCTCTTGCAATAGAAAGCCAACCAATCAATGTAGAAGGGATAACGAAATCAGAACTCTCCATGTAACAAGCACCTTGACCCAGGCAAGAATCACCAGTGATTGCCAAAACAGTGCATGACAGTTTGATAAGAAACGGGAGATGATATTCACATAGTCTCAAGTATCACTGCCCCCTAAGATATTTATTAATTACCGAGTGTATAATAGTATCCTGGCAGGTACTTCTTCAGCCAAATTATCACACTTAACATCACCAGTAATGGGACAAATCTATGGCACATGTCTCTTGCTATGATGCCCCGAGAAGGCAACAAGACCACTTCAGTGGTAGTTCTGCCAAAATATGCGTAACTTGAATCCAAACACGAGACAAACAACTCCAAATTGAAGGACACACCACAAAATAATTGGTCTGTACTCTTCAAAATGTTAATTTCATGAACTACAAAGACAGACTCAGGAACTGTTGTAGATTAAAGGACACCAGAGAGATACGACAACTGAACGCAATGCATGACCTTGGATATTCTCTTATTATAAAGGATGTTATTGGGACAATTGGTAAAATCTGAATAGAGTCTATATTTCTGATAATAGTGTCATGTCAATTTCCTGATTTTGATCATTGTACTATGGCTATTTAAGAGAATTACTTGTCTTCAGAAAACATACAATGAAGTGTTTAGAAATAAAGGGTAAGCATGCTGCAAGTTAGTCAAACAGTTCAGGAAAAAAATGTATATATATATATACACACGCACATATATACATCTATCTATCTATGTATCAAGAGAAGGATATAGCAAATGTATTAAAATGTTAACATAAAGGGGCTGGCCCCGTGGCCGAGTGGTTAAGTTCGCGCGCTCCGCTGCAGGCGGCCCAGTGTTTCGTCGGTTTGAATCCTGGGCGCGGACATGGCACTGCTCATCAGACCACGCTGAGGCAGCGTCCCACATGCCACAACTAGAGGAACGCACAATGAAGAATACACAACTATGTACCGGGGGGCTTTGGGGAGAAAAAGGAAAAAATAAAATTAAAAAAAAAAAAAAAAAACTTCATCTTAAAAAAAAATAAAATAAAAATAAAATGTTAACATATGGAGGATGCGGGTAAAAGATACCCAGGAATTTTTTATACTCCTCTTGCAACTTTTCTGTCAGTTTTAAATAATGTAAATGTTAAATATATATATAGGAAAGGAAGCTTCAATACCACATCAGTTGTATATAGTTGTGATTCCCAGAGTACTTCCTAAAAGAAGTCTATGTTCATTTACTCAGATAGCCATGTATTGGAGGGACGAAGAGGACACAGATCTTTTAAAGGGCTGCTGTGCCCAAGGTCCAAGGTGACATTGATACCCAGAAAACTAAAGCACCATTCTGACCTCCTGTTAGAGCAGAGGTATTTGGGATCAGGTAATAAATGGATTTCTCACCCAATCCTACTCATCTCACAGTGGGTCTGCTGGGTCCATGGAGCTACCTAGTGGTCATTTCTCCAGCTTCCAAATGTGTCAATGGAACGGACATACTAATTTACAAAACTCTTGCATTGGACATCGGTCCCTTAAACACTAGGGTAAAAGAATTGTAGAAACTATGCGGGCTCGGTGAATCAAGGAGTTGAAGGAAAGATTTCTTGGACTCTCAAGGTCTGGCAGTAGTGCTCTTTTATTCAGAGAATAGCATGGAGTAGCATGGGGACAGGACCCATGGGCAGTAAAGAGCTGCAGGCATGGGGACAGGACCCATGGGCAGTAAGAGCTGCAGGCCTGGGGACCGGGCCCGTGGGCTGTAAGAGCTGCAATGTGTTGAGGGTTAGAGCTAAATTTATAAGGCATAGGTATGTGAGTTATTTCTTTACAAGACAAAGGAAAGATGATGTAAAAAGTCATTGAGTGGTATCAGTGCAGGTGGGGTCTGGTTATTGGGTGGTCCTGTAACTTTAGATAAAAATCAGATTGGATTAAGTCAGGGCGTCCTATGCTTCCCGGAGGATGATATAGATCGGTATGTAGGGCAGGTCACCTTGGGCTTCTCTCCCTGGGGCAGCCTTGATCCTCATCAGTAGGAAAGGTGAAATGGGATCTCCTGAAATAATTTATTTTAACCCAAATGTCCTCAGGCACCCCCTGTAGACTCAATTCCCACTGAGGCAACATTAATATCCCAGGTTGCCTGGACTATCACCCCCACCTACTGGTGCAAATCTCATCTTCCTCATTCATTCCTGAACGACCCAAAGGGAGCCTCATAGTGCTCAGGAACAAGTGTGCTCATGCCCTCTGCCTCAGTCTCCTCCTCGATGTCGGCATCCTACACACCACAGGAAGATGGTGCCACAATGCTGTGGACCTGAGGCTCCCTGAGTGCTGGCTGCTGTTCTCAAGGCTTCCAGACTCTTGAAATGACAGAGTCCTCCTTGATTCCCAGCTGAAATCACATTGGAGCTTCACTGTTTGAGCATCACTGGGGGGACCAATGCTCTCCTAACCCCAGTTTGTTTTCCAAGCAGACTTGCAGCACAAAGAGCACTGACGAAGAGTCTCTTTAGAGTAGCTGATAGTGTTGATTCATACACCACCGTCCCATTCACTGAGCATTTCATATGGGTATATGTTACCTAATCAACAAGATTGGACACTCCTTCAGGGAACCTACTTCTTCTGTATAGTCAATAATGTGCATAGTGGTACAAGGCACAATGATCATGCTCAAAAAATCCTGGTTAAGTGATCAGCCAATAGAGACCTGGACAAGGTTCCTAAGTCATTGCTTAAAGAGACGAAAGTTTCGTTCCACATGATGGTAGAAGTGACTATAAGTGAAAGTGGAATCTGTTAATTAATTTGATCATAGGAATATCTGCTGTTATTTGGGGGCTACAGTGTACTGGCACCCAAGACCTTTGACAAGTTAAACTAGAAATGAAAAATGGCTGAGATAGATGGTCAAAGCAGTAGAATGCCCCTTGGGCCTGTAAGAAGTGAGTAGACCCTGTTGGTAGGTCTTTACAACTTAAGTGAAAATAGTCCACCAGAAGAGGGTAAGCCACAGGAAACAGAAGAGGGAGAATCTCAGAGGCAAATGTTGGCAGTACCTACTCCCAGCCCTCAGACACCTGGGAAAGATACCCCAAATCATACTTTAAAACAAAAATTTTATACATGCACACACAAGCCCTAAGAGGGAAGCTAATGGAAATACAGTTTTGTCCAGGGGCTGGTTAGCTCAGATGGTGACAGTACATTGCTAAACAGCAGCAACAACCCTTCAGATTTGATTGCTGTGATATTTGTGATAGGAAATTTATACTTGGTCTTCCTCCTGTTCCTGGAACAGAACACAAAACCCTTGGAATTTCCCTCGAAGAGAGCAATAAAGGTAGCTTTTGTTATGTTAATGAGGTGACTTTGGGAAAGCACCTAAGGTTGGGGGTGGTTGCCAGCGGAACCAGTGATTAGAGTGTTGGAAGCTTTCAGTCCCACACCACCCCACCCCACCTCTAGGGAGGGCAGAAGGGCTGGAAATTGAGTTCAATCACCAGTGGCCAATGATTTAATCAATCATGATGATGTAATGAAGTCTCCACAAAAACCCAAAAGGAGAGGGTTCAGAGAGCTTCCTGGTTGGTGAACACATGAAGATGCCAGGAGAGTGGTGCGCTGGAAGAGAGCTCTGTGCCCTTTCCCCATACCTTGCCCTGTGCATCTCTTCCATCTGGCTGTTCCTGAGTTATATCCTTTTATAATAAACCGGTAATCTAGTAAGTAAATGTAAGTGCAATAAAGTAAAACGTTTGAGTTCTATGAGCTGTTCTAGCCAATTAATCAAAACCAAGGAAGAGGTTGTTGGAACCTCCTATCTATAGCCAATTGGTCAGGAGCCCAAGCGGCAATCTGGATTTGCAGTTAGTGTCTGAAGCGGGCAGGGGTGACACTCTTGTAGGACCGTGCCCTTAACCTGTGGGATCCAACGTTATCTCCAGGTAGATAGTGTCAGAGTGAGAATTGAGTTAAACTGTAAGACACCTGGCTGTATCAGAAATTGCTTGGTGGCCCCATCACACACATTGGAATTTGGAATTGGCATCGGAATCACAGTGGTGATCAGAAGTGGGATCAGAATCAGATTTGTCCTCACTCACTCATGAAACCGCTATAAAGAGACTGCTTTGTAAAAGGTATTCCACTCGCTACTTTATTTCCCCAAAGATATATACAAAACCAAGCAAAATAAAACACGCTAATAGCTACAAAGGCGGTTTGTGATGAGTTCCTTGAAACTCACAACATAGTGTAATGGGAAATTAAGACCAAGGATAAAATTGAAGTAGTATTTAATTTTGTCTTGAACACCTAAGATTTGGGCAGGTAAAGGATAGGAGAGCCAAAGTTTCTCCTCCTAAACCAGCTAATTGTTTTTCAGATATACTAGTTGCTACATCAAGAGTAAGTGAGAAAAAACCCACACCACCGCTGGATCAACGGTTCAGAAAGATAAATCCAGCCCATGGTGGACCAAGGATGTCACTGTTACACAAAAAACAGAACAGCGCCCATGTGGGAATAAAAGTTCAGAGCTGCACAAGAGAAAGTCTGGCAGCAAATCAGCTTCTTCCCCCGTGCAGTACCGCACTCTGCACCGAGCAACCTTGAAAGTCCTTCGATTGAAGGGGAAGACATTCGAGGCAGGAGGTGCGGCGCACGCAGTTAAATGTAGTGCTCCCTTGATTTTGTAGCCTTAGAAAACTGGGCCATTCCATTACGACTAATAATGTAGGCAGAGAAGCAAAGACAAGAATGCATTGCTTTTGAAGATAAATCCCCACAGGAAAGCTGCTTTGCTCTGTGTAGGTAGAAACAGACAAAGAGTTGCAAGGAAACGGTCACATCCTCTAACACTTTCATCTCCTTGCTGCCTAGCAACTTTCACAGGGAGAGTGTGGAGAGGGAGCATTCTCACGGCCGCCCAGAGCGAGCAGGCACCGTGTCTGCAATGTCACCTCTTACGAACTTCCCAGCACCATCTCTGCAGAGCTGCCCTGTGACAGCGCGGGCTGCCCCCCACCAAAGGTTTGGGAGAGTGCTCTTCCCTCCTCCTAGCTCCTCAGACAGAATCTTATTTCCGGTTAGTTCTTTGGGCTTTCTCCTCAGGCTGCCAGGAGGAAGAGAAAAGTTGCTGGATTATTTGAAATCAAAGGAATATTATGGTTTAAAAATAAGCAAGAGCAAGCTGAATGGCATCTGTTTGCACCACCCTCTCTCTCCAGTATCTCAACGTGACAGTCCCTGTTTCTGCCGAGGCCAAGGCAGTGACAGCGACCTCAGCTCGCTCACTCCATCATGGGCTCCTCCAGCTCCTAGAAAGAGCTTCCTAATCTTAAACTAAAATTTGACTCTCAGAGATTCTGTGAAAATCTCAGAGATTCTCTAAAAGAGACAAAAAAAGAATAATTGAATAGAAAAATATTTCCCTGAGCAGAGATCGGAAAAATCCGCTAACTCAGAGCAGTATTTTAAAAAAAAAAAAAAAACGACTTAAGGGCCAGCCTGTGGCTGAGTGGTTAGGTTCCCGCGCTCTGCTTAGGTGACCAGGGTTTCACTGGTTTGGATCCTGGGCACTGACATGGCACCGCTCATCAAGCCATGCTGAGGCGGCATCCCACATGCCACAACTAGAAGGACCCACAACTAGATATATACAACTATGTACTGGGGGGCTTTGGGGAGAAAAAGGAAAAATAAAATCTTTAAAACAAAAACGACCTAAATCCAAAATACATGTATCTAAATATATCGTGGGGAATTTCTGATTTTCAGACCTAGTAAACTAACAAATATAGAAAATTAACATTAGCAAAGATTATTTAATAGCAATCTATATGTACACAAATAACTTTGTATTCTTTAGAAAATAGAGACTCTCAAATGCTTCTGGAACAAAATTTGTTTAGGTATTAGATTACTGAAATCCTTTAACACTTACAATATACAATAAAACTGGAAGTAAAAACAAAAACAAACATGCCTACACTAACTGCGTGAAAATCTTCACAAAAAAAAATTCTTGGATTAGAAAAAAATAAACCCTGAAGTTAGAGACTACTCAGAAATAATGAAAATATTAATTACTAAGAGTAAGCATTCAATTGTGTGTCAAACAATTTAACTCCTTTATACTTCATCCTCACAGTAACACTAGGAGATGCATACTGTTATCATCTCCCTTTTTCAGGGGAGGGAACTGAGGCACATAGAGGTCAAACGGCTTGACCACGGTCATGTAGGTAATCAGCAGAATCAGAATCTGAACCCAGGCAGCCTGGTTCTAAAGCACACGTCCTTAACCACTGCACTGTATAATCTCACACAAAAACCCATGGCGGGCGGCCCAGTGGCATAGTGGTTAATTTCACACACTCCACTTCCACCCCCCCACCAGGGTTCACAGATTCCAATCCCAGGATGTATGCACCGCCCATCAGGCCATGCTGTGGTGGCGTCCCACATACAAAATAGAGGAAGGTTGGCACAGATGTTAGCTCAGGGACAATCTTCCTCAGGAAAAAAAAAAAGAAAGGACAAAGAAAAAAACATGGCAATGGCCAAAACCAGAGAGAGGAAAATTCATACCCTTAATACCTTTTTATATTAAAAAAAAAAATGATTAGTTAACACAAGATTGCAGCATGATGGCAGACTTAGTTAATGAACCTACTGCTTCCTTCTGCACTAAATGTCTAGAGGGACAGGGAAGAAATAAAAAGGAAAGGATGTTGCCCTGGCCAAGGATTTACTGGTGTCTGTGTTGATGGTGTTCAGTGAGATGTGCAGACCTGTGTTCACACATACACACAAGCTAAGGATTGGTAGGAATCATGGCTTTGACTAACAAGGCTGTGAGTATTACAGTATCTGTGCATATTGAGTCAAAATTGAGTTCTAAGTCAATCATCTAATTGACTAATCTAATCATCTCTAATGATTTTGATTACAGTAACTTGCTAAATTGCTGTAAATGGGGACTTCTAGGGTGAAGTGTTTAAGAGCCCAGGCTGTGGTGTTAGACCCTGGCTTGAGGCTATGGATATTACTTAACCTCATTTTTCTCTTACGTAAAATGGAAAAATGAGAAAAACAGTAGCCACCACCAACTCTACCATCTCCTGGGGTTGTTGTAAGAAGTGATTACAAAGCACTTAATATGGTGCCTGGTCCAGAACAGCTTCATTTTGTCCTTTTATCTATGTGTATACCCACACAGCCGTGCGAAATAAGAAACTGCTACGAGCAGACCAAAATCAGAAGAATATCCACCCTCCAAAAGTCAAAACAGGCAGAAATAAATGGTCAGAGGAAACTGCAAGACTTCAGATTCTCTGGGCTGGAATATCTGGATGAGCCCTCTTGGAAACAAAACAAAGAAAAACCCAAAATAAAAGAAAAACAGACATACCTTTCTCAAAAGTAAGAGGAGCTAACAACATAGTTAGAAATAACCAGAACAAAAGGAACTCCAGAGATAGATGGACACAGAAGCTCCTTTTGTTCTGAGGGGATCTGTTGTTCCCCTAGACTTAAACTTGCATGTGAATGATTTTCGCTGCAAAAGGGACATATAGCAAAGCTCAGACTCAACGAGGTGGGATGTCTAATTGGACATTCTCCCCTCAATAAGCCAGGGACCCAAAGGTGAGGATGAACCAGAGGAATCCAGGCCTCGTGTGAAATCTCTCCTAGATGGACCCAGACCTCAAACCTTGAACTAGGTTTAGGGGGGTCCAGGACTGGAACTGCCCTCAGGTGCCAAGCAGAAGCAACTCAGACACTCTCTGGAAGACTGCAGCTTTGTTCTAGTTCTCCACGTTCCTAGAGAAGGTTCCAAGTGTAATAGTCCAGAATCAGTGGTAAGGATGCACAGTAAAAACAAGTTACCTTGAGGGAGAAAAGAAGAAACATGCATGCACGTGTGCACACACAAGTGCACAGATGCAGATCCACAAAATATTCAGACTATAAGAGAATTCTGTTTATTACATTTAAAGAAATATATAAGATTATGCTGGAAAATATCTGCAGGGAACAGAGAACTTTGACCAAGTGATCTTGCAGATGAGAAAAAGAACCAAATAGAACTTTTACAATTAAAAAATGTGATAATCCACAAAGTCAAGAACTCACTGGCTAAGTTAATAACAGATCCGGCACACTCATGAATAGGGGTAAAAATCAAAAGAAGTTATTCGGAATGTAGCCCAGAGAGATAAACAGAAGGGCTGGTAAGAAGCAGGAGGTACAGATGCAAAGTCAAGAGTTTTCCACTGGGACCTCCAAAGAAGATGACAGTGGGACAGAGACCACATTTGAAGAGATGATGGCTGAGAATTTTCCCATAACCAATCCAGATTCAAGAAGCTCAATGAATTCAGAATAGAAATAAGTCCGTACCTAGAGACATCATAGGAAAACTGCTGGAAACCAAAGACGAGGAGGATACTCTGAAATGAAGGCCAAGAAAAACCAACAGATTTTCTTCAAAGGAGGGTTGGACTGACAGCAACCACACAGAAAACAGTAGAATGAGCTTTTCTTAGGATGTTGAAAATCATTGTCAACCTAGTATTCTATTCCCAGTGAAAATATTTCTAGAACCAAGGTGAAATAAAGACATTTTCAGAAAACGAAAAACAGAGTTTGTCACCCAAATAACAGATTTCCTTCAGGTAGAAGAAAGTCTGATTCAAAATTGAAGATCAGAGATGTGAGAAAGCTTTGTAAGTTCATCTAAAGAAACATCGAATGCAACCAGGTCTTGCAGGTTTTAAATATAGAAGGGTCATCGCATTTTCCAGAAGGAGGGTGAAGTTAACTTTAGACTTTGATACATGTTGTAATTTTTAGGATAACATCTAAAAGGAATAGAAAAAGAATGTATAATGTCTGAACTTGTAGAGGAAAAATGCAATTATACAAAAATTTGAAAGAGGCAAGAAAGGAGAGAATACAATAAAACAGGGTAAGCACAAAGCACAAAATAAGATGTTAGATTTAAGCCCAAATAAAGCAGTGATCACACTTACTTTAATTGAAATGTACAAAAGAATGAGGAAAATCTCCATGAGCTGATATAGGGTGATTTTCAGGATATATTTTTAAGTGAAAAAAGCAAGATACAAAAAATTATGTCACTCTTTGTGTAAGAAAGGAAAAATAGGAATACATTTGTTTATTTTTGCAAAATTAAGCAGAAGGGATAAATGAGAAATAAAATCAGTGGCTTATAGGGTGGAGGTGATTAGTATCCATGGTGTGGAAGGAGTAGAGAAGGGAATGAGACTTCTAAATATACCATTTTATGTAGGTTTGACTTTCGAACTGTGTTGATGTTGTATGCATTCAAAAAATAAATTGAAGCAAGAATGGGGAAAACTCTAAAAGTGAATGCAAATAGAAACAAAAGAACCCAACCATATATCACGTCGATACAAAATTACACAGAAGCAAAAATCTAAATAATTTCTGAACACACTACTCTGAAAATACACCCCAATGGAATACAGTTTAGTCTAAGGACAAAAAGAAAATAGCAAAGAAATCTTAAACTTGACTTAGTAAGCTTGTTGTTGATGAATTATGAAATATTCTGAGTTTATCACAGGACTGAGCAAATATATTGTTGGGAACCCAGGTTCTCATTGTTGGGGGAGAGAGGTACAGATATTGAATGTGGGCAGGAAAGGAAAAATCCTGTGATGTTAGAATGGTATGAGGGATATCATCAGTATAAATGAGATTTCTTAGCTCTTTCCACGGAAAGGACCTGAGAGCAATTAGATCTCTGGACCAAGGAACACACCTAGCATCCAGATCTTAGCTTTGAATCCTTTTCTCCACTACAGAGGAACATCATCACATCTTGGAGAAATGACTGTTTTCAGGACATAGATAGGGAAAGCAAAAAGCAAGGCTGGAAGATCTTGTACCAGAGAGTAAACAAGTGCTCAAAAACTGCTGGATACTATCAGAAGGACACAGGACTCCTTGGCATGGGAGCTTGAAAGAGTTCGAAATGGCCAAATTTTGGATAATTTAAACCTCAAAGTAAATAATGACAGGAATAGATTGTAACACTGAATAAACAAAATAATCCATGAATCCACCCTGATGCTAAAAATTTCCTTTAAAAGGGATGGGGCAAGAGAGGAGAGAAGGAAAAGCTTTTCCTTAGAGTAGAATGTCAACAAGTAAGTGTAGAAAGAATGACAGAAATGAAAAATCATTGTTTTACAACAGTAAAAATCACCAGCGAATGAAAAATATTGCGTAAGAGATTGGATAAGAGCAGAATGTGGAGAAATCTGACAGACACCTACTGTAACCATGTGATCAAATTTAGTAATAATGTTTAGGCACCCCTAAGACACCACACTGAGGAGAACGCAACACTGTTCATCTGTGTTGTACTCCTGACAGAAATGTTGACCTGGACCGAGGCAAAGAGTCAGAGAAATACGAACAGAGGGATATCCTGCAAACCAGCTGAGCTGGATTCTTTGGAAAGAAAAGAAAAAACTGGGAGCTGTTCTACAAACAGTGAAAACCAAATGCAGTTGATGACCCTTGGTTGGCTACTGGGTTGGGGGCAATTTTTTAAAGACCTTATTGGAACAATTGAGTATATCTGAATGTGGACTGTATATTAAGATGATAATATTGTATCAATGCTAAAATTTTGAAGTGAGTAACTATATTGCGGTAGGAGAATGTTCATGTTCTTGATAAAGTCTCAACTCTCATATAGCTCAAAAAAGTCCCTGTGTGTGTGTATATATATATGCATACATACACATATTTATGAATTTTATGTATCTATACATATGCATTTGCATGTACACATATTCATATATAGAGAGAATGTAGCAAAGTGTTAATTGGTGAATCTAATTGGTGATTATTCTCGCAAATTTTCTATAGATTTGAAATTTTTCAAAATAAAAAGTTGGGGAAAATTTCACTGAAACTTTTATTCACTTAAAAGAGAAAGATTGTTATACTAGATAAATGGAAAAAATTCAAGTATATGCAGAAGAGCCACTTTTAAACCTAAGGATGCCAAAAGATTGAAAATGAAGATTTAAAAAAGAAAGCTTGGGGGCCGGCCCTGTGGCCGAGTGGTTAAGTTTGCGCGCTCTGCTGCAGGTGGCCCAGCGTTTCGTTGGTTCAAATCCTGGGCACAGACATGGCACTGCTCATCAGGCCACGCTGAGGTGGCGTCCCACATGCCACAACTAGAAGGACCCACAACGAAGAATATACAACTATGTACCGGGGGGCTTTGGGGAGAAAAAGGAAAAAAAAATCTTTAAAAAAGAAAGCTTGGGGCAGCTCTATAAATATCAGACAAGACAAATTTTAAACAAAAAGCATTACCAGAAAAAGAGTTCTCTCATGACGCTTTTTCAAAAAGCTCAATTCACAAATAAGATATTAAAAAATCCCAAAATTTTGTATGTCTAAAAAAATGACTTCAATATATAAACCAAAATTGATACAACTGTAAGGAGAAATATAAAAATCTACGTTCGTGGTGAGAGATTTTAACCCCAGTCTCAGTTATTGATAGACCAAGCAGCCAAAACAGCATTCAGAGTAGAGAAGGAAAAATCCAGACAGTCAAGGACCTGAAGTTTGGCACCCATGAACACCTTGTGAAAATTATAGGATGTTCTCTTGTTAAAAAATGAATCCAAAAGGAAGACACAGAATACAAAAAAACAATGGCAATCAATAAAGCAACTAAACTAAAACCAAACCTCTAAAGATTCTTCATTACAGAAAAAAAATCTGAATATACAGAATGAATATCTATCATCTTAACACGAGAGGTGGAAGGGCTGGAGGAAGAAGGAACGGAAGGCACACAAACATGATTATTTTGTGCAAGCGGAAGCTATAGATTCTGATTAACTCTACAGGATAGGAAACTATTAACTCCAGAGGACACACATCAAAATTTTAAGGTTAACTACTAGGAAAATATAGTTTATTGTTTCTAAGACACTAGAGTAAAAGACAGGAACGAAAACAAAAGCAAGCAAACAAAAAAAGTGATCAAAGACAGGAAAGGAACGAACAAGAAAGCAAGAAGCTTGGTAAACTGTGGGGTGTCGATCGGAACATCTCAGTGACTGTAACAGACACTTGTGTGAGGGAAAGCAAAGATATGGGCTATTATAAGAGATACCCCTAAAGTAAAATGACACCAAAAAGTCGAAAATAAAGGGACGAAGAAAACATATACCAGAAAAATGCTAACTAGAAGAAGGTGAGTAGAATATTAATTTCAAATAAAAGAGCTCAAGGTAACAATCACGAAGAGAAAACAAGAGGGATATTTTTATTTTCAAAAAGTTACAATCCACAAAAATCACATATAGTTGCACATTATCCCCAGAATTTCAAAGTACATAAAGCAAAAAGCCTTGTAAAAATATAAGAAGGAGGAAAATCTGTAACCACAGTAGGTCTAACACCCTTGGAACCCGCTCCCATATTCTCCAGGTTTCCCCTGATAGATTAGCAAAGGCTTACCTTTCGTTTAGTGTGTAAGTTATTTCTTCCCAAGTCACAGCATATTCCTGTCCCTGGAGCATGCTGGGAATCGACCCTAGTCATAAAGCTAATTAACGGTAACAAGGGATGAGTGTGGGGTCTTGAGGAGAATGAGCATCCCCTTTCAAGGCATGTGCCTCCAAATAAGGTTATTACGGGGTTTTCAAGCAAAGGAAAGCATGTCTCCTCAGACAGCAGAGGGTAACGTACTCCACTGGCTGGGGAATCTTAGGGTGAGCTGGGGGTTTCAAGATTTTTAGGTTTGTTTGCTTTGGAGAAAGATTAGCCCTGAGCTAACATCTGCCAACAATCCTCTTCTTTTTGTGGAGGCAGATTGGCCCTGAGCTGACATCTGTGACCATCTTCCTCTATTTTATATGTTCGATGCCTGCCACAGCATGGCTTGATAAGTGGTGCGTAGGTCCACACCTGGGATCCAAACTGGCCAACCCCAGGCTGCTGAAGCAGAGTGAGTGAACTTAACCGCTACACTCCCGGCTGGCCCCTCAAGATTGTTAGTTTTATCAAAGTCTAGCCAGATATTCCCATTCCAAGTTTCAGAATCCCACTCTCTCCCAGTCAATGCCCTCAACTTTAACATAAGAAATGTGGCAACACTCTGAATTTAGCAATTGTAATTCAACAACCCACATAATTAAATTTTTCATCTGATTTCAGCAATATCAGCCTTGTGGTTACAAGAAATAATTCTTGTAGGGCTGTAACAGAAGCTCTCTGACATTCTGTAGTCAGACCATGACTTGAGCTGAGAGTTAAAGGACCTGAGCTTGACATTTTCTCTCTGTAAATGCTCTAGTGTACTCAGGGCAACTCACCCCACATCACGGTCCTTGTAGTCATCATTACCGACACAACAGTCAAGTCCAGCAGTTGCTCAGGATTCCGAAGCAATTGACATTGCATCACAATTAACCACAGGTGATAGCCTGATGAATTGTGATTCCACTGCATGCCACAGGTTACCAGTATCCCATTGATTACTAGAATCTCATTTCCCATCAGTAAGCAGCTGAGCACTACGCTTAAGCCCAGACAAATACCAAAATACCATAGGGGGGGTGAGTGTAGTGGGTGTGTGTCAGGGAGGGATCTATCTTCTGGGACCACTCCTGGTACCAATTCCTTATCAGTCAGGGTCCTAGTAGGAGACAGAAACTACATAGGAATTTCATCAGGGAAGGTTAATGTAAAGAACTATTTACAGAGAGAATATACTAATGGATAAGGAATACCCTGAAGCTGAGGAAGAGTAGCCAGGGAAGGAATAAACTTGGAAGAGCAGCCCCTTCCCCAGGCTGGAGTTCACATCTCCTTCCTGAGGACCAGGCTGCAGCCCACAGGATGGAGAAGCGCCCTAGGTGCAGGGGCCAGAGCTGGCCCAAAGTGGGTGAGCCGACGGTACTGAGCAGAAAGCCTCCCGTGGGGTGCCACAGGCAGAGCAATGGGCTGAGGACTGGCAATAAAACTTGCTAGAGGGTAGGTGGCACCAAGTGTCCTACACGTATTCCTGGGACAACCATGGGGCAAGCAAGACAGAAACACTGTAAACAGAAGGGGCCCTTTTCCTCCTGGAATGTCCCTCCAGCGCCCTCTACTGACAAAGTTTAGCATTGTGGCCGACAGCAAAGGAGAAATGTTTACAGAATCTCGCTCCGTTATCAAGGCAGTGACGGGCAGAGTTGGCGCTGGGAGGCAGTATATTAGTAGTAACTGTAACTTATTCACTATCCATGGCACCGCCTTTTCCTTCAACCAGCTCCACAGCTGTCTGGGCTCTTCACGCGGCGCAGTACCCTAAACTCGCATTCTCACTAGGGCTGAGCCCCAGGCAGTGCTGCCTGGGGAGTGTGGCTAGAGCTGTCTGTTAACCTTTATTACCAGCATGGTCGTCCATAGACAGACCCCAGGGGGAGCTCTGGATATCTGCCATCCATAGTTCTCTGAATTCTTCTTGGGCAGCATAGACCATAACTCCCCCTTGACAGTTTCATTCATCACTCGAGTCTACACTGGGTTGTATTGTTATTCATTTTTGCCCGTTTACCTGGTAATGACTTCTGACGCCACAAATGGTCAAGTGGCTCTCCCAACATTCAGATTCAATAGAAATATCATTGTGCCTCCTCGGGGAAGCGTTTGTCCATCCAAGATGGAGGAAGCATCTGTCCTCTAAGCTGGTGGAGCCCAGATTCATGGGGACCGGAAATACTTTGTAAATGGGTTATCATATAATCATTAGAGGGAGTGCAGGCAAGGTAATTGGAAAGGAAACTGAGGCACATAGAGGTTAGATAACTTACACAAGTTGCCCAGTTAGAAACAGTTGAATTTGAATTCAAAATCGGGCCTGACTCCAAAGTCCACATTATTTCCAATATGCCATGTTGCCTCTCTACTAGCTGTCAGGTTGCTATGAAGTATTGTTGACAAATTGTCAGACCCCAAGCAGCCAGTGCTGTCTCAGCATCTGAGCGAATCACCCACATCTCACAGACACACAGCGCCCATAGTTGTGTTCAGCTGCTTGCAGCATTCCCTGCCTGTCGGTGCTGTTTATCATCCAAAAAGCAGCACCATTTACCCAAGAAGGTCAAAACTGAGCATCTCACCTCTGTGGCTAGGGTTTCTTCCCCTTATCTCAGTGCTGTACCTTTTCCAAGCTTGAAAATACTACAGGAGGACCCAGCTCATGGGGCCAGACCTCCAGCCATTGTATTACCACTCTTCCTACCCCATGGGCAGTGGGTGCTCAGTCTGCTTCAAGTGTGGTGACTGGTTTTGCAGGAAAAAAAAGGCACAACTAGTGATGCATGGGGAGAAATTCAAGCTTTGGAGGGAGGAGGAGCTGACCTTTAAGGATGCCTCCCAGCTGAGCTTGGCTGTTTGTTCAGAAAAGGAGCAGCAGCTATGAAGGAGCTCAGCCCTTACAGGTGGTTAAATGTCGCCAATGCCTCGCCTTCCAGAAAGGGTGGGGCGGGGCTCACACAGCCTTGAAATATCTGTTTTATGATGCTGTCTATTTCCATGGCTCTCTACTGTGGGCAGGAGAAACACGTGGCTGGGATTTGGGGCAAATACAAAGCAGGACCTACAGTAAATGCAGTCCTTTTTTTTTTTCCTAAGAAGCAGCTGGCCATAATTGAATAGGGAAAGAAATGATCATGATGTAACTGTTCTCCTTGAAGATGAAACTTCATAACAATATTACTTTCATTTGTATGGGTCACCCCTAGACCAGCCTCCCGTGCGGGTTTTAGAGACATGATCTAATTTGTGCAGCTCTCAGTGCTCGTCAGGGTCAGGCATTACTCACACTCTCATTCCACTTTACCCACGAGGCAAGTGAGGCACGAGGCAGAGCCCACCGCGGGAAAGGGTGTGAAATGAGAAAAAGTGCCTTCAGCTGCTGCCACCCAGCAGGGCGCCGGCCCTCTGCCCCTGTCCGCTGTCCCAGCTCCCTGAGCCCACCTCCTTCTGCTCTGCTTCCACTGACCGAAACCTATTTCCTGCGTCTCATGTCTCAGAGCCCGGATGTCAAACAGTGAATCTGACTCATAAATCAGTGCACATGCAAAGAGGCCAATAGGCAGCCTACCCCCATTTAAGTGTATTTTTAGTAAAACATAGCTCTCACCTTTTGTTTAAGTGTGGAGTAATTAGAATTACTTCACTTCTGCTTTGAACAAAGACCAAGAGTGAACGTGGCCCTGTGTGATCTGGAAGGGCCTGTCCTGCCCACATCCTCTTCTGAGAGAGACAGCCCTATAGGGAACAGTGTGAATCGACCCCAGCCCCTCCACCCAGAACCTGGTGGACACCTGACCACAGGTCAGTCAGCCCAGATTTCTGGTCTGGACCAAAAAGAGGAACTTTGAAAATCCTTTTCTTCTCTTGGGAATGGGGAAACAGGAAAGCAGCTGGAATGTCACATAGTCCGAAAGTTATATAGCAGGAAAGTTGTATAGCTAAAGTACTGTGGTCCAAAAGGAACTCCTCAGTGGGGCGAGAGAGGCAGAGGGCTGCCCTGAGAGTTTCTTAGTGCCTGGCTGCTCTCTCTGCTTCCAGTGCTAGTCCAGGGAGCCTTCCACTGTTCTTGGTCTGTTCTTGGCTGTCCATGGCATTTCCCCTTGAATCCAAGCTCTACGAAAGCCCTATCTAGAAGATAAGCATGGTGGCCCCCCAGTCAGCAGCAGAACTTGGAGCAAAATCCTGGCGCCCGACCCAAAACCATCTGTCCTCAAAAACAGGATGATCATGAAAAAATTCTGACCCACTCATCAGAATGGAGGTCTGCCCTGTCCGATGGTGGCAGATGTGTACTGGCTGCCAGCTTATGTCAGGAAGTCACGGTCCTTGGAGGAAGGCCATTACGAACAGCTTCCGGCCCCTTCCTAAATGAGATCATGCTGCAGAAGCTCACTATGAATTATCAAGGATGATACAGTCTTCAAGTTGCTCCCACCCAGACTTGGCTCTTCAAGGCTCACTCCCTGTTCGATGGTACCTGAAAGGAGTGCGGTGGGGCCCTTCTGAAAGACAAGGGAAATCCACTGGTGTGGGCCACAAGCCAATTCCTTGGGTAGGGAACTAAAGTCGTCACTTCAAATTTTGGTTGCTCTGTATCCACATGAGTGAGAATGAGTCAGGGTATGGCGATCGGAGCAGAGGGAAAACCCCTCTGAAGCTCCTGGGGGAAATTTTGTAGGGCCCTATAGATAAATACGGTGCCGGTGGCCATGGTGAAGAGCGCAAGAACACCACCTCTCCAGTGGAGCGGTCACTCGCGCCTTCTGCAGATCAATGCATTCTGGCCCCCAGAATATTGACATTTTAAAATAAAACTGTTCCAGGGGCAAGCCCTACGGTGTAGTGGTTAAGTTTGGCATGCTCTGCTTCCACAGCCCAAGTTCGCAGGTGTGGATCCTGGGCAGGGACCTACACCACTTGTCAGCCATGCGGTGGCAGCGACCCACATGTAAAGTGGAGGAAGATTGGCACAGATGTTAGCTCAGAGCTAATCTTCCTCCAGCAAAAAATGAGGAGGAGTGGCAACAGATGTTAGCTCAGGGCTAATCTTGCTCAGCAAAAGAAGTAAATAAAAAATAAAACTGTTCCATTACTCTTTTAAATGTAAAGATAAAAGTGAATAGTGAGATAGAATGACTGGAGAGTGAGATGGGAGGAACTTTAGGAGTGGAAATCCTCCTGAAGGAGCTGGGATCTAAATGACCCAGCATTGCCCATGCAAAGCAGTAGGGGAACACTCTAGGTAGAGGGAGCAAGTGCAAAGGCCCTGAGGCAGGAACAGCCTGACTTGTTTGAGGAACAGAAAAAGGTTAGTGTAGTGGGAACATAGCAAACAAGGGCAAGAGGAGTAAGAGACAGGCTCTGAGGGACGGGCAGGGCTGCATCCTGTAGAATTCTGGAGGCCAATTGTGTTGACAATCTTCTTTTCGTCCCCACTCTATCCGTATGCCCCTGCTCTGAGCCACCAGAGCCTGACCTGTGCCTCTGTCAATGGGCTTGGTTGACTGTGACTTCTAGGTGTGCCTAGCCAAGGGTGTGCTCCAGGAGCTCTGAAAAAGAAGCAAGAGAGCGGGGTGTTTGGCTCCCTTCTTGCAGGGTCCCGTGGGGCAGCTGGGTTCCTCCTGTGAAGGTCCCAGATCCTGTGAGGGAGCTTCCCTAGGCAGCCTCTCTGTTTCAGTTACTGCTTCCCTCCCTTTCCTTCCACAAACTGTCCTGCCTGGGGGGGCACCACCTGCAGTGACAGCCTTGGGTACCGCACTCTCTCGCGTGGTTTCCCTATACCCTCCCCACCTTGGGCAAAAGTCCTGTTACTGAACTCTCCTCCAATATCCTAATTTGTGTGTGTCATCCATTTCCTGCTGGGCCCCTGGTTGGTACACTACGAAAAAGTGCTTACATTTTATTAGTAGTTTTCTTAAATCCTTTGCTAGTAGCCTTCCAGCCTGCGAAGCTACATCACGGATCTTTTTTTTTTTTTTTAGCTTTTGTTTCCAAGTGCCTATTAGTGACTGTGTACATGAGGCACGACAGAGCTAAGCGATACTTGAGAGACAACGGGTCCACTGAGAACGAAATGCAGTTGGAGGCCGTGCAGTTCAAGTCCCGAGCAGCATTCCCATGCACAGCCCTCCCTGGGGAATGCGGCCAGTCCCCGCAGACTCGGCTCCCCTCTCCAGGTTAGAAACTTCCTCTTCACCCTAGTGTTGGCTGGAAAACTCTCAGCCATAACCATATTTGGTCCTATTTGGGGAGGGGGGGGAGTGGTGTGTCAAAAGTCGGAGAGAAAAAAAAGAATATATATATATATATATATATACTTACGTAGTTGAGGTCACAGTTTACTCCTAACATACTTGTCTGGGAAAGGCTCAGTCAGAGGTCTCATGACAAAAGCAAAAAACCAAAACAAAACAAAACCTTTCCCTTCCATTGGGTGGACACTGGCTGCTTCCATTCATCTCAATCCAAGAATCATCAGGTCAAGTCATGGCTTTGTCACACTGTGGGAGCCTGAAGGAGCTGCAAGGCCACTGCTGACGGGAGCCTCAGTCCAAGCTCATCACTGCGGGTCACAGCTGTCTTGTTTTGTAAAGCGTGTTTCCTTTATCAAGATAACGTGAATTTCCTGACAAAAGGAAATTTACAGACAGCCCAGAGGGGAGGCAGAAGGTAAGAGGGAATTGGCCAGTGAAAAACCAGAATGTGTGCCGAGGAGAAAGCTTCCCTGGGCTTGGAAGCAGATCCAGGCTTCCAGTACCCTGAGGGGCTGCTGGGGACAGAAGAACCCTGGCGGGATATACTGCAACCAGACTTTCTGCTCACACCTTCGGAGAAAGCCAGAAAAGGCCGAGAAGAGTGTGGGCTCATGAAAGCGAGAGGCAAAGAGGAAAGGATGTAGAGCTTGGTTAAAAATAAAACTTATCAGATGAGAATTAAGTCCTGAGAATGTTATCTCTCCCCACAGGAGGGTGGACAAAAAAAGGGCATGTCAAGGAGAACACAGGCCACAGGATGAATAAGCATAAAAATGAGAGGAAATGACCCAGCAAAGTGCCAACCGTACGGGAGGAGGGCCCGTCTGGAGGTGCTGACTTTCCAGGACGGGCCCATAACCCTCAAGGGATATAGAAGAAACTGACCAAGGGGCTGTTGTTGGTGGGGAGATGTTTTTCCCACTAAATGTTTTCCAAATGATTTGATTTTTTTCCCCAAGTGCATTTATTACCTTTTCAGAAAAATAAAGGTCAATGGAAAAGGTTCCTGGGGAATTCCTACTTCGTGGCATTTGTAAGGCAGGTAACCTGGCCTCCAATGAACTTTTCAAAATCCAGGTAATTGGCAAATACTTAAGCCCTTCCTCAGCAGCTCACTACTGCTTCCTTCATCCTCAACCGGCTCTTGGCCACTAGGAACAGCTACCCACCCCCCAGCCCCACCCCTCATCCCCCACCCTGTAGACCTACAGCTCTTCTGGGATCCCACGGGAATTTGGGATGCTTCCAAAGCTGTCTTCCAAACGGGCCTACCACACCCAGACCTGTTCTCTCAACTCCCATTGCCCTGGAAGCTCTTGGAATGCCAAGTGAGAAGTCCCCACTATTCCTCAGCCCCAAGTTGTCTCCAGCTCTACATCCGCATCGTCATAAGGGAGGTGCCAATTTCCCTCCAGAAACAGGCACAGAACAAAGACGACTTGTTAAACTGTTAATGGCCCAGTGTTTATCTGCTCCTAAAATAATGAATTTCACTTCACAACTGCTCTTAAGTCTGTATGCAAAATTGTGACAATAAAACACAACAGCCATTCTGTGAGATGTTTCTCTTAACTTTAAAGAGACATCATGAAATGGTCTTTATAAATTTTCTGAGAAATCTCAGCATTCAGGAGCATAAGCAGCAACTACTTCCAAAAAAGCTGACTCTCTTAAGTGCTAAGTTTACCAAAAGTCAAACTAACAAGATTCAAGAAAGAAATGTGATGCTTTTTCAACACTCATAGTCTTTCACAGTATTTAAGGGAGCAAAAGAGCTGTGTTTTATCACTTTTTTTTAAGATTTTATTTTTTCTTTTTCTCCCCAAAGCCGCCCGGTACATAGTTGCATATTTTTAGTTGTAGATCCTTCTAGTTGTGGCATGTGGGACGCCGCCTCAGCATGGCTTGATGACCGGTTCCATGTCTGTGCCCAGGATCCCAACTGGCAAACTTCTGGGCCACCAAAGCAGAGCACGTGAACTTAACCACTCGGCCACGGGTCCAGCCCCGGAGCTGTTTGTTTTAAAGAAATGAAAATGATATCCTTCTAGGAGCCACCTTAAAAAGAGTGGGTAGAAACTGCCCTCATGCCTTTGAAAATTAACAGTGTTTATAAATCTCTACTTGCTGTCATTCAGTGGTGATAAAGTATTCCTTAAGATGGCACGCCTTGTCTCTCCCCTTAGTTTCCATTTATCAGGTGGAGAATTGTCAGGATCAAAACTCCACTGACACCTCAGCTCTACCCCAAGCCTGAACTGGAAGGTTAGGTGTATCAATAAGAAACAAAGATCTGCTGCCTTGCCTCCCCTCCGAGTGCTTTGGCATAGGGACATGAGCAGGGCCACTTGCACACCGTCTGAATGTCCCAATGTGCTGCGATCTGCTGAGAGGCCTCCAAATTGCACCCAGGAAATCCCAATCTGTTTGTGCTTCCAGACGGCCCACACTGCTTCACTGTGCTCTGTGGGAGACGGCACACCCCATCCAGCTCTTGCTCAGCATTAGCCTGAGAGGCCAGTGTTGGCCACATAGCCCAGATTCCCCCACAATCCTGTGAGGCATGCAGGAAAGACCCCATCACAAAGTCAAGTGAGAATTCAACTGAGAAGTTGGTGTTTTCTGCTCATGAGGTTTATTTTGAGTAATTGACCTTCCTTTAGGATGCTGGCATGAAACCCTTGTTGATAACCAAAACATAATGTAAAAATATCAAGCAGCAAGCATTTAATGCTCCCCCTCTCCCAACACCACTCATTCCTGCTCTTCTGTTTGGCATCTCCTCTGCAGGAAGGAGACATCAAAGACAATGAGGATGGAGGAGCTGGAAGTCTGGAATCAAAGCCTGGTTGCTGCTCCATCACCGTGTAACCTTTGACCAGCCACCTAACTGCTCTGAGCACACTTCCTCATCTGGAAAGAGGAAGAGCCGTCTCAGGGTGGCTGCAAAGAATAAACACTTGAGAGCACGTAGCACAGGCTGGCATAATAGGTGCTCTGAGTATGTGACATCATCTTACCAATCGTCCTATCTCATGAACCTCTGATCCTGGCCTTGCAAATGTGAACGAGATAGGCCATGGTAAATGCAGACTCGCAAAGGGCCTAAACTACCAACATGGTGAGACAGCAGCGTATGAAAAGTCACATCTGGATGGGTGTAGACGGTCTGAAAGCAGAATGGGTCTTTTTTTGTAGTTTTTCTTAAAGATTTTATTTTTCCTTTTTCTCCCAAAGCCCCCCAGTACATAGTTGTGTATTTTTAGTTGTGGGTCCTTCTAACTGTGGCATGTGGGACGCCGCCTCAGCATGGCTTGATGAGCGGTGCCATGTCCGCGCCCAGGATTTGAACTGGCGAAACCCTGGGTCGCCGAGGCAGAGTGCACAAACTTAACCACTTGGCCATGGGGCCAGTCCCTAGGGGGTCTTTAATATAAAGCAGCATCTATTAGCCAACAGAGTTCAATTATAGCCAGCTTCGTTTTGAATACAACTACTCATTTTCACTCTGTTTTGACAAGTCTCTAACCACCTTGCTAACCAGTATTCTTTTCACGCCTTTCAAAAGAGTCAAGATTGCAGCTATGTCAATTTTATATTATTTTTATTTAAAATAACTTTACCAAGAACATCCCTTGTGCTTGTCCTCATAGTTGATAAAACACAAAAGTACCTGACACGTCCAAACTCCTATTTTATACAAACTGCTGATCCAGCATGGCGTTTCCCACCATTGCTTTCTAAAACACAGGAAATTTCAAGACTGAGAAGCCAAAAGAAATTAGGATGACCCAGCCTCTGAAAAACCCAAGTTAAAGAAGAAAAACAAAATCATGTCTGAATGGATAATTCATGATTCAGACAGTCTAGCATTTAACTGGTATTAACTACTCTACTACAGATCTATTTAATGCACTTAGGTAAGACTTTTTATCTCCATGAAATTGGATCTTTGGTTCAAAATTTAATCTCCTGCCAAGGACTCTGCACTATATAGGTGACGTAACACTGAGGTAGGCTCTTAACATTTCATTGCCAGGAATATACAGGAAATTGATCAGATTATTTGCCAAATAACGTTTCTTCGGCAAGGCTGAATCCTCCCCTAAGTGGGCTGTCAAAGAGAGAAGCAAAAAGCAGACACTATCAGAGTCGTATTTTCCAGATTCATCTTCCAGGACTCAAAGTCAGCCATGAAAAATCAGTGCATTAAAAATTGATTTGTTACGTTGTTTATTAGTTTATAGGACGTTTATCTGAAAGGAATAAGCGAGGCCTAAGAGGTCAGATCTTTTGGCAAGGGAAAATATTGACTAAAATGAAAGATACAAGACATACTATTGGAACATGATATTCTTTCAGAACATTGTCACTATCACTCTCATGACACTAGTAATTGTGGGAAAAAAGTTACAATTTTACAAAATATAAAATTCCTAATAAACAACCCTCTTTCTTTCTCTCCTATTGAAGTTTTTCAAAATTGTTCCGAAGGAGGAAGGTACTCTGACCTATCTGAAGCTACTCTCACATCACTCCTCCAGTCCCAGGATAGCGAAGGGCAGAATTCTCCTTTGTTCCATTTTCAGATTCATAGTGGTCAATGACCGTTGTTCAAACAGGTAAACAAATATGAAATGACACTATGTCCAAAGCATTCTAAAACTCTGAGTTTAAATTTGTAAGTCAACAATGAGAGAAACATGTGTATGCAAAAATTCTAGCAAGCCCTTCCTGCCAAAGATGGAGGAAATGAAGCAAACCATTACAACGCTAAGGAAGGAGAGCGACTTTATTCGACAAGTATTTACTGAGCCCTTACTGTGTGTCAGGCACTATTTTAGGTGCTGGGAATACATTCCATTGATTAAAAACATACAAAAATCCCTGTCTTCATTGTGCTTACTCTCTAGAGGAAGGATACAACACAATAAACATAATAAATAAGTCAATTACATAGTAAGTGAGAAGTTGATAAGCACTATGGGAAAAAATAGAGCCATCGTGAAAATCAAAACAAGTCTTATCTGGAAACTTTCCAAAACCAGAAATAGAAAAAATAAGCTTCTTTCTTGGAAAGTCTATATAGCTGTAAAGGGCAAAAGAAAATATTTTTGGCTCTTTAATGTTCATGGGATTTTTCAAGCAAGAAATTAAAGGGATTTTGAAAATATGAAAATGGAATTGAAACCTAGGAAGAGTAACTTTCATAAAATAGGTGCTTGACACAGAGTTTTTGAGGCAGCATTATCTGTGCTTACCGCAATAGTAGAACCTTCCACAGTTCTAGCAAATTCCAAGATTCTGGCCACACTGCCAATCTCAGTGGATCTGGAGAGTCAAGTCTGTTGAAATAACGCTATTGGGGACAGAAAACGTGGAAGAACTCCAACAGCTTTTCAGGATTTTTTGTTTTATTTCCATTTCCTTTTTAAAATACAACAGCCTACTTTTTGTTATTTTCTTATTTTGTTAAAGAGAAGGGTGAGTTCCTCAAAAAGGAAAACTGAGAAACAGGAATGCCCACATTCCCAACTCCATCTCCACTCTCAAACTGCTCAAGATGCACATGTTTATTGCATGTTGGTAGACCCAGGTCTTTTGACATCAGAGCTTGTTGACTCTAAACTACCAGCTAGATTTTTTCCCTTTAACTTAAATTCAAATTCCATTTCAACAAAGCAAGCAAAACGACTAATGTCTAGTTTTTGCCTCTGGGGAATTAGGTTCTCTAAGTAAGAAGTAAAAACAGAAAATAAATGGTGTTGTCATCTGTGATCAGAAAGTTGTATTTTCAGCAAAATGAGGCAGAGACAGAAAGTCCAGGTTGTAGGACCAGAAAAAGGAGTGTCTACCCACAGGATACTTAAAAATTGATGACTATGACAGCAGCCCTTTCTAGAGGTAATAACGTCACTAAGTTGTAATAATTCTCCAGAAACCCCAACAGCCCTGGATTAAGAACATCTGAAATTGTTCAGATGACACAAATTTCTGTTTCCTGCTGTTAAGGCTTCAATGATGCCTCTTGGTGGCATCTGTCACCATTTTTCTTCTTTGCAAATTCCTCCTTTCAAATCAGGAAGCATACATAAAGTGCAAGTAGGATTCATTCCCTCGCCCGTGGTTCCAAGCGCTTCTTTTGATGGCCAGTATTTCCAAAGCTATCAGTTAAACCACTGGCCAGCTAGGTCGTCTGCAGGTATTTCTGGGGTTAGCAAATGAGTTCATCTGGCAAAGAGAGTGTCTGAAGGTGGATGAGGTCTTGGCAAGAAAACCCAAAGTACCATTGGCAAGACAGGGATGTGAATGATGCAAGCAATAGGGGGGGTTCTTGTCACCGAGTCACTGAAGAGGCCTTCTTTGGATCTCAACTCTTAAAGGGAATTCAGGAACTGTTACTAAAAGGAATGAGGCCAGCGGATTTCAGAGCTCGGTCAGTCTTCAGTGAGGGAAGATTCAGTTTTTCCTGGGTTGGGGACAGAAAAGAAAATGAAGAGGGTAAGGAGCCAGATCTGATGAGTTTAATGTCACAAATGTCACCCCAAAAGCCTCCAGTAAATATTTCCCATTTTACAGAACAAAGCTGAGCAAAGTGCTTCCCGATAGGGCTTAGCAAAAAGTGTTTTCTTTGTTATTAATAGATATTCAGTACAAATGAGTCATGGGTTAGGCAAGGTGACCTATAACTTTACTGCAGGATTTCTTAGATTCCTTTTTCTTGATTAATATGCCAATGAGCACTGTGACTCTTCAAGAGAGGGATACAGTATGTAATATTTCCCACATTTTGGAGACCAGGAATATATCTTCTTGCAAATCAACTTACCCGATTAACAGCACCATTTGGGAAATGCTGCCTTACGATACTGACTGGATGGGACAGGAATGGTGTTAGATCATACGCAGTTTACATTACACGAGCCCAGTTTTTATATTGAGAGTATGGTCCCATACCAATATAACAAATTAACCATTATAGCTGGGTTCCAATGTATTTCCTTCATGTGCCAAAATCATGAGCAAAATTTAATGTTATGTTTGATAGGTGAATATTAATGATAACAAGTAAACTCTTTCCCATCTATTATAAACGGTCACCAATCAGTGGGCATTCACGGGGGATGTCCTTTTTGTCTGATTTTTCCAGCAGAGCTAAGGCCAGAGTTTCAGGATTAAGCCCATCAAGATGTCATTATAGGAAGCTAAGCCACAGCTGAGACTGAACAGAGTATATTAGAATATATATAAAATGGAACGATTTGATCAAAAATCACAGAAAAATATCAAACACATACTAGTTAAATTCCTGAATTTCTTTTTGGCTTCTGCCCTTTCTTCAGCATCAAAGTACCAAACAGTCATAGCGTATCTGTGAAAAATAAGCAGATATATGTTTAAAAATATTACCAAAAAAACTAAAAATACTGTAAGTCTCACATGAGAGTCATTTGTAAAGCCAACATTTAAAGTGTTCTCTATTATTAGAAGTCCATCCTAATTTTAATTTAAAATAAACTTCTCTGGTTTCAATTCTATTTAAATGTAATAAAATATGTAAGGAATTCCAAGTATGTGCCGGGCATTATCCTGGGCAATGGGAATTCAAATGACCACGCGAATACATCTGCCTCTTTCCCTAAGAGCACAGGCTCCAGCAGGGGAGACAGGCGACTTAAGAAATAATGTAACAAGTCAAGATGATCTACACAGAAAGGACTAGAAGGGAGACATTCTGCCAAAGACTGGGAAACCCAAGTTGGTGGGGAAAGCACAGAGAAGAGGAGGTGACATCTGGGTGAAGCTTTGAAGAATAACTTATTTAAATGACAGGACCCTTAAAACGCATGGCTTGCTTTCTTTAGTTTTGGACACTGAGGCAAAGATGCAATGGAGTAACGGATGCCCTCAAGCTATCTACTGCATTCCCATTAACTTCCTTTATTCCATCTATAAGAAAGACTGTAATAACCATCATTTCAGGCGTGAATTTTCAAAAAGTTTCATTTTACAATTATTATTAGCTACTAGAATTTCTATAGCACTTGATTTTTTTTTCAAGGGCTTCCCATCAACATTTCCTAACGTTTCCCTTGTGACTTTGGTCATCAAAGGACTAGGAACAAGAAGGGAATTCTGGCATGAATGACACAGTCCAATTACTGTACCCCATTAAACAAGCCACAAGCAGATTTGGTGGTAGAATTAGTTACCTGCTCACCTAGGGCACATTCCAATTTGACATTTAATATGCAACCCTGTGTGGGGCTCAGATCTGTGATTTCTGGAGGGGGATACTTATAAATCTTAGGCACGTTACACATGTGATTTTAATTTAATTAGGCTTGTTAAGGTTTAGTCATTATCCTTCTAGGCAAGTTCTCTCTCCCTGCCCCCAACCACTATTCCCAATTCAAGCCGCACCAGATACCGCCGGCCTCCAATACCTCCTGGTTTACAGCTTTGGCCATAAAACAAAGGTAAGTGTGAGGCAGAATTTGAAATTAAGATTATGTCAAGGGTCTCTAGATTAATACTAAACAATACTAAGTTGTTCCGTTACTCCTAAAATCTTCCCGTGCATGATCTCAAGAAAGGATTTTTAAAAATCCAATTCTTGGAACACAATGAATACAGTGAGCCCAAACCAATTTTAAGCTAAGGAAAGGGTAAAAAGGAAAAGAAGTCAGGACGAAGTCCTCTTTCTTTTCTCAAAGTTCCTTCTCTGCTTGCAACAGCAACCTGTAAACTCATCCAGAGTTGACCAGACAGAATTCCCGATCTGTGACCGCTGACATTCTCTGGAGGTAGTTCAATTCCAGGGGGTTTCAAGAAGTGGTGGGGGAGAAAGGAGAGAAGAGAAAAACATCCCGGGAAATTTGGAATCCAATATGCTCACTAATGGAAAACGATGTGTTGCTAGTTCAAACTGACGTTAGGTTTTGTGTACTAAAGAACCCAAAGTTTCCCGTTCAATTTTTACTGATTTCAAACAGGTTTGCTCTCAGCTTTGGGGTGTGGTTGGTCCCTCAGGTGCACAGGACACGAGTTTAGAGAATTCTCCGGGGACTGGGGTTTGTACGAGAGGCTTCTCAAGAGGAAGCGTGGCCCCGACTATTACCTGGTCGCATAGGAAGGCTGGACTTCATGTGGGTTCCTGCGGTCTGACCAGAAGAATAAGAGTCTGTCAAAAATGGGCTCCACATCCGCTATGAATGATTTCCCTTCTGGAAATATCCGCAGGACCCCACCGTGTAACTGAGGGCCACAAAGAAGGTGGATTATTTCCTGGCCTTACACATAGTTAATTAACAATGATATTTCAGCCTCGTCTAGAAACCATGCCATCTTTCAACCTCCACTCCAAGTGTGTACTACTCCAAATTTTTACTTCAACCTTTTACTTTGTACTAAATTTTATTTCAGACTTGGCAAGACCCATCTCCTTATTCACCTGAGACCAAATGAAGCCTTCCCACCCCCACAATCATGAAGCCCACGGATACAAAATGGAGTACTATTAGGTGGAATCAGACAGAATTGCCAGTATTTGACTGTTTTTGACCTACAAAACCCCCCAGCAATTTCATACGGTTCAATCTAACATTAACAGCTTTCTAGGGTAGTCATCACGCATAACATCCCCTTCAAGTAGAATTTACAGCTTTCTTTTGAACTCCTCCAGCTCCTATGCGATCTCATCAGTTGGAAGTTACATGTTCTTTTTTCTGAACTCTCAGGCTTCCTTATCTGCATCTTATTACATATATCACTGTCTTTCTTGAATTACTTTTTTTACACGTATTCCCGATCTGTCCTAATGGAAGACCCACACCAAGGGAGAGTCCAGGCCTCAGGCTCAGGGCCCGGCTCTAGCAGGCACTCAAATATTTGTTCAACGATTTCAAACTTTGCAATTTATTATCACTGATCTGACAACTCTATTCTTTTGCCTATAACATCACCTTTCAAGATTTTACAGGACAACTAAGGAATATATTCCAGTCATGTTACGAAACAGGGAGAAAAGACGAGCCTTGTCACTGATTCCCTGGCTTCCCAGCTTTAGTTTTTCTGACCCCAGATAAAATATCCCTGCATTATTAGCATCTGCCCTAATGAACAGGAAATGGAGATGCAGAAGGTCCAAAAGCCAAATAAGCTTGAAAAGTTCTCTGACTTCTCAGACTCCTAAATCATCCTTAACTTTCAGAAAGCATACAAGTTCCAGACAAACGTTTGTAAGCGTGGAACCAGACTTCATATCGCTATCTATCTATAAGTTCCAAAATATAAAAATCAGCCATAAAGCCTCTGGCATTCACAACTGTAGTAAACCATGGCAAGCAGCCACCAATGAGATGTATCACCCCAAGAGAACGGACTGTGTGGGAAACCTCGCTTGGGGATGATTTTATAGCCCACAGTTCTATTTTTGTGGAATCCGCTCAATGTTGCTGCTGGAAGGGAAAAGTATATATCTTATTCTGCATTGACAGTCATCTCAGCTCTGGATTAGACTAAAAACATTGATTGCCATTCCTAAAATAAGAAATTCTCTTCTAACCTAATAACGACCCTACGTACCCTCCATCAAATTAACTTTATATCCATTATTTTCATCTCATCAGCTTAAGTACTAATACCATGGGAGGGGAAAAAGGAAAACGTAAAATAGAAAAGCTTTATCAGCAGGAATTATGAACTCCTAACCCATCTCTGAGTCATCTGAGTTCCTTTCCTACAGTTTCTAACCCCACACTCTCCTCCCATTATTCCAAAGTACCTTGGCATCCCAATTCTTGTTCAGATAGTAGATGCAGGTGATGCAGCGGCCGTCACCGTTGGGGTTGTCTACATGTCGAACATAACCTGTTCCATTTCCCGGGTAGCAAGCCACCATTGCCTATGGAGAAATCCCAAGAAAGCTGGTTAACAAAGCTGAAACAACCTTCTCCCACTGGTGAACAGCTGAGTAACACAGTCTCCTTGGGTGCTATGGGACATTTATAGGTGGCTGCTGGCTTCTTTTTTTTTTAAAGATTTTTTATTTTTTCCTTTTTCTCCCCAAAGCCCCCCGGTACATAGTTGTGTATTCTTCGTTGTGGGTTCTTCTAGTTGTGGCATGTGGGACGCTGCCTCAGCATGGTCTGACGAGCAGTGCCATGTCCGCGCCCAGGATTCGAACCAACGAAACACTGGGCTGCCTGCAGCGGAGCGCGCGAACTTAACCACTCGGCCACGGGGCCAGCCCCCTGGCTGGCTTCTTAATTGCAGGTACAGTACATAAATTTGGACTCCTCAGCATGTAAGATTAACAGCCAAGTAACACCTCATGGCTCAGCCCAGTGGAAAGTGGGTCAACAATGTTTCCATAGCTCTAAAACATTTTAGACAGTAACGCATCTACATTGTCATTAGGAGCTTTCTTCAATGCTCCTTTTGGAAAAAGCAGGTTCTAGGTTCCCACCCTAGACCCACAAATTCAGAATCGCTCCATATGGAGTTTAGGGGTTATGCTTACTCAACAAGGACTCCCGAATCACTGAATCACCCACTGTCTTAGAACAATGGTGGAGGAAGCCATACCAACAATCCTTCCGGAAATTACTATCAGAGGATTACTATTAAGAGAGTAACAAATCTCTAATTGTTCCATGGAAAAATTACAGCAAGGAGTAGAGAAATATAGGCAAAGTGCAAAAAGCTAGTTCTTTTCACAGGACACTGCCCTATTTCTAAAATATTTTTATAGGCATGAGATATATGCAGGAAAGATACTGGAACTACTGGAACTGGCAACAGAAGATGAGGAAAGGGCTATTTTTCCCGTTTTGTTTGTTGATGTATTCTACTAGAACAGTGCCTGACACATGGAAGGTGTCTGTTTAAAATCTGATAGATAAATAAATAAATGAATTAGCAAATGACTCTTTCCTCTAAAGAGTAAGTTTACGTTCTACCTAGATCAATAGAGATTTCTGTCATTTTAAAAACATCTCTTCAAACATGCATGTAGCAATCCAGTTTGTACTTTCCCTTATAAATGCCAGGGCAGTCTCATTGCTTAAAGGATCAGTCAGGTAGAGGCCCAAAGCTGTGCTCTAATGGCTCCATGAATCAGCTTCGATGCTGTGGGGGCCACTCCCATGGTAGCGTTGAAAACTTGAACTAGGCATGGAGCTTTAAAGGCTTCACACACACTGCATACTGGAATAATAAGGCTGAACGGTCACTTAGCTCTGCAATGAACTTAAAGCTTAAATCACCATCTCTCTCAAACTTTATACCCCCATTCAGCTAGCAATCCCCACATCCTGCCTTTGAACATCTAAAACATGAATGCAATGTCGTCTTAGAGCTGAAGTTAGGCTGTTAGCTTGAACATCTTCCAGAAGGTGGAATTTTGAGGCTACTGCAATCAAGATTTAACAAATGATGGTACCACCAAGCAAAGGATGGCTTGGGGAAAGGTGATTGGCAGCAGACAGAAATGATGGGCCTAGCTGGGGAAGAAGAGATAAAAGAAGTCACCTGTGAGGATGAGGATGCGGTAATTACCCATCCCTGGAAGCAGCTATTAGGATTCTAAGAGCCACCACTGAGCCAATAATGAAAGTCACTTAAGCCACAAACAATTACAGCCTGGATTCCCCACCATCTCAGCCTCTCCCCACTGTGAAGGCTTGAAAAGAAAAAGTGCTCCATCAACGCTACACAATCTTACATTCTTAAACAGCTCCACTCTAAGGAAAAGGTCAGCGGTCTGGATGCCTGCCATCTAGTTCACTCTGCAACTGATCGCGTGAACCCAGGCTCGGTTTCTTTTGTATAAAGAGGGGCTTGGGTTATATGGCCTCTGAAAGTCCGAGAAGATTTAAGACTTGATCTAAGCATCAGCCCCAGAAAACGCAACAGAGTTCCTCAGGGCACTGTGAAGTATTCATCTGCCTCAGCACTCAGCTTAAACACTGAAAAAACAGATACAAACTCATAACAATATAGTCCTTACAAATTGCAGCATCTATAAAACACACACAGAGAAGGAGCTAGCACATTCCAGGGGATTTATTAGGAGGCTAAAACTCCTAATTGTCAGCAAAGTATCTGATTGCTTAAGCGAGAGGAACAGAGAATTTTTCTGGCCAGAGTGAATCTTCACCCGTTCTCCTTGTTCCTGAAGCCACAGCATCAAGTCTGAAACAATGGAAGGAAATCATTGTGGGCCTCGGTGGGCCTGTCAAAATGACACAGGCCAATTTTATCAGTGTTTTCTGGACAAGAGCCATTGGAGATGGGTCTTGGCTTGGGCACATTCCCAACTACTGATTGGTCTTTGACACAGTCCAAAACCAGGAGGCTAAGGATGCACTGAGAAGCAAGACTCACTTCAATGACGAGTCACACACTTCTGTGCCAATTTGTGCACGGGGCAAAAACAAACCCCGGAAACTGATCGGGTCAAACGCGCTGCTATCGAGACCTCAACGAGTCCAGGAAGAGATTCAGACGGTATAAAGGAGGAGAGTGCTTCAGAACAGTAAGAACGGGGGCCAGACTACTTCAATGATCATGTGATAAATATGCCAGGCAATTAACAATGACACTGATCAGGAGGATAGGAAGGATGCCACATCTACTGTAGACTGTTTATTTGCCAAAATTTCCTGACGGGATTAATATTTGAAATTCACTGAGGTTTAATAACATGTTAGTGTGACCTACAATAGCACATACACTATACAATATAGTCCTATTCTTGGATGTACAGATAAATCCACAGGTCCCCTTATGCATTCACCATTCCTTCCTCTGGCCTCACTGTGGACCCCCCTCCCACCATCCCCAGAGGCCTCTCCACAGCTTTGTAGCGAAAGGAAATGAGCAGAGGGGTGAACCCCTCCCAGGCTGGCTCCAGACCAGAGATGTGTGCTCCAGACACCTAGGCAGCCACGTTGAGGCAGGACACATGTACCGATTCTCTGAAGATGTCCACAGATATACAGCCAAATCCAAGTCACAAAATCTGCTCCCCAAATGCCACAGGTGGAAAACAGTGGATCTGTTACAGTTATTGTCAAGCTGGCTTCATAAAAAACCATGTCTCATTAATCCCAAAGGTAAAGTTGAAAAATTAAAGTCCAGGATGTCCGTTCCAATGCTAGATCGCATGTATAAACCATTTCAAAAAGTTGGTGTCGGTGACCTCCACTGTCCATTCAGCAATGACGATCATTTTAGATCCACAGCTGGGAAGGGGTACACGTGCCCCAGCCCAGCCCCCAGTTAGACTCAGCACTTATCTAACAACAATCAACAAGAGATTTTTTGAAGAAGAAGAATAGCCCTGAGCTAACATCTGCCACCAATCCTCCTGTTTTTGCTGAGGAAGACTGGCCCTGAGCTCACATCTGTGTCCATCTTCCTCCACTTTATATGTGGGATGCCTACCACAGCATGGCTTGACAAGCAGTGCCGTGTGCGTACCCAGGATCCAAACTAGCGAACCCCCAGCGGCCGAAGCTGAACATGTGAACTTAACTGCTGTGCTACCGGGCTGGCCCCAAGAGATTTTTATAGAATTGTATTTTACATCTCTCATGACTTTGGAGTCAGATTCATTAGTATGACTTGACCTTAAACAAGTTATAATAAGGTGGCATTTACGTGAATTTTAACTCAGTAAATTAAAATGCTGATTTTAATGCTCTCATTTTATTTGCAAAATTTGCAATAAATGTGAATCCATTTTTAAAAATTGTCAAGAATAGCCTAATTTCAAAGCTGTCTGATTGAGTGACCTTTCAACTGGTATTTCGGTCCACTGCCAAACGCTAGCCCCCTCTACCTGCTAAGCAGAAATACCAGGCAAAATTTGTAAGGATTTGTTTTGAATTATGAATGGTCTCGAGCAGAACATACTTTCAATAAAATGCAACCTGAGTACAGAATAACCTGTACTTAACCTCTTTACACCTCAGTTTTCTCATCTGTGAAATGGGTTTATGAGGAATAAGGAGACGATCCATTAAAATGTGCAGTGCAGGCCTGCACCCACTAACTGCTGGTTAACGTTGGCTATTGTTAAACCTGATGATATGCTCGTTGTCTTCCCCCCACCTGGGGCTCCAGAATGTCTCCCCTTCAGGAATCCAATTCTACTTAAGTGCGTTGTGACTTCAAATCCAGGCTGGCAAACTCCAACAGCTTTGGGCGTTGGCAAGTAACCTAAATGCCTGTAGCCAATCAGGTTTCTATGTGTCAGAACTCTGAACTACATGCGATGCTACCACACCAGGGAATCTGCTGCCCTTTGCAGTGAGGGCCCAGTGTTACAAAATCTTCAGATTTTAGCAGAGTAGCAGGCAACTGAACGGGATCTGTATATAAACTGTCCTGAATATTTTTGACCCCAATTTTTAAATCAGGGCCACAAAAAATACATCCGGTCGAATTTTGAGATCGCCGTCTAAGGTCTCCTAAGAAGTCAGGCTACTCTGCAATAGCTCTGGAGCTCCAAGTGGGCACCGTCCCCGTCTCTCCTCACCAGGCTCAGACGCTTCCTGTCCCAAGGCACAGCCCCATCCTCCAGCGCCATCCGCACTCCACACCTCCCTCCCCTCTACTCCTTCCCTCATGTCTGCTCTGGACAGAGCAATGGGGACCCCAGATCCTTCTCCTCTCCATCATAAGACGCTTACTGTGCAGTGAATTAGATGTGTAAAGACTTGAGAAGAAAGACATGAGACCACGCACCTTCTTCGGCTTGGAGAAACAGCCTAGCAACTCATCAGAGTGGAGAATGTAACAGCCGAAGTTTTCTGGCCAGAAATGGGTCTAATTTATATTCGGGTGACAACAGCCTAGGTAACAAACTTCCAATGTTTCTAATCAGCTGTAGGTGGAGGAGCTGAAGGCTATACTCCCAGGCTTATTTTTCTGGGACATTTGTGTTCACACATATTTTAACACTTACATTTAATGTGGACAGTGAGCAGAGCAGCCCCATGGTTGTACCTTTATGTCCCATATTCATAAAGGCATCCATGAGGAAGGGACACTATTTGGTAATTCATCAGGGGGCGTGGGCGGTTTGTTAGTAAGTGGAAAAAAGGCACATATGGTGTGCTTTTAAAAAGAAAAACAAAAATAAAAAATCTTTAAGAATTCAAACTGCTATATGCAGGTGCACCATAGGAGAGGCTGGAGTGAGAGAAAAACTAGAAGAAGAATGACCTTTGCAAGTTTTGCTCTTTTAAAAAAAAATCTAGGGACCAGCCCGGTGGCATAGTGGTTAAGTCTGCGCACTCTGCTTTGGCAGCCCAAGTTCGCAGGTTTGGATCCTAGGCGTGACCCACACACCATTTATCAAGTCATGCTGTGGCAGGCGTCCCACATATAAAATAGAGGAAGATGGGCACAGATGTTAGCTCAGGGTTAATCTTCCTCACCAAAAAAAAAAAAAAGATCTAAAGATAAATTAAGCCAAAATGTCATTTTCCACTATTTTCCACTTGGCTCCGACAAGGGATGAGATAAGAGAACTCCAAAAATCCTTCACAGGGGCAACGAATTTAAATCCAGAGGACATGGAAAGCAAACTGGAATTATTGCTTTAGCCTTTCTTCATCTTTCCTGTTCAGGAGTGTGTAATCTTCAAGGATATCTTGTGGGACCCACCAATGTCACTTAAATTCCTAAAGCACTATATTCATAAGGCATCTTTACAAGATGATAGCAACTGTGCAAGGCTTTCTCTAAGAGTTCAAGAAAATGCCACTGAACGAAGTTCACTTTGCTGCCCGTCCCATCTTTCCTATGACATTGAACCAAAAAGTAAGCTGTCATGTGATGACAAACAGCTCAGAAGCATAAAAAGTTTTTTAAGGGGCCGGCCAGGTGGCACAGCGGTTAAGTTTGCCAGTTCTGTTTCGGTGGCCCGGGGTTTGCTGATTCAGACCCCGGGTGCAGACCCACATGCTGCTTATCAAGCCATGCTGTGGCAGGCCTCCCACATATAAAGTAGAGGAAGATGGGCACAGATGTTAGCTCAGGGCCAGTCTTCCTCAGCAAAAACAGGAGGATTGGCAGTAGATGTTAGCTCAGGGCTAATCTTCCTCAAAAAAAAAAACAAAAAGAGAAAAAAATGCTTTAGGATTTTTATGTATTCATTCTAACTTCACCTAGACTGGCATAAAGAAATCAGTTGTAGATCATGTAAGCGCTTTCAAGAAAAAAGTAGGAAACTTTGTGCAAACTACCAACAGTTATCTTGGCATCTCACTTATTATCTATCTTATTGGTTAAGAGCAAGCCTAGCTTTTCCTTCCTCCTGGTGCCTCTAGTGAAAGGCTGAAGTAACAAAATGAGGGGGAAATGGGAAATAGGCTTTTGGTGGGCAATAACATGAGCTGTGTCCAGCTACCAGGTTCCCCTTCCCAAAGTTTCAGCATCTGACCAGACAATTCAGATTCAGAATGACAGTCAGACATCTGTCAGGTAGGCAAGCCTTTCAACAAACCCCAAGTCATTCATTAAAATGTTTTCTACTATTCTATTTCTACAGTGAGAACGACTTCAGCCTTCCTCATTTGCCCTAAATCCACACTAAAAATTCCTCTCTTTGAACCTAGGTACCCAGAACACTGCTACCTATAACCTCACCTCCAATTTAGAACAATAATCCTCACGCCCCCATACCTGAATTTTGTAGTAATGCAGGAACTTCAGTAATTCTGAGAATGAAAAGAAGTTATAGCCCTCTCAGTTGCTCTGGAGAGGGGGGTCTGTCGGCCCTTCTGGTCCCCCAACAGCATCGTGCCCGCAAGGGCAAGGGATCTGCCATCTTCACTGGGAGACCTGTCCTCACGTCGACCTTTTCACCGTTTTAGTCTACTCTGAGGTCCTAGCTTCAGGGTCATGCAAACAACCATCAACAACTACCCAGACGCTGGAAACTTCTCCTAGCTCAGTGATAACAGTTCCTTGAGACTCTTACATTACAGAGCTGGCCTCACGCATGCGCGCACTCACACACACGCACGCACACACACACACAGAAGTCCTCATAAAATCACAGAAGGTTCACAGGCCTGTAAAGTCTAGCTGTACTAGACCAAGCTTCTATTCCAGAGGATCCTGCACTTCGTGCATGAACTTGAGTGAATCACCCTCCCCCAAGAAGCCACTGAAACTCTCAAAGGCCAGGAATTTAAAGAGACTATTATCATTCCTTTCTGAATTGTGGTTAATTCCTCTCGTTGGAGGGGATTCAGCCAGAGCCCTGCAATTAAGCACAGTAAACAGGCCCGGGAACATCGACATATCAATACAGGCTGTTTGGGTTTGGGAAGGCGGCCCTTCCCAGGGAGGCCTGGCTTTCCGCCAGCAGAGTGAAGGCTGAGTGACAGGGCTACGTGCGCTGCGTGAGGGTGGCAGCCAGCCCACACCCGAGAGCACACCGCGGGGCAGACCGCAGAGGGAACCGGCACAGGAGAGCCCCCCGCCCCCGTCACCACTCCAGTTACCAGAGAAATGTTTTTAATAAGGGCTTCCTTGCAATTATGAAATCAGCAAAAGTCGGCCAGGCCCAGGGGTAAGGACATTAAAACAGGCATTTAACCACATCCATTCTGATACCTTTCCCCAAATCATAATGGCTGCCATTCTGAAGACCCACGTAGCCAGGTGGCACTTTATGGTGGCGCTTTACACATATGGTCCCACTGAATTTCCTGGTTAGGGGGAAGGTGAGCAGCAGCCACCCCCCCGAGTCACACTGCTCACACGCCTTCAGGAGAAGTCATTAACCCTGGAAGTTATCATACGAACCTAGGCGTTATCTTATTCCTATACAAACCCATTCAGGAGTAATCCTTAAGGCAATGATGGAGGTAGGAATTGGCAATATTTAACATCTTTTGATGTGAGAAACAGCCCTATTAGAAAAAGAAAACCTGTAGCTCTCTAACGGCTCTGAGCCTAACAGACAAAAAGAATGTTTGAGACTGCAGGACTGTCAGAGAATTCAGTATAAACCGGTTGTCTGTAAACTCTCATCTGAAATGAATCCTAAAATACTTGAGGGAATCCATGATAACTTACAATTGAGGAGACAAGGTTTTATTAATGGGTAATATACAAAAAAAATAGTCACCTATCAAAACACGTCATGAAAAATGCCTTGAAGCCAATAGTCTTCAGATAAGAAAAACCAGGAAAACACTTTACCTGCAATTCCCAGTGAATTTTAAGAGTATTAACAGAGGACTCTGCAACTATGTTGGAAAATATAAAGTTAAAGAACTTTCCAGGAAACCAGATCTTGTATTTACATTTGCATTTCAGCCCTTGGAAAAACATATCTGCTGAAGGAAAGAAATGACACACAGCAAGTTGGTTAAAATTAGAGCTCACAAAATTCAGTGGGCACGTTTATGGACCAAGCAAACTTCGGTATGGTGCTTACTACGTGCGGACACTGTTCTCTGTGCTTCACAAATGTTACCTCATTCAAATTCCTAATAACGCAAGAGGCAAGAGCCATTATTATCTCCATTTCACGGATGAGGAAACTGAGGCACAAGGAGGGTAGGTAACTTGCCTTGTCGAACTCAGTCCGACTGCAGAGTGTGAGGCCTTCATCATGGTCATGATTTACCATCACGCTGATCTAATGTCGAACATGAACCAACCCACCCCACTTTTGAGGGAACTAAGACCTTCCTTCGCTTCTGCCTGAAGTATCTGACTCCCTAAGCATCAGCTGTCCAAGGTGTCTTTGTTGGTTACTCCCACTACAGGACACTCAACCCCACTCTCAACTTTCTGTGGCGCCTGCAGGGCCCATATCCGCTTCCGAGGCGACTGGTCTGCAACGAGCTCATGCCTCGTCGCCAGGCTGCCGTTCCCCGGCCCGCCCGGGTTTCTAGGGAAGGAAGTGAGCCTCTCCAGGACCTTTCCTTATTAGCTCGGGTCAACACCTGCCAAGGTTTTCAGGCTTGTTTCAAAGTTAGAAGAAAAAATTTTAAAGGAAATACATGAGTGCATTTCCCTTGGGAAGACAAGATCCAGCACCTGGTAAATTCAAAGGACTCCCAGGGACGAGATAAATTTCCCTTACTCAGATGCAAAGCTTGTTTAGGAGACGTCTTATCTCTATTTCTACCACATTAATGAGAATTCACTGAAGGCCAAACTTTCTAAAATAACACGAATTAGAAGACACTGAGTATACACCCACTGTGTCTTGCAGGAGGGGCGAGATCCAGAAGACCTCTTAGAGGAAAGTAAAAAGGTTCTTCCGAGAGAAATGTACAAACTATTTGGGGAGCAGCAAGGGACTGGAAATAAAGGAGTGCCTGGCTCTGAGTCTAGGGAGCAGGGATGGTTAATTTAATTGTCCCCATGTTCCTCCAAGACAGATATAAGCCCCATTTTACAAATGTGGAAACAGAGTCAGAGACACAAAGTAACTTCGGGACATCATAGAACTAAGCGTGGTCTTTCTGCCACTAAACCCTGCTTCTAAAATATGAGGAAAAAACTGTTAACTGAAAACAGGTGCTATTATTTCCAGACCGCCCATGAACGAAATTGTCTTCCCTCGACTCAACAATGCAAGACGCTCTAATGATTCTCGTGGCTTACCAAATACAGGCTCAAACCCTTAACTGGGAAATCAAGGCCCCCCATGCAGAGGGAGGAAAAGGCAAGTGGTAGCTGTGATCTGACCTCAACCTAGTCAGACCTTTGATTCCAGTCAAGCTGGATTCATTTGTCAGCTTTTCCCCCCAGAGCCCCACACCTGAGCCTTCTTGGGCCTCCCTCAGGCAGCCATCTCACCCCAGAGGGCCAGAAACCCCCCTAGGCTTCTGTGTGCGGTCCACAGTTAGCACATAATAGATGCTCAATACAGAAAGACTCAACTGCTACAAGGCGCTGTTTTCCAGTTTGTGCTCATCCCAAGTCACTAGGATTCTTTCCCATCCTTCCTGGTGCCTTCAGCTTGCACTCCTTGAAGCACTCCGTGCTGGATACACGAAGGGGAGCAATTCTGAGTCATTAACAAAGACTTTTCCCCTCCATTCAACACAACAGGAGAGAATCAATTCCAAATTCTGCTCTAATTCTAGTTCTGGAAAATTAACTTTATTGGTACAAATAATACAAAAATTGTGTGCACGTGTGTGTACTTAACATGTTAATAGGTGGTGGGTTTTTCTCACAAATGTCCCAAATGAACTGAAAACACTTACATTTTTTCGTTTTCGCAATGAATGAGCTCAGATCCGATCAACTGATTGAACTCCGATTTTCTCAATAATATCAGGTAGGAAGATACAGCACCAGCCCTACGTAGCCTCCTCTTACTCATCTTATTCAATGGTTCTCAAATGTTAGCACGTATGAGAATCACCTGGAGGACTTGCGAGTTTCTGATTCACTAGGTTTGGGGAGAAGCCCAAGAATTTGCATTGGCAGCAGATTTCCAGGTAATGCTGATGCTGCTGGTCCAACAACTACACTTTGCAAACTGTGGCTACTTCGTGGCAAAACCAAGAGTTTGTATGCAATGCCTCACCCTAAATGAGAAAGGGTAAAGGTCAATTAGTCAGCTGCACGAGTTAATTCGGGGTACAGGAGGTGGGAGGGAGAGCAGGAAGCGAGAGGAATTCCTGGGGCGGCTCCTGGCACAGGCTCTACAGCAGGAGCCCTACAGCCCAGCCTGCAGGACACGTTCCAGCTGTAACTCTGTAGCATTGCTGAGGATCGGGTCCTGTCAGCGTCAGGGTGTGACTGTTGGTACAGTCTGCTCTCTGCGGGAATCCAATAAGAGGTACTGAACCCACCTATTTGCCCTCTCAGATGAAAGTTTAGCCTCAGTTTTCATTTAATTCCTTGGAATCCTGGAGGTAGATCCTTATTATTGTATCCGCGTTATAGATGAGGACAGGGAAGCTCAGAGAACTGACTTGCCCAAGATGGCAGTGAGACGAGATACCAGGCGAAATGTTGATCCTAGTGCCTAGCAGCAGGTGCTGACTACATTAAGTTAAAATTAAAACTAAAAATCAACCTTGTTCCTAAAGAAGTGGAAAAGGAGGTCCCGAGATACTGCCTACCAGGGGCTCTAGCCTCCTGGCCCCAGGCTTCTCGGGCTTCTGTGAGCCAGACCTGGACGTAGAAGCTGCCAGGATCTGTGTGTGACTCTGGTCCTTTCTAGGGCCAAGCAGAGAATTTCACAACGGAGGAAAAAACCTTAGAAAGCCAAAGCCCCTCCTTTGAGATAGTCCCTCATAGCGTGTTAATGTAATAAAATATTTAAACATTCTGGCATCAACTTAGGGACCATGCTGCAAAACCTTTTTTTTTTTTTGGCCTAACAAATTATTTATAGCTTTTTTGACACCCTGACATCCGTTGAAATCAAAGTTCTTTTTGAAGATGAAATTAAGTCAATAAGCACGTATGAATTGTAAAGGATTGTTCGAGGCACTAAAAGTATATTTCAAGCCCAAGAGTCTCTGCCTTCAAGGATTTATAAGTAAAGCGAGGCTAGGGTAAGCAGCCGAATAAATAAGTGCACCAGAGCAGCCTGGATTAAGCCACCAACAGAGTTCCAGGGAGCAGAAGGGAAGACTTCACGGAGAAGGCATGAAGATGGATTTTGAAGAGAAAACAATAGGAAGCTCAGTATGCCTGGCAATCAGTTTCTAGCATTTCAGGGAATGGGAGGGAAGGAAGGCAGTCAGCGGGAGATTAAGGATAGAAAGGTCAGATGGGGTCAGATGGGGTCAAATAGGGTCAGCTGTGGAGGGCCTTAAATGACATGCTCAGAAGTTCACAGCGTGTACAGTAGACAATGGGGAGAGAGGGCAGCTGGGTTTTTTAAGCATGGAGACTGCATGATTAGAGCTGGGTTTTGGACCACTTATATATACCCTTGCAAACGTACACTGAAATAGATTCTAGGGGGAAGGGGGAACCAAAGGCAGGAGGATTTATGGTTGAAGTACGTCTCTTTAAAATACTTCCCTCCTCAAGGATTTCTACTGGAAAGCAAAATAAAATTTAGTTCTAAAAAAGACAAAACTTGAGGTTCCACAGTGAACCCAAAAAGCCAAAACAGCACAAAATAGGCCAAATTTTGACCAATAATATTGCTTGTTCCTGCCTGAATCTTCAAGATTTTTTGTTTTAAAAAGGTGTTATTTATTCACTCAAATCACTCAAATTAACCTACAAAATAATATGAGTAGGAAAAAAGCCATCCAAAAGAAAGACTCACTGTCCATTCTGTGTGGGGTACTGAGCTTTCTGAGTAAGCGTCCTCAGGTTGACCAGACAGATGAGTGGAAATGGGAACGGAGGTGGAGGGAGGGCACGGGCAGCATCTCTGTTCCATGCGTCTGGGGGACAGAGCCAGCTCCACACGAAGTTCAGACTGTTGAAAACAGTCGACTCCTTCTAAGCGGTGCTCAGATAGATGAGTATTACTCGGAATACTCAAAACAACCTTAAGTCCCTCTACGAGAACCAAAAACAGACATCACTGACACCCAGAATTGAGTTTTTTTTGGCTTTAAGATTTTATTTTATTATTATTATTTATTTCTTCTTCTCCCTAAAGCCCCCCAGTACATAGTTGTAGATTCTGGTTGTGAGTGCCTCTGGTTGTGCTCTGTGGGATGCCACCTCAGCATGCCCTGCTGATCGATGCCATGTCTGCGCCCAGGATACGAACCAGCGAAACCCGGGGCCACCGAAGCAGAGCATGCAAACTTTACTCGGCCACGGGGCCGGCCCCTGGAATTGAGTTTTTCATTTTGTCTTCTTCCCACTGGCAAATCATCAAGACTACTATCCTATTACTTGAATCTTTGTATTTTGGAATTATTGTTATGTGGTAATAGTATTTTGGCCTCATTTTGGACGGAAAAGTAATATTTAATATGGGATAGGTACCTTTACTCCAGAACTTGAGAAGTGTTGATCAATGTTGATTATTCTCCTAAAGAATCAAACATTGGCTTGACTTAATGAGGGTGAACTCCTGTGCAGTGAGGACAGGGTGAGGAGGCAGTGAAGGAGTCCAGCACAGGATCTGAAAACCTGCATGGTACAACTGCAAACCCATGTGTGTGTAAGGCTGGGACTGGGTGGGGACGGCGGGGGTCGGGGGGGAGACACTCAGTCACCAGCAGCTCACCACAAGCAAGAAGAGGAACTCACCAACAAATCACTATCAAAAGAAGATACAAAATTAAAGTAAGTTCGACACTGGTTTAAGATTGAAATAATCGAGGGAAACAGGGTACCCTTCTATGTACAATGAAGCAGGCTAACTAATCGTGCTTGGCAAACAGACACACAGCTCTGAATCTGAGCCAAATCAACGGCTCCTGGCCAACTGCCAAAGCCGAATTCCTTAGTCTGGCATTGTAAAATGATTTGTCTGTCGCATTTACAATTCCAGTGCCTCTGGATTCGGCTACCCGCTGGGAACCCCTGGCAGTTGCCCAGCAGAACACATCTGAACTATCATTACTGTTAGGACATGCGCATTTGACAAACCCTAGAGAAAAAACGACACCCATTTCTCAGAGCAACATTAGTTAACAGCTACAAAGGAATCATCAAGTCTGTTGCTGCCATAATTAACAAAGTATTCACAACCTGCCCCATAGTGCTAACCTGCAGGCTGCTCCTTGGTGTTCAATAGACATGGGTCAGAATGTCACTTAATTTACTAGAGGCACAAAGATCAATCAAAAGCAGAGGTCTTGCCAAACTGAGCACGGGTGAGGGGCCCTCTGAGCTTTACCCTGACTGGCCGGATGCTGGGTGTGCAGGAGGCTGGGCGCTCAGGGATGCTTCTCAGATGTGCTCAGCTCATTATGGGTTAAACCCCACCCCCTACTTGAAGTTCATCAGAGACATCTTCCATACATGGTGTGTTTTCAGGATGGAGTTGTAACATGCAAGGCTGCTTGTTATCTACAAAATCTGAAATTCTTCTAGCCAGAGTTGAGAATCAGGGAAGAATTTCCAATTTTTCCTTGAGCTGAGTAAGGTCAGAAAGGGAAATAGTTCATAACCCCCAAAAGTCCAAAGCACAGATAGGCTACATAATTCCACCTAAGGGGTGTTTATCAATTTCAAGTCAGAATGATATTTAACATTCCCAAATAAAATGCTGATACATCTGAATTAACCTACCAACCGCGTCTCCCAATCTACCTGACTTATGGAGCAACCCCAGCCAGGGAAGCCCCTCTCTTTAAAGCACCTTTGCTCAGGCCCGAGACTCACCTCAATCCCTTCTCGAGACCTCCTCTCTCCAAATATAAAAATGACTTGACTGCTGAATGATTGAGGGATTGATGAATGTGATTTCTGATACCTCTCTAGCTCTAAAAACCTGTATCATTAAGTCCTGTATAGCGGCCGGGCCAGTGGCGCAGCGGTTAAGCTCGCATGTTCCACTTCAGTGGCCCGGGGTTCACCGGTTTGTATCCCGGGTGCGGACATGGCACCTTTTGGCAAGCCATGCTGTGGTAGGCATCCCACATAGAAAGTAGAGGAAGATGGGCACGGATGTTAGCTCAGGGCCAGGCTTCCTCAAAAAAAAAAAAAAAGGAAATAAAGTCCTGTATGATTTTGGTCACTTCATTTTAAGTAAATAGAGAACTTGGAGAAAGTCTGAAGAAGAGAAACAAAAATGACTAATCAGTGTAAAAGCAGGCCTGTTTAACCAGAAAAAGAGAAACCAAAATTGGTGACAACTATTTCACACCACTCGACTTTCAGCTTACTTCTTTTATTTTTAATTGAAGTATAACTGACATATAGCACTATGTTAGTTTCAGGTGTACATCATACTGATTCGATATTTATATACATTACGAAATGAACACCATGGTAAGTCTAGTTATCGTCTGTCATCATGCAAAGTTATGACAATATTATGACATATTCTCTATGCTGTACATTACATCCCTGTGACTTATTTATAACTGGAAGTTTGTACCTCTAGATGGTTTTATAATCTCGTTCCACCTCCCTTTCCTCATCCACGTACACGTTTACCACGGTGGAAGACATTTAATGATTTGTGAATGAATAAATTAAATACCCCCGATTTCCCACTTCACTGCAAGCAGATATGGTTGTACTGGAGTGACCAATGGTCCAAAATGGAACAAAAGAAATTATAAAGTAAACACGCACACACACACACACCCCTACCTTCTTTTCTTTGTTCCCAAGTGTCATTCAACAAAATAGACAAAGAAGACTATGAAAACTCACCCAATGGAGGAACTTACTTCACTGTCACTGAGGCTGCATTCTGTAAATTATTTCCTTGGATTAATTTCCTTCCTCCAAGAGCTAAGTTATTTTTAAATACAAAACCTTTTATAGGAATCCTCACATCCTTACAGAAAGATGTTCCAGCACTTCAAACTCAGTGCCTCCTCCCCCTAAAATACTTCAAGCACAGAAAGATTTTTAAGATTTTAACTGTAAAGACACCTTTTATGGTGTCAAACTCTTCGAACCCCAGGCTCGAAGAATTGCACCTCTCATGGGCCCCAGCAACCGTACGTGTGACACATGTGTGACACCCGTGTGACACTACATGCTCCACTACCACCCCAACCAAGGCTGATCGGTCTCCTGAGCCAAAGTGAGACCATCACACTTTCTCCCAGGGAATGAGAACAGGGAGCCTCGAATGGTAGTCAAGACTCTGAGGATGTCAAACGGCGGCTGAGGCAGCCACTGTGCGGCAGCCACCTTGAGTCATGTGCAAGAAAAAGCAGAAAAGCTGGAGGGAAAGCAGAGAAGCACAGGCAAAGAAGGAAAGAGGGAGGCCAGAAGGGGCCAGAGAAAGAACTAACATGCCAGCACTCCTGGATGTTAAGGCCTTTCTGGTTCCCAGGTCACGGCTCCAGCCTTCTGTGAACGCTGACTGCACTTCCTGCACGTGGATACCAAGAGAGATCCTGGTCTTCAAAATACATTATCCCATTTTTGCTTCAAGTAGTTTGCAACCATGTTAAGCTCCACTGAGTAATGGATATTCCTGATGTGATTTCGGGTGGGCCGAAACTGTTATTGCTAAACAACAAAGGAACAAACCTACCACTTTGCAACACATTTTCTTGTATTCATAACTTACTGCTGTTTCATCACGTCTCAGCACTGTTTCCAGGGGAGCACCGATCTGTCTGTTCACAATACAACCCCCACCACCCCATCGTCCAGAACCACTCCGGCAGGGACCCTAACAACCAAGCTTATTAACGATACTTTTGCTGCAAATAACAGTAGGAAAACACTAGCACAGCACTCCGTTTTCTTCTTCAAATGTACTTAACTGACCCGCTTCAGAGTTTGCGTTTTGTTGTTTTTCTTTTTTTAAGCCTTAGAATTAATCAAGTGTGAACTAGAGGATCCCACAATTCAGAAGTCCATGTGTATGTGAGCTCTGGGAGGCAGGCATCATGCCCGTTCACCTTTGTGTCCCCAGCCCACGCACAGCACCCCACACTGAGCGGACACTTGCTAAATAAATGCAAGGATGAAAAGCAGGAGCCTAACAGTCAAGAACCCAAACTCTGGAGTCAGATAGAACTGGGTTCAATCCCAAATCGCCCATTTACAGGCTCATAACATTTATGAAGGCTCAGAAGTCTGCTAAGAATTTTATGCACATCATCTTATTTAATGCCCTTCCCCCAAAAAAGCTTTAAGACATTATTATCCCTCACTTTACACTTGGTGAAAACGGAGTAACTTAGCTAAGGCCACAAGGTTGGGAACCCCAAGCCCCATAACCCCTATGATAAACTGCCTCTTACACCAACTTTGTGACCTTGGGCAAATGATTTCATCACTTAGTTTGCTGAAGATGGTGGTTCTGAAGACCAAGTCAGACAGACAGTGTTTGTAAAGTGCTTAGCACAGTTCCAGACAGAGCAAGCTGCTTATGAAAAGGTAGTTAGTATCACCAGAGTTACAAGCTAGGGAGTCTTCAGTGAGATGCTCCAAGCAGAAGGACTTTTGGTTCTGTAAATTACACGTTCTCTGGAAAACAGCCATTTTCATGATCTAGGCAGCCAAAGCAAAAGCAGCAAATTATAACCAATGTTTATCTTGGATACGGTCTAAATTCTCCAAAAGGGAGTTAGATAAGAAATCTTTCGATTGTCTGAGAGCAATGACCATGCTTGCAGTTAGGGGGCGCCATACTGCTGTACATTATAGGAAACTACTTTCCCAAAGGGTCTTCAGCTCCTTTGGATTTTTCTCCAACAAAGTGGACGTAGATAAATTCTGACCAGTGACAACTTTTTTGGCAGCGAGGGGGAACCCTTTAATATTGCTTTCCATACGCTTCCACAATTCAATTTTAGGTCCAGTATACATTCCTATTTTATTCCCAATGCTGTTGCTATTGCTTCTTTCAGATAAAGCGCATGATTACATTATTCAAGGATCTTTAAAAGTCTAGAAAAAAAATACTCAATTAGGATCAACACATTAATAATCATAACCCCAAGAAATTTAAAGTACCTAAAAACAACTGGTCTAAAATAAATGTATACGAAAATGGGTGATGGAAGCTCATTATACCAGCCCTTCCACATTTACTTACGTCAAAAGTTTCCATAATAAAAAGTTGAAACAAATTTTTAAAATAAATGCACAAATTCTGCCTTTTAAAAATTTCGTTTTTACTGAAAACCTGCTTGAAGGAAGCAGCACAGAGGAAGGCGCTCAGCTGAGGGCAGAGAAGTAAATAAGAAGGTTAAATTAGGGTGAAACTCACATAAATCTGGAAGTGTTTCTGCAATGCTTTAATAATGAACTTCATACAAGAGACCTAAGGCCACAAGACATTACTAAGGAAACTTCTTTATACAAACAAATCAAGCTTTTTCTTATTTTTCACTGTAATAATTGTTTGCTCAACCTAGCTTGCATTTGGTTTAGCTGGCCAGGGAAGATCCCAATCGAGAGGTGATTTTTCTAAAGGGCAGGAATGAAGAGCTTTGTGCCAAAACAGCCGAAGGAAAGCTGGAAATCTGGGTATGGAAGAAATCTCTTCAGTGGACAAAAGATGAATTTTCTCTTTTCAATTTACAGTCACCTGCTGAAAGGGTTAACTGAAAAGTTAGCTGAAAAGTGATCTGTTCTACCGGGAAGATAAGCCATAATTGAAGAGTCCTATCTACGGATCGTTTTTCTTCTTTAGCCCGACATACGCAGGGCTTTTCATTCAATTTGAGGAGTTAAATTCTAGCCTAAAACCCTACCACTGTCTACTAAGTCAAAGCTAAATGGAAATCCTTAACTTTCAGATGTTAGTGACCTCTTTCTACCGATTCATTCTGACTTCCCTCAGAGCAAATTCTGTTCCTAGAGTGCTGGCAGGAGGGCGTGGGGGGTGGAATTCCTAACGCTTAAGTTTAAAAGAAACTTTAAAAAACTGATAAGAAGCCATCTGCTCTTCCAGGTTGGAACCCTCAAGCACCTCGCCACACGGAGGCTAGCCATTCCCCTCCCCCAGCCTGCCCGAGACAGGCAAGGTCAGTTAATGCAAAACAAAACTAATCAAGACAAATGGCTCTTAGCCACCACCAAAACGATGGAAGAAGAGTAAAGAAACATTTTAACATCAATCTTCTACAGAGTCCACCGAACTGAATTTTCCCCAAATCAAAGTAAAATTTAGAAAGCCACATTTTCTTTTAAGATTTAGTCTATTTTCATCCGATTAATAGCATGCTTTCAGGGATTCTATTCATGCCCTCCTGGCTTGAAAGGTGCACAGCAATCTACTTCTCCCCATTCACCCACTCCCACCCCTTCATTTCTACACATGTCCAGTCTCCACCACTTGCCGCTAATAAAGAGTGTTCCTCACAGCTTATGAGACAAAAGACAGAAGAATGATATGTTTTATCACAAGATCAATTTTAAATTGAGAAATACCACAAACGTTGTTAAAGAATGGTACGTAGGTGACTGTTCACCTTCCTTCTCTCACTGGTAGGCTTTGCCTCATTGTGTTAACGTTCCTAGAGGTCTGAGGGCCCCCTGACCAGTCCACAATAAAAGAAGTGCAAATTACTCAGAACTGCCACTGGAAAGCTGGCTGGATTATATGGAGAAAGACAGTGATCAGCTAGTCTATGCCAAAGTAATGTACACGCACCAACATCACGGTGGTCCATGTTCCCATATTTCTGCCAATCTACCTGGAAACGTTTCCAAGATAAACTACCACCCAGAGAGTCCCTTCTGACTGTGTGAACAAAAACACGGTTTCTTTCCAGAGGTACTTGACTACCCTCTCCTGATCACTTAACTGGCTGTTTTTGAGTGATTTTCCCATCAATTGATAGTTAGGAAAGGGAAGGTGGCGCGGTGTAGGGCTCAGCAGCAGGAGAGAATTTTCAGTCAAGCAGATGATCTAACTAGTGTCCTGGGTGCAACAAGCCAAGGGCAGCTCTCAAAAGTGAAGAGGAGCTTGACTCTTTCACGGGTCAAACTCTTCCCGCACCTGCCAAACTTCACAAACCAAATGCCACTTCGCAAAAGCACACCGTCTCCAGAATTCTTTAAGAGTGCTTTTGTAGGCATCAGCTCTGAACGTAATTGAAGGGCAATGTTATGTGACTTTCAAGTAGACATTTAAGATCACGAGTTCACGTGTGTCTCGGATAATACACAATGTTTCTAATCACCTGTCTCTCGTTTGGACCTTCGAGAACCTCCCATATCTTCGACCAAAAAGCCACAGCTTGTCCGGCTTGTACCAGCCACCAGAGCCATTATTTCAAAGTTAACAGAGAAGGCCATTATAATTATATACCTGAGACCCTTAGCATGGATTTTCGCTCAGAGGAGAGGGGGAAAAGAGAATCAGACTAACTTCTTGCTTCTTGATTAAAAGCTAAAGTTTGCTTGCAGCCTTGCGAAGGAGACAAACGGACTCCGAGTGCCCCCGGTCCCCGCGGGCTGCAGGAGCGGCGCGGCAACCGCGCACATCCTACCTTGGACCTCTCCTTGACGTAGTATTTGCCCAGCCGGCTCCCGCAGTACAGGACCAGCCTGTCGATGAGGGACAGGAGGAAGCTGATGGCCTCGCAGCCCTCCTCGTTGCCCCCGATCCACGTGATCTGGTCGCCCCGCAGGTGCCGCTTGGAGACGCCGGCGCGCGGCCCGGCCAGCTGGCCGTCCCTCAGCGCCCCGCTGCAGTGCAGCTGCTTGACGCGCTCCAGGACGCAGTCGCCCACCACCTCGCCTAGGAAGTTGTCCAGGTAGCAGAAGCCAACCTCGTGCAGACAGGGCACGATGTACTCCAGGGCGATTTTCTCCAGATCCAGCCTCATGATGTGTCCCAAGGGCATCTCGCCCGCAGAGCCGAGCGCGCCGGACCCCCAGCGTGCACCCACAGCAGCAGCGACCGACGCGCGCGCAGCCGAGGCGCGGGGAGCGTGGCCCGGGTTCAGCTACCTGCGGCGGCTACGGTCCCCGAGCCACCGCAGCGACAGGGAGAGGGGAAAGTTGCTCGCAACTCGGGGAAGGAGGGATCCCGTTTGGGGACCAGCAGGAGTTGTGCGGGGCTCCACGACCCGGCGCCGGACTGGACCAGCGAGGAGTCGGAGGGCCCCTTTTGGGGACGCGGAGCCACCACTGGCGCGGCGGCGGCCCGGGTCGGGAGAGGCTGAGGTCCAGCCCCGGAGCCGGCCGACTCTGCGCGTCACCGGCCCCGCCCAGGCTCCGCCCCGGGACCGCCCCCGGGTCAGCCCTTCCCCCGGCCCGTCGGCCCCGCAGGGTCTCGCGCTCCGAGAGGAGCCCGGAGAGCGCGGCGCCAGCCGGGTCTGTTCATGACGAGGGGAGGGGCTGGAAAACAGACGGAATTTTTAGAATGCTGCGATTTGCATATGTTTTGCATAAAATCACACAACAAACTTGAAAACCTGGATCCCAACCTGAAAATGTAAATAAAATTACCAGCATAGTTGACTGCCACATTCCGGGCTGGTCACAAAATAATAAACCCAGGAACAAATATATATATCAAACAGAGATCTCCTTCTAGCTTTACCTGGTGCCTTTCCTTATTCCCCTTTCCTCTGCTGTCTGACCCGGGTCAGGAGGTTTAAGCCACTGAGAGATTGAGTGGAACCCAGTTTTAACTAAAATTAACAAACATTTTTCTAACTCCCATTGCGTGCAAGGCCCCATGTGCTCCGTGAGGGGACATGTGCGCTATGAAGACAGACTGGGTGTCACCCTATTGAACCCTGGAAACGCAGTATTTTGCTTTGCTGGATGTTTTCATCCACTTGTCTTTCCAGCTTCTTACTAAAGTGTGATATTCTGAAAGTCTGCCTTCCAATTACTCCCGTGCTCGTGAACAGCCAGTATAGCTGTGTCCCCCAAAAGGCAGACTGTATTCTAGGTTTCTCCCCACTTTTCCCACAAGAAGCTGCAGTTAGTGGGAGGGATGGCCACCATCTAGGAGAATTTGTAGTTATCCAGAGGTAAGCTGACGGCTTTATGGATTTGTTTAATCCTTTTACTATGGAACACCAGAGATCAGAACCAGGAAAAAAAAAAAAGATTCACATATGGCATACAAAACCATTTACGTATTTTTAATTTTACATTAGTTTGCATGCAGGTTCTTGAGTTAAGTGGAACAAATGAATGGACAGGTTTGACAGGTATCATTTCTTTTGGACACAATCCCGGACAGCTTTTCCACTTTTATTCTCCTTCCCACCGCCCTCTCCTCTCTGCATCTGAGGGGAGAAATAGGGAGGCAGAAATGGAGGGAAGCCGGGGCCAAGAATGAAGAACGGGATAGGAAGGGGACCCTCCTGCTGCATGATGCAAAGAAGCAAACAGAGACCCACGGTTGCGTAAGAAGCTGACGAATGTTCAGGAGGAGTGACACTTTGGTGAAACTTCTAGTTATATTGAGAGGAGGTTCTCCGCTAAGACGGTGATTAGTTAGCACCACTGGTATTGATGCGGTGTCGGTGAGCCGAGGAGTCGAAAGAAAAATTTCTTAGGCTCTTAAGATCTGGCAGTTGTGCTGTTTTATTTAGAGAACAGTGTAGCATGGGGACAGGACCCATGGGCAGTCAGAGCTTCTGCTGCCCCAAGCTGGGGGTTGGAGCTAAATTTAAGGCATAGGTATATGATTCATCTCTTTACAAGACAAAGGAAAGAACATGAAAAAAAAGTTAAAATGGTATCAGTGCAGGTGGGGTCTGGTCATTGGGTGATCCCATGACTTTTAGACAAGAATCAAATCGGATTAAGTAAAGGTTAGAAGCCACCACCCTAAACCAGTTACATGAGATTGCCAGACAGCAACCAACCTAAGTTCTTGCCTTCCCCATTAAGAGTTTCTAGGGACAAGGTCATCTCTCCTCTTCTTCCTGGTACAGAGAGGGAGGCACCTTTTACAGATAGAGATTTACCTTACAAATGTAAATGTGTCCCAACCAGGGCAAGTTCCATTCCCCAGAGCCTCCCTCCCTGTCCCAGTTTATCAAAAGCAATCAGCCCCAAACAATCCTGATGCCAAAGAGACATATCTTGGGGTGGCCAATTTCAGGTCCCTACAAGGTCATCCCCCCTTCCTTCACAAATGCAAATATCTCTCAAAGAGCAAGCAAATTCCAGTCCTCGGAGCTTGCTTCTCATCTGCAGTTTTTAAAAATTAACCAGCCTAAAATCCTCATCAGTACGACCTCTCAGCAGGAGGTGCACCCACTAGGGTGAAGGCTGAACTTGGCCAGCCTCAAGGAGCTGTCATCTCCACTCCCACAGCTCCTGTCCCAGGATGACAGGAGCCCTTCATCCTTGGCCCCCAGCACCTAGCACCTAGTAGGTCTTAATACACAGTTACTGGGAACCTCGTGTCTGACCCTGAGCCCTGGCAACCTCCACGTGCAATCCGGACATGTCTGGGCTTGTCTGGAAGCCTGTAGGAAGGGTCTATTTGCATGAGGGGCTGGGGATCCACCCTGGAGAGAATTCACTGGAAGAGCGTGTCAGGCAGATCAGCCTGGCCCAGAACAAAACATGAAAGGCCAGTGAAGGGGGCAGTTCAGTGCCCTGCAGGGTATTTGTCTCGTGGCTTTGTCTCCCTATCCAGCCACGGTGGACGCTGAGTGGTAGGAGCAGGAGGCCTAAAGTGACCGCTGCAGACTCTTCATCGGCAGCAAGGAGTGAACTGGACATGCAATACCATAAAGGAGGAGCTCCTTTGGGGGTTGAACCTCTGCTTGGACCCCGCATAGCCAGGAACTGCTCTGGCCCCTCTAGTGAGCTCCTCTGGGGGCACTGGGAATACTGGCATGACCAGGAGAAGCGTGGTCTGAGGCAGCCTGAATGTGGGTCCACCCGGGCAGCCACTGGCTTGGTTTTTGCAGCTCAGAAGTAGACATCCCTGAAGAGGGCTAGAATTAAAAAGGGGAGAAATGACATAAACCTTAGCCGCTGGCTGAAATTTTTCTAGCTGAAGGTTCTTTGTAGATATGCCTGACACTCCTAGGAATAATTAGGAGGGAATTTACAGGGGAACGGAAATCTACAGTAGCAGGTGGAGGAGGTGGTGGTCAGTAAAATACAGAAAATTTTGTACCCACCTCCTGGAATGAATATGTTGACCCAGGACTTTAAATCCAAGGCTGAGTAAACGTGGCTTGCTGTTCAAATAATATTTCAATGATTTTAGAGTAAAGCTCTAACTAGGCTAGTTGTAACACAGGTTCTGTCACTCATGGCCTTAAGCTGTTCTAGATTACTTTGGTGGCAAAGAGTGAGTAGTTTAGAAGGGTATTCAATCCCTCGCTGCCATCCCTGCTTGCCAAGGGCACCTATTAGTCAATCAAGGGCCTCCAAATGAGTGTGGGGGTGCCAGCACCGCACTTGGCAGAAGAGCCTGAGCTCCCGCAACTGGCAAAAAGCACAGCGTGTGATGACACAGAGGGACACAGACAAGCTGGAGCCGTGCAGGGGCTCTGAGGCTGAGCATCAGAGTGGCAAGCCCCAAGCTAATTGTTAAAGTGCATTTGTTTTAGTTATTTGCCCATTAATTTGTGTCATTATAATAATGAATATTAAAATACTTTTCATATTAATAACTAAAACAAATTAATTTCCCTGTAATTGAATTCCAGCCTTGTCTTCCAGTGTACATCTGCAGTGCAGATGCAGTCATTTTCAAGCCTGTGATGAGATGGGGAGAAAGAAGGATGCTGCATTTCTTTGCCTTAGAATTTGAACTGGAAGAGATCCTAGTGGTCACCTAGTCCAATGTCATTTTCCTATAGATGAGGAAACCAGGGCCCAGAGGGGCTGGACAGCAGGAACCTTTCCTAAGTAAGGAGTCTGTGGTGAGTGGAAAAGTTCTGTCTTCTCAACTGGAATGAAGAGAGCCCTCACTCTTGTCCTATTTGTGTATGTATGTTTTTTAATGAGGTAAAATGCACAAAACTTAAAGTTAACCCTTTTAAACTGAACAGTTCAGTGGCATCTAGTACATTCACAATGTTGTGCAATCACAGCCACTCTCTAGTTTCAAAACATTTTTGGCACTGCAAAGGAAATCCCTGTGCCCACTGAGCAGTTACTCCCCAACTCCCCAGCCACTGGGACCCACCAATCTGCTTTCAGTCTCTGTGGATCCACCTATTCTGGATATTCCTTATAAGTGGAATCACAGGCTCTGTGACCTTTTCACTTAGTGTAACGCTTTCCAGGTTCATCCATGTTGTACTGTGTATCAGTACTTTGTTCCTTTGTATGGCTGAATAATATTACATTGTATGGATATACCACGTTTGTTGATCCATTCATGAGCTGATGGACATTTGGGTTGTATCCACATTTTGGTTACTGTGAATAGTGCTGTTCTGAGCATGTGTGTGTGTAAGTATTTGAGTACCTGCATTCAGTTCTTTTGGGTTTATATCTAGGAGTGGAATTGCTGGGTCATATGATAACTCTATGTTTAACTTTTTGAGGAAGCGCCAAACAGTTTTCCACAGCAGCTGCACCATTTTACATTCCCACCAATAATATGGGAGAGTTCCATTACATCCTTTTTGATGTCTGATGAAAACTGTCTGCATTTCTTCTGACCCTTCAATGTCCTGCCATGGCTGAGGTTCCCTCCTTGCTAGCTGTAAGTGAATATTCTTTTTTGTGTTTTTATCGTGCCATATCACCAAGAGGTTTACCATTACAGTGAATGACTTTAGTATGGGCTAGGGCTATCTTATTTATTGATTTATCAAACAAACACTTTCGTAGCACCATATTCCAGGCATTGTGCTAAAAGTGTTACAAATGTTACTTCTATCAATTCTTATGACACTGCCAAGAAATAGATACTATTATTCTTCCCCATTGTGAAGATGACAAAAATGAGGCCTGGAGAGGCTAAGGAATTTGTCCAAGGTCACTCGGTGAGAGAGTATAACAATGCTGACAAAATCTGAGAGATTCCAATGTAGTAAGATCAAAGGAAAAACATCATTTTGAGCCACTTGCTTGGTATAGCAATGTTTTTGGCCTTAAGTACTCTTTTTTGTTGTAACTCTTAATTATAACACTCTCACCTGCAATGACAATTTTAATTATTGGTTTCCTTACTGATACTTGGTACAGAAGGGAGATGAGCAAAACTTACCATAAATTATTTCGTTGACTATGTTAAGAGTAACCTTCCAAACTACAAATTAGGGTTTGTTCCTTGCTCCATTCCAATCACGGCCCAGTATTTCCAGGAATCCTGCGTAAACCTGGTGATGTACAGTCTCTTGAGAGTAGTCGTTGGTAATGAGCCACACCTCAGTCCACTGGGCTGCATGGCTCACCCCTCAGGACACAGGAAGTGCATTTAATTTAAATGCAGCTGGTGAAGCAAGAGGAGAATGCTGAAGGGAATTCATGCCTGAGCTCATGCCTATGAATTGGGTTTAGAGAAAGATGCATCTGATTATGTCCCATTCCCTACGGGGTCCAGCCTTCCTACTCCTTTCCAGGCATAAGGGGACAAAAAGAAAGTGGCTTTCTACATCGGTTCTTAATTATTTCTGAGCATATGAACAAGTTTAAGCCTCCCATGTGCTGTTTGATCATTCTGGCCGCATGCAGATTCTGGGGAGTGTGACATATCAGGAATCTTCATTAATATTTTCCAATTCAACTCTTGCTAAAGCTGAAAATGTCTAAAAACTATTTGCTCTGGCTAAAAACATGACATAGATCACAAAAATACAGCAGTGTATTTATATTAATATGGACAGGTTTGGGGTTTTTTTTTCTAAGTCTGGTGCCTCAAGATGGGAGCTAATTGGGGCTGCACAAAATCTCCAGAAGAAAGTCTTGCTAAGCAAACTTGTTTGGTAAGTGGGCTATTTACTCAGGCGAACAGATTATCTTTAATAAATTTATCTGTAGCATTTCCTAAAACAATTGGTCAAATTATTAATATAGAGTTTTTAAAGAATCTTTCATGCTTAATTTTATAGAGCCTTTTCCACAGGCTTTATATATATTTATTAGAATTTCACATCTTAATGTATTTAAAATAACTTTTATTTTAGAACAGTTTTATTTTATTTTTTAAGATTGGCACCTGAGTCAACAACTGTTGCCAATCTTTTTTTTTTTTTTCTGCTTTATCTTCCCAAATCCCCCCAGTACATAGTTGTATATCTTAGCTGCAGGTCCTTCTGGTTGTGGCATGTGGGATGCCACCTCAACGTGGCCTGACGAGCAGCGCCATGTGCAGGCCCAGGATTTGAACCAGCAAAACCCCGGGCCGCCGCAGCAGAGCGCAAGAACTTAACCACTCAGCCATGGGGCCGGCCCCTAGAACAGTTTTAGAGTTACAAGACCGTTGTGAAGATTTATACAGAGTTCCCATATGCCCCACACTCAGTTTCCCCTGTTGACATCTCACATTAGTATGGTGCATTTGTCACAACTTATGAATTAATATTGCTACATTTTATTATTAACTAAAGTCTTTACTGTGTTCAGATTTCCTTTGTTTTTACCTACTGCCCTTTTTCTTTTCCAGGATCCTGTTGAAAGTGTACACAGTTGAAATTAATTCACAGTGCTTTCAGGAAAGTATACCAAGTCAATCATTTCAGTCCTTTAGCTCCTACAGAAACTTCCAGAGATTTCTCAGGGTGGGAAGGAATGGCCACCTACAGAACATGCCTTCTTCCCATCCTAACAGCCCATTGCGGTGGCTGAGGCTGGGTGGCACCGTTGGGAGGCCCTCTCTGTACAGCTGGGGTATCTGAGGTTTAGGTCGCAGACTCTCTCCTCCCCTCTTCCAGCCTGGCGCTGTGAGTGGGGGCTGCTAACCACTCCAGAGCCCTGGGGTTCCCTGTGCTCAGAGACCTCGCTCCTGTTCACGTATCTACCTCCTCCTTAGCTCCAGAGAAGGAGCCTGATTGGTCTAAGGCAGTGGGTCTCAAATATTAGCATCCATCAGAACCACCTGGCAAGCTTGGTAAAACACATCTTGCTGGGCCCCATGCCCAGAGTTTCCAACTCTGGTTTCCGGGAGCTGCTTCTGCTGGTCGGGGGTCACACTTTGAGGTCTACTTTTCTCAGCCAATCAGCTCATGGCATTACCCTTGTGCCAGTTAGTCTAGAGGTAGGTGGGTGACCTAAACCAGCCTAATCCAGTGAGTGTCCACACTGGCTGTACATTAGAATCACTTGGGAGCTTCTAAAAGCTGCCTCCAGCTGGGCCCCACCCTACACGAATAAATTAACACTTGTAACGATAAGGCCTAGGTATCAGCAGTTTAAAAAAATCAAATAACAAGTAAATAAATACATCATCATCAACAAATAATAAATTAATGAAATAATAGCCATAAAATATTAAGTAGTAAAGCACTTCTGGTGATTCTAATGTGTAGCAGTATTGAAAACTTGCAGTCTGCTTGAACTATAGAGAACAATTTATATTGAAGGGAGGGGTCTATTTTCCTTTCCACCTGAACACGGAGGAAGGAAACAGGCAGCTCTGGGGCCCTGGCAGCTATCTAGTCCTCATGAGGGAAGCCAGGCTCAGAAGGAAGCCAACACCGAGGCAGGCGGAACAGAGTGTTGAAAGGACTTGGGACCTTGGTCACGTCACTGAGCAGCTTATCTTACTCTTCCGGGAGCCTGTCCTACCTCTGGAGTTTCAGTTGTGTGAGATAATACATTTCCTCATTTTTAAAGCCAATATAAGTCACAGCTTTCAGCTACCGGTAGTCCAAAGCATTCTAGCAGGTAACAGCAGAGAAATGGTCGCCCTGTAGCCATTATAAATAGTGTCTATCCTTAAAGAGCCTTCTCTCGGTGTCACCCCTTCTGCACGCTCCAGAGGACCAGCTTCCTGGTTAGAAGCCTGACTCATGGAGACCAGACCAACAGAGCAGCAGGATAGTTCTAGCACAGTCTGTAGGGAAAGCTCCTCCCCACCTCCACGCTGTACATTTCCAGCTCTGAAATTCTGCCATGAGTTTTCTTCTCCCCAACAAAGGAAATGAACAGGATAAGAAAAGAGCTGGCATTGTACCTTATGTTTAAAATAATTAGTTTTCTCTTTCTACCTAAGCAAATAATCTCATCACAGTCAAATTGGAGGTTACAATTGTATTCACTATGAAATGCTTTCTTAAATTGCAAATTCGTTTCCAGGCGATAATTCCTTTTTTATATTTATAATAGGAAAATGTTGGTAGAACATAAATATTCCACACTGAGAGCCAGTGTAACAAAGTAAATGTCCAGCAAATGTTTATTGCATAAATTTAGTACAGTGGGTTACAGAACCGAAGGACGAGTAAGAGTCTCTTTTTGAAAGAGAAAGAAAGAGACAGGGACCAGGATGTTATTATTGCTGGGTAAGTGGGAATATGGAAATTTTTTATCTTCTATTGTTTGTATTTTCTAATTTTTCTCTAATGGGAACATATTGGTTTTGTAAAAAGACAGAAATAATGTATTTTTAAAGGATATGGGATTGTTTCTCCTGCTTACAACAAATCTTTAATTCTTCCGTGTGCTGATCATTGGCTTGTCGGTGCTAAGTACTGTTCCCGCCATTAAGTGCATAGCTCTGTTGGAGGTGGCTGGAATCCTGTGAATTGCATTTCCCAGACTCCTTTGCCAGCTGGCCCAGTTAGATGCTGCCAGTGGGAAACACTGGTGGGAAATTGAACAAAATGAGGGAGAGACCCTTTTTTTCTTTAAGCTTCTGGCAGTGGCAGCAACCAGCAGCTGTGGGTTCCAGTAACCTTTAGCAGTTCCAGGAACAGCATCAATGGTTGGGGCAGTGGCCAGTTCCAACAGCATCAGCAGCTTCCCACAGTGTCAGATGCCAGGCACTCCTGGCTTCTGATAACATCACCACCTCCCTTTTTTTTCCTCTAGCCTTGGGAGTGGTCCTGACTTTCTACAGATGCTTATCGCTAGGTTACCACACCTCTCCTCTTTATTCCTCTAATCTTTCCAATGCTTTTGTAACTGATTCCTTAGGTTAAATTCCCTCTGTTTGAAATACCTAGAATGATTTCTGTTTTCCCAACTGGACACTGACTGATACGCCTACATACTCTCAGTTCCTGCATCAAATTTGAGGACAACTCCTCTCAAATCTATTGCCAAATTGTAACTCCGACCTTTCCTCTTCTCCCTGTCTCTCTCAGCTCTCTCTACTTTTACACTCGCCCTACGTCAATCCATTCTCTCCACAGAAGCCAAAGCAGGCTTCCTTAGACGTAAATAAGATGGCATCACTCTTCTTTATGAAACCCCTGCACTTAAAATAAAATCCAGACTCATTAACATGGCCTACGAAGGCCCAGTGACCAGCTCATCATTGTACCTTGTCTTCCTCACTCACTGTGATCCAGTCACACAATTTTCTTTCAGTTTTTGAAACAAGCCATGCTCTCTCCTACCTCAGTGGCATTGTATGTGTGGTGTCTTCGCCTTGGAGTATGCTCTCCCCACCCTTCATAAAGATAGCTTCTTCTCATCATTTCCTACGTGTTATTTCTTCAAAAGGCTTTCCTTATCACCCTAGCGAAAGTAGGCATTGCCCGTCTCCGCTTCTTGTTTATTTCCTTCATGCTGCCTGTGAAAACTTGACTTTCTTTTTGCTTTGAGTCTGTTCTACACCTATTTCTTCCGGAAGTGTGAGGGCAGGAGCTTGTTCACGTGTATTTCCAGCGCCCAGCACAGTGCATGCCATAAACCAGATGTTCACTGTACACTGAACGAATGCACTGCATATTTAACTGTTTCTATACTCATGTACAGAACTCAAGGAAATCTGATGTTTTCAATACATTTTTTATTATTGGATGTTTATGTTTCCCTAGAGAATAAGCCAAAAGTTAATTAAAATCTAAAAAGCAGAAAGAAAAAACTAAACATTTTGGAAAAACAGACCAAATTGATGACAGATAAGTAAAGAGCTGAAAAGCTTCCCATGATGTAGCAGAAAATGTTCTACCAAATCTGATTTGGTCCAGATTCTTCCATTGACAAATTTTCTTTTGCCTAAATTGATTTAAGTCCATTAGCTAGAGCTGATTCCATTATCCAAGCTGGGATCTGAGTCACTTCTAAGGCCATATGAAAGACAAGCAGAGAATTTCACTTAGGAGTGGATCCCATTCTTGAAACACTTTTAGCTCTTGCGTTCTAATATCCTTCAGTCAGGCTGAAGGATATTCGTTCATTGAGTCAGTCAGTCAGTCAGTCAACAAATATTGTCTTTCATGCCTTCCATGTGCCAGATATTGTACTAGGTGCAGGATGCAGAGGAAAACAAGACAGACAGGATTCCTGGGCTTCTGAGGCCTACATGCACAAGGAGACAGACAGTCAACAAGGAAGCACATAAATAAGCACTATAATTTCAGGTACTGATTAAGTGCTGTGAGAAAATACAACAGCAGACTAAGAGAGGTGGTGGAGGGGCACCATCGAGTCACTGGTCGGAGAAGCTTCTCTGAGAAGGCAACCCTCCACCTGAGGCCATCGTTACCAAAAGGAGCCAGTAGGGCCACATGGACACTTTAGAGGTCTTAACATGACAAGATTGTGGTGTCCTCCCTCCTTCTCATCCCCCAGGTGATTAAAAATTTTAAAAAGGCTTAAAACAAGTGCAAAAAATGTCAACAAAGTTCTGATCCCCCACCTGCTACCCCCAATGACGACTACTTGAATACTTTTTGGGAAATACCTAAAATCAAATTCATTCCAAAATACTTTCTCATTTTTAGAGCTCTCTCTTTACTGATTCTCCAAATATACGTTTAATCTGCTGGCTGAGCTCTCTAGCACTTGCAGCATCCATGCAAAGATCTGAGGAGAGAGCATTCCAGGAAGAGAGAAGGGCAAATGCGAAGACTCTGGTACGAGAACTTGGTGCATACAGCCCATGGGCCAAATACAGTTTCATTGGAACATGGTCACGGCCATTCTTTGTGCATCATCTGTGTCTTTTCTTGCGCTTGCATGGCCCTGAGAGTGACAGTCCCTTTAACTTTGTTTCCTTAGGCAACTCATTTGCCTCACCCCAGCGAGCTCATCACTGCAGTACAACAGCACAGTAGACACCGCATGTTGGGCAGAGCCTAGAACACTTACTGTATGGCCCACTACAGAAAAAGGTTGCCAATCCCTGGGTTTTATCTATTTATTTTTATTTATGAAATGAGATCAAGAGCTGTTGGAGAAACTTCAGCTGTTAAAGGACATGATCTCATTCTCTTTTTTTAAGAGATGACTTTGGCAGCTGTGTGGAGAATGTGTGGGGGAGGATGGGCGTGGCAGAGACAAGGTGGAAGCTCTGGTAGTAGTCGTGGTGATATCTGAGGCTTGGACTCGTGGGGGCAGTAAGCATGAGGTCTCCTGAAGGGCCAACCTTCTGCAGTTACAACACAGCCTTACTTTCCTCCTAAAGTAAGGGCTCTAGGTGTCCTTCTGCAGTGTCCAGCTCTTTCCAGTAGAAGCAGATGCCTTTTGAGCCTTCCTGCCTGATTAATCATCATATTTGAGAGGTCTTTGATGACCTCCTGCCCAGCTTCAGGTCTTCAAAGGAACTTCCAGAACTTCAGTATCCCATTTAGTTCCTAGATGTCTTGACAGTGCCCCAGGGCCCCTGCCAGCCATCAGAGCCATAAGTTACACACAATGGATGCTAGTGTCACCCTCCAGCTTCTTCGGGTGACAGCCGGTGAAAGCCCTGAGAGGCTAAAGGCAGAGTTTGTGCTGTGCCCCCTCTTGGCCCACCTGTGTGGACCTCCCTCCTGAAGAGCCGAGACTGTATCCAAAGCAGGCCGGTGTCCCTTTAGTGTGATCCACAGCAACACGGCCTCTTTTCCTTGACTTGAGAACTCCCAGTCTGCCGCCCTTCTGGTGGCTGTCTGGTTTCACTCTTCATCTGCTTCCTTCTCCAGTTTTGGCTCCTACTGAGAACGGAAATGAAGGGGCTGTGGGGGGGTGACAGAGGTTGGAGTTTCTGACAGTTTCCTTGATTGATGGAGAGTAGCTCATTTACGCCATATCTCTTTTGTTTACTCTCAGTATAACTGTATTCAAGGTTTGGTTCAATTTTTTTAAAAATAAATTGCTTTTGAGCGGGCCAGGTGGCATAGTGGTTAAGTTCATGAGTTCCACTTCGGGGGCCTGGGCTTCACTGGTTCCGATCCCAGGCATGGACCTATGCACTGCTTGTCAAGCCGTGCTGTGGCAGGTGTCCCCTCATTGTCCCACAAGTGAGGGAAGATGGGCACAGATGTTAGCTCAGGGCCAATCTTCTTCAGCAAAAAGAGGAGGATTGGCAGCGGATGTTAGCTCAGGGCTAATCTTCCTTAAATTAATTAATTAATTAATTAATTGCTTTCCTCAAATCAATTAGAATCTGGCGACTGGCCGAAGGTGCCTTCGTTTTGTAAGTCTGAAGGCAAATCCAATGAAGACAGAGCCTGAGAGGCACCACAAAATAATATTAATAATAAAAAAGAAAACTGTATACAGTGTTTTTAGCTATTTTTATTCCTGAACAGGAAGGAAGGAAAAAAGAAAGACAAAGGAAGGAAGGAAGGAAGGAAAGAAGGAAGGAAGGAAGAAGGAAGGAAAAAAGGAAGAAAGAGAAAGAAAGGAAGGAAGAGATGGAGGGGGAAATTTAGGAAAGGAAATAGACCATGTCTGACTGAATACTGTGGAGCTACTCCTGAGTCTGCCCCTTTATTTTTCAAAGTTCTCTTCTTCACTTTTTTTTCTAAATTGTAGTTAAAACAACAACAACAACAAACACGTGACTTCGCTTCTTGATTCATGTGACCGTACTTTTTCCTGCCAGCCTAGTTTACTCCCCATCCTCCTCAAAATTTCTCCATACCTCCCCAGCAGCAGCACGTGTTCGTCTGACGACTGGCAAGAGGAAGACAAACCGGAAGTGAATACCAGACGATTTAAAAACGATAAGACCTGTCGAGAGGCTGCGGCCTCCAGGAAGGCTGAGGGGCTTCGAGAAGGATCTGGGGACTTGGGTATTTTGCCGTCTTCTTGTTAAACACGAGGTGAATAGTGGCTGTGTTTCAACTGGAGGTGGGAAAAGCCAGGGAGAGGAGACACCTCTGGAGTTGGGATGGCGGGTCCCAGCTCCTTAGGGGCAGCTCAGGGGCCCAGAGAACCAGGCTGACAAGGCAGGGAGGTGCCATGAAGAGGATAAAGGCCTCCTGGGCTTTCGCTGTAGGCGTTTATCTTCATCTGAGAGGGAGAGGGGTTTGGGAGCCTCCAGGAGAAGGGGTGGGGCGGGGCGCGGGGTGCTGTGCAGGATTGGGGATTCCTGGGTTGAACACAGAGTCCTAGTGACTCTCTAAGGGGTGGAGCATATCAGAATCACCTGTGGAAATTGTTCACTGTCAATTGTGGTCCATGCCTGTCCCCAGTCCCACGCCCCCACCCCACTACCCCCATATTCCTCCATATCCTCCTGTCCCTCCTGTCACCGTGGAATGAAGCTCTGTTACTGTCCGAGTGTGCACGTCTCCCAGGTGTGTTGGCACCAGGAGCGTATCCAGGTTTTGAGGGCCCTGAAGCTGATACAATTTGAGGGGTCCTCTTTAAGAAAAAAATACAAAATAGCAAATATAAAATGCCTGCAAGCGAATACAAAATGCACTCACAGCACCCTAGTGCCACAAAGCATCTCCCTCCTTCTTTTAAATAACTGTGTACTATCTTATTGAATGAATGCACTGTGCTTTACTTACTCATCCGCTATTGATAGATCGGTGTATTGTGTCCAGCCTCTTGCTATTACAGACAACACTACCATGAGTACCCTTGTACAAATATCAATTCCCACACTTGGAAGCATACCTGTAGGGCAAATTTCTAGAAGTAAATATCACTGGGTGAAGGGGTTTGTGCGTTTGTGCGTTTGGTAAATATTGCCAACTTGCCGTCTATAACAGTTGTTCCACTTTACTCTCTTACCAGCAGGATATGAGGGCACCTGTTCCCATACCCTTGCTGATACAAAATTATTATTGTTTTATCTTTGTCAATTTGATAGATGAAAAATTCTATCTTTCTCTCTCTCTCTCTCTCTCTCTTTTTTTTTTTTAACCATAGGTGAATTTGAACTTTTTCATATGTTTGAGCAACATATGTGGGTTCTTTGTTTGGTTCATATCCTTTGTCTATCCTTCTCACATTACACCAATAAGCCAACTGGTCTTTTTTCTTACTGAATTATAGAAACCCTTTATATTTTAGAGAAATTAGCCCTGTAATATATAATATGGAAGTCTTTTCATAGTTTTTTGGTGATCTTTTGACTTGGCTTACAAGGGCTTTGCCATCAGATTCTTTTTTTTTTTTTTTTTTGAGGAAGATTAGCCCTAAGCTAACATCTGCTGCCAATCCTTCTCTTTTTGCCGAGGAAGACTGGCCCTGAGCTCACATCCATGCCCATCTTCCTCTACTTTGTATGTGGGACGCCTACCACAGCATGGCTTGCCAAGCAGTGCCATGTCCGCACCCGGGATCCGAACCGGTGAACCCTGGGCCGCAGAAGCAGAATGTGCGAACTTAACCGCTGTGCCACCGGGCCAGCCCAGATTCTTTTTTTGATGTCATCAAACTTTCCCTTCCAAGAGTGGGCTATTTTAGCCATGGTGGCAGGGGAGCCTCCTTGAGAAAGGTGGCACTTGAGCTTAAATTTAAATCTCATGCAAAGAGCAGGAGACGGCACTCTAGTGAGAAGGCTCAGGCAGGAATGTGTCTGGTGTGTTAGAGGAACTGACAGGAGCCCCAGCCAACACGGCACACAAGAAGGAAACGGCACACGATGAAGTGTGAGAGCTGGGCGGGTCCAAATCACGCAGGTCCTGAAGGCAGGGGAAGGAGTGTGGGTTATCTTTAGGGCCCAGAATGGAACCAAAATCAGTGGAAGAAATGGTAGGAAGGCGATTTTAGGTTCTACATATCATCAGATGAACATTCTCACAGTCAGCACTGTCCAGCATGGGACGGGCTCCAGGAGCATTCATCAGTAGGTGAGTTTCCTGTCCCTGGAATTTTTCAGGCAGAAGTATAACACAGCTGGGTGGCAGCACTGGAGGGCAAACTCAGGCATTAGATGGGAGTTCGACGAGGTCACATTTATCTCTTTCCCAAGAATACTAGGATTCTGAGATTTCTGTGGCACAGTTGTCTCCCTTATCAGTGGGGTATATGATCCAAGACCCCAAGTGGATGCCTGAAACCACAATAGTATGAACCCTGTATACACTATGCTTTTTCCTATATGTACATACCTATGATAAAGTTTAATTTGTAAGTTAGGCACAGTAAGAGATTAACAACAATGATTAATAACAAAACAGAACGGTTATAACAATATAGTGTAATAAATGTTACTGTAGATCTTAGCAACCTCAACATATGATTTTTTTTCTTTCCTTATTAAGTCAGGAACTTTCACTTTTTCACTTAAAGGAAGCACATTATGGCTTCTCTTTGGTGTATCCGAATTGCCAGCATCACGACTCTTGCACTTTGGGGTCATTATTAAGTAAAATTATGGTGACTTGAACGCAAGCACTGTGATACCGCACCAGTCCATCTAATAAGCAAGACAGCTCCTAAGTGACTAATGGGCAGGTAGTATATAGAGCGTGGATCCTCTGGACAAAGGGATGGTTCATGTCCAGGGCAGGACAGAACGGATCAGCACGAGATTTCATCTCTCTACTCAAAACAGGGTGCAACTTAAAACTCACAAACTGCTTATTTCTGGAATTTTCCATTTAATATTTTCGGACCATGGTTGACCATGGTAACTGAAAAGGGGAGACTATTATATATTGTATATACCCGTGCTTTGCTTTTCTCTTTCCTCCTGGTTTCTCTCCTCCTTTTCTGTTCTTAAATTTTCTTTCTTTCTTCCCTCTTTTCCTCCCTCCTTCTTTTCTCTCTCTTTCTTTCTATTATCCTCTCCCATGTCATAGTGCTGCTAATGGTTTATTCTTGGCTCCACTGATAACATTAAAGGCCAAGGTGATATAGTGTTTCCATGGAAATAACTTTCTATTTTCAGTGACACCTGTTTATAGCTATGCCATGTGTGTAACTGGCACTGGAACCATCTTTGACCCAGGAGTCCCTGGTGGCAAGAATCACATCTTTTCTCTCGTGTGTCGTATCCTGCTGCAGAGACGTGGATCCACTGGGTGCTCAATAAACAGGTGACATTAATAGGCATTCGCAAGCTGTGTCTCCAAAATGGCTAAGTGCAGACAGTTTCCTCTTAACAGTTGAGATCTAGGAACAGTGAGGGCAAAGACTGGCCCAAGGAGTCAACAGGAAATGGGTTTAGGAGCCTTCCCTATAGATGAGGTAAAGCCACAGTTGTGGGTGGGATCACTAAGTCAGAAAGCAGTGGAGAGGATGCAGAGGGGCAAGGAGACAAAGAAAACATCCGTGAGATTTCTAGCCTAGGAACACCTTCAAAACTTTAGGCAGACAGCTGCACATGAGGCTAGACTTGGAGAGAGGCCAGGATAAGGTCTGACACTGAGATCAAAGCCAAGGAGGACAGAGCAGGCTGCTCCCGGAACCTGGCCCCAGACCGGAAGCAGCCCAGTGGGGGAGATGGGGAGAAGGGATGGAAAGGAGTTTACATGCAGTGAGTGCCTCTTCTAGGCCAGAAACGGCTAAGTGCTTTACATCTTTTGCCCATTTAATTTCGCAGCAGCATTCTAAGTTACAAATTATCATCCTAGTTTCACAGTTGTGGAAACTGAGGCTCAGAAAAGTCAGGTGACTTCCCCAAAGTCACAGAGCTGGTAATTGATGGCACTGGGATTTATCCCCAGTCTGATTCTAAAGCCTCACTCCCTCTACTCCACCAGAAAAGAAGCGATACTCCCCTGTTCTCGAAAGACATTGGCATTGGCGAGGCAGCCCAAGGAGAGACCAGGAGGTCTCCAGGTGAGTGCCTTCAGCCAGGTGGCCTGGGCCAGCAGACGTGTTCTGCTCTTTGCAGAAGTAAGGAAAATACAATTCCAAAAGTTTTCTCAGCCTCTCTCCAGCCAAGTGAACATCATGTTTGTTCTAGGGTCATGTTTTATCTGAATAGCACCTTTGTGTTTCCTCAAAGGAAGACATCAATGTGCTGTGTCTGGATGCACCAATTTCTTTCCAATTCCTTATTTTCCTGGGGTGACATTCTCTTGACATCTCTCTTCCATACTGAGCAACCACAATAATTTAGAATTGGAATCCTACCCAAAAAGGGCAAACACCCAATAGGAAAATAAATCCTAACACGCGTTTTTTTTTTTACCCACCATGGATTTAGTTGGAGATGGGAGTGGTCCTGCTTCAAACACATTGCTGTGCAATTAGATCCATAAGCATAAAGAATCCCAAATTGTAAGATTTGCTCACTGTTTACATTATAAAATTTATTGACTACAAGAACAAAGGCAAACATTTGCAAGTGGGGAAGAGGGGTAAGCAGCCAAAAATATACCAGGAAATAGGAGTTGGTTTTCTGCTTTTTAAAAAACTGATGACTGGGGGCCGGCTCCGTGGCCCAGTGGTTAAGTTCGTGCGCTCCGCTGCGGTGGCCCAGGGTTCGGATCCTGGGCGCGGACATGGCACCACTCATCAGGCCACGTTGAAGCAGCATCCCACATCCCACAACTAGAAGGACCTGCAACTAAGATATACAGCTGTGTACAAGGGGGTTTGGGGAGATAAAGCAGAAAAAAAAAAACCTGATGACTATATTCCACAGGACTCCTTACCTGCCATGTATTTTTCTTACCAATGGGTATGTAAAGAAAGTACATCTATGAAGCTGTTATTATGGAATAATGTCAAACAAAAAAGAAAAAAATTACAGAACAGAGAGAATAGCCTGGTCATAAGCAAGTCATCTCACATATAAAATTACCTAGAATTTAATTCTTTTTCTGCATTTCCCCAATTTTCTTACTTCTTAATTATTTTTATTTGCCCTCTGATGCTAATGATAATAACAGACGGGAAACTTCACCCAACCCACGTTTGCATAACTTTTGCGCTCACGTCCATTTGATGAACCTTGAGACTTGGTTAGGAAATGTGTTCATTTCAGTAGAGCAGGTTTCCACAAGACAAACCACTCTTGAAAACAAGTTAGCAGTTTTTGTCTTTAATTCCTGTTTTAGACATGTTATAAACATGCAAATTTATTTCCCAGTTGATTCAATCTGCCATCTCTCTAAATCTTTAGGGAGAATTACAGAAATGGAGATAAAATCTTGGTAATTTATTCAATTTTATCACTTCTACTGATCCCATAAAAAGACTCCATCTGTCAAATTATCTTTTCTTAAAAAAAAACCTTTTATAATTTTCTTTATATGGGAATGTTGAAAACGAGTACTTTAAGTATCTGTGTCATGAAAACTATTGACGTTCCAATGAAATCTGTTCTTTCTAAATTATCTGTTCTTTCGTCTCTTTTGAGAGGAAACTTCAGCTTCTATCATTTGTTTATAATTTACTTGTGCAGCTTGGGATTTACTGCTTTGGGTGAATATATGATGGCATGTTTGAGAAGTGTAAAATAAAATATTCTTATGTTAACACATTCTGTGATTTGGATTCCAATCCATAACCAGTACATCTTTCTTTTTAAAATTTCTGCTGCCTTGGTTTTATTGAAAGCAAATAATAACCATAAAAAGAAGAGAAGCCTAGGTGAATCCCATCTTTTATCAGATATTTTGAACCTCGTTTCTGTAATCATAGGCTGTGTGAATGCCAATGGCCCTGAGCGTCTGAGCCCCCCACCCCCCACTCCCCACCCTGCCGGGTACCACCACCGTGAGTGTTCTGATTTCTCATCTTAATCGAGCCTTCATTGTACTGATTTTTGGTTAGCTCTCTCATTCTCTCAATGGCTGTGCCAGAGCTTCACTTTTCTCCTGAAGGCCCCACCTAGGATTGTGACTCAAAATGCAGAATGCCCAGTTAAATTTGAATTTCAGATAAACAATGAATAACTTTTAGTGTAAGCATGTCCTATGCAACATTTAACATGTCCTATATTTTTATTTGCTAAATCTGGGAACCCTACTCCTAGCCTCTCTTCCTCTCATAGCCCAAGTTGGTCTCATGGTAAAATTTGAAGTCATTAGCAGGAACTCCCTCAACTTGCTGCCATCTCCTCTTCAAATGTACCTACCTTAAGACATACCCTCACCTCTCCCCTACCCTAGTGACTAGCCTGTTCAAGACCAGCCTCCATGTGAGCTCTTGACCACTCCTGTGTGAGATGCCCAGACACAAAAGAGCAGAGCCAGAGGCCGTCTTGCAGTAGGAATGCATCCTACAGAGCCCAGCTCCGGATGCCCGAATTTAGTAGAAGGAAAGGAGATTTGAAATGTATGGAGCCAGAAGCTAGCCTATGGCAAACTCTTTCGAATTTTACAGCTCATGTAGGAAAAAAACCTGATAGTTTTCTCAGATTTGACAACAACCTTAAACATTTACATGGTATCATCAATAATTGTTGTGATGTTAAAAGAAAGCTTTCGAAACTATCAATTTTTAATAGTTTAAGCAACTATGCTAGAGGAAAGATTGAATTACCTTTCTACTTACTCTATGGAAAGTGATATTAGGAAATCATTGCCATATGAATTGGTGATTAAAAACTATAAACTCAAAAATTTAGGGGAAAAGTACTTTCGAGGTATTTAAAGGAGTGAATTTTTTAAAATTACGTGACTTTCTAGATCTTGTGATGTTTGTGGTATCTGTCAAGTTTTAAATTGGGCCAGTCCAGTGGCATATTGGTTAAGTTTGTGCACTCTGCTTCCGTAGCTGGGGTTCTCAGGTTTGGATCCCTGGCGCAGACCTACACACCGCTCATCAAGCCATGCTTTGGCAGCGTCCCATATCTAAAAAATGGAGGATGATTGGCACAGATGTTAGCTCAGTGACAATCTTCCTCAAGCAAAAAGAGGAAGATTGGCAACAGATATTAGCTCAGGGTCAATCTTCCTCACCAAAAATAATAATAATAATTTGTAATTTTTGTCATTTCTCTTTTCATTCTAAATAAATACTTATTTTTGTACCTTATTTTGCATTTATAATTTTGTGTTCTTTTTCTTAAAATGGCCCCCACCATGGTGTAAACTTCAAGGTCCCATCCAAACCTGGATTCATCCCTATGTAGGGGAATGCCAGAACAGGAAGTGTACCTGAGTCATCGCCAATCACAGCGGAAAAATTTATACAGCCCACAACAGGTGGGAAGGGGAGTGGACAAAGGATCCAGAGAATCCATTGAAGGAAACAAGCCATGAACTTGATAAATTCCAGAAGTGAAAAGCAAATGCCTTTGGCAGTTCTTGACACATTCCTGGAATTCTCTTTGCTGAGAAGTCAGGTTCATTTGGGGGAAATGGCTGCTCTTCCTTTGCTCAGTGCTCAAGTCGTAGTCTTCGGATTCTCTCCTTGCCCTTCCCTCCTTACTCCACACAGTTGAAATTTACTGCATGATCTTATCTAGTCCCATGTTTATAGTCAACACCTGTAGTCTAATGGCTTTCAACTCTCTATCTCTACAACTCACTTCTTCCTCAAGCTGCATCCTCAGAGGGAACGTCTCTGGGCATTTTCCCAGGTCCCAGTGACCCCTCCAGCTGCCTCCCAGCAGCAACTTTGTGTAACGTGCTCCTGCCTCCCAGCTCCAGTTCACTGGGTCAAAGGCAATCATCTGATCCAGGTCAGGTCAATCAGAGTCCCTTTTATATAAATTTGGAATTGGGAGAGAGAGAGGGCAAAGATCAATGGCTTTCCTTTTTCAGAACGCTGGACGTGTAAGGGTAAGGTTGAACTGTGGGGAGAGCATCTCCCGTAGCAGAGAGTCAGCAGAGGCCAGTGTGTAGGGAAAGGGAAGAATGAGACAATGTACAAGGAGAAGCAGACATGACCCGCAATGAGAATGGCCACCCAGCTTTCCAAGTCTTTGCGTCAGAACCTCCCCAGGACTCCTCTGACGGGACACCTCTGTATTCCCATAACAAATTCTCATTTTAGCTTAAGTTAGCATGAACTGATTTCTGATACTTATGACCCGAAAGGTACTTCTAACTAACTGTTAGATATTGCCAGTAGGTCATATGGCAAACTCAGATTAATTAACCCAAAAGCATTAACAAAGATACTTGTCTCTTCCAAACAGGGGAAATTCTGCTGTTAGAACTCATTTGAGGGCATCTGAGAATTTTTTTCTGCGTTGAATTTTTGGAGCATACTTCATTTGATTACAGAAAACTTTATTGTTAAATACCGTATCAGCTCCGTTACAGTTATTTGGAGCACAGTCCAGCTGTTTCTTTATGGATACATAACTTCATGTAAATTGGATTTCCCTGTAGGAGATTAAGGTTATTCCAACTTTTCCTGGAGCGATAGAATGAGCTGCAAATTGATAAAAATTATCCTTATGAGATTTACCAATAATAATTATAGGAAATACCTTTTAATATGTCGTATTATATTTCAATACACGCAAATAAGCCCTCATTTAAATTTTTAAAGAGCTACCATTATCTAGTGGTGCGACAATATAGTATTGTTTTGATAATTATCATTTTCTAAAATGACTGTACAACTGTATCTTAGACAACTTAAGAATATAAAGAAAAATAGATTCCCGTAAGTGTAAAATGTGTGGTAGACTGGTTAATTTCAAAAGTTTTCAGAAAAGGGAAACATAAAACTCTCTTTACAAGATACATGTGCTAGAATACTTATTGCAGCATTATCTAAAAATTGGAAATAACCTAAATGTCCAGCAATCGGATGTCGGTTAAATAAATTACAGGATTCTATGTAGCTATTTAAAATGATGATGTAGGGGCCGGCTCCGTGGCCAAGTGGTTAAATTCGCACGCTCCGCTGCGCGGCCCAGGGTTCAGATCCTGGGTGCGGACATGGCACCGCACATCAGGCCATGTTGAGGCGGCGTCCCACATCCCACAACTAGAAGGACGTGCAACTAAGATATACAACTGTGTACGGGTGGGGGCGGGGGGGTTGGGGTGATAAAAGCAGAAATAAAATAAAATAAAATGATGATGTAGGTTTCTAATTGCTGATATGGAAATATATTCAGCGAGGGGAAAAAACAGGTTAGAAAGCAGCAGGTTTCAATCAATTTTGTTTTGTTTTTACAGTGCACACATATTACCTTCATAGTTAGAACCAATAGTAATATTATTTTCATTTTGAAAAATCTCTTTGCTCCTGAAAGGCAGAGTTGAAGGGGTTTTGTGCAGAAAGGACGGTGGAGGCTTCTCTAAGCCACCTCTTTCCACTACCTCCCTCTACCACCAGTGCTGGAATCCTTTCTGGGGGTTTCTGACAGTCACCCAGACTTAATTAATGGGGAACTCACTACTTCCCAAGTATAACAAGACAATTCTGATGACAGACAAATTCCATTTAAGACAGCAATAGAGTTTGGAGAAATATGGTCTACTTTGGGGTACTACGGTATGGTGAGACCCCAAGAGCGTGGTGAATACCCCTGCTCAACTGCTGTGCATGAGACCAGGAGAATAATTTGTGTTCTTCCGGAAAGGAGTGGGGGGAGGTTTGCAGAGAGAGATGAGGAGAGAGGGCATTTAGCAAGACGGAGAGGAGCGTGACCACTGCAGCCGTATCAGAGAGGCTGAGCGAGGTCTTTTTAGCGTGCCATGGAACTCTTTTTGGGTTTTTTTTTGTTTTTTTTTTCCTGTGATGTTAACAGCTCCTTGTCTCCTCTGCTTTGCTTTCCCCCACTCTAACTTTTTTTCAAAATCAAAGTTGGGATGAATTTTATATCTGGACTGACATGCTGCAAAACTGACATAGCACAGCTGAGAGCAGGCACACAGGGTTGGCTTTCAACACAACAAAAGCACTTGCCAAACTCTTGGGGACAGCTCAGGACTTTCACCTGTGAAAACGGATGGCCAAAGGTAAGTCCATCTGACTTAGGTTTCCCCAGGCAGAGGCCCCGGGTGATATCTGCATCACACAAGGCAGATCCTCCCATTGTTTCAGGTTTGACTTCTGCCTCACCCACTCAAAAGCTGCTTCTGGCTATCTCCATTCCTCTCGTCCTACTCTGTAAGGACACAGAGTCTGCTTAATCCCTGCTCCAAATGAAAGATAAAGGAAAGACGACACCCTTGAAACTTTAAACCAAAGTGATTTTCATTCCCCTTAAGTGGCGCTGTCCTGTGACCCTTCTGGTTGAATCAGTGGGTTTCAGTACTTCAGGAGAAGGCTGAATGCCTAACTAGAACAAAGTCATTACTCAGCTTAGAGTGTCAAACTAAATTTCTTAAATTCACAGCAAGCTAATTCCAGGCTTTGTTAAGACAAAAAAAGAGTTTTGCCTAAATTCTAAGTTTTCTTTTTCAACATTTAAAGAGCAAAGCTCGGGGGTCTGAGCGCAGAGCCTTCCTAGAATGCTTCGGTCTTCCCGTTGGCGTGCGTGGACCCCTGGGAGGACGTGAAGATTTTCCAAGGGGTGCTTGGTCACTGGGAATTTTAAGGAAACAGTTTTCAAAACTGTCAACTTCCATGTGTATTCTTTCCTAAAATTAACCTGCCCTTTCAAATTGTCCTCCTCCTTTACGAAAGAAAATCATACCTCTCAGCAGCCAGAATCCTAAAACAGTGCACTGCCCAGGGTGCAAAAACCCCCCGGGTCACCAAAGGACAGGACAGTTGGAGAAGGCTTGCCCCTGAGGGTAGGTTCTTTGAGAGCCACGCCAGGTGAGCTCACAGGGAAACACTGCGGCCACGGGGCATCACTTCATCCAGGCTACAGGGTCCCGCCCAGCTCAGTGCCCCATCTATTCATCTTTGTTTCTGTGTATTAGAATTCAGAAGTGACATGGTGGCCATAAAGATTTATATTGAAACGTTGACTTAAATTGAGAAATAAAATCATGACTTGTCGCGACAGCAGTGTGGCTGATTCGGCTGATGGGCTAGACAACAAAACTGACTTTGCCACTTAGGTTCTGTGAGAACGTTTTCCATATATTGTATGAGCAAAATCTAATGTTCTGAGGTTTAAACAAAAATATGTTTAGAGCACATATACAATATAAAATACACCAGAGATTACATCATTTGCAACTATTAAACTTATGCTAAAAAATTTAGATGGTAACCTAAAAATGTGCAAGTTTTTCAGAGCTCTTTTAGAGGATACAAGAGGAAAAAGTTTGCTGATAACCAGTGTAGAGGTGGGATAGGATGGAGAGGGATTTTTGGTTAGACGTGAAGGTGAAGGAAGAAGGAGGAAAGAGGTGAAGGGCAAGAGGTCAGATGTGAGCGCCGGAGCTCCGGAGCTCCGCCTCACCCCCAGCCTGGGGCAAACAAAGATCCAAAAGCCAGCGGGGCATAGGGAGGATTAGGAATGAACAGATAGATTTGGGAGAATCCAGCACTCAGGGACTTGTTTTTTACCCTCCAGGAAATAGTAGCTCAAGCATCTTGGCCCACAACACAAAGTAACCACAGGGCAGGGGAATTGGTGGCAAAATATTGTTGGGTAGAGAAAGCATTGAGACTGCCAGGCTTGACTTTCTGTGGCAGTCATGTGGTATGGAAGAAATTCCCAAAGACCCACATGACCACTTGAGGGCTATATAAGGTGACTGGGAGTCAGGAAAGGCCTGATCTTTAGGGGAAGATGGCCTCCTCAGGCCCAGTCCTGCTCCCTTCCCCCATCGCCTTCTTGTGAGCCCATGTCATCCAGGGAGAAGAAAGGACAGTGGACAGTGGAAGAAACGCTGAGGGAGGTAGTTTTAAACCAGCTAGAGGACTCTGACCCTGCATCTGTGAGTTGTCAAATAATTTAGAGCTGCAACGGCTTTCTCATCAGCGTAATAGAGAGAGTCATTGAGTTTTAGAGCTTGAAGGAACTTAAAAGATTGTTTGTCCCGCTGCTCTCATTTGACAAATAGGGAAACTGAAGCCCAGGGTGATAAAGTGAGCTGGCCTTTGTTTGGGAACCAGCATTAGGAGTGGTGATTCCCACCGGCTGGCCTTAAGCCCTTGTCTTTGGTAGCGCTTTATGGGACTAGCCTTCTAACGCTTTTCAGAACGTAAATTCTCGCCACTCCGTCTGGATGCTCTGCAGTGTGCTCAGAATACCTTTAGATTGACTGAGCTGTCAATGCCTCTAGAGTATTCTGAACACTTGACGTTTTACACTGCTTATCTGTACGTGAATGTGAAAAGAACAACACTGAAACCAACTTAGGAAACGCTTTACAGCGGGGCTGCCCAATAGAACCTTCGGCAACTTTGAAAATGCTCTATATCAGCCCTGCCCAATATTGTGGCCACTGGCTATCGAGGCTATTGAGCACTAGAACTGTGGCTAGTATGAGTGATGAACTGCATTTTTAAATTTAGTTAATTGTAATTAATCTTAACATATTTAAATAATCACATGTGACTAGTGGATACTGTATTGGACAGGGTAGCTCTATAACATTCGTAAAAATGAGGTTCCTCTTCTCTTTCATCACAGTTATCAGGAAATTGGTTGAAACTGGTCTTGTTTGGCCTACATACAAATATTTTCCTCAGATCTTTTATCTACCAACTCTTGAGTAGACAGTCTTTTATATTGTGCCAAAACAGTAGCCATTCTCTGGAAGACTAAATGTGTTCTTTTGATGGCTGAAGGTTGAGAATGAATCTTAATCTCTGGACCAAGACTTAACGGTATTATTTATCGAATTTTTTATTTAGTTTTGTTGGGCATGTGATCTTCAAGATCAAATTCAGTTTAGTAGTCACATTACGAGCTTTAATAGCTTTAACTTCTAAGTCATTTCTCCTGAATTTCCCTCTATTTCCAAATGATGTTTGGTCTTTAGCTCTACTGTCTTCATTATCTATTGCTGTGTAACAAATGATTCCAAAACTTAGTGCCTTAAAACATTAACATTTCCATTACCACACAGTTTCTGGGGGTCGGGAATCAGGGCACAGCTTAGCTGGGTCCCCTGGCTGAGAGTCTCTCATGAGACTGCAGTCAAGGTGTCAGCCGGGACTACAGTCATCCCAAGGCTGGACACCGGGAGGATCCACTTCCAAGCTCCCTCCTATGGCTGTTGGCAGTCCTCAGGTCCTGGCTGATCCTTTACAGTGCTATTCACAACATGACAGCTGGTTAGTGGCTGGTGGCAGCCCTGAGTTCCTCACACATGGGCCTCCTCTGCACAGGACAGCTCTCTACAAGATGGCATCTTGCTTCATCGGAGAGAAAGCAAGAAAAGCCAGAGAGAGAGTGCGAGCAAAGAGCCTGGTCTTTTGTAATCTAATCTCAGAAGTGACATCCATCACTTTTGCTGTATTTTACTTATTAGAAGCAGGTCGTTAGGTGAGGGGACTAGAGAAGGGGGTACAGAGCAGAAGGCAGGGATCACTGAGAATCACTTGAGAAACTGCTCTCCACAACTACTTTAAAGAAGGTTCTTTTCCTGGCTGGTCTAGTCCACCCAGAATCTTAGCTTCAGGGGCGGCTCTATCCAGGCTCAGAAAGCGGGTGAGTTCAATGTCACGAAACTAGATAGTGGAAAAACCAGAACTCGAATCCAAGTCACCTAAGTTCCTGATCAACCGTTTTCTATTGTAGGTGATGCTTGGTGAGGACTCTAGCATGGGCACAGGGAGTCCCACAATGCCAAGCAAAAGCATTTTGACTTCGAAAAACAGGTACTAAAGTTTTTGAGCAGGAGAGGGCTATGACAGAAGTGACTTTAAAGAAAGATTAGTGTGATGACTGTAAAATGGATTGGAGAGGGAAAGACTGGAAATTACATGAATTCCTATTTATTTACAATTAGCGTATTTATGGTCTACACTTTCATATTTTATTATTGTAAAGATATCCTATGTGTTTTCATAAGTCCTAATAAAATGGTCTTTGAAAGAATTATTTGGACCAAAAATATGTCAAGTAAAATACTACACTGGAAAGTCTATGACCAAATTTTATAACCCACGATATTTTCACGTGTGTACGTGGAAATAAACTCTAAAAGTTATTTTCAGGAAATTTCCAGAGAAGATGTTTTCTACTAACATAGGAAGCTCCTGGGAGAATCAGGACTTAAAAACTCTGAAAAGATATTGTAGTCTGTAAAAAGTTTTATTATTATTATTTTTTTTAAAGATTGGCACCTGAGCTAACAACTGTTGCCAATCTTCTCTCTTTTTTTTTTTTATTGTTTTTTCTCCTCAAATCCCCCCAGTACATAGTTGTATATCTTAGTTGTGGGTCCTTCTAGATGTGACATGTGGGATGCTGCCTCAACATGGCCTGATGAGCGGGGCCATGACTGTGCCCAGGATCCAAACCGGTGAAACCCTGGGTGGCCAAAGCGGAGCGCATGAACTTAACCACTCGGCCACGGGGCCGGCCCCATGTAAAATGTTTTAAAGTATTGCCCTGCTAAGCTTCCACCTCCAGCCACAGCAATGCACAAACTTGCATTTAAATGAGTAAGATGGCATGGCAAGGTCGTCTAGTTATCCATCAACATTCACCCTCTCCTTCCTTTAGAAGTAAAATTTCTGAGGTTTAGCTGGGGACATTGCCTAGTTAAGACTGCATTTCCCAGCCTCCCTTACAGTTGGGTGCAGCCATTAACACTAAGTTCTGGCCAATGGAGTATGAGTGGAAGGGAAATCAGTCTTCCCTAGTCATGTCCTTAATGGGAAAGGTATGTGCCCCCTGACTCCTCCCCTTCTGACTAGTTGGTACGCAGATGTGATGACAGGAGCTGGGAGTAGTCAGAGATGAAAGCTCCACAAAAGGCCTTGGATCACCTATCTCTGGAAATTTCCATGATAGTTATAAACTTTTTTCTAGCATAAGCCACTCAGTTTTGGAGTCTTTAAATTAGAGCAGTTTATACTGCAACGTAACTACTACAATAACATATCCACCTTTCCTTTCTCTTGGTTCTCTATCCAAAGAAATAATAGGTGCCTAGGCAAAAATGCTAAGGAAAAGGGATGTATTGGGCCATATTAAAGTCTTGTTATCCTCTCCTCCTTACCTGTGAAGCTACCAGGATCATAATGGCAACAGCAAACTTCTCATTTTTCCTGCTATTGGGCTTTATTCCCCCTCCCTATTTGCTAATAATTAGAGAGGCAATAGTTTCCTAAGCTCAGACTTGCTAATAAGCAGAGGTGATTTTAAGTTTCCCTCTCTCGGGTCTGACCAGGGTCAGGGACTAGAGATCTATTCAGCTTCGTGCTGATAAATGTTTAACCACTGGCTCTCTAGCGGAAAACAAACCCTACCTGGTAGGGTTTGCCAATTTCCATGGTGTAAATACTCCCGCCATGGCCAATTTCAAGCTAGCAATATGATGTCACTGAACATAAAGTCAGGAAGAAATGTTCACAATTGCACAACTGTACCTTGCAAGCTAATACCACCTGGCTCCAGAACACTGGGCTCCATGCATCCGTCACCTAAGCCCGGGACGGCTTCCGATGTCCTTTCTTGGTTCCACTCTGGACAAGGATGCTAAGTTTACAGTGATGTTCAGCAGGAACAGTAAAGACAGTGTCAGGGGTGGCTTCGATGATCTCTCAACTGTGCCTGGGCCCTTGTCTTCATCGGATCTATGATGTTCCCACAGTAACATTTCATCCTTTTGGTTCAAGTCAATGGTTGGTAAACTTGGCTGCACATTGGAAACCCCGTGGTGTTTTAGAAACCAGCAATGCTTGGGTTCCAGCCCCAGAGATGCTGATTCACTTGCTCTGGGCTGGGAGTACTAAAGGCAGGTGTTAATGCACAGCCAAGGTTGAGAGCCACTGGTTTAAAGTAATAGATCTCATTTATGTGACACAGGGTTGGTATTATTATTTTTGCTTTTGGCAGTAAGAGGGAAAAGTCAACTTACATGGCCTGGCGAAAGGGGAAGAAGTCAAGGGCAGGGCCAGGACCATTTTCCTAGTGAAAGGGAGGCGGGGGGGAGAGGTCTGTGCTCTGCCTCTACTGTGGGTCCTGGAAAGAATGTTAAGTAATGCTTTTCTGAAGCCTTAAAAACACTAATGATTCTTCCTTTTTCATTAGGAATTTGAGTAAGCATAGGAAATGCTGAAATCCTAGGAACCTGCTATAGATCATTTAATCATCTCTGCTATGTTTTGAATCTATATAAACCGACATTATTCATTGTGAAATCTGGTTCAATTTCTTTCCATCCATATTAGGTTTGCATTTATTCTTAGAAGCAGATGCTAAATTTACCACTATTCAAAAATCAGCAGACAACTGGGTCATGCAGTTTTTGACCATTAAGTTAACCTCTGAAGTAAGTTATGATTAAAATTTTACAGATTGATAAAATTGCTAGTTTACTGAGTCACTTTCACGCAGTATTATCTCATAAAATAATCCATACCAGTCTATATATAAACACGCAGACGATGTAAACAAGATGATAAAGATCTGTTGAGCCCAGCATGTGGTCAGTAGAGGAGGCATCATGAGATCAAGGATGAACATAGGAGCAGAAAGCCTGGGTGCTAAGTTTAACACTGTGCAAGCTGATGCAATTTCCTGATCCATAAAAATAAGGGCACAGGATAGGGTGACTTTGGCCCCTTCAACTTTAATATTTTGATAAGGTGTCCCGAGACTGGAACTATCAGTGGTCTCAATGAACCCCATAGTTTCTTTCCCCTAGGAAAGAAATTGACAAACTCTGAGAATGAGTGTATATTTCCAGGTTGTTTTTTCTGAGTTTATATTCCTTCTAAATCAGACGTTGCAAATAAATTTCATCTCCAGGTGCTGCCCCATTTGACTAGTAGAGGCCTCCCAAAGCACTGTTGAGAAGGTTTCTGAAGCCAGGTGCAAGCTTGGTGGGAGTGAAGAGTGCCAGATTGACGAGTGGTGATTGTCTTGGGTCCAAAATGGGGGAGATAGCAATACACATGCCCCATGTCACATCCCTGTATCCAATCTTTTCATTTAAACCAGTGTTTCCTTTATCTCCCATCAGGTACTTCTGAAGTGAAATGAATTTGGAGACTCTGTATCCCACTGCTTTCCAGCGGGAACATTTACTCCATTGTCAAAGTGGCCATGGATCTGAAGGTAATTCAACCAAAACATTTAGCTACTGAGTCTTTGACATGCGACTTCAATTTAGGTCACATCTTTACAAGGATCAACCATCGGTTGATTCATTTATCTACGTAAAGAAAAAAACTAATCTATTTAAAGAAAAAAACACATTTCATATTGTTTTGGCTAAAACAGAAAATGCTTTTTGATTCTTTTGCTTGTAAGCCAGTCCCATTAGACACAGTCTAAAACACAACGGAAATCGTGACCTTCCTTCTCTTGTACCTCCTTAGGTCTGGATGGCTGCGGTTTTCTCTGTAGGCTATGTGACACCACCGCATGCTCTGAAAAGTAATTAGCTACTTTAAAAGTTAATCCAGCATAGACTTTGAAGCAGAAGCAATTCCATCCCTAATAGTTGCTTGGCAGATTGATTCTTCCTTCTGGCTCTTGAAACTGTATGTAGTAATTGCCCCAGAATTTAAAAATTATCTGCAGAATTCCTTGTTCCATACTTCGAGTACAAACAGCTAATGACTTTTGTTGGGGGGGAGGGCGGTGTGTGTGTGTGTTCCTGTGTGTGTGTGCTTTGGGGGGAGAGGTGGCCAGTAGTGCTTTGAGAATCAATGTACAAATAAGAAAAGTGTCTCTTCTCACTGTAAAGATCTGAAAAACCCTTATTTGACCAGATTGTAAAACTAAGTTTCAAAGCTAGTACATCCATAGTGTGTTTGAATGTGTGCTTGCAGAGAGGAACCGTTATAGGGTAGGTCTCCTCAGAGGGCATGCTCTTGCTCTTAGGCACTCTGGTTACTCATTTGCCTACTTTCATGTTGGTTTGGGGGGGTGCTGTTACTGTTTGTAAAACTGTTGTGACTACTGTCTTCTGAGCAGCAACTTAGCTTGTAAATTAACCACTCGTTTCCTTGATCAAGACATTTCACTTTAGCGCTGTGCCCGTATGCCTTCAATTTGCGCCTGTCGCCTTGATTTGATCATTAGACTGTGTTCTACACACCATCCTTCCTCAACTTGCCAAATTCCCTGAGAGTGAGGGGGTGAGTCAGCCCCTCTTTCAATTTCTTTCATCTTCTCCAACTTTACAGTCTCATGCAGTACTCGACACACAAAGAAGCCCTTACTGAATAGTCTGTGACTTGACTATCGCGATGGTTGCATTCAGTTTATATTAGTTATTTACACTCTCTCCCTCTTCAAAAATGGGGGATGGTTCAGTTGGGGTTTTCAATATCATCGGTCAGCCATTAATCGACAATAATGCTTAAATTGTCAAGCAGACTTCAATATCTTAATGGTTTGAATACCTAAAAGTAACCGAACTAATAAATTACTCCCAAACCAGAGATGAGTCTCCAGCTTGGGGATAATTAAAGGAGTCAGTAAAAAATAATTTATTGTTTACTTATGGTAAGAAGAAAACTGACAACTGAGGCCTTGCTCTCAAGTTGGTTGCAGTTTGGTTGGAGGAGACAAGACTAACGTGCATGAAACCAAACACACAATGCGAGGCATTTGCTTACGAGGACGTCCTAATTGTCCTCTGTAAGTCAGAGAGGGGCATGATCCCTGAGGATCAGCGAATGAGCGAAGGCCTCAGAGGCGAGGTGGACTGAGTCAGGTGTTAAAGGAGAAGCAGCTCTGGAAAGGCAGAAGGGAGAAGGGCAGGCATTCCTAGGGAGCACCGACAGGGGCAAACGGGTGGAGAGTAAGCAGTGTGCTGAATGAGGTGGCCAGCCCTCTACAACAGGGGTTTGGAAAATTGGGGGAACTGTGTAAACTTTGATGCAGGGTCGGTGAGCCAAGGAGTCGAAAGAAAGAAAGAAAGATTTCTTGGACTCTCAAGATCTGGCAGTAGTGCTCTTTTATTTAGATAATAGTGTGGAATAGCATGGGGACAGGACCCATGGGCAGTCAGAGCTGCTGCTGCCGGCATGGGGACAGGACCCATGGGCCCACAGGCAGGAGGAGGTGCTGCTGCCACCGCTTCTGCTGCAAACATGGGTGGAGAGTAAGGCTAAATTTAAGGCATAGGTATGTGAGCCATCTCTTTACAAGACAAAGGAAAGAACATGGAAAAAAGTTAAAATGGTATCAGCGCAGGTGGGGTCTGGCCATTGGGTGGTCCCACAACTTTTAGATAAGAATCAAATCGGATTAAGTAAAGGCCAGAAGCCACCACCCTAAATCAGTTACATGAGGTTGCCAGACAGTAACCCACTTAAGTTCTTGCCTTCCCCGTTAAGAGTTTCCAGAGACAAGGCCATCCCCCTTCCCCCTGGCACAGAGAGGGTGGCATCTCCACAGATGGAGGTTCCCCATACGAATGCAAATGCCTCCCAAAGGACAAGCAAACTCTGCTCCTCGGAGCCTGCTTCTCATCTGCAGTTTTAAAATTAACCGGCCTAAAATCCTCAGCAAACTTGATAGGAAGGGGTCCAAGGATGGCTGGTCTTTAAAGAAATAAGGAGCCCCTGATGGATTTTGACTTAGGGAGTGCCACCATAAAATGGCTTTTTCATACTCTATTTCTGGCAGTGATATATAGGATGAAGTAAGACTAGGAACAAGGCAGCTGAACTGGCTTAGCAGTGAAACAAAATAGGACATTCTGGCTACGGTGGGGGCTGTAGGCAGAAGCCACAGTTATTCCAAAAGAAAATTCAACCAGTCTTGGCGTCCGGCTAGATGTGGGATAAGGGTGGAGTAAGTCAAGGGTAAATTCGAATGTGGGTGAATGTGGAGTAGAGGGGGATCAATGACAAAACCAGGGAAGTGAAAGAAGGAATTGTCTCTGAATATGTGGAATTTGAGATGACAATGAGCAGTGTAAGGAGGCAGCAATGTAAGAAGCTGATTTGAGGAAATAATGAAACCTTGTTTCCAAATCTGAGCTAAGTCATTTAACTTCACTAACAAGGAGAAGAGTACCTGACTCACATGGCTACGGAGCTGATTAACTGTGGAAAGAATGTGAAAGGGTTTCATAAAGTGCTCTCCAAGTGTACGCCTTTGGCATTTGTGTGCATCTCCTCCCCAGCTGCATATGATGCTGAAGAAGATGTAAAACTTCTGCTCATAAATTTCACTCTGGTATGTTTTGAGATATATCACTTCCAATGGCAGGAAGACGGGTTGGGAGGCCTTAGCAGTAAAAACAGGTAGGAGACAAAGATAAGAATCTGGCCCAGGGTACTGACAGCACAAGTAGAACTAAGTAAACTTCTATACTTTTCAGGAGGAAGAAATGACAGAACTTAATGATTGATTGGATGGAGGGAATGAGTAAGAGGGAGATTCTATGACGTCCAGGCATCTGGTATAGGCAACTGACAGGCTGTGGTTTGAATCACTGAGCTAGATAAGATGAGAGAGGAGCAAATCTGATCAGGGAGGAATATCATGAATTTAGTTTTGGACATTGTCATAGGTCGAATAATGGCCCCCAAAGATGTGCACATCCTAATTCCCAGAACCTGTGAATGCTTACCTCCCACGACAAAGGGACTTTGCAGATGTGATTAAATTAAGGATTTTGAGATAAGGAGATTATCCTGGACTGTCTGGGTGGGCCCAATGTGACACAAATGTCCTTATAAGCAAAAGAGACAGGAAGCAGAGTTAGTCAGAGTTATGTGATGTGAGAAAGATGGGGGCCATTGCTGGCTCTAAAGATGCAAGGGGGCTACAAGCAAGGAATGGGGGTGGCCCCTACAAGCTGGAAAAGGCAAGAAATAGATTCTCCTCAAGAGCTTCCAGAATGAACACAGCCCTGCAGAAAGCTTGATTTTAGCCCAGTGAAACCTGTGTTGGACTTCGTCCCTCCAGAACTGTGAAATAATACATTTCTGTTGTTAAATTCACTAAGTTTGTGGACATTATTTACAGCAGCAATGGGAAACTAACAGAAACACATTTGAATTTGAGGTACGTAGGAGTCGTCCAAGTAGAGATCCAGGACAGTTTTATATAGAAGTCTGGGATGGAATTATAGATTTGGGAGTCATTAGCACACGCCATATACATGTCTATGTAGTATTTTAACATCTCTGAAATCAGGACGTATCTTACAATTGATAATATCTATAATTGTTGTTTCAGGCAACAGATGTGTTGCCGGTGCACGTCCAGGTGGCCGGACTGGACAAATGTGACTCCCGGACATTTCAGTCAACGAAACACAAGGACTATCTGAAAAAGGTACATGAGTCCTGGTTGTTGTCTGAAGAGTTTCTTTAACATGTTTTGGCAAGATCAAGAAAGGGCCGACATCAAAACTTTCACAATGGGTGTCAATGACTTCAAAGAAAATCTTAGAGACATTAGCAAGCAATTCTTTTAAGTAATGCTGATTTGTCAATGCACTTGATGGAAAAAGGGACAGCACTGGGAAGGAAAACCAAAGATAAGATGAATTTGAGTGAAAAAGTAGCTCTGAAGAGTTGGATGTTGGAAAATCTTGTCATACTTTAATCAATATATTGTGCTTATATTTCCTTTTCATACATGCACGCAAGTTTAAAAGAGTTTTTTCAAAAGTTATGAAATAAAAATTTTAAGTGATAAGAAAGTCTTGTGTCAACCTAATTAACACCATATTTTACTTCTGCCATTCCTAAAATAATGGTGAATCTTGCAATTGAACGGTGTCTTAAACCTGACAGTCTTCATAGCCATGGAGATGGGTGAGATGATTCAGAGAGAGAATGCAGAATAAGAAAAGCAGAAGATCCAGGGGAAACTCTCAGAAATGTCAGTACTAAGTAATTTGACAATATGTTTCTAGAACCATAAAAATATTTATACTCCTTAATCCTATTTTGGGTAATTCATTCCAAGAAAGTCACCCAGAAGAAAAAAATAATTATATTATGTAATGGGAGTTTACTTCCACGAAGAAGTGAGGTGGCCATGGATGACAGCCTCAGAAGCTGCACTGTGATCCGGAGTCCCAGTCCTCTGACCCTGACAAGTACACTGTTCCTCATGCCAAACCAGAAACACAGGTCCTTATTATTCAGAATATAGTAGTAGTTTTGGTGAGCCAATGACTTTTGTGTCCTGGTAATTTTTTTGCCCTCTCCAAAAGGGTATACAGAGCATCCTGACTTCTCTGTGTAAATCTCACATTTATACTTACCGAGAGAGGAGATAATTGCATCTGTTTGACCCCATCCCATATGATGCCCTGCTATTGGGCAGAATCTCTTGCAGAGCCACCTCATGGGCTTTTTTTTTGAGAAATATCAGCCCTGAGCTAACATCTGCAGCCAATCCTCCTCTTTTTGCTGAGGAAGACTGGCCCTCATCTAACATCTGTGCCCATCTTCCTCTACTTTATATGTGGGACGCCTACCACAGCATGGCTTGACAAGCGGTGCCATGTCTGCACCCAGGATCCGAACCGGCGGACCCCGGGGCAGCCAAAGTGGAACGTGCGCACTTAACCACTGCACCACTGGCCCAGCCCCATCGTGGGCCTTTCTGATATCCAGCCTGAACAAATCTGCATTTTGGCCCAGGCACAGATGCTCTGGCCCATTACTATCTATAGGGAAGGCAAAGCCACATGGCATAGAGTGTGACAACTTTATGAAAAAGAATTGTCTATGGTTACTCTCTTCAGAGGCAATAGTGGGCACTTAAATTTTCATGAAATATCTAGAACTACACAATTTGGGAAGGGGGTAAGGGGTGCACGTTTTTTTACAGAAAAAAAGAGAGAGCAATCCAAGTATCCAAAAATAGTGAAATGATTATTCCTTTATTTTAGTATATTCATGCAATAGAACTTTATTCACATTTTAGAGATGATAATTACAAACAACAAGAATAATAAGAAGCAACATGGAAAAATACAATATTGTATATAACTGTCAGTGACACTTCATAACAATATCCATTTATATAGAAAATGATCATAGTTGTGGAGGGAATGGGATTAGGAGTGACTATTTTCTCTATAATTTGAATTTTGTGAGGCATTATGTTATTGTATAATCATAATAGAAGTAGGAGAAAATATGATTGGAACAACGGTAGTTTATGAAATAAAGCCATCAATCTAACTTCAGAAAAGATACACAATCTAGAGTTGCAAACTACTAAATACGAAATAATTCATAGAAACTATATGACAAATGACCAATAAAGCTCTGATCTAAGCAAATGATGCTTTAAAATGGACTCGTAAAGACCCAAAGCAGAATAATCCATTCACCTTCATATTTCTTTCATTAGAAGTAAATTTATTACCAATACTATGCTTCTTGCAAAAACCAAAATAGATTTTTATGTAGCTTCTACTTAAAAACATCTTGACTTCTTCAAAGATCTCAAAGGATTTTCACATAGAATAAGCTTTTCTACCCTTACGGTTGGATAGTAATTATCAGTCCCATTTTACAGAGCAGGAATTGGTAAAGACATGTGCAAGATACCCCACTGGCCAAATATTCAAGTGAAAAATCTAATTAGCCTTTTGACTACTTAACTAATGATATCAAATACCCAGCATTCTGTACTCATCTAGCATTGCTGAATAATAAATTTCCTGCTAACTGAAGCCCATGTCTTTAGGTATCAAGGACTCTCACTCCTACATTTAGGATTATTCTCTTTCATCAATGCATTACAATCTTCTCTGCCTTCTTAAGCAGGATATACTGAACATATTTAGCCCTTTCAAATTGAGGGTTCTTGTTAGTAAAATGAATATCAATATACTAACTTTCTTGTAGTAACGACTTCTTAGGTTATTTAAATTTATAATTTTTAGGGAAAAATGGCCTAGATGTAATTTTACCTTTTGCTTCCTGAATCACTATTCCTGAATATATGTGTGTGTACACACATATACATGAGTATACACACACACACACACACACATTCATATTCCATCCTGGAGAGCCTGCCTACTTTCTTACTGCCCCGTCTTAATTTCTACTTCTCATTTGCCTTGGACATAGAAATTAGTAAGCAAGTTTGTTAAAAATGTGTGTAAAAATAAGAGTTCAAAACTTCTGAGTTAGGTATTTTTATATATGTAAAATTATAAGCTTTGGTGTATGGCTATTTAGAGGCTCTTTCATGGAGAGAAGAGATTGCTGGATAAAGAAGCCCCAATTAGGGGAAGGTTGAGACACAGCTATGTGCCAGGGACCTTGTGTTTTATGCTCTGCTCCTTGATTTCTGGAAAATTTCTCCATTTTATCTGAAAGTACACACCTGGCTATTCACGTGGTTACAATGGGAAAAGCCATGGTTGGGCAATATGATCCCCTCCTTCCACGGGGGCATTACTGCTTGGCACAGGAGTAGGCACATGACTGAAGTCTGGCCATTCAGTTCCTTCCCTGGATATCTGAAATTGGAAGGAAAGGAGGGAAAGTGGGAGGCAGAAAGATCAGTTTCCCTCCAAGTGACCAAACCCATCAAATGAAAATTCTGAAAGCTGTTAAAGGTCCTAGTTCTGTCACATGAACTTGAAGGCAGAGAAGGCAGTAAGAAAGGTTGGAGCAGATGCACAGAGAGGAGAAATGGTGGGAGAGTCCTGACAGCTTCCAAGAGCCTGAGTCCAGTGGCTTCCTGAGACCCAGTTAAATCTTTGTCCTTGGGTTCTATGAGACACCCATGTATCCTGGGGGTGACTTTCAAAATAAACAACAATGGCACAGGAAACAAAATCAGCACAGAGTCAGACAGCTGTACACAGTGCCGGCAGTCTGCTGCCATTCCAGACATTACCCCTTTTGTTAGGGAGCATGGAGTCCTGGGAAATCCCCAGGCGAGGAGCTGGCGTGGGTGTGGCAGTGTGGGGGCCTTGGGGGTCTCAGAGCAACAGGAACAGACGTGTTTTAAAATGTAAACAGCCAGCATCATCATACAAGTGCAACCCGCTGACTACCAGCCCTGTCTGTATGCCTATGAGAAACGTTGCCTTTTCTCTTGGTCTAGTTTAGCAGTTTCTTACTCATAACTGTAAGTCCCTAAAACCACAATTTCTGCTGTGTCATGGTTTGCCATCTATTTTGCTGACTGATTTTGATGGTAACTTCACAAAGCCTTAGGAGCTAGGACAAACTTTAAGTAATTTTGTTCCAGTTTCCCACCCAAATATACGTTTCATCCAAATAATTTATCACAAGGTAGAAACAATCTGTGTCTTTCGATTCAACAAAAGTATAAGAAATATCACCCACTAATTATTTTTTCCCATTACAATGTAATATATGTTCACTGTAGAAAATTTTTAAAAATCTAGATGAAAAAAGGCAATAAAGTAACACTTACACAATCAATAGTTTTAAAAAAATCACTTTTAACACTTTCGTTTGCATGTATCCTGATTTTATGCATTTATGTAATTCCTAGCTTTTGCCAGAAGTTTTACATTGAAACCATCTTCTACTTAATATATTATGCTCCTTCTTTCCACAAAACCCAGATTTTGACATTTCTAGTCCTGTGTTTCATTTCCGGGGTTTTAGGCATTGGGGGAAGGGAAGAAGACAGATCTGCAGGTACAAGGTTTGCGTAGCTCTTTGCTCCTTGCTCACAGTGCAGATCTCAGGAGAACAAGGTTGACCTTCTTTCCAGGCGGAATTATTCATGTCACCACTTTTACTTTGGAAGCTGCTTAGCAAGTCATGTCCAAGTGTATGAGAGAGGAGGAATTTACACATGCAGCAGCAGGTGCAATGAAGTCAACCAAGTCCATTATTTAATCTCCAATATTAGCTCCCGAGTTGCAAAATGGGAGGAAGACAAATGAGTTATAGAACCTCATATATCACTTAGCTTCCTCACTTTTATCCATTGGGAAGTGAAGTCGTTTCAAGTAAGAAGAGCTGTTTGCATTGACTCACTTATCTAGAGCGATTTTAAGGTGATGCAAAGTGTTGGTGTTAAAGAGGATCTGCCAGACCAAGTAAAGTGGCTGGCCGCCATGTGGGGACATTATCCGCAATGGAGCAGAAATGGAGATACCTGAGAACTCAAATAGTGACGCCACAAAGGAATAGCCATAGACATTGGAAATAAAGAGCAGAAGTTAAACTGCGTGAGGTCAGGCAGAGCTGTGCTCCTAGGAGCCTGAGGAAAGGCCACAATAGGAAAACCTAGTGCCATTGTGGTCTGCATGAATAGAAGCACAATGTTAAAAAAAATGTAATGGTTCACCTGAACTCTACATCCATCTTCCTCTGTCTGCATCAGGTGCTCAGTCATGGAACCCTCATTTGAAGAGGGAAATTAGAAAATTAGACTGTATCCAACAGCAAAACAAGCCAGAGGCAAAAGAGCACATGAGGACATTTTGAGGTAATGGGTGCGGTTCATGTGGAGAAAAGGCTGAAAGAAAGGACGTTACTCTCCATAAATTTGAAAGCACCTAAATGTCTATCAAAAGAAAAATGTTTAAATATATTATGATGTGTCCGTATTATGGAATACTACACAGTCATTGAAAATCTCACATTCAAAGAACAAATGAAGTGATAAAGTGAGAGTGTGAAGCAAATTTGCTTGAAAAGAAAATTTTTCTTCTTTAATGTTTATAAATTTTCTATAACAAATACATTATTTCTGTAATCATATTAAAATAAATATATAGACAGACAAAAATAAACAAATAAAATAAAAATATATAAATATATAGACAAAAGAGAGAGAAAGAGGAAACGAAAGTCCAGAACGGTGGGCAGGATTATATCAGTGTCTGTGTGCACGCGCATGAATAGAAAGAGAGGGAGATTAGTTTTTATTTTTTCTCTTTTCATTTTTAAATTATAAAAGCAATGCATGAACACCTACTGTCAATAATTCGGATAATTCCAATCATTCGACAAATATTTATTGAGCACCTATTCTGTTCTTTTATTCTTTATGGTTCTAGAGGACAGAACAAGTAACAGTTGGTAGAAGGGACATGGAGGCAGAAGGTGGCTCAGGATAAAATAGAAGTATCAGAATTGCCAACAACAGAAGGGGCTGCTTTACACGGTGAAGGACTTCCATGTCATTGGAAGTATTCAATTATGTACACTGCTGTGGGAATTCTTATCCTGAATGATCGATACACGACTTCCAAGATCCCTTCTGATTTTGAGAGTCTATCGCTTTCCAAATGAACATTCAGGATCAGGAGGTAAGTCCTCACCATTCATCCACCACGTAATATCAGGCAGCTCAATTCCCTGCTGATAGTCCTTTCTAAAATAAGAGAAATAACATTGGCTTAAGTCAATGTCAACTTGACAGATGAGATTTAGAGAATGTTTCTGAAGTATTTAGATCATATTTAGTAGATAATCTAAGTCATTTATTGTAAATTATCTAATGCAGTACTCAGGGCTACAGCATTATCTGTAATATTAGAATCTTTAATGAATGTCCTAACTCAAATCAGAATTGCAAATACTCACTTTAAAAAATTCTATAAGGGGCTCATTGCTCATCTATTATTTCCCCACTTTCACAATACAATTATGTCACAATATGACTTCCTTCACACTGGCATTTCTCATACCACAACAATTCAGAAAACATGATTTTGGAGATTTGGGCATTTTTAAAAAGTAAAAGAAAAAGCATTGTAAGAGCAAATTAATGCTACAACGAGATACCACTTTATACCCACTAGGATGACTGCAATCAAAAAGACACAAGAAGAAATGTTGGTGAGGATATGAAGAAATCGGAACCATCATACACTGCTGGTGGGAAGGTAAACCGATACAACTGCTCTGAAAAATAGTCTGACAGTTCCTCAAATGTTAAACATGGAGTTATCATATGATCCAGAAATTCTACTCCCAGGTATAGACCCAAGAGAAATGAAAACTTACATCCACACAAAAACTTATACACGAACATTCATAGCAGCCTCGCACCTATAGCCAAGAAGTAGAAATAATTCAAATGCTCGTCAAGTGATAAATAAACAAAATGTAGTATTCATGTACCGGAATATTGTTCAGCGACAAAAAGGAATGAAGTACTGCCATGTGCTACAATATAGAGGAACCTTGAAAACATTATGCCAGTGAAAGAAGCCAGTCACAAAAGAGCACGTATTGCATGATTCCATCTATACAACATGTTCAGATACGCAAATCTACAGAAACAGAAAGTAGATTAATGATTGCCGAGGGCCGGGAGGCTGTGGAAAGGGACAGGAGAGTGACTGCTAGTGGGCACAGGGTTTCTTTTTGGGATTATAAAATGTGCTAAAATTAATTGTGGCTACGGTAATACAACTCTGAATATACTAAAATCCATCGCATTGTACACTTTAACAGGTGAACTGTACAGTATGTGAATTATATTTAAATAATACTGTTTTAAAAAGAGAAAGAAAACTATACTTTCACAAGCCCATTTCAGCTTCCTAAATTTCTCTGGCTGATATCAAGCCTCTTGTAATATTTCTTAGATATAGCTTCATAATCAAGACACTGCTGCAGAAATAATGTGTGGTCTTCCTGTGCAATGCTTAGCTGTGAGTCAGAGCTTTAAACCAAAGGCCAGAAGGTAGAATAAACTACCAAACCAAATTTAGGCCCTGTGAAAAATACCGCAGAAGTGAAATATTAGCTTTAGGGCCTCATGAGCTATGGGGACCCCGTTAAAATCGCTGTAGGTCAGAGCTCCGTTGCATGGATCAAAACCTAATCAGACAGCAAAGCAGATGTTCCAGTGTTTCCAGTGCAAGAGTAATTTTTAAGTTGCCCCCAAAACAGAGAAATAAACAAAAAACCACAAATGAAGATGTTCACCAAAGAATAAAGTATAGTGGTTGAAATAGATTCTTTTCTTTTTTCTTTCTCGCTTGCCTGTCTTCCTCACAGGATTGAAAACCCCCGAGAGCAGGGCCCACGTGCCCTCCTTTTGAGTCCCTCCATGGCATTTACACAGTGTCCTGCCAGAGGGAACTCTAGCGACCGAAGGCCCTACATTACCCAGCTTCTGCTCACCCTGGCGCCTTCTCTCATTCCTCAGCCCCCTGAACACACCTGCTTCCCCCACCTGGCTCCTTCCATTTCTCACATCTGCCAGGCTCTCTCCCACCTTAGGGCTCTGACCACACTGGTCCTTTGCCTGAACACTCTTCCATGCTGTTTTCAAGGTTCACCTTTTTTTCAGGTCTCAGCTTAAATGTTACCTCCTCAGAGAGGCCCTCCCTCACTCACCCCCATATTAATTAAGTAGGTTCCCATGAGAGTCTGTCATCTCATCCAATGTGTTTACTTCATAGTATTTATCACAAAGTCTTTCAATAACATTCCACAAATATTTATTCAGTCCCTAGTTATGCACCAGGCACTGTTTCAGGTGCTGGGGATACAGCAGTGTACAAAACAAACAGTCATTCAATTTATATTGTTGTTTCTTGTATATTCTTTGTCTTCCCTGTCATATAACCTTCCCTTTCTTAAAACATCTTTGTAAGTGGGGTCTGGCTAAAGCGGGGGCAGCATGATATAGTGGTGAAGAAAAATAAGTCCAGAGCCAGAGAACCTGGGGTGGAATCCCAGCTGTACCACTTGACCAAAGAACATAATCACTCTAAACCTCAGTTTCCCCATCTGTGAAATAGGCACAATAACAGTACCTTCTTTTTGAGACTGTTACGAAGACTAAACAAACAGTATGGTTTAGTCACTTGGAAAAATACTCGGCATATACTAAGCCCTATAAAAATGTTTATTAAAGAAATGTTTTTAATTATTGGGCCAATATAGTGTCTGACAAATAGTTGGTTTTAGTTAAATGAATTAATAAACTGTGGTGCCTATGGTTAAACTTATGTTTGTAATTGGGCCAAAACATAAAGAGAGTGCAGATCGGCAAGAATAAAATGCCCCTTTTCATCTTTGGACTCTTTGTTGGAAGAAATTCTTTGGTCTTATAGATGGAATGTGACATTCTTGGTCAATTCCACACCAGTGGCAGCATTCTCTTTGGAATCTGCTAGAAATATTGTGGTTGTTTTCTCCCATAGGAGGTTCTGGGACTTTCCAGGAATGAAGGGCCGTCAGCATCTGGCCTAGTCTACAATCTGGCTTCCATTGTCACATGAAAGAAACCATCTGTCTCCAGGAACTGGCGGAGGAACCACAAAGATACCTCTATACTTGTCGTCTTCTTCTCCTATCTTCTTCTCATTACATATATCCAGTTTCTAACTTGATATTTCTATTCCCTATAAAAGCAAAATAGAGTTGTGAAGAGGCTAACTACTAACCATTCTGGATGTCATTCCCAATAGCTCCTTCCAGTAAACATTAGCCAACACATGCATCAATGCAGTGCCTCAGCACCTGAGTATTCTATATGCACATACTTCCAGGAAAGACATGATCAAATGGGAGACAGATGACTAAAGTAATCAAAGCAATTGGGGGCTGCTGGCAGGTATTTACCAAGATCCTACCAAGTTCTGGCATCTTTGAAGATGCTATGGGGAAGACCAAAAATACAGGGAAGCAAAATATTTGGTTACAGATTTGTCTTCAGGACGTTCACAGCCTACTTAGATCAAAATCTCCATAAAATAAAAATGGGAAAAAGTTTATAAAAGAGTAAAATATATGGTAGGCAGGATAATGCCCCATCTGCCAAAGATATCCACATCCTAATTCCAGGATCTGCGAATACATTAGGTTATATCGCAAAGGGGAATTAAAGTCGCATGCATAATTAAAATTGCTAATCTGCTGACCTTAAAACAGGGAGATTTTTCTAGACTTTCCAGCTGCGTCCAATGTAATCACAAGAGTACTTAAAAGCAGGAGAGGGAGGCAGAAGAGTGTGAAAGAAAGAGATGTGATGACTGCAGCAGGACCAGAGAGATGCTATGCTGCTGGCTTTGAAAATGAAGGAAGGGGGACATGAGCCAAGGAATGCAGGCAGCCTCTAGAAGCTGGAAAAAGTAAGGAAACAGGTTCTCCCCTAGAGCTTTCAGAAGGAACAAAGCCCCACCAACATCTTGATTTTAGCCCAATGAGACTCCTGTTGGATTTAGAATCTACACAACTGCAAGATAATAAATTAGTGTTGTTTTAAGCCACTAAATTTGTGGTAATGTTACAGCAGCAATAGAAAACTAATACAGCATATAACACAGTTCTAAATTAGTACTACCAGAAAATAAATTAGCAAGGGGAAAGAGAGCAGTGCTGACTAAAGTTATTAGGAAAAATGACTTCGAGAGAGCAGGATTTGAGATTGTTCTTTTCTTAGTTTATAGGAAGAAAGTAGAAGGACAAAAGCTTAGAAGGAATATATGTCAGATCTATAAAATCATAAAGGGAGCATAGATTTGTTTACTAAATCTGAGATTACCAGAACCAGGAAGCACCTCCCTGAAACTTGAAAGAGGTAGCTTTAGGAGGATGGATGGATAGATAGATAGACAGACAGACAGATAAAGAGAGGAACAGAGGAGGAAAGGAGGAATGGAGGGAAGGAGGGGGAGAGAGAGAAAAGAAAAAGAGAGAAAGAAAGGAAGGAAGACAAGAAAGGAATGAAGCAAGGAAAGAAGGAAGAAAGAAACAGAAAGAAAAAGGGAAACTGCTGCTTTATGCAATACAAGACCTTTTCATCCTTAGAGGGAGCAGAGGCTGAAAATATAAAAAGCTTTAAAATTTTCAGATAAATTCAGGGATGCCAGATACAAAATGAGGTCAGGGAAAACAAGATGCTCGGGGTGAAAGCTGAGCCTTTGTCATATAGATAAGTTGCTTTCCCCTGGCCCGAATCACTAAGTCCTGTCAGAGACAGGCCTGGCTTCCAGTGACTCAAAGCTGACACAGAACGGCAATTTCCGTTCTTATCCCTGGTTTGGGGATTCCTTGGAAAATAACAAAGTTGGCGTAAGTGTTCCTCTTCCTCCACACTGTAATTTGTCTGTTTCTCTGACCTAAAAACGGCAAACAAGAAAGGTCGCCATGCTGTCTTTTAGGTATGGAACTGAAACCTGAGTTTTGAGCAGTGGGAACATCTTTCCCAACTAGGGGTGTTAGTCACACAGATGTTCTCTTGCTGCACAGATTCACAATTCCTCTCCTCCCACAGGACTTCTCCCCATCTCCGACTACGTTCTCTACTTCCTCCTGGAGTGCCTTTCTCTGAGCCATGAAACAGCGCTCCATTCCTCAGGGAGCTACAAGACAATGGTGGCTGAAGTGACGCCTGGAAAGTCTGCCAGGTCTTGCTGCTTCTTGCATCCTCCAGAACTATGGCCACTTGCATGGATGGAGTACATGGCATCGGTTTGGACCAGTTGCAGAGGAAACTGACCCCGCAGCCCATGAGGCCTGGCACTGGGCATTGAGGAAGGAAGGCTTGGTGGGGGTGTTGCTGCAACTGCTCTCACAGTTATGGGATGAGACCCAGACCAGATGCTGAGCATTACTCACCCTTTCAGTCTCCTGGGCTGACATGTGATAATCTGCTAAAGGCCTGTGAGTTCACTTAGGTCTTTAAACCAGTAAGATTTGGGAACTGGTATGGTGGACGCCTTCTGATCTGGAGTCTGGACAAGAATGAAAAAAAGACAACTTGGCTACCAACCTCATCCATCTGGTTTCCTGTGCAAACTGTCAGAGTGACTACGAAATCAGTTGTAACTCATTTCAAACCCAGACATGTACCTGCCACGCTTCTTTTTAGGGAATGATGGACTTAGAGATGCTTTAGGTTCCCAGCAGTTATTGCAAAGCAGATAAGGAATATAAGCAACACACATGGGGCTGAAATAAACCATTTGACCATCACATGACCAGCATATAACGCAGGCCTTTTTTCACTTAAAGATGTCACTGGACATTTACAAAATTTGGTAAGTGGAGGGCTTCTCTGACCAACATTATCAGATGTTGCTCTTTCAGGAGGTAGACCTTATGGGCACCAAAGGAAAATCTTGGAGCTAATTCAGGAGGCATTTTAAATGGACTGTTTTACCAATTGAAGGCCAAAAGGGCAAGAGGAAACAAACGACCATAAAATGAATTTTCTGCTGCTGGAATAGAAGAGTTTCCGAGAAATTAACATCTCTGCCCTGCTGTTCCATCGATAGAGATTTTCAATGATATTCAAAGAACTTTGCTCTTTCATCCCTGCCACACCTCTTGTTCTTTCCAATGTTTATTTCTATTATCATCCACCAATATATGAGGCAATTTTGTGCATAAGGGCTTTCCTAAAGCTTGGATCAGTTCTATTAACCTTTATGCAGTAATTTATAGTTAAGGTCTAAATAGCACTGGTGCATGTAAATAGTGTCTGTGGGCTCTGCCATCGTGAGGAAAGTACTGTGCTTAAGTGACTCCAACACATTTGCTCAGAACATTATGGAAGAAACTGCTGAGATCTCTGTAGGAAATTATTTAGTAAAATTCTACAGAAGATAAACAACTGCTTTGTAACAGACTTTTTGTTGTGTTGAGTCTAATAGTTTTCTGGGAAATGTATTGTATTCCGAGACTTTGTCTCTATTTAACATCAGTTTCTGACCTGCTCATCTAAAAAAAAAAATTTTTGGAAGCCAGAAATCTCAGGGACTTCCAAATTTCCTTGTGATTTGTCATCAAAGATGAGTGAGTTTGAGAAATCTCTCTACACCTCAGCAGTGAATGCAAAGAAAGTAGAAAAACCCCTTGGCCAAGCTGATACCATGGAACAAATGTCTCAGATTTCTCTACAGCCTTCCTTTCGCCGTCTCTCATCCAAAAGCAGTCTATCTATCTCTGACCATTCTCCAGAATTGCCCATCCAGACTCACAGGGGGCCCTGGAGTACCCAGTTGGCCTGTCAATCCACTGCTCAAAGCTCCCCAGAAACTTGAGTGCTTTCATATCTACTTTGGTTCACTCATTCATTCATTCACTCACTCACTCATTAATATCCTACTGATCGCCTAGGATTACAAGGCCCTCTGCTAGATTCTGGAATACAACTGGAGGCAAGATAAATATGGCTCTTTTTCCTTGTGGAGTTTTAAATCCCAGCTGGGAAAAGACACATTCAAAAGGTAATTCCACAAATAACTGTTTAATTTCAACTGAGTAAGTGCCCCGGAAGGAAAGTGTGGTGGAACGAGAAAGTTTAAACAGGGTTTTTTGGCCGCCTTGGGGTGTGGCGCTGGGGGAGGCTAAGAAGAGTTTCTCTGAGAAAGTCCCATTTGTGCTGATTCTTAAACGATGAGTAGGAATTCATCAGGCAAATGGCGGGTGTCGGAGGAAGGGAGGGAGGGTGAGGGTTAGAGACTCTGGACAGCCAGATGAACAAGTAGGAGGGCCCTGATGCGTGAGGGCCCTTGGTGCAGTGCTTTGCGCAAGCAGGTCAGTATGGCTGGAGCGTGGCCGACAGCAGGGAGGGGAGCAGAAGATCCGACCAGATTCCACTCTTGGAGAGGCTTAGGAAGAATAGTTATGGCATCTTGGCTTGCCCGCAGAGCAGTCAAAATTCTGAACTCGTGGCCTTCTTCGGGTTCTCAAGCCGAGTGTGTTCTGAATCTGTCAGACTTGAATCCCTGAAGCCAGGTTAAATGACTCTGGGGCAAGGGTACCAGTGACAAAGGGTCAGTCAAGAGCATAAACACCAAATGCAGTGCATGCACCTGGCTTGAATCCTGATTTGATTAAATCAACTGTAAATGGACATTCAGGAACATTGAGGAAATACAGTGCAGACTCGGCATTAGATGATATAAAGAAATTATTGTTAATTTGTAAGTATTAAAATGGCATTGTGGTTGAGGAAGAAAATGTCCTCATTTTCTCAGTGTATTTAAGAGTAAAATGTCATAATGTCTAGGATTGAAATTAAATTAATCTAGCAAAATTTTCAGGAGGTATATATGGCAAAATGTTAGTAATTGTTCTGGTAGGTAATGTGTATATGGGAGTTGATTACCCTATTTTCCTCACTTTTATTTTGTTTGAAAGTGTTCATTATAAAAGATTAAAAATACAAAAAGAAGGGGCTGGCCCCGTGGCCGAGTGGTTAAGTTCGCACGCTCCTCTGCAGGCGGCCCAGTGTCTCGTGGGTTCGAGTCCTGGGCGCGGACATGGCACTGCTCATCAGACCACGCTGAGGCAGCATCCCACATGCCACAACTGGAAGGACCCACAGCGAAGATTATACAACTATGTACTGGGGGGCTTTGGGGAGAAAAAGGAAAAAATAAAAATCTTTAAAAAAAAAAATAAATACTATTAGTTACCAAGCTGACTTGGTGGTATTTATTGTGGGAAAAAGTAAGCCTGCAATGAACCATCTTGTCGAGGCAAAGGATGTGAATGGAGAATATGCATTTTCCTTTTAGATTTCTTTCCTATGTTTCTTGTTTATCATTCTGTGAAAATTCAGTTTACACTAATAAAGCTCTTAAAAGTGAGTGAAAATAAGTGCTTATTTATTCAACCCCATGATGGAGCACCTACAATGTACCTGTGATGCCCCCTTCACGTGCACAATCTGCTTGTGCTGGACGAGAGTTCATTACCTAAGAGAGTCTCTGTCCAGCGCAGAGCATTCAAAAGTTGATTCAGTTCCAACCCTTGAAAACTCCTATTTGTACTGAGTCTCCCTAATAGTAGTGGTATCCATTTTACTTGGGCATTCCATGCTTTGGAGAACGACCACTCGGGAAAGGACATCTGATTTGTACTCTTCGGTGATCTGATGTCAGCTGATTCTTTATCCCAAGACCAGTGAACAATGTGCTCCCAGTGGACGAGGCTTGGATGGGGCAAAACAGTAACCCAGCATGAAATGCCCAGGAAGTGCCAAAGATGAGGTCACCGACTGCACTCAGAGGGCTCCAGGGCCTACCAGCCCCAGGAATGGGATTGCCAGATAAAATACGAGATGTCCAGTTAAAATTGAATTTCAGATAAATGAAGAATAATTTTGTTCAGTATAAGTATGCCCCACACAACATTTAAGACACACTTAAACAGCAACAGAAAAAATTGTTTACCTGAAATTCACAAATTTACCTGGGTATTCTGTACTTTTTTTCTTTCTCTGTCTTTTTTCCTTTCTTTTTCTTTCTGCTTTCTTTCTCTCTTCTTTATTTCTTTTCTTCTTTTTGTTCTTTTTTTTTCTTTTCTAAATCTAGCAAACCTACACAGAAATGAACGAAAGGAAGATGGAGGAAGCCAGACTGCAGGAAAGAAGAAAATGATGCACCCAAATTACTCATTTCCCAAACGTCTCTGACCCATGGCCTGGGACACTGGGCTAGGAAACTCAGATGAGACCCTTTGGGCCAGGGAGGAATGAGTGAGGATTTATGACCAAGGAAGTGAAAACATGAGTGTCATCTGTGGACAGTATTTAAAGGAGGAACTTTCCTCCATCACCACCTGCCTGAGCCACTGGCTTCTCTTCATTAATTTGTTAAGCATTAGTGAGAACCTACTGGGTGCGAGGCCCTAGGGAGGTACAAAGGTGAATAGCAAGACACCTCCACTGCCCTCGAAGAGTAACAGTCCAGTAAGAACTAGACTCCAGAACTACATTCTGGAGCCAGATCACCAGGTTCAAACTCCAGCTCAGACACTTACTAGGTGTTTCTTTGTACCAATTACTTACACTTTCTGAGTAAGTGGATTTATTTTATAGGGTTGTCATAATCACTGAAAGAATTAATGCACAAAAAGTTCTCAGACTAGTGCCTAGCACCTATAAAGTACATATAGGCATGCACATAAGTATGCCTATATACAAGCAACCCACCAGATATAAACTAAAAGTTTTTGTAAAAAGATATTTTGATATAGTCTCAGTGAGGAAGATACCTTCCAGGATATAGGGACCGACAGGAGTAAGGATGCACAGAATAAAGCATAAAATGTGCTTTACGAACAGCAAGTAATTCACTGTGGTTAGAACTTCTGGGTCTGTTCAAAGGCGTGCTGATAAACAAAACCGGAGAGGAGAGATGGGCCCCCATTGCAAAGGGCCTTGAATGCCAGGCTGAAGAATGGTGGCTCTGCCCCACAGGTACTGGGGGACCACTGAAGGCGTTTGAGCAAAGGAGAAGCATGAAGATTGGGGGAGGATGAATTATGCCACCATGTATATGACAGAGGAGCTTGGAGGATGGAGACTTATTATAATAAATAATTACTGTGTTCATAGCAAGTGTCAGACACTGTGAGAAAAAAGTCCCTGCCCTCTCAGAGGCTATAGTCTAGTGGAGGAATGAGATATTAAACAAATAACCACACAAATAAGAGTTATGAAGGAAAAGTACAGGGTGTTCAGATGACAAATAACAAACCTTGGGAGGATGTAGAGTAAAGGGAACCCTCATGAGCTGTGGGTGGGAATGTAAATAAGTGCAACCACTACGGAAAACAGTATAGAAGTTCCTCAAAAAATTAAAAATAGAACTACCAACAAGCCACCAAAACCACTTCTGGGAATTTATCTGAAGAAAATGAAAACATTAATTCAAAAAGATATGTGCATCCTTATGTTCATTACTGCATTATTTATAATAGCAAAGATATGGAAGCAACCTAAGTGTCCACTGATGGATGAATGGATTAAAAAAATGGAATATTAATCAGCCATAAAAAGTAATGAAATCCTCCCATTTGTGACAATAGTGGATGAATCTAGAGGGTATTATGCTAAGTAAAATAAGCCAGACAGAAAAAGAAGAATACCATATGATTTCACTTATATGTTGAATCTGAAAAAAAAATGAACAAATAAAACAAAACAGAAACAGACTCATAGATACAGAGAACAAATTGGTTACCAGCAGCGAGGGGATGGGGGTAGGGCGAAACAAGAGAAGAGGATAGGAGGTACAAACTTCCATCATAAAATAAATAAAAGCATGGGGAATGTTGTCGCCAATGTTGTAATAACTCTGTATGATGACAGATGGTAACCAGTCTTACCAGAGTGATCATTTTGTAATGTAAATGAAAGTCGGATCACTATGCTGTACACTTGCAAATGATACAATATAATAGGTCAACTGTACTTCTATTAAAAATAAATAAATAAATACAAAGAAAAGTATAGGCTGTTCTGAGAGCTTCTAAGGAACCTGATGTTGGTGGAGGAGGGGAGAAGACACCTGAAGAGGTGACTCCAACTAAGATCTAAAGATGCAGAGGAGTTAGCCAAGTGGGGATCAGAGAGGAGAGCTTGCCAGGCGGAGGAGCCGGACGAGCATGGGTTCCGTGGCAGGAGGGGAAATGGCCCTTGAGACCTTCGGAAAGAAGCTAGTGGAGGCAGAGTAAAGGGGGGTAGGGGATTGTGGTTTAAGATAAGGGAGCTTGAGGCAGCAGTAAGTCACCTACCACCCTGGGCACAACTGATTGACCAGGAGCCAACAACTGACCAAAAGACAGACTCCTTTAGGCTCTCCAGCCCCCTATGAGGTGACTGGGAGTGACACCAGATATCAACTGCCTGAACCAATCAGAGCTTCTCTCTTGAAGAATTTGAATGTGGGACAGAGCAGGAGAGAAAGACCCAGAAAGAGAGAAAAGCAGACTGACATATAAATAGAATGCAGTCAAGTGGCAGCGCAGAAACAGAGATATGGGCAGGTAGACCCTGTTAAATATCTTGGCCTTTATCTTAAGAACAAATACTGGTGAGGCGTGACAGGAGCCTGACCTAGGACTATGGAAGCAGAAATGAAGAAGAGGAGGTGGTGGTTTTACAAATATGTCCACAAATTCTTTGACACTTATGCCTTAGTTCTCCTCCTGTTGAGTGTGGTCTGTGCTTAGTGATTTGTTTCTAGCAAATAGAATATTGCAAAACCGATGATGTATGACTTCCAAGATTGAGTTATAAAGAGACTGTGGCTTCCATCCCCACCCTTACCTATGGGGAGAAGCAAGCTGCCATGTTGTAAGCAACCCTGTGGAGAGACCTGTCTGGTGAGGAGCTGAAGCCTCCAGCCAACAGCCAGCAAGGAGCAGAGACCTGCTAACAAGCACATGAGTAATCTTAGAAGTGGATTCTCCAGCCCTAATCAAGCTCTAAGACCATTGCAGCCCCAGCAGCAACTTGTCTACAACCTCACAGGCGATCAGCTAAGCTAAGCCATTTGCAGATTCCTAATCCTCAGAAACTGTGTGAAATAATAAACATGTTGTTTTAAGTTGCTAAACTTTGGCATCATTTGTTATGTAGCAATAGAGAACGAATATAGAGGGGAATGGATGACATTGCTATTACATAGGTAGAACTGCTAGGATTTCGCAATGAGTGCCCCTGGGCACAGGGGAGGAAAGAGGAAGTAAAAAAGATTCTGAGCTTTGGGCCAGGCTCACTGAGGTTCCATTTTAAAGAAAGGGAAGGAACATAGGAGGAAGAAGTTCAGAGAGGGAAGAAAATAATTTCCATTTTGAACTCACTAAATTTGAGATGTTGGTGAGATTTTTCAGGTGCAAGTGTCTCACAGAGATTTGAAAATATGAGAAGGTGTTAGAGCTGTGAGGGCGACACTGATAGAAGTCATCTGGAGAGCGGGGAACTGTGGCAGTGAAAGGCATTTACATGGAGCGCGGGGAGATAAAGATAGGTGAAAGGCGAACCACAAGGAACGAATGCATTTATGGAACCAAAAGAGGAAAAGGAGAAGTAATGCTCAGAGAAAAGGATGAAGACCCTAAAAAGAGTTGGATAAAGAGAGGACATTCAACAGTGCCAAAAACTATAAAAAGGGGATCCCTATCTCTAGAAAGTTCTACCTCAGATTGTAAAGCTGCACATTGAATTATTTATAAATCTCCCAGTTGGTGTAAGTCAACACTGGCTGCACAGATGAAATCAAATTTCCAGATCTACAATACACAAAACAAGACCTTGACTTGTGGTGACCCTAGCAAAGCATTTGCCACCATGAAAAACTGTCCCCAGGCTGTCTACGTCTTTCTTTAATGTCTCTCTCAAACTGCAACGGAAGGGATGTTCGCGATTATCTCTAAACAATCTGCTCTTTTTACAAATGGGGATTTTTCAAATTGCAAAACATGGAGGCCTACTCATTCACTTCAGGGTCAGAGTTTCCATTGTAGGGATCCTTGGGAGGTTGAGGAAGCAAAGTAAACGTTTCCAGAGCTACATGCCAGGTCTCACAGAGAACTAGAACGTGCTTCAGAATAAAACAGTCCCTTCTCCAGCAGCCTGCCGTTCCTCAGGCATCCCCTGCATTCTACTCCTTTCTCTGCTTGCTGCTTCTTGTTAGTCTCCTAACTGATGGCTCTCTGTGCCTGCTCTCATCGCCTCTATTTACCGAAGTCCTCTGCTGCCTCATAGTTTCTGCTTACTGCCTTCTTTCCGCATCTCTGGTTTTCTGTGTTGACACTGGACTGCCTTGTTTGTCACTCTTTTCTCTCTCTTTCCTTTCTGGATCTTTCTCTCCCTCTGTTTGAAGTTCAAACTTCCCCAAGAGACAGACTTTGACGATTCAGACAGTAACAACCCAGTGCCCCTCCAGGGCACCTCACAGGGGCCAGGAGAACCTAAAGCAGGTTGTCTTCTGGTCAGGTTTTGGTTCCAGGCTCAACCAGTTATGGCCAAGGTGGAGGAGGAGATGGGCACTGAGCCTAGAAAATTCCCTGGGTCCCTTTTTCCCAAAAGGAGGCAGTAGGCCCGGAAATATGAAAGTCTTAATGACCTTGTGAGTACAAATCCCCCAAAGAGTTAATGGTGGAAGTCAAAACTTCCTCTTCTGAGTATGGATTTGTTCCAACAGGTTTTTATCTTTAACATTAGTTCAGTGTAGCAGCAACGACCCGTGGTACTAACCCTCAAAGCAGCACATGCTGGCTGCTTACAGATTAAAAACCCAGGGTAGAGACAGAAAATACAAGCACGACAGCCTTTGATAAACTGAAAAGGCCTAAATTACTTCAACGAATACTGCCTAACCCTGGCCATGAGTTCCTGCTCTTCATTCTTACTCGTTTTCAGCACCACTCGGTAGGCATTTTCCTATCTGGTAAGTTTACAAAGATGGTTAAGACAAAAACCCTACATTCACGGAGCTGACTCTCCAGAGAGAAGAAAGGAGCTTCCCTTCCCCTCATCTCTTTGGTCTGGTTCCACTCTCTCTCCTCCCTTCTCCTCTCCTTTGTGCATCTTTTGCAAATGGACTTGTTGATATTCAGTTCTTTCTTTCTCCATGTTTCTTTACTACACTTGTCAAGGATTCAGAGAGACCCTAACTGCCTCTATGAACAGGTAAAAAGTGAATGTGCCTGGAAGAAATGGGACTCGGGGAGGGAGTATATTTTTAAATGTATAAGTCTTTATATTGTCCAAATGTTCATAACCTTTTACTTAGAAATTTCTTTTTATAATAGAAAAATACATCAAATAAGTTTTTTTTTTAAGTTTTTATATATAAAGAAGGAAAAGAAATGAGAAGGGATGGGCCACTGGGAACACGTGGAGTTAGTAAAATTTTCCATGACTCTACTGGCAAGATTATTTTATTTTCATTTAAAAAAAAAAGTCATCTCAAAGGAAGCATTGTGGTATGAAGGAAGAACATACTAAAATCTGCAAGTGACTGGGAAAAAAAAGCTCTTTTGTCCTTTAGATTTGGTTGATTCATGTAGATAGCTTTCTTATTCTTGAAATTCAAGTGACCTTCTTCCTACTTCATTATAGAAAAGTAATTGATATGATAAAATAGCAAGCATTTGGGAAGCTGAGATTTTTAGAGGGAGACAATGGAAAATTTGGTGGTGAGGGGCCAAGAGGGCATGGTTTCTTCGACGTGTGTGCTTCCTGTAATGTGGAATGCGTACGTGTGAAATCACCAGTCACTACACTGGTAATAACTTAATAACATGACCGTTCCTCCACCCGCCCGTCCTCTTTCCCCACACCGAGTTCCAGTTTCACACCGCTGGGCCACTTACTGTGAAGCTTTACAAAGAAAGAAGGAAGTCACCCTACCAGTGGGGCAGCAGAGTGTTTCAAACACCACATTCTTAACCAGATGACAATTTCTTTTATCATATTTATTAGTAATGCTACATGGTTCAGAGTGGATGGTCCAAATCTTGTATTTAATTGTCTCCCCGGACCTTCCAAACATACTAATAATTATTTAAAATCTCACCGGGGTGGAGTTAGCCGACAAAATGATCCCAGCCAGGCTCAGCTTCATTCTGCCCAAGATGGCACCTGTTCCCTCATCTAAATAAAAAGGGAACAAAAACTGTAAGTGACCAGATCCTTTCGTCTGATGCCAGGAAAGCGGTGAGAGCTCCTGTTTCTACACCGTTGTTCATGCTACAGGGTCTCCAAGTGTGTAACACAGTGGAATTAGTTCCCTGCTCCCCAGAAGCAAATAGCTCTGCAGGGAGAGGCAGCAGCCGGCCAGCCAGGCCCAGTAACCCCCAGCAGCACACCAGGGGCTGACGGAGGAGATTACTTTGTTTGAGGAGACCGATAGGATCTAGAGAGAAACCAAAGCTTAATACCTTCTGTCATTCCTCTTGAAAATTAGGAAACCGCAAAGGTAGGCAAATTGCCACTCGAGGAATGGCAAAGGAGGAAAGAAAATGCAGGGTCTACCGCATTGTTCTAAGGCAGCCCTTGGATCCCAAGCTGGGCTCAGCACTAAGGCAGAGAGAGGCAGACAGGTCAGTGGAAATGGCTGATTTAGTAATAACGCTATACCCTTAGACTCAAACTTGGTATTTTAAATGGCTATTCAATTAGGAGAGCCTGCCAGCTGACAAAACATGGGTGCTATCTGGCTCCCTAGAGGAAGGAGAACCACGAGCATGTAAACATTTTAATTAAAGGTGAATATGGAACGCACTGTGCTTAATATCGAACTTGGGACTACTATCGCCACTGCTTCAATCTTAGCTCTGACACTGTTAAACATAAGCAGCTAGTGAGAATGAATGGTTTGCTTTCAAAAAAAAGCATTTTTGGAAAAACCTGAGGCTAAGATTAACAATTGCAAAAGCAGTAACAAAAGTTATGAATGATGGTTCTACCATTTACGATTTTAGAAAAATATTGTTCATCTGTCCTTTGATTTTATGAGGCAATTTTGAAAAATATCAGTCAAAGAGCTGCTCTGAATCTCCAGGTGCGAAAAGAGGTTATGACGGGAAATCCAGATGGTCAGGCTATCGGTAGAGTTTTTATATTTGTGACTGGGAGAGAGAAGGAGGCCTGTGTTTGAAGTACAACAGATGGGAAATGCCAACTTCATCACGTAAAGCATTATCCTCACTCCCACCCCACAATCTGGAAACAGGCAGCGATGTCGCTCTCTTTAAAGACAGCAGTCCTTTTCTAGATGAGGGGCAACTTAACAGACCCATTTCATCACCCTCATACACCTCTTTGGGTTACGATGTAGCCATCACCATCTCCATTAGTTAGTAAGAGGAGTCACTGCCAGTCATTAAAAAATAGCAATCATAATAGAAATTTTAAAAATTATGCATACATTCTACAATTCTGAAAGGCAAACTAAAGGCAAATATTTTTAGTGATGACTGATAAGGCAACAAAATATGTGTGAACACACGTGCGTGAGTGCGTGCGCGTCTGAGTACATTAACATTTTTAAGTAGCAGAAAAAAAGTATACTTTGAAATGATTAAGCACCTTTCTTTAGAAAATACTGCATGCTTAAGAGATCTCACTGGCAGAGCTCCCCGAGCCCCCCACCTCAGGTGGGTGGAGGCAATATTGTTCCTTCTGGATGGAAGCAAAAGGATGACTAACTTAAGATCATGCAGCCAACTAGAGAGAGAGAGGAACACGTTATCATCAAACACCAAATTCTACTTAAGCATCCAGGTCAGCAGGTCATCTGATCTTAGGAGTTCCTTTTGTCCATCTTGGAGTTCTGACCCATGTTTGTCCCGATTTAGATTCCTGATAAAATACAGAAAAAACTACCCCACTCATGAAGCGGCTGAATTAAAAGAAAACATAAATTGACCTTTAAAAATGTTTTGAATTAAAATTCTTTGGAAATGGAGACTATAAATATGAGTGGCTAAAGCTCAAAACTGTTTGTAATTTTCTTTATTTAACTTAAAGCAATAATTTATTTATCTCAAAAAGAAACCACAATTATTTGTAAAGACGATGCTTTCTGGTTCTTGATTTGGGAGTCTTTGCGGGAAAACAACTGAGGGATACGTTAGGTTAACAAACCCATTCACATGCCAGGCGAAGGCAGTCAGGAGCGGGCTGTTTCTGTAGCTGGTTTCAACTGGACTGCTCTTCTTTCTAAGGAAAACTCTGTATCACTTTCATTTCAGCAGAGTTTTTCTTTTTTTAACTCAAATCAAAAGGATGAGAAAGAATTAATAGCCTTGTTAGACTTTTTTTTAAATCTTACAAATTTTAAAAAACAGATATACAACACATAAGAAAAATAATCAAAGGACAAAAATAATTTTTAAGTGGCCAATAATCATTTGAAAGGATGTTTAACTTTATTAAGAATCTAAGGTGTCAAAATTACAAGTATGAGATGTCACTTTTCATTTGTCAAATTGGAAAGAAATTTTGAATAATATCTAGTAGTGGTGTATTTATATGAAAATAAGTATAATAGTATACATTGCTAGTATAAATTGTTTCAACCTTTCGGAAGGAATTTATATGTGTGTGTGTTTTAAAGTCTTAAAAGAGTGTGTATTCTTTGATTTAGCAACTAGATATCTAGACGTTTATCTAAGAAATCATCACAGATGTGCTCAAAATATAGCTACAACGATATTCATTAGAGAGCTACAAATACTGTCGAAAACTTAGAGACAGCCTCAGTGTCTAACAATAGAGAATTGTTTAAATTCTTCATAAAACATTCATATGACAGCACACTACCAGAAGCAGAAGAATATTTGATGCTCACAATACATTAAGTGAAAAGTTTTCAACACTACTTATTGCACTGTTTCAGTTTTGTATCCACACACTGAAAACGATAGAAAACAAATCATGCTACCAGTGGTTATCTTTGGGAATTGGAATTATTGGTGATTTTTATTTTATTCTCATTGTTTACCTGTCTTCTATAATGTTCTTACTACTACTTTTATTAAACAGCTGTGTTGAGATATAATTTGCATATCATACAACTATGTTATTACTTCTATAATTAAAAAAAGCAATAAAATTATTCTTACCAATTGAGGTAAAGCTTTCGGGGACAAACATTTCATTAATATTTCATCTCGATTATTTTAACATCGAGCTCATATCCGACATCTATACGGCACTTTGCGTTTTACACGCACCTATGCCTTTGCACGAGTGTCTTCTAGCCAAGCGGACCTTCTTGCAGACAAACAACTAGTGACCTACGCCTGTTAGAGCGCAAGGAATTAAATCTTGTTGGGGTCTCTGCTCCCCCTTAACGGAAACTACATTGTGAATCAGACAGCAGAAACAACCTTATTGGAAAGCCTTAGATATATGTCATGTCCCTCTTTCTGACACACTGTGGGTCTTCATAGAATTCCCACCATGACTCACGACTCATGCCAAAGAGAGACAGAATACAACGTCCCTCTTTCTCCATTACTGTTCCCATTACATCAAGGATTCACAACCACACAAGAGGTGCAAAACTCTGGCAGCCACGGACGCGTCCAAATATGAGACTTCTATGTTCATTTCATTGTCCACTAACACACAAAACTACCCTATTAAATGTGAATAAATTCTGCATTCAGAGCACCTAAAATACTGGCCAATTCCTCACTGGAAGGATCTTGGTGATGCTGGGAACCTTGAAGTGGGGGTTCAGGGCAGTTTGCATGATTTGGGTTGCCGGGGGACACTTAGCGTCTGCAGGTCAAGGATGGGGCGTGCTCTCAGACGGCAGAAAGAGCCGAAGTGTTGGAAAACAAGGGTCAGTACAAGGGTTAAATGAAAGTGAAACCATGCTGCCCGAGAAATGCAAATGAACATACCTCAGCCCCCTGTAGAACTCCAGGAGCCTGAATGTGCCATTCTTCCCTCAGATTACCTAGTGTCCCAGGAGAGGCTCCGGCGATTAAGAGAAAAGAGATGAAACGTGGAGGGAAGCAGCAGGCAGCAGCGGAATCTAATTTTATTTGAGAAGCATCGCCACAATTTATTGTGAACTTCTCGCACGGGAAAAAAAAAAGCAGTTTTGAAGTTTATTTCCCTTTCTTTATATTGTTTTTACTACCTTTACTAGTCCAAAGTCAAAGCTCAAAATTGGAGGTGATTTCAAAACTACATCCTAACCAATCAAAAAGCAAGAGCACGCAAAGCTCGGAGATTTATCATTCTCATCAGCATTTTGTTCTACAAAGTTGCAAAGTGTGCAGGAAGCTCCTGGCTGCTGATAGAAAGCTCCCTCAATATAAATTTCAGGTAAATAATGTCATGGTTCTCATCATTAATGGAATTAGGAGACAGAGAGGAACGGAGGACAGAGGGAGGGAAAAAAGAGGTGGGGGAAGAGAAGAGAGATGATAAAGAAGAAGAAGAAGAAATGAACGCAGATTTAAAAGAAAAAGCACAGAAACCCAGATCAGCAAGGGACTCATAGTTGGGGGCGGGGTGGGGGGAAACATCAAACAAGGTAAGCCAAGGAGAGAGAGCAAAGGGCTTACAAATGTGGGTGGAGAGCCAAATGGCCTGGGCTTGAAGCCAAGCTCCATACTTAATTTCTGGTGACTTTAGGCAGGTGACTTCACCTCCCAAAGCCTTGCTGAGAGAGATCATTTGCGAGAATCTACGCAAAGTGCCTGGAATAGTGCTGGGGCAGAGCAGGTGTTCAATCACCACAAGCTCAAGTGACAGCCCCTTCCTGAACATCCCTGTCCCAGAGGGAGGTGTGAGCCAGCCTCCCAACCTCTACCTTCCTCTGTCTCCACACCTGAGGTCATAGTAATGACCACTTGAGGGCCTGGTGACACATCCAAGACAGGGAGCACTGAACTTTTGAGTTCAAATCTCTGTTCTGTCACTTACCAGCCGTTAATGCATTAATTTACACAACAAATGCTTATCAACCATTCACTACCTTCAGGTTCTGGGCCAGTGCCTGGTGAATGAAAACAGACATGGTCCCTGCCCTCAGGCAGTTTACAGGCTCCTAGGAGAGCAGATAGTAATCAAATAAGTAAGCAAGTATATATAAAATTAAAAATACGAAAGACGGGCACACCCACGGAAGTACATACAGTCCCTTGAGGAAGACACTATTGAGCTGAGCCCGTCAGCGGAGAGGGCATCAAGCTAGATCTTGAAAGGGAAAGGAGGAACATTTTAGGCTGAGGGAACTGCCAGTCTAGTAGAAGCCCAGAAAATGAGATTGGAACAGTCTCCCAGGGCCAGACCAGGCAGGGCGTGGTAGCCAGGTTGAGGACTTTGGTCCTTACTCTGAGAGTGAATAGAAAAATCACTGGAGGATTTTTAATCAGGAAAATGTCACGATCATACGCAGCTTTGGAGAAGACCACTCAAGCTTCAGGGTGGGGAATAGATTTGAGCAGGGCAAGGCAGACAATCCAGGAAGCTCCTGCGCTGTCCACAGAGAGCACGTGGAGGCTGGGGCTGGAATGGAAGCTGTGCGGGGCATCTACAGGTGGGCGGACATGACATCAGCAGGACTTGCAGGCTGGATGCAGAGGGAGGGTTTCTCCTGGAGGAACTGGATGCTAAAATTTTCATTCACCAAGACAGAGAATGCTGGGAGAAGGCCAAGTTCAAGTTCAGGGGCGGAGGGGAGGTTTGCTCACAGGTTTAGTTCAAGGCATGTTTACTTATATGGCCTTGGGGAAGCCACTTAACCCCTCTAAGCCTCGAAATCCTTGTGAGGATTAAAGGAGATCGCATGCCTGAAGGCCTGGCTACTGAGAGTAGACGCTCAGTGCATGGTGGTTAGTGTGCGTATTGGGATTTTAGACAAACACTGAAGCAACTTCGCCTGGCCTTCCACAGAGGGTCCGGGTCTTTCACTTTACACTTCAGATTTCATCTTTCTTGAGACAGTATGTGATCCACAAATACAAGATCCTAAAGCAGAATGCCTCATCTGAGGACAAAGTAAATCAGGATCCTTGGATCCACCGGGGAGGAATTCACATTTAATTTATTCACGAGGAGATTCCTTGATCTGCCCTTTAAAAAAAAATTATTGTAAATCAAGTTCTGAGACTTGTACACATGGTGCTTTCTCTTCATCCTCTTGCACAGGGAAACCTGCATTTGACTGTCCAATTTATGAACTTTTAGGATAAACATATAATATATATTTAACAACTATTTCTTAAGCACCTCCTTTATGTAACAAACTATGGAATACAAAGACAAATGAGGCACATTCCTTGTTCCTAAGGAGACTGAGGGTCTGGTGGGAGTCACCCACACCCACTGAAATACCACAAGGGAGTGTGCAATAACAGAGGGTGGGAAGCAGAACACTCAAGGCTGAGAACAGCAGATCCTAAGTGTCAATTGGAAACTGAAACACAGAGCTGCTTTCAAATGCTGCGCCAGCCCCCTGGTTTTGGTGGTGAAGTGTCCTATTTAAGTTTGGGTCTCAAAAAACAGCTGGATGGACACTGTCTCAACCCCGTGACAGAACAAAAGATAAAGGAACTATCAAGTTTGGATATAATAAACATAGACAGCCAAAAATCACTATTAAATTGAATTTTTTTGGGGGGGTGAGGGAGATCTTAGTGGATCAGGGAGATCTGCTGAGTCTAAAGAAAAAGAGTATTTGCTACAGAGTAAGATTTTTCTATTAACATCAAATTAGAGAACTATTCGTACAGCCAGGGAAGTGATAGATATTATATCACATGGTTGACACCCATGGTTTTGTCTCATAAAAGTAACTTGAAAAAAATCCACACAATTCTGCCTGGCACTAGGTCTGCTAACCACCTTCCAGTGTCAGCTCTCTAAGAAACAGCAAACTCAAGGAGCCAGCTTAACTCACGTGTTTTTGCACTTTGTAAAATTTCTTCTGAAATTTAAATTAAAACCAGTTCTTCAGTAATGGTCTTTATTTTCATCTATACAGCAGTTTAAAGATGCCATTTATTTTCTGTCTGCCCTGAGATTGGGAAATGAGGCATCGCTGAAGATAAAGCAAAGCTAATTCTAGGAATTTCCAAAATTAAAGACTATTCCTAGAACATCCTCACATCAGGGAAACTTGAGAGCAATCCTAGAGAAGCCACCTTCCAGATGGTCTTGTCCTCCAATAACTGAAATGATTAAGGCCGGAATATTCACCGAATTGCTTGAAATAAGAGTCTAGTGTTCAGCTAATAGGTTTTGTCAGTTAGTCTCCCGAGTTAATCCAAAACGAGTTTTTGGTTTATACTTCCCCTTCTAGCAGGCTGGTAGCCATTAAGCAGAAAAAGTAATTCTATTAATGGGAAGATTGGTGTCCAACACATTCTCTGAGACCCAGCTCAAATGTCACCTCCATTACTGCCTCCCTGGTCTTGGTACACAGCTCTTTTGGAGTCTTTGTGACATTAAATGGAAACTGTTTCCAGTGCCCATCTGTTCCTCTACACTGTGAGCTTCTCAAGGGCAATGACAAGGGCATGCGCATTTTTGTGACATAATCCCTGACACATAGTAGGCATCCTATCTGAATTAAATGAATAAAAGGCAAACAGGGAGAAAAACACAGAAATACAATCAAGAGAGACAAGTGGCCCAGAGAAATAACAAAACTGCACCCGTCGCAAGGCTATACAAAAAGAGAAGGGCAATGAAAGCCACTGGAGTTACAGTGACATGTCCAGGAGGCTGCTGAAGAAGCTGGATGTCAACCAAGGACCTGGGTGTGAGAGCCTGTCATTTCTCCCCACAACTGTCACCTCCTTTGAAAGTGATCTTGCCTTGCTATTTCCCCTTGGGTCTGGCTCATCGGTGAAGGGGATGGAACAATTCCAGAAGCTGGGTGTTGTCGGAGGCAAGTCCCAGGCTCCCACCCAAGTAATATATACGTGGCTGGGGTTTGAGTTCCTCGCTGTTGCTTTTTCTTTGTTGATTTTTAATGGCAAGTGGAAGGCAAGGGGTCTTACTGGCAAGTGGAAGGCAAGAGGCCTATGAATGATCATTGCACTCTCTGAATGGGCCATGTGCTTGAGGAATAAATCTAGTTGCACAATCCCCTCGAGATACACCATAAAGTTCTATCACCCCCGTCATGCAAGCCTTTATCAAAGCAGGAAGGGGGGTTTGCAAATTCTATACTCAAACAGGAGTTCAGATGAAAATCTTACATCTTTTGGCTTTGATGCTTTTCAAAGGAAATTTGTATCTTTGTAAACGCTCCTGGGGGTTGTTTTTATAAACATGATTTTTAAAGCAATCTTTTAGATCAGACATGGATAAACAGCACCAGAAATGTTATACGATGTTTTAATGTCTAACTTTAGTCTTCGTCTTTTTTTTCAAGATTGGCACTTGAGCTAACACCTGTTGCCAATCTTTTTCTTTTTTCCTTCTTCTCCCCAAAGCCCCCCAGCATGCAGCTGTACATTCTAGTTGTGGGTGCCTCTGGTTGTGCTATGTGGGATGCCGCCCCACCATGGCCCAATGAGCAGTGCCCTGTCCGCACCCAGGATCTGAACCTACGAAACCCTGGGCTGCTGCAGCAGAGTGGACAAACTTAACCACTCAGCCACTGGGCTGGTCCCAGTCTTCATCTTAGTAAGCTTAAATTCTTAATTCTATGAACAGACACTCTCGAAAAACTTTTCTTCATTTTTTTCATCGGGAATCATCAAATCTTAGAGCTGGAAGGGGCATTGTCAGCCATCTGGTCCAATATACACACCTGGACTCTCTCTCTGCTACACAGAAGTAGAAAGAATCCGGTTTAGCATTGTCAGGAACCAACTTTTGTACTGACAGGAATCCAATAAACAGAATTTTATTAATGATTACTGAAAGGTAATATATCCCAAAATGTATTTCATATAAAACTAGGGACTTCTGAGATAATTTTTTTAAAAGATTCTGTGATCAAATGTGTTTTATAAGTACAGGGCTAAACAAAGTTTAAAAAGCTCTTTCTGTTTTTATTTTAAACTGTCATACTTCTCAGAACTTGTAAGACACCAATATGTACATCATGAATATCCAAGAGGGGGTAAAGTATGCAATGGAAAAGAGCCTGAAACTTTCTTCCCCATGAAATATTCATTGTGTCATAAGATGCTAGTGTTCAGTAAAACACAGCTTAGGAAAACTGGCTACAAACTTTTCAGCTGTAATGAACATCTGTAATTTGCAGTAGTTATTGGCTTTTATTCACAGAGATAGAATATAAATTTGTCCTTGAGCTTCCTAGTAGCCAGTGCAAAAAGGAATGATCACATGATCAATGATCACAAAAAAAGTTCACGGCATTCATCATATGACAACAAACCAGTTGTTCCAAAAGCACCAGCTATTCTTGGTAGTTAGAACTGAAAGGTACGGCCCTCAAAGATCATCATAAAGAGTATCAGGATGACATCCTCAGTAACACCCCCTTGAGTGCATAAAATGGAATTTCATAGGAAATCTTCTAACATCCTTTTCTGGAGACTGATGGAAGATTGCCACAGTGCAGTTCAGTAGAAGTGCTTTAGAAGGAGTGGCACCATGTTTCAAATATGCATAGCTCTTCATTGCCTAACTTAACCCAAGATTCCAGTCCCACTTTGCCGCTAATAGCCACACCTGTCTCTGCAGGTGCATCATTTGCCTGCTCTGGGGTTGAACTAGACGAACCCTGAAGTCCAGCTTGAAAATTCTAGAAGTCTATAGAATTTATTACCTGGTTTTTCAGAAAAATGTCAAACTTTTAGTCTCCTTTGCAAGTGTCAATTGATCCTTGTAGGTATCTCACGTGGCTTTCGTAGCTTACACTCATAGGAGATATGCTGAACACCACGAAAACCTCAAGCCGTGGTAATGTGTCAGAAATTTGCAAGAACAAAAAGAAAAAGGGAGAAACTAAGAGTAGAAGTGGGAGAGTACAAAAATCATTTTATCTACTTGAACATTTTTCTTTACATCTTCTTTCGCTTCTTTAGGAGACTTTAATAATAATTGATGGCAATAATAATCATAATAATTTGCTCTAAATCAGCCTATAGTTTCTTAGGAAATAACAATATTAGTGGGAGTGGTAACAGTAATAGAAGCAGCAGCAGCAAACACTTATTTGGTGCTTCCTACATACTGGGCCCTATTGTAAGTGTTACACATAATCACTCATTTAATGCTCACAATAATCCGAAGAGGTGGACACAGTTCCCATCCTATTTCACCAATGGGGAAACTGTGACTCCAAAGGGTGGCATAACTTGCCTAAAGCCCTGTGAGTAGGAGCAGCCGATGCAGAACTCAAGCTGGAGTCCGCAGCTCACCCAGCACACACGCAGCCTCCAGGTACCTGTAGTCAGAAACTGCTGCTCGGCCGAGAGGCGGCCTCACTCCAGCCATATACTGGCTATTAGAGAGAGCACCCTCCTCTCAAAGGAAGACTTTGCTGAAGAAGAGATGTGGGGCTTTCTAAGAAAAGTGGTTCCATAAACGCAGAGAATAAAGATTTTAATAATCAATGATTATTACCCAAATATTAATACAACAGAAAACAATTCTGCAGTTCCCCGAAAAATCAAAGGTGGTATCTCCATGATGATGCAGCGGTCATGACTCCTTTGGTAAAACTTGAACACGCGGACTGCCCTAAAAGCCACCAGAGTTCAGATGGCAAGGGGGTGAGGGCGTGCAAACTCCCCTGGGAACAGAGGAAGGCCCTGGGTCCACACTCAGACATGCAGGGCTCCCAGGCTGTCTTCCTCCCCGTCAACATGACCTACTCCAGTTTGCTCCAACATCCCGTCTTCCTTCCAGCCCTTCTCCCCTGCCTCCCAGCACGGCTTCCTGTCGGAGACGTAGGAGAGGAGGGTATTTGAAACAGTCTGGCACCACCCCAACACAGAATCACCCGTTCTAATCACGCATCCAGGAATCCCGGGTCACACTTCTAACCACCTTTCATCAGAGGATCTCAAAGCACTTTTCAAACAGTAATAATCTTCTCTTCTTATGTATTTTCCTCCTAAGAGCTGAAAGGAGAAACACAATGATTCTATGTCTTATTCCTTAAACTACTATCGACTTTTCTCTTGAAACCCTTAAGCCAAACACACACACACACACACGTATGCACAGAGCGAGAGAGAGAGAGAGAGAGAGAGAGAGAGAGAGAATTTTTTTAAATGGTGACAGGGCAGTGGATTCTTCATATCCAGCCCTGCGCTCACAGCATGGGTGGGGCCCATGTCATCTATATACCATAAGCGCTAATGATGACATAAAGTTTTCCAGCAGATCAGCAATAAAATAAGACTCCCTTTCCCTTTGTGAAGTTGCCTGCCTCCTGTTACTAATCTGTCTTCTCTGAGCCACCCATACCCTGACTGGGATAGGTGGTTTTAGCAAGACCACCCTTTTCTCATCCAGCCCATTTTGTAGTCCTGAAGTGCAGAACTTCCCCCATCAAGAACTGTGCATTTCAGAATTGGGTGAATTAGTTCTTAAACGTTGGCTACTTTCAAAATTTGAATGAGATCAGCTTGGCCCTCTCGAGTGAACTGCAAACCCACGGTAATTTCCTAATGAACACGGACCACCTAAGAGGCGAAGTTGAAGCGACCTTTGGCTTGGCTTGTGCTACCTTCCTTTGGTTTCTCTCCTACTTGGAGCTTTGAGTCAAAACAGTAAGACATTGGAGAAACCTGAAGCTGCTGTTGTCTCAACATTCCCCGTGGCCTCCTTCTAGGAGCCCCATCCCCAAACCCCACATCCAGCCCAATGGCTCCGCCTGGCCTGAGGAGCAGCTCTGGGCCATTTCAGGGTGGTCCCCAGAGAAGGAGCTGTGCTTCCTGGGGGCAGACTGCGAGGCCCAGGAGAGCCCCTTGAGGCCATGACTTTGGATCACCCTTGGAAGTCTCAAGAAGCCATTGCATAGCTTGTTGCCCTCTATGGTGAGCAGAATATTCTGGAAAGCAGATTTTGACTCCTTCAGCTGTGAGATGTAAGCTTTAAAGTGTATATCGCAGTTATCGCTCTTGGAAAGTCAGGATTTAATGTAACTGCTACCCTGCTTTCAGCATCACATTAGAATCCCTGCCCTCACTTTCAGGAAGGGAAGTGAGACTTTGAGACCTTGCCCAGCCTTGACTTTTGGTCTTCTCCAGGTCCCTCCACCCATCTGGAGATGCATTCTGTCTCAGTGTTTTCCTTTCAGTCATCCATCCTACGAATACCCTACTCACCTAGTGTGTGCCAGGCTTTGTGCCAGAGCCAAAGGAACGAACAAAACAAACGCCAGCCGCGCCCTCTTGAAGCTACAGTCTGGAGGGCACACAGATGGTAAACAATCAGGCAAATAGCTGCATTATTCCAGAGCTGTGATACGTGCTTTCTGGAAAAGTAGAGAATGCCATGAAGGAGCATAACAGGCAGGCCTAATGCAGGACACTTGTGCAACAGCATTTGTCAGACCATCTGTCCAGAGCGGTGGACCCCATGGGCGTGCGCCACAGCCAGAGTGTGCTTCTCATAGCTGCCCTCCAGCTCTGGCGAGGATTCCTTAAAAGAAAAGCAGCTGTCTTCAGGGTTCGCCTTAGCGAGAAATCTGGACTGTCGTCCCAGTTTGCTTTAAATCGTAGAGTTTGAAGAGACTTCAAGAAGCAGGATCTCCCTTGGGGCTGGCCCCGTGGCCGAGTGGTTAAGTTCGCGCGCTCCGCTGCAGGCGGCCCAGTGTTTCGTTGGTTCGAATCCTGGGCGCGGACATGGCACTGCTCATCAGACCACGCTGAGGCAGCGTCCCACATGCCACAACTAGAAGGACCCACAACGAAGAATGCACAACTATGTACTGGGGGGCGTTGGGGAGAAAAAGGAAAAAATAAAATCTTTAAAAAAAAAAAAAAAAAGCAGGATCTCCCATCACACGGCTCCAGGGCAACCTTCACATTGTCATCTATTGATGGGGCCTCCAGAGTTACACACGCAGCTAGTTAATGACAAAGCCCGAATTTTCTAAGTAAGATTTCTAACTCGTGGAAGAATATTCGAGCAACTGTGGATCTTCCAGAGCACTTATCACTATATCTCTCCCATTTCCCCTTTAAAACAACATTGGCAGGCAGAGATTTCATGTCTTCCAAATAACTCTGTACAGGAAGCATAATTCCCCTTAATTAATTCCAGACTTTCCCGCTTTGCCTGGTGACGGTGGGCGCCGGCCTGAAAGGGAAGCCTAGGGCTGGGTGCTGGCCCTGGGCATGGCTCACAGGAGTTCACCAGCGGTTCCTTGAGAACTTCATGGTGACACGTGCCCTAAAGCAGACCCTCCACACTGCCCACGAGGAAGTGGTGCATGGGCTTTGTTCCCAAAATACGTGCAACATGAGGTTTAAGAGGGCAGGCTCTAGAATCAGACCGACTTGAGCATGCATCTCGGCCCCACCACTAGCTAGCTGTGTGACTCTGGGTGTGGTCTTCAATCTCTTTGGGCCTCAGTTTCCTCATCCATAAACCTCATGTTCTGTGTGTGTGCATGTGTGTAGATTAAATGAGATAATGTATTTAAAATGATTAGTCAAGTGCTCAACATAAACACTCAATATTTGTTAGCATATTTATATTTATATTATACACATATTTAGCAAAAAAAAGTACACATATATAAAATAGCAAGCACCTATATGTCAGCAACGTGCTCAGAGTCATACGGTTATTAAGTGACAGAGCCATTTGCTAATTTGAACCTGTGTGGTCTGGCTCTGGTGGCTTAACCATTCTACTATAAATAGCAAAATAAAAAAGAGGGGGGAGGGGGAAGAAAAGAAAAGGGAGAAGAAAAATAGAAGGAGGAGAATAAAAAGGAGGCGGAATAAAGATTTAAGGCAATATTTTAAAAAATCAAAACTGATGCAAAAAATCCATGATAAACCAACTTTCAAAGTTTTAAATGAAGACAGGATTAGTATTAGCGACTTTGTCTTTGCCTTAGGCTCCAGCGTGGCTTTGCATGACACTGAAAGCCATCACCATTTGTGGGAAAGTGTGCTGGCTTGCTTCTTCTTCCTGAGATCTGAGAATCGATGGGCCGTGAGTGAATGTCTGGGGCTGGCTCGTAGCAGCTGGTGAGCGCCAATTCCACGCAACTCTTCCCAACTCCACGTTAAGGACATCATTTTGATAGCTTGAATTCAAATACGGTGAGAACTTTATACCAGGGAAATGGGCAAAGGCCCTTTTTCCCCCCCGAAGATGCCCATTTACCTAGTGCAAAGTTTGTCAACTCTCTATTTGGCAACAAACATCGTTGGCGAGGGTACAGTTTTAGAGCTGGCTGTACTGCAGGGTACAACTGACATTTGGGGCCAGGTAAGTCTGTTTTGGGAGGCTGTCACGTGCATTGTAGGATGTTTAGCAGCATCATTTACCTCTAACCATAGCACTCCTCCAACCCCTCGATGACAACAATCAAAAGTGTCCAAATGCTGTCACACGTCGCTGGTGCTAGAGAGGAGGGGACACACATTGTTCTTTTGAGAACCAACAGCGACCAAAGGGGACAGCCCCAGGCTGAGGGAGCCCAGACACTGTGAAACAGTTGCTTCCACCCTTTTCCCAGCAGGAAGAGGCAGCAGTTGGAAAGAGCCTACTGGCTGGGAGTTTCCTGGCTTTCCGGGGAGGTTTGTCATGCCTCCCTCAGGACTGGTTTCCTCAGACAAAAACATTTGGTTAGTGTAAGGGGTAATCCAAATGATGATTAGAAACAGATTACCCAGCTCAAGACTTATGTTTGGCCAGGAACAAAACCACACACACAAATCCCTAATCACTTTCCAGGAAGAGGCCTCTCTTCAACTGGGAAGTGGGGACAACGGGCCGGGGCCGTTTCTTGAACTTTTCATCTTTTCACGTATTTATCCATCCCTGTGCTTCCACTGGCCTCGAGGCAGCTTCCAGCCAGGCCCAGAGTCTTTGAACACACTCCCCTGCCAGTGCAGCCAGGATGTGTGCACAAAGGTGGTCACCTGCCGTCAGCAGATCCTGACAAGTAGATTTCTGATTTTCTCATCACCAGGATTTGGGACAAAATATGAGGTGAAATCATCTTTGGTACAGAATTGAAACTTTATAAATAATAATTTGCCACTGAAAAAAAGTTGGCCAGCAATTTTTACCCACTTCCTGCTGTGAGTTTCTCTCTCTCTTTCATACACACACATCCACTCCCCACCCCCACCACGCACACACACAGACACACACTCATCTTGGCAGCAGCTGTAGCCAGATAGTATCTTCATCCTGGACGCCTTCTTGATTCCCAACACACAGCTGTTGAGTTGGCCCTCACTCACCCTCTCCAGCTGCTGTTTGCAGAATTAGAAGCTGGACAACTGAAGAAAAGAGGCTATGCTAAGCAACAGAGGAGAGAGTTAATGCACTCCTTTCTTGGAATCTCAAGGATCTAAGGACTGTGTTGGGGGGATCAGGACTAGCCATCCAGGCACCAGAAAACACCCATCCACCTGCCCTTCCCCATGCAACCGGAAACCCAAGCCCTTTTTTAGGTGATGGAGGAAGCTAAATAATTTGCCATTTCAACTACTACCCCAGTGACGACAACTCCCAAACCTTCATCTTCAGCCCTGACTACATTCTTGAGCTCCAAATCTGAATTTCCAGTGTCATGTCCGCAGGTGCACCTGCCAGCCCCTCAAATGCAACGTGATCCATGTGAAGATCCCCATTCCCAGCCTAGGAGACCCTCCTCCTGGGGTCCCCTCTCAGTGCCATCCTCCCCCACCCACCGCCCCTGGAATGCACAGGCTTGAAACCTTGGATCACCTTCAAAGCCCTTTTCTTCGACATCCCCACATCCATTCTGTCTCTCAGACCTGCCCCTTATATTCAATTCTACAGAAATGATTCTCTCACCTAAATTACTGCACTACTCTGACCACTGATCACTCTGCCTCATTTCTGTCCTTAACCTAGACACTCTTTCCTAAACAGCTCAAACTTTGTCCCCTGCTTATAAAACAGCAATGGCATTCCTTGACCCATGATGGCCCTGAACAAGTTTCTCAAAGACTGCCATGGTTTACCCGCCACCTCACTTTTCCCTTCTCACGTGTCCTCGGAGCCCTCCCTATCTTCCAGCCATCACGAACCACTTGTCCCCCTACAGCCGGGCGATCACACTCCGCGGCTGCACGTGCTGCTTTCTCAGTCGGGAGACTCTTTCACCCCTTTCTCTGACGACCAGCATTGAGTCCGGGATCAAACGCTGCCTCTTCACCTGGAAAATCTGTTTCCTCTTCTTTCTCACGATTTTTTGAGAGAGATATATACATATACATATTTTTAAGAGTAGTTTATATTTCATACATCTTATACATCTTATGCCTTAGCCAGCCCCCTACCCTCATTCTATATATTAGCATACTGAGGCACCTTATCTGCATTTGCTTGTTAGTTGCTCAGGAAATAGCTCCTGAACTAAAACCAATTCCCAGAAAGAACAGGCCAAATTCAACAGGTGAAACTAGGGTAAGATTCGCTTTAGGGGCAGCACTGAAAGGGGAAAACACATTGCAAGAGTAACATATAATAAGACTGTGGGGATGGAGGGGGCAAGAGCAGATCACCCCCTTACTTTGGCAGTGAGGAAATGGGAGGAGGTCCACACCACCCCAGTCTCCAGTTCCCTCGGCGATCCCCCACCTTCCTCTCTGGAAAGAACCCTGACTCAGCAATGTCCCAACGCCTGCGCTGGACTGGAGAACAAACTCAACACTGCCTTGGGGTCAAGAGTTAAGAAACCAACCCCGTGAGCCCACTGGGCCAACCGCACACCACAAAGCCTTTCCGCAGAGATTTCCTTAAATGTGGTAACTTGATACTAAATCTTCCCTTAGTGCAGATCACATATTTAAACTGCGGTTCTTTGACTTGAAATATTCCTTTAAAAAAAAGCCTCAGGGGACTGTTGAGGAGCGTAATTACAAGGAAAGCCCATATCCCAAGCCAAAAGATTCTTCGAAAACTTTTAAAAAATCAGCCCTGCTGAAGTAACTAGAAAAGGCGAAAAAGTGAGGAAGACAACAAATCGTTATTTTTTAACTCATATTCAAATCTCATTTGTTGAGCCCCTACCTTATGCAGGGAGGCCACTGGATCTAAGTGTCACACGTCACACAGGTGGGTGGAGTTATCTTTATTTTCGAAATGGGAAGACTGAGGGTCAGGAGCATGTGTGTGACTTGACTTTGTCACTTAACTAGCTGATAAGCTTTTTGAGGCGTGCCCAATCTTACAGTGTCTTCCACCGTGTCGAAGAGTAGTATGTGTTCAACAGATACTTGCTGAGCCTCAAAATTAAGATTCCCCGCCCTTTTGTGGAAGACATACCTTTAGTAATTTTTCTCCTCCCTATAAACAAGAAGTCACCTCCTCTCGCCTCTGAACGCCCACATGGCAGCCAGAAGAAGGAGACTTCCTCCTCCATGGAGCATAAATGATGACCGCTGGGCTGCGGCCAGCCCTGAACTGCACTCCCCAGCTGCCAGACCACCCCTCCCACGGTGCTCCCAGCCAATGAGTGAGTGCCGCAGCTGCCGGACCACGCCTCCCATGGCGCTCCGAGCGAATGAGTGCGTGCGGTGGTGACACCAAAGCGTGGGTTCCTGGGAGACAGGGCACTCCTCTGACCTTCAGCTTTGGCTGGTGGGTTCCTCGATGGCCTCGCCGAACCTCTCTTGGACTGAGCCAGAATGTAGAGGACGGTCTTGCGAACCTTCCTTTCTTCCCTTCTTCACTCTAGGGTCAGACTTGCCTCACAGTCTGACGACTCTCCTAGTTTCCTCTCCATTTTTTTTCGTATGCCTTCCCCCTAATAAAATCCTGGCAGGTGTAAACCTGTCTTGATGTCTGCTTGGAGGACTGGGGACTAACATACCCCAGTTTTTGCTTTAATAAAAAATTTTCAATCTTCATTCACTTCAGAGTATTTGGTGAGCACCTGTTGTGTGCTGGGAATACAGTGGGAAACAACAAAAGCATTACTGATGTCCTTAAGGAGCCGGTGGATTAATCAAATAATTACAAAAATTAAAAGCAGAGGGGGCTGTGATGCGATGTAACAGGTGGAACCTGACCTAATCTTTGGGATTGAGAGGGAATCCTTTTAAGAAGAGGGGTTTAAGCTGAGACCTGAAGTATGAGGAGTTGCTAAGGAGGCAACGGTGCGGAGTAATTCAGGCTGATGGAACAGAAGGTGCAAAGGCTCTGAGGTGGTAGGAGTCTCAAAAAAAAGAACACAAAGGCTGTGGGGAATGTAGAGCAATGAGACTGAAGAGGAGGCAGGGCCCATCACAGGGGGCCTGGTGCACCATCTTGGGAATTTGGGAAGATTATTTATCTTTCTAGAGTGTAAGTTCTTTGAAAAGAAGTGGCCCTCTTTGCTTGGTCTTTTTAATAAAATGCCTGGCACAAAGTGAAGGCTCGCTAAATATTTGTTGACTCAAAGAGGCAGAATTCAATGAGCAAATAACTGTATTATTATCCCTAACATCAAGGATATAGGAAATTAGCCAAAAGTGTCAGCCACATGGAAGTTTCTGTGCCCTGATGGTGGATAAGACTGATGATAACAATGAGGATGATCGTTCCTATGCATTGGTCGAATCCTTAGAGAGATGTAAGCAGAGAGACACGCCATATCAGTGGGCACTGTGGTGGGTAGGAGCAGGTCCTGGATCAGACTGCTTGGTTCAAATACTGGTGTTACCACCTCCTACCTGGGTGGCTTTGAGCAAGTTACCTAACGTAACCACGTCTCAGTGTCCTCATGTGTAAAGCAGAGCTGATCACACTACCCCATTGGATGCTGGTGGGGGACTGTGGGAAAGCACTATGTAAAGCACCCTTAGCAGGCTGCCTAGGGCAGAGCATATGATCAATAAATGGGACCAATGGTTAGTATTCAAACACAGTTCTCTCCGCTGAGATAAGAGAACATTAGCAGGGAGATTTCCCAAACCAGGGTGAGTTGTCACAAACCATCTGTCATCAGCACTGCGTGGGATCACTTCTGATGCAAGAGGTCAGCTTTGGGGGCCAGTCGGGTGGGCTGCAAACCCTGGGACCTGGCCAAGAGACCATGCCCAGACATATACTTTGCACACTCAGACTCTGAATCTCACACTAGTAATTAAATATAGGTCTGAACATCAGGCCAGACAGTGCGCCACTAAGGTGTATATGCAATACGCTCACAGGGCAGGCAGTGGCTGGGGAAAGAAGGACATGCTGCTTCTAGACTTTCTGTCCTGGAGGGCAGAGGCTGTGCCTTTTGGCTTCATTTCCAAACAGCAAAAGGCAACACTATGAGCAGATGCAGCTTAGTTAATGCCTTCCGGGTTTGTTTTCCCACGTTGGACAATGCAGTTAGAGCCCAAGCTTAGAAGAAACTGCCTATGGAATCAAAAAGGATGAAAGGAGGAAAAATACCTGGCTCGCTCCCCAAGCACTGTGTCCCAGCTGGCTCGGGCTGCCTTGGAATGAGGCAGGGTTGTTGGGATGTAATTGCCCGGGCAGAGATATGAGGTATGCAGGCCTACGTGCGCTGTAGCACACACTACCGGGAGGGACTCTGTTTAGCGAGTGTCCATCTGATAACAATCTGGATCCTTAAGATGCCAGCTGCCTGCCAAGCTGGACATGTTCATGCAGTGGCATCCAGAGGTCCAGGAGACAGAACAAAGGGCCTGTTATCGACTCAGTCCTGTGTTAGCATATCATCCTCACCAAAATAAATCTTGGACCAGGCTGGCAGAGAGGCTGTATCCAAGAATCGCAGAGTCTAGAATGGAGACTGTCAAATTCCAAGGGGCTCTCTGATGGCAATTTCAATGTCAATGGTTGAACCTGGGCCGTCTCATTAGGATTTGGCACTCGGGCTCATACCTTCCTAAGAATATTCTTTTCCATGCCTCCCATTGTCGCCAGGCCCCATGAATGCTGGCTCTCTTGGGGCCCTCCTCTTTAGTGCACAACATCCCTCAAGGCCCGAAATCTTCCCTTTCCCCATTTCACTAGGACATAATATTAATTATGGCCAACACATATTTACTACTTACACTGGCCACTTACTGCTCTATACGCTTTAGATATATTTTAACTCATTTACTCATTGCAGCAACCTGAGGAGATGTGTACACTTATTTTCCCATTTAACAGATAGATAAATTGAGGCACCGAGAGGTTAAATAATTTACCCAAAGTCACGTAGAGCCAGGAAGCAAGTCCAGGTAGTTTGGATCCAGAGTTCCTGTTCTTATCTATTATGCTATACTTCCTTTCTATCCATGACCCATTTCATACTGATAAAAATTTTGAGAAGGCATCATATTCCTCGGTCTATTCTTCGGAATAAATAGCACTCCACTGCAGAGGTAGGATTTGATAACTTCCTATTTTGTGTATAGTAAAATTGGGAAATGTTTACAAATTAGGAGTGGCTAGGAAGGGAAGCTGAACTGCCCAAGAAACTTGATATCAGCATTAATATCTAGAACTCTGGTGTTTTTAGCCAAGTGAGTACTTGGGCAAAGTGTCTCTCTTGGTACAAGCTATGCCTCGGAGTTTCTGGTTTAACACAGACATAACTTAGCCCAGTTAGGGGAACTGGGTGTATAGTTAGGAAAAGCAGCTACTGATTCATGGCTTGTTTATAGCACTGCCTCCCCACAGGGGAGCTCTGTGTCCAAACTGATGAGCCATTCCCAGGAATCCATCCCAGAAGGAACTCCTTGCAGCCACAGAAATGAAGGAAGGGATCGATGATTGTTGAGCACTTAGTCAGCTAGCATATCATGCTCACAGAAAGCCTGGGGTTAGTTGCAATTTTCCCCATCTTGGAGGTGAGACTACTGAGGCCCGGAGATCCTATATACTTGCCCAAGGTAAGTCCTGGTAAATCAGGACTCAAACCTCATCTGATTCCGAAAGAGGGAAGGACCCAGTCCAAGCCCAACTTTTCCAGGAGACTTCCCTGATTCCCTGGACCCACATCAGTCCCTCTGTCTTAAAATACCTATACTACATGTAATTTTTGCCCAATCTAGTGCTTACTAACGTTGTTTCACGCTGGACCAGTCTTATCAGCCAATCAGATTATAAATTTTGGGGGGCAGTGACTGCGGGTTGAATTTTATTTCAGGCTGTTCCTGGGTATTTCAGGGCATGAAAACTGGGGGAAGTAAAGACCTAGAACCACAGTCTGGTCTCCCTGGTCAGGGTAGGTCCATCCACTTCTTCCCCAGAAGGGGCCAGCTTAGCTTTCCAAGTTTCTAAAGCATTAGCTGGGAATGGCTTTCATGTTACTCTTGCCCTCCTTTGTCAATCTCTTTAAAACTCCTTGCGGCTGGGTCCAGACAGTGCAAAGCATCCCCCAAAGGAAGTAAGTCTTGCTGCATTGTCACGAACTTGGCTTTGGCACAAGAGGAAAGATAGCTGAGTTTTCAGCCCTGCCCCGGCTTTACTTCAGCCCACCATGCAGCAGGCCCCTCTTCCTGGTGTGGCGCCAACCAACATGAGACCCAAGATCTAACCTCAACGCTTCCTGAACCCAAAATACTGTAGACTAGAAATAATGCCACACGGCTGGCATACTCAGACATGTATGTGTCACCACCAATCAAAGCCAAGATGTATTTCAAGAGAATTTACAAGGCAGAAAGCACCTTCTAATTTAACAAAAAAAACAAGAAGGCTGGGTGTTTCCTTTCCTTCCCAAAGCAAAGACACAAAAGCTTTTCTCATATTAAAGAGCTGGAACCCACCCAACCTGATTCTCTCCTCTCAGTCAACAAGTACCTCAACGTCAACAACAGTGACCAGGGCATACTGAGTCACGTATGAAAGGCAACACGAGGAGGGTGTCAGCTCTGTCCTACCACCTCTCCAGCACACCGGATAGCTAGGGGATTGTCAGCTGACTGCTTCAAAGGCGAGTAGAGTGGCAGGCTGTTCCAAGTGCCCTGGGAACCTCACACCATAATTTACTACAAACACAGAGCAGGGGCCGCAGAGACAGCTATAAGATAAGATGGTGAAGATTTCAGTTCCAGGCCCTTCCTGATGCCTCTCAACTACTTAAATCTCCCCACTTTAAGATAGATCTTGAGGCCACCTTATGCTCCAGTGTGCTGTTCTCTCTCTGCTTTCTAAAGGGACAGATCCTCTGGTCAGTGACTCCACAGGAATATGTCAGTGTATTCTCATGTATTACAGCACACCAATTGCCAGCCTCTTGCCTCCTCCTCCTCGGTTATATGAGCATCTTAAATGCAGGTAACTTTCTTAAGTGGGACTCGCAATTCCAGCTTCAGTCCAGACTAGTGAGGTGTGAACTGAGGTTCCTCTCAAATCCCCATTTCTCGCTGCTTTCTCCTCATGCTCTAAGGTGCATTGGGCAAGACGTTCCCGAGGGCAGGAGTTCTGGGTGATAACCACTGGTTTCCCCTGCCACTCCCAGCCCCTCCTCGAATCGCAGTCCCCTCCAATTTCGTCTCCACTCTGGTTACTCTTGGAGCAGTGCTTTTCCAGGGATGTGTGTGCTCTTTGGTCAAAAAGGAAAAGGAACTGGAGACAAAAGGGAGACCCCTTGCCCTCTTCCTCCCTGGCACTGTCCCCATTTCTCCACAGGTCACTCACCATCTCTCTGGGAAGGAAGGTGCCCAGAACTGTCCTTCAGAGGCCATGGAACTAGCTCAGAGCTTCTCAAATAATCTGCAGCAAAGGGCCAGTTTATTATTTTTTTTATAATTTTCAACCTGTTAGAAACTGAAACATTTGTTAAATAAAAATGAATTACTAAAGAAGAATTTAAAATAAAAGGCAAAACAAATGTAAGCCCAACCTTTTTGTTATTGGATTCAATAGTCATAAAATTAGTCTAGCATATTGCTACAAAAGTTTCAAACATTCCCTCTCAGCTCCTGACCTTGTTCCCAGACCAGCGCTGGTTTGAGCAGCTCTGCTCTAACTCAAGGCCCTTGCCTTGACTTAGCCACTGGGAGCCTGGACCACTCATGTCTGACGGATGGGAGAACAGGCCACACCTCAGCGGGTCAGAGATGTCTCATGTCTCTATATTCCAGGGACTCCTTTCTGATTCTTCCTTAGGTTCTAGAAATATTTCCCACATTAGAATAATGCCGACTTCCTGAGGAGGGGATTTGTCTGTACTTCTGACTGCGGATCTAGAGCTACCAGGCTCTAAAGCACCTCGGAGAACAATGAAAGAAACGTACGAGTGAGGAGCAGGCAAAGGCTTTCTGGTTGGAACGAATAGGTATTTTGAAAAGCATCCTCAAAACATGTCAAAAGTCTGAGAATTGTCATCATTGTGACTGGTGAGTCATGGTCCAGGCTGGCACTAATGCAATTGCCAGCAACGCAATTGGCTGCTGTCTATTCAAAAACCTGCTCCTGGAACCATGCGCGGGGTAGTGGGGGGTGAAGGTCAGTCCCTAAATGGCTTTGGACAGGAAAAGAGGGCGAGCTGGTCTACAGCACTCAGGAGGGTCTGGGAAGTAGCTGGGAGGGAACAGTGGCCCAGTTAAAATTCTTTCTTTACTTCCCGAGGAAGCAAAGCGATCTGTCTCTACGCACAACAAAGGACCAACTGCCCTTTTGGAGCAAAATTGGGTGTGATCATCCTTTAGTAGTGGAAGCTGGAAAATGAGGTCCGACAAATTGGCTGGGGGAAAGGAGTCCATTTCCTAATTTTAAAAACAGCTTTATTGATGTATAATTGATATCCAATACACTTCACATGTTTACAATGTAGTCTGACGAGCTTTGACATATGGATGAACCGGGGAAACCATTCCCACAATCATAGTAAGGAGCGTGCCCATCACCACCCAGAATTTCCTGGTACCCTTTTGTAACCTCTGCCTCCCACCTCTTCCCACCCCACCTACCAGGCAACCACTTTCTATCACTGTAGATTAGTTTGCATTTTCTAGAATTTTATATGAATGGAATCATACAATATATACTCATGTTTGGTGTGATCTCTCTCAGCAAAATTATTTTGCGATTCATTCATGTTATTGTATCTATCATGTTGTTCATCATTTTTACGGCTGAGTGGTCTTCCACCTCGAAGCAATTTTACATCTCAAGCAAGGTTATCTTGGGACTAAGATTTTGAGGTGTTAAGGGAAGTTTATGAAGATTTGGATTCTTCCTTAGAGTGGATCTTGCTGCCCCTATCTTAGAAAATAAGCCTTTTTTGCTTCAAAATCAAGGATAGAACAAAGAAAAATCAGCCATTTAAGATTCTTAAATGATAAAAGGGATTTTGCAATATGCAAGGTGTGTGGCCTATGAGGAATAAGGAGAAAGAGACCTGAGAAACCAGCATCCTTCCTGCTCAAGACACTTCTCCAGCTTCCTGAATCTCCAGTGCCTGTTCAGTTTGTTTCTTCCCCTGGGGTACGAAATGCTCTGAAGAGAATGTTCCCATCACAATTGTGATTTTGCTTTTGGAATCTCAAAAAAGGAAGAGTACACTGCAACTCCATAATTAGAGTTACTCATTCATTTGTTCCTGCAATCATTCACTCACCAGACATGGATGAGGGGTGTCTATGTGCCAGGCACCATGGTGGGGATACAGAGCTGCCCTAGGGACTTATAGGAAGACTTGGTTCCTGCTTCCACAGAGTTATAGGGTGTGCAGGCTTCATGGCTGGTTAGTTTTACATCAGACTTCTTCACGATAAATCAGGGATCAGAGATGGCAAACAGGTCAACACAGTGGTTGGGCCAAGCTGTTATCATCCTGGAGGCTGGAAGACAGGATTGAATGTGACAGTGGTGGCAGAGGAAGAGCTCTGGTTCATGGACTATCAAGAAGCACAGCGCCCCACTGACAGTGACAGACAATGCCACCCCCAACAACCCCATAGCGGGCAGTGGGGAAGAAAGGAAGACATAGGGGACACATGGAGCATGTCTCCTGGCTCCAAAAACTAGCCTTGGACATGCACATTGTTGGCTGCCCTACCAAAAAGTAGAGCCTATTTTTGTAAATAAGTGGTGGTGGTGTTCTAACAGAAGAAGGTTTCTTTCAAAAGCAGACCTGTATTTGTTCCCAATCCTTCTAGCAAGGCTACACTAAAAGAGCACAGTGGAAAACAGCAGGATACAAAAGTGAATGAGTAAGATGATGATTATAATAAATCAAACAATCTATTCCTTAGAAGGGAGAGGTCTAGTGGAGAACTGTCCAAAGAAAACACACTCAGAAAGTTGAAAACCACTTGTTTGTGTCTTCTTCAAATTTTCTCCAGTGAGTATTGTGCTGCTAAGACTTTGAAGAGTTGCTCTGAGACGCACTCTTCTTGGGAAATATGGATTCTCAGCCAAAGGAAACCACAGTCAACAGTTCGAATTTGCCTGCAGTCTGGAGAGAAGCCCGGAACCATGGAGGGACATCGGAGAAACCAGCGACAGAGGAAGAGTGAGACCTTGAAAGGGGGCTTTCGCCAGCCAGAGGGCTCCACCCTGAGGTGCGGAGAGTGAAGAAGACGTGCAGATGGAAGTGGGGCCTGGGGCTCAGCTGGAGAGCAGGGCAGAGGCAGGCATGAGCGTGCTGCTTCCAAAGGACCAGGGCCAAGGAGGCCAGCACCTGGCTGGGCAGTCACAAGAAAGTAGTTTCTTTTGGCCTCAGGATCCTTGTCTGCAAATGGAAAAGCAAGACTAGGTGATCTTTACGGTCACTTCTAACTCTACACGTGTAGGAATCTGAATTGTATGAATCCTGTCAACATCTCTCCATTGAGGACCTTCCATGTCTGAAGCACTGTGGGTCGGCAACCACAAACATCTCTTCAGTTGAGCTCACACCAATCAGAAACAATTGAACACCTGTTACGAAATGTACAGTGATGTATATTTTCTAGAAAAAGAGTAGTACAAAAGCAGTCCCTGATTACAGCAAAGGCTAAGAGAGCACATCTACCTCTTTTATAATGTGACAATCCATTCTGGTTAGGGGTGTCAGAAAAAGGATTCTCCAGAAGTCATGGAATGGAAATTGACCCACGCCTTGGCCGGGAGATGCCGAGGCGTTGAGAAAGGCCTGCTGCCCTCATGGGCATCACTGTCGGAAGAGGTGTTCCTCTTCCGACTCCCAAAACCGGCTCCAGTCACCACTGTTGACTAAAGTTGGAGGTGAGCTGCTGCCTGTTGGTGAGATATGTGAAAACTCACGCACAGATGGGTGGAGCAGGAAGCTGAGGGAAGGTCAGAGAAAAATAAAAGGGGTTTCCTGTGATGAGTCACCGCCTTCTGGGAAACAATTTCAGAAGTGACCACAAAGTCCCCAGCACCTGTCCAAGGCTTGTACTTTGTGCCAAAAGAAAATATGGCAAATGAAGGACTGAGCCACATCTGACAGCCTGCAGGCCACATGCAGGGCAGAGGTCTGAGAAAGAGCCAGGCTGGGCCAAGCACACGTGACAATTTGCAGATCGCCTGCCGGCGTCTCCAGGGCACGCGTAGGGGTGGGCTGAAGACTCCCAGTTCTTCTTTTCCTTAAATGGAGCAAACACTATACTGTTGTTTCTTTCAGTAATCACAGTGTGGATTTTCAGATAAAGTTTTTTTCTTCTTTTTGTTTTTTTTCTATTGCCCTGTGATTAAGGTCAGAGAATATCAGATAAGGTTTTTAAGTGTAAAAACCTTACTGAATCTAGAAAGAAAACAATTTGACCATAATTCTGGGTCTCCAAAGCAAAATGGGAATTGTTGGACCTGAAGTGGGATGAATTCCTTTTCTTGGTTTATGTTGATCTGAAAACAAAACCAACATTTATTTCCTCATCCATTAAAAGGGTGTGGTTTATAGGTAGTAGGGTAAAAAGCACAGAGGCAGTCTCGAGCTATTACTAGATGATATACACAACAAGCCGAGAGAGTAACCAAGACATAAGAAGACATAGGAGCCAGAACCCAGGGGATCCAACTCAGGAGAGAGGCGGAGGGCAACTCCCGGGCGACGATGAGGAAGACGTGGAGCAGCCCTGGAGAGCCACCAGTCCTGAAAGGAGACGGGGGACAGGAGCCTCTAGGAGGGCTTGCTCGCTCTACAGAAAAAAAAATAATGATGTTTGCACATAGATCAAGCTGTGATATACAGCTCCGTCAGAGAGCTCTGTATGGAAAACTAAGCAACTGCATAAACAGAGCAGAGCTGCCCCTGCCCCCCACACACATCAAGGCTCACCTCTTCCCCCAGGGCGTCCTGCTTGGCCAGCTCCCCTCCAAGGGCAAGCTCCCTGGAAGCAGGAGCCAGGGAACACATGGAGGGCAAGACATCCAGAAGCTGCCATGGGGCCCTCGATGGAGCAATCGGACTTTATTGGTCATCTCAGAAAAGATTATTGAGAGCTACTTTGGTTTTTAATCCTCAATCTGTTAAAGTTACAAATTTAAAAATCTAGGTCTTCCTCAAGCTTTTAAGTTTAATTTAGAGGTCTTATTACATCCGTTGTCTAAAAACCTCTTATAGCTCTAACAAACTTTAAAAAATGACAAATCTTAGAGTCTTTCAAATATTCCAATACTGACAGTAATTTTAGAATGTCTTCTAATTTAAAACCACAAAACTAAGTCAATTTCTTAATTACATATTTTAAATTGGTATCAAAAGGATGATCATTACTCTAATGGGCCAATTTCCCTTAAATATTGCAAATACTTAAAATACCAAATGTGTACAAATTAACAAAAATATAATGAGTTTCATGATTCTCTTAAACATTTCTACATTTATTTATAAATCTTTGTGGGATTAAAAATGCTTACCCAAAGTCCATGCTTTACTTTACAGCTCACTCTTGGTGTTGGACATTCTATGGGTTTGGACACAAGTATAATGACGTCATAAGGTAAACTATGGACTTGGAGTGGTTATGATGTGTCAGTGTAGGTTCATCAGTTGTAATAAATGCACTCCTCTGATGGGGGATGTTGATAATGCGGCAGGCTATTTATGTGTGGGGACGGAGGTATATGGCAAAATAGAGCAGTTTATTTTTTTAACTGCTCTAAAAAAATAAAGTCTGGCCGGTCCGGTGGTGCAGCGGTTAAGTTTGCGTGTTCCACTTCAGTGGCCTGAGGTTCACCAGTTCGGATCCTGGGGGCAGACCTACACACCAGTCATCAAGCCATGCTGTGGCAGGTGTCCCACATATGAAATAGAAGGAGATGGGCACAGATGTCAGCTCAGGGCTAATCTTCCTCAAAAAAAAAAAAGTAACCATCAAAAACTAAAGCCAATTTTTAAAAAATTGCTTACCCTCTAAGGAAACAATAGTTTCCTTAGAGGGTAAATAGTTAAATAGTCCTAGGTTGCTGTCCCAGACAATTTTGGGGGTGCTATCTCAGCTGGATGAGGCTTCTGGTGGTGACCCCACAGGTGTCTGCCTCCAGCCCGCTGTCATGTGGAGGATGTTTCTGAATTGCCTTGTCTCATAGACTGCCTCCCAAAGATTCCAGTAACTCCTTTTCTGACTCTATTCTCCCCCAGTTCATCACCTGGTTAGTTCCAACCAATCTATTTTCTCTGCCATTTTGTTCTTAATTTTTTTCTTATTCATCCTTTTAGCACCACAGATCTTACAGATATTTCAGTGCCACCCCATGGAATTCCTCACAGTGCTGTCCACCTCTGTTTTCCCAGTTCCAAGTTCATGCCACTGATGGGAAGAAGAAGACGGAGAAGGTAAAGCATATTTAAATTTCTGCATGGCTTTCACCATAGCACCCTCCTCTCTATAAGGATCAGGGAACAAGCAGAGAAGGTACCATTGCCCCTGAACTCTTAATGCACACTGGGGTCAGCCCAGTCACTTCTCGTTTGCCTGAGCTCAGGATTCTCCCTGTAGAGTCCTGAAGGCCCAGGCCTCCAGGCCCAGGGTCAGTTCACAAAGCCAAAGGGGCTGATCAGGCTGGCGAGTGATTTTGCTTGTCTCTCTCTCTCTCACACACACACACACACACACACACACACACACACACCCCTCTATACAACTGATCCTCTGTGGCCCTGGACACAGGCTCATAATCATTCCCATCCACTATCACGAGGCCAGGCCCTTCCACGTTGAAATCCCTAAGCAGGTTACACGAACTCTGTCACATCCTTTGGCTGTTGACAGTGGAGCTGCCTAACCTATTTCCTTTCTGGTCTTCGTTTACAGCAGTCTCACTTAAATACAAAATAGGTTTTGGTACCAAGGCAGACAAGTTGAATGACTAGTTTAGAACAGACCGTCTGGGGGAGGGGGGATAATTTAACAAAACAGATGTGGCGAGGCTCCCTCCTCCCACCACGGCGGGCAGTGGTGCAGTGAGTGGAAGAGCACTGGACACAGAGTCAGGGGCTTGGTCTCCAATCCAGTTTCTGTGACAAACTGCCTCTTGCGCCCAACTCCCATGAGCCTTGGTTCCTTCGCCTGTGACATCACTCACATGGACACAGGAGCAATTGACAAGGGTGTTTCCAAGATTAAACTTGAAAGTACGCAACATAAATGAAGTCTTCAATTGGCTCCCAAGATCTGACACGTTCCTGGTTTTCCTCCTGCCTCATCAGCTGGTCCACCTCAGTCTCTTTGCTGGTTCTTCCTCATCTCCCCAACCTCTAAAGATTGGGTTCAATCCTTGTACTTCTGCTCTCCATCACTACTTACCTGATGCTCTTACCCAGTCACGTGGCTTTAATATCATCTGTAGGCCGATGACTCCCACATTCCTATCTCCAGCCCAGAACTCTCCCCTGAACTGCAGACTCGTCTTTCCACCGCCTACTCATCATCTCAGCTTGGGTGACAAATAGGCATCTCGAACTGTACATTCCAGCCCTATTCTCCAGCAGTCTTTCCTTGTTCAGTAAATGGCAATTCCGTCCTTCCAGTTGATTGGATCCAAAATCTGTGCACTCATCCCTGACTCATCTCTTTCACACCTCCCATCCATTCCATCAGCAAATCCTTTGAGTTATCTTCAAAAGATATCCTGAAGCAGACTGTTCATCACCACCTCCACTGCCCCCACCCTGAGGAAGCCCACATTATGTCTTACCTGGATTCTTGCTGTAGTTTCCGAAGTGGTCTCCTTGGTTCTGGCCTCGGCCCCTTCCACCCTCCTCAGTCTGTTTTCAACACAGCAGACACAGTGAAGACTGTTAAAATATAAATTAGATCATGTCATTCCTGTCCACAAGACCTTTCAACTTCTACCCATCATATTCAGAGAAGTTACTGTTACACATCACTCACTACAAAATGGGGACCATAATAGTGCCTACTTCATGGTGTTGTGAAGATTCAAAGAGTCAATATATGTAAAGGACCTAGAACTAATACTGATTGAGTGTTTGCCACGGATCAAGCCCTGCCCTCCATACTGATATACATTAACTCATCATGTATTAACTCATTACTTCTCAGAAGAATTCTAAGGTATATACTATTATTATACCCATTTTACAGTTGAGCAAACTGCAATGTGTTACAGAGAAGGTAAGTAACTCCCCCAGGTCACACAGCTAGTGAGGGCAGAACTGGGCTTCCACTCCTGGTAGTTGGCTCCAAAGACTGTGTGTTCACTACTTGGCCTCATCAGTAAGCCTTCTTCTGTGATGTACTCTTTAGAGGTTGACTAGTATCCCATCCAATGGAGGGACCATTCATTTACTTAATCAGTTCCTCATTAAGTCCTCTGATCATTCTGGAGGTTCTCATTTAAGCTAATAAATTCATTTATTCAACAAATATTATTGAATAACAATATACTAGGCACTGGGGACAGAGGAATGAACAACCAAAAAATGGACACCGAACTCTGTCCTCATGGAGCTTACATTCTTCTGGAAGTACTTTTGATAATGGAAGGGTTTCTAGAGACCTGACTGGCTTGTTGACGAGTCGTTCTGCTCTCCTGAGGCGATCAGGCTCAACTTCGTTCGTTTGGCACCTCTCTTGGGCAAGGCCCTTGGCTGACTTCTGTGGGAGGAACAACAATGATTCAGACGTGGACCTTGCTCTCGGGAGGTTGTACATTAACGTGCGCCTGGGTATCTCTAGGAAGCAGTTCTTGTCGAACTTGTTTCTGGGTCTCTCCAGTGCCTTTTTTCATTTGCACACCTCTGATTAAACATCTCAGCTCCCTAAGGAGGAGGAACACTCTTGTGGCTTCCTTCTCTTCTCACAGAGCCTAGAAGAGTGCTTTGAATATGCTGGTTTCACAGTTTTATGTTCTTTGTTGAGCACCAAGTTCTAGAAAGATTCCTCAAAAAACTTTGGCCACAAATTTTATTCCCCATCTTTCTGCCCTTATTAAGGCCGCAGAAGTTTAGTCCATCAGCAGACAGAAGAAGATAAGGCTGTGAGCTACCTTTTGTAATTATGAGTATTTTAATCGTCCTCTTCCTGACGAGTTTTAACCTGTCAGTCACTAGGATGGAGGAGGCCTGATGATCTGCTGAATGCTCACTTCAAAATACAGAAGATTAATTGTGTCACAAACACACATACACATACACATCCTGCTTAACACCCTTCAAGGATTTCCCATCATTCGGGAGGAAAAAACAGCCAAATCCTCAGCAAGGCCTCCAATGCACATGGCCTGAGTGGCCTGGCTGTGCCTGCCCCTCCAGCCTGGCCTTACGGTAGACCATGAATCCTCTTGCTTTCTGCACTCCAACCATAGGGCCTACTTGTGGTTCCCCAAACAACCTGCTCCGTTCTGCCACAAGGCTTTTGCATGTCCAGTTCCCTCTTCCTAGAAAGCATTTTTTCCTCCAATCTTCAGATTCAACTCAATCATTACTTCCTTGGGAAAGCCTTCACTGGCCCAGGGCCCGAGGCTTTAGCCAGCATCAGTCCTTCTCAGAGCATCAGTACCTCTCCTTCAGGGGTACTGTTTACCTGTTCATTCATGCTGGTGGCAATTTTACTTGTAGATGTGAAAATATGTCATTACTGTCTCTCCTCCACTAAACTCTGTGCTTCCTGAGAGCAAGGACCATTTCTGGTTCTGCTCACCATTGTGCATCCAGAATAGAGCACAGTGCTGGAAACTAAAAAAGTGCTCATTCACTCAACACATATTTAATGAGCACCTTTTGTGTGCCCACCCTATTCTGTGTGCTGGGGATACATGAGTGAACAAGCCACAGCCCCTGCCTTCCTGGGGCTTACATTCTGGTTTGGAGAAGAGAAAATAAACAGAGAAGCAAGGCGATTTCAGGGAACAATAAGTGCTATCAGGATAAGGGTGTAGGATGTGACCACTGGGGATAGGTGGGACGCTGTTTCAGATAACCGTCAGGGGAGGCCTCTATCAGGAGGTGGCATGTGAGCAGAGTCCTGAGTATTCTGAAGAGGGCTGGATTTTCAGAGCAAAACTTGGGACCGTCCCAGGCAAACCAGGACAGTTGATGACCCTAGCACGGAATGTTGCTGGGAGCCTGCCCACGCCTTCGGCCACTTACTCAGGAAAACGGTTCTCCCACACATTCTAAATCTCTTTTCCAGAAACATTAACTTTTTGAGAAATACAGTTTAGAACTTAATAAATGCTTTGTAATGATGAGGAAGCTTCCCAGGAATCCACACCCACTCAGCCTAAGAATGACCCTGGCTTTGGTATTGATCCGGGCTTTAGGACTCCCAGTCACACCAGGCCCCCTCCTGCAAACCTTGGCTCTTGGAGGCCCATATTTGGATTTCCATTTGGGTGGAATCCACTCACCAGGAAAAGCTCATTTCCTCCCTCCCTCTGGTTCACACTCTCAGCCTGGAGACTTCTCCCACAACACCCACTGGCAGACTCCTGCACTCTCTCTTGGCTGGCTGTGCCTCCAGTGAGTTCTGCCCAATATTCAACTACCTGTAATAAACTACAGAGTGGTCGATCCCTGCCCAGTGGTATTCCCACTCCTTTGGGCAAACGGTCAAGCCAACTCTGCCTAAATAATTGGGGGTGGGGGGGGGCTGCCCCCTTGGCACAGGTGCTAATTCTTCCCCACTCTAACTGCTCTAAACTACTTCCTTTTTTGCTTTTTTGCTGAGGAAGATTGTCACTCAGCTAACATCTGTGCTAATCCTCCTCTATTGTGTATCTGGGACACTGCTACAGCGTGGCTTGATGAGTGGTGTGTAGGCCCTCACCCAGGATCCAAATCTGTGAACCCCAAGCTGCCAAAGCGGAGTGCACGAACTTTAACCACTACACCACCAGGCGGGCCCCTCTAAACTATCTCTTTAATGGATTTCAAAATAGTTCACTGACTAAACTTATTTTTCATTTCATCTGCGGTCAAATTCCTAAGCCGTTGTTACACGCCTCTCTTCTTCCTCATCCTCTTTCCCACCCTCGTTTCTCCCTCCCCTTCTCCTCTTGCCTCCCCACCTGCTCCTACTGATCTGAGTGTCCCGGGGCTCCAGAGCCAAACCTCCAGGGCTCTAGTCCTAACTCTCCTCTCACCAACTGTTTGGGTAACATTAGCACCTACCTCCTTGGGAGGATTAAAAGAGTTAATGTAGGTTAAGCCGCTAGAACAGTGGTACACAGTAGGCCTTCACATGGATTCACTGGGCAAATGGAATGCTAGCTCTTATTACTGTCCCTGAGACCTGAGGGCCCTCTGTGCCCTGCTCAGAGAGTAAGTGGCTGTCTCTTATGGTTTTATTTGAAAAGACAAAATATCCTTTTGTCCAAATGCCTCCTTCCTAACTTTGAAATCCCTACAACTAGCATCTTCATTCAATAGAGCACACGAGAAGGAGGGGAAACATTATAACAATTACCCATTCTTTTTCCAGGAGGGTTTATCAGATTAAATGGAAGAAGAGGGGCTGGCCCGGTGGTGCAGTGGTTAAGTTCGCACGTTCCACTTCAGCGGCCTGGGGTTCGCCGGTTCGGATTCCAGGTGTGGACTCATGCACCGCTTGGCAAGCCATGCTGTGGCAGGCATCCCACATATAAAGTAGAGGAAGATGGGCATGGATTTTAGCTCAGGGCCAGTCTTCCTCAGCAAAAAGAGGAGGATTGGCAGGAGATGTTAGGTCAGCACTAATCTTCTTCCAAAAAAAAAAGAAGGAAGAAGAATACTAGGGACTAAAGACAGACGGGGAGGAGAGACTATGTGCCTTGTTGAAAAGAGAAGGTCAAAAGTGCCGGGGGGGTGGGGGGGGGGGCGCCTCTAGAGCCAGCCCTGATGGCCTAGTGGTTAAAGTTTGGTGCACTCCACTTCTGTGGCCCAGGTTCAGTTCCTGGGTGCAGAACCACACCACTCATCTTTCAGTAGACATGCCATGGTGGCAGCTCACATAGAACTAGAAGGACTTACAAGTAGAATGTACAACTATGTACTGGGACTTTGGGGAGGAAAAAGAAAGAGAGGAAGATTAGCAACAGATATTAGCTCAGGGCAAATCTTTCCCAGCAAAAAAAACAAGGGGGAGCTCTCTAAGGAGGGGAGGCCTCATGAGGGCACTGGGCTCTCAAGTGGGCGAGGGAAGCTGAAGCAGAGGGCATGGAGGAGTGGGAAGGGTATGGATAGGAGAGACGCAAAGATAAAATTTGTGTAGGGTGATGGAACCAACTCGTTTTCTAGATCAACTCACCTTCCCTCCCCAGCTCTGGGCTGCTTACTGCAGGCATTCGGGCCAGGAGAAAATAGCCTGGATTTTCAAGCCAGCATCAACTCAGAGCAAATTCCAGTTCTACCATTTACTAATTGACAAAGATAACTGACCTCTCTAAACCACGGATTCCTCTTCTGTAAAAACAACACAAAACCAAAACTCTCCAAGAGTTGTGAGGATTAAATAAACTAACACATGTGACATGCCAGCTTAGTGCCTCGCTCCCAGTAGGTACTTTCTTCTAACCATCACCCCAACACGCGCCTAGAGCATACTCAGTCAGCTTTCTCAACACACTAAATCCATAACTTCGTGCACATTTTCACGTCTAGTTTTACATGTAATTGATCACATCCAATTCAACTCAATAAAGAGTTTACAGAACGCCAAACACTAAACTGAGTGCTAGGAACACAACAGGATCAGGTCCCACTTGCTCCTCCCCCCAAAACTTATAGCTTACTGGGGAGCCTGGTGATCAGATATGTAGTTACGACAGTAGTGAGCATTCCAATAAGGTAAACACAGGAGCTGCCAAACACACACAGCTCTCATATTATATAATAAATGCATATATGAGATCTACATCCTTTATGCTGTGTCAGGACTCAGCAATCAATACAGCCACAATAGAAATCTACAGAGACATCACAGTGGGGCTCATTATTAGGTTGAAAGTAGCTCCAAAGTTAGCACAAAACTGAAAACTACATAAGCAATCACCTCTAAAAACAATCCCTTTATTACCCATAAAGTACAGTACGCACGGTTTTGATGTACAACCATGGATAGTTATGTAAGTATGTAAATATGTAATAATCTACAATAATAAAGAATATGTAAAATATATTTATACATTTTTATTATACAGAAGAGACCAAAAGGTGAATTGGAAAAAGGTTGCAAAATTCAATGTTCCTCGTATAAAACCTTTCAGTAGAAATGCATGTTTATTTCTGACAAAGTCCTAAAAGGTCAATATGCAGCTGCGATGCAACGCACACTTACACTCAACTGCCCTGAGCTTTTCTCAGAAAGTGTAAATAAAGGCCGCAGATTCAGGAAATCATCCTTTAGTTCTGGTGGGATCCGGTTGATCTTACAGAGTAATAGAAAGAAAACTAGCCCTCTAAACCTTACTAGCCTTGCATCCTTGGACAAGTGATAGAAGCATAAAATCTCAAGGTTTTAAGGGAACTTAAAGATCATTAGTCCAACTTCTCATTAGATGTTTCAGTCCCTCCCAAGGGATCAGCAACCTCTACTTAGATCACTCCAGTGGCTAGAAACCACCCATTCCACCTAAGAACACCTCCAGCAAGAGTAATTAGACACACAGGGACTTCAAAATGTAATATGACAAAATGATGTGTGGCATCAGGATCTCCCTGGTGTTGCTTCACTTTAAAAATATTATGAAGAATTTACTCTGCAGTATTTTAGAAAATCACTAAGATCTCAAAAGATACACAAGTAAAAATATAAATAATCACGATATTTGATTTAAAAGTTTAATCTAGCTCATTTAATAGGCAAAAGAAGATCTCACATTTTAATACATTAAACAACAAAGGTTTTGAAAACGATAATACGCAACATTAGCAAAGCAGCAATGAAACACACCTAGAAACTGCTGGTAGAACCGTAGATTGCCATCAGTTTTATGTATTTCAATTTGGCAATACTCATTTGTCAAAGAACAAAGACCAAGACCATCAGAGGTTTTGCTTGCTTTTTTTAAAATCACAGCTGAGTCTCCTAATTTACCACGCACGGGAACATGCCCCAGTGGAGAAATTTGCAGAGTAGCTTCCTGAAGGGAGAAAAGTTGGGGGGGGGGGGCGCGGTTTGCTTTTTTAAGTGCTAGGAAGGTGGTTATTCTAATTAAGCACCGAGAGCTAGCCTCCTGGAGAGGCAGTTGGTTTAAACCAGTCCTCCTACTCACTGGGCAGAAGGGTCTTCAGTCAGGTCCGGGGGCCAGGGCCTTAAAGTTCATGGTCCTTTATTATCATCAGCTGGTTAGAACCAGTTGGGATGAAACATAATGTTTAGTTTTGAGATTTCCTAGGCAAGTTCTCCCATAAGTGAAAACTTTTCTTTTCATTCATCTATTCATTCAAAGACGTGCATTAGGAACCAACACCAGGCTGGCCCCTGGCAATGCAGCAGCCCAGAAGGCAGGAATGTCACTGCATTCAGGGAAATTGCCACTTAGCAGTGTGAGCCCGTCATGAAAATGTTTATATCATTTGACCTAAAAATTCCACTTCAGGAAACCCATGCTAAAGAGATAATAAATAAAGTGGTCAAATATTTATACACAAAGACAGTCACTGGAGTATTGCTTAGCCAAAAAATGGAAACAACCTAAACTTCCAACAATAGGGAAACTGTTGGAAAAAATATAATACATTTATAAAATTGACTATAAAAGGTTTAATGACATGGGAAAATGTGTATGACATAATATGAAGCAAGGCAAATAACATAAAATAACATAGATTGTGGCCTCAATTAAAATGAATTTTAAAATACCTAGAAATATATCTGACATGCTAACAATATTGGTAAATGAATGCTGGATTATGAAGAGTTTTTTTCTCTTTATATTTTAGTTTGATTAGAGCACGTATTAATTTTATAATCTAGAAAGTTTGGTAAACCCCCTGTCCCCTCCAAATAAAAAAAAAAAATCAGAAAAAACAAGCCCAAATAGGTAAAACTGAAAAGCACTCTACAAGTAGCTTAGTTCTGTGTTTGCAATCGAGATCCTGTAACCTAGGACTCGGTGTTGAAAGGCAGAATGTCCATGAGAATTAATCTCATTTTTCTTCCTACTGACTCTATAGACACTGCGCTCCCCACGGTTTGCCCAAGATGAGCAAACAGGGTAACACAGACTTTTCTGAGATGGACAGTGTCGTCATGTGTTCCCCCCCCCCCCCCCACATTGTATGACCAAGGAAAAGAATCCCCCCTCTCATTTCTATGGGCCACAGGAGTTAAGGAAAATCCCTCATCTTGAGCCTCACAGCAACTCAGAGAGGTGGCAAAGTGAGGAGAATCTAAAGCTCAGTTGCCCGGAGTCACGGTCGTGACCAGAGAGAGCCTCGGACTCAGACGCGGACCTAGGGCTCCAGGCCAGGCCCTGCGGGTGGCAGGCATCCTAGCACCCGTTCGGTGGAGCTGAGGACTGATTTTACCTTAAGCCCGGCTGTGTCCATTTTTAAATCTACCAAAAGGTAACAGCCCTGGAAAGATTTCACGCCTCTTAATACAAACTCTCCCTCCCCTTGGTCCTCTTTAGTCTTTCCAGTGAACACAGGAAAATGGGAGATGTCGCCAAAACAGGCTATGCCAGCACTACAATTTATTATCCAAGAGCTAAGTACTTCTATATATGTTATCGTAAATCGTTCTCTTGTCGACAGATAAAATATCTAAACATACGCTTTGATTTCCTCATCTGTCAAATGGACTGAAGGGCACCTGCCCTTCCCATCCTTTCCATGCCACAGGGTTATTTAGGGATCAACCGAGATAAAAACGGTGGGAGAGAGCACGTGGACACGAGATGGCTCTACTTAGGAAAGATGCTGTGAAGCGCAGACCCAGAGGCCGGGCCCGGGCCGCCTCAGGAGCGAGGAGAGGCTGCCCCGAAGCGTCCGTGCGGCCCTGACGCGCCTCCGGCTGCCCTGCCGAGCAGAAACGCCCGGACGCTACCGCTGCGGATCCGGGATCGCGGCCCCGCTGCGGCCGCACATCCGGAAGCTGCTCGGAGCGGCTCGCGAACGCGGGCAAGGGCGAAGTCCCCGCGGGCGCGGCGGCCGGGCCCGCCGCCAGGAGCAGGGCGCCTGCGCGCCACCGCCCCGAGCCCTGGACCGCGGCGCGGGGGGCGGGCTGGCGGCACGCCCGGCCGGGCGGCTCGGCGCTCACGTAGCGAGAGCGTGAGTCAGCGCGCTCGGCCGCCCGCCCGCGGGAGCGCGCGCTCCGGGCCCCCAAGTGGCCCTGCAGGGACGGCTTCGGCCCAGTCGGTCCCGGCCGGCCCGAAGCGGGAAGGGTGGGGCAGGGCAGGCCAACCCCCACCGCGGCCCTTCCGCAGCGGGAACTCGATGTCCCTGTCCCCGCGTCCCTTCCTCTGAGCCGCACACTCGCGGGCTCACGCCTGGCCCGACTTGGTCGTCCCCCGCCCTCCGCCCTGGTCGGGAGGCGACGGAGCCGGGGCTCTGCGCCCAGCGGCGCGGGCCGTGCCCAGGGCAGACCCTGGAGGCTGAGGCCACAGCCTCCGGGGGGGAAAGTCCCTTATCAACTGCGTCTCCCAGGCTGCGGGGACTTATCCGAGTCGGCCTGCATTTCCTCAATTCTGCACCTGTTCAGTCACAACCACCAACTTTCTAAGAGGAAGTTGCCTACGTGCCTGGCGGCTGAGGGACAGAATTAGAAGTCCTCTTGATTAAACGTGTGAACGGAGCCTCCCGTTCAGCTCTAGACCTACGGGGTTGCAAGGCTGGGCCTCCCAAGGGCAGAAAAAACGCCAAGTCCTCCTTTGCCTTTTGGTAAAATATTCTTTCCCAAATTAGGGCACATTATAAAGCACTCCTCTTCGTGCACCTGTGATGTTCCTGTGTCACTTTTTCAAAGCTTGTGCAAGAGTAGGCGTGTTATGGCGAGGGAAACAGGAGAAGGATGCTTAGGAAGGGAAAGAGATACATGGGGAAGAGGGGAAGTTAATTAGGAAAGGAGCATTGAACAATGAGTAAAGGATTAACAGAACATATGGAGCCCCTAATGGAGTTCACGCATGGCTGGGCACTGGAGAGGCAACATAAGTGGCTCCCCAAGGAGTGCACAGGGGAGAGGAGGACGTCAGCTAAGTAGAAAGTTCAACGTAAGGGAGACTCAGTGCCCTGGTTCAGCACCCAGACTCAGGAGCCAGGCTGGCCAAGTTCCCATGTCAGCTCTGCAGCCTGCAGACTGTGTGACCTTAGCCCACTTGTTGTCTGCCCCAACTCCCACTTCATTTTCCTCGTTTGAAAATGATAGTTGAAAACAGTACTGTTTAGGATTTTTCAAAGAACTAAATACGTTAATACAAACAAAGCCCTTGAACAATGCCCTGCGTTCACTGGGCACTCGATAAATATTGCTAAAAGAATGAATCAAGGAGACACAGACCGGGCCAAGTACAGCAAGGTGGGCTGTGCACTGCACAACTCCAGGAGGCCCGTACACACAGACATGAATGAAGCTTTCTGGAGCTGTGCGGAGGGGGAGTTCTGAGTACAAGTATGTCTATTTTAGAATTGTTCATAATAGCAAAAAATTGAAAATTCAAATGCATTTATTTATAAATAAAATGTGGTACTTTCATACAATAAAGTACTATTAGAGCCATTAAAAGGAATAAACTACATCTGTGTGTATCAACATGGATAAATCTCAAAAATATATTCAGTAAAAAATAGCCAGTTGCAAAATGATACATGCAGCATGATGCCATTTATATAAAGAAAGCATGCACACAAAAAATCTATGTATTTTATCTATGTACGTATTTTTTTAATGCTGGAAGAGTACACACCAAACTTAAAGGTATTTCTGGATGGAGGGGGAGGAATTAGAATTTGCAATGGTGGTCATTAGAGATTTAGTTTATTCCACATTGCACTAATTGTTTTGAAGAACAATGTACCTATACATCATATGGATTTGTGTTTTTTTAAGGTATAGATATATAAAATAAAAACAGAAGCCAATATGTCAAAACTGGCTAATTCTGGGTTGCAGGAACATAGGCAATCACTACTTTTTCATCTGTAATTTTCTACATATTCAAATTAAAAATAATTACAACCTTGCAGGGTAAGTGCTGTGATAAAGTTATGAAAGGGGTGGGGCTGGAGGGGCGTCTAGGCTTGCACGCCGAGATCCTTTGGTCCTAACAGAGAACAGAGCTGGCTTCCCGGGAGCCCTCTGTTCTAACTGTACCCTGGGGCAGGAGAGGGGCCTCTGGCATCCCAGGGCTGGCCCGGGTTTGTCCCTGAGCGTGATGTTGCTGGTGCCCACACTTTGCCCGTTCCTCTTTCAATTTTCAGCCTCCCTACAATATGGCATTGTCATGCCCGCTGTGGAAACACTGAGTGACAGTAGAACCCCTGAGAGAGGCCACCATGCTCTATAAGTGTGTCCCCTACAATACTGAACATTTCAGTGAGCTACGGGCTGTCACACAGCCAGCGAACGGTAGAGGAGGAGAAGGAAATCGCCTCCACTCCCAGCGGTGAATGCTGACTCTTCACCTCAGCCTCTGCTGAGGACACATTTCTGGGTGTTGCCCTTTTGGGGAGCAGCTCCAAGGAGGGGTCAAGATTCAGGCTTTGCAGTCACTCAGACCTAGGCTCAAGTTGCCAACAACTACGATTTGGGACAAGTTACTCAATTTCTCTAAGCGTCTGGCTCTTCTTTTGAAATGGGGATGACAATAGCGCAGGGAGGACACGCTGGGATGGCAACGCGGTGGCCCCCAGGGAGCCCTCAGTCAGTGGTGGCTGGAAGAGGTCTTTTCGTCACAGTGCCTGTTCTAAAGAGGGGCTTCTTCCTCACCCTGTGGCTGGTAACCCTAGCAAAGGGTTAAATAGTGTGTAGAAAAGGAGGAAAGCCCTTGCCTCCGCCACGTGGGACTGAACTTGATATTGACATTCTACAAGGGTTTGAGGCCTAGGAACAGTTGTTTGAAGAGTGCCCAGACCCCCCTGAAAGAACCACTTGTGTTTTTGTTTCTTAACAGCCACAACTATCCCCTGAAAGCTCCCCATCTCCAAACATTAAAAAAATCACTTGGAGCCAGTGCTTCTGAAGGGAGCAGACTAAGGGAAAACACACTAAAAATTCCTTTTTTCTCCTTTGGTTGCTTTCTCTCCCTGGCGCCCAAGAACCAAAGTGTCTAAGAGATTTTTAACTCAGCTGTGCTGAAAATCCAAGGTTTAAACCCGATTCCCAGCTGCTCCTTTAGAACGGGTTGCACGAGAGGTGGCTAGCTCTGGGGAGGGTTAAACCCGTACCGCTGGATAGTGGGACGTGCGGAACGTCAGGAGAACAGAACCAAGCAGAGCTAAGCATGTGCTGTGACTAATAAAAGATGACTTAGGGTGGGGCTGTCATGCGAGAAATCACCTCCCCATAGGGCCGCGGTACCTAAGAGAGTTCGGGAAAACAACATCTGACTCCCAGTGTTTACCCAGCTAAGGTGAATGTGGCTTCAGTTATCATGTTCATGCTTTTCCCAGCTGCCCTCCTGTTTGTGTAGGAAAGGGGTGCTGCCACAGGGAGTCTTTTGGGAAAGCCCCATACCTGCGAAGCCGGCAGCCCAGCCCCCAGCAAGACAGAAAAGCCCCCGCCCTCAGCCCTGGCCTGAGCAGAGATGCCCAGACATTTTCCATAGGCATTCCCAGCCCAACACTCCTCCCTTTCTTTTCCCCAGGGTTTGGCTGGGCGTGGAGGGAGGCTCCTGGCACAGGGCACCATCACTGGCACGACTACACTTTCCTCCGTGTTCCAGGACAGCACTGGCCTCTCACCAAATGCAGCTTCTCTTATTTTTCAAAGGATTGTTGGTGAGGATTGCATTTGTTTGTTGCTGGCTTAGAAGTAACACATGCAGGTTGCAAAAAGGAACTTAGATGAAAGAGAAACAAATGAAGAAGGAAATATCAACCATCCTTGTACTGGGTTGAATAGAGTCCCTGCAAAATTCATGTCCACCTAGAACCTGTGAATGGAAATAGGGTCATTGCAGATTTAAGCAAGTTAAGGTACAGTCATACCAGACTAGGGTGGGCCCTAAATCTAATATGACTGGTGTTCCTATAAGAATCAGGAAATGTGGACACAGACACACAGGGAGATCACCAAGTGATTGATGGAAGAGGCAGAGACTGAAGCGCTGCAGCTACAAGCCAAGGAATACCAAGGGTTGTTGGCGACCACCGGAAGCTGTGAAGAGGCGAGGAAAGAGCCTTTGGAGGGAGCATGGCCCTGCTGACACCTTGATTTCAGACTTTTAGGCTCCAGAACTGTGGGATACTAAATCTCTGTTGTTCTAGCCACCTGGTTTGTGGTACTTTGTTATGGCTGCCCTAGCAAACTAATACAACCCCAAATCTACTAACCAGAGAGAAACACTGTTCACTTTTTAATGTATGTCCTTCAATTCTTCCTATGGCTACATGCATCTTATGGGGAATGGATGGCCAGCCTTCTTCTGGGAAAATTCCAGTCATAGTTCTCCTAACTGACCTCAGGCATCCACTCCATTTCCAGAGAACTAAAAAGCTGGCAGAATACTGAGGAATACCCCCTGATCCCTCCCACCATACCCTGAAGCTCAGAGCCCAAGGCCCTAAAAAGCCCTGCTGTCACCTCCAGGTGACTGTACAAGTCATTCTGGGCAGGACTGTCCTAGTTGGTCTGAGTGGCAGATGCAGCCAGCAGGGCCTTCATGCCAATCACCCTCTCTACCCCTGTGTTCCAGGGCAGTGAAAGCCTCCCCTCCCCCATGGAACCTCTTTCCTTAACCCTCCCCCCAGCTCCAAAGGGAGAAACTGACTTCAGACTAAATGTCTTTCCTGGACAGATCACTAGCACCCGAGCTGTGTTTGTCATACACTAGCCATGTGCCCATTCACCTTGTTGGAAACCTTGACAAAGGTTTTGGCTCCTCCCTCTCCTTTTCCTTTTACTCCAACCATCCTCTCTAAATCTAAGGAAATGTCACATTCTGAAAACCTTCCCTGTGTAAGATTTCATAAAGTCATCCTCCTTCTACAGCTGCTCAGACAGAGGCTCCAGATCAAGGTCAACATCAACAGTGATAAATCATATTGATAGTATAATGTGATGAAAATGGCAGTTTATCTCTGTAATCTTCCTCCCCAAAACCATAACTCTAGTCTAATTGAGAGGAAAAAATTAGACAGATCCAAGTTGAGAGACAATCTACAAAATATCCAACCAGTGCACCTCAAAACTGTCGAGGTCATCAAAAACAAGGAAAGCCTGAGAAACTGTCACAGCCTAAGGAGACAGGTTGACTAAACGTAGTGTGGTATCCTGGATGGATCCTAGAACAAAAAAAGCCCATTCTATAAACACCAAGGCAATCTGAATAAAGTATGGTCTGCAGTTAATGATAATGTATCAATATTGGTTTATTAATTGTGACAAATGTACCATAGCATATAAGATGTTAATAATGGGGGAGTTGGGTGTGGTGATATATGGGAATTCTCTGGGCTATCTATGTAATTTTTCTGTACATCTAAAGCCATGCTAAGAAATTAAGTTAATTTTTAAAAACCTGTGTGAGATCTCTTACATAAGGCCACCTCTCCAAGATCAGGAGATGTAGCTGACCTGCCTAGTACATAGATATAAGCACAGAGAAAGAAGCAAAATGAGGAGGCAAAGGAATACGTTTCAAGTAAGGGAACAGGACAAAACCCCAGAAAAGGAACTAAGTGAAACAGAAATAAACAATCTACCTGACAAAGAGTTCAAACAAAAAGTCACAAGGATGCTCACTGATCTTGGAAGAAGAATGGATGAACTCAGCGAAAACTTCAACAAAGAATTGGAAAATATAAAAAAGAACCAATCAGAAATGAAGAATACAATAACAGAAATGAAAAATTCACTAGAGGGACTCAATAGCAGACTAGATGATACAGAAGAACAGATCAGCGAGCTTGATGAAAGACTAGAGGAGATCACCCAAGCTGAACAGATAAAAGAAAAAAAAATTAAAGAGAATGAGAATAGTTTAAGGAAACTCTGGGACAACATCAAGTGCACAAACATTTGTATTATAGGTGTCTCAGAAGGAGGAGAGACAAAGGGGTAGAGAATCTACTTGAAGAAATAAAAGGTGAAAACTTTCCTAACCTAAGGAAGGAAGCAGACATCCAGGTACAGGAAGCACAGAGAGCACCAAACAAGATAAACACAAAGAGGTCCAAACCAAGACACAGTGTAATTAAAATGTCGAAATTAAAGATAAAGAGAGAATCCTAGAAGCCACAAGACAAAGGCAACAAGTGACATACAAAGGAAATCCCATAGGGCTATCAGCTGACTTCTCAGCAGAAACCTTACAGGCTAGAAGGGAGTGGCACAATACATCTAAAGTGCTGAAAGGAAAAAACCTACTGCCAAGAATACTCTACCCAGCAAGGTTATCATTCAGAATGGATGGAGAGATAAAGAATTTCCCAGACAAGCAAAAATTAAAGAAGTTTATCACCAAGAAACTAGTTTTACAAGAAATGCTAAGGGAACTTACTTAAGTGGGAAAGAGAAGACCACAAACAGGAACATGAAAATTATTTTTAAAAAAGGGCAATAGAATCACTGGTAAAGGCAAAAAGGTAGCAGATCAACCACCTATGAAGATAATATGAAGGTCAAAAGACAAAAGTACTAAAATTACTTATTTCAATGACAGGGTAGTGGATACACACACACAAAAAGAGGTTAGATGCGACATCAAAACATAAAATTTGGGAGGAGGAGAGTAAAAGAGTAGAGCTTTTAGAAAGAGGTCAAACTAAAGAGACCATCAACTTAATATAGACTGTTATATAAGCAGGTTATTATATATGATCCTCATGGTAATCACAAACCAGAAACCTATAATAAATACACAAAAAATTCAGAGAAAGGAACCCAAACATAACACTAAAGAAAGCCATTAAACAACAAGGGAAGATAGCAAAAGAAGAAGAAAGGAACAGAGAGGAACTACTAAAACACCCAGAAAGAAAGTAACAAAATGGCGATAAGTACATACTTATCAATAGCTACTTTAAATGTCAATGGACTAAATGCTCCAGTCAAAGACATAGGGTGGCCGATTTGATAAAAACACAACACCTATATGTATGCTGCAGAGAAGAGACACACTTCGGACCTAAAAACACTCACAAACTGAAAGTGAAGGGATGGAAAAAGATACTCCATGTAAATGGTAATGAAAAGAAAGGTGGGGTAGCAATACTTAGACAAAATAGACTTTAGAATAAAAACTGTAAGATGAGACAAAGAAGGGTACTATATTATGATGAAGGGAACAATACAACAAGAGGGTATAACATTTGTAAATATCTATGCACTCAACATAGGAGCACCTAAATATATAAAGCAATTACTAACAGACATAAAAGGAGAAATAGACAGCAACACAATAATAGTAGGGGACTAACACTCCACTTACACCAATGGATAGATCATCCAAACAGAAGGTCAATAAGGAAACACTGGCCTTAAACAACACGTTAGACCAGATGGGCTTAGTGAATATACACAGAACCTTTCATCCAAAAACCACAGAACACATGTTCTTTTCAAATGCACATGGAACAGTCTCCAGGATTGATTACATATTAGATCACAAAACAAGCCTCAACAAATTTAAGAAGAGTGAAAAAATACCAAGCATCTTTTCTGACCACAAAGGTATGAAATTAGAAATCAACTACAGGAAGAAAATCAGGGAAGCCACAAATATGTGGAGATTACACAAAATGTTATTGAACAACAACTGGGTCAATGAGAAAATCAAAGGAGAAATCAAAAAATACCTGGAGACGAAAATAAAAATACGACATGCCAAAATTTATGGGAAACAGCAAAAGTGATTCTAAGAGGGAAGTTTATAGCAATATAGGCCTACCTCAACAAACAAGAAAAATCTCAAATAAACAATCTAACAGTGCACCTAGAGGAACTGGAAAAAGAAGAACAAACAAAGCCCCAAATCAGCAGAAGGAAAGAAATAATAAAAATCAGAGCCGAAAAAAATGAAATAGTGACTAAAAAAACAAAAAAAATAGGGCTGGCCCATGGCCAGGTGGTTAAATTTGTGCGTTCCGCTTTGGCGGCCCAGGGTTTTGCTGGTTCACATCCTGGGCGCGGACATGGCACTGCTCGTCAGGCCACGGTGAGGCAGCGTGTCACATGCCACAACTAGAGGGCCCCACAAGTCAAATATACAACTATATAGTGGGGGATTTGGGGATAAAAAAGCAGAAAAAAGAAAAAAGATTGGCAACCGTTATTAGCTCTGGTGCCAATCTTTAAAAAAAAGAAAGAAAAGAAAGAAAGAAAGAAAGAAAGGAAGGAAGGAAGGAAGGAAGGAAGGAAGGAAGGAAGGAAGGGAGGAAGGAAGGGAGGGAGGGAGGGAGGGAGGGAGGGAGGGAGGGAGGGAGGAAGGAAGGAAGGAAGGAAGGAGAAAGAAAGAAAGAAAGAAAGAAAGAAAGAAAGAAAGAAAGGAAGGAAGGAGGAAGGCAAGGGAGGAAAGGGAGGGAAGGGAGGGAGGGAGGAAGGGAAGAAGGGAGGAAGGGAGGAAGGGAGGAAGAGAGAGAGAGAGAGAAAGAGAGAAAGAAAGAAAGAAAGAAATGAAACCAAGAGCTAGTTCTTTGAAAAGATAAACAAAATTAACAAACCTTTAGGTAGACTCACCAAGAAAAAAAAGAGAGCATGCTTAAATAAATAAAATCAGAAATGAAAAGGGAGAAACTACAACAGACACCTCACAAATACAAAAGATTATAAGAGAAGACTATGAAAAGCTCTAGGCTGACAACTTGGATAATCTAGAAGAAATGGATAAATTCTTAGACTCATATAACCTTCCAAAACTGAATCAAGAAGAAATAGAGAATTTTGAATAGACCGATCCCCAGTAAGGAGATTGAAACAGCAATCAAAAACCTCCCCAAAAATAAAACTTCAGGACCAGACAGCTTCCCTGGTGAATTCTACCAAATATTCAAAGAAGACTTAATACCTGTCCTTCTCAAAATCTTCCAAAAAATTGAAAGGAAGGGGAAGCTTCCTATCTCACTCTACAAAGCCAACATGACCCTGATACCGAAACCAGACAAGGACAACACAAACAAAAGAAAATTATAGGCCAAGATCACTGATGAACATCGATGCAAAAATCTTCAACAAAATACGAGCAAATCAAATACAACAATATATTTAAAAAGATCATACACCATGATCAAGTGGGATTTATTCCAGGGATACAGGGATGGTTCAACATCCATAAATCAATGTGATACATCACATTAACAAAATGAAGCATAAAAATCACATGACCATCTCAATAGATGCAGAGAAAGCATTTGAGAAGATACAGCATTCATTTATGATAAAAACTCTGAGTAAAATGGGTATAGAAGGAAAGCACCTCAATATAATAAAGGCCATATATGACAAATTCATGGCTAATATCATTCTCAATGGAGAAAAACTGAAAGCTATCCCTCTAAGAACAGGAACCAGACAAGTATGCCCACTTCCACCACTCTTATTTAACATAGTATTGGAAGTCCCAGCCAGAGCAATCAGGCAAGAAAAAGAAATAAAAGGGATCCAAATTGGAAAGAAAGAAGTGAAACTGTCACTATTTGCAGAGGACATGATTTTATATATAGAAAATCCTGAAGAATCCACCAAAAAACTTTTAGAAATAATAAGTGAATACAGTAAATTTGCAGAATACAAAATCAACATACAAAAATAAGTTGCATTTCTATACACTAACAATGAAGTAGCAGAAAGAGAAATAAAGAATACAATCCCATTTATAATTGCAACAAAAAGAATAAAATACCTAGGAATAAACTTAACCAAAGAGGTGAAGTATCTGTACACTGAAAACTATAAAACATTGTTGAAAGAAATTGAAGAAGACACAAAGAAATGAAAAGATATTCTGTGCTCTTGGATTGGAATAATTAACATAGTTAAAATGTTCATACTTCCTAAAGCAATCTACAGATTCAATGCAATCCCTATCAAAGTTCCAATTACATTCTTCACAGAAATAGAACAAAGAATCCTAAAATTTATACGGAACAACAAAAAACCCCAAATAGCCAAAATAACCCTGAGAAAAACAACAAAGCTGGAGGTATCATAGTCCCTGATTTCAAAATATGCTAGAAAGCTATAGTAACCAAAACAGCATGGTACTGGCACAAAAACAGACACACTGATCAATGGGACAGAATGGAGAGCCCAGAAATAAACCCACACATCTATAGACAGCTAATTTTCAACAAGGGAGCCAAGAACACACAACGAAGAAAGGAAAGTCTCTTCAATATATGGTGTTGGGAAAACTGGACAGCCACATGCAAAAGAACGAAAGTAGACCATTATCTTACACCATGCACAAAAATCAACTCAAAATGGGTTAAAGACTTGAATGTAAGACCTGAAACCATGAAACTTCTAGAAGAAAACATAGGTAGTATGCTCTTTGACATGGGTCTTAGCAGCACATTTTCAAGTACCATGTCTGGCCGGGCAAGGGAAATGATTAAAAAAATAATCAAATGGGACTACATCAAAGTAAAAAGCTTATGCAGAATAAAGGAAACCATCAACAAAATGAAAAAACAACCTAACAAGAAGATATTTGCAAACCATATATCTGATAAGGGGTTAATATCCAAAATATATAAAATACTCATACATCTCAACAACAAAAAAACTAACAACCCAATTAAACAATGGGCAAAAGATCTGAACAGACATTTCTCCAAAGAAGATATACAGATGGCCAACAGACACATGAAAGGATATTCAACATCATTAACTATTAGGGAAATGAAAAATCAAAACTACAACGAGATATCATGTCACTCCCATCAGAATGGTTATAATTAACAAGACAGGAAACAGCAAGTGTTGGAGAGGATGTGGAGAGAAGGGAACTCTGGTACACTGCTGGTGGGAGTGCAAACTGGCGCAGCCACTATGGAAAACAGTATGGAGATTCCTCAGAAAATTAAGAATAGAACTACCATACCATCCAGCTATTCCACTGCTGGGTATTTATCCAAAGAACATGAAAACAGGCATGCATAAAGATACGTGCACCCCTATTTTCATTGCAACATTATTCACAATAGCCAAGACTTGAAGCAACCTAGGTGCCCATCAAGGGACAAATGGATAAAGAAGATGTGGTATACATACAACAAATACTACTCAGCCACAAGAAACGATGAAATCCAGCCATTTGTGACAACATGGATGGACCTTGAGGGTATTTTGCTAAGCAAAATAAGGCAGAGGGAGAAAGTCAAATACCATATGATCTCACTCACAAGTAGAAGATAAAAACAACATCAAACAAACAAATAGCAACAGAGATTGGATTATCGGTTACCAGAGGGGAATGGGGAGGAAGGAGGGCAAAAGGGGTGATTAGGCACATGGTGTGGTGATGGATTGGAATTAGTCTTTGGGTGGTGAACATGATGTAATCTACACAGGAATTGAAATATAATCATGTATACCTGAAATTTATATAAGGTTATAAACCAATGTTACTGCAATAAAAAATACATATATATGAAAACAAAAGACAAAAAACTGTGTGTGCATAGGGCAAGGAGCTGGTTGTGGATGAGGATGGCGGTAATCAAGCATCTTTAGCGTGGCACATCCCCTGCTGCCCGAAAAATCAAAACACCATTGACTCTGCCCACTCCCACCTCTCAACCACCAGCAAAGGTGTTCAGAATCCAAAGAACTAATGGCTCTCCCAGTAAGAGGGGAAGACATTTCCTTTCTTTTCTTGATTGTGTTTCAGAGAAGTGAAAACAAACCAACAACACGTTGGGCAATCACTGCGTTAAAATATTTTAATATATTGCCCTGTCACAATAATGTGGTCCTAGATTTTCCTTAACACTTTATCTACCACTATCTACCCTGCATAAGTCTCATGTTTTAGTCAAATTAGTCTAGAGCAGTGGTTCTCAAACTTTGCTATGCATTATAATCACCCGGCAGGCTTGTTAAACACGAATTGCTGAGATTCGCCCCCGAGTTTCTGATTCGTTAGGTATGGAGTAGGACCTGAGAATTTGTGTTTCTAACTAGTTCCCAGGTAAGGTTGGTGCTGCTGGTCCAGGAATTACTGTTTGAGGACCACTGGTCTAGAATTATCTACCTTACCTACACACTTTTTTCCTTCTTATCTCTGTGCCTTTGTGCACTTAGAGTCTCATCTGGAATACAATCAACATATTATGTACCAGCCATGCCAACAGATTCTTAGGCTACACCAGTGAAGAAAAGAAATAAAGTTCATATCCTCATGGAACTTACATTCTAGGAGTCAAACAAAAACAAACAAACAAGAGGATTACAGACTATGGAAAGTGCTGTGAAGGACATAAACAGGATGACATAACAAGCAATTCAGAGCAGGAGGTGTATGAACATTTCTCGGGTGCCTCATCACCATCCTTTCTCTCCAGTCCCCACTCGCCGCTACCATGAATTTCTCAGCAATGTTGCTTGGGTGGGACTGACCCTCACCCATAGCTCCAAAGGCGGACCCTGACTGGCTTAAGCCAATGAGCGCAGCAATGCTCTTGGCTCCAGTGGTGTAGTGGATGCTGTGGTGCCCAGTTCAGATGTCCTTTACCAGGCAGTGCACATATCCCTGAGCTACTGTGAGTATTGACTGCTAAGTCTCACAGCCGTCCTTTTTCTCTAGAGAACTGCCCTGGCTGATAGGAGCTGCCTTAACTGGGGGCAGTCCTCAGCCAATAAGTAATATGTGGGCACAAAAGACCACTTTGACTCCAAGGCCACATTGCCTCTGTGTGTAGTTTATGCTCCCTCTGTGAATTAGGCCAAAGCTAAAGTTGACCTGAGATTTTATAATTGCTCAGTATCTTCCCCTTCCTTAACCTGTTCCACTCTCTCCCTCACAGGTGTTTCCTCCCTTCCTTCCTTTCTCCCTCCCTCCCTCCCTTCTTTCCTCTCTCCCTCCCTTCCTGCCTTCCTCCCTTCTTTCCATTTTCCTTCCCTCCCTCCTTTCCTCCCTTTCTCTCTCTCTCTCTCTCTCTCTCTCTCTCTCTCTCTCTCTCTCTCGGTGTTTCTTGTCAAAATGCTGCACATTAGGTCTTCAGGGCTTATTCATCTTATAACTGAAAGTTTTTACCCTTGGACCGCTTTCCCCACCTCTCAGCCTCTGGCAACCACCATTCTATTCTCTGTTTCTATGAGTTCAACTTACTTAGATTCCACATATTCTCACTGCAAGTGATATAATGCAGTATTTGTCTTTCTCTGTCTGGCTTATTTCGCTTAACATAATGTCCTTTAGGTTCATCCATGTTGTCACAAATAACAGAGTAGTATGGACATTTTAATAATATTAATACTTCTAATCCATGAACAAGGAACATCTTTCCATTTATTTGTGTCTTCTTCAGTTTCTTTCATTAAAATTTTATAGTTTTTGGGGTACAGATCCTTCACCATGTTGGTTAAATTTATCCCTAAGTATTTTATTCTTTTTGAAGCTATTATAAATGGGAATGTTTTCTTAATGTCTTTTTCAGATAGTTCATTGTTAGTTCATAGAAACACAACTGATTTTTATGTTGATTTTGTATCCTGCAACTTTACTGAACCCACTTCTTAGTTTTAACAGATTTTTGGTAGTCTTTAGGGTTTTCTATATATAAGATCATATCATCTGCAAACAGAGGCACTTTTACTTCTTACTTTCCTATTTGGATGCCTTTTATTTCTTTTTCTTGCCTAACTGCTCTGCCTGGGACTTCTAGTACTATGTTGAATAGAAGTGGTGAGAGTGGGCATCCTTGTCTTGTTCCTAATCCTAGAGGAAAAGCTTTCAGCATTTCACTGTTGAGTATGATGTTAGCTGTGGGCTTGTCATATATAGCCTTTATTATGTTCAGGCACATTCCTTTATATCTAATTTATTGACAGTTTGTATCATGAAAGAACGTTGAATTTCTGCATCTATTGAGATGGTCATATGATTTTAATCCTTCATTCTGTTAATGCGCTATATCACATTTATTGGTTTGCATCTATTGAACCATGCTTGCATCCCAGGGATAAATCCCACTTGATCATGGTGTACAATCCTTTTAAGGTGCTGTTAAATTTGGTTTGCTGGTATTTCGTTGAGGATTTTTGCATCTATGTTCATCAGGGATTTTGGCCTCTAGTTTTGTTTTCTTGTAGTGTTCTTGTCTGGCTCATGGTAATGCTGACCTTGTGAAATGAGTTTGGAAGTATTCCCTCCACTTCAGTTTTTTGGCAGAGTTTGAGAAGGATTGGTATTAATTCTTTAAATGTTTGGTAGAATTTAGTAAAGTTATCTGGTCTTAGGCTTTTCTTTGTTGGGAGATTTTTGATTACTGATTCAATCTCCTTATTATTGGTCTGTTCAGATTTTCTGTTTCTTCTTGATTCAGTCTTGTTAGGTTGTATGTTTCTGGGAATGCATCCATTTCTTCTAGATTATCCAATTTGTTGGCATATAATTATTTGTAGCAGTTCTTATGATCCTTTGTATTTCTGTGCCATCAGTTGTAACATCTCCTCTTTCACTTCTGATTTTATTTGTCTTCTCCCTTTTTTTCTTGTTTAGTCTAGCTAAAGCTTTGTCAGTTTTGTTTACCTTTTTAAAAAACCAACTCTTAGTTTTGTTGATCTTTTGTATTGTTTTTCTGGTCTCGATTTCATTTATTTCTGCTCTGATCTTTGTTCTTTCTTTCTTTCTTCTAACTTTGAGCTTAGTGTGTTCTCCTTTTTCTAGTTCCTGGAGGTGTAAAGTTAAGTTGTTTATTTAAGATTTTTCTTTTTTCTTAATGCAGTCATTTATCACTAAGAACTTACCTCTTAGGACTGCTTTTGCTGCATCCCATAAGTTTTGATGTGTTGTGTTTTCATTTTTGTTTGTTTCAAGATATTTTTTGATATCCCTTTTGATTTCTTCTTTCACCCATTCGTTGTTCAGAAGTGTATTGTCTAATTTCCAAATATTTGTGAATTTTCCAGTTTTCTCCTGTTACTAATTTCTAGTTTCATACCATTGTGGTTGGAAAAGATACTTGATACCTCACAGGTGTTTCTTGAAGAGCACTTACCATGTGCACCTGAATCTCTACCTCAGACTCTGCTTCTGGAAAGAAGACATAAGACAAATAAGCACAAGACCCAAATCAGGACTATGGGGGCTATGTGTATTTGACTCAGTACTCAGACTTTGGATGAGTTGTTGACAGCCATTGGGGAGAAGAGAAGAATCAAGCCAACACTAAGGAAGTAGAGTGAAAAATAGAAAATAGATCTTGGTTATTTAGCTTAAGCTGTGGCTATGGTGTAATCTTAGGCCAGATCTATGACTAGTTACTTAGTTATGTGAGACAATAAATTCCCTTTTTATAATATAAGTTAATTTAAACTGGAATTTCCATTACTTAAGAGGAAAATCATCTTAGCTGATATATGGGGATCATGAGAGAAAGTAACTCTAAAGTGACATTTAGACTGAAATTTAGAGCATGAGAAAAAACCAGCCATGTAAAGAGGCAAGAAAGGAAAGAAGAGAGAATAACAAGTGCAGAGGCCATGCAGCAGGAAGAGTTTAGCAGCTGGAGCAACAGAGAGGAGGCCAGTGTGAGCAAGGTGGAACGAGGTAGGAAACAAGTTTGGGAGGGTGAACAGAGACATTATAGATGCAGTTTATGCAAGAAAGGTGAGTAGAACTCTAGTCAACAAACCCCTACTCACAGAAGAGGCTTTGTCTTAGCCTCAACAGATTGATGAGTAATTCTACATTTAGACAGTTTAGGTGAAAATATTATGTTTCTGGTATATATGTATCGTTTTTATGATTCCCAATTGAAAATTTTTTAATTAAGCAACTACCCATTACAGATACCAGGTCAGAGTGTTTTTACCCTATCTTATCATAGAGATATAGTATAATCTATTTAACCTTATTGATTGTTGCCAGTGTTTCCTATAATTAACAGTGCTGCAATGAATGACCTTGTACATACACCTTTGCACAGTTATTTGAGTAAGCCTCCCATTTGATGAACATAGAATTTGTGAATCACAGAGTATTCATATTTCCATTTTAAACAAATGTTGCCAAGTTGTTCCTGAAAATATATGCCAATATATATTCCATTTACAGAAAATCTCAATGGGCATTTTATCAATTAAAAAATACATTTTCTAATCAAATAGGCAAAACAGGCTTTAATTTGCATTTCTTCAATTATTGAAGAGTATTTTCATTTACCTATTGGCCATTTATAATTCTTCTATTATGAATTCCCAATTCATGTTTTTTTGTATCCTTCTGTTGAGTTCTTTATCTTTCTATTGACTTGTAAGAGGTCTTTGGAGAGTATGAATATCAGCCCTTTATTTGTCATACATCAACCAAATACTTTTCTCATTATCATAGGTCTTTGACTTTGTTTATGGTATGTTTTAGATTTTTGTGTAGTGAAAATTATCCTTTTAAAAAGTCCTCTAGGTTTTGTTTCATGCTTGGAAAAGCCTGTGTACTTAAGATTAGAAAGCCTCTTACCCATGTTTTCTCTAACATATTTATGGTTTAATCTTTTACTTTTAAATCCATTTGAATTAATTGTATGAGGAGTGAGGTAAGGATTCAGCTTAATTTCTTTTCCAGAAGCCTTGCCAGTTGTCCCAATGTAATTTATTGAATAATCTACATTTTTCCTACCAATTTGAAAAGAGCCTATTATCAAATACTAACTATTTTATATATTTGGGTCTATTTCTATGCTCACTGTTCAATTTCATTAATATATCTATTCTTACATCAGTACCAAACTGTTGTAATTACTACAACAAAATGCTTGCTTTATACCTGCCTTTTCTTGGCTCTTCTTATTGCCAAGTTTTAATGGTTATTTATTTGTTTTATCCCCCAAGTGACCTTAAGTTCTTTTAGAGCAGGAACTGTTGCTTGAGCATTTTTATAGCTTCAGCAGTTTGGCTGAGTAAGTATTTATTTTTCTTAGTAGCTTTCCATCCTACTCCCCGACCTCACAGTGAAGGCACAAAGTAATCATTCAGCAAACATTTATTACATTTTAAGTGTTACAGAAGCAAGAACAAGATGTTCCAAGATAAGAGATAGACCTCAAAAGAGTGAATTCACAAGAGGCTGAAGCAGATAGCCCTAATGGTAGTCATGAAAGACAACTGAGATGATAAACAGCCCCGATCAGAATGTCAGTCTGTTCACAACAGCACCAGTATTGTGGGTGCCGCTGAATCGGCCCTGGTGCTTGATCAAGTGCTCGCGTCAACAGATCTGGTCAACAGATGACTGAAGGAATAAATGCCTTTGTCATCCAAATCTGTAATGGCTGCATGGAGAACCGACCACCCATTGCCTCCTGTATTTCCTGAAGAACGGCTGTCACTATAAAGTGCTGTGACTTGGCATACACATAGCTAATCATCCTGTGGAGCTCCCCCCCTTCACAGTGGCCACCAGCATGTTGATGAATTGCCTCTGTTAGGAAGTGGTATATTTATTCCAATGATTCTGCCACAGACCACAAAGTTTTATTGGCATTGCCCTCAGAGCCTAAGGATAATCCACATGTAAGAGGATTTGGGAAAAAGCTGCCAGCTGAGAGTTAAACTCCCAAAACTAACACAGAATCATCACTTTCCAAAATTTGCATCTACGTTAAATTGTTAAAATTTCAGATTTCCAGTCACGTGGAGAGTCTGGTTTGGGAGGTTGGTGTGCGTTTGAATATGTGTGTCTAACAGGCTCCCTCGGTAATTATCAGTTTGGGAAACACTAACATAATGGATTGGATTAATGTAGGTAGAAATGGGTTATACAGGAGACTTAGGAATCACAGAATTAAGCTCATTAGGGTGTATCTTTAAAACTAGAGTAGAACTAAAGAAAACCAAACCTAATTATTTACACCGAGAATTATTTAAAAAATAAATTAAAAAACCTGTGCTGACACGAGATTATGTGTCAGACTGAAGCCTAAAAACATAAATCAGAAAAATATGTATTATTAAAATGAAAGAATGAATGAATACACAGACCAGCCAAAGCAAAATTTCAGCTCCCCTTTGATAAGAGAATTTCAGAAAAGTTCTGGCCATGGCAGGTGCTAGAATTCAGTATACAGCTGACCAGGATGACACTTTTAAAATATAAAACTCATCCGAATGCAGGTGTTTCAACATGGATTACTTTTAAAAAGGCTTATTAGTTTTAAGTCACACTATGTGGCACTGATTATAACTAAGTGTGTGACTTTGGGCAAGCTGCTTACCTCTGTGGGCCTGTTTCCTGCCTATAAAAATGAGGTTAGATGGTTTCTGAGTCCAGGCAATCTATAAGCTCACATAGGCCTCAAATTCTTTGGTTCTATGACATCACCATCTCTCACCTAAGGCACACACAGAGATCCCTGTTGCTGACATTGACCTGGAATCTCATGGCCTCACTTCTAGTCCTTCTCAAAGACAAGCACTGTGACCCAACCTGAGGCTTCAGGCAGGGGAGGCAAGCTGCCGCAGAACACTCCGGCTCCTCTAAGATCCTTGCCTGGCCTCTGAAGGGGTTTCAGGTCTGGGTTCCAGTGATATGCCTTGCTTCCAAATTATTCCTTTCTTTCCAATGGGCATTGTCCTTTAACTGCTGGTCAAGCAACGTGTCACTTAGCCAAGACCCCAAGGTCAAAGGTGAATATGATTTTCTATCATCTTTCAAGGATTTCTGTTCACCAATAGTTATCCAGGCAAAGACACTTGTCATTAAGAGTCCTAAAACAATGTTTCTACAAAAATGTGTCAAAAAAGTAATAAGAAAGAGAATTGTGTCCTTTAAAAAAGTAGATAGAGATAGGGACAAAGAGAGACAAAAAGATCTTTATAGGTTAGGGGGGTTAGAATTATGTATATATTAATCTAATATACAAAGAACTCTGAAAAACTGAGGAATAAATGACAAAAAATCTGATAGCAAAAGATACAAACAGAAAATTTACAGAAAAGACATAAAGCAATTCATAAACATGTAGAAATCTGTTCAACTTCAAAATAATGATAGAAATACAAATTAAACAATACTGAAATACCTTTTTTTCCAAGTTGTCAAAACTCAAAAACCTTGACAAAATGTTTTGCCGGCAAGGCCATGGGGAAGCAGTAACTCATACATTCCTGGTTTGCTGTTAGCGCCGTTGGGTGGATTCCAACTCCTAGGACCCCGTATCCAGCAGAGCGAAACCCTGTGCAGTCTTTGTGCACCATCTTCTCACCTTCCACCGCCACATCACACAGTGCTCTGCTGCTTAAATAGGGGTTTCATGGCCAATTATTTCAGAAGAGTGTGGCCAGATCCTTTTTCCTAGTCTGTCTTAGTCTAGAAGCTCTGCTGAAACCTGTCCACCATGGGTGACCCTGCTGGTAATTGAAATCCTGGTGGCATAGCTTTCAGCATCAAACCCACATGTAGCCACCACAGTATGACAACTGACAGACAGGTGGTGTGGTTCCCTGAGCGGGAAACGAAGCTGGGCCACGGCAGTGAGAGCACTGAATCTTTTTTTTTTTTGAGGAAGATTAGCCCCGAGCTAACATCTGCTGCCAATCCTCCTCTTTTTGCTGAGGAAGGCTGGCCCTGAGCTCAGATCTGCACCCATCTTCCTCTACTTCATATGCAGGACACCTACCACAGCATGGCTTGCCATGCCGTGCCATGTCCGCACCCGGGATCTGAACTGGCGAACCCCAAGCCACCGAAGCAGAACGTGTGCACTTAACCGCTGCGCCACCAGGCCAGCCCCAGAACACTGAATCTTAACCACTAGACCACCAGGACTGGCTATATTCCTGGTAGAAAGGCACAATGGTACAATTCTTATAGAGGGAAATTTGATAATATCTAACTAAACTACATATATGTTTAACTTCTGACCCAGCAAACTCACTTTTATGACTTTACCTTAAAACTATATCTCTACCATTGGAAAAGATATATCAGCAAACGTATTCATAGTAGCAATATTTGTAATTGCAAAATTTTGGCAGGAAACCTAAATTCTCATCCATAGGAGAGTAGTTGAATGAACGGTGGCACCTCCATTCAATGGAGTCTGCATCCCTGTAAAGAAGAATGAGGAAGACCTCCATGAAATGAGATGGAGTGAGTTACAGAATATAGAGGTAGGTGAAAAAGTGAAGTGCAAAGAATATAGACAGTATGCTACCTTTTGTGTAAGAAAATAAAGGTGAAATAAGAAAATCTACATGTATCTACTTATTTTGCAAAAAAAACACAGCAAGAGTAATCAAGAAATGAATGAGTTTGTTTATCCACAGGACAGGGGTAAAAACAAGGTATAAAAGATAAAGGGAAGAGTGAGAGTTCTTGGAATACATTTTTTAGGTATCATTTTGGCTTTTGGAAGTGTGTCGCTGTTTTATTTACTCAAAAACATGAAGTTAAACCAACAAGAATGGAGGTGGATGAGAAATCTAAAATGGAATATGAACAGAAACAAAATAAAAACCTTACTATATTTCAAATAAGCAATATAAATACACTGAAGAAAAATAAATCCAAATAACTTTTGAACATAATACTTTGCTTCTATAACCTTGATCTAATGACAAAAAGAATAACAAACAAATATTGAACTCTACTTTAGTATATTCCTTTTTCTCAGTAGTATGGATATATAATTCCGAAATTCTGTGTTGAAGAATTAAGCAAATGAATAAATATTTTGATGACCTTGGGCACCAGGTTTCTTGATTTTGGAGAAGAAATACAAATATGGAGGGGGTATGCTAGGAACAATCCTGTGTTGTTAGATTGAAATCAGATATAGTAGGAATTTATAGTTTTCAATATATATAATATAGAAATAGATGTATGGGTTTCTTAGCTCTTGGTAAAAGAGCCTAGAAGCTTTGATACTCAACAACATCCAAATCTTGGTTTCTAAATACCATTCCCCACTGAAAGGAACCGGGAGTCCCTGGAGAAATGGCTGATCACAGGACTGAGGCAGAGAAAACACAAGATGAATCTAAACTATCTTGTGTCAGAAAGTAAACAAGTGCTCAGAAAAGATGAGGACGTGTCAAAAGAACATAAGGACCAGCTTAAAGGTGCTTCTGCTGGTCAAATCTGAGACAATTCAAGCATCAAAATCAATAATTGTAGTAATGACTAATAACTCATTGAACAAAAATAAGAATCCATTAGTCCATGCTGATAATTAATGATGCCAGTAAGTGCTCCCTTACAACAGAATGCCAACTAACAAATGCAGAAAAAATGGAATTAGAAAATCAACATTTTGCAACCATCATAGTAATAATCGATTCAGGTAAGAATCATTAAGAATAACAAAAGTAGTAGATAAAAGCTGTGTGAGAAACAGTTTATTTACATAATCTCAAAACATCGCACCACTAATTATTCGTTAATTACCAAGGGAAAAGTAGTAACTTTGCAGTAGAGAAATCTGGCAGACACCACCTTAAACAAGTGATCCAAGTTAACATCATCGATAGTGGGTCACGCTGACCTCAAGAGGTTCCTCACAGAGTGCACTGCGAAGGACACGGTATCACTTACGTAGGATTCCTGCCCAAAAGGCATAACCTGAATCTAATCATGAGGGAACATCAGACAAACCCAAACTGAGGGTTATTCTGGGAACTATATGGCCTGTACGCTTCAAGAAAATGTCAATGACATAAAAGGCAGAGGAAGCTGAAGAATCATTCCAGATTATGCAAACTAAAAAGCCATATAAGTAAATGTAATCTTCGATCCTGTATTGGATTTTGGGCTAGAAAAGCAAAATTGCTAAACAGGACACAAGATGAAATTTGAATAAGGGTATAGATTAGATGAGAGCATTGTGTCAATTTCAAAATCCCCTGATTTGATAACTGAACTGTGGTTTTGTAACTGAATATCCTTATTCTAAGGAAATATGCATGGAAATATACACTGAAGTACAGAGGTATGAATAATCTCAAGTAATTCAGAGAATGATAGAGCAAATAGGATAAAATGTTAACCATTGGTGAGTCTGTAAAGGGTGTATGGAGGATTTTTTATACTATTCCTACAATTATTCTGTAAGTTTGAAATTATTTCAAAATAAAAAGTTTTTAAAAAGTAAGAAAGAAAAATCCCCCCAATATCCCCCTGCCCAACATCCGAAACTGCCAGGTATTCTTTCTGGCTTTTGTGTGGAACTTGACAGTTACTGATTGGGTCACAGGAAAGCCCTGAAACCCAAAGGCAACCTCAGGCAAGAACCCGTCATTAAGAATTCTAGTCTCCTACCTGAAACCCTCAGGCCTCTGTCCAGGAGGTCACCAGTTGGCCCACTAACGTGTGATCCTCACAGAAGGGAAGCGAGAGTGTTGAACGGCCAACTCATAGCCATGACCCCAAACTATTCATGACTTTGCTCTATTACAAAAGACAGCAGGTAAAGTAATTTTTTAAAAAGACAATCCCAAGAGTCTTCTGTGCACGTGGCCAAGCTTGTGTTCTAGTTAGAAATCTCAGGGGGCTTACATGAAGTTCCCCATAGAGTACAGACTGGATTACAGAGGCAGAACTAGGCTTGTGTCCCTGTGTTGTAACTTAATAGCTACTTAGTTTTCTAAGCCTCAGTTTCCTCACCTGTCAAATGGACATAATTGTGCCTACATCATACAACTGTGGAAAAGACGAAATAAAATTATATATGTATATATATATATATATATATATAAATACATGTGTATTGCACCTAAATTATGTTCAATATGTATTTTTTTCTTTTCCTTTCCCACAAATGACAAGAATGTGCCTGATAGTATAAATATCTTTAGGAGTGTGGCCAATATTCAAATATGGAAAGTAAATTTAAAAAAATTCCAAATGAATGAGTGGTAAACAGATTAGTTAACTCTAATCAAGAAGTAAACTAGCCAGAGCTGGAGGCTCAAATCAGAAGAAAGAATTGGATAATGGTCTAATTTGAAACCAGAAGGTCAGCTATGAAAATAACCCCATTTGAAAACAACAAAGGAGTCTTTTGTTATCACCGTGACTATGAAAAAGGTGCTCAGCATCTCCTCAGTGCACAGTTGGGGCCCTGGGCATTCAGACCTTACAACCATAGCCGAGCCAAAACTCTTGGCCAAAAACAACCCCAACTTGCTTGAGATGGTAAAAGCTATCTGTCAACTCTGGAATGTTCAGAATTAAATATAGAGATGATGAAATAAACCAAACCATGCTATGAATAATTTGATCATATATTTAGGAGTAATCTGTGTCTATTTTAAGAATTTGGAATGTTAAAGAGATTTTAGGAAATTTGATATATTTGGCCTTTGATTCTAATTTAAAATGTATAATTGAGTAATTTATTTTAGACTTAGATTTTCAGTTGAAAGATAAAGAGAATTATGCAAAATTTTTAAACAAAATCGGCATGCATATGATTAACTTGATTTGGACCACATTCATTAATTTAATTAGATTTATTAGAGTGGGAAGGCATTGGTAGGTCAGTTAGGCAATAGAAGTGCTTTACAAAATCAGATATATTCAATTTACAAATGCAGTCTAACATGTTCCAGGGAATTTTATAAATTAAGATGTGAAAAGATTGTTTCAGGGAATTTGGTCAGTTCAGCTAGTCAATCAAACTGTAATCAGATAACTCACCAGATTTTTTATATTTATTTATAAAATAAGAATTGTAATTCGAACTTGAAAGCTTAAAGAAAACTAGATTGATTTTTACTTTTTAACTTTTCTAAATTGAATATTAAGTTTAAACTCTCAAGGTTTAAATTGTATTTTGTATCCACAAAAACATATAGCACAGATACTAAATAATTCACCTTGACAGTACCAATTTTTAGGTCAATGACCACTTAGATTTCTACTGTATTTTGTTTCCTAGGAGTGCTAGATACAGAAAATGGAATTTACTCAATTTTGAATTAAATATTTTGAAACTATTTTAAACCTCAGGAGATGAAAAAATGAACAGGAGGAAAAAAAATCCATGAAAGGATCATAATGATGATGAGGATAGCACAAACTTATTTTGTTTTTGTGTTTAGTGAGTAGCTGGCACAGCTCTAAATGTTTTACAGATACTACTCATTAAAACCTCCTAAAACCCCACGAAATTTTAGAGGTATAAGAACAGCATAGGAGAAAAAAGAAACTGCTGTGCGGGTCACCACAATCTAGGAAAAATTCTTATCTTGGCATGTCAATGTCTTCTAAACAACCAAATGTTGAGGAAAGACTGCAGAGTTATTTAGAAGTGAGAGTCGATACAACTGATTGGAAATCAGACATTAAGGAAAAGGGGGTGTCTTCTCCCAGGTCCTCAAAAAGCAAAGCCTAGGCCAGAGTTAAGGTCATTACAATTTATTTGGTAGATGGAATCCCAAGGAAGTGAGAGAGAGGAAAAAGTGAAGCGGTCAAGGACAGGTGTGCCATAACGCCCTGTGTTGCATTGCCACCTTGGCTCCTGTTCATGACAGGAAGCAGAGAGACAGTGGGTCACTTGGGAGGTGTGTCCACGGAGCACACAAGACTCCTTAGAAGGGCTACAAAGAGCAAACATCACCTGAAGTAATCCACAAAAGAGAGAAAGGAGAGGGGCTTTATCTCACAAGTTACTGCCTATCTTCCATCTACCAAGACAAAGAACCCTAAGGAAGGAGTGAGTGGAGTGGTAGAAGGTGGTGAGACTTACACTTGGAATGTGTTTAATTGGCTCTTATGAGATGCCCAGATGGAAATCTCCAATAGGCAGATGAATGTAGTTGGAGTCTGGAGCTCAAGAGAGAGAAAGCCAGGTTATCAAAGGCTGGAGAGTGGGCACACAGTGTGTGCTAGGCTGGGCCATTCAGAACCTCCCACTAGGAATGAAGCACTCGTCCTCCTGGCTGCCAGGACTGTTGCCCGTTGGTGGCTCATGGCCATATCCCTCTTTAAGAATTACCCTTTATCAAAGGAAGCTGCCTTGTCCAAGTTTATGCACTTGCCCCGTGCATCCAATGACTGCTTGACATGAGGTTGCAAATACCTGTCCCCTTTGCCTCAATGCAAATCATCTCTGAAAGGCCATCCAAGCTCTCGGGTTCCCTAGAATTGGGTGATGCCACTGTTGCATCTACACTGCTACTCTTCCCTCTGCCAGTCCTGCTGCGATGAGAATGAGGGAGAAGGAGAGGATGGATGTGAATGCAGGTAAAGTTATTTTCAGTGTAAGGAAGGTTAGGTCACTCGCTGAGAGTAAGATGTACTGGAGACAGGGGAGCTGGAAGCCTGAAGACAGTAGAGACATTAGAAATAAGCACTGGGGACAACGGCAGGGAGAGTCACCTGGCAGAATGCCACAGAATTGCTGAGCAGTGATGAGGGACAGGTTGAGAATGAGGTCACCAGGAATTTATAGTGGCAATCATCATAGTACTAAACATGGTATGTTATAATTATTCACAGACCTCTCTCAGCACAAGCTGAGAGCCTGACAAGCTGGAGGATCCAGGAAATGTTGACTGAATGAATGCACCCAGTTTCAGTGAGCCCTCCAGTTAAAGGGCCACATCTCCTCCACCATCACAGTTTCATCAACTAAAACTATATGACAGCTATCTTGGGTCTATCTCTCTCACATTTTCAGTCTAAAGAAATGTTGAGGTGGAAAATGCACCTTTCTCTGCTTTTGTACAAGTTTACTGCATGTTATATATCTATGCTTTGTAATGGCTGTATGCATTTAGTAGTTTTCCAAAGATCACTGGGCAGGGCAGAGCTCGAGCTAACTCGGATCACCTGACTCCCATTCCACATACTGTGCTATGAGACGTGCTGTGAAAAACTGTCAAGGCGTTCTAGATGATTCAATATTTATATTATAGACTATCTATAATATAATATAATATCTATATTTATAGACTGTCAATATTTCCTCCCTCCCTCCTTCCCCTTCTCCCTCTTTCCCTCCCTCCATCTTGCCTTCCTGAGCATGGTGGAACTCTTGGAATCGTTTCCAACCTCCCTACTAGGCTGTCCCCCAGCTTCATTATGTTCAGCCCTCATTTGCACATGCTCTTGACACCTGGTGTTTGGTGGCAGAAATGGCTGATAAAATTCCACACTGATTAATTTCGTGTTTAATCTAACTGATACCTCTGTAGCCTTTGCCAATAACCTTTTTGAACAAAAACTGCAAAGGCTCATTCCAAACCCGATCAAAGAGGTATGCATGACTCACGGCCACTAAATAAACATTGATGCCTGATGGCAGTAATATGGCTATTTATATTCAGAGCCTGATTTAACCAGTGGCATTCCTGTAATAAGATAATAAGCATGAGCTGTTTACTAGAAAAAAAGGAGAGTCTGTGGTGCTGGTGTTCAATAAAATCTCTTAACAGGCAAATGAGTCTCTGAAATTGGTTGGCAAATACACCCAGAATGAGATGTGCTAATTAGTTGCTGTTACTGATTTTCTAAAATAAAGAGTTTAAACTTAAATTAGCTCTGAAATTTAGTACAATAAAAAATACTGAATATATAATATCATGTTGAGAGTCTTATAGATTATGCCTAATACATGGCCAGCAATACAATTAAGAAAAAAGGACTCTGCACCTAAATCATTAGATTTTAAACAGAGACTGTCGATGAAGAGGTTTTGTATGTGGAGAATTATAAGCATAGATATTTGAATCTGAGGTTCAAATTTTTTTGTATTTGGAGAATACTTATAGGTGATCCTCTTGGCTAAACTGGTAGAGATCCATTACTATCAGCACTTTAATTTTAAAATAGAAAGAGCAAAAGAATGCAAGAATTATCTTAATAGAATCAGCATACCCTTTAAAAATAGATTAACCCATTCGAAACCAAGATCCCAGAGGTCCTAGGTAAGCAGGTAGGAGACAGTTGTCTGGATTCAGAAATAAATGATGAAAGCGTCAAGCTTGTGAAGCCTCTCCCAACACCTTCCAGCACTTTCTCCTCCCCTGACGTAAGAGCAGCAGGTGCATTGCGCTTGCTTCCTTTCTCCTTCTGCTACCCCTCCACACAGCCCCTTCCAGCTGCTACACACGTCTTCGCACCTCCACCGACACTGCTTCCTTCGCCCAGTTGGAAGGGACTGCCTCTCTGGGCACTTGCAACCTTAAATAGTGAGATGATCTCAGGGGACATCCAAATATTTTTTTTTAAAAAAAAGCAAATATTACATATAAAAAGATATGGCCAAGTCATGAGAGGATTCATGTTGTGTCTCTGTCATTTTTTTAAAAAAACAGGTTTGAATTCAAGAACCTGTTGTCTGAATTTAGCTGTTTGACATGTTTGTTTTCCCACAGCAAATGGTCATTCTTCTTTTCAAGCCAGCTAGATGGGTAAATGTCAGTGCTGTAGCCCCAAAGTAGTAAGGTTCCTAACAATAGCAAAGAGTTTATTCATTCATTTGGGTTCTATTTATCTATAGCTAAACAGACCAAGTTTGATTTTTTATTTGTTTTAATTAAGATGTTCAGTCTTTATCAGAGTCTTTAGTCACCAGGGGTAATTGATCATGTACATCTTGGTTTCCATCTCACAGTGCAGCCCCCAGCTCAGGTAGCAACCTTTCCCGCTATCACTGAAATCTAGGATTGTGGGGAACACTCTCACATAGCCTAGCAAAGAACTGAAATTATAAACAGAACCCTGAGGCATGAACATATGGTCTTCCCTATATTTGTCAATAGTATTAATTAAGGTTCTCTTGAAACCAACTCTGGCTAGCTTAAGACAAGGGGCAATTTACTTGAAAGGATGTTAGTACTCTTACAAAATATAAGGAAGACTTGGACAGCCACGCCTCAGAAGTGCAAGAACCACAGCAGTTCCAGAGACATAAAAACAAGAGTTTCTGGGCTTATTCTGCTATTTTTGCAGCTCAACAACTAATATCTCCTGGTTCCTTTGTTTCTTTTTTTAAGATTCCATATTCTTAGACAAGAAAATCTGGTTGGTCCAGTTTGGCTCAAACAAATGACCTAAACAAATCAGTTACGACTAACAGAAGGGGGGGGTCGGGGCACGTGGTATGGACGTGGCTTCTGTGGCGGTCCCCAGAGACTGGAGGATGGTTGTCAGCTGGGGAACAAACCCAAGGGGCCGTAAACCAGTGCTCCTCTAAGTGCCAGTCCCCAAAACAATTTGATGCCAGTCCAGGAGGGGGTAAGGAGCACGCACCAGAATGTAAATCAACACACTGGTTACTTTTGAGAAAGTCTCACTATTTAAAAAAATGTCAGCCAGCCTAAAGAGTGTGCTTAGTGTCAAAGTGGGTTTACATTCTGGGTCAGTACTTCTTACCTCCTGGCGGACCAGGAGCAAACAGTTTGCTGACGGGCAACTGCCTGTGGACCACCCCTTGAGTAGCAGTCTCTTCTCTTCAGCCCTGTCTGATTTTATAGGACTGGTACCAGAGGAATCGAGAACGTAGACTGTGAAGTCATCTGGGTTTTAGTTCCTGCTGTGCTTCATAGCTGAATGAAAAAGAGATGTTATTGGTTTATGAAACAGGAAAGTATAATAGTGAGGGAGGTACCACATACATCTGAATCTGGGGCTCAAATGAAGAAAGAGAAGCCTTCTCTTTTCCAGCAATCAGAATTGGATTACGTGGCATATAAAGACTCTAACTGGCCCTACTTAGGTCATGCTCCCAACCCTCAGCCCAATCACTGTCAAAAAAGACATTAAGTTTCATGATGGGCCAGGCTTGGGTCATGTGCTTGGGAGTAGGCAGGGCGCTATGACTAACGGATTGACAGGCCTGTCAAATAAACCCTTTCTGTCTTGTTCGGTCATATCTCTGGTGCCTAGCACATAACAGGTGCCCCCCAAATTAGGTAAATCAGTGATTAGGGAAGGGGTAGTATGCAGCCTCTCCAGTCAAAAGAGCGGGCAGACAAAAACAATACAATGCCATGATAAATGCCTACATCATCTGGTTGTTGAGATTAAATAAGAATGTGATGCACATGGGACAGGGCCTGGCACATAGTGGCACTTTCTCTGCGATTTAGATCAGGTCAATATGGGAGCCCATATTTTCTGTGCAGTGACTTGCACATAGCAGGTACCCAGGTTTTTTGATTGACTGAGTAAGCTAATAAGTGAACTCATGAATGACAATGAGCAATCTGGATCTCATATCTTCCTTTGGAAAATAGTCTTCATCCTATTGCAATTTTGATTTTGTCTAAAGTTTTTCTATGAACAACCAGACAAGAATCGTACAATCAACAGAGCAAGAGTAAATGGGCACTAAATTACAACTGGGGCATTTTAGTTAAAGACCTATGTTAGGAAAACCTTCTGGAGTCTGGAAAACCAATTTTCTTTGATGAAACTTACAGAAAACAGGCTGGTTTTTATTACTATTCTTCCTAGTGGAAGAAAAGGGACAGATGACTTTTAAGAGTCCTTGCCCACTGACTGGCAGCATTTGAATGTCACATTCCGGTCCAAGGGAGGACAAAGAAAGGAGGACAGGAGCAGGAGACACAATGTCAGAATGTTTGGCCTGGAAGTGTCCACAGAGCTCACCTAGTCTAACCCCCTCTTTTTGCTGAAGAGGGAACTGGGGCCTGAGGAGATGAAGTGGCTTGTCTAAGGGTCACAGCTGGTAAGAGGCAGAGCTGAGTCCAAATCTTTTTAGTCATGACCAGTATTTGTCCTCCACACCACACCACAGGCAGTGATGACTCACCGTGCACCGGTAGTGCCCCTGTCACCACTGTAAGGTGGACAGGGCGGCATGTGAGGAATCATAATGCCTCAGTGAGAAACTAGGAAAGACCCTTGTGGGGTGAAGGGTCAAAGGGTGGGGGGTAGCATGCCCCAAAAGACAATCTGACTCCACTTTTGGTCACAACCCCCGTGTATTGCTAACCCACACCTTCCCACCTGCCACATGAAGAAAATCCAAAACATGTACAATATTTTTTTTTAAATGTTACATGTGTCAAGCAATTTAAGCAAATAACAAATTAGGCTATTTTATGAACACTTCATTTTTTAAAATAAAATTCAGGACACTTGAATCCGACAGAGGATATTTGAGCCTCTTTCAGTAGGAAAAACATACATTCAGGTGCTGAAATGTTGACTGTGTGGGTTTCTCAGGAGAACAGGCAGCTTATTTGCAACTGGGACAAATCTAGGACATGTGCTCACTTAGAGGGTCTGGGTATCAGTCGTGTGGCAGACTACTAGTTACCCACCGATAGCAGTTCCGCCCTTCTTCCCTGGCAGAGCTCCTCTATTGCCGGGAGTGAAGGATTCCCAGCTTAAATTTTTTTTATGATTTACGTGAGATGCAAGTAAAAGTCATTGAGGCTTTCTAGAAGCCGCTTTAAAGGGACTGACTCAGCTGGCAGGCCCGTTCTGTCCTCCCTCTTTCTACATCTCCCAGATGCTGATCAGATGACTGAAGCTCCAGAAACCATACTTTAAACATGGGATGAGGATCTGTCCTGGGGATGGTGGAATGGCGAGCAGCAAAGAGCTTGGGTCCCCAAAACCTCCTGGGCCCACCGCAGCAGGCCTGCACTGCCCACTTCTGGATGTCTTATTAGATAGAGGAAAATAAAGCCCTGTCATACTTAAACCAATTTTCAGATCAGCCAAGTTCTGTTCCTGACTGATGCGAACTCATGGTACAGGCTTGGCAAAGTAAGTTCTTTAGCCCCTTCGTGCCTGTTTCTTCCTCCTTAAAATTGAGTAAGAGTACTAGCCACCATGAAAGAACACAGAATACAGTGTTTTAAAATTCCATTGACTGAAGCCTTAGAAATTTTTTGGAGGAAGTTCAAAGGAGTGAGGGGGGTGAACACATGGGTATCTGAACTCCACAATCGATCAACAGAACAGTTTCTCTTCTATTTAATTTTTATATTCAGTTTCCAAGTAGGATTTCATTTGGATGGAAAAAAAAGAATTTAATGGCTAAAATAATTTGAAAATCTCTGGCCTGGATAAACGCTTAGTCCTTCATATGTGAGAAGGACACCGGGTCATACCACTGCTCCTGAGATGAAATTTTTCCAACATTGCCAATGGATCTCATGATGCTGGTTGGAGCTTTCTTGGGACCAATATCCTACACTTGTAGACCGGCCTAAGGGAGCAGTCTGGGGCCTCCAAGCAGCGTAGGCCACCCCGGTCCACACAGGAATAAAACCACTCAGCCCCTCTGCCTTCACACCGTGGTCTAACCCCCTGAAGAATAACTAATGAGTCTGAGGTGTTACATAGAGAAGGGAGGAATCTGAGGAACCCTGTCCATTAGGAAGGTGTCTCATCCATCAGTGGCTCCCATGGCCCTGACCTCTCTGACCCGTCAGACTCCCTGGACTGACTTACCCAAGGGTTCAGCAGCCTTTCACATGAGAGAAAGTCCCCATCTGAGATTAAAAAAAAGAAAGAAAAAAAAAACGTCCTGGGACTTTTACAAAACCTTGACTTCTAATCATCTATCTCTTAGCAGAACATCTCACCTGGGCTCTGAGGGATGAGCTAAACCACAAAGATCTTGGGACCTTGGAAATTAGCCATTGTCTGGCTGAACCCCAATGCCTTTGCATCCACAGGTATAGCCTCAGATCCCAAGAAAATGATACAACCAGGGCCCTTTCATTATACAAGCCTCCCCTGCATGCAAGGCCACCTCAGATAAGAAACAGCTGAGGGCTGAGGCTGGTACCCTGGAGCAATCCCAGACCCTGACTCCAAATTCTCCTTCCTAACCAACTTGATCTCAACTTTGGCTTGCCGATCACGCTGCAGCTTGTTCAGCTCAAGTCCTTGGCTCTGTTTCTATGAGCGTGACCACTGTCTGTCTGTTCCTCTCACTTTGTTGGGGTCACGTCCCATTGCTGAGCCCCAAATCCCTTGTGAGCCCTTGCCTTTAACCCCTGCTCACTCTGCAGGCTATCTCCAACCTACATATGTGCCCGTTCTGACCACTCCTAGCTGCCAAAATCCAGACTCTTCTGGGGATAGTCAGACTGTCTGCCTTTTTTGTTTTTTATGTTCTCAAACATCTCTACACAAACAGCTCATTCAAATAGATCATGAAAGTAGACTATATTCTGTTTGCATTGCATGTTACCTCTTTCCTTTTCAACTCTGCTCTCCCACCCAATGTGGCTTCTGCAAATACATCCTTCTGAGTGAGTTTTTATATAATGAGAGAAATAAAAGAGGAAAAGTGACACTAAAAATAAGGGGAAGGTGTCTAGAGAGTAATTATGAAGAGAAGATGGAAGGTCTCTGATTCCTATCAGATTCAGGGAGGTTGATGGGAGTACTAGATATTGTCTCTCAGCCCTCAGCATCTATTTCTGCCTCTTTCTATGCTCCCCTTTGGATCATAGGGGCTGAAAGTCTTAAAACCATATTTTCCCAACTCCCTTTCTGCTGGGGTTTTAGATGAGATTTATCTTCTGCCAATAAAATGTGCTCAAGTGCTATCTGGCCATGCAAAAGGGAAGTGGAGGGCATTCTTTCTGGGGCAGTGGTGACTGATGAGCATGCGCCCTCAAACATGAGCTTTTGCAGTGGCCATACTCCATGTTACACTGTCTGATGACCTGCCTCATGGGTTTTGGGCAGCTATCAGGCTGGCAGCAGTTTCCTGCCCTCTGGGTAATAGTAGAAAGCAGATGGAAGGGAGAAAGAAGTCTTCTTGGATTAAGTAAGGTGGATTGAGCCACTCCCCTTAGCTGGAAGAGCTCCAGCTTCTTACCCCCGCATCCTCTCCCCCCCCAAAATAGGGTCAAATAACGGAGACACTGTTCCTTATAAATGCTCTTCAAAATGTAATACTGTTGGAATGACTACTGTTTGCAGGATACAAGACTGGTTCAATGTTCAAAAAATCAATCAATGTAATCTACCATATTAATAAACTAAAGAGGAAACATCACATGATTGCAGAAAATCACATGTAGAAGAAAAAGCATTTGATAATATTCCACACCCATTCATGATAAAAAAAAAAAAAAAAACCTCTCAGAAAACTAAGAATAGCAGGAAACTTGACAAGAACATCTACAAAAAAACCTATGCCTACCTTTATTTAATCCTAAAAGACTGAATGCTCTTCCCCTAAGATCAGGGGCACGGTAAGCATGTCTGCCAGGACGTCTTCTCTCACCACTGCTATTCAACCATGATCTAGCCAGCTCAATAAGGCAAGAAAAGGCATACAGACAAGAAAGGAAGAACTAAAACTGTCCTTCTTTGCAGACGTAGATTTTCCACATGGAAATCCCAAGGAATCTTAAAAAACATTCCCTGAAACTAGTAAGTGAGTTCAGCAAGGTCGCTGATACAAGATCAACATACAAAAATCAATTGTAACAATAGAAAAATTAATTGTATTTCTATATTCTAACAGTGAATACATGGAGACAAATGAAAAATACAATATCATTTATAATCACTCAAAAACATACAGCAATGGAGTGACTGCTGTTCACAGGTCTCTCGGCTGCTAGAGAGCCCCGTCCCCTGATAAGATGCCTCTCCACCCTGACTCTAGTGAAGAGGTCAGGAAACCTTGAGTAAGGTTGGAGGTATTAATTTCGGGCAGTTAATTACATTCTTTCAGCATCCGTCTCCCTGCAGTTTTCACTGGGCAAATCCTTCAGGAGGACATCCCCATTAGCTATTCATTTTCCTTTCGCACTGACTGGAGAATGAAGTGACTGTTGGCTGTGTCACACAACTCGTCGAAATTCACCCCTGGGTGCAGTGATCCTCAAATAATTACCAAATGTAGTTCAGGTAACTGAATTAGTGAATTACATTGGCTCCTTTGAGATGAAAGACTCTTTAGGAATGTGAAATACTTTGGCTCTTTGTTATTAATAACCTGAACAATGAAAGGACCCAAAGTAGTATTCAATATGCTCCAGGAATGGGATGACTAAAATTAAAGAATACAATTGATTTTCATTTTCCATACTTTTCATTTTCTATCCCTTTCATTTCAATAGTCAGGACTGAGCCTGACAAGTCATCAAATCCCCTCTGATGTTAATAAGGCATCAATGATAGAGAAAAATTCAGCCGAAGTATGGCAAGTAGGTGGATTTCCTCCTTTCTACGATTTGTTGCCATTTCCTCTCCCCTGCCCTATGACAAAACTTGACAGGAGAAAATCTTGTACCTTCACCTGCTTCATTTTCTCCTGCCTTAGTCTAATTTTCCAAAATTAAGTGTGTCAACTACTCTTCTACCTTTCAGACAAACAATTGCTCCCTTTCATGGTGCTCACGAGAGAAATGTAGGATGCCCTCTGCTTAGTGCTCTGCCCTGGGTGTGAAGAAGACAGAAGCAGAGAGGTGAATCCCTGGCAGACAGCCTGACATTAAGGCAGGAGGGATAGGAGTGGTGGGAGGGGGTTAAGGGGTGGCAAATCAAGGCCCAGTCTACCTGAGGTTGGTGGAGGGCTGAAGATGTTGGTGGAGATTCTAGGCCCTACTCATGCTGGATATGAGTGTGCTGCATTTATGGAATCCAATTTACAGTTCCTCATTTTTCGTTTTCATTTTTAAAGCATTGAGGGTTTTCTCTTTCTCTCTTTTAAAATATCTTTTGAAGTGCAATTTATTTATTTTGCAATTGGAATAGGTAATACATTCACATAGTCCATAATTCAAAAGGCACACAACTGTATACAGTGAAGTCTCCCTCCACCCACCCACATGCTCCAGCCACCCAGTTGCCCCTCCAGAGGCATCAGTGTCAAGGACTTCCTACTTTCCCTTGCAGAAATATATAAACAAATTTGTATAAAGTACACCCCACCATCTTTTGTTTACACAAACGGCAACTCACTGTTCTGTTCTGTATCTTTCTTTTCTCACCATATATTTTAGAGATCATTCCACACTAGTACACAAAGAGCTCCTGAATCGTTTTTAATGATGAATAGTAATCCATTATATTAACATGTCATCATTTGTCTAACCACTCTCCTATTGATGATCATGTGCATTATTTCCAATTTTTTGATACTACAAACAATGCTGCAATGATTAACCTTGTTCAATAAGTAATTTCCACATGTAGGAGTACGGCTGTAATTTAATAGAATTTCTATGGTTAGACTTACTATAAATAATTCCTATTAATAGAATTGCTGAATCAAACATTATGTATATTTGTAATTTTGATAGATATTGCCAAATTGCCAATGTACATCACCTGACACAATATCCTTTGCCCATTTTTCTGTTGCATTATTGGTCTTTCTCTTATTGATTGTGTAGCAATGAGTTGCAAGTATGTTTCCCAATTTGTCTATTGACTTTTGACTCAGCTGTGGTTGTTTTTGCACACAGACATTTTTTAAAACACAGATGAATTTTTCAATCTTATATTTGATTACTGCTGTAATTTGTCATATTTTAAAAGGTTTCTTCAGTCATAAGTTACTATAGGAAAATCTTTCATGATTTTTTTTCATATTTTTATGGTTTCACCTTTTTATATTTAAAATGTGTAACCCATCTGGAATTTATTTAGTGGTGTGAGGTATGGTTTCAACTTTAATTATTTATTTATTGTTAAAGCTGGCTACCCTGTTGTCCAAACATCATTGATAAACAAATCTAATTTTCCCCAGTGATTCGAAATGAGAACTTTCTTTATCATACACTAAATCCCTTTATGCATTTGGGTCTACTTCTTGATTTTCTATTCTGTTTCATTTCTCTATTCACGTGCCAGTGGCACCCTGTTTTATTTTTTAAAAACTTAATTAAAATTAGTTATACCTCGGGGCTGGCCCCGTGGCCGAGTGGTTAAGTCTGTGCGCTCCGCTGCAGGCGGCCCAGTGTTTCGTTGGTTCGAATCCTGGGCACGGACATGGCACTGCTCATCAAGCCACGCTGAGGCAGCGTCCCACATGCTACAACTAGAAGGACCCACAACGAAGAATATACAACTATGTAATTGGGGGCTTTGGGGAGAAAAAGGAAAAAATAAAATCTTTAAAAAAAAAATTAGTTATACCTCAATTTCTAAAACTTTATTTATATATCTCCCCACAGCGACTTTTCCTTTTGGTCACTGATTCAATAGAAACAAGGTTTCCTGTCTGTGTCTTACGTTTTGTTTACTTCCCCTCAGATAGCCCATGACCAGATTTTTCTTAATCTTCTAGGAAAAGAAATTTAGCCTGTATCTTCTGAGTGGAATAGTCAAATAAATGAAGTAACCTCGGGCTTATAAGGAAATACCATAGGAATACCACATTTCACTTTTCCAAATCCTAGTGCATAACGGGTTCACAAGGAACATGATCTTTTCTTTCTAAGGCTATCACTTTAACATAAAGTTATAGTTAATGAATGTTTACTATCTGGCAAGTTGTCTCAGGTAGGATGCTTTGGGCTTCAGGTCGTAGAAACAGTAATGCCTTTCACAATAAGGAAATGCATGAATTTGGCTAACTGTAATTCTTAAGGGGCAGGGGTTGGGTAGGCAGATTCCATAGGCCGGCCATATCCTTACAGATCCAGTCTCTTACCCTTTTTCTGTTCTGCCATCCTCAGCATCAACTCCTTTCTCAGGCTGATGGCAAGATGGCTTCAGTATTTCCAGTTATCCTTTCCAGACATGACAACACCCTGAGGAAGAAGAGACAGCATCTCTTCTTGTTTTCTTTCTTAGGAGCAAGGAAATATTTCTCAGAAGACTCCCATGTATCATTGGCCAGAATTGGGTAACATGCTCATTCCAAGTCAATCACTGACAACAGGAATGTGATTGCCTTTAGACCAATCAGACCCACCTCTGGGCTAGGGAAGGGTGAGTTTCCCCTAAGGCGCATGGCTGCTTGGAAGAGGGTGGGTACCTGCACAAAACCTGGATCCTAGTAGTGACAGAAGTGAGTAATGGATACTGCTAATGAGTCTGCCCCATTCCTCTCTCTTTCTCTCTTCTGACTGGTTTCCTTTGCTAGACAACCAGCAGTGTCCCCCTCACACACACTTAGTGTTTGGTAATGTATTAACTGCAAACTCATTTATCCAATAAACACTTAGTGAGCTCATTCTCTATGCCCAATACTATGTGAGGAACTGAGGACTGGAAGAAAGAAAGACAGGGATCCTGATCTCAATGATTTAGTGAGAGAGGCAGAAAAATAAGGAATTCCATAGCATAGTGATAGGTGCTACGTACATGATTAAAGGTTGCTATGGGAGTTCCAAAGAATGAGCAACTTCAGGGGGAACTTCATGGTAGACCAAACAGGGAATATTCAGCTGGGCTTTGAAAAATCAGTAGGTAATCAAGGAAGAAAGACATCCAGGAAGGGGAGATGGCTTGTATGATGGACCGAGAGGGCACTGGCACGGCATACTCAGCTTACTATTCATGTTCAGGATGTCAAGCTACTGGGTGAACATGATGGTGAGGCCCCCTGGGGAGGCTTTGGTTGCAACCTCAGTTTATACTGTTTAAGAGACATCACCAATGGAAACCATCCCTAAGAAGTTCTAACAGTGGCTAAAGCTAATCATAGAATTCAGACACAAACAACAGACTTTTTGAAGTCAAAGACCACCTCTCAGAGACCCCTAAATCCCTCCATCACTTCACAATAAAGCTTTTTGAAAAAGATATCCACACTAACAATCTTCTCACCTCCATTCAATCCTCAATCTCAACCCAGTGATGTGAACAATATGGTGGTTGCTCCTGCTAAAGTCACCAGTGGCTTCAATAATTGTAAGACACAAAATAGAATAAAACCACCAATAACAGTGAAAAGATTCTCCCACATTCTACCTTCCAACCACACTGAACTATTTAAAATTCACTAACTACACTGATTAATATGTTTAGAGACCCATGGCACTGAAAGTATTTCTTTCTTCCACTTCAACATGAAATTAAAATTAAAAACATCCTAAATCATAATTTTTTTCCACGAGGACTTCATTTTTCTTTTTTTGAAATACGAAATTCTTTAAAAAAATGAAAAATCTCTCTCTCTCTCTGTACTCCTGCTTTGTGGCTTATCTAAACACGTCTGTGGTCCACCAGTTGAGTAGTCCAGCAAGAAACACATTTGTACCTTGTTCATAGTGTGTTGAATAGTGTCCCCAATAAAGTTATAGCCACCCAGAACCTCAGAATGTGATCTTGTTTGGAATAAGAGCCTTTGCAGGTGTAATTAAGGCAAAGATCTCAAGATGAGATCATCCTGGATCAGGGTGGGGTCTAGATCCAGTGTTGAGTATTCCTATGAGAGACAGAAACAGAATTATAGAGACTACACGGGAGAGTACCATGTGAAGACGGAAGCAGAGATTGGAGCAAGGCATCTACAAACCAAGGAATGCCAAGAACTACTGACAACCACGCAAAGCCAGGAGACCTCAGAGCCTCCCAAAGGAACCAACCTTCCTGACACCTTGATTTCGGACTTCCGGCCTCCAGAACTGTGAAAAAATACATTTCTGTTGTTTTAAGTCACCTACTTTGTAGTAATTTGTCACAGCAGCCCTAGGAAATGAATACATTGTTCTATAACATTTTGAATTAAAATCAGGGAACTTCCGATTGTAAGAAAAAGAAACTCACTCCAGTTAGCTCAGGAAATGAGAAATTTATTTTAAAGAACTACAGTCTCACAGGACACAAAGACAAGGAACTAAGCCTCCTGCTTTTGGAGCTGGAAACCAGGGCTGGGAAGGGAAGTGACTCTTCATCTCTAAGAGTCATCTAAACTCCCTCCTACTGCTCTCTCTGTGAGTCATCCTGCCCCTGTCTCATCCTCTCTCCTGTCTGGCTTCCTTTGCTTCATACACTCTCTGGATGTGCACGGCTCATCAAGGTGACTTCAGCCCCAAGTCTCTGTAAACTTTAAGCTCACTCCCCACATCTAACTGACTGTCTTTCAGCACCCCAATTACAAATTTTCAGGTGAGAAACTGGGTTGGCTCAGCTTAGAGTTACCCAAGAGCTGGACCCCAGGCCAGCCAGTGGATGCCCATCTTTGGCGCAGTTATAGCACATGAGAGGTGGAGTCTGTGGTATGGAGCGCTGCCCTGTCCACTGGCTATGGCCCAGAACTCTCCCTGCAGGGGCCACAGGAGTGTGGGCAAAGCTTCACCCCTCTGATGCAATCTGGTCATTTTTCTGCTCCTTAGATAGATTGTGAACCCCTCGAGGGCAAGAAATTCAGGCTGTGTTGTCTTGTTCATCATAGACTTCTCCAAGGTATATAGGTCTCAGTGCCTGACACACGGTAGATATTCAAGATAAGTTTGTTAAATAAAAAGGAATTAGTTGAGCTTTATAGAATTGTATCTATTCAGTAGACTAAGGGAAAAAAAAATGTTTAGACCACCTGCTCTGTTCTTTCTTGACAAAGTGGTAATTTTAAAACTGACTTACTTCTCTTAGCTCATTCTTGAAAATAGCAAAGAGCTTAGTTCTACATATTTGATAAAAATAGCACTCACAAATCCACACAACCTCACCATGGGCCATGATCCTTTATCAGGTAAACAGTTCCCTGATCCCTCTCTATTGGTGTCCAAACCCCCTAACCTTTTGCCTGCATATGATCCTCTGAGACAGAGAGCCCAGGCAAAGAGGCTGTTTGGGCCACCCTTTGCCTCCAGTTATGGATTTCCTTTTCCTCCTTTTTAAAAAAAGTAGATTCTTTCTTCCCCAGAGAAGATCTTATTTTGACGAAAACAACCTGCTGGAAGGTTCTTTCAGGAGCTTGCTTAGCTTTCTAGAAACTTCCCTTGCTTTAGCTATAGCTAGTTTGTTGAGACTATTTCCTAATAGCTTCTCACTTTGGCCTAACCTTCCCTGAGTACACAGTGCTGTGCCAGGGCCTGCTGGAGAACAGAATTAAAAAGGACTAGAAGAAGACCTAACCTATGTCATCACAGAGCTCCCAGAGTGTGGGGGACCTTGCTGGGCCAATGCTCAGAGAGGACCCAGGAATCATCAGTGCCTCACCTCCATGAGATTTGCAGACCAAAAGGGTCATGGCCCTAGAAACCATACTTCTCAGTCTGGTGGGGAAAAGATGGTCATTATTGTACTAATCAGATGGACAGACTTAGCCCTGAGCAGGAAGAGAGAGACAGAAAATTCCTAAAACCATTCTGTTTCTTCCAAGTCAAGCAGCCCTCATCTGAAGGCCCCCCAAATGATCATTAAAGCCACCTCAAGGGAGAAATATTAGAAAGGAAGCAGGTGTAGGGGTCACTTTATACCCTGCAAGGCATGGGCATCACAGTTCCTTCCATGACGAATTGGAAGTGCAGAAACCTAAGTAAAATCATTTCTGTCCCCGAACTATAACTGTTTCTAAGTTTAAATGTCAATCACCTCTTCTCTTCCTTGTAGGTACCAGCAAAAGGCCTGAGTGCTGTCAAAGGGCTGTGTAAATGGTGGACCCCCATGCAAGGGCAAGGCATTATTGCAACCCACACTCATGCTTGCATAGTCACACACACATACACACACAGCATATACACACATATGCACTTGTCCAGAGAGATAAATGGCCCAATTGCCCAGCAACCAATGCCTAGTGCTATGCTGGCTGGATTTCCAGAGAACCAAAGTCCTTGCCCAGTATTAGTAATGTGCTCACTTCCTCCACTATTTACATCCTCGGGTCACCAGGGAATGGCTGAGACTGAGATCCCCTGCATGGGGACAAAGGATAATTGCCAGGGTCCCCATCAGATAATCAATAACTGTGAATGAGTGGACCATATGAATGAATGGGGCCACTGGGCAATTGGACCAGCATTAGGACAGAGTGAAAACATTTTGTTTTAGAGTCTTGGACATCCACAGAAAAGGCCTGAGGCAGAGGTAACCCAGATGGAACACAGGACCTCTCCTCCCTGGAAAATTACCCTTCCATCTCTTTCCCAACTCTCCCCTCACCCTAGTGAAAGCTCCCAGCCAGCCCAGACAGTGTCCCACCCACTCCAACTCACTTCCCATTCATTCATTCGCTCACTCATTCAACAAACATTTACAGATACTTACTGTGTGTCAGTCACTGTGTCTGGCCCTGGAGAAACAGGAATGCTAGACACAGCCGGCTTGCCAGACCCTGCTGGGGAAAGGGTGGGAGCTGGCCCTCTGCTCCTCTCATTCCAGGCATGCTCCACACAGGCCATCTCTTCAGAGAACCATGGCTTTTCCATTTCTTCTCTCTGAGGCCTCACCCTAGTGCAGGAGCAGTGACAGAAAATTTCTGTCCTTTCCCTCTAGTTGTAGGACTTTTTTAAACAGCAGCAGTAGCAGCAGCCTTGGCCTCCAAGAAGCCTGTGGCTTAGGCTATTATTTACATGTATTTGCATTTCCTTGATACCCACGGATGGGGAAAGGGTAAGGAAGGGAGTTTTGCCAGCGAATGAAAATGCGCCCTGGACCAATCCTCAAAGCGCTATTGCAATTGACAATTTATAGTCAAGAAGCAACTTGTTTAGCTAAAATTCAGGTAATTTCTATCACTCCCACTCTGGCTCTTCTTGCTCTGCAAACTCACAGCTCCTGAGCCGACCTGTGCAACTGTTCAAGCCAGTTGTGGGCGAGCTGTGTTTTGTCTTGGTCTTACATGCACTGGAAATCTTCTTTCTCCTCTTAATTCTTCAGGTTTTGGTCATTTTCAGAGAGCTCTGTGGGCACCCTCTGGTGGCTGACGGAAAATTTTACCTGCAAAAATTGCAGTTTAACAGGGATGGCTTTATTTTGCAGTCAGGCCCTATGGTTGGATGTTGGAAATTGCAAGTTTCTTTGCTCTCCTTCGTACCACCTTTATCACCACACGATACCTGAAGTTGAGCCTGGAATAATAGCTTTGCCCTCTCGGGAGGAATGGTTCCTTATGGAAGGGGCAGAGCTGAGGAACAGGGCCTGACTTGCAGGTTGCAGTATTTCCAGGTCAGCCTGGGTGAGGAGGACGAGAGCAGCCCTTCTTTGGACTCTCAGAGGACTCACCCTTGAAGGAAAACCACCTTCATTCCCGGAGCAGGCCAGGCTCCCTGAAAGGCTTTCTTCCCAGAATTCCCACTCCTCCGCCAGCCCATGGGGCAACCATTCCTGAGAGTCTTCCTGGTCTTTGGAGAAGGGTGGGAATAAGGAGGGAGGACGGAAGGAGTAGAGGCGGGAAGGAGAGCTATCTACCTAAGGCTGAGCCCCCGGCCCTAAAATCAGAGGATCTGATGAGCAGAACTGCTCTGTCACACAATAAATACCACCACCTGAATTTCCTTAGATCTTTCTCCAAAGGATTTTATTAGTCTTGGGATACTCCCCAGAGTTGGTTAATGTGCCATCATTTTGCAAAAAGAAGCCCCAGGAGGTTAAGTACTAATGTGACTTCACCCAGCCGGTCGGCCTGGGCCAACAAGAGAGTTTTGTCTCCTGCCGGTAGCACTCTGGAATATTTACCTGCGGCTGCTGTGTCTCAGCCACACCCCGCCCCTGCATCTGTCCATCGGAGCTAGCCATGCTCTGACAGGCAAATCATGACAAGGTATTGTAGGGAAAGATCTTAAGGACGGGTACACTGGAGGCACAGGAAGTAGCAATATCACAAGTGGGTTCCAGAAGCTGGAAAGAGAACCAGGTTGCTCAGATTCCAGACTCCATTGTCTTAGGCCTAAGGCATATCATTTACCTGGAAACAAAGAGGCATTGTCTACGAGGGGCAGCCTTTTTTATTGCTACCATTTTTCATTTGCTTTCTTTCACAACCAGGCCCCAGGGCAGAAGGGAAGTCCAGCTCCCAGTAAGCCATCCGTCACCCGACACTGGCCGTGGGAGCCCCACTCTGCCCAGGTGGGTGTGAGAGTGCCACTGGGGGGGAATGATGTCTTTGGTGGGCAGCCCAGAAGCTAAGATATGACTGGAGCAGAGCAAAAAATGCTCTCCCACCTCCCCTTAAACCAGGGCAGTCTTGGGGCCGGCCCCGTGGCCGAGTGGTTAAGTTCGCGCGCTCCGCTGCAGGCGGCCCAGTGTTTCGTTGGTTCGAATCCTGGGCGCGGACATGGCACTGCTCATCAAACCACGCTGAGGCAGCGTCCCACATACCACAACTAGAAGGACCCACAACGAAGAATATACAACTATGTACCAGAGGGGCTTTGGGGAGAAAAAAAAAAAAGGAAAAAAATAAAATCTTAAAAAAAAAAAAAAAAAAAAAAAAACCAGGGCAGTCTTCCAAAGCTTCCACTGACCAGATTTTGCAAAATTCCTGCTGGACATTGGCTCTGAAACCCAGGGAGCGGCCTCCTTTCCTCCTAGAGGCAGACCTGAATGGGCCCTCCCTCTCAGCACACTGCTCCAGGGATCCCCTCCAGGCGCTAGCAAGGTAACAGGAGTCCTGATTCTGCCCAGGTTGCCTGGGTTTGGCAATCTGGGGCTTCCAGCCCTGGAAGCTGTCCCTCTCTTCCTTAGCCAGATTATTCCAATTTCCCTGGAAACACAGATATTCATTTTATGGGACATAAAGGCAGAGCCAGTTCCTTCGCTGGGTATCAGGCTCCCCAAGGGACCCCTCAGACAGCCACTCAGGAAATTGAGGAGTGGGTGGCCCAGCCACACCACTTCTCCTGAGGAGCCCACATTCATAGGGCATTACCGCATTTTACAGCTTATCTGTTTGATTAAGAAATGTCTTACGCAAATTTTTCTCCCTTCTAGCTTATCAATCACATACCTGGATACCTTCCAAAATTGACTCTGGCCTTTGTCTTTTAAGGTTTGTGTTCTGCTGTGTTGGGCAGTTGAGTTTTATCAAATGGAATCAACACCATGACACCAATTTCGAATTGCCTGGGGCCTGTGCTAGATGTCTTCCATTTGTCCCTCCAGATCTCCCCTTCACATGTCTCCAACCTGTTCTGTGTCCCAAGGGGCTGATCTATGAGTACGGTGTCAACAGCTTCCTTGTCCTCTGGCTTTTGTTGAGTTCGTCCGATGGAGGTCATGGCAGTAGATGAGTAGACAGGAGGAGAGAGAGGCCAGGGCCTGTCCCCCGGCTCCCTTCCTGCCTGGTTACCATGGGTTATCTGTATCCCTCTACTGAGCCTACAGCCCACATATTCTGGCATCCATAGGTAGGTAACAAACTACCCCCAACACATAGTAGCTTAAAGCAACAATCATTTATTTTATTGATGAACCTATAATTTGGACAGGGCCTGGGGGGCCACTCATCTCTGTTCCATGTGACATAAGCCAGGTCAGCTGGATTCGGCTGGAGAATCTATTTCCAAGATGGCTAGTACACGGTGCTAGTTATCATCTGGCTGTTGGCAGACTTCCAGGGGGGCCTCTCCTTGGGGCTGTTAGACTTCCTCCCAGCAAGGTGTTTGTGTTCCAAGAGCAAGTGATCCAATGGAAAGGAAGTGGAAGCTGTCAGTCTCTTAGGTGCTTGGTGTAGAAACTGGCACAACATCCCTTCTATCATGTTCTACTTGTCACAGCAGTTGCAGAGGTCCCTCTGATTCAAGAGGAGAGAACATAGACTCCACTCTTGCTGTATCAAGGACTTTTAGACTATCTTTACTCCCCTACATTTCATAAGTGGCCTCTCCTGCAGCACCATCTCAGGTTCCAGTACTGCTCTCTCCCCTTACTCCTTCAGGCCAGGAGTGGAGCAGCCAGCTCTCTGTGAGTGCTTGTCCCGAGGTGCTGGACTATCCTGGGTTTGATTTTCCTAAACCCTAATCACACATTGGTCATAGTTGCTTTATTAAACTCCGCTCAAAGTATCCAGCTGGAGTGAACCCAAGTATTTGCTGAGACCCTGGCAACATTTCTCTACCAAGTTTTTACTTGCTCCCATAGGAATATTCCATGAGACCACCCTCCTCAAAACCTTTTTCCCAACTCCAACCAGCCCCCAAACTCCCACACTCCAATCTCTTTCCAACTTTACCTCTTGCTTTTCTTCTGGTCCTTGGAAGACCTCCATTCAGTCAGTAAGAGCTGGTTAACTTATCAAAATAATTCATGCTTCCATGCTTCCAGGGGCTTATGGCTTCCCACCCACCTCACTCAGGAAAATGTTTATACTGTCGTAGAGTTTCTCAAGAGTCACTTCTTAACCCAAAGAGAAATCCATAAAAAGAGAAATTTGTGACCCTCCAATTAGACCAATAAAGAGTCTTTTGGGGCAAGCTAGACTTTTAGCTCCTCTGAAATCACACAGGCAACCTCCAAATCTTCCTACTCTCAGCTTCTCCAAGACATTTGCCTTGACCTTGGATCCCCATGCAGAGCTTGAAGATCTATTTTTCTTTGTTTGGCTTTTCCCTATAATTCAGTGCGGGAACTGTAACTGATAAATTCAAGGCCAGGGCAAAAGGGCGTGTTTACTGCCCCAGTGCCTCATTTCACTCAAAGACAAATGTATTTCCAGCAAGTGAAGAGGAACAAAGGTTGCATTTCTATGACAGTGCAAAAGATAGCATTTTCTGGATTCTTATCTAGAACTCTGATTATGGATTTAATCAGCAGAGACAAGAAAGGCAGAAACTTAACTATTTCTCAGATGGTTTCTTTTCTTCTAGTGCTTCTGAAACTTCTTTTCTTTAATTAATTAATTGAAGAAACAGTTATTTGAACACTTGCTGTATGTGGCAGGCAATGTACTAAGCATTTAAAATCAATGACAAGCAAAAACAGATGGACTGGAAGACACATTACTCAAAGAATGACACAAATTGGAAACAAGTTGTGATACCAGTTTCTGTGTAGCATGAGTAAGTATAGTAGGGAGATTGTCATAATCAGGGAGGTCACAGATAGGCATCTGTCACTCAAGTCCCACTGATGCTCTTGCCCTCAACCAAGCTCATCGCTGCCCTGGAATAACCACAGAACTGCTAAAATAAAAGCATTAGTCCCTGTTGCTTGTAGCCCTGAGCTGCCAAATGCTGGGGACTTCTACCTACAGCAGCCCTGTCAGTTTCCTAGTTCAACCCACCCACCCCATGAGATGTCAGGAGCTGTGGGACACCACTTCTATCAATGAGAAGGGTCCGGAGTGGGTCTTGGTAGGAGGCTTCTTCTAAAGCAGAGTAAACCTTGTTTCACAGTGGCATAGCTGGGTCTTCTATGACATCTACCTGTTGCCACACCAGGCTGCCCAAGGAAGCAGTTCCAGCCCCATTTACCAGAACACCTCAAAGGCAATGTTACCAGAGATGTCAGTGGGGTATCTGGCTCGGCTCTTCATCCAGGTTTTTAAAGAGCTGGTTTTGACCCCTTCCCTGAGTCCATGTGCTATAGGATTCTATGGGGCTCTTTCTGCCATATCTCCAGGTATTATTATCCTGATACTTTTAGTTGCTTCTCTTCTTAGAGGCAGTCACAGATTTAGGCAGTACCCAAGGTTCTCTGGGCCCCATGTTCGCTCTGTCTTCTAATGGGAGCCAAGTGCCAGTGAACAGCCGCCTGGGGACTTCTGTGCCCTCCAGATGCTGCTCATGTTACTAGAGCAGACACCCCATGAAGCTCTGCCCTCCCCTGCTCTTTCCTGCCCGTGTATACAGAACGGGGGCCTGCCTCGCGGCAGAGGCCTCATGTGCTAGGATGAATGGTCCCATTTAAGGAGGCTAATATGGTGAGGCAACAAACAGTAGTGAGAGAAACATGAGTCAGAAATTGATTTAAATGCTGGTTCTGCTATTCACAAGCTATGTTCATTTGGGCAACATACCGAAACAGCGTCCGTTTCTTCATCAACAAAAAATGAGATAATAAATTCCACCTTCCAAGCATAAATAAGACAACAACAACCCTAGCACAGTGCTGGGAACCCAAAAGGGGCTCGATAGAGTAAGTGTGCTTTCTGTTCTGACAAATCTGCTAAGGCCAAAGATCCTCCAGCTAGGTCTACACTTGGCCATCCGCTCCAAGACTGAAGCAAAGATGCAGGTAATCAGAAAGACATGCTATTTGCTGAAATAAAACACTCTTTCCTGGAGAGGAGGATGGCATCCTAAACGCTTTGGAGGCAGAGAAGTCAGATCCCACAAAGAGCACCATGATGGGGCTGAACTACACTTTCACACGCAGTGGAAGTTCAAGGCATGGAGGCTGGGGGGTGTCTACTGGGTCAAAGAGATTCCTGCAATTCTGAGGGAGAAAATGGGGATATTGGAAACGTTTCAAGTAGAGTCGGCCCACTGCCCTAAAATGCTGCGCTGACCTGACTCAGGCCAGCAACTCCAGGCCCACCCCCGTTCTACGAGGCAAGAGGAGGCAGTGATGAATGACAGGGTCTCTAAACTCCTAGAAAGAGCAAGTTAGTGTTTCCCAACTGCTGGATCAGAACAGGATCTGTGAAAGGATCTGACGTCACCAACAACACCAACAAACGGATCTTGACGACCTCTCCACGCTGAGTCAAGAGTTTAAGAGACCCTCTCTGCGGGGTTTGGAAGAGGCTGTGAGAGGGAATATACACATATGCATGGGGCTCAGTGCAGAGCAAGCCTCCTGAGTGTCTGAATAAATGCATGTTGTTCTGCATGCCCAGAGGACAGGGCTGCCTCTCCTTGGGTGACCTTGCTGGCAGCAGTGGCTTTGTTAGTGTGTGGACTTTCATCATATTCAAAAGACTCTACATTTGAGAGGAGTTAAGCTGGAGGAAGCTGGGAAAAAAGGAGTCAGAGGAGGCCTACTGGGGTAGTATAAGCCTTCAACTGAGTTGTCACCCGGGGGCCTGAGTGGGTAGTAGACAAAGAGGGCTTTTCTCTCATACACACACTTTTCCACAAGTGAGAGGTTATCATAACAATAGTGATCATCATCACCATGACCGAGTTGACCGTATGCCCTGAACTCTCCCGAGCGCTTCACATCTGTCGTGTAATTTCACCCTCACAACCACTCCACGAGGTGAGTATTCTCTCCGGTTTACAAACAAGGAGACCAAGGCTCAGAGATGACAAATCTCCCTCCCTAGGTCATAACTGTTAGTAAGTGGTAAAGCTGCCATTCTCAATTTGTGAAGAGTAATAAAGGTAAGTCCAGCATCTTAGAATTAGAGTGTAGGGCTGGCTGGTGGCATAGCGGTTAAGTTCTCATGCTCCGCTTCGGTGGCCCGGGGTTTGTGGGTTTGGATCCTGGGCATGGACCTAAGAATCACTCATCAAGCCATGCTGTAGCAGCATTCCACAGACAAAATAGAGGAAGATGGGCACAGATGTTATCTCAGCAACATTCTTCCTCAAGCAAAAGGAGGAAGATTCGCAACAGATGTTCACTCAGGGCCAATCTTCCTCACCAAAAAAAAAAAAAGAGAGAGAGAGAGAGAGCCCGCAGGGTAAGGGTTTTGAAGTTACAGACTCTGAGGATTAGAAGGCATCCCGTCATTCACTCCAGGCTTCTGTCTCCTGTTCCCCAAGGGCAGGAGGAACGGGACCCTGGGCTCTCAATGAAACACCTCCTCTAACTCATGTGCATGTGACACACACTGCAGGTTTGCCCCAGAGTATTAGGGCCCTTCCCTTCCTATCCCATCTTCTTCTTATCTAGGAAGGTCCGAGCTAGGGCAGGCTTCACAGGCCTGTGCCCTGCGAGTCAGAGGGCCCTTGCTGAGGAGGATCCCACCCTTGATTTACTGCTCTGCAGTCACTGCCTTAATACATTTTTAAACAAAGGACCCTGCATTTTCATTTTGCAATGAGCCCCACAAATCATGCAGCTGGGCCTGGATGGAGCTGTAGGGTTAGGGTGGGGCGAGGCAGCCACTCAAACCACAGTCAGTGTCTTTCCCCTACAGCCTCTGCTCGTAAGTAGTGGGCCACCCGGTGGAATGCCCGCCACAAGTGATGGAGCCCAAGGGGCACTGACAGGCCCCTTTCCAACAAATGCAGATGAAACTGTCCTTGGAATTTGTCAATATAGGAGAAGCTCACTAGTAAACGTGCTTTTTCAAAAATTTACCTGTGTAGTCTCTAGTACCAACAGCACAAACTGGTCACTAACCAGCCCAGGTTTTACTCAGTTTCATAAAAACCACAAGGAGCTTGCCACCCTTTCCTCATCACTGCTAAGCTCAGGAATTTCAAGTACACAATTGTAGCAATTATCACACTTTTGCTCAGATTTCCACAGCATTGCAGAGGGTCATAAGGAAGAAAAGAGCATTGTTTGCTGTCCAGTTGTGTGGAGCATGTAGGAACAGCAGTGGAGGTCCTGATGGCAAAACCCTTGTGTTTCTCTTACCCTGTGCTTCCAGGCACGCTTTACTTTCCGGTGCTAAGGAGCCAGGGGCCTGAATGAAGAGATACTGGGCCTTGATCATTGTTATAGGACTGTGATCCTCTGAAGTAGCGTTTGCTTTCACCTAAAGACAAACACGCCATTCCAGTAAGGATCTGTGTTTGTGGAGAAGTAGGCTCCTCCAAATCTTGATTTCATGGCACTTAAAAATTTGTAGGCAGGGCTGGCCCCATGGCCTAGTGGTTAAGTTTGGTGCACTCCACTTCAGCCGCCCAGGCTTGGATCCCGGGCGCGGACATACACCACTCATCAGCGGCCATGCTGTGGCAGCGGCTCACATGCAAAATAGAGGAAAATTGGCATGGATGTTAGCTCAGGGAGAATCTTCCTCAACAACAACAACGACAAAAATATGTAAGCAAGATGAGCCCAGGTAGATATAAAGAACTAAACTAAATAAAAATTAAGTGGGGCTTCAAAGATTATTTTAAAGAGAGGAACAACTATTTTGACATATAGGTCTATTATGCACCCCTGGAACACATACAATTTTATCTCCTTTATTCAAAGACTAGAGGTTTTTCCTCTCTAGATTTGGTGCTGGAATAGCTGACACCAGTGATATTTATTCCAAGGCATCATTCATTCATTCATTTACAAGGTCAGGTTCCACTGACTAGGCTACTGGTTGAGCACTCCTTCCTCCAACATGCTTTCACTATTTGTTCAGCGTCTATTTAGCAGAGGTTGGAAAGCTGATTTGATATTAATAAAAAATGAAAACGTCTTTGTTTATAACCCACATCAACTATCCTTTCATCCCCTTCTCCGCATATATTCAAAGCAAAACTCCACTTGCTGAAGAGCATTGGTGAGCAATGAAATTTACTGACACGTCTGAAACAGTGATGGAGAAAGGCATTTACATTGCACAGCAGCCAGTATTTTGCTTGAAAAATCCCAATATCATATGTGTAAGATGCCGATATATGTTCTAGGTAGACAGAAAGGCTCCTCCAGGGAAAGAAAAATATGCTTAAAATAAACCTGCTTTGTCCTCACCTTTTTATTATTGCTCTTCCCCCCACACATCCTCCTGAACTCAAAGAGTGTTCCACATTTGAGTGGAGTTAGTGGATCCTTGGTTAATCCAGCCAGGATGACTGGGAAGTAAAGCAAAAGCAGCGCGCTCCTCCAGTGCCTTGTAGTGAGCACAGACTGGGAGGCCCAGCGTGGCCACAGAGCCTGTGCTCACCTCTTCTCTCCTGCACGTCTCCTCCACCCTACCCCACCTACACAGACACACTCACATAGTCTTCAAGACAACCCACCCCCAGAGGCCCACATTCGCCGGAAAAGCCAGACTCTGGTACAGTCTCTTAGTGTAACTCAAAGGGGATGTTGCCCATCTTGTAGTCACCCAGACCTCCTCTATCAGGGGCTCAAGGCTCTAGGCCCCGCCTTTATCTGCAATCCCTTCAGTAGAAGGCCTCCTGGGATAGGAGACCAAGAGTTCTGGAAACAGAAGATGGAGAAGTAAAAGCTAGCTGCGACTCTTTGGGAACAGGGAGAAAAACCCCTGATTGCCTGCAGGAGTAGGGGTAGACAGGAGAGTGATGTATAAGAAGCTGAGGGGAAAACCTCCTGCTAACAGACACATGGCAGGTAAACCACTCCCTCCTCTTTCCATTCCAGAACTCTCCAGAAGGATCTCCTGGGAAGTGTAGGAAGTAGGTAGTGATAGTTTCTTGCTCCAATTTACCTCTTGCACAATCTCTTCCCCCATCCATAAAGAAAGCTACTCCTTGAGCAGTTTTTATTGGAAACCAACAGTGATGATTAAGAAAATCACTAACCAAGCCTTATAAAGAAGGCACATTATGAGAACTTTTGAATATCTTCAGAATGAGACCCACAGAGACCTCTCCTTCATGTCATTTACTTTGAATGTTACTCTCAGACTTTAAGCTATTTTAATATGCCTTTCAAGTCACTTTCCTCTCTGCTTAAGCCCTCTATTGAATCACCCCTGTCTGTCATTGTTAGCACTGGTGCTGACACCCCTAAACAGTACCCACTCTCCCCACCCTCACACGCTAGGTGGAGGTACAGGGAATAGAGTAAAAGAGCAACAACAAACCCAAACAAAAGTAAAGGGTGCAACTGTCCAATGAGTGTTGCAGATAGAAAGTGCTGGAGGAATCAAGAGGGGAGAGAGAGCTTTAACCAGAAGCAAGCAGAACAGGAGTGACATGGAAGCAGAGGGGAGTGGCAAGGATTATGAAGACAGATCTACTTAAGGGAAAGTGAATTCCTCAGTCTGAACTAGTCTGTTGATTCAAAATGGAAGGGCTCAAGAGAGTGGTGTGCTGGTGTGGGGGACTGGAATTGGCCACCCCAAGATATGTCTCTTTGGCATGAGGATTATTTGGGGCTAGTTACTTTTTAAAAACTTCAGACAGGAAAGAAACTCTGAAAAGTAGAATTTACTTACCCTTTGTTGAGAGACATTTACATTTGTAAAGGAAATCTCCATCTGTAAAGGTGTCTCCCTCTCTGTACAAGAAAGAAGGAGGGATGACCTTATCTCTAGAAACTCTTATCAATGTAGAAGGCAAGGACTCAAGTCTGCATAATAATCTGACTCTTGTTTACTGTACTTGTGTGGTCATCTCTTGTAACTGACTCCCCCACCCCCAACATCCTCCTTTGTCTTTAGCTGAAGATGATATTTAAGGTGGTGGCTTCAGCCATTTTGGTGAGTTGCTCAGTTTGCCTGAGCCTCTCCCATGTATACATGTTATAAAGCTTTGTTTAATTTTCTCCTGTTATTCTGTCTCATGTGAATTTAATACATTCTCCAGCCAGAAGGACCCAGAGTGGGTAGAGGAAATGTCTTCCTCCCCTACACTGGTAAATGTTTGACAGCTATCTCTGATTTGTAGACTTTGCCAATTTCCATGGTGTAAATACTTCCTCCCATTGCAACCTGCCAACATCGTCTCACCAAACACAGTGTTAGGAAGACATGCACAAAACTGGCTCCCCCTGCCAAGGAGGTGCAAGTTGGCTCAAGCACACCACTGGGGCAAGACCTCTGGTGCCTGCTGCTTAAATCTAACAGAGTTTCATTAGCCTCAACCAGCACTTTTCAAGATGAAAATGGGCTGACATAGAGAACAATCAGCTATGTCAACACCTGATGTGCTGCCTCCATGCAAAGAATAGGGAACTGGCCTATTTTTAGCATTGCAATTCCCTGAATACTATTTGCAATTCTCTGGCCCACCTCTAGTCTTAGTATTCCCTCTGTAAAAGAAAGGATATCTTATCAGCCTCTGCTCAGCCTTTTGAACTAAAGAGAATGTGCTCCAGCCCAATCTACCCTGTTCCCACCACTGTTGATGCCCCTAACAGCACCTCCGCAGCCTCTCTTGGGATCTGCCTGGAGGCACAGGTGGTCATACACTGATTGTATCAGTTCCTAGTGCTAAAATGGTGATCTTGAGCTTCTGGCCAGGTAACATGTGCTAACATAACTCCTAGAAGTAAAATACCTCAAGACTCTCTGAACCCAAAGTTTTTTTTTGTGCTACAAAGGGAAATTGGAAATATCAAAAGGCAACAGGTAGGGCTCCTGGGGGGACCTCTTACAGGAAGCTCAGCTTTCCTAGGGTCCCTTCCAGAATTACCCCACTTCCCTTTTACAGCTACCCTACAAAAAGGATGCAACTATATGAGTCAGGCCATAGCAACACTTCAGGGCCTACTTCCAGTGCAAGTAAAGTGGTGGGGAGTGATGGGGCCGAGGGGCAGAGTCGAGTCTGTGAGTCTGGCATGAAAGATTTGTCTTCCATCCTATAAGTGTGTCAGAAGCACCGCAGGTTTGGTGCAGGTTCAAGTGTCAAGAAACGAAAGCAAACACTTTCCAAGCTCTCCTTCACCTCTCTTCCAGTTGGAGATCTATGCAGGTTTTCTCAGAAAACAAGATAAGCCAGGAATAAGAAGTAAAGAGCCAAAGATATATCCTGAAAAATTAATGCAAATAGATATGAGGGTTTTTTTTCTTTTTCATCCAAATCCTACTCCCAATTATTTTTTAAGACCTTGGTTATGGTACAATTGGAAGAAAACATTCTAGGTAGCTGTTCTGAGACATAGTCAATAAGTCCATTTATAATTTCTTGGAGTGTTTGAACTATACAACCATTCTGTCTTTCTCTTGGCCTCTACCCTTTGCTTTCCAAGTGACTTGAGCTAAATGCATTGTGAGAGATTTTATTGTATCATACTCCCTCTTTCTAAATACCTGACTGATTTCATTGTTTTCTCAGGCCATGAACCTAAAAACCTAATTGACAAAGGAACGTGTGTTTTCTCAGAGTTGCACATTCATCCCAGCAGAGGGGTTTCTGAGTGTCTGCTATCGTTCCAAAGTCCCTGGTTACTGATCCTGATATTGCACCATTGTCCTATAAAGATCTTAATCACACAGACATAAATTAGCAGAAGGACTGAGAGTCTTCCTGAATATTCCTGGGTAAGAGATGCTTTTCTGACTAGAAAAGCCTGCAGGCAATCGCATGCCATGTTGGGAAGAGGAAGAGATTTCCACTGGGAGAACTTATCATTCCTTAAATCTTTATGTTTGCATTCTCAGTTATAAAATTACCACATCCCTCTGAAGAATTCCATCAAATATGTCTACTGTCTGAGGGGATTGTTTTTTTCTTTTACTACAGCTTTCAAGTTAATACATACATGACTTTTTAAAACTTTCAGTCAGGAGACTCTCTTTTGTCACAAGAGAGACGTGCAGGCTCACCAATTTCTTGAATGTTTCTCTTTTTCGTAACTATACAGAAACCACACTCTGTGCGCATTCAACACTCTTCCAGGAAGTACAGCTTATGACAGTGGAGATCCTGCCTGTCGTTTACGACACCTTCCTCTCTGTTACTTGCAGTGAAATCTTAAGATTTCAGAGTCAGATGAAGTCATCTGAAGTAACTTTTACAATTTATTTCTCTTCACTTTCGTTATGGGCAAAATGGGGAGAAACATACCTGCTGCTATCCCACAATGAAGAAAGAATGGGTGGCTTGCCTTCCCTGGGGAAAGTGGCATTCTACAGAGCACAGGACAAGTGCTGGCAGAGATGGAAGCTCCTAAGTAACTTACAATCTAGGAGCCCACGATGAGCCAAAGTCTATAGAAAAGCCCAGAGACAACTCCATTCATTTATACTCCAGGATAAGGCCTCCATCTCCCTTTCATAATTTCCCAAGATGCTTAGCACATTTTTATGTCCAATAAATGTGGCTGACTAAATGAAAGATGAATAGTCAGCTTGAATTAGTGTTTTATCTTTGGCTAACATGTACAATATTTAGTCCTTCAAAAACTGAAATGGTAAGATGGATAACTCTTGCTTGGAATTATAAAGTGTCCAAATGAAAAGTGTCTTTTTGTTATCATTAGTGTCATTTTGCTATCATATCTCAATTTTATCCCATTCAGCAACTTTCTAGGATACAAAGTAGAATGATGGAGTCTTAAGGACATCTCCTGAAGCCCAAGAGATTATCTCATCCCATATTTCACTTTTTGGAATTCCTTTGGCATTCTGTTGTTCGACACAAGTCAAAAACAATATCAATATGTTTTTACGTGATTTGTTAATTTGCAGAGAGAAAAATATAAATTTTAGGCCGAATTCAATGGTCAGAGAATGTCTCAGATGGATAAAGACCAATTGGAGAGATTTTTAGTGTTTGCTCCAGCACATCTCTAACTGATTTCTCAGAAATGTTACCTGGACCATTAACTTCTTTAAAGTGAGCTTCTAGTATAAATTATATCATTCTTCCTATAAAATTTTCTTTTCACCAGCTAAATGGACTGCTAGATTTAGAGGAACAAGATCAGAGCTCATTCGTTTATTTTACAAGTGAGACCTTAATAAGTGTCTCTTAGTGAAAACCAAAACAGTGGTAGCAAAGACAAGCTTTTGGTGGAAGCTGAAATCCCGTGAATATCATGGTTTCTGATTTCCTATTCTGCTACTTTCACGCTGAAAATTACTCCTTGATCACCTTGATAATACTTCACAAAAGTGCTTAAAATATAAAATGTCCTTGAATCTTTATAACCAAAATGTTGTATTAGTATGAGTTCAATTCTCTTCAACAGTTCTATAATTAACTCTGAATCTTTTCAATATTAAAAGGTGGCATATCCTCTAAAAAAAAATCACTTGTCATCCAACACTATTTTGGGGTCTCTTCTCTAACAATTTTGGAACCACCTCCTTAGCAGAGTAAGGTTTCTTAATGACCAGAGAGCTCCCTGGCCCGGACACCAACTGGATTCACATCCACAACTTTAACGGGAGACCCTGAGCTCTGTTAAGACTTCTTATATCACTCCCCTCAACTGGAGAGGTCAGACCACTGAAAGCCTGAGATGAAATAACGCATTGCTTAATTTCTCAGGAAGTCAGCATTCACCACTCTGCTATTACCCCTTCGTGCTTTTCTTTGATTCCTAAGATTTTTAAAAAGTCTTCCTTATTTCCACAGATCTTTGAACTGGATAGAACCCTGCCTTCTTTGAATATCCTCATTGGATAGGGCCACAAACCTACAGTAGTAAATTAATATCTGATCAAATCTCTCATGGCTTTGCCCAAATCTAGTAGTAGCTCTGGAGTCTATGCCCATGACAAATCTCAGGCTTTCTCAAGGTCTTCTGATGGCATGGACTGGGCCAGCTGATACAACAACAAGGAGTGTGATGACAGTAGTGGCAGCAGTAGCAGGAGTCACAATAGCTATTAACAGATATAGAAATGTGGGTACAAAATGCCATGTCACAAGTAGCCATAATTCCAAACTTCACAGACAATAGGGTCAATGCTGATATTTCTATTCCAACCAATCCACAGCCCACTTCAGTGAATGTATCCTTTGTGCAATGTGTATTTTTAAACATTGAAATTCCCACTCACCTTTCATTCATTTGTGCCTTCCGACTTTCAGCTGGCAGTGAACATTTGAAGTTATTGCCTGGGCTTCAGCAAACCTACCAATGGTTCACTTTCAGCACCATAACCTTCTTTGTCTACACAGCATGAATTTGAAGAGTTTGTTGCATTATAATGTTATTGTTTGTTTAAGACAAAGAAAATAAACAAGTGCAGGTGCCAGTGATGTAAAGCACAGATTTTATAAACATATCCTGATTGAGTTCAAGATAGAAATCATTAGTAGTACCAAAAAACTCATGAAACTGACCTAACAGAGACTCTTGAGCACTTGAGAAAAAACTGTTCCTGATCCTCAGTACCAACCTTGTCCAGGGCTGCTGGTTCGGACCTGGCAGGCCACAGCCAGTCAAGTTCAGGCCAATCAGATTCTCCGTCTCACCCATCTGCAGCTTTTCTGAAGCCTGAGGCCTCCGCTGGAAGCACCCCACCCCCAGAAATTGCAGAGAAGGCAAAGGGCCTCTAGGAAGGACGGATCATGTAAACAGCCAAACAAGCTCCAAGATTTTCTCTGAGCCAAAATTTTCTGGATTGTCCTGCTTCAAGATCCAAATTCACTGGGACAATCGGCACACCTTCCCTCTGCACACACATACTTCCTGAATTCTTTGGAAGCAGAACGCCTCATAAATAAACCATAGTTCAATAAATTACATTTGTACCATTGCCTCTGTCTCCTAGTAGGAAAGAGGCTCCTGGTCTTATTCTTTCAAAGTTGATGTTTCAAGGCAAAATTTCAGCATATTTTAGAAAGTTTCCCTTTTTATTGAGTCAATTTTCGGGTTTTGAAATATTGTACAAATAACTCACATACAGTACGCTGGGTGGGTGAATAATCTATCTTTTGATGAAAAGCATAAGTTCTCTTTAGAAGGAATCATTTATTTCTTAACATCCCCAAAGCAAAAACCTCCCAAGATAAAGCTAGGACTCTGCCCCTCTCTGGCTTATTTGACACCATATTTATAAAATAAATTCTCTAAATCAAATGATCTTCAACACGTGATTTTGGAGGTTTGTGCTCTTCACATTCTAAAGAAGAGAGCTATTCATAAATGTTCGTTCATTCAATCATTCATTCACTAGACAGTCACTGGGTGCATAGGATTTGCAGAGCACTGTGCCAGGTGTTGGCACTAAAGGATGGGGGTGGATAAGAAAGGATCCCCGTGCACTGGGAGACCAGAAGTTGATAACACGTGAACCAAGCACTAAATACACGGAGCAACTAGGAGGCACCAGTATGGTTCCTAAATCTGGCGGCACACCAAAATCACTTGTGGAATCAATTAAAAATAAAAATTCTTGGACCGCCCCTACTTGGCTGAGATCTACTGCACCAGAGGGCCCTAGGAGAGCCTGAGAATTTATATTTTTATAAAATCACAAGTAATCCTAAGATTCAGGCAGGCATGGGAACCACCGAGACTTAAATAATATTCTAGTGGCTAGAAAATCCCACCTAGCCTCTACCGCAACCACCAAAAGCATTTTGCTTCATGATCATAGTCAAGAACAGGGTCACCGAGATCCTCATTTACAAAGCCAGAAAGCTAGCCTACAAAGAAATGATCTGATTGGGGCCGGCCCGGTGCTGCAGTGGTTAAGTTAGCGCGTTCCTCTTCTCGCCGGCCCAGGGTTCACTGGTTTGGATCCCGGGTGCGGACATGGCACTGCTTGGCAAAAGCCATGCTGTGGTAGCTGACCCACGTATAAAAAAGAGGAAGGTGGGCATGGGTGTTAGCTCAGGGCCAGTCTTCCTTGGCTAAAAGAGGAGGATTGGCAGCAGTTAACTCAGGGCTAATCTTCCTCAAAAAAAATAAATAAATAAAGGTCTGATTTGCCTAATCTCCAGGAAGAGATTGGTATGCAAGATTATTCAAATGGAGTCACAGCTCATCAGAGGTAGGTGGAACCTCAGAGATCAGAGCTCACAAACTCAAATGGTTACAGGGTCAGGCAGTAACACAAATGACTGAAGCAGGCTGGAGGGGACAAGGGGTAAGGGGGCTAAAGTGGGCACCTGCTACTCCGCTCTGGTTGGTACTTGTCATGAAAGAATGTGGGCCCAATGGGCCAGGTCTTCCAAATTTTCAAGAGAAGCCAGAAATCTAGATTTGAAAAACTATTCATGCAAATAGAACAGTCTTTGCAGACAGATTTGACCTGTGGGCCACCAGTTTGTAATTCCTGATCTAGTCCAAAGTCATCATTTAACATATAAGAAGATTACATTGCCCTTTTCCTTGCATCTTTTCAGTTTGGCCTGCCACAGAAAGAAGGGAGAGTTGCTGTTGAACTGTTTTCCTCTTTTCCCTGGGCTTGAATTTTTCAATTTTATTTATTGGTCCAGATGTTCAAGTGCAAGTTTGCTAAAAGCCACCTGCAGTAGGCACTGCACTGCCCTACCCAGGTCCCTAATACCTCAGTTGACAGGCATCAGCTCTAAGCCCTTTCCTAGAATTGCCTTCAGCTACCTCACGCAAGAGTGTGTCCTCTCCCTGGGCATCTGGCATCCAGCAACTGGAGGATGCTTGTGGATAAAAGCTCAGTGCCCTTGCCCCAACTCAGTGCCCCTCTGCAGGCCATCCCAGCTTCAGAGTTCCCAAGGAATCAGCTGAAGCCTTGTTGTGGCTGCATCACAGCCCAGCTTCTGCCCAAACCCAGTCCTACAGGTATGGAACCCAGAGCATTCCCCAGTACACCTCCTGCACAGATGCTCTGTCTCCAAGTCTGCTTCCCGGGAGCCTGACCTGTAACACTGTGCACATCAGGATCTCACTGAAAACAACCTCATCTATGAAAGGCCAGATTTGCAAAGTCAAATCAGAGAACAACTTTTTGCTTCATGGAAATGTCTTCAGTTGTTTATTTTAAAAATTGTCTTGCTGGTTTTTGGAAAACCATGCCATAGCAGACGCCTCCTATTTCATGTCCCCACCTCTGATTTTAGCCACAGCTGTGGTGGGCAGCTCTGGAAGCTCAGACTCACCGGGTACTGACATGCCTCTTTCTTCCTTCAGACTCGGGGCCCTTTCTTATGTTCTATGGGCCCACTGGGCCCTCAAAAGCAGAGCCTAGAAAAGTGGAGGTGTTCATGCCAACAAGGACTGGGAGCCAGTGCATTACTGCTCTGGTCTCCTGGCCTTTCGCAAGTCCCTGTGGCAAGGAGCTCTCATGACCCATCCCCGCAGCCTTTACACATCCTGATAAGGGCTCTCCCCCTGCCTGTCTCCATCTCCTCGCTCCTTCACTCCTCTTCCGGGAATCAAGTCCCAAATCAACTCCACCACGTCTTTCCCCATGAGTTTCTGCTTCAAGTGGGACCCAGACTGTGACCGACGCATCCCCAATTTTAAAACACTTAACAGTACAGAAAAATACAAGAAGAAAGTAAAAGTCCATTTTGAAACATCCCTCTAGTCGTATTTCTATGCATGAATGCCCACTTATGGGTAACTTTAAATAAACCGGATCAACCTAGACACTGTTTGGTAACCTACACATTCCTTCAAACGCTGGTCTTACTGAGTACATTTAAAATTCAAATTAACTTCTACAACTATTTCATTCATTCATCCATTCATTAGACAAAGGTTTGTTCCAGGTCTTCTACGTGCAGGGCACAGAGCTAAACACTGTACGTGTTACAGAGACATGTCCCATATGCCCCTAGGATGTTTACACTCATTTTTCTAGTCAATTTTTCAGGAGCATATTGACTGAACAAATTAAAGCACACGTGTTTTCAAAAACCACATTAGGACCCCCAAAGTCTAATGCCATAGGCTTTAATTAATAGAGTTTTCACTCAGGTCACACGTACAAAATAAATGGATTCCTGCCTTCACATCTTGGCTCTGGCACTAAGCATAAGTGAGACTTGAGCCTCACATTTCTTGTTTGTGAAATAGGGGGTAACAATAATAACTATTATGAGCAGTTGTGAGGATAAAAAGAGAAAATCAATATAAAGACCTAGGCATAGTGCCTAACACAGAGTAAGCACTCAGTACATTTTCACTACGCTAACAATTATTATTTTCACCTAACGTTAACCTCAGGTCCACTATGTGTGCAGCATGGATCCAGGCACCATGGGAATTGGGCAGAATAAATTGGAACTCAAAATACCCTGTCCAACGCTGTTCCCCTCAGCGCAGTTTCACCAGCGTGGAGTCCTGTCACATCCCTGGGGGGCTAAGGCACCAGGAAAGCATTGCGTCCGCCTGGTCACTCCCTGTAACCACAGAGAGACTGGGCTCACCTGTGGGTTTGGCACCAGTGTACAGGTGCAGGGAGTGACTTTGCCACAACTGGAGTTAGCGCCAGGCTCCCTGAGTCCTAATCAGTGTTTAGCAGTCCTCCAGGGAAAACACAAACCAGAAGAAGGCAGAGGCATGTAAATACCAGATTTCCTCAGCTGTCTGAGCAAATACCTTGCTGGCATGGAGAGTCACATTGCATCCCAACTCCTCAAGAAGTGTTAGGTCAGGCAGTCTCTGCCTGAGACACGCTGTCCCCTCAGTATAAGGGCCATGCTCACGAGGAGCTGCTGTCCATCTCTCTGAGTGCTCCCAGCACCCCATGGAGCCTTAATCCTCCTAGATGCTCAATAAATATCTGTCCACTGACTGGTTGCAGATCTCCATGAAGATTGCCCTGGCAGAGAAAGAGTGTAAGAAGTGTGGAGAATGTTTTAGGCAGTGCCTCACTTTTGAAAACCTGACTTTCTAATGACTTCCTGCTTAGGCTTTGTAAAGTGCTTTGAAAAGAGAGAGAGAGAGCAGATAAAATCAAATCAGCCTCAGGATGTGATCACGTGTGTCTAGGCGGGAAGGGAGCAAGGGTGGGAGCTACAAGGTAACAATGGGCTTCAGCTTATTCACATTCAGCAGCTTATTCACTTCCCAGTTCACCGCAATCCCCACCACCCTCTAATCTCTACCTGCCATCACATTACATAAGTAGCCATTTATCACCATACTTCTACTATTGTCTTTTTTACAGATAAAATCAGGATGAAAATTAAATATTTTTGCACTATCTCTATCAAAACTGGAAAAACGAAAGACAGACTGAAAGAGCCACATATTTTATAAAAATGTTTTTACCTATAACCCACTCTACTCATTTATGGTACATTCTGGACTTCGTAGGCATTTTAATTTGCACCCTGTATTAACTTCCTATTGTTACTGTAACATACTACCACAAAACTTAGCGGCTTAAAAACAATACAAATGTATTATCTTATAGTTCTGTAAGTCAGAAGTCCCAATGGGTTTTACTGGTTAAAAGCAAGGGGTCCAAGGCTGCATGGCCTCTGGACGCTCCAGGGGAGAATCCGTTTCCTTGCCTTTTCCAGCTCTAGAGGCCGCCTGCATTCCTTGGCTCAGTCTCCAGCCGGCAAAAGCATCATTCCAACCTCTGCTTTGGGTCAACACATCTCTCTGCCTCTCACTTTCCTGCCTCCCTCTTTCTCCTATAAGGACCCTTGTGATGACATTGGGCCCACCTGGATGATCCAGGATACTCTCCCATCTCAAGATACGTAATTAGTCACATCTCCAAAGTCCCTTTGGCCACGTAAGGTAACATATTCTCGAGTTCCAGGGAATAGGATATGGACATCTTTGGGGGGGGGGGGGCGGTGTGGCGGCATTATTCTGTCTACCACACACCCTATTGTAGAGGCCAGGAATGAATAGACCACTGCTTTCAAAGGAATTTCTGAAGAGAAAAACAGGCCAAAGGGAGAATCAAACATTTCAAAACTTTTTAAAGTAATCCATTAAAATTCGACTTGCTCAAATTTTTCAACCTAAAACGAGGGAAATAAGGAAATAGATTGGTGACGTGGTAATATGTCAGCATTTAAATCCCTTTCCAAGTCTGGAGAAAATGAGGACAGCTTCCCATCATAGCGTATAGATATGCTAGATATGGGCTTTCCCATCTTCCCTTGCACCTGGCGCCCTGGCCTGGGATCTGGCTGCACCCATCAGGAAGAGCCACATGGGCCTGGAACTGACAGCTGACGGCACAGGAAGCAAGGGACAGGCAGCTTTCTCACTTTGGCCAGTAGGAAGACATCAGCAGTTTTCTCACCAAAACCACTAGTTCTAAAGGGAACTAGGCTCTTTTTGCTGCCTCTTCGCTTTGAGCTTCGTGACCTATCCTCACAATCATTCTGTGAACTACCCAGTATTTCAATAAACTCCCTTCCTGCTTAACTCCATCACAGTCAGCTTCCATTGCTTCAGTTAAGACCAGTAACCAATGCAGAGTATGTGGATAGTACCTGAGTTAAGAACTCTGGGGCCAAGCAGCTCTGTGTCTAGGTCCTGGATCTGCCGCCTTGTACCAGTGTAACCTTAGCCGGGTTACTTAACCTCACTAAGTTCAAAGTGATAGTCATTGCATTGACCCTAGCCCATAGGTGTGTGGGCAGTAAACAAGATAACACACCTGAAGGACCGAGCCCAGTGCTTAATACATGGTGACAGCTCAGTAAATAGCAGCTATTGTTAATTTTAAAATCTTCTGGTTAAAAAAGTCAGGAGAGAATGCTAATTGTCCTCCAATATTCACGCTCTTCTTTTTTTTTTGGTAACAGTATTCCCAGTTTTCAGCTGGACACAAGGCCACGTGGAATAAAGTCTATTCCAGCCTCCTCTGAAGCTCAGTGTTCCTGTGTGACTAAGGTTCTGGCCAATGGGGTAAAGGCAGAAACAAGCAACTTCCAGGAAGCGTCCCTACAGAGAACGGGCTCTGATCTGTCTCTGACTAACCGTGGTCAACAGTCCAGTGTGTGTCTTTCTAGTCCAATCTCAATGCAATTACATACATACATGTAGTGAAACAGTAGCGAAAATACAGAGAAGGGACCAGATGAGAGAACCCACAGCACTCAACAACTGATAGAATAAGGGCATGGTAGAAGAGAGATGAGAGAAGAGTCAAAAATGAAATCCAGGGGTTAAGCCTGGGTGAAATCGGGCGGACAGAGTGGGGCAGCAAGGAGAAAGAGAAAGACTGATAATAAGTCCAGTTCTGGACAGTTTCATCTCCAGAAGTTGACTGAAGTTCTAGGCAGACGTCTAGAGAGGTTGGAAATGTTGGCCTGGAGTTGAGGACGAGGAATGCAGTCTCGTGTGAACAGCTAGGGCATGGGTGACACATCAAGGCCATGGGGGTGAGGAGGGTAGGGTGGAGAAGAGGGCCAGAGGCAGATTTGGGGGAAAAATCTGCCTCTAGAAGGATTAAGAGAAAAAGCAACCAGAATAGAAAGCAAATAGGTAATTAGGAAGATAAGGGAGATTTCCTTAAAATAAGAATGTATTACTTTTTTAAAAATTTAAAATAATGAAGAAAACTTAAGTGAGAAAGAATAGTTTGAAGCACATGAGGCAGCTCAGCAGTGTGTAGAAGAGTAAGGATGAGGCCAGCAGTCAATTCCGCGAGTAGCTGTTTCCCTGTGCAGTGAGAGCAGACGCAAGATCGCACAGACCTGAGGGGCGGGTGGGAGGCGGGAGGGCAGCAAGCGAGCGCACCGCCATGTTGGCCAGGGCAGGCTACACCGCACCATGCTGCAATCCCAGAGTAAATCCCCACATCTCAGTGGCTGAACACGATAACGGTTTTACTTCCCAGTTCCATAAAGCCCACTGCAAGTCAGACCCCCATCTGTGGCTGTGCCTTCCTGGACACCAGGCAGAGGAAGTAGAGAATGATGGAAGGAAGACACTAGCTCTTTTCTTTCCTCCAGTTTTATTGACTGGAGACAATAAATTTTGTCTCCAATTATTTGTATAATTGACAAATAAAATTGTATATATTTAAAGTGCACAACGTGATGATTTGAGATACATATACTTTGTGAGATGATTACCACAATCAGGTTAATTAACACATCCATCACTTCACATAGTTACCTTTTGTGTGTGTGTGCGTGCATGCGTGTGTGTGTGTGGCGAGAATGCTTAAGATCTACTCTCTTAGCACCTTCCAAGTATACGAGACAGTATTATTAACTACGGTCACTGTGCTATACATCAGATCCCCAGAACTCATTCATCTTATAACTGAAGGCTTGTACCCTTTGACCCCGTCTCCCCACTTTCCCCAGTCCTCAGCCCCTGGTAACTACCATTCTACTCTTTGTGAATTCAAATTTTGTTTTTTAAGATTCCACATACAAGTGAGATCATACAGTATTTGTCTTTCTCTGTCTGGCTTATTTCACTTAGCATAATGTCCTCTAGTTTCATCCATGTTGTTACAAATGGCAGGATTTCCCTTTTTCCTCACGGCTGAATAATATTCCATTATATGTATATATGTATATATACCACGTCTTTACTCATTCTTCTATTGACAGACACTAGGTTGTTCCATGTCTTGGCTATTGTGAATAATGCTAAATAAACATGGGAGTGTAGATGTCTCTTCAAGATACTGATTTCATTTCCTTCAGATATATACCCAGCACTGGGATTGCTGGCTCATAAGATAGTTCTATTTTTCATTTTTTGAGGAAACTCCATACTGTTTTCCGCAGTGGCTGCATCAATTTACATTCCTAACATACTAATTTACATACCAACAGACACCAGCTCTTGATTACCTCAGTGTGGAAGCCACACGTGTCAGTTCTGCTCGTAGCAGGTTGGCCTCAACCTAACAACACAACACAGGACATTCAGTGAGCACTGACCATCTACCACAGGCACCTTGGTCAAGGGGAGTAGAGAGGGAAAGGTAGCTGAGAGGGGGGGAGCCTGTGCTCACACAGCATACAGCGTCTCCAGTGTGTTTGAGGAGAGTAGGACAAAGGCAGAGAGCGTTCCAGTTATGGAGGTCCAAAGGACTCCTGCGTCTGCCCCTCCTGTAATAGTCGGCCCTCTCAGCCTTACATCATCTGCCCTTTGAGAAGCCTGCCTCCTCTGACCACCTCCAGGCTTTGATGGTAGCATTGCCTACAGTCAGCTACTACACCTTTTCAAGCATACAAATCAACACCAGAAACCTGCTAGTCCAGCAAAGGCTGCTGACTGGACTGGAGACCTTCCTGCAAAGTGAGACAACCATGCCTTGCACTTGCACTTTGTAGAAGGCTTTAAAATGCTTATCTCAGTTGATTTTTATTATAATATTGTGAGCTAGTTGTGGCATGTAGAACTATTATTATCATCATCATCCTTTCTTTACAGATGAGAGAACTAATGTGCAGAGAAAGCAAATGACTTACCCAAGGTCATCTGTTGAGGCTTGAACTTAGGTCTCCAGGCTCCTAGTCAGGCTCTCTCCTCTGTGCCACAAGATGCCATCTACTTCTTTCTGTACCTTTTGGGGAAGATTTAAAATAGCTGATACTTTCTGCAGACAGAGTGGGCAATGAGCTTGCCATGTCTTTTTTTTTTTTGGTGAGGAAGATTGGCCCTGAGCTAACATCTGTGCCAGTCTTCCTCTATTTTGTATGTGGGACACCACCACAGCATGGCTTGATGAGCAATATGTAAGTCTGTGCCTGGGATCCGAACCCATGAACCCTGGGCCACCAGAGTGGAGCACATGAACTTAACCACTAGGCCACTGGGCCAGCCCCCCGTGTCTTTTGAATAGTTTGTGAAATTTATTTTATTTACAACACTTTGTATAAACATTAAAGAAATTGTTTCAGCAACTTGTATTCCAACTTTGGACTCTAGCAATCCCAGTTCTCTCTGGAGCAGATTTAAACTGGTATAAGAGATGAATGGCACCACATCCCAGCTCCCACATGCACCCTGCTGTGGAGATATGTTGCTAGTGACCCAAGGTCAAGTGGTTGGGTACAACGAGTTGATGGTGTGTGTGATGCCTGGGCCAGTCCTTTCTCTGTACCTCCATGCTGTTTACTTTTCATTAGAAGTCTCAAAAATGCTATGTGATCACTCAGTGAACGCGATCAGCATTCACCGGGTGCTAATAGGTTCCGAGGCTTTATGTCGACTGTCCTAGTCAAACCTCGCGGAAGCCTGCAGAGTAGGCATTATTCTCAGTTTACAGTGGCCAGAGAATTTAGGCAAATTATCTAAGGTTCTACAAGTACAAAATAGCATATCTGGGATTCAAAGCTGAGCCCATTGTTCTCCAAGGCCCGAGCACTTTCTACTGGCCCACTAAGCCTCCTGGCCGAGAAAATGACAAGAGAGCAACCCCAGTCTTCTTAGAGCACTGCACAATGCCCTTTCTAATAGACTCTATTTTCTCAAGGAAAGAAAAGAGGAAGGGAGGAAGGAAGGAGGGAGAGAGAGAGAGAAAGACAGTAGGTACAGTTTGGAACACTCTGGACATGGTTTAGATACCTGAGGATACGTCGTCCCATGTTTTCAGAGCCCCTGGTTAGTGCCCAGGCTCGGCACAGGCAGGCCCTGGGAAACAGCAGCCGCGAAGTAAGAGGAAAAGGGGGAGGAGGTGACATGGGCCTCATGGGCAGAGAGGAGATCCGTGCCTTTCCGTGCTGCCGTCACTAGTCTGTTTAACAGACTGCTTTCAGGTTTTTATTTTCATGTAATAACTTAAACACTTTAAAAATTAGCATTTTGAGCTAAAGGGAGAACACGAGAGGTTTTGCTTAAAACAGAAACAATAAACTGGCTTCTTCTTCTTCCTCCTAAACCTTGTCCCAGGTTGCAAGTGCAAAGACACTTTGGCCACTGAGGCTCAGCTGGCCCCTGTCACCTGCTGTTCACAGGAAGGAAGTGACAGCCCCACATAAAAGAAGCCCTCAGCTCCTCCGCCTCCTGGGCTACTAGAATCTCCAGTTTCATCTCACAGCCCCTTGTGAACTCTGCCCCGATGCCCGGAACAGCCTCTGAGCCCACATTTGCACGTCACGGAGTGTGTACGTGAGTCCCTTCTCGTGCTGCGATTAAAACTCGAAGCAACTACTATTTTCAGCCCGAACAGCTGCCAGGTCTTCACAGCCAGGTTGGTGGAGGAGGCTCTCCGTGCCCAAGCTGCCTGGTGTGAAACATGAAGTATCTGAGGTCAAAACCGCCAATCTTTCTGGAAATATGAGTTTCAGACACTCCACTTCAGTGGCATTCCTACACAAATAGACACCTTTCCTTATTGTCAAAGCCCACTGGCAGGAGCCACAATAGCAGGTCCCGTCTTCCACAGGTTTCTTTGAAGCACCACAGTGACAGAAGGGCAGGGGCTAGGATTTGCCCATCCCAGGCTCCCAAAGTGTGTACAGGGTCCTATGGGGAGAAATCAGCATGCACTATACAGTGGGCCCCAGCTTAGGGTCCCAGCCTAGGCAACAACTCTGACTCCAAAAGCCAGACTCAGGGTCCGGGAGGGGAGGCAACACTGATTTTAAGATATGGCTCAAGTCACTAAAGGACCAGGCCTTACTTTTCCTTTGCCCTAAAATGTCTATGAAGGACAGACTGAAGGTCATCAAGTTGAAAGAGGATCTTCCGAAACAAGTGTCAGCTCAACTATAAGGCACAGGCCAATGGGATGCCCAGCCTGACCCTATGAATAGGCTGGCCTGCCTCAAATGCTTCGCCTGGGTCATGCCGACCCAGCCCCAACCTGGGGTGGGATGGAAGACTGTGTGCTTCCCATAAAAGGGGGTAAAGTACAGCCCTTTGGCGAGAGGATGGTCTAAGCCGAGACGATGCACCTGGAGAAGCCACTCAAGTTCCACCCCAAAACCAAAGGTGAATTCATGCTACTCCCAATGGTGTTCCTGCAGAAACCTAGGTGTTACTTTGACAAAACAGAAACCTAGTCCAGGCCAGGACCAACCTGGCTGCCTGGAAAGGGAAGGGAGGCTATGGGTATAGATGGGAGGCAGGAGGGGGCAGAAGGCTTCATTTTGGGCTTCCACGAAAGAGAAGGCTGGCCTCTTTGAGCCTTGGCCGTGCCCTCCACACTGCCCTCAGCACATTCTGCTGCCCCAGCCTAGCCCCTGCATTTGCCCAGGGTCCTCTCTTGGGCTCCAGGTCTTGGTCTTGCTCAACTGAGGGAAGTCATGAGAGGTTCAGTAACTCACACAGCTGCTGACAGAGCTGGCTCAGAGCCCAGGTCCTGCCTTCTAGCCCAGTGGTCTTTCCCACCAGAACATGGACGACTCTGTGTCTTCAGCCTCAAAAAGCAGTACTGACAAAAATACCCCTGGGACCTCTGCAATCGCATTCAGTGATTCTTTGAGTTGACTGAGCTCCAACTCCAAGGACACGTGCTAAGGGACAGTCATCTGACTCCTTTCCCCTTTATGAGTGAAATACAGGGGAAAGAGCACCTTGCCACTTGGCAGAGAAGGCTAAAGCAAGAGGTCCGAAGTGACTGGGCCAAAGGTCACAGAAGCATTGGTGCTGGAGATGAAAGCAGACATATAAGGACAGCAGCACTCCGCTCCACTAGCAGCGAGCCTCTCCTCGCCCCAGCGCCAGCAGAGAGCAGACCTGCACCTGTGAGCCTCGCCTGCCCTGCCATCGAGCACCCGGCCCAACAGCCTTTCCCTGCCGCTCACTGTGTGTTGAACAAAGCTGTACCATCCTGCCCTGCCAGGGGACGAGCCAGCGGGGCGTTAAGTAGATTCTAAGGGCAGGAACTACACTTTTATCTTCTTGTCTCAAGTAACATTATGTAACCTCAAACTTTTAACCCAAATAAATGTTGCTAGGCATGAGAATTTCAGGGTAGGTAGGATAGGAGGGTGCAAAAGGGTTCCTGGACCCAATTCGAACATGTGTGTGCGTGAAGGCTTCCCCACGCCAGCAAGCAGTGCTCGCACACCAGCAGGGTGTTCGAGAATTCAACTCAATTGTGACACTATCTACCCAGAGATAGAATCAAATCCCACAGGTAAAGGGCTCAGACCCACAAGACTGTCCCCCACTTCAGATGCCAGTCACAAGCCCAGCTTGTTACCTGCGTGTCTGACCAACCAGCTACAAACTGGAGGTTCCAACAACCCCCTCGGCGAGTTCAATGAATTTGCTAGAATGGCTCACAGAACTCAAGAAAACCTGTTTGCTCACTGGATTACTGATTTATTACAACATGAATCAACAGCCAGATGAAGACATACATATGGCAAGGTCCCAAGCAAAGCACTGGAAGCAAAACATTGTCGCCCTGGAGCTTGGGATTCAGCGCAGTAGCATATGGAAGCGTTCTGGTTCCCCAGTGTGGGAGCTCTCTGGGAAAAGGGGACAAGCTGTCCTTTTGGGTGTTTATGGAGGTGTCACTATGTAGTTGTGATTGACTAAGCCATTGGCCATTGGCAGTTGATTCACCCTCAAGGACCCCACTCTCCAGAAATCAGGGGGTGGAACTGAAAGTTCCAATCTTCTGATCACATGGCTGGTTCTCCTGGAAACCAGTCCCTATCCTTAGGTGCTTTACAAAAGTCACCTCATTAGCATAACAGAAGACACCTTTTTCACTCTCAATACTAGAATATTCCAAGGGTTTTGGGAGCTGTGAGCCAGAAATGGGGATGAAGACCAAATAGATATTTCTTACAATAAACCATAGCATCACACAGCTTAGCCCTGGCATCTCCTGGGAGGCTGGACACCGCCTCCACTGGAGCAGGAACTGATGCCAGGGACTCGTGGCTCACAGCTGTGCGGGGACTCTGTCCACTGGCCCAGGTCACTCTGGGCGTTTCTGAGTGTGGCAGAGCGAAATCTGCCACCTGACACGTTCACCCGGCTGTGCGACTGCTTTGCATGCCTATGGGACAAGCAGGCTATTTGTGAGCATATTTCATAACCCGCTTTGTAGCTGCTGAAGCCGCAGATTGCACGTGTTTCCAGCTCTGTTTCTGTGGCGAGAGTGTTTACAGAGAAGGCGCATTGTCACAGAATGGAGAGAGAGCAAGATGGAGAGATTAGGAGCACAATTTCCATGTCTGGACATAGTTCACGCAGCCGGCATCTGCTCTAATCGGGGTCCCCACATTCAGCAACTTGTGCTGATCACTCTCAGGACCGTTCATCGCATCCCGGGAACTTCACTGTGAAATCTCCAAGGGAGTGGCAAGGCTAGGAGAGCGCCCTGGCATCCTTTCCAAGAAATCCAGGGTGGATTTCTGAGTGTTGTGGGAGGAAAACAATCAAAGCATGAGAAAAATCTGTGCAAGTCTGCATTCATTTTTCTTTCTGTAGTCTGAGATCTCCAGCCCTGTTCTAGCCTTGGTGGTGGCTGCCTCTCACTGTCCTGGCCGGTAGGCTCGTCTTCATCACCACGTTGGTTGCCAATTTATTTACCCAGTCTGCTTTCTCCCTTTGTTTACCTCCTGTCAGCCTGATGACAACCTGCTCACCTATTTTGTTTTGAATTTCTCCATCGCTCCTCTTTTCTGCCTTTCCCATCGTGCTCAGGCTCTGTCAGAAAGCTCTGTCACTCTGTGACATTCAGCTTTCATTTTTGAGCCCCACCACATTTGAACAACCTTTGATTCCACTTGTTATGTGTCCCTTTCGCCTTCTCTCCTGGCTCCTGTCACGTCCTCTGTCATGATTGCCCAACATAAGCTACCTCAGGGCAGGATTTGTGTCCGCTTACTCTTTGACCACGCTCATGGTCTTCTGGGGTGGTGGTTTCAAGAAAAATAATACCAGGCAACAGCTGAGACCACATAGCAGGCTCTGGACTAATGCTCTACATGCATTTTTTATTTTCACTTAATCCTAACAATCTTCTGAGGAGATTGCTGTTATTTTCCCAACTTTACACATAAAGAACCTGGGGCTTTGAGAGGTAAAGCCGTTTGCCCAAGCATGTGCCACTGGCTGGTGACAGAAACAGGCTTCAAATTCAGGTCCGCTTTCCTCTGGAGCCTGAATGCTTAGATTCCTGAAGGAATTTAGGGATGAACAAATGACTAGTCAAGATCCCCAGCTTTGGGGTCATTTTGTTTCTCATATTTGCTTCTGGTTCTTTTCTGACTTTCAAGGAAAGTAGAACCCTGAAGAGAGTTCTACGATCTAAACACAGAAACCAACCCCCATTCTCCCAACAGCTGCTGGAGACTTAACGCCCCTTTCCTTACCCAGCCTGGCAGAGGGAGGACTGAGGCCTTCACTGACTCACTCAACATGAGGGACCGACATCACTGCCCCCTTCACGGGTCCCCAGTTGGGCTCACGGCCAAGGTGGCCCAGGCTCCACACTCAGCACAGTAGGTCCGACACAACCACAGCTGAAGCTGCGTGAATTGAGACGAGACCATGATTTTCCCCCAGAAAATCAGGAGGGAGGCCAAGGAAACCACCAAAGCTAGAAACAAACAAACAAGGTCCTGACAGAGCCTGTGCTCCTCCCATTTACAAAATCAAGAGCCAATTTTCTAGCAAAGTGACTGCAGAAATCTAAGTTTCTCTGAAACTCTTTCATAAATCTGACACCTTAAGCTAAAAGAGCCAAACGGAAGCAGCTTCTTGTGGTCGAGCTACCAGCTTGAGAGAAGAAGCAAGAGCTTAAATCCTAATCTTAACCCACACCCATCTCCTGCCAGTGCATGGTCCTGGGACCTGCTCCCCAGGAGGACAGAGTTTTTGTGCTTTGACAGGGGAATGTCATCCCAGCCCTTCTTTGGAGGCCACCACTGCAGGGCTGGGGGGGAATGCGGTGATGTGAAAAGGCATCAAGGGCAACTCAGGGACAACGTCTGCTGTGGTCCTTCTGCCCCGCTCCCAGCCCCAGCCCCGGCCTGTGTGTGCGACGTGCCTTGCTGCCTGGCTCCTCAGGTCGATTCTATTTAGCAAGAGTTTCCCCAGCTCCTCCCAGGTGCCCGTGCCAGTGCTGGTCTCTTCTGTGGACAGAGAGGCAAGAGCCTGGAAAGGGCTGTAGAGATGTTAAAGGACCAGTGCTCACAGTGTCTCTCTCCCCTGCTATTTAAAAAGAATTCTAAATTCTTACAGTTTTCCCCTTCCTCCTCTTAAAGAGAAAGGACTTTTGTTTTCTAGAAAAGAGGCTAAGTGATCCACATAACAAGACAAAGGAGAGAGAGGAGAAGGGAAGAGAGAGGAGAGAGCTTGAGTTTGTTGTGGGAGACAGTCCTCGAGACCCGAGGACTGCAAAGAGGAGTCGAGTAAGTCAGTTCCGGATGGCTTATGACCTGGCTCCTGTTTAGTAACTTAGAGAGACCCTGGTAAATAATTAATTCTTTTTTAAAAAATATTTTTAGCAGCATTTCTGCAGAACTGTGTTGCTTTAGATGTGGTTCCACGCAAAAAACAACTCATATGCCTCTACTTTCAAAAAAATGCAGAAGGAAGTGTTTCGAACTCTTTGAAATCTTTCATATAGAAAGATAATCATCACTTTGAAGGCTTGGTGCCCAGGGTTGCTCTCTTGATTCTGTGATTGCTGACTTCTTCCCTTTCCTTCTCCCTGTATAGATTAAAAGTGGAGGAGAACACGGCTCCTGGAGGACAGGGAAGATTTCTGATCCCCAGCAGTGACCTCAAATTAGATGCACAATAAATGGTTATTGAATTGAATTAAGAATTCAAGGGCCAAAAATTTCATGTCATGAGATGCGCACAAGATTAAGTCGTGATAAAGGAAAGATATCAAACTATTTATATCATATAACCTCAATTTTCAAAAAAGAAAAGACATATATACCCACACATACATATAAAAAATTAAATAACCAAAATATTAACAGTGGAGTTGTTTTTTGGTTTTTTTTTTAAAGATTTTAGTTTTCCTTTTTCTCCCCAAAGCCCCCTGGTACATAGTTGTATATTTTAGTTGTGGGTCCTTCTAGTTGTGGCATGTGGGACGCCACCTCAACGTGGCCTGATGAGCAGTGCCATGTCCGCGCCCAGGATCCAAACCAGCAAAACCCTGGGCTGCAGAAGCAGAGCGTGCGAACTTAACCACTCGGCCATGGGGCCGGCCCCAACAGCAGAGTTTTGAGTGGTCATTTGGTTTTTGTTTGTTTGTCGATGTATTACCAAATTTTCTTTAATAAACATGTAGTTTCCCCCATAAAACATTTTTTTAAAAGTCAAGAAAATTAAGGTCAGATGCATTTGGATGATAGGACAGGTCTTTCCCAGAGAGAGGAATAGTCTAAACATAGACCCCAGATCCTGAGATGACTTCAGCCAGGGAGAAAATGTGAAAGGAACCATTCCCCATCTTCAGCATGGCAACCTTCCTGGCGACAGAAGAACATTCTGTGCCAGCAGGTAAGTAGGTTTACAAGAGAGAACGGATGCATCTTCCTTCAGTTAGGAATATATATTTGCTGTTAACCATGTACATCTATAAACTTCTCCAAACCTCAAGACATGTTCTTCTTCAGAACAACCCTAGCATTTTTGGGGTACCTTTCTTGACATTTATCACCCTCCACTTTGCATTGCACCAACTCGTAGGAAAGGCAAGAGCACTGAAATTGAAATCAAAAGATACAAATTCAGGTCCTGGCTGCACCACTTGCTAACTCAGGGATGGTGAGCAAGGCATTTATCCTTTTCAAATCTCACTTTCCTTGCTGTTCAAGAAATGCTGTACAATAAGAATAACAAAAGGGAAAGAAATAAAAAAAATCAAAACCAAGAAAAGGCAGGAAGAACAAATAAGCTCCTTATAAGGGTTGATAGTGCTTCCATTTTTGAACATCAGTTTGCCTCTGTGTTCCTGGTCATCATTTTTTTGCTATCCAGCATCCATCCATCCTGTCTAGCCTACTAAACTTCCCTTTGGAGACTGTCTCATTAATCTTAAGAGTGGTGGTTCCTCACACTGTGGTCATCAAAGGGACTAGCTCCCCACACTGAAGCTTGGCCAGTCAGAAGGTTCTCTCAGGACTTGAATCTTGAGTGAGTGACCCGTCATGATGGAAGCAGTTGACTGCTTACACACCTTGGCCCAGCATCAGAAGAACCAACTTCTTGGGCCTCACTTTCCATAGTGCCTTTGGTTCCTATCTGTTTTCCAAACTTGGTTTTGAGAATGCCATCTATTTTCAGAGCTCCACTCTGATTGGACAACATTCCCTGAATGGCAAATAAAGTGAAATCTGAAAAGGATAAATGACTTTTCCAATGCCCCTGAGCGAGTCAGTGGTATGGCCAGGTCCTAAGTGTATATCTTTTGTTTTGTTTTGTTTTGTTTTGTTTTTTGCTGAGGAGGATTCACCCTGAGCTAACATCTGTTGCCAAGCTCCCTTTCTTTTCTTTTTCATGTGAGCATCTGCCACAGCATGGCCACTGCCAGACTAGTGGTATAGGTCTGCACCCAGGATCCAAACCTGGGCTGCCGAAGCAGAGCACACTGAATTTAACCCTTAGGCCACAGGGGCTGGCCCTGCATCTTTTGATTTAAATATCTTTTCCGCGAATTTCTCTTTTCTGCCTAAGACAGCTAGAATTGATTTCTGTGGTTTGCATCCTAGAACCCCAGCTTTTTCACAGGGTAGAAATAGAAACACGATGTTACAAAATTCTCATGTCTAAAAAGAAGATGTAGACCATTTTCCCACAGCAGACAAGGTTTTCTTGGCACTAAATTCAAAAAGTAATTTCTCAAGGGGGAACACATATAGGGATGGCATTAAGTAACATAAAAGATTATGTCCCTATGATGACCAGATAGCCTTTGAGACCCAAAAACTTGGTGCTTTATGTCTTATTTACCTACAGCACGTTGTTCATAATAATACTCAGTATGTTTTTGCCGAATGAAATGAAAGAACTTTCTAGAAACTTTTCTCAGCTGGCATTCTCAATTACTATTTGTTACCTTTGTCTAGGAGAGACACAGGGCTTTCATTAAAATGCCTGAGACCTTCTTCTTCCTCAACTCCCACATGCACCTACAAGCATTAGCAGGCCCTACGTGACTACCCACATGATAGGTGCTTTGCATATCTCCTGATTCTTCAGTCTCCCTCTCTGCCAGCAAGAATACAACATGTCAAAGCTAATCTTTGTGTTCCTGTCCTTTCCATTCACCTAGTCCAAAGCCAAATGTGGAAGCCAACCTGAGCTAGCAGGAGTTCATGGAACTCATCCTGATGACTACACTGAGGGCATCTTGCAGGTACAGAGCAAGAAGAGCCAATGGGCTGGACCCTCTCCCCCTCAGCCCAGGAGCTCTTTCCCTATATCTCTGGCTGGTTTAATAACGAGATAGAACATGACTTTGAATGCTGCCAGACAACTTCATGTGGTTAGAATGACTAGTCAGACTTAAGGTACGGAAGACTGAAAACTACTGCTCCTGTCAGCTCCATCTGCAAGAGATGTATGCCTAGACTATCATCCTGCTAAGACCTTGCCTTTTGCCAACCCCATTGCTTAAGGACACTTTCTCCTTCCATACTGAGTCATGTTGATAATACGATACCTATTTTCTTTTTTTTTTTCTTGTTTTATTTGTGAGGAAGATTGGCCCTGAGCTAAGATCAGTTGACAACCTTCCTCTTTTTGCTTGAGGAAGACTGTCACTGTGCTAACATCTTTACCAATCTTCCTCCGTTTTATGTGGGATGCCGCCACAGCGTGGCTTGATGAGTAGTGTGAAGTCCACACCCAGGATCGGAACCCGTGAACCCTGGGCTGCTGAAGCGGAGCATGCAAACTTAACCACTAAGCCACTGCGCTGGCCCCAAGATACTCATTTTCTTAATCTTCTCATTGAAGCTGTAGAGATTTTGAATCTTAAAAATTGGAACAATAATCCAATAACATTCTTCAGAAGAGTATTTTTCCTCAGGTGAGCTGGGTGGTAACCACGGATAGCAGCTTCTATTCACCCGAGATGAGTCATTACCTGGAGACCCTGGCAGGGATTAGATTCTTGAAATAAGTTATGTCTCCTCAGTTACCAGCAAACACCAGAGTGTGGAAACAGCTTTCTAGAAGACAAAAGTATTGCCACGCTCTCCCCTCCTGCCCCCAGTTTCCTGGGAAAGCCATGTGCAAGTTGAGAACAACTTGCTCAAATACAAATCCAGAGTAAGAAAAATGGTGTCCTAACAGGCCATAGCCCATCACACCACATGCCTGCTTTGCATGGAGACATGCAAAGGAGCAACTCCTGAGGCCAATCCCCATCACACAGTTAAACTGTTTCCATCACCTTCAATGTACAGCATCACCGTCACTGCTGAGTGGCTGGAGAACAAGTGGAAGCAATTCAGCTCAGTAAGATCCACATTTCACCATCTCCCCATGATCCAGCAATGTACAAATATGCTCCGACAAAACCAGGAAAGCAAAGTAGTATTACAGAGGTCTGAATTAAAAGCTGAGGGCCATCTCACTCATCAGCATCCCCTCTGATGGATGGGCAGGTTCCTTCCGGCCTCCTGCAGAAAGACACTCATTGCTCTTGCTTTGAGCCTGGCTCACCAAGTCTAGGCAGGTCTCTAATGCCAGAGAGATGTGGCAAGCCAGAGCTAAGGCCACCAGGGGCCTTGAGTGAAGCCTCAAGGGCTTCCCCCTTTGCTTTTCCTATTAAGCACTTATTTAAACTAAAATTTACACATTTGGCTTCAGTCCAAGGACTAGCATTTTGTGAAAGAGCCTGAGCCCAGCCTATTTTAAGCACATAATAATGAGAACTAGAGCGACGTTTTGTCTGGCATCTCTCAATTTCCCAGGAAGGGAGAAAGCAGACTCTTGCTTTGTGGCCTGAAGATGCAAAGTTACCTACTCGGTCCCCAAAGCTATTACCTTCACATATTTCCAGCATCTCTCTCCGGAGTATTTTTCAGAAAGCAAAGCTTTAAACAAGCAGGGGGAAAAAAACGACTTGTCTGAACACATGGCAATTTTAGAAATGTTGAGTTATGTGAACTCTCAGGTGTCTGGGAAGTTAGATAAACATGGACCATGCTCAGCAATCATGTAGCTACGGTTTTTCTGTTTGAGCCGGAAGATGACAGAGGTCTCTGGGCAGCGTTTATGTGGTCGCTCCAATTGCTTCTCACGAAGGAATCACAATGAAAAGGCAAAATGGCATTTTAAGTGCAGTGGTTGACAGGGTTAGGGGAGATGGAGTGAGAGTGAAGGCTGGAAAGAAGGAAGAAACAGAATTATACACCTGAAACCAGAGGCGGGAAGCACTTGTCATTGTGGTCAGCTGACCACTTGCCCACATGCACCGCCATAATAACCACTCAGTGAGCCGGGACAAAGACAAACCAAAAAGTGTGTTCAAAGAGAATTTGGGCCTGAAATACCTGACATATGAATCCACTTCTTTAAGAGCTTTATGAGGCGCTGCCATCTCCAAAGAATGCTGGCATCGTTGTCACAACCCTACAATCAGTCCCCAGCAGGCCTCTGATGCTCTCCCAGGACAAGAAGGGCGTGGTTCGCTCATCCTTCCCTGTTGATCAAGTTTAGATTTTCTGAAATACGCTCCCACCTTGAAGGTGGATTTCAAAAAGGGCTCCAGTTACAACTCTTTTCAATTCTGATCCTCTTTCTGATATATAAAAAATATACAATATCCTGTTCAAATGGCAAAATGGGGGAGCATGGCTGGGATGGCCACCAGGACGATGGCCCGGAAGTTATGGGGCAGGGAGGAGGCAGCCTCTCTTCTGATACCTCTTTGCCATCCCCTACCCTGTGTCCGTGACCTCCTCAAAGTTATGAGAGACTCATTGCAGCTTTTTCCTGAAATTGACACTTTAACAAAGGTTCCAAAATCATTTTGAGGAATATTCTGTAGAATCAATGCATCTCAGATTGCGTACTTCCAAAAATAAGCATTAAAACAATATAGGTAGCACTTACACTTCTTACACTTTTATTAACACATAATTCTCACGTCCTCATTGGAAGTGGGTATCATTACACCCAATCAAAGGATAATGAAGCTGAAACTGGAAGAGGTTGACTGTTTTAACTAAGGTCACACAACCAATATATGGCAGAACTGGGTTTGAATCCAGGCCTTCTGTCCCTTTCTACCACATCATAATTCCCTCTCAAATTTGTAACAGAATACTAAAATCAAGGGCCTGCTACAGTGCAATAATTATCACCTTCCCTTACAGGATCCCCATCTAAATTGAGGTATGCAAACTCAGAAGCTTCCAGGGGCCAAGCCCTGTGGGCAGCTGCAGAGCTGCAGGGCTGTGCCCCATCTAAAGAGGCAGTCACTACACAGTTCCAGCTCAAAGTTGCCGTCAGAACAGGGGGATCAGTGTCACCAGGGAGTCCAGTTTTCAAGAGAAGTTAGTAACCTGAGTTTGTGTGTGTCCGTGTGTGCGTGTGTGTGTCTGAGAGCAAAATCACCACCTCATTTTTTAATATGGGCAAATAATGCACACATTTTAAACCACTGTGCAGACCAAACAAACATGTCTTTAAGATAAAATTGGCTCCTGGCCACCATCTGAGAGGATGGCAGGTGTCACGCAGGTCAACTGCTGTCCTTGCTTGGGCCAATTATTTCCTTAACAGAGAGCCCCACCTCCACATTCAAGAGCCTTCATATTCACTTCCCTCCCTGGGTGGTCTGGTGCCTGGAGCTTCTCCCAGCTCATTGCTCAATCCACCTTCTTCCAGGGTAGTGCCCCCTAGGGCAAAGAGCTCTAAGCCTGTGGTCAGGAGACCCGAGCTCACTGCTTCCACATGACCTGGTTGAGCCTCAGTTTCCTCAGCTGGAAGACCTATGATTTCAGTGTTAAATGGGGCCATGTGGTGACCACAAACGAATTCCATCCACATCAGGATTCAGATGGGCACCACTGGAAACTCTCTCCTAAACTGTCCCATATTCAACACCTATGCCATTCACTAGACTTTTAACCTCGGCCTGCCTTGTGTCATCTGGTATTGGGATTAACTCTCCTGTTTTCAACTCTTCACACAATAGGTTTTTCTTTCCCCACTTAGATTGCAAGCTCTGGAAAGCAGAGATCACCCAGGGTATTTCCCAGGGTCCACCTGCCCATTGTGATCATCACCAAAAATGTGATGACCAAATGGAGTGGACAGTCTGTAGATGATTCTTAGATGGTCTGCATTCACCTTTTACTCCTTTCCAGTCTCAGGCAGGGAATTAGGTTTGTTGAAGGGCAGAGTGAGGGGTGACTTATAGGGAAACAGAGGCAAGCTTGATGTAGAGGAAACCAAGAAAGAAAAGAAGTTCTCACCGTGTAAAGACCTCTGACTGATACTGGGAAGTGACCTCAGGGGACTCTATGTCTCTATGGAGACGTAGAGATGAAGTGGGAATTCTGGATCCAAATAAGGACAGGAAGAAAGGGCTGTGTTTCTTCCCAGTCCTGCCCTGTCCTCTCACCATTTCCTCACGTAAAACAAGGGAACGAAAAAACAAAACTACACTAAACGCAACCCAAAAACACAAACAAGAAGATGAAACATGGAATTCCAGCTAGAGGAAAGCTCAATGTGGAGGGAGGAGGGAAGAGCGGATGGCAACAGAGCTGGGACCCTGCGACATTCCCTGCTTGCCACCTTGACCTTCCTTGATGTCTAAGGGGCTGGTAATCCTGTCACTTTTATTCTTGGGACAAAGTCTGTTGCTATACAGATGAGAAAGCCTGGTGTGTTGATACAATGCCCAGAGTGATGTGGGAAAGGGGAGACCAGTGACACACACAGCCATGGTTACTACGACACCCGTGGACCAGCACCAGTTAGAAGCATCTTCACACAAGTGTGGTGACTACAACTTCAGACTACATGTCAGAGAGAATTGGCTCTGCTTCCTGTTTTAATTTTATGATCTGGATAACCACCAGGGCTCATTAATTTCTTCCTTATTGTCTGGAGTCTTGGGCTTTCCCAAACAAATTTTACTTTTGTTGACACTATAAACAAGAAAAAATCTGATGAAGGTAAATGTTTCAGTAGCTCAACCATTCTTTCCCAACCTAGGTTTGAGAATTCTTGAGTCAAACACTTCCAGCATCATGTGTACCTCTTTCTCCATCTTCCTCTTCAGCAACATCTCAGCTCCTTGTACCCCTCTCCTCTCCTTCTTACCTCCCTTCAACCAATCTATGACAGAAAATCTTGATTCAGGAATCTACAATGGAAAATTTGATATTTTATTTGTCTGTGGTCTAAGATTGATAGGAAAACGTTGTAAGGCTCTCCTTTTACAGTTTAAATAAATAAATAAAGATAAATATAAACAAGATCCCAGGAGAGTAAATGGCTTATGCAAGCTTGCATTGGCTTGACCTCTGGGACTAAACCCACGTCTCCCAAATTCTAAGCCATGGCTCTTTCCCTTATATCACACTGGACTCTTAGAAAGTACCATCAGATCTGGTGTCAAGATGGCGGCATAGGTGGATCTGAACTCACCTCCTCCCATGGACACAACAAATTGATAACTACTCTGGAACAGCTACCCCTGAGAGAACTGAAAGCTGGATGAAAAGAACTCCCACAACAAGGGACAGTGCTGACTCAGGTGAAAGAGGCAGAAATTCCTCTCTGGAGAGGAAAAAGCCACCTTCTAGCCCTGGCAATTCATTGCCAGCCAGGTGCAATCTTAGGCTAAGAAGCCTTTCCTAGAGGAGTGGGGGATCTGAGCAGGAGAGCTTTATCACAATGAGCAGGTTTTGGACTCAGCACAACTGAGGCAGGTGTCATAATACCTGGCTTTGCTGGCTATTAAGTACAATGGGGAATACCCCAAAAATGCTATTGGACATGAAGGGGGAAAAAGGCCTGCTCTTAAAGGGCCCACATACAAATTCACCTGTTTCAGAGAGCAACCTAAAATTACCAGAAAGAAAGGTGCACAGTCCTTTGGTGAAAAAGACGCACTTGATAGGCTCTGGGTGCATCTTGGTGAGAAGTGAGACCTCCCCAGGCTGGAACCACCTCTCCAGGGACTGAGACATTGGCAGCAGCCATTATTGTGACATAGTACAGGTATGCTGACACAGAAGCTGGCAGACACCACTGGAGTTCTTACTCTGGCCTGTTAGTGCAGGGGTCTGCCCCACCCACTAGAGCACCAATTTAATCCAGCTCAGCCAGGGCAGGCAGCCTGCCCTAGGGACTAGCAACCACCCAACAGCAAGCCCTCTGGCAACTTGTGGGCCTGCACAGGCGGGGTGCATGGGACCTCTGCAGCAGGGTGAGTGGATCTGCCTCTGCAGGGCAGGGTGTGTGTGAGACGCGGGCCTGCATTGGCAGAGTATGTGTGACCTCTGCAGCAGGGCGAGTGGGTCTGCTTCAGTGGGTTGGGGCATGTTCATGTGGCAGGACTGTGTTCATGGGGTGTGTGGGCCTGTAGGCAGTGGGGCTTGTCAGCTGCAGCAGACTTGTGATTCTCAAAACAGTCACAAAGTGGATCAGCCCTACCTTCCAAAGCCTGAAACAATTGGGTGCTCCCATGCCTGGGGCTGGCCCCACTCAGCTGCAATCCTGAGAGAGCTGACAACAGCCTTGCAGGCCAAGGCCTAAACCAATTGTAAGCCCCTGAGCCTAACAACCAGCCACACTGGGGACCTACTCACTGAACAGAAAAATTGCAACAGGAATGTGCTATTAGACCTTGCAGCCAACTGTGCTAGGGCTCCCTATGCCCAACAAAGTGACCAAAGGGTCCATAGCAGCCACACACAGCTGAGCATTATAATCAGCCTGCCAGAAGGACTGCCTAGCCTCCCCAGGCACCTGCAGCAAGAACAACCCTGCCACAACAGAAGGACACATACAGCCCACACAGGGGACACTCCTGGAACATTTGCAACTAGTGACTAGAGGGAAGCACACTGCTGGGCCTCATAAGGCATTTCTCACATAAGGCCACCTCTCCAAGATTGGGAGACATAGCTGATCTACATAATACATAGATAGAAGCACAGGTAAAGAGACAAAATGAGGAGACAAAGGCATATGTTCCAAATAAGGGAACAGGACAAATCCTCAGAAAAAGAACTAAATGAAACAGAGATAAACAATCTACCTGATAAAAAGTACAAACTAATAGTCATAAGGATGCTCACTGATCTTGGGAGAAGAATGGATGAACTCAGCGAGAACTTCAAGAAGAACTGGAAAATATAAAAAAGAACCAGTCAGAAATAAAGAATACAATACAGGAAGTGAACAATTCACTAGAGGGGCTCAATAGCAGATACAGAAGAATGGATCAGTGAGCTGGACGAAAGAATAAAGGAAATCACCCAAGCTGAACAGATAAAAGAAAAAAGAATTAAAAAGAATGAGGACAGTCTAAGGGATGTCTGGGACAACGTCAACCTCACTTACATCCATATTATAGGTGTCTCAGAAGGAGAAAAGAGAGACAAAGGGGCAGAGAATCTATTTGAAGAAATAAAAGTTGAAACCTTTCCTAACCTAAGGAAGGAAGCAGACACCCAGGTATAGGAAACACAGAGAGCACCAAACAAGATAAACCCAAAGAGGCCCACACCAAGACACATTATAATTAAAATGTTAAAAATTAAAGAAAAAAAGAGAGAATCCTAAAAGCTGCAAGAGAAAGGCAATAAGTGACATACAAAGGAAACCCCATGAGGCTATCAGCTGACTCTCCAGCAGAAACCTTACAGGCTAGATGGGAGTGGCACGATATATTTAAACCGCTGAAAGGAAAAAAACCTACAGCCTAGCATACTCTCCCCAGCAAGGTTATCATTCAGATTGTAAGGGGAAATAAAGAGTTTCCCAGACAAGCAAAAATTAAAGGAGTTTGTCACCAAGAAACAAGTCTTAGAAGAAATGCTAAAGGGACTTATTTAAGTGGGAAAGAGAAAACCACAAATAGGAATAAAAAAATTATCAAAGAAAAAAGCAATAAAATCACTGGAAAAGGCAAAAATACAGTAAAAGTATCAGATGAACCACCTATGGAGACAATATGAAGGTCAAAAGACAAAAGTACTAAAATTACCTCTTTCCATGATAAGAGGGTAACAGATACACACAAACGAGGAAAGAGGTTAGAGATGATATTAAAAGCATAAAATGTGGGGGGAGAAGAGCAAAAGAGCAGAGCTTTTAGCAAGAGGTCAAACTTAAAAGACCATGAATTAAATATAGATTGCTATATACGTAAGTTATTATAGATGAACCTCATGGTAATCACAAAAAAGAAATCTATAATAAATACACAAAAAATTAAGAGAAAGGAACCGAAACATAATGCTAAAGAAAGCCATAAAACCACAAAGGAAGAGAGCAAGAGAAGAAAGAAACAGAGAAGAACTAAACTAAAACACCCAGAACTACTAAAACACCCAGAAAAAAAGTAACAAAATGTCTATAAGTACATTCTCATCACTAGCTACTTCAAATGTCAATGAACTAAATACTCCAATCAAAAGGTACAGGGTGTCTGATTGGATTAAAAAACAAGACCTATATATATGCTGCATACAAGAGACACACTTCAGACCTAAAGGCACTCACAAACTGAAAGTGAAGGGATGGAAAAAGATACTCTATGCAAATGGCAATGAAAAGAAAGCTGGTGTAGCAAGACTTATATCAGACAAAATAGACTTTAAAACAAAAACTGTAACAAGAGACAAAGAAAGACACTACACAATGATAAAGAGAAAAATCCAACAACAGGATATAACACTTGTAAATATCTATACACCTAACATAGGAGTTCCTAAATATATAAAGCAATTATTAACAGAAATAAAAGGAGAAATAGCAACACAATAATACTTGGGGACTTTAACACTTCACTTACACCAATGGATAGATCATCCAAACAGAAGATCAATAAGGAAACATCGGCCTCAAACAATACATGAGATCAGATGGACTTAGTAGATACATACAGAACATTCCATCCAAAAAGTGCAGAATGCACATTCTTTTCAAATGCACATGGAACATTCTCAAGCATAGACCACATATTAGGCCACAGAATAAGTCTCAATAAATTTAGTAAGATTAAAATAATACCATGCATCTTTTTTCACCACAATGGTATGAAACTAGAAATCAACTACAGGAAGCAAATCAGAAAAGCCACAAATATGGGTAGATTAAACAAAATGCTACTGAACAACAACTAGGTCAATGAAGAAACCAAAGGAGAAATCAAAAAATACCTGGAGACAAATGAAAATAAAAAAACGACATGCCAAAATTTATGGGATACAGCAAAAGTTGTTCTAAGAGGGAAGTTTATAGCAATACAGGCCTACCTCAACAAACAAGAGAAATCTCAAGTAAACAGTCTAACAGTGCACATAGAGAAACTGAAAAAAGAGAACAAACAAACCCCCAAATGAGTAGAAGGAAGGAAATAATAAAAATCAGAGCATGAATAAACAAAATAGAGACTGAAAAAAAAAAAACGAAATAGAAAAAAGTCAATGAAACCAAGAGCTAGTTCTTTGAAAAGATAAACAAAGTTAACAAACCTTTAGCTAGACACACCAAGAAAAAAAGAGAGCATGCTTAAATAAATGAAATCAGAAATGAAAATGGAGAAATCACAATGGACACCTCAGAAATACAAAAGATTATAAGAAAAGTCTATGAAAAGCTATATGCAAACTAATTGGATAATCTAGAATAAATGGATAAATTCTTAGAACCATACAACCTTCCAAAACTGAATCAAGAAGAAATAAAGAATCTGAATAGACCAATCACCAGTAAGGAGATCAAAACAGTAATCAAAAACCTCCCCAAAAATAAAAGTCCAGGACCAGACAGCTTCCCTGGTGAATTCCACCAAACATTCAAAGAAGACTTAATACCTATCCTTCTCAGACTCTTCTAAAAAGTTGAAGAGGAGGGGAAGCTTCCTAACTCACTCTACGAAGCCAGCATTACCTTGATACCAAAACCAGACAAGGACAACACAAACAAAAGAAAATTATAGGCGAATATCACTGATGAACATCGATGCAAAAATTCTCAACAAAATACTAGCAAATCGAATACAACACCACGTTAAAAAAAAACATACACCATGATCAAGTGGGATTTATTCCAGGGATGCAGGGATGGTTCAAAATCCACTAATCAATCAACATCATACACCACATTAACAAAATGAAGCATAAAAATCACATGATCATCTCAACAGATGCAGAGAAAGCATTTGACAGATTCAGCATCCGTTTATGATAAAAAGTGAGTAAAATGGCTAGAGAAGGAAAATACCTCAACATAATAAAGGCTATATATGGCAAACCCACAGCTGATATCATCCTCAATGGAGAAAATCTGAAAGCCATCCCTCTAAGAACAGGAACCAGACAAGGATGCCCACTTTCACCACTCTTATTTAACATAGTATTGGAAGTCCCAGCCAGAGAAATCAGGCAAGAAAAAGAAATAAAAGGGATCCAAATTGGAAAGAAAGAAGTGAAACTGTCCCTATTTGCAGAAGACATGATTTTATATATAGAAAACCCTAAAGAATCCACCAAAAACCTTTTAGAAATAATAAATGGATATGGTAAAGTTGCAGGATACAAAATCAACAAACAAAAATCAGTTGCATTTCTATACACTAAAAACAAAGTAGCAGAAAGAGAAATTAAGAATACAATCCCATTTACAATTGCAACAAAAAGAATAGAATACCTAGGAATCGATTTAACCAAAGAAGTGAAAGACCTGTACACTGAAAATGATAAAACATTGTTGAAAGAAATTAAAGACATAAAGAAACAGAAAGATATTCCGTGTGCCTGGATTGGAAGAATTAACATAGTTAAAATGTCCATGCTTCCTAAAGCAATCTACAGATTCACTCAACCCCTATCAAAGTTACAATGACATTTTTCACAGAAATATAACAAAGGATCCTAAGATTTACATGGAACAACAAAAGACCCTGAATAGCCAAAGGAATCCTGAGAAAAAAAGAACAAATCTGGAGGTATCACACTCCCTGATTTCAAAATATGCTACAAAGCAATAGCCATCAAAACAGCATGGTAGTGGCACAGAAACAGACACACAGATCAATGAAACAAAATCGAGAGCAGAGAAATAAACCCACAGATCAATGGACAGCTAATTTTTGACAAGTGAGCCAAGAACATACAATGGAGAAAGGAAAGTGTCTTCAACAAATGGTCTTGGGAAAACTGGAAAACTACATGCAAAAGAATGAAAGTAGACCATTATCTTACACCATACACAAAAACTAACTCAAAATGGATTAAAGACTTGAATGTAAGACCCGAAGCCATGAAACTTCTAGAAGAAAACACAGGCAGTAGGCTCTTCAACATTGGTCTTTGCAGCATATTTTCAAGTACCATGTCTGACCAGGCAATGGAAATGATTAAAAAAAATAATCAAATGGGACTACATCAAAGTAAAAATCTTCTGCACAGAAAAAGAAACCATCAACAAAATGAAAAGACAACCTAACAACTGGGAGAAGATATTTTAAAACTATATATCTAATAAAGGGTTAATATCCAAAATATGTAAAGAACTCATGCACCTCAACAACGAAAAAACTAACAACCCAATTAAAAAATGGGCAAAAGATCTGAACAGACATTTTTCCAAAGAAGATATACAGATGACCAATAGGAACATGAAAATATGTTCAACATCGCTAATTATTAGGGAAATGCAAAATAAAACTACAATGAGATATCACCTCATTCCCATCAGAATGGCTATAATTAACATGACAAGAAATAACAAGTGTTGGAGAGGACATGGAGAGAAGGGAACTCTCATACACTGCTGGTGGGAGTGCAAACTGGTACAGCTAGTATGAAAAACAAAATGGAGGCTCCTCAAAATATTAATAGAACTACCACATGATCCAGGTATTGCACTGCTAGGTATTTATCCAAAAAACATGAAAACACGAATGTGTAAAGATATATGCACCCCTATGTTCATTGCAGCATTATTCCACAATAGCCAAGACTTGGAAGCAACCTAAGTGCCCATCAAGGGATGAATGGATAAAGAAGATGTGGTATATATACACAATGGAATACTACTCAGCCATAAAAAAGATGAAATCTTACCATTTGTGACAACATAGATGGACCTTGAAGGTATTAAGCTAAGCGAAATAAGTCATAAGGAGAGAGTAAAATATCATATGATCTCATTCATAAATAGAAGATAACAACAACAACAAACAAACACAGAGACAGAGATTGGATTGGTTGTTAAGGGGAAGGGGTTGAGGGAGGAGGGTGAAAGGGGTGCTTAAGCACATGGTGTGATGATGGATGGTAATTAGTCTTTGGGTGGTGACCATGATGTAATCTACACAGGAATCGAAATATAATGACGTACACCTGAAATTTATATAATGTTATAAAGCAATGTTATCTCTCTAAAAAAGAAAATAAAGTACCATCATAGCCACTTTTGTGCCAGGTCCACTCAGGGCAGACAATCCCAGCCGCGATTCTGGAAGGAAAAGTGAGCAGAGGGCTTCTAATACTCAGAGGCTGTTCTGCCTCTGCTGGTGCCGACTACTGGCTGTGAGAATGTCTGCCCACCCATCATCCTCCACAACCCAGCTGCCCATTGACTCCTTGCAGTGGATTTATAGTGGCACACCCCACCGAAGGAGAGAGAAGTGCTGGCTCTAGCTTCCTGAAGGCCAACTGAATTTCAGCGGCAGATTCCTTCTCCACAAGGAAAAGCAGAGCCTCGTGAACTTCGTCACGGAGCCTCTTCATCCCCTACACAACCCCTCTCTTCTCCCTTCTCAATCTCCTTTCTGGTCTTTTGAATTTGGGGTTTGATTTTCCTTCAAATATATTTCTCCAGTAGTTTTATTTGTTATTTTTTGATAATTTTAATCTTTTTTCATATTTACTATTTTTAATCTTTAATCCCTTTCAGTATTTTAACTTTCTGATTCATGCAACATTTGTATTTTGTCTTAGATTTTATCTCCTTTTCTTTTTCACACTTTTAGCCTTTATCTCATTGATTTATAACCTATCTCCTGTCTTAAATCTCACCTACTTTATCTTTTTATTTTGAAAGCTTAACTTTTTACATTTATTGGACTTTTGAACTTATTTTTAACTTCTTTCTCTTTCATTCCCTTTTTTTTCTTATTTACATTTTTTTCTCTCTCTCTCTCTTTTTTAAATGGCTTCCTAAGTTTCTATTCTACTTTCATTTAAGAGTTTTCATTAGTTTTAATATTAGTCAGCAAGAAGTGTAATAGGGGAGAGCTCACACCATAAATAGATCTTGAAGGTCTTTTTCCTTTTGGCTTCCTACCACCACCCCTGACTTTCCCTTAAAATTATCCTAATTCTAAGGATGGCTTTTAAAACAGCTCTCATGAAGGGAGCTACAAATATGGAAAGGGAAGTTTAGCATAAACCCCATCAGGCTGGATTACCATCAGAAGTATTAGTGTGAACTCATGGCATATGTATATGTGTGTACATATACACACACACATATACACAGTCATACGCATATATTTATTTCCTAGCTCCGTCTGCTGACAATGCAGTAAGACCCCAGTAGCAATGAGCACATCAGCTGCTGGGAGCTTGGTTTCTAAATATCGGTCTCTGTTCAAAGGAATAAGGACTCCTTGGAGAAATGACTGCTTCTAAGGCTGAGGCAAGGAAAGCATAAGATCAACATGAAATATCTCATTGTGTCCAAAAGAAAGCTCATGATGATGCAGACATGTCAAAAGAACACTGAACTCAGTTTGAAGGAGTTCCCACTTGCCCAATCTGGGACATTTTGACCATCAAAATAAATAATAATAGCAACAAATTATAACCCACTGAATAAAAGAAGAACCCATAAATCCACACAGAAATAAATACATACCTACATACATGATGGAAACCTCTTCCTTACAGTGGAATGCCAACTAATACATGTAGAAAGAATAATAGTTACAAAATAGCATTTTGCACCTATCATAGTAATAATTGATTCAGGCATTCACAAATGCTAAACCTAGTGGGTAAAAGTTTGACAAGAACAGGATATATACATAGACTCAAAATAGCTCTCTACAAATCACATATTAATTTCATAGGGAAAAATGGAGAAATCTGGAGGACATCAACTTAAACCATATGCCTACTGCCATGATGCTGTCAGAAGAATACAATATCACTTCTTGCAACATTCCCATTTGAAATACATAATCTGAATCTAATCCCGAGGTAACAGCAACTAAACTCGAATTGAAGGACTTTCTACAAGATAATTGGCTTTACTCTTCCAAATATGCCAAGGGCATTGAAGACAAAGAAAGGCTAAGGAACCATTCCAGATTAAAAGATATTTAAAAGACATGATAGCTAAGTGCAATGTGTGATCCTGGTTTGGATCCTGAGGGGAAAAAATAGCTATGAAGGACGTTATTGGGACAATTGGCAAATTTAACATGGACTATGGATTGGATAATGATAATAGTGTATGAATATTAAATGTTTATTATTGTGTTGTGATTATGTAAAAAAATTACTTGGTTCTTGGAAAGTACACACTAGAAGAATTTGGAGATAAAAGTCTATGATATCTCACTAGCTAAATCTGGGACATCAAAATAGGTGATGATAGTAATGAATTACAACTCACTGAATAGAAAGAGGACTCCATGAGTCCATATAGATATATATAAATACATGAAGGGAAACAGAAAGCTCTTTCTTGTAGTAGAATTACTCTCAAATGGTTCAGAAAGAGACTGTGTGTTTGAGAGCATACACGAAATGACAAAGCAAGTGGGGAAAACGATCACAACTGGTGAGTCTCAGTAAAGGAGAGTTTGAACGAAGTGACAACAGCAAGCGCTCAGATGGTAGGGAGGGAGGCTGATGGTGGGGAGGAGCTGGGTGGCATGGAATCTTCACTTCCCTTCTCTTCACTCTAGTGGGAAGAAGACAGTGGAGGACTCTTCTCTGGGCTCCACACTCTAGCCAACCTCTAAGATATTTCTTTCCAGGTTGTTCCATGTGCCTCCTCAGCAAAGTCAAAGGAACAAAAGTCAAACTCCTGTTGTAGAATTCACTGCCTTCTTTATGAGAGTTATTGCTGGCCAGAATGAGGACTATTTCAGCTGTTTAAAAAACATCATTAACCATGCCTTTTCTGGTCAGTTGCCTTAGGCAACACAGGTCTGCACAGTTAATTGGAAAAACCTCTTTCAATCCAGATCACAGGCCACTGTGATTCCTGGAATACCTCTCAGTGTACAAGATGGTGGCTAAGGCAGGCTGCCTCAGAGCCTCTGTCTGGGTCTTCAAGGAGAAAAAGATTAGGTTATGGAATGGATGGGTCCTGAAGGACAAGTCAGTCAAACCTCAGAACCTTGGCTTTAGTGACAATGTACCTTTCTCCCCTATATCTCTTGTTAGATCCTCTTGTAGGATTCCATTGAGGGTCCTTATACCATCTCTCACACCCAGTTTCAGAGAGTGATTTTCCCCTTGGTTCTTTCTTGACTGAAGGATGAGACCCTCAAGCCACCCAAACCCACTACCGTCAGATACCACACTCTCTGGGGAAATTCTTGACTCACTGTATAAATGACTCAGCACTGAGCCCCACCCTGGTCCCAGTGACATAACCCAGAAAATCCGAAGCATTCCCTAATTCCAACTATTGCTTGTTGCTCCACTTTGGACTGGATGAGCTTGACTTGCTAGATGTGGGACAAATCAGGTTTCCTGAAGAAACCACCTAACTGGGTGATATGCTCTAAGTCTGCAGTTGCTCTCTTTGGGCTTGGTGAGGTCCCTAGTGTTTGCCCCTTAATGAGTAAGAGTCTTCTAGAAACAGAGTAGTGTGGCAAAGGTAACGAACTGAATGTGTTGGCTTTTTTAAATAGGTTCTATTATCTGCTTGTAAGGAAACAATTTTAAGACATTAGTCTCTCCATATTAGTGGTTTAAAGTTAGAGAACTATTAGAGAAGAAAAGAAAAACAAGATATAGATAGCCTATAGTGGAAACATTGTTCCACAAATAATACTTATTAATTATGAAGGGAAAAATAGTAACTTTACAATGGAGACATCTAGAGAACTCCAACTCAAACCATGTGCCTCCTGACACGATATACTGAAAAGAATACAATAACACTTCTGTGATATTCAGAGGTAAGGATGAGTGACATCCTCCTTCCTCTCACCTCTGCGCTGCTCTTGAGCTCCATTGCTCACATGGCTGGACCTCTTCTTTCTAGTCCTCATTAATTCCTTCAGAAGTTGGACATGATTTGTCTTATCTTTTCCACATTCACTTTACCTCCCTCCAAAGTCCACACTGTTTTCTCCCCATATGAGCTTTTTGTGATATTGTTTAAATCTCAAATTAATCTGTGTCTTCCATGGCAGAGCGGCTTATCTCTAAGACCCTGGACACCCGGATTTGCACTGAGTGCAATGAGACTCAGCCAGGAATCATTTAGGAATGAATGGGTCAATTTCCTGTGGGATGAGGGCATTCCTTTAGAGATTCATTAAAATTGATTATGGATAGAATCTGATGGCAATAAGTGGTAGCTCCTGGGAAAAATTAAAGAAAAATGTTACTATATGTCTGCCTCAAAGATTAGAATAAAATGTTACATTAGAGCTAGGTCTTGTCTACTTATTATCGTCCTTGGAGTTAACATTTAGGACCAGGTAGAAAGAAACAACTTTCCCTAGGTTTTAAGTCTAAGGATATCCACCCTGGAGTCAGTCTGCACTCATATTTTTACGGGTTTATTAAGAAGTCTGGGGACGAAGAATAAGTTGAGGGACTTTCAACCTCTGCTGGTGGTCTGTTGCCATCCTATGACCTTTGAGAACTTTGCCTCAATGCCTGGAGAAAGAAATTTCTTTGCTCCCCTCCTTCCAATTGGTTGCTAGTAACTTAAAACCTGCGTCATCCACTCTGGGTCTCAACCACACAGGACTTCCCTTCCAGAGCCCATTAGATATAAACTAAAGAGAGCCAGGGATCGCCAGAGAGGAAAACCAAAGCAAAATGAAACCAACAAACAAAACTGTAAAACCTACATCATGATAATCAGAAGAACTATCTGGGAGTTTTCAAAACTTAAATATTATTATAAACTTCTCATCACATTAAAAATACTTTCTAATTAATCTATGTGATAAGATCTGACTTTGACCATTGAATGTGGAAATGAGGGCAGATTCTGGGGCGTTGTTATCAGAGCTATGAATTTGATGAATGAGGTCTTAGAAGTCCAGGTCTTGATTAACTGTGAGAAGCTTGTTTTCTCAGCTCTGTAAACCCAAGTGACTTTATACATTCCAGGCTGCTTTCTTGCTGTGTTTAGGTAGTGCTCCCTTGTATTGAACAAATGATTTATAAAAATACAGACTAACCAAATAAAGTACCTGGAGAGACATCTTTCCCTAGAACTGTCAAAGGACTGTGGGAAGGCTGCGCCCAGGTCCCTGTTTGTAAGCATCTCTGTTAACTCTACAACTATGCTGTCGCCCAGGTAAAACTACCTTGAACTCCATCACAGTTTTCAAAGGGGAAACTTTACCATTCCCAAATTATAGAATCAGAGTTTTAGCAAAGGTAGCCCCAAAAGCAGTCACCAAAGGTAGTGGTGTCCTCCAGACAAACGTGTCCCAAGATCAAGGAAGAGGCCATTTTCCTGGACATCGTTGATGACACCCTGGAAAGCCACATAGGCAATGACCACTAGAAGGGTCCCACTTTGTAACAGGACTACCCCCAATCCTGACTGCCAAGAAGCTGAAGAGAAGCAAGAAATGCCTCCAACCTTTCCATTGCTCTCCAACTTCCACTCCCATCCAATCACAACTCTCTAAGCTACAGCTGAATGTTATCCTTTTGCAGTATCGAAAGTTAATGTCACAGAGAACTTACATGCTGAACGAAACCAGCTAAAGAGAGCTGCATGTTGTGACCACCGAAAAGCGCTCTACAAATAGTAGTACGCCTGTTTCTTTCTTGATAAATTGCAAGTTTAGGCCCAGCAAGCCAATATTTTGTGCAGGAGAAGGTGGCCTTTAGGGTAGTTATTCCACTACTGATCATTGACAAACTCTGTATTAACTTGTAAAGAAATATCTTCAGAGTTGCAAAAGATTGTGTGTACTCTTTTAAAATTTCTTCTTTATATTTCAGTAAATGGGAATTGATTATGGATGGAGATCACAAGATTGGTATGCTATTGATCCTTATTATTGATGCTTAATGAGATCCTGCTTCTTAATCCACTGTCAGAGTTGGGATTTATAACTGATCATCAGGTGGAAATTACATAAAAGATGCCACCATTGTTTTTACTTTGTATAATCATACCATTCTTGGCTGGGCTGCATATGTACTTTGCCGTGGAATATTGAAGGAAAAACATTCTCACATACAGATCTTATTCTTTCAAAATTTGGAACATAGTGGCCTGCTATAAAATTCCTGCCACGTAGACAGTCTACATACAGGTCAACTATTCTAAAATAGAGTCGCCATTTAGGGTAGGCATCTCACTAAAATTTGGACTCAGGAGCCAATCTACCTGTGTTTGAATGCCAGCTCTGCCACTCACTAGTTGTGTGACTCACCTGTCAGCTGGGGATAATAACAGTATCTGCCTCCTGTGATTGCTCTGAGGGGTAAATAAGTTGGTATGTGTGAACTGCTTAGAACAGTACAGAACATAGTAAACTCTGTGCAGCCGTTAGTTGGGAATATTGTTATTTGAACTGAAATGCAGTGTAGTCAATTATCCAGTACAGTAAGTTAACTCATTTAGCTATCTATATGTAGACATTTTTTAATAATCAATTGATGGCCAAGGTGATAGTTTGCAATATCTAATTTTAATTTTTTCCCAAGCTAAAATTAGTGCAGCCACTGGGACACTGACCACCCTTTTGACTGTGTACTGCTACCTACCCAAAACTACTCAAGGAGAGATGCTTGGCCATGTCCTCAAGTACTTCTTGGCCCCTGTGGAAGCAAGGTAGTCTCCTATTAAGGCTGCTCTATGTAAAGTACATAAGTGTATGATTGTATTCCAGGTACTGCTCGTGGAGTATCACCTTCTACTCACTGATCTCAAAGTATATCAAAAACTCAACCGGAAAAGCAGTACTTATGAAAGTTTGCCTGAAGGATATACATTCCTCAAAATGATTAAATAATAATAATAATCCTGTAAGGATTTTGTTAGGGTCATTGTCCTTTTCATTAAACAGTATCCTCTCAAAAGAGATTCAAAGAGAAATTTTCTTTCTTGTCTCAGTATCAGAAATGATAACAAACGTTAATGTTTATTGAGTGCTACTAAGAACCCATCACTTTTCAAAGTACATTATATGTATTTAATCTGTGAAACATGTCTATGAGTAGATACCATAATTATCTTCATTTTACAGGTGAGAAAACTGAAACACAAAGAGATTAAGTAACCGTTCAAATTACATAGTTAGTAAGTTTTAGAGTTAGGATTGGAACTCAGGCAGTCCAGCTCCAAGAAACAGTCTCCAAACCACCACCCTATACTGCCTCTTGAAAGATCTACTCTGCTCCTGAACAGCTAGCTTGATTTCTGCCTCAGTGATTTTTGCAAATCATAAAATTGGTTTGAATCCATTGCTAGGAAGCTCAGAGCCAAATTTCTAGCCATGTAAGAGATCTGATGGTATAAATTTTACTTCAAAACCTGAATCCTAACTTTTATCTTCTATTTTTTATTTACATTTTTCCTTTGTCCCATTATTCTTATCCACTTATAAAAATAATGCCTACCTGATATAAAAACCTGTCAAGAAAATTTAGGAAAGGAACATTACAAGCCAGTTTTACTCATGAACATAGATGAAAAAAATATTAAAAACATTAGCAAACCGACTTAAGCAATGTATTAAAAAAACTTAGCATAATCAGATTGGGTTTATCTAAGGAATGCAAGGATGATTTATAATTAGAAAATATGTGAATAATGTAATTCACCATATTAACAAATTAAATGAGAAAAATCATATAATCATCTGAATCCATGCAAGGAAAAAAGTATATAATAAACCATAGCATCTATTCATAATTTTAAAATATTTTTCAAAGACTATACACATATATGTATAAAGAATATATATATAGGCAGGGAAAAATTCACCCTGAGATAACATCTGTTGCCAATCTTCCTCTCTTTCTTGTTTTTTCCTCCCCAAAGCCCCAGTGCATGGTTGTTTATCCTAGTTGTAAGTTCTTGTAGTTCTTCTAAGTGAGCCACCACCGCAGCATGGCAACTGACAGACATGTGGTGTGGTTCTGCACCTGGGAAGTGAACCTGGGCCACCAAAGCAGTGAGAGTACCAAACTCTAACCACTAGGCATCGTGGCTGGCTCCATAATTTAAAAAACGTTTAAAACCTTGGAATTGAAGGGAACTTCCTTCCCTACCAAAAAAAAAAAAAAGGATTTTTAAAGATAAACCTACAGCAAACAACATGTTAATGGTGAAATATTGAAACATTTCCTTTAAGATCAGGAACAAGACAAAAATTCGCATTACTTCCCTTTCTACTCAACAATGTACTGTGCCTGATCAACAGAGAAAGGCAAGATAAAGAATAAATAAAACAATCATTATTTGGTGATGATATGACTGTGTATGTAGAAAATAAAAATTCTACAGGTAAATTACTAGAATTAATAAGAATCAATATGTAAAAATCAATTGCATTCTACATATCAACAAAAACAAATAAGAATAAAACATTTTTTTTTTTTTTTTTAAAGATTTTATTTTTTCCTTTTTCTCCCCAAAGACCCCCGGTACATAGTTGTGTATTCTTCATTGTGGGTTCTTCTAGTTGTGGCATGTGGGACGCTGCCTCAGCGTGGTCTGATGAGCAGTGCCATGTCCGCGCCCAGGATTCGAACTAACGAAACACTGGGCCGCCTGCAGCGGAGCGCGCGAACTTAACCACTCGGCCACGGGGCCAGCCCCAAGAATAAAACATTTTAAGAGATACCATTCTCAATAGTAATTAAAAAAATGACCTTTATGGAAAAAATTACAAACCTTAGTGAAAGACATTTTTAAAAATCTAAATAAAGGAGAGATGTACCATGTTCATGGGTTGGAAAACTCAATAATTTAAACATGTCAATTTTTCCCAAATTGAGGTCATCACAATCAACATCCCAACATTTTGTTTATTTGTTTGTGGAATTTCACAAGCTGATTCCAAAATCTATATGGACATACAAAAGGCCAAGAGAAGACAAAATCCTATTGATGAAGGACATGGTAAGGGGAGACAACTTGTTCTACCAGATATTAAGTCATTCTATAAACTGTAGACATTGGGACAGGGAGTATTTGTGCGAGAATAAACAAACTGACTGATGGAACTAAATAATGACTCCAAAAATGGTTCTATACCCAATGGATGTTCAATGTCTGACATAGTTGGCCCTGTAAATCAGTTAAGAAAAAAGTGGGCTTTTCCATAAATGGTGTTGGACAATTATCCATATGGAAAATGCAAAATTAGACTCCTACCACACACAAATACCAATTCCAAGATAAAAGTCCCTAAAGCAAATAGTAAAATATAAAACTTTTAGATGAAAATATAGGAGAATATCTTATTCTTATCCTTATAGAAAAGGAGTTTGTAAATAAGACCAAAAACACAAACCATAAAGTAAAAGCTCAATAAATTTGGCTGCATGAAAATTAAGAACTTCTGTTCATAAAAGATTCCATAATAAAGGGTAAAAGACAAGTTATAAAATTGGAGAAAACACTGGTAATTCATATAAGCCACAAAGAGATCATAACCAGAGTATATAAATTGATTTTTAAAAAGGCAAACAATTCAGCAAGAACTTTAAAAAGGAACTTTCACAAGAGAAGAAACCTGAACAGCCTATAAACATATGAACGGATGCTCAATTTCATTACCTATCAAGGAAATACAAATTAAAGCACAATGAATTACAATTTATAGTCACAGATTGACAAAAATGTAAACGTCTTTAAACTTAAAATTTTAAATAACATGCATTGGTGAGGGTGTGAAGCAAAAACTAAAAATTGAGCTCTCATCACTGAGAATGAGAACTAAACTGGAGCAGTCACTTTGGAAAACACCTTGACATTACCTAGTATGAAAAGGTGGTAAAGTCAAATAAAATTATTATACATGCACACAGAACTGGCTTTCTTGGGGAAACAAAGCAGAGCATCAGCAAGACATGCATGGTTCACCGTTAGCTCAATCTCCTACAAAGAAATGTGAAGCGCCAGGATACCATTGGATGCACCAGGGGGCTCTACTCCAGAGACAGGACCCCTTGAGATGGCCTTGCTAATGGGTGAAAGGTGGAGGGAGGGAGGAGTGATCAGTGTTTGATCGGATTGCTTAGCAATCTGAGTTCAGATGCCTCTATCAGATGCCTCTATCAGATCTCTATCAGATATCTCTAACAGAGAGTTGTCTGGTGGCACCGCTAGCACCCCAGGACCTTTTGGGAAACTGAGTCGGGGCACAGCCCCTTCTTCTGGGGAAGGAGGATCTCCTGATCCCAGCTCTCTGGGTGCTGGGCAATCTGAACTCCCAGGGCATTTCTCAGACAATCTCACTTGTCTCTTCACAACTAGTTAAGTTGACCGTGTGCTTTACAGCCCAGCAATTTCACTCTTAAGTACATACCCGAGGGAATCTCTTTACATGTACAATATTTTACATGCACAATAATATTAATAGCTGTATTGCTTGTAATACCAAAATACCCAAATATCGATCAATATTAGACTGGATAAATAGTGGTATATTCAAATATTGGAATGCTATAGAACAGAGGAAATGAATGAAATTTAGTTATATGGATCAATATTTTAAAATCTCAATAATATAATATTTAGAATAAGAAGTCAATCACAGAATTCAAAAAAGACAAAACAAAATTATATACTATTTAGGGATATCCTTCTAAGTGGTAAAATTATAAAGAAAAGCAAAGGAATGATTATCACAAAATGATGATTTTAAGATTATCATACCAGTATAAGAGATTTGGTGGGGAATGGGGTGGGAGCTGCAGTTGTAGAAGGCCCCAGAGGATGCTTCCAAAACACTGGCAACTCTCTTTTATCTTAGCCTGAGGAGTAGACACACAAGTTTTTGCTTCATTATTATTCTTTTAACAGTACATATACATTTTTTTACACTCTCCTGTTAATTAAGATATTTCACAAATTACAAAAGCAGAGAAAAGAAGTTACAAGTATATGACAAAGATAAATCTTTGAACAGACTTCAGGTACTATCCTTGCGATAAATTTCTAGGCATATCATTGCTAAGTCAAAAGGCATGAACACTTTTTGGAAGCGTCAGCATTTATACAGACTTCAGCAGTAACCCTTATTTTAAGGTTTATTTTATTATGTATGCATTTATGTAAATTCCCTTCACTCTTCTGGATCAAGGTGAAGTCTAAATAAATCAATAATAGGGCGAGTAGGTAGGACTAGCTGCGGGGAACAGAGCCTCTTGCCTGTGTGGTGTTTTCTCCCCATGAAAACATAGGTTAGATTCCCATGCAGGAGCATGCAAACGTGGTGGGGGTGTTATCCCAGGACGGCAGATATGCAGCCTTCTTCATGAACCAATGTCAGGGACCAGGAACTCTTCTCACCTTCAGCCTGCGAATACCCTTCTAGGCTTTCCTGCCTGTCTACGCTGGAGGGCTTCTCAGGCCATCTAATATCAGCTTTTCTATTCACTGGAATTCACCGCAGGCTTTTCCAGTGTGTGCGTAACATTCATTATTGGCTCATCCTGATGGAAGTGCCCTGACTTCAAAACCACTGATAGCTATCAGCAAAGCTTAACATTGACATCCTAAGAGATATTTCCTTTTTGCAGAGGCTTTGCAGGGTATAGAAATAAATATTGTCAATTGGATCTGGGGAGAAAATAAATCTCCCCCCTGCTCCAAGACCACAGGAAAAGCAGAAGCCTCGGCAGTTCCTGTGTCCTTGGTCTAGTGTTGTCACAGGGACAGCCCCGCAGACGCCCCCACTGCACTCTCCAGCCATCTCCAGCACAGCCCTTCCCAGGCCGGGGGAAATACTTGTCTCTATGTCTGTCTCCCTCTTTTCCCACCCAGCTGTGTCTTGTGCATCTGTCATCCTCAGCACCAGCATAATGACTGGTGCTTATAATGGATTCTACTGCTAGAAGAAACTCCCCTCAAAGACTGGTGGAACCCTACTCGTTTCACCCAAAGGAAAACATGAATCCAGATTGGCAAAGAGACATGTCCAAAGCCGTAGAGAGGGTGGTAAGTGGCAGAATTGTTAGTTTTCTGAATCCGTTCCTATTTACTGCTGAGGCATGAAGGTTTCAGTGACAGCTCTATTGTTTTCCAGTTCTTGGACTCCTCGAGTTTGCATCTCTGCCCTGGCAGAAACAAAATGAGCTAATTAAATGCTTGCCACTGGCTTATTTTGGAAACTTCATGGAGTGTGTGAGAGCTCGAATGAATTTCAGGCCACTATTGATTACTCCAAAGGCAAAGGAAATCATCCAAGCATGGGAATAAGGTGAGGAAGCTAAACCTGTGGCCGAGGGTTCTTAATATTGTAATGCTTTTGCATATTGGCACAGAACAGCAACTCTTGGCTATAGAAAGGACTGAAGCTTAAAGGCTATAATGGAGGAGAGTAAATAGAATCCTTTAAGGTTGAAGAAGAGTCCAACCAAATACTCTACCTAATTGCTCTGGAATAAGCAAGATCACCCTGCTTACTGCGGGAGAAAGAAAATCAATAGATTGTATTTAGAAGGAACTAGAGGCACAATGGGTCATTCTCTGTGTGGCTAGTAGAGAGTGGTACCTTGGCACAGATCCCGAGAGGGCGACAATTAAGTGAAAAGCAGTCCGTGCTGCCTAAAATAACCTCACAGCTTTTAACTATAAAATAGCTCATTGCAAAACTTAATGGCTTCCAGCGGATCTGTAGAACCACCCGTGAGTGAGAGGCTTTTATAAGGCATGTGGACCTCCACTCACCTTTCCCTCCAGCACATACCCCAGTGAGGCGTGATTTAATCCAGTGGTAAAACGGGTAAGGTTTGGGGGCGGAGCATTAGTCCCAGTCACAGAGATTTCGGGGAACCAAATTAAATCTCTCCTGTTCCTCGTGAAGAAAGACTTCTTAGTCCTCCAACCCAGAGCTTTGTATGTCCAACTTTTGAACCTTCCTAGACAAAATTAGCCTATATTGTTCATCCCATGGTAACATCACTTCAGAGAACACAGGATACTTCGGAGAAATACGTGCCATCCTTCAACAGTCAGCACCGGACCCACCCAGACCAAACAGACTTAGAAACACCTGGCCTCGAGCTGTGCTGATTCCAACCCATCACCTCCCTGTTTTGACCTTTCAGTAGTGATATTTAGGAAGGAACTAACATTTGTGAGAGCTTCAATGTGGGATTCAGGTAGACATTTAAACAAGGCCTATTATTTGTTTCAAGGTAAGTTATGGATCAAGCGATTTCTAATACAGTGTCCACCTAAATGATTCTAAAAACATTTTTAAATTAAGTAAAGTCAAGCTGTTTTGCAGAATAGATTTTCAGGGCCCGTATTGATTTATCCTCTGTTAGCAAAAAAAAGTGCAATTCCTTCTCTGTTAGCAAAAGAAAGTGTAATTTGATTTGTGGATTATTCTAAAGTCAGCCGGAACACAGCTCATCCTTCCCCTGACACCTTCCACTCAGTCCGTTGGTCATCAGACCGTGACCCCCCTGCTCTATAATCTGCCGGCTCCTCTCCCTCCTCCTGCTCCCCTGGCTGCTGGCACAGCCTCCTCTGGGCTCTGCCTGGTGCCGTTGCTCCACCTCCGGCCTCCACACACCTCCACACAGCGCTGCCACTCTCCCGCCTTTCATGTCTTCTAAGCTCTCTGTTGCCTCTTGAAAAAGTCCAAACTCTTCAGCAGTATCATGATCCCTCAGAAAACCCCTGGCTCACCCTCCAGCCTCATCTCTCTCTGCTCTCCAGCATCCTCTGCTCTGGCTGAGCCAGAGTCCCCTTTCCTGAAACAGGTCTGGTACTTCATGTCTCTGACTTTTTTATACTATTCTCTGGCTGAAATAACTTTTTCTTGCATCTTTACCAGGAAAAGTTCTACTTATCCTTCAATACCCAGGTTCTCACTACTTCTTGAAGCTTCCCTGTCTCCCCTCTCATCTACACTTCCATTGCTTTCTGAACAGTATTCGTTACACATTTTACACCCTGGCTACACCACCAGCTCCTTGTGGGCAGGGCCCTTGCTGGGCTTCTCTGTGTGTCCTCTATGCTTCTTTCAGTGCCCAGCACACAGAAGCTACAGTACATCTTTGCTGAAAGAATCAATTCTATGGGATTGCCAGAGAAATGATATCACCCCAAGGGTTTAGATTGGGAGACTCAACTCTATCATTTACTTTACAAGGGGTGACACTCAGCCCTGTGAAGTGCAATGTAACATCCACGCCCACTTAGTTTACAAAAGCGTTTATTTTTTTCACCAGGTTTGATGTGTAATGCTGACACTGTTGTGTTGACAACATTACGTGTTTTTGTTGTCACCTATTTTACCAGGGAGAGGCATCTTTGCATCTCTATCAGAGAAGGGCACTCTTGCAGTTGTCTTCTCTAAACTTGAAGATTTGAAGCCATTTCCATCTCAGGAACTACACTGCTCCCTGCCCATCTCTTTTGGTTTTAACTTTGTCATAAAAAGTAGCACCACTCACCTTGCGGATGCATCCATGCAATGGAGCTCCAGTAAAGGCACATGCTGAGGGCGACAGTGTGGGCATGGTGTCTTCCCACTGACTCGCACAAACCAAGCACACAGGAAGTGATTGTTTAATTATAATTGTTGGTCAAATTTTTAAAAGATTATTTTGGGGGTACTTCTCTTCAGTCTTAGTAACTTCCCTCTCTGTTCTTGGGTCTAGTTGATCATCCAGTTATACACTCCACTTTCAACTCCAAGAAAGGACATATTCACCCTCACTAGGGCATGGCTTTTATCGTGGTTTTGCTTTCTTTCAAATTTTAATAATTTCTACATTATTAATTTTATATACATTCGCGTGGTACCAAATATGAAAGGAATTATATACATACTAGTACAATACGTAATATATTAAATATAATAGATCACATGATACAAAATTCTAAAGGAACCAAGATGCAAAGGGAAAATTCGTCCTCCTCCCATATCTCCCAGCCCTTCTCTTCCCTTCCTTGAAGGCTATCAACATTGCCTGTTTTCTCTCTGTCCTTCCAGATACAGTCTGCGCAAAAACGAGCAAATACATATTTTCTCCTTTGCACACAGTTGCTAACACGTTACACACACTGTTCTGCACGTTTTTTTATTTAATTTATCTTAGAGGTTGTTTTGTGCATGTCCGGAAGAGCGTTCTCATTCTTTTTACAGAGGCAAAGTCCTCCACTGTGGCTCTCAATTACTCCTCCAAGCATGGGGGGGAGAGGGGATGGGCAGTGCCCAGGCCCTGAGACATTCGGGTCACTTCCTGGTGGCTGCTGGCAGACGAATGCCATGGGTCAACCACCAGGCAGCCTAGATCTCTTGAAAAGGAGTATTGTCCCATATGTGTCTGGCACACACATGGACTGAAGCCATACTTGGACCTCTGTTATGCCATATATAGCTAAGCTAATTGGCCCAAAAGACTTTATGAAAATAGAAAAGAATACTTATGACCTCCAGCATACCAGTAGGGCTGTATATTCTGAGTATATAGCCTTTGGTAGATGACTCAAGATGAGCACATGATTTCCTTAGGATCTGCTCAACAAGTCTCTTTTTAGTAGCAGATCCAATGAAATCACTATTGATGAGATAGACTTGTTCAGCTTTATCACCTTTGTACCATTTAGACTGTATTTATATCATATGTAATTCACTATAGCTGCAAGTTCATTTCCATCATAACCCTTATGTGATTTGTGATTGGAATAAGAATCAACATGACTCTGGAAGATATATTTAAGGCACTTTCTCTCTCTCTCTCTCTCTGCATTGTACAATACATTTGCCATCAACAGATGTGGCATGAGTTCTTAAAATGCGGCTAGTGCCAATTGAGATAATATAAGTGTAAAATATACATCAGATTTTGGCGATTAATATCTCATTAATAATTTTGTATTTATTACATGTTGAATAGATATTGTAAATATTGGATTAAATAAAATATATTATTAAAATTAATTTTACCTGTTCCTTTTTCAATGTGGCTGCTAGAACATTTAAAATGCAAATGTGGGGAGAAGATCCAAGATGGCGCCGTGAGTAGTCCTCTTTGTCTCTCGCCCTTCGAGTCTACAATTATTTGGACACTTATCGCTTGACAAAGGATATCCAGACAGCATCTCAGGACGTCTGAGACACCCACGCGACTATACATCGGAAGGCGGACGGACTTTCCTCCGGGAGGATGTGGAAATAGGTGAAAACTCTCCGACCCCGACAGGCAGCCTAGTACCCGCAAGCGGCTTTCTTCCAACGGATGCCCCCAGAGGATCCACACACATATAGGGCAGGAGCGAGAACACAACAGAGGAGCGACGGTGGAAACAGGTGACCAGAACCCTACCTAAACCCCCCGCAATTACTCCTAAACACAGAGGGAAACTTTGGAGTTGCACACCTGAGCCCGCGGGGAGAGTCTCTCCCCGCCATTGGCGGGGAGACCCAGCCTGGTGCTCGGGGCGCCCGGAGGGTCCCAGAGAGAGTCACGGAGGGTACGGAGGTCTCCCAGCTGCCGTTGCCCGCCCCGTGGGACTAGGGATTGCCGGAGATCTCAGAGAGGACCGGGGCGGGGGGAACTTTCAAAGGCCGGTTCTGCGACCCGGAGGGGAAGCGCCGGAGTTCTGCCAGGCAGCAGACTAAACTCTCTGTCTGCCATTAGCAGAGGGGCCACGCCCAGCATTCAGGGCTCCCGGGAGAGGCCCGGAGAGAAGCCCAGAGGGCGGGGCGACCCCCAGCTGCCGTTGCCCACCCCGTGAGACTAGGGATTGCCGGAGATCTCGGAGAGGACTGGGGCTGGAGAGAGTTCCAGAGACCCAGCTTAGTAGCCTAGGGGAAACCCTACAGGCTCACAGCAGCCTTAGGGAAAGCCTCTGCACAGCACCAGTAGAAGGCACCCAGCCGCCAGCCACAAGGCTGGAAGACCCCAGGGCAAAAGCAGCATAGCTAGGTGTACTAACCACAGACTGTAGAAGATGCCAATAGCTCTCCTGCGACCCATAGAGGACAAGTGAGATTTTGTGGGTGCCGACAGCAACAGAGCGACAAATATAAGTGATCCCACCCCTGGCCGCTGGAAAAGCCCATAACACCATTGCAGACCCCAAGGAGAGAGCATATCTAGGTGGGCTGCAACAGTAGGCACCTGCAGCCTGAAGCCCCCCTGTGACGGCCCCCATGGCAGAGGAGGGAATCCAAAGGGCCACTGTGGCTACGAAGAGGGGCCCGGGCCCAGTTAGCAACTACGGACAGGGTTCCTGGTTGGTGAAGTATAAACAGCTGCTCCCCCCACCGCAGCAGCTGAAACAAGTGAAAGGAGCAACTAAACTCTATCTCCAAGCGGAGGCACAAATCAACAACATCAAGCAATATGAAAAAATACATTAAATCTCCAGAACAGAAAGAAAGTAACAAATACACAGAAAACAATCCCAAAGAAAATGAGATATATAACCTAAATGATGATGACTTCAAAACAGCCATCATTAAGATTCTCAATGAGTTAAGAGAGAATTCTGACCGACAACTGAACAAGTTCAGGAGCTATGTCACAAAAGAGTTTGATACGATAAAGAAGAACCAAACAGAAATATTGGAAATGAAGAACACAATAGAGGAGATTAAGAAAAATCTAGATGCTCTGAACAGTAGGGCCGATAATATGGAGGAAAGAATTAGCAATTTGGAAGATGGCAATATAGAATTGTTGCAGGCAGAGGAGGAGAGAGAAGCAAGACTTAAAAGAAATGAAGAAACTCTCCGAGAATTATCAGACACAATTAGGAGATGCAACGTAAGGATCATAGGTATACCAGAGGGAGAAGAGAAGGAGAAAGGGGCAGAAAACCTATTCAAAGAAATAATGGCTGAGAACTTCCCAAATCTGGTGAGGGAGATGGATCTTCAGGTGACAGAAGCCAATAGATCTCCAAACTTTATCAATGCAAGAAGACCAACTCCACGGCATATAGTAGTGAAGCTAGCAAAAGTCAACGACAAGGAGAAAATATTAAGGACAGCCAGGCAAAAGAAACTAACCTACAAAGGAATCCCCATCAGGCTATCAGCAGATTTCTCAGCAGAAACTTTACAGGCTAGAAGAGAGTGGAATGATATATTCAAAAATCTGAAGGACAAAAATCTACAGCTGAGAATTCTCTACCCAGCAAAAATATCCTTCAAATACGATGGAGAAATAAAAACTTTCCCAGATAAACAAAAATTAAGGGAGTTCATTGCCACAAAACCTCCTCTTCAGGAAATCCTCAGGAAAACCCTCATTCCTGAAAAATCCAAAAAAGGAAAGGGGCTACAAAACCAAGAGCAGAGGAGATAAGTAGAAGGACAACAGAGAGTAGCAGCTCTACATCAGAACAGATTAAACCATGGGACGAGAAACAAAGGAAACTGAAGAAAACCGGAAAACAAGACACAAAATGGTAGTGGTAGGCCCCCACGTCTCAATAATCACTCTAAATGTAAATGGATTGAACTCCCCAATCAAAAGACACAGAGTGGCAGGATGGATCAAAGAACAAGATCCAACAATATGCTGCCTCCAGGAAACACACCTCAGCCCCAAAGACAAACACAGACTCAGAGTGAAGGGATGGAGAACAATACTCCAAGCTAATAATGAACAAAAGAAAGCAGGTGTCGCTATACTAATGTCAGACAAGGTAGATTTCAAAGCAAAACAGATAAAGAAAGATAAAGAGGGACAGTATATAATGATAAAAGGGACTCTCCACCAAGAAGACATAACACTTATAAATATATACGCACCCAACACAGGAGCACCAAAATTTGTAAAGCAACTCTTAATAGAACTAAAAGAAGACATCAACAACAATACAATAATAGTAGGGGACCTCAACACACCATTAACACCAATGGACAGAACATCCAGACAGAAAATCAACAAGGAAATAATAGAATTAAATGAAAAATTAGACCAGATGGACTTAATAGATATATATAGAACACTTCATCCAAAAACAGCAGGTTACACATTCTTCTCAAGTGCACATGGAACATTCTCAAGGATTGACCATATTTTGGGAACCAAAGCAAACATCAATAAATACAAGAGAGTTGAAATAATATCAAGCATCTTTTCTGATCATAATGCGATTAAACTAGAAATCAACTACAAGAAAAAAGCAGAGAAAGGTGCAAAAATGTGGAGACTAAACAACACACTTCTCAACAAACAATGGATCATTGAAGAAATTAAAGAAGAAATCAAATATTATCTGGAGACAAATGAAAATGAGAACACGACATACCAAATCATTTGGGATGCAGCAAAAGCAGTCCTAAGAGGGAAATTCATCGCAATACAGGCTCACCTCACTAAACAAGAAAAAGCTCACGTAAGCAACCTCAAACGACACCTAACAGAACTAGAAAAAGAAGAACAAACAAAGCCCAGAGTCAGTAGAAGGAGGGAAATAATAAAAATAAGAGCAGAAATAAACGATATTGAAACAAAAAAGACAATAGAAAGGATCAATGAAACAAAGAGTTGGTTCTTCAAAAGAATTAACAAAATTGACAAACCCCTAGCCAGACTCACCAAGAAAAGAAGAGAGAAATCGCAAATTAATAAAATCAGGAATGACAGAGGAGGAATCACAACAGATACCAATGAAATACAAGAGATCATAAGAGAATACTATGAAAAACTATATGCCAACAAATTGAACAACCTGGAAGAAATGGACAAATTCCTAGACTCCTACAATCTCCCCAAACTGAATCAGGAAGAAATGGAGAATCTGAATAGACCAATCACAAGTAAGGAAATAGAAACGGTAATCAAAAACCTCCCCAAAAACAAGAGTCCAGGACCAGACGGCTTCTCTGGAGAATTCTACCAAACATTCAAAGAAGACTTAATACCTATTCTCCTCAAACTGTTCCAGAAAATTGAGAAAGATGGAGAACTCCCTAACACATTCTATGAAGCCAACATCACTCTGTTCCCCAAACCTGACAAGGACAACACAAAGAAGGAGAACTACAGGCCGATATCACTGATGAACATAGATGCAAAAATCCTCAACAAAATTTTGGCAAACCGATTACAGCAATACATCAAAAAGATTATACACCATGATCAAGTGGGATTTATACCAGGGACACAGGGATGGTTCAACATCCGCAAGTCAATCAACGTGATACACTACATCAACAAAATGAAAAACAAAAACCACATGATCATCTCAATAGATGCAGAGAAAGCATTCGACCAGATCCAACACCCATTTATGATAAAAACCCTCAGTAAAATGGGTATAGAAGGAAAGTACCTCAACATAATAAAGGCCATATATGATAGACCCACAGCCAACATCATACTCAATGGACAAAAGCTGAAAGCCATCCCTCTGAGGACAGGAACAAGACAAGGGTGCCCACTTTCACCACTCCTATTCAACATAGTACTGGAGGTGCTGGCCAGAGCAATTCGGTAGGAAAAAGAAATAAAAGGAATCCAAATAGGTAACGAAGAAGTAAAACTCTCGTTGTTTGCAGACGACATGATCTTATACATAGAAAACCCCAAAGAATCCACAGAAAAACTATTAGAAATAATCAACAACTACAGCAAAGTAGCAGGGTATAAAATTAACGTGCATAAATCAGTAGCATTTCTATACACTAACAATAAACTAACAGAAAAAGAACTCAAGAACTCTATCCCATTCACAATCGCAACGAAAAGAATAAAATACCTTGGGATAAACTTAACCAAGGAAGTGAAGGATCTATACAATGAAAACTACAAGACTTTCTTGAAAGAAATAGGCGATGACATAAAGAGATGGAAAAACATTCCTTGCACATGGATTGGAAGAATAAACATAGTTAAAATGTCCATACTACCTAAAGCAATATACAGATTCAATGCTATCCCAATCAGAATCCCAAGAACATTCTTCACAGAAATTGAACAAACAATCCTAAAATTCATATGGGGGAACAAAAGACCGCGAATTGCTAAAGCAATCCTGAGCAAGAAAAACAAAGCCGGCGGAATCACAATCCCCGATTTCAAAACATACTACAAAGCTACAGTGATCAAAACAGCATGGTACTGGTACAAAAACAGGTCCACAGATCAATGGAACAGAATTGAAAGCCCAGAGATAAAACCACACATCTATGGACAGCTAATCTTCGACAAAGGAGCAGAGGGCCTACAATGGAGAAAAGAAAGTCTCTTCAACAAATGGTGCTGGGAAAACTGGACAGCCACATGCAAAAGATTGAAAATTGACCATTCTTTTTCACCACACACCAAAATAAACTCAAAATGGATCAAAGACCTAAAGATTAGGCCTGAGACAATAAGTCTTTTGGAAGAGAATATAGGCAGTACACTCTTTGACATCAGTTTCAAAAGAATCTTTTCGGACACTGTAACTCCTCAGTTGAGGGAAACAATAGAAAGAATAAACAAATGGGACTTCATCAGACTAAAGAGCTTCTTCAAGGCAAGGGAAAACAGGATTGAAACAAAACAACAGCTCACTAATTGGGAAAAAATATTTACAAGCCACTTATCCGACAAAGGGTTAATCTCCATAATATACAAAGAACTCACACTGCTTAACAACAAAAAAATAAACAACCCGATCAAAAAATGGGCAGAGGACATGAACAGACATTTCTCAAAAGAAGATATGAATATGGCCAATAGACACATGAAAAGATGTTCATCATCGCTAATCATCAGGGAAATGCAAATCAAAACTACACTAAGATATCACCTTACCCCCGTTAGATTGGCAAAAACATCCAAAACCAAGAACGACAAATGTTGGAGAGGTTGTGGAGAAAGAGGAACCCTCATACACTGTTGGTGGGAATGCAAACTGGTACAGCCACTATGGAAAACAGTATGGAGATTTCTCAAAAAGTTAAAAATAGAAATACCCTATGACCCAGCCATCCCATTACTGGGTATCTATCCTAAGAACCTGATATCAGATATCTCAAGAGTCCGTTGCACCCCTATGTTCATCGCAGCATTATTTACAATAGCCAAGACGTGGAACCAGCCTACATGCCCAGAAACTGATGATTGGATAAAGAAGATGTGGTATATATACACAATGGAATACTACTCAGCCATAAAAAAAGACGAAATTGGCCCATTCACAACAACGTGGATGGACCTCGAGGGCATTATGTTAAGGGAAATAAGTCAGTCAGAGAAAGACGAACTCTATATGACTCCACTCATAGGTGGAAATTAGTATATTGAGAAGGAGATCTGATCGGTGGTTACCAGGGTAAAGGGGGGGTGGGGGGAGGGTACGGAGGGGGAAGTGGTGTACCCACAACATGACTAACAAAAATGTACAACTGAAATCTCACAAGGTTGTAATCTATCATAACATTAATAAAAAAAAAATAAAATAAAATAAAATAAAATAAAATAAAATGCAAATGTGGGAGCCAGCCCAGTGGCATAGTGGTTAAGTTCGTGCACTCCACTTCAGCTACCCAGCGTTCGCAGGTGTGGATCCCTGGTATGGACCTACACACCATTCATCAAGCCATGCTGTGGCCACATCCCATATACAAAATAGAGAAAGATCGGCACAGATGTTACCTCAGGGTTAATCTTCCTCAGCAAAAAGAGGAAGATTGGCAGTGGATGTTAGCTCAGGGCCAATCTTCCTCATCAAAAGAAAAAAGGGAGAAGCATATGTGGCCTATATTTTATTTCTATTGGACAGTCTTGGTCTATAGCATGCATTTATTTCCTACCTATTTTGAAGGCAGACTGGGGTGATAAAAGTGCATTCTGTTTTAGCTCCTAGAATCTAGGATTTGCCTTTCCTTTTGTTTAATAAATTTAAAGAATTTTAAAATTCAGAGCTCAAGTATAATTTCTCAAAAGTTAACAGAGAGGGAACCAAAAAAATGAGTTATTGAAAGTACAATCCGTATTGAGGATTAGGAATTTCAGAAGCATCAAGGAATATGTCTGGTTCACCAGCAGGTTACATTTGGAAATGTGTGGAGGGACTCCCAACTCACCAGGAAGAGGTAAATGGAGCATGGGGAGAAGGCGCCGTAACCGACAAGTCAATTGCCGACTTTACCAGGTCTGCAGTTCAGAACAACGACACTCCTCTCCAGATATTCTTTGATGCTCTCTTTATCCAGATTCTTTTTTCCTCTTACTCATTTCAACTTGAAAACTCAAAAGCAGAGTGTTAATCAGACTCGGATAAAAATCTCTAGGATCTCACACTGCAAAAATATTTTCAACATTTCTTTTGTAAAGAACATTAATTACCAGACCACTATGTTCATTATCAAAAACAAACCTTTTTCAAGTTTTGATCATAGGAAGAACATTGTGCCAGGCACCCAGAATACGAATGGACACAGTCCCTGTCCTCAGGAGGCATCTAGTCTAATGGGACATACAGAGCAATCCGTCTCTCCCATTCTCTTCTTCCTCAATGCCTTCCCTTTCCCCTTTGCTGTTTTAGTCCCCACTCAGGAAAGGCATATTTGTGTTGTGAATTGTCTGGCCTCCTTGGAGTGGCCCAGGAGGCTCCTCGGCCACCATTAAGCAGCTAAATCCCTGCCAGTGCTGATGATGGAGCACCTCGGTATGAGTTGCCCCTGTGAGAAGCAGCTGGATCCCAAATTGCCTGCAGTCTGGAGTGTGGGCCCTTGTGACTTCCGGTTTGTGGCTCACATGTGAATCACCTTGGGCGTTCGCCATCCACAGCATCTGGTTACAGGTGGCAGGCTGCTCCTGATCAGAAGTGACGCAGGCCTTTCTCTGGACAGTGGTTCAGCCACCCCTGCCTGGAAAACTTCTGCTGAAGTGCATTTTGTTTACACAATGTGGCCTATATTTTGAGTCAGACTATTCCACCCATAGCCTGCAAATGTCAGGAAAATCCAACTAGCTGGTTTTGAATGATGTAGAAACAATAGAGAAAAACTTAATTGCATTTGTTAGGCTGCTGAGAGATTTTTTTGCCCCAAGGGGATGGATGACCAAAGGCAGACGGAGGAAGATTGTTGTTGGATGGTGTCTTTCCCCTTTCAAAGGCACATTCCAACATTTGGCATATTTTTCTATTTCTTCTCCTTGGCTAGATCTAGTCTGTTAGTTCCTTGGCTCACATCCCTCCTTGACTTCCATTTACTCCACGTTCTTTTCTCTGTGTTAATGGTTAACAGAGCATGTACTGTAAATTAGCATTTATAAAAATCAATTACACTGCTTCATAAGACAGAGCAGAAACTTAGATTGTCTTCACCAGATCATTTGTATTTATCTGTTAATTATAAACCTTAATTGTCTCTTTTTATCATATTAATTTGCACAAATTGTACAACTTCAGACTTTAGCAGTTTTCAAGCCCTTGAAATACAGTTATTCTCTTAACATTCTTTTCAGAAACATGGTATTCATTAATGATTAGGTTGGTAAAAATTAGCAGTTCTGATAATTGGCCTTGGCTTCTCCTTGGCTTTTTTTCTTTCCCCACGAAAACCCTGGTTCTCACAATTATGCATGCCTGGTAGCCTCTCACTGTGCCCAGCTCAGTTTTAATTGGACTTCGTAGCCCATGAGACTTCACAGGGTTTTGGCTCAAAGTTGAATACCGTTCTATGCCAGTGAACTTATTCCAAGTAGGTTTGACTCTTTTCCCCTCTCCCCAGCAGAATTTGGACTTTTGTCCCATGGGATCATCTACTTGCCTAACCCTTGAGATGAAAAGGCTGATATACGAAGGGAGGGAAAAGGCTTTCCGAATCCCAGTCCTATTTGCCAGTCAGTTGCAGCCTCTTACACTCGGCCAGTTGGCGAGCAGGCATGAAGAAGAAGAGCCTCTCTGGGCTCTCCTCGGCCACCTCTCCACTGTGGCTCTGTTTCCACTCAGTGTGGCAGCCACGTAGAAGGAGTCATATGTCACATAGCATATATCAAAGGCCAAAATAAGCTTTCTTCTTTCAAGAGGCTGCAAAAATCTGGGTTATATGAAGTAAGTGATCCAGACAGAAGGATGAGGCATCATGACCACCCTGGAACTAGGTGGCTCCTGCCTGGGGCTCTCTGCAGGCACGTTCCAGAGGCCTTGCATCCAACTCTGATGACACTGATGGACAAGCTGCATGCACATCCCAAAGGAGCAATGAAGGGGAAGACACCCTGTCCCTTGCTGCCCCACATAAGGCAGCAAAGATGAGGCTTCTGTCCTATCCCGCTTGGGAAACCCAGCTGCATTCCCCCAAAATAGTGGGTCCACCCAGTGTGGGATGGTCATCCAAAATTACAGGAGCAAGTGTCCGATACAGCTAGAATTCTTTGAATTCTCTGGCTGGGTATCTGGAAATTCTTATTCACCATGATTCTACCCCTTCAGAAAAAACAGTTCAGAAGTTAGGCCAAATTTCCTCATATCCTACCAAAGATAGGACCCCAGCCAGGTACAAATTTGCAAGTGAAGACCTGAAATCTGTGGGCTGTGGATTTCCAGTAATTTTGTTTGTTTTAATGTTGGGGAGCAGGTGCTGTGGGAAGGTTGGGCAGCAGAAGCGCCACAGGAGAACAGCTCTCTGACGTCCTGGAGTATGGGGTTATTTGTTCCATCAAAAGAGAAAGGCTTCCCTGTGGGTTCCAGCTACAGCAACTCTCTCTGATACTCTTCAGATCAGGTTACTTTTAAGAAAAGCCATGTTTTCCCACATACAAAGCCCTTACCAGCCAGATCTGTCTACCCTGTCCCTGCGGCTTGATGTCCTCTGGTGCTGGCTTGCACCAGCTTGTGCCACAGAAATGTAGTCAGAATGTCTCTCACCAATCTCTCCCCATCCCACAGTTTCCATCAAATGGGGCATTTCCGCCTCTTGTGCCAGTGCTTGGCCTCAAGGACTTAACCCAGTGACAAGGTGGGAAGCTATTCCTGGGGACTGACACATTTTGGCTGAAAATAAGCCATTTACTCAGCCACGTGGCTCTAATCTGTCACTTCTGTGGACTGGAAGACAGGACTGCTACCACCCACTCAAATGTGTTGACAAGCAATGGTCAGAGGGGTGAGAACACATCTGTCTGGTTAGCACCTGGAGGAAAGGCTGGGAGCGGGAAGCAGACCTCTCCTCAGCAAAGAGCCCCTCTCTGTGGAAGCAGGGGAGGCACTCGGGTATTTTTGGTCCTCTCATGCTAACTGTGACAGTCTTTGCCTGTTATTTCTCCTCCGCAAGGCCCAGTGTGGCTCACAACAGTGTGTCAGACCTGCAGACCTGCCTTGTCAACTGCTCACCTTTGCTTCCCTCTCACCCATCCTCCCCGACAGGGACCTCCACACCTTCTTCTGTAGCCCAGGCATCGCCCTCCTTGGACCTTGGCACAGCACAGATCCGCGGAGGACTCAGCTGACCTAGAAATCAGTCTCAGGAGAAGCAGCTATTGCTGAGCCATGGGGGTAATGGAAATTCAAGCACTGGCATCACAGAGCTCCAGCCGGGGGGGAAAAGAGAAGGACTAGGCCAGCTGGTCCAAGTGTAGCCACACAGTCAAGACTAAGCTGGGAGCCAGAGTTTCAAACGGATGGAGGGAACAAAAGAAATCTGAACTCTGCCTCAGGCCAGTCAGCTGTTAACTCACACCGCCCCTTTGTAAGAATTAGGAAAACGTGCCCCTTCCCCAAGACGTTTACTTCCACCTGTCGCAAAACTATAATAATAAATACACAAATCTACCCCTTAGATATGGACCCTGGAGCAGTGCACAACCTATATAACCGCACGCAGCAGATTTGTCAAAGAGATAACTAGAAATAATAACAGTGGCCAATGAACTCTTTACTGTGTGTGAGTGCTGGGCTCAGCGCTTGAGATGTGTTACCTCATCTAATCTTCACATCAACCCTAAGTACTATCATTATCCCATTTAGATTTTGCAAAGTAGGATACTGAAACTGAGCAATCTGCCCAGACCAGAAGTTATTAGGCAGCAGAGCCAAGATTTGCATGGAGGTGGGTCTTATTCCAGAATCTGAGCTCTTGACCCCTATGCTCTATGGAAGCGGAAACATTGTATAAATCTGGATGTCTATTAAAACAAATGGCACTGTCTTAGGGAAGATTTCTTTGAGGCAGAGGATTTGAGTGCCTGTGATCTGTCCAGGGCAGGCTCTTCAGGAGAAACCTGTAAACTGGCAGAGGAAAGGGAAGATGCTAAGCAAGGATGTGGTCTCAGGAAACATGCAGTTTGGCCTGATCTATGGGACTCTGAAGCATAAATCATGTGGCAGAATTGTCCCACCTTAAGGCAAAGGGGCCAGCCTGTCGTATCCCCATAAATCATTCAGTCATTGGCCGTGGGGGTCAAGCAGTAGCACCTTCCATGTACCTCCCAGGGAGGGGCTCCCAGGATACATGGAGTATGGATGGAAGCCCGTGGCTGCAGCACATTCGGCAGCTGGAGGCTGCACGCACCAGCAGGTAAAGGGGATCTTGGTGGGGCGCCAACAGCATCTACTACAGGCACCCAGTACATTTTGGCAAAGAGTCAGCAAATGAGGCCTCTGTGAGGTTTTTAGGATGCAATTCCACTTGAGTTAAAAGTAGAATTTTGTCCATTATGTAACATTGAAGTTACAGTCCAACCACCACCAAACTTATGGCACAGACAGGTGCTTGTCACTCTCTGAGAAGACAGAGTCACAATTCACCAGTCAGATTCCATCACTCTGCTGTTCAAAAACCGACCAGGCTCCCACTGCCTACTCCAAACTACCAAGAGGGGAATTTCCAAGGTTGACACGGGCAGTTTCCAAACCACCCCTCCAGCCTCATTTTCCACACCATCCCTTCGGACCCCCTATGCTGCAATGCCCATTTGGAGAACTCTTCTCAATCAACGGTGAACTTTCACTCTCCCATGCTTTTTTTAAAGCTGCTGCCTGAACTTGGAGTGCCCTCTTTCACCCCTTCTCTGCCTGTTGAAATCTTAGTTAAGTTTCTTCCGTTGCAAGAAATAGAAACTCACTCAAGCCAGCTTAAGAACAGCGGATTTATATAAAGAACGCAGATCTCTCGGGAAGAATGGGAAGGATCTCCCAAAGGAAATGCAAATGGGAGCTGGAAAGTCAGCTCTCCCTACCCTTGTCATAGCACAAACCTTTGAAGGTGGCTTCTCAGTTAAGGCTGACCTCTGTATTGTCCCCTTCACACAGAAGTGAAGCCCCAACAGCCATGCACAGGCCCCATGACCTGCTCCCACTCCAAGGCCACAGATATTAGACCATGAAGAGATACTTGGTACCCTCTGGGACAATTAGAATTTGGAAGCAAGAATAAAAGTTAGATTCTAATTCAGTCTGGCCTGGTGTCTTGATCAAGGTAGATACAAACCTGGAAGTTACGGGGTGGCCACCTGGTGCCACATGGTGGACAAATTAGCAAAGAAGGACAGTCTGCAAACAGAAAAGGATAAAGTCAAAATGTGGCGAGAAACAGCGAGATCCTGACAGTTTTTCCGTTTCTGGTTCGAACCCCTTCCTGAGGTGCAGCTGCACTTCTACCCCTGGAGTCTGGCTCCTCATAACAAAGGCTTATTTTCCATTTAACAAGCTCAAATTGAATTCAAGGCCTTACAACCAAAGATTCCTCAACAATACACCCATCCCAGCTCACCTCTATGTGTCTATTTCCATCATCTCTTCTACTCTTCCTTTCCCTTCCCATCTCTTCTCTTTACTTCCTCTACCACCACCACCCTCTGCCTCTTCCTCCTCCTCTTCTTTTTCTTCTTTCTCTCTCTTCTTTCCTCCCTCCCTTCTCTCTTCTCCTCTTCTCTCCCCCTCCTCTCTCCTGCTTGGGTTTACACATCTGCTCTCAAAATCCAAACATGGCTGCACCAGCCTCCTTGATGTCTTCCCAGCAACAAAACTACCATTCAGCTGCCCTCGATTCTGGATTTCCCAGGAAAATTTAAGTGACCTAGTCATTGTGCCATCTCTCCTAAGAACTTTGGTTCTATAAGGTCTGACCAAAGAGATCCAAAATCACATACAAACATAGGTGCAGAGCCCACCGCCATCATGGGAAGGCTTGGACGGAAACATCCCAAATACCAGTATGCCCTGGTAAGGGCTTCCACATCTCCAGTCAGATTTTACTGCTGATCCCTCTATGTTCCCATCACATGTCGCTTGCATCTCTAATAACCTTGTCATTTTCCATTCTATTAAATCTTATTTATATATATAACCCTACATCAAAATCTTCTTGAAGGCGTGATGGGCACATTGTAGGTGCTAAAAGACATTAACTTTAACCTGATTTGTGTCCATGAATAGGGATGGATAATATTTGCAATTTGACTTTTGATAGGCGGTTCAAGAAGTGATATGCATTTGGGGATGGAAAAACCATCCCAATATCTTAAATATCCAATGCCTCAACTGGACTATGAGCTCTTCCAGGGTGAGGGCAGGGACCATATCTTTTTAATCTTTCTATCCCTAACCTAGTACAAGCCTGACACAAAGAAAATTTCTACTGAACATTGTCTATTGGATTGAATTGAATCCAAACCTATGTGAGATTTGAGCTGAGGACACCTCACCTGCTGGCTCTCATTCACCTGGTCTTTGGAGCCCTCTTCAAGGGTGAATGTGGTAAAACTTTTTGTGGAAACCATAATTTTGGCAAGATTACAACCTTCCTTGTCTGGAAGGGCTCACTTTGTTTTATCACAATAGAAGAGCAGGATAAATAATTTTTCCCATAAGAAACATGCTTCCTCTTTTTGACAATTTTGACAGCCTATTGTTTAAGTCTGAAAAAGGAGCCCAGAAATAATTTACAGAGGAAACATGGCTCAGGTGTCTTCCCCAGATGCCGTTGGTATCTTGAGACTATCCAGAAAAGTAATTTACACACACATGCGCATACACAACAGAATTTAAGTGGGCTTTGTGTTTCCACACGGTGTCCAAATACTAACATTTGCCATCTGGCCTGCTCAGATGGCTGTTTCTGACGTCTGCCCCAAAGTCTGAGTTTGCCTTTGTTTATTATTCAAACAATTATGGAATCTGAGCACTGTGCTAGGCGCAAAGGATGCGAAGATGGAAAGCTACACTTTCTGCTCTCAAAAAAGTCAGTTTAGAGCATGAAAAAAATAATTGCACAATAATGCATTAAAATAAAACTATCGCATGCTAAAGTAAATCTTACAACAAGATGCAATGGGAGTGTGGGAGAAAGGTCCTGCCTGGGCAAGACAAGCAGCATTCACACAGGAGAAAGCTCTTGAGACCATCCACAGACAGTAAGCAGAGGATGAAACCCAGGGAAATACCAACTTTGAAGGATAAATCAAGAGGAACCTATGCGGGAGACTGGGGGGAGCAGTCCGAAATGTCTGAGGAGAGTTAGTAGAGAGCAAAGCCATGGAAAGCAAAGGAAAGAGCAAGAGTCCAGAAGTTCAACAGTGTTGAACCGTCACCTAAGAGGAGCACAAAGTGTGCCCTTGGGATTTCGCTTTTCAGAAGTCAGGCTGATCTTTAAATACATGGTCTCAAGTATTTGCATAGAAACCTGTCAAAAACATCTGAAATCTTGCTTTGAGGTGTGGCCAGCAGCATCTACATCACTTGGATGCTTGTTAGAAATGCAGACTCCCAGGCCAACCCAGGAGATTCACGTGCACATCAAGGTTTGTGAAGCAGCCACACTGTCCCGGGGAAACTGGCAGTTTGGGATGAATGATCAGACTGGTGACTTGTGGAACTGGTTTCACAAGCTTTCAAATTAAAAAATCAACTTGATAGCCCTATGTAACAAAAAGTAACATCTACACAGCATCCTTATCTGTAACCTCAATTTAAACATTGTGAATCATATAGAAGATGTTATTGCTTCTATTTTACTGACCATGAAACAGATGAATAAATGGCAGAGCCTGGACTTGAACCAAAATCTTCAGATTTACTGGCAGGGAGGTGGATTCTGTTCACCGCAAAGAGCAAGAAGTCAGAAATGAGTCTGACTGAAATATTATTTAAGACAATTCAATTTCTTTTGCTCTAATTCTGGGCCTGTCAAGCAGCCTTCTGATGACTGATCTGACTTTGCGTTCTAATTCTGAGATGGAGTGCCCTGGAACAAAGAAATGACAAGGAAAAAAAAACTGTAAATGAACATGATGCTATTATTGTTCATAAACCAGTTTTTTCTGGGATGGTTAGAGTGGATCCGTTTTACAGAAATAACTTGCCCCAAGACAGCTGATAAACTGAGTTTCTGAACCATCAAAGCTGAGTCTGCCATAGCCCATGTGGGCTTTACACTGAGACATACAACAGCAAAAGATTAGAGAGAAAGTACATGTAGGAACGCGCAGGGCTGAGAATCAACCAGGCTGTACTGTTGCCTTCCTCAAATGACCAACTCTTCAAATCACAATGTCTAAAGAAGTTGCATCTGATCTGGGCCAACAATGTTACCCAGGAGGTTTAATCTGGTGAGTGAGTTGTGGTATCAGATGCTTTCGGGTTGATGTAACCATTTCTTCTAATCAGTCACGTGGACAAACCATGGTTCTATGCAGATCAGTCTAGTATGAAAGAGTCCTTGGCCAACGGCAGTATCCTCTACTTGGGAAAGGAGTTGACGAGAGTTAGGTAGAACTCTAACCAAATGGTCTTGGGTTCAGAACAGGGTGCAGCCCATAATGGAAAGTAGAATAAAGTTAAGAAATCAAGAAAAGCAAAAGCAATGAAACATGGTGCTTAAGGGCAAGGATTTGGGGACCAGGTGAACCTGGTTTCAGGTCCCAACACTTCTACTTACTGTGTGGCCTTGGGCAAGTCACTTAACCTCTCTAAGCCTCATCTGTCAGATAGTATTAATAGTAATGACTACCTCACAAGGTTGTTGCAAGGAGTAAATGACAACAAATTATATAATACACTTAATGTAGTATTTTGACTCAGAGGAAACATTCAAAACTAGAAAGTGTTATCATTACAGTTATCTGATCTGGGCATTCCCAATGGAGTTGAGGATAAAGGCCTCTGTGTGGACCCCTGGGTGGGATGTGCCCCAGGAATACTAGAAATTAGCAGACAAGCAGAAACTTCACCTGTTAGTGGAGATGGGGCTTTGGAAATATTACCAGGCCTGATCTGGGCTGAACCTCTTGGTGGAATGCCTTTGTACTGCATCTGCAAAGGCCTGAAGAGCTGGACATAAACAGTTCTGGACAGATATTTATTCCTGAGGCTCAGCTGTGGCTGCAAGCCAGTTAGCTCTTTTCTTTTAAGAATGATACAAGCTTTGATAAAGAAACATCTTAAAACTGTTAACTAAAATTATTTATATCACTCTGGTCAGCCTTGTCTTTCTCCATCCTCATTCCACTCTACCTCCCTTTCAATTGGAAAAAAGGCTGAAGGGTTTATTGGAAATGTCTTGTAATTTATTCTGTGATGGAATGATTTCCCTAGAATATAAACAAAGGGAAAGTCCTTTAGATGAAGTTAACTCAAGCTGGTAGAAGAGAAGATATAAATATTCTCTCTCGCCCTTGGGCAAATTGGAGCAGATCACTCCCAGGATTTCCTGATGAGATTAATACCCAAGATTTCCTGATGGGCTTGTTACACTTTTGGAAGTGAGGAAAACTATTTCCAGGGCTCCCAAGAGACCCCATTGTGACCCAAGATGGCTAGTTAACCACCTGCTAGCACCAGGCAAATAAAATCTCCATATTATATGACCCCATCTAGGCGGCCAGAGCAGAATTCCCACAGATCTGTCGTCTGTCCTCCAGGCCCCAGGTCTGTGCTCTCACTCTGCGAACCACAGAACTGTAAACAATTCTTAGTCAGTAATGAAACCATGAATTCCTCCACGTTTTTACCTTCACTCTGTAGTGTACAGACTATCCTGCCTCAGCAGAATTACTCTACCCTTTCTCTTTTTCTATTCTGGGGTCAAAGTTTAGCCTTAGGCACCAGCTTTCCAGTCCCTTCTTTCTTATTTAGGGACTTTTTGGTGAGAGGCTAGAACTCAGAGGTCAAAACCATTAACATTGTCAAGGATGTCTTTTCCAGCCTCTAAGCTGTGGCCGTAGCTGCTTAACAGGGTTCAGCAAAGCCTGGCAAGAGAATCTGCTGTTACTTGACCTCTGTTCCTCCAGCTCAAAACGTGAATAGGTTTGTTTAACTAAGCATAAACGACACAAAAATGTTTGCTAAAGTTGAAAACAAAAATAAACAAAATATGACTGGCAGAGTGGGTGGGTGGAAGATAGGAGCCAGGCAGATCAGAAAAAGAGTCTTCTTTCAGCTACAACCCACAGGTCAGGTAAGGACTACAATCCACACCTCCCACTGCCAAAAAATCCACTCTGTCTTTTTCTTAAAGGAATTTTTGGAAACATCAGCCTATTTTAATTATGCCAGCCGAGAAGCCTTCCTTTTGCTCTTTTCATGTGTTTGTCATTTAAAAAAAAATAAAAATAAAAAACCCTTCAATTTAGGCCACTTCACACTACTTCCTTCAGTAAATCCCAAGTCTTTTGGGGTTGATCTATGTTTTCCCTTTAGGGAGATGTCATCCTGCTGAAGAGAGGAAGCAACAGGCCAATTTGAGGCCTGGAAACTTCCCAGACCATCAGGAAATCCTAGGGGCCTGGGTATCAGTCTGTTTGAAACTTGATTCCCTAAAAAAAAAAGAAGGCAAAGAACCCCTCTGAACCCCAGCTCTCCAGGGCCAGCTTTCCAGGGCCAATGATTTATAGCCATTAGCAGGGTTAAGCCTCTTCCTGATGGAGCTCTGTGTTTGTCTTCTCAAATGTCAACTGGTTATGGGGGCAGGAAACCCAAGGTCAGCTTCCACTTGGAGCGAGCCTAGGAACTGACGCACTCTGCTAGAGGGCCGGGCTGTATATTTGCATTTACACTTGACCTGGTCTTCCTCCACTCCCACGGATTTTCCTTATTTTCTTTCCCCTCTACAATTAAAAGGGAGAGAGCTTGATGTTTCAATGGCCCAGCACCTCAAAACAAAAGAGGAAACTCAGATGACCACAGACCCTTGGCTCCCCTCCAATTGCTACCAATAGCATATAATCATGGTCAGTATCAGGGCATAAGGGTTACTTACAAAATATCAATCTGTCAACAGGCCCAAAGAACTGCCTATTAAAAGACAAAGAGACGCATGCAGAGATGCTTTTAAACAACTTCCAAGTTTTAAAAGCAAAACTTTACATATGCAAGGTTATAATCTTTCATATTAAAATGGTAATAATAATCTGGCAATATTTACCACCAATAGGATTGTCTAAGTTTCTACATTTAAATTTCATTCCCCCCCCCCCCCAAATTTTTTATGGAATGCTTACTATATGCAAAGACTGTCACGGGCAGTGACAGTTCCTCTGTCTATCAGCCCCAACACCTGGGCTTGATCAGTTCAGGGGGCTGAAGTGCAGTATTTGACCCAGTAGAGATCTATGCTCAAGGTGGCTACTTAGAGTTGCAGAGTTTATAGGGCATGTCAGAAAAAGCCAAAGCTCAGGGAGATGAAGCGGCTTGTTCAAGGTCAGTCACACTACTCCAAAGCCAGGGCTAAAACACAGGTCTCTTAAGGTCCAAGCTAAGACTCCTGGCCTTGAACTTCACCTGTTTAGGTTAGCAGAGGCTTGCTAACCTAGGAGTCACCAGGAGGAAGATGGGCACTTTGGCAGCAGGGATGGGGGGTACAGATACCATTGGGAATGTCCTCACCAAGGTTTGCTAGTAGGGAAAATTGCCTGTAGCTACTGCTCAAGTCACCAGAAAAGGTTGGAGAAAAGTCAATCTCAGGGGGCCTGCCTGACTCTAAAATAAGGAACAATGCGAAGAACAGAATAACTATTCACTCTTCCGGGAGCTAGTCTCCCCCAGTGAAGCACACCTCGTGGTACTCACTCCCTTGTGTAACCCACTCACACCAGTCAAGTGCAACAGAAATAAAGCTAGCCTATCATCTTTCACCTTCGAATGGTCACTCTTGGGATTCACCTTCTCAGAACCTGGCCGCCATGCTTTGAGAAGCCCAAGTTGTCACATGGAGAGGCTATGTGTAGTCACTTCAATGGGACAACTCCAACTGGGCCCCCAGACAGCAGCCAGCATCAACCGCCAGCCTAATGGTTGGCCAGCTCCCTCAGGTATTCAGGTGACTGTAGCCCTACCCAACAGCTGATTGTACTTGCGTGAGAAACCCCCAGTGAAAACTGTACAGCTATATCCAGGCACCCCACAGGCCCCTGAGAGAGAATCACTGTGTTCTAAACCACTGAGACTTGGGTGGTCCATTACACAGCAGTAGATACCTGGAGCAATTTCTCTGCACAGAATGGAGCAGACAGGGAAATCCTAAAGGCACCAGTAAGTCACCATTTTTAACTAAGGATTTCCATGAGGTTTAAAAAAAATAGCACACCTTGACAGAGAGAGGCATGAATTTTTGTGGCGTAAATGCTGGCAAACTGTAAGGTTTACATGAGCAAGTGACCAAAAGCATCAGACATCAAGGACGCTGAGGGGAACTAGAAACTGTTCAAAGCTAAACTTAATGAATGCCCAGGGGTATTCATTATGCATGTCACCCCAGCGATAAATACTCCAGAAGTAAATCAAACGGAGGACGATGGAAAGAGAAAGAATTGCAAAGAGTAATCATGGGGAAGAAAGAGGCATATGCTCTGCTTGGTACAAAACCATCTGGAACACGCCAGAGCAGAGTGAGCAGCGCGGGGTGAACGGAATATCACGCTTTGGAGACTACGAGAGATTGCCCAAGACAGTCAGAGGACTGACAAGCAAAGTTGAGAGGGGTAATAAGAAATATTTCAAATGTACACGGAGAGAGAGGTCAGGGCAGGAGACAGAAGGTCTGGGAGTGACAAGGAAGGGATTTTATGAATGACAGCAGCACATGAGCTAATGGAACCATTATCACACGGTAGTCAGGCTTCGGTGCTAAGTGTTAATAGTCATTGCCCAGGTTGGACCTTAGAGTAATTCAGCCAGTTACAAGATCTTAGCAGAAATCGTCAAGATCTCTCGCTGGGTCCCAAAGTTCACAAAGGTCGCTGCTGGAGACCTGGTTACAAAAATGCTTTGGATTTTAGTCTTTCCTTCAATGATCACAAAGACTAAGAAGCCAGTGTTCCAGGAGGAGGCATTTGATGGAAATCAAGACGGGCTGAGAAGGGGTGTTCTAATGACCTCGGGGAGCAAGGACTTGGCTGCAGAGCAGCAACACTGCTTCAGGGCTGATTTCAGCTCCGTGGGTCCCAGCACCGTCACAACGCAGTCTGCCATTACCTCTTTATTTAAGTCTCCTGCCAGGCCCCGAACATAGCAAGGTAAATCAGGTGGCGGTCATTAATCATATGTTAAAATAAAATATCCTTAAGAGAGCTTCTACTATGTACCAGAAATTGGGCTAGAAGTTGTACATACATGAAGTTAAATTCCAAGAATCATAGGAAATTATTATTACTACCTTGGTTTTATAGGTGAAGAAATTCAGACTTAGAGAAGTTAACTTACCAGTCCAAGATGACAGTCAGTAATAGTAATAACAATAATAATAATAGCAAAAACCGTACTGAGTCAGGCCCTGTCCCAAACGCTTTAACGTCTACTAACTCATTTCACCCCCACAACAACCCTGCGAAGGAGGCACTCTCACTAAACCATTTGTGATCTTGAGTAAACGATGGAGCTGAGAGTCAGCCCGCCCTGCACCCCCTCACTATATGGTCTCTCAAGCTAGAAGTCCTGGGGGCATCAGCATCTGGCTGACTCTAAAAGCCTGTATCATTTCTGTGTACCCCACTCCGCCATGACCTCTCTGATAGGTTTCCCATATATAGGTATCCAAAACTGAATCTCCATTACATGACAAGTTCTAAAATACCATCCTGAACACCCTCCAGAGCCCTGCAGTCAGCTACCCAGATTATGGTGCAGAAAGATGAAGCCTGCTGCCCATTCAGACCCCAAGTTGCAGCCCAGGGGCCTTGTTGCTGGCCCTTGCCAACGGGAAAAGAGATGCTGACAAGACCGACTGGTAGAATTTGGAGCTGCTGTTGGGCTTGTCACCTACGAAAGTCAGAACTGAGAACAGCTCATGGAATTATGGGTGATGGGAACAGGAAACAGCTGACAACGTCTACATCCTGATACAGCACATCTCTTCAAGATTAGAAAGGCAAGTAATCTTACTGTATTGAGAAACGAGAACGCACAGAGAAAGTGAGGAGAGGGCCAAGCAGCAAATACAGGCCCAAAGGATCGGCTGCTACAGAACAGAGACTCAGGTTCCAAACAGGACTCCTCTGCTTGGTTCCCACTCTGAGCAAAAGCCAGGGGGACCAGGCCACAGGTGCAGGATGAGGTGCGCCTCTCCTGCCCATGGAGACTTTTCTCTCCTTTCAATGGACATGCTGTCTGGAAGCTTGTAGCCTTCAAATTTTTCTTAAGAAATCCTTTTTTCTTAAGTTAACTTTTAGGCAATAAGAGGCACATAACTTAAGGCTCTTGCTGAGGCTTTTCTTTTTTCATCGACAAAAGTAACTTAGCTCCTGAGTTATTGGAAGCAAACCCCTCAGACCTAAGATAAATTTCAAGGCCCATAGCACCCAGCCACCCTAAGTTTTATATCACCTTCTCCACCTTGTGGCCCTTACTCCAAAAGCCAGGTCCAGAGGAGGCAGGAGAGTCTACAACTAGAATCCTAAACCAGCACCATCTAGTTCCCCCTGCGAGTGCCTCTCCACTGACACGGAGCCATTTCCGTACAGTTCTCACTCGAAACCTGCCAAGAAAGGTGTTTGCAACACACACAGCCCAGAAGGCTCAGCATGAAAGCAAACACAATTTTAGAGTTCTGCAGACGCTATTTAAGAGTCAGAAGAAGTCTTTGTAGAATCACTAACGAGAGGAATATCTCCAAGAATCAACCAGAAGAAGGGATTAAACTGAAGAGGTTTCACAACTAAACCAGGGCTCCTGGTCCCCCTGGGGACACAGAGCCCAGCAAAGAGGCCCTGCTGTTCCTCAGGGAAGGCACAGGGAGCAACACTGGTTCACATACCCATATACACATCCTACATGCGTGTGCGTGCACACACACACCAGCCTCAACTGCCCAATTCCTTCCCAGACGTATGCTCTGAGGACCCTTAGGCTGAAGGCTGACCATACCCTAAGTTGACCATAAGTGAGCACTTATGGAGGAATCCTATCCCCACCTGCAAATGGTACTGGAGTATTTGAGTATCAAGGCCCCCTGTGGTGCACAGAGTGAGGCCCAGGATGCTGAGGCCTTTGCATAAGCTATCCGTGGCAGTGCAGCAAATTACCCCAAAATTTATCTGCCTAAAACAAAAAGCATTTATTATTTCATATGGTTTTTGAGGGTCAGGAATAAGGGCAACTGGGTGGTTCTGGCTCAGGATCTGTCATGAGGTTGCAGTCAAGATGTTGGCTGAGGCTGCACTTGTCTGAAGGCTTGACTAGGCCTGGAGGATCTGCTCCCAAGATGGATGACTCAACAGCTCTTGACTGGAGGCCTCTGTTCTTTATCACATGGACCTCTACATCAGGCTGCCTGAGTGTCCTCACAATGTGGCAGCTGGCTTCCACCAGAGTGAGTGATCAAGAAAGAAAAAGGCAGAAGCCACAATGTTCTTTATGATCTAGTCTCAGAAGTCACACTAGTCATTTCCACAATATCTCGTTGGTTTACACAGGTCAGCCCTATTCAGTGTGGGAGAGCACTGCACGAGGACATGAATTCCAGGAGGCCAGTATCATGGGGGCCGTCTTGGACAATGGCTCCCACAGCTTTCCAACTGTATTTCTGCCTGGTGCCTGGTGTCCCACCAGTCTTTGCTGGTTCTTTGACTGGCATCCTAGTTCTTCTGCTTGGTAAGCCTCAAACTGCCCACTGAACAGGGATCACTTATGACTTTAAATACTTTTATATTGTTTGGAACTTTCACAGTGAGAATGTATTTTATAATTTAAAATGCTTTCAAAATAAAATACTGTCAACTTGATCAGGTTACCCAAATTTTTCTGGTCTTTCCATTGTTTGCTTATTGTTATTGTGAAATTTAAGACTACAATTTTCCGGATTTCTTACCAACTGAAAAAGATTTTTAGTACATGTGCCATATAACAGATTCACTAGATTTCTCCACTTAAATTGGATTTAACTACTTGGTGACCAGAACTGCAGTTATCCTTACAAGGATATATTTTAAGAATATGGTTACTTTTTCTGAATCTCACAACCTGTAATTATGAAGAGGTCATATTTCATTACATACTTAAGAGTATTGGTTGGCTATACATAATAGAAGATCGGATGAAAAATGGCTTAAACAATAAGGAGATTTCGTTTTCTCACAGCTCATCATGTTCCACATCTGTCCTATATCTGTGTAACTCAGCAGCTCTACAATGCGATCCAGGGCTCAGATTATTTCCATATGCCCCACTCTGTCACCCTCGACACATTGGCACCTTCCTCTCACGTTTGCAAGGTGTGCTGTGTGAGCTCTTTGGCGTCACATCCTCTCATAGCTACATCCAAAACAGGAAAGGATAGCTTTCTCTTGTGCTTCTCATTTTTAGGAACAAGGAAACCCTTTCCACAAGTGATCCAGAAAACTTCCAAAATAAACAAAACCTTCCAAAAACAAACAAAACTTTGTTTCTCATTGGCCAGTATGGTATCACATGCCCATTTTTTTTTATCTGCAAGGAGGATGGAATTACCATGATGGACTTTGACTAATCAAAATTCACCCTCACCCTGGGCCTGAGAAGGAGCCCAGCCTCCCCTGAAGATAGTCACCCAATATCTGAACTAATCATGGTGCTGTTAACAAGGAAAAAGAGGGTGTTAGCTATTGGATAGGCCACCAACAGTGTTGAGTAATGGTTTGAGCCTTGAGCCCAGTACACTTTCAGACATCAACCTTCTCTCCCCAAATTCCGATGTCACTCAGATATTTCTGAGAGATCCTTCAGGATGCTGTTTTGTGTATGCTCAGGAAGAAGTGATGACAAGATTAACTCCCTACAAAAGAAGTGCCCTTGGGCCTGCTCTCCCCAGAACCCATATCCACATCCAAACTCCACAATGAAGTGAAACAGCAGAGAAAGCTCCCTCTTCACCTTAGTCTACGGCTTGCTTCTTGAGTCTTCTTTTCCTGTGCCACAATTGCGCTCTTCCCAGGATGACTCACAGTGAGAAAATCCATTCCCTTCGAGGGAAATCCTATTTGCACCCATCCACAAGGCATGGAGTGAAGTCTGGTCCTTGACTCTCATGAGACAATTACATCAGAAAACAATAGCTCAATGTTAGCAAAGTCAGGGTTATTCAGCCTGGAATGTGCAGGACATCAACAGTGCAGCCAGCACAACTTGTGCCAAGCCAAGTTCAAGTCATTTTCAAAAAGTCTCTTCATGAGTGTGACATAAAGTTTAGACCTGCGTATATATCCTATCATTTTGTGGTCTGTGGTTCCAATGTCTGCGAGCAACTGTTTAAGTAAGAGCACACACATAAGAACAAGCAACAGTAGAAGGCAGGAGTCAGCAAACTTTTCTGTAAAGGACCACAAAAGAAATATTTTAGGCTTTGAGGGCCATACAGTTTCTGTCACAACTACTTGTTGCTGTAGTGGGAAGACAGCCATAGATAATATGTAAATGAGTAAGTGTGGTTGTGTTTCAATAAAACTTTATTTACAAAACAGGCAATGGGCCAGATGCATACCACAGGCCATAGTTTGCCAACCCCTGATATAAGGCATAGGCCAGTTTAAATCTTAATAGACAAAAGTTTTCTCACAAAGAAATAGAGATGTCCGGAAATCTTTGCCAAAATATACACATAATTTATATTAATAGTATTTAAACATCTACCGTCAGGAAAATCTTGAGTTCACAGTTTTTACTCCAAACAATGGATAGGTACTCAAGATGTTTTTATAGAACAGAAGCCCCAGAGCTAAGCTCAAGATTTCACCTCTTAGGACACAGACACTGTTTTAAATTGTAAATGACAGTCTTTCCAGATTCTGAAAAAAAGTCATCAAGTTTAGAAAAAAGTTAGGTTTCAAGTTTCAGCCAAGACACCCTATTACATCAGTGCCACTTGCTACTGAGAGAACAGTGCACACGAGTAATGGGTGCCAGCCTCCACCACACGTCTGTTTCTATCACGTCTGTTGTGAAATGGACACAAATGCCCAAGAATGTTACAGGAAGAGGAAAAGCTGCAGCGCTACCCATCTGCAGACCTCTGCTGTCCGGAATCCCCTTCTTCTACTTCACACACTGCAAACACGTATTTCATCAGAGAACTGAACTCCAAACTGAGCAGATTTCAAACTGCTTCTTTTACTACAGGCTTTTACTGGGAAGGCACAGATGCTCCTCTCACTACCTCCCCGGAGAAAACAGTAACTCATTCTCTGCCACCAAAGCCACTCGAGCAGGAGGATTAAGTCCAGGAAATTTTAATCCCCTTTAAAATAATGCCCATTGATTGAACATAGTAAGCACTTACTGTCCTGATCCACTCTGGTGTGTACTTACTGAAATTTATTTACTCTCTCCCATCATCAATCACTGAATCCCTGCTCAGAAAGGCACCTAGGCAGGATCAGAAAGCTTGCTGTTCTGAAGCTCAGAGAAGCCCTGACTTTACACTCAGGGCCAGGATTTCTGCAGGTATGTCCTCCCAGGTGTGGAGCGGGTGCCAAACACCCCAAATAGTGTAGACAAAAGACAAAAAAGACAAACTAGCCAAGAGCAGTAAGTGACTAAGACTCACTGCCAAGAAGATTGGCGAGCGGGTAGATGTTATTTTTTCACGTTTAGATCACTGAACTATGTAAATTTTAAAAATTATTAAGTTTAATAACTGCTTCATATTGTTATAAGAATAAGGTAAGCCATGGCTTTCAGCCTTGATCCACTTCCTCAAATATACCTTATGGACAGTGTTGTGATTGCCACTCTTTTACCATAAGGGCACGTCAAGCAGCTACAGAGGAGACAAGCTAAGCTATAACAAAAAGAGACTAGGGGCATTTAACACCAAAATATCAGTGTGTGAACCTAGCCTTCTTTAGCTTTCAAGAACACTGACGTTAGACCTTTCCTGTCTGTCTTGATCTGCAGCCTCTCTCATAAGACTCTGGTTTTTATTTTTTCCAACTTCTTCATTACAGACATCCCAAACAGTTTCCTCACGACTCCATGGTACGGGATCAGGTGTCGAACAATTTTCCCTTCCATTTCCTATTCCCAATGAGAAGGGATGCTGCAGGAACACACTAGTTGGGTGGCGTGGCAACCCAAGATAGAAACACATCTTCCTGTCCCCTCTTTTTCCTGAACACATCGATTTAAGCATATTCAACAAAAGCCCAAGAAAACACTTGACTTTATCAGACTCCTTCTGACCATGACCTCAGGGCAGTGTCCTCAAATTTTAGTGTACATCAAAATCCCCTGGCAGGCTTGTTAAAACTCTAACTGCTGGGCTCACCCCAGAGTTTCTGATTCCATTGGTCTGGAGCGGGGTCTGAACATTTGCATTTCAAACCAGCTGCATGTGACGCTGATCTGCTGGTCTGGGGACCTCACTTTGAGAACCACTGTCCTGGAGAATCAGACCGTAATGTGGACTGATAGAATCACTGGGAACTTCATGGAAGCGAATAACGCTGTGAAGACAACCAGGCACATCTGCCTCCACCTTAGGCAGAAGCAAGATTCACTTGCCACCAGATGTAGGGGCTGGAAGCAAGGGTAAATCGAGTCAGGGAAGGCCAGGCCTGGGACTACAAGTAAATCCTGAAGCCCAAACATAGACTGTGGAGGCAACACACCTTATAATCACAGCCCAGGGCTGGAACCAGATGACCTGTGTTTGAATTCCTGCCCCGTCCCCATACTAACCATGGACAAGTCCCTTGGTCATCAAAATACAGTTTTTCCATCAATGAAATGTGTTGGCAGGGCTGGCCTGATGGCATAGTGGTTAAGGTCACTCCCTCCGCTTCAGTGGCCCAGGGTTTGCAGGTTCAGATCCCGGGCATAAACATAGCACTGCTTGTCAAGCCATGCTGTGGTGGCATCCCACATAAAATAGAGGAAGAGTGGCACAGATGTTAGCTCACAGAAAATCTCCATCAAGCAAAAAGAGGAAGGTTGGCAACAGATGTTAGTTCAGGGCCAATCTTCCTCAGGCACACACAAAAATGTGTTGGCAATCATAGGTACAAGCTCAGGGAGTTTAGGTAATCCAGGTAAACCATGCAAAGTACAGTGTTTGGGGGATTCCAAATAGGCTGACTGTAAATTCTCAGTAAATTCCTAGCATGGGAATCAGGCAGAGACTAGAGACTAAAGGACTGACCGGCAAAGACCTGGTATGAAGCTTGGCCTGAGGCTGGATGATCAGACTACATGGGGAAAAGGAAGATGAGCGACAGCTAACACAGTGGGCAGAGGGGAAAGGAAGGTCTGGCACAGATCTTCTGCCCATCCGGAACCAGGAATCTTCAAGAGCTGGGGACATTTACCAAGTGGTTGGCATTCAGAAGACGAGGCATGAGAATATCAGGGGACTGGGACTCAGGGCAGGGCACCCAGTTACTGGAAAATTGAGGTACAAGGCAGGACCCAGTTGTGCTGCCAACATCAGAGGGGGTTATGCCAAGTTAGGGAGCTGCTGCTGTAGGATTGGGCCCAGATGCTGGAGCGAGGCGAAGCATACACATAAAGGTGACAGAATCCAGCTGTGACAGTCAAAGAGATGAAGCACAGAGGGAAAAGAGATCAGAGAATCTACAGGCCTCCACCCCCACTTGGCTCCAAACAACACCAATGCCGGGCAAAGCAATATAAAATTTTCCACAAGGCCTGAATCCCCCCACTTAGGAACAGAGCTGAGGTCTGCCCTCTGGTCCCCTCTTCCTGTCTCTGACCACCCAGCCTTTGGATTCCACCTGCCCAGATCTCTAGTACTTGCCTTAGCTGATCACCCTGGGACGGACCCTCACCTGTCTAGACCTGATGTCTGCTCCTTCTTACCTGGAATGACAGTTCCTTGTCTTTTGACCTGTCCTGTCACCTTGCCACCCACAATAAAAGGATCAAACTATCCTGTCCCAAACACCTTGCTGTGACAGGCATTAACTGATAATTAGTCCAACTCCACAAGTCTTTTTTGAAAAATAAGCAATGCTCTAATAATACTCATAAAAATGATTTTCCTACCCTTAGAGTTTTCACATCGCCCAAATAACGATGGCTTCGTTTTGTTTGCCAATTCCAATTGCTTAGCAATGGCTGCCTGGGGTGTACACATATTTTTAATTATTTAATTAATTTTCTTTTTACTGTTCTTTTTAAAATTTTTTAATCAGATAAACATGCACGTTTAAAGTTAATAGTCAAATAATTCTAGAAAGTTTATTGCAAAAAGATGGTAGTTTCTTATCTTCCTCAGCCCCATTTCCCCCTTTCACGAGGTAATTACTTTCACATCTTTTCACCAATTAAATGAAATTGGTCTCTAAGTCTCTAAATAATATTTTTGTATTCTACCACTTGGTTGTTTTCTTCCTTCCAGTTTTATGCATTATTTATTGATCTCCTACTATAAAATTTAAAGATTTTATTCTTTTTCTTTTATCCATCCCACTGTACTAATGCACCTTTCCCATCTTTTCATCTTCCCAACATAATTATAATTTCATAACTTTACATAGACCAATATTTGGAATTTATAATATTATTACTATGGAAATGCTGTTCACAGGTGAGCCATGTAACAACTGTAATTACTTTTTCTTTTCTGTACAACTTTTTATGTTCCCTGGAATTAATAATTGCCTTAATGTCTTTATTTACTTAGTTTTCTATGTATTCATCACTAACTTAATGCCTATCTTTGACAGTCTTAAGACTTTCAACACGTGGGATAGTCTATTAACTTCATCATCCTGACGAAGTGTGTCCTCGAGCTTTCTGATCTGCTCCAGTCTCTGTGTCTGGTACACTTACTGTCTTCCTGGTGTCTCCTTTCACTGTCCTTCTGGGGATTCCTTTTGCTCCCAGTTGCCTGTGTCTCATATCTACCTCTTTCTTGGTTTACACCTTTATTTTCATGGAACACATCTACCAGTCACTTCCTAAGGAAATAGTTTCGAGAATTAGTATACTAGTCTGAAGATGTCTTTATTCCCTCCTCACATCTGACTCATACTTTGAATGGGTACAAATTTTATATTGGCAATAATTTCCCCTTAGAACTTGAGGGCATATTGTTCTATTGTTTTCTAGATTCTAATTTTGACTTTGAGAAGTTCAAAGCCATTCTGATCCTGATCCTTTATGTGGCCTACTTTTTCTCTTTCTAAGAGCTTGAAGGATCTTCTTAGTCCTTAATATTCTGAAATCTCATAATGAGGAGCCCTTGGTGTGGTCCAATTTTATTCACTTTGAGGGTCCTTAATGAAACCTTTCAGTCTGGAAACTTACGCCCTTTTCTAGAAAAATTTCTCAAATCGTTTATTTGATGACTTTCTCCTCTCTTTTTTCTCTCCTTCCTCTTTAGGAACTTTTATTATTCAGATGTTGGACCTCTCAAACTAGTCTGTAAAAATTATTTTTATCAGTATCTCACCCCATATTGTTTATCTCCTTCTGTTTTTTGCTTTATTTCAGGGAGATTTACTCAACCTTATCTTCAATCTTTCTATTGAATTTTTCACTTTTGCTATTATATTTTTAAATTCTAAAAGTCTGTTTTTCATCCATTGAATGTTCCTTTTTAAATAGTATTTTTTCTTATTTCATGTTAAATAGTGTTCTTTTCTTATTTCATAGTTGCAATATATCCCCTCATCTCCTCATCCTAATGATAGGCCTTCATTTTTCTGATTTTCATCTCCTGCTTTAGTCTCTGCTTCTTCCATGTTGCTTTATTTCTGCCTGCTTCTTCTCTCTGTCTGTCTCTCTCTCTCATTCACCTCTCTCTCTCGTATGTTAGAGGCTTTCCTCAGATATTTTATAATCTTTGCTGCTCATATTTGGAGCGGGGACGGAAAGGCTGGTTGTAACACAGGCTCACCACCAAATGTGAGAGCATGTTTATCCTAAAGCAAGGTCAGGATTGGTTCTGTATCTCATTAATCCCTTTCAATCACAGTCGCCAAGAAGGATCCTGTGTCACACTGAACAGTGGGTTGGTGGATTGGTTATCATTAAAGAGGGAAAGAAGAAATAAATGGGCAAAGTCCACAGCAGGCTAGACATAGGAGAAAAATCATCAGAAGAGCTCTCTTCCGTGGTTTCTGGAATTACCGAATGTCTTTCCACTGAAATTTTTAAAGAATGAGACAGATAAACTGCCCTTCCAAATGACTTAAGGACAGAGTTAGCCGTCAATCTCACCTGGGATTTGAGTCATATATTCTTCACAATACTGACTCACTGTTCTAAGTAGAGATGCCAATAATCGCCCCCCAACCACACACCTTTCTTGGAGGAAAGAAAGTTCACATCCCTGGAAAGGACAGTCCTGTGTACCCCTCCACTTCAACTGAGTGGACCCTAAATGGACCTAACTCAAACTGGGCCACTCAGAGTCTCTCTCTCAGGAAATTGGAAATAGGACACTGAGAAACAGTTAAATGATGGGGATTCCCTGAACTGAAAGGTTAAATATAGTCAAAGCCAGAGTTTGTACCACAGCCAAACTTGGTCAGAGAATCCATGAGACAGAGAGAGAATTCCAATATGTAGAAAGTAGCAGAAGAAAGCAGATGTACAGAAAGAGCAGAGATCAGAGAAGACATGGTGCCACCAGAGACTGAAGAAATGGTTTTGAGTACTGACTTTCCAGATGACTTAGTGTATGTCCTTTACCTGACCGGTGTCCTTTCAGTAAGTTCACTTTGTACTTGAGCTACTATGTGTGAGCTTCTATTCTTTGTCATCAAATCATAAATTATTCACTAAGTATAACAGGATCCATCAGGAAAAAGATGGTACATCAAACACGGTGACAAAGGAAAGTCTAATAAAGGGATTATTTACAAAGAGGGGCAGAGTGTAAGGAAACCAACCTCTGGTCTAGCAACAGGAGTGAGCCCTTACCACCCTGTAGCTGAAAGGTCAAGAGGAGGGGGCATCTATCTGAGTCTGGAGAGAAGAGGGACCTTCTGACAGGAGTTGTGGTCATAGGTAGATGGACACAGTCAACCCACAGCAACCTAGCAGGGAGGGAACTGAGGGAATAAACGTCCTGACCTTACTCTCCTCCTGCCCTCCAGTACACTGTAGATGCCTCCTACTGTCTAACCCACTGGAAGACAGAGGGTGAGGCAGCCACCGACACAGTCAATGGGTGGAGAAGGGTGGAGAGTAGGCCTGCAGAGGCAAATGGAAAATACCTAGCACACAAAGTAACCTCTGTTCACATCTTCAGGGAAAAGCTAGCTTTCTTCTCTTGACCCCTGGGTAACCTCTTTTTAGCCTATCTGATAACTAAGGGGTGGAGGGAGCACAACTGGACTTCAAACTTGTCTGAGTCAGATTCAGCCTCCTCACAGATGAGTACATTTAATTACAAAATAGCACTAATCTTTCTGTCATAGATAAGACATGTTAGTCATGGATTTCCTTCAGAATTTAGAAATAGAAGTTCTAGATTGTCCACTTATGAGCACATATGCATACAAACATATGGAAAGCCCATTTCATTTTCCTGAAGGATTTCCAAGGCAAGAATCTATGGCTTCTACTACCCTTCTAGCTCCCAGGAGCACCTCATGAAGTAATTCTCAATCTATGTGGATAGAGCATAAAATAATCAGTGAATGAGAACACACACACACACACATACGCACATCCTCCTTGGAGGACAGAGGCCACATAAATTAGAGGCTTGCTCTTAGAAGAGAAGTTCAGAAAGGTAAAATTATAATTTTATAATTTTTAAGATTATATTTCCTTCAAATTTACAGACATTCCTAATGAGAACACATCTAAATAATCGTAAGTTATGACAGAAACTTGGCACAAGAAGGTCAGAAGTTCCAGAACCACCCCTGCGGCTCAGAGTGCCTTCCTCTCCACAGCAGGGCCTGGCAGAACCCACTCAGGGCAGGCATTAGAAGTGCCAGGGAGCCTCAACTGCGTATCACTGCTGCTGTCTGGTGTTTGATGAGCAGACAAGATTGGCAGTGGGCCTTTCATCTTCAGATCACGGTTAGAAGTCCCGCGTCACTGAGTCATAGTTAGAAGCTGCTCCTTCTGGAGATGGTGGGAAATGAGTGGGTGCGCTCAGCCCACCTCTTCCGAGATGAAAGCTGTCTAACAAAACCACCTCAATTCGTCTGGCACGAATTAATCAGTGCAGATTCCTGTGGTGAGGAGAGGGGAGACTGCGAAGAGGCTCTGAGCTCATAGACTCTGGGAGAGAGCTTGGCCCAATTACGACAAAACAGAAAACAGTCTGGAAATGCTACTTTTAAATTGCTAACGCTAATCACAGAATCTCAAAGTGTACAAAAGGCCTCATTCACCTTATACTGGTGAGCTGGGACCACAGGAATATTAACACGCTCCCTTCATGAGTGAGAACCTTTCCATGGAGGTGTGATATTCTTACAAAAGGTTATAATATTTAAGAATTTTGCCTGCTCATTAGGATCCAAGTCTCCCAAAACCCAAAGACTTTCAACGAGCTCGATTTTCTACTAAGGGGTATTTCTACTAAGGGGTACAAATGGGCATATAGCAGTATTAGGTTACAAACTCTTGGCAGAATTGGTCTGCATACCTTCCTAACACTTGGTGCTAAATCATCACGGAGATCACGACTGTGGCAGCCGAGAGAGAGACAGGGAATACGGAGAAAGCTGGGAGGCAGGGGAAAGACAGAGCACGGCTAATGTCAATCTGTCTGTCTGACAAGGGCAAACCACTGGGCCACAGAGGAGATCAGTCTAAATAAAAACAATGGTTGCCCATAGCTACGGATCAGCGAGACCCAATGGGTAAAGTACACAACAATCTGTGCTCTCCCCGCAGTGAGTCCTACGGAAAATGGGGGAAGGGTCAAACCCAGAGGATTCACGGGACTACAGAGGGACTATGGCAGTAGATACTATTTATTTACCCTGGCTTTTGTGAGGGTAAATAAAAGCAGAAGACTTCCCTGGTTGGCAAATCTTTTGCAAATTCCAGAAATTATATTGTGTATACTCAGTAGCATATTCTCTCTCTGTTGAGGAGAATAAAGGAAAAGGACATTTGGGGAGAAGCATGCCAAGCAGATCTTAGGGAAGTTTTAACCTGTGAGATGAGATTCTGTCATCCATTGTGTCCTTACACTTGGGACCAAAAACACCCAGATCCGGCAGAAAATACCTATTACCATTTTCTTTGAACTAACCTCTTGATGAATAGATGGCAACACAGTGTTTATATTATGATTTCATTTTACGTAAAATTATAAATATAAACATAGATGGTTAGAGAGATGACTGGAAAAACGTCGTAAATGTATGCAGAATAGTTATTTCTGGATGGTAGGTGTTGAAGGGACTTCATAATTTTCAACATTGTTTTATTTTTTAAAATGAAGATGTATTATCTTCATAAACAGAAAAAACAAAATAATTTCCCTTACACTGATCAGAAACCAGCATATTCAGAAATTTTTATTATAAAAGCAAGAGAGAGAACAAACGTTTATCAAATGCCTCCCTTGCACTCAGGACTATGTTTGGCATAAACCCTGTGAATTATTATTTTTATTTTACTTATAGGAAATGAAAGCTCTGAGTTTGACTAACTTGACCAAGGCTTCTGCGAGTGTTATCAACCTCGCAGCAAAGCAGAAGCCCTAGAGCCGGCCACTTTTCCCTTCAGCTTGAGAAAGAATCTCAGGGAAAGAAGTTCGGGGTGGAAAGCTCCATCCTGGGAACTGGCTCTCCGAGTTCCCCCAACTCTCTCTCAGACTAATGGCAGAGCTGGGCTTTGTGGGTCCATCAGTACAGAGCATGTTGCCCTCCTAGCAGGGTTGTGGCCAAAAGAAATGAGAGCAACGGGGCTGGCCCCGTGGCCGAGTGGTTAAGTTCGCGCACTCCGCTGCAGGCGGCCCAGTGTTTCGTTGGTTCGAATCCTGGGCGCGGACATGGCACTGCTCATCAGACCACGCAGAGGCAGCGTCCCACATGCCACAACTGGAAGGACCCACAATGAAGAATATACAACTATGTACCGGGGGGCTTTGGGGAGAAAAAGGAAAAAATAAAATCTTAAAAAAAAAAGAAATGAGAGCAAGATGCTTTGTGACCTTTAAATAGCAGGAGTAGCTGTGAGGAGCCATGTGCCACCCACGACATGTGTTCTGGGGAACATCCACAGTGAAGGCAGCAGACCATTAATAGAGGTCCATTTGACCCCACTTCAAAGTGCAGTGCTGGGAATCAGGAAACCTAGCCTCCAGCCACCATGATAATCACTTGAAATAGCCAAGCTTCTCTGAGCCTCAGTTTCCTCAGCTGTGAAGCAAAAAGATTTGCCCAGAAAATCTCAACAGTCCTTTCCAGTTCTAGGAATTATAACCTACGATCTAATTCTGACCACTGCTTCTCTTAGATTCATTAAACAATTGCTCTAGCCTGTTCAACTGGTCTACCAGACATTGCTTCGGGGCCTAAAATTACGTGTGCTAACGCAGAGATGTAAAACGTCCTTTGTAATCTGCGTAGGATTTTGCTACCTACTTAGCTTTGTTTCATAACCCACAATTATCTTTGAAAAACAGACAAGTCTATTTACTCTCTATCATCTATGTTCCAAATGGGGCTATCCCTCCCTCCCGCTTCTTCAAAGAAAATCCCAAAATCTCAGGTGGGAGTCAGGATAACTCCTGAGATCTGGCAGTATGAGCTTGGACTCCTTCCCACTGGGTTTCAAATGCTTTATTTCCAAAGAGCTGCTTTTGTAATGCCAGCAAGAAAGACTGAGTTAGTAGTTAGAATTTATAAATGGTTTTTGCTAATTAAACAGACTGCTATATCTGAAAGGCAACCAGTAGAGTGGTTCTGTTCTATATTGTTTCCTCAGAAACGAAAATTCAAAATGCCAACGAAAGCCCCTTGGTGCCAAAAGGTAGGCACTTTCTTATCAAAACGGGCCAGAAGAGTGAATCGAACCACCCAGGAAATCATATATCCACCCCTTAATAATAATAACTGGGGAAATCTCAGAGACAATGACAGCATGAACAATTATAAACATGGGCTGCAGATGGCTAAATCACAATAGTCAAACTCAATTGCTATTTGGAAAGAATAAGCCATAAATGAATTTAAATATGTGGTTCAGAGGACAGCTTCTAATATTTTATCTGGTGCGATCCATATCCTGCTTTCCAAGATGGGTGGGCAAAGACACCAAGTCTTTCGGATAGGGGAGTTGCCTTCTCCGATCTGGAAATTCAGCATGCACGGCATCACGCCACTATCCAGCCTCCTTGGCATATCCTTTTGTTCACTGTGGAGGCACCATGAGCTAGAGATGTGCTGACATCTCCATCTCGTCTCATCCTTTGCAGGATAACTTGTGGCCCAGCGGACACGTCAGAAAGCTCCCTCATCGTGGTCTCTGAACAGTTATCGGTAGTATTCATTCCAGGAAATCAGTTTCCTGAAGTCTATTTTATAGACTTTAGTAAGTTCTCTATTTAAAAAACAAATTTGAAATTCTCTATTTAAATATATTTCATGCATTTCTATTGTCATTCACTTGATAAGCAATGTGTTATCTGCTTGCTCTTTAAAGTGTTATATTTTAATTGGGTCAAGGATATATGTGTATTGTTTTTTTTTAGAGAGATTTTTTTTTCTATTTCTGGAGAAGTGTTGCATCTAAGGGTACACCTTAGTCCACGTTAGTAAAAGAGTCTATTTACCTTCCCTGCCTTGGCATGTTCCACCTTTTAAAGAGGCCAATGAGTGACTCATATTTTTGGCTGACTTTTTCTTGAACATCAGGTCTTCTCTGAGTGAGAAACTCAGCTTCTACACGGATACTACATGCCCTCCCACCCAGCCCAGCTTGCATACTGTTTGTCTTGCTTCCTCTGATAGGAAAATCTATTCAAATTCTGTCTTCCCACTCACTTTTCTTAAGCTAAGAGCATGGGTGGGGTTGAAGAATTTGATGGCACCAGCTCTGAGATTCATCCTCATTGTCTCTACTTTGGACATGTCACGACTAAGCACCAGAAGACCCTAATTCCACTTACAATTCACTTTTTGTTTCCATGGATGCTTTCAAACCTGATTCTAAATACCAACATAATGCAAGGAGCTGAACAGACCCAGGCAGATGGGAAGGAATTTCAGTTAGAGAATTAGTTACAGTTCCAGGTAGTTATCATATACTTTCTCACCTCCTCACTTTTGCCAGTAATGCTCATCTTCCCCTTCACCCAACTAAGCCCCAATTCTTTCATCCTTAAAGAGCCACCTGTTCCAGGAAGCCTCTCCTGGCCCCAACACTACCCGCCTTAGTTATCTACCACTCCTCTCTGGCTGTTTACATCTCTATCATTGCATTTAATTTCAATGTATTGTAATTACCTGTTTATAGGTCTATTTCCTCAATGAAAACAGGACCTAAGTGTTTTTCATTTTTGATTGCCAATGCTTGGTCCAGTCTGGCACATAAAAGGCATCCAGTCAGAGTGAGAACGAATGGCATTAATGTTGTTCAACTGCTCTCTGAGTCATTTAAGAGAATAACAATTTTAGAGTCAAAGGCAAAAATCTATGCAATTAGTAAGAAAAACGTCTGAAAGCCCTGTGCAGGAACTTAAAAATAAAAGTATGACCCATGACTACTTTTTCTGCCCCTCACTGGTGCACATATTCACACTGCCTTGTGTTAAGATTGGATATGTAGGTAGCTCAGATGGCTCTACGAACTCCACCGCCTCAGCTACCGCCACAAATATCTCCATCGCCACCTCTGCCACCTCCTCCATCACCTCCAATACATCACCCACCTCCACCTCCATCTCCACCAATGTCCTCACCTCCTCCACCATCTCTACTACCTCGACCACCTCCTTCACCTTCTTGGCCACTATCTCTATCACCTCTATTACCTCCATCACCTTCTCCACCAACTTTTCCACCACCACCTCCACCTCCACCACCTTCATTACAGTCTCTATCACCTCCACCACAACCTCCACCACCTCTATTATCACCACTATCTCCACCACCAGCTCTACTACCTCCACCTCCACTATTTCTGCCACCATCTCTTCCACCCCTCCATCTCCAACTCTCCCGCTTGTTCCACCTCCATCACATCCTGTACTACTTCTTCCTCTTTCTCTAGCATCTCTACTACATCCTCCACCTCCACCTCCACCTCCATACCCTACACCTCTTCCTCCACCACGTCAACCATTACCTCTACCTGCATCTTCACCACCTCTACCACAGCCTCTATCACCACTACTGTTTCTCCTCTTTAAGGATCATCTTCCTGGAATGTATTTGGGGAATATAAAGGAGATTGATTTCATAATTCTTTCTGCTTCATTATCTCTTGCTGTCTTTCTTGTTCCTGCCACTTTTATTCTCTTTTCACATTCTTATACCCCACACCTTTATACCTACTATAAACCTACCAGAGATTCTGCTCTCGATATATGTTTAAAAATGAAGTTGGTCTGCAAAGATTCACTGGAAATTGTGGAAGCTTAGGACAGAAGTCAGAGAAGGCAGAGAATAATAAAAGCGTGTCCTCTCAGTACTCCAGCAGCGAGCACCTCTGTTCCACAGTTCTCAAATCTGTTCCTACTGTTGTTCCCAAACTCTCACTAGAAAGGGTCCCATCTGGTGGCCATCGAGTGGAAACATAGGATGGTTCTTTCCTCTCTGCTAGGCCTTAGAACCAATATTCCATGCAAGAAGGTACAGCACAAGCTATTTCACTCCCCAAAATTACTTTAGCCAAGGAAAAACGGCCTAGAAACAAAGTACAGCATAACCTGGGCATGCTGCCTGCTCCACAGATAAAACTGGAGTCTGGGTAGCAAATCTAAAAGGTCCGTCCATTCCCAAACGATCTCTCTTTCTGCCACAGACATGTGAACATCACAGCAGAAAAGAATATGTAGCTTTATGTTGCACGTGTTCAAGATGATTGAGAACAACATAGTATGAATTAAAGGCATAATGAAATATAAACATACAAAGGGAATTTACCATAAAAATCCAGCTGAGCAGGCCCTCGGTCTCCTTTAGGAGACTCATGATGGAAAGACACGGGGATTTTCAGGTGTTAAAAGTGGCCACCAGAGGGAGGTAAGCTTGAAGGAGGAGCAAATCCTACATCTATGTAACCCCTGGAACGCATTCTACACAGATCAAACAAGAAGTTCCATAAAAGTCACTGGAACGGCTGGTTCCAACCCTACCAATTTAGTTCCTTCTTGTTACTGCAATTCTGAATCCTAGCTTTTAAAAAAAGGTGAAGAAATAATCACAGGTATTTTTTTCAAACGAATACAAAAGCTTTAGTCACTGAATCTCTACACCCAAACTTAAGAACATTCAGAATATGAGTCATTTTCCCCTCTCACAAGGTGGGACAAAGAATGAATACAGAAAAGAGGAACTTTCTATTGTTGTAGTGATCAGCAACATATTCTAAGAAGTGCCTTGCTGAATGTAACAACCTTGTTATGGATGTGACCAAGGGATATACAAGGAAACTCTTGTTTCCGAGGAAATTCTTCATCAAATCTCATCTGGTGACAATGACAAGAAAAACCTTTGTTTGTGTTTCTTTAATCTCTTTCAATTTAGTAAGGCTGTTTTTAATCAAACTAAAGGTTCAGCATCACTGAATTTAAAAATTGGTGTCAAGCCTTTGCCAGGCCCTCCGCCCAGATCCACCTCACTTGCTCCTTTCAGTTGTTTAGGTCTCAGCTCAAGCGACACCCTTTCAGAGAGGCCTGCCCAGAACACCCCATCCAAAGCAGCACACACCCGCAGGCAGCTGTCACTAGCTGTCCCCTCGTCCTAGTTTATTTTTTGTTCTTTTTCTTTTATTTTTCTTATTTATTTATCTCATCCCGCTTTACTTTTCCTTCTGATCACCACCCAATCTAATATGTACTTGTGGATTTACTCACTGTGTCCTCTCCCAAGAATATAAGCTCCACAAGGCCTTTGACCTCTTTGATATCTACTTTTGTTCACTCACAAGTGTAGCCCAGTGCTTAGGATGGTGCCCAGCACAAAATATTTGCTCAATAATAATTAATTAATTAATTAGTACATATTTTGCAGAGGGAAAAGCTACAGTCTAATTAAAGGAATAATTATATCTCTAAATAATACAAACTGTTAACACAAATATAAAATTATCACTGAAAACTAACATATGTTTTTGTACCTTCCTCAGCTTCAAGGTTTGAGACCAAATCAGGTCAAAATCAGCAGCTCCCATGTTCGCTTTTTAAAATCTTTCATTCTGCTCTGCTTCAGAGTTGATGAAAATGGATCCCATCTTTTATAGTCTCCCAACCTGCTCTCCATCCTAGCTCTTTTTCCTCCTTGAAGGGGAATAGAAAGGAGGAGAAGAGAGACTTCGAGAGTTGGTGGCATTCATATCCTCCTTCAGGAATGAGGGTTTATTACCCCTTACTATCTATGGGAATTGTCCTGCTGAAAAGAGCCTCGTCCCCAAGCTGATGTGCTCTTCAGGCACAGACTCATTTGATGGCTGGTAGTTGTGAGATATATCAAGTCTCAACTCAAGACAACTCGAACGAAAGGTGATCTCGGCTTCTAAACTTCCGGTATGGTGTCTACTCCACTGAGACTTCACTGCAACCCATCTTCTGCCTCTGCCCAATCTTGCTTCCTTCTCTTCCTTCCCTTCCCTTCCTTTCTCCAAGTCTTGACCCCAAGAGCACTCTCTAATAAACCTCTTATGTGCTAATCTCTATCTCAGAATTGGCTTTCAAGGAAATCCAGCCCACCATACCTATTATGCCAATAATTACAGTTATTCCAGATTTCCTAGGTAAAAAAATTTCACTTCAGTAAGTAACCCATGTTTACCCTGGCCACACCGGCCTAGAGGCAAATACAGATGACATCAATGATCCTTCACAAAGCAACATACCTGGAATTCGAGCCCTACCCTATTTCTGGGGTTCTCTTAAAGGCTGTTTGGAATGAGTCACATATACCTATGGATATGATCTTTCTCTTGACTCCTTGATGTTCTCCTTGGTTTCTGAGGTGAACATCATAGTCCTCAGGAAGCTTCCTTAAGAACACACTCCCAGGTAAAAATGCAGTCCCATTTCCTCTATATTCCCAACCATCATGCCAAAGTTAAGAGAAATCACCTTCAGTTAGGAGCTGCCCCATGTTCTCTATTTTCTCATGTTTTCCAAAAATTTTCTATCTATATATATAAATTATGTCTAAATAGGAGAGAGGGTTTCTTTTCTTTCAATTGTTATTATTTAATTCATTATAGTCTCCCACCCCCTACTACAAGAAAACAAATTCACCAGAGACAGGACAAAAAGATACATTGACACAGGTTTAATATAGAAAAACAGTTCTTGAATTTGTTTTTACATATAAAATCTTTGGGAAAATTTTAGATATAATTTTTAGTTTCCACTATTCAGTTATTTAGTTAATTAGTTTTCCTTTTGTTATTAATTTTCTAGTTTTATTGCATCATACTCAAAGAATACAGTCTGTATGAAGTTGAGACTTTGGAATTTATTAAGCGTCCTTTTTCACTTATATCACACAGGCCTGTGAACGTATTATATATGTTTGTTCTGTATCTTTTTAAATTTATTTTATCTGTTTGCTCTATCCGTTTCCAAGAGGATTTTTTTAAGTTCCAACCATAATTGTTAATTTATCTACTTCTCTTACGTCAGCCAGTTGTTGCGTTTTATATTTTGAGATCTTATTGTTGGCAGCATATATTTCATGACTATTGTGTTATATATTCTTTACTTACACACAATGTCCCTTTTGTCCCATATTAGATTTTTTACCTTAAATTCCATTTGCTCTGATATTAAAAGTGCTACCTCTGATTTCTTCGCTTCACATATGCCTAGTCTATCTTTTTCTGTTCCTTTATTTTCAATCTTTCTGTATCCTTTTGTCCTTAAGACTTGTAAGTCTTATATATATCATATATCAAGATCTTCAGTTTTTAAAAAATCTGACTTTCTGTCTTTTGATTGGTGACATTAACTTACATTTATTGTAATTATTGTTACATCACCACTCAGTTTGCTTTCTTATTTGATGCTATTTGCCATGTTTTCCTTTTTTCTTCTTCTTTCTTAGTTTCCTTTAAATAGTTTCCATTTTATTCATCTAGTTTAAACGTCATCATCCCACAGTTACTGTTGTAGTAGTCGCCCTAACTCATTAAGATCCATATGTATGCTCATTTTTCTAACAATGTCTAACATTTATAAATGTCTTTATCCTTCCCTGAATAAGAATTTAAGAGTCTTCTCATCTCCTAATCTCTCCTTACACCACTCTCCAAATTTCTAATGAGTTTAGTATTCACATATGACTCATAAAATTGGTCTTGTTACTTAAAAGTCACTATTCACACACATTTTGAGTTTTAATGTCCACAAAACACAGCCTTAAACAAAGGAAATCAGGCATAGCTAGTCATCTACCTAATCATTCCTCTCCTGCCTGGAAATATGTCCCAATAAACGTGCGTTGTATACAGTCAAATCAAGTTTTGAGTTTCCCTAAATTCTGCTTTAGCTCAGCCAACCCTCCAGAACCTGATGTCCCAACGGGAGATGTATACAAAGGAAAGCAAAGTGAGGATTTCTCTTTTCTTCCCATGCTTTTTGGTGAGGAAGATTGGCCCTGAGCTAACATCTCTTGCCAATTTTCCTCTTTCTTTTTCTTCTTTCTTTTCTCCCCAAAGCCCCAGTACATAGTTGTATACCCTAGCTGTAAGTCACTCCAGCTCTTCTACGTGGGACGCCACCACAACATGGCTTGATGAGTGGTGTGTAGGTCTGTGCCCAGGATGCAAACCAGCAAACCTCAGGCTGCTGAAGCACAGCATGCAAACTCAACCACTCGGCCACAGGGCCGGCCTTATGATTTCTGAACACTATGCAAGTTCCCTTTTCATAAGTTATTCAGACCTAATTAGGCCAGGCCCAAAGTACTTCCTTTACCCTCTGACATTCCCTATGCCCAGCCTGTGTCCTGAATCTTATCACAGAGGAGAAAGGAAAGGGCCAAATAAGGGACACAGGCCAGCCCAAATCATAGATGCCAGAGAAAGGTAGACAGCAATAAGAGCCTGTCCAGTGCCAAGAAGGCATGGGCTGGGGGACAGCTGTCCTGGGCCCTGAGCCCGAGAACAGAGAGGGTCAGCTCCCCATGCCAAGCACCTGGAGAAACAGACAAAGAAAGGCCAAGCCTACCCCAACATACTCCAGGCATACAACCCAAACAGCACCCTGGATCTGACTTCCTAGCTCAAAGGCTGAAATATTTACAGGCGCAGAATTGGGATGAACTGCGACGCCTGTGATGTGCAGCTCAAAAACTGTGTCTCGGAGACCAGCGATCAATGGAGAAACACAGGAGAATGAGACAGCATTTCCCCAGAGTGCTCAGAGACGATTAGAGAAGACAAGTGTACCCAGCATCGTGAGAGGCGCATCACAATGAAAAATTTCTCCAAACTCAGCAATTTCCAAGAACAGTCACTGGAACTCATCAGCTTAGGGGTCCAAGAACTATTAGGGAGTCAAGAGAAAAAAATACTTTCTCTTCTGGACCATTCCCCCAGCATACAAATCACTAGAACCGCTTCCCTTCCCCCATATTGTCTCTTTCACTTTTTACTAATGCTCAAAATGTCTTCCAGAGGAGACAAAGCCTGTCTTTCTGCAATTAGAGAAAACAGGCTTAAAATAGAAGTGCTGTGGGATGGTTAGTCTAAGGGGAAATTAGGTCGAACCCATGTGTGAATAACCAATGTCAGATCATTGCCAGATTTCATAGCAGACAGAGGTTAGTAACTCATAAGCCCTGGGACCCTGGAGGCCCAAGAATCTTACCGAAAGAAAACTGAAACACCAAATAATATGTAGGTGTGTGTCACAATGTTGTCCAGAGTTTGCTCTGCTGATTTCTATTTATGCAAAAACAAATAGAACCTGAAGAGATATTGCCCGTCACCTCTCCTCAAGTCACCCCAGAAGGGACCCTGTCTTGAAATCCTAGTCCCTGTCTAAATTTCCTGGCCTCTGGCCCTCTGTTCAAGTTCTGAATCCTACACATCATAAATACCTCTAACTTAGCTATTCCCAGACCTCTGTCCAGATCCCTCCATGTTCCAAGTCCTTCCTCAGCAGACTAACGTGATCATGTTATCAACTGATTCCCAGAATGGCCCTTAAATTTCCTCCAAGGTGTCTCCAGATCCTTCAGGGACAATGAGCATCTCTCACATCTCCCCATGCCTGCAATTGTCTGACAATTCCTCCATCATGTCAACTTCATCCACAACTGCTCTTTACCATTCCTCTCATTTATCCCTTTCTCCAAACAATTAGCTCTCCACATGGATAGACACTTGGGATAGAAGGTTTTCTAGGAGGAGGGGTGAATCTGATGACTTCTATGTGCCTTCAGAGCTCCAGCCTGGTTTAATAATCCCCAAGCACCACTTTGTGAGCGCAAGGTATAAATATATGCTAATAGGAGGTCTGGCTCCTTGTCACAACACATTGCAGGCTGCATTCGTGCAAGATAGAATAAAAAGATTAGCTGCAATCTTGAAGTCAATCAGAAAGCAGAGGAAACCAAAAAAACGGAGCTCAGATTGTCAACAAGGAGAGGCAGAAAAATGACTTGAATCGAATTGCAGTTTATCTCGTTAAGCGTTAAAGGAAACCAATTTCTTTCAGAAATTGGAAGGCAATTTAAACATTTCTACAGTTTTACTAAAGTTTGAAATTTTCCAGTGAAAGAATAAGGTTTTCTTTATTTCTGCATATCTGACATTTTCCCTGTACTCTCAGGGACTAGAAGGCCCTAGATAAGAGGATATTTAAGGAAAAGAGAGCACAGTTATCAACAAGTAAGGGAAAGAATCTATTAAAGAAATACTCATTTGATTTCTTTAGCCCTTTCAGGTTCCCTCCAAAAGACCTATAGAAGCTAGAACTGTGTACCAAAAAAGCCAGGCTACAAAATCTGGCCTGGCCCTGGATAAATCACTATGCTGCATTAATTGACAAACACAGAAGTCACATTCAATCTATGAAGGTCAAATAAAATATACCAATCTCAAGGCCAAGGTATATTCCATTGAAGTCAAGGACATCACAAGCTAAAGGCACTGCTGATAATGAACTCAAGTCTTCATTGATAAGCCTCTTGCCCCATTCCCATAAACATATTGACAGTGGCCTCTGTTTTGCAAATAGTAGAATGGTCACTGCTCCTTCCCAGGCTGAAGTGTGTAATTCTCCCCAACCATTGTATTCAGTAGAAATCACTAACTAAACCTCCATCTTCAGAGTTAAGACCAAGCCTTCCCCGGCCCCATGGGCCATCTGGAAGTGATTTGCTAGTCAACAAAGCAGACTTTCTTCTGTGTTATCTTGGGCAATGAGTTCTCAACAGCACCAGGAACACCAGGGCTTAAAGGATATATACACTGTTAATGACCGTTACCTCAGGAAGAGGATCAACCGGAGCGAGCAAAGGGGCGCCCACATTTTCCTCAGTACACATATGTACTGTTTGAATCTTCTACAGCGGGAAAGTTAAGCACCGCCTCTGTAATTTTGAAAAACACACTTTTAGATGTTGTGAGATGGACATTTTAAGACTTATTTCAGATTAACGCCTCTGAAAAACTGCCAACTCTTAACCTCTCGGGTGCACTAGATGGGCAGTTCTTGCATTAATGTTTGTTAAGAGCTGGACAAAGCTGCCATTGTGGCTTCTAGCTTCATTCATCCCTCTCCTCACACACTGATTCAGTCTACAAGCATTTACTGAGCACTCACTACCTCACGGACTGAAAAAGAAGGATGCTGTGAAGCTCAAATGATTTCCCCTGAAGAAGAAATAAAATAATAAATGGCATCTAGGGTGGCCAGTTGTTCTCTCTTCTTATGAAAAACAAAATCTCGGATGGTTTCATCAGGGAGAATATTCAAGAACCAAAAAAGCGCCTTCCCTGGTTTCTCACTTCTACTGACATCTTTTCCCTTTGAATAACTTGTTATGTGCCAGGAGCAAACAATATGAAATCCATTCCTAATGAGCAATAATTATAGCTTTAAGAAGCTGTACAATCAGTGTTCAGTGATTTCATTATTAGATAGCACCATAAATTATGCTAATGCTGATAACAGTTCTGGATGAGAGAGGCCCAGATCCGGGAGACTGCACTGAAATTATTTACATCCTCTATTTCTGAAACAATAGACCCAGCAATTTGAAAATCAGATGATCCGATTTATTCTGGCAGGACACACATGTAACAAGTTGCATCAACCATAAAATTAAACCGGCTGCTCTTTTTTTTCCTTCTTTTTTCTCTTTTAAGTTTTTCTCCTCAGTCTTCTCTGACCTTGCATATTACCAATCTCCTTTGAGGAGAGATTTCTAATTATTGTAAATCTTGTTTCTAAAATTACTCAGCGATGGTGGTTGATAATGTCATGTGACAAGTATAGCTTTAACACACCCATGACTTCATACAAGCGAAGCCTAAAAATGCAATGCCTGAAATCACACTGGCCTCCCTGGATGCAGAAAAAGGGCTCAGAGCCCAGGGTTTTGGCGATAGGGAATTATTGGCTCTTTTAATCAAACTCCCAAACTTCCAAGGGTTAGCTACGAAAGGAGAAACTCCAGATGGATGTGGAGAGCTGGCCGAGGTCTCCCAACTCTATCCTCCCTATATTTAACCCTTCCCCTTGGAATTTTCTCACTTCTGTTAATAGTAACACAAGCTACCATTTTCTGAGTACTAATTACATGCCTGGCCACGTGCAAAGGGCTTAATGTACACTATTTCTTTCAATCCTCATAAAAACCCTATGTAATGATTCTATGATTTCCATCCTGCAGAGGAAGAACCAAAAGCTCAGAAGGCAAAACACATACACGCTCACACACACACACACACCTTGCCTAAGGATACACAGTTAGCAAGCGGAGAAGCCAGGATTCCAACCCAGGGCACTCTAAGATTGCTGCCCTTGGCAGCGAATGCAAGGAATCCAACATAAATCTGACTCCAAAAGCAGGGTCTTTAATGAAGGCTCATAAAGGGCAGCAGAGGGGGGAAACGTACTACAGCATGCCCAGAATGAGGATTTTTCCTTAGAGTCCTCTTTAAGTGTTGCCAAAGATTTGGAGCAACTGAATTACTTTATACCACTTCAGGGGATGCCAACTGGCGCAATCACTTCGGAAAACCATTTGGCAGTACCAATTAAAGCTAAAAATACACATATACCCTGTGACTGAGCGATTGCACTCCTGGGTATATATCCAAAAGAAATGACACGTACTATAATGTTCACAGCAGCATTATTCAAAATAGTGCCCAAATTGGAAGCAACCAAAATGTCCGTTAACAATAGAACAGGCAAATTAATTGTGATATAGTCATACAATGAAATACTACACAAGAATGAAAAAGAATAAATTACTGATACATACAAAAACATGTATAATTCTATCTCACAGATACAATGTCGAGTGGAAGAAGTTAGAAACAAGGAATAGATGCTATACAATTCTACAGATATGAAGTTTAAAAATGTGAAACTACTCTATGGGGCTAGAAGACAGAATATCAATTACCCTTGGGCTGCCGACTAAGAGGGAGTAAGAGGGAACCCTCTAGAGTGATGGAAATTCCTCTACTTGACATGGGTGTTGGTTACAAAGTATAGTCATATGTAAAAACACATTGAGCTGTTCACTTAACATTTGTGCACTTAATGTAAGTTATTATTTCAATTTTTTTAAATAAATAAAAATTCTCATTGGACATTTCTGTCCCCAAAAATCCCAGCCATCATGGCAGTTGGTCCCCCAAACTTTTCCTCTTACTATTCCTTCAGACTTCACCCCCTCCCCTCCTCCTACCTTCTAGATTTAGTCTTTTCTGTCCCACTAGTAGCTTTATGTCCTTTCCTATATGATCAATTCAGCTCCCTCTGGAACCTTCCATTTCTCCTCTTTACTTATTACTGTAACCAGCAGAGCAAAACTCCCATCAGTCAAACAGACCAAACAAACAGTTCTCTTTAGAAGAATATTAGTACACTTTCAGAGATGGATCTTAATTGTTTGTTTCTATCTCCTCCAAGAGGTGGTTAAGCTCCCTGAGGGGAGGGGGTAAATATCCCCAGATGCTCAGGAAATGTGGAGTTGTAGTAAATGAACACCCTTATTCAACACTTAAAGTTAGGAAAGCTGGGGCACTCACAGAGTTCTCATCATCCTCTCCAGAGCCAGCAATGGATTAATGTAATAAACAAAGATACTTGGAGTTGGGATCACAAAACTATGTTTCAAAGGCATTTGCCTGAAAATTATAAGAAAAATACAAGATGGCTGACTTTAATTACCTCGGGTCATTCTTATTACTTTTTAAGTCTTTTTATCTCTTCTTATCTTGCTTCTGCCTTTTACTGAACAGACACAACCAGGCAATTCCATGGTCAAAAAGGAATAGAATAACAATAATTCCCTTGAAGTCTGTGGAGAAGAAAACAAAAGGCAGGAAGTTTTAGCACACTGTTAAAAACCTCTGAAATGCAAGAAACAGGCCAAGAAACCAGAGTGATGTTTCTTGCTTTTGAACACAGCAGAGCCTAGAAGTGTGATCAGTTCTCATTTTATGATACAGGTGGAAGAGTCATTCACCCGTTTGCTTGGGAAGGTATTCAACGATAGGCATCTCATAAGAATAAGTTTATCTTTCAGATTTGGGGTCCACCAGCTACCGATCACCATAGAAGCTCAAAGTTCAAACTCAGGAGTGCAAAGGAAAAGATAAAGACAAAGCATGAATTCAACCTAATTCTTACCAACGAGGAATGGTTTCCTCTCGAGTCCATTTTGAAAGGCTATGCCCAGGCCAGATATAGAGGAAAGAAAATCTTTTGTTCAAATCCTTCACCCAAATATAGTTAAATTAAAGTCTGAGGTCATGGAAAGGCCTCAGCTGTTAGACTGTCAAAAGCCTATTTGAAGTATAAGGCATTTTTCTGAGTATTAAAGCATTGCAGGTATTTATGGAGTATCATCTCACACAAAACATTTCCATGTTTAGAAAGGGAATGTTCCATTCCTTCCCAGTCCCCCAGGACAGCCACCTTAGTTGGATGACTATTATATAAATACAGAAGTTAGCTGCTAAGAAATGCACCTTCACTTCTTAGAAAAGTATTCCTGTGTTTATCTTCTGGTAGACCTGGGCTTGCTAAACATAAACCATTCCTCATCAGCAACAAGTAGAGGTTTATTTTTGTCATTCATAAAATAAACCAGGGCCCAGCCAAAGGAAATGACTCTTGGAGGCAGCCTGTCATAGTAGCACTGCAGAAGTTACAAATGGCTCTGTGGGCCAGGCCATAAACAGTCTTTAGGAAGGCTAGTGCTGAGCAGTTGATATTAAAAATCACCTCATTAATTATGTTTGTAAACAATGCAGCTGTCTGTGCTTGCAAGCTGGCTCCCTCAGCATAATAATATTTGTAACAATAATAACCATCACTTCAAGCATAGCAATAAATAGTCAATCCAAGAACTTCAAGTGAAGTCGCATCTGGGAACTGCCACCTGGTCATTCAAAATTCCTCCTCGGAAGGTAGGAAGATGGTTGTTTGTTTTCCACTCAGAAGGCACTTTATCAGGATCAACTACTCCACTAGAGTTTTTCCCATCTCACTTTCTGAAAGGAAGAGTTGAATAGCTAGTGTGGGAAGAGTAACAAAACCAAGAGGGAAGCCAAGAGCCAAAAGAAGTGGAAGAGTTGGCCAGAAAAGGACATCATATAGAATGGTTGCCAGAGCGGGTGATGGGCAAAGGGCACATGCTTCCTCCCGGAGGGATCAGTGAGGTCAGGATTATACCTCAGGGGACCAGTTAACCAGCCAGACCTCCTCAGTACTCATACAGTTATACTTTTATTCTATAAATATTTATTGACTACCCACTTGCTATGTGCCAGGTGAGTACCATGTGCTGGAGAAAATTCATAAGCAAACATCCATTTTAGATGCCTGTTGGTGATATCACTGAGACGTACCTGGCAAACTAAGTAATTACATAATCCAAGCAGCCTGGTATTTATTTTCTTTAAAGTCATATTTTTGGAGCACATATTTCTAAAGTTAGCCCAGTAGTTATAAGCCCTTGAAATTGTTAAAAACAAGAGGAAAATCTGTTTTCTGTGTGACACAGGTAGGCTAGAATTACCAGACCTCTTTCCACACGAGAGGACAACACCTTCACACCTCATTGATGCCTCCGCCACATGGAAACTTTGATTCTGAACTTCGCCAGAGAGAGAAAAATGTGGTCTCCAGTTCCAAAGCATTACCCCTTTTCTGTGTCTCTGTCCCTCTCTTTCCTCTCTCACTCTGTGTATATATTAATTTTATAGATCTTTTTATTGTCTGAACTACACTGGTTGCATGAGAAGCAGAACAATAGGCCAAGAAGTTCCATTTCACACATGCCATCCTTATAATTCAAATAGGACAATAAAAAGAGAGAGAGGGAGAGATCTATAAACTGGTGATAAATCAGTGTCCTAAACCAAATTAACCATCGAAATAGATTATCATAAAAATAACGCCATGAAAAATATTCTTCACCTTCCTGGTTCAGCTGCCTGTAATGGAGACAGGGAGGAGGTCTGTGTGTGTCTGTGTGTGTCTATGTGTACGTGTAACACACACATTCAGAGATGCACACACACACACACACACCACAAACACTCATATAAAGGGACCCAGAGGCCATGCCGTTTGCACAAGCTTCTTGCTCCTCCAGGAACAGGAGAGGGCTGAGAAACCCTGGGATTGATCATTAGCATTTCCCAGTTTCTAAAGCTCAGCTTTTACTCATCATGGTAAATGACAATACCACATGCCAAGTATTGTGTTAGACCCTAAAGATGCAAAATGGGCTAAAGAGGACACAATGCTTGTCCTTATAACACTTCTAGTCAGGGCAGACTAGATAGACATTAACCAAACAACTACACAGATACAATTTTTGAAACCATAAATCCTGAGAAATGCCATTAAGAAAAGGCACAGGCTACTCTGAGAGCACAAACAGGGGAACCTAACCTAATGTGAGGTCAGGAACAACCGGATCTTTGAGCTGCAGAACCAGTAGGGGCTAGAGAGATACAAATGGCTGACAGCAAGTAACATCCGACATCAGTAGGCAGAGTGAAACACACTTTCTTTCATAGGAGAAGATGGAGAAGGAAAGGATGAGGAAACGTGATTGGGCCCACAGGCAAAGAGAGGATTGGTCTGTTCCAGCCAGAGGAACCACATCAAGAAAGACTCTGAGGACAGAGCAGAGAAGGCACAGCCCAGAACTGAAAGAAGGTCACAAAAGGCAGAGGGCAAGACCCGGGGGGTGTCAGATAAGACAGGGGAGGTAGTCAGGAGCCAGAGTGTGCAAAGCATTAACATGTCGGGGAGGGGAGGGTGATGGAAGCGGGGGTTGGGTCTTCTTTTGCAGAAGCTCACATTGTTTCCATGAGAAGAGGTTGACTTGAGGGAAGCAAGATGCTGGGAAGACAGTTATCAGGCCTCCTACCCATCCTCCACTAGTCTAGGCGAGAGATCGGACCTAAGTCTAACACTAATTAGCTGGGTGACCTTAGATAATTTGCTTCACCCCTTTAAGCCTCTAATTCCCCACCTGTAAAATGGCAATAATAATGGTTTTAGTAGGGATTAAATGAGATAACGCCCGTGGAGTGCCCGGCCCACTGTAAGCCTTCAATAAATGTTAGCTATTGGTAGCGCTGGAGATGGAGAGAAATAGATTAGAGAGAGAAAAATAGTCCACCAGCAAGCAATCACCCTACCTAAGCTATCACAAGGAGGGAGACACATTTCCCTTCCTAGGAGAAAGGTCAGGAGGAACGAATGGGGGAAAAGCCATCAGTACCACTGTGGGAAGTTTCCCAAATTTCAAACAATTCTTATAGTTTGTCGAAAGCACTGCCAGTTATCTTTAAGCCGTGAAGGGTATCCAAGACCATTTAGAAAAGTAATTACAGTACTATAAAAACATAAAGTATACATTTGTATATAAAGTATTTTTAGTAAATAAAAGTACAAAGAAATGTTCAAGTATATCTTAAATAAGCTTTGGGACAACAGCAAGAAAAAGATTACAGAAAAGTCAATAACTTGCCCGAGGTCATACAGAGGCTGTTAACACCTAAAGCCAGGAGTCAATCCAGGTTGAACTCCTTTCCAGGAGGGACACAGCCTGCTGAGAAGTCCAACCCCAACTTCCTTCCAGAAGCTTTCAGTCTAGTCAGAAAAACAAACAGCAAAGCACAAGAAGCAAGCCACAATTCGAAGTCCAGTTCCATAGGTTACACTGAAAATTATGGTGACACTATAAATTGTTTTGGTGTTTGGTAAGCGGTGTCCAACTAATAGTGCGATAAAATAGTTCTTGCCTTTGGACCTAATAACGTCACTTTGAGGGTTCTATCAAAAAGCAAACAGGAATTTAAATAAAAGAAAGCAGAGTTATTTACCAATTGCCGAAGGCAATCGTTATTTACTTTTAAGACAAGTTGGATGATAGGCTATTTGTATATCCAAAACTTCTAATGCAGTAAAAAAAAAAAAAAAAAAAGCCTCTGTATTAACCACAGACTTAAGGACTGGGAGACTTCCTAACTAAATCAAACAGAAGCTGTAGGTAGAACCTACTTGTGGGAAGCTTAAGGTAAATGATGCTGATATTAAGCACTTGTTCAAAATCTGGACACGGGACTTCTGATGTACCTCCTGCAAAAAACTCGCTCTCAAAAACCAGAACTAGTTAACTAGTTTCCCCTAGCTGATCCTTGAGGGCGTCCCCTTTAAACCTGCCAGCCTCCTCCGGCAGAAGATAGAATCATGCAGGATGGATTAGCTATCATGTCATTATAGCAGGCACAGCCGTCTGTTACAGGTAAATTGCTAGGCAATGTAATAACAATGCAGTTTATTTACTGTGCAGGGTGCTTATCTACAGAAATGTTCCCGACAAACAAAGAAAGGCACAGCTAAAGGCCTTTTCCTTAGAATTACAGACTGAAGCTACGCCAGCACCTTCAGAGAATAAAAATGCTAAATAATCCCTGTATAAACAGAGTCCCTCAAAACCCAAAGCGTTTCCTAACAGAAGAAGCAGAAAAAAGCAACTGGCAGATGGGATGTCCACAAGGTCTTTCTCGGGCTTCCATCCCAAGGGGAGGAGGGGTAAAGAAGACCCAAAAAGCCATCAGGCTGAGTCCAGACTCAGAGCACTCGTTGTTCAAAGATGATGCTGCTGATAGTGATGATGACAAGGACAACGAGGTAGACTGCCATTTGTTGCATGTTTATCATCTGCCGTTGCACTTTTCAACATTATCTCTTTTAATTATCATAATAACCCTATGAGGTTAGTCCTACAATTACCCCACTTAACAGTTGATAAGATTCACAGTAAGGAACTTGTCCATTAAGCTGTTAACTTGACATTCACAACCAGGTCTGCCTCCCTCCAAAACCAGAGCTCTTTACCTTATACTAGACTGTTTTCAAGAACCTGGGGGACTTGCCTGAGGTTGGAATTAGCATACAGGACTCCTGCCCTCCCCTGCCATTGGCTTCCATCTAATGCACACATCCCACCCACCGAAGCATCCACTGGGCTCACACTTTAGAGGTCTTATACAGTGAAGGCCAGTAATACAAAGGGCACCATTTTACTGAAAACCTAGTAGATGCCTTTTAAACATACAGCGTTCCAGGAATAGAATAAGTGAACTAATGAATGAAGGAATGAAGAAACCCAATTAAGGAGTCTAGGATGCAGCCCAGAGAGACATGACTGGAATGCGATTGCTCTAAAAGAAAGCTATAACTTAATCAATAGTATTAACATATCTGAAGAAAGAATGTGTCCACAGAAGGAAGGCAGTGTACCCAGAGTTCAGAAAAATGGAGCACTATTGAATTTGGCGGTATTTATCCAGTTGTGCCCAAGGGAAAGAGGGAGTATATCTGGTAGTCGTTAGAAAGATATAGCAAGATTGTTTAGTTCACTTCAATAGTCTTCGTATGGCTATTGTGGGCCATGGTGTTTATGGGCCCTGTGATTAAACACACACACACAGTTCCTAACACAGAGGAACCTGCAATGACAGTGGGAGAGACCAACACATAAACAGCTCTTAAAAGTTAAGCGCTACAGTAGACTTATGTGAAGTGTGCCATGGAGCATAGAGGAAGTAAAGTTAGTCCAAAGTCTAAGAAAACTTCCTGAAGTGACCCTTAAGTTGTGTCTCAAGGAATAAGCAGATGTCATCCAGGCCACACAGGACACAAACGAATTCCAGGCAGAAGGACCAGAAGCTGTCCACATCACAGCAGGCTGAGGATAAAAGTATTGGTCTGGAAACCAAGGATGGTATATGTTCAGTAGCCTGAGATTTATCCCAAGGGAAATAGAGAACCACTGAAGGATGTTAGCTGGAGAGTAACAAGATCAATTTGTATTTAGAAAGGTCATTCTAGCAGGAATATAAACAATGGATGTCAATGGAGAAAAGCCAAGGAGGCCAGTTAAGAATCTATTGTCAAAGACCCTGGTGAGGTATTCCCTAGGTCAATGGTAGCTAGGATAAAAAGAAGTGGGAAAACTAAACACTTAAAAAGTGATGTTATTGGCTGGTTGGATGGAAAGGATGAAGGAGAGATAAGGAATCTAGGATGACTCACAGTTTCTGGCTTGAATGATTGATTGTATGGGAAGGAGGAAGGAGAGGTGAGCCATCTAGGATCCAAGTGTCTGACTTGGGTGACTAAGTCAATGGTGATATCATGAACTGATATAGGAAGTATGGGAATATAGGAGGAACAGCAAATTTGGTTTTGGAAGATGAAAATAAGTTTGGTTCTGAATATGTGAAGTTTGTAGTGCTCGTTAGACATCCAAGCAGAGCTGTCCAGTGGGATATTGAACATATGATTCTGAAAATCAGAAGAGTTATCAGGGATGAGGGTAACATTTGAATATTATGAGCAAATCAGTGATACTTAAAACCATGAGAGTGAAAGAGATCAACCAAGGATGGATAGAAAGACAGATGGATGGGAAAATAAGCTAATTAAAATGATATTATACTATATTAACCAGTTTTAATTTCTGGAAAGTTTTAAAATAGCTTTACTTGCCCTCAACAGATGAAAAAGAAGCTGAAGAAAATGAAGAAAAATAAACTTCAGACAAATGTTTCTTTGCCATAAATGGTATTATTTCTGAAAAGAGCCCTCTACATTAAGAACATTATGAAAAAAGCATAAAATGGTTACAGTCGTTTTAAAAAATCAACTTCCTGCTAATAAAGATGTCCTCTCGCACCTGCACTCATATGCCCTGGGCAGGACTACCACTGGTCTTCTACTGTGACCACTCTGTTCCCAAGTCCTTTGTTTTGATTTACCTTTCACATGGCTGAATCTTGTCATTGAGCAATTTTTTTCTGAAAAGTTTCCATGTATTCTGTATTTCTTGAGTTGGTTGATGCATGACAATGTTTACCTGTTGTCTCTACATTAGACCACACCTAGGCTGGATAAAATATTTCTGAGTCACTGTTTTCCTCAGAACTTGGTAGATATTATTTTATTGACTGCCGGCATTAAGTGACAGTCCAAGACCAGCCAGAACTTCCCTCTGAATAAGTGACTTGCAAAGCCCAAGTTGTTACCCAAATGGTAGGCGAAGGAAGACTCAAAAGTCTCTCTCCACAGGGCTCCTCCATATTTTGAGGTGGACAAAGCTCTTCTTTGGCAATAGTGAAAGGCAACGTTACAAGCTACAAGCTCTTCTCCACCTCATTAAATCTTCTCATCCTTCAAGGCTGCTCGAACATCCTCCACCACCCTCTGAGGCTTTCCCTCCTCCTCCCTGTGTTATGTAGCAGTTATTACATTTATAGTTGTAGGTATGCCTGTTTCCCCACAAAATTATCAACAGCTTGAGAAGAGAACCCTATTGTCCTCCTGGTAACCCCAGCACTTACCGCACTGCTCAAAGACAGGAAGGCTCAGATGTTTACTGAATAACCCATCTATTCTTACTCTTTAGAGCAATTATGCTCAAACTTGAGCATGCATCGAACCACCTGGAGGGCTGGCTAAAACATAGAGTGCTGGGCCCCACCCCAGAGTTCCTGATTCAGGAGGCGGGGTGGGTTCAGGAACTCACATTCCTAGCAAATTCCCAGGTGATGCTGATGCTGCTGGTCCAGGAACCACACACTGAGAACCATCACTTAGAGCACCCATTAGAAACTAAGTGAAATAAATTTAACAAATCCTTGCAAACTAGGAGTAAATAGGTTCAGATAATAAGCTTATGTGTACCTCTCAAACCACCAAAATCTAGTGGCCTATGTTACTCCTTATATCATAAGCTCAACATAAGACCAAATGTTAGAGTATGTGGCCCATGAGAAAAGACATTTAATGATGTTTCACTTAGTTTTTCTTTCTTGATTCATTTTATCACTCATGATCATAAGTACTTTAATCAGTGTTACTTACCATGATTCTCTCTTACACTATTACTATTAACTATTAATTCAGTTCCATGGGTGGGCAGGAGTGGAAATCCAGAGGATTCTCCGACCAAATTCTCCCTCAAAGTAAAATAATAATAATTTTAAAATCTATTCCTTTCTCACCCTTACTCCGTTTTCTCGGCCTTTTCTGTTTCTCTGTCGGTCTCTTCTTCCCCGACACCACGCTCCCTGCTCTGGCACACGACAGAGCTGTGGATAACTGTGATCCTTACTTCTGTCAAGACTTTGCAAACCACGACTGGGCACATATTCTGTTCTTCACCATCCCTGCCATTTAGCCATGTAGTCCCTGGAGAAAACGGTCTGTGGTCCCAAGGCTTCTACAGCATCTTCTAAGTGGTGATTTTTGTACTCCCTTCCTTAAAGTGTTCAACTTTTCTAAGCACTACATCCTCCCGGTTTTGTGCGCGCTGGCGCGCACCACAGTGCGCTTATGTTGCATTACAGCGCCACCTAGAGTCTGCTTCCGGTAGAGGCCCAGAGTCAACAAATTCCCCCGCTCACCAGCTAGTCAGTTAAAGGAACATGTAGCCGTTCTGGATTCAAATGAACTCGGCCTCTACAAGAAATTGTTCAGTGTAAGATCAAGGAGGCCTCCCATCTGGAACTTCCATCTGGAACTAAAGACTGTTAAACCATCATTTGCAGTAGTGGTATCGGCTTAAATTTTTACTTCACATTAGGATTTTAACTCTGAAGGTTTACATATAAAAACATCTTCAGGGCAAGAGACCTTCCATGGCAAAGGTTTGGAAAGGAAAAAACGGCAGCTTCTGGGCCTTTCAGTTCTGCTTCTCGCGGCCGTGGCTGCGGCTGAGCGGCGTTGAGATCCGCAGGGTGAACATGGGCCTGGCCTGGCCCGCTGCTAGGTTGAAATGCAGCTCTGGTGCCCTGTGCATGGAGCAAGGAGCAGCCGCATTAGAAGCCGAGGGGCCATTAGCTCTCACTTAATGTTTCTTCTCAAGCAGATAAGTACAGGCATCAAACACCCCGGCCCTTTTCTGACACATAAATCACAGGTCAGTGCCTTCCATGGAGACTCCTGTTTGCTAAGTGAGTAGTTAGACCAGGATCAAGGAAGCAACAGTTCAACACACTTACAGACCCCAGGGAGGAGCTGATTGCACAGGGCACGGCCGGGCCTTTCCCCCTGCAATTTAGTGATTAAAACTTTTCTCCTGCTTGAGAACTGGCACATCATTCCAGACCTTTCACGAGCAGCAGCTTGCACCAAGAGACATTGCTGGTCCCAGTTCTGCCATTAACTTCTTTCTCGGGGAATTGGTTTCTGCAAGCCCAGCTGAGTGGAGAGCCAGCTATGAGAACGCATCTCTTGGCCCAGCTCTAATTGGGCTGAGGTAGACCTTTTTCCATACTCAATCCACAGAACCTCTCTCTTAATAGTTCATGCCAAGAGCCACAGAGACAGGGAGCTGGGAGCTGAGACAAGTTAATAGTGGGGCCCTAAGTGACCGTCCATGAACTTGGGCTACTGAGGTCATTGGAGCTGCCCTGGCTTCTCCCCTTCCTGGACTGACACAGCGGCTTTTCTGTGGATCCCATGAGTTCTGTACCCAAAATTAACTTGAGTGGATTCAACTCCTTTTTACTGCAAGTACTGTCTAAGAAATCCTGAATCTTAGCAAGGACACTGGTGGGCCTCCGATTGAGATTTCTGCTTCCTACTCTATCGTGGAGAAATCTCCACATCCAGCCCTGTTGTCCAGCCAAAGGCAGCCAGAGCCTGTAGGGGTAGCGGGCAAGGGGAGCCAGTGGGGCCCAGCGTGTGGTCCGCAGACTGCTGCCAGCCCACAATCTGTTACAACAAGAAAGGCACAGAAACTGAGAGGAAGTGTTTAGGAAATTTTATAACAATTTCGCAGAGTAATTTGACATCTGTCAAATCTAAAAATAAAAAATCAGAGCTTGTATTTTATATATCTTTGTTTTTTCCATTCATTTCTCTAGTATTTTATTTTATGGTATTTTACCAAAAAATATTTCACAAATGATTGGAAATAAAAAACACACAGGTCCCTCCCTGCCAATAATTCGAAGAACACTACTTTAAATCCCCTCCAGGGCCTGGCCCAGGCCCCTCGGCTGTTCAGCTGGCAGAATCTGGCTTAGAGAAGACAGGAATACAGCTATGCCTTCTCTCCAAAGAATGGTGTCCCATTAACATGTTAAAATAGAGAAGTACGTACAAGAAGAGGAGAAGGAAGAAATACAGGGGGAGTGTGATAGACAAAGAGCAGGAAAAGGAAGGAGGAATAAAGGGCTGCAAATTCCATGAGGGTGGGGTCCATATCTGTGTCCCAGTGCCTAGGAAGGTGTAGGCACATAATGGCTCTCAACAAATGTTTGTTGAATGAATGAAGAAAAGAAGGGAAAGTGGACACAGGAACAAGGAGGGGGAAGTTGCCCAGACTGGCAGGCAGCTACCCAGACTGCTCAGCCTTCCCGATGGGGGTCTCACTGCTGTGTTGTAGCCCAGGAGGCAGCAGGCAGGGGTGAGGGCTGGTCACCCGGGTGTGGGCTGCTGGCCAGGGTGACTCCTTGCTGCTCTCCTTCTCTCTTTTTTCCTGCCTAAAAAAAAAATTGTTTTAATACAGGGAAGAGTCATTGATTTCATTTGAAACAATTCCCAAACAGGATATGGAGTCTCAAACAGCTCCTCGGCCCTTGGCAACTGTTGCGCGCAGGTGTTTCTTGCCAGTGCCGGGCAGCACGTAGAGGGCTGAGACCTCAGGAGCACAGGGCGGCTGAGCTGCGGCTGGAGGGCGGCCCAGGGCACAACAGGCTGGTGGCACTGGGCCCTGTGGCATCCTCTGCATTCCAGGATTTCGGCTCTTTCCCACAGGTCCCCCCTGCCCGCTTGTTAACCTCACTTCCAGCCCCTAGTCTTTAGTATAATAGGAACTGTGATTTTACTCTTATTTCTGTAATTCATAAGATGAAAACAAACCACAGTCCCAAAGAGAGAAACTAACGTGCAGTGAACAAAATGGAAGAAAGGAAGAACGAGGAGGACTGCCATCCTGTAACAACACGAGGACAGGATGGGCTTTTACCCATGCGGGCTGAGACACACACGTGAACACCCACAGAGGGGGATGGAAAGTTCATCAGTAAAAATCAGTACACACAACACGTGTTTTTAATCCAGGTTTCTAAGAGTAAAATGGAAACAAGGAATATTGAAGCATGAAGGACTATCTCCAACTAGTAGAACTCTCTCAGCAGCCCTGGACAGTTAAACATAGAGTTACCACACGATCCAGCAATTCCCACCCCTGGGTACAGTATACACCCAAGAGAAATCAAAACATCTATGTCTGCATGAAAACTTGCACATGGATGCTTATGGCAGCATTGTTCACAGCAGCCGAGAAGTGAAAACAACCCAGACATCCATCAACCGGTGAATCAATAAATAAAATGTGTATGTCTATACATTGGTGTATTATTTAGCAATAAAAAGAAATGAAATATTGATGCTACAACGTGGATGAACCTGGAAAACATATCACTAAATGAAAGAAGCCAGTCACAAAGGATCACATATTGTATGATTCCACTTAGATGAAATGGCCAGAATAGGTCAATCTATAGAGACAGAAAGTAGATTAGTGGTCGCTTAGGGCGGGGAGAGAGAGGGATGGCAGGATTGGGGGGGTGACAGCTAAAGGGTACAGGATTTCTTGGAGGGATAATAAAAATATTCTAAAATTGACTGTAATGATCACTGCACAGCTCTGTAAATACACTAAAAGCTATTGAATCATAGACTTTGAGTGGGTGAATTATATAGCATATGTCCATGTAAAGAAAGCTATGGAGAAAAGAGAGCGGGGGGTCATTTCCCAAGCAGAGATAAGAAAGGTGGGCCATGTCCAGTGGATTTCATTGGCCCCTTCTGGCAAGGAAAGGATTAGGAAAGCATGCCAAGTCTTGAAGTAGGGGAGAGAGTTCTTCACACTCCTTCAGATCCTCCCTGACACCTCCAAGGCTTCACTCAGAGGGTCCTAGGAAGCAGCCTGTCTCCTTTCCCCTGTGTTATCACAGTGGAAAGAACTGATAAGTGCCGACACTGTTACCCTTCTAGAGATATTTCTATTTTCAGATTATAATCATGGAAACTTAGAATATTTGATTCTTAGGAACAATCTCTTCTACTGGATATCTGTGGATTCTGTGGAGCCCTTCCAGGGCTGTCAAGTTGGAGCCAAGAGGAAGGGGGTGGGGAGCATATGATGGGCTCTGGGCATGCCATACATTTTAGAAAAATTTTTCACTTCATATGGTTAAATAAAATGTTTGGGGGTTTAAAAGATAAATAAACTCTTAGTCATCCACAAAGAAGAAATTATCCAGAACTGACATTTGACTGTGCTTTTCCCAGACTTTGCAGGCACCACGAGGCCCACGTTCCCCTCGGTGAGTTCCACAGAGCGACTTGCAGGCACTCAGCACAGACGGCAGCTGCCTCCCTCCACCTCCAGGCCTTACCCGCTGACCTTCTCAAGGCCCCTGCCAGATCCGACGTCTTCTATGACGCCCTATGATCCTGTCTGAGGCACAGCTCGCTGACCCAGGGCAACAAATGGCCCTTGCTGATCATGTGCCCCAGCACACAGGTCACTAGGAAAGTCTTCTGAATTGGGCCCTGGATGTGCCTTTCTCCAGTGTGTGATTGGTAACAATTTGTTTACATAAATAGGCCAGGAAAGAGGCCAGAAGAAAGACATGGCTAAGTTTGTCCATCACACCAGCCATATTTTCCTGCTCACAAAAAAAAAAAATAAGGCACAGCAGAATCCCCCAACTTCCAACCAAAAAGTTGACACTGTTGCATGACACTAGCAGGCTCCTCCCATCTTGTGGCTCCATTATCCCCAAGGGCCCCAGCCAGGAGACAAGGGAAGAGAGAGGAGGGAAGGACACCTGTTTCTTTACCACCTTGGCCTATATATTTGTCGGGGTCTTATCAGGAAAACAAAGCGCAGGCCAGATAATCAGAAGAACAGGGCCCAGGTCAGGTAATCCAACAGACACCATTTAATATGGGCAACTGGAAGAGCTGAAAAGCCAAACAAGGGACATAAGGCAATCCAGAGATTAGCGTCAGCAGGAAGTCACTCCCACTGCTAGGACTGGAGGAACCAGTTCACTTGCCATGTTTCTCTGAACCACAGAGAAGGCTGCTGAGCAACTGAGACTTGGAAGAGGGGCTGTTGGTTGAGAGCTGAGACCACAGAGATGTCACGCGAACCAAAAGGTCAGGGCTGAAATATCCTGTCTTCTCCTTCCTTCCAATCTCCTGGCAGTGCCTGACCCCTGCCCTCCCTCAACTGAGCCAGAGCTCAGGCAGGAAGCCTGGGAAATTGTAGTTTGCAGGAACAGTCTCCTACAGATGAACAGAGCAGGCAGGGGCAAGGAAGTAGATCTGATGGCAAACAGGCAAGTGACAAACACAATCCATAAGTGACACAGGTCACTTTCACTCACATTTCACTGGCAAGGATTAGTTACAGGACCACACCAAGAAGCAAGGGGTGTTGGGAAATGTAGTCTTTGGCTAGACAACCGCTTACCAGCAACATCAGGGTAGGAGGAGCCTAGCCTTTTAGTGGACGCTTAGCCATCTCTGCCACAGTTAGATTGGAATCGATTTTTAGTCCACCCAGCAGCTCCGTTTTCACATGAGCTTCTGTCTTGAGGGACAGAACCACAGTAAAAAGACCCCGGTGACTCTCTAGGCAGCGTTACTGTTTCTCCGTCCTCATGCTGTCCCTTAAACCCAGAGGGCTGTTGGGAAGAGGAGCAAGAGAAAACAGCAGTTGCTTGGTGCTTCTGGGAGGAAGGGACAGAATGTCCAGAGAGTGCTGGCTCCTGAAATGAGCTGTTGATGACTGGGATGCCCTCCTGGAACACTGGGGTGAGCTGGGGGGTATTGAAGCATGAAGGAACTGGCGAACAAGACAGATTTAGCTTCTGCCCTCATGGAGTTTATGATTCTACTTCATCAGGAGTTGCGCAAAAAGTGCTGGGTAGGAAGGAAACGGAGCCCCAGGAAGAAGGATAACAGAGAGTCTTGTTCTGAGCCTGTCTCAGCCTCCCAGTCTAGACTTCAGCTCCAACCATTGATTTTTAAGCCAAGCCCCTTCCATCATCATCTTAGAGGTATGCTTACATTCTTATTCCTATATTTATATTCCGACTAATACAGATGTCTTCCCACTCTCCAATCTGCAGACACTCCCGTCCATTCTCACAGCTGCGTTCCTGCTGTGCTCCTGAACCCCCAGCCCGTGGGGTGAGGCCTCCCTCCAGTCAGCCAGGGCAGTTCCCCTCGCTGCTGCTTTATATATTGGGCTATTTATCTAATTTGGATAAAAAGTTTGCAAACCGTGAATCTAGTTTAATTCCTCCTTTTACACGTGCAGAAGTGGAAGTTCAGTGAAAGGAGGAGACTTGCCCAACACGGCACAGCTAGTGTGTCAGAGACAGGCCTGGACTTCAGGGTCCCCACCCTGCACAGGGGTCTTTCCACTGCTATCCTTGGGAAAGCCTAACAAGAATAGGTTCTCAAACACCTGTTCCTCAAGGAACCTGCGAAGACATTCTCTGCTCCTGAAGACTGCAGCATGGGGAGTGTTTGTTCTCAGTGTTAGGCAGAATGGTCCATTTCCTCCTGAATCAGGGCTTCTTCGATTGCAAGTGACAGAAATCCACTGAGAGCTTTGGCCAAAAAGAGGAACTTTATTACAAGGGGCTTGGGGTGGGAATGCAACTGGACCCCAGGTATGAGTTGAAACCAGGGATTCAAACCGCTTTAGAAATCACCACTTCAACTTTTCTGCACATCCACTTTATCTTCCACTCTCTGCAGACCAGATTTGTCTACTTTGCTATCCATGTGGCAGAAGACAGGGTCCTACCTGCTCCCAAGGTTTATCATGCTCCAAGGCTGCTGGCCCCACACACACTCTTTTTTTTTTTTTTTTGTCAGTTTTAATGAAGTGTCAGTTATATATAATAAAATTTATTCTTTGTTAAGTGTATAATTCATGAGTTTTGACAAAATTGTACATACAGTCGTGCAACTACTACCAAATTAAAATACAGAACACATCCATCACTCCAGAAAGTTCCCTTGTGCTATCTTCAGTTAATCTCCACCCCTACTTCTCAGCCCTGCCAATCACTGATCTGTTTTCTATTCCTAACATTTTGACTTTTCTAGAATTTCATATAAATAAAGTCACAAAGTATGTAGTGTGACTTTTTTCACTCAGCGTAATGTTTTTGAGATATATCCACACTGTTATGAGTATTGGTGTGGTTAGTTCCTTTTTGTTACTCAGCAATATTACATTGTGTAAATAGAGCACCATTTGCTGAGCCATTGTTGATGGACATTTGGGTTGTTTCCAGTTTGGGGCGACTATGAATAAAGCTGCTATGAACATTCATAGGTCTTTGTGTGGACATAAGTTTATGTTTTCATTTCTCTTGAGGAAATACTTAGGAATGGGATTGCTGGATCATACTTTAAGTGTATGTTTAACTTCATAAGAAATTGTAAAACTGTTTTCCAAAGTGCCTATACCATTCAGTGTTTCTACCAGCGTTGTATGAGTGTTCAGTGGCTTCACCTCCTTTCAAACTCTTGGTATGGCCAGGCTTTTTTAATGTTAGCTATTCCAATAGGTGTGCAGTGGTATCTCACTGTGGTCTAAATTTGTATTTTCCTAATAAATAACGATGTTTAGCATCTTCTCATGTGCTTGTTTGCCATCCATATCTTTTCTTTGTTGAAGGGTTTAACTCTTTTGTCAGTTTTTGGTGGGTTGTTTGTGTTCTTATTGAATTGTAAGAGTTTTTATATACTCTGTACATGAGTCCTTTATCAAATATGTGTTTTGCAAATATTTTCTCCCAGTCTATGGCTTGTCTTCTGATTTTCTTCACAGGACATTTCAAAGAGTAGCTTTTTCATATACAAAGTCCAATTTATAAATTTTTTCTCTCTGGTTCCTACTTACTGTGTCCTATCAAAGAAATTTTTGCCTAGTCCAGGGTCACAAAGATTCTTTCCTATGTTTTCTTGTAGAAGTTTTTTTTTTTTTTTTTTTTAAAGATTTTATTTTTTCCTTTTTCTCCCCAAAGCCCCCCCGGTACATAGTTGTATATTCTTCGTTGTGGGTCCTTCTAGTTGTGGTATGTGGGATGCTGCCTCAGCGTGGTTTGATGAGCAGTGCCATGTCTGCGCCCAGGATTTGAACCAACGAAACACTGGGCCACCTGCAGCGGAGCGCGCGAACTTAACCACTCGGCCACGGGCCGGCCCCTCTTCTAGAAGTTTTACAGCCTTATGTCAATGATACACTTGAATTCTCCATCTGTGGTGCATTTCTCACTTGCTCTTATTAACACTCTTTCCCTCTCTCCCTAAACCTAATTCCCTGTGGTGAGGTGTGTCTGGGAGCTTGGGTCAGGTGTTCATTCCTACACCAATCTATATGGCCAGAGTCAGAGAACATCTCTGACCTCCCCAGCTTGGTCACATACCTGCTCTGGTCCAATCAACAGTGTTCAGGGCACCAGGGCAAAATATGGCTGCCACCGGGACCCAGGTGGTCAAGAAAAGCGGCAGATCAGTAACTAGAGAATGAAGAGTTATTATACGCTGGAAAGATAACCTAATAAGCATCCATATACCCTGTAATCTGGCAGTACCCATTTAAAGCTTACAGTTTAAGCAATTAACTTGGAATATTACATGGTTTCTTATTATTGAAAGAACAAGTCTTACCGATATTCAATGACAACTTTCCATATTGCCCAACGAAGTCCTAGTCATCCTTCTGTGCCTAATCTACTAAAATACCACCCCTGTTGTGAAACCTTGGGGGACACCTCAGACCAAGTTGCACTCCTATGGCACGTAAAATGTGCTTGTCTTCTCCAACAAACTGTTAGCTCCTCGTGGGCAAGAACTTTATCTTGTTTGTCTCTGTCTCAAAGGCTACTTTAACTCCTGGCACATCATATTTTTGGTAGTTGTTGAACGTTGGGTTTGTCCTATAGCTATTTGTCAAATGTTGATTAGATAACGAGAGAGAAACAGCTTGGAAGACTCTCAAGTGGTGGAATTACCTTGCAGAACTCTTTACAAGAAAGATCCTCTTTCTTGAGATTGATGGCTGATTCACACTCAATGGAGAAAAAAATAAACATAGAGAATCTAATATCAATCTCACTCTGACTTTTCACCCTTGCCAGGGGGAGACATAATTCAAATGCTTCCTTGCAGTCATGATGTACAACACTAAGCTGAGGCCCACTTGCTGAGGAACAGTAGCTCCATCCTTAAAGAGCCCTAAGATCAGTGGAGGCCACTACATTCAATTTCTCATCACTCTTTTTAACAATGCAACTGCTACTTTGCTGGTGCAGATGCTTAAAGAATAGCAACTATTAGACAGAGAGTCTATGGTAATGAACTATGATAAATGAAACTTTATGGAAAATTTGCCCAAAAAAGTGTGGCCTTCAAATAGAAGTTTCTGGATAGGATTTAGGGCAGAAATTGCCAAGAAGAAAAGTAGGAGCTAATCAGGTCAGAGGAATAAGAAGTTTAAATAAAAGGAAATTTTCCACCATTGCTAAGGAAATTTATCTGGACTCTGCAGGTGTTAAATATGGGTATAAAGGCTATAATTGTCACATTTTCTTTGATTTAAAAATAAAACAATTTCTGAATGTTTAGAATAAATCCTTTAAATAAAAGAATATAAAGGCACGGAGAGGAAATTTCCATTTTAAAATCTTTACACAAATCTAAAGCATTGGTGGAAAGTGCACATCCTGCTCCCATTTCAAATGCCAAGGGAGGCTCTTTGAAGGATACAAATGCATGAAACAGAAAGACTCCAGGGTGAGCGGAGAGAAGAGATTCCTAAGCTTCCCTGGGCTCCTGAGGCCTCTGCGGGCTCCCAGCATTCCAGACTCCCCACGCCCCTGCCCTTGCTTCCTTCTGAGCCTGCCGCCTGTGCTGCGTGTCCGTGTTCTGGAGATCCTGTGAAAGTCCTCCTTGCATATGCAACGGTGTAAACAGAGAAACAAAAGCAGCTTCTGGATCTCTCCAGCAAAGGACAAATGATTCTGAATTTAGAGAAAAGTAGATCACAGGCAGTTCAAGTGTCTGGATAAGAGGCAGGGGACAAGCAGGGGAAGAGTTCCTTAAAACTAGTTTGGATTTAGTTGAAATCAAGGACTGGATGACTCAAGGGGGGATCCTCAGTCTGAACCAGGGTGGAAACTGGCAACCAGAGGCAAGTCTCGCTTCTTGGCGGGATGCCACCTGCAAGAGACCACCCTCCGTGAGGCCCCGGGCTTTATTTTGGACTTCATGCACCTTCCTAGGTTGCAATATGAGCTAGGGACTTAACTCTTTTTGCCCATTATGCATGGATTATGTATTTGGATTTGATTTCTGGTTTTTATGGGTTTTCTGCCACTTGTGGGTGAGGGGAGTGAAAGGAAATAAATTCTTAGCTAATTGGGCTTATATAACAAATTCCAAAAAACAAAAATTTTATATGCTTGTTACTGCATTAACTTAGCCACTTTCTTCTAAACTGACTTTCAAGAAGAGGAAAATGTAGACTCTTCTTTAAACAATTGCTATTCTAGAAGTCCCTAGTGTTTACTAAAATTTGGCATTTTAGTATCATTTGTGAATACATTTTTGTTCCCTCTTGTTTACTGGTAGAATTATTTACTGTTCAATTATTGGTGGAATTACTGGTAGAATTGTTACTGTGTTGTAATGTAGGTACTTTATTTACAATAGTATTTCTCACAATGAGTTTGGGAGTTCTGAGAGATTTCTAGAACTCAGACCCACTGAACAATCAACAGTTGTGTGATGCTCTGAACTATCTGGAAGGATGAGCTGGCACTTTCCTTTCTAAATAAGAAGCAGATAACTAAAGAGCTATCTAAAGTTTTCACTTTTCCAACTATCAAAATTCTTCCATCTCACACCAAAAAGTAAGTACCAGTGCTGTGGCTTCAAAAGTGAAATTTGAGGGAGGGACATAGGACTGGCCAACAAGCTCTCCTGTTCACTTGCCCTAACTTTACACCCGTCGTGTAAAACCCAACTGCAAGGGACTGAACCAAAAGTTAATTGGTTAACTTGGCCAAAAGGAATTTGGCCAAAAGCAAATTAGTCAATGTGAAAGAATTTAGTTGATATAAATATTTGATTGGAAAATATTGAGACCACTTCCAGCATTTGTTTTTCAAATATTACTAACTTTGAAGCTACCCTCCCTCGGTCTCTTTTTGAGAATAATTGAAAGGGTTTGTGGTTTTTTTTACTTTAAAAAATTTAAGTTCTTTTTTAGTCAATCTTTCCTTCTCTGTCCTGTTTATGATAGTAAAAATTTGGAACACTCTAACTTTCTAATGACAGGAGATGAGTCCAACATCTGAGCTGCTACTAAAACCTATGATCTCCATTCTTATCCAGCAAACTTTCACCTTCTCCTCAACCCGCCCCAACTGCACTTCCTACACCCTCACTCTCAACAGATGGCGTTGCCTCCTTCTCTACAGAGCAGTGAGAACACACCAGACATAAAGGCTCGCATTCCTCCTCAGCCATCTGCAACCTTACCTGCATCTTTCTGTCTCAGCGGTGGAAACATCCTGCCTTTATCCAAAGCTAATCCTTCTGTGCTCTGGAACTTGTGCTCTGTACTCTAGAGCCTCTCTCCCTCTTTCTCTCCCTCTTTTTCTCTGTTTGTCTGTCTCTCTCTCCATCACCCTCTCTCTATCCTGTGCCATCAATCTCTGCTTTACTCAATGTCAACAATCATAAGTCTCTTCATCCTAAAAGACAATAAAGACCCTCAACTTGACATTCCCCTCCAGTCTCCCTTCCTCCCTTCCCCTCACTCCACATGGAGTTGTCAGCTCCTTCTGCTTCTACCTGTTCTCTTCTCATCCTGCTAAGATCACCAATGCCAATGGTCATCACACTGTCAAGTTCAATGGACATGTTTCTGTGCTTATCTTACTTGATCTCTCTGCAGTATTTGCTGCCAACTATTTGCTCCTCATCAAAATTCCATTCCCTTGGCTGCCATGACAACTCTCCTTTCTGACTTTTCTCTTCCTTCTATGGCCATCCCTCAGTCTCCTCTCAAGCGGAGAGGAGGTCTTCTTTTCCCACTCACCTTTTGCAGACCACTGTTTCCCAAGCCCCCTTGTTCAGACTTCTGCTCTTCTCCTTCCACATACTCTCCCTGGGCCACTCCAGCTTACCTTTATCTTGAGGACCTTCAGTAGATGGTTAAAGATGTGGACTCACTCTGAGTTCAGATTCCTAATTCCATCACTCACTAGCTGTTTTCCCTCTAGCAAGCTACTCTCTAGGCCTCAGTTTCCTCATCCATAAAATGGGACTAATAATACCTTTGTCATAGGTTATTGTGATAATGCAAATAAAACTATTAGCATAGTGCTTGGAAATACATGAATAATTAGCTCAGTAAGTATTATCTATTACTGTTATCTTGTCTTAAGCTCCAAAACATCTGGAAGGCTAAAAAGGTGTAGCTCATTACCAGAAATAATACAGTCTCACTACTAGTTGATCACTAAGGCCAGAAGATGGTGGTAAGCATCCCTTATGTCCTCAGGTCACTTTCCAGTCCATACATGGCCCATCTCATTTGTTCTTCTTTGTCCAATCTCCAGTTCTCTTCCCTTTTCTACCCCTCTGTCCTCTGTCAGGGCCCCAGCTCCACCCTGCCAGCATCACCCCAGGTGGCCTAGAGCCACTGGCTCTCTCCTAGGTGGGCAACTCCCTACAACAGGAGGAGGCCTGGGTTCTCAGAGGCTTCTGAAGGGGTCCCACAAACCTATCTGTAGCTAATAATGACTGGCTCTCATAGCATAGTCTGATGCTGGGGTGAGGATTGGAAGGGACTAGAGGGTGAAGGGGACAGAGAGGCTTCTTCTGCCACCATATTATTAATGATTATTATTCTATCATAATAAGTATTATAATATTTGTCCAGAGACATGCCTTTAGACCAGATGTTTGTCTGTACTAGACTGTATTCAACTGGAATATAAAATACCAACTTAACAGGCATTAAAATGTTTTAGCATACCTTAAAGTCAATATGTATACTACTAAATTAATATATTTCTCTCAAAACTATTTCCTCTACTGTATTCACCACCTACCCAGATGTACAAACCAGGGGCCTGGGAACCACCCTAGCCTCCCTCTTATCCCTCACCCCCCTCATCCACTTCCACCTCCTAAGTGTCACCATCTCACCTGCTCTGCATCACCCCTGCAACTGCTCCCAACCCAGACCCCACTTCAAGTCATGCCCTGCACCAATTCCTTTCTGAACTAGATGACTCGTCTTTGAGTCACTATAGCAATCTGTACTTATCTCTGTGCCAGTATTATCATGCTGTGGGGTAATCGTGGGTCTCAAATACAAACATCTTTATGCCCTCAGTGCCCAGGAGAAGGCCTGGCATCTAGCAAGTATGTAATAAATATCTGATAAAAGAAGGGAAAGAAGGGAGGAAGGGAGGAGAGAAACAGAAGTCAATGGTCAATCTTACAACTTTTTGTTTTGAGGACTCTTTATGAACTTAGATTATGGGTATCAAATACTCAGGCCCATACACACTCTATGCGTCTTCCCTCAGGCTCAGCTTGCTCTGAGGTTAGGCTGCAGAGCAGGATGAAAACCCATAAACAGGCATTTACAACTTATGGAGAGAAGGTAATAATTGTATCTTAATGCTTCTCCCTTTACCCTAAATATTTCCTACTCTAACTTCTCCTTTAAGGCACCACGTTCAATTCCTTCAGGTATTATTGGGCTTTCTCCTAAGCTCCCAGTCCTGGCTGTGTGCTTCCTCTTGGCTTCTTATTTCTACACAAGGAAGAGTCCAATGAAGGGTAGGAAGCGGGGAGGAAAGGAGGCCGGTGTTTAGAAAGGTTTCACCTGGAAAAATGGGGAGAAAGCCATCAATGGAAAGAGGAAAACAGAGAGCTTTCAAAGATACCAGGGCAGGCACATTACACAGGTGCTTAACAGGGAGAAGTGTCCCTGAGAACCCCAGTTCTCTGTCCCTGCAATCCAGCTGCTCCTCACCTCCCAGTATATCTTCTTGTCTTTTTTTTTTTTTTTTTTGAGGAAGATTAGCCCTGAGCTAACATCTGCCGCCAATCTTCCTCTTTCTGCTGAGGAAGACTGGCCCTGAGCTAACATCCATCCCCATCTTCCTCTACTTTCTATGTGGGACGTCTACCACAGCATAGCTTGATAAGCGGTACATATGTCCGCAACCGGGATCTGAAGCAGCGAACCCCGGGCTGCCGGAGTGGAACATGCGAACTTAACTGCTGCACCACTGGGCTTTGATACTAAGATTCCTCTACATTGAATTGTTTAAAATTTCTCCTTAACCAGCCCAGGAAATTTCCAACTACTTTCAAACTATTTATTCAAGAGGACTGACCCTTTTCTGTTGAACATTTTAATAACATTTGAACAAATCAGAACTGAAAAAAAAAAAAAACCATGGGATGTTCACCCACTGAGGTACAGAAAACGCCAGTTCCTGCTTGTCAGAGATTTAGGAGGTGGGTTTAAGTGAAACTGATATATATTGTGATTCTTTCCACAGGTACCTTGTACAGTAGTGATATCCTTTCAAAACTGAAACTTACAACAGTACAGAGAGGCTTCATCATATGTGAGAGTCACCTGTGGAAGGAAGAAAAGCACTTTGCTTCCGGATATGCCAGCATAAGCAATATTACCATTTCAATGCACACATTTTTCTGCTCTAGGCATTTTCTAAGTATTTCCTCTGAGTTCCCATAAATTCCCTTTCACCCCTTGTGATTACAGAATGGTTCTTGGATCTGTGCTTATTCTTACACACACACACACACACACACACACACACACACACACACGAGTTGCTTGTATTGCTCACAGAAATTGAGGTATTTTCTTACTAGAGTTGACTATCAACAGGATGTTGGCACAGACAACTTTTCAATGGTTTAGGTCATTCTTGCAAGTATGAAGTTGCCTAAACTTGAGCTGGATGAGATACCAAACCCCACCACTCTCTGGGGACCACCAGTCACTACTTGCCTGCCAGTTTTAACAACCTCTTCTCAGCCTCACCTTTGTCAATCTCCACCCAGCACTTGACATAGCTGACAACCACCTCTTTCTTGAAGGCTCCTTGATTCTTGGCACAAATGACACCACTCAGAGAGTCCTATTTCTACACAGAGCGGAAGCCAAGAGAACGTGGATGGCACTGGGTATGGAAGTTCTTGAACCTGAAAATTACCCATGTGGGAGTAAGAGACACTTATCTTTTTGTCCAGATTGTATCCTTGGGCCTGTGCCAGAAAGCAGGTGGTTATGGAGTCACGTCCTTCCCCTGAGAAGAGGGACTCAGAAGGAAAGAGAAGGGTTAATATTCCCATCCTCAGGAATGAAAGCAGAGAGCAGGGATCAAGGGGAATTCCAGTGACTGCCTCAGCAAGGGAGTCAGTAACACAGACTAGGAATCAAAACCATATGAATTTTTAAAGATTCTCTAAATCTTGTGGGTTTATGAATTTTATTATTCCCGTTATATTTGGCAGTAGCGATTAGGAGTAAAATTTATAACAAAAATAAACAGACAAGTAAATAAGAAAAGATCTGGTTGCTTGTCTTCAGGAATTAGAAGGAGCTGGGGACACTGCACCCCTCTGGGGACAGAACCTCAAGGGGCTCAGAAATGGCAATGCTGGCACCCAGAAGGAGAGGAGGCAGGTCAGGTGCCTAAGGCCTACTGCAAGGAAGAGAGGAGAGAATGACAGCCCTGTCTGGTCTGCAGTTGTGGGCAGGGCATCCAATCTCCTTTGCCAGTTCCCTTTCCTTTCTCTTCCCCTTAAATGCTTAAGATTCTTACATCCATATCCCCAGCTTTGCCCTCTCTCCTGACTCCAGACACACGTCCTCAATGATCTACTGTATGCGCCCATAGACCTCTCTAGCTCAGTATAGGTAAAATGAACTCATCACCTTTCCCACCCCCACCTCATATATGTCCCTTCTCCAGGATTCTTGATCTCCATGGAAGGTACTGCCTATCTCCCGAGCACCGAGGCTAGACGCACAGTACCATCTCAGACCATCCTCCCCTCCTCTGCGAGCCGTTAGCCATCAAGGCCCATCAGGTAGACACTGTGTGCCCCGTTCTGCTGCTTCGCACAGCCCCCATGCTCTCAGGCCCTCTGTTCTCTCATAATACTACTGCAATAGTTCTATCTCCAACTCGTGACAGGTACGATCTTTACAGTGAATCCTCACGACTCAGGTGAATTTATTTCCATACTGAATTGCACATAGCTCTCAAGACTTTATGTATTTCCGTGGATGGTGGGAAGAGTTGAACATGTCAATTTCAATTAACGCCATCTTCTCTGGCTTAAAGCTCTTCCTAATCTCCTGCTTCTATTCCCTAGGATCACTTCCCAAAATAAACTCCCCACATCCAAGCCCTCGTCTCAGGCTCTGCATTCCAGGGGAACCCAGGCTAAGACACCCTCCCATCCTATGGTCTGAAAAGCTTCCTTTGTGCCTAGTATGCTGCATGTGACCTAGGCTCTACTGAGCATCGCATAGCCTTTAAGGGCCCAAGTGAGCCTTGTGGGTGACAGTGACACAAGGAGAGAGGCCAGTGTGCCTGCGGAGGCTCTGGTGACTGTGGCTGAGCTTCAGTCTCCAATCCCCAGCTCATGGGTGCCAAGCAGTGGCAGAGGCTCCAGTGGGCTCTTCACAAAACCACCACCTCATATGGTTGGAGCTTCTTCAGGCTGTGCCGCTCCTAGCTGGACACCTTCCAACCTTGGTTCTCTGGTATTCCTGGAAATTCCAGAAGCTACTAACACCCTGTACCAAGTTCCTTTCTATTAAAATTGGCCTCTATGGTTCTGTTTCTGAGATGAAGAATCCTGATCCAATACACTTATTTCAAGTCTTACTCAATGATAGAGATTTTTTTTGTTTTTTGTATAAGGGAGAAGCCATCACTTTACACTTGTTGCTGAGCAAAAATATTGTGTATTGAAAGAAATTTTTACACCAGGAGGTTTTGCTTATAGCTCTTGTATTTCTATCTATGAAGATTCATTCAAATAACATTAATCAATGCCTTGCTATTAATCATAAAAGCAAGAGTTTTATAAACCTTGGGTATATGAGGTCCTACTAACATTTAATGCATTTTAATAATAATAGTTACATTTTTAGTGCCTATTATGTGTCAGTTACTGACATATTCTCAGTATCTGATAGTTGATTAACGTTCACAACCTCAGAAACTGAAGTTTAAATCACACAAATTGTAAATGATAGATTCGGTGTTTTAACCCAAGTCTTCCTGACCCCAAACCCACGCTCTCTCCCCGACACTAGGTTCCTCCGTGACCAAAGGCCCGCTGGTTCACACTCCGCTATCAGCCAAGCTCCCAGGGGAAGGGCTGGGTGCAGGGAGCACACGAGCTGAGGCAGGTGCCCTCCTCAGGGACACTTGTGCTCTGCCTAGTTCAAGTAAATCAGCAAACCATTCCCCTCAACCCACAGTTGCTGTGTTAGTAAGAATTAGGTTCTGCTGTGAGTAACAGAAAAATCCAAAACAACTGCAGATCTTCCTCAACGTACAGTGGGCTTACGTCCCAATAAACTCATCATAAGTTGAAAATATCGTAAGTCGAAAATGCGTTTAATACCCCTATCCTACCCAACATCCTAGCTTAGCCTGGCCCACCTTAAACATGCTCAGAACACTCACATTTGCCCACTTTCAGGAAAAGTCATCTAACACAAAGCCTATTTTATAATAATGTATTGACTATGTCACATAATTGAAAACTGTACTGAAAGTGAAAAACAGAATGGTTGGGTGGGCACAGAATGCTTGTAAGTGTATCCGTTGTTTACCCTCGTGATCACGGGGCTGACCAGGAGCTGCAGCTACTGCCGCTGCCCAGCATCATGAGAGAGGATAGGACCACATATCACTAACCCAGGAAAAGATCAAAATTCAGAATTCGAAGTGTGGTTTCTACCGAATGCCTATCGCTTTCACATCATCATAAAGTGGGAAAATTGTAAGTTGAACCATCATAACTCAGGGACCATCTGTGTAACTTAAACAAATTACTGTAGTTTCTCTCTCTCGCTTTCAAAAAGTATAGAAGTTGGTTAGTCCAAAGCTCAAATATGGCTGTACACTCTCAGGCACCCAGGCTTCTCCTGTCTTGCTCTCCTGCTGTGGGCGGTTTCCATTCCCAAGGTTACTTCATGACCCACAATGGCTGCTGGAGTTAATCTATCACATCTACACTCCCGCCAACAAGAAGAAAAGCACACAGTCCCTTTCCTATAAGTTACACTCACCACTTCCACTAATATGCATTAGCCACAACTCAGCTAATATGAGTTCCATAGCTGGAAGGAAAGCTGGGAAGAAATACAGTCTGGGCACCCGTATGCCACACCAAAAATCTGGGTTTCTACTCTTGTAGAAGAAGGGGAGGACTGGTGCCAAGGGACAACTTCCAACTCTGCGGCCAGAGTCTTGGATATAAATGGTCCATTTGGGTTCCTCAAATAATCATTGCATTTATTTTGTGGAGGAAAGAAGAAATGCCTGTTTGCCTTCTGAAAAAAAGGTCAAGGCTTGGAGAAAAGGGGATGATAAAGACTTCTATTTTAATATTAGGTCAGAAGCTAGCAATCCAGCAGCTCACCTGTCACCAACTCAACTTTCCCAAATACCTAGTCATTATATTCTCAGCTTTTCAGGAAATCCTCTCTTTTAAGGTGACTCCAGCCTCTTTGCAGGACTTGCACTGAAGACTCCTGCAGAATCTTAGACTGGCAGGAATCCTCAATGCATGGGGACAAGTAGAGTGGTCAACCCGGTGAAAGAGGCCAAATACAGGGCAGAGGTGATGAACATCTCATAGTCTCTTAGAGCCATCATTTCATGTCCATGAAATGACTTCCCCTGGCCCTTCTCTTCCCTCTCCTCCACAGAGTTGTAATGACCCTTCATGAGCCAGCTCATTCATCATTCATTCAATAAACTTGAAGCATTTTCTAGAGACTTCCTTAGGGAAGTTTACCATCTACTAGATGGGACAAACTCCAGAACAAATAACTGTGAAATCATATGGTAAGTGCTATATAGAGAAATAAAAATGGCCTGTGGGAACCTAGAGGATCTCTAGAAGATGTCATGTAAGAGGTGGCATTGGGGGGCTGGCCCCGTGGCCGAGTGGTTAAGTTCGCGCGCTCCGCTGCAGGCGGCCCAGTGTTTCGTTGGTTCGAATCCTGGGCACGGACATGGCACTGCTCATCAAACCACGCTGAGGCAGCATCCCACATACCACAACTAGAAGGACCCACAACGAAGAATATACAACTATGTACCAGGGGGCTTTGGGGAGAAAAAGGAAAAAATAAAATCTTTAAAAAAAAAAAAGAGGCGGCATTGGAAGTGGTTCTTGATTCATCTTTGGGCAACCCCCATTCCTAGCACAGTACCAGAAACACAGTAATATTTCCTGAATAAAAAATGTAATTATCCTTGCTCACTTGGTTCTCATAATCATCACGATGAGAATTGAGACTGTTCTATTGTTCTACAGAAACACTCCACAAGAAGCGGAGCAGCCCTTTCCAGGGATGTCCAGGCAGGTGAACAGTGGCTTATCCCCTACACATGCACACGCAAGTGTTTCTTGATCCATTCTACGTAAAGATTCTGTAAAAGCACCTGTTATTGTGTTCGATCATCCTTATAGTAGGAATATCCCCCTAAAATGGACTTCTTCTCTCCTCCTGTATCTCTAATTCAGTTCTAATTTTAAAACCTACTAAAATACAAAAGCAAGAAGTCTTATAAAGATTTGTTTGTGGGTGGCCGTATGTACTTAACATATGTTATTTTTTTCCTTCTCCTTAGTTAAGATCACAATCTGGCCAAAAAAAATAACTTGGTTGGAAATGGATAAAATTTCCCAGGCAGGATTTTTGCCCATTTTTCAGAATTTTGTAGGGCAAGGGCAGGGTGTTTCTCCTTTCATTTTAATTCATTTTAGACAACTGTGTTTACACTAGGTTTTGTATAATAATGATAAGTTATGAAAAAGTAGATGTCTAACAGAAGAGAATTGATTAAAGAAATTATAATTTGTGAAATAGCATGCATAATATACACTAAAGTTACAACAATATAAACTGATCATTGTAAATTGAATTTTCTAGTATTGAGAAAAATGTTTTATTCCATGAAAATAAAACAGATATGATTATCTAAAAATAAATTAGAAAGTTTTGTAAAACCTATTCTTGTGTTTTACTATTTTAGGGGTTTGTTTTTCCTTTAATACAAAACTAATGCATACTCATTTCTATAATTTATAAGGGGATGAAAAAGGTGTAAAGATAACCCATAATTACATACACCAGAGATAAGCACTGTTAACAAATTGGTACATATCATTTTTTCATGTGTATATGTACAAAAATGAAATTAGTTCAAATATACTGTTTTATAACCCTCTAAAAATTACTTAGCCACTTCCCCCAAAAAAAGACACGAGAATGGTGACATAATTATTGCAATAGTTTATTCTCACAAAGAGCTTTAAGAAGGGCTGGAGGAAGGTGGTGAACTCCTGGACTCTCGTGACAGATCAAGGATTCACCCTGCAATATGAGTTCTAAGTACGGTTCTGCATGGAACATGCTCGAAACAAAGGCTTGGTCCTTCTGAGCTTCCATTTCCTTGCCCACAACATGAAAATAATGATGCTTGTGTCTCAAAAATGCTCTAACAAATGAGGTCAACTTTTTTTTTTTTTTTTGAGGAAGACTGGCCCTGAGCTAACATCCGTGCCCATCTTCCTCTACTTTCTATGTGGGACGCCTACCACAGCATGGCTTGCCAAGCAGTGCCATGTCCACACCCAGGATCCAAACTGGCAAACCCCGGGCCACTGAAGCAGAACGTGTGAACTTAACTGCTACGCCACCGGGCCGGCCCAGAGGTCAACTTTTTAATAAGCTTTGAGTTTGGGGAAAGTAGGATCCTAGTATTTTATTATGTTGTTGCCTGCTCATTATTGGTATAGTTATTACATTACCCAGCCTTGCATTTTAAGCTCTCCTTTTTAGAATACCTCTGCTGATTAGCCCCACGACACTCTAACCACTCCTGGACTCTGTTCTTGTTGTTGTTTAAAAGTTTATCAGTGCTAACTTACTTGAATAAACATTCTTAATTCTTTTCCATGGATGTTTTTTGCAAATTCCCATGTGGACAGTGTGTTACTTGGGAGCAGGGGCTGGCTTCTACACGGTATTTCCTGCACATCTCTCTGCTGCCCCCAGGCCCACACCACAGCGGTATTCGCAATGCTCAAGTTCATGGTAGCTTCTCTGTGTCAGGGAGACCCTGTCGTCCTACACAAGCTTCTCTTTGTGGAGGAATGGGAGGTGCAGGCCACTGGGACTCTTGTGGGAGCTTGTCCAGGTGGGAATTGCCAATGCTGGGAAGTGAATTGTGCTGCCAGGAAAGATTGCCGCAACCAGGAACCCTCGCTGAAGGCTGCCTGAGACCATTCCATGAGTAACCCCCACTGCAACACAACAACTGAGAATAGGCCAAAAAATTAGCATTCCCCAACCCTGTCCTCAGCCTCCACCTCAGCCCTCACAGTGTTGAGCCTCAGGTTCTGTGAGCACAGGAGGCTTTATTGAAGGCATAACTATTCCCTTGTTCATTTAAACCTCATTCTCTTTACCAAATACCAAGAAATCTACTCATGGACACACCAGGATAATACAAATCACAGGTGCTAGTCTCCTAAGGACACACAGGATTTTCTAAACTAAATACAACTTTTTTTCCTCCTCTAACTCTGTGTTTCTTTTTGTTCTAATTCTGATTTTAATTCTTCTACAAAATCTTCCTTTTCTCATTCTCCATGAATTCCTTTTCCAGGAAATGGACAGAAGTCACCTTGACTAAGAGAAAAGTACATGAACCAGGCCCAGCCTCACCTGGGAATTCACAGGCAGGCACTGGGATGATGGGGCTCTGCCATAGACACTTGGTGATTTCTGTCCCTCAGGAGACAGGCCTGCCCCTCTCCTCACTCGCAACCATTCAGGATCAGCCAGGGGTCCAAGTTTTGAAAATAACAGGCGAGAAAACAGGTGTCTTCCGGAGAGCCCGGTGCTTCCCAGATGGGAGAAGCGATTAAGGAGAACAGGAAGCGTGACAGCTCCTTGGCAGAGCCAGGGACAGACTGAGAATTGCGCTGTTCTGATGAAGGTGCCAAGGTCATTATTAAATGGTTGGAAACTATTGTTCATAAAAGGCACTTGTACAAACGTGAAACTCTCTTAATGGCCCTGTTTAAATTTATCTCAAAACAAAGGGTTGTCAATGAAGACTTGGATGGCTTCCCTGCCACAGTTTTAACCACACACAAACACCACATAAATCTCCCAGCTCTTATTCTGGGTGCTCCCTGAGTGGCAGCAACATCTCCACCCTGCCCTTCCCTCGGTGTGCCCCAAGCCCCCAGAGACCCCCTTTCAAAACACACAAAAGCTGAAAAGCAGCCCCACCTTGGAAACTAGCCCCTAATTCTCTACTATGGAACTTTAGGAACAATGATAAAAACAAAATTACTAAATTTATTTTCCCCTAGGGTTCTGCGAGGGTCCAACCCATTTTAAAACAACATTTTCCACTCACCTTCCTGCCTTCTCCTTTTCCGGGGTGGACCCTTCAGTGCACTGACCTCACCACCGCCCTCTGGCAGGACAGCAGCCTGGATTCCTTGGGGCATAGCAGGGACCGGTGCAGGAAGCGACACAAGGTCTCGCCTGTGTAATTCCTCGCCTGGTCTGGATTTCTCACGCTCCCTCTCAGATTGCATGTTACAGAACCTGGTCTCACAGCAACTCCCACCTCCAACACCTGGGTTGCGTGGAAGGCTTCCAGGTGCAGGAAACAGAGGGAGGCTAGAGTTTATGCTTTAAAAAGATCAAAGAGACAATAAGGGCCCAAAGTGGCTCTAATGCCGAAATTCATGATTGTATGTGTCACCTGGCATTTATCGTCTCCATATACTGGGAGGATTGAAGTGTGCTCCCACTGACAGGCTAGAGTTACTGGCTGTGAGGTTCCCAAACTCAGCTACCCCACAGAACCCACTGGGTTGTTTTTTTTGAAACATAAATTCCTAGGTCTTCAGAATGACTCAATCAGAATTTCCAGGAGTGGGGCCTGGAAACTGGATTTTTCAAAGCTCCTTGGAGGGGCCTATGTGCAGGGCCAGGTTTGAGAACGGCTGCACAAGATGGCCTCCCATGCGCCCTTCCCCCAGCCTAGAGACCTGTAGGAGTTACTGAGTTCCCCTGGAATGCCTGCCCCCCCCGCACACTCCCAGACACACACACTAAAATGCACTTCCTCGGGAAGAAAAATGATAAAAAAGATACACAAATTCATTCTGAGTACAAACAAAAACATTGCAGCGCTGACCACTTCTGCCCAAGACGCCTCTTCTCCAGTTCACGGGGCACAGCTTTGAGGACAGAGAGAGAACGGTGGTTTGTGGCAAGGCTGCTGCTTGAAGCTTGATGCCTGTTCCACTCTGTAGACCTGCACCGCAAATGTACAGCCCCTTCCCATGAGCCCCTTCCCACCGTCTGCACAGGTATCCCATACAGCTACTTAACTCTTGATGGTCTGCAAGAAACAGCATTGCCCTCTCAGCAATGCCTGCAATCCATGAAGTGGAGGATCCATTCGCTCATTCCTACACATACACACCGTCCTCAGCACAAGGGGCTGGCCTCCTTGGGAGAACAAACCCTCCTGGTGGGACCGCCTCTGACTGTAACCCAGACCCACGTGGTTCTCCTGCCTCAGCACCATGACTTCAACCCAATTCAGCACCGTTCGGGATACAGCCTCAATTTATGCTTTAGAGAGATTAATACAGTTTATGACCAAAGAAGGAACAGAAATTATATCATTTTCAAACCAAACTGGATCCCTTCTTCTACCCTCTAGCTAAAGTTCATTTCTCAGGCCCTCCTCCAAAAAGAGCATCAAAAACACAATGCTCTACAGATTAAAAGGTACTAGAAGAGAGAGAGAGAAGGCCCTTCCTCTTTCCTCCAGGAGCATTCTCTGACCCAACATACACATACTTAAGGTTAATGTGCAGAAGATGCAAGGCTGAAAATGACTTTTATGCCCCATCCCTTAAAGAAGAAACAGGGGGTATGACCAAGAAAACATTTACATTATCTAACTCGAAGAGTACTACCCAATATCCATCTACAAAGCTGATTTTAACATTTAACCAAAGAAAAACAGTAATAATGTTAATTGCCTGACCTGGGATGTTTCCATTATTTTTTTCTGTGATAGCAACTTGAAAAACAAATTATTTTATAGGCACCTGGCTCATTATGCATTACGAATGAAATCTTCATTTATCTATATGCTCCAAACAGTACCTATCCATCGCCATCACTTAAAAACACATTGCCCTTCTTTCCAGCCTTGTTAATTTCCAGATGCTAATTAAATTTAAACTCATAAAAGTATCTGTTTAGCATGCATGACAAGATGATCCTTCAATATCCATTACCCACTGTACATTCCAGCATGTTGACCTACTATTTTCTGTTTACTTTCTCATCCATTCGCCTCAGTTCCAAGGGACAGACTGGGGATTTAACCCAGAATTCAATCTCTCTCCCATTTCCATTCTACCAAGTTGTCCCTCTGCTTGATGCCATTGTAAGCAACTTTCTTTCAAATTATTGCTGAGAAGAATGACTTCCAGATAATAGCTCTTAAATATGGAACAGCAGGATGATAAAGGAATTCTGGGGCAAAGCTATATTTCAGCCCCTTTTCACAAGGCCATTACACAAAAAGAGAAGACTTTCGATCTCTAGAGATCCACAGTCACTTATTTATTGCCATAAGAAGGCTGACAGACAGTCTGAAAGCCTCGCAGATAATGAATGGCATTGCTCACGACCAGCGCCTAACATAAAACATGCTACCATCCCACAGGGGTGTCCCAAAGGCCTGGGAACGGATTCAAAGTATCACCCAGCAGGAAATGATATTCACATCTCTTTTCTCACTAACGCAAGTCCTCAGGGAAGGAAAATAGCAGAAGGGAGAAGAGTCTGGCCCCAAGATGTCTGTGTCCTGCTCACCGCTCTGCCTCTGCACAAAGGCGCCTCTGCTCTGGTCTGCCTTTCTCAGCTGGAGAGACGTTCCTCTCGTGAGAACTTATACCAGGCCTTCAGATGCATCTGTCCCGTGTGAGGAGGTCCATGCTTCCACGCCCATTTCGACAGGGAAAGGGAATGTGACACCACAGGCACAAACAATTACTGTCTCCATCAGTGTATAAGTGAAAGCTCCAGGAAGATAAAAACAAGCTTTGGTACCCACCTCACCTCCTTTTTGCCCAAGAAAAGGTAAAATGCACACTTTGAGTCACAGTTCCACCACAACAGAGGCATCCCTAACCCTCCAGCCTTTATTACAAAGCACAACAAGCTTTTCTGTAAAAAGCCAGATAGCAAATGTTGTGGGCTCTGTGGGCCGCAAAAAATCTCTGCGCCTCCCCGCCCCTACCCCTCACCCTCCCCCTCCTCCTTCTTTCTTTTTTCTTCTTCTTCCAACCTTTTAGAAATGCAAAATCCATACTTAGCTGGTAGGCCATGGAAAAACAGGCCATAGGCCACCTTTCGCCTATGAGCCTTAGTTTAACAACCTCTGTCATATTATAAAATACAAAGTAAAAATTGTTTGAGTTCTTCAATTCATATAATATACAGACCCCTTTTAAAAAAAAAAATCCTCAATGTCCTTTAAGTGTACATCCCAGACTCCTGGGTGCCACAAATCCCAAACTGACGACTGCATTAAAACTAAATCTGTGACCTTAAGGAATCTCGTATCACTGATGCAGATGAATATACAACACAAACTAGCAGTTCTGTTATAAGGTGGTGGTCAGAGGATCCAACATGGCTTTATAGTAATGTTTTTAGATTGCCTTTGAAATGAAAATCAACCTTGAAAATTTATTACCTAAAATATAACTGTGTTCTCCCAGAGGTCTGCAGTCAGTATCATGTATCAAATGTGTGGTTTATAAAGGGAAGAGGGAAGCCACATTGCCATCATTGGCAAAACTCTTTTTAACACAACTATGATTTCACTGAAAAAATGTGGCAAAGTAACAACTGGAAGTATGGACCATCACGTTTCTTTGTTTTCCTCATCCTGCTCCGTCTTGCCCCTCCCCACCTCACACTTCCACCCTGTTTGAATTGACCATCATTCCTTGGGGGTATGAGGAAGTGGAGTAGTAGCAGTTGGCATGCTGAGGACAGAGAACCAATGCACCAAATTCTTAGCTTCTAAGTTCAAAAAGCCTTCATCCAGGTAAAACACTAGTGATGACAGGAAGCCAATGAATTCTAACTGAGCTGAGTTTTCCCACTTTCTGTACCAGCCCCTCATTCCAGACTGAAAAAAAACCTTTGAGTTGAGTTTAGATAAGGAAGGAAAGTTTGGAAAGAAGGATAAGGAGATTTGGAAAGTTAGACATGAGCTTCAGAGGGAAGCAGAGGGAGTGGTGGAATCTAACTTAAAGCTTGAAGATCCCAGGATCGTTGATTTGTGCTTTGATTCCTGTCCAGTATTTTGAAAGGCAGCTGTCTTACAGACGTGCCCTGTCCACAAGTGCATGGGGTGGGGGCAATAGAAATAGACCTGGGGATGACACAGATATTAGAATTAGCCAACAAGGACTTTAAAACAATTGCTATGAATATGTTCGAGGATTTAAAGGTAAAGTTGGACATAGCAAGTGAGCCAGTGGGTGATCTCAGTAGATAGACAGAAACTATTGAATAAAACAATGCAAAGTCTAGAACTGGAAAATATAATATTTGAAATGAAAATATTACTGGATGAGTTTTTTCAGTATATTGGTCCCTATAGAAGAAAAGATCAATAAACTTGAAGTTAGGGCAATAGAAACTAGAAATTGAAGCACAGAGAAAAAGAAAGCTGAAAAAAATCAACAGAGCCCCAATCACCCATGGGACAATATCAAATAGTCCAACATACTTGTTGTTGGAGTCATAAAAAAGGAGGAAAGAGAAATGGAGTAATATAAAAAAATATGTATGAATAATGTAATGAAATAATACATTGAAAATATAATGACATAAAATTTTCCAAATTACTAAAAACAATATATCAACCCACAGATCCAATAAGCTCTACAAACCCCAAGCAGAATAAACACAAGAAAACTACACTCATTCACATACAGCAAACTGCTGAAAACTGAAGAGAAAAATTTTAAAGCAGCTAGAGGAAAGAAGATACATTACACATAAGAGAACAACAATAAAGAAATCTATTAACTTTTCATCATAAACAATGGAATCCAGAATACAGTGGAATGATATCTTTAAAACGCTCAAAGAAAAAAACTGTCAACTTGGAATTCTATAACTAGCAAAAATATTCTTCTAAAATGAAGGGAAAAATCAAAATATTTCCAAATTTGAGAGAACTAGTTCCCAGCAGACTTGTGCTACATTTAGAAATGTTAAAAGGAAGTTCTTCAATATGAAGGAAAACAACACCAGATAGAAATTCAGTTATATATAAACTAATGAGAAGTTCCGTAAATAATAACTATAGGGGTAAGCATATAAGGAATATTTTTTCTTATTTCTTAATTTCTGTAAAAGATAATTGACTAGTCCATTGACAGACGAATGAATTAAAAAAATGTGTTAGATACAAACAATGGAATATTATTCAGCATTAAAAGGAAATGAAGTTATCATACATACTATAACACGGATGAAACTTGAGAACATTATGCTAAGTGAAGTAAACCAAACACAAAAGGACAAATATTGTACGATTCCACTTACATGAGGCACCTAGAATAGGCAAATCCATATAGTCAGAAAGTAGATTAAGAGTTACCAGGGCTAGAGAAAGGAGGGCATAGGGAGTTATTGCTTAATAGTTACAGAGTTTCTGTTTGGAATAATGAAAACGTTTTGGAAATAGATAACGGTGACGGTTGCACAACATTGTGAATGCAATTAATGCCACTGAAATGTACACTTAACAATAGTTAAAATGGCAAATTTTGTTATATATATTTTACCACAATTTTTTGATTAATAATATAATATACCAGAAACCATTGAATTGTACACTTTATATGGGTGAATTTTATGTATGTGAATTTACATTCCAATAAAGTTGTTTTTTTAAAAAGATAATTAAAAGGTAATACAAAAGTAATATTGTGGTGTTTATAACAGACGTAGAAGTAAAATATAATACAACAAGAACACAAAGGATGGGAAGGAGGAAAATGGAAGCTTACCACTGTAAAACATATTTCTGTGAAGTAAAATAATATCAATCGAAGGCAGGGTGTAACAAGTTAAGGAGGTATATTGTAATCCTTGGAGTAATCACTAACATACATACGTACGTAAGGTATAGCTGACAACAACAACAACATCAAAGTAAACAAAAGTAATAGAAAAATTTGTTTCCAAAACAACCCAGATTTGTGGGAGTTAAACTTTACTCTGGAAGGTACTTTTCTCCTGAATCACCCTCTTCAATTGTTCGGGAAACATTGCAGCGGTGTCTGTCAAGGCAGAGCTTCCCAGCCCATTGCTATGCGACCAAGGGGTTATAGACATTCTACAAGATGATGACCCCTCAGCCTTGGAGGTGACAAGAGGGCATACAAGGTGACCAAAACCCACAAGCAGATCACCTCTGGCCTCAAATAGCCTCATCTAGTGCTCCTCAGAAAGTGGTCAGAGCTAAGCAAGATCCAATGGCATGTCACACAGACCCTGCAGGCAGCAATCTCAACGAGCACCATCCAGGCCTCATCTACCTGCTGGATGCACTGAGTACAGCCAAGGAGGAGCTCTACCCATGGCCGTCCTCAGAGCACATACCCTCTACAAACACCTCTGTCACAGCGAACAAGGCGCTCTTGGAGCTACTGGGGAATTTCATGTTCCAGGCATTCAAGGAATGCAGAATGCAAGCACACACTCAGCCCGGGATACAGCTGGGCAGTGGGGGTCAGCCCTGGGGCCTGAGGGGTCCTCGGAGACACAATTCCAAGCAGTGGCCCCAAATCTCTGTCTTTGTGTACAAGAGCTATTCCTCTCCATTTATGGCTTATGCGCCATTTTAGTAGCGTCCAACTTACCTGCAAACGATTGCTTAAGCCATGTATGCAGTTGATATGCAAAAGTTTTATTGGATTAAAAATTCATTACCATTATAAGCAATTTTAATAATGGATTTGTCAATACAAATACAGGAAGAATTGCCAAATCTTGTAAACATAATACAAGCTATGCTAAAATGGTTGTTTTATAAAAGTTTTTAAATGTTTTATCACTTAATTGTATAAGCGAATTTTTTTGTCTAATGACTATCATAATTGAAGAGATGGTCATTTCAAAGCCTTGATTAGGAATTGCATGTAACCATTTCAAACATAAACTATGAAATTAAAATGTTATGTTTATGCAAGCAAGATCAAGCTTCCCGTTTAAAATTTTGGAAAGATTTTATTTGTAAGATTTATACAAATCCTATATTTAATATCTTCCCTAATACTTTCTACTTTCTTTTTCTTATCATAATTATAAAAATAAATAATAGATTTTTCACCAAGCCCTATGTAGACACGCACACACCCTCCTAATTTATCTCAATGTGCTATGCTAGTTACACTTTCCAAGTTTGCCAGGATGTGCCAAATTTGGGAAACAGCGTAGAGTGAGGCTGTGAGGTCTGAAACTTCCAAAGCCATTAGGTTCGCAGCAGGGAGCTCTGGAGAAGGGAGAAAGACAAAGCTTACGCACTGGAAGGCAGGTCAGGAGATGGAGGGAAAACAAGATCAGGTGAACTTTGTTGTGATAATATTAATGCATTTCTATCCCGAAAGAAAGTTTCCATAGCAACCAGGACGCACTAGAGAGCAGCCACACTGCAGCCAGCTCCCACACGACTGAAAGGGCACTTGGGGTTGGGTCTTCTGTCCCTGACAACCAAAAGGATTTTAAATCATCCATTCCTGCTGGGAAGGAGATCTGGTAACCTAGACAGTAGATACACCAGAAAGTTACACTCACAGAGGGGCAGCTACTATTAGTAAGAGAAGTTTTTTGCTTAAATCAGGAGTCAGTAAACTTTACACAAAAAGGGCCAGATAGTAAATATTCGAAGCTCTGTGGGCCACATGGTCTTTGTTGCAAATATTCAACTCTGCCGTCATAGCATGAAAGCAGCCATAGACAGTGTATCAAAGAATGAGCATGGCTATCTTCCAATAAAACCAGGCAAAATTTGAATTTTGTGTCATTTCCACACGTCACTTAACATTATTCTTCTTTTGATTTTTTAATCAGTTAAAAATGTTAAGCACATTCTTAGTTCATGAGCGGTACGAAAACAGGAAGCAAGCAGGATTGGCCCTACAAGCTGTACTTTACCGACCCCTGGCTTAGATCCCCATCTCTGGATGAAGTGATGATGCTCTTCGGCCCTCCAGGTCAGGAAAGGGAACAGGTCTCCCTGGCTTCAACCACAAGAAGGTGAACAAAGTGGAAGCGACTTTGTTGATTTCCTCCAAGGCTAACAGTGATTGGATAGGAGTATAGCTCAATGGGAACAGTACAGAAATGCCTTGCCCATCTCTCGAGCTCCAGGTGTGTTTGTGATGGGCTGTGAAGAAGGTTTTGTTCTTTCTGATAACAGACTCTTCCTGCCAAGCCCCTGCAGACACTGTAGGGCTTAGAGATAAGATCATATTGTGAGATCCATTCCAATCTCTCCACAGAGGACATCATTCCCATCTCTCCGTTGTGTGAAGACATTGAAGGGGAAGAGCTTCTTTGCTAGTAGGCAGTAGAAATTCTCTGATGGTGGGATGGTCTTCAAGCATGGGAAAAAGTCTTGGAGTAGGTGGAAATGAAAGCGGTACACTCCTTCCCTCATTAGAATGAGACTATGGGTCCTGAAGAAGGAAGATTATCACCTAACACAGGCCCCTCCAAAGCGGTCAGGGGTCTTTGGGATGCAGAACTTGGACTCAATGAGAATTAGAAAAGGAATTTGGGGAGGAACAAGGGCAAGCATATTTCACGAACATAGGGTTGCCAGACATAGAAATTAAAAATATATGCAGTTCAATTGGAATTTCAGATAAACATTCAATCATTTTTTAGTGTAAGTTGTCCCAAATAATTGCATCTTGCGTTCTATCTGGCAGCCCCACAGGCTGTGGTGAGGGAAGGAGCTGAGGGTCCCAGCATGGTCTGTACAGAGGAAATCCGGACTTTGGGAAACAATGGCTTCTGGGGGCCCCAGTGGCTGCCAGGAGCTTCTGGGGACTCGTTAATCATTCCTTTTTAGTTCTGATCTCTAGCACTATCGAGTAATTTTCTAACCTTCATTTGGAATAATAAAAATTATTATTATTAATTATTATAATATAGTATATTAATCATAATAATAATCTGTCATTTTGTAAAGGTAACGTGTTATTGTGAGGCTTTTATGCCATATGTGTAAAAGCTTGTGGCTCCCAGTACCTTAGACAGCATGGAAGACAGGACTGTGCCTTAAACTCCACCTACCCGGTCTGTCTCTGTCCTCCTTCCCTCTCTCCCCCTCCCTCCCTGCACGCAAGTATCTGTGCATATGTGAGCGTGTTGTGTGTGTGTGTGTGTATGTGTCTGCATTTTGGGTAGTCTTAACTAGTTCTTCCACAAGCCCCTTCTCAGATAAAGACTTGAGGAACCTCAAAATGGACTACTCAGATGGGTAAATTGCTTTTAATTTCTCATTAAGTTCCAAAGAACGCTGATTCTTTCACTGACTGAAACAAGGATTTCCCTTCCTCCAACTCTGAACTAGCTAGTCCCAAACTATAAAAGTTCAATTACTTCCCAGACAGCAAAGGCGCATTTGCTTCCTCCAGGCTATATATTTTCTGTGGTTTGCATTACCGTTTGCTAAATATACTTGGACATTCTATTTACCTCCGGACTCTCTCTCAGAACTTGGTGTGACTTCTTGCCCTCTAGGAGCAGTCCATATAAATTACTGCTTAGCCATTTAGTACACAAAGAGAAGATTCTAATTTTCCAGATAGGATGATTCGTTTAATTTATTTGGCTGCTATAGAGTTGTGGAAATGGTGCTGATGTCGACTGGGATAGAACACCATCAAGACTTCAGGTTTCCTCTCTGATGGGACAGTCCAAATATTCTCACTGGTTTCCATTTTGAAAATTCATGAGTCTTCTATTCCTTCAACTGGGTGGTAGGTTAATGAATGTGTTCATTGTATTGTTATTCTGTATACCTTACACACAATTTATAAATATTCCTGGCATCTATTCATTTTTTAATAAAAAAAATTTTTAATGAAAAATTTGCCCCCTCATACAAAGAAATGTATAATGCCTTCATCTTTACGCCAACTGGAAAAGCTATCATTTTGCAGGAAGCAAGTCAGAGTATAAGATTCTCCACAAGTGGTCAAATTTATCATGTATCCAAGAGGGAGATTGTTGCACTAGGAAATAGGAAACCTGAGTTCTAATCCCAGCTTTGCCCATAGATAAGGCCATTAGTCAACAAGTTCCTCAAAGACAGGGATTGTATTCTTCTGTCTACTTTTTTCCTCTAGTTAATTTTTAACAAATAAATTATTTAAGATCTCTTTGCCTAAAATATATAATATGATAGATATAGGTAAGTCGTCTCGGACCTCTTCAGTCCTTTCCCTCACCAAATACCAAGAGATAAGCTCTATTATAATCTAATATGTATCTTTACCGGACTGTTTACCTACACCACAGAAAGTATGTAGTGTTGATTTTTTTGTGGTTTCTTTCTTTCACATGAATGGTCATAGAATACAAATAACTCTACAACTTGCTCTTTCACTTTACAATGTATTTTTGAGATCAAGTCATGTTGATGTGGATAACTCTAATTTTTCCCTCTGAATTTCTCTGTAATATTTCACCATGTGAATATATCATGTCCTATCTATCCATTCTGAGGACATTTAGGTTGTTTCCAATTGTTCTTGATACAAACAATTTTCATAGATACTGCCAAATTGCCTTCCAAAGTCAGGATCATTTTACCATTCCCACCAGAAAAAGGAAAGTAGCCTTTTTCCTACAACTCAACAAAACTGGATATCAATAAACTTCATTTTTACCACACTAGGAGGTAAAAATAAAGTAATATCTTGCGGTGATTTTAATTTGCATTTCTTCACCAGCTTAGCAAGGGTGAACTTCTTATCAAGTCTTCTGTAGCTTTTTACTTCTTCCTCTTCTATGAATCCCATGTTTATATCATTTACTTATTTGTCTATTGGTTATTTGTTCTTTTCTTATTGATTTGTAGGATTCTTTAGGAATTCTGGATACTAATTCTTTGTTATACATGTAGCTTTTGAAACTCCAACACGTAGCAGAGTGTCTGGCTCTTTGTAAGAGGTAGTAATTATTTGTTGCCTACATGAGTAAATGAATGTTGAGTAAAAGCCATGTATTGGACAACCACTCTGGAGCCCACTACCTGGCTTTGGAATTTTCATTATTTAGCTATGAAGAACAGGCAAGTGGGTACATTAACTATGAGCCACTAAATGGTGTGTCCTACTTATTTCTGAGTCACCAGTTCTTAGGGCGGGGCCTTCTGTAGAACTCAATCAACATTGAATGAATTAAGGGTCAGAATGGAAGAAATCAAAAGAGCCTCCTCTCTCTCACGTGCCTGAGAGACCAAATTTCTATCCCATAATAACCTAAGTTAACAAAAAATTGTAATAAAATCTGGCATGCAGCCAGTACAGAAGAATGTGTTCCATCTTTGCTCCGCTCAAAATCTCTTGATCTCCACAGTGAAACGGGAAATTAGAGCCAGAGTGGATACCTCACAAGAAAAGCAAATAAAAACCAAATGAATGCTCTGGGCCACTTGACTCGAAGGAGGGAATTCAAGTCAAAATCTGATTGCTTCATCCACTGCTTCTTCTTCTGGCGACCAGGGGAAAGGACCAAGGAGCCAGGACTGTTCCTCCCCTTGCCCATCTCTTCCTCCCTTTCCTCCCCCATCTCCCCATCTCTCCACTTCAAGGTGCTCCCTTTTATTCTTTCCAGATTGTTGTTCTTTTCTACAAGGTGTTGGTCCCTGGATTTTCCTGGATTGTCATGATTTCTGTTGAAAGACTCTCACAGCAGAGACACCACCCATATTTATGTACATGTAAATATGTTTCTTTTCTTCCGCTTTTTTGCTCCATCAAGGCTCTGTGGAGCTATTTGGTTTAATTATTTCTGGCACTTTGCCCATCAAAATGTGCAATTCTTCAAAGGGTTGGAAATGACAGTGAACCTGCCTCCTCCTGAGCAATTGAGGTTTTCAATTGAATCCTGTTGTCTTGGAAACAAGTGAGTTTCACTGCACATACACATACCATAATGGTTAAAACATCAGCTAGAGGCACAGCACCCGCACGATCCATTTCCCAAGTCACAGGCTGGTTGGCTGCTGGAGTAGAAACAGAGTGTGAGTCAAGGTTCTAGGCTCTGGATCTAGAATCTGGAATCTAGCCTCACCTCCAGTGCTAGCCACATGGCTCTAGGCAAGTCATACAACCTTTTTGAACGTCTATTCCCTTATGAAAAAAATGAGAATAATACCACCTCTTCTATCTATCTCAGACTCATTGGGAATATTGAAAAAGAAGATAGATTTGAAAAAACATTTTGGAAACTGCAAAAAGCTAGACAAATGTAATCACATACTTAAATTATTATTTTCCCTTTGCTCAAAATAAACCATGCAGTTTTAGCTCAGGTATGTATAAATAAGTTCTCTGGGTATTATCTTTTCCTAATGGTAAAACAGATCACTCTTAAAGACCTAAGCACCATGAGAGCTGAAAATGATCACCGATGACCATGGTTACTCCCATCGTGGTCCATTCTGCTAAATGGAAAGCAACTCCACACAGATAGGAGGCAGAGCTGTGCTGTTGTTGACTGCTCAGTGTGTAAGATGAGGAATAGCCTAAAATTACTTCTGTTTTAGTCATCTCTGGCTACATAACAAATCACCCCAAAACTTAGTGGCTTCAAGCAATCTTTTTGTTTTGCTCGTGATTTTATACATCAGAAATTCAGGAAGGTCTTGCCTGGGGCACAGTTCATCTCTGCTGCATGTGGTGTCAGCCTGGGCAGCTTGCACTGAAGGGTCCACTTCCAGGATGGCTTCTTCAATCACAAGTCTGACTCCTCAGCGCTCCTTGACTTCTCTTTCTCTCCACACGGTGTCTCAACCTCCAACGCCTCTCCACAGGGTTGAGGGCTCTCACGGCACTGTGGTCTCAGGGTAGGTGTTCTTACTGTGTGGTGTCTGACTTCCAAGAGGCAGGAAACAGAAGCTACTAGGCCAATTAAGGGCTACACCTAAAAATTGCACACATTGCTTCTGCCATGCTCTACTTGTCAAAGCAGAAATAGAGCCTGGCCGGGTACAAGGGGATGAAGAAATAGACTGCAGCTCTTAGTGGGGGAATGGCAAAGTCATGTTGCAGAAGAGCACGTGGAATGGGAAATACTGTTGCAATTATTGCTGGAAGATATACTCTGCCATAACTGCCTTGGGATTTGTCATCCCTAGCAAGGCATGCCCTAGTTCAGCTATACCAGGATTAAAAGCAACAAGTCATTAAAGCACCTACTGGGACTTTGACCACTTCCAGACAGAGCTTGGAGCTTTCCAGGATCCAAAGGAGCACCCACAGATTAGATACAATTTCCTAGGAAACTCCAGTTTGTAGCACTCACATCTGGAAGCAGATATGGCATCTCAGGCCTCTCCATAGCTAAGCACATTTCTAGGAGCACCTTGAACACAGAAACCAGCCCAGTACCATGAAAAATGTGATATCAAAGACCACGTTTATGTCTTGCTGCACACAGCTAACATGTGTGTGATCTTGGGTTAATTACATAATCTCTCTGGCTCTCAGTTTCCTCATCTGGACAACAGGAGATTTATGCCTCTACTAACCGACCTTCCCACAACTGTTGAGGTTATCAAATGAAATAATGTATGTAACAGATTTTTTTAGTTGTAAAGCAGTATAACAATGTCAATTATTAAATCAAAAAAGCAATACGGGCAGATCCTGGCTTTGCCGCTTCATGGATGTGTGACTCTCGAGGAAGTTTACTTACACATTCTGTGCCTTTATTTCATCTCCCAAAAGTCTGGTTTGGTATGCCAGATTTTAAGCATCTGTCAAAAATCAGGAGTTAAATGCAAAATGTCGAAACATCCACCAAGAGAAAATTAATGCACATCGTAGCCACCATGGGGTAAACCTATATGTGTGGTTATTCATTGAAAATATTAAGCCAGATATAGGATGGCTGAAAGAGTAAGGTATCTCTCACATATAGTGGCTTAGAGAGGAGGAACCAGACTTCTGGATTTATATCCTGACCCCACTTTTGATCAGCTGTGTGACCTAGTACAGAGTACCTAACCTCTAGCCTCTATTTCCTCATCTATAAAATTAGAGTAATGATATCACCTACTCATAGGGTTGTTGTAAGAATTAAATGACTCATTGCACTGAAAATAGTATACGAAAACATAAGTATTAGTAAATGTTAGCTATTATTACTCCTATCTTTTTATATTTGCTATATATTTGTTACGGTCACCCTGCAAAGGCAGGAGGGATCCCCATCCAAAGTTTGGTTCCAAGGTCCAAACTGATGATACCACAAACACACAAGACAGTATGAAAGGTTTATTAGTTACATAATTCAAGTCTCTAGGGTAGGCAGAGCGGGGCTCTCAAGCAGGTCCAAAGTTGCTTGAGAGAGCAGGGAAAGGAGACTGATCTGGGTTTTTACTGTGGTTGGGGGCAGTAGGGAGGCCTGGTATGTATGTTCTCATGTGGGACAGGGGCTGTCTCCTCCCAGCACTGAAAAAGAATGCACTCTACTATCAGTTGGCCCGGATGTGTGGCACAAGGGGAAGAGGGTAGGGTAAAGCTTAAAAACTGCTGGAAGTTAAATACTAAAAAAAGTCAGGCCCCTCATTATAACATCATATGAGTCTTGCACATTTCTTGTTAAGCCGATAGTTAAGCATAGTGAAAAGATTTTATAAGCCACCACCTTTATGGACTCTACTACTAGTTTTAATAATTTTTCAGCTAATACTCTTGGGCTTTTAGAATAAGTATTCTATCTACAAATAATGAGAATTTTCTAATTTGCCTTTCTAATAATTATGCCTCATTTATTTTTCTTATCTTAATGCATCGGCTAGAATATACACAATTAAATAATAAAGGTGACAGCAGACATTCCTACCTTGTTCCTGGCTTTAATGGGAATGCCTTTAGTATTTTGTTTTAAGAGTGATCTTAGCTATTGGTTTGAGATTGACTTTTTTCTACCATATTCAGAAAGTCTCCATCCATTCTCTTAGTTTATTAGTAGATGTTATCAGAGATAAATATTGATTTGTATTAAATGCCTTTATGAAATATGTCATGATGACCTTACATTTTAACTATTTGTTGTTATGTGGAATACAAGATTTTCCATAAAGGAATGGAATATTTCTTCATTCAAGTGAATATTACTGGACATAGAATATTGAAAACTTGAACTTCAATCTTAGCTCTATTTCATAAACTCACCAGATCCAAAATATAAGACCCTAGTATATTATTCACTAGGACCAAAATTGAGGAGAATTTTTTACTTTGTACCATACTTCAGGTAAGGGGAGAGCTAAAGGGGCAAAAAGATATGTATTTTAGACCTTTGTGTAATCTATTGTGAGATCCAAATGAAAGTTTACAATTTTTCATTTCTAATTCTTCCGGGACTCACTTGAAAGTTGTTCATTAAGATTCTTATAGCCTGCATAAAAGTCTTCTGAAAATTTTACCCTTTCTCATTCCTCAAATATTTTAGAAGCTACCAGCAATTTGCATTATCTCTTTTGTTTGCACAGAAGAGGCAATTCTAGCCGACGTAAATACCATGAATGTGAACTGAGAATTGATACCATTTCCTGAAGGCCAGTTAACGTCCATAGCATATGGCAGATTTTTAATCAGAAAGAGTTTGCTGAAAAGCAAAACTCTACAAAATCCTCAGCCTGGATGTTAGGAGGGTCAGAGATGGAGTGACGGCTGATAAGAGACTCAAGACTTCCAGCAATGTGGGACACAGAATACACACAGAATGAAAATGAGTCTCAGAGAATTTGAGTGACTTGCCCAAGCTCACACAGGTCGTAAATGGTGGCGCCAGAGTTAGATCACAGAACGGGTTGACTATAAAGTCACATAGACTACATGTCAGGCTGGGATTAGAGGACTCAGAGGACATCCACCAAATGTTCATTTTCAGGTAACTCAACTATTTCATAAAGCGCAACACGTACTGTTTTAGTTAGGATGTTTTCAGCTGAAAATAGCAGAAAACACGTGTTCCAAGGCTTAAGCACAGAAGTCTGAGGTAAGGCGGCTGCAGCACTGGTTCATTGGTTGCTGTCTGGGAGCCGCTTCTCAGTGCTTCTCGTGGCTTTCTTCCTTGTGGTCAGAAAAAACAGTACCAAGCACCAAATCCTCACTCAGCAGCATCCAAAGCAGGAGAGAAATCTTCTCCCAGTTGAAACCCTTGCTAAGTGAGAAAAGCTTTAGAAGTCCCCCAGCAGGCATTCCCTTACATCTCATCGGTCAGCGTTGGGTTCGACGCTCACACCTAACAACTCGCTGGCAAATGGGAATAGATTACTAACACTGACTTGGACTGATCGTCATTCTCTCCCTCGAGCCAGGAAGAGCCCCACCATCCCTGGGGCACATGCCAACCAATACCTTAGCAAAAAGGGGGCTCACTGGCAGAGAAGGGATAGAGTAGCTGATGGTGGGCAACCGACAGTGTTGCCACATCCACCTCACTGCCTCAGCCACAGAGGTCCCAGAGACTTGCTTTAGGTTCCCTGGACTTTGAGTCTGAGATGCCAGCTCTCAGAGAGAACAGAAGAGCTGTCCAAACCATTGCTCATAACCAGTGGTGATGAATCAACCATGTAATGAAGCAACAATGAAACTAAATGAGAGGGAAAGGAAAACAACTGTAAGTAAAGAAGAATTCTTTTAAGAAGTTATAGTAAAACAAGCAGAACACAAGTGACCGGGGGGGCCAAGAGGCTCTAAATCCAATGAAGGGCTGAATTTCTTACATACGTCTATGCCAACTCTATACCTGCCGGACGGCTTGGCAGAAGAGCTCCTCAAGGTCTGTACACTTGATCTAGGTGTGGTCTGCACATTATAACCCAGACAGAAAACAGGGAAAGTAAGAACAATGTGAAGCTATTTCATCTTATTATATTTAATTAAGTTCAACAAGCACTAAGCATCCACCAACCCTTTTAACACCCCAAGCAATATGCTGAGTTGTGCAGAAGCACAAGGCGTGAATCAGACAAGCTTTCTGCCTTCAAGGAGCTTATGATGAATAAATCACAGACTTGTAGAAAAATCTGCTTGAAGCAAATTGGTTTCCTCAATTGACTTTTGGTGAACTTAATTTGGCTAAATGACTTTGGGGAATTGATCTAAAGCAAATTGATCTGCTGCCCGTGTGAGCAACTAACTTCAGAATGTCATAAGTGGTTAAAAGGAATAAGCTGCCTTGAGAGCAGAGAGGAGGGAGGAAAAAGTTGATAAGGGACATTTGAATGTGTCTTGCGGAGTGAGGAGGAGCCTAAAAGACGCAGAGGGAAGAGAAGAGTGTGACACAGGAGTGGCCAAGGGCCAGGCCTGTCTTGTGATATCAAATTCCAGGGCTCGAGCAGACACTCCACCCATGCTTCCCCAAACAGATGAGAAAGTATTTTAGTTCCTGCTCTCTTTTCAAAAATGACTCTTCTAGTTGGCCAAAAACAAGCACAAGAATGAGGCCTGTCAAATTAAACCAACCATCTTCTTTTCAGGGGTTCCATGGGACCTGCTGTTTGCCATCCTGTTTGCCAACCTAGACTTCTCCTCTCCGCCCCCACCCCCAACAGTGGAGAGACCATGACTGGCAATCACAGGCACTCAAGAATGTTCTTCAGAACGTCAATCCCTGCCTAGGCCAGTACAAAGGCAGTAACATAGTGAGGCTTTATTATCCCCTCATTTCCCCAGTTTGAAGAAAGCTCTTCGTGATCCAAGTCTAGGATTCCTCTTCCCAGTTTCTTGTTGGAGTCATAAAACAACTCTCTCTTAAAAAGAACATGCCCTTTAAAGAGAAAAACAGTCCGCTCCAAGTTATTCAAACAAAGTTTACCTTCTCTGGCCATTTTTCAGAGGAGGCTATGTGGTGACCAAATTCGCTAGCCAGATGGCTAAGGTTTCAGAACATCCGGCAGTTTATCATGTCACTCAAGTGTATCGTTTTTTTCTAAATACTTTTTCTTTTCTTTTTCTCTGTTTCTCTCTACATTGGAGCCTCCACCCATGAAATTGAAAGATTTCTAGTAGAAATTCCTTTGTTGCATCAGCTTTGGAAATATGGATTACAGTATTCTGTGAAAAACATTTATTACCCTGAACTGTGACTCAGACATTGTTGCATTTCTGGGGTTATAGATTTTCTTTCAGCTAAACTAAGGCTCTAAGTCACAGTGACAGTTGTAATGTGTGTAATACCACAGTACCAGATTCTATTACACACATATTTTTGCTGGAGGTTTACGATGTTAAAAATATTTCTTCTTTTTTCCAATACCTTTCTGTACCTGTTGTGTAAATATATTAGAACCTATAATGCCAAAGTCAATTTCCAGATGAAATGTGCACGACAACAGTAGTTTGTCCTTTAAAGAAAAAAAGGCGGGGGGGGGGGGGGGGACTACTGCATACAAGTTAATGATATTCAAGCACAGTATTGAATTGTAATAAAAGATGAATGAGAGAAAGTGTGTGTCATTGTGAGGGATGGAAAAGGTTACAGAAAGCTGAGGCCAAGAAAGGATTTATCATGGATGTTGCTGCAGGCATTGTGTTGAAAAATCTGCAGACTTATTTGCAAGTGTATTTTATGGGAAAATAGAGCAGTCTACTGAGGAAAGAATTTCTAAAGATTATCTTTTATACGAGATTAAGATAAAACTTAAGAAATATGTGAGAGAAATCTCAACTGATTCTTAAGGGGGTGGAACTTCAGATTCATCAGTGGGCCCTGTCAATTCCATAGATGCAGGAAGAGGTCTTTGTTAAAGCGCCGTTGCTACTATAATTTTTCAAGGTAGGTAAGAAAGGGTGCACATCAAGAATGAAGTGGACTTAATTAGCACACCCGCTTGCAAAGACTAATCCATTAGACAGTCTTGCCAACAAATCCTTCCACTTTTCTTTAGAATTCAGATTTTATTTAACACTCACAGCAGTTCTGCTGGGGTATATAACCATATTTCTGTCTTTCTCCTAAAAGAATCCAGTGTGACTAATGCTTTTATAGAGAAAAAAATCTGATAGCAGTTGACTAAATCATCTGAGGTAGAAAGTGGGAAGATAACAAGACCAGACATATTTAAAAATTCCTTCTATTGACTAAGGTTTAACTTCTTGCACTTTTTTGTAACCTGCTTCACCAATAATAAAAAGCAAAATTAACCGAGTTTCACTTTATCTTCCCTTCCATAGCGTCTACCTTCATGCAGAAGTGGTAAGCAATAAAATGATCTGAAGGAGACAGAATGAGAAGAACCGGGAGATAGATCAACCCAACCAGCTCCCTATTCCTCCGTGAGTGATAATATTCACCTCAGAGTCTGTTTTCCTCTGTGATAGAAAGAGTAATTGTGATTTCATCAAGTTGCAGTTCACTCAGTCATTACTGAAAGAAAACCTTGAGACTGCATGAGTTTTTGTTTGGTTGTGGTATCGTTCCTTGTTTTGTTTGTAGGGGGAAGCTGGTGTCTCACTGTCTTGTTTCAAATGTAAATCTAGAACTCAGTAAAAAGAAAAATATTAAAATTCCTGTCAGTAATAAGTATCTAGTACCCTAAAAATATTTATACACTTTGATCTAGTAATTCTACTTCTGTGAATCCCTCCACAGAAAATGATCTAAAATGCAAAAAGACTTAAGCTCAAATATTTTATATGCGGACTAGTTCCAATACCAAAGAAAGAAATGAGTCTTTTAGTTACCTACTCAATAGCCAAATTTCTCTTCTTATCCCCTTGATAGTTTGTTTAGGTGGCAGTGGCCCAACCCAGGAGTAACTCATGGCAGTGATTAGTCCAAGAACGAGCATGAGATCCAGTTCCGGTGGAGGAGATGTAAGGGAAAGGCTCTTCAGAGGGATTCCCAAAGGAGAACTACTAAGTCAAAGGATATTAATATTTTTAAGGCTCTTAATGTTTGGCAAAGTTTTCCTCTCTTCTCCCCCCAACAAAAAGCACACTTTTAAAAAATCCCTTTTCTACCTTCCCTCTTGCTTCCTGCTTGATTCAACATATAGAGACATGAAGTTTGGAACGGTGGCAGCCACCTTGAAGCTATTATGGAAAGTCCTAATGAATCACAGAGATATCAGTCTGTCACTGTGATCAACCCTGGAACCATCTACTTTCAGGCATTTCAAAAGCATTCTATGGGAGCTACATCTGTGTAATAAAATATTATAGTTTTTCAAAATGATGCTTATAAAGTTTTTTGACATCATGGGAAAGCTTATGATATAACATTAAGTAAAAGAACTGCAGATTACAAATCTGAGCTTAGAATACAGTATCAGCCATGTACAAACATGCATAGAAAAAGCTGGAAATGAACAACACAAAATGTTTGGAGTATTTGCCTCTAGATCATGGAATCTTAAGCCACTTGTCTCTCTGCTTCTTAGTGTTTTTCACTATTTTCCAAATTTTATGCAATCAGTATATATTTCTTTTACTATCGGAAGACAAAAGGTCAAACAGAAAAGACTCCTGTGAATTCAGAGAGTTAAACTGAGAAATTATATACCAACTCAAAATAATACATAGGGCAAATATGGCCAAGTATCATTTTCTAGCCTAAGGGACACGAATTCTGATGACCTCTAAGGCCCTCACTTATCTTTGTAGCCAGAGGTGGGGGAAAACTGTTGTATTAAATGCAATCTCTGATAACTAGAAACAATCACAACTTTTTCTTTTAGAAAAATAAAACTGATTTTATTATTTTTACAAAAGTAACTCTTGCTCATTGTAAAAAGAAAAAAAGAAAAAGAAAATACTTGACAAAAATAAAATATATTTAGAAGTAAAAGCTCCCCACCACACCAGTCCTTGGAAGTAACCACCATTAACAGATCAGTGTGCATTTTCTCAAACGTTCCGCTGGGCATATACAAACTTTTTAAAACAAATATGAACTCTTACTGTGTGCGCTCTTACAAAAGTTGCATTTTTTTCTCCTTGGCATTATATTCTGGACTTTTTTTTTATGTCTATATGTAAGATGACCTCAGTCTTTGTAATGGCAGCATGGCATTCTATTGAATGGGAGTACCATAAGTTGTTTAATGGACATTGTGGTTGTTTAGAATTTTTCTCTAACCTGAGGTTTGAAGGGACTATCAATAATACTCTTCATTTTCCTATTGAATTTCAGAATAATTGAGAGATAAAGACAGGATTCAGATATAGAGATCAAATATCACTTTCATTACTGATTAAGTGGATTCTGGAGAACATGGCTTAGGTGTGAGAGTCAAATGAGTCTGCTACTAAGATCCCCACCACCAGCAGCATTTAACTTAACCCCAGCACGGCAGGTTGCCCCACAGGGCCAGAGCTCACCTCATGACCAAGAGCAGGTGAGAGCACAAGCCCCCGAAGGCAGGCGCATCCAAGCGAAGGAAAAGGGAGGCCGTAGCCAAGCAGAAAACGCTCAGCTCTGTCCCAAACACACAGGTAAGAGCAGCCCGTCCTCCCCAGGGTTGATGCAAGTGAGGAGATGGGGCAAAGGGCCAGGAACCTTAGTCTGAGAGAGTCCCCTCCACCTGGAACATGAAGCCAGGAGAAAGGATGCCTCTGCCCTCGCTATCCCAAACTATGGCAATTACAATGAATATCTTTGTACAAATAAGTTTTCACTATTATTTGAGTACTGCTGTAAAAAAAATTCCTAGATCGCCAAATCAAATAATAGGTCTATTTAAAATCAAGAAAGGAATTCCAAAATACCCTCCAAAAGGTAGTATCAATTTGCACTCCTACTAACAGAATATGAGTGTTTATTTTGCCCCTCCTAGCCAACTATCCTCAATATGTTTAATCTTATTATACAACAGATTGTTACGATTTACATGCCTTTGTCTACCGACAAAGTTGAGAGCGTTTTCATAAATTTACTGGGCATTTATATTTATATTTCTTCTTCTGTGGTTGCCTACTCAGGAACAGGTAATTTTTTTGTTTTGTTTTGTTTTTTGTTTTTTTACCCTCTATGTGGCTTTTATTGTAACTAATTTTGGACCCAGAGAGGGAACAAATTTAAATTGAAAAGACAATTAAATCTTCAAGCATCATTATCTTTCCAAGAAGCATTTGGATTTTATTATTTTTTTATTGAGGTAATATTGATTTATTATATTATATAAATTTCAGGCACACAGCATTATACTTCACCTTCTGTAGAGACCACATCGTGTTCACCAACAAAGTCTCGTTGCCATCCAATGCACTTGTTTTTTCAGCAGTGATGTTCCATCGGTTTGCACCTCCCACTTCTCTTGCCCAGTCCTCTTGCAAACAACTGTACACACTTATGAGATGTTCAGATGGGGTTAGAGGTGGCACCTCTGGGAATGAATTCAGGTTTTCCTGGAAATATAAGCCAAGCAAACCTATTCTTTTGGCTTCTATAAAACCATGTTCTAGTAAAATTATTTAAACAGTCTGGACACAACTACAATATTAAAAGCCAAAATATTACTAGGAGTCAAGAGGTCATATTTGAGGCCTAGCTCTGCCATTTAATAATCTGAGTTACTTGGGGCAATCCACTAAATCTCTCCGAGTTCTAGTGGCTTCTTCTATCAGATAGCAGTAGAATGAGATGAACTAGGTCAGTAGTTTTCAAGATTTCTTTTTAGTAGTAGAACTCTCATATGAGTACAAAATGTACAAGAGAAAAGGGGCTGACCCAGTGGCACAGCAGTTAAAGCTCTTACATTCCGCTTTGGTGGCCCGGGGTTTGCCGGTTTGGATCCCAGGCACAGACCTACGTACCACTTGTCAAGCCATGCTGTGGCGGGCATCCCGCACATAAAGTAGAGTAAGATGGGCACAGATGTTAGCTCAGGGCCAGTCTTCCTCAGCAAAAAGAGGAGGATTGGTGGCAGATGTTAGCTCAGGGCTAATCTTCCTCAAAAAAAAAAAAAGTACAAGAGAAAAAGTCAGAGTGACTCTGTTTGAAGCCAGGATAGGAGACCTCCAAACCTCAGCAACATGGCCTCCAGCTTGTCCCCTGCAGTGGCCCCTGAGATACTCCCCATGGAATTCTTAGAACCCCATCAGACCCAGCTTGAACACCACTGAGCTCAGAAGGACTATAAAGTACCTCCCAGTGCTAATCTAGACAGAGTCAGGATTTAAATGAATGGAGATTCTGAATCACTCTAGTATATAAGCAAGTGCTTCTATATTTTCTAAGAGCCTATTTAATTTTGGTGTGTGTCTAAACTTGAAGATGTTAGTAAAAACTGACACAAATAGCATTAGTGTCTGCAACAGGATGACTCTGTTAGAATGGACTCTAGGAACCCTTGAACCCCTAACACACTTAGAGTTGGGAGAATATCTGAGATCACTTTTTTATAAGATCACCTTGTGGAGACCATAGGACCAAGCCTCGCCTGTAGGTAAGGGTGATTTTTCCTCTTGATGGGATTGGTCATTTATATTGTTGATTGTCTTGAGAAGACATCAACCCAAGAGCAGAAAATAAGGACTTTGGGAAGCAGCCTTAAATCAGGCGAGGAAAAGTATCCCCAGGACTGGCTACATAACTTGCGGAGCTCAGGCCAAAATGAAAATGCAGGGCCCCTTATTCAACAATTATTAAGAATTTCAAGATGGCAAAAGCAGAACATGAAACCAAGTGTGAGGTGATTCTGAGGGTGAGACCTTATGTAAGCGCACAGGTGGCTCTCGCGCCCATGAAGCTGGGCTGGGTATCACCTCCCTTGGGTCTAAGGTGAATCTGGCCCAGACTCTGAGGGATAGGAAAGCCTGAGGCATGTCTGGTATGGGCATGAATGAAGGGAAGTTAAGTTGACCCCAGCCTCAGAAGGGATCGGGAGCAAGAGAGCGAACTGTAGGAAACCTGGTCCTGGCCTATTAAGGAGGTGAGTAAATTATTCTCTGTATGTCACCATCTTTTCACTATCCAGGAACCTTCGGTGAATCGCCTTACAACAGACCCTTCTTATGCTTTGGACTTTTGGAAAAGAGCTTCACGGAACAGCCAAAGGAAGACCCCAGCTTCCTCTCCAGGGGCCTCATGGTGGGTCACAGAAGGGGACAGTTGTGCCTCGCAGGAGAGGGTGACCACCGGCAAATAACCACAGAACAAACATGCTAAGGGCCGTGAGAGATCTCCATCAAGTGCTGTGCAAACGCTGACGCGAGAGCGGTGGTTTCCTCCCGGGAAGCAGTCCGGGAAAATTTATCCGCAGAGAGGAGGTGACATTGGAAGGACCCTTGAAGAAGGCATGGGCGGCAGCCGGTGGGGAGCATCACGAGATGAGGGACGAGTAAATTGTCATAGACAAACATGCTCTGCTGTGGCCTTGGCTTTAGGTATTTCAAAACTACCCACAGAAGTTTGCCCGGTCCTGACTTTGATGTGAGATTGTCTTTGTTCTGATTTTGGGGAAATTACTTATTCACTAACTGATGGTGTATTAGTGGAACAGTGTGTTTTTAGAGAACTTGTGAAGATATTTTTCAGAATTTATGTCAGATACCCACTAGGCCCCAAGAATCACCTATGTAGGCTAACGGCAAATGGCTTCACCCTCAGTGGGCCTGAACGATTCAGTTGACACTATTTTTGTTGAATTTCCCAAATTCCACCGAAGTTTTAAGTAAATACATGTGTGTGTTTGTGTATGCCTGTGTGTGTGTTTATATACATCTTCAACGAATAAACACTATAGGCAATTAAAACACACAAAGCATCACAGCATAGCAACACCTGTACTCCTAACGTCAGCTATAACTTTGTGTTTTGTTCCTGAGTCCATCTCAGCTGTCTCTGTTTTCACCCATACAAACCCAGACAAGTAACATTTCTATTAGAGTTGCCCCCAAAAGAATACACACACGCTAAAAATTAAGTGAGCAACGCAGGCTTGGCTAACACTTTGTGGGGGAAGGTGGAAAAGGAAGGTTACCTCACTCACCCCAAACAAACAACACAGCACTTTCTCTTCCCAAGGTCTTTGCTGGGCTCCAGCCAGCTCTCCGGGCTTCCCTCACTCCCTTCCACACATGGCCCAGTTTCCTGGCTCCTCTCAGCCCCTGCCCCACCCCCAGCTCTCAATTCCTTACCCTTTTATTATGCTGAGCAACTCCATTCTGTCCCATCTCTTATTCCAAATTAACACGTCCAGACTCGCAACAGGATCCATGTTTCTTAGAAGTTAGATTAATGACCACGGGCAGGCCCATCTCCATCTCCCTGTCTTGGGCCTCTGCCTAAAATGCTTCCGCACCGTCTCTGCCTAACAAAATCTCACCTATCTGCCAGTTACATATGTTTTTTCTTATTTGACTTTGTCTATTTTTTATCCTTATTTGTCTGCAATGAATATGTATTGCTTATGTTACTTTTAAAGATTTTTAATTTTTAAAAAATATTTAGCCCAATTTTCAAAACACTGTTTAAATTTTCCTTCCACCATAATTATCTCAGATGGGAGAAATGTTAATAATAATAGCTAACATTTGTTACACGCTTACAATGAGCCCATCTCTGTGTTACGTGTTTATATATAAATATATTGTCTCATTTACCCTTCACAGCTACCCAGTAAGATGTTCCCAACCTACAGATTAGAAAACCGACGCTCTGAGAGGTGATGTTATGAAACTTACACAGTTCTCACTGCTGGCAGGTGTCAGAGCTGGGGTGTGAACCCAGCTGATCCCCCAGTCTCTGCCCTTAACAGCCACTTGCCTTGAGCTGATCCAGAAGGCAAGAGCCAAGGGCTGCCTCATATTGTAGATCATTGTATATTTGTCATTTCTCCTTCTACATTATAACTTCCTTGAAAACATTTTGGTGTTTTTCAGAGCGTCTAGCAAAATTCTGCACATAATAAACATATTTACTTTTCCAGATAAGAAAAGGAAGGCCCAGAGAGATTAAGCAACTTGCCAAAGTCACACAGCCATTCTGTGACAGAGCTGGGATTGGACATCAGTGAGTCCTGATTAGGCCCTAGTAACTTTCCACCACACACGCTGTCAGGGTGTGACATGTATTTATGGAATGAATTTATTTCTGGGGTTCTCTTTAGCTGAGCCCCGTTAAGCCATATGACTCGGTCATAATTACAAATCAGTGTGAATATTAATAATTATCGGAAATCTAAATTACGATTTGATAACTCCGTTTTTTCAGGTAGGTTAGGTTGGCTAGATAAGAATTAATGCTTAATACAATAGAGTTCTCTGCCAATGTTCATTTTATTAACGCAAAATAATTTTAAAACATTGCAAAAATAATGTCTGCATTAGTGGAAACAGGTGTTACAAGAAAGATTTGCTTAATTAAATTGAGTATCAGATGTTTATTAGAACACACATGAGCACACATGTTTAATCAAAGAATACCTAAATTAAAGTACTTTATATGTGTACATAGTTTATGACTGATATTGTTGAAAAGTTATATTTTTAAAATTTATCCACACTCAGAAAAAAAACTACTGAATGGTATAAATCTGTTTGCCACAGAAACTAAGGCTTAACTTCCTTTACCAGAAGCAGCTGGAAACCCTGACCCTGGCCTGGGAGCCCCCACCCAAACCTTGGACATCGACAAGCCAAGTTACCAGAATCATGTAGAATGTCCACTTGGGGCAAATATGTGCGTGAATAGAAAGAAAACTTTTTGATGTTTAAAAGAATTACACAAGTAACACATCTTCAGTATTTTGAAAACTCAGTGAAGAAAGAAAAACAAAATTAGCCACAATCCCATCACCAAGTAATAATCATCATAAACACATTTATGTATCTCCTTCCAGACTTTTCTCTATGTATATAGAATGTATATTTTTTCACAAAAGTGAGATTAGACTTTACACACTGTTCAATAAACTTCCTGTTTTGCTTAACAATTGTTAACACCTTTATATAATGGTAAGTTTACAAATGCATTACTGTTCAATGTCCACGTGGTATACCATTGTAGATTCGCACTATTATTGGAAATAGGTGCAGACGCATGACTATAAGACATAGGCATCAGATGGTCTCTCTGGAGGCTCTGGGCTGAGATTTTGGGGCGAGACATTGTAACACATGCTCTTGTTGCCCCACTTTGTTTGGGTCCGCTTCTCTGTTCTCCTGCAGCTGCAGTGGACAGTTCTCTATAACAACTCAGAGGGTCCCCGTTGGGATTGAAGCCAAGTTACCCACAGCTGACTACATTCCTGACACTTGAGAGGAGTCATAGGTTCAGTCCATTAACAGAATGCATTCCTGTTACTAATCTCTCCCACATGGAGAACAGATGGTACCACAAACGTTACCCACCCCGTGAAGGCACCTGTAAATTCAGTCAGCATCCACCTTAGATAGCAAGGGGTCCGTCTCTTTCTGGTCTCCACCTCTCTTCTCCTCCCACTTGGATCCCCTCAGGCTTTCCCACCTCTCTATTCTGCCCCCAGGGCCCCATCTCCAACTTGGTGAAGATTAAAGCTATGAATGGAGCTCCTGACTCCATCCAGGGAAGGAGCATCAGGTCCTAAGGAAGCTTTAGATCTTTTATAACAATCATTGGATGTTACTCAGAGTAGAAAATCTACAAAGGAAACAGACCTTTCTCACGATACCATTGGCCATATCCCCAGCCCTGCAATTCCCATCCTTCAGTTCCAGTCCTCGTCTTACTCGTTCACTAAGTCTTCTGCTATTAACTTAATGTTTCTCACTTCTTAAAACTTTAAGAAATGAGGCTGCATATGCAATAAGATCCACAAAATCATGGGTTATGCTGGTTATATTTTTCCAAATAATTATTATAACAAACACACCACTATTAAAATAAGAACTGTTCATCCATGTGCCCCCTGAAATCATCCTGGTGGTACACCTGCCACAACTTGAAAAACACTATTGAGCAAATAAAAACCACAGATGCAAAATTTTCAGGCTCTGTTGTTTACTAAAGTCTGCAGGCAGGAGGAAGAAAGCAACACTCACAGCAGTGTTTCAACACCCCACTCTCCTTAGTAGCTTGAAATAACATTCTTTTATACATCTTTATGGGGAACAAATATGCAGAACTAGCTTAGTGGCTTGAATAAGCCATATAAGGGGTCTTTTCCAAGAACTGTTTTTCTTTGTAGTCAAAGGTCTCTTGGATTCAGAGGACCTGTGGAGAGAGGTCTCTCACGACCAAGGGGATCAGGTACGTCTAGTTGACGTGGGGAAGCGGAGTCTTCCTCAGCTCACAGCTTTACTTGTCACTGCATTATTATTCCAGCAAAATCTCTGTATTCTCCCCTCCTTTGTCCTGCCAAAGATCTTGTCCCTACCAGGAGAAGGGAAGGAGGTAGGACAAGAAAGAAAAGGAAAGGGATAAGGAAATCCCATGCTGCCACATATGAATTGCCTGGTCTCAGTCAGTCCCCATGACTTATTGCTTCTTGGTTTGCAGAACAGAAAATGCTACCAACACACAGAATCCTGGCCATACTGTGATATTGAAACAGAGTTCAGACGAAGCCCAATGGCAGCCTTTGAAAGAAGGGACCCGACTCCTCTCTGATGACTGACAGACATTGCATCGAAAGCAAATGACTGATCTAGGGAGGAATGACCTCCCAGGATGCTCCATCAAATTAGTAAGACAACGTGCTGCCACTCAGTGCCTCAGCCTCCAACTTCCAGAGGCACCATTGCTCTGCCATGTCTAGCAATCAGGTGTCTCATGTATTTCAAAAGAATTGGCTAGACAGAAAACAAAGTGAATTTTTTTTATCTATTAAGCATGTAACGTCACCTAAAATTTGTGATTTTTTATGATTAGAAATGTAGTAGATAATGTAGGGATTTAAATTTTTTTTGACTTTTTTTTTGAGGAAGATTAGCCCTGAGCTAACATCTGTCGCCAATCCTCCTCTTTTTGCTGAAGAAGACTGACCCTGAGCTAACATCCGTGCCCATCTTCCTCTACTTTATATGTGGAACGCCTCCCACAGCATGGCTTGACAAACTACGCAGAGGTCCGCATCCAGGATCCTAAGCAGCAAACCCTGGACCGCCAAAGTGGAACATGCAAACTTAATCGTTGCACCACCAGGCTGGCCCCCAAATTTAAATTTTTCATTTTTAGATTTTTTAAATTTGAAAGGTATAAAGGACAAGAAAAAAAATAATACCCAAAGCTAATATTATGGCTACTATTTTAATATTCTCTCCAGTTTCTTTCTGTGCACTTTCACACCCTTAAAAGCATACCATATATTCAATGTTTATAAATATTTTAGTAGAAATATTTAATATTCCTTGTTATAATAGTATGATATGTTCATCAGAGAGAACATAAGAAATAAAGATGAAAAATAAAAATAGGGGCCAGCCCCACAGCCTAGTAGTTAAGTTTAACACACTCTGCTTCGACAGCCTGGGTTCACGGTTTCAGATCCCGGACACGGACCTGCACCATTAATCAGCCATGCTGTGATGGGGACCCACATGTAAAGTGGAGGAAGATTGGCACAGTCGTTAGCTCACAGCTAATCTTCCTCAAGCAGAAAAGAGGAAGATTGGCAACAGATGTTATCTCAGGGCCAATCTTCCTCAGCAAAAAATAAATTAAAAAAATAAAAATAACCATTCCTGATCCCACCACCCCAAGACAACAATCGTTTGTATCTTTATTATTTTAAGCACAGCTTTTTTATCCTGACTCATTTACTTAACTTTCTATTCAAGCATTAAAAATTTTTTGCAAACATCATTTGGTTGAGGGGAGGTCATAATTAACATTTTTTTAAGTTAGGCTTATTGAAGTAGAATTTATATATAGCAAAATTCACTATTTTTAGGTGTGCCATGTGATGAGCTTTGACAGACAGACACAGTCAAGTAACCACCACCAAAATCAAGACATGTTTCATCAATATTTCCATCACTCCAGAAAGTTCCTTCATGCCCTTTATCTAAAGGTAAGGATCATTTTTTTTTTTTTTTGAGGAAGATTAGCCCTGAGCTAACATCTGCTGCCAATCCTCCTCTTTTTACTGAGGAAGCCTGGCCCTGAGCTAACATCTGTGCCCATATTCCTCTACTTTATATGTGGGATGCCTACCACAGCATGGCTTGCCACGTGGGGGCATGTCCACACCCAGCATCCGAACTGGCGAACCCTGGGCCGTCAAGAAGTGAACGTGAGCACTTAACCACTGCGCTACCGGGCCGGCCCCAAGGTAAAGATCCTTTTTAACAGCTGCAAAATATTCTGTTTTGCATCTATACCACAATTCACTGTTGTTCCTAGTTTTTAGTTATGAACAATCATGCAATTAGCATCATTGTGAATAACCTTTATTTACATTTTAGATTATTTCTTTAGGACAATCCCCAGAAGTAGGATCACTGGGTCAAAGGTTTTTTAATGTAAGGCTCTTAATATGTACTTCCTATATGCTTTCCAAAACGGTGTTACCACTTTACACTTCTACCACCAGGATATGAAGGACCTGCTTCACACCTACCACGCCAGTATAGAATATCCTCATTCTGCCACTGGGAAAAATATGTGAAAATGGTACTACATGCATTAAATTTGGTTGTTTTTAACTTATCAGTGAAGTTGAACATTTTTAAAGGTTTATTAGCCATTTGTAGATCTTTGGTGAATTAACTTTATCCTTGATTATAGTCTTAATTTCTAATTGCTGGCTGTTAAGAGTTTCATATGCTCAGGTTATTAACCCTTTGTCATTCAATTATTGTAAATATTTTCTCTAAAAAATAAGTTCTCTTATATGTCTTCAAGTTTTAAATATATTTTAAAATTATAGTTTTTATTTTATAAGATCAATTACATTGATCTTTTCCTTTGTGATCAAGAAATTAAATCTAATTCCTGCATTCCCTGTATAATGCTGTGACCATGCAGAAGTTATAGGACAGGCTTTTTCAATTGTATTTAATTTTGTTATTTTCCATAATGGAGATTTGTCAAATATTTTTCGATGTATGACTTAATTTGTACATCTTTATAAGTCTTTTTGAAGTAAATTAACAAATTGGAACAAAATTTTTCTGTCAGATTTTGTATTCAGTTGTATTTTTTTTAATAGAATTTGCATTAAGAGACTAAAAACACAAGCCACAGCCTGGGAGAAATATTCGCAAAACTCATATTGATAAATGACTTGTATCCAAAATATATAAAAAACTGTGAAACTGAGGAATAGGGGCCGGGCCAGTGGTATAGTGGTTAAGTTTGCGTGCTCCACTTTGGCAGCCCAGGGTCTGCAGGTTCAGATCCCAGATGCAGACCTACACAGCACTCATCAAGCCACACTGTGGCGGCATCCCACATACAAAGTAGAGGAAGATTGGCATGGATGTTAGCTCAGGGACCATCTTCCTCAAGGAAAAAGAAGAAGATTGGCAACAGATGCTAGCTCAGGGCTGATCTTCCCCACAAAAAAAGAAAAAAAAACCCAAGGAATAAGAAAACAAACCACTCAATTTAAAAGTGGGCTAAAGATCTGAAGAGATACTTCACGAAAGAAGACATAGAGATGGCAAATAAACATATGAAAAGATGCTCAACATCATATTTCATTAGGGAATTACAAATTAAAACAAGATGTCACTACAGACCTGTTAGAATGGCTAAATCCAAACACTGACAACATCAAATGTTGACAAGGATGTGGAGCAAGAGGAACTCTCATTCATTGCCGGTGGAAATGTAAAATGGGGCAGCCATTCTGGAAGATGGTTTGGCAGTTTCTTACAAAGCAAACATAGTCTTACCATATGATCCAGCCATCTTCCTCCTGGGTATTTTCCCAAGTGAATTGAAAACTTATGTCTATAAAAACCTGCACATAAATGTTTATATCAGCTTTATTCAACATTCCCCAAAATTGGAAGCGACCAAGACGTCCTCAATAGATAAATGGATAGACAATCTGTAGTACACATAGTCAAGGGGATATTTTTCAGCAATAAATAGAAATGAATCATTAAGCCACAAAAAGACACAGAGGAACCTTAAATGCATATTGCTAAGTGAAAGAAGTCAGCCTGAAGAGGCTACATACTGTGTCATTCCAATACATAACATTCTGGAAAAGGCAAAACTTTAAAGACAGTGAAAGGATCAGTGGTTGCCAGGGGTTCAAGGGAAGGGGGTGAGGGGTAAATAGGTAGATCACAGGGGATTTTTAGGGCAGTGAAACTGTTCTGTATGATACTATAACGCAGGATATGTGACATTAAGCATTTGGCAAAGCCCATGGAATGTACGACACAAAGAGTGAACCCTAATGTAAATTATGGACTTTTAGTTAGTACTAATGTATCAACATTGGCTCGTCAATTGTAACAAATGTCCCACACCAACACAAGGCGCTACTTAAAGAGGAAACTCTTGTGGATATGGGGAAAATATGTGGAAACTCTCCATATTTTCTGTTCAATTTTCCTGTCAACCTAAAACTGCCCTAAGAAATAAAATATATTAATTACATATATAGAATTTCCATATATGCAAAGCAAAGATATATGTAAGTTAAGCTCTCCCTACAAAAAAGAATCACTCTCTGAAAGAGCTCAATAACATCAAATAGATGAATAAGAGAGAGTAAGGAAGTGAGAGAGAGAAAGAGAGAGAGGCATTTTATTCTATTAGATTAAAAAACACAAACAAAACCAGTAGGAACTAGGAGAAATGATGGGGGAAGAGATACAGAACAGGTTGGGCAAAGATCAGAGATGACAAAGGAGAGAAGCAGGTAGCAGAGGGGGAACATCAGTCAAGGGGCCCGAATCGGGGCAGGAAACGGATTTCTAAGGACTAGACGTCTCCTCACTTGATGACAATTTTCTGGCAAAAGGCTGGGAGCCCAGAGCCAGGGACTGCAGCAGGTAGAGGTGGCAGGCCAGAGCCCAGGGCTGAGGCAGTGGCGGCAGTCCATGGGCGCTGATGCACTTCTTGCGGAACTCAAGGATGATCTTGAAGGCTCCAGCAGCGGCGTAGGATATATCTCTAACTGGATCCCAGTATAGGGCTGGGCAATGGGCCACTGGGCAGACTCTCAGAACAGGGACCTTTGGGGGCCACCCTTGGAGGACTATTCTTCAAATGTGGCATCATCACTAAAAGTGATGAAGGTACATGAGCAGCGAGCAGTGGGGAAGATGGATCCAGTCTCAGCACAGAAGTCAACGCCGAGGCAGTGGGAGCAGGATGAAGTCCTCCACCAACGTCCTCTTCCTTGGTGCCCAGCTCCCCAGCAAGCAGCGCTGTCACTGAGTAACACGTGATTATGGGCCCTGGGCACTTCTGCTTCTCTTGAACCTGATTCTTTCTCGCAGCCTCGAGCTACTCACACGTCTCCAGTGAAGGTGAGTTGAGCTCCTCTGTTATCGTGGCCTCCCTGAGCAGTCCCTCCTGGGTCAATGGCCACTCACAGCAGGACCCCTTGGCCACCGTGACTGGCCCTGCCTCTCCAGTACCTGAAGGAACGTTTGTCGTGTATGCTCAGCTGTAGACTAACGTGTGACTTGGACTGTCAGAGCCATCCTCCTGTGGCAGTGGTCCTGAGAGCTGCCAGAGGGCAGGGACCTTTGAAGGCCTCAATCTCTTGGGAGGCCCCTTATAGGCTCTGGGGACCACTCGGCATTTCCTTCTTGGCTCTTCTGCTTCTCCGTGACTGGATGATCCCTTCATCGATGTCAAAGCCAAGGTCCTTGTCCTTGTCCTCTGTGTCTGACTGTGCCCTTGATGTTCCACACCTCCAGATTCCTCTGTGAAACACGCAGAAGTCGTCTGGTAGAACTCCTCCTCCTCCTCCGCCTCCAGGAGCCCAGAGAGCCAGTTCCTCAAAGTCATATCACCTACCCTACCGAGACTGTGCCACCGCCAGCGGCCCCTCCCCCTGCGTGGTTCTTAGCGCTCAGTCCTCCATACCACCACCTGTTGGTATAGACAGAGGGGCTTTGAAGCCAGCTTGATCTGGACTTCAATTCTCTTTCTCCACTTACTGTGTGAATTTGGAAAGTTATTTCAAATTCCTTAGCTTCAGTTTCCTTATGTATAAAGTAAAATTAAAACTACCTAAGAGAAATACCTTGAGTATAATAAAAATAATATGTGTGAAAGGCTTAGAATCCACTCTAAATGAAGGATGCGACTGATCAATTAACTACTATTAAGTATTAGTGGTAGTTAATACCATTTTTAGGAAAAACAACAATAATAAGCAAACCAGCCAATATTCTTGCATCTTGAAGAGTGGGACCAACGTGGGTTTGATTTCTGACTCTTCTTCCCCGTAGCTGATAGGTCTTTAGCTATGCGATATAACTTGAGAAAGAGGTTGAAGTTCAAATGAGATTCATTCATTCAATAAACAATAACCGGGCATCTCCTGTGTGCCTAGACACTGAGGACACAGCAGCGCACAAAGCAAAGTTCCAGTCCTGATAGAGATTAATTTATTGTGGAGGAAGCAGAGAACAAACAAATAGATACATACCAAACTGTCAGGTGGCGCTAAGCATTATCAAGAGAAAAAAAGCAGAGAAAAGAGGGGGTGTGTTATTTTTGATTTGGTGACATTTAAGCAGAGTCCTAAAGGAAATGAGGAAGGGAGTCACCCACATGTCTGGGGAGAGTTTACTAGACAGAGGAACAAGGCGGAGCAGGCCCAGGTGGGAGCAGCAGGTTTTGTCAAAGGACAAGTGGCTAAAGTAAAGTGATAGAGGAAGGGAAGTTAAAGGAGGTGAGACTGGAGAGACACCTGAGGCCACATCACTGAGGCCTGGGTAGGAACTTCGGGTTCTAAGGGTGTGGTTATGATCAATTTCCGTTTTAACTGGATCAGTGTTTAGTGAATATTCTAGAGGAGGCTGTGGCAGACAGCCTCTAAAATGGTTCCCACCAGTTCCTGCCCCCTCCCGTGTGTGCCTGTGATATTGTGATTTATAGTAAGAAATATATATATTTGGTCTTCGTCCAGTTCCCAGCACAGAGCTCCTAAAACCCTTGGAATTTCCTGAGCGATGTAAGTGATGAAGGTGTCTTTTGTTATTCATAACAAGCCCCTTTCAACCACACCTCAGTTTACGTTAACAAGGGTGACTTTGGGAAAATCCCTAGGTAACTTGAGGATGGAGATTGGTTCAGGGAAACCAATCTTGATTAGAGGGTTAGAACTTTCAGCCCCACACCCGACACCCTACTCCACACCTCCCCGCTCCAGGGAGAGGGGCTAGAGATTGAATTTAATTGTGAATGGCCTATGATTCGATCAATCTCGCCTACATAATGAAACCTCCATTAAAACCTAAAGGGACGGGCTCAGTGAACTTCTGGGTGCGTGAACATGTCGGGATGCAGGGAGAGTGGCACACCCAGAGAGAGCATGGAAGCTCTGTGCCCCTTCCCTCTTACCTTGCCCTCTGCATGTCTTCCTTCTGGCTGTTCCTGAGTTGTATCCTTTTATAATCAACCAGTAATCTAGGAAGCAAAGGTTTTCCTGAGTTCTGTGAGTCCCTCTAGCAAATTAATCCTACTGCAGGAGGGCGTGGTGGAAACCTCTGGTTAACGGCTGGTCTGTCAGAGCAGAGGTAACAACCTGGATTTGTAATTGACATGGGTGGGAGGAGGACAAGGGGGTTGTCTTGTGGGACCGAGCCCTTAACTTATGGGATCCAACGCTATCTCCAGGTAGATGGTGTCAGAACTGAGTTAAATTGTAGGACATCCAACTGGTGTCACAGAATTGCTTGATGTGTGGAAAACTTGTGTCAGAAGGGTTGTGGGTGTGGTAGTATTGTGAGAGTAAAGGAGAAACACACAAGAGAAGTGAGCTTTTCCTTACAATGCCCTGGTGTGATCCCCTCCCCTTGAGTGTGGGCTGGACCTAGTGACTTGCTTCTGACCATTAGAATATGGCAAAAATAATACTATGTCACTTCCAAGATGAGGTTACAAAAAGACCGTGACTTTCTTCTACTCACTCTCTTTCAGAGGCCTCGCCTAGGGGAAGCCAGCTGCCACGTTGGGAGTGGTCCAATGGAGAGGCCCACATGACAAGGACTGACATCTCCAGCCAACAGCCAGTGAGGACCTGAGGCTTCTAACAGCCATGTGAGTGAGCTCCGAAGCTGATCCTCCTTCAGCAGAGTTTTGAGATGACGACAGCTCAGCCAAGCCCTTGATTGCAGCCTCATGAGAGACCCTGAGTCAGAGAGACCCTGCTAAGTTGTGCCTGGATTCCTGGCCCCCAGAAACTGTGAGATAGTGTTTGTTGTTTTAAGTGTCTAAGTTTTGGGGTAATTTGTCAGGCAGCAATAGATAACCAATCCAGAGGGCAAGTTTGAAACCCAGAAGACTAGGTTTTACAGGATGCTGAAGTGGTCCACCCAGCCTAGTGATAATAGTGGTTTGGACTAGCATGGAGCAGTGGCAGTGGGGAGAGATGTTCAATCGAAGACAACTTTTGTGAAGTTCCTGACACTTAACAGACACTAAACAAACATTCATACCATTTCTATTCCTTAGTCAGAATTAGTCTAAGCAAGGACTAGAATTTCTGGAGGAGCATGAATTCATTTGACCCTGTTTAGGAGATGCCATGATATAGTAACAGGTCACATGGCAGAGACCAAATGACTCAAAAATACCTATATGCTTGTTACGGGTTGAATTGTGTCCCCTCAAGAAAGATAGACACAATTCAACCCACAGTACCTCACAATGTGACCTTATGTGGAAATAGGGTCCTTGCAGACGTAACTAGTTAAGATGAGATCATATTGGAGTAGGGTGTGCCCTTAATCGAATATGGTTGGTGTCCTTATAAGAAGAAAGCCACATGGAGACAGCAACACAGCAAGAATGCCATGAGAAGATGGAGGCAGAGACTGAAGTTATGCTGCCGCAAGCCAGGGAACACCGAGGATGAATAGCCACCACCAGAAGCTAGGCAGGGGCAAGGAAGGATCTCCTTCACAGGCTTTAGATGGAGCATGGCCCTGCCAATGCCTTGATTGTGAACTTCTAGCCTCCTGAAGTGAGAGAATAAATTTCTGCTGTTTAAAGCCACTGGGTACGTGGTACTTTGTTATAGAGGCCCTTAGAAACGAATACAATACCTATAAATGGACTTCCTTCTCCACCCACTGCCTCACTAGGTTGAAAGATACTAGAGTCAACCATGCAATCTCATCCTTTAGCGCCAACACAGCCCTATATCCATAAAGATGGTTAGGGAACACTCGGTGGCAATGACAATGGTGATTTACTTTTCTTTTGTTGTTTCCAATACACAAAAGATGAATCTGTACTGAATACACTAGAAAGCTTTCCAATTAATGCTAATGGGTGACCAGCCTCTGGTTCACTCCATGGGAAATGAGGCCACTAAGAGGAAGTTATCAGTAGGGGATTTATAGTTTAGTAGCATGTTTAATTATGATACAACCACAACTGTCTCTGGCATAGGAATTTAGCATGCAAGATTTACAGCTCTTAGCACAATTTTTGCCTTTGTTGTCTCAAAGAGCCTTGTTTCCGATGTTTTATTAGGCTATCAACCTCTGTTCTATTGTGTCAGGCTGCCCCCTACTGCTTTGGTCTCATAATTTCATCCTGGCTGCTACTGTTTTGCGTTGGTTTTCAGAATATATCTTTTTTGCCAGGGCCCATAAACCCGCCCACTCTCATGCCCCAAAGGACACCGAGAACATTGGGTCAGTTGGGGGGGTCTTATTTTTTTCTTTTAATAAAATCACTGAACAGCCACGTCATATACGTGTGTGTGTGTTTGCTTCAAAACACATCATCTGACTGGCTTAAGCTTGCAGAAGAAATTAAGTTTCCAGAATAAGAGCAGATCAGATCCTTTTCTTTCTTATTTCTTGAGGGCGGCAAACATCTTCAAGAGGTATCCTCTCTTTTCACGATATGACAACAGGGAAATTTTTCTTTTAAGAGAAGCTGATGAAATTTTAACTAATCCAACCAGCCAGAGGAAAGCAATATTACAAAAGGGGCCTCAAAGGAAGGGCGGGATTTCTTCTCCGCTTCAAAGGTGTTGATGTGCAGGGCTGTGAAAAGCGGCCTGCAGAGGAGGTTGGAGCCACACACGCCCCCGCGGCCGCCCCCGGGGGGCTGTGCGGGGCATCCCAAGCCAGTCTCCCCTCTGCTGGCCCTGCTTGGCTGTCCACTGCTTGCTCGGCGTGTGGATGGGGCCAGCCCTCAGCCGGGAAGAAAGTGACAGAGTCAGGGAAAGGGGGGCGGAATATTTTAACAAGGAAAGAAGAGGGAAGCTGGAAATGAGTGTTTGAGCTTTAAAACACAAATGTATTCTCAAGATATTCAGGGGGCCCTCCTAAAGCAAAAGATAATAACCTAGAACAAACTCCCCTAACTCTGTACTGGTGGTTTAAAAAAAATTTGAAATGACCTCATTGCAAGGCAGCTTCCCCAGTTCCTGAGCCTTCCTTTCTCTTGCCCAAGCCGCATCACTCCAGTTAGCCGCAGCCCGTGTGGCTCTCCCTCGAGGCCTTCCCCTGGGTGACTAGCTAATCTGAGCCTTGGACCTATGCTTCTCTGCAGCCACATGCAGCCTCCTGCCACCAGCCTGCGGCATCTGGGCACACACAGCCGTCCTGCAACTCGCTCTCAGCAGAGTCTGGTTTCCTGTGACCCTCGTCACTACGGGGGCTTCGTTTAGAGCCCTGAGCCACATGCACACACCTTTATTCTCTCTGCAACTGCCTTGTGTCCAGGCCTATCTGGGCTAGAAGACCCTGGAGGGCAGCAGGGGTGGGTCATCCTTGTTCTCTGCCTGCACTGTCAGGCACTCCGTGGCCTGAGCTGGGGTCCGCGCTCTCTTACAAAAGAGAGCCAGGATGGAGGTGGGGTGGGGACTGGCACTGGCGATCATTTATCCTTATTGCAGAGTGCCAGACAAACCCAAACCTAATCCATAAAAGATGGTTTCATCTTCCATGGTCCGAGAGAATAGCGCAGCTGCTCTCTTTGGCTCTCCTCCATTTCTCACTCTCATTCATAAAATCTTCGGAGAAGGCCACGTGCGGCTTCGTCGCAGAGGGGATCACGATGTGCTCCAATCCAGAATGAACCTGGATGTAGACGCAGAGGGCTAGAGGGGCCCTGAGCAGTCTGTCTGTCCTCTCTGCTCTAACCTCCCTCCCTAACCATCCTCCACCATGAATCAGTAAATCACACGCTGAGCCTCTCTAGAGAGCCAACACCAGGCCAGAGCTGGGGGATCACAAAAGCCTACTGAACCTCGGGCACTCACAGATCCACATTCACAGCAGTCCAAGAGACTCACCGCCTGTGGCAATGTGTCTTTTGCTGAGGCCCAGTGTTCGGGAGAGAGTCACTTAGTAAGTGAGCCTACTTGGCCTACTTAGCTGTCCTGAAAACACAATGGTATTATTATTTTGTTAATTTACCATATGCCAGGTACTGCACTAATTACTTGCTATACCTTATCTCATTTAACCGTGATTATAGCAACTTTATCCCCATTTTATAGATGAGAAAACTGAGATTCAGAGAAGTTAGGAAATTTGTTCAAGATCATATAACTAGTCAGCGTGATTGAGCAAGACCACAGAGCTAGTGTGTGTGATTGAGGTCACCGTTAGCATGATTGGGGAGCTCACAGGCCAGCTGATTGACCCCAGGCCTATCTCACTCTGAAATTCAATTAATCATCTCAATTCTGCCTCCAAGGTCCTTCTCTCCTTATTATGGGCATGCAACAATGATCAGGAAGCCATCAGAATTTTGTTATCATGTGAAAAATGGCTCTGGCCGCTGGAGACACCTTCAGTGAACACTGAAAAGGCTATTTGTATGTGGTGTGAGAAACACAAAGATTACACTTGGTTCTGGATAGAAATATAAATCTGGCAAAGGCCAGGAGCCGAAATTAAAACAACTCTACTTTTGTGAATTTGAGAATTGTGAGAGATCTGGGGTGTCAAGGATTTTATACACACAGAGAGAAACCGAGGACATCAATCTAGATAAAGATAAGACATTTCCTGCTCTCAAGAATATACCATGGTGATTAGCGTACCGTGAGAAAGAACAATTAGAAGCTGAAGTGTGCAGCAAAGACTGTGCATAAAGGTGTTCAGGAATAGAAATGCATTGAAGCATTCGGAGAATGTGCCTGGAGGAGAAGTAACACTTGAGTTAGCCCTTAGATGTTGGACGAAATTTAGATGGGTGGTAGGAAAAAGGAGAGCTCTCAGGCGGATGAAGCAAACCAAGACAAGACTCGGGCACAAATGAGCGTAACAGATGCAGGGAATTTTACCCTCGGTCATAAGCTCTATGGGGCAGGAACTGTGTCTGAGCTTGTCCACAGTTATATTTCCAGAGACTAGCACATGGAGGGCACTAGAAATTACTTACTAATGACTGAAAGAAAGGGGAAAGGAGGAGGGGGAGGGGTACAGGAGAGCAAGAGAGAGAACTTGAGTGAAGACAGAATAGTGAATAGAAATGTCTGACCGCAGAAGAAGGTGTGTGTTGGGAGTGAAGGGAAATAAGGTTGGTAAGATTGGGTGGAGCAACGGGAGGAAGGGCTTTGACCAAGGTAGGGCAGAGAGTCTGAGTTAAAGTGAAAGGCAAGATGGAGCCAGAGGGAGCACAATGGGTTCTTGAGCATTAGGAGAAGCATGTTAAAGGCCATGGGATATGAATCAGTGTGTCAGCCATGTGAAGGCCAGACTGGAGAGGACACAGGCTAGAGGCTGGCAAAGTCCTCAGGAAACCACTGTGATAGTCTAGACTCAAGAAGAGATGAGACTTTGACTTATGGGGATGGTAGAAGGAATGAGAGGAGGCACAAAAGATCGAAGAAGCTGCTGAAAGCACAAAACCTATGCAATGTTTATGTCCATTGGGATGATGCAGATAACAGAGAGAAACAGGTCAAAACGTGTAGTGGAGAACCTGAAAGAGTGGTGGTGGGATGCTTAGAAAAGGAGACGTTAACGTGTCTAAAGATGAAGTGAGGGAGATACTAAGCTCAGTATGTGATATACAACTTTAGAAGTATAGATCTAAACCTATAAACAACATTCTGCACAGCAGAGAGTCCAAGAGTTGTCTATGGTTTCATACATGGGCATGCTTGTGGGGTCAACATATATGGTATAGTCACTGAGCAATTCAACTGCAGGAAACAAAGGATTGTCCAACGCTTACACAATATACAGTATACATGTTGAGAACACGTATGCAGTGTACAGCTGTGTTTGTCCATCAGCGTCTGTTTGAATAACCTCTAGTAAAAATAGCTCGCTCCTCTTTCTGTGGTTGGACACCTTTTGTTTACTAAAAAGTTTTCCTGAATATTGGTATTTTTTTGACAAAATGAAGCTCACTTAAGCATAAATTTGGTAATCTTACAAAATAGATGAGGAAGAAATTGCTACTCTTCCCACATCATTCTCCCTTTCTTCCTTAGTTAAAAACAAAAACAAAATTTTATTTGGACACAAGACTACCCAGGATAAAGACTACTTTCCCCAGATTCCCTTCTAGCTCATTGGCCATATGACCTAGTTCTGGCCCATGGGATGGGAGCAGAAGCGATGTGGGGAATTTCAGGGCCATGCCCTCAAAGGGAAGGAGCTTGCCTTATGCTTGCCTCTTTCTCCTCCTCCCTGCTGAATGGAATGTGAGTGGGATGCTAGCAGCTGGAATAGCCATTGTGGATGACATTGGAGCTGCATGTTGAGGATGACAAAGCAACAACAGAGAAGGAGCCCTGAGACCCTAAAAATTGTGTAAACACATATGCACACCTTCTTAGTCCCAGATCTGCATGAGCGAAGAATAAACTTTCGCGTAAGCTATTTGTATTAGGCTAAATTTTGTTTAAGCTATTTTACTTGGGTTTCTGTTACAGCAGCCAAATTATATACTAACTAATACTTTGGATTCTAATCTCTGCCTCTGTCATTTACTAACAAGATGTTTAGTTTCTCCGAGCCTAAGTTTCTTCATCTGTAAAATTTAGCCTATTCCACAGGGTTTCAAAAGAAATTAAATGAGGTAATGTGTGTAAATCCACTTAGCACAGTGAGTACTCAATAAATTGTAGCTGTCATTATTGTTACTCCTATCACGTGTTGCTATGAAAATTAGCTATCTCAAAAGCAAATCCAAACAATTACAATTCCTTAGAAGTAATAAAAAAGACATTTATCACACTTTAATATAGTAGTTGAAGATTAATTTATTAGTCTAAACAACTCTGATATAGAATAAATATCTTATTTCACAGTCAAGAGGCCCAGAAAGGTATAGGAACTAGAAATTGAGAGCAATATAATAAGTAAGTGGCAAAACTTGAATTAAGTTTATATCCTTCACTCCCGTGAGGTTCAGTCATTTGAGGAACAAGCAACAGGACAGAAGAGTGAGTGAGTGTGTGTGTGTGCGCGTGCGTGAAGTGGTGTCCAAGAATCTCCCTGTCTTTTCAACCTCACACCATCTATGTTTCTGAAGCACCCAAAGGTCAGACCCCTGGGAAGAGCTGGCTCTTTCCTTTATGAAGAGGCCATTCCATCTCTGCTCCCCAAGGTGTCCTGGTACTTTGCAAGTCTCTCGTTAATAGAGAAGACACAAGTGTTTTCCTTCCACATGAGGGAATATCTAGGTACGCAGAGCCTAGGCCACCCTGAGTCATTGTCCTAACATCCTCTGCAAAATTCCTCCACCTTCTCAAAGTTTCACCTTTTTGCTTTCTTCACACAGCTGAAGTCCCCTCAGAGGGAAAGCTACCTTGAGAATGCTGCTGGGGTCTCTTTTCCCAAGGGGCACTTTTATTTAGGCTGTAAAAGCAGTAGGAGACGCTGAATGTTTGAGGACCGATGACCGGTTGGAGGAACGGAAGGAAGGGAGCTTACTCAATCCAATGAATAAAGCTGCTTCAAAGTAACCGAATCATCCGTCAGGATCAAGAAAATTCTCTATTATGGGGAGACAGACATGAAAAGGAACAGTCGAGTTGTTAAAAGATAAATCTAGGTTTCAAAGGGAAAATCGTTTATAAAACTAAGGCATTCTTATTGCAAAACATATTCTATTTCCCAAAAAGAATAAAGAAAGAAAATGTCTCACTCTTTCAACTCCCCAGCTCCTTTGCTTAGAAGCAGCCATGCCTCATATTTTCTTATATATCTTTCTAGAAATTGTCCTACATATGCAAGAATATATTCTCTCTATATATACATATATGCGTGCATATAACCACAAAATTATATATGTCTTCTTCTTGTATTATTTATAAAACTATCAATGAAAAAATTATTTCTAAAATCTTATTTCTTCAAGCAAATCTCCTTTCTAACAAGAAATGAAAGCCTTTTACACAACTATCTCAGGTCTTCACAAGAGTCAGCAAAAGTCCAGGTACTCTGCGAAACAGAAATAATCAAATGCTTCAAAATATTTAATTTCCTATTCCAGGAATGTGAAACAGGTGTAATTAAAATAACACTTTTTTAATTAAGTGACCTCTCTTGACCAACCATCTGTGAATAATTCAGATTTCCCCCTTATTATTATTGTAAAATTAAAACAAGGTCATATAAACAGGGAGATCCTCTTTAACTATCTTTAAGCACCAGCAATATATATTTTCCACCAGTTAAAATCCTTAATGATACAAAAAACCTGTCAAGCATAACTCCCCCCATTCACTTGCCTGAAACCATCAATATTTTATCACGCACTTGCAGTTGGCTTTAATTTAACAGTCCAGGTTACTAATCAAACAAAACACCCAAGTCATTAAAAGTTAGCATGCCATTTAGAAAGTGCATTTCACGTTTATTAAAATATCTTTCATGCAGCCATTAGAAACCTAAAGTTTTAATTACAATCAGATATTTAGTTCTACTCCCGTTATGCATGTGGCGCTCTCTTGCCAATGCCCTGATTAATCTTCCAGACCAAGTCCATCCATTACCTCCTGAAATGATTTTCCTCTCAACTTCTGCAGAATTCATCTTTCAACCCCACCCCCAACAAATCAGTAAAATGCCTTTTAAAGGTGTGCAAAATAACAACCCAAAAGATAACTCATTTAAAAGATTTCATTTCAAATGCAATTTATCCTTCATGAAGGACCAAAGAAGCATCATTCAGAAAAATGAATTGAAATTGAAAATTAGCTCTTCGTGTCTTTATGTTAATTTTTATTATTTATTTTTCTTTCTAATGATGGGCGAAGTTCAACCAGCATTTTCTCACAATTTTCTGTGTGATTCAACTAAGTGTTCTTATTTTTTAACTTTCCAATCTTCCCTACCCTTGTTCCTGCGCTGGCTTGCTTTAAAGTTCCATGAAGGAGATTACTGATATGCAAAACAGCTGATTTTGTGTTAAATCTAGCTCTTCTAAATTACGGCATGAAGGCTCTCATCAGTCATATTTACTGTGCACTAAAAGACATTTTAGATGGGGTTTAAAGCTGACAGCAGGGATGGGATCACTGGATCTCAGTTCTAAGAGTCACACCAATGAAAACTCTGTGACCTGCTCTTGAGATGAAGGCCTCCAACAATCCAGGTGTGAACGGAATTGACAGTCCATTCGATAAACAATGATCTATCCTTTAATGACTAAAAACATCTTGCATCCACCAAGCTATCTCAATATAAATCCATAAAGACCACAGTTCTAAACAATAAAAACTATGTTAAATACAATAATCATACATTTTAGTAGGAAAAAAGAAAGATCTTAACCAAAATTCAGGTTCCATTTCCCAAAATAGCTCATATTTTCTGAGTCAAGAGATAAAGTATCCCAAGGAAAGGCAGTCACAATGAAGGTCCCCGAGTCTCTGGGGCTCAACAGAGCATGACTTCAAAGTTCTATTTCCTTTACATTTTGGAAGAGCACGATGGCATCAGCTGGATGATGCTTGCTGCCAGTCAGGGGAAGTGCATCAGAATGTTGCCAGGTTCTGGGCAGGGGCAAGGAGAACAGCTTCCTGCCACACTCTGAGCCATCCTTTGTCACCTGGAGCCTGAAACAGCTCTGGTTGTGCCCAGATTTTGGCAAAGTCCCTCTTGAGCAGCTCCATTCCCTTGCATAGGATTTTTCCTAGACTCTAATGAGTTCCATCAGTTTAAGGCCTTCACTTCTGTAAGCACAGGGACTCAAACACAGTGCAGAGGTCTGTAAGGGGGAAAACCCATACCATTCCCTCCCTCTTCTGTGGCCTGGATTCCTGGCCCCTACGCACAAAACACACTATAGCGAGACTGGCACAGAATAACTGCAATAGACTCTCTCATTCAAAAAGGGAAAGATCAGAGGGCGCACAGCATTTACTGGTCCCTGATAATTCCAAAATGCACTCAGTCAAACATCATTAGTTCCTGAGTTAGGATCCATCATGTTCCCTGGGATTTGTTATCCACGTCTCTTGGTCCTACCCTCTGAATCATCTTTCCTTTTTCTTAACTGACCTGTGGTTGTAGCTGAGGAAACTTCTTAAACTGCTTCTTGCCCATTGCAATTTAAGAGCCCCAAGGGCTCTTTTTATTTTGAGTTATCTTGTCCCTTTCAGTCAAAGTTGATGGTGCTTCTATCTACCATATTCTCTTAAAAATTTTGGGGGGTTTCTATTAATCTTATTGGGGTTCACTTCGTTAAATGAAAGCCGTACTCAACAATGTCTTTGAGACAGATTCCTCTCTGCCTGGGGCTGAATCAGAGTGCTATGAGATACTCAAAATCTTTTTGTCTAGTCTAGACATGCCCTTAAATCTTTTTTGAATATTAATAAAGGATCTTACAACCACACCTTTGATTTGACCTGAACTTGAGGTCATTTTTTACTTCTAAAGCCTTTTGCCCATGGAGAGGCTGGGAATGAGAAAGTTTTATTTTCAAGCCCATTAAGTCCTAGGTCTTTTATAGTTCCTTTAAAAATTATTTGAATGCCATAAAATTTCTTTTGTTTTAATCTGATGTCTATCTGCACCTTATCATAAGTGGCTCAGAGAAACTAAGTGACATCTTCAACATTCTGCCAGGAACTCTCTTTAGCCAAATCCACCAGTTTGTTAGGTTTATGTTCTATTTTCCACATTACTGCAGATGACAGGGCTGTCACACTTTCTTCCTCTATTACACAACAAGAGTCACTTTTTCCCAGCCTCCAAAACCAGTTTTCTCCTGGTCTTTCCAGGCTTCACCAGCAGTCTCTTCAATGGTCTTCCAGCTTTCAGCAACAGGCTCCCCAAGGCCTTCCAGCTTCTGCCTACTGCCCAGTCCCAAAGCCACATGTTATAGGGTTTTATTAGAGTAGTACCACACCAAATTCTGTTCCAGTTTTCTATTGCTGCATCCTGAGCAGCTTAAAACAATCATTATATCTCATGATTCTGTGGGTCAAGAGTTGGATCAAGACTCAGTTGGACAATTCCTTTGTTCCCCATGGCATCAAATGTGGTCAGCTGAATGCTTGGCGGTATTCAGCTCATGATGGGCTGGGTCCAAGGTGGTTTCACTCACATGGCTGTCAGCTTGGTGGGGATAGCTGGAAGGGTGGGCTTAGCTAGGACTGTCTCATACTGAGGCTCCAGCTTGGTAGTCACAGGGTATTTGAAATACTTCCATGGAAGCTGCTAGTCTCTCATGCCAGAAACTGGTACATTGTCACTTCTGCCATATTCTAGTGGTCAAGCAATCATAGAGCCAGATTTAAGGAGCAAAGACATAGATTTACCTCTCAATGGGAGGAGTGTCCAAAAAATTTGCAGCCATCTTTAATCTGTGACAGACTCTATAAGCTAGGTATTGTTATTCTTATTTTACAGTTGAGGAAACCAAACCTTAGAATGGTTAAGTAATTTGCCCAAAGTCACACACTATGTGCCTGTGTGGCCCTGTTTTCCATCAGAGATACAAGCTTCTCTCCTTTCCTTTCATCCCTGCTCTCAGGTGGATTTCTGCAAATTGTACTTCATGAATGTTTTTAAAAGAACAAATGATCACAGGCTACAAAGGTCTTATAAAGGCAATGTCCTTGCTCATTTGTGAAGGTGCATCTGACAAATTCAGCCTGACAGTGTGCTCTCTCAGAGGGGGAGGAATTAATGAGGGGAACTACTCTTCTGGACCAACATGGGAGAGCTGTTTGGTGAGGATGAAGTGACAGGAACCTTGGGGAACAAAGGGACTTTGTCATCCTGGAGTGATGACCATTAGGGAAGGGCAAGCTGGTGTGATGGGAAGCGAGTCCTCTCACTGTATGGCAGAAAGAAAACATAGCTATGGGTCCACAGTCTGTGCTTCTACCTGGGAAGACTTCACGGAAGGATGGGGCTTTCAAAAACAAAATTCTGAACTAACCTCTAGAAATTATTCCTGGGAAGAAGAAAAGAGAGCAAGGACTGATGTGGCTACACAGAAAGCATCCTAGCGAGCTCCAATTTAGGATACACATACCACAGATGGGGTCAAGGGACCCAGAATCAAGATTAACTGCAAAAGCTGGCACAAACCAATGGGAATTGTGTCAGGAAGGCTGAAGCCCAGAATGTGCAGGTGGTGCTAAGGACAGTGAGGAAAACAGTTTTCTGATTTTGTGGGGCAGGGACAAGGAAGACCTAAGTCTGCTGAGTAGAGATCATGGCGCAGTGTTGACAGATCTTAGAGAAAACAGAACTGCTCAACTTCTATTTTGTTCTTTCTTCTCCTTAAAGAGAACGGGCATTTGACTGGAGAGAGTAGCGTAAATATTGAAGTAACTGAATCCCAGGCAGGGGAGACGATGGTGAGCAAAACTCCTTTTCCATCAAAAATGAGTTCACCTCTTCCTAACAATCCAGTACAATTTAATAGAGGACAAGTTGGGACTCTGTAAATGCAAGATTCTCCCCTGCACCATTCAGGATGCAAAGAAAACTCAACATGTGCCCATCAGCTCTCAGAGTGGAAGGCTCAAATCTCCACACATAGGTAACGGCAGGAAGTCAGAAATCCCAATGAGGCTGCGGACACTAGGGATGCAGAGTGACTGCTAACTGGTGCGGAATTTCTTTGGGGGTAACGAAAATGTTCTGGAATTAGATAGTCGTGATGGTTTCACAACCTTGTGGATATACTAAAAACCACAGACTTCTTATACCTTAGACAGATAAATTTTATGATATGCACAATGTGTCTTAATTTTTTAAAAAGAACATATGATCACATTTTACCCATGTCCTCAGTATCAATCTTCTTTTCTCTGTCCACTCATCTGAAAAACCAGTGGCCTGGGCATATCTCCACCCGTTAAGGGACAAAACCAAACTCCATGTTGAAAGTTCTTATCCTTTGTAACTGATAACAAAACATACAACAAAACAGTTTGCTTTTTAGTCTTCTGGAAAAAAATGAAGGGCTATAACTAAATCTAGCACATAAAAAAAATAAAAGCAAATACTGATTTGTGTCATTTTTTAAAAAATGAGAGAAAAACGATGGAATCACAACTGTGCCAATGTTACACTAAATTGCCCACCAGAAGAAAACCAGATGGGATAATAAGTTGGCTAAAGTGGTGAGTTCAGATCCTCAATGACTCTCCAGGAAGTAACTTTATGTACAATTGATGAAAAGATACGACAAGGAGCTAGAATGGAAAAGTCTTAGCAACTTTAGTGGCCACAAGCTTTATAAGCAGCAGCAGAGTGACGGAGCTGCGAGGCTATGAATGCACCTGAGCTATGAAATCCGGTGTCCATTTGGGCATGAGGGGAGGAGAGGAAATGGTCCCACTCTAATCTACGTGGACCAGCACACCTAGAGTACTGTCTGTCATTCTGGGTGCTGCATTCTAAGAGGACACAGGCAGACTAGAACCTGCCAGAAGATTGAAGTTCTGACACCATGACATAATTGGAACCATCAAAAGGACAGATACTATTTAGCTTGGAAAAGAAAAAGCAAAAGAAAAATCTGAAAATTGTCTTTTAAAAAATTGTCAGAAGAATTCAGTTTCTTTTTTGACCCCAAAGAGAAGAGAGTGAACTACACGAGTCTTATTAACAAGACTTCAAAGAGAAAAAAACTAAGGTTGCCAAACGCTTGAGGACTGAGTTGAGTAACCTCAGACAAAATAGGTACATGAGCCAGAAGTCACAATTAGCCGATGTCACAAATAAATGTGAGGGAGCAAGAAAAGTGAACTTAAAAGTGGAAACAGAGCCCAGCTGTCAGGGAGAAGGAGAAAGGGAAAAGACGGTCAATAGGGACATATGCTTGGTGAATTCCGGAAGCGAGTCCCAGGGATCCGCATTATTAAAATGTCCTGAAACGATTCTCAGGCAGCCAGACTGGGACCTGTTTATCATCCAGCATTTGGAAACCACTCTTCTAGAGAGTTCTTTGATCATGCCACATATGTCCTTAAAAGCCCGCAATCATTCTTTGTGACTGCCAAAAATAAAATCCAAAGTTTACAATTTGGCTTCAGAACTCTAATAGTACGGCCCAGTTCTACTTTTAAAAATTTATCTCCCATTGCTTCCCATTACCAGTCTCCTCCTCTGGCCAAACTCTTGTATTTATTACTCACCAAGCATTCATCTGTATTTGTTCTCTGCTCCCATCTGTTTATCCCTTTCTCTCCAGCTGGAACGTCTGTCCTCCTTGCATCCATCCTCCCCCCAAGTCTGCTATTCATTCAAGCCACCTTGAAGCAAAGGATCAAAAGCATGTTAAGGAATTCTTTCTTGATTATTCCATGCAAAAGTTATTCCAGGGGCCGGCCCCATGGCATAATGCTTAAGTTCAGTATGCTCCACTTCCGCATCCCAGGTTCGGATCCCCAGCACAGACCTACACCACTTGTTCCCCGCGCTGTGGTGGTGACGCACATACGAAATAGAGGAAGACTGGCAGGGATGAGGCAATCAAGCAAAAAGAGAGGAAGATTGGCAACAGATGTCAGCTCAGGGCGAATCTTCCTCAGCAAAAAGAAAGTTATTCCATCATCTACATCCTTCTCAACTCTTGATCACTTAGTTACTTCAACTCAGGTCCCAGTTTATTCATCTGTAAAACTATCATAATAATACTACCAACTTTGGGGGCCGGCCCTGTGGCCGAGCGGTTAAGTTCACACATTCCACTTCAGTGACTCGGGGTTTGCCAGTTCAGATTCTGGGCATGGACCTACACACCATTCATCAAGCCATGCTGTGGTGGCATCCCACATAGAAGAACTAGAATGACCTACAACTAGGATATACAACTATGTACTGGGGCTCTGAGGAAAAAACAAAAAAACAAGAGGAAGATTGGCAACAGATGTTAGCTCATGGCCAACCTTCCTCACCAAAAAAGCACACCTTTAAAAAAAAAAAGGGGGGCGAGCCCAGTGGCGTAGCCACTGAGTTCACACACTCTGCTTCCATGGCCCGGGGTCCACCAGTTCAGAACCCAGGCACAGACCTGCACACCACTTATCAGGTCATGCTGTGGCAGGTGTCCCACATATAAAGTAGAGGAAGACAGGCAGAGATGTTAGCTCAGGGCCAGTCTTCCTCACCTAAAAGAGGAGGATTGGAGGCAGCTGTTAGCTCAGGGCTAATCTTCCTCAAGAAAAAACAAACTACCAACTTCATAGGGTTTAGTGAAAATTAAGTGAGTTTACAAATGCGAAGCACCTAGAACAGTGCCAAGAATATATGAGCTCTATAAATTATAATTCTTATTATTAGTTTGACCCTCTTTATAGGAGGAAGTTAATAGGACAAGCCATAGTCCCTACCTGCTGCAGTTGGTCCTGACGCTGTAACCGATACCACCTGTTCTAGATTTTCCACCACCTAGGACAGATTCTCTCCCTTTGGCCAGCACTTCTGCTGGTCTAGGTTGCTGGCCTGGAAGGTGACCTACTCCTTCATCCCGGAGGGGTCAGGGCCCACGGCTGCTTTGCCCCTGTCAGGTCACAGTAGCTATAATTCTTTTTTCACATAAGAGCACCAAGAGACACGCCAGTGGATCTCCTGAGCTCTAAACATAGTCTTCTCTGTCCTCATCATGGAGCAGCTGCCCTACCTCCTCATGATGGTCAGGGTCAACGACCCCTGCCAGGATAACTCCTTTCTTAGCCTGCCAATCTAAGGACATAAGAAGTGTAAAACGACAAGGTACAACCATAGTCCTCGGTTTAGTAGGACTCTGACTGAGACCCCTGATGGAAGTATCCTCATCCTTATCTGGGAACCAGGATCTCTAGAAGTCCAGAACCTAAAATTGCAGGAACAAGAAGCACGTATTCCCCCAGGCAAGTCACTGGAATCGATGGTGAGCAGGACCACTCTTTGTTCGTTCCTTGAAACCAGACTCATGCTCTACACAAAACCACATAATGCCCATTGACTCAAAAGAAATACTGCATCTTGAAGGACAGTGTTCCAACCTTGTAGATTTTCATCTTCTATGTGACCCTTTAGACACACCTTCCAGAAGCTATTCCAACGCTTTTCAACCCCTCAGGATGCTGTGCAAAATACGCTAAGTATGGTGACTCTATGATCATATGTCCATTGTCGAACCTCCTTAATGTAAAGTGAGTATACCTTGGTCAGGGTGACATGTAGGATCATGTTAGTAAATCAGAAAGTCTGTATGCCCTCAGAGAGAGGTACATCAGACACTCTATGAGAGCCTGGAGAGCAGGACTGGCTGAGAAACTGAAGGCGGGAAAGGCAAATCCACACCTAGAGTATATTCTGGTTCCAGTAAGACAAATTGTTGCCCTTCCCAGGCTGAAGGTGGCTGATAGAATCAACTTGTGACCAAGTATCTGCTTGGTCCCCTCAAGTTATTTACCACTGAGGGCTCAGACTCGCTCTCTGTTGATGAAAGATCTAGTGGCAGCAGCTGGATCAGCTCTGTGTCATCTCTATCTCTGGCACCAAGGCTACGCCATTTATAGGGCCGTTGTACAAACACTGTGTGCCTAAGGACAGAGGCTGCCTGACACTTCCTGGATGAGTCCTCCTGACAGCCTGGTTGCCCAGCCGTCTCTTCTGTAGCAGATGCTCTATAGTGAGCATTCATAGGCAATAAAAAAGACACTGACACCTTTTGGCCACTCTCAGAAGTGCATCCACATGCCTCCTCTCAAGACCAGACAGAAGAGTTCTGGGCAATGCCCCTGGTCATCCAGTTTATGTGAAAAGTAAAGTTGTCCAGGGTAAAGATGTACCTGGATTCCTAGACAGTGAAGGATGGCTTGGCTATCAGTCAGAGGCCTAGAAAAGTGAAGTACTGTTGGCCTTTCCAGGTCAAAGCAAACCACCTCTGGTGGTCTCCACAAATTGGTGTGGAGAGAAGAGCATTGGTTAAGTCCATAGCTGTATACCAAGTGCCAGGGGCTGTGTTGATTTGCTCCTGTAAAGATTCTATATCTGAGGCCAAAGCTGCAGTCAGAGTCATTGTCTGATTAAGATTACAACACTCTCAGTCATTCTCTAAGATCTAGGCACATCTGCATAGGTGAGTTAAATGAGAATGTGCTAGGTATCACCAACCCTGCATCTTTTAAGTCTTTGATGGAGGCAGTAATATGTATAATTCACCCATAGATGCAATATTGCTTCTAGTTTACTACCTTGGTAGGGAGGGGAAGTTCCAGAAGCTTCTATTTATCCTCGCCTATCATAATGACCCTTACTCCCTGGGTCATAGAGCCTGTACAGGTATTCTGCCAGTTACCAACTGTGTATATTCTAATACTGCATTCAGAAACTGAGAAAATCACCTCAGGAAGGGTCCTTGGGTCAACTGGGACCATTGTGAGTTAGAATTGAGTTAAGTTTCCATTTATCACCTGACCACCAAGTCCCCACATTAACTACTGGGCCTCAATAGCATTTTACTTCCCCAGAAATTAGTATCAATATAGAGCCAGTATCTAGTAATACCCAAAAAGTCTGGATATTGGCTTTTCCTCAGTGCACAGTCACTCCAGTAAGTGGCCACTAGTCCCATTAGGGACGGCTTGGGGAAGATTTATGGTATACACTTGTGGCAACATTGCAAGGCCCTTCCCAAGGGGACCCAGCTGCCCTTCAATCAAGGAACTCTGAGTCTGCGAGCTGGCTGAGGTCTGGAAAATGGTGAACGGTCATGACTCTCCACTGTGGTGACCCAAATCAGGCTGTTGGCCCCAGATCTGGAGTTTGTTTGTCGTTGCTGTTGTTCTCTGCTATGTAGATGAAGCAGGATTCTAGGAGAATGCCCATCCTTTTCATTCAGAATTACGCCATGATCATGTGGCCTCTGCTGGAGAACCCTGCAGGCCAAACCATTCCGATTACCAGGGCACCCTCCTACCCTGAACAGTGAGGTTTGCTCAATGAACTGGAGCTGGTCTGCAGGAAGCAGGCTGCTGGAGCACCACAGCAGCTTGTAGGAAAGGGAGCACCAGTGGGCCTCTGCCTGCTGTTAGCAGCGTACCATCAGAGGAAAAGGAAAAGGAACCGGCAGACCAAACCAGGAAGAGAAGCTCTTCCGTCCCCTCTGCTGGGCAATCTCCCTCCAGCACCCTCTATTGATAAAGCCTGATATTGCACCAGATGGCAAAGGAGAAATGATTACACATCCAGCTCCAAAATCACAAAGCAGGGGGAAAAAAGGAAAGAAAAGTGGATTTGGAGCCGAGAGATAATAGGTCGATAACTGGCGCATATGCTGACTTCTCTGAGACTTCTGATCCCTTGCTTGACACTCTGCCAAGGCAGTTCCGGCCTTTCCACCTCCTTTAAGGTGAGCTATCATTTTTTCCAAGTTTCTAAGAGGCATACAACAGCATAATCAAGATGAGCTCTAAGAGCCCTCACCAGAACATTAAATTCTGAATCAGAGGAGAGCATATTCATAGTGACAGACTCTCTCCTTATCTAATTCTACAATCCACACTCCCAGGCCATCACTCTCAAGACCCACCCCGAGGCTAACGTGCTGATATACGTTAGCCAGTTCCTGCAGCTCAACTCCTTTCTCCTTCAGCAGGACCAGCACCTCCCCAGTTGGGACATAATAACATTTAACCAAAATTATTAGTCTAATGGCCAGGAAAGGAGCTGAGGGCAGAGGACAGCATCTACTGTCTTGAAAGCATCTCCTTCCATTGCAACCTCTGCACTGTCTTCAGACAGGGGAAAGGTACTGCCATCCTCTAGCAAGAGGAAATGGTCCATTTCTGCAGGCTCAGAGGAATCTGGCGATCCAAAGGTCTCTCGTGCACCCAACTGTCCCCATTCCAAGGCTCACGCTCCCCCATTTGGACATTGACTTTTGCAGGAGAGAAGCTGCTAATGCAGTATTCTCTGAAGTTCTGCTGCCCTTACACTCAGAGCCTGAGCTTTATCTGAAGCATGGGCTAACCTCTGGCTGCTGCATTGGAGACCTTCAGACTTCCAAACTATACTTTATTTTGGTAATGAGCTTGTCATTTTCTCTCTTCAATGCATCAGTAAGCACCAAAATCAACCAATTATTCCACAGTCCTCTTAATTACAATTTCCCTCAAATCTCTTGAATATCAGAGATAGTGCATGAACCAGAACATCCCCTTCAATCTACAGCCCCATCTCAGCTGGTCACAGCTGAAAGTGGTGGTATCTGCAAGGCTGTGATACACCACGCTACAGGACTCCACCTACTACAGCGATGGTCCTTCTTGCCACCTGGCTGGTGAGTTATCCAACTTTAGAACCTCATCCCTGGAATCTGCTGCCTAGGACCAACTGTCTTATGGAAATTTCATGTGCAAGTGATTTAAGAAAGGGCCCCTGGGAAAACTGGTAAGATAACGGGGAGCAAGACAAAGAATGGGAGGAAACCAAGCAAGGCGCTGTATTAGCTATCTACTGCTGCATAATGAATTACTCCAACACTGGGCATCAAAAAACAACAGATATTCATTATCTCATCGTTTCCGTGTCAGGAACCCAGGCACATCTTCACTGAGTCCTCTGCTTCATGATCTGTCGCAAGCTTGTAATCCAGGTGTTGGGCCAGCGTCTGCAGTCTCATCTGAGTTCAACCTGGAAGGATCTGCCCGCACACTCACTCAGTGGATGGTGGCACATTTAATTCCATATGGGTTGTTGGACTCAGGGCCTCAGTTCCCTGCTGGCTGCTGGCCAGAGGCTGTCCTCAGTTCCTTGCCATGTGGGCCTCTCCAATAGGGCCCTTGCCTCAGCAAAGGGTGAGAGCTGAGAAAGCGATAGAGAGTCTGCTAGTAAGAGAGAAGTCACAACTTTCATAACCTAATCATTAAGTGACATCCCATCACTTTTGCCATATTCAATTGGTCAACAGCAAGTCACTCTGTCTATCCCACACTCAAGGACAGGGGATTCCACACGGTGTGAACCCCAGGGTGAGGGGATGATTGGGAGCCATTTGGGAAGCTGCCTACCGCAGGCGTCATCTCAGGAGAAGCCCCCCAGAGGACAGCTTCAACATGATCCTGCAGGGGAATGCTGGAGAAGACATTGGGCTTCTGAGTTGTTCCAACCAGGGGCAAGGGAGCTAGAGCCTTACGCTGTCATTCCCACCAGTCACTGGCTAAGGGTCACTCCTCAGGGGGCGCAGAGTTCCAGGCACTTCCTGCTTTTTGTACATACATGTAAGGTGAGTCCCAGTGGCCTGAGGGCAGTCCTCAAAAAAAGACTGGCTGTTGGAAGTGAAAGTACAGTGGATGGGGTTAAAAGGAATCCAGAGGGATCTGGGCAGCACGCCAGCATTGTACCACACCGAGACTGAGAGAATGTAAAAGGACACTCTCCATGTGGTTATCAGTAGCAAATAATGATCGCACACCTGTTATTGTGTGTGGCTATTCTAGTTAGAGGTCTTTGACTTTAAGTAATGAGAACCCATTTTTTGCTTGTTTTTATTTTTTTTCCTGTGAGGAAGCTTGGCCCTGAGCCAACATCTGTTGCCAACCCTCCTCTTTCTGCTTGAGGAAGATGGTCCCTGAGCTAACATCCATGCCCATCTTCCTCTACTTTGTATATAGGACACCACCACAGCATGGCTTGACAAGCAGTGTGTAGGTCCATGCCCAGGATCCAAACCTGCAAAACCCAGGCTGCTGAAGCGGAGCACATGAACTTAACCACTATGCCATGGGGCCAGCCCCAAGAACCCATTATTTTGTTTTTTTTTAAAGATTTTATTTTTTTCCTTTTTCTCCCCAAAGCCCCCCAGTACATAGCTGTATATTCTTCGTTGTGGGTCCTTCTAGTTGTGGCATGTGGGATGCTGCCTCAGTGTGGTTTGATGAGCAGTGCCATGTCCATGCCCAGGATTCGAACCAATGAAACACTGGGCCGCCTGCAGCGGAGCACAAGAACTTAACCACTTGGCCACGGGGCCAGCCCCCAAGAACCCATTTTTTGGGTTATTAAAAGGCTGCTGAGCAACTGCTCACAGAACCTAAGACACATTCTTGGCTTGAGCACCTAATCCTGGGGACAGCGAAGAGAAGCACAGGAAACTAGGGTCCACTCTTGCTTTCTCTGTCACTGAGGTCAAGAGTCTTTGTCTTTCCGATCGCTACTTTGCTCTCTCTCTGAGAACAGACCTTCTCTACCTGCTAATCCTTATGCACATGACTTATCACTCCTGCTCATGATTTCACCTCCCATCCCCTTCAATGATCTTCCAGAGCAGCTCTCTATAAACACTTAGCTCCATTTTTCCAAATTCCTGTAACTATATAGAAGGCAATATTTCAAAATATTAATTTTAGTCACCTATAAGTGGTAGAATTGTGAATAGTTTCTTTTTATTCTAGTCTGTTTTTTCTGAATTTTCTACAATGAACACTCATTACATTTATAGTCAACAAGGAAAAGACACAGCTGGACTGGATTTTCTCCACCTCATCCCCATCTTCCATCACAATACCCTCTCTTTATATCTCACCTCACCCCTTCCTGGCATATGATCTTTGGAAAGACGAAGTATTGTTAGCACAATGTAGCTAAGTTAAGCAATGAGGGGCAGTCATTATCAGCAATGGAAAGTTTTCTTGTCTTATATATGATTTGCTCTGAGGAACTGAAGGACCTGAAAAGTCATATTCCGTTCCTCCAAGATGAAGCTGGGGCCCTGGAGGGGGCACTGACTGTTCTGTGGGGCAGGAGAGGAAGAAAAGAGACCCATCCAAGACAGACTCTCTGGACGGACTGTCAGGTGGGTCTATGGAGATAATAGAGAATTGCTTGGCATCCTCCTGTGGACTTGGTGTGTAACCATGACTATGATTGGTTGGAGCTAGTCCTCCTCACGTTGACCTACCAGATGTTACAGGGATAAATAGGCAACAGCATATGATAAGTATCAAATGAGAAGTTCAAAAATAAGTATCAAGGAAGACATCCAACTCTCTCTTCTCTTGGGATCACTGTCCTCCATCTTGTCCAGCCCTTACATAAGTATTTTAGAAACAAGAAAAAAATCTAGTAATGCTATAGGGCTCTATATTACAAAATATATGTGTGTGTATATATATATATACATATATATATATACACACACACACGCACAATAACGGCACACTTGAAATCACTGCTAATCCTCTTAAGTCATATCCAGGCCTAGCCTGTGCCATGGACTGTAGTGAACATCACCTTAGGCTATATCATGTCAGGCTTCAAATATGCATGATAATAAGGAAACAAACATTCCTCCATCTTCCTCCACTGCATTGCATACAATCCAATCTGCATATGTTGAGATCTTGCCTAATTTGCTTTTAATATTAATAAAGAAATATTTGACAATTTTCCTCTTTACGATATTACACGCCCTTGATTCCAGAAATTCTCCCTTGTGACTAAGTTAAGTTAGATCTCTCCTGTGATCAGTCATGAAGTCTGCTCTCGCCTGTGGTGCAGAATAGCAGCCGCTTGCCATTCCGTCACTAGAGCCCACCATGACATTGCCTATCATTCTTTAAACACCAAGTAATCCATGTTTATTTGACCTTTCCTCATACGCTTCGTTCTCCCAGCCCAACTAAATTTATGGCTTCCCTTTGAATCTACTCCAAGTTTTTTCTTGCTCTCCTAAACCATGGAACCAAATCAAATATGTGAACTTCTGGATGACTTCTAAGCATTACATTCCCCTATTATAAATTAAAGAAACACAAAAATGTAAAGGGATTTCTCTGATGTGCTGGAATATATGGCTATGCTGACGCATGCAGTAAGAATTCTTTTTTGAGTGCTGGACAAGTCAAAAGAACAGGTTATGCCATTTGTGAGTCATTGATATTTGGTAAAATGGCACCATCTAGTGCCCCAGATCAGTAACATCTGCAAGAAAAAGGCAGGAAGAAAACTGTAAATCAATTATAGTGCAAAATGACAACTCCAGAAACCAGCAGGGCCAAGGCAATTTAGTAACAATAGGTCGATTGACTGTGAGGGCCATAATTCTCAGTCTATTGACTGGGCCATTGGAGCAGCTTAACAAATAACTTAGCCTTTTTCCAGAGAGAAATGCACTGTTCTGAAACTGCGAGGTCCCGCAAAGAGGAGAGAAGAGGAGCCAGCAAGCACCTACTTCATGCCGGGCTCGCTCTAAGCATCTGGAATGCTTTTTTTTTTTTTTTTTTTTTTTTTACTTAATCACCACATCCACCTTATGAGGCAAGTATTGTTATCCCCATTTTACGGATGAGAAACTGAGGTCCAGAAAGGTTAAAATCTTACCCTCAGGTAACTTGACAGAGCCAGACCTGACTCTGAAACCCACATTCTTCCCGTTGCACTGCCCCAGGGAGTATGTATGGGAAGCTTCTCAGCCACCTTTCTCATCCATCAATCTCCACAAATAAGACTAGAGAGGCCCTGCTGGTCCAATGCACCACCAGGGAGTCCTTGCTGTCCAACTCTGCTGAGAGACGCCAAAAAGGAAATTCAGAAGTCACGGGACACAACAGGACAAACCCTGGGCTGGAATAAGGACTGTGTAGCAAAAGAATTTCCAGCAGCTCAGTTTGAACATTATTTTTTTGCTTGCCATTATTTTTGTCTGCCTTTAAATCAGAAGCTTCTAGCTGCCAGGGGCTATACTCTTGATATGTCACAGTAGTGCTAAATAAATATTGACCAATTGACTGAATTAAAGCACGACAAAAATTCCTGTTCACACCTGCATCTCTGGTCATGACCAAGTTCCTGGCACAGACACGGACAATCCAAAGGAAGCCTACATTCTTGGGAGAGAACAGAGGAATTCAATTGAAGGAACAAGAAAAAGCTGCCGGGGATTAAGTCCCTTTCAGACACAGGCTGACTATTGTCACTGACTAACGGAGTCGTTCCCCAGGTTAACTAACCAGCAAGCAGTAGTAGAAGCATAGAATGGAGAGAAGCGGTCAAAGGCACTTATTCTTCTAAAAGTTGGGCCTTGTGTGAAGAAGTAGAGGACTCTTGGAGCACTAAACTTTCATTCATGTAACTATTTTTAATTCAGTTACTAAGTCTGTTAGGTTACTGAATCGATGAGGCAATTCGACAGAAAAAGTGAACAGAACAGCAATGATATTGTCACCCCCAAAAAATCAAGCCGAGCTCCTCATATAAAGAAGATAAAAAGATATAAAAAATAGAATTAAAAAGAATGGGGAAATGCAGTGAGTTCTTTCAATCCTATGAGTAGTTTTTGTTGTGGATTTGTTTTGTTTCCTGAAGGAAATATCACTTGAAGTATGATTGCATCCAGGAAAGTTTTCTTGAGAATTCTATTCTAACTAGGAAGATAAACCAAAAAGACATTAAAGGGAATTTTATATTTCTTCTAACACACGCACACATGCACACACACCATCAGTGGTGATGATTTGTATGCACCTCTAATATAATTTCACAGAAAGAAAAAGCTTAGCCTGTTATATTCCAGACTAAGGTAAGGAACTAAACTAGGCTTCGTAAGAGAGTTAATGAAATTGGGTATCTGAAGGCTTCCCAAGGAGTCAATAACATCTTCAAACAAAGTCCAGACCGCTCAGCTTCTAGTTTTGTCCTAGAATCTCTACGTAGCAAAAACTCACCATAACTGTGTGGGCCTTACTCTGTCCATGCAGTGGGGGTGGGAATAGACAGGGTCTAGAATCTAGAGTCACGCCTTTGAAGTGAAGATAACTCGGTGGCTGCATCAACAGAACAGAAGGTTTGAGAGGTTCCAGAGAAGCCATCACTTATGTTCATCTATCCATTCTCCCGCAAGGGGGCTCTGTAAAAACAGAAATTTGCAAAACCCCGCCTGCACTGAGGGGTGCACTCTATCGCCCAGGAATACAGCATGGCCAGCTAGCCCTAACTAGGGTGCAAAATGACTGATGGGGAAAGACAAAGGGAATGCCATGTGCACAGACACAGGGGTACGAGAACGTTTGTTCAGGTCAAAGCAGATCATTCAAACGAGTTGGCAAAGGGTGTGCTCATGGGAGAGATGATGCTGAAAAGGTAGGAAAGGGACAGATTATGAAAGGTCTTGTGCGAATGCTAAGGAAGTATATACTTTGGATTACACTTTGGATTAGGTTTCTCAGATATAAGTAATGTAAAAGGAAAAAAAAATCCTCACAGACCCTTTGTTGGCTTAAATTCTCTTTAAATATTCTGGCAGAGACTGCTAATAATTCCCTTACACTCATTCTCCTTATCTTCCTTTTACTTAATATAATTCCTCACTTTTTATCTAGAGCCTACATTTCCCAGCCTCCCTTGCAACCGAGTATAGTCATATGACCACACTCTGGCCAATGAGAAGTAAACAGAGAGAATATATACAACTGCCAGGTCATGTTCTCATTGGGAAGCAGCTTTCCCTTCACTTCTTCTATGCTCCTTCCCACAGGCTAGAAATCCAATGAAGCAGTGACAAACCAGCTTCAACCATGCAAATGAAGGCAATACTCCTGGACCTCGCTGCTCACAATGTGGTCTGCGGACCAGAAACATCAGCATCACCTGGGAGTTTGTGGGAATGCAGAATCTCGGGTCCCATCAGCTCTACTGATGCTGATTCTGCATTTAAATAAAATCTCCGGGTGATTCATATTCACATCAAAGTTTGAGAAGCACCAAGCTAGGAGAAGGCGGAGCAGCAAGCTAGACGGAACCTGGATCTCCCGATGGCGCTACACTGCTGACTACCTACCAGCTCAGAGGGCTGTAAAAGAGAAGTAGGTCCTCTCTATTTGTTTAAGCCTTCTTTATTTTTACCTCTGGTCTAATATGTTAACCTATATTAATATGTGTGAATATAAAGCAGTATAAATTCTCATCCTTATAGCTTTTTTAATATAAGTGTATTCATGTTTTCCTTTGACTTTATTCAGTACCACCACCACTGTTAAATCATATACTGTAGTGGTTCTATCAAGTAGTTGAACTGATTATGTGCTGGTCCACAGCCATAAAATTAAGACAAATTTATAAATTAAATAAAAATATAATGATAAAAATCCAAATGAACAATTGTTTTAATATAATAAAAAGGATGATGTTTTTCTGCTGGAACAAAATCACTCTTCACCACGTGACTAAGGTGCTGATGCTTCCACATGAATGCTTGTGAGTTTGGCAGGTCTGTATTACCATGCATTTTATGATGGCTCAGTTCTCTACCACTTGCCTCTATCTGAAGTAGTGAAACCATCAGTAGCATGAAATGCCATGACATTTCTTGATTTCACTTGGCCTAAATGCATCACTTATATAATAAGTTGCCTCTGTTCTTTTCTCATTCACCTAGAACAATTCAAGAAGTGCTACTTAACACCAGTAATTTTATAAAGACAATTGCAAACACAATTCATAACACAAGATGGTCGCCCAAACCTAGAGAGATAAAACATATTCACCCACCAAAAAGGAAAAAAACCTGTATACAAGTGTTCCTAGCGGCTCTATTTGTAATAACCAAAAACCAGAAACATCCCGAATAGCCTTTAACAGGCAGATGGATAAACACATTACAGTACACCATACAGTGGAATACTACTCAGAACAAAAGGAAACATATTGATACATACAAGTTGAGTAGATTGCAAATGCATTATGCTAAGTGAAAAAAGCCATTCTCGAGAGTTTACTTACTGTGTGATTCCATTTATATAACATTCTTGAAATGACAAAGTTATAGTGATGAAGAACAGATCAGTAGTTGTCAGGGGTCAGGTTGGGGGGAGGATGTGATATAAAGGGGTACCATCACGGAACTTCTCTGTGGCTATGGAATGGTTTTGTATTCTAGATGTGTCAGTGTTTACACAAATCTGCATGTGTGATAACATTTCATGGAACTATACACCAAAAAAGAAAAACCACCGTGCATGTAAAAACTGGTGAAATCTTAGTAAACTCTGTAAGTCAATACCAATGTCAATTTCCTGGTTTGACAATGTCCTATCGTTGTGTAAGATGTTATTATAGGGGAAATTGAATAAAGGATATACTGGAACTCACTGTACTATTTTTGCCACTTCTCACAAGTCTAAAAGTATTTCAAAATCAGGTTTTTTTAAATCATAACCTAATAACAAAGACAATTAGACAGGATATCTCTGAGATTTTGCATTTTAGCATGGCCTAGGCATGACAGATGTCAAAGGAATACTCAGAGAAAGAAGAAGCATTTAGAAAAGGAGAGAAAAATTCACCCTCAAAGAGAACACAGGAAACAGACTTCGGAAGGACTGATTCACCAACTTTAAAAATGTAACAAAGAAAAATACACATTGTTACGAAGGTCGCAAAGTTTACATTAGTCCATTCATGGTGAGAAAGCAGCAACTCACCCACACAATTGTTACATTTACAAAGCTCCTGCCATATCTCCAGCCAGCGGCATAGCAAAAATCAAGGATAAAATTGCTTTTGTTCAGGAGCCCAGCTTTACGGGAGCTATTCAGTGTTTCAGTATTCAGAGGACCAGACTAGTCAGGGTGACTCTGTTACTTCTGATTTATCCCAGGGTGCAAAGATTGCTGTTTATGTTTTTGGCTTTTACAGTAGTAGGTGAAGTGCTTAGACACATTGCAAGCGCGGCAGGTTTTGCTTTTATGCAGACACCCATAATCTGCCAAAAGCACCCACATTTTCACCCCTGGCATCTCAGTGACCAGGGGGAGACCACTTGTTCCCACCACGCGCTGTGACCCCATTGGGCGATGGCTCTGTCTGCTGTTTTCCATAGAATGTCTGCACTTGAAAAATCACAAAGAATGCAGCCAACAATCTACAGGACCTGGGGAATCTTCCAGGTAAATTATTTAATGAATGGATTGTGAGAGCTTAGAAAGTAACAAAGCAGCCGCCATTCAGTGGACTATGTCCGCTGTCCAAACTGCTTTATACATGTCATCTCACGTCACCCTCACAACATAAGGTAGACATTGCTCTCACTCTCATAATGGAGCTGGGACTTGAACCCAGGGAGTTCTGACTCCAGATTCCACATTCTTATCCTCCGCACTAGGCCCCCTATGTAAAAGGAAGCAGTAACCGCTGGCATCCAGCTTGGATTTACTAAAGATAAGCCATGCCAGATTTTATTACCTCTATAAATGGAACTTCCAAGCCAACAGATCTGAGAAATAGGATAGACCTGATTTCAGCAATGAATTGACAAGATTTTGATTATTAAAAAGAGAATGACTAGTTTGAGATGGGATCTTGAAGCCAGGTCACAAGGAATGGCGACAATCACATGTGGGAACGCTATAGCGGGCATTAAAGCTGCAGAGGAAGAGCCTGAGTGCATGGATTTTTCCATAGCGTTTCTATGTATTTTGTGTGTTTTTCCCCATAAGTGAATCTAACCAATGAAACTCTCCTGCACACTCAGTCCCCAGTTTGTTACACCCCCAACTCATCCTGTCCTCTTTTTTTTTCTTTCCTGCTTTATTTCCCAAAGCACCCCCCCCCGCCCACAGCCCCCCTGCCCACCGTACATAGTTGTATATCTTAGTTGCAGATCCTTCTAGTTGTGATAATCCTGTCCTCTTACAGTCGGCATGGAACACCTGTGTGAGAATATTCCACCAGGAGGCAGCAGAGAGCAGCAGATGTCTGCAGAATTAGACCCTGCCCCTGGGACCAGCTCAGACCTCAGTCTGCAAGGGCACCCAGGGTATACCCCAAATCTCAGAGTGTGCAAACACGGGGCTTCACATACTGCCCCTTCTTAGCCTCACCTGCCCCAACTTGCGCCACAGCTACAAATCACACTGCCTAGGCAGGAGGGAGGAGGAGGCAGGAAAAAGAAATTTCATACATACAGATTTCGGGGGCAGGTGGCCTCAGTTGCTTTAATATAACTTGTTTTTCAGGTCCTGAAAAGCTGCACCGCTTGAAGCTTTGCTTCATGTCCATGACCAAAAGGGTATTAAATGCAGATTCACACAGATAAATATCTGATGACCCAAACATCTGCGGACAGCTAATTTTCGACAAGGGAGCCAAGAACATACAATGGAGAAAGGAAGTCTCTTCAACAAATGGTGTTCAGAAAATTGGACAGCCACATGCAAAGGAATGAAAGTAGACCATTATCTTATACCATAACAAAAATTAACTCAAAATAGATTGACTTTTTAAAAAAAATATTGGCACCTGAGCTAACACCTGTTGCCAATCTTCTTTTTTTTCTTCTTCTCCCCAAAGCCCTCCAGTACATAGTAGTATATTCTGGTTGTCGATCCTTCTGGTTGTGCTATGTAGGATGCAGCCTCAGCATGGCTTGATGAGTGGTGCGATGTCTGTGCCCAGGATCCAAACCAGCGAAACTCTTGGCCCAGAGCAGAGCTCCCAGACTTAACCACTTGGCCACAGGGCCAGCCCCTGGCTTAAAGACTTGAATGTAAGACCTGAAACCATGAAAATTCTAGAATAAAACATAGGCAGTACACTCTTCAACATCAGTCTTAGGAGCCTATTTTCAAGTACCATGTCTGACCAGGCAAGGGAAATAATAGAAAAAATAAACAAATGGCATTACATCAAACTAAAAAGCTTCTGTACAGCAAAGGAAACCATCAACAAAATGAAAAGACAACCTAACAATTGGGAGAAGATATTTGCAAACCATCTATCTGATAAGGGGCTAATATCCAAAATTTATAAAGAACTCATACATCTCAACAACAAAAACACTAAAAATCCAATTTAAAAATAGGCAGAAGATCTGAACAGACATTTCTCCAAAGAAGATATACAGATGGCCAACAGGCACATGAAAAGATGTTCAACATCATTAATTACTAGGGAAATTCAAATCAAAACTACAATAAGCTATTACGTTACACTCGTCAGAATGGCTATAATTAACAAAACAAAATATAACAAGTATTGGAGAGGATGTGGAGAAAAGGGAACCCTCATACACTGCTGGTTGGAACGCAAACTGGTGCAGCCACTATGGAAAGCAGTATGGAGATTTCTCAAAAAATTAAGAATAGAACTGCCATTTGATCCAGCTGTTCCACTGCTGGGTATTTACCCAAAGAACATGAATACACAAATGCGTAAAGATATATGTATGCCTATGTTCATTGTGGCATTATTCACAATAGCCAAGACTTGAAAGCAACCTAGGTGCCCACCAAGGGATGAATGGATAAAAAGATGGTACCTATACATAATGGACTACTACTCAGCCACGAAAAAGGTAAAATCTTGCCATTTGTGACAACATGGATGTATCTTGAGGGTGTTAAGCTAAGCAAAATAAGTCAGAGGGAGAAAGTCAAATACTGTATGACCTCACTCATAAATAGAAGATAAAAACAAGAACACACACAGAGACAGAGACTGGATTGGTGGTTACCAGAGGGGACGGGGGAAGGGGGAGGGGAAAAGTGGTGATTAGGCACATGTGTGTGGTAATGGATTGTAATTAGTCTTTCGGTGGTGAACATAATGTAGTCTACACAGAAATCAAAATATAATGATGCGTATCTGAAATTTATATGATGTTATAAACCAATGTTACCTCAATAAAAAAAAAAGTACCATGAGAGGTTTGCTTAAATGAGCTCCCCTTGTCTCTCAGACATAAATGCTCAGAGAGAAGCAAAGAGGATATGCGGCCTGAAGCTGGGCTTTCCTTTCTATCCTCTCACTTTTGCTTTAAGGACCACTGAAAGATTTCTGACAGGTATGGAGTCCTGGGCCCCACCCCCTCCCCAAAGTGTCTCTACACTAATAATCCTGAGCAGAAATTCATTAACAGTTGACATCTGAGTAATGGACAATGGCAACTGAGTTGAAGGGACCCAAGCATTCCAGGTAATTGTTCCATTGGTGAACGAGATGAAGAATGAGGGCTTTGACCCACTCAGGGCCCAGGTTTGAATCCAACAGATGACCCCACTTTTGCAAGAAAACTTCCTATGACCAGGGAACAAGGTCTCTCCCCAAACTCTACCATAGGGATTCAGATATCAGTTTCCAAGACCACAAACAGTTTGTCCTTGTAACAGGTACCTGGGAAACTTTACCTGTCATGGGATTTGAAACTTTCTGGGGAATACCCTGCATATAGCCTAGCTAACTGCATTTTCCTCTTTTTTCCTGATGAACATCACATAAACCTTGCGTGGGACCCGCAGGCTGACTCCAGAGTCCCCCAGCAGAGGCCTAACCAGCAGCCCTCCCATTGACAGGGTGCTAACCATTCCCTTGAAAAGAACTTCCCTTTTTCCAGCCCAAAACAGTCTCTTTCAACTAAAAGTCAGTTCTCTGGGGAAAGGTGATGGCCCCATATCTAAAACTACTGCCTCTGGCAATTCAAAGGCTCTGGAAGCTAAAATTAACCTGAGAGCAATTAACCCAGTTCAGAAGACCATGGGAATTTAGCTATTTTTAATTTATCTGAGGTAATTCAGTCCCTGTACAGAAAAAGAAAAAAATCCATGAATTAAAATCTGTAATCTCCAACATTTCCAATTCTCTAATATTACTCAAGATTCTATCAATTCACATTTTGACTGGAAGGAAAATAAGTATGAAGCCAAACTAAAGAAGCCTTTCTGCCTTAATCTTTCCACGGATTTCATTTTAGACAACGCCCAGAAGTTCTTGAGTCTTTCTAGTCGTATTTCTTGGAAAGACTAGGCTGCTAAGAAGTCCTCCTGTGCCAATCTGACCAAGAGTCCAGAAGAATTCTTCTGGCAGTCAGTTTTTCTCCACAACCTTCCCTCATCATAAACATGAAGGGGAAGCTGTCTCATTATTCCAATTAGTTCCCGAGAACAAGGGTGGCCATAGTCCTCTGGGCTCCCCACAGCAGACACAGACCAAAGGTTCCCCAATAGTTAAAGTCTGAGGGCCTCCAGGGCTGTCACATATGGGGACTCATGACTCTCCCAGCCCAAGGCTCCACCGTTTCTGGTGCTTGGAAAGCATTTGGGGGAATGTCTCTAAAAGCCCTCTGTGGCCTAGAGCATATAAGGCTTGAGACTCCTCAGAACAAACCATTTAAAGCCCTTAAATCCCCTCACTGAGAATCTTCTCTACTGTAATTCTTGCCAACTAAGGTTCTGACTCATCCTGTCTGTGTGTCCAGTTCCCAAATGAACCCTTTATGTTGGCCCATCTGGGGAGCATAACCCGAAAACACCCTCACTGACTGACTACCACATCCCCTGAGAAAACTTCTTGGTTACAGCCCATTCCTCGAGGCTGAGCGTTGGCTGCAGTCTTCCAGTAACAGGGACCGAGACGTCCTCGGCATCCAGCTGACTCCCTGATGAACATTCCCTTCCCTTGCTCAAATGGACTAGCACAGGGGGCCCATTAATCTTCCGGATAAGGATCTGGCCTGCTACACCTCATCTCAGCTGAGACTAATCAGGTCTGCCTAATTGATGATATTAATAAATCAGAAAGTACAGAATCATAAGACCTTTAGACCCAAAAGAAATTGGTTGCATTTTTTTTCCTGACCCTGCGAGTGTTCTGACATCTCCTCTCCAATGCTTTAGAAATCCTGGGATGTGGCAGAGGGGAAGCAGACCCAAGAGGCTGATCGCCAGCACAGGCTCCCACCTCGCCTGCTGACTACAGATCCAGGCTCAGCAAAATGACTTCTCCAGGCCCAGGATTTCTGGCCTTTTCCTTATCCTGCTTTCTGGCAGAGTTATTGTGATAAAGAAAAGAAGAATTTATCATTTACTTTCAGCTAACAAAATTGGAATCACTTCTAAGTTACCTGTGGGTGTTTCATTCATTCGCTGTTTCAACAAATATCTATACGCCACGCTCTCTCCCAGGCTCTGAAGAGACAGGAGAGTGAGCACACCTCTGCCCCCAACTTCACATCTATGGAGGAATCCACAAACAAATGGGGAATAACAATACAGCAGGATTCCCTGGTGATGAGGGAAGCCCAGGGAGCACTCAGCAAGGGGCCCTTACTCAGGCCAGTGGGACAGGATCTGAAGGGCCAAGGGTGAAGAGGAATCAACTCGGGAAAGAAGTATTCTGGAAATGGGAACAGCATGTGGCAGAGAACAGGAGAAGAGGACGTGTTTTAATCGGCCCGGAATGTGGTTCCAAGGGGCTGGAAGAAGGAGGAGAGGAGAGGCCAGAGAAACAAGAGACAGATTGTGCTGTGAGAAGGAGATAGGACTTGATCCAGAAGGCAACCAAAGCTATCCAAGGGCTTCACGCACGCACTCACTCATTCATTCTAGGGGCCTGACAGACAGATAACAATCCCAGAGCGTGGTGAGCACTCTCAAGAAGGCAAAGCAGAGTATGGAGGAACGGGTGAGTGATACAGGGCTCTGAGGCAATCCACGCTATCTCCACTCAGAAATCTGGCCGCCGGCGGAAAAGCACCCAGAGGAAAACCAGTCAGTGGTCTGTTACTCAACCCAGAGAGAAAAGTTGGGATTGAAAATACTTCTCAGTAGATCAGTTCTCCACATAAACTGCAAGAGCAAAAGCAGGAAAAGACATGATCCAAGTTCATTTTTCATCAAAATCTAATTGTCTTAAATAACAGAATTTATAGAAAGGACACTGTAAGTCAATTTCATGTATATCTTTAACAAAGGGGTTGAGTTTTTTATTTTTAAAGAGTGGCACCTGAGCTAACATCTGTTGCCAATCTTTTTTTTTTTTTCTTCTCCCCAAAGCTAGTTCATAGTTGTATATTCCAGTTGCAGGTCCTTCTGGCTCTGCTATGTGTGATGCGGCCTCAGCATGGCTTGATGAGCAGTGCTAGGTCTGCACCCGGGATATGAACCGGTGAAACCCTGGGCTGCCAAAGCAGAGTGCATGAACTTAACCACTGGGCCCTGGGGCCACCCCGAGTTTTTTAGTATTTAAAAATCAACTTTCTTTGCTTATCTGTCTCTTGATGTTGATATTTTAGACTGAGTTGAGGGTGATTCTTTATCCCATATACTTATTTGTAAGGCTGACTGTAAGATTAGGATTAAACAAAGGTCTTATTGTTCCTACAAGCAACCTATTGAGAACTAAAAGAACTTGAACTTCTTTTCTGGGGAATTTTCCCTCCTGCCTATCATCAGATTATAGACACTGAAACCAGTATTGATTTTTCTACATCCGGGCGACCTCCCGTTGATCCGCATCCTGCCTCCCGCTTTGATAACTGCTGCCAAGGAAAAGAAAATTCAGTAAAGGTAGTGAGATCACAGACGCGAGGGGAGGAACAACATTAGGCACTTTAGCAATCTCTGAGATTTGAGAGCAATTACATGTTTTCTCTTGTTGACAGCCGGGAAGACCAGAAATGGCAAAATCATTTTCATCTTGCATGCCGACTCTGATTGCTGCATGGTGGCCGCCTGAAGCATCGTGCTGGCCAGGGGTTGAGCGTCTGGTGCGACAGCGCAGGTGCTCTCGATGACTATAAACATGGAGGGTACCACCCACACAGGAGCTCAGCCCTAGGAGGTGAGCCCTACTTTCATTCTCTCCTGTGATAAGTATACTGATGGAATTAATTAGAATCATTTGGCAAAGATAGATGACAAACAGGGCTGAGTAAGAACGATTCTGGAAGCAAGGAATCTTTTTCTGATGCTTTTTTCCAAGACTGGATGACTGATTTTACATTTTTAAGCAAATGGGATTACTGAGTCCCACCAGGGGAGAATCCTGCTGTTTTGTATATGAAACATGGAAAAACCTGCCAGAGACCGTGATTCAACGGATCAGAGCTAGACACTTATGGTTAGTGCACTTTAGTGGAAGTGTAACTCAATTTTTAAAAACTCAATTAACAATAATCTCCAAGTGATGCTCATGGTCAGCCTGTTTCAGAGTCCTCACCATTACTGTCTTTTTGTTGGTGGTAGTCACTCCTCTGTCTCCAAGGTCCCTCCCAGTGCCTCGTACCAGTGAGCAATCAACAAATTGTAGTTGAATAAACAAATAAATGCTCTACAAGGGAAGTCTTCTAATGGTTAAAGTAACGAATAACTACTTTTGCAATTTTTCAGGTCCAAATTCTCTCTTCTGGACAATGTGATACAAAGTCTTTGGGTCTCAAAATAGTCCAAGAGCCTTGAGCATGCTCAATATGCATTTCTGAGAAAAACCGTTGGCTTCTCCATAGCCATCTAAATCAAAGTGGACATGTTTGCTCTTTATTTGTCTGTTTTTGCCTCCCAGCATCCATATCCCCAGCTTTAGTCACAGCTCCCGCGTTTTCCTCCAGAGAGCCCCACTCTCAATCCACAGCTGCCCACCTAGATGAAGTTAGCTCCACCCCCAGCTCCATGGTGAGCAACATGTCCCACCTCCAAGGCAAGTGGCCCCACACATCCTCTTGGTCACAATAATTTCCTCAGTGGAGGAGAGGTTTGCTAGGTTCATGGGAAAGAGAAGCTTCCTCTTCTCCTCCACAAGACTGTATGTCAGAAAGATGGGAACCTGAAGGTTCCAGGGACCATTACCCAGAGCTTTAGGAGGAGCCAACACAGAAGAGCAGAGCCAAGAGGGGCATCCTGCAAGCATTCTTCGAGTTCTGACTCGAGTCTCACCTGAAGACACTTTACCTGTGGTCTTCTCAGTGACAAGAGCCAGTGAATTCCTTTGCTTCCTTTTTTTGTTTGTTTAAGCTAGTTTGTTTGGGACTTGGGGGTCACTCACACTAAGAAGATTTCTGACTGGTGCATCTTCCACAAGCAATTGTGAATGAGGACACAAGTCTGACTTCCACAACGTGACCGAAATAGTGAGAGGCAGCATCTCAAGCACTCAGAGCTGCTCTTATCCGGAAACTGAATTATCAGCACTTCTGACACTCCTTGGCAAGTTCAACTTTGACATTATGTAGAGTTCCCTTAGTTATCTAACGTGTGAAAAGCCGCAGTTCTCAACAGAGCATCTGAAGTGCACAGTCTGTTCTCCAAGTAAACTACAGAGAAAGTATCACAAATGCTGGGTAAAATGGTTGAAAAACACTGTTCTGAAGGATATGTTCATTATCCTTCTCTCCAGGTTCACCTAGTTCCAGCTCCACATTAAATTAGACAATCAGAAAGCAACAAACCTGACCTAAATTATTTGCTCTCCATAAAGGAATTGATTAAATCTCCGTATTGGGTCCTTTAAGACTTAACATAATGGCCTTGGCTTTTGTAGAGAAACGAGGAACAGGAGAGTCACTCAGCAAAGGAAATTGCTAGTGACAGAGGTGAAAAAGGGTCCAGGAGAACAGAGAAAATAATCCTAAAGAAGGAAAGAAAATGCTAGGTTCAGGATTCAGGTATGGAAGCTAGATACCCCCCATATATTACTCACAGAAAAAGGAAAACTAAAACAAAGTTTGTTACAATGCCTCGGAGCCAACATCTCTTTCCTGTTATTCTTCTTGTCTGCATTGAGTTGAGGAAGGGGGGCCAATTTCATGGAATTGAGGGCTGTGGGCCTTTAAGCCTCACATTTTACCTCCCAGGTTGCTTGGTGGGCATGTCTGCCTGTTGCTACAAGCGGAACCCACTGAACAACGGGCCTGCTCACGCGGGGGGCCTCTTCCAGGGTGATGCTATCTGGCCGGTGATTCTTCCATCTGACAGGATATGAAGGACTCAGAGGCAAAGGGCAGAGGCGTTTCTGGGCCACAGCCCGGATACAGGAAAAGATCGTACAAGGTTGCAAACTACCCTTGAGGCAGAAGAACTAGCAGCAACTGAGCGACTTGAGATCTTGTGGGGAAAATAGTGAGGGGGCAAGGTCATGGAGGAAGTTATAAAAGCTATTTCTCACATTATTTCTCTTTACTAAAATAGAACAATAATGATGACACTGGATAATGAGAATTACCAACCACGTTTCACTATCTTAAATGCATAACAATGGATAGTGTGCAATTAGTTTTCCATTTACCATCTAATCTTTGGTAAAAAATGTTCAAACTTTCACTTAATCTAAGTTTAAACAAGATGGGAACTCCAGATCTGGTAACGTGGCAATTAAAATCATCTGGAAAAGCTGGATAAAATACAACCCAAAAATGTTGTTAGATACACAACTGAGCCCGCAAAAACAAAAGTGTGAAAGCTGAAGCTGTGATGGCCCTTATGTGATCCTGGAGGGAGAGGGCAGAGAAAGAGGACTTGGCAACAGATGAGGCTAGCAGACTAAGAGACAAGTCTTGGGCACACACGAGAGAGGAGTTGAAGCCAAGCCAAAAGCAGATTTGAAGTCTAACTGTATATACATGTGTGATGTGGGAATCCCCAAGCCAGAAAATCCCCAAGGCGGGCAATCCCCTCAGAGTGCCTGAAAATAACAAACACAGTCCACCTGAGAGGGGATCGTTCCAATCCAGGCTGCTTGGAATTCACACACACAAAAATAATCTCCACTTAAGATGAACTGACCATTAAAAAAATCCAGGCACACCTTGGAGATACTGCCGGTTCAGCTCCAGACCACCATGATAAAGCAAATATCACCATAAAGCTAGTCACACAAATTTTTTGGTTTCCTGGTTCATATAAATGTTTACACTATACTGTGGTGTATTAAGTATGCAATAGCATTGTGTCTAAACAAACAATGCACATATCTTAATGAAAAAATACTTTATTGCTAAAAAATGCTAACCATCATGAGCCTTCAGTGAGTCGTAATCTTTTTGCTGATGAGGGTTTTGCCTCCAAGTTGAGGGCTGCTGACTGATCAGGATGGTGGTGTTTAAGTTTAGGGTGGCTATGGCAATTTCTTAAAATAAGACAATGATGAAGTTTGCCTCATCAGCTGACTCTTTCACCAATGATTTCTCTGTAGCATGTGGTGCTGTTTGATAGCATTTTACCCACAGTAGAACTTCTTTCAAAATTGGAGTCAATCCTCTCAAACTCTGCCACTGCTTTATCAACTCAGGTCATATTCTAAATCCTTTGTTGTCATTCCAACAATATTTATAGCATCTTCACCAGGAATAGCTTCCATCTCAAGAAACCACTTTCTTGGCTCATCCATAAGAGGCAACTCCTCCTCCTTTAACGTTTTATCGTGAGATGGCAGCAGTTCAGTCACGTCTTCAGGCTCCACTTCTGATTCTGGTTCTCTTGCTAGTTGCCCCACATCTGGAGTTACTTCCTCCATGGAAGTCTTGAATACCTCAAACTCATTGATGAGGGTTGGAATCAATTTCTTCCAAACTCCTGTTAGTGTCGGTATTTGACCTCTTCCTATGAATCATGAATGTTCCTAATGGCATCCAGAATGGTGAATCCTTTCCAGAAGGTTTTCAATTTACTTTACCCAGATCCATCAGAGGAATTACTATCGATGGCAGCTATAGCCTTATGAAATGTATTTCTTAAGCAATAAGACTTGAAAGTCAAAATTACTCTTTGATCCAGGGGCTGTAGAATAGATTTTGTGCTAGCAGAAATGAAAACAACATTAATCTCATTGTACATCTCCATCAGAGCTCTTGGGTGACCAAGTGCACTGTCAATGAGCCGTAATGTTTTGAAAGAAATCTCTTTTTTTTGAGCGGTAGTTCTCAACAGAAGGCTTAAAATATTCAGTAAGCCATGTTGTAAACAGATGTGCTGTCATCAAGGCTTTGTTGTTCCATTGATAGAGCACAGGCACAGTAGATTAAGCATAATTCTTAAGAGCCCTAGGATTTTCAGAATGGTAAATGAGCATTGGCTTCAACTTAAAGTCACCAGCTGCATTAGCCCCTAACAAGAGAGTCAGCCTGTCCTTTGAAGCAAGGCATTGACTTCTCCTCTCTGGCTATGAAAGTCCTAAATGGCATCTGCTTCCAATAGAAGGCTGTTTCATCTACATGAAAATCTCTTGTTTAGTGTAGCCGCCTTCGTGAATTATCGTAGCTAGATCTTCTGGATAACTTGCTGCAGCTTCTACCCCAGCACTAGCTGCTTCACCTCATGCTTTTATATTATGGAGACGGCTTCTTTCCTTAAACCTCATGAACCAACCTCTGCTAGCTTCAAGCTTTTCTTCTGCAGCTTCCTCACCTCTCCCACCTTCATAAAATTGAAGAGAGTTAGGGCCTGGCTCTGGATTAAGCTTCAGCTTAAAGAAATGTTGTGGCTGGTTTGATCTTCTATCCAAACCACTAATGCTTTCTCCATGTCAGCAATAAGACTGTTTCACTTTCTCATCATTCCTGTGTTCCTTCAAGAACTTTTCCTTTGCTTTCACAACTTGCCTAGCTATTTAGCACAAGAGGCCTAGCTTTCCGACTATCTCAGCTTTCAACAATCCTTTCTCACTAAGCTTAATCATTTCTAGCTTTTGATTTAAAGTGAGAGCTGTGTGACCCTTCCTTTCACTTGAACTCTTAGAAGCCATTGTAGGGTTATTAACTGGCCTAATTTCAATTTTGCTGTGTCTCGGGGAGAGGGAGAGAGACAGAGGAATGGCCGGTCAGTGGAGCAGTGAGAACACACACAACATTTATCAATTAAGTTTGCCGTCTTATATGGGTGCAGTTCCTGGCACCCCAAAACAATTACAATAGCAAAAGCAAATATTACTTGATGCGGGGTCGGTGAGCCGAGGAGTCGAAAGAAAGATTTCTTTAGACTCTTAAGATCTGGCAGTAGTGCTCTTTTATTTAGAGAATAGTATAGAATAGCATGGGGACAGGACCCATGGGCAGTCAGAGCTTCTGCTGCCGCCGCTTCTGCTGCCCCCGCTGGCATGGGGACAGGGCCCATGGGCAGGCAGAGCCACTGCTGCTGCCCCCGCTGGCATGGGGACAGGACCCATGGGCAGTCAGAGCTCCTGCTGCTGCCCCGAGTTGAGGGTTAGGGCTAAATTTAAGGCATAGGTATGTGAGTCATCTCTTTACGAAGACAAAGGAAAGAACATGAAAAAAAGTTAAAATGGTATCAGTGCAGGTGGGGTCTGGTCATTGAGTGATCCCATGACTTTTAGACAAGAATCAAATCGGATTAAGTAAAGGTTAGAAAGGTTAGACGCCACCACCCTAAACCAGTTACATGAGATTGCCAGACAGCAAGCAACTTAAGTTCTTGCCTCTGGCATTGATTAAGAGCTTCTAGAGATAAGACCATCCCCCCTTCTTCCTGGCACAGAGAGGGAGGCATCTTCACAGATAGAGGTTTCCCTTAGAAATGCAAATGTTTCCCAACAAAGGGGCAAACAAATTCCACTCCTTGGAGCCTGAATCTCATCTGTAGTTTTAAAACTAACCAGCCTAAAAATCCTCATCATTACTGATCACCATAACAGATATAATGACAATGAAAATTTTGACATATTGCGAGAATTACCAAAATGTGACACAAAGACATGAAGTGGACAAGTGCTGTTGGAAAATGGCGCCGATAGACTTGCTCACTGCAGGGTTGCCACAAACCTTCAACTTGCAAAAAACACCCTATCTGCAAAGTGCAATAAAGCAAGGTATGCCTGTAATAATAAGAAAACATATATAGAACTAATTCTCCATGAACAACAGTCAGCAGAGACAAGAGATAAGAGAACCTGAAACAATAAAGTAAGTATATTCTTAAATACTAAAGAAATAAAAGGAGAATAAACACCGAGATGAAGAAACTGAGGCTCAGAGAGATTATATGACTGGCCCGATTGTGCACAGCTATGAAGTGCAGAGCCAGATGTGGAACCTGACCACGGACCTCAGGGGTCATGCGCCTACTCTCTGTGCCGCTCTGTCGAACCCAAACAAAGTAGAGCAGAGGAACCAGAGTTCAACGCCTCAGGACCACGGGAGCTTTCCTCTGGACTGGTTACCGATGTCATCCCTTGGTTGTGTCTGTAGGAGGGTGCATGGGGCCACTCAGTTACTGAGGGGAATCATAATAACAGATGTTTACAGATAAGCACAGTGTCCAGAAGATGATGCAAAACAGTGCCACTTTTTCCCCTCCAGTCATCTGGATACCTGGGGTCTCTTCGCTCTCTGATCTCTCTTCTCTTCCTCCACTATCCCCTTGGTCTTTTCCCACTCAGTCTAACTGATGCGGGGTCGGTGAGCCGAGGAGTCGAAAGAAAGATTTCTTGGACTCTCAAGATCTGGCAGTTGTGCTCTTTTATTTAGAGAATAGTGTGGAATAGCATGGGGACAGGACCCATGGGCAGGCAGAGCTCCTGCTGCTGCCCCGAGTTGAGGGTTAGGGCTAAATTTAAGGCATAGGTATGTGATTCATCTCTTTACAAGACAAAGGAAAGAACATGAAAAAAGTTAAAATGGTATCAGTGCAGGTGGGGTCTAGTTGTTGGGTGATCCCATGACTTTTAGACAAGAATCAAATCGGATTAAGTAAAGGTTAGAAAGGTTAGAAGCCACCACCCTAAATCAGTTACATGAGATTGCCAGACAGCAACCAACTTAAGTTCTTGCCTTCCCCATTAAGAGTTTCTAGGGATAAGGTCATCTCTCCTCTTCTTCCTGGTACAGAGAGGGAGGCACCTTTTACAGATAGAGATTTACCTTGCAAATGTAAATGTGTCCCAACAAGGGCAAGTTCCATTCCCCAGAGCCTCCTTCCCTGTCTCAGTTTATCAAAAGCAATCAGCCCCAAACAATCCTGATGCCAAAGAGACATATCCTGGGGTGGCCAAATTCAGGTCCCTACAAGGTCATCCCCCCTTCCTTCACAAATGCAAATGTCTTTCAAAAGGGCAAGCAAAATTCCAGTCCTCGGAGCCTGCTTCTCATCTGCAGTTTTAAAAGTAACCAGCCTAAAAATCCTCATCATAAACCATTTTAAAATTAAGCAGCCTAAAAATCCTCATTATAACCACCCCACAAGGTACAACTCCTTCCTAGAAGGACAGGGGCAGAAGCTTACTGGACATCATTGGAAGAGTCTTTTTTTTTTTTTTTTTTTAAAGATTTTATTTTTTTCCTTTTTCTCCCCCAAAGCCCCCCGGTACATAGTTGTGTATTCTTCGTTGTGGTTTCTTCTAGTTGTGGCATGTGGGACGCTGCCTCAGCGTGGTCTGATGAGCAGTGCCATGTCCGCACCCAGGATTCGAACCAACGAAACACTGGGCCGCCTGCAGCGGAGCGCGCGAACTTAACCACTCGGCCACGGGGCCAGCCCTGGAAGAGTCTTTTAATCCCAGAATAGAGTGTCCTGGGAAAATAAATTTCTCTGTTGCTTATACTGACTGTCTCATAGAATAACTTCAATGTATTATTATGTTCCTCAATATTCTGAGTTTTTCTTTATTTTACCAAAGTCTCCTCCCGGGGAGGGATAGACAAAAGAGGAATTAAGGAGGAGGAGCTGAGAAAATCCTATACTGCCTCTTTCACAAGTAGCTTGACCTTTACTCTCTAAGCAATGAGAACAGTTAGCTTCTGGGAAGCATCACCTTTTCAAGCTGCTGAGGGGAAGTGCTTCCCAAACATGAGCCACCAGTACACAGCCTGTCTCACCTGAGAGCCACTGACAGGAACCAGAAGTCAAGGCACCAGGGAGGCACATGAGGGTCACAGAGAGCCTCTTCCTCTTTCACCAAAGCAGGGCATGCTAGGCTGCTCCTGGCCCAGGAGGACACTCTGGTTCCAAGTGAAACAAAGGTCATACCTGCTGTGTGCTGGTCACATTAGCCAAGTGCTGAGTGAGTGGGGAGACAGGTTCTCACACACCGTTTCCTGGCCCCACTCCCTCTGCAGGGCCTTTAGCATCCTGCTCCATTCCTCTTCTGCCTGGATGATGGCGATCTTCTTCTCACCCTGATATGCCACTACTGGGCCACACAGCAGAGATCCCCAACCATTTCGTCTGAGGTTTGAGATAACCAGTGTTCTGATTCTCCAGTTCCCTAGGGCTCTCCATAGGCACAGAACCAATAGCATGTGTGTGTAGACATGGAAGGGGAGGGAGTCAGGGGAGAGAGAGAGAGAGAGAGATTCTAAGGAAGCGGTTCACATGATTGTGGGGGCTGGCAAATCCAAAATCCAGGGGGCAGGCTGGCAATTCCAGCAAGAAGTTGAGGTCTTGAGTCTGGAGGCAGAATTCCTTCCTCTTCAAGGGACCTGAGTCTTTTCTCTTAAGGCTTTCAGTTGATTGCATAAGGCCCACGACATTATGAAGGGTAATCTGCTTTACTCAAAGTCTGCTGATTTAAATGTTAATCATATCTTTTAAAAAAAAATACCTTCACAGCAGCAAATATGACCAAACAACTGGGCACCGTAGCCTAGCCGAGCTGACCACAAAATTAACCATCACAACCTGGATGAGGGGAGGACGACCACAGAGCCTCTAAGTGAGAGGAGGACGGGCACCCCTCCCCAGCGGAAACCCCGACAACCCTCAGAGAGGGATTTAGAGAAAGGAGAGGGGAGGGCCACGGAGTGGGGGCTGCACAGCAGCAATTGTCCGGAACAGCCAAGCCCCACAGCGGACACTCTGAGCACCTCACCTTCGTGAACCACCAGATAAATTCTTCATCCTCCTCATTAGATTTAAGCTATTCAATTTTGTATCAAAGTTGCTCCCAAGAGACAAAAAGAACTGCAGAGAAATCTGAAGCTTCACACATGCATCGCTTCCTTCATATAATCTTACTGTCAATAGTAATATTAGTAATGCAATTTTTCAACTGTTTTATGTAAATGTAGAATAAAGCAAACAGACAAAATATATTGAGGTTATTAGGAACCAAAATTTTCAACGTAAGAGAAAAAGAGATGCACATATAAAATAAAACAGGGTTAAGGAAAAAAATCCTGTAATGTGACATTAAAATTGGAATTGGAGTTATCAATTCAAACACATCATTGTTTTCGTTAGTGTATTTCCTAGCTTTGCCCACTAAAAGGGACTGAAAGAAATGCCATCCCAGTAGCGATGAGCACAGCTAGCACCCAGACCTTGGTTTTTAAATATTATTCCCTGTTCCAAAGACGCAGGGCTCCTCAGAGAAATGGCTAATTCCAGGGCCCAGGCAGAGAGCATACAAGAAGAGCCTAGGACATCTGTTGCCAAAAAGTAAAAGCAGTACATAAAGACTAATGGGGTTATATCAAAAGGAAACAGGAGGAAAACTGTTCGGCAGTATCGAATAAAATTGAACATACCCATGAGTAGGAAATTCATTCTTAGGTATACGTCCCCCACCCCAAAAAACAATGTGTTCACCCAAAGACAGGTACCAGAATGTTCCTAGCAGCTCTATTGTAATAGTCAGAACCCGGAACCATCCTAAATGTCCACCTACATTAGAACGGATAAATAAATTGCAGGAGCAATAAAAAACAAAGAACTACAACATCATAGATGAACGTCATGAACGTGATGATGAATGAAGAAGCCAGGCACCAAAGAGCACATGCTGTATGATTCCATTCATACAGAGTTCCCAGACAGGCAAACTGATCAACAGGTTTAGAAGTAAGGCTGGTGGTTACTCTTGTCGGGGGCAGTAGTGATAGGAAGGGGGTGTGACGGGGGCTTCTGGGGTACCGGCAATGGTCTGTTCCCTGATCTGGGAGCTGGTCACACAGGTGTTTGCTCTGTGAAAAGATTTTTGAACTACAGACAATTTTTTCATATTTCTCTATATGTTAGAATTCAATTTTACTTAAAAAAAACCAGCTTGAAGGGGTTCCCACCAGCCAAATTTAGTACAATTTGAACATCAAAAAGGATAATGATTGTTGCTGGTTATTAAATGGAAATATTAAATGAAAGGGATAATGAGTCCAGGGAATGGGGAGAGGATAAATAGGACAGGTTTTTTTTTTTTTACAAAAGAAAGTCACTAATAAATGTAGAAGGAATGACAAGATTAGAAGACCAGCATTTTATAACCCCCGATATAATAATTGATTGAGGTAACAATCACCAATGGAAGCTAAAACCACTAGATGAAAACTCATTAGCAAACAGGGCATTCATACAGCACCCAAGGATTATCCCAGAGACCACTTACCTTTACAAAGGAGAGCCATGGAGAGGCCTCCTTTGTGATGGAGAGGTCTGGTGGTGACCACCTCAATCCAGTGACTGAGTTTAGCATCACAAACAATGGATCAGTGTGACATTACCTGCCTCCTGATAGGATGCAAATTAAGCAAACAATCTAACCCGTGGGAGTGGGTCTTCTTGACTGCATTAAGATCACCTGAGATTTTAATACTCCCAACTCCTAGGCCCCGCTGCCAGACCAACCGTATCAGAATCTCCAGGTGGGACCCAAGCATCATTATTGTTTGAAGCTTCCCAGATGACTGTAATGTACAGTCAAAGGATTGTGGACAAAACGTGTATGCTGAGTCCAACTTCTGGTTTATGGGACACAAGAAGATGGAGGTGTGGTTCTTGGTGCTGATGCTGATTAGAATTACCTGGAGAATTTTGAAACTAGGGCCACCTGGGCTTCCTCTCCAGAGATTCTGATTTAATTGGTTTAAGGTAGAACTCAGGCATCAGTTTTCTCTTTTCTAGGCTTTAAGTTTGGTTTAAATAACTTCCAGTGAGAACAGAGTGAGCCAATTACTACCCCTTCCTTGTAACGCCAATTCATCAAGACACGTGGTTCTGATGTGAGGCCAGGGTTGAGGATTACTAGACAGAGGAACAGATGAACATTATGAGGAAACAAATCTAAGATGTGGGACATTCTGTAAGACCACTGGCCTGGATTCCTCAGAAAGTCAATGTCATGGGGGAAAAAAGAAGAGAGAGGAACTATTCTAAGTTAAAATAAGTAACAAAAAAAATGTAATGTGTGCGTTAGTTTGATTAAAAACAGCTATAAAGACATTTGGGGGAAGAATTGGGGAAATTTAAATATTCAATTGATTTTAGATGGTTGATTTTCTCAGTAAGGGTAATGACATCATGGTTCCGTAGACAAACATCTATATTCTTGAGTGACATATGTGGAATATTGAGAAATGATGTGTTATAATGTGAATATAACTTGGAAGTTCATTGTGCCAATCTTTCAACTTTCCTGTATGTTTGAAATAGTTCATTAGAAAGTTGAAGAAATGGGATTTTTTTTTTTTTTTGAGGAAGATTCGCCCTGAGCTAACATCTGTTACCAATCTTCCTGTTTTTTTTTTTTTATGTGAGTTGCCACCACAGCACAGCCACTGACACAGATGAGTGGTGTGGTTCCACGCCCAGGAACAGGACCCGGGCCACTAAAGCAGAGTGTGCCAAACCTTAACCACTAGGCCATTCATGCTGGCCCAAGAATATTTTTAAATAGAGATAAAAACCTACTCACAAGTGCATATAATTACCACCTGTATTACTTCTCTCTTGAGAATTTTCCAGAAAAACCCACTCATAACTCAACCTTACACAATCAACCTCACACCACACCCAACAATTAAAGCTGCATTGCTCAACCTTTGCCCACTGGATTTAAACAGAAGTTACCTGAAAAGAGCTCTTATTCAAATGAATTTGAAAAGCACTAGGTTATGCAGGGTTTTCTTGTTACAGGACATCTCAGAAATCTTAAGATATTTAACAGGCATTGTTCATTGGGGTCAGGGGAGGACACCTGCATTTCTTAATCCTATTTTGTTTCCAACCCTCTTTGAGCACAGACCCTTTTATCCCAGAGAGTCTTATGGGTTAAGTGTTCTGCAGGCATTCAGAAAAATGCTAGCATGAAGCATCCTATCTCTCATTTTATAACTTCTCTGTCTGATTAACCAAAGAGCCCAGGATGTCCTTCTGGGCCCTGAAGACTAATGGTGCATTTGCAGCCAGATGAAGATCTGTCTCCCAACCAGTACAATTTCCTGTTCACCAAAATACAAAATGTAGACGCTGGTCCAGTGGTGTAGTGGTTAAGTTCACACACTCCACTTTGGTGGCCCAGGGTTTGCAGGTTCAGATCCCAGGTGCTGACCTAGCACCACTCATCAAGCCATGCTATGGTGGCGTCCCACATAAAATAGGGGAAGACTGGCACAAATATTAGCTCAGCGACAATCTTCCTCAAGCAAAAAGAGGAAGATTGGCAACAGATGTTAGCTCAGGGACAATCTTCCTAGCAAAAAAAGAAAAAAAAGATGCGAAATACAAAGTGTAATTTTTTCTTCATGAGCCTATTTTTTTTTAATATGTATGCACTGTTTTATGGCTTTCCTTCAAGTGCACTAAAGATGTCTATTTTAAATTGTGAGTTCCAAAAAGACCACCCCATGTGACTCCTTCCATTCAGTATCCAGGATGGCATCACACACCACAGACAGAATATGCACTGATACCCAAACAACAAGAAAGAGGTGGATAAGAACTCTTGTCCCAGGGTATCCTCACCCAGCTCAGCCCCTACAGCACAGCTGTTTCTAGGCATCTCTCTGGTCCTCCCACGCCCACACTATAAGGTGTGTGTTGTGATCACAGGTGAGGGTCCTGAGGGTCAGAAAGCCTACGAGGCTTGCCTGGAGTCACAGAGTGGACCAGCAGCATGGCTGGGATCTGAGCCCCACGAGCCTGATCCCAGAGCTCCTGCTCTCACCCCAGACACTACTCTGCTTCCTGCGACCTCAGCCATAATCCTCTTCTACAGCTCCTGCTTTGCTGCGCACAGTGTCAGGACTTCCAGGAAAAGCAGACTAAATCTGCCCCTGCCACCCACACTTCATATGTGGCATAAAGAAGCTGGCAAGCGGCAAGTGCAGATTCAGAAGCTAAATCATCAAGAGTTACCCTTTGACTAAACCAAGTTGGCCAGCCTTGTGGCATTTCTAGCCTCAAAAGACGGCTATAAATGAAGGACAAATGGTGAGTGTGAACACAAAGGAGTCCACGAGCCACCACCCAGAACAGCCTGGCTGGGGCTCACCTTGAGCTTCTCCAAACCTCAGGGGCTGCCTGCAAGTCTCATTGACCACGGCAGAAAACCCTGGCAATTCTCCGCTCGCCTCCCTCCCTACCAAACACAGAAGCACTGTAGATAAAGGCACATGGGAGTTCACTCTACTATGGCCAAATTAAGATGGAAAACTGAACTTAAACTAAAGAGATGAGAGCTCATTCTCAGCAGATCTCAGATCCAGTATGGAATTCTCAATGGTCAATGGGAAAAAGGGTTTCATGGTATTTCCTCAATCGATCAGGGGCTAGGGAGACCCCATACCGTTTTGTGCGACTCTCAAGCCTACACCGGAGCCCCAGGCTCTTTGGCTAAAGTTAGTCGAGGCCAAGTGAGTAGAACCCCACTGATGAGGATTTTTAGGCCGCTTAATTTTAAAATGGTTTATGATGAGGATTTTAGGCTTGTTACTTTTAAAACTACAGATGAGAAGCAGGCTCCGAGGACTGGAATTTTGCTTGCCCTTTTAAGAGACATTTGCGTTTGTGAAGGAAGGGGGGATGACCTTGTAAGGACCTGAAATTGGCCACCCCAGGATATGTCTCTTTGGCATCAGGATTGTTTTGGGCTGATTGCTTTCAAAAAACTGGGACAGGGAAGGAGGCTCTGAGGAATGGAACTTGCCCTTGTTGGGACACATTTACATTTGCAAGGTAAATCTCTGTCTGTAAAAGGTGCCTCCCTCTCTGTACCAGGAAGAAGAAGAGAGATGACCTTATCCCTAGAAACTCTTAATGGGGAAGGCAAGAACTTAAGTTGGTTGCTGTCTGGCAATCTCATGTAACTGATTTAGGGTGGTGGCTTCTGACCTTTACTTAATCCGATTTGATTCTTGTCTAAAAGTCATGGGATCACCCAATGACCAGACCCCACCTGCACTGATACCATTTTAACTTTTTTTCATGTTCTTTCCTTTGTCTTCATAAAGAGATGACTCACATACCTATGCCTTAAATTTAGCCCTAACCCTCAACTCGGGGCAGCAGCAGGAGTTCTGACTGCCCGTGGGTCCTGTCCCCACGCACCAGCTCTGCCTGCCCATGGGTCCTGTCCCCATGCCAGCGGGGGCAGCAGCAGTGGCTCTGCCTGCCCATGGGCCCTGTCCCCATGCCAGCGGGGGCAGCAGAAGTGGTAGCAGCAGAAGCTCTGACTGCCCATGGGTCCTGTCCCCATGATACACTATTCTCTAAATAAAAGAGCACTACTGCCAGATCTTAAGAGTCTAAGAAATCTTTCTTTCGACTCCTCAGCTCACCGACCCTGCATCACCACGCTTGCCACCTGCCCAGAGCTCACAGTCAATCCAGGAGTTAAAATCCCTGCCCAGGATCTGAATCAGCGTGCGATTCAGATATACGAAGTCATGAAGTGATGAAATGGTGAAATTTGAAGATACTCGACTTCAGGCCATGCCAAACTAGTTCCTCAGCTTACATCGTGGCTTTGCTCATCTCCTGTCAAAATGACGGACGTGGCAGTCTGTCACAAGGAACATTTTTAAACAACAGAAACTTGTGTTTGTCAGTGAGCATTCCCCAACCACCTGCCCTGAAGTATGTGATTGTACTGTATCCTGGGGTTTGAGGGACATTTTTGTCCAAAAATCCTGGCAGTCTTCCTTCTCCCACAAGCCCCAGAAATGATAAGCATGTTCTTCTTCTAAATTAAGTTGCAAAAGGTTCTGAACTCTGAGTCTTAAGGGCTTTATAGCAAACTCTCTTTTTCCTACTCACTATTAAGGAATAATTAGACATTACTTATATTTGTTTATATTTTAATTAGTAACATACTATATTATACTTTTTTTATATTTTATATTATACTCATATTAGTATATTAGTTTATCAGACTTTTAATGCAAGGCTTCTCTCCTTAAATAGTCAACATTTCAAGTCTAAATGGGCGGTCAAGATCCCCCAAGTTAGAAAGGGTGAACCAGCAAGATCTGTGCACAGTCAAGCATGGTGAACACCACCTAGAAAGTGCTACTCTCTTCAGGTGACCTGCCTCCGGATCACATTGAAGATGATTGACAGTGACAGTATCCAATCACAACTTTTCCCATCTGCTTTGGGCTTGAGAAGTGGGCTTCCTCTAGGCTCTGCCAGAGGTACTTCAAAGTAACAAGGCTGAAAATATTATTCTGACGTAATACTAGCCATATCTAAAATATGAAACAAATCTACAGCATGCTCTGTCTAGTCCCTCGTTGTGGGATGGGAATACCTCAGCCTTGCTGGTCAGGCTCTCCTGGTAACTATTTATCAAAGGAAAGAAAGCTCTGGAACATGACAAATGGCAAAAGGCTCTCTCAGTCTTTCCCACCAGAATCTTCAGGGGCTCAGCCCAGCTGATAAGAGCACAAAGCAGAGACGACACTGCCAGCCTGCAAAGAGCTCCCAGTCTACAGGGGCGGACAGACATCGTGCTTCTAATTAGGCAGACTGTGACAATGGCCATAATAGGGGTGTTTCCAAAGTGGCTTTCTACAGAAGAGGGGAGCATTCATTCTATCTGTGGGTGTTGGGGAAGCTACTTAACACAGTTCCTGGGCTTTTGACAGTTGAAAATGTCAGGGAAGGGAAGGCAGGGGTGTTCTGGGGAGAGGGAACTATGTCATCCAATGCACCAGCATGTAAAAATGCCTAGCGTGTTCAGGAAAGGGCACCTGATTTGAGGAGGGCAAGAGCAAGATAGGACCAAGATGCTCTGACTTTTTTGCAGGGCAAATTTTACTTAAGTGATTTGCCCATTTTCTGTCCTCCTCTTTTCTTCTTCTTCTTTTTTTTTTTTTCCTTCATCTTCTCGCTCTCTCTCTTTTCACTACACATTCGAAATAGATCCTACGCAGGAACTCAGGGGAGGGAGCACATCCACAGTGGAGTACGAGGCAGTGCTTTCCTAGACTCAGAAACGCTCAGTGACAGAGCAGTGTCTGCTTAATAAGCAGATTGTCGGCATCGGGGCTGGAGATTCCAGGTCACCACAGTGCTTGACTTGAGGAAAGCTCTCCCTGAAACTAGGTCTCTGAGTCCTGAAAGTAGGACAATGCAGCCACTACATCTTAACAGCAGATGATTTTATTTAGACTTTAAATTAGATTAACTTTACTACCACTATTCATAGCATAAAAATGGCTGAAGTTAATTGTGCTGAACACTTTTGGGCGTCATCGCTTTAAAAGTTCCCAAGCATTCCATAAAAGAGGTACCATTACTATGGCCATTTTACAGATCAGAAAACTGAGGCTCAGAGAAGTTCAGTGATTTACTCAGAGTCACACGACTAGGAAGTGGAGGAGCTGGGATGTGAATTTCATCAGTCCAACTCCAAAGGCTGTGCTGAATCAGCTATGTTAAATCCATAAGAGGTGGTTAAATGATGGTTCTGTTGTACATGTAAAAGCTCTTACATATTTAAGTTTCTCTGTACATCAGGGTTGCCAAATTCTTGACAATCTTTTATATTCCCCACAACACACAACATAGCACCAGACACAATTGCTCATCATTCATGCTGATTCATAAGAAACATTACACTGGGCCCATACTAATAAAAGAAAATTGAGAGAGGGAGAGAGCAACAGACTTGATCAAGGGTTGGTTACTATGTCTGTCCATCTGTGTCTGTGTCTCTCTGTCTTCCTTCCTCTTATGTCTCTGTCTTAGCATCTCTCTCTCACACACATACACACGAACACACAAACACACACACACTCAATTAAATTTCACAGCTGCATGTTGCTTCCTAGGCCTGGAACAGACCAGTAACCTAGAATCAGTTCAATATCATAAAACATTCCTACAGGAAGCCTGCAGTCCCCAGGAACTCAAGTTGACTGCTACAGGGCAAATGAGGTAGCAATTAGGAATATGGACTCTTGAGGCAGACAGACCTAAGCCCTTATAAGCTACATGACTTAGGGCTAGTTATAAATCTATGAAATGAGTAATGTTGTAACCATCACAGAGAGCTGATGTGAGAATTAAGTTTAATAACATATAAAGCTCTTAACACAGAATCTGGTACATGCCAAGCAACTAGCAACAATGCCAGTTGCGATTGTTACTGTTATTATTCACAGCGTCTTACTTGTCTTTAGAATCTGAGAATCCAGCATAGTATTTGGCACACAGCTGGAGCTCAGCATATGCTCAGAGAAACAAGACAGAAAGAGACAGACATACTGCAACACACATAGAAAGACACAGCAAGAAAGACAGAGAGAGAGATACAGCAAGGAAGGTACGGAAAGAGTCAGAGACAGAGAGTGACTGAGAAAGACAGAGACACGAAGGAGGAAGGAAGCGAGAAGCAGACACGTGCACAGACTGAGACAGACATGCCGGTCAACCCACTGAGCAAGCCTCTTGCTCTTTCTCAGTTTTCCTTCACTCGTATGGGTCCAGTATAAGGTTTCCTTATATATTTCTTGTAAATCAACATAGGTGATGAACAAGAAGGTCACATTCTCCATGCCACCACCAGGCTTCCTGTGCTACAGAGGGGAGCTGAGAAGTAGGGGGAGTTGGTACCCACATCTAACACACTATCCCAGAAATAGTGAATGGCTGGCTGCTCACTGAAACAGGAGGAGGCTGTCCTGGCACTCTCTGAGGCATCCCTTCAGAAGAACAGGGTGGTGGCATGTTCGGTCAAGTCCAGGCTCTGCAGACCCCATGACATTAAACTCATTTGCAGAGGACTCCTTAATTGAATAAGAATAACACCCATTTCCCTCCTTGGCAGAGCTACTGGGCAACATCACAGGAACTTTCCTCCACAAATATAAAAATGGAGCAAACCTTTAATCCCAGCTTCAAAGCGAAAAACAGCCCAGTCCCACAAAGGAGACATTTAACCCAGTCAGGAGCACACCTGGGTCCTCTCTTTGCTCTGTTGGCCTTTAGCTCAATACTGACTGTAAATTGTGAGCTTTGTAACACCTGTGATCAGCACACTTTGGAAAAACAGGGTGAGTATGGATGAGGTCACATTTGGGACAAGCAGATCTTTAGGGAACAGGTGTGGAGCAAATCATTGTAGAGACAATATCTTTCTTTCATATGATGCCAGAGAAAGACTGAATCATGGGGAAAGAATGGAAGACCATCAGAGTTCTATGCTTGAAATTCCTAAACTATTAACCACCCTGTTCCCAGCTAACAGCATTTCTCAGATTGCACGGGAAGAAAGGAGAAGTTTCCAATGGGATGTTAAGCTGATTTCAACTACCTGGGTGTGATCTCTCTTTCCTCTAGGCAGCAAGCCGGGACAGTACCCTTCTCACTCCCTGCGGAAAGATCCTGTGCCACTTCATCCCCTCACAGCCACCCTCCTGCTCCATCCTACTGCTTCCATGTAGCATCATGCAGGCAGCTGAGGCTGGCAGATTTTGGCCATAGATGTTGTTGCCCCAGCATCACTCAGGGCTAAGCTCTCCAGAGGTCTGTAGCTCCAGATGTTCCAGAAACCAGGGAACTCTCCCCTGCCCGCCAAACAAAAGCCACTCTATCTCATCGGCTAACGATAGCTGTGAGAACGTCCTGGCTGAGACGCAATAGCAATCCTAAACTACAGCAGACCCTGACAAGGTCGGTGTTTATTGGAGGCCTCTTGTCTTCATACCTTTTCATTTTATTTCAGAACCATTCTTCAGAAATAAGAGGCTTTCCAGAAGCCAAGGGTTACTCAGCCTGCCACCCTATTACAGATGCGCAGCAGAAGGAAACCTGAAGCCAACAAACAGATCGTTTACTTTCATTTCTAAAGAAGAACAACTAATTTTGGAGATGGATGGCGGTGATGGTTGTACAACAATGTGAATGTGCTTGATGCCGCTGAAACGTAGGCTTGAAAATGGTTACGGTAAGTATGTATATTTTCCGTTACGTATATTTTACCACAATTTTTAAAAGTTAAAAAAGAATAAATTTAATACAACATTAAAAGGAAAGAAGTACAGCCAGGTCCCAGGTTGCTTAGTGATCACTGATTTAGTGTCATTAAATTATTTTTAAAGAAACTCTCAGTAGTACAGAAAGGATACCAGCTTCGAGAGTTTATGAGCATCAAAAGTACGAAAATAAATGCCCTTATATCAAAAATGCCCTTAAAGTAAAAGTTGCTACACTCTCTCTGGTATGTGAGTATTATCCATGAGTAACATTTTCTAAGGAATGTCACTAAGCTTTTCTTTCAGAAACCGGTTCTTCCACAATTGCAACATGCGGAACATTCAAATCATGGGAGTGGCTTAAGAGGATTATAAACCTTGTAAGGCTCGCCCTTTAGCAATAACGTGTTCAACAGTCTGTTCTTAGGTGCCTCTCAGAAACGTCAACAGACACAGTCTGCCATTAACTTAAATAGGAAATATTATTTGCTTTTGAAGATGGTAAATTAAGGCATGGGTAAAAAACTAAGCTGAGATCATTCCACGAGAAAAGAAGTTCAGATTCCCGATGCCAAGTCCCTGGCCCAGAGGCCATCCTTTCCCTGCCTTCTGGCTCCAGATCATTTAAGAAACAAAGTCACTCACTGTAAATCAACATCTCCAATAAATATCCACCCACATAAGTACCTACTCTCTTGAATGGTGCCTATCGACTCAGTCTTCCTCAGGAGACAAACACAGGAAGCCCCCAAATGGGGGAAAGCTCTGAATGCGGCTCACCCTTAGGGAGGGGAAAAGTGCAATTACCTGTTCATATCTGTCAGTTTCACCTACAAGGAGTAAGAAATGATCTGTAGAAGATCTTAGGGGCAGGGCCGGGGACAGCTCCAGCACAGCTGAGGTTCTAACTCACCGTGCATTTCAGGCACAAGTGACAAGGCACATCAGTCAGGAGTGATCTGGAGGCAGACACCCCAATGGCAAGCCTAAGAAAGAGAACAGATTATGACCAGCTCTTGGCCAGCTATCTATAAAAAGGGCTTTTATCCAGATGCCAGGCCAAGATGGACCAAGAACAAAAGAGAGAACAGTGGAATGCTTGTGGTTCTCTGCCACCCTACACACAAACATGGCGGCAGCTGCAATGGATTTCACATCTTTGCCCCAGCCTCAGCAGAAAAAATTGCCAACCATCCTCTCTGCAACAAGAGTAATACTTCCCCTTGAGTTCTGGCTCCCACCTGGCCCCTTCCTCACAGACATGCTCAAGCCAATCATCATCTCTCCTATTTCTTTCACCTCTCCCTTTCTATTGCCACATTTCCTTTAGTGCAGTGGTTCTTAACGTCTATGGGTCACAGATCTCTTTGAGAAGCAGGCATGTTTTGTGTGTCATTTCTAAAGGGTTGAAAGATTCTGAGGCTCATGGAGCCCAGGCAAGGAATCTTCGCTTTAGCAAGTCTTTTCTACCTTAGACCTTAGCTGCTAGTGGACACCTCTCCTTCCTTTCAAAGTAAGCTTCTAGAATACAGACCTCTGTGTTCCCTACTTCCTATTCTCTCCTCGATCTACTGCCCTCACTCCACTAAAACTAATCCTGCTAAAGTTACCGCTGACATCCTAAATGCCAAACCCACTGGGTACTTTTTTCTCTCTCATTTGACCTCCTGCTGTATCTCACAGTGACCCATCCCCATATCCTAAAACTTTTCCTCAAATATCTAGACACAACAGCGATAAACCCCTCTTAGAGCCTGATGAACGATTTCTCCTTCTCTAGGAAACGTTCAAACATGGGTGGTGAGCCCCAGCCACCATGTTTGTATATTCACATGCCTCTACTTCCCCACTGTGGTTGGTCAGCCCAGGGGTGGGCCTCACCAATCAGTGACAAGCAATACCAATCAGTGACTTCCCTCAGAATTTTTGAATAAAGAGGAAAAAGAAAACAATTTCTTGGGTTTCCCATAACGTCCTAGTCACAAATTCCAGTCATATGACTATACCTACACACCTGACTACCCCTGTATCTTTAGGTTACATTCCCTTTTTCTCTTCAGTTATTTAGCATTTGGCTTCTGTTACTTGCCAGGAAAAGAGTCCTAACTGATACAAGCATTCTCTCACTCTTGGGTCACCTCCTCTCCCTCTGGCTGCTCCTTCTTAGCCTTCTCAGGCAACTTTCTCTGTCTGTCCCTTAAACACTGGTTTATCCATCAGAATTTTAGGGGGTAATGGTTGGTGAGATAGGAAAGTAGTCCTGTCAGTGAACAGATTGACCAAAGCTTTGGGTTTCACCAAATCAGACCAGGCCTCACTCAGAACAAGCTATTTGCCACACAGGTTTCCATGGGAAAATAAAATAAAGGAAAAAACTAGAATAAATAGCTGCAAAGTTGATGTACATTAAGCTGTATTTTAAAGATGAGAGACTCATAATATGTATCACTTTGTAGACTACAAAGTGACTAGAAATGTAGACTGAGACTAAAGAAATGTAACAACGCAAAATCAAATGCAATGGATGAAACTTGATTGGAGCCTGGATTTTAAGAAACATCTTAAAGAACAGTTTTGGGAATTTGAGTATGAACAAGATTTTTAAAGTTATTGAAGTAATGTGGATTTTCTTTGTGTAAAAATGATGTCATGGTTGTCTAACAGAATCTCATTGTTCTTAAGAGACAAAAGTTGAAACACTTAGGGTTGAATTCTCATGATGTCTGCAGCCTGGGGCTCTTTCATTCTCCCTCTCGTCTTCTCATTCTTCTTACTCAACTCTACTCATACTTACTTACCCACTTTGCTCATGCTTACTTACCACACCCACCCACAAGCATAACTCCCAAATCAACACCTCTAGCTCAGCATTCTCTTCTTAGTTCCAGATCTGTGCAGCCCCCTCTCTACTCAACATTCCCACCTGAATGTTCCAGCAGCTCCTCACACTTGCTATATTCGAAGCCAAACACATCCTTCCTCTTCCCCATCACCTCCAAAAAACTGCTCCTCCTTCTCTCTTCTCTATCTTGATAAATGTCAAGTTGACCAAGCCAGAAACTTCTCTCTTTCTTGCCTCAAATCTAATCAATTACCAAATCCTGTGTACCTCATAGTCTGTCTTCTCTATCTCCTCCCCACTGCCCCTTTCTTGCTCTCAGTGTCTCCCGAATGAAGTACCATGAAAGCATCCTCACTGGGGTTTCTTGCCTCCGATCTCGCTGCCCTCTAATCCATCTTCCACCCATCAGGATTTTTCTAACATAAAAGTCTGATCATATCAGTACACTGTTCAAAATTCTTCAGTGACTCCCCAGTGCCTCCAAGATAAACTCCTTTTCCATGATATTCAAGACCTTTCATGATCTTTTCCCCTGCCTTCCTTCCAAGTCTCATCTCCTTCTGTACCCTACCTCACAGCCAATTGTTCAAACATACTAAACTACTGTGGTCACCCTGAGCATGTCTTGTCCTCCAGAGCTGCTGGGCCTTTGCACGTGCCATCTTCTCAACTTAGATGCCATCCTCTGGCACCTCTGTATCAACCCCTCCCCACACTGCATACCAGTACACTTCTCCTAGAGAAGATACGCCTGTTGGGAAGTATTCTCTACATTCCCCAGGTGGACTCATGAGCCCCATTTCTCCTATGGCCCATCAACCTTGATATACAACCTCATTAAAGCAATTTAGTTTATTAAGTCATTTGTTTATGTAACTGGCTTCCCAACAGATGATAAGATTCTTAATGACACGGAACCTTATCTTTAGTTTGTTTTTTAAGTGACTAGTCCATTCCCAGTTGATAGCAGGCACTCAACAATCATTTATTAAAAAATTGACAGGAAGAGGGAGGGCTGAATATGGGGAGCACAGAGGATTTTTAGAACAGTGAAACTACTTTGCATGATACTATAATGGTGTATACATGTCATTATACATTTACCCAAGCCCGTACAATGTACAACACCAAGAGTGAACCCTAACGTCAACTAGGACCCTGGATGACAATGATATGTCAATGTAGGTTCACCAGTTGTACCAAATGTACCACTCTGGTGGCAGATGTTGATACTGTGCATGTGTGGGGGCAAGGAGTATATGGTAAATCTCTGTACCTTCTCTTCAGTTTTGCTGTGAACCTAAAACTACCCTAAAAAATAAATTCCACTTAAAAAATAAAGAGAGTCATCTTTGAGGAATAAAGTAAAGAAACAGAGACAGATGAGGAAACATATAAATACTAGAATGGGCCAGTGCATAGCAGCTCTTCAGTGCCAAAATGAAGAAGGAAATAGACAGCCAGAGATGACCTTTGAGAAGAGTTTGTTGAAAAACTATTTTAGATGAATTACCATAAAGGAACTGTTAACAAGCAGGAGAATTTTAAGGGGAAAGTTAAAATTTCAGGCTCCTGTATTCACTTGTAAAGGACAGGAAACTGGGCAAACAGTGGAGATAAGAGAGAAGCCAGGAATGAAGTGAAAAAATTGAAAGTCCCTTGCACAGACTTAGCAGGATAATTATTTAAACTGTGAAGGTAGTAATTTAGGTCTAAAATGTCACTGCCATTAATTCTAAGTTTTATTGTAGTCTGTTAGGGAAGAGTTCTCTGGGGATTATGAATAACTGCTTCTTGAAATGGAAACTCTGCAAAAACAATTGACATTTCTATAATCCTTAAGGAATAGGACACGGAGAAAAATGACTTTTCAGGTGGCTCTCTGAACATCAGTGTCTGAGTAGCTAATATTCATCCTTGCTTTATGTCACGCTCATTAATCAGCTCCTATTAAAGATAATGCCATACATGTAATTACATGGCATAGCATTATGTTAAATATTTAAGAGTTTCATATTGCACCATATCTTGGATGTGAAGATATATTGCCCTGATTTGAGTACGTGTCAATTTTTCATAGATTTTCATCTATATTCATGGCTCAAGGCCCCTTAGCAAATTAATAACCAAAAGAGTTTGTAAGTCCATAGTCGGTTGCTTAGCATACTTCTCCACACTTTTTGTAATCTCTAAAAACCTATTTAGCTCTCAAAAATATGCCTACCCTCTGTTTCTACTTGCCCTGGTTTCCACGTTAGATTTTTTAAATCTGATCATGTGACTTTAAAATCATATCACACTTGTAAACCGAGTCATCAAAATAAACAATAAAGGAAATAAAACAGTACACTATAAGGAAAATGCCACATTAAACTAAGTCCAAGATCTTGCAATAAAATCTAGTTTATCCCACTTCTTCTGCATTTTTAACATACAGCAAACTCATCTTTAAAAAAAACCCAAACTCATCTTTATATAGTTTCCAAGTTCTAACGTGGGGTTTCATTCATTATTCCTTACGACAACCCTATGAAGAAAAGTCAGCACTGTCCCAATTATATAATCAGGGCGACAGAGAAGACCCATGTCCAAATTTCCATGACATATAGCCGAACAGGGATTAAAACTCTCTGTTCGCATGCTTATAGTCCATTTTCTCTTGCATATTTTTTGTGAAAATTCTGTGACCAGGTTCCTGGCCTCCCCTGGGCTGCTCACATCAATTATTAACCACCATTAAATCAATAAACTCCTACTGCTTCTGCCCTAAGCCCACCTGCTCTTGGGAGAAGCGGAATTGTCGGAATTCAGTGCCTGAGCCCCTCTGGAGACGGCTGCCTCTCTCTTCAAAGGACCCCCCCCTCAGGAGCTCCCATAGTAAAGCTCCTTTACTGTTAAGTCAGGCAAACCCAAACGTGCTCTTCTAATCTGGTGGCAATCTATCCAGCTCTTTTCATTTGGTGTAATGAAGAACAGGCAGAAACTTGGTTTTATTCAAATGAGTAATACTGTCCCGGAGCCCGGGGCAAACACTGGGCCAGTCGGTAGTGGGTGACCTAATGCTGTAGAAGCTGCTTCATTGTGTGGTGCTGATCGGAAGGCTAGATGACTATTTCTCCATCAGTGGCCTTAGAACAAGGTGCTTGTTAAAATGCAGCTTCCCAGGTCCTAACCCAGACCTACTGAATCAGACTCAGAGGTGATGCTGTATTAAACCAACACCACTGTGATTCCTACACAACCTGGAGTAAGAAAGCCCCAGGCTGGATGGGGACTTCTCCAACGGGACTGCATGCTTCTTGAGGGCAGGAAGCAGCTCTTATTCATCCTTGTAGCCTCAGTACCCAGCTGAGGGCTTAACAACGTTCAAGGGATTGATAGTGTTAATCAAACGAGCATCGTGTGTCCAAAATCTTCTTAGTCAGAATTCGTTCATGCATAGTTACTTAGGAAGTAGTGTAAACACTTACAAACACTTTCACCCGATTTTTAGCTTTGTCCTATTCCCAGGGTGTGGAGTGCAGAATTGAACAAGCCAAAGGCAGGACCACCTCTGCAAAACTCACTGTGTGGACCTGCTCCATCCCAGCCCAAGGCTTGTGGATTCTCCAGTCACTCAGAAAATAATCCCTTGTTGCAGTGGGAAGTGCACAGGCCTGGAGTCAGACCAACTCTGTGACTTCGAGCCAGTGTGTTAAAACTTCTAAGCATCAGCTTCCTCTTCTATAAAACAGTGTGACACGTAATATGTAACATTCAGAAAGGGGCTATGTAATAAAGGACCTGCCCTGTGCCTGGAACACAGTAGGTGCTCAACAAACAGTGCTGGCGGTAGCAGCAGTGCTTACCAGTTGTGGTGGGAGTGGCAGTAGTGGTGATATAGTAGCGTAGATCCCTCTTTGGTTGTGTTTCTTTATTTTTCTCTCTCTGTCCAACGTGCCTTTCCTCCATATTCTAATAATAATACCCTCATTTTCTGTGGGTAACTGCCCCCACAATTCTATGTGGCTCTGAGTGAACTGCCAATCACAGTGCCCCACCCCCTTGACCATAGGGTGGGCTTCCCATCCAGGCCTTTGTAATCCATGTTCCCTCTCCTCCCGGCCCCAGGGATTGGGGGCAGGGGAGGTGGAGGCAGGAAGGACAAATAAGTAAAGCGGGACCAATCAGAGTCTTTCCTCAGGATTTTCTAGAGAGCTATGGAGAGAGAGAAGCTCTCATTCCTCTGGGGTGGCTGGGCTGGGATGTGTAAGCTCAGAGCCATCCACAGCCATGCCGCTCTTTACCTCCCGCACACAAGGAACGCATCTTGAAATAGGAGAGAATACGGCCAACACAGAGAGTAGCAAAACAGAAGCGGAGAGGGAGAAACAATAATATTTGTATCCCTGGATCCAGCTCCACCCCTAGATTCACCAGTTAAAGAAGTCAATAAACTCTCTTTTTAGCCTTAAGCTCATTTGAACTGAGTTTCTGCCCTTGCATTAAAAGCTTCCTGTCTAAAATAAATATGCTGTTAAAAAGAGAAAGAAAAAGAGGAGGAGGACTAGAAAAGAGAGCGCAGAAGCAAGACCCAGGCATCCTCACACGTTCACTCCAGCACGGAAAACGGAAGCCAGCGGGTGTCTGCACCACTGCCACACTGAAGCGAGCAGCAGCTTCAGCGGCACAGCCACTAAATCAGAGGCAGGCGACCTGCTGGAAGACACAAAAAACAACATGGCATCTCTGTGATTTCTTGTCCAGAGCCTAGTCATTGGAGGGAGGAAGGTGAACCCTGATTTGTTTCCCTGGTCAGGGTTGTCCCCCTGCCCCACCCCAGGATAGGGAGGGAGACAGCGGCCAGCAAAGCCGGAGGAGTTGGTAGGGACCATGTTACTGTGAAAGACAAAGGAGCTTGGATCTTCTCCGGGAAGCCACAGGAGCCACTGGAAAGCTTTAAGAAGGGGAATGACGTGATTTTTGTGTTTTTTGAAAGCTTTCTCTGGCCTCAGAAGGGTGCCTGGATTGGAGGAGGACAAAGCTGGAAGCGGGGAGACCAGTGGAAAGTTTTAGCAACAATCAAGTGAGTGCTTGAAGGAAGACAAGCCAGCAGTGACTGAGAATAGAGAATGTATATTTAGACGGTCAAATCTATGAGACTTGGTGATTGGTTGTATGGGCAGAGGTAGGGGCATGGAGGCAAGAAGAAGGAAGAACCCAAGCCATACAGTCACCAACTGATGTCAGGGATCCAGAAAGAAGGTCTGGATTAGGCATGGAGGAAGGGAAGGGGTTCGTGTTAGAACATACTCAGCTGGAGAAACCATGGGGATATCAGGGTAGAGATGTCCAGTAGGAAACTGAGTCATTTGAGTCACTGATTCTGTGACCATGGGTGTGTTACTTAACTTCTTAGTGCCTCAGCCTCCTTATTTGTCAAATGGGAAGCATCCTCTCTAATGAGAGAATTTACTTAACTTGTCCAAGTCTGCCAGTCGGTAATGGGACAACATAAAACATCATCCTTAAACAGAAAGAACAGCTAGAGGGTCATGATCACTCCAAGAGTGAGATCCCTAGGTGGTCCCTGGTCCTGGGAGAGCCTACTGCCTCCCAAGCCACCCAGGCCCCAATTCCTGCCTTGTCCTAGAGAAGCCCAAAGACTTGAGAAGCTCAGGCTTTGCCCTGAGGGTTCTCGTGCAACTCAGCCTACTGGAGGGTTTGGGTCCACTCTTGGCCTTTGCACCCATTGTTCCTTCTTCCTGGAATACCTTTCTCTGCTGATTTGCCTAAGGAACTCTTTTTCATCCTTCAAGACTTAGTTCCTATCACCAGCCCTGTGATGTTTTATCTGCATCGTCTCCCTGGCACAATTCAAATGTCATCTTGTTGGGGCCGGCCCTGTGGCCAAATGGTTAGGTTCCCACGCTCTGCTTCCGTGGCCCAGGGTTTCACCAGTTCGGATCCTGGGCTCGGACCTAGCACCACTCATAAAGCCATGCTGAGGCGGCATCCCACATGCCACAACTAGAAGGACCCACAAATAAAAATATACAACTATGCACCAAGGGGCTTTTGGGAGAAGAAGGAAAAATAAAATCTTTAAAAAAAAATGTCATCTTGCAACAAGTCTGTCTTCCTTTTGTCACTCGATTGTCCCTTATGTAGTTGAAGTCTACCGGCCTTTCCTATAATGCTGGCTGATGCGACTTGAAACAATGAATTTAGACGTCATTGAGGAGTGTGTCAGTTACGGAACTATAATCGCTCGGCTCCAAACCCATCTTTCTATGCTCTGCCCTGTGCTGCTGGGACTCGGACTCTGCACATCGCATTTCCACTTGGCCAGCAGTTTCCCTGTTGGGGTCTGCTCTGCTAGCGGGAGTCAGGGAGGATGAGGGAAGGAGAAGGAATTCCTTCCTTTCTGCTCGCGAGTCCTGTGAACCTCGTACCAGCCATGCTCTGCCGACCTGTAGCAGCATTTAAATACAGTCTGCAGTTTTTCCAGAGTTGGTGGTACTAACCTCATCCCAGCTGTTGCCTCCTTCCTAGAGGTCTGGTTCTCAAGCCCACAGCCCGCTCTCCAAGCTCAGAGACACTGGTCCCAACAGAGCAGTGCCTCCTCCTCAGAAGTCTGAGCTCCACTCCATGGGGCCCCTCCTCCAAGTTTCTCAGTTTTAACAATCCCAGTCTTTATTCCCCAAACCCTGGGAATAGTAGCTGCTTCCTGCAATTGCTATCTCTGTGATACCTTACACTCTTTTCTAGCCTTTTCAGTCACCTAGTTAACAACTTTATATCTAGGTAATAGTCTTCATGTTAAATTCTCTTTGTCCAAATAATTGGTGTGGTTTCTGACTCTTGACTGGACAATAATAGTATAAGGTGTTTTGTTTTGTTTCTCCTCCCCAAGGCCCTAGTGCACAATTGTACATCCTAGTTGTAAGTCCTTCTAGTTGTTCTATGTAAGCTGCCACCACAGCATGGCAACTGACAGACGAGGGGTGTGGTTATGCAACCATACCATACGCAACCCTGTGCTGCTGAAGTGGGATCGCCAAACTTTAACCACTAGACCACCAGAACTGACTGAACAAGGTGTTTTTAACGTAAGCATACAGTTGGCCTGGATCCATATATTTTACAGGATTAATGAGCCATCTTTACCTGGAAAGTCCCAGCTATTGAGTATCTGGCCACCCTCAATGTAATTGTGTAGCTCAACCCCTAAATGCCTGGCCACCTTGATGTAATTAGGCTGACCAGCCTACCTGCATGAATTCTATCCAGAGTCTGGGCCCCACCAGCTGGCCCCATTCAAGGAGAGCCCAGTGGAATAGCCTAAGGTGCCAGCTGCAATATGCTGACAGCATCTCTCTTTCCACTGGAAGGATAAGAAAGAACCAGGCTTTGCCCAGTATCCATGGTCCACCGGGACGTCCAGCTGCAATATGCTGACAGCGTCTCTCTTTCCACTGGCAGGATAAGAAAGAACCAGGCTTTGTCCAGTATCCATGGTCCACTGGGACGTCCAGCTGCAATGTGCTGACAGGACCTCTCTTTCCACTGGCAGGATAAGAAAGAACCAGGCTTTGCCCAGTATCCATGGTCCACTGAGATGTCACCACCCTCCCTCCTCTACTGTTGGCGTGGTGGAATTTTGCCCTCTAAGCCCTTGCCACCTGCCTGGGGACCCTCCCCTCCTTCACCCAGTGAGTCCAGGAAGGCAAGAGGCAGCATAAAAGTTTGCTTGTGCTTTACTCATACCTTGTGTATTTGTGTCTCATCAAAAATGTCCTTTCATTTGGAGGAAAAAAACTAATCTGTTTCCAGTTCCATCTCCAGAACCAACCAATTAGTCCTAACTAGACTAGCACAAATGGTGACTAAGACATAGTGCCCATCCTCAAGGAGCTTCAGTCCACAGGGGAAGACAGACAGTAAGTTTTGAATTAAGAATCAGGTTTAGTTACATGAAGCAGGGACCCAACATTGCACTGAGTTAAATAAGTTTATTTCTCTCTCATGAAACAAAGCAGACATAAGTGGAAGGCTGGCAGGCTTGCCCTACTCCATGAGGCTGTCCATGGCTCTTTCTAGATTATTGCACCACCGTCCCTTGAGCATGGCCATTGCCCACAAGATCTAAGATGACCAGCTGTCATGTTCACGTTCTACTCAGTAGAGTAAAAGAAGGGAAAAAGAAAGGGCATGTCCTCTCCCTGGAAGCCACACACATCACTTCCCCTCACATCCCACTGGCCAGAATAGAGTCACATGGCCACAACTAACTGCAAAGGATATAGGGAAATACAGCCTTTATTCTCAGGGCAACCATGTGCCCAGGTAAAAATGAGAAATTCTATCTTTACACAAGAAAGAGAAAACGGATATTGAGGGGAACTAGCAGTTTGTATCATAACAGACAGTTATAATTGTGTGGGGGGTGGTTCATGTAGAAGATGGGGTATACTGAAGAGAGGGCCCAAGAAAGCTGGAAGGGATAGGAAGAACACAGCACAGAGATTTCGATTTCTAAGATGGAACATTTCCACATGCCAACAAGGTCCAGATGTGGCACGGAGGGGAAGGCTAGAGCAGTAAATGAAGCCCGTTAGACCCGAGAGAGTCAAAGATTTTCAAGGTAGGATGCTGAGCGATAGTTGACAGGGCCTTGAACCCCACTGGAATAACGCTTGCATTAAGATGGAGAGAAAGATTGCGGGGAAGCCTGGGTAGCTGACAAGACACAAGTAATAGAGGCAAATAGAGGAAGGAGTCAAAGATCTCTCTGAATTTTCATTTTCAGGAAAAGGTGGGATAAAAGTCCTACCCACAAAAATAGGATGCTGTGATGGTTCCGTTTTATATATATTATATGAAGTTAAAGTGGGGAGACCTAAGTAAAACTATCCCCTCGAAAAAACAGATTTTCCCTGAGTTTAGAAAGCAGAGTTACAGTAGTGCCTATCTCTGAAAATAACAATGCCAATCATAAACCACGTGCAGAAGAGGAGACAACAGTGGTCAGTGGCCCAGATGAACCTATCTGGGACTTAGTAGAAATGTAAATGAGGATAAGCCAATTTGCCTAAAAGACTGAAGTGCCTTCTAGGGAAAAAAGAAATCATGCTATGTTTTTCTAAACTTTGCATAAATTTGTGTATGTCTGATGAATCGGTGGAAGAACCAAACTGAAATTTATTTGCTAGAAGGCTGAGGATGCTCCTACAGGAAAAGCTGTCCTAAAAGGAAGGAACCTGGCCCCATGAACTAATGCAATAGAGAAGCTTCGGTTACTAGCAGTAGGGGTGATGCTGAGAACAGCAGAGTGTCAGCAGTTTGGATTTAGAGATTAAGATAGTGGACTTTGAGGTCAGACTGCCAGTATTGGCTAGGTATCCTTGGGCAAATTATTTAACCTCTGAAACTTCAGTTTCCTCTTCTATAAAATGGAAATAATAATAGAATCTAGAATTAAAATAATTGTTAAAGGGCTTATCACACAACTAAGCACATAATAACTGCTCAATCACTGTTAACTATGTATAATAATAATGATGATGCTCTCGAGGCCCATCCCCACTGGACTCATACCTGAGTCCTATGGAACACAGGTCGCGTAAAAAGGCAAAAGCTCTGGTGGTGTGCTGGGGCAAGTAGTGCTTTGCGACCCTCTAGCTGAGGGCAACACCAAGCTCCAAGGTGAGTGGGCGTTCTTCCCTGCCTCACGGAAGCCATGCAGCTCTGGCTCTGGGGCATCAGGGACAATATCAGGACTCAGGACTCAGACCCATGGCACTGGGACCCAGCAGGAGACAGAAGGGCCCAAAAGGTACCCTATGGAGGTGGCAAAGCAGCAGCAGTGCTGAGCTGGAGTGTTCATTTATGCTCACAGGGGAAAGACCTCCTGGAGACTTCAAAAACTATTTTACAAGGTGAAGTCCTGCCAGAGTGGCTGGGATAGAAGTCAGTGCCATTTGGGTCATTATGATTGATGTGATTCCATTTGTACTAATAGGCAGGTATCTTGTGCCACATGTGAGATGCTAAGAACCCATCATATTCATGCTGCAATCACCATCATTTGCCAATAGAAGACCTCACATTTAATATGACATGCTGCCTTATTTAAATATAAGGAGTCTTCATTTTCCTGTGCCCAAGAAATGTTTAACATCCTTTATCTAGGCAAATTTGTAAATTTGTACAAACACAAAAACAAATAAGGGTTCAGATGCAAATTGAACTTCAGATGCAAACTGAATTGAAATCAAGCACTACCAAGCAAAAGCCAGTGGAAAAAAATATATAAAACCGTATCCTTGCGGCAAGACTGGACATCAGGATATAAGATCTTCTCTTCTTGCTCCAACTACTCTCCCATGTTAATATTAAATCCAGTATTATCTATGATTCAATACTTTAAAGGCTTTCACTTCCAATAAGCCAGAAGCATGAAGAGCTTGACTCCAAGGGCTCCTCAAATTCATGAGTGATGACTTTTTTAAATGAGGGGGATCCAGACTATCACATCCTCATTTCTACTAATGATGAAGGTATCCTTCGATTCTGGAACATATAGAAAAATTAGTTTTGGCTTCTTTCAACCTAGCTTGCCTTGAGTTTTGCTCAACTATGCTGAAGGATAAGACAGTTTGACGTATTCCAGAGGGTCTCCAAGAACAGATGTTTCTTTTTCTCTCAAATTCATTAAAAGGGAAACCAAATAGCTTGGCTAAGGAAAGAAGTGACCCTCTACTAAATTTAGAGAAGAAAACTTCCCTTGGCCAAACCAAAGCTCCTTGAATCAAAAGGGAAGTGCAAGGCCATTGCTTTTGTAGATAACAAATTGGTTCGGTCAAGGAAAGACTGTAGATCTGACAAGGGAAAAATGGCATGCTCAAGAGAAGATGAATTTTTACCGTATTTCATTATAGAAGACCACAATGAAAGAAAAATGACTTCATCAATCCCATTCTAGGAGCCCTGGTGAGGCTAAGGATACAAGGAGAAAGCCTCTGGAATTGGCTTCCTGTCATACAAGTTGCATCCATCAATTCAGAGCAGCTTCAGACAGGCACACGCAATCATAGCTGACAGTGGATAAATCACAATTATCAAGATTTCATTAGCTATTGCCCCAGAGTTAAAGAGGGTCATTTGCCTCTAGCCGGTACCAATCGATTGCTTTGTATGGCCTACAACTTAGAAGGCCAAGGTCAAGGTATGGTGATGGAAAATTAGGTTAGATATCATAAATCCTCCAGCACCAATCCTTCTTATCTGAACAAGAGTGCTATAAACTATTAACCCTGAAGACAGGTTTGTGGGAAATATAACAGAATCCAAAATCATAGCTAACTCTCTGACGGATAATACAGTACACCAGAAAGACCTAGAAAGATGGAACTTTCCTCACTTCATAAGAAGAAAATTGGATTCATCCTGCCTCAATGCACATGGTTAATTCTTCAGATCAGCAAATACTTATCAAAAGAGAGGAAAAGACAGTTTATAGAGGAAAGCTTCTCTCATTTCTCCTCTTCCTCTCTTCTTGCTATGATCCAAGAGAACTCATGCCCCAAAAGAATGGCTCACAAGTAGCAGATACCACGATGTTGGCACTAAAGTGAGGGGGTAATTCTGTCACAGTGTCTTTTTGTCTCTGTAACTAATCACCAAGAAGCAAACTACCAAACAAATAAACAGAAACAAAATTCTCAACCACCCAAATAAAAGATGTGCTGTCACTTTTAAGAGTTGTCAGAAAATAGTAAACCTAGGCCGTTGGAATATTAAAATATTAAACCCAGGCAAGTGAAATATAGTGTTTATCTTGTACCATCCTTTCAACTTTTCTGAATGATTGAAAATATTCCAATTAAAAAATTGGGGAGGGGCTGGCCCGGTGGTACAGCAGTTAAGGTAACACGTTCTGCTTCGGTGGCCTGGGGTTCGCCGGTTCGGATCCCGGGTGAGGACATGGCACGGCTTGGCAAGTCATACTGTGGTAGGCGTCCCACATAGAAAGTAGAGGACGATGGGCATGCTGTTAGCTCAGGGCCAGTCTTCCTCAGCAAAAAAAGAGGAGGATTGGCAGCAGTTAGCTCAGGGCTAATCTTCCTCAAAAAAAAAAATTGGGGAAAATCTTGTCATAGTTGGTACTAAAGTAGAAGTAGCTGTGCTTTAATTCATAAAAATAACTTTGTATACTCTTTGTATTCCTGTTTTATTTATAGAATAGTTACTTGCATTTTTACTAGCATAATAAATGATTTCTACTCTTATGTAGACTGAAGTTTTTATACTTAGCATTATACCAACCAGAAATAGCTATGAATCAGCATTTCCATACTGATCACAACAAATATTCAGTCAATGAACCTACCTGTGTCCTTGTTTGGCAATTTCAAAAAGCTTTGAAGAAGATAAGACACAAAGGGGAAAATTAACCTCCTCTCTGATGACAGCCTTTAACACAGTTGAATCAAGCAAGAAAAAAATCAATTTTCTAAACTTTACACAGCTGAAAAAGCATAAAGTTTTATTAAGCCCATGAGAAATGACAGATATTTCTCAAATGCATCTTGTTTAAAAATGTCAGAAATTGGAGATTGTTCTTAAAAATCAATGGGCAATGAGAAGACTAAATCTGATCAATTCCCCGGGCTCAGAAAGGGAAACAGGAGAATGCAAACCCAAAGTTGTCTCTCTGGATTCCCAGCTAGTTGAACAAACCTTGACACTAAATCAAATTTTTCTTACATAAAAACTGAATTTTTCCACAGAGGCAAAAACATGAAGCTTCAGAAGCACGTGAGCACGAAAACTTTCAAAGGCTTGAAATTTATTACTTTGCAATCTCTCACCACTTTCTCCCACTGTCGTTGGACACTACTATCTCCCAAAATGATCCACTGGAAATGCTAGATTCAGCATCTGTTACTACATCTCAAACTCTCTCCAGCCAACGTATATTTCCAATTCACAATTCATGCCTTTCAGTTGTAGTTATAATTTTTTTTTTTTAAAGATTTTATTATTTCCTTTTTCTCCCCAAAGCCCCCCGGTACATAGTTGTATATTTTTCGTTGTGGGTTCTTCTAGTTGTGGCATGTGGGACACTGCCTCAGCGTGGTCTGATGAGCAGTGCCATGTCCGCGCCCAGGATTCGAACCAACGAAACACTGGGCTGCCTGCAGCAGAGCGCGCGAACTTAACCACTCGGCCACGGGGCCAGCCCCTGTAGTTATAATTTTTGACCAGGATCTTGTATTTAAAAATGCTGTGATCCAACACTACCATGTCAAATTAAAAATAAAACAAAACTCTGGTAGCACAGCTAATCGTAGGAAGTTTTAGAAGATTGTGGGCAGGTATAAAAGCTTCCTAGATTTAATTACTTGTTTATATTATTTATGCTGAGGATTTAGTGAAAACAGGTAAGTATCCACAAGGGAAAAATTATCCTGGGAATGTAGTTTCTTCTGCCAGCTAAATTTTAATGGTGAATAATAAAGTGAGCTTTTACTTTCCAGGCTCCTAACTAAAGCATGGAAGTTTCAAGAGAGATGGCAGGAATGCAGAGCAAAAGCAAATCCTCAGCAACCCAAAAGGTGGACAGCTGGTCTACAGAGCAAGGAGAGATGTCCATTAGCTCCACAAGTTGACAGGTGAGCCGTGAAGCACCAGAAGGTCCCTGGAATCTCACCCGTTCTCAGATACAAGCCTTGCTAAAGAGGAAGCCCAAATCCCACCCTCAACACACTTGAGGCCAATAGTGAACTAAATGAAACTGCAAAAAAATACACACCCAGGTCAAGGACAGATCAGACTGACTCCCTCACTCAAGTAGCCTGATTTTTACCTTCTGAAGGTAAATAGTTTACTTCAGTCTCTACTATTCTTTTATACCAAATGTCCAGAATGCAATTAAAAATCACAAGACATGTATAAAAACAAGAAAATGTGACCAATGATCATAAAAGGAAAAAGTTAATAGAAGCAGACCCAGGGATGTCCCAAATGTCAAAATTATCAGCCTAGGGCTTTAAGATAACTATGATAAAAATGCTAAATTATCTAGTGGGAAAGATGGAAATGTGTTTGAAGAGTTCAACATGGAAACATGTTGAAGAATTTCAATGGAGACGTGGAAACTATTTTAAAAAAGAATTTAGAGGATGGCCTGGTGGTGGAGTAGTTAAGTTCACATGCTCCACTTCAGCAGCCTAGGATTCACAGGTTCAGATCCCAGGCACAGACCTACACACTGCTCATCAAGCCATGCTGTGGCAGTGACCCATGTATAAAATAGAGGAAGATTGGCACAGATGTTAGCTCAGGGACAATCTTCCTCAAGCACAAAGAGAAAGATTGGCAATAGATGTTAGCTCAGGGCCAATCTTCCTCACAAAAAAAAAAAAAAGAGTCAATTCGTAGCTTTTTTAAAAAATAAAAAAGTTTTAAAAATACATAACGTATATTCTTGTAGGTTTATCATTATAAACTTAAGCAAGTATTTCTGAAGGATAAATTTATAGAAGTGTAACTGCTGGATCAAATGATACAAACATTAAAACATTTAATAGTGCTAAATTACCTCCCAAGTGCTTGTACCAATTCTCACTCCAACAATAACAGTGAGTGAAGACTCTCATTTCTCTACATACTTACCAACACTGAGTTCTATCAACTTTAGGATTTTTAAGAGTTACATGTAAAAAGATAACTGAAGAGTTAGGGTGACTCAATGACTATTTCAAGAAATTACAAAACATTTCATTCAGCACAAGTTCTCCCTTAGCATACGTAGACACCAACAATCAGGTTTGGGGTCCTTCTTGTGCCTCTGAAACAGGTGGAGCACCTACATTCTTGGGCTGCCATTGCCCTGCACTAGCAAATTCACCCTGCAGCTAGATACTGTCTGAAATAGCCTTCCTGTGAAAGTGCATATGCCAACCTTCATTCTGACTAAACATTTCAGCCTTTGATGCTTCTCCTCAGCGCTGTCACGCTATCAAGCTTTGGCTTGAGTGGTGGCCAAATGTAAAGACCTCAAAGCCAAAGACTATCTTGATATCACAGAATGAAAAATCTTTCCATCTTGGCACTAGTCCAGCCTTTCTCCTCTAAAGTGTCATTACCATCCTGTTTCCTTTTATGTGACATTTTAAAATGTTTACATGTTTGGGACTCCCCTAATAAAACTGCCTTCAGAGATGGATCATCAGCCACACAGGAAAAATTAGTCTTATTACTCTATAATCACAAAATATTACTTTGTCAGATTCTTCTCTCTCTCCCTCCCCTTCTCTTTCCTCCTTCCCTCTCCTCTTCTTTCTCTCTTTTACTTCCCAACATCGCTTAGCTTAGTTCTGATCTCTCCTTCCTCGCTTTTCAACTTTAGCCCACAGACTGAGGATCCCAGGGGCTCGCAGTTCACGGGCAAGATGCCCCATGACCAGGAGATGAGCAGCAGAGAAGTAAGGGACCCTGGAGACAAACTGAGAGCATCATCACAGCTGGACCTACCTAGAGCATTAGCAAGCAGATCTACGGAGGAGGGCTTGCAGGTTAGTGCTTATTTGCTGGCAGGAGTCAATCACATGGGCACAAACAACTTGGCACCCTAAGGAAAGGATCAGAAGTTAAGTCAGGCCTACTCACACTTTTCTCTAAATTAAGAAAAGGAGACTGTCTTGTACTGCAGAACTGTAAATTGTAGAACAGCCTAACTGACTAGTAGGGATTTCCAGGCTCCATTGCAGATCTCCTGAATCAGAATCAAGGATGACCATCCCGGTTAGGAACTGCTTAACAGAGGGAAGCACACAGTTTCCAGTCTAATAGCCCCAGGCATAAATCTGCAGACACACGCCACAGGCACATCACTTATTGGGGATGTGACCTTTGAAAGACTCAATGAACCTTGCTTCCTTATCTGTAAGATAGTGATGATGCCAACCATGCAGGGATAGTTTAAGGAGTCTCTGTGTAAAGTTCTTGCACACAATAGGTTCTCAACAGTAAGGATTTATGATAATAATGATTTAAACAAAATGTGATCACTGCCATCCAATTTTTTATAATAAGCTCATACTATTTTCATGCTTAGTAGGAAAAAATAAAGCTACTTCTATTTTTAATAGGTCTTACTTTTTTAAGAGATCCAATTTTTGAGTATCCATTATAGAGTCTGCTATTAAAATTTTAAAGAGGAGGGGGAATGTGAGTCAGTTTCATGGGATAGGAAGTAGGGAAGAAAATTTTTCATCTCTGCAAAATGTAGGCTTTATCATCCCAGTTATATTTACAGATATTGAAATAGAAATGAACCAGACAGATACAAGATCTACTCTCAAAGTTTTCGTAGACCAGTAGGAAAGAGATAACTTATAACAGAAATTACTGGAGTTAAGTGACACTGTGTCACAGGGCCCCTTACCTGGTCTGGAGAGTCACAGATGTTTCCTGAGGAAGAGACACCTGTGCTGGGTGGACAGGAGAAAATCTAGAAGGAGAGTGGGGCAGCACTCTGCAGGCAGAGGAAAGAGCCTGGGTAAACACCTGAAGCAGAGAGAGCCTGGGGGAGGGAGGGGTAGGTGGTTGAGAGTCATAAGGAAAAGCTTGCGAAGCAAAGAGGGGCGGATCATCCAGGCCTTGTGGAAATGTTAAGGATTTGAGACTTGATCCCAAATGCAGTAGAAAGACATAGGTGGATTTTAGGTGGAAATGATATAATCTGATCTTTCATAGATCAGTCTGGGTGCTTCGTGAAGAATTGAGATGTTGTGATATAATAAGAAATACATATTTGGTCTTAGTCCTAGGTTCTTGGCACAGAGCTCCTAAAATCCTTGGGATTTCTGAGTGATAGAGATGAGAGGAGTGTTTTTCATTATTCATAAAAGTCCCTTTCAACCATAGCTGGGTTTAAGTTAATGAAGGACCTTGATGGGGCCCTAGATAACTGCAGGATGGGGGCTGGGAGAAACAACCACCTTCTCACCTCCAGGGAGAGAAGAGGGGCTGGAGATTGAGTTTAATCACCAAGGGCCAACGATTTATCCAATCATGTCCACACAATGGAAGCTCCATAAAAACCCTGAACAATGGGGTTGGGAGAGCTTCTGGGTTGGTGAACACATCGAGGTGCTGGGAGGGTGGTACACCTGGAGAGGACGTGGAAGCTCCATCCCCCTTCTCACATACCTTGCCCTACACTTCCATTGATTGTTCCTGAGTATTCTTTATAATAAACCAATACTGACAAGTAAAGTATTTTCCTGAGTTGTAGCAAATTATGGAACCCAAAAAGGGGATCATGAGAAACCCCAATTTATAGCCAGCAGGTCAGAAGTACAGGAGGTCCACACTTTCCATTGGCCTTTGAAGCAGGGGTAGTTTTGTGGGACTGGGCCCTTACCCTGGGGGATCTGATGCTAACTCCATGTAGATAGTGTCAGAATTGAAGTGAATTGTAGGACATCCTGCTGGTGTCAGAGAATTGTTTTTGTGTGGGAAAAAAACCCACACATTTGATGTCAGAAGTGTTGTGAGTACAGAAAGAGTTTTATTTTAAGAATGGATTCAGGGAAGGTAGGAACAAATGGAGTAATGGCAGTGTAGGTAAAAAAAAATAAAATAGAAAGTAGTTCAGAACAATTACTTAGGAGGTGAAATCAACAAAATTTGATGGTTGATTAGAAATGGCAATTGAGGAAAAGGGAAGCAAGAAGGGTAAATCCTAGGTTTCTGACTATTTATTGACATGGGGAACATGGAAGCAGGATCAGATCATAGGACCAAGAAGAGGAAATTAGAGTGTACAGGACATCGCAGGAAATACAAGACAGGCTCTCAGAAGCAAGGTCTGGACTGTATTATAAATGTGGGAGTGGTCAGCCTAGAGATGTCTAATCAGTATGTCCCCAGATCCCACCTCCTCTAACTGCAAAGTGAGGCCACATCTCCTTGAACATCTAAATTGCTCCATCCTTTCCAGACATACCCAAAGACTCTCAGGGCTGCTTGCACTGGCCCAGCTCGCCCGACCCCCATGTGTCTCTTACTGCCACCATAGCAAGGGCAGAGCACTCAGATATGCCCCTCAAGGCAGATCTCCACCACCAATGACCATCCTGTGGCCAGACCTCCTGGCCACCTCCAGTACCTGCTCGGTGGATGGTAGGATCAGAGGCCAGTGTGCCACCGACTCAAGAACTGCTTCCGCTCCTAATTTCCTTGAGGACAGATTTTCCTTCAAGGTACTCTTGGCCCCTCTCCACCAGGGAAGGTGAAGTGACTTAGCTGCTTGGAAATTTTGGAAGAACTGGGAATGCAAGACCCACATTCACCTGTCTTCTTGGGAATGGGCTTCCCCCAGGGAGCGCCTCCAGAGGCTGGCTCTTCCCCCCCATGCCCAGGTCCAGCACTGCCTGTGACTGAGAGGGAAATTCTGCCTAATTCTGGGCTTTGAGATGAGCAAGCCCATTTGAATAACAGACCTAAAGTACATCATGCCCTTTGACAGTAAAAAGGTGGTATTTTGGCTCATTGTGGTATCTGGTACATAACATTTATTATTTGCTGTCTCTCCATAACAAAAATTAGATGTGTACATCATTTTTTAAGGGTTGCTTAACAGTCTTCAGTATAAATACACCATAATTTAACCAGTCCTCTATGAAGTCATTCTTCGTTACTACTTTTATTTTATTTTAAACCTTCTCTTTTTTTTTTAGGGAGATTAGCCTTGAGCTAACTACTGCCAATCCTCCTCTTTTTGCTGAAGAAGACTGGCCCTGAGCTAACATCCACACTCATCTTCCTCTACTTTATATGTGGGGTGCCTACCACAGCATGGCTTGCCAAGCGGTGCCACGTCCGCACCTGGGATCTGAACTGGCGAACCCGGAGCCGCTGAAGTGGAACGTGTGAACCTAACCGCTGCGCCACCAGGCCAGCCCCAAGCCTCATCTTAATTAATATCCTTGAACATACAATTTATACAACTGTCTATAGCCTAAGAGCAGAACTGCTGAGTCAAAAAGCATATATATATATACTTTGTTTGCTTGTCTTTTTTTTTTAAATATTGATAATCTTGTTTGACACAATACACACTTCCATCAGTATAAATGTATTGGTCTTCTATTGCTACATAATAAATCATCACAAACTTAAAAGCATAAAAGTTTCTATGGTTCAGGAGTACAGGTACAGCTTTTCTCCACTCAGCACTCCACTCAGGGTTTCACAAGGTTGCAATCAAACTGTCAGCTTGGCTGCGTTCTCATCTGGACACTCAACCGGAGAATTCTCTTCCTTGTAGCTGTATGCATGGGGGTCTGACTTCTTACTGGCTGTCAGCTAGAGGCTGCCCACAGCTCCTAGAGGCCACCCACAGTGCCCTGCCTCCTGGCCCTCTTCACAGTAAGTTCTCAGCATGCTTATTTGCTTCTTTGAGGCCAGGAAAAGAATCTTTCTCTCCAGTTTGCCAAGATAGTCTTGTAAAACGTAACCTAATCATGGAAGTGACATCCCATCACTGTTGTCACAGAAGCAAGTCATATGTCCTACCCACTTTCAAGGGGAGGGGATTCTAGAGGACATAACACTATGGGGCAGATATCATGGGGCCATCTCAGAATTCTGCTTCCACCACGAGGGTGCCCGGCTCCCATGTCAATCCTACGTTATCAACCTCTGCCAATCTGACAGGTAACAAAAGAGATCTTTTTTTACTGGCATTCGTTAATTACCACTGAAGCTAAATAGCTTTTTATATGTTTACTGGACATTTCCTATTTCTTCTTTTGTGATGTGTCTGCTCTTTGCCCAATGTTTTACTGAAATGTTAGTACAAATCAACATTCTCTTATCTGCAATCCCCAAAATCAAAACAACTCTGAAAATTTTAAATTGTTCACAACCCATTTGGTAGCAAAATCTGGCTTGATCTAAACTTATTTGTCAGCAAATCTTTTCTAGACTGATGCACGCTATTTATAGTTTTATTTATCTCATTTAGTATGAATTTTCATATATTTCAATGCAGAATAAAAATGCATTTGGTTAACTACATATGGCCTGGGCCCCACTGGGCATATTAAATAAGGTACAACATTTACCTTTCTAAAGCCCAAAAAAATCAGAATTCTGAAATATTTATAGTCCCAAAAGTTTTCAATAAAAGGTTGTTGAACTCTAGTTGGTATTGATTTCCAAAATGTTTTTGTAGATTAAGAAGGTGAACCCTTTTTCAGAGATATTGCCAGTTTTTCCCCATTTTGTCATGTTCCAATCTAGCTTATAGTACCATAGGTTTTCTGAACTAATTAATTCATGTTCATTGCAAAAAACTCAAATATAAATTATAACAGATTATAATCTTTTCAAGTCAATAAATGATGACTTTGAAAATCTGATTAAAGTAATGGGAAAGTGCCCCAGAATGTTTACATATAATTTTGCATATAATTTCAGGAGATTTATAGGCTTAGACACCAGATTAAGAACCTCTGCCTCTATGCTCTTCCTAGGAAGTTTGATCTTTTCCTTTGACTTCAATTATCATCTATCTATGATTCCCACATACATATGATACATATCTATATCTATCCATATCTTCAGCCCAGACCATTTCCGGATCATATCTCCACATTCATCAGACTACTAAACGTCTCCAAATATTCCACTAACATCAAACTCAACATATCAAAAACTGAAATCATTTTCTCCTACGCCAAGCCCACTCATCTCTTTATATTAATTTTTAATGAATGGAACCACTGACCATTCAACTGAGTCCGCCAAAAATCCGGTCAGCAACTATGACTTCCATCTCTCCTCTATCCTTGATATCTTTCAGTTTTATGCACATCTCATCTCCATTGCAACAAACTTAGTTTTGACCACTACGATTTGCCTGAATTACTCTAACAGCCTCCTAAATAGTTTTCCTACCAGAGTTCTTATCCCCTCCATGTTCAACATTGTAACCAGGGTGATCTTTCTAAAACGCAAATCTGATACCACTCCCTCACTTAAAACTCTTCGATGACTCCCCACTGCTCTTGGGATAATGTCCATACTCCTTAATATGGCTTACAAAGTCCTTTATCATCTACAAACCACTTAGTTCCTGCACGGTCACCTCTGTATCTGACCCTTTCCCCGCAGTCCCTATATTAGCGACTGTCACCCCTTAGCAAGGTCCTCAAGACAGAAACCTGCACTCTCTCCTCCCTCTCCCCCTCTATATCTAATTAGTCATCACATCCTGTTTTCACCCCCACTGCCACCACCCTCATCCAAGTTAAAATATTTTTCTCACCTGGACTACTAAACTAGCCTTCCCTCATTGAGGAGGGAGTAAAACAGATCGTTCTCATGAATAGCTTGACCAACCAGGCTTAATTATCTTTCTCTTTAATGAAAATGAAGTCAGGGTGTAAGCGGAGAGAGAAGTGGGCACAGAGGGTGAGAGAAGCTCTGAGCCAATAAGCAAGGCTTTTCATTCAATTTCAGTCGCCATTCACTCATGGCTCACCCAAACGAACATCTAATGTTTTCAGACCACCAAAAGATTTGTTTTGAATAACGTGTCCCTCACCGCTGACACCATTTATTTCAGTTTTGGAGATTCTTAGGCTTAGCAGCCACAGCCACATCATCTTTAGTTTTGTCCCATTTCATAAGATTCCTTCTTACAGCTGCCCAGAAGAGCGACCGACAACTAATGCACCATTTAGGCAGCTGTTTCAATCGTACCTCTCACTGCTCAGCCACTAATCATTAACTAACAAGTAAGATAGTGGGGGACCCTTATTTCCCTAACCCACTCAATACTCGGGCAAGAGCATTTACTACTGGATACCAGGGAGTTGTCTCATCTCTCAATTTGGCCTGCAGGGCCATTATCCTTCCTCTTCCAGAACACTATGCCTCTGTCAGCATCTCATCCTCATCACCAAAGCTGTCAAGAACTGTGAAGGGTCTGAGACCTTACCCTACTTGCAAACTAACAAGTTAGTCGGTCACAGTTTTGTCAGTCCTGGCAGAAGACATGAGATCCCAGGGTCAGACACAAAGGACTTTACTACTCAGTCATAGCAAAAGTATCATTTTCTTGTCCTGGTTCCCGAGTCCCAGTTCCCACAGGACAATGCAAAGAGAGCCAGGTAATACCTGTACATGCAAAGTGTTACGTTACAGGAGAGGAACCCAGAGCACAGGGAACCTAAATCTTTTATAGTGCCCTTTACTCCAGAAGGAGATTTCCCTCTGTTTTCCAAGGCTCTAAGCAAACCTCTCCTTTGTTCTGGAGGGAGACATTATCTCTTCTCTATCTTCTCTATCATACAAACTTCCTTGAAGACTATTCCAGAATAAAAGCAGTCAGTACCTCTGCTTGGAAGACATACAGAAACATAACGGACCCATGGAGAATTGTCTAATAAATACCTTCTTGTAAACAAATACAGTGGAGCAATCTCCCCATTTGTTATTTACCAATAAAAGACCAGACACCTGCATCAGTTGGTGACAATATGCTTCCCTGGTTACCTGTCAATGCACCTGCTCCTCTTTTCCTTTCTGACTCTCCTCAAGATTCTCCTAAGGCTAAACTTATCTTCCATCTATCTCACAGGCCAGTGTTTCATAATAACCATTGGTTATACAACAGCACTTTAATGGATTTCAGCAAAGAGTGAAGATGAATTAAAGATTTCTGAGTAGAGGGCTAGGATACGTAATCTGGATAACCATCTAAACTAGTATTTCTCAACTTTTCCTATCTTCAACTCATCAGAGACCCAGATATTAGACATGTGTCAATGATTCTCTACAGGGGGTGTCAATGAGGGAAAACCAAATTTCAGTATTAATTGAACCAATCCAAAGTTAAATCCTCATATTCATTGTTTGGCTTGAGACAGTATGAATACTATAACCACACCATAACCAAACATAACCATATCTAACTACTTTTAACTACTTCAAAACTAAATAGTTACATATTATCCTCACCATCTCTATCTAATCATAATGATAGAAATTGACTCTTTAAAAATACCAGGGGTCAGCCCTGTGGCCGAGAGGTTAAGCTCGCGTGCTCTGCTTCAGCGGCTCAGGGTTTTGCTGGTTCGGATCCTGGGGGCGGACTTGGCACTGCTCATTAGGCCATGCTGAGGCAGCGTCCCAAATGGCACAACCAGAAGAACCCACAACTAAAATATACAGCTATGTACTGGGGGGCTTTAGGGAGAAGATGGAAAAGAAAAATTGGCAACGGATGTCAGCTCAGGTGCCAATCTTTAGGGAAAAAACAAAAAATACCAAACATTTATATATTACTCGATGCCTCTGGAGTAGAACACACTTCAAAAGTCTAGTCCTTAAAATTTAAGGCCAAAAGTATTTACATTTTTAGAAAATAGCAAAATTTATTCTAGGAAGCATGTTAAAATATGTCTAATTTTTTAAATTAGCAATACTTTTATGTTGAGGGACATGTTAAGACGTACTTACTGCTTATCTGTCCACAGCAATCAATTCATAAATATAAACACTAGATTAAATATTTAACCAACAGGGAAAAAAATATACTGCTACATCAGCTGATTTTTCTCTGTGAATTTAATGAGTTTACATCAAAAAATTAGGTAGTCATTTTACATTTAAGGAATAAAAATCTTTAAAAAAAAATACAAAGAGTGAAAGGATTTTAACCAAGTTTAAATTTCTTTTTGCCATAGTTTTTAACAATAATTCATCTCATCATATCTCACTGCCATCTGCAAATGCATCTGCAGCACCCATTACAATCATGAAACTAAATTTATGGAAGTACATTACTAATAATGGCCCTCAGAGGAAACTGATATCTTTCTATTAAAACCTCTATGGTATACAAGCATTACATAATAATGCTATTTAACCACCTTTCGTCGCAAGAGTCATCACCAAACTTTTCTGGAAATGAGTCCACATAAGAATTAAATATTTTAAAAAATGAAATGTTCCTTATTTTAACTTTAGCAAGGTCTTTCTTTTTCATTGTTAAGAAACATTTTAATAGTTTTAAAGCAAAAGCTGTTAGAGTCTAGATAGCTAAAACTGTACTCCTGAGTTCAAACTTACAGATAAGTCTTTTGTAAATAGTTCTCAGTAAAATATCCTCCCTCCCCATCCCCCACCCCAAATCCTGTATTGTTTCTTACAAAACTTTAATCAAGAGTAGAAATATATCCAGGCAGATGTATATGCCATTCAATAGCAAGAACAGTAAAGCCCAACAAATGACTTTGGGTTTTAGAAATAGAAGGCAATTAAAATGTACTCAAAGTTACATTAAGAAAAGCTTTCACAGGGTAATATTGAAACAGTCACAAAGGTTAAGAAAATACTGATATCAAAGTACAAATGACTACAATGTTAAAATAGACAAAAACTACTATACAAGAGCCTCTTTTAAAATTAAAAATAAAGAACACAACACATGAGTCAGGATAATTTTCCTGTTCTACTCATGAATTTCAGTCTTATATTCAGAGGGTTGGTTACGTTGACATCTAGTAGAGTTTCTTATGACATCTGATGAAGTCTCATTCCAGCTTCAGAGGGTGGTTCGTCCCCCAAGGAACCTCTCCATTCTGGTCACATCTTGGTCATTGTACAATTTCGAAGTAGTGCAATATCGCCATGACGTGCTGAGGCATGAAGACGTAGCCCGTGTACAGCGCCATCCCCACGACGGAGACCAGCATGGAATCTGAATCGTAGCTAAGGAAACTTAATTTTTCTTAATTTATTCAAAACCAAATCCCAAAATTTTTTCACCAACTGCTTTATGTTGAAGTACCCATTCATTTAATGCTTTCTCGTATACATCAAGTATTTATAAAGAACTAATAATTATAGTTACAGCCATAACACTTACCAGTACCTGACACCATTGTAAGATTTTTAGCTCACTTTATCTTCACCATCACCTTACAAGGGAGGTCCCACTATTCCCCCTATCCTCCTTCAAAACATCACACTGCTTCAAAGGAAGCACAGAAAGGGACACTGTTAACTAAGACACAGAAATTACAGGAATCAAATTGTATTTAATGGCTGCAAAAGGTCTATCAACTTGAATAAGAACGTATGATGCAAGAATTTTAGAATTATTTACACTAGAATGTGGCTAAAAGCATTGACTTTAGAGCCAAAGTCAAGATCAATCATATACTAGTGACATATAAACGACAGCACCTGCTACTGTTAAATATTTATTATCACTAAACTTTGCAACAACATCAAACAAAAGCCATCTTGATAACCTAAACAATAAGCATTCTGCACTGTGTTCCTTTCTCCTCATTCTAAAAGGAAGTGAAACTGTACATATGCAAATTAACAAGGGGCCCTCCTCTTGGGTCACACAAAATACTGCTAACAAAAATTATGTAAAATCTAAGGGCTTTTCACCCCGCAAGGTCACGCAGCCGTGCTAAGAGGAATAACTGCTTCTGAACAGGGACCATGTTTTATTGATTCATTCATTCATATTCTCTTTGTCTCCCTCTCCCCTGCCCCCATCTTTCGTACCTTTAGCTCTCCATACTAGTAGTTTTATAATACCTTACATTCTTTTATGAGAAGATAGGGTTTAAATAAACAATACGCTTACTACCAACCAATATTTGTATAACAGTTTAGTTGAAAAACCTCTATTACATATTATCTTGTTTGACCCTTAGAGCTTTCCTGTAAAATGTTTACTATGACTGTTACTCATTAGAGGCTAACATTAGAGCCACTTGTCCAGGGCCATACAGCAGCCGGAGCTCAAACCGAAGCCATCTGACTCAAACCCTAAATTCATTCCTCTCATCCAGCAAACATGGAGGAAAAGTCTCCCATAATCATTTTTTTTAATTTATTTTTTAGCCTCCCTTAATCCAGCTACTTCTTAAACTTTCTATTTACCACATAACTTCTTTGAAAAAACAAAAAAAGTACCTAGTCACTGCTTCTATATCATTGCTTATCAGTCAGACAACCTTCTGACTTCTACCCGTCCAAGCTAGAGACACTGCTGTCAGGTCACCAGTGTGCTCCCATCAAATCAGTGGCTATCTGAATTGACACTATTTTAGTCCTTCCTTTTCAAAGTTTTTCCCACGCTGAGCTGAGGTACTTCTCCAGGGCTCTCCTCCCATCTCTCTCACCACTTTCCTGTTTCACTGGCTCTTTCCTGTTTGTCCCTTACAAGTAAGATGATTAGAGTGAATTTTGTGCTTTGCTCCCAAACATCCACTCCACCCCTCCCTATGCCCTATCCTACTCCACCCTATCCTATGTCCAGGGATAAGCCCTGACTGATCTTAACCAATTAGTAAACCCTCCTCTTTGTAGCAATGCCCACCCCCAAAACTGATCAACCAGCTCAAAGTTTCAGACTTCTGCCAGGAACTCAGGAAGGCAGACCCTACGCTCTTCTCTCCTAGAGTACGCAGTTTGCTGATGGAGTCCTGTAATCACTGGCTCACTTTGCTTCCATGAGGAAAGCAGAACTCAGAACACAGCTGACACGTGAAGGTGGTGAAAAAAATAACAGAAACATGGAGCTGGAACCCTGACCAAGCCACCGGAAGCCCACTCCATCACTGGATTTGCAAATACATAAGCCAATAAATTTCCCCTTATTCTTAATCCAGTTTTAGATTTTCTTTGTTATACTCGCAGCTGAAAACATTCTAAATAATAAAATGGACTTCCTAATGTTTCATCTTGGGGTCTACACGTTCTTATAACTTAAACAATCGCCTTAATGTTGTTGACCTGACCTCACCTTCCACACTGCAGACAAATATTTCCTGAGACTTACTGAACATTTCCACCTATGACATTCCTAAGGTACCGTAAATTCAACAGAGCCAAACCTTAACTTTCTCCAAAACTACCTCTTCCTGTGAGTCCTACTTTTTCAACCACTTTAAAACACTTGATATAACTATCAATGAACTATTTGCCTACTCACTAAATCTAGGAATTTCTTTGATTCCTTCTCCCCAAATCCAAATTATCTAAGACTTCTCAGTTCTTACTAAGCCCTACAAATGACTCATATCTTGTTCTCCTACACCAATCGATGAGAAATGACTGAGGCATTCATCATTCCTTACTTAACCATTTAAAAGCTCCCATCTTAGGCCTCGAGGCACTTTCTATGCCACTCTTTACCAGAGTGATCCTTTTAACACGCATTAGTCTACCCAATGCCTATCGGATAGCACTTGAATTCTAAGCCAAGCATCCAAGGACCTTTCCAATTTCAGTACCTGTCTTAGGTTGGAGTCCGTAGAAGTAGACAGGATTTGAGAGATGGGACAGGCATTCTTGTACAAGTTATTTTTGAGGGAGTTTTATCAGAAGGGGAGTGAGTAGACCAGAACAGAGCAGGGGGAAAAAGCTAAGTCACTTCAGGGGCTCAGCTCCCACATGGCGCTCTGGAGCATGAAGTGTACCACATGTTGGTGTTGCTTTGAGGCAGAAGGCGTGACCTTTTGTATCCCTTTATCAGTCAGTCATTGGCTGCAGGATAGAGTGAGGAAAAACCACCTGGGCAAGACGGCTGCCCTGGCCAAGGGCAACACTCTGGAGAAGGCGGCAGCTAGAAGGAATAGCAGACAACACTCACAGCGCCTCGGGGAGAGGTACGTCAGCTAGTAAGGGGGATCGAGGTGGGGACCAAGGGCATCCACTATGCTACTTTTTCATTGTACCTCCCAACTCCCCAGCAATGCACATCCCACTCGCAGCCATAATTACACAAGTCTTGGAAAACAACGCTCTATGTTTTCATATTGCTCTCCCTTTGCTTATGGTTAAATAATCATATGACTAAGAATAACAGTAGTGGTGGGCCGGCCCCGTGGCCGAGTGGTTAAGTTCGTGCGCTCTGCTTCGGCAGCCCAGGGTTTCGCTGGTTCAAATCCTAGGCAGAGACATGGCACCGCTCATCAAGCCGTGCTGAGGCGGCATCCCACATGCCACAACTGGAAGGACCCACAACTAAAAATACACAACTATGTCCCGGGGGGCTTCGGGAGAAAAAGGGAAAACAAAGAAATCTTAAAAAAAAAAAAAAAAGAATAACAGTAGTAGCAGTCACTTTCATTTTGTGAATGTCAAGTGTGTGCCCGGCACTGTGTTAAGCCTTTCAGTTCAAGTAACCTCCTGAAATCAGAGTAAGTAACTGAGCCAATTCCAAATCAAATCAGTCAAACTCCAAAAAACTGTGTTCTGAAACACTCTACCATAATACCTTCCGATAGGTGCAAAGTCCTATTCCTCCTAGTAAAACTTAATCATTCTTGAAGCTCAGCTAGTTATCACCTCTTGTATGAGGCCTTCCCTAGCTCTCAGATTTTTCCCATTCTTACCCCAACCTCCCGGCAGAAATAATTACTCCCTAATGCTCATAAAGCTCTTTACTCATATAATACAGCACTTATCACCTGACATAACTCATTTGTGGGTATATTCATATCATCCAGATCCCACTCCTTGAACACAGGGACAATGTCTTACTACTTTTGTATCTCCAACACCTAACACAACACATGTTCACTAAATATTTGATGAATAAAGGAATTGCTCAGGAAACATTCTATGACTCTGGATTCACTGTGGTACTTTCCACACATTCCACACATTACAGTGACTGACAAACTTTCTAGTGACTACAGAAAAGAAAACCAACATCTGTTTCTAGGCAATATTGTATTTTCAGAATTTTGGGGTTTTTTTTACAGCTTTTACATAAGTTTTTGTTTGTTTGTTTTGCAGGGAAAGATTTGCCCTGAGCTAACATCTGTTGCAAATCTTCCTCTTTTTTTTTCTTTTTTTTTTTTTAGCATGGCAACTGACAGACGTGTGGTATGGTTCCATGACTGGGAAGTAAAACCAGGCTGCTGAAATGGTGAGAGTGCTGAACTTTAACCACCACGCCATCAGGGCTGGCCCTATATAACTCTCATAAATGTATACACCAAGCAGATGAAATGGTGTAGTAATAACCTTCAGGTCATTGGCTCAAGTCAATTCAAGTAATATAATGAATGATTATATTACATGCTCTTTATGGCACTATATTTCTTCAATTTAATATGGAGAATATATCAGTTAAGAAACATGCATAAATTAGCTTAACAGAGATCACTCCAATACAAGAATCTCAAACTTAAGCTAAATTTTGTGAACACTAAATTGTCAAACTTTTATATTTTTTATATTCATATAAAATCATGATGTTTTTCTAAGTGAAACAAAAATTTATCAAAACTTGAAAAGGTTTTTTTCCTAGTTAAAATGTAGGATACGAGAGTCCATGACTTTATACAGCACTATGTTGTGGTGCATACACACGGAGCAAAAGTAATAAGACAGAAACGGTACTTCCATAGGCTAAATTCAGGATGGTGGTTACTCGGTAAGGTGAAATGGGAAGAGGAGGAAGGGAGAGCAACCAAGAAGAGGCATGAAGAGGCTTCAAATGTATCAGCAATGTTTTTCTTCAGCTGGCTGGTAGTACACGCACATACGTTATATTATTCTTTCTGGGGTTTTGTATGCCTGAACACAAAAATCTATAAAAATGCAAAAGTCAACTTTGTGTGTGTGTGAGGAAGATTGTCCCTGAGCTAACATTTGTGCCAGTCTTCCTCTATTTTGTATGTGGGATGCCACCGCAGCATGGCTTGAGGAGCAGAGTGTAGGTCTGTGCCTGGGATCTGAACCTGCAGACCCTGGGCCACCAAAGCAGAGAACACGAACTTAACCACTACACTACCGAATAAAAACTGTAAAGGAAAATGGAATTGTATATTGTACCAGACTGAAAACTCCTTTGTATGAAGGATCTTCCTCCTTCACAAAGTTTGTGTGAAGCATCATTAGATCTAATTTGTTACTAGGGAATAAATAGAAAGCCTTACCACTCAGAAATAGAATAAACAACTCCCAATACTGGCCAACATATACAGAAAATGATCAAAAGTCATTTGAACCTAGATGCAAATGCCAATTTATAAGCTGCTCAAAAAAAACTTAACCTAACCTTTTACCCAAAGCCACTTATTAAATTGTTTTATCCTGTATCCCCCCAAAAATGTTTCTATATTCTGATCCCATTTCTCCTATTTCCAGAATCACAATAATTAAATAAGCATCTAAAAGAAAGTTTTCTACACAATTAAATTTCAAAATTATTCCCAAAAATTATTCTGAAGCTCTAAACCACAGGAGAACATTTAAAACGGACTTAACCGTACAGTGACACTCACACTAAGTGAACAAGTAGACACTGGGACCATGAGGACCTTCCGTGAGCTTTAATAATCACCTCACAAAAAATGCAAAAAGAAGGTACCTTGTATAAGTAGCTTTCCACAAACGCAATTTAAGCAATTTTAGCCATGTAGTTGAAATAGCTCCAATGCACTGAGTGGAATATTCCCTGAGATTACACTTGGCACCACTGAAAATGGTAGTTTTACTGGCACCCTTATGCATTGGTACTGGAAACACTGTGGCACTGGAGGGGACCTACGTTTGAGTTGTGATTCTGCTAATCTCTGGCTGTGTCAACAATTCTCTGATCACTAGTCTCCTTATCTATAAAATGGGGACACCCGTCACCTACCTTTCAGGGTGGATACGAGAATTTAGAATCAAACCTATTCTGCAACAAAAGGTAATGTAATCCCCATTAAGACTATCATTTGAGGGCTTGGGCCTTTAACATCATGACTCAGACCGATTTTGGGAATTTAATTAATTCCCCAAATTCCTGCTATTGTTATTAATTTATAGTATAATCCTGGGACATCACAACCTCTCTAGACCTGAGTTTTTCCTACATAAAATGAGGTCCCTTCCTGTATTAACATTTTAGGAGCAGCCCTGTGGCACAGTCGTTAAGTTCGGTGTGCTCCACTTTGGTGGCTGGGTTTGCAGGTTTGGATCCCCACTGCAGACTTACACCACTCATTAGCCATGCTGAGGCAGCAACCCACATATAAAGTGGAGGAAAATTGGGACAGATGCTAGCTCAGTGTTAATCTTCCTCAAGAAAAAAAAAAAACATTTTAGGATCCCACTTGTTTGGAGAGGACATTTAGGCACCACCTCTCAATCATCCTTAACATAATTGTCCGTTTGAGACACTGAGACATACACACACAGAAAAAATGTAAATAACCAATGTTATATAATACCCACATACTGGAAAGTAATACACAAAGTGATAGAGCAATCCTTCCATTTACCAAACTCTTAGTGTTGTTTGCATAAGGTAGCTGTGTCAGTAGCTGCACACAGATTAATCAGGTCTATATTTTAGAGGGGACGCCATGATTCAAGAACCATAGGATAAAATTAGTGAAATCTAGAACATGACAAAAATCCTCAAAAACTGAAAAATAGGCTTTTCTGTTTTGTGTGTTCATAACTGTCTCTACCACTGAATTCTAAGAGCTTGAGCGCGAGCACCTCGGCGGCTCCTCTGCTCCCAGCAGCAGCGCACTGTCAGATAAAGCGGGTGCTTCATAAATCATTCAAGAACCAAGCAGATAATGTGCCAGGATGTGTGCAGGTGTGGAAGCTAAATGTTTGTACAAGGGCTGAATAAACAATCAGAAGTTATTTATAACCTGGACATAACATAAATATTTTACGGGTTTAATGGATTTAAAAGCAAATAGATGTGAAACCATATTATCTGTATGTTGTTTGCTGTTTCTTTAACAGGGAATCTCCAACTAATCACAAGCTGATAAGTTTACAGCCAGACAGGAAAAAATAGGGGGTTTCTGCCCATACAAGGGCCATCCCCACCCCTTTCCCCAGCAGCTTAAAAAAAAAACCCCATAACAAAGAGGGGAAATGCTTTAAAGATAAGTACTGTACATCAGAAGCAAGACCACAGTAACTAACACTTCCTGTCCCAACCAGCAATTCCCCACGTTCACCACCTGCCTTAGTAATCTACTCCCAAGACTGTGGAGAAATCAAGAGGACTTTCTCATTGGGAAAAGGCCAGAGACCCTTGTTCTAGTAGGTATGACTTACAGCTCTTCACTAATCTAAATAATCTCTGATTGCACCAGTCACATTAAAAAACAAAGCTAAAATGTCATGTAAAACAATCCAATCTTCTGATAGTCAAATTTCTTTCTAAAATCATTCTAAAATGCTACGTTTATCCTTAGAAATACTCAAAAGTTTTGATACATCTGATTTATTTTAAGGAATTATCTCAATGAAAAAAGAAAAGAAAGAATTTGACGAAGTATTATCATAGCCTGTTTGGTGAAAAGCAATCAGAGCCCAAAGGGAAAGCAGCTGTGGGCTCCTGAATGCCTGCTCCACAAAGAAAACCTTCCCTATTACTGCAGGTTTTCCCTGGACCTCAAAAAACTGGAGATCGCCACCAAGAGAAATGTTAAGAAAGCATATTTTTACCAAATACATCAACTAGGAAAGTCTCTTGATACTTAAAACGAAAGCAAGTGCAAGATATGGATACTGCAGCAGTCCTGGGTATGTGATTCAACAGGATATTCCTGGGTCACACTAAAGGACATCCCAGCAGCACTAAAAGTTAGTGTTTAGTAAGCAAAACCCATTCTCTGAGCTTTCTGTAGTGTTGATTATACCGAAGTATGGAAATTGATTTTAGAAACTACAACTTGATGACAAGCTCTCAAAAAACTAAAAGAAAAGAGCACAGTGCTGAAACGAGCAACAATCGTGTTCAATCTGAACTGAAATCTTGGACGTGGTTTGTAGCTCCGAGCCCAGAGATACCAAGGCTTTATGCTGCTGTGCACCTTTATAACTAGAATTTCTCATAATTTCTAAGATTTGAAGTCCCAGGGTCAAGGAGAAAAAATTCCCAGTCTGCTCTGAAGTATCTGTTCTGCCACAATATGTTTCTGGGACACCAGTTAGCTCACACATGGCTAGCACAGCACAGGAGCCACACTGTTTCATCTGGGAGCTTTCCTAAATTAGGGGAGCCAGATTAGGGGGGAAAGAATTACACCCTTCAGCAAGAAACATCCCTCAGCTCAGCTGCAGGAGTCCTTTGAGCTCTATTTTAAGAAAATTAAAAATTAACCTCCACACCCAGGCTCCCTCTCCAGAAGGGCACACTTCCAAACTAGCACAGCTCTCAGTGGCAGCCCCTACCATCTGCCTTACTTCATTTCCAGTCAACTCTGTCCATGCATTTCTAACGTCCCCCGGGACAGCCTCCAGCGGCCTGCCCAGGTTACCCAAGTGATCTCCCAAGATGCCAATTACTGTTTTTCTTAGTGCCTTTTTACTGAGTTGTGTAGATTTTGAGTGGTCTGCTCCAATCCTATTTTGCCATAAATCCTTATTTGGGGATTTTTCAGGAATACACATAACATGTGATGGCAAAAATGATTGTATTAGTAGTAATTCTACTTTTCCTAACTATTGATCATAAATACTATCTATCATTCCACAACCACTATTTTTTAAGCATTCCAATTTATGAAAAGTATATATATCCAATTAAGTAGATCTTCTGGAACATAGTTTTAATTATTAAATTTGAGCACTGAAGGTTTGTTTTTTGGAAAAAAAAAGCAAAAGAATTATAAACATTATGACACTCAAAGCCTGGGGGGGGGGGGCACAAAGTCTTTAAGAATATCTAGCAGTGGAGACAGGATCCACAGCCACCTCTAATGACAAATGCGTGCCCTGTCCCCAATGTCATCAACCTCCCGTGACTTTCCCTGCCCATCCTGGTACAGACCACTTAGTTCTTATGTAGCATAATTTTCTTCATCTCTCACTCTTCCTGAAAGCTGCTACAGAAAAAATGATAATACCCTAAGGAGTACAGATATGGGACATGCTAACACTCTCACTTAGCCAGCCAAATGTCAAGGGAGTGTAACACAGGCTGGAGCAGCTGTCTCCAGACTAAAGCACACGAGCCCTGGAGGTCCAAGACGACTTTCCAGAAGGTTAGGATTGGTTAAGGGGAATCCGTGTACAGATCTTCAGATTCCCCTGTTCTCTCTCCTAAAGCTGATCTGAGAATTGTCGCCATCTGCTGGTTCTCCTTCCTCCCCCCCTTACAACTTCTCTTCTCCCAATTTACTTCCTAAATCTTACAATTATGCATTTCCCCAGGGTATAAAATAACCTCTGGGACAACAAACAAAAGAATAATAACTAACTTCAGCTATAGTTTATTTCACTCAGATAACAAACTCCTGGCACAGCACCCAGCCTCATCGATCTATCTAAATACTTGAATTCAGAAGTGAGACATCTTTCCAACCTGGGCGCAGCAGAATGGGTCCCGCAAAGAAGGATGGCAGAAGAAGGGATGTTCTGCCATCGACGAGGTAGTGACCAGAGAATACACAGTCAACTTTCACAGCACCCATGGAGTGGGCCTCAAGAGGGCCACTCAGGCGTTCAGACATCCGGATATTCGCCATGAAGGAGACGGGAACTCCAGATGTACGCTTGACACCAGGCTCTACAAAGCTGTCTAGGCCAAAGGAATAAGGAATGTCCCATCCCGTATCCATATGCCACTGTCCAGAAAGCATCAGGAGGACCAAGATCACCAAAGCAGCTCTGTACATTCGTTACCTGTATACTGGTCACCTCTGTCAAAAATCCCTACAGACAGTCAATGGGAATAGAACCAACCACTGATTGTCAAATAAAATTATTTCTTTTAAAAAGTGAGACCAAAGTGAAGTGGTTTACATAACAATTATTTGAACAGAAAAATGGTACTGAGCTTTTTCTGACAGAAATTAAGGCTGATATTGCCTATGTGGCTTCACAATGAGGAACAGCTCTGCCAATTAGGTTACATAATGAACATTTTCTATGAATTATACAAGAAAAAATTATAGTTGAAGGTTTTAACAAACATATACAGTAATAAAATACATATATGAAAAGCAAGAAATTACTTTGTAACAGTGCACTTGTACCAAAGATTTCAGATGTCAAATGAGCGAGAGGATACATAGCATGCGCTTTTTGTTCTTTTAGGGGCTACGCAAACAAAAAGTCTGAAATGCCACCAGCCGGAGGACTGGAAGTATTAATTTATCAGTCACAATTATTCTACCGCTGCTTTCCCATTGAGCCCTCCTGGTAACAGAAAGCTGCATTCACTTCTATAAAAAGAAGATCAAAAGGAAACGGCATAAAATACAAGAGAAAGGCTGCAGAGTGTTGGGAAGAAATTCTTCACGTAAGTTTGGAGGCAGTGCAAAGTGTTCAGTTTATTTCAAGGTTCTTCTGAAATCACGTTTTGCTTGAAAGTATGTTGATAAAATCTTTCTAAAAGGCATTAAAGCATCTTTACTAAGAATATTTTCTAGAAGTAACTTCTCTGATACTAAGAATTTTGCCTAGTCATCAAATCACACACTGAGGCGCCGGCCCAGTGGTGCAGCAGTTAAGTGCGCACGTTCCGCTTCAGCAGCCCGGGTTCACCGATTGGGATCCCGGGTGCGGACGTGGCACGGCCTGGCATGCCATGCTGTGGTAGGCGTCCCACGTATAAAGTAGAGGATGATGGGCATGGACGTTAGCTCAGGGCCAGTCTTCCTCAGCAAAAAGAGGAGGATTGGCAGTAGTTAGCTCAGGGCTAATCTTCCTCAAAAAAAAAAATCACACTAATTTTTACTGGAAGTCTAATTCAAGTGTCTGATGACTCTATTTGTACAAACATTTTCTTCAAAAGAGGAGTTCGTTAAGAAAAAAGTTCTGGTGAATTGGGGTTTTAATGGTAATTCCCTTTACTGAAGAGCTTAGAGAAAGCTCTACCAAAGACAGTGACAGATAGTGACCTAAAGGTCCCCAATGGCCAAAATATAGGGGATTTTTATTCAATTCTGTTGTGTTTATCTACAAAATATATTTTATTTAGAAAATATACAAAAGAGATACTAACTTGATTGTGGGGAACCATATCAATCGTTATTAGTACCTCCAAAAGTGGCATGGCAAAATATATTCCTCGGATACCTCTCTACTGGCTGATAAAAACTTTGACTTCACCAAACTATTAAACGACACCTTTAGAGAGTATTTTCCTGGTGTTCACTGACTATCTCAGGAGAGATGCCCAGGAGACTGCTAACGCTGGCTGTCCCCGGGTGGCTGGGGCAGGGCATGAAAGAAGACTTTCACCACCTACCTTTTGGTACCTTTTGAGTTTTGAACCATGAGGATGTATAATCTATTGTATTTACAATTAAAGAATTCATATTTTCTAAACTCTCAAATACTTTAATTACTCTAGTATATTGAGATGTGAAGAAAAGTCCTTTTCTATTCTAGCATAAGCATTTGAGGATTCAGCAAAAATCTAAGAAAATAATTTCATTGCCACTGAAAATAACATAAAGCTTAAAAATTTTCAACACTCTCTTTTTCCTCATCGTTCAAAGCCCACCTCAATCCCACCCGTGCTTCTGCCCTTGGCTCCTCTCACCATCCTCAACCTCTTCCAAACCCTGCAACCAAAGGAAATCTTTTCAAACTTGAAGTCAGACTGCATCACTCCTCTCTCAAAACCTTCCAAGAGCACCCTTTTTCACCAAGATTACAAGGCAAAATCCTTACAATGACCTCTAGGACCTCCATTGCCTCTGAGCTCACTGCCTACTTCTCTACCCCATGCTTGCTCTGCTCCCACCATCCCTGCCTCCACAATGGCCTTCACACGTGCCACGCAGCCTCTGGACTCGGCAACTTTGCACTGCCTCTTCCCTCTGCCAGCTATGCTCTTCCCTCAGATTTCTAGCCTCCTAACTTCCTCATCTCCTTTATGTTTTTACTCAAATATCCCTTCTCAATGAAGCCTCTCCTAACATCCTCTTTGAAAACAGCAGCTCCATCCCATCCACGCATTTCTTATCCCCCTGATCCTGACCTATTTTCCTGCTCTCCATAATGCCTCCCAGCTAACATACTATATAACTCACTTATTATAAAAGTCCCACAAGGACAAGGATATTTGTCTCATGTGCTCACTGATGTATCACAAGCTCCTAGGCCAGCATCTGGCCTGAGGTACGCACACCGAAGTATCTGCTGAATCAGTACGTGGCCCCAACCTGCTTTCTCAACATTACTTCCCGCCTCTTCTGCCTTAAGGAAGTCCTGCTCCAGCCAGTCGGCCTGCTGCACTCGCCACCCCAGCACACCAGGCCACACCCTGTTCTCATCTAGGGGAAAAAACCCACTCAATACTTCCCTAAAAGTCTCTGAGCACCCAGTCCACTGTGCTCTTCCCACCCTGCGCCCCAAAGCACTTGCTGCCCAGCTCCCTCAGCTGAAATGACACGGGAAGGATCCATCTGAGAACAAGCGTACGCTCTCATTTTTCCTAAAACATGGCTCTAATTTCCTCGAAGGAAGAAATGAAGTCTGTCTTCTTGGAAGTTTAGTACAGAATTCAGTACATTAAAAATGAGAAAAAAAAAACTGTTCCTAGGTTGTATTATTTTCCATTCAAAATGAAAAGAGCTTTGAGTCTCATGGGGAAAAGAATATATATTCTTATTCTTACTTTCTTTTCCTACTTTATTAAATATTAAAATGTCAGTGGGGGGCCAGCCCCGTGGCTGAGCGGTTACCTGCACGTGCTCTGCTTCGGCGGCCCAGGGTTTCGCCGGTTCAGATCCTGGGCACAGACACGGCACCGCTCATCAGGCCACACTGAGGTGGTGTCCCACATGCCACAACTAGAAGGACCCACAACTAAAATATACAACTATGTACTGGGGGGCTTTGGGGAGAAAAAGGAAAAATAAAATCTTAAAAATAAATAAATAAGTAAAATGTCAGTAAGAAAATTTTTAGTGGATTGGAGTGACTCTACTCAAGAGGTATGAGCACCTCCCTTCATCCCTTGAATTCTTGCTCCAAGGTCTAGAAGGCCCTACAGGATCTGCCCTCCTTGCCTACTATTCACACCCCCGTCTCGCTGGTACGCAGCCACACTAGGCCCTGGGCTATCCTTGAAATATGCCAGACATGCTGATGCTTTGGGGCTTTCGTACTTACCATTCCTTCTGCCCGGAACACTTATTCCCGTGGAATTCTCTTCCTGTTTAAATCTTGCTAAATGTCCCCTTCCTGACCACTCTAGCTAAAACTGATGAACATGCCCTTTGCCTTACTTCCTATCAACTTTCCTGTTTTATTTTTCTCCATAACAGCTATAATGATCTAATATTCTATATTTTTTACTTATTTATCTAGTGGAATTACAATAAATACTTTATGTTTTATCCAGTTATAGCTCCACCATCTAGAATATAGCATTTGGCAATTCTAAAGTACATAATACTTGAGGAATAGAGAATTCCACAAACATGTATATTTTACAAATGCGTAGACAGAGCAATCCAAATTTTGTTAACATCTCCAAAATAAAGTTGTTTCAATCTATAGCATGTTCTACTTCTTTAAATTTGATTTCTCTCCAAGAACTGAATTCTGTTCATCAGAAATAGCCAAGCTCCAACACTACTTTAAAAGTGGTTTAGGGGCCAGCCCCGTGGCTGAGTGGTTAAGTTCGCACGCTCCACTGTGGTGGCCCAGGGTTTCACCGGTTCAAATCCTGGGTGCGGACATGGCACCACTCATCAGGCCACGCTGAGGCGGCATCCCGCATGCCACAACTAGAAGGACCCACAACTAAAAATACACAACTATGTACCGGGGGGGCTTTGGAACAAAAAATAAAATCTTTAAAAAAATAAAATAAAATAAAAAATAAATAAAAGTGGTTTAAAATCAGGTCCCTTTTACCATTCCCAAATATTTCTGCAATTGCTTTGAAATAAGAAATCAATATATCAACAAATGTTTCTCAAGCATTATTTGCGTGCCAAGCACAGTGGTCTTAAAAACTCTTTCCTTGAAGAAACATGGACTGTCTTTCACGGGAAATCTAATTCCTAACATAAATCAAAAAACTGCCCACATTTTGCTTAAAATAAATAGAAGTATAAAATGCCATGGAAACATAAAAAGCCATAGAGAGATGGCAAATATAACCCAGTGATTACAGAATAAAACTTTTTTTTAATTTAAAAAACAAGGCTAAAATAACTTTGCTTATGCTTCAAATTCTTTTAAACAAAATACTTGAAATCTTTCCACCTCCCCTCAACAGCGTGGTTACAATGTTATCCACTGAGGCAGTACAGGGAGCTCTCACTGGTTACAAAACCTGGTTTCCCCCTACCTTCCGCCACCCCTCACAGGGCCGCCGAGAGAAAGAGGGCTTTTGAAACACGTTAAAAACTTCCCTTCTAGAGGTGGAGGCCAATAGTTTTCAGTCCACGGCTGGTCTCCTTCTAATTGTAATACTACTTAACACTTACATGATTCATTTTGTTATCTTCTGTCTTACTGCAAGTGTCAGCATTTTTTTGTAAGATAGAAAGCATGTCTGCACATGGAAACAGATTCAAATATTGGTTGAATAAAAAAAGAACACCACTCTGAAATCACCTAATGACAAATTTCTCAAAAAGAATCCCCGCAGTTAAGCGATACATGACTGTATCCATTGTACAAGGATGACCTCATGAGCTCTGACCTACAGAACTCAGAGTGAAACTAGACTGTAGCTACAAATAAATGGTGCAGGAAATCAAAGCGTACTTTGTATTCAGACTTTAAATCCAAAACATGCATGCCAGTTCTTAAGTTCCAGGTTTGGAAAGAAATGCCAACAATAATAAAAATAAGTAAATTTCCTTGTAAGCAACTAAGATTCAAAAGTGTTGAGGGGCCAGCGTGTGGCAGACTGGTTAGGTTTAGCGCAGGCTTTGGTGGCCTGGTTGGTGGGTTCAGATCTCCTGAGGGACCTACACCACTCCTCAGCCACGCTGTGACTGCAACCCACATATAAAGTGGAGGGAGATTGGCACAGATGTTAGCTCAGAGCTAATCTTCCTCAGTGAAAAAAAAAAAAGCATCGAAACAAAAGACTCAGCTTTGAGGACAAGTCTATGCTAGTTCAGTACAAATAAACACACTTAGTAAGACTTGGAATGAAATTACCAGTCACTACACAACAATGCATTTGCAAAGTTGTTCTGAAGTTACTCCAAACCAAACCACACTGAAAAGGAGAAACCGTGGATGAAGTAAGCATGTTATGTTAAATATTTGTTTCATATTGGCCCCCATGTTTTTTTTTTTAAGTTACATCTCATTATTAGTATTTATTCTGCAAGAATAATATCAAGGGATGTCAACATAGACAAATGGAGACAGGAACATCACAGGCTCCATTCAGGGAGCTATCTTCACAACTGAGAGTGGTTAATTGAGGTTGTTATGAAAGTTAAACGTGTTAAGACACAGGCAAAGCGCTTAGCACAGTTGCTTGGCTTGCAGCAAACACTTAATAGTCATTAACAAGTATTTATTAGCTATCTACGAAAACGCAGTTTCAAATACTTTCTACAACTAACCACAATTCCTCTTGGGGCTCGACTTCTACGTACTGTGCAAACAGCAAATTGTTGAATAAAACACACCTTTTATTTCCCTAAAGATTGGCACCTGAGCTAACAACTGTTGCCAATCTTCTTTTTTCGTGTTCTGCTTTTTCTCCCCAAATCCCCCCAGGACATAGTTGCATATTTTAGTTGCGGGTCCTTCTAGTTGTGGCATGTGGGACTCCGCCTCAACATGGCCCGATCAGCAGTGCCATGTCCGCGCCCAGGAACCCTGGGCGGCCTAAGCGGAGCACCCGAACTTAACCACTCGGCCACGGGGCCAACCCCTAAAACACACTTTTACAACTACCCATCTTGAAGACCAAAAAGGTACTCTATTGGGGTGTCATCAACACAAATTCACAAACTGATCTAAAAACTGGTTAACTGGTTAGCATGCACCTTAGGACCAAAGCCAGCTAAAGCAGGGACAGTGAAAGGTCAAAGGCGGCCAAGCCGGGAGCGACCTGCTCCACTTGCACGCTCCCTACTTCTCACAGAACGGGGCGCTGGATCCAAGGTAGGCGCGGCCGAAGTGCAGAGGAGGACACACCGAGTTAGACATCGCCCTAGGGGACTTCCTCCAGAAATAAAGACCATTCTACCTTAGGTCAATTGACTCACAGGCGACCTCGGCTCTCAGGAGTTCCGCCCCCGCCCTCGCCGGGGCGCCGCCCAGGGTCCAGAGACCCCCGCCCCGCGAGCCCACCGCGAAGAGGCCAGTCCGCGCCGCCTCTCCGCCCCGCCCCGGCCCCAGGCCCTGCGCCCGGGGGGATGCCGCCCCGGCGCCCGCGCCCCACCCCGGGCCCCGCGCCGCGGCCCCGGCAGGATACTGAACACGGTCCGCTCCCAGGGCTCCAGCATGTAGAGCGCCGTGACCAGCAGGTACTGGTAGTAGAACCAGGACATCTGCTTCCAGGCCCGCGCCAGCGCCATCCCCGCCACGCGCCTCCCGCGCTGCGGACGAACGTCAGCCCGCCCGGCCGGCCTCCGGTTCGCCTCCTGCAGCCCCGGCCGCGAGGCCCGCCCGTTCGCCCGCCACGCCGCGCCCATTGGCCCGCCCGGCCCGGCGCGTCACCCGGGGGCACGCCCGGCCCCGCGCGCGCCCGGGCGGCCGGCAGCGAGCCCCGCCCGGCCGGCGCCCATTGGCCAGGCCGCGGCCTCGTGTCGCGCCCGCCCCCTCCGCGACTCCCCCGCCCGGGCCGCGCCCACGGGAGCCGCAGGACTGTCCCCGCGAGAGCGCGCCCCCCGCGCTGCGCGCCGCGCCCCGCCCCGCCTCGCCCGCCGGCCGTTGGTGGGCGGGGCGCTGGAGTCGGCCGGGGTCCCCCAAATCCAGCCGGAAACAGTTGGCGAGTAAATGTCTACGGGATCCTTGTGTTGCTTCAGGCGTCCTGGTGCGCAGGGGGATTTCAGGAGTGGACAGGAACCTGTTAGGCTCCTTACCTCGTGCAGTGGAGACAGGCGTTAAACACACGAATGCAAGGAGAGCTGTGATGGGTGCAGATGGGGACAATAAGGAGCTCCGAGTGGGGGGCGGAGGCGAACCTCACCTGGTCAAGGGGGTCAGGAAAGGCGTCTCTGAAGAAGGGATGCCCTCCTTCCTCCCTCTGCCACGCGCGCGCACACAGAAACACACCCACATAGACCAACATACCAAAGAGAGATTACCTTAAATATGTCTATCTGCCCACCTCTTTTAGTGGCTATAGGTAACGTGTAGCTCAAGGCCGGGAGAAAGACACTGATCTGGTGGGTTTTGCAGACGACAGGCTGCTTGAGATCCGCTGTGGGCTGATGATACCTCCTGGAGATGCTCTCTTAAATGTCCAGATTTTCCCACTGGCAAATGGGCCGGCAATATTGCGCTCACGTTCGGGAACGAGATGCACGGTCAGCGTGTGAAATGGCACAGCTGCGTGGCCTGCTGTTTGAATGGTAAAAGGTTTCTTGGTTAAATAGCCTACTTATTAAACTGTAGAACTTTCATGGTTGATAACTTTTTATTTATTCATTTAGAAATATCAACTGCTGTTCATAAGCTAAACATTGAAGATAGAAAGCTAGATAGACTGAGATCTGCCTTCATAAAGTACCCCGTCTCCTTGGGAAGAGGGGCAAGCCACCCGATTACAGTGAGATGTGGTAAAGGGTATCTTCATGTTGTGTGTAGGACGCCACGAGAGCCCAGAGAAAATCAGATTGGGACTGTAAAAGCGTTCTGGGAAATAGTGCTTGAGCTGAGTATTGAAAGGAAGGTAGAAATGGAAGAATGAATGGGCCTGGGGAGGAGAGAGGGCCAACGGATATTCCAAGCACCGGAGCGTGAACCCCATCTGAAGGCCTGATGCTTTTAAAGGGCTGCACGAATTTCCATGTGGCTGAAGCAAAAAGAATGTGAGGGCAGTAGCAAGAGATGGAGCCATATAGTAAACAGGGCCCATATCCTGAAGGACCTTATGTGAGGAGCTAAAGAATGTTTAACTTGATATCCAACAGTTAAAAGGACCAGTGGCTTAATAAGATTTGCTTTTTGGACAATACTTGAGGGTGGGCAGTAGCCTGGAGGCTACTGAGGAAAAGAGGGTCGGGTTGGAGACATTCCAGTGGTAGAACCTGTGACTGGGACATGTATAACCCACACTCCCTCGGGAGCTCCTTACCGGTAAGAGATCCACGTCCCTCCCACTTCCAAATCTTGCTGTATGGGGCTTCTCTCTGTCCCTGTTCCGGAGCTATCGCTTTTCAGTTCTGTTCAGGCGTGGACAAGCTCTGTTCTTTTTCTTCAAGAACTCCAAATACCTCGGCACTTGGCGATGCTCAGTTAAGTTTACCTAAGATTGGCAGCACCACCCATAGCTACCCTTCCCTCACTGGGCCAGCTCCCCGCGTTCCATTCCTACCACGTGGTCCTCCCCACAGTATATAGCCCCCCAATCCACAGCATCTCTTCAGGAGAGCAGCTCTACCAAGCCAGTCCACATCCCTCAGCTTCCCTGAGATTCTCGTGAGCAAAAGTCCCTCCATCTTGCTAGAGTTGATGACTGACTAGAAATGGGGAAAAGAGGCTGCGATCCTGCATGATGACAACATTCACAAAGAATCCAGGGGAAGAAGTTGGGCTGAAAAGATGTAAATTCTGTTAGGACGAGGCTGAGTCAGAGGAACCTGAGGGACATTTAAGTGGAGGTGTCCAGGGGCAGTTGGGCATATGGTTTAGAACTCAGAAGAGAAGCCTGAACCAGGAGCTAGAGACAGGTGAATTTTTTTTTTAATTTCATTTTATTTTATTTTTTTGAGGAAGATTAGCCGTGAGCTAACATCTGCTGCCAATCCTCCTCTTTTTGCTGAGGAAGACTGGCCTTGAGCTAACATCCGTTCCCGTCTTCCTCTACTTTATATGTGGGATGTCTGCCACAGCATGGCTTGACAAGCAGTTCATAGGTCCGCACCCGGGAGATGAACCAGCGAACCCCAGGCCACCAGGGCAGAACATGTGAACTTAACCTCTGCGCCACTGGTCTGGCCCTGAGGCAGGTGAATTTTTTTTTAACTTTTTATTAAGATTATGGTAGTTTACAACCTTGTGAAATTTCAGTTGTACGTTATTGTTAGTCATGTTGTAGGTACACCACTTCACCCTTTGTGCCCTCCCCCCACTCCCCTCTTTCCCGTGGTAACCACCAATCAGTTCACTTTGTCTCTATGTTTAACTTCCACCCATGAGTGGAGTCATACAGAGTTGTCTTTCTCTATCTGGCTTATTTCACTTAACATAATACCCTCAAGGTCCATCCATGTTGTTGTGAATGGGATGATTTTATCCTTTTTATGGCTGAGTAGTATTCCATTGTGAGTGTATATATGTATATATATATATATATATATATATATATATATACCATATCTTCTTTATGCAATCATCAGTTGATGGGCACTTAGGTTGCTTCCACGTCTTGGCTATTGTAAATAATGCTGCCATAAACATAGGGGTGCATAGGACTTTTGGAATTACTGATTTCAAGTTCTTTGGGTATATACCCAGTAGTGGGATGGCTGGGTCATAGGGTATTTCTATTTTTAACTTTTTGAGAAATCTCCATACTGTTTTCCATAGTGGCTGCACCAGTTTGCATTCCCACCAACAGTGTATGAGGGTTTCTTTTTCTCCACAACCTCTCCAACATCTGTCACTTTTTGTTTTGGATATTTTTGCCATTCTAACAGGTGTAAGATGAGATCTTAGTGTAGTTTTGATTTGCATTTCCCTGATGATTAGTGATTATGAGCATCTTTTCATGTGTCTAGTGGCCATCCGTATATCTTCTTTGGAGAAATGTCTGTTCATGTCCCCTGCCCATTTTTTGATTGGGTTGTTTGATTTTTTGTTGTTGAGCTGTGTGAGTTCTTTATATATTATGGAGATTAACACTTTGTCAGATAAATGACTTATAAATATTTTTCCCAACTAGTGGGTTGTTTTTTTGTTTCAATCCTGTTTTCCCTTGCCTTGAAGAAGCTCTTTAGTCTGATGAAGTCCCATTTGTTTATTCTTTCTATTGTTTCCCTCGTCTGAGGAGTTACGGTGTCTGAGAAGATTCTTTTGAAACTGATGTCAAAGAGTAGACTGCCTATATTCTCTTCTAGAAGACTTATTGTTTCAGGTCTAATCTTTAGGTCTTTGGTCCATTTTGAGTTTATTTTGGTGAATGGTGAAAAAGAATGATCAATTTTCACTCTTTTATATGTGGCTTTCCAGTTTTCCCAGCACCACTTGTTGAAGAGACTTTCTTTTCTCCATTGTAGGCTCTCCGCTCCTTTGTTGAAGATTAGCTGTCCATAGATGTGTGGTTTTATCTGTAGGCTTTCAATTCTGTTCCATTGATCTGTGCACCTGTTTTTGTACCAGTACCATGCTGTTTTGATTACTATAGCTTTGTAGTATGCTTTGAAGTCAGGGATTGTGATGCCTCCAGCTTTATTCTTCTTTCTCAGGATTGCTTTAGCAATTCGGGGACTTTTGTTGCCCCATATGAATTTTAGGATTCTTTGTTCAATTTCTGTAAAGAATGTCATTGGAATTCTGATTGGGATAGCGTTAAATCTGTAGATTGCTTTAGGTAGAATGGACATTTTAACTATGTTTATTCTTCCAATCCATGTGCGTGAATGTCTTTCCATCTCTTTATGTCGACATCAATTTCTTTCAGGAAAGTCTTGTAGTTTTCATTGTATAGGTCTTTCACTTCCTTCGTTAAATTTATGCCAAGGTATTTTATTCTTTTTGTTGCGATTGTGAATGAGATTGAGTTCTTGAGTTCTTTTTCGTTAGTTCATTGTTAGTGTGTAGAAATGCTACTGATTTATGTATGTTGATTTTATACCCTGCAACTTTGCTGTAGCTGTTGATTATTTCTAATAGTTTTCCTATGGATTCTTTGGGGTTTTCTATATATAAGATCATGTCATCTGCAAACAGCAAGAGTTTCACTTCTTCATTGCCTATTTGGATTCCTTTTATTTCTTTTTCCTGCCGAATTGCTCTGGCCAACACCCCAGTACTATTTGAATAAGAGTGGTGAAAGTGGGCACCCTTGTCTTGTTTCTGTTCTCAGAAGGATGGCTTTCATTTTTTGTCCATTGCGTATGATGTTGGCTGTGGGTTTGTCATATATGGCCTTTATTATGTTGAGGTACTTTCCTTCTATACCCATTTTATTGAGGGTTTTTATCATAAATGGATGTTGGATCTTGTCAAATGCTTTCTCTGCATCTATTGAGATGATCATGTGGTTTTTGTTTCTCATTTTGTTAATGTAGTGTATCACGTTGATTGACTTACGGATGTTGAACCATCCCTGTGTCCCTGGTATAAATCCCACTTGATCCTGGTGTATAATGTTTTTAATGTATTGCTGTATTTGGTTTGCCAAAATTTTGTTGAGGATTTTTGCATCTATGTTCATCAGTGATATTGGCCTGTAGTTTTCCTTCTTTGTGTTGTCCTTGTCAGGTTTTGGGATCAGGGTGATGTTGGCTTCATAGAATGTGTTAGGGAGTGCTCCGTCTTCCTCAATTTTCTGGAATAGTTTGAGAAGGATAGGTATTAAATCTTCTTTGAATGTTTGATAGAATTCTCCAGAGAAGCCGTCTGGTCCTGGACTTTTATTTTTGGGGAGGTTTTTGATTACTGTTTCGATTTCTTTACTTGTGATTGGTCTATTCAGATTCTCTATTTCTTCCTGCTTCAGTTTTGGGAGGTTGTAAGAGTCTAGGAATTTGTCAATTTCTTCTAGTTTGTCCAATTTGTTGGCATATAATTTTTCATAGTATTCTCTTATGATCCTTTGTATTTCTGTGGTATCAGTTGTGATTTCTCCTCTCTCACTCATTTCTAATTTTCTTTATTTAACTCTTCTCTCTTTTTTTCTTAGTGAGTCTGGCTAAGGGTTTGTCAATTTTGTTAATTTTTTCAAAGAACCAACTCTTTGTGTCATTGATCCTTTCTACAGTCTTTTTTGTTTCAATATCGTTTATTTCTGCTCTGATTTTTATTATTTCCCTCCTTCTACTGACTTTGGGCTTTGTTTGTTCTTCTTTTTCTAATTCTGTTAGGTGTCGTTTGAGGTTGCTTATCTGAGATTTTTCTTGTTTATTGAGGTGAGCCTGTATTGCAATGAATTTGCCTCTTAGGACTGCTTTTGCTGTGTCCCAAATGAGTTGGTATGGTGTGTTTTCATTTTCATTTGTCTCCAGATAATATTTGATTTCTTCTTTAATTTCTTCAATAATCCATTGTTTGTTCAGTAGCATGTTGTTTAGTCTCCACATTTTTGCCCCTTTCCCAGCTTTATTCTTGTAGCTGATTTCTAGTTTCATAGCATTATGATCAGAAAAGATGCTTGATATTATTTCAACCCTCTTGAATTTATTGATGCTTGCTTTGTTTCCCAAGATATGGTCTATCCTTGAGAATGTTTCATGTGTACTTGAGAAGAATTTGTAACCTACTGTTTTTGGAAGAAGTGTTCTATATATATCTATTAAGTCCATCTGGTCTAATTTTTCATTTAATTCTATAATTTCCTTGCTGCCTTTCTGTCTGGATGATCTATCCATTGGTGTTAATGGGGTGTTGAGGTCTCCTACTATTATTGTATTGTTGTTGATGTCTCCTTTCAGTTTTGTTAATAGTTGCTTTACAAATTTTGGTGCTCCTGTTTTGGGTGCATATATATTTATAAGTGTTATGTCATCTTGGTGGAGTGTCCCTTTTATCATTATAAACTGCCCCTCTTTGTCTTTCTTTATCTGTTTTGCCTTGAAGTCTACTTTGTCTGATATAAGTATGGTGACACCTGCTTTCTTATGTTCATTATTAGCTTGGAATATTGTCTTCCATCCCTTCACTCTGAGTCTGTGTTTGTCTTTGGGGCTGAAGTGTGTTTCCTGGAGGCAGCATATTGTTGGGTCTTGTTCTTTGATCCATCCTGCCACTCTGTGTCTTTTGATTGCAGAGTTCAATCTATTTACATTTAGAGTTATTATTGAAATGTGGGGGCCTACTGCTGCCATTTTATCACTTTTTTTCCAGTTTTCTTGCATTTCCTTTGTTTCTCGTCCCATGATTTTTGGACTACTAATTCAGGTAGGTAGATTTCTATATTGGCTTTCTTCTTATTTGTAATCTGTGTCTTTATTCTTGTTATTTGTTTAGTGGTTACCAAGTGGTTTGTATAAAACATCTCATAGATGAGATAGTCCATTTTCTGATAGCCTCTTATTTCCTTAAATTAAGACGTTCCATCCCTTTTCTCTTCCCCTTCTGGGTTGTTATTGTCAGATTTTTTTTTCTCTTCCTTCTTGTGTTGTGAGTCTGTGGTTAAAATGACAAGGTTATATTTATTCTTGGTGTTTCCGTTCCTTTTATCTTTAATGTTATATTTAACTTTTGCTAACCTGTTCTGATGGAGAGCTGCTTTCTGTTATTGTCCTTCTACTTATCTCCTTTGCTCTGGGTTTTGTAACCCCTTTCCTTTTTTTGATTTTTCAGGTGTGATGGTCTTCCTGAGCATTTCTTGGAGAGGAGGTCTTGTGGCAATGAACTCCCTTAACTTTTGTTTGTCTGGGAAAGTTTTTATTTCTCCATCATATTTGAAGGATATTTTCGCTGGGTAGAGTATTCTTGGATGCAAGTTTTTGTCCTTCAGAGTTTTGAATATATCATCCCACTCTCTTCTAGCCTGTAAGGTATCTGCTGACAGCCTTATGGGGGTTCCTTTGTAGGTTATTTTCTTCTGCCTAGCTGCCCTTAGTGTTTTCTCGTTGTCGTTTTTTGCGAGCTCCACTACTATTTGCCTTGGGGTTGGTCTTTTTACGTTGATAAAGTTTGGAGATCTATTGGCTTCTGTCACATGGAGTTCCATCTCTCTCCCCAGATTTGGAAAGTTCTCAGCCATTATTTCTTTGAACAGGCATTCTGCCCCCTTCTCCTTCTCTTCTCCCTCTGGGATACCTATAATCCTTATGTTGCATCTCCTAACTGAGTCAGATAATTCTCAGAGACTGTCTTCATTTCTTTTTAGTCTTACTTCTCTCTCCTCCTCTGTCTACAGCATTTCTATATTCCTGTCCTCCAAATTGCTAATTCTGTCCTCCATATTGTCGACCCTACTGTTCAGAGAGTCCAGATTTTTCTTAATCTCCTCCATTGTGTTCATCTCCAGTATTTCTGATTGGTTCTTTATAGTATCAAGTTCTTTTGTGACATAGCTCCTGAACTCGTTGAGTTGTCTATCTGTATTCTCTTTTAACTCATTGAATTTTTTAATGATGGCTGTTTTGAATTCATTGTCATTTAGGTTATAGATTTCATTGTCTTTGGGATTGTTTTCTGGGTACTTGTCATTTTCCTTCTGTTCTGGAGATTTGATATATTTTTTTCATACTGCTTGATGGCATGGATTTGTGTCTCTGCATAGAGATAGAGTTTAGTTACTGCTTCCACTTGCTTCTACTGGTGTGTGTGTGGGGGGGGGGGGGGAAGCAGCTGTTTAATCTGCACTGACCAGGAACCCTGTCAGCTGTTGCTGACCAGACCTGGGCCCCTCCTTGTAGTCACAGTGGTCCTGTGGGGTCTCTCATCAGCTGTGGGGACAATCTCAAGGGGGCCTCAGGCTGTTGGTGCCTATTGTCACATACCACCTAGACACACTCCCTCCTTAGGGTCTGCAGCAGTGTTACGGGCTTTCCCAGTGGCCAGGAGCAGGTTCACCTAGATTTGCAGCTCTGTCACTGTCAGAGCCCACAAGATCTCACTTGTCCTCTATGGGCCACAGCAGAGCTATGGGTACCTACTGCAGTCTGTGGTTAGCTCACCCAGCTGTGCTACTTCTGCCTCAGGGCCTTCCAGCCTTGTGATTGCCAGGTGGGGCCTCTTCACTAACGCTGCACAGAGGCTTTTGCTGTGGCTACTGTAGGACCATGGATTTTCCCCCTGGACCATGGAGCAGGCTTGCTGGGACTCCAACCTGCCGCCGCCCATTCACACAGGCTCACTGATTGTCCCTTGCCCACTCTGGGACACTGCCAGAGTCCGTGAGTCAGAGGTGGCTGGTAGGCTGCTGCCCTGCCCAGGATCCTCCTGTCCTGGAGCCTTCCAGCATTCTGAATGCTGGGTGGAGCCTCTCCACTAATGCTGAGTAGGGGCTTTGCCCATGGCTGCTGTGGGGCTGTGGATTTTCCCTCTGGGCCGCAGAGCCAGGCTGCTGGAGCTCCACCAAGCCACTGGCCACTGCCACGGGCTCACTGGGTGTCCCTTGGCCCCTCTGCGACTCTCGAGGCAGGTGAATTTTTAATAAGCCCCTGGTGATTGTAGCCATGACTGCAGATGAGGTCACCCAGGAAAAGTACACAGAGTGGGAAGAGCAGAGTACAGAATAAACCCAGGGTCTCTGGCATTTCCAGGATGAGGGTGTAAAGGAAGCCAATAAAGGGCGCTCAGAAGGAGCTGACTGAGATTTCATAGCAAAGAGGAGACACGCTTGGGAGAAGCCAAGGGAGGAAGGGACAGCCAGTGGATCAAATGGGTCAGGGAGGGACAAGCAGAAGGAGGAAGGGAAGTGCAAATTCATTTTGTCCTCATGGAACTCAGTTGATGACTCATTCATTGTGGGGTGATAAAGGCGGAAACTTGATTAGAGAGAGAGTGGGAAGTAAGAAAAGAGAGCTAATGAGACTTGTCTTTTCAAGAAGATTGTCTGTAAAGGGAAAGAGACGGGTAGGATGGTAGCAAGGGTTTTTGTTTGGTTTGATTTTCAGATCAGAAAGCTGTGAGCAAGTTTATAGGCTTAGAGGAAAGATACAGGTAAAGATGGTGGGTTGGGGGACCAGGTATAAAGCCTTAATAAACAGCAGCTGGTAGGTCTTTCCTAAGAGGGGAAGGATGGAAAGATGAGAGTCAGATGGACATAAACACAAGAGAGTAACTGAAGGAACTCCCTGCTTTTCAGACTCAGTTTTCCAAGTGAAAAAGAAAAAAAGGCCTTCTGCTGAGAGTGAGCAAGGTATTGAGGTGGAGGGTTTGGAAAGGAAAAAAGGGAGTGGCCGAAGCTCCCTAAAGCTGCTAAAAGGGATTGTCCAGCAGAAAACTCATGTGATTTTCACCAGCAATCCACAAGGACCCATATATAGAACTTGTGGACAGGAAGAACAAATTGGAGTAACATACATCAGGGCTTCGAAAATGGAGCTGGGAGGCCATTAAGGAAATGTAGCTTATGCACACACACCACATCTCTACCCGGACGGCATGTAAATTTTGAACTGTGCTTCACTGTTGTCATCTTGACCCTCCTTCAAGAAATATGCTTACTCCCATAGATAAGAACTTTTTGCCTTAGAGATGGCCTTAGCAACCAATCACATAAAGCCAAGAAGCAACAGTTGTTGCTAGCCCCAATCCAAATTTTGCAAAACAACCTGTGTGATTTCTCTCTTTTTGTCTTTATAAACCCTTGCCTCTGTTGTCATCCTCAGAACACATTTTAGGTTTCCGCCTGAATCTGTGTCTCCAAAATTGCAATTCTAATCGCCTGAATAAATATCAGCTATTTGAATTGTAGTGAATTTTTCCTCAGTCAACAAACTGGAGAGGATGAATTAGGAGCCATGCTTCAGACTGGAGTCTTGCTTGATGACTAATGAGGAAGCAAGAAGGTTGGTGGGGAGAGAATAACTGAAATAATGGCTATGAGAATTGGGTCAGAGAGGGAAGTAAACGCAGAAAAGTGAAAATGGACTAGTCCAGAGGTGTGTGAGGTTGGAAACTGCAGGAGTAGATGAGAGGGAGAGCTTCTGTCCTGGAGGATGATAACCACAGATGTGCTTCTGAAATTTAAGATTACAGAGATGAGTCAGTCCTAGGCAATGACAGGACAGGTATGACCATGGAACAGGCAGCCAAAGTGGAGTGGAGGGGAGGTAAAGGCTGTCAGTGCTGATGGTGTTGGCCAGGCTGACCACGTGAAAGTTGAAGTTGACCAGGATGATGGCAGGACTAAGGGTTGAAAGGAAAAGTCTGCAGACTAAGTGTCAAAGTCTTCAGGGAGCATGGAGAAAAGCTCAGGAGACAAGTGGAGCAGAGAGGGGTAAAGCCTGGTGGCATGTGGTTTTGGTTAGGAGGCAGTAATAGGGAGCAAGAAGAAGGCCAACTCCACCCCCACCCCCAGCTCTGTGGTGGGAGGAGATAGGTCATTCTTTGGGGGAGAGGAAGGAGGTAGAGTATTTACAAAGAAGTTGACAGTAGAGGAGACTTTGTTTATAGGGGAAAGGAGAGCCTGGCAAGGGATAGGGTTGGCAGGAAGGGCTCAGTGCAGGGATATGTCTGCAAGATGGAAATACCAAAGCAGCATGAGAAGGTGGGACATTGTCATCTTAGGGAGGTAGTGCTAATGGCAAAATGGGCCAGGCTGACCTCCAGGTCTGGCTTACAGGACACCGGCAGGCCCCAAGTGGTGTGAACACCGGCAGGCCCCAAGTGGTGTCCAGGGCTAAGGGGCTCCCACTGATTACAGTCCAGTCAGCAAGCCAGGACCTTTACTCATTCTCGGCCTTTCAATCACATGCCAGTAAGAAGTAGTTTTGTGCTCAGCAAAGCTCAGCCCTGGAGTAGTGGGTCATGCAGGTGACAGAAGCAACCACTAGCCCATGTAGTCTGCCTGGCCTAGGGCCCCTGCCCAAAGAAGAGAAGGGGAGGAGGAAAGCACGTCACCAGGGCTTCCAGCGTATGAAAAGGAGAGTCCTGGACAAAAGCTTCCAGCTTCTGAAAAGCAAAGTCAGGACTGAGTCAGGTGTGAGAAGAAACAAGGTACACTGCAATATCTTTAAAATAAACACACATACAACGCACACATCCGTGCACAACGACGAAGCTGTATTCATAAAGAACATCAGTGCCTGCCAACACATAACAAAAAGAACTTGATTCAACCAGCATTTAAGGATCTAGTTACTATATGTTTTTTATTTGTGTGAAAGTTAATACATAGTTCTTAGCTGAGTATGACCAATGAACATTTGTATTTGCAGTTTTGTAGGTTTTTCTACAAGAAACATCTTCTAAATACCTAGCTCTTCACAGCGCAATTTCGGAGCTTCTTTTCTTAACTGCCCAGTTCTCGCTCTGCGCTCACAGGAGGCCTCCCTCCAGCTCTCCCTCTCTGCTGCTCTGCCAATACTCTGCCAAGACCCTCACATTTCCCCCCAGCCTCAAAAGAGTTCTCTCTAGTCTGTAAAGCTACTCCCTCCACTTAGCCTGAATGTGACAGCTCCTCAAGAGTCTCCTCTCCCTCCTCCCTACTTCCCTGCACCTTCCATATGTCCTCAGCCAATCTTTCTGCCCATTTTTCCCTTCAGATCCTTTTGGAATAAGAGTATCAAAGAATTGATCAAGCTCTCTTTCCTTTGCTGTTAAGCATGCACAGTTGTGGTGATACCCACAGCCACCACCTCCTCTTTGCCAGGAACTTTACACCTAGTCCCGACCACCCCTCCAAAATATACTAAGTCTAGGTTCTACCTCTACCTGCTACCGAAACCATTTACTCAAGTTGACCCAATTCAGTGTGGTTTAATCATTCCTCTTCTTATTCAGCCTCTCTGCAGCATTTGACACTGTGGAACATTTCCAGCTTATCCATAGTCTTGCTTTCGACCACTCTGCACTGTCCAGTCTTCTCTTGGAGTTCTCACTACTCCTTGGAGAAACCCCATCCTCTTCCCCATCCCTAAGGGCTTGCTACCACGGGCAGTCCCGGTGGCTTAGTGGTTAAGTTTGCATGCTCCACTTTGGCAGCCCAGGGCTTGCTGGTTTGTATCCTGTGCGCAGATCTGAACCACTTATCAAGCAGTTTCCCAGATATAAAATGGAGGAAGATGGGCACAGATGTTAGCTCAGGGCCAATCTTCTTCAGCAAAAAGAGGCAGATTGGCGGTGGATATTAGCTCAGGGCTAATCACTCTCAAAAAAAATGACTTGCTACCTCTACCTTTCTCCATTCACGCACGCGTCCTCAGTTGGCTCTTCCCTTCCTTTGGATCCCAAATATCACTTCCAGTCTTTATTCTAACTGCTGGCAGAATATATCTAAATATAATTAAAATAATAATAAAGGTTATCATTAATGTAATTGTCTAGGCCTTCCCAGTTTTCATATTTCAAAGTGCCATTATCCCATTTCCTTAGAAAGAGCAAGTACAACCCCTATTTAATAATTATGGACGCTGGAGTTCAGAGACACATTCAAGTCCAAACTAATCTTGCACCCAAAACTCACTTTTCTTATCTCTGTTGATGGCCAAAAGAAAAAAAAGCACCTTGATTTCCAGGCAGAAAATTTGTACCAGTTTTTATTCCCTTCTTTGCTCCCCACCCATGATTCCTGGCCCTAAGCGATATGGAGTCCTTCTTCCAAGTGTCTCAGGTTGCCTTCTTGGGTAGGATCTGCCATTTTGTATGTCCACACACAACCTCACTCTTAAAAAGATAATGAGCTGGCTATTGTCACCCAAACCTGTCTTACCAGCTTGTTAACCCTGAAAACTTTCATCCTGAAAATACTTTTGATCTGTGAGAAAAGAATGATACGTTTTCAAGAAACTATCCCATGTTGTTTGCCTCCTGGAAGTTTTCACTTCAATCATCTTTTCAGTCAAAATGACCCAGTAGTTCACCAATCCATTCACTTAGCGCCCACTGCTGTGTGCCCACAATATGCCAGCTGTGCCAGTGCTGAGCTACAGAAAGACCAATGCAACATGACCTCTGCCCTCAATTTAAGGTTTAATGAGAACCATGTCCATGTATCCCATTGTTTTAAACTTACAATTAAGTTTAAACCTGTAGTGAGTGCCTCCCTTTGCCAGGGGCTATAGGAATGGTAGGGCGGGTCACAGAGAGCCAGCCCTTAAGGAACTAATGGCCCAGCAGAGGAGACGTGAACACACATACTGTCAACAAAGCATGGTTCATCCACCCCACTAGGTTTTCATAATATTCCTGGACCAGCAGCCATAGTAATTGCAGGTTCTAGGCCCAAGCCTCTCCTACAGGCGCTGGGCAGGGCCTCTGGCAGCTGAGCTGTTCCAGGGGCAATGAGGGGACTGTTTGTGGGTGAAAAAGAAAGAAAATGAGAAGGTGAGCAGAGGCTCTGGGGACAGGAGGGGTGACAACTGGTAGCAAAAGTGCTGGTATGGTGGCTTGGTGTGGGGAGGAGAGGGGTCAAGCAAGGCCAGTCAATTTGAGTAGAAACTAAGAAAAACTCCCCAGACATGTTGCTTGATGTCTCAAAACACGGTAGATGCTTGGTAAATTGTCGCATTTTTTATTGTGGCAAATACAGATTGGCACAAAGGAAAAACAAACATTCATAATAGAACAACCATCCACATTTCCTCTATATATGACTTCTTTAAATGGATTATTACTGTGGGAGAAAAACAGAGTTCACAGATGCACGTGCTTCAGAATGGGTCAGAGTCAACTCTGGAGTCCCCCTCAGCGATGTTATGTGTAGCAGTAAATACGCCTTACCAATCAGTTAAAATATGGCTAAAAATAGCAAGCAATTTGATTCAAGATAAAGGAAATACAAGAAAGTTGATTTAACCACTGCATTCATTCACACGTTCATTTAGCAAATCCTCCTTGAAATCTTACTCTGTCCTGGCACTGAGGCCTGACTTCTAATACCCCCATTTTGTTTGGCACAGGGTTATGACTAGTGACTTCTGTGAATGCCATGAGTGGATGAAGTGGCGCTGGTGGATCAGGAACCCTGATGTTGCCGACAGGTCATCCAGATGCCCGTGTCTTCCGTGGTTGCCTAGGACATGAGCAGCAGGAAGTGAGGGCCTTTCCCCTCCACACAAGGGCTTCACTGTCTGCACCATCAGTCCCCACTCTGACCCCAGGTCTTCAAGGAAATGAAAACCTGCTCCCCCTTGCAAAAGGCACACCTCCATATGCAGTCTACAGACGTGGGGGACTAGACCAGTGGCATGATCTTGCCATCCTCCTGCCAGAAGTAAATGAAAAGAATTCATCCAAATACCCAGACCAACCAAAGAGGGGGTCTGAGGGAGGAGATCCACACTGTGAAAGGAGATGAGAACTGAGGAGACTGAGGCCTGAGAAGTCCAAAGCTGAGGATGCAAGGAGACAAGGAGGCAAGGAGGCTGGGGAGGTGGAGAAGGCTGAGGAGGCAGCAGAGGCTGCTGTGAAAAGAGGAAGGCAGGGAGCAGTGTCTGGCTGGAAGGGTGGGGTCCTTCAGGTATATCTGAGAGTAAGGGCCAAATGGACCCTTTCAGATGCCATTGGTTACAAACCAGCCTGCATCTTTAGCAAATGAATGTAAACAAGAGGCCCCACTTAAACAAGCCTCACATTAACAGTTCCTGCTTCCTCTAACTCATCCTAATTTCTGAATACAAATACAATAGTGATTTCATGTTTAGTCTCCTTTATGTTGCAAATAAATAGCAGGCCATGCCCATTGTGTCATTCTTTGTAGCCCGGAGAGTGCAAATATAAAATGTAAAATAATTCATCTTAAAACTGTGCTGTGAAAAGTGAATCATTTTGACAGATGATCATCACTCTTAGGGTACTGAATTTTTAAAGTCTAAAATTCACATGTAGGAGATTTGGCTACTTTAGAAAGATATTTGAACTGATTATCAGTTCATCTTGTTACCAAACCAGGTTCATTCTTGCCCACCACCCAGAAAGCCAAACACCAAGACAACGGGATTACAGCAGAGAGAGGGTTTACTCACAAGGCAGCCATGTGAGGAAGTGAGACCATGAGCCCCAAATGCACTTCCCCAAAAATAGGGTCTCAGGGATATTTATGGGACAGGGGGCAAGGCAGTCAGAAATGTGGAGAGACATGATTAGAGGTGAGGTAATTGATGGTCTGCACAAACATAGTCAGACTTCATGCCTCTTCATAGGACCCATGTTCACAAAATGGTGGCATTAGCATGATCTGAGGGTGGAGTTTTTAGCCTCTTGTTGTCAAATGGTCACAAATCGGACATCTCTGCAGGCCCAGTTGATGATTTGGTGGTCTCAACTGGCCTGAAGTGGACGAGGAGTTCTAATTCCTGAAAAAAAGCTCACATGCCCATTACCATGGTGACCTAGGCTCCAGAAAGATGTTATCCATAGGAGCCTAGTGGGAGTCAGATAGCATATTGCCTAAACAGCACGGTTAACAATGGATGGGTTAAACAGCTAAAAGCTATAATCAGTAATTGCAAAAAGGAAAAAAAACTTTAGTTCCTAGCTACTTAATCATCAATAGCTAACTTTCTGCCAGTTTCAATCCCCCTATTCTTTGGTCATTCCTCATTCTTGAGGGATTTGGGGCAACAACCAATCTAGCTACTTCCTGCTGAATCGGGGCATAGATCTGGCTTAGAGGAATGAAACTGTTTAGCACTCTCATTTGGAAATATTCCCTTGTTCCAGGCTTCATGTTGACGTTTTTGTATTATTAGAATTTTGTATCTTGCTCTACATCTAAAAAGCACAATTTATAATCAAGTATCTGATGATAAGGATAAGTATAGACAATCCAAATTTTAACAGTCCGTCAAAAATAGACCTAATTCCAGTGGGGCCTCCACCTGACCTCCAGGTGGGGCAGACATCTGGTCTCAGTTCCTGATAGTCTTTTGTTTTATTGGATATGCATCAGAGACCAGAGCAATGGCCTATACCCTGGTCTTTCAGTTGTCATTGATAATGGCCATCAGCACAGACTCTCTGCCTGGGGGTCATCACATTCCTAAGTAATTCAAAAGAACAAAGTTATCAACTTATAACAACTAAGAGGGTCCATAAAATCTACAGAGTATGTCTGGGTTAGTTAATCAGAAGTCATTCAAAGTTACAATATGGTTTCTTTTTTACAATATGGCTTGCCTTATGCCAACCTTGTGTTGACTGGTGTCAATCCCACCTTTTGTTGTTCATCTTCAATCTTGAGGGATTATCCTGTTGATGAGGGGCATAGGTTGTTCCATCTCATTGAACCAGTCTCTTAGTAAGATGGTGATGCAGGTGGGCTCACAAAGTTGAGCCTTTCTGAACCCAGGCAGCAGCCAGACAAAAGATTTCTAGGTGTCAGAGTGGAAGCATCTTTTGCAGTTTGAAATGTCTCTGATGATGTCACCACGTGTTCAGGTATCTTACTGAGTGTCTTACACAGCAATAGACATGAATCTCTCTTACGTTTATATCAAGTCGCCCAGCTTCAGTTTGAAAGTCTTCAGGAAAAAGGGCAGGTTCAGTTCTCAATGATTCCAAATGAAAATGGTGGGGAAAAAATTGAAAATGTTAGTTTGGAGATTTGTAGCCAGATATTTCAAGAGACTAGAAGAATTCAGGATCCAGTCCAGTTAACAGACATAAAATAAAAACCTCAAATAAAATTATCAGAACTAGAACCTAATATCCATGAATGTGTACTACAGTTTTTATTGAAACATAATTTTTCTCTCTAAAATCACCCTCATTTTTACCAAAGAGAGCCAAATTAAGACTAACTGGTTTGCAAGATAAGCCTAGTTTCAATAAAACTTAATTCAATTATTTACATAATTACAGCAAGAATAGCCATTGATCATATAGGCTTTTTAAAATCTGCTTTGCTAGAACTTTTTATAAGGAATCTCAAGTTGAGCTTTAAATGCCTCTCGAGGCCAGAAAAGCCAAGCCAAGGATTTGTCATCAGGCTTTGCCTGGAGTTTAGATTTGGGTGAATTCCTCTCTTCTCTTGAGGCTCCCCAAAGTATTTTGAGATTCCAGGCACCTGCCAGATAAGTGACCTTCCTTACTTACCCAGGTTGCTGGATTCCTTGTAAACAAGGACCAAGCCAATATTTCCAAGTGGCTTTATTACAGGAAGTCAACCTTTATTCCTCAAAAGCTGTCTTGTCATATCTGAGTCTGTATGTTTCTCTCAAATATGACATTCCAGTCAAAGCTTTGGTAAGATAACCAACGTTTCCAACTGTGTCCTGTTAAAAGGAGAACAGATTCTTATTGAACTTATGCAAATAACTCTATTGCCATGAAAAAAATACTCACTCATTAAGAGTTTCCAAATCCTGGAGGGATCAGGTAAGAAGAAAAATAAATGTTTCAAATCTGCTTACAAAGGTATAATTTATCAAATTGATATAAGTCATAGTAAGCATGAGAAAAAAAGAGTAAAAGACTTCCTTAAATCTGGAAACAAAACAGAACATAAAAAATCAGCAATATCTCAAATGAGAAGTCATACAAATCATAGTCATCCTCATCAGTTCATTCAGTCCTGTGTAACTGATTCTTGATCTTAATCTTCTGTTAGCAGTTTTATGAGGTCATCAGTTTCTCTGTTAGAGTTCTGTAATTTCTTACCCAGTTCAGTTTTACAATCTGAAAGTTTATCAGAAATCTCTAGAGTGTCAGAGTCCTTTCCATGAATTTCTCTGAAGACAAAACATATTTTGCAAAAGCATCAGAGTAAAACAATAACTGTCTAGAAAAACCAAGATCCCAAAATGGAAACTGACAAAGAAATTTTGTTAATTTGTGACATACAATACTTTAAAATAATAGCCAGAATTATGGCTGACAACCAGGACCAATCAGAATTTTAGGAATGTTATATAATTTTTAAAATACTTATATCAATAACATTTACTCACATAATATCACCGTAGAAAGTTTATCATCACTTATTTTACAATGTTTCCCATGTAATTTAACATACCAAATAAGAGTAATAAATTTAGTGTCTTCCTCCTTATAGGAAGAGAGAGCAAATCACTTTGAGAAGTCTCAGGGGCCCTCTGAAAATCCTCAGAGAAATTCTCTTCTCTTCTTCCTGGCCAAAATAAAGCCTTTATTCAGGATTTGAATATTTTGGTGGGACAAGGAGCTGGTCAAAAATATCAAAAGGTTTTAAAACACTTGGTCAAATAGGAAACAATGTTCACTCTATTCAATCAAAGGGACAACAGAAACAGTCAAGGGCAAACAGTTAAAACAGTCAAAAAAATCTTAATAGAAAAATGTCAGTCTTTCTGAACATAGGAAATTATTTTAAGAAAACATAAATTTTATGTCTTTTAGGTAGACTTTCTCAAAAATAAATTTTAAAAACCTGTTAAAACCTCTTTATCAAGAGCAGACCAAAAGTTTAAGAAAATTATTCTTTTGAGAGAGAAAAGCAAATTTTAATTTTTGCACCAGTTCATTTTTTTCATTAAAACTCACTTACTTAATTGGATTTACTTTCATCTTAGCCAACTTGACCAGGCATAAAACTCCTTTCAGAATTTCTCTTTCACAAACCTTCTATAACTTTCTTTGCACATTCAGAATTTGTCCCATTTTCTTTTTCTTTTTCTTCTTGTACTTTAGGGCAAATTTGTCTTTCATAACCCAACAAAAAAATGTCCTTATACTTTCTATAAATGTCTTTATACTTTCTATACTGAAAACATACATTTTACTTTCCTTAGATACAAAGATGTTTGCCTAATTAATTTTAGTAGCTTTAATTACATATGTTAATTAGAATTTTTAACCCTTACAGACCCTAGTAAAAACTAAGCAATTATGAACTGTCTTTTATATTAGCATACTGCAGCTTGGCAAATTTATAAATACATTTTATAATTTCTAGAAACATGCTACTTCATGGTACAATCTTAATAAAATACAAGACATGTTTACTAATAGACCCAAACACCTTTTAGTTTCTTTGTAATAAAAAGCCAAAAGCAGATAAATCTAGATATGTCTAATGATAATGTTTTAGTATTTTATCTTATTTGAAAAATGACCCAGATATTCAGTGAGTTTTTATCATTCAATTTTACCTAGCAACACTTCAAAGTTTCAGGTTACCAGAAAGATTTTGGAAGTTATTTTAAATATACATGTCATAAGACATAATTATTTTTAAAAGTTTACCCAACACTTTTATCTTTTTCACATCTATTTAGTTTACTTGTTTCCAATAATTATTTAGATTACCTATAATGCTTCATGAGACATTAGACAAAATTAGCCATCATTTTAAGTTATTAGTTTTGCTAAACAGTTTTTTAATAAAGATAATATCAGCTTATTTGACCAATAAACCCAGACATGTCTGCATCATATCCAAATTCTGACAATTATGAGGACATGCGTATTTCAATCAAATCAACAACCTTAAATAAGCTTTCAGTTACCAAAGATTAATTTTATATCATGTTAACTTAAAAGACATTTGGGTTAATTTCTTTTCCATTTGTAAATAATTGATGTAACCACTTACTTTTAGCCAATAAAACAGAGCCCTTAATTTTGGCCATACCATCCTAAGGTAAAAATATCACACACATATAACATACATACAGACACACATATACAGAGATTGCACAGCTATTGTTTTAAAATTACTGCCATGAATCAGGTACAAGCCTCTCTAGTTATGAATCCAAATTTTGTTTTGAGCCCTTTTACTAATATGTGTGGAGAAGACCCTCAAGATGCTAGATTTTTGGTGAGGGCACTCTTCTGGCTGTTTTGGACTTTTTCCTTTTTTTTTCCCCTTCAGTCTTAGGAATTAGTGATGGGCTAGATAGTGCTTAGAGGATTTGCAAGCTCTTCAAGATAAGGGAAATGGGTGGAACTGCCTCTAAAGCTGCATTTCCAGTCTTACAAGGATTTTCCAAAGACAATTGCTCCTGATTTTTCAGAAATTGGGTTGTAACACAAATGACATTATGGGTTGATCTACCTGTCCACTACATCATAAAGGCACAAAGAAACCACTCAAGTTTTCTCCAAGATGGAGTTTCGGGGGCATAACCCACACAAAGTTGAAAGTCTTTCGAGTTAATTAAAATGCACCTGAGGGGTGAGTCTCCAGAGATGCTTGGGGCATTCCCCATGGTGGTTAAGCACCGTCAGTGTCTGGCTGACAGTGGGCCAGAGAAGGGTGCAGTACCCAACTGCAGCTGTCAACATAGTTATAAGATTTAGTCAACAGCCCAGGCACTTAGTCCGTGAGCCAGCACAAGGCAAGCTAGGGAGGCAAGAGACAAAGGCCTGGAGCTGGCAGGGGTAGGCTCCCAACACCAAGGTTGAGTTAAGTCCCTGGCAGAAAGTTTTTCAAGTTTTCATTTTACAGAAGGTCTAGGTTCTGCTCAGGTACAGCCTGAACTGAACCCCGACTTGGTGACAACAGAGGAGGTGACGAACGAGACAGCAAAGAAGGGAAAGAGGTCATCAGGTCTCGCTCTCCCAGCCGCTTCCAGAGAGTTATCAAGATAAAGGTCACACAAACAACAGTTCCCAGGCAAGACAGTTTACAGAATAAATTACCAGTCTCCTGTCCCCACAACTGATATAGTAGGCACCTAAAATCCTCAACAAGCTCTTGACAGGAGACAAAACAGGGTTCCAGATTGTCAGTCAAAGGACTGACCAAGGAGCCAATCTGGAATCACTCCAGAAGCCCAAAAACCAGAGGAGAGCTCCCAGGGGTGGAACATGGACTCTTTAAAACCAGGCAGAGGAGAGCTCCCTGGGGTGGGGGTGGGGTGTGGAGCTTTCATTAGCATCTGTAAGACCACAAGTGGAAGCTGAGATTCCAAATTTAAGTTCTTAAGACTAGTCATTGCAAGAGCTCCCTGATTGTGGCCATGTGGTGTCACAGAAAAATACCATCTTTTTCATAGACTCGCAACTGAAAGTTGTCCAATTTTGAAGAATGCACCCTAGGGGGCTGCAGGTGGGAATCAAACTAGTGTTATCCATTGTTTCAGAATTTAGACACAGCCGATCAAAGTATACTTATGCTGTAGCTAGAACCAGGTCTCAAAACTAAGCTAAGCCAAGCCAAGGGCACTTCTGTGAGCAGATCCCCTAATTCTTCCCTATTATCAAACATCCTCAAAAACAAGACCCTCACAATGAAGGCCAGACTGAGGCTTCCTTTTTCAGAAGTCACAGAGGGTGTGCCCTGCCAAACCAAGGCTTCCTTTCAGAAGTCAGACTTAAAGGAAGAAGAAATAAGAATGCAGTCACTTGTACTAAAGTTACTCGCCAAAAACACATCTTCCAAACTAAGAAACCATCTCTCTACTGCAAAGTGAAAATATGTGCCAGGGAGTCAGCAGCACCAAGCCAGGAAAGAATCCTGGAACACTCCCAGGAGAAATGCTCCTGGCAGCTGCTGGACTCATCCACAGGTCCTCCACACTGGTGAGGGGCTGACGAAACTCGGGCAAAAAGGTCCATCTGGACTTAGCTCCTGGCTGGCTCGCCATTTGTTACCGAACCAGGTTCATTTTTGCCCACTGCTCAGAAAGCCAAACACCAAGACGATGAGATTGCAGCAGAGAGAGGGTTTACTCACAAGGCAGCCAAGCGAGGAAGCAAGAGCATGAGCCTCAGATTCGCTTCCCTGAAAACAGGGACTCAGGGATATTCATGGGATAGGGGAGAAGGTGGTCTGAAATGTGGAGAGAGGTGATTGGGGGTGAGGAGAGGTGAGGTCATTGATGATCTGCGCAAATGTAGTCAGACTTCATGCCTCTTCATAGGACCCATGTTCACAAAATGGCGGTGTGAGCATGATCTGAGGGTGGAGTTTTTAGCCTCTTGACATCAAAAGGTCACCTATTGGACATCTGCATGGGCCCACTTGATGATTTGGTGGTCTCAACTGGCCTGAAGTGGACGAGGAGTTCTAATTCCTGAAAAACAGCTCACACACCCATTACCATGGTGACTCAGGCTTCAGAAAGCTGTTATCTAAGGAGCCTAGTGGGAGTCACATAGCATATTGCCTAAACAGCACAGTTAACAATGGGTGGTTTAAACAGCTAAAAGCTATAATTAGTAATTGCAAAAAGGAAAAAACCTTTAGTTCCTAGCTACTAAATCATCAATGGCTAACTCTCTGCTGGTTTCAATCTATGAGACAGAATTGTACAAAATAATCATTTAGTAAAGTAAAATAACTTCCCTTCTATGACTCTGAATTTTATCAAATAGGTTTTGGACTGTACTATTTAATCTAGACATAATTAAATCAACTTAAGGTCCTTGGAGAACTTGTCCAAATCTTAAGGTGGAGGTGGTCTCCAACTATTTGCTTAAATTGCACATCTGCTCATTAGAGCCAATTAGTGTTTTCTGTCATTAGTGCTAGAATGCTGAGCTTCCTACTGCTGAATTTCAACCCTGTCTGGAACATCTATTACCCAGGGCAGGGATTTAGGAGCAGCTGCCCTGTAATATTATGTCAGTTACATGTTATTTCATTATAATTTTATAAATTATATGTACAATAAAAGCTGGATTGTCTGACATTGCCCTAACAAGTTCTAGGAATCGGTGTCTGTGATGCTCTCCCAAAATAAATCTTTACACCAGCTGACTAGTAATACTGAAATTCAAGCAGTGTCAACACATTCTGAAGACATGTCCAAGTTGTCTCGAAGCCTTTAGGTGAGCAAAGGAAGACACGGAAAAAAAATAATACATCTTTCTCCCAAAATTCAAAATTAAGAAAAGCTTCAGAGATTCATAAGAAATTCCTTTTTGAAAAAAATAAAATTCGATTAAGGCTACAGGGCTGTTCCATTTTATGCAAGGGCTGTGTTCCTAAAGACTTTGTGTCATTCAAAACATCAATTCAAGACACAGCCTGGCAGAGGGTGGCCTTCATTTCCGTTTATCTGCTAAAGAAGAAATGTTATATAGCAACACTTAAATGCAGTTTACAATTTACTGAGCCAACTTCTTTTAGAATATGTGATTCTTGATTTTTTTTAATTTGGGAGGGTTTTCATTGTTTCAAACTTTGCATAGAAAGTGTGACAATATCTTTATAATGCTCAATTTCAAATTTAAATAATTGAAAAATACATTAAACATGATTATACTACATAAACTGGAAAAGCTATAGAAAAAGAAAAGAAACTGGAGAACACTCATTAAAATGATCTGGTTTATCTAGCAAATATAATTTTTCCTTCATGATATTTGCAGCATATATGACAAAGAGCCAATATGCCTAAGAATATACAAAGAATTCTTACAAGTCAATAATAAAAAAGATAAACTACGAACATAAATCCTCCTGTGTCTCTACAGAATTTTCAGTAAAATCCACTTTACTCCTAAAAAAAGATAAACTATATTTTTAAATGGGCGAAAGAAACAAACAAGTGTTTCACAGACGAAATATAACCTATAAACATGAAAAGGTGCTTGACATCAGCCATAATTAAAGAAATCCAATTAAAGCAACGATCAGATGCCATTTTCACCCTATTAGATTAGCAAAGGTAAAAAGACAAAAGGCTTATAAATAGCCATTATCATAGGTGGAGGTGGGGAGTGGGAGCAGGACTTTAATCAATGTTAATTAGGGTATAAATTGTTACAACCTCCAAAAGAAGGTGATTTGGCAACCCAGGGAAAAACAAGAAAGTTCACTTGTGGGAATTTGCCCTAAGGAAGCGGAGGGATGTGGCTGCCGATCCATGAAGACTGAGATGCCACAGGCAGCAACCTCAATGCACAACCCGCTCCGCCAGTGACTTCCACCAGGAATCCAGGCACAGCGAGAACACAGGGATTTCTGTATCTGCTCTGAGATGGGCAAGAATACAAGGGGATGTCACATCTCTCCGGGGCATTTCACTGGACAATCTCCCAAAGATCTGCCTCTTCTCTTGGCCTCCGACCAGCCCTGTGGCTCCTCCCAGGTCCTAGTCATTCAAGAATTCTGGTGGCCAGTCCTGAAAAGCCAGGCCCAGAAGCTAGCATCCACCCTACAGGCAGGGCTTACCAAACCACCTCCACCTAGGAGGCAAGATTGCTCCTACTAGCCTCTAAGAACTTGAAAATGTCCCCATTATTACATTTGTAATAGTGAAAAACTAGGCCACAAGTATAAATGTACACATATAGGGGATTAGACAAATTATGATACATTCATACAGTGGACTAGCTTTTGAAAGGAATGAGTTGATTGTATTTTGGACTAAAAACGGAATGATGTCCAAGTGGCACAGCCAAAGGGAAAAGACTTGCAGAACAGGATATAGGCCATGATGACATTGTCTGGTTTGTGCGTGGAGGGACCCCAATGCCTCGAACAAGGGAGGTGCTCGAATATTTGATGAATGTATGAGAATGTGTAAAGAGAAAAATCTAGGAGGCCTTCAACTTTGTGCACTATGTTCTCTGCAATCTCCCAGAAGCTGGAAAATTACCTGGTAGCCCAGGAAGTCCCAAAGTGTGTCCTTAAAAATACACAACATTTACAGCAACTGAGGCCAGGAAGACTGAAGGGCGAAGGGAAAAAGGCCGCTTTTTACTTTCCATAATTCTATATCCTTTAGCTGTTCTTACAAGCATGTAATACTGTGTGATCATTCATAAGAGTAGAGGAAGGGGGAAGAAAGCTTGAAGTTCTTAGAGAAATATGGATAAAATAAGTATATGTCCTACTGTCAGTTATCCTTCTAATTGTTCTCATTTTAAGTACTTCACTCCAGCCATTTTGTTCTAAGTCTCTAAGAAATCCAGAAAAAACTTAAAATTAGCATCTGTATGACTGCTTGACTACACTTGTTTACATTAACAATCCTTTCTACATCCATTTCTAGGTCCACATGTGTAAGTCTTACGTAACAGAAATTTTTGATACCTAAGAACTTCCACTCCTCCAACAAATAAAGTAGCAAAAGCTTTTAACATGGCATAAAGTAACACTCAGGTATGGTATGGAACCCAGCCCTAGTAGTCTAGTGGTTAAGATTCCGTGTTCTCACCCTGAGTTAATTTCCCAGTCAGGGACCCATACCAGCCGTATGTCGGTTGTCATACTGTGGCGGCTGCATGTTGCTCTGATGCTGAAAGCTATGCCACCGGTATTTCAAATACCAGCAGGGTCACCCACAGTGGACAAGTTTCAGCAGAGGTTCTGCTCTGGAGTAGGAATGGCACTAACAAAAAGGTATGAACACAACACTAGTGGGTGATGTCCAAAGTTGAGAGTTTCCCTTTTTCCCTCTAAGTGGAGTGCTGACCCAATGACAGCGGGAGGAAAGTTGGCACAAAATAGAGGGGGATTTCCTGGCTCTGCTGCCCCAGTCAGTGCTAGCCCCTGACCTTCAGCCACCACAGAGAATATCTCCACTGATCTTCTCACCCTTTACCACTGAGATACCCCAAGAGGCAGGGGAGCAAGCTCTCCCTTGAGGCCAGGGGCTGGGGATAGCCTGGAGGGGCCAGCTCGAAGAACAGACACAACATTTATTTGAGACCTCATTCTAAATTTGCATTCTACTCTGAAAATACATATCTGCATTTGTTTTAACATGTAAGTGTTTTCCCCCAAAATCTCCCAAATGAATCTTATGTTCCAGGAAGATGGGAATTGTGTATATGGTGGTTTCAAGTATCCCCAGCACACACACCAACTGAGATTCAAGTTTGAAAACCTGGCTGCAGCCTCTCCCGCCTCACAGCTCAGATTTGATTATCAATGTCTCCTGGCAATTCCAGGAGTCCAGGATCTGCAGGCTTCAATCAACTACTCACGCCATCTCCCCAACACATGGCTGTCCTTATCACTCTTCCTTCTGCTCAAAAAGCATAGGGGTCCCCTATTTCCATCTGCATTTGGTGCAGACTCCTTTGTTGTGCTTTCCAGAATCTCCACAGTTGGACTGCACCCTTCTGGCTACTGTAGTCTCCATAGTAACCAGGTGGTCCTGCTTGGTCCCACACTCAAATGGCCTCTCCATTTATAAACACTCCATGTGTACTCCCACCTTTATGCCTGGAATTCCTTTCATACTTGCCTCTATATAACCAAATCATGTTCTTCAAGATTCAGCTTAAGTTTTCATTCTCAAATTTAAGAATTCCCTGCTCTTTGAAAATGTAGGGACAGCTGCAGTCTGTGCCAAAATTTGGCTCATCACTTGATTTTTGTTTCACATTTTGGGTAATGCCTTATCTCTGTCCCTAAGTCCCCTCCTAAAGCATCCCAGTAGCCCCATTTCCCCCGCTTCCCCAACACCATGCCAAGTTCCTGTCTGGGTCCCTGTCTATCTTGTCCCCGTAGGCCTTCCAGCAGCAATAATCCTGGTCCTGAACCCCAGCCCCATCCTTCTTCCACTTCAGTCCTCCCTGGTGCCCACCTATTGTTGCTGCCAGGTGCCATGAGATCCTTGGCTGGGCACCCTCATGTGGCTTCCTCATGGTAGGCTCTGGGTTCCAACCTTCCCAGGCAGATGGAACATTGGTCACTACATTTATGAATGTTCTACAACTCAACCAAATGAATGAAACGTACGCTGTATCCAGGTGTGTGAATGACGGCAACTCAAAGATGGGCATGTAGGGCCTCTGGTAAAAGAGCACAGATTGTACTGGAGAAAACAGTCCGGAAGAGGCAGTGATTTTTCCTGATGTGACACTCCTGATGTGAGGGTGTCAGGAAGGCAGGAGATGTGGGCTTCGAAAGGTGTGTACGATTTCCCAGCTTGAAGTTGGAAACGGGGAGGAGGGGACATGTGGAGACATTCCAGGCAGAGGAAAGTGCTTGACCCAGAGGCTCAGAAAACATGAAAGGACCGGCCTCTTCAGAATACCAAACATGCTAGCTCAGTTCAAGACTGAGCTTTCACTAAATTTTTCCAATTATAAATGTTTTCTCAGGTGCAGATAAAAGAAGAAAACATTTTGAAGAATAGGACAGAGCTTGGGCATGCTCTCCTGGAAATCCTTCCTGGGGCTAAACCTTATCCTTTGAAAGTAGATCCTTTGTAAATATCCCAAAGTCAATTACAGAATAATCTAATGAGTTATGTGTGTTATCAAACTGGTTCATGCTCTATGGAATAAGTAAAAAACATGACTAAATGAGTCATCTTTCATGCTCTGTGGAATGAGTATGGAATGAAACTAATCTTCTCGGCCCATGAAAGAACTCAGAAGGCAATTTCAAAAGTTAGCGATCAGGCTGGAAATACAGGAATTATCCTGGAGTAGTCTCTGTCTTCACCTAAAATTACTGATAAAGATCTATAATCGTTTCCCTAACCATTGAATCACTCCATTGTCCTGGCCACCTCATTCCTTTCCTTTCCAGTCCCTAACTTAGGTTAACCATCGATTCTCACGTGGATTAACCAAAGGTGTGGCATGACTACCATGTTTTCTGGTTGGGTGGAGGGTAAGGGAAACCAGGGTTCATTTTCCATCTTGATGAAAAATGTTGAGTTGTCGGGTTTTTGCAGAATACATGGAACTGTGGGCTACATCTCACCATGTACATATACAGTTCACATATAGGATAATTCTATGCCGTTTCTGAGAATGATCAAAGAATTTCAACTCCCTCTAAGAATTTGGGGGTGCACAGTTCCCTCAGCCACCTCCCACAGTTTGTGCAGATGAACAGAATCAGCCTCATACCTCCTCTTCCTGTCTTGTCCCCGAATCCAATTCTTCCTCACTACTGCCAGAGTGCACTTTCCAATAATCTTTCCATGGTTTTGCATCATCTCAACATGACGGGCAAGGTTCTTCATGCTTCTGCTCTGCCCTCTCTCACCCATGCACACTGAACTATTACTGCTCTCTGTGGAATGTGCTCTCTCTCCATCTTCTGTGCCCAAATGAAAGAACTATTATTGCCTCTGTAGAAAGCACCGAGTCCCACTCCTGTTCCTCCTGGGAACTCCAGCTCAGCTTTCAGGTGTCAGGTCTACCGTCTGCTCCTTCCTGTTGCCGTCACCATCTTCTTCAGGCCCCAAACAGACCTCCCTCCCTGCACAGGGACACAGCACCTGGCACACCCGTCACCTAGAGCACCTGCTGCCTGCATTGTCACTGCCACTGTACTGTCTCCGTCGTGCCCACCATTCAGTGAGCTCCTACAGGACAAGCCCTAGGTCTTTTCATCTTTATGTCCTAGTCGTGCCTAGGACCAAACAGGTTCCCAGCAATATTTGTCAAGTGAATAAATAAAAGAATGAAGAACTCATAGGATATTTTAGCAACAATAGCATCAGAAAAATAAGGACAGTTTCCCAAAGTCACTGCTATTAAGAATAAAATTAATTATTGTGATATGTGTATTTTTAAAAATAGTGTCATGTTATATTTACATTGAATGTTGCAGGGGAAAAGTCATGTTTTTAAAAATACAGAAGTTTCTATGATATCACTCCCCAACTTAAAAAATATTAAAAATATGTCACACTTGAACACCTAATAGTCATGACTAATTATGCCAGAAATCATCACCTTCCTGTCCTAGCCTGAGATAAAGATAGAAATCTGATGACTAGCAAGGAGTTGTTTAAAAAAAAAAAAGGATGTGTCTGATTTACTAATATTCTATGTACTTTATAGGATGTACATCTAACCAAAAAACTAGAAGATTCTTACCTTCCCTTCTTTGCTTCTTGGTCAGCTTCTTCCTTCATCCTTCTCAGATCAGCCCAGTTAAGAGTTTATTTAACGAACTTCATCAATGTGCTGGGCAGACGCAGTGCCAGAAAGACTGGCCTGGACCCTGAGGAGCACTTGTCTAGTCTGAGAGACGCCTCCTGGGTGTAGCTGCTCTGATGAAGTGTCATTTGGGGCCACCGGAACCCAGACAGGAGGCACCCACCCAACAAGGAGCACCACCCATTCCCCAAGGAGCTCATTTTGTTACTTTATTTCATTAGCAGGCTGCCCTTGACTTTCGTACTTATTACTTCCACAGAACTTGCATTTTTCAAACACATATTGATGCCCCTTTATGAACAGAATTCAGCCCACATCCCTAGCTTTGCCCAGCTTTTTATCCTGGTACTTCCCATTCCACCAAGAGAATCTTGCCCTTTCCTAAGCATGATTTGCTCCTTCCCAACTCAGCGCCTCTATAAATGCCATCCTCCAGAAAGCTTCTCCTCAGGCAATCCCATTTATTCTCCTCTGGTACTTCTCATACAGGGGTGATTTTGCCCTCCAGGGTATGTTTCGCAACATCTGGAGACATTTTTGGTTGTCAGAACTGGGGTTGCTACTGGTATCTAATGGGTAGAGTCCAGGATGCTGCTAGATATCCTATAATGCACAGGACAACCCCATACACAAAGAATTATCTGGCACACAAATGTCAACAGTACCCAGACTGAGAAATCCTGCTTTAACTTGAGCTTTACGTTTATCTATTTGGATTAGGAAATATCCCCGAATGACCCATACCTGACTTTCATCACACCTTTGTTTCACGTTACCTCAGGACATAAAGTGCTCTACGGTAACTGGATGTCAGGATAAGAATCATGGAGTCTCCGGATCGGACAGGGCATTAAAAGTCATATAGTCTACCCACTTCCTTGTCACCATTGCTTTGTAAACATCTGTTGCATGTAAAAAGTTGTCTTTCCTCAACTAGGTTATAAGCAATTCCATTAAATCTTTTCACGTTCGTGCATTCCACAAACATTTATTGAGCACCTACTGTATACCAAGCACTATCCTAGGCACTGGGGATACACTGAGAAACAGATATTATCCTTGCTCTTGTGGATCTTAAGTTTAGTGGGACAGACATATTAAAAAATCACGTAACTTCAGTTGTGATAAATGCTGTAATGGGAAGAACATGGTTTACCTGACATCAGGGGCGCCTAATTTGATCTGGGACATCAGACAAGGCTTCCTGGAGAATGAGACATGTAAGTACATATTAGGCACTCAGTCAATATCTGTTGAACAAAGGCAAAGCCTGAAGGGTAAATAGAAGTTATCCAGGTAAAGTGTGCAGAGGGGAAGGGGGACAGCAGGGGAGCTGAGGGGCCATGATATGTTTGAGGTGCCTATGAGGCATCAAGGTAGAGAAACCACGTGGGCCATTGGATGTACGTGTCTGGAGCCCAAAGAGGGAGCCTGGGGCCATGCCAAGGGAACTCCAACTCCAACATGTAAGTCAGGACACGGAGGAAGAGCCGACAAGAGACTGATGAGGGGAGGCCAGAGACACAGGCAGAGAACCAGGAAAGGATGCATCATGGAAGAAAGCTTTTCTAGAAGAGGCCGGCCAACTTGCCAGACTGACTGGGAGGCCCACCCTCTTGCCACCCACATCTGCTCAGCGCTGGGAAGCCGGCAGCCTGGACTGATTATACAGGCGTCCTGCAGGACGAGCAAATTACTGTTTTTGCATTTTGAATTAGCATAAAATCTTTCTTCCTGATGAATTTTCTGCTTCAAACTTAACCACATTGATCTGGGCATCAGAGTTAGATTTTGCGGGTGTTTTAATTTATGACACTCAAATTTATCATGCTTATTTTAAGATAAACTCTAATTTTAGATTTCTTTTGGGCCTCGGTGTGACAATGTTCTACCAGTTTAGGGTGTCAATAAGAAAGAGTTTGGAACTACTGCCTCAGGGGTTGAATAAACAAAAGATGCATTTGGCAACATGCAACTAGATTTTGATTATTTGTGCCGGTGAGGGATAGGAACACATAAATAACATTGATGGAATATAAAACCCCAAGTTCAACCTTTTTTCTACTAAATACTTAATTTTTAAAAATCACTAAATAGCAGGAAGTCTTATAATAATCTCACTCTCAGTTTCCTTTTGCCCTGACCTAGAAGGGCTGCTGAAAAGCCACCTAGATGGGGAAGATTAATAAGGTGCTCAGATAACCTAGAAACTGGGAAATCAGCTCCTCAATAATGTTAATTATAGCTACCTCTTATTGTTTCAGATTAGATCCCCAGAGAGTGCTTCAACTTCTAATTCTTTTAGAATGAGCTTTCATTGGGTATTTACCCAATCCAAGATGCATACTAGAATTATGAGACGAGAATAACATTGCTCTGCCCTGGGTGGAGAGGGGTGATCTTAGACTCCGCTAGTGAGACAACAAGCCAAGAGACTGAATGCAGTAAGCCACAAACAAAATGGCGGAAGCACAGAGGCGGGAATAAGTCTTTCCAATGTGTGCAGTGACTGGGGAAGGAAGTGGGTCAGGCAAAGCTTCACCAAGTATGATCAGAGAGAAGGGAAGAGCATTCTGGGTGAAGGAAGAGCAGCAGCGGCCCTTTCAGTTATTCTGTGAGCCTGAGGTAAGACTGGTGCTTGATTTGGCTGAACCACGCAGGTGCATGAGGCAAATGTTGGAAGAGTAGGTAGGAAAATCCGTTAGGGTCAACTTATGCAAGGTCTTCAGGATCTTAAGTATGGACTGTATTGTACGTGAAAATAGGGAAGCTTGCTGAGAAGTGAAATGCCAAGATTGGCATTGTGAGTTAGAAATAAAAGTGTGGAAACAATATAAATCATGGGTTTAGGATAAGAGAGAATGGAGACAGAGAAAACTCCACTAGGAAGTGATTGAAATGATCCAGTTCAAGATTGCCCAACATGTTCCAAGGAACACTGGTATTCTCAAAAGAAAGAGAGGAGAAGGTCTTCTTGGAGAGTTATAACACACTTCAGCGTATTCGCTGCTCTTCGAAGTTCTGCACTAAAAACCCAATGGGTCCCAAACTTATTTGACCAAAGCACCTTTGCTGTTATGGTCATGATTGTTGTAGAACACCTATTAATACCGGGCAAAACACTAAGGTTCAATGGGGTATAATTAGTGAAATGCCGTTCCAGTGGTAGCTGATGAGATCCTGAACTAGGATATAGCAAAATAAGATACAGCAATCAGTCCTGTATTTGGTATGTAAAATCTAGAAATATTTCCAATATGATGATTTCCTCAGTTCAGTCGTTTCTCTTTATAACCTGTACATAGGAAAACCCAAAGCTGAGAATTCTTGGCCACGTCAGGAATTGGAAATACTGGGTTCTACAGGAGGGGCAAGGGAGTAAGACGAGATGCCGAGGACAAGAGAATTGGTTGAAAGGCTGTGTGAGTATCTGTTTGACACCAGGTCTCATCACCACCCTGAAAAGCCACATGACTTTCCCTTTCCCCCGACCCTGCAGGAAACAGGAAGTTTTCTCTGGAGATATTGAAACTGAGATGCTCTAGGCTTGGGATACTAGGCACAGCACAGTGTGGGGGTACCAGCTCAAAAGAGACATATTAAGCAAAACTTATGATCCTAAATAATGAACTCTTAAGTCCCTGGACCATAGTAAAATTCACCCCTCAACAAGCCCCACCCAGGCGCACAGAATGTCCGATCAGCTTGGTGCCTCATCCTTCAGTGTGAACAGTCAAGGATCACTAGACATGGTGGGAAGCTTCCTTCGTGAAAGATAGACACCAAAGCAAACAGAAAGAAGGAACTCAAAGCAGAAGAAATTTCAAACCCATATCTTCAGAGTCGTGAATGAAATAACATTCATAAAACAAGAAAAGGATGTTACAAAAGTAACAATCAGAAAAAAAGTTACCTTTGCATGAATGAACAAGAAAGCCCAAATAAAAAACAATGTAAGTGTCCTAGAAGGTAAAGTTGAGGAAATCTCCCAGAAAGAACAAAATGACAAAGAGATGAACAGTGCTTATCCTGGCTGGAATAAAAAACAGGTGAACAAAATTTTGTCCAAAAAAATTTTATCCTTTAATTTTCTTAAGAAAACTTAAGAGAATGAGAATAAATCCAGAAAGTCCAACATCTGACAAGAGATCCTAAAGGACAACAGAGCCTAGCGGGAAGGAAATTATAAAAAAATAAAGAAAACTCTTCTACAGCTGAAGATCCAGATTGAAGGGGCCATCTGAGTGACCGATTCTATGGATTAAAAAAAAACTAAAGACACATCACTGTGAAGTTTCAGAAGATCAAGGCAAAAAGAGAAGAGGGGTGGATACAGGCCTGGTCCTAGGTTAGGTATCCCTGGAAGCACACCTTGGATTTGAGGACAAGTAGTTTATTTGACAGACGATTCCACAGAAACCTCAGTCGGGAAGCGGTAAGTGAAACAGGGAAAGAAAAGAAGCTTTAATATGGGCAACTGGGGTTCTATACGGGAGACCGTATAGAAAACAGTTCAGGGCTGTCCCACCCAAGGGGTATTAGCCACCAACTCCTTTCATCATTGGTTGTGGGCTACTCCGAAGGCAGTAACACTGCCTGGCACTTCCTCATACAGAGGGCATGGGCCTTGCAGGCCCGTTGGGCTAGAGAAAGCGCTCGACAGAGCTTCCCGGGCACTGACAGCAAGAAGCCTTCGGCATGCAGAGATGGGGACTGGGGAGGGCCACTTCTGCATCTGCTTCTGTCACATACAAAGAGAAGGAATCAAAAAGGCATCAGATTTTTTATAGCAACCCTGGATACTAGAATACCTTTAAATTTCTTAGCGACAATTATTTCTCATCAAAATTCTTAACTGACCAGGGGGCCAGCCCAGTGGCGTAGTGATTAAGTTCACATATTCTGCTTTGGCAGCCTGGGGTTTGTGGGTTCATATCCTGGACACAGACCTACACACCACTCATCAAGCCATGCTGTGGCGGCATCCCACATACAAAATAGAGGAAGATTGGCACAAATGTTAGCTCAGCAACAATCTTCCTCAAGCAAAAAGAAGATTGGCAACAGATGTTAGTTTAGTGACAATCTTCCTCACCAAAAAAAAAAAAAAAAAATTCTTAACTGGCCAAATTTTCAATTAAAAGTGATGAAAGAAAACAGTCATTTTACATATTAGGTCCCATCCACCCTTTCTCAGGTATTGGAGGATATGCTTTAGCAAAAAGTGAAGGATTAAACCACAAATGAGTAAGACACAGAATCCAGGAAGTAAGATCCAACATAGGAGAGAAATAAAGAGAATTTCTTGTATTATGGCAGAAGAGAAGTCCCAGAAAGGCAGGTCTATAGCAAGCTAGAGAGAGAGGCAGAGCAAAACTGAGGACTCCAGTGTGGAGGGTTGCGGGGGCGGGGGGTGGTTCTAGGAAAACATGGAAGGGATGAATTATCTGCTGATAGGATTGACCACAGGGAATGATTCATCAAGAGGCAGTTAGAAGATGGGGGAAGACTTGCTTAGATGTTCAAGAAAATTAAGCAGGGGCCGGCCTGGTGGCGCAGCAGTTAAGTGTGCATGTTACGTTTCTCGGTGGCCCGGGGTTTGCCAGTTTGGATCCTGGGTGCCAACGTGGCACCACGTGGCAAGCCATGCTGTGGTAGGCATCCCACATATACAGTAGAGTAAAGAAGGCACAAGGTATATTTTGACAGACTATGATCCTCCCTATGAATTATTTATCATATTGTTACATAGCAGAAAACTGCCTTGGCAACTGGTGTATTATGTTGCATTGTGGATGCAGACAGTTAATAAGCAGGGACTGCTATATTTGATTCAATAAGATAATTCTGAACCAGAAGCTGAATGCTTAAAAGCTGAAGTTACTTTATAAAGCAGCTTACCACAGAAAAGGGAGAAAGGCAATCTCTGGCCCAAGCACCTAGTGTCCTGCAAAAGCTGGCATTTCTCCATGTGCGTAGGAATCCTGAGTTACACACACCCTATCTGGAAATTTGAAAAGCCAAGAAAAAGTAACTCAGCTTGAGAACCTTTAAAGTGACTCATGTTGGCTACTCTTACAACAGATGGATTGCACACCAATGAAGTTAAAGAGGCTGAATTTATTTAAATATGACACTACTTTTAAATCCTGTGAGTTGAGGGGCTGGCCCGGTGGTGTAGCAGTTAAGTTTGCGTGCACTCCTTTGGCAGACCGGGGTTCGCCAGTTCAGATCCTGGGGGCAGAACTATGCACCATTCATCAAGCCACTCTGTGGCAGGTGTCCCACGTATAAAGTAGAGGAAGATGGGCACAGATGTTAGCTCAGGGCCAGTCTTCCTCAGCAAAAAGAGGAGGATTTGCAGCAGATGTTAGCTCAGGGCAAATCTTCCTAATAAATAAATAAGTAAATCCTGTGAGTTGAAAAATCCATGACTGTTGCTTACCTGCTTGCATCTTATTTAAGGATGTTCCGGGAGAGCATCATGACACTTTCCCACGGCAGCTTCACAGGGAGGGAGCATTGGTGCCAAGCCTCCACAGCTAAAGGAGAGGCCTTGGCTGGGCCAGAGATTCTGCAAGAAGCTCAGAACATGACTTAAGGCTCTGCATGAAGTCTCAAGTTAGCTGATTTTGACACACGCAAACAACTTTCTCCATCATTCTTTGCTGATCAAGCGACACCAGGAGTCAAAGCCACTTTTACAGTCCTTGGGATTCTGGGGACACGCTGGTGAGGCAACAGGGGGCACTTGCTACCTCCACCTTATGTTGATATGTTGAACGAGTAGCAGACTGGTAAAAACTTGCTCAAGGGGTGAGCAACCCTGATGACTCATCCGTGAGTTCACTCAACACTGTGTGCCAGGCGCTGGGAGTACAAAGGGAATCTTTGAAAGGCCCAGAAGCTCTCAAGAAGCTCCCAGCACAGACACATAAACAGACGATTACATGTATTTCCATTCCCCCTGGAGAGGTAAGCAGCTGATGCCGGGGGCGCTGAGCCCACCAAGCACAACCTTCACTGAGGAGCACTGGTCGTCATCAGACCCCTCTGCCTCTTGTCTACAGATCCTGCTTTACTGTAATGTGAGCACTGAAAAAGTTAAAATTTGGCATCACTGAGAAAATTAAAACTCTGCCTTGCCATTTTCCAGGCTAGGATAACAGACACAGATAAAGGCAGCTGCAAGATAACGAGAAAGTGTCTCTCCCAGTGACACATCACAGCTGTAAAGTATCAAAACCAGCCCCTTCCTGTGTGTCTCCTGCTTTCTAACTCACAGACAGTTTTTGTTCTCTAAAATTAGAGATAACCAGAAACTTTGCTGTTTGAAATTGTATCTGTAGAAATGAAATATTCCATTCCTGACTGGAGAATCCAAGTCACTCTGACACAGAGAAGCAGCCGTGATTTACAACCCAGGCACAAAGCTCCAGGAAAGGGGTGTGGACACAGCATTCCACACCTAAACTTTGTACTTTCCAGGAAACAACACTCAGGCCACTTCACAATTTAGACCTGACATTGACCCCTTTACATGAGCTCTGTTTTGCTTTTAGCCTGTCAAAAAACTGCTTCATTTAAATTTTATTTCCCCTCTTCCCCTAAATCCTTTATTAACTCCATCCTTTGGTCCTCTGGTGGGTAGCCTGCCTCATTACAATGGGTTAATAAGCCTGACTTTGTCGGATTACAGGTCCGTAGATAGGCTAGAACAGCATCACATCTATGAGAACCTTGCTGATCTCCGAAATGCTATCACAACCATCCCGCTAGTATAGTGTTTGGGCTATGAGTCTGCAGCTGTGGTAGGGGAAAAGATTAGCAAACTCATACCTGAGGTTTAGCTTTTCAGTAACTATAGTTATTTGGTAGCTTGAAATTTGATTCTATGCTTGAATTACAATGATTGAAATGTCAAAATAGCATTTTAAGAGCCATAAAGTCTACTATAAAAAATAAGATATAGGGAAAATTTGCATTCAGAGAAAAAAAAATTCCCAAAAAAGAGTCTGGTCAAAGAGTTAACAATCTCAGAAGGCTGAATTCCTGGCCGATTCATGCTAAGCCTGTAAGACTCAGCTCAAGCATCACTTTTCCTGAGAGCAGTCCCTAGGCCTTCCTCTTTTATACTCTGGTGGCACCTGGTGTTACATTTGTGCCATGGCACTCCCACCACACAATATTGTTGGGTTGCCTGTTTCCTCCATTCATTTCAACTTGCTGAGAGCAGGGCCCTGTCCTTGCTCTGTAAATTCCTCGCACCTGGCACAATCCCTGGCACACAGGAGGAGCTCAGCAACTGTTGACTAGATGAACCAATGGTGCAGGGGAGATTGGGAACAAGAATACGAGTTGGCAGGTGGTTGTAATGGTTCACAGGAATGAAAATGACCTGGACTCAAGTGTGACGAGAAGGAAAAGATAGACGAGTATGGGACATTTGAAAGGAAGAAGAAAGAAGACAAGATAATTAAGTGGAAATGAGAAAGAAAAAGGAATCAAAGAAAAATGTTAAACCTAACAGCTAAGAAGTGGATACCACAACTGGTATAAAGGAATCCTAGAGCAGTCGTGTTATTCAGTTTTAGATAAGCAGATTTTGCAAGGTCCTAGGAAAATCCAGTATAGTTTTGGACATTAGAATTAAAGTCAAGGCTCAAAATAGACATAGAAGCCATTGGCATTGAGGCTGAAACTTTTTAAAAAGGGGATGAACTCTCTAAGGAAGAGACTAGGCATTGAGTGGTTGAAGGACTGAAGTGTGGAGAATGCAAAGATCTAAAGGAAAAGAAGAAAAGCAGCAAAGAAGAGTGTGTTCCTGGAGGAAGAGCGCAGTGCAATATCCTGGACACCAGTGGAGAAGCACTACCTGCAGGCGAGAAGAGGAAAACTCAAGAGAATCACCTGAAAAACTATTGGAACTCAAAGTTCAGCAAGGCGGTGAGTTACAAAATACAGCAATTGCTTACAACAATCATTGCTTTCCTCCAACTATAACCTGTTAGAAAATATAATGTACAAAAGATCCCATTTGCAATGGCAAAAAACAAAACAAAAATATCTAGGGATAAACTTTGAAAATGTGTGGCACTTCTATGAATTTTAAAAAACCAAAAGACAGAAAATTTTAATAATGAGGAGATGTAGTAGATGGGAAACTAGATATTACGAAGATGTCAGTGTCCTACAAATTTATACATTTCATGCAATTTCAAGCCAAAATAAATTCCAAGTGGGTCCAGAAAGCTTACAAAAAACAAAAACAGATAAAAGAAGTATAAAAGAAAAAATGGGACAAAGTTTTTCCAGGCATAATCCCAAAAGCTGGACTATAAAGAAAATGATTAACAGATATGATCCTGAATGAACCTGATTCCTAGAGCACACGCATCCCTGCTCAGGCCTTTAAAATGTCGTCCTCCATCCTTGGATCTGTGATAAGGCCATTGCGATTTTTCTCCCCCTTGGCTCAAGATATTTCCACCCCCTCGTAGAGACGAATCATCTGTAAGTATTCATCAATGATCTCCACCACCCTGCTCTGGGTGAATCCACATCTCAGATTCTCAAATCCCACAACCACTCTCAAAATCTTAGAATACAGCAGGCCCTCAGCCCTGGCTGAGAAATACGGTCAAGAGGAAAGAACAACCAGGCCATGGCCAGCACTGACCGGCCAAAAGACAAAATTATACACCATCTTTGTTTTAGGGGCTGGGGTTGTTCTGGCCCTAGAAGTTGCAGCAACACACCATCTGACCAAAAGTAGTGGCCAAGCAGGGAGAAAATAGTAGCAGGTGTCTGTATTAGGAGGAATGTTCAAATGTTCTCTGGCTTGTTTTTTCCTTGATTTTTTTTAATGGTCTTTTACAGTGGTTCTCAAACTTTAGCATGGATCAGAATTAACTGGAGGGCTTCTTAAAAAGATTGCTGAGTCCTCCCCCAACCCTGACCCCAGCCCGCAGTTTCTGATTTAGTTGACCTAGAGTGAGCACTGAAGCTTTGCATTTCTAACAAGTTCCCAGGTGATGCTAATTCTGTTGGTAGGGGGACGCACTTTAAGAACCACTGCTCTGCAAGAGTGTGAGACCAGGTGTGGACCTGAGGGAAGGGCAAAAAAGGAACTCTTTTTTTTTTTTCCCTGCATTTTCTCCCCAAATCCCCCCAGTACATAGTTGTATATTTTAGTTGTGGGTTCTTCTACTTGTGGCATGTGGGATGCCACCTCAACATGACCTAATGAGCGGTGTCATGTCCGTGCCCAGAATCTGAACTGGCAAAACCCTGGGCCGCCAAAGCAGAGGGTGCAAACAACCACTCGGCCATGGGGTGGCTCATGGAACTCTTGACTCTGCTTCCTTTTAACAAAGAAATCCTTGGAGAGAAGTAGCTGGCAACCTGACTTACACAGGGAGTTTGGAAGGCCTCGCAGGAGATGTGCAACAGAATTCCGTTCTTGTCGATATCCCATCCTAAACCTTAGCAAAGTTACTAAATTCATAAAATGCTTACTTTAGGTAAAGGTTGTGTATGTGTATGTAAAACTGGGTGGAGTCAAACCAACAAGACAAAAAAAGAAGTAGAAACAAAAGCACGGGGCAGTAACGTTAGGAATTCACCAAGAGGGGAAAGACTTTCAATTGCCCAAAGCAAGACTCAGGAAAAATTTACTAGAATTTCTAAGGGCAGGGATGTTTCACATGGATGTTCCAATCTTCTGATGCTTTGCTTAATTTGGATTTATCTTCTCTGGACATTGAGTCCCCAATATTTTTACCCCCCACATTAACTCTTAATTTGTTCTGATTCTAAACACTACACTTAAAAATTCATAATCTGTAGAGAAATGTAAGTACAGAAGATTGCTCTCAAACTTGAAAGAATTAAAACTCTCCTGTATTTTAAAGATTAAACCATCTCAAGATTTCAAAATTAAACCATTCCTAGTTCATCTGTTTTATACATTAGGTTTTCTATAGAGATTTTCATTAGGCATCACATGTCTCTGAAATCCCTCCATGATGGTTATAAACAGAGCCCTCTTTAAAGACATAGAGCCATCAGATCTATTTCTTGACCCCTCAGACTAAAGTAACACACTGTCAAGGACTGTTTCCACACCACAGAACCAAAGGATGGCTTCATTAAATTTTAAATAATTTAATTACATGGGTTTCAGATAAACTTTCAGCACAAATGGAGGATTCCTCTTACAGTGAACAAACATTAGCATGTTACATTTCCAAGGTAGGGGATAATTTACTCTTTTTAGATAAGGTTTACAAGAGTCATTACAGCTTTCCATTTAGATCAACTGGAAAGTTACTGTGATAGCCATTCTCCAAGATGGCCCCAGTGATCCTTGCTTCCTAGTATTCACATATTTGTATAGTGCTTCCCACTCTGAATCATAGCTGGACTGTATGTCCAATAAAATGAGGCAGAAGTAACAATATATTGCTCCTAAGTCTAAGTTATAAAAGATATTGCAGTTCACACCTTGGTCTTAGTCTTAGATCACTCCAGGGGAAGCCATCAGTGAGGATATTCAAGCAGTCCTGTGGGTAGTCCATGTGACAAGGAACGAAGGCCTCCTGCCAACAGCTAACACTAACTTGCCAGCCAAGTGAGTGAACCATCTTGGAAACAGATCCTCCAGATCCAGACAAGCTTTCCAGAGACTGTAGCCTCACTCAATATCTTAAGGGCAACCTGTTGAGAGACCTCAAGCTAAAACTGCCCAACTAAGCCACTCCTCAAATTCCTGACCCGTAGAAATCAGAGATAAAACATGTTATTTTAGTCCCCTAAGTTTGGTGTAATTTGTCATGCAGCAAAATATACAAAGGGAAAAGATCCATTCAAAGAGCAAGATAAGAGTATGAAATTGATATCATTTTAGATTCCACATTGCATCTAACTTCACAGAAACTAACACTTGCCAAGTTTTCATATAGTACCAAAGACAAATATCGACAATTATCTGAAAAGCTATTAAAATACTCCTTTATAACTAGATATCTGTGTGAGGTGGAATTTTCTTCATATATTTCAACCAAAATATAACAGATTGGTTGCAGAAACAGATGTGAGAATCCAGCTATTTTCTATTTAAGCCAGACATTTAGAAGATTTACAAAAATATTAAAGAAGGCCACTTGTGTTCTGTTTTGGAAAACGTTTTTTATAAAAAATATGTAACATGTAATGGGTTTATTATTTTAAATAATTAATATTTTTTAATTTCTAATATTTTCAATATAGAAATGGATATAATCTACATAAACACAAGCTTTTAGAGGCCCTCAAAAAAATATTAAGAATTAGATCACAAAGGAAGTCTCAACAAATTTCAAAGAATATCATGCTGACCATGCTCTGTTCAAAGCAATTAAATTAGAGATCAAAAACAGAAAGATATTTTTTAAAAGCTCCATATGCTTCAAAATTTTTTAAAAAATAATAATACTTCTACATAATGGATTTAAAAACTCATAACTGAAAAATAGTAGTTAAAACTATTCTTATAGTTTTTTGGGTTTTTTTAAAGATTGGCACCTGAGCTAACAACTGTTGCCAATCTTTTTTCTTTTTTTTCTGCTTTTTCTCCCCAAATCCCCCCCAGTACATAGTTGTATATTTTAGTTGTGGGTCTTTCTAGTTGTGAATTCTTATAGTTTTACACACAGTCTTTTTTACTACATTTCTAACTTGTGAGTGCAATTAAAGGAGAGGACATTTATAGCCCTAAATGCTTACATTAGAAAAGGAGAAAGGTTGAAAGTAAGCTAAGCATTCAACTTAAGAAGTAGGAAAAGAACAACATAATAAATCCAAGGTGACTAGAATGAAGGAGATAGTAAAGTCAAGATTAAAAGTTAAGGAAACATAACAAGACCAAAATATGATCAAGATAAAAGAGAAGCCATAAATATTAGAAATGGAGAAGGAAGACATAACTACATGTCTAGCAGAAATTAAAATATAATAAGAGAAAGCTAAGAACAACTTTATGCAATATATTTGAAAATTTACACCAGAAAAATCTCTAGAAAAAATGATCATTTATCAAAATGAACTCAGGAAGTAGTAGAGATCCTGAATAGTCCTATAACCATTAAACAAGTTGGATCGGAGGTTTAAAATCTTCCCACAAAGAAAACATCAGGTTCAGACAGTAATACAGGTGAGTTTAACCAAATTTTGAAAGAACAGATCATCCCAATCTTATACAAACTCTTTCAGAGCACAGAATAATAGAGCACCCACCCCCCACCCCTGCCACCTCATTCTATAAGAGGAAATAACCTTTATCCTAAAAATATGTAAGAACAGCTAAGAAAGGAAAAGTACAGAACAATATCACTTACGAACATAGGTAGAAAAAGATAAAAATGGACAATGTAATTATAAAACTTATAGAGAAATGCAAAGGGCCTGGAACAACCAAAACAACTTCAAAAGGAATGATAAAAATAGTAAGAACAATAATAAGGTTTCACGTATTGAAGTATATGGGGAAGTCATTCTGGTGTAAATCTGATGTGGCCTAAAACTTTCTTCCCAGAGCAGCCTGACTTACGGCCCACCAAACATGAGTTGTACACCTGCTTCAAACACTTTCCCAAAGCACAGAATGCACTCTAAAGATAGCGAGGAATGTCTTCCTCTCTCTGACGCCAAGACTAGTATTTCTTTGAATATAAGCTTTTCTTCCCAGAGAACCAAGGTCAAGTTGACCAGCTGTGTATGTGCTAAACTGCAGCAAAACATATCCTTGTGAATTTGGGGGGAAAAAAATTGTATTCCTGTCATGCTTGGTGTATGTTCTTTGTTCTGAAACGGTATGTAACCATGCTGTTAAACACGCTTCTCCAAAGTACTTTCTTCCCTGGTGGAGACAGCACTTCTAGGCTAGTCCTCAGCATTTGGCTCAATAAATATCACCCTATCCTTCTTATCTATAGATTGATTATTGATTATTTGTGCCGACAGGAAAAAAATTGGAGGGCTTATGTTACGTGATTTCAAAGCTTATTATGAATCCACAGTAATTCAGACAATGTGGTAGTGGCATAAAGATAGACCTATAGAGCAGTGAAACAGAATAGAGTTAAAAAATAGATCCACACATATATGATCATTTCATTTTCAACAAAGGTGCCAAAGCAATTCAATGGGAAAAGCATAATGTTTTGAACAAATGGTACAGGAACAAGTGGATAACCATATACAAAAAAATAACTTCTACCTTTATCTCACATCACATACAAAAATTGACAAGATGGGTCATGACCTAAGTATAAGAGCTTGAAGTATAAAACTCAGAGGAGAAAATCTTGTTGACCTTAGGTTTCGCAAACATTTCTTAAATATGACACAAAAAGAAAAAGAAAAAATTGATAAATTTGACCTCATCAAAATTAAAAACTTTTGCTTTGTTACAAAAATGAAAATGCAAGCCACAGACGGAAAGAAAATATTTGTAAAATACATACCCAACAAATTAGACAAAAGCAACCCGGTTTAAAAATGAACAGATCATTATGTTACACACCTAAAACTAATATAATGTTACATGTCAATTATATCTCAATTTTTAAAAAATGAACAGACAGATCACCAAAGAAGATACATAGATGGCAAATAAGCATAAGAAAAGGTGATCAACATCATTAGTCATCAGGGAAATACAAATTAAAACTATAATGGGAAATCACTACACACCCAATAGAATGGCTGTAATTAAAAAGACTGACTATACCAAGTATTGTTGAGGATATGCAGCAATTGAAACTCTTAATACCCTCTGGTAAAAATGCAAAGGGGTACAATTATTTTTGAAAACAGTTTGGCGGTTTTTTAAAAAGTTAAACAAATACCAACCATACAACCTAGCCATCCTACTCCTAGATATTTACCAAATAGAAACGAAAGCGTGTGCCCATACAAAGACTTCTACATAAACTTTTATAGCAGTGTTATTTGTAATAGTCAATAATTGGAGACAATCCAAATGTCTGTCAGCAGGGGATGGATAAACAAATTGTAGTACATCCATACAAAGTTCATACAAGAGGATACTACTCAGCAATGAAAAGGAACAAACTATCTATACATGCAACAACGTGCGTGAATCTCAAAATCAGGCGAGTAAGTGAAAGAACTCAGACAAAGAGCACATACTAGGGGCTGGCCCCATGGCTGAGTGGTTAAGTTCAAACGCTCCGCTGCAGGCAGCCCAGTGTTTCGTTGGTTCGAATCCTGGGCGCGAACATGGCACTGCTCATCAGACCACGCTGAGGCAGCGTCCCACATGCCACAATTAGAAGGACCCACAATGAAGGATATACAACTATGTACCGGGGGGCTTTGGGGAGAAAAAGGAAAAAAATAAAATCTTTTTAAAAAAAAGAGCACATACTGTATTATTCTATTTATATAAAATTCTAGAGAATGCAAACGATAGTGACAGATCAGTGGTGGCCTGGGTGAGGGGGTGGGGAGGAAAGGATGGATTACCAAGGGGCTATTGTAGTTACCAAGGTAACTACTGGGGGTGATATGTTCAATAGCTCGATTGTGGTGATGGTTTCATGAATACATAGATATGGCAAAATTAATAAAATTGTATATTTTAATGTGTACTTTATTACACATCAGCTATACCACAGTAAAGCTATAAAAACATAAATAGGAAGCAAATCAAATCCAGCAACATATAAAAACTACAATCTGAACCTAAAACTGCTCTAAAAAGTAAAGTCTACTTTATATATACACATACATAATGTCATGTCAGGGGAGGGATTCCCGAGACCACCCCCAGGTCAATGACTGTGAAGAAGACTCACAGGGTTTCGCCAGTTCGACTCCTGGGCGCAGACATGGCACCGCTCATCCGACCACGCTGAGGCGGCATCCCACATGCTACAACTAGAAGGACCCACAACTAAGAATATACAAATATGTACCGGGGGGCTTTGGGGAGAAAAAGGAAAAAATAAAATCTAATTCAAAGGGTACACAGCAAAATCGGCAAGAAAAAAGGCACATGGCAAAGTCCAGAAGAAACCAGGCACAAGCTTCCAAGAGTCCTCTCCCAGTGGAGTCACCAGGACACACTTAATTCCCCCAGCAACCAGCTGTGACAACACATGTGAAATGTTGCCTACCAAGGAAGCTCATTAGAGACCCAGTTCCCAAGGTTTTTATTTTAGGCTGGTCACATAGTTACCTCCTATCCAGCAGGACCAAAATTCCAGACTCCCAGAAGGAAAGCAGGTGTTCAACATAAACCACATTTTTTGTACAAACAGTTTAGGCATAGTGAACCATTCTTATCAGTCAGGGTGACTAGAATTCTCCCAAAATTCTAAGTTCCCAGATGCTAGCCAACGGCCAACATTACAAGCAGGCCTTTCAAAGGACAGCAGTCAGGCCTGCTATGTTAACTCTTCTCCACACAATAATATAAACTAGCTGAATTTATCCCAGGAATTGAAAGGTAGTTAACATTTATAAAATCTATAAATAGCATTCCCTACATTGAAAGAAAAGTAATTATTTTAATAAATTATTTGATAAAATTCAATACACATTCATTATAAAACCTTTTAGCAAAACATAAATTAACCTGATAAAATATATCCACCAAATACCTACAGCAAAAGAAAATTTTTTTTTGGTGAGGAAGATTGGCCCTGAGCTAATACCTCTTGCCAACCTTCATCTTTTTGCTTGAGGAAGAGTGGCCCTGAGCTAACATCTGTGCCAATCTTCCTCTATTTTTTTTTTAATATGTGGGATGTCACCACAGCATGGCTTGATGAATGGTATAGGTCTGCACCCAGGATCAGAACCCCCGAACCCAGGCCACCAAAGCAGAGCACACCAAATTTAACCACTACACCATGTGGCCAGCCTCAAACATTATTTCTTAAAACATTAGAAGCATATCCTTTAAATCAGGAACAAGACAATAATGCGTACAATCAATGCTTCTATTCAACATTTTACTGGAGATCCCAGCCAGTCCGTAAGATAAGAGAAAGAAATAAAAGGTATAAGGATAGGAAAGGAAAAAAGAAATGTCATTAGTAAAAGCAAGCCAGGCCAGACAATCATTAAAGTTTGGGCACTCTAACTGAGACCATGATAATGATATTGCTTCACTGTACCCTAAGAAATTCAAAACTAATCTGGAGTTAGAAATGAAAACTAAGTTCAAAGTTGAAAAATCTGTGAAGGATGCTCCACTTCAAGTGAAAACTTCATCCTTATCTGACAAGCTCTACCGGAGAGACTGAGCAGTTCCACTAGCATCAACGGTGAAGGGATCATCAACAGTTCCCACCAGTGTGCAGGGACCTCAGGGTAAGGGAGGGGTTAACTGTGGCCATACGGGAACAAAAAGAATGGGTGAGCCTCCCCATTTCTCTAATTGCAGCACAACTCGTTATTTAAGTTTGTATAAAATTACTGAGGAAGATGATTTTCATGATGGTTAATGCTTGGGGGGGACCAGGAACTGTCTTTTTTTTTTTTTTTTTTTTAGGAAGATTAGCCCTGAGCTAACATCTGCCACCAATCCTCCTCTTTTTGCTGAGGAAGACTGGCACTGAGCTAACACCCGTGCCCACCTTTCTCTACTTTATATGTGGGACACCTGCCACAGCACAGCTTGACAAGTGGTACATAAGTCCACACCCAGGATTCGAACCAGTGAACCCCGAGCTGCCGAAGTGGAACGTGTGAACTTAACCACTGTGCCACCGTGCCGGCCCCAGGAACAGTCTTAAGAGGAAGCATTAGACCAGTATTAGTGACCTGACGTCAGTGAGAGAGAGGAAAATGATGAAGAACTCACAATGAGTAAAAATAAAGTTTTGTGGGGATCTTTTTTAAGTGAAGGAAAAGCCCCAGGGAAACAGAAGAACCCAGCTAAATCAAAATGTAATACTTTGGGGACACCAGTAGATGCTGCTGCTGTAGCAGCCCATAAATTAATCAGCTCACACTAAATAGGGTTTCTCTCCCTTGAGAGCCCGTAAGGAAACCATTCAAATAGTCCATTCTGCAGCTAAAAGTAGGAGGTCTAAATGGGCTCCACCAGCGGCATCAAGAAGCAGTGGCAAACAGCAGCAGCCAACTTGTGGATGTTTGTAGTAAGTCGTGGTAACTGGTACAACGTTTTACAATAATTTCAAGCCTACTCCTATAGAACACAGCATCTGCTGAAAGACAGAAATACAGTGACCTGAGAGATCCGCTTTTCTGTTTAATGATTGGGGGAAAGCTATCTCAAGCCTAGGCATCTGTATGTCTATTTAAAAAATCACTTTATATTAAATCAGTGATATAGTAAGTGCTTCTATAACGTCAGGCAATATAATTTTTTAGAAAGCTTAGATCTGAAAGTATCATGAATAGAGTAACCAATATTTTATATAGAAGTATGAGTTAGTCCGCTGCTCATCGTATGTGCCAGCCTTGGCTGTCTAGTGGTTGAGATTTGGCACTCTCACTGCATCAGCCTGGGTTCATTTCTCATCAGGGAACCTCACCACCCATCTGTCGGTTGTCATGCTGTGGTGGCTGCGTGTTGCTGTGATGCTGGCAGCTGTGCCACCTGGTATTTCAAATACTAGCAGGGTCACCCATGGTGGACAGGTTTCAGTGGAGCTTCCAGACTAAGACAGACTAGGAAGAAGGACCTAGTTACCCACTTCAAAAAAGTTGGCCATGAGAACCCTATGAATAGCAGCCGAGCTTTGTCTGATAGAGCACCAGACAAGGAGAGGATGGTGCAAAAAAACCAGGCAGGGTTCCACTCTGCTGCCCACAGGGTCACTAGGAGTTGGAAGCCATTTGACAGAACTAACAACAAATATATATATACAATCATGAGCCGCATAACAACGCTTCAGTCTACCACAGACCACATATCAGATGGTGATCCCATTAGATTACAGTGGAGCTGAAAATTTCCCATTGCCTAGTGACTTTGTAGCATTTGTAACATTGTAGCTCAACACATTACTCACGTGTCTGTGGTGATGCTGGTGTAAACCAACCTACTGCACTGCCAGTCATATAAAAATTCAGCACATACAATTATGTACAGTACATAACACTTGACATACACGATTATGTCACTGGCTTATGTATTTACTGTACTATACCTTTTATCGTTATTTTAGTGTACTCTACTTATAAAAAAAAGTTCGCTATAAAACAGTGTGCCATGTTATGCCAGCAGCAGCCTCATACATCTTGTGTTTACCACATCTCTTGATTGCATCATTTTCTCTTGTGCTTGATTTGATCTTTTGTTTTGTTCATCATAGCCCCTAAGTGTATAAAATCCACTGCCAACGTTGCCAGTAAGAGGCCACATCAAGTCATTGACCTGGAAACATAATTAAAAGTGATTAAGGACTACAAAGGTGGAAAATCAGTGATGGTCATTGCTCGCCAGTCAGGCATGTCCCCCTCCCCCATAGCTATGATCTTGAAGAACAAGAACAAAGTAACAGGAGCTGTTAAAGGATCTGCTTCACTGAAGGCAGCAAGACAAACAAAAATTGAAGGACCCATATCAGATACGGAGAAATTCCTAAAGACTTGAACTGAAGACCAGACACAGAAGCATATCCCACTCAGCATCGTGATGATCACGGCCAAAGCAAAAAGTTTGTTTGCGATGTTGAAAGAAGAGGCTGGATCCGACTCTCATGTTGAATTTACTGCTAGCTGGGGGTGGGGTGGGGGGGGGTTAAATGATTCAAGAATCATTATTCATCACATAATGTGAAAGTGAGTGGTGAGTCTGTGAGTGCTGATGTGAAGGCAGCTGAGGAATTTTTGGAAACTCTGGATGAGCTGATTGTGGAGGAAAATTGCTTGCCAGAGCAAATATTCAATATGGATGAATCCTCCCTATGCTGGAAACAGATGAGTGAAAGGACTGTCATCCATAAGGAAACCAAGTCAATGCCAGGTTTCAAGGCTTCCAAAGACAGGATAATTGTCTTGCTTGGGGGCAATGTTGCAGGCTACAAATTGAAACCTTTCAACCTGGCACAGTGAGAACCCCAGCACCTGCAAGCATGTCAATAAGCACACACTGCCAGTGTACTACGGGAGCAGTAAGAAGTCATGGGTGACCCAGCTCCTCTTCCAAGATGCCCTCCTGAATCGCTGTGCCAGCAAAATAGAGAAGTGCTGTTTGGAGAATAACACACCTTTCAAGATTTTGCTTATTGTTGATAATGCTCCCACACATCTTCCTTTTATAGGTGATCTTCATCCCAGTATCAGAGTGATGTTTCTCCCTACAAACACCACCTCTTTGATCCAACCAATGGATCAAGAAGTTATAGCAGCTTTTAAGGCGTACTACCGGAGGAGGACCTTTGCCCAGGCTATTGCTGCAACTGAGGAGACACTGATGCAATTCTGGAAGGGTTACATCTATGCCTACATCAGGAACCTTGCTTGTGCTCGGGGTGATGTCACCGAGTGTATGAATGGCATCTGGAAGAAAACACTCAAGAGGTTCATCTATGACTTCAGTGGATTTCCTGAGGATGAGGAGGTTGCAAAAGACGACAGGGATGTGGTTGCGATGGCAAACAGTCCTAACTGGGTGTGGATGAGGACGACATTGAGGAGCTCCTGGAGGTGGTTCCTGAGGAACTGACTCATGAGGAGTTGTTGGAACTGGAACAGGAATGCAGAGCCAAAGAAGAGGCAAGAGAAAAGGAAACTGTGGGAGAAGAAAAAGAGCCCTCAAGAAAATTCACAGGGAAGGGTTTAACAGAAGCTTTTGCAGCTTTTTTAATGAGCTCCTTAAAAAGTTTGAAAACGTGGACCCCAACACCAAAAGGTTTTCATTACTAGAGGGGAATGTTCATGGTGCATTATCTGCTTACAGGCAAATCTATGATGAAAAGAAGAAACAAATCAAGCAAACCACCATGGACATATTCCTGAAATGAGTGACACCTCCTCACGAAGAGCCTCAGGCAGGTCCTCCAGGAGGTGTTCCAGAAGATGGCATTGTTATCATAGGAGATGACAGCTGCATGCATGATATAGCCTCTGAAGACCTTCCAGTGGGACGAGATGTGGAGGTGGAAGACAATGATTTTGATGATCCTGACCCTGTATAGGCCTACACTAATGTGTGCGTTCGTGTCTTAGTTTTTAACAAAAAAGTTTAAAAAGTAAAAAAAAAAAAAAAAAATTTAGAAATAGAAAAAAGCTTATAGAATATTAATAAAATATTTTCATATGACTGTATAATGTTTATGTTTTAAGATACGTGTTACCACAAGAGTCAAAAGGTTTAAAAAAATTAAAAAGTTTATAAAGTAAAAAGTTACAGTAAGCTAAGGTTAATTTTTTACTGAAGAAAAATTTTTTTTATCAATTTAGTGTAGCCTAAATGTACAGCGTTTATCAAGTCTACAGTAGGGTACAGAAATGCCCCAGGCCTTCACATTCACTCACCACTCACTCACTGACTCACCCAGAGCAACACGGAGTCCTGCAAGCTCCATTCACGGAAAGTGCCCCACACAGATGCACCACTTTTTATCTTTTATACTTTTATACTGTATGTTTACTGTACCTATTCTCTATTTGGATATGTTTAGATGCACAAATACTTACCACTGTGTTACAATCACCTACAGTACTCAGTACAGTAATTTGCTGTACAGGTTTGTAGCCTAGGAGCAATAGGGTATACCATATAGCCTGGGTGTGTAGTACCATCTAGATTTGTTTAAGTACAATCTATGATGTGCATACAGCAAACAGATCACCTAACAACGCATTTCTCAAAATGTATCCTGTCAACACGACTGTGTGAGTATGTAGATATATAATTTCAAATCTTATTAACCATTAAAAATGAATAATGCTTAGCTTATTGTGCTTTATAAAAACACAGATGTTAACAAAAAATGCAATTCAGAATTATGATTAAAATAGGCATTCGCCTTTTTATTAAAAAGCAATTGTACCTTCAACAGCTGAATGGCTAAGCAAACTGTAATACATCTAGAAAATGGAATACTACTCAGCAATAAAAAAATTAAAAAAATACATGCAATGATTTGGATGGATCTCAAGGGCATTATGTTGAGTGAAAAAAGCCAGTCTCAAAAGGCCATATACTGTAGGAATCCATTTGGATAAAATCCTCAAAATGATGAAGTTACAGCAAATTATCAATTAACAAGGTTTAGAAATGGCGGTGGAATGCTGGGTAGGCATGAGTATAAATGAGTAGCATGAAGGAGATCTTTGTGGTGATGGGATAGTTCTGTATCTTGATTGCAGTGGTAGTTAACGTGAATCTACACATTTGATAAAATGACACAGAACTATACATGCACATCGTACCGTTGTCAGTTTCCTGATTTTGATATCGTGCTATAGTTATGTAAGAAGGAACCACTGGGAAACTGGGTGAAGATTATATGGGACGCGCTATAGTATTTTTGCAACTTCCTGGGAATCTATAGTATTTCCAAATAAAAAGTTAAGGGGAAAAAAAGAAGTAAAAAAGTAGTTGCATTTCTATACGACAAAGTTAGAACGTAATTTTTTAAAGATATCATTTAAATGAGTAATAAAAATTATTAGTTATCTAGGAATAAATTTTTTTAAAAGATATGCAAGAGTGATATGGAAAATCACTCTTGAAAAATAAATGGAGATATCATATTCATTGATAGAAAGACGCAATATTGTAAAGATGTCAACCTCTCCAAAATGACCTAAAGATTAAATGAAATTCCAATTAAAATCTTAACAAAGTCTTATGGAAATTTACAAGTTGATTCTAAAATGTAATAGCATGACTTACCATAAAACTACAATAATTAACACAGTATGGCATTGGTTCAAAAACAAACAAATAAACCAATAAAACAGAATGGAGAGCCCAGAAGTAGATCCATGCATACACGGAAATTCGATAAGACAGAGATAGCATTATAGATGACAAGAGGATAGACTTTTCAATAAAGAGTGCTGAGTATCCACATGGAAAAAATAAATCAGTGGTGGATTAAAGAATTAAATATGAACAGAAAATTTGGAAACTTTCCAAAGAAAACAGAGAAGAATATTATTATGACCTCAGGGTAGGGATGGTGTTTTTAAACAAGACACAAGAAGTGTTAACTATAAAATAAATGACAAATTTGACTACTTTAAAGAAAGAACTTATTTTCATTAAAAGAAACCATGAGGAAGGTGAAATGAGAAGCCACAAAATGAGAGAAGATATTTGTAATATACATTACTAACAAAATATTGCTATCCAGAACATACTTCTTTATTTACAAAAAACAGTAAATGGGAAAACAGACAGTAATCAGGAAAATAGAAATTAAGATCACAATGAAAAATTGTTTTACACTCTTTAGATCAGTAAAAATTAAATCTGATAAGTATTAGAAAGAACGGAGAGTCTTATAGGACAATTGGGAGATTCTTAAATGGGATTTCTTACGTTTTCCTTGTGGGTGTGTAAACTGGTACACCTATTGTGGAAAACAATTTGGCACTATCTTGAAAACTGAACATTCCCATACACTACAACCTGCAATCACCACTCCTCAATTTAAACCCTAAGAAATTCCTGCAAATATGCATCAAGAAATATGTATAAGGATGTTCATAATTTGAACCAATATTTATAACAACAAAATAAATGAATAATAACAACCCAAATATCCATCAGCGGGAAAATAACTCTTCTCAGCGGGCAGGTTTCAGCTCAAATGTCATCTCCTTAGGGCTTCTCCAAGTTCTATTTAAATTTAAAACACACACACACTCAGTCACTCTCTTCCAGCAGCTACGCCCTTACTGTCACATTAGTTACCATCTAAAATCAATGGACTTGTTTCAAGGTCTGTCTTCTTTCCACTAGACAGTAAACAATGAAAAGAAGAACACTGTACCCCTTCTTACCTTGTATCTCTAAGCCTTGGCACAGAGTAACACTGAAAAAGAGAGGGAAGGAGAAAGAGAAATCAAAAGAGGGGGAAGGGAGAGATGGATAAGGAGAGTTCATCAAGATGTCAGACAAAAGGGGAAAAGGGAGCCAAGTTACAGAAGCTGCCCACGTGGAACAGAGCAGCTTTGTACCTGGCAGGCATGCTCATGGTGGAGGGAGGACTGGAGAAGGATAATATAACATAGAGGAAAGACCCGAGGAGAGGATCTGGAGGGTACTAGCTTAAGCTCTTACTCCCACTATTGACACGTTTCATGGGGGGTTGAGGGGGTTGGTTTTCCCATCGAAGACAGTGGAAATAAGACTCACCTTAACTGAAATGTGCATCATCATCAACTTTGCTTATTTCATAAAGGCCGACAATTGTTATGGGCTTAATTGCATCCCCCCTCAATTCCTATGTTGAAGTCCTAACTCCCAGCACCTCAGAATGTGACCATATTTGGAGATAGGGTCTTTAAGGAGGTAATTAAGGTGACATGAGGTCATGGGGTGGGCCCTAATCCACTATAACTGGTGTCTTTCTAAGAGAAGATTAAGACACAGATGGGTGCACAGAGGAAAGCCCACATGAGGACCCAGCAAGACAGCAGCCTTCTGCAAGCCAGGGAGAGGCCTCGGAAGAAACCAATCTGCTGACACCTCGATCTTGGACTTGCAGCCTCCAGAACTCTAAGAAAATAAGTTTCCATCATTTAAGCCACCCAGTCTGTGGTATTTTGTTATGGCAGCCCTAGCAAACTAACACAACAATCTAAATGAAAAGTACTTTGCCTAAAGTTGCTTTAGTCTACAGAAAAATTGTCCTGTGCTTCCACAAGTTCCATAAACCAACATCGATTAAGAGATGGTAACTATTAAGGACTATGGAAATTGCTTAATTACCCGAGCACCGATGTTGGAAAACTGCTGCCAACCTTTTGTCCTCTTACTGATCCACCGAAAGACTCAAACAAAAGCAATTTATCCATTTGGCACTGCAGGCAGAGTGCCTGGGGCCCACCAGCTTCTCCAGAGCACAGGAAAGGGTCTGAGTTCTGGGCAGAGAGGGGACAGTATTGTTTCTAAATAAGAAAATAAAACTAAGAGATGCTTACTTAAAAATTAAGAGATGTTTACTTAAATTCATAAACTTTATTTTTAATTTAAAATATACACAAATTTAAAATGCAATTTAAAATTACATTTTAAAACAACCTGATTTTTGCATTTCTGAAGAATTCCCATGTATGCACGGTTGCTGAAAAAAACCATATCGAATCATAAATGAGTCAATCATAGTCAATTAATTGCAAATACAAAAATAATCCATTCAAAAAGTTTTATAAGAGGCGTCGGCCTGGTAGTGTGGTGCTTAAGTTCGCATGCTCTGCTTCGGCAGCCCGGGGTTCATAGGTTTGGATCCCGGGTGTGAACCTACATGCCACTCATAAAGCTACACGGTAGTGGCGTCCCACATACAAAATACAGGAAGATTGGCACAGATGTTAGCTCAGGGACAATCTTCCTCAAGCAAAAAGAGGAAGATTGGCAATAGATGTTCACTCAGGGCAAATCTTCCTCACCAAAAAAGTAATAATTAAAAAATAAAGTTTTATAAGAAAAATATTCAACACTGGATATGGGTATATCTCAATATTTGATATGACACATGGCAGGCTCTACCTTTTCTCCCTCCATTCCCTAACTGCCTGTCTCCCTCATTTCCAAATCACTGGTAATAGTTCAGAGAGCCTGAGGAAGTGGTTCCTGCAAGGCACGGCTGGGGGATCATGAGAGCAAAGTTTCCAGGTGTTAGAAGGATGAGGAGCTGAGAAAAGAAGCAAGCACAAAACAGTCCCTGTATGATATACATGGAAACACAAACCACACAAACACAGATACATCCTGGACTCTCTAAAATACAAGTGAGAGATTTAACAAACAATAGATTTAATGTTGTGTGTATTTCCACATTTAGAGGCAAGTGGCTTCCAGGAGCTAAGAGCAGCTCCTGGTTTACAACCAGCAAGAAGACAGCAAACTCAGGCCAATAACCATGAGGAGGTGAATTCTGCCAACAACTTGAGGGAGCTTAGAGGTGGAATCTTCCCCAGTCAAGTCTCCAGATGAAAATGCAACCTGGCCAACAACTTGACTACAAACTTCTGAAACCCTGAGTAGACGAAACTGCTAAGCTGCACCCAGGCTCCTGACTCACAAAAATTATGGGATGATAAATGTGTGTTATTTTACACCACTAAGTATGTGGTCATTATGTTACACAGCATATAAAACTAATGCAGTAAGCCAATCTAATCAGGAAAAAAGAACAATTAGTTTCACTGGGATCACCAAACCATAGCTCCAAGCCCACATATTTATTTAAACCCCACTTAAATATTAAATAACTTATCCTCCATTTAAAAAGGGAATTGAGACAGATTAAGGCCACATGTGGTCCTTTAAAGGTTCACATATAGCTGTTTAACAGAGAGAAGAGGAAAAATATTTACAATTACAAAATGTGAGAAAGATATGCTGAAAAGCACTACGATTGTTGAATAATCTGAATATAATCACATTGTAGATAGCCTCCTATGAAAACAAAAGAACAGAAAATATATTCAAAGCTATGCATTAAAATTCAGGTGGAAAAACTGTTGCAGCCTCTCTGCTTCAAGCCAAAACAACGTTCACCACCAGTTTCCTTAAGTGATATTTCAAAGATTGTTTTTTTAAATAAAAGGACATAATGAATAGTTACACATAGTTTTATACTTTATAATACTTAAGTATATTATAGTCTTTTCTTGAATCACTTTAAATTTATTCCTGTTGCAACATCTGCACGGGTACCCTGGGGATTACAACTGGCCACTTAAATTTCTAACTAGCTTCAACAGTATACAAAAGTTGCTTCTATACAGTTCTGTCCCTCCCTTTTATGTTGTTCCTGCCACAAATTGCATCTTTATACATTATGATTTCCTACCTCATTTTTATTTTGAATCACGTTCTGAGTAGAACCTCAAAGTACCTTTTATTTAAAGAAAGTTTGTTTGTTTTTTAAAGATTGGCCCTGAGCTGACATCCGTTGCCAATCTTCCTCTTTTTTCTTTTTTCTTATTCCCCCAAAGCCCCCCCTGCCCGGTACATAGTTGTATATTCTAGTTGTAGGTCCTTCTAGTTCTACTATGTGGAATGTGGCCTCAGCATGGCTTGATGAGCAGCGCTAGATCTATGCCCAGGATCTGAACCAGCAAAACCCTGGGCCACTGAAGGGGAGCGTGGGAACTTAACCACTCAGCCATGGGGACCGCCACAATGTGCCTTTTTACTATCTGCTCCAGGTGATCTTTATGTATAAGACCACTGAGAACCTCCCACTGAAGTGGAGATGCGGGTACAAAGGAGGTGTAGTTGTGGGATCTGGGAAGAAAGTAAGGTTTGCAATGACAGTAAGACAAAAAGAGATCTTGCAAAGCTACAACACGGCAAACTCAAGGTTAAAATAACAGACTAGTAGTGTTACTCTGCAACGCATCATCTATCACATGTTAAAACACTGAAAAGTACACATATCGCTTCCAATCAAATAGATATCAGCATATTATAAAAATTATTAAATGTGCTATTAAGACATCAGAAATTCCCTAGAAGCAAATTCTTTATCATTTTTCTGCCTCCAGTCAATTCTTACCAACACCACACAATCACTCGTTCCAGCTCTCCTTATGTGCAGCTTTTAGAAAGCGCAGAAGGCAAAGCAGTGGGAAAGACGTTTTCTTTCTGGAGGTATATCATTCTCTGAGATGTATCCAGAGGCCTTCCTCAAGCTCTGTTGAACCCTGACCTCCGCAGAGAATCACAGCTCTAGTCCAATCTTTTCATTTTATAGATGAGAAAACTGAGGTTCAAAGGAACAAACTTGCCCAAGATTAGCATGGTAGGGCTGAATTAAAACATATTTCCTGAGCTAGCTCTGATGACCTAGCAGTTAAACTTTGGCGTGCTCTACTTCAGCAGCCTGGGTTCAGTTCCTGGGCGCAGAACCACACCACTCATTCATCAGTAGCCAGGCTGTGGCAGTGGCTCACATAGAAGAACTGGAAGGACCTACAACTAGAATATACAACTATGTACTGGGGCTTTGGGGAGGAAACAAAAAACAAAAAGAGAGGAAGACCGGCAACAGATATTAGCTTAGGGAAAGTCTTTCCCAGCGGAAAAAAAAAGTACATGTATTTCCTGACTTCTGTCCTCTCTATCACATTTCTATTAGAATAACAAGAGGACCTTGAGTTTCCTAATGTCATTTTTACAAACAGTCCCATCATATTCTTTTAAAAAACTAAAATGTGGGGCTGGCCCCGTGGCCGAGTGGTTAAGTTCGCGCGCTCCGCTGCAGGCGGCCCAGTGTTTCGTTAGTTCGAATCCTGGGTGCGGACATGGCACTGCTCATCAGACCACGCTGAGGCAGCGTCCCACATGCCACAACTAGAAGAACCCACAACGAAGAATACACAACTATGTACCGGGGGGCTTTGGGGAGAAAAAGGAAAAAATAAAATCTTTAAAAAAAAAAAAAAAAAAAAAACTAAAATGTGCAGATGCCTACATTTCCTCCTAGCTGTCACTAATGATTTTTATATTATTAATAGCAAAAAAAAAAAAAAAAAAATACCTTGGTTGCTGGCCAAAAAAAATTCCAGGATAAATGGTAGGCACAAAAGGAAGCAACAGGATTTTTAAGTCCAAGGCCAGAGGGTGAGGTTGCTCTTCCTCACCACAAATTTCTGTCTTACTATGTTAATTCATTAAGTTTAGAATACTGTTAAGTACAATCCTTTTAGGGAAAGACCTAAATTAATTACTCAAGGCAAATGGCAATACTAACCCCATGTAATTGTAACAGTTACTAAATACTGTCATTCTCTCACATGGGGTAGAAGGAAAATAAAGATACTTCTTAGCAAAAACAATACACACAGAAGTCAGGAAACAGTTTCTAATTTGATCACACCAAGGGTATATCCAAAATAAAAAATACCACTCTGAAACAAAGATTACTTGTAACTCCAGAACATTTTAATTTTAAAGGGCTTTGATAAATAAAAAGCCCCACAGTTTCCAAAGGTCCATCAAAAAGGAATGAATTATCAGTCCCATCAGAGCTGTGGAAAAGTTTTTAAAAAAGGAAGGGGAGGGATGAAGGATGATAACCATTCTCTTTCAAAAAGATAAAGACAAAAAACCACCACTAGAATGTCACTTGATATGAAGAGGCAGGAGAAAAATAACTGTCCATACTTGCCTTATACACAGTATTGGGCAATTAAACGCCAACTTAGCTACTTAGGAATGACTTGCTAAAACGTTGAAAAAATGAAAGACTTCATCTTTGTCGTAGACTGCCACTTCAGTGGCACACTCGGTGCACACGACTGGGTGATAGATTTCCTCCACTTCCGTCTCTGCCTGCTCTGCAGCATCTTCACGGTTGGTCCTCATCTTCTTATGGCCTCGCCTCTTCTTCCTGTTCTCTGGGGTTTTGTATCTTAGAACCTCCTCTTTGTTGACAGAACAATTCATCACAAACATTGCTCTATATTGAGTTTTGTACGATTCATGTCTAAGAAGAAAATGAAATAGAGAATTTCGATTTATGTTCTGTTTTAATAATTATCCATTTAGATAAAATTTGAGAACACCGAAAACTGAAATACCAACCAAAGTAAAGACACAAGAACAAAAAAGGAAAGTTAAAGAAATTTAAGAGCTATTTTAAGAATAGGAAGAAACTTAATAAATGATAGTATAAAGAATGAATACATCTTCCTTTCTACTGCCTTAAAAGTAACTTTTCTCTCAGAAAAAATTTGATTTGCTTCTCAAATTGAGAACAAGAAAAGCTGTTGAAAAACTTGAGAGGTGATGTTTAAATAATCTTTGTGTCGTTTCCCGTTGTGGCCTGAGACTCTGCCCACCTCTCATTCCAGATGGTACCATTCTGGTTACCATTTTAGTAAAAGCTACTTTTAATAGGTTAAAGAGCTTCTGACCTTATAACGCCCACTCTTGGCCTTATTCCTGCAGTCTAATGAACAGACAATGCTTCCTTACAACATCCACACCATAATCAGCCTGGGAAGTCTCACTGAGGAAAGGACACTTTGCCTCAGACCTGGACAATCGGCACTCCCACCCGCCCTACAAACTATCGGGACTTCCCCGGCTGATTATGGTGTGGATGTTGTAAGTACTGATTTGTTGTTCCCCTTTATCCCTGCTCCTTGTTCTGTTTCCCTTTACCAATAAACTTTGATTGCTTAAACAACCAAGTAGCCTTGGCGGTATCTGTCATTCCTCACCCTTTGCGGCTGTGGGCAACAATACAAAAAGCTTAAGAGCTCATATGAGTACAGAAATTAATTGTTGCAGATGATAAAAAAAAAACCCTCAAGCTAGCTAATAAGAATAAACTGCTTTTGGCTACTCATTAGTTCCTAGAACAAATCCACCACCTACATCATTGCTTAGTTTCAGTTAACTCGATTCAGAACATGGACTAAGGTAGGCATTTATAAGGCCACCAAAAAAGGGGGGAAACAAGGAAAAGGCAGGGAGTATATTTGGATTAACAGAATGAAGGGAAAAAATACATGATCATCTCAACTGATGCAGAAAAGCATTTGACAAAATTCAATATCCTTTCGTGATTAAAAAAATGGAATAAACTAGGAACAGAAGGAAACTTCCTCAATACAATAAAGGCTATATATATGAAAAACCCAAAGCTAACATCACAAGCAATGATGAAAGAGTGAAAGCTTTTCCTCTGAGATCAGAAACAAGAAAAAAATGCCTGCTTTCACCACTTCTATTCAACATAGTACTGGAAGTTCTAATCAGAGAAATTAGGTAAGAAAAAGAAATAAAAGGCATCCAGATTGGAAAGAAGTAAAATTATCCTTGTTCACAGATGACATGATTTTATATGTAGAAAACTCTAAAGATTACACAAAAAAACTGTTATCAGATAAATGAATTCGGTAAAGTTGCAGGGTACTAAATCAACACACAAAAAAATCTGTTGTATTTCTCTACACTAGCAATGAACAATCTGAACAGGAAAGTAGAATCGAGGTTAACAGACACTGGAGTGGGTAGGGGTAAAGAATGGGGAATTATTGCTTCATGGGTACAAAGTTTCTGTTTGGAATGATGAAAGAGTTCTGGAACTGGATAGTGGTGATGGCTGCACAACACTGTGAATATAGTTAACGTCACTGAGTTGTACACTTAAAAATGGCTAAAACAGGGCACAAAACAAGGGTGCCCACTCTCACCAGTCCTATTCAACACAGTACTGGAAGTCCTAGCCAGAGAAAGTAGGAAAGAAAAAGAAATAGGTATCCACATAGGAAAGAAAGAAACTAAATTGTCTTTGTTTGCAGAGGACATGATCTTATAGATCAAGATCTTCAAAAACTCTAAAGACTCCAGCAAAAAACTGTTGGAATAAATGAATTCAGCAAAGTTGCAGGACACAAAATCAATATACAAAAATCAGTTGCATTTCTATATACTAACAACAAACTACCTGAAAAAGAAATTAAGAGAACAATCCCACTCACAATAGCATCAAAAATAATAAAATACTTAGGCATAAATTTAACCAAGGAGGTGAAAGATCTGTATACGGAAAACTACATACTCTATGATCTCACTTATATGTGGAATCTAAAAAAACTGAACTCAGAAAAAGAGAGTAGATCCGGGTGGGGGGGATGAATGAAGATGGTCAGAGGGTACAAACTTCCAGTTACAAGATGAGTAAGTTCTGGGAATGCAATGTACAGCATGATGACTATAGCTAACAGTACCATATTGCATACCTGAAAGATGCTAAGAGAGTAGATCTCAAAGGTTTTCACCAATACACAAAAAAAGTAACTATGTGAGGTGAAGGATGTATTAACTAATCTTATTGTGATAATCATTTTGCAATGCACATATATCAAATCATCACATTGTACACCTTAAATTTACACAATGTTATATGTCAATTATATCTCAATAAAACTGGAAAAAAATTTTAAAAAATAGTATAGTTGACAATAACCTGAATATTCAAATAAAATATTCTTCAACAGCAAAATTTTTTAAATGGTTAAAATAGTAAATTTTATGTTACATATATTTTATCACAATTAAAAAAAGAGTGTATTTGAGAGATTATGTCATTCACAACATATATACAGTTTCACTGAATTCTTTTTGTTGTTGTTGTTGTTTTTTTATTTTTTTCCTTTTTCTCCCCAAAGCCCCCTGATACATAGTTGTATATTCTTCGTTGTGGGTCCTTCTAGTTGTGGCATGTGGGATGCTGCCTCAGCGTGGTTTGATGAGCAGTGCCATGTCCGCGCCCAGGATTCGAACCAACGAAACACTGGACCGCCCACAGCTGAGCGCTCGAACTTAACCACTCGGCCACGGGGCCAGCCCCTTCACTGAATTCTTGTCAGCACTGGCAAGTGCTTTATTAGAAAAGCTACTTACAACAGAACTACAGATAAGCATAATTATTTGTATGAAGATTAGTCATGTAGCACCAAGGATATATGAGTACAGAACTTTATCAGAATTCCTAAGTACCTCAAGTCTATTTCAGATTTAAACAAAGGACAACCAAGTTGTTTCTTTGTTTTGTGTGTGTATATGTGTTGTTACACTTTATTACCTTTGACAATCAAGACACAGTGTAGTCATGCAGGCAGGGCAATTCAAGACAGCATCACTATTTGGAACAGGCTGCTGTTGTTGACGAGGCCTCTGCATTCCAAAACCATGGTAGCTAGAACAGAAAAAGGAGGAGTGTGGAGAAGGGAACACAATGGTCTTTATAAAATCAAATTTGAAAAGGACCATGGAGTTTCCTCTTGGGATGATGAAAACACCGTGAAATTAAATAGAGGTGGTGACTGCACAACACTGTGAATATACTAAATGCCACCAAATTGTTCACTTCAAAGTGGTTAATTATGTTATGTGAATTTCACCTCAATTTAAAAAATCAAATTTGTAAACAGTTAAAAAGAACAATTCAAGCGCAAAAGATAACATCCATTCTTCACCCACATAAACTTTATCTCCAAGTAATTTTAAATTGTGACCATTTGAAAAAAGTCAGCCTCGTTTCTTGAATGGAAAAACTGACTACAGCAGTTTGAATTTAACAACGGGGTTTTTTTTCTTTGCTTCTTTTTTTTTAAAGATTGGCACCTGAGCTAACATCTATTGCCAATCATCTTTTTTTCTTTTCTTCTCCCCAAAGGCCCCAGTACACAGTTGTATATTCTGGCTGTGCTATGTGGGACGCCACCTCAGCATGGCCTGATGAGCAGTGCCATGTCCACGCCCAGGATCCGAACCGGTGAAACCCAGGCCAACCAAGCAGAGGGCACGAACTTAACCTCTCGGCCATGGGGCCAGGCCCTCAACAACCGCTTTTTAAAAATCGATTGTCTGACACCAATGGACAGAACATCCAGACAGAAAATCAACAAGGAAATAATAGAATTAAATGAAAAATTAGACCAGATGGACTTAATAGATATATATAGAACACTTCATCCAAAAACAGCAGGTTACACATTCTTCTCAAGTGCACATGGAACATTCTCAAGGATTGACCATATTTTGGGAACCAAAGCAAACATCAATAAATACAAGAGAGTTGAAATAATATCAAGCATCTTTTCTGATCATAATGCGATTAAACTAGAAATCAACTACAAGAAAAAAGCAGAGAAAGGTGCAAAAATGTGGAGACTAAACAACACGCTTCTCAACAAACAATGGATCATTGAAGAAATTAAAGAAGAAATCAAATTTTATCTGGAGACTAATGAAAATGAGAACACGACATACCAAATCATTTGGGATGCAGCAAAAGCAGTCCTAAGAGGGAAATTCATCGTAATACAGGCTCACCTCACTAAACAAGAAAAAGCTCACGTAAGCAACCTCAAACGACACCTAACAGAACTAGAAGAAGAAGAACAAACAAAGCCCAGAGTCAGTAGAAGGAGGGAAATAATAAAAATAAGAGCAGAAATAAACGATATTCAAACAAAAAAGACAATAGAAAGGATCAATGAAACAAAGAGTTGGTTCTTCGAAAGAATTAACAAAATTGACAAACCCCTAGCCAGACTCACCAAGAAAAGAAGAGAGAAATCGCAAATTAATAAAATTAGGAATGACAGAGGAGAAATCACAACAGATACCAATGAAATACAAGAGATCATAAGAGAATACTATGAAAAACTATATGCCAACAAATTGAACAACCTGGAAGAAATGGACAAATTCCTAGACTCCTACAATCTCCCCAAACTGAATCAGGAAGAAATGGAGAATCTGAATAGGCCAATCACAAGTAAGGAAATAGAAACGGTAATCAAAAACCTCCCCAAAAATAAGAGTCCAGGACCAGACGGCTTCTCTGGAGAATTCTACCAAACATTCAAAGAAGACTTAATACCTATTCTCCTCAAACTGTTCCAGAAAATTGAGAAAGATGGAGAACTCCCTAACACATTCTATGAAGCCAACATCACCCTGATCCCCAAACCTGACAAGGACAACACAAAGAAGGAGAACTACAGGCCGATATCACTGATGAACATAGATGCAAAAATCCTCAACAAAATTTTGGCAAACCAATTACAGCAATACATCAAAAAGATTATACACCATGATCAAGTGGGATTTATACCAGGGACACAGGGATGGTTCAACATCTGCAAGTCAATCAACGTGATACACTACATCAACAAAATGAAAAACAAAAACCACATGATCATCTCAATAGATGCAGAGAAAGCATTCGACAAGATTCAACACCCATTTATGATAAAAACCCTCAGTAAAATGGGTATAGAAGGAAAGTACCTCAACATAATAAAGGCCATATATGATAGACCCACAGCCAACATCATACTCAATGGACAAAAACTGAAAGCCATCCCTCTGAGGACAGGAACAAGACAAGGGTGCCCACTTTCACCACTCCTATTCAACATAGTACTGGAGGTGCTGGCCAGAGCAATTCGGCAGGAAAAAGAAATAAAAGGAATCCAAATAGGTAACGAAGAAGTAAAACTCTCGTTGTTTGCAGACGACATGATCTTATATATAGAAAACCCCAAAGAATCCACAGAAAAACTATTAGAAATAATCAACAACTACAGCAAAGTAGCAGGGTATAAAATTAACGTGCATAAATCAGTAGCATTTCTATACACTAACAATGAACTAACAGAAAAAGAACTCAAGAACTCAATCCCATTCACAATCACAACGAAAAGAATAAAATACCTTGGGATAAACTTAACCAAGGAAGTGAAGGATCTATACAATGAAAACTACAAGACTTTCTTGAAAGAAATTGACGATGACATAAAGAGATGGAAAGACATTCCTTGCACATGGATTGGAAGAATAAACATAGTTAAAATGTCCATACTACCTAAAGCAATATACAGATTCAATGCTATCCCAATCAGAATCCCAAGAACATTCTTCACAGATATTGAACAAACAATCCTAAAATTCATATGGGGCAACAAAAGACCGCGGATTGCTAAAGCAATCCTGAGCAAGAAAAACAAAGCCGGCGGAATCACAATCCCCGATTTCAAAACATACTACAAAGCTACAGTGATCAAAACAGCATGGTACTGGTACAAAAACAGGTCCACAGATCAATGGAACAGAATTGAAAGCCTACAGATAAAACCACACATCTATGGACAGCTAATCTTCAACAAAGGAGCAGAGGGCCTACAATGGAGAAAAGAAAGTCTCTTCAACAAATGGTGCTGGGAAAACTGGACAGCCACATGCAAAAGATTGAAAATTGACCAGTCTTCTTCACCACACACCAAAATAAACTCAAAATGGATCAAAGACCTAAAGATTAGGCCTGAGACAATAAGTCTTTTGGAAGAGAATATAGGCAGTACACTCTTTGACATCAGTTTCAAAAGAATCTTTTCGGACACTGTAACTCCTCAGTTGAGGGAAACAATAGAAAGAATAAACAAATGGGACTTCATCAGACTAAAGAGCTTCTTCAAGGCAAGGGAAAACAGGATTGAAACAAAAAAACAGCTCACTAATTGGGAAAAAATATTTACAAGCCACTTATCCAACAAAGGGTTAATCTCCATAATATACAAAGAACTCACACTGCTTAACAACAAAAAAACAAACAACCTGATCAAAAAATGGGCAGAGGACATGAACAGACATTTCTCAAAAGAAGATATGAATATGGCCAATAGACACATGAAAAGATGTTCATCATCGCTAATCATCAGGGAAATGCAAATCAAAACTACACTAAGATATCACCTTACACCCGTTAGATTGGCAAAAACATCCAAAACCAAGAGTGACAAATGTTGGATAGGTTGTGGAGAAAAAGAAACCCTCATACACTGTTGGTGGGAATGCAAACTGGTACAGCCACTATGGAAAACAGTATGGAGATTTCTCAAAAAGTTAAAAATAGAAATACCCTATGACCCAGCCATCCCATTACTGGGTATCTATCCTAAGAACCTGATATCAGAAATCTCAAGAGTCCGTTGCACCCCATGTTCATCGCAGCATTATTTACAATAGCCAAGACGTGGAACCAGCCTACATGCCCAGCAACTGATGATTGGATAAAGAAGATGTGGTATATATACACAATGGAATACTACTCAGCCATAAAAAAAGACAAAATTGGCCCATTCACAACAACGTGGATGGACCTCGAGGGTATTATGTTAAGCGAAATAAGCCAGTCAGAGAAAGACGAACTCTATATGACTCCACTCATAGGTGGAAATTAGTATATTGAGAAGGAGATCTGATCGGTGGTTACCAGGGAAAAGGGGGGGTGGGGGGAGGGTACGGAGGGGGAAGTGGTGTACCCACAACATGACTAACAAAAATGTACAACTGAAATCTCAAAAGGTTGTAATCTATCATAACATTAATTAAAAAAATAAATAAATAAATAAATAAATAAATCGATTGACAGCAACTTGCTATTTTCAAAATAAACTATTCAGCTGTTTTTTCTAAAACTTCTCTGTTTATGTCTGTATAAACATATACACATACATTCAAAATATGAATGTAGTGAAAATTATTTTTTTCCAAAGAGTCTAAATATTAAACTTAAGTTCTTACCCTCTTCTCTGTGCATCAACCCAGGCCTGATCTCTGTTATCCTTCTCAGGATCATATAGCAATTCATCATTTGTTGGAATCCTGTGTCGTTTCTTCTTTTTCTTCTTGGTCACCTGTGCTAATTTTGAAAATGTTAAGGATGTGGCTAAGTATCATGTCTGAAGTTCACACCTCTTTAATACAGAATGAAGAATCCAGTTTCCGAAGCTATATATTTTTTTCCATTTTCCTAAAAACATTTTTTAAACTATTCCTCCAAATAAAGTTCTTGTCAAATTAATACGGCACGAAAATTATGCCAGAGGAGGCAAAAACTGTTTCTTCACCAAAAAGTGGTAGCTCAAAAAGTGAGCCCAAACAATGAGAATTCAGAGTCTCAAAAAGGCCACTCAAAACAAGCCAGAATAGAAACTATTTTTGATGTTTAAATTCTCTACTATATATATTCCCATATATATATGCTACTGAAATCAGAACAAAAGCTATCTCAAAATGAGTGAAAAAAAAAAACTATGGTCATCCATATCCACTAGACTTTTAAAATGTACTTGAGCAGGTCAATATTTAGGCAATAATATATAAAAATACCAAATTCTTTCTTTAATAAATTTGTTATTGGTATATTCCAGTGCAATTACTGATATGATTAGTTTTAGCTCTTGTTGTTTGTTCAACTTTGCTCAAATTTTATAGAAAATCAAATTCAAGGAACAGAGAGATTGATAAAAAAAGCAACGAGTCAGGAAAAATTCTGCAAGAGAGTAAAAATATAGACACTGTTTGCAGGTGTGACAGCACATATTGCACTCTAAGGAACCTGAGGGAAGAGAACCAGGAGCCCCGAGGAAGGAGGTCCTGAGTGGGGACAGACTCTCCCTCTCCCCAGGGGTGCCTACGCAGCACAGCTGTTGGTCCCATGTCCTCATACGTACGCATTCCCATCTGTTCTGATTCATCAATCCAGCTTTTGTTTTCACATCAAGGGCCTGCAATTTCTTTTTTTTCCCCCTGCTTTTTTCTCCCCAAATCTCCCCAGTACATAGTTGTATATTTTAGTTGTGGGTCCTTCTAGTTGTGGCATGTGGGATGCCGCCTCAACATGGCCTGATGAGCGGTGCCATGTCTGCGCCCAGGATTCAAACCGGCGAAACTCTGGGCCGCCGAAGTGGAGCATGTGAACTTAACCACTCGGCCACAGGACCGGCCCCAGCCCGCAATTTCCTAAAAGATAAAACTCACAGGGAAATCCTTACATCAAATAATTGCGAGGCAAACCTTTCTTCATAAAATATAACTGCTAAATCTGATAAACATGTTACTTACCTGCTTTGTCTTCATCCTCAGAATCAGAATCAAAATATATATCATCATAGTACTTTGTGGGAACTGCTCCAACTTTCCCATTTCCCAAGGAAGACCCTATTCAAACCACAAGGGAAGTTTACAGACTAAACCATACATAATTGACAAAAAAACACTCCATATATTCTTCTATTACCTCAAAGTAATACCAACTCATTCCCAATTTCACTTGAATGGAAAAATACTTTCATGTCAATGACTTAACTGGATTTCTGCGCTCTCTGCAATCACAGAGAACTGTTCCTCCTTGATTAAGTGTTCCAAATCATGACAAAACTATTCTCTCTCACTTTCCATAAATCTAATTAAATAAAACAGGCATATTTCCAGGTTGCCAGCATACAATCTCTACCTTTCGGCCATGCAGAATACTGTGGAGACCCAGGAGTAAACATCTTGTTTTAAGAAGCTTTAAGGGAAAGAGGATAAAAGCCTTACCGAGAGGCAGGGGACGGAGTCAAGGACTCCTGTTCTTTGGCCTTGTGCCACGACATTACCTGTACTTACGTCATCATATGCCTGCATCCCTAATTCTTCCTCTCATTTAACATCTGCTTTTGCTTTCATTCTTATTATCATATATGCTTTCAGTTCTTAACAGTTAATACACTAGCACATCAACACAGAAACCAATGCTGAGAGGTCCTACTTTCACAAATCAGTTTCAGGTCAGGTACATTTTACATTAAGACCAAATATGAAAATGAAGTATGTTTCCTTACTTACTAAAATGAGACAGGAATTTGTGGTGACATATCATTCAATCTGCCATATCAGTGCTACATAACCCTAAAAATACTTCTATAAGCTTGTGTGTCTTTTTTTTTTTTAATCCTGGGGTAAAAATTACAAAAGGAAATCACATAAGTAAACAGTACCAAATAGTTTCTTTTCAACAACACAGGAAACTTCTTCACTAGACATCAAAGAAAACTATGCTCAGGTTGCCAAACACATTGAGTCATTCACTCAATAAATATTTACTGAATACCTACTGAAAATGCTGGAGACACAACAGAACACAAATAAGGTTCCTGCCCTTATGGAGCTTAGGAAAATATCTCTATGAAAATCTAACTAAAAGTTTACCTGTTTCCAGAGAGGACAGCTTGTCCTCCATTGTTTTTATGGTGGAATTTAATTCAGCCTCCATTTCTTTTTCAAATTCATCTTCACTAGACGATTCACTTTCTCCAGTAAGGCACTCTCTGATGAGTTTTCGCTTCTGGTCAGGAGTTCCATGTAAAAGCACATCCACTTCATCTTCAGAACTAGTGCACATTTAAATCATAAAGAACAGGAATATTAAAGGATTAAAATAACTTAAAACTCCCATCATCTCGCTGCCCAACAATTTTAAGTTTTACAAGGTTACATGTGATCTGTCATATTACATTCTCACTTAATAGATCAACTGTTTCTGCGTATTTGCAAATATATTTTTTAATGTCTGCATAACATTTCCTCTTGTAGATGCTGTACATTATCTCTAACTCTTTGCTATTAAACACTACAACAAACAGTCCTGTATATGTACCTTTGTATCTTGATTTCCTTAGGATAAATGTCTAGAATCAGATACAAACCTCTCTCTGACTTCTTGAATTATCACACTGCTTTCCGAAAGTATTGCACCAATTCATGATCCCATCGGCAATAACAAGTTTACTTCACAGAACTGGGAGTTTTTTAAAACTCTGGGTACTTAAATAAAACTTAACATACATACCTAATACATAGCTAACATATCCACACAAAATGTTAACAAGCAACAATTAAATACTACAGTTGAAAAGGCACAGTGCTACAAAGAACTATCAAGAGAGAGCTAAATTATATTCCAAATTCTTCTGAGCAATTTCTGCCAATTTACTCAGCCTTTTGTGCCAGAGTTTCCCCATCAATAGCAGTATGACAGAATTAAACCAGATATCAGAAGGAATGAAATGTTATCAAAATGAATGAAATGCCCAAGACATTTCTAATATAATCAGCAGTGCATACATAATGTTCAATTATCCATGGTCTGATGAACAGTTACAGACTATTCCTGGTTTCTGCTTCTCTATTTTTCCCTTCTGGAACAATGCTTTTGAGCCTCCAGCAGAAGGTAAATCAGAAAAATGCAATTCACACCAGTTTTGCTAATGATAGAGGCCTTAGTCAGATTCTACGCCCATTCCTCATCCTCATCAACATGCTCCCTTTCTCCCTTACCACTACATTCACTCGGGTCCTCTTAACTCTGCCTGTACCACCACATCCTAAGGATCTCCAAGCCCCCAAACTCTTGTTTCATTCCACCCTTAACCCTGCTGCCAGAATGTTATTCCTAAAGAACTCTCATCACATCCCTACTCAACTATGAAAGAAATCATCCATGGCCAAATCTCCGAGCACAGTATTCAAAAGAACCTTCCACAATCTGGCTCCAACTTATCTTTTCAATCTGATCTCTTACCATTACCCTTGAACTACTCCAGCAGTCTTCAAACGGGGGCAATTTTGCCCCCCAGGGAACATTTGGCATAGTTAGACACATTTCTGATTGTCACACTCAGAGGCGGCAGGAGGGGCTACTGGCATCTAGTGGGTAGAGGCCAGGGATGCTGCTAAGGATCCCACAATGCACAGGATAACCCACAATAGAGAATTATCTGATCCAAGATGTCAACACTGCCAAGGTTGAGAAACTGATTTATCCTATATACCAGTGTTCCCAAAGTGTGGGATGTAGATTATTTTAAGCAGTAGAAGGTAGACAACTCACTAAATAACAATGAAGCCATTGCTGGTGGGGATGTAAAATGGTACCGCCATTACGGAAAACAGCTTGGTAGTTTCCTATAAAATTAAACAGCAACTACCAGACAACACAGCAATCACACTCCTGGGCATTTATCCCACAGAAATGAAAGCTTAAATTCACACAAAAAGCTATAGATGAATGTTTATAGCAGTTTTATTCACAATAGTCCAAACTGGAAACAACCAGATGTCCTTCAATGAATGAATGGTTAAACAAATGCAGAACACTGCTCAGCAAGAAAAAGGAATGAACTTCTGATACCTGCAACAATGTCGACGAATCTGCAGAGAATTATGCTGAGCGAAAAAAGCCAATCCCAAAAGGTTATATACTGCATGATTCTATTTATATAATATTCTTGAAAAATGACAAAATTTCAGAAATGAAGAATAGATAGTGGTTACCAGAGGTTAAGTAGGGCGCAGGGGCAGGAAGTGGTAATATGAGGAATCCTTGTGGTGATGGAGATGTTCTGTGTCTCGACTGTATCAATGTCGCTATCCCAGCTGTGATATGGTACTAGAGTTTTGCAGTACATTAACATCGGGGGAAACTGGGTAGAGGGGACACAGTGTCTCTCTGCATTATTTCTCACAACTGCATGTGAATCTACCTCAAAATAAAAAGTTTAATTTAAAAGTGAATCACAAGGCAAGAGAGTTCTACTTTTTGCAAATTTTCTTCAATGCTTGTGATTATTTCCAGAGAAGTCTCAGCATTTAGCACTGCCAGGTGTGCCAACACATCACGGGTCTCACACATTCCCGAGCACACCAAGAATGCAAGGTTCTGACCACTCTTCACCCAGGCCTGTGTTTGCAGTGAACAACCCTGAGGGATGAGGCAATGTCTCTTTCCAGGGCAAAGAACAGGCTGATTTATTGCCTGCTGTAAAAGAAGTGGATTCTCCAGGCCCAAGTGGTCCTCAGCCAGGATGCCAACCCACCAAATGTGTAGCATCCGTCTGGGCCTCTCCATGTAACACCTGTAAGAGGGAAGTAAGAGCAACGAACACAAACTTGATGCTCCTGCTGTTTGCTGTGCTGTGAGTTGTCTCTGACTCAGGAGTCTCACGTCTTCTGCCAGCTTCCATGAAACAGTTAACAGGCTATAAAATATTAGCTTACAAGTAGGGTAAAATCAAATCCTGACAGACACCTCTTAAACATCTAACACCAATCTCCCTTTTTAAAACAACAAGCATTCAATGCAGAGCCTCGAGCAGGCAATACTAATAACACTGTTTCATTTTCACAGTATTTATTTTTATAGGCACCTTACCAGTGGCAACTGTCACAAGATTACAAAGTCTCCTTAAAGAAATTTAACTACAAAAATGTAAATTGACTTAAAGAAAAATATTAAATAAATAACAACACAGGTGAATATGGAGATGGTAATGGCAGAATGACTCAAGCCCAGGAAACACTGTTATATTTCAATCAAACTGAATTACTAATTGAAGCCTACATATACCCCCTTTACAGACCGGACTCATTAACTGAAACGCTTTTTCACAGGGAATCTTGGAACGCATCCTCACTCCCCACCACGGAAATCTTCACAGGAGTCTGAGCTCTTCTATACCGTAAAAGACAAATATCTTACGACTGACCTCTGCAGCCCAGAGCAAGCACATAACAGCTCAAAAAAAAAGGTATGTCAAATATTCCCTTACTTCTGTTTATGGCAGTTTAGTCTTCAAGATTGTCATTTCACATTAAATCCCACGAGCCTCACAACATACTTACGATATAATTATTATATTTCCTTTTTACAGATGAGAAGCTGAGGTCACACTGCTAGTAAGCTGCACAGGCAAGATTCGATCTCACGGCTTTTGAAGACATACGCGTGATTCCACAATATCCCTCTTCCCTGAGCGGGTGTCAGCCCCGCCTCCCCCGTGGGTGCGCGACCTCACCAGAACCCCCTCGGCGTCCCACAGGGGACAGCGGGGCGCGACAAGCGCCCGAACCGCTGGGGAGAGGGGCCGCACGGGCCCGGCAGGCGCAGCCAGGGGAGGAGGCTAAGGCCTGGCCTCGGCCCGAAGTCTCGGGGCCGGGGCGCGGCAGGGGCCCACCTGCTCAAAGCCGGCTCCTCGTCGCTAGGTTCTTCAACTGCGTAGGGGTCATAGTCATCTTGGAGCCGATTCATGATGGCCTGCGCGCCCAGATACCGTCTACAGGCGTTCGCACAGTATCTGTTTACTCCGCAGGTCCCTTCCCTAAAGCGTTCCGCACGCCACTTCCGTCCGCACTTCCGCGCCCTTCCTGCGCGCCTGCGCAGATAGCCCCAGCGAGGGGGCGGGGAGAGGGGGCGGGGAGAGGGGGCGGGTCGCCGGGTCCCACCACAGCCTTGCGCGGTTTCTGCTCAGCTGGAAACGGCTACCCTACTACCGGAAATAGTAATCAGCCCCTTCATGAGTGGCAGTCTCTGAGATGAACACTCTACGTGCATTGTCTCCCCTCGTGACGTGAAGAAGCAGAAATCTAGATGCTGAGGGACATGCAGCCTGAAATCCGGGCCAGCAGGTTCCCAGACACTAGCGCCCGATGTCCCTCTAACCTCCTTGCCTCAAGCCCTTCTCCTTTCTTTTCAACGCGCGGGTACTTTGCACTCACACTATTCTCCTCAGTCTGACTGTCTACTGGAAAGTTGCTAGGCTGCCACCAGTTATCGCCTAATTACCTTTTCTTGGCCTCTTCTGGTCCCAACCTTTGCTCAGCCCTTAGCCGACTCCACTCGATACTTGAGGCAGATGACAGCTTCTCGATTGTGAGACCATTTCCTCCCCTCTTCCTGTACTGGCCTCCACTCGATTTCCTACCTCCTTCCGGACAACTCTCCCCTCTGCATGATCCCACTCAGATGACTGCCCCGTCTTCTGCGGTCCTTGACCTCTCCTCCAGTACCACTTCGGATTTCAAATTGCCTGGCTAGGTACCTCCGCCTGCTGCACCGCTGACCATTCAAAGTCAATGGAGCCCAGACCAAACTCAGCATCTTCCACCTCGTTCCTGTAGCTGAGCCAATAACTACCTTCGACTCTTGATTTCTGCTTATGTCACTTCCTCCAACCTTACAACTGCTCTAGGCTGAAAGTCTTGGAATCTAGGTTGACTCCTTCTCTGTCCCTCCATGAGCCCTCAATTCCCAAGTCTTGTAGATCTCTTAGCAATATCTCTCTCATCCACTTTCCATACCCCCACCGCTCACTTTGACTATTGATACAGGCTCCTAATTAGCAGCCTTGTTTTGCTTTTGTTCCCTCTCCAATCCATGCTACTGTCTACTAGCAGAGTGACCCTCTTCCAGCACAGCTTGGCTCTGGATGATTTCCCTCCTAAAATGTCCAAATATTTCACCTTTGTTGGCTGATCTGTTCACCTTATCTTGCAACATTCTTGACCCTCCACAATGTGGTTCAATCCATCACGCCAGACTGATTTTCCCTACACATATCCAGCACAGTTTGCTGATTCAAGAATTTGTGTTATGCCTTCCACCACAAGACCTTTGCTTATGCTATTCCCTAAGCACGCTCTCCTACTTTTTTTTTTTAAGATTTTATTTTTCCTTTTTCTCCCAAAGCACCCCCACCCCCGGTACATAGTTGCGCATTTTCAGTTGTTGGTCCTTCTAATTGTGTCATGTGGGATGCCGCCTCAGCATGGGTTGATGAGTGGTGCCACATCTGCGCCCAGGATTCGAACTGGCGAAACAGAGCCAAAGCAGAGCTCAGGAACCTAACCACTCCACCACAGGCCGGCCCCCACACCCTCTACTACTTTTAATTCCACCAGCCAAACTCTGCTTCACGATCCTTCCGCAAGCAATGCATGGGTCAGTAAACAGACAGAATGACCCTTTAGGATACCTTTTAGCCGTGAGATGCCATAGTTATGGGAAGTCACACTGTACCTTTTCTATGATGCCTTTTCAGATTCTCCCTCTACATGGGATCTTTCTCTGCTTTGAACTGTTGTAGGATAATGTCCTATTCACACATGCCACGTGTTTTTCTGGTTTTCAACTATCATTCCACCCAACTCTTTTGAGAGGTACAGTGCTCTCCCATGAGTCACAGTGATGTGAAGGGATACCTGTTGGGGAACCCATTTTTCCTTTCCTGGGAATCATGGCCCTCCTCAGGGAGATGCCCTTATGTCTATATTCATTCTGCTCCATGAAAGTTAGGCCATTACTTACCTACTTACTCACTTCCATAAACTTAAATTAAGAGCTAGAGATTTTAGGGGGCCAGCCCCATGGCTGAGTGGTTAAGTTTGTGCACTCTGCTGCAGGCGGCCCAGTGTTTCATCGGTTCAAATCCTGGGTGCAGACATGGCACCGCTCATCGAGCCACACTGAGGCAGCGTCCCACATGCCACAACTGGAAGGACCCACAACTAAGAATGTGCAACTATATACCGGGGAGCTTTGGGGAGAAAAAGGGAAAAAAATAAAGTCTTAAAAAAAAAAGAGTTAGAGATTCTAAAGAGTTGCCTGTGGTTCCTAGGACTTGTAACAGGACAAATAAACTCAAGGGGCTGAGACTGCCATTTGGGGGTGGCTGTTTGGGGGTTATATGTGATGATGAGCAAGCCAAAAAAAGCAGGAGTGTGTAACAGAGAGAAGCAGAGAGCTTTCCCTGACCCCCTTGTTGAAAACTTTAAGCCCTCAACCCCAAACCCTTCTCTCCATCCCGTCTTCTCTGTCCCTTAATCCACTTTTTCCCCCTTGTACTTCACATTGTTTGCTTACTTCGTCTCCTGTTCCATTTCTCTACTGCTGCACAAAAACACCACCCCCAAATTTAAGAGCTTTGAAACAAAAATAATCGTCTACTTTCATCACAGATCTGCAGCTTTGGCAGGGATTACTCTGGGGTCTCAGTTTAGGACTGCAACAGCTGGGGACTGGCTGAGCATTCTCTTTCCGCACATCTTCCTCCTCAAAGCCTGGGGCTTCTTTACAACATGGCAGCCCCAAAGTAGCCAGCCTTCTTACATGGCAGCTCAAGTCTCCCAGACAGGGACCCCAAAGACCCAGATGGAAGCTGCACGGCTTCTTCTGACCTAACCTCAGAATTCCCAGAACATCTCTTCTGTCACATTCTATTGGTCAAGCTGGTCACTAAGTCCAGATTCCAGGCAAAGCGACAGATGCCACCTCTTAATGGGCAGAGTAGCAGAGATATAAAAGTTCTCAATTTACTACGTAAAAAAATGTTTTCCTCACTGTCTAAAAACAAAATGAAAGTTGAACAGAGTAAGTGGAATATTTCAGAAATCGTGAATTGACTGTAAAACATAGTATATTTACCAATTTTTTAAGTTTCTTAAAATACTTTCTGTTTATCAGTATTATATACTTAACTCGACCACTGCACAATCTGCACAGTGGGTGAAGCTGGTACTTTGCCCTGGTTTTCTTTCTTCAAGGTTAGAGTCTTGCCTTTTATTTCCCCTGAGGTTTAGCTGAGAGTTTAGCTGTTGTCTATGTTGCAGCAGTTCACATGATGCAGTTTATGACTGGCTCACTCAGGACGACGCCACGGAAAAACGATCCCTGTTAAATTGGCTGGGGAAATCTCAGTACTTAAATGTTTCATTGCGGGGGGGGGGGTCCCCTCTCTCTAGTAATCGTGTAAAGCGAGAAAGTTCGGTCTGGCTGGCGAAAACAAAATGGGCTGAAACTTTCTTTTCAGTGAATGGAAGGGGAGACCGAAGCCACCCTCGGAGGACCCCGAGCTGCTGGGCGCCGGCGCCGCGAGACCCCGTCTTCCCGGGCGTCCCCTCCAAGCCCCGGACTCGTCGGGTGTCCCGTGGGGACGCGTCGGTCCCGTGTCCCCGAGCGGGAGACAGGCCGCCGGCGACGTCACGACAAGGGCGTGGCGCATGCAGATGAGCGGGCGCGCTGAGGCTGCCGGTCCCGCCCCGCGTGCGGAGATCCAGACGCTGCAGGGGTGGTCGTGGGGGTGGGCGAGGCGGGGCCGCGGGGCCTCCAGGGGGCGGGGGCGGGAGGCGGCGTGGCGGGGCGGGGCGGGGGAAGTGACCGTGCGTAAGGAGCGGGGCGCCCGCGGGGGTGCGTGTCGGGGCGGGCCGAGCAGCTCATACTTACCTGGCAGGGGAGATACCATGATCACGAAGGTGGTTTTCCCAGGGCGAGGCTTATCCATTGCACTCCGGATGTGCTGACCCCTGCGATTTCCCCAAATGTGGGAAACTCGACTGCATAATTTGTGGTAGTGGGGGACTGCGTTCGCGCTCTCCCCTGACAGTCTTGGTTTAAGAATATCAGACATGGGCTTACTTTTGGTTGTGAAAAGCGCTATGTTTTTTTTATTGAGGTCTAGATGTTAAATCTAAATTTCCGGTTTTTTGCTGTTATTGTTTTTCTGTTAAGAGTGTGAGTCGCGTTCCTGTTCTCATTCCTAAGAGCTTTTTGTGTGTTCTCAAACTAGGGAAGGTTTCAAAAAAGGTTTTTTTCTTTTTATTGTGAGACGAGGCAACTGTGAGAACCCCGGCCTGTGTTTGTGTTTCGAACACCATCCCCAACACGTCCTTCTCAGCGCTAGTCCTACCTGTGTCTTTCCCTGAGTTTTTTCCAGCGCTTTCATCACCTTGTTAGCGTGCTTTTTGAAGCGCAACTTCAGCATCAGCTGGCACGTGCGAGCGTGTTGGGACTGCAGAATCTCAGAACTCCCCTTTACAGCATCGACTGAATCAGAGCCAACATTTTAACAAGATTCTCCGTTCATTCCATACACATTAAAGTTTGAGAAGCACTGACCTAACATACTATATATTTTAGTAACCTTACCCACTGGAATGTAAGTAATTTCCATGAGGTCAGGGATTCTTGGCTATTTTGGTGATGGCTCCATCCATAGTTGGGTAGAATAGTGCATGGCTATAATAGGTTTGTGAGGAAGATTGTTACTGAGCTAACATCTGTGCCAATCTTCCTCTATTTTACGTGGCATGGCACAACAGCATGATTTGACACAGCGATTCCAGGTCAGCACCCAGATCCAAACCTTCAAACCCAGGGCTGCTGAAACAGAGAGCACTATGCCACAGGGCAGCCCCAGTAGGGTTTTCGGTTTTGGATTTGCGGTCTGGGGTGGAGGGGTTCTTTTGTGTGTGTGTGTGTGGAAGATTAGCCCTGAGCTAACAGCTGTGCCCATCTTTCTCTATTTTGTATGTGGGACGCCTGCCACAGCATGGCTTGTTAAGCAATGCATAGGTCCATGCTGGGATCCAACTCAGTGAACCCGAGGCCACTGAACTGGAGTGCTGGAACTTAACTGCTATGCCACCAGTCTGGCCCCCAATAGGTTTTTAACATACTATTTGAGTTAACTGGTTCATCTCAGGCTTCAAAAGAAGTAAAAATAAAAGTTTCCCAGCAGGCTACCAGGTTCTAGCCCTGAGTCCAGGTAAGATGAATAATACTGTGTCCTTCCTACAGGGAAATCACAGGGTTGGGAACACTGCCTGTTCATCTTCATCAGCAATGTCTAGGAAGACCGTCTGCTTGAGCCCCGGGATGAAAGCTATAAAAAAAAAAAAAAAAAACCCAGGCCCTGAGCCCAGGGAGACAGGATCTCCTAGTCCACGCCGTCAGCCTCCAACCCAGCCTCCTTCCGCCCCTTTGCGCTTTAGGAGAATGTGATCACTTCACAGACATCAGAAAAAGGCCAGTCAAGGGGAAGCACCTTCTGTTTCTCCCACGCCTGCCCCTCTCTTCATCCAGTGCTTCACCCTGGTTCTTAGCTTAGCTTAGCTGCGGGAGGCAAAACTTTACTTTGACCTTCTTAGGGTCTCCGGCAGGACCTGAGAATCAAATGGACATAAAACAGAATAATAGGAGAAAAGCGTAGATTTTTACAGGTCCATGGGAGCCCCTTGGCAAAATGAAGACCCAAAGAAGCGGCTCGACCCAAAAGGAGCCCGGGTTCCTTTCATTGGAGAACGGTATTTAGAGACCAAGAGCCGGTGCTTGGCGCTTGGTGTTTGTTGATACCGGTGTGTCATTGCTTTCAGGCCCTGGTGTGTCATTTGCTTCGGTGGATTATAATCCATTGTTATCATTATCTCGATTTGGCCAGTCGGAACCCTTTCAAACTGACTCTAGTGCGCTTGACATGTCCGCCTCGGTCCCCGCGCATTTCTTTTACTTTCTGCCCCAGCTCCCACGTTCCAGGCTCAGCTTGTCTCTTCCCCGCCTCGCTGGGACCCTCCCCCCTCCTGCGCAGTGACCTAGGCTCACTTTCCGGTGCCGTGAGGCTCACTGACAGGGCACGGAGAAGGGATGCCCGGCTAGGCGGGGAGACCACGTCCAGGGGGTGACAAGGCCGAGAGGTCCCCAGCCTTTGAGGCCTTGGCTCCCGTCCTCTGCCCAGCGACCTGGATTCCTTGGGCAGAGGCGGCTGCTTCCGGAAACAGGGCCCGGTTCTGTGGACCTCCTGGAGAGGCGCTGGAGCCAAGGGGGAGGGAGGGGCAGAGAACGCTGATGTCCGCGTTGGCCTCCTCGCCTTGGCTCCGTGCATTTTACAAACGTTTCAGATGCCAGCTGGTGTGTGCCCACCACTCAAGACCGCTCAGCCACCCAGCGAAAGTCCCACTGAGGCCCGGCAAGCCACAGTGAGGTGGCCTCCCCTCGACTGAGAGTGTCCCCACTCCCTGACTGGGCGGCAGGCACCTCTGCACCTTCTAGGATGGGGGGCAGTGCCTCGGAAGGCACCCCCGCCCCCCCCACACTACTTTCTGTGACACCCCAGACGGAAAGAGTCGGGTGTGGGGCTCACGCTCACGTGTGCTGGTCACCAAAAGCCACTGGTCCCTCCCCTACCCCCACCCCCCCCACACACACACCCTGCCACACCCCTCCACCCCCACCCCCCATTTCCCCAAAGCACCAAAAAGCTGGAGTGTCAAGGATTCCACACGTCTGCATCCTGGCAGGGGCTGTGTCCAATGAAGGCCTAAGGTTTGTAGGGGAAGCGGGAGGAGAACCTCCCCCTGCTTCCCCTTAAGGTTCTTATGGCTGGTCAAATAATTTAAAAGGCAGGTTAGCAGGAGAAAATCAAAGTTTAATAGCATGTGTACATGGGAGAAACTCAGGAAAAACTGAGCCACTCAGCCATCTGGCCGAGGCTGCCCCTTTTAATACCTTCAGCTAAAGACAAGGAGGATGCTAGGGGCAGTGGTCTGGAATTTCAGAGGGGAGGAAGACAATTTACATGGAGGGGGAAATGCAAATGTTTGTTAAACAGGTTTTGCTGGGCCAAAAAATGAGTTTGTTGGTGTCTTTCTAGCACACCTATTTTACATTATACAACAGCTATCATAAGGTATGAGCTCCTTCCAGGAACAGGCCTTCTGTGTTAAATTCTTTTAGGCAGTTTGGGGGAAGGTCAAATATTCTTCCTGAGTCTTTATTGTCTTCACCTCGAGATAAGAGAGTGGTGCATCCTGGGGCAGCCTGCCCTGAACCCCATCAGTTCCCTCCTCTGAAACTTCCCCGGAAGTTTTACATATTAAAAACTGAGCTGGTGACTGTGGAGAGAGAAATCGAGTTAGTAAACGAGTAGTAAGAAATCTGCAAAGAGACGAAAGAAAGTAGATTAGAATGAGGATAAACAAGCAGAAAAGAACAAACCGTAGCACATTTCCCCACACTCCATTAAACCAGTTCCCCAATCCTGGAAATGTCAGTCCTATAAAATGTGTGAGCTTCATTTATCTGATTGAAAATGTCAATAGTCTCTTCTAATAGATGTAAGTTAGATTCTACCTGCCCTGTTTGATTCACATAAAAGCAACCTTTTTCGCCAACGATGGCACAAGCTCCTCCTTGCTGGGCAGTCAATGCATCCACAGCACGTCGATTTTGGAGTACCACAGAGGCTATGCTGTCAATCTCTGACCGGAGTATTTTCAAAGTCTGCATGGTGGTGTTGAACTCTTGTTGCATCACCATGGAGAGATTTAAGATCGCCTTTTCGAACTCATAATCTCCAAAGCTGGGGAGTAAGACTCTCAATGCTGAAAAGAACTTGCATTTGTGATACACAAGCGGATTCTCCGTGATTTCTCGGCCTGCACGTTTATGTGGCACAATCTTATGAACAAGTTTGCAATCTGGCTGGCATTTAGGGTAGAGTATTTGGTGACACAAGGGGCCAGGTATCCGAGTCCACAGCGTCCTGACCAATTGGGTGGGAATCCTTTGTATACTTTGTTGCCACATAAAATAGAAAGACCAATGTGGTTTACAGACAAGGTTAGAACTGGATCTGTGGTTCCCCCGGTCTGGAGTATCCCATGCCCTATGCCACTGGCACTGTTAGTGCCTAAACATCTCCATTTTCCATGCGCTCCTGTCAATCTGTGAGAACAGCACAGACTGCGAAATAGCTGGTACAAGAGGCCTGCGGTCTGGTTTCGGCAGCTATAAAGCCTGGTCCTGTCACCTGACCGAGTGAGCCCAGATTTTTGATCCACCCATATATAGTTTGTGGCACTGGGCAGCTTACCCATGCAGGCAGCTGCAATACCCCAAGTTGTACACGGGTGGCTCGTAAGCCTTCCAGAGCATTTGGTGATTTGGCAGATGTTTGTGCCAAAGGGAGTAGTGTTAGAGCCACTTATAACTCCCTTGAGAGGTGTGACGATGCCACCTGTGGAACCAAACCGGAGAGTTTGATTACGATATTATTCTGGTATGTCACCCAGGAAAGGTCTGGGGTCATGTTTACTTTCAATGCAGAGGGAAAACCTTTCACCTGTTGTCTTTACCTGGGCAAGGGACAGTCCCTGGGCTTCTACAGAGGCTTTCTGGGGCCCAGTGACTCACCAGGAGAAGAGGCAGAGTGAAGTTTCCTTGTTGTGGACACCATACCCTGTACATCCATCTTCCATACTTAGTCCGTCAGGTGTTCACGTCAGCAGGAACAAAGACTAGTTCAGGTTCTTTTGCACTATCTAGCTGTTGACATAACCAGCAGTCAGATTGATTAGTTAGCGTGGCCAAGGCTTGATAAACTGGCATAAGGGGGTGTTTGGTCTGTGCTCGACCCATTGAAAAAGAGAGGGTTAGTAAAAGCAAGACACAGGTTGGAAAAGAGCCCATAGCAGAGACTTAGAGAGGGGAGGTAGGATAGAGACCAGCACTCTCCAGTCAGCTTTCTAATAAAGGATTTAAAGGAATATATATATTTGCTAATTGTTGTGTGGTGAGGGGATTGTTAAAAGCAAGGCGGGGAAAATAGGTGAAAGCAAGCTTTCTTGATCCGTGGTCTTGGGAAAAGCTGTCTACTTCGTGAGGCCAACTGCTTCTGGGGCCTGGATATTGGCCCTGAAAATCCTTAGTCTAAGGTCGCCTGTGGGCACTGTCTCCCAGTTGTCTTGAGAGCGATGTTCTAGGTCTATTTTGGTGTGGCTTGCACGGATCCAGGAAGATTTTTCCTTTGCTTTGATGGCAGTGAAGATGGGCAGCAGGACTTCATAAGTTCCTTCCCAGCGAGGTGACAGAGTTTTCTCTTCTAAAGACCTTGATGTGCACCCAAAATCTCCTGGTCAAAAGGGATGGTAAGGCTTGTCAGAAGGTGCAGGCCATGGCTCTTTTACCTGTTGACAATCTGCTTCAAGAATACTAGTCAAGGGGCTGGCCCAGTGGCACAGTGGTTAAGTGCGCACGTCCCACTTTGGTGGCCCAGGATTAGCCGGTTCAGATCCTGGGAGTGGACATGGCACTGCTTGGCAAGCCATGCGGTGGTAGGCGTCCCACATAGAAAGTAGAGGAAGATGGGCACGAATGTTAGCTCAGGGCCAGTCTTCCTCAGTGAAAAGAGGAGGATTGGCAGCAGTTAGCTCAGGGCTAATCTTCCTTAAAAAAAAAAAAAGAATACTGGTCAATTTTTGTATATAGCTAAATAGCTAGTCATAGCATTAAATTGTTCACTTCAATTCCCATAATATTCACTTAATCCAGGAACGGAAGATTTAGAGATGCCGGTAGGCATCGGGAATACAAAAACAATGTCAAGAGGAGTCAATCCATGTCTGCTATTTGAAGTGTTTTAAATCTTTATAAGGGCCAAGGGCAGAGCTTCTGGCCATTTAAGTCCAGTTTCTTGACAGACCTTTCCTAAAGTCCTTTCTATGTCTAGATTTTTATATTCCACTTGCTCTGATGATGCTCTGGTGATATGGGGCATGAAATTTTAATCAGTACCCCAGAGTTTTTGCAAGCAAGTGGTTTATCTCTGCTGTAAAATGAGCTCCTTGCACTGCTTCGATCCATAAAGGAACACCCAAATGAGGAAGAACTTCAGTTATTAATTTCTTTTCCACTTGTGTGGCATCTGCATGTCTAGTCAGATAGCATTCAGTCCGTCCACTAAACATGCAGACGATAACCGGTGAGAGTAGCCTAAAGCTGGGGGCAAGTCTATGAGGTCCATTTGGAGCCTCGCAAAGGGCAGCGTGGGCCTGGGAGGACTTCCTGGGCTTTGCTGGTTTCTCCCAGAAACTTGGTAAGATTTGCAAGTAGTGCACTGGGAAATAATTTGGTCAGAAATTTTATGGATGCCAGGGGCAAACCAATTGTCTTTTAGTTCCTTAACTATCCCCCATTTGCACCTATGTTCCCTTTGGTAGGAGATAAGTGATGAGTGCAAGCCAAAAAAATCACAAGAAAAGGAGCTACAGGAAATGTATAATCCGTCTGATAATTGTTTGGCACCCTTTTGTATCCAACTGTCTCTCAGACTGTGGGGCATTTGCCTGGTAGTTAATAGTAGGAGTCAGGGATAAAGGCAGGTTTAAAAATGGGATGGAAAAAGGATGAGGGGGATCCGTTGTGAGCTGCCTGTTTAGCAGCTCCGTGAGCCCTGGCACTTCCTAAAGATATGACGTCACTCTCCTTCGTATGGGCTGAACAGTGAACAACGGCAGTTGTAGAAGGGAAGTGAACAGCTTGTAGTAAGGCTGCAGTTAAGCATCCATTAGCAATAGGAGTTCCTGCAGAAGTTAAGCATCCACCGGCTTTCCAAATTGTGCCAACAGGATGGCACACTCCGAAAGCGTATCTGGAGTCTGTGTAAATAGCGGCAGTTTTTCCTTTTACTGATATGAAAGTTCTAGTAAGAGCTATGAGTTCCTCAGCTCGGGCTGATTTTACAGTGGGCAGAGAATAAGCTTCAAGCCTTTCATGTGGAGAAGCTATGGCATAACCAGTTATTATGTTTCCCCAGAAATTTCGTTATAGGTCATCACAAAACAGAAGTAAGTCTGAATTGTCTAAAGGGATGTCTGAAAGATCCTCTCCTGGCTTTGACACCATTTCTATAGTTGCGAGGCAATCATGTGGGATGGAGTGGGGTTCTCCATCATCAGGGAGGGGCAGTAAAGTCGCTGGATTTGAAGTGTTACAACAACGTAAGTTGATGGAAGGGTTGGTTAAAAGAACCTGCTCATATCCCTGTCGCCGAATAGACAGGCGTTGTGCCCTATGTACTTGCAAAATAGCGGACACGGCAAAGGGGACATACACGTGAACGGGAGAGCCTCATGTTAGAGCACTGGCTTTGTCGATCAAGGTGGCAGCTGCGGCTGCCGCAGGTAAGCATGGGGCATATCTGATCCCACAGAGTCTAGTTTGCGTGAGAAATATGCTGTAGGACTTATTTGAGAGGCAAAACACTGTCCTAGAATGTCTGCAGCAATTCCGTTACTTTCATGAGAGTACAGATGAAAAGGTTTGTCAAAATTTGGTAAACCAAGAGGCAGAGGCATGGAAAAAGCTAATTTTAAGGCTTCAAAGGAGGTTAATGCCTCTGAAGGCCAGGAAATAGGCTCTGGAAGGATATCTTGAAGAAGAGCATATAGTGTTTAGCAAGGGCTGCAGAATTAGGAATCCACGGGCAGCAGTAACCAGCTGCTCCTAGAAATTTATGTAACCGTTTTTTTGTTTTGGGGAGAGGGATGGACAAACTTGACTCCAGGCATTCTGGGGTGAGTTTTGAATGCCTTGAGATATCTCATGCCCTAAGTAGGTAACAGTAGTTTGCACCCACTGAAGTTTGGATCTGGAGGTTTTATGACCTCGTTCAGCTCGTGCCTTCCGGAGAATGAGGGGTCTCTAAGGGCTCCCTGCTCAGTTTGATTACAGAGTAGAAGGTCACCCACATATTGAACAAGAGTGGAGCCTTGAGTAAAGGCTACAGAATCCAAGTCAGCTTTAAGGACTTGGGGAAATATTGAGGGGGGCTCACAATATCCCCGAGGTATGCGAGTCCACGTTAATTGTCTCCCTTTAAATGTAAATGCAAAAAGGAATTGTAAGTCAGGGCGCAACAGGATTGAAAAGGAAGTTGAACAGAGGTCAACTACTGTAAACCAAGCTGCTTCAGCCAGGGTTGAGGTCAGGATGACAGCTGGATTAGGGACCACAGGATGCCGAGGAAATACAAGAGTTTACGGCTCTGAGGTCTTATATAAATCTATAGATTTGGTCCCCATCTGAGTCAAATTTGCCTTCTTGTTTTACTGGCAAGATTGGAGTGTTACAGGGTGAGGAAGTAAAAACTAGCCCTGTTGCAAAAAGGAGTCAATTATGGGTTCAATTCCTCACTCTGCATCTCTAGAGAGCGGGTATTGGGCTACTGATGGAAACGGTTTATTCTTTTTCCAAGTAATGTGCACGAGTTCTGCACTGAGCAACAATCCTACCTCATTTGCGGGTGTAGTCAAGAGACTAATTGGGACATCTTTTAGAGACTCATCCTCTTCAGAAGAATTTAAATCAGGATGAGTTTCTAGCAAGGGAAAGTAGAAGACTTTGGTCAGGGGTTTGGTCAGAGGATAAGGAGATAAAAATATCTTTTTCATTACAATTTATAGTGGCATTAAATTTACATAACAAGTTTCTGCCGAAGAGGTTTGCTGGTGAACAGTCAGAGACCAGAAAGGCATGATGAGTGTTAAGGGGGCCTCAAGATACGGGAGTGGGCTGAGACACGGGCAGTGAAATAGGCTGCCCAGAGACTCCAACAGCTTGAAGAGAATCAGAGGTGACAGGTAGAGATAAATCCTCCAAGTGGGTAGTAGAGAAAGTCCCACCAGCATAACTAAAAAATCCAGCTCCCAATCCTCTATTTTAAGTTTAATGGTAGGCTCAAGGGTGCGACTGAGGAACAGGTGACCCCATCATTTAGGGGAGAAATGCCCCTCAGGAGGAGACAAACGGGCCTTCTGGGGGTGCTGGAGCCACGCGGGGACATTTTTAAAATTTTCCCTTCTCTTAAGAGCGGGACATTCTCTTTTCCAATGCTCTGGTTCCTTGCAATACCTGCAATTGTCTGGGGGCCAATAGGGAGGCCTCCAAGTGGGCTTTAGTTTGCTTTCAGAGTTGCCTTTTTGCTTCTCAAAAGAATCAACTTGTAAAGCGAGAAGAGTTGTCTTTAATTCTCTTTTTCTTTTGCTTTCCTGGAGACTATTTTCAAAGAACTGTGTAGCAGCCTCGATTATTACACTTAATGGTTGCCCCAACGAACCAACCATACTATTTTGAATGTTTTTTTATATCAGGAAGAAAATTTCCATCTAAAGCAGAAATTAGACGATTCCTATGTTCTGGGGTTTCCAGGTTTAATGCAGCGTGCCTTTGAAAAACCTGTATAAAACGTTCAGCAAGGGCTTTTGGATGGTCCCCTTCCTTCTGAGTGCATAATTCAACTTTTGACCAATTAACTCTAGGAGGAAACGCCTCGAAAATCGCTCCTATTAAGCCTTGCCTAGCAGAATCACTTCCTGGTTATTTGCAGGAGGGCCTGCGAGAGGGTCTGGCCACCTGTTTCCCCTGTGAAGGGGGTTTTCTCCAGGGGGTCGTCTGGCCTGTCTGATAACTACAATGCAATCATGGACCACAGTTTGAGAACCGCCGCTCTTTATCAGGACTTTAACAAACTGTAAGTAACACGACTCTATAATTATGCCATTAAAAAGTGTAAGCTTTAGCCATGGAGAAAAAACCTTACTTTTGTGGGATCTTGTCATCCTATCAGATTTAGCAGATGCATCCTTAACTCGCATATGATATTCTAAAAGGAATGTTTGTTCATGCTCAAAGAAATCATCTACAGCCTATAAGATCAAAAGAAAATATAAACTTTTTTCACTTATTTGCTTTAGTGCAATATGTAAATCAGTTTATCATTCTAATCATAAAAGATCATCAATAAAACAGCACAGCTATCCTCTAATAATCAGGTGTTAGAGTGATTTCATCAACAAGTTCAGACTTTAACAGACATGCGTTTCCATCTCTCAAGGAAGAAATCTGTGGTTTGTGTCCGCAGGCTGAGCTCCCCACGTGGTTCACATTCACATGCTGTACTCTGAAACATGCTTCTGAGCTCTGCCTCTCCAATCCGGCCTCCCCAACAAATAACTATGCCAGCGGGAGTGACCAATCACTTCTGAGAAAAAAGAAAGAAACTCTGGTAGACAAGCGAAAATCTCTCTCTCTTGGCCTCATGTATTCTGTGGGCCGTGCCTGAAGGCTGCCGGGCCCTCTCAATAGGGCCCTCTTTGCTTTGAGGAACCTGGCCAAACTAACTATCCGGGAGCAGTTATGGCGTTAACCAGCATCTTCAACCTTTTTTTGGAACAAAAAAAAATTTTTACTTGTAATAACTCTCCTCCCTTGAGTACAAATTGTTTTAGATTCTGAGTGATGAAATGGGAGGTATGCATAAAGCACTTGCATTCTAAAGTGTGGTAGACTCTAGAAAAGCCTTTTAGTGACTGAGTTGCAACTGAACCAGCTACTTTTTTTCAGAGAACACCGTTTTTACTTGAAAGGATGACTGACAGACAAACTGTGATTATTCAGACTTGAGTATTTGGTGACCTTTTCTTAAAAATTAATGAAACAAGCCTGTCACTGCAAGGAAAACAACTGACAGTATGTGTTGACAATGATAAAAGTCAAGCTTTCCAGCAATAATTAGAATTTTGGAAAACTTGTATCCATCACCATGAGCTTGCTTCCCAATAATGAAAGACTTGTCTGAGGAGATTGATAATATTAGTGAATGTGATTTTTTTGATATTATATACTGAAGTGTGTCAACATTGGAGGATCTGCATAGTTCATTGAACTAATACTTTCTGAATGATCACGTGCATGAAGTTACAAAATCATGCATGTAAAAGATCCATTCAAAGTGCAAGATAGACCAGTGGGTTTTTTGAACAACGTTATGAGGTATAATTGATATCATAAGCTGCAATATTCAATGTATACAGTTTGATAAGTTTTGACATGTGTAAAATCATTGCTACAATCAAGATAATATCCATCACCACCAAAAGTTTCCTTGTGGCCCTTTGTAATTCCTCGCTCCCACTTGTCCCCAGGCAGCTGCTGATCTGCTTTCTGTCTCTATTGATTGGTACGCATCCCCCTAGGTTCTTTACATGTTCATACGGATTGTAGAATCAGCTTGTCACTTTCTACAAAAATGCCTGCTGGGATTTTGATTGGAATTGTATAGAATCTGTAGATCAGTTTGGAAAAAATTGACATTGTAATGATATTGATTCTTTTTTTTTTTGATTGGCCCTGAGCTGACACCTGTTGCCAATCTTTTTTTTCCCCTTCTTCTTCTCCCTTAAGCCCTCCAGTACATAGCTGCATATTCTAGTTGTAGGTCCTTCGAGTTCTACTGTGTGGGACACCGCCTTAGCATGGCTTGATAAGCGGTGCTAGGTCCACACCCAGGATCCAAAGTGCCAAAACCCTGGGCCACCAAACTGGAGCGTGCAAACCCAGCCACTTGGCTGTGGGGCTAGGCCTGGATATTGATTCTTCTGATTCAAGAATATGGTATATATCTGTCCATTTAGTTAAGTTTTCTTTCAATTCTCTCAGCAATGTTTTATAGTTTCCATTGTACAGATCTTGTACATCTTTAGTTAGATTGATCCCGATTGGCACCTGAGCTAACGACTATTGAATATCTTTTTTTTTTCTTCTGCTTTTTCTCCCCAAATTCCCCCAGTACATAGTTGTATATTTTACTTGTGGGTCCTTCTAGTTGTGGCATGTGGGACACTGCCTCAGCGTGGCCCGATGAGCAGTGCCATGTCCACGCCCAGGATCCCAACCAAGGAAATCCAGGGCCACTGAAGCAGAGCACAGGAACTTAATCACTCGGCCACAGGGCTGGCCCCAATCCCTAATTGTTTTTTGATGGTAATGTAAATGATGTGGTTTTTTAAATTTCAGTTTCCAGTTGTTCTTTACTAATATATAGAAATACAATGTATTTTCAATATTGATCTTCTATCTTGCAAACCATACTAAATAGACTATTAGTTCTAGTAACTATTTTGTGGATTCCTTAGGATTTTCTACATAGATGATCATCTGCTAATAAAAACAGTTAATGCTTCTTCCTTTTCAATTTGGATGCCGTTTCTGTCTTTTCCTTGCCCCGTTGTACTATAGCTATACCGTCCACTCCAGTGCTGATGGAAGTAGTGGGGGCCGGCGTTTTTGCCTCATTACTTATCTTGTGGGGAAAGCATGCAGCTTCAAACCATTAATTGTGTTATCATGTGTAGGTTTTTCCTAGATGCGTTTTATCAGGTTGAGAAATTTCTCTTGAATTCCTAGTTTTCTGAGACAGTTTTTTCTTTTTTAAAGTCAGGAATGAGTGTTGGAACATTTGTCAAATGTTCTTTCTGCAACTATTGAGATAATCATATAGTTTTTTTTCAGTGTATAAATATGGTTAATTGCATTGATTGATTTTCAGATGTTAAACCAACTTTGAATTCTTGGGATAGCTATCACTTATCCCAATGGGGTTTAATTTAACAGAGTACAAAAAGTTCATTGATACACTTTTAGATTCCACATTGCTAACTGTTAAAGAAACTACCACTTGTTGAGTTTTGATGTGGTTTCAAAGAAGAATATCCACAACCGTCTGAAAATATTAGTAAAATATATCTTCCCTGTTCAGCTACATGTCTGTTTGAGGCTAGATTTTCTCTACATACTTAAACAAAACCAGTATATTGCAGTAGTTTAAATGCAGAAGCAGATAAGAGAATCCAACCGTCTTCTGTTAAGCCAGACACAAAAGAGATTTGCAAGAATGTAACAGTCACTCTGCTCACCAATTTAAAAAAAGCACATAGTTATTCTTTTTTTTTTTTTTAAGATTTTATTTTTTCCTTTTTCTCCCAAAGCCCCCTGGCACATAGTTGTATATTTTAGTTGTGGGTCCTTCTAGTTGTGGCATGTGGGACGCTGCCTCAACATGGCCTGATGAGCAGTGCCGTGTCCGCACCCAGGATTCGAACCAGCGAAATCCTGGACAGCCAAAGCGGAGTGCCAGAACTTAACCACTCGGCCACAGGGCCCGCCCCACTCGTAGTTATTCTTCATTTGAAATGTTATTTATGTTAATGTAATGGTTTTGATGATATTATTCTAAATGAATTAGTAAATATTTAAAATTTTGTTTTACTTTAAAAATATAGTACATATTGATAAATATAACCAACATAAATGAAAAGTCTTTAGGATTCTCAGTAGTTTTGAAGAGTGTAACGGAGCCCTTAGACCAGGTTTGAGAACCTCTGATACAGACACTCACTCAGTAGGGACCTGAAAGTGTGAGCCTCCATTTTTGAGGATTGTTACGTGTCGGAGTAGAAAGGAGGAAATGCAGAAGTCTCTGGCTTGGTAACTTCTGTTCTTGTGCCATTCTTTTAGGAGGATTAAGAGTTATTTTTGTATTTTATATTCTTATATCTTTGTGATTTGCAGATTTCTTCTAATGAAGTAGCAGTTTATACTTGCCTGTTCCATAATTAAGAACTCTAAAGTAAAAGTGTGGGAAACCTGAATTTCTTCCTAGATTCATTACCAATTTGCTTTAGAGCCTGTTAGACCACATGATTGGTCTTATGTGGGTTTCCTTGTTTATAAAATGACATTAAGGATAGAATATCTTACACTTTTACTCCTCTATTAAGAAAAAGTTTGTAAATAGGACATGGTACATACTAGTGTGGATTGTAATTATTAGGAATTAGGAATGCCCTTAATTTTAGGTTTGATGATTTAAAATGGGACCCTACTATACTTTTTAATTTCTTACAAACCTATTTAGTTCATAAACTAAATATCTGTTAGCGCATGGCATATCTATTTTGTGCCAACCATTGTGTTAGACGGTGGTGACTTCAAGATGAAGAAAATATAGTCTATGCCTTTAAGGAGGGCAAAAAATTACAGTACATTGTAATAAGTCTTATCATAGAGGATGTATTGTGGCTGTGGAAACGTGAAGAACTGCAAAGGTAGAGAATCAGTCATCTGTTAAGGAAACTGAAGAAATTAGTGATTCTTCTTATTTCTATTTATTGACCCAGACGGAATGGTGCTTTAGGAGAGATGACAGTGAACCTGTTTTACAAAATACTCATCATAAAGTAAAAACCACTTCTTTGTACTGAATGAACTTTGTCTGGAGTATGAAAACTTAAGCCTTTCAGCATCATTGTGAATTCTGAGGTATAACATCAGGGCGGTTTGCATATTGTCTGTGATCACATAATAATGTGAAGAGGGTGATGTTCTCAGAGCCGGGTATTATTAGAATCCTGGAATTTCTTTCTCTAAAAAGTACTTTCAGGGCCAATTTAAGCATAAAATATTAATGTATTCGATAGTAAACACAAAACTCGTTTTTGATCCCTGCCTCTTGATAAACCAACCTTTAAGTGATTTTTAGGTATTACTTATTTTTTAAATGAAACTTGGAGGTTAAGATAATAGGAAGGAGTCCCACCTACAAAAGTTACCATCCACAGTCTGAAGTTTGTACTCAAAGTTTCCTTGTAAGACATGTTAAAATAGGTGTTTTGACTAACAATAAGTACAGTAAACAGTCACTAAATTTCAGATTTATCAATTGAACGCGGTTTTGTACAACACAAGTATAAGAATTACTCTTTTGTTAGAGAATAAACACATGAAAGCCTGTAAAACTACTGCTAGTATAAGTGGGAATTTCCATTCAAAGTAGGCATGTCTTGGATTTTATTAATTAATAATAGCAAACATTTGTATAGTACTGTACTTGCTATTTGCTAGGTACCATAGTAAGATTTATTAACTCATTTAATCCTCCAAATAATTACAGGAAGTGGGTACTATCATTATCTCCCATCTCCAGATGAGGAAATTGAGGCATGGACAAGTTAAGTGATGTGCTGGTTTTTGGGAAGCTGGGATTGGACCCCAGGCAGTAGGCATTGCACTGCACAGTCCTTTTTCTGAAACCAATAGAAGCATCCATTACAATCTTTTCGCAACAAGCACGTTGTCCTGTGGGGCGAGCCCTAGGAAGAGTATTGTGCTGAAGTTGAATTCTTGGCTTCCCAGCACCCAAGGGTAGTGTGCCACCATTCATCTAGCTTGCCACATGCCATCATTTCCCCTCCTCCCTCAGGGACTGGGTGTAAATCCTGCCTATTTCACTTCCTACGTATCTTTCAGCTTTGTGGGTTTCTCTCTGCTCTCACCCTTCCCACGGTCTTCATCCTGACCCTCTGTGTCTGACACAGCAGTTTCCTAGTTGCTCACCTCCCTTTGTGTCTCTCTACTTCTAGTCTTTACTCTGGGAAGCAGCATTGGTTGTCTAAAATCGTTATCGGGTTGATTTTACCACCACTATGCTGTAGGAATGTTTAATAACACCTGTTCCCGCAACATCAAATGCAGTCTTTATCATGGCATACAAAACCCTTTCTTCCCCAACTTGCTTCCAATTTATTTCTCCGTCTGCAGCTCCCTGCACTGCCCTCCGACCCTGCAGGCCGTACTCCCAGAAGGCTCTCTGAGCAGACTCTGCTCTGTCAAATCTCCCTGGCCTTTACCCATGCTCTTCCCTTCACCCAAAATGCTCTCCCCTCCACTTTGCCCGATAAAGATTGCTCGTCCCACAAGCTCCAGCTCATTCTGTAGTGTCTTCAAATCCTCGCCCGACTCACTCGGGGAATTGTGTTTCCTCTGCTCCCAAACTAGTTTGTACCTCCATCTAGTATAATGTTCCTCATACTGTGTTAGAGTCGTGTTTGTCATTTCCTTCACTAGACTGCGGGTGTCTCGTATCACATACACATTGTTTGACAGGCTCAGTAAGTATTTTTGAATCAATGAATAAATATATTAAATTCTTAAAACTTTTTCTCTAGGTGCCGCAGATGATTACAATAGAATTGGTTCTTCGTTATATGCTTTAGGAACTCAGGATTCTACAGATATATGCAAGTAAGGATTCTAATTAAAAACCGTAAATATGCATAAAACAGAAAACTTTTGTTGGCAGCCTGGGCACACACAATGCTTCTGACCCAGCAGGCATTTTGGAGTATTTTTATCCAAACACATTGATAATAAGGAGCTTCTTACGACACGTGGGTCAGCGTCATTTTTCCTCCTCCCTTTCTCTCTCATGTTTTAAATTTGAGAAATAAAAATGGACTTTAACGTATAATTTTAACATTTACAATGTTTGATTTGATGAAAACGGGCTGATTTGTGTTTGTGTGTGTGAGAGAGAGAGAGGCAGATAGAATTTATGTCAAAATGTTGTTAGGTTTGATAAAGCTTATTATAAATAAGAAAGGCTATTTTGGAAGTAGAATATATATGTGTGTATTTCATTGGAGCCCAAATTGACTTTTAAAGTCAAATTTGACGCTATCGGTTTGCCCTTTTTCTAGAGGCCGGCTCTTCCAGCTTCCCGGCTGAGTGAGTGTTAGGGCGTCCTAGGGGCAGCCGGATGGGAAGGTGGTGGCACGTCAGTGTAGAAAAGCTCTCTAGAAGTTTGCTTACACAGCTGTCCTTTGTTTACTTTATGCTAGTTTTCCACTTTGATTTTAGTCTAACTGTAGTTCATTTTAGTTGCTCCCGTAATATTGTTTAAACTCAGCTCTTCATTGAAAAATAATTCAAACATATTTGTAAAACGTTTTTAAGTGGGAAAACTATTTTCATGGTCCATGTCTGTCTCCAGACCGCATCCTGAACTTTTCTCTAGTCTATCCTGTCTCAGTAGACAGAGAAGATCCAAGTTTTTCTGCAGAGCAAGGTACCATCGCTTACACTAATTAACAGGCTACCTTCCCGAAGAGTTAGTTGTTAAGAATTTGATTAGAGGAAACAAGTCAACCTTCCCACGTGTTATCTGACATAAACCTGTCAAAGCAAGTTCTTTTCAATAAAGCAAAGTTCATCAGATTGTGCTTTTGCTTTCACAGTATTTGCCCGGATCCAATTACAATGTCATCTATAATTACAGGTTTTTACAGAATATCCTTTAACAGTTTGGCGTTGGGATATTTTTTAGTTGGTGCCAGCATTTGACAGAGAGGCTGTTTAGTTAAAAGTGAAAGTGAATTCTGAGACAGAGACTGGTCATCCATTTGTTTTCCAAAACAAAGCAGCTCTATCTGAAAATGTTTAAAACGTAACATTCAAATAACTTCAAGAACTGTCCCGGCTGCAGTGTTTTCCTTTTAAATCAGCCTTTCGTCTCTTTGGATGTGACCGTTCTGTGCTTCTGTGATAATGTTGAAGGTGTAGGCTTTATTTAGTTTTATGTGGCACATTGCTAAAGAATATCAGGACAAATTGTTAAGTTTAATGTATGGCTTAGACTGTCCTCTTGAAATGAGAAGACTTTCCGTAACAGCAGATTTCAAGCATCTGTCACCTGGGTGGAGGTGGAGAGATTTTTGTGGAGCTGAATGTCATCTGCAGTGAACAAGAACATCCGATCTCGTAATGAGACGAGAATGTCCATTAGCAATGTGGTTTGGGGGCATCTCTGAACATTTGAGAGGGAAAATTCTTTCAGAGGTAGCTTCTGATGAAGTATTTTTCCTTTCCAGGTTTTTTCTCAAAGTTTCAGAACTGTTTGATAAAACAAGAGTAAGTACCATTAATTACCCTTTGGGAGCATAAACCTCTGCATCCAGTCGTGTTGACCTTGTGGCTGTGTTTAACTTTACTGAGGAAGATGCGTTGCACTTCAGGATGAAGGGACACATTTAGATTTGAACATTTCGAGTTGCTCAGGAAATTGGATTTTTGTAACGGCCTTTTGGTGTTTGTGCAAAAGTTCACATTTTTGATCAGAAAACACGTTAATTACGGACACTGGGTTTATTTTTATGAAGAATGGTGCTTTTCTGCGACTTTGTAAGCCCGAAGGAAGTCTTAGATTCATTATAATTTTACCAAGACTGTATTGCTTTTGATTTCCCGTGAAAGACTGGTTTAAAACTGAATTGTGTAAAAAAAAGAAAGAAAGAAAGAAAGTGAGTTGTATCAATATGAGGCAAGCGTACAACTGCAGGAGGTTTCATTCATAGTAGTAATAATTTAATATTAGCATAGTCTTGGTTTTCAGGGTTCGGTCTTAGGTACAATAATATAATAATATTTAACATTTTTGATCAGTTGATAGAATAGTGAAAATGTTTATTAGATGCTTACTGGTGCTTCGCTGAGAGTGGTGGTGGCTAGTCCATTGCAGAAAGCTGATTTCGGCATGACCTTGTCAATTGAGTGATGTAGTGGAGATAAATAAAGGAAAAGGAGGTGTTCGGTGCCAGCCACGGTGGCCTAGTGGTTAAGTTGAGCATGCTCCGCTTCAGTGGCCTGGGCCCAGTTCCCGGGCATGGGCCGGCACCACTCTGTTAGTGGCCATGCTGTGCTGGCAGCCCACATACTCAAAAATAGAGAAAGATTGGCATGGATGTTAGCTCAGAGCAAATCTTCCTCACCAAAAAAAAAAAAAGTTAGAAAGAAAGGAGATGCTCTCTCACAAAGGAAAAAGTCCTTGAATACCTCACTCTTGTTATACCAGGGTCCATATAGCCCTTTATTCTGCCTTTGATGTTTATTCAATGAGCATTTTCTGGGAAGGTATCATTGTTTTTCTGTGCTTTTGCATCAAGAGACGAGGGATCTATCACAAAATAGCCTGATGAGTCACTTCTTTCAGAAGCAGATGTTGAGGTGGGATTAGAGTACAAGAGATTTATGGAGAAAGAGAGGAAGGAGCAGGAGTAGACGGGAAGAGCCTTCAGGCACAGTGCAGGTCTACCCCTGTGAAAGGAGAGCGCAGAGGAAGGAGGGCTGGGTAGGAAGAGTTTCCGACTTTGGCGCAGTTTTCAGAAAGTTTTGTCCAGGTCAGATGGGAGTCCCTGAGCCACAGTCACCCGTGAGAGGAATTCTGCACCAGGCAAGAGTGGGCCGGCACTGCTACCCCTGTGCTCTGTCATTGGCTGTGTGACATTGGCACCGAGGCCAGGAGGGGAGGATGGAGGGAACCTTCATAAGAACCTGGTTCTGGATCCAGGGAGACTGCAGTCGGGCTTTCGATGAACTGTGTCCGTGCAGCCTGCAGTTTCTCTTGAAGGAGATCTGGGTGGCACATTTCCATAGCCACACGGCCCGTATTGGCTTTGGTGTTTGCGTGTTGTTCTGGTTATTATTGCATGTAACAAACCATCCTAGAATCAGTAGCTTGAAACAACCACCATTTTACTCTGCTAATGGGTTTGGGGTTCAAGAGTTCAGAAAGCGCACAGCAGAGAGGGCTTGACTGCTCCTTGATGTCTGGGGCCTCGACAGAGGACACATGAAGGCTGGGGGCCGGAATTGTCTGAAGGCACCTATGTCTGGGACTTGATACTGGCCGTCAGCTGGGACTTCTGCTCGGGCTGGTGACTGTAAGACGTAGATGTGGCTTTTCCACGGAGCTGCTTAAGCTTCCTCACAGCATGCTGGCTAGCTTCCAAAAGGGAGCATCCCAAAAGCCGGGAAGTGCAAGCTGCTCGTTTCCTAAGGCCTGGGCCTGGGCACTTGCACAGCATCACTTCTGTACTGGTCAAGCAGCCTTAGAGCCCAGATTCAGGAGGAGGGGACACGTACCCTCCTTCTCAGGGAAGAAGGGGAGCCATAGTTCAAAGCACCCAACATCTGTCTAGCATGTTATCGAAATTTCTCTACATCAATTTTGAATATACTTTGTGTCTGTGCTCTTATCTGTTAGGTTAAGAAGTTCCGTAGGTTTATTTCTCCATTAATCATATTTTTTAAGAAGCTTCAAGTTTTTCTAACGTGTTATTGAAGTGTATTCTATATATAGGAAAGAGCGCATAGCAGTCGTGTACAGCTCAGTGAAATTTTACACATTCAACACACCCATGTCATGAACACCCAGCTCAAGAAATAGAATATTACCAGCAGCCAGATGCCCTGCCTCCTTCAGCTGCCTTTGAGTCACCCCCTCCTGCAAGGGTAACCACTGGCCTAGCTTCTAACAGCAGAGATTAGCTTTGTTTTCAGATTTCACATAAATACAGTATGTATTCTTTCTATGTGTCATTCCATTCACTCAACATTATGTACATAAAATTGATCCATGTTGTCATATGTAGGTACAATTCTTTCTTTCTTTCTTTCTTTCTTTCTTTCTTTCTTTTGTTTGAGGAAGGTTAGCCGTGAGCTAACATCTGCTGCCAATACTCCCCGTTTTTTGCTGAGGAAGACTGGCCCTGAGCTAACATCCGTGCCGATCTTCCTCTACTTTATATGAGTGACGCCTGCCGCCGCGTGACTTGACAAGCGTTGCCAGGTCCATACCCGGGATCTGAACCAGCGAAACCCTGGGCTGCCGAAGCAGAGCGCACGAACTTAAGCATTCAGCCACGGGGCCGGCCCCATCTCTCTTTTTGTTCAGATAAGAATTAATTTTAGGGGCCGGCCCCATGGCACAGTGGTTAAGTTCTCAAGCTCCACTTTGGCGGCCCAGGGTTTCGCAGATTCGGATCTTGGGCGCAGACATGGCACCGCTCGACAGGTCGTGCTGAGGCGGCGTCCCACATACCACAACCAGAGGCACTCACAACTACAGTATACAACTATGTACTGGGGGGCTTTGGGGAGAAGAAGGAATGAAAAAAGACCTAACTTTAATACAGCCAATACAATTATCAATGATTTCCCTTAATGTCATCAGATATCCAGTATGCAGATGTTCCCACTTGTCTCATAAGTGGCTTTTTCCTGTGGCAGTTGTTTGAATCAGGATCCACACAAGGTCCCCAGGTCGTATTTGCTTGATGTAATACATCTGCTCTATCCTCTCTCTCCAGGCTGAAGGAAGAGTTCTCACCTTTTTTGTCTGACATGGCTACTTCCCGTGTCATCCCAGCTCAGACTAACCCCATGTGTCTGTCACTCTTCAGTGTCTTCAGACACATTTTGCTAATGTTTTGACTCTGTTTTCTGGTTGTGCTCAGCAGGAGGATTGGTTTGCATTACCTAGTCTACCATTGCCAGCCTCTGTGACTTTAGAATCACGTGTACATATCAATTGTTGAAACGAAGAGAGAAAATATAAGTGAAGCTGAAAGGTTATCGATATTGTAACTCCTTACAGCCAAGAACTTGAGTCAAATAGAGAGTCCTTCCATCCGTTCGCAAATCTCCTTTGATCTCGTCTTCTTTTTTCTGTTCACTTTTTCTCAGAGTTACAAAGAAAAGGAACAGGCTAGTAAAGGAGAAGGGAAGAAAACCTAGATTAAATAGGAATGGATACTGTAGTTATTTATCACTGTTTTTAGAGTAATTAAGAAAGAAAACACTGAGTGTAGAATGTAAGTGCTGACTCAATGCTGAATTTTTCTCCTTCTTCAGAAAATAGAAGCACGAGTGTCTGCTGATGAGGACCTCAAACTTTCTGACCTTTTAAAATATTACTTAAGAGAATCTCAAGCTGCTAAGGTAACTTTATCGTTCATTGTCATTTAAAATGGACTCTTTGACAAAACGCGATCTCTTAGAGGTTGTTAGACTTCAGATTGTTAAAGATGATTTCTCTCTCGATTTAAAATTATATTTTCAAATGTGAATTTTCTCTTTCTCCTTTTAGCAATTGTAGGTCAGGGAACCCCACATAACCCCACACAAAAGTTCCTCTAGAAACTTCTGATACACTAGAGTGGAACTTTTTTGTTTTAATGAATTTGGTATATTTATTCAGGTACAGTACCTGCAGATATGCCCGAATAACAGTAGTATAGCTAAAGGATTCCTAATTTGGTCTTGATAACTCGTCTACTGAGGGTAAGAGAGCCATAAATCAAAGATTTGTTTTATTTTAAGGCGACTCAAGTTTGCTTTTGGAGGTCTGTCCGTGCGCAAAACTAAAACTCTTACTAACCAAAAAAAGGTCTAACAAAATCATCTAAAAAGCACTGAAAACTTAGCGGCTCAGATATGCCAAATTCAGTGTTAATTTATGAATTGAGTTATTGTACAGAAAGTTCTCGTTGGATCAGTGGTGCTTTGAATCCCATTCGTTCGTTCCTTGTCAAGTTACCAGTAACCCTCTTCACTCCTCTAGAGGACCTTGAGTGCTTGCAGACACACTGTCCACAGCAAATCACTTTAGATCGCATCGTGTCTTATGAACTATTTACATCGGGTGGTCTGGCATCAAATGAATTGTTCGCTTTTGAAGACTTTAAATTCATTATTTTACTATGGTCTATAGTTGTTAGTAGAGAACTTTTTAGAACATGGCCTAAAGGTTAATCCAGACTTTCTAGTAACTGCAAGATAGAACTGACATTTAATTGCAAGAATCAAAACTAAAATGAAGTATCACTATACATCTCAATCAGAATGACTAAAATGACAACATTCTGACAAAAATTGTAGCAACTGGAACTTTCACACACTGTCAGTGGGAATATGATATGATACTTTGAAAAGTTTTGCAGTTTCTTAAAGAATTGAATGTGCATCTACCCTATGATCTGGTCATTCCAGTCCTAGATATTTGAAAGCACGTGTCCCCACAGACGTTTACAGCAGCTTTATTTGTAATAGCTGAAAACTGGCGACAACCCAAATGTCCACCAACAGGTGAGTGGATAAACAAGTTGTGGCATATCCAGACGATGGAATGCTCCTCAGCAGTGAAAAGGAAAGAACTAAACATCACTCAGCAACAGGGGTGAATCGCAAAATAATTTTTGCCAAGTGAAAGAAGCCAAGCAATAAAGACCATAGTTCACACTGGAGTTCACTCTTGGTGTTGTATGTTCTGTGCATTTGGACCAATGTGTAATGACTGTCCAGCATTCAAACCATCATACAGAGTAGTTTCACGGCCACAGAAGTCCTCTATGCCCCATCTGTTCATCCTCCTTGCCGCTAACCCCTGTTGATTTTTTTTGTTGTCTCCATAGTTTTGCGTTTTCCAGAAAGTCATCCAGTTGGGCCTTTTCAGATTGGCTTTTTTGGCTTAGCAATATGCATCTAAGTTTCCTCTGTGTCTTTTCATGGCTTAATGGCTCATTTCTTTTTAGCACTGAATATTATTCCAATGTCTGGATGTATCACAGTTCGTTTATCAGACCACCTAGGACATCTTCCAAGTTTTGGCATTTGTGACTAAAGCTGCTAGAAACATCCATGTGCAGGTTTTTGTGTGAACATACCTTTTCATCTCCTTTGAGTAAATACCAAGGAGCACAATTGCTGGGTCATACGTAAGAGTATGTTTACTTCTGCCAGACTGCCTTCCACAGTGTCTGTACCGTCTTGCATACCCACCGTCAATGAGTGACAGTGCCTCTTCCTTCACATCCTCACCAGCATTTCGTGTTACCGTTATTGTAGTTTCTGGCCATTCTAACAAGCGTGTAGGGGTATCTCATTGTTGTTCTAATTTGCATTTCCCTGATGACATAAGAGGTTGGAGCATCTTTTCACACACTGATTTGCCATCTCTATATCCTCTTTGGTGAGGTGTCTATTAAAAATTGGGTCACTTATTTTGCTATTGTTGAGTTTTAAGAGTTCTTTGTATATTTTGGATAGCAGTCCTTTATCAGATATGTCTTTGTAAATATTATTTCTTGGTCTATGGCTTGTCTTCTCATTCTCTTGATAGTGTCTTTTGCAGAGCCGAAATTTTTCGTTTTAATGAAGTCTGTGTTATCAATTATTTCATTCATACATCGTGTCTTTGCTGTTGTATCTAAAAAGTCATTATCAAACCCAAGGTCATCTGGATTTTCTCCTAAGTTATCTTCCAGGGGTTTTATACTTTTGCATTTTACATTTAGGTCTGTGGTCCATTTTGAGATAACTTTTTTGAAGGGTGTAAGGTCTGTGTATAAATTCATTTCTTTGCACGTGGATGTCCAATTTTCCTAGCACCATTTTTTTAAAAGACTGTCTTTTCTCCATTGTATTGCCTTTTCTCATTTGTCAAAGATCAGTTGACTGTATTTGTGTGGGTCTAGTTCTGGGCTTTCTGTTCTGTTCTGTTCTGTTCTGTTGATCTATTTGTTCTCTCACCAGTACCACACTGTCTGGATTACTGTCACTTTATAGAAAGGGGTCAAGCAGATAGTGTTCGTTCTCTGACTTGGCTCTTCTCCTTCAATATTGTGTTGGTTGTTCTGTGCCTTTTGCTTCTCTGCATAAACTTTATTTTTTATTTATTTATTTATTTATTTTTTGAGGACGATCAGCCCTGAGCTAACTGCTGCCAATCCTCCTCTTTTCGCTGAGGAAGACTGGCCCTGAGCTAACATCCGTGCCCATCTTCCTCTACGTTCTATGTGGGACTCCTACCACAGCATGGCTTGCCAAGCGGTGCCACGTCCCCACCCGGGATCTGAACCGGCGAACCCTGGGCCGCCGAAGTGGAACATGCGCACTTAACCACTGCACCACCGGGCCAGCTCCCCATAAACTTTAGAATCAGTTTGTTGTTAGCTACAAAATAACTTGCTGAGATTTTTTTTTTTTTTTTTTTTTTTTTTTTTTTTTTTTTTTTTTTTAAAGATTTTATTATTTCATTTTTCTCCCCAAAGCCCCCGGTACATAGTTGTATATTCTTCGTTGTGGGTTCTTCTAGTTGTGGCATGTGGGACGCTGCCTCAGCGTGGTCCGATGAGCAGTGCCATGTCCGCGCCCAGGATTCGAACCAACGAAACACTGGGCTGCCTGCAGCGGAGCGCGTGAACTTAACCACTCGGCCACGGGGCCAGCCCCTAACTTGCTGAGATTTTGATTGGGATTATGTGGAATCTGTAGATCAACTTGAAAAGAACTGATTTTGACAACATTGGTCTCCCTATCCATGAACATGGAATATCTCTTCATTTCTTTTGTTTCGATCTCTTTTCTCAGAGTTTTGTAGTTTTCCTCCTATAGATTTTGCACGTATCTTGTTATATTAATACTTAAGCGTTTCATTTTCTGGGGTGCTAATGGAAATGGTAGTATATTTTTACTTTCATATTCCACTTGTTCGTTCCTGGTGTATCAGAAAGCACTTGACTTTTGTGTATTAATGTTGTGTCCTCCAACCCTCCTGTATTCATTTGTTAGTTCCGTGAATTTCTTTGTTGATTCTTTCAGATCTCTACATGAACAGTCGTGTCATCTGTGAACAAAGTTTTATTTCTTATTTCCTTTTCTGATTGCATCAGGCAGGACTTTCAGGACGTGGTTGAGAAGGAGTGGTGAGGTGGCACAACCTTGCACCATTCCACAGCTTCTAGTTTCTCACCTTGAAGTATGATGTCACCGTAGGTGTTTTGTAGATGTTCTTTATCAAGATGAGGAAGTTTCTGGTGTTCCTAGTTTGCTGGGACAATCAACTGATGATTGACAGAGGTGCTAAGACAATTTAGTGGGGGAGAGAATAGACTTTTCCACAAATGGTACTGGGACGGCTGAATAGTCCTATGAGGAAGAATAAAGTTGGCCCCTTCCTCATACCGTGTATCAAAATTTACTCAAAAGGGATCAAAGACTTAAATGTAAGAGCTAAAACTATAACATTTTCAGGAGAAAACATGAACATAAACCTTCATGACCTTCAGTTAGGAGTTGGTTTCTTACATGTGACACCAGAAGCACTGCAACCAAAGAAACGATAATGAATTGGACTCTCTTAAAATTGAAAACTTTTGTGTGTCAAAGGACACTCTCAAGAAAAGTGAAAAGACAACCCACAGACTAGGATAAAATATTTGCAAATCATGGAAGTCACTAATAAGCAACTGGTATTCAAAGTATATAAAGAACTCTTTAAATCAATGAAAAGACAAATAGCCCAATTCAAAAAGGGACAGAGGACTTGCTAAGCATCTCTCCAAAGAAGGTATACAAAAGGCCAACGAAAACGTAAAAAGATGCTCAACATCATTAGCCATCAGGGAAGTGCAACTCAAGACCACAGTGAGACCTGACTTCACCCCCCGTGGGTGGCTTTCATCAAAAAGACAGATCAGAAGTGTTGACGAGGATGTAGAGGAATTGGAACCCTCGTACGGTGTTGGTAGGAATGTAAAATGGTGCACCCACTTTGGAAAACAGTCTGGCAGTTTCTCAAAAAGTTCCACATAAAGTTATCAGGTGACCCAGCGATTCCACTCCTAAGTAATGAGAGATGAAAACATGTCCACACAAAAACTTGTTCACAGGGCTGGCCCCATGGCCGAGTGGTTAAGTTCACGCACTCTGCTTCGGTGACCCAGGGTTTCGCCAGTTCGAATCCTGGGCCTGGACATGGCACCGCTCATCAAGTCATGCTCAGGCGGCATCCCACATGCCACAACTAGAAGGACCCACCACTAAAAAATACACAGCTGTGTCCCGGGGGGGCTTTGGGAGAAAAAGGAGAAAGATAAAATCTTTAAAAAACCCCACAAAAAACAGAAAACTTGTACACAAATGTTCATAACCTCATTATTCATACTGGGCAAAAACTGGAAAGAAACCAAATGTCTGTCAGCTGATGAATGGATGAATCATTGTGGTGTGTCCATACAACGAAACGTTCCTCAGCAATAAAAAGGAATGAATATGGGTAAACTTGAAAGTTGACGCTAAGTGAAAAAAGCCAAACACAACAGGCCACGCATTATGTGATTCCATCTTTTAATGAAATGTCCCGAGTAGGCAAATCTTGTAGACAGAGAGCGGATTAGTGGTTGTCCAGGGCTGGGGGGTGTGGGAGGAAATGGAGAGTGGCTGCCAACGCATATGGGGTCTCTTTTAGGGGGACAAAGATGTTCTAAAGTTGATTGGAGTGATGGTTACACAACTCTGTGGGCATAATAAAAACCGTTGGATTGTTCTTTGAATGAGTGAGTCACGTGGTATGTGGATGATCTCTCAGTAAAGCTGATATGAAACTCTGTTGAGAAGAGTGCCCGGCACGCGGTGGTCCCTGTGTAAGCGTTAGCTCTGCTGATGGCGGGAGCGGTGGTGATTGAGTGCGAGCTCTAGAAACACGCGGCGCATGTTACTGTGAAGGTCTGTTTTACAGGACCTGCTCTATCGAAGATCCAGGTCGCTGGTGGATTATGAAAATGCTAATAAAGCACTGGATAAAGCCAGAGCGAAAAATAAAGATGTTCTGCAGGCTGAAACGTCCCAACAATTATGTTGTCAGAAATTTGAAAAAATATCGGAATCTGCAAAACAAGGTACTGTTGTGTTAACCTTTGATCAAAAAGTGTGCTTTAGACTGTTGTGTCAAGTAAATAGTTAATCCTAATCTCCTTTGTTCACAGAACTTATAGATTTTAAGACAAGAAGAGTTGCCGCCTTCAGAAAAAATTTAGTGGAACTGGCAGAGTTAGAACTGAAGCATGCAAAGGTATGGTCATAGTCAAGACTGAATGAGTTGAGCGACTTAGGATTTAGAAACGAGTCGGGAAATTGATGATAATCCTTTAGCGGCAGTTTCCGTCTGCAGGGGTCCTGTAAGAACTGCTCCTGAATTGGAGTGACGTTTTTCAAGATTATTTCACTGCTTCAAAATATTTGGTTTTAGTAAATGAATGTCCTTCTTCCAGGGATTTTTACGGTATTGTGTACTTCTACTTAAGCCCTTTCTTGTAGTTAATATAAAGATAAAGCTTGGCCCAGACGTATAGTAACTTTTAAAATAGAGAACCTTAGAATGGAGAGGGATTTTAAAGATCCCCTAATTCACACAAGAACAGTATCTGTAATGTCTCTGACGGTCAGCTCTGCAACTCTAGTACCTAGTATGGAAACCCGTATCCGTTTTTGACTAGTTGTTGAAAAGAAATAGATCTTCCTTTTTAAAAAATCCCTGGGGCCGGCCCCGTGGCCGAGTGGTTGAGCTCGCGCGCTCCAAGCTGTGGCCCAGGGTTTCGCTGGTTCGGATCCTGGGAGCGGACACGGCACCGCCCGTCAGGCCATGCTGAGGCGGCGTCCCACGTGCCACAACTAGAGAGACCCACAACTAAAATATACAGCTATGGACAGGGGGGCTTTGGGAGAAAAAGGAAAAATAAAATCTTAAAAGAAAAAAAAAAACCCTCAGAAATGTAACATTTGCTATCACCAGTCGGAGGGACTGAAAAGTAAAGATGTATTCAAAATTCCCGGAACTATAAATACATATTTAAAAATTTTAAGTCAACTTTTAAATGTTATTTTTTGATAGGTTCATAGCATTTACACTTATCAAGTTCTTAAAGCTTAAAACTAGTAAGACTTCTGGGGCACTCTCTAATGAGTACAAATCTACTGTGTAACTTTGACCAACAGGTCAGTTTTGTCACCTAAAGTAGGAGAGAGACCTTGGCTTCCTTGGATTACGGTTCAGCCTTGAGACATCTGACTACTGTACATTCTCGATACAGCCTCTCCCCCGCAGGCTAGACATCCCTGGGCTAAACATTTTTCGTCCCATACACCTCAACAAGCTGTTCATAATATTATTACCCTCCTGTCATTGCTCTTTGAAATATTGCCCTGGAAATGGAAACGCCTTCCCGTGCGCGCGCTGATCGTCCCGCACGTTTCTTCCCACAACGTGTTCTGTATGCAGAGGACGAGGGATTTTTAACTGCCGTATTGCACCAGCTTCATGTGGCTTATAACCACGCCATTTTGCTGCTGCTTCTTATAATTCAGTTCTTCAACCGCCAACCTGTAGTTGTGTGTTTAATTTTTTTTTTAGTAATTTTTGTTGTAAAACACATAACGCAAAATTTACCATCGTGACCACTTTTAAACGTCCACTTCAGTAGCGTTAAGTATGTTCACACTGCTGTGCAATAGATCTCCAGAACTTCTTCATTTACTGAGCATCTGATTTTTAAAATGTAATTGCAAGCCACATTTGCATCTGTTACGTTTTAGCTTGCTGGTTTCCGCCCAGCACATAGAGTTAGTTCTTTTGGAGACTTCGATTCGGCCATATAGTATTTGACTATTTTACCAGTGATTTCCTTCCAAGTGATGGACGTTTGTAATTTATATGACTTCTCTTTCATGTCCTCTTCTAAGTTCCAAGGAATCGACACTGTTAATCTAGTTGTCGAGTGCGTGGCACCAAAAAAGGCTAAAGTTTTAGTTCCCGTCCTTTCTTTCTATCCTAACTGGTATTAACTTATTAATTAATATTCTTTGGTTATAGTTACTTAGATAGTTAGGAATTCACCTATTTCTACTATCGTCAACCATTACGTTTGCATTTTATCCCCAAAGGCTGTAAGAAGTATTAAATTCCTCATTAAAGTCAAGATATGTGTTGTCTGACTTCCTGGTCTAACAACCTGTCGAAAGAAAATCTTTGGATAAGCTCGGCACGATTTATTCTTACCGAGCCGGTGTTGATTTCTAATGTCCACTGTTTTTGTTCTTTTGAAAGAGGTTGTAAACTGTCAAGGATTTTGTTAGAGACCAGTGAGAGCTTGGCAGACCACGGCCTAAATGCTTTTGTACAGCCCGTGAGCCAGGAATGGTGTTCATAGTTTTAAAGGGTTACAAGAAAAGCAAAAGAATAATATTTCGTGATGTGATAATGATATGAAATCCGGATTTAATCTATAAATAAAGTTTGATGGAATACAGCCAAGCTCATTCATTTCTGCTGTCTCTGATTGCTTTCTCGCTCCTACAGCGGAGTTGAGGAGCTGAGACAGAGACCAAATGTCTCTCAAAGACTAAAATGTTTACTGTTCAGCCCTTTACAGAAAACGTTTGCTGACCCTATTATAGATTGACGTCAGCCTCTGATTCCTGGATTCTATCCTTTTTCCAGTCCTTTCTGAAATGTGTTCCCTGTGTTCAAATTTCTGGTAGCTCTTCTAGGCCAGGGGCTCTCAGCTGGAGGCGATTTTGCCTCTCGGGAGACCCGTCGCAACCACGGGGTGGGTGGGTTACTACTGGTAGGTAGCGGGTAGAGGCCAGGGATCCTGGTAAACATCCTAAAATGCTCTGGGCAACCTCCGCAAGAAAGGATCATACAGCCCCAACTGTCAAGAGTGCTGAGGTTGAGAAACTCTGCTCTACGTCTAGGATTTCTTTTCTTTCTTTCTTTCTTTCTTTTCTTTCTTTCTTTCTTTCCTTCTTTCCTTCTTTCCTTCTTTCCTTCTCTCTTTCTCTCTCTCTCTCTCTCTCTCTTTCTTTCTCTCTTTCTCTCTTTCTCTCTTTCTCTCTTTCTCTCTTTCTCTCTCTCTTTCTCTCTTTCTTTCTTTCTTTCTTTCTTTCTTTTTTTCTGAAGAATATTCGCCCTGAGCTCACATCTGTGCCAGTCTTCCTCTCTTTTGTGTGTGGGTCGTGGCCACAGCATGGCCGCTGGTGAGTGGTGTAGGTCTGTGCCTGGGAACTGAACCGGGACTGCGGAAGCAGAGCGCTCGGGACTTAACCGCTAGGCCAAGGCGCCGGGCCCCCCTCAGATTTCTTACTGATTTGTAAATCTGAACAAAGTCCCATTTTGGTCCCAGAATCCACATAAGTGATTCCCAAAGGACTGGCTGTTGGTGTAACTTAGAGCAAGATGGTTTGAAACCACTTTGGATTTCATTTGTTCCAACTGGGAAATGTCTTGCCACATCAGTGAAATCTGGTGAAAACTCGGTGGTTAGGTCCCTTTTGTGTCCTTCAAAACAGAGTCAGCGTCTTTATTGAGGAAGGATAAAACGTAAGCTAAGGGCAGTAAAAAACTGTCCGTCGCCGACGCCGAGGGTGCGCGGTGAGTGCCCTGCTGGGAAGGGGCGAGGGCGCGCCCTCCTGGAGGGGCTGCAGGGTGTCCCGCGCCGCGTGCGCGTCTGAGGACTCGGCGGTCCTGCTTGAGGAGCACGCCTGTAAGCAGATAATTTCACAAATTCAGGCAGGCTCAAAGTCGTTCGTCAGAGTCCTGTTGTCACACTGGCAAAAACTGACAGGAACCTGAACACCTAAAACGTGGAAGTGTTTATTTTCACTTCGTTGCAGGCTTCAGACAAGTTGTAAGCAAAGTACAAAGAATTCCCGGATGCCCTTCACCCAGATTCCCCCGCTGTGCGTGTTAGCACATCTGCGTGTCCTTCTCCCTCCCTTTCTCTCCCCACACACACACCCACGCGCACACACCCACGCACACTGTGGTTTGTCTTAAACCATCTGAGTGAGTTGCAGACAGATGCCTCTTCGCTCTTAAACACGTCAGTGTGAATTTCCTAAAAACAAGTAATTCTCTTAAACACTCAGTACGGTTGTAAAGATCAGGAAATTAATATTGATACAATGCTGTTGTCTGATCCGCAGACCTGTCTCCACACTCCACCCGTTGTCCCAGGAATGTCTTTCACGGCAAAAGGAAATTCAAGATAACGTGTTGCATTCAGCGCACGTGTCTTCTTAGACTTCTTTAATCGGGGAGAGTTCCTGAGTCTTCCTCCTTCATAACCCTGGACGCTGTTAGGAGCAGGGGCCCATAGACTGCCCTCCTCTGGGGTCTGAGTATTGGGTTTGGGTCACGCACTTTTGGCAGGAACACCACGGGGGCGATGCTCACACCTCCTCGCCCCGGCGTATCAGGAGGCACGTGCTGTCACTTCCTTGCCTTACTGGCAAGGGCTCCCTTTGATCGTTTGGTTAAAGTGATGTGTGCAGGTCTCTCAGTGGCAAAGTTACTATTTTACGCTTTGGAACTAAGCCGTGTCCTGTGGGGAGACACTTGGGACTGTGGAGATACCCCGTCACTCCGCCAGCACTGTCCCATAGACCTTGGTGCAAAGATGGAGATCGCCGGTCAGCACTCCAGGGTGGTGGCCACCAGCCACGTGTGGCTATCGGACGCTTGAAATGTGGGTAGTGCGACTGAGGAACTGAGTTTTTATTTAATTTCAACGAACGGAAATTCAAATTGTATATAGCTGCACGTAGCCAATGGCTACAGTGTTGGCATTTCAGCCCCAAACTGTTTTTAGCATCCGTTCATGACTTTTTGCCCGAAGCAGTTATCACGTTGGTTGCCCAGTGGTCGTTTTCTAATTCCATCGTTCTTTATACATTTTAGTTGACTTTCTACTCTAAGGAGGAGGTTTTTCCTTCACCCTCATTGATAGAGTAACGTAAGCTGACTATACGTACGTTCGTCTTTACACGTGTCTCTAAATTTGGATGCCAGTTGATGTGATTTACAAATGGGTTCAGGGCTGTGAATTTTATAGAATTTATAGAATTGTCCGTAACCTTACAGTTTTTATAAAAACTATAAACCTATGCTGATGGATATTCTAATGGCTAAAGAAAGGGGATAGGAACTCAGAAGATGTTTACTAGTTTCAGTTGGACACAAAGGGCATCTTTGATCCCTCATTAGGACATAAATGATTCGAAACATTACTATTGCTCTAGATGGAAACTGACAGAAGACTCTGGTATGTGGAAAATACCGTCCACGAAACACACTGTATAACTTTAGGTCCTCAAACCCTCATTTGTATATATTAAATTTATCTTAGCAGATGTACAGCTCTGTGATTTCTGACGCTGTGCGTTTTCGCCGCGTCTCCGGTGTCTGCACGTCCTAACGCCGTCTCCCCTCCGGTTTAGGGCAACCTCCAGCTGCTGCAGAACTGCCTGGCGGTGTTGAACGGAGACACATAAGCGGCGCTCCACCTTCCGGTCACAAAGGGCTGCCTTCCTCCAGACGTCGTTTCGTTTCCTCGATGACCTTAGGCCTTTCCCGCTCACTGGAAACCAGGCGCCAGCCGGCAGGGCGTCCCGGCTCCTTCCCTCCGAGGGACGCGGGGGGGCCGGGCGGCTGCGTGGGGGCGCTCCCCGGGCGCCGCCGCCTCGGAGCCCGCAGTTCAGCCTCTTTCGCAGTAGCCTCTCTAACTGTGTTTCTTTCCTGAGTAGTGTTCCTTTGCCGCCAGTCTGGTTTGCCTTTACGTAATTTCTGAAGTTTAACCCTTTCGAAACGCATTGTTCCAACAAGATAAAGATGGCCGTTGCCTTTCTTTGAATTTTGTGTTCAACAAGCAGTGTGTACCACCTTAGTACCACTCATGTATCCTGGAAAGCATCTTAATCAGACTTATTTTTAATTATGAACATTTCTTAGAAGTTTGGGGACAGACTTTATGTACTCTTTCTAAGTATGACTTCTGAAGAACAGCAAATGCGTTAGTATGTTTGCCTTAAACTTGTAGACTAAACCGACTCTTGTCAATAAACAGTGATGACAGCGCCGCCTCCCGCCGCTGTGCTCCTTGAACCCCGTGCGCTCGGAGGGGCCCTGGGAGATCCGCTCCTGCGCCGGGCTTCACCGCGCGGGTCCGCGTGTGTCTCCCTCCTCCTTCCTTTATAAAAATGGCCCGTGGAACCGAGTCCGCCAGTCCCTGGACGGAAGGATGAACCGCTTCCCTGCGTCCTCTGAGCTCTTCACGGAAGATGGGACTGGGCGGAGGCGGTGAGAACAGCGCTTTCTAGCACGCAGGAGCGGAGAGGCGGTCTGTGCCGGTTTGCCGGATTCCATCCCGAGCCCGGCCGATCCGCCGTGCGACAGCTGCCGCCGAGCCACTTGGTAGCTGTGTGCCAGTGTAGACGCTGGGGTGGAGAGAGAAGGAGGTCTGCTTCCGGGGACGGCGCTTATGGGGGGGCGGGGGGGGGGGGTGAGGGGTGGGGCGGAGGGCGGAATTAGAATAGTTGGAGTGAAAGCGAGGGTGCGAAAAGGACACCGATCGTCAGTAGTTGCGTTCCAAGTATTCCTGGCCTTTGTAAGGTGAGGGAACGTTATGCCGTTCCTGGTCGACAACTAAATTAGCGGTGGGATTTCACCACTGTCTTTTTCTAACTTTTCGCCCACTTGGAAACCACAGGCACTTGGGTTGGTCGGCCCTCGGCGGGTTCCGGGTGTGTGTACGTCTCCGCGGCCGTTCTGAAGGAGCCTGGTCTGGGCGTCACGGCCCCGTCACACGGCCCGGCCTTCCCCGTGGGTGCTCTCGGGCCCGCTGGGGCGCTGGTGCCCGTTTCCCTCTTGAACTGACGCTCCCGATGCTGTTGGAAGGCTGATTGTCCTTTTCGCTGGTGTGTTTTGTCCTTCGCGTGACCTTCACCGGTGAAAACACGCCCATGGGACGCCCCGAGGGGGCGGACGTGGGATGGAGAGCCCATGCTCCTGGGTTCGGGGGCAGTCCCTCCGCGCTGCCCTGGCGGCTTCAGGCAGGTGGTCTGGACCTCTCTCTGCCTCGGTTTCTCTACTAGAAAGGACATATTGCCCTACCTCACAGGGGTGTTGTGAGGATTAATAAATGTTGGTCCGGTGCTTTGGAGACGGGAAGGTGCAGTGTAAATGCTAAGAAAGAGCACGTCCCAGGCCGACAGCTACGCAGTGTTCCACAGACCCGTCAGCGATTCTGTTCCGACCATGGTGGCCTTTTTCTGGGAAGCGGGTACAGTGGAAGGTACACCCCTTGGCCCCTGCTTGTGTTTTTGGAGTGCGTGCTGGGGTAGGGTAGACCGCAAGCGGCAGTTACATATGGGGGGGGGGGGGGGGTGCTGCTTAATAAACAGATATAAATGTGTTGACTGATGCGGGTTCGGTGAGTCGAGGAGTCGAAAAAGATTTCTTGGACTCTCCAGGTCTGGTAGTAGTGCTCTCTTATTCAGAGAATGGCATGGAGTAGCATGGGGACAGGACCCACCGCAGTAAGAGCCGCAGGCACGGGGACAGGACCCATGGGCAGTAAGAGCTGCAGTGTGTTGAGGGTTAGAGCTAAATTTATGAGGCATAGGTACGTGAGTGCTTTCTTTACAAGACAAAGGAAAGATGATGAAAAAATCATTAAAATGGTATCAGTGCAAGTGGGGTCTGGTTATTGGGTGGTCCTACAACTTTAGATAGGCATCAGACCGGATTAAGTCAGGACGTCCTATGCTTCCCGGAGGATGACCTAGAACAGTATGCAGGGCAGGACACCTTGGGCTTCTCTCCCTGGGGCAGGGGCAGCCATGATCCTCATCATTAACGACCACACTCTCCAAGGGCCTTCTCACTGACAAAACGTACAAACCGAGTAAAGAGCGTATGTTACCCGCTCCAGGGCGGACTTCGGCAAGATCTGCTTTGCACCTCCGGGTCAACTGAAGCGCTGATTCCCTAGCTCGCTGCCGGTCTCTGAGAAGAGGAGGCAGCCCTGCGTTCCCTGCTGTTGAGTTGTGGCCTTCATTGCCATTGACGGACCATCTCTTGCCTGGGAGACACAAAGGCGACACAAGAAGACACCTGGTGGCAGAGAAAGTCCCCCACGGACAGTCCAGGCTCTCTCAGGTGAGCCTTTATGCGCCCAGACGGGAAGAGGAGCGGCCCAGGCGGTGGCAACGGCCTGGGGAGTCAACAGCGGGGCGGGAAGCAGCAGCGTGAGCCATTTGGCCATGAGGAGGAAGGACGGCGGAGAGGCAAGTGCAAAAGCAAGCGGGACAGGCCTGTAAGCCACTGAGGCTCAGACTGGGTGAGACGTCTACCTGGTTTGTCAGAGCTTACACGATATTCTTCGTGTTTCGCAGTAAAACTATGGAACTTGAGCCCAATCTGGTCTTTCTCAAGCGGGGCCCTATGGAGGAAAACAGTCAGTAAAACAGGAGAGGGGGGGACGAGGGTGGTTGATTTAAAAGGGAAACTGCGGTGGGGGGGATAGGAGCATTTCAAGACCTTAAAACCAGGGAGCGAAACTCTGTTGGAGTCCTCCCATCACACGCACTTTTCTGTGTCGGGGCAGAGAGAAACGGGAACGCGCCCCCCTCCTCCTCTTCTGTTAAAAGACCGTGTACACGGCGTAAGCACGAAGGACCAAGACCTCTCTGTCTGTAGCGAACAGACAGAACGTTGGCTCCAAAGAAGTAAATCAACCAGCAGTTCGTGGTTCATATTCAGGGCGCGGGCTTACCTCCCAGAAGAAAAGCCAATCCTGCCAGCAATCTCACTGATCTAGGAAGAACACGAACGACGCCGTAGAACGCTTAAAACCCTGCATCCAGTAAAGAATGCGTAAATAGCAGGCTTACCGGAAACGATCACAGTCTGTCGTTCTACTACAAAAAGCCAGGGGAGAGCGCGAACGCAGTCCCCCACTACCACAAATTATGCAGTCGAGTTTCCCACATTTGGGGAAATCGCAGGGGTCAGCACATCCGGAGTGCAATGGATAAGCCTCGCCCTGGGAAAACCACCTTCGTGATCATGGTATCTCCCCTGCCAGGTAAGTATGAGCTGCTCGGCCCGCCCCGACACGCACCCCCGCGCGCGCCCCGCTCCTTACGCACGGTCACTTCCCCCGCCCCGCCCCGCCACGCCGCCTCCCGCCCCCGCCCCCTGGAGGCCCCGCGGCCCCGCCTCGCCCACCCCCACGACCACCCCTGCAGCGTCTGGATCTCCGCACGCGAGGCGCCGGGGCCACGGCGGGGCGGGACCGGCAGCCTCAGCGCGCCCGCTCATCTGCATACGCCACGCCCTTGTCGTGACGTCCCCGGCGGCCTGTCGCCCCCTCCGGGACGCGGGATCTACGCGTCTCCACGGGAGACTCGACGAGTCTGGGGCCCGGAGGGGACGCCCGGGAAGACGGGGTCTCGCGGCGCCGGCGCCCAGCAGCTGGGGGTCCCCCGGGGGGCGGCTCCGGGCTCGGGTCCGGTCTCCCCTTCCTCTCAGCGAAAAGGAACCGCAACAGAGTGTCGCTTGAACGTTACATACGTCGGAGGTCAGAGTTTCGTCAACAGTTTAACACGAACTTGGTTTAATCCTCATTCGGGACCTTTCTTTCCGATTCCCTAGTGACCTATTCTTGCAACCGTGACAGGAGAGCGAACAGAGCCTTTCCGGGCAGGGCGTCCCTTCACCGCGAAGCTGGCGGGTTAGGGGAGGGGTGCTGAAGGGCCTCTGAAAATCGAAGGGGCACAAACGTGACGTTTCTGTCCTGGGGGCTTCGGGGACCTGTTTCAGGCCTCCCGGATTTGCCTTGTCCTCTTCTAGACAAGAAGGGTCTTTCGGGAGGTCAAGTGGAGGTTGAACGCGCGTCCTCCCCAGATGTGAGCTCGACGGTCGCGGAGTGTGTGACCGGGGGCGGTCGGGGCCGCGCAGCAGAGCGGGCCGGAGGACCGGGCGGCCGGGGAGGCCTCCTGAGGCTGAGGCTGTGGCTGCGCCCGGGTCCCCGGAAACAGACCGGGGCACCCTCCCTGATTGCCGGTTGTCTCGGGAAGAGTTTCCTTTCTTTGTGTTTCCTGAAAACAAAGGTTTCTCTTCCCTAACCTCAGTGCAGTGATCAAATTCAAGAAGTTAACAGTGGGACAATATTATCGACTCCGCAGACGTTATCCCACTTCCATCAATTGTCCCAATAATGTCCTTTATCACAAAGGAAAATTCAAAAGCACCTGTTGCGTTCAGTCGTCGGGTCTCTTTAACCGACTCGAATCTGAGGGAACGCCCAGGTCATTCTTTGTAGTCCATTACTTAGGCATTTTTGAAGACTACGGGCCAGTTATTTGTAAAACATCTTTCAGTTTGGGGGTCGTCCTGTGTTTCCTCATAATTGCACTCCCGTATGCATTCTGGACAGGAAGGCTGTGTCAGTGACGCTGTGTCTGATGTGGGTTGACTTGTGTCCCTCCAAAAATATGTGGGAGTCCTAACCCTGGGACCTATGAGTGTGACCTTATTTGGAGACAGGATCTTTGAAGACGAGGTCGCTAGAGTGGGCCCGCATCCAACAGGACTGTCCCGTATAAGAGGAAAGTGCCACGTAAAGACGCAGACACGCAGGCAGAACACCATGTGATGACAGAAGCAGAGGTTGGAGTGATGTCGCCACAAGCCAAAGATTGACTGTCACCGCTAGAAGCTAGAAAGAGCCAAGGAGAGACTCGACCCGGAGTCTCAGAGGGAGCACGGCCCTGCTGACACCTTGATGTTGGACTTCTAGCTTCCGGGCCCCTGAGAGAATACGTTTCTGTTGTTTAAGCCACCCAGTGTGTGGGACTTTATTATGACCTCCCTAGCAAGTAAATGCGGTGTCCTTCTCTGGGCCTCACATTTGGAGGCACACGAAGTCAGTTGGTCCAATTGGTGGTGTCGACGTTGATTACTCGATTAAGGTGGTGTACGGCAACCATCCGCCACTAGAGGGGTTCACCAGGGTTTCCCTTGGTGATAGTAAGTAATTTGTGTAGAGGTAGTTTGGGGATATGTCAACATCCTGTTCCTCTGCAAACTTTAACGCGGTGGTTTTTAGCATCCGGTGGTGACTCTGGCGTTATGATTGCCAGATGTTGATTCTCTAATTCCATCACTGATTCTGCATTTATTAGTTGGAGTCTATTGTCGGGAGGACAATAGAATTTCCCTCCTTCCCTAGGCACTGTCGCTTTGAACACATGGTTGTGATTTTATTCAGTTGTTCGTAATGCAGAACCGTCTTTAATAATTCCGATGTTCAAACGTTCTGCGTTTGGGCCTATGAAAGCCAGGCCATTGGGGCCGGCCCCGTGGCGCAGTGGTTAAGTGTGCATGTTCTGCTTTCAGCGGCCGGGGGCTCGCCGGTTGGGATCCCGGGTGCGGACATGGCACCGCTTGGCAAGCCATGCTGTGGTAGGCATCCCACATAGAAAGTAGAGGAAGATGGGCACGGATGTTAGCGCAGGGCCAGTCTTCCTCAGCAAAAAGAGGAGGATTGGCAGCAGATGTTAGCTCACGGCTAATCTTCCTTAAAAAAAAAAAAAAAGAAAGAAGGAAAAGAAAAAGCAAGCCAGGCCATGTAATTTTGGGAGCATTTCCTTCTTTCCTGGCACAAGGTGTTCCAGGCTCATCTTGTACCTTCCCCGACTCCTGAAGATCACCTCTGTCTCCAAAGAGCCCTGGTTCTTTTCAGTGGGGAACAGCTCCTAGGAAGCAAGGTCAGGGCACTAGGGATGCTCATGGCTACTGGATGTCTCGGCTTCCACGCCGCTTCAGGGGACAGAGCTCGGAAACACATATACTTCCTGCACATAGCTATACCGGCTAAAAATGAGGAGCCCAAGCTGATACCTGCAATTCCAGCTTTCGACTTAACACCAGGTGGTTCCTCCTTGCCCTCCCCCTTCTCGTACCTGCATCTCTTTTCTCCAACCGCGAGAACCTTGACCCCCAACATCCACTTACTCATTAGCTCAGTCCTACGATACACACATTAGTACAGAATTGCTATGTTGACGAAAATAAGCCATAGCCAATCTATAAATGAAAATTTGGGGTGAGTTTATTCTGAGCTAAAATGTGAGGACCGAAGGAAGAAAGGGCACCAAAGAAGTGGGGTGCACAGAGTGGTTATATACTCCCAAAGAGGATGTTTCACATAGGATTGAAACGTCCCTTTTACAATAGTCGCCAGACTGCTCTGTCGGCACAGCGATTGATGGACACAGCAGGGAGGTCTGCTGTCTCGGTGGACCCACCAGGGTGGCAGGTCTGTTGTCTCAAGTTGGGTGGTCACAGGTGAGCTGGGTGGTCAAAGGTGAGCGCAGCAATCAGTTCCTAGCCTAAGGAAAGATGCTTATCCTTAAGGAAATGCCAGTGTGGGGGGAAGCTGCACCTTTAAGGCCATTTGTTCTTGCCAGAGGAAATGTTTAAAGCAGCTATACAATGCGTGCTCAATGGCCATGTCACGCCCTTTTGGAAAAACAAAGTCAGGCCGAATGAATTAGGTTCACACCAAATGGCTTCTTCATATACTCCAATATATACCATTGCTTGCCATTTCTATTTGTCAGTTACGACCCCATACCGGGAAGGACAGACCTGCGATGGGACAGCTCCTTCTTTGCAGTTCTTCTCCATAGATTTGAAGATGCTTATGGTCAACGTCCCACGTTCAAAAGTCATTTCAGTTGGTTATTTTTTTTTCTATTTCGGTGTGCTTACACTATTCATGTGAGATACAGGTAGGTTCATTAGCATTTACGTCCAATTTTAGGGGGTTTCCCCCGTCTTTAAGAAATAAATGTACAACATTGACGGAGTTATAAAAATCAAAATCACCTAGAAAGGCAGGGACACTCCGAAACGCGGCGTTCTCTCCTTCCTCTCACCCCTGCGGCTAATTTCATCAGTTCTGGTTCACGGGTCTTCTGTTCCCTTTGGCAAAACTGTGTATGTTGCTCCTAGTTCACATTTTTTCCCAGACAGAGGGTAGCATGCTCCGTATATGTTTGCACTTTCTTTGTGTCACTCGACACAGTCAATGCGTCGTATCTAGAGAACCCTAAAGGCGAAGCCGACCTGCCCTGCCCGGCTCTGAGGCCACGGGGGCCGGCCGAGACAAAGGAAGCGAACCCCAAGCCGAGCCCGCGACAGCGAAATTTCCCGGCGGGAACAAAGTTCGAAGAAGACGGGGAGAAAGGCAACGCCCTCAAGCTAACTGTAAACTACAAACGGGCGTTCATGTTAACCAGAGGAGTCACAGCTGACCTCTCCTGCTTCTCCCGACTTCTGTCGCCCGGGCAAGGGAAAGACAGGCTCCCCGGGACGTCACGACAAGGGCGTGGCGTATGCAGATGAGCGGGCGCGCGGAGGCTGCCGGTCCCGCCCCGCGTGCGGAGATCCAGAAGCTGCGGGGTTGGTCGTGGGGGTGGGCGAGGCGGGGCCGCGGGGCCTCCAGGGGGCGGGGGCGGGAGGCGGCGTGGCGGGGCGGGGCGGGGGAAGTGACCGTGCGTAAGGAGCGGGGCGCGCGCGGGGGTGCGTGTCGGGGCGGGCCGAGCAGCTCATACTTACCTGGCAGGGGAGATACCATGATCACGAAGGTGGTTTTCCCAGGGCGAGGCTTATCCATTGCACTCCGGATGTGCTGACCCCTGCGATTTCCCCAAATGTGGGAAACTCGACTGCATAATTTGTGGTAGTGGGGGACTGCGTTCGCGCTCTCCCCTGACAATTTTGGTTTACGAATGTCAGATGCCGTGGTGGTTTTCGTGAGAAAGCCTGCCGTGTTTCAGTTTCCTTCGGGCTATAGTTTTTGTTTCTCTACTCGTATATTGTGTTTTCACTTCCTCTGTCTCTTCCGCAGTTGTTTTCCTGACTCCTTCAGCCCGAGCTTTCTGTCTCCGTTAGTTCCGCTGTCTTTTTCTCCTAGCGGTTGCGGAACTTTCAAAAGGCTGGTTTTTTTTTTTTTTTTTCTTTGTGGGGCGAGACAAGTCTGCCTAAGTACCTTGGTCTGTGTTTCGGGCACCATCCCGACGCGCCCTTCTCAGCACCAGTTCTGTCCTTGTCTTCTTCCTGCTGAGTTCTCTCCAGCGCTTTCATCATCTCGCTGCCTAAGTGTGCTTCTTAAGAATAACGGCAACTTCAGCAGCAGCTACCACGTGCCACCTTGTTCGGACTGCCGGATCTTAGACCTCCCCTTTACAGGATCCACTGGATCTGAAGCAACATTTTAACAAGATTCCTCGTTGATTCTATATACGTTCAAGTTTCACAAGCACTGACCTAACACACTATATATTTTAGTAACCTTACCCACTGGAATGTAAGTTCCATGAGGTCAGGGATTCTTGGCTATTTTGGTGACGGCTCCATGCATACTTCACTAGAATAGTGCGTCGCTGTAATATGTTTCTAATATACTAGTTTGATCTCAGCCTTCAGAAACAAACAAACAAAAAAACTGTTTCCCAGCAGCTTCCCAGGTTCTAGCCCTGAGTCCAGGTAAGATGAATAATACTGTGTCCTTCCTACAGGGAAATCACAGGGTTGGGAACACTGCCTGTTCATCTTCATCAGCAATGTCTAGGAAGACCGTCTGCTTGAGCCCCGGGATGAAAGCTATAAAAAAAAAAAAAAAAAAAAAAAAAAAAAAAAAACCCAGGCCCTGAGCCCAGGGAGACAGGATCTCCTAGTCCACGCCGTCAGCCTCCAACCCAGCCTCCTTCCGCCCCTTTGCGCTTTAGGAGAATGTGATCACTTCACAGACATCGGAAAAAGGCCAGTCAAGGGGAAGCACCTTCTGTTTCTCCCACGCCTGCCCCTCTCTTCATCCAGTGCTTCACCCTGGTTCAAGCTGCGGGAGGCAAAACTTTACTTTGACCCTCTTAGGGTCTCCGGCAGGACCTGAGAATCAAATGGACATAAAACAGAATAATAGGAGAAAAGCGTAGATTTTCACATGTCCATGGGAGCCCCTTGGCAAAATGAAGACCCAAAGAAGCGGCTCGACCCAAAAGGAGCCCGGGTTCCTTTCATTGGAGAACGGTATTTAGAGACCAAGAGCCGGTGCTTGGCGCTTGGTGTTTGTTGATACCGGTGTGTCATTGCTTTCAGGCCCTGGTGTGTCATTTGCTTCGGTGGATTATAATCCATTGTTATCATTATCTCGATTTGGCCAGTCGGAACCCTTTCAAACTGACTCTAGTGCGCTTGACATGTCCGCCTCGGTCCCCGCGCATTTCTTTTACTTTCTGCCCCAGCTCCCACGTTCCAGGCTCAGCTTGTCTCTTCCCCGCCTCGCTGGGCCCCTCCCCCCTCCTGCGCAGTGACCTAGGCTCACTTTCCGGTGCCGTGAGGCTCACTGACAGGGCACGGAGAAGGGATGCCCGGCTAGGCGGGGAGACCACGTCCAGGGGGTGACAAGGCCGAGAGGTCCCCAGCCTTTGAGGCCTTGGCTCCCGTCCTCTGCCCAGCGACCTGGATTCCTTGGGCAGAGGCGGCTGCTTCCGGAAACAGGGCCCGGTTCTGTGGACCTCCTGGAGAGGCGCTGGAGCCAAGGGGGAGGGAGGGGCAGAGAACGCTGATGTCCGCGTTGGCCTCCTCGCCTTGGCTCCGTGCATTTTACAAACGTTTCAGATGCCAGCTGGTGTGTGCCCACCACTCAAGACCGCTCAGCCACCCAGCGAAAGTCCCACCGAGGCCCGGCAAGCCACAGTGAGGTGGCCTCCCCTCGACTGAGAGTGTCCCCACTCCCTGACTGGGCGGCAGGCACCTCTGCACCTTCTAGGATGAGGGGCAGTGCCTCGGAAGGCACCCCCGCCCCCCCCCCACTACTTTCTGTGACACCCCAGACGGAAAGAGTCGGGTGTGGGGCTCACGCTCACGTGTGCTGGTCACCAAAATCCACTCTCCTTCCCCCTTCAGCTGTTTCCCCAAAGCACCAAAGCTAGGGGGTCCCAAGGATGCCACACCTCCACATCCAGTCAGGGGCCGTGTCCAGTGAAGGCCTAAGGTTCTGTCCGTCGTCTCTGTCCTCTGGTCTCCGCAGATGGTGACATTCGAGGCTCAGGGCTCTCTGTAGCGGCAGGGCCATAGGATCTTCCTGAAGGTCCCCTGTCAGACTGCCATGGCACGACTCCCCGGACCCGAGGAGACTCCACAGACTCCGGCTCAGCCCATCTTAGTTAGCCGTGGGACAGGACGGAAGGCTGAGGCTGCAGGGGGGAGACCGGGGGCGGCGGGCCAGGAGAGGGGGACTGTGTGGAAATGCAGTCTCCAGCCTCAGAGGCAGAAGCAGGACCGAAAAAGAGCTCGTGGGCTCAGGGGTGAGGGAAGGGCGGCGGCTGGGCCCCTGAGGCTTCAGGGAGCCACGTACCACTGCGCTTCTGTTGCGGGTCCTCTCTGTGATGCGCTCCAGCTGGACAGCGGGTCTCTGGACTTTCCTTCCCACAGGAGGGAAGAGAGCAAGGGCCGCTCCCCGGCCTTCGGCCTTCTTCTCTGCACGCACCCCCTCCCCAAGCCGGCTCTATCCCCAGGTGAAGCCAGGCCCATCTCCTGCTGGGTGCTCACTGGTTGGGCCTCGGCATCTTCCTCTCCAGGCCCTGCCAGGTTAGCCTCAAGGGCCCAGCACTCCAGTTAGCCAGCTGGTCAGAACCCACAGGTTCTTGCAGGCCCGTGCAAGGAAGTGAATTGGTGTGCCCCTCTATGATGGCAGCCGCCCGCCGCCCACCTCCCACCCCCATCCCCCTTCTGCTCCCTGCCTTCAGCCCCCATAGCCCCCGACTCTCAGGGCTCTCTCCCAGCTCTGTTGCTGCGCTGTTGCCGTCATATACGCGTGTATGTAGATACAGACAGAGACATCTCCGTCAGATCTAGCAGGAGAATCGGTGCGGGGCGTTGGCCAGCACTGTACAGTGGGAGCGATCGTTGCTCCTTCCGCAGGAATTCCAACCCTCCCTCAGCTCCAAGAACCGCTGCAAAGGTACGGGAAAGTTGCAGTTTCCCCGGGCCACACCCCTGTCCTCAGCCTGGCAGGAAACCAGAACGGGCCTCCGGGCCTCCGAGGCTCCCCTCGTGACTGTCAAAGCCCACCAGGAGCCCTGCTGCACTTTGCTCCTGCCGGCGTCAGCCCCGGTGCCGCGCGCAATTGGCAATGGCTTGGAAACCTCGGGGCGCCCTTTCTGTCCCACGAGTAGATCAAGCCGGTCAGGGAAGAGGGTTGCCTGTCTCGCTAGGTCCACATATGTATAGACCATACGAGAGAGGGAGAGAGAGAGAGAGACAGAGACAGAGACAGAGAGACAAAGAGAGACAGAGAGAGACAGAGACAGGGACAGAGACATTGAGAGACAGATAGACACAGAGAGAAACAGACACAGAGAGACAGAGACAGAGAGAGATGCAGAGAGACAGAGACAGAGAGAGACAGACAGAGAGACAGAGACAGAAAGAGAGATGCAGAGACAGAGACAGACAGACACAGACAGAGACACAGAGAGTCAGAGAGAGAGATGCAGAGAGACAGAGACGGAGACAGAGAGGGAGAGACAAAGAGAGGCTGCAACTGGGGGAGACAGGGACCGTGAGCATCGTTTGCGAGGAGGGAGAGCAGGCGACGGAGAGTCTTCACGGCGGCTGCCGTGCTGGTCCCCGGCCCCTGTGAGGGCCTGTGTGCCTGTCAGCCTCCAGGGCTGGTCGTGGGCACAGCCGCTTTGCCCACGGGTGTGGCAGGGCTCTGTGAATGGGGAGCAAAGCGGCCGCGGCAGAGCCGGCGCTCCGGATGGCGGGCGGTGGGTGAATCGATGTGGAAAGGGCGCGGGACGTCGCGGGCCGGCTGGGGCTGCGCGACACGGCAGGAGCAACGGGGGCTGTTTGGCGCCGAGGGGACTGCGTCCGCGGACCGTGCGGAGACGGCGCGGGTGCGCTCCCCGGCGACAGCACACGCGAAGCTACGGCGGCGTTCCGAAAAGGCTTCGCGGGCTCTGGCCAGCGCGCGAGAGGACGCTGCGATCCTCCGGCGGCAGGAGCGGGCGCTGGGCGCCGGGGAGGCCCTTCAGGAGGGCGCAAGAGCTCGGGCAGCTCCTTCGCGCCGGAATCGAACCAGCGACCTAAGGATGTCCACGCCCGCCCAGCCTACAGTCCTCCTCTCTCCCAGCTGAGCTGTCGAAGGGTGCGCGCTGCCACGGCGGGGTCGTTCCTTTTTCTTGGAACCACGGAGGCCACGTCCCTGGACCGCCCGAAGCCCGGCCGCCTCGGCTTGGCGGGAAGCCCCCGGGAGGAGAGCCGCGCGCTCGGCGCCAGGCGCCCCCCTCCGGGCTGGGCACATCCTCCGCGCGGGGCTGCGGGGTCGGCGTGAGGGGGCGTGTGTGGGCTGCGGCCGGCCTCCCGGGACGGCGATTTTCAAGGTGCCTGGGCCCGGGCTCTCACCTGCTGCCTCCCGTCCCCTCCCCGCGCCCCGACCCGCAGGCGGCGACGCCAGCGGTCCGCGGCCGGAAAGCCGGTAAGAGGGGGAGCGGAAGCGGGGCGTCGGCGGAGGGACGCGGGGGTCGGGCGGGGGAGGCCTGGCGGGGGGGAGCAGCAGAACCCACCGGCATGGGCACCGGTGGGCGGCTGCGAACCGCCCAGCCACCACCTGCTTTTCAAGCGCCTTTAGTTCAAAGTAGTCCTTATGCCAAAATGGCATTTTCGGGGGGTGCATATTCGGCCCCCATTCCAGGCCAACAGCGTCGTGCCTGGCTAGTGCAGATGCCCTCGCTGGTCTCTCTGCTCGGGCCCTCGCCACCCTGGCAGCCAGAGGGATGGGGGCCGGGGAGGGGGGTGGGGGTCGTGGCGGGGCCGGCGAGGGTCAGACCAAGCCGCTCCTCGGCTCAGAGCTTCTGGTTCGCTGGACTCCAGGCCTTCGGTGGTCTACAGACCCTCGGCGTCCGAGGCCCCAGTCACCTCCCGGACTCCACGGTGCGCGACTCTCTGACGGCGCCCCGGACACCCGGACACGGGCCTCCCTGCCGCTCTGCAGGCGCCGTCCTCCCGGGCCTGGGCGGCCGACTTCGTGCCGGGAGGCCCCGCCCCGAGCCCGCCGGCCCCCTCGCCCCCTCACCTCCCCTCCCCGGGCCTCCGCTCCCACGGCCCGTCCCCGGCGCGGCCCCGCCTCACTCAGCAACCCGCCCCTTCCCGCAGCTCCCCAGCCCCCGTCCCTCCTCCGTTTTGTCTCTTTTCATGGTTCTTAACACCAAAGGTACGAATTCAGTTACCTGTCGCGTCCGTCGTCGACTCTCTCCCGCTCTCCTCCCTCTTCTCTAACGAAAACGTGAGCACCGAGAGGGCTTCCCGTTCCCAGGTGTCCGGACGCTGTCCGGCACCGGGTACGCGCTCGGCAAACAGGCGTCGAGTGGCCCAAATCTTGCGCGTCCTCCGGGAGGAGACCCGAGTGTGACAGGAGGGGCCGGCGCCAGGGGCGGGCTGGAGCGCGGCTTCCGGCCCCGTCGGACGCCCGCCCGAGACAGCGGCGGCCCCGAGCCGGCCCGGCCCTCCCTGCTCGCAGCGTCCATCCGTCCAGGAGGGCTCACGACCGAGACCGCGGACCCCCCGCGGCTCCACACCGCCCCTCTCAAGGACCGAGAGCCGCTCCTCGGGAAGGTCCTCAGGAAGGAGGGCGACAGTCGCCCTCGCACCGACCACCCTTTCGTGGTCCTCCCTGCTCTGACCCGACCGAGCCGCCGCCCTTCGTTCTGCCTTTGAAACGCCCAAGGCGCCTCCGCGCGAATCGCGGCGCGGCCCCGCTCTCTCCGCCGCGGGCCGCAGCGAGGGCGCGAAAGCCGCGGTCTCCGCCTCACCGTCCGCCGCGGTCACTCCGCCCCGAGCTCGGCGCTCCCGCCGGGCTGCGGCCGGAGGGGCCCGCGGGACGCTGGCGGCCGGCTCTCTTTCTTCCCAGCTTGGAGCCCCGGCTCTCGCTCCGGCCCGACTAGCCCAGGCCGCTACACGTGCGGAAGCCCGAGAAAGAGCCCGCGAAGCAGCGGGAGCGCGACTGCTGATCGAGGCGGCGGGGCGCTCGACGGCAACCGGCCGAAACGCCTCGCCCGAGCGTCGGGAGATTTGAGGGCGAGTGGGAGCCAGCGAGGGCGACCAGCGGCTGGAACCGCCTCCTCGCTAAGAGGAAGGGGAGACCGGACCCGAGCCAGGAGCCGCCCCCTCGGGGGACCCCGAGCTGCTGGGCGCCGGCGCCGCGAGACCCCGTCTTCCCGGGCGTCCCCTCCGAGCCCCGGACTCGTCGGGTGTCCCGTGGGGACGCGTCGGTCCCGTGTCCCCGAGCGGGAGACAGGCCGCCGGCGACGTCACGAGAAGGGCGTGGCGTATGCAGATGAGCGGGCGCGCAGAGGCTGCCGGTCCCGCCCCGCGTGCGGAGATCCAGAAGCTGCGGGGTTGGTCGTGGGGGTGGGCGAGGCGGGGCCGCGGGGCCTCCAGGGGGCGGGGGCGGGGGCGGGAGGCGGCGTGGCGGGGCGGGGCGGGGGAAGTGACCGTGCGTAAGGAGCGGGGCGCCCGCGGGGGTGCGTGTCGGGGCGGGCCGAGCAGCTCATACTTACCTGGCAGGGGAGATACCATGATCACGAAGGTGGTTTTCCCAGGGCGAGGCTTATCCATTGCACTCCGGATGTGCTGACCCCTGCGATTTCCCCAAATGTGGGAAACTCGACTGCATAATTTGTGGTAGTGGGGGACTGCGTTCGCGCTCTCCCCTGGCTTTTTGCGTTATCTAAAAGCAGCCTTGGTTCGCGAGCGACGTCTTTGGGGGTTTTTCCTTGTTGCTTGCAGACGTCTGTTTTTCAAGCGCTTCATGAAGGGTTTTCCCAGCACCATGCTCACGATTTCGGGTGGCTCGGTATTCACTTACGTTCTTAGCATCGTGAAGGCCACACACAGGAGGAGGAGAGTCCCGTAGCGGGGTTACTCCCGTCTAGTTTTCTTGTAGTGTAGTTAACGCAGTCTTTTCTTCTAGACACGTCCTTCCCATCAAGCCCCTTAACAAAACTTTTCTTTTGGTCAAATTTAGGGCTTGGGTATTTGGATACCTACTACTGACTTGACTTTGGTATCATAAAAGATTAGTAAGGAACGGGGCCTCGCTTTTACAACAAAAAGACAGACAAACTCGATCAATAAATCGGCAGAGGATACGAACAGACATTTTTCCAAAGAAGATATACAGATGGCCAACAGGCACATGAAGAGATGTCCAATGTCACTAATTATTAGGGAAACGCAAATTAAACCTGCAATGAGATATCACCTCACACCCGTCAGAATGGCTACAATTAACAAGCTGTGAAATAGTGTTGGAGAGCGTGTGGAGAAAAGGGAATGCTCCTACACAGCTGGTGGGAATGCAAACTGGTGCAGCTACTATGGAAAACAGTATGGAGATTTCCTCAAAAAATCAAAAATAGAAATGCCGTATGATCCCGCTATCCCACTCCTGGGTGTTTAGCCAAAGAACTTGAAATCAACCGTTCAAAGAGACTCCTGCGCCCTATGTTCACTGCAGCGTTATTCACAATAGCCCAGACGTGGAAGCAACGCCAGTGCCCATCCACTGATGACTGGATAAAGATGTGGTGTATATATATACAATGGAACGCTACTCAGCCATACAAAAGACAAAATCGTCCCCTTTGCAACAACATGGATGGACCTTGAGGGTACTATGTTAGGCAAAATAAGCCAGACAGAGAAAGACAAACCCCACGCGATTTCATTCATGGTGTGGAAGATAAACAAACACATGGACAAAGACAACAGATTCCTGGTTACCAGAGGGGAAGGAGGTGGGGGGAGTGGGCAAAAGGGGTAAAGGGACACATGCGTATGGTGAGAGACAAAAACTAGGAGCCAGCCCCGTGGCCCGAGTGCTTACGTTCACGCGCTCTGCTTCGGCGGCCCAGGGGTTCGCCGGTTCGGATCCTGGCCGTGGACATGGCACCGCTCATCAGGCCCTGCTGAGGTGGCGTCCCACGTAGCACAAACAGAAGGACCTACAACTAGAATATGCAACTATGTACTGGGGGGGGGGGGGGGCGGGGGGGCTCTGGGGAGAAGAAGAAATTTAAAAAAACAAGAAGAAGATTGGCAACACATGTTAGCTCAGGTGCCAATCTTTAAAGCAAACAAAAACAACTAGACTGTTGGTGGTGAGCACGATTCTGTCTATACGGAAACTCAGATATAATAACATACGCCTGAAATTACACAATGTTATTAACCAATGTGGTCTCAATAAAATTAAAAAAAAATGTCTGTGCCCTCAAACAGAGTAGGTAATTTATTACCCGCTAAAGAAGTTATTCCTCCTCTCCTTTCCTTCTTCCCAGGACTTGATTTGAGATTGAGTTGGCTAGCGGGACCCTGGATGACCAGGGGGAGCAGCAGAGAAAAGAGGAAGAGGGTTCTGTGAAAAACAAATCGCCATTCTCACATTTCCTCTCCTGTTAGTCTCAATCTTTCCTTCTGTCTATCTAAATAATTTTTAACTTTCCTCTTAGAATGGTATGAATCCTATAAATACCACATTTCATTTACTTGGGATGCAGCCCTGCTAAGAACCTCCAAAAATACATTAATTTATCTAAATCAAAGGAACCACCCTCAGGCCATTAGACTGGATTGTCATAGGCAGACCCCTTCCACAAGTGGGAGAGAGAGATTAACCATTTAAGAGAAAGACCTGCATGCAGCGTTTCTGGCTTCTTATATTCTTCTACCCTACCCTCAAAGCTAATAGTGATCCTGACAGGATTTTAGAGCCTATATTAACCATACTCACTCAGTATCTTGATACTGGAGAGGCTGAGTCCTCCAGGTAGTATTCCAGAAGAGCTGAGAGCTTCAAGGGAGACTTTTTTAAAACCAACTCAGGGTCTCTTACCTGACTGTTGTGTGGCCGTAAGACTTTTTAGCTGGTCCACTCACATCGAGAGCTGCTGGACCAATCCTGTCCTTGTTGCTGGGTTTTTGGGGAAAATAAAATCTGCTAACTCGGTGAATCCTCTCCACAAAGGTAGAAAGAAAAGAAGTAAATAGTTTTACTTAAAAAGCATTAAACCAGACTGTAATGTGCATCACAGGCAATCCATTAAAGAGATTGCAGAGACAGTGTGTTAATCCGCTTGGGCGGCCATCATAAAACCCACAGACTGGGGCGCTTAAACAACAGGAATTTCTCTCAGTTCAGGAGGCTGGAAGTCCGTGACCAAGGTGTTCACAGGTTTGATTTCTCCTGAGGCCTCTTCTTGGCTGGCAGCCATCCCTGATGTCTCTCTTCTTATAAGGAGCCCAGGCCTATTGGATTACAGCCCAGCCTCTATGACCTCACTTAACCTTAATTACCTCCTTGAAGACCCTATCTCCAAATACAGTCACATCAGGGGTTAGGGCTTGAACAACTCTGGGAGCATATCTCAAAGGGATAGAACAAGAATTTACAAATTTTCTAAGAAAAAGAGGGAAGAAATCTCTATCCCTTTTGGCACTCAGGGGTGGGGAGGTTTCAGTTTCATATTTACTCTTAGATTACATGTGTCCCAGTGGCTGTGAGCTCAGGGGCGACCTGGACATATGGGACTTGGGATGGTGAAATGGCAATATTATCGCTGGAGGAAAAGTCCATGTCAGGATGGAGGCCCTGAATCTGAAAATACAATCATGGAGAGTCTCTTGCCTGGGGACATTGCCTTAGGCAGTCAGGAGATTCTCTCCAGGCAGCATCAATGCAAGGTCTTTCTAGATGGCCAGTCTTGCCTGCTCTCCCAAGTTCATTAGAGGAGAGCACAAGTTTTGGAAAGGGCCTCATAAACGGGCCTTCTCTGTCACCACACATGTATGTCTACTTGGGAGTGAGATGACTCAGTTCCAGTCCTTCTCAAAGAGCCAGCACTTTGCCCACTGCTGGGTGTATGAGTTCTTTATATATTTTGGAAATTAAACCCTTGTCAGATCTATGACTTGCGTATATTTTCACCCAGTTGGTGGGTTGTCTTTTCGTTTTGTTCCTGGTTTCCTATGTCTTGCAGAAGCTCTTTAGTCTGATATAGTCCCATTTTTTTATTTTTTCTTTTGTTTCCCTTGCCTGAGTAGACACGGTATTCGAACAGATGCTGCTAAGACTGACGTCAAAGAGCATACTGCCTATATTTTCTTCTAGTGTTTTATGGTTTCAGGTCTGTCTTACATTCAAGTCTGTAATCCATTTTTAGTTGATTTTTGCGCATAGTGTACGATAATGGTCTGCTTTCATTCTTTTGCATTTGGCTGTCCAGTTTTCCCAACACCATTTATTGAAGAGACTTTCCTTTCTCCGTTGTACATTCTTGGCTCCTTTGTCAAAGATCAGCTGGCCATAGATGTGTGGGTTTATTTCTGGGCTTTCAGTTCTGTTCCATTGATCTGTGTGCCTGTTTTTGTTTTCACTACTATAGCTTTGTAGTATATTTCAAAGTCAGAGATTGTGATGCCTCCAGCTTTGTTCTTTTTTTATTTTAAGATTTTATTTTTCCTTTTTCTCCCCAAAGCCCCTGTTACATAGTTGTATATTTTTAGTTGTGGGTCCTTCTAGTTGTGGCATGTGGGGTGCCACCTCAGCATGGCTTGATGAGCAGTGCCATGTCTGCGCCCAGGATCTGAACCAGCAAAACCCTGGGCCACCAAAGCAGAGCATGCACCTAACCTCTCTGCCATGGGGCCGGCCCCTCCAGCTTTGTTCTTTTTCCTCAGGATTGCTTTGGCCATTCGGGGTCTTTTGTTGTCCCATTTAAATTTTAGGGTTCTTTGTTCTATTTCTGTAAAGAACGTCATTGTGGTTCTGATTGGGATTGCATTGGATCTGTAGATTGCTTTAGGTAATATAGACATTTTAACTATGTTTATTCTTCCAATCTATGAGTATGGAATATCTTTCCATTTCTTTATATCTTGTTCGATTTCTTTCAATACTGTCTTATAGTTTTCATTGTATAGGTCTTTCACCTCCTCGGTTAAATTTCTCCTAGATATTTTATTCTTTTTGTTGTGATTGTAAATGGGATTGTATTCTTGACTTCTCTTTCTGCTAGTTATTAGTGCATAGAAATGCAACTGATTTTTGTAAGTTGATTTTGTACCCTGCAACTTTGCTGTGGTTATTGATTATTTCTGATAGCTTTCTAGTGGGTTCTTTAGGGTTTTCTATATATAGAATCATGTCCACAAACAGCGAGAGTTTTATCTCCTCTGTTCTAATTTGGATTCCTTTTATTTCTTTTTCTTACCTAACTGCTCTGGGCAACCCCTCCAGTACTAAGTTGAATAAGAGTGGTGACAGTGGGCACCCTTGTCTTGTTCCTGTTCTCAGAGGGATGGCTTTCAGTTTTTCACAGTTAAGTATGATGTAGGCTGTGGGTTTGTCATATATGGCTTTTGTTGTGTTGAGGTACTTTCCTTCTATCCCCATTTTGTTGAGAGTTTTTATCACAAATGGATGTTGGATCTTGTCAAATGCTTTCTCTGCATCTATTGAGATGAACACGTGATTTTTATTCCTTATTTTGTTAATATGGTGCATCACATTGATTGATTTGCGGATGTTGAACCATCCCTGCATTGAGGGAAGAAATTTGTGTGCCTCCAGTCTTAGCCCAGAGTCCACTTCATGTCAGTCCAGATTTCACCTCCAAGAGTCCCTCCCCACATACACACCATGTTGTTAGGAGAGCAGACATGACGGAGAGACATGATCAGGGAGTAATTGGGAATTTGGGTAAAAGATTGTATCCCCTATGAAGGTGGCCAGACAGAGAGCTGTTGCACCAGTCACTCAGAAAAATGCAAACAAAAAAGATTGGCTGATGCATTCAATATGGGAAAAGAAGCCAACGTGCCATATAATTCTGTATTTTTCTTTTCTTGATGTGAGGTAAACCAGCCCTTCCTATGCAGATTGCCAGCAAAACTAAGGCTATCGAGAAGTGACCCAGCCTCCAGTTCCCCACCCGCACTCCCACATGAAACAATAAGAGTATACTTGCCTTTCTCACCAGCTGATAGTCATCATTTAAAGGCTTCTTTTTCTGTGCTCCAGGAATACCCAGAGAAATTTGCAGAAGTATTCTGCAGTGTTTTCAGTTAATAGCCCCACTCGTGGGGGATGCGCATAGGCTGCTGAGTGGAATTCTGCAACCAGACTTGGCTCCTGGGATGGAGCTAGCACATCAGGGACCAGATGACTCACCATGTCAAGGGGTATTCATGACCAATGGAAGCTGACTATCTGCACTGGCCCCCTACACCCCCTCCCTACCCTGCTACTGGGAAAGAACTAAGACCTTTAGAGAACCATCCAGAGGAGTTGATGGTGGGCATATTGAAGCCCTCTTGCTAAAGGTAAGCTGGGAGAAATTACATTGGTGTACCCTGAAGACCTGAGTCCTGCACTGGTTTCCATCATTGTTTTGTTGATTGAAATTTCTCAGAATGTACTGGCATGGATCCAAGTGCAGATCAAACTTGCTCTTAGTCTAACCACTTTTGTCTCAGCCCTCTTACTGTCTCTCCAAACTCAAGTTAGGGAATCATGGTGGCATGGAAAGTACAAATGATTGCCCAAATCTCATCCGCAGCTACTTAGTGTTTGGGACAATCTAGAGAAGGATAAGGAAGTTAAGGAATTTGAAACTGCTGTGTAGCTGCTTTGAACAATTCACTAGAGGGAATAATCCCTACTCTGGACCAGCTGTGAAGGGAGCAGGGGAAGAAGGGAAAGCTTACGTCATTAGTGCCAGAAGCCAGGACATCGGAAGAGGGATTGTAGAAAGATCCCAGGGAATGCAGAAATTTCAGGAACATAGGAATCAGGACAAAACCCTCTGCTAAGAAATAATAGGTAAATGGCTCAAAGTTGGCAGATTGAGGGAATCTCAGAGGTGAGAAATGGTGAACCTACCATACACGTCAAAACCTTTTCCTGGGCCCAATATAGCCTAACTTTTTCTGACAGAGCCTGGTGCTACTGATGTCTGCAGTTTCCTGGAAATGTCCGACTTCCCATCTGGTGACTGATCAATACAGGCTGTTGGTTGTTTGGGTCACCTTTCTACTTGTCCTTTTTCCTTCAGGGTTCCTATAAGTACAGGGCGCTGACTGAGGCATGTGTGCTCTTACCATCCTCTGATTCTCCTGTTAACCTTCTGGGGAGAGACTTCCTGTGCAAATTAAAGGCTGCCATATTCTGTACCAAGGATGGAGTGTTTGTGGAGCTCCCTGGAGAAAAACGTCCCCAACTCGGTAACTGTGTGTCTTTTTCAAGAAAAGTGAGATAGCAGAGAGCGACAGTCCCACAGTGCACTGGAAAAGCACTCTGAGCTGAAACAATCGATGTATGGAGTTGGGCCTTAGGGAATAATGATGCTGATTTAATTGGAGATCTAGAACCAATAAAAATAACCTACGAAATGGATAAGCCACAATCAGGTATAAAACAATATACTTTGTCAAGAACCCAATTAGAAGAAATAAAACCAGTTATAAAAGAATTAGAAAAACAAGATAATTTTAAAAGATCACGCATCCTATAAAAAAGTAATCTAAATTTGATAAAATAGTCTACCAATATATAGATTTGTACAAAATGTTAGAACAATAAATTTATTATTCCATTAACGTTAGACCCTGTAGTTCCTAACTCAGCAATGTCCTGACTTTAGTACTGTCATATGCAAGCTTCATCTCTGTGGTTGATCTATGTTCTGTTGCTTTTCTGTCCATCCAAGGGATGAGTCTAAATTCTTGTTTGCTTTAACTTATGGAGTTGCATATTTATGCCAAAGATTCCTCAAGGGTTTGCTGACTCTCCTATTTTCTCTAGTCATTTACAGGAGAGCTTAGAGAAATATGTCCCACTAGAGAGGTCTATTATTATTCAATATGTAGACAAGTTGCTGGTAGCCTCTGAAACTAAAGAGCAGTGTAAAACCAGCAGTTTGGCATGTTACAATTCCTTGCTTCACAGGGATGTGAGGCCTCACTAGACATATTGCAATATTGTGAAGCTGAAGTAAAATTTATTGAGACCACATTGGTTAATAACATTGTGTAATTTCAGGCGTATGTTATTATATCTGAGTTTCCGTATAGACAGAATCGTGCTCACCACCAACAGTCTAGTTGTTTTTGTTTGCTTTAAAGATTGGCACCTGAGCTAACATGTGTTGCCAATCTTCTTCTTGTTTTTTTAAATTTCTTCTTCTCCCCAGAGCCCCCCCCCCCCCCCCCCCCCCCCAGTACATAGTTGCATATTCTAGTTGTAGGTCCTTCTGTTTGTGCTACGTGGGACGCCACCTCAGCAGGGCCTGATGAGCGGTGCCATGTCCACGGCCAGGATCCGAACCGGCGAACCCCTGGGCCGCCGAAGCAGAGCGCGTGAACGTAAGCACTCGGGCCACGGGGCTGGCTCCTAGTTTTTGTCTCTCACCATACGCATGTGTCCCTTTACCCCTTTTGCCCACTCCCCCCACCTCCTTCCCCTCTGGTAACCAGGAATCTGTTGTCTTTGTCCATGTGTTTGTTTATCTTCCACACCATGAATGAAATCGCGTGGGGTTTGTCTTTCTCTGTCTGGCTTATTTTGCCTAACATAGTACCCTCAAGGTCCATCCATGTTGTTGCAAAGGGGACGATTTTGTCTTTTGTATGGCTGAGTAGCGTTCCATTGTATATATATACACCACATCTTTATCCAGTCATCAGTGGATGGGCACTGGCGTTGCTTCCACGTCTGGGCTATTGTGAATAACGCTGCAGTGAACATAGGGCGCAGGAGTCTCTTTGAACGGTTGATTTCAAGTTCTTTGGCTAAACACCCAGGAGTGGGATAGCGGGATCATACGGCATTTCTATTTTTGATTTTTTGAGGAAATCTCCATACTGTTTTCCATAGTAGCTGCACCAGTTTGCATTCCCACCAGCTGTGTAGGAGCATTCCCTTTTCTCCACACGCTCTCCAACACTATTTCACAGCTTGTTAATTGTAGCCATTCTGACGGGTGTGAGGTGATATCTCATTGCAGGTTTAATTTGCGTTTCCCTAATAATTAGTGACATTGGACATCTCTTCATGTGCCTGTTGGCCATCTGTATATCTTCTTTGGAAAAATGTCTGTTCGTATCCTCTGCCGATTTATTGATCGAGTTTGTCTGTCTTTTTGTTGTAAAAGCGAGGCCCCGTTCCTTACTAATCTTTTATGATACCAAAGTCAAGTCAGTAGTAGGTATCCAAATACCCAAGCCCTAAATTTGACCAAAAGAAAAGTTTTGTTAAGGGGCTTGATGGGAAGGACGTGTCTAGAAGAAAAGACTGCGTTAACTACACTACAAGAAAACTAGACGGGAGTAACCCCGCTACGGGACTCTCCTCCTCCTGTGTGTGGCCTTCACGATGCTAAGAACGTAAGTGAATACCGAGCCACCCGAAATCGTGAGCATGGTGCTGGGAAAACCCTTCATGAAGCGCTTGAAAAACAGACGTCTGCAAGCAACAAGGAAAAACCCCCAAAGACGTCGCTCGCGAACCAAGGCTGCTTTTAGATAACGCAAAAAGCCAGGGGAGAGCGCGAACGCAGTCCCCCACTACCACAAATTATGCAGTCGAGTTTCCCACATTTGGGGAAATCGCAGGGGTCAGCACATCCGGAGTGCAATGGATAAGCCTCGCCCTGGGAAAACCACCTTCGTGATCATGGTATCTCCCCTGCCAGGTAAGTATGAGCTGCTCGGCCCGCCCCGACACGCACCCCCGCGGGCGCCCCGCTCCTTACGCACGGTCACTTCCCCCGCCCCGCCCCGCCACGCCGCCTCCCGCCCCCGCCCCCGCCCCCTGGAGGCCCCGCGGCCCCGCCTCGCCCACCCCCACGACCAACCCCGCAGCTTCTGGATCTCCGCACGCGGGGCGGGACCGGCAGCCTCTGCGCGCCCGCTCATCTGCATACGCCACGCCCTTCTCGTGACGTCGCCGGCGGCCTGTCTCCCGCTCGGGGACACGGGACCGACGCGTCCCCACGGGACACCCGACGAGTCCGGGGCTCGGAGGGGACGCCCGGGAAGACGGGGTCTCGCGGCGCCGGCGCCCAGCAGCTCGGGGTCCCCCGAGGGGGCGGCTCCTGGCTCGGGTCCGGTCTCCCCTTCCTCTTAGCGAGGAGGCGGTTCCAGCCGCTGGTCGCCCTCGCTGGCTCCCACTCGCCCTCAAATCTCCCGACGCTCGGGCGAGGCGTTTCGGCCGGTTGCCGTCGAGCGCCCCGCCGCCTCGATCAGCAGTCGCGCTCCCGCTGCTTCGCGGGCTCTTTCTCGGGCTTCCGCACGTGTAGCGGCCTGGGCTAGTCGGGCCGGAGCGAGAGCCGGGGCTCCAAGCTGGGAAGAAAGAGAGCCGGCCGCCAGCGTCCCGCGGGCCCCTCCGGCCGCAGCCCGGCGGGAGCGCCGAGCTCGGGGCGGAGTGACCGCGGCGGACGGTGAGGCGGAGACCGCGGCTTTCGCGCCCTCGCTGCGGCCCGCGGCGGAGAGAGCGGGGCCGCGCCGCGATTCGCGCGGAGGCGCCTTGGGCGTTTCAAAGGCAGAACGAAGGGCGGCGGCTCGGTCGGGTCAGAGCAGGGAGGACCACGAAAGGGTGGTCGGTGCGAGGGCGACTGTCGCCCTCCTTCCTGAGGACCTTCCCGAGGAGCGGCTCTCGGTCCTTGAGAGGGGCGGTGTGGAGCCGCGGGGGGTCCGCGGTCTCGGTCGTGAGCCCTCCTGGACGGATGGACGCTGCGAGCAGGGAGGGCCGGGCCGGCTCGGGGCCGCCGCTGTCTCGGGCGGGCGTCCGACGGGGCCGGAAGCCGCGCTCCAGCCCGCCCCTGGCGCCGGCCCCTCCTGTCACACTCGGGTCTCCTCCCGGAGGACGCGCAAGATTTGGGCCACTCGACGCCTGTTTGCCGAGCGCGTACCCGGTGCCGGACAGCGTCCGGACACCTGGGAACGGGAAGCCCTCTCGGTGCTCACGTTTTCGTTAGAGAAGAGGGAGGAGAGCGGGAGAGAGTCGACGACGGACGCGACAGGTAACTGAATTCGTACCTTTGGTGTTAAGAACCATGAAAAGAGACAAAACGGAGGAGGGACGGGGGCTGGGGAGCTGCGGGAAGGGGCGGGTTGCTGAGTGAGGCGGGGCCGCGCCGGGGACGGGCCGTGGGAGCGGAGGCCCGGGGAGGGGAGGTGAGGGGGCGAGGGGGCCGGCGGGCTCGGGGCGGGGCCTCCCGGCACGAAGTCGGCCGCCCAGGCCCGGGAGGACGGCGCCTGCAGAGCGGCAGGGAGGCCCGTGTCCGGGTGTCCGGGGCGCCGTCAGAGAGTCGCGCACCGTGGAGTCCGGGAGGTGACTGGGGCCTCGGACGCCGAGGGTCTGTAGACCACCGAAGGCCTGGAGTCCAGCGAACCAGAAGCTCTGAGCCGAGGAGCGGCTTGGTCTGACCCTCGCCGGCCCCGCCACGACCCCCACCCCCCTCCCCGGCCCCCATCCCTCTGGCTGCCAGGGTGGCGAGGGCCCGAGCAGAGAGACCAGCGAGGGCATCTGCACTAGCCAGGCACGACGCTGTTGGCCTGGAATGGGGGCCGAATATGCACCCCCCGAAAATGCCATTTTGGCATAAGGACTACTTTGAACTAAAGGCGCTTGAAAAGCAGGTGGTGGCTGGGCGGTTCGCAGCCGCCCACCGGTGCCCATGCCGGTGGGTTCTGCTGCTCCCCCCCGCCAGGCCTCCCCCGCCCGACCCCCGCGTCCCTCCGCCGACGCCCCGCTTCCGCTCCCCCTCTTACCGGCTTTCCGGCCGCGGACCGCTGGCGTCGCCGCCTGCGGGTCGGGGCGCGGGGAGGGGACGGGAGGCAGCAGGTGAGAGCCCGGGCCCAGGCACCTTGAAAATCGCCGTCCCGGGAGGCCGGCCGCAGCCCACACACGCCCCCTCACGCCGACCCCGCAGCCCCGCGCGGAGGATGTGCCCAGCCCGGAGGGGGGCGCCTGGCGCCGAGCGCGCGGCTCTCCTCCCGGGGGCTTCCCGCCAAGCCGAGGCGGCCGGGCTTCGGGCGGTCCAGGGACGTGGCCTCCGTGGTTCCAAGAAAAAGGAACGACCCCGCCGTGGCAGCGCGCACCCTTCGACAGCTCAGCTGGGAGAGAGGAGGACTGTAGGCTGGGCGGGCGTGGACATCCTTAGGTCGCTGGTTCGATTCCGGCGCGAAGGAGCTGCCCGAGCTCTTGCGCCCTCCTGAAGGGCCTCCCCGGCGCCCAGCGCCCGCTCCTGCCGCCGGAGGATCGCAGCGTCCTCTCGCGCGCTGGCCAGAGCCCGCGAAGCCTTTTCGGAACGCCGCCGTAGCTTCGCGTGTGCTGTCGCCGGGGAGCGCACCCGCGCCGTCTCCGCACGGTCCGCGGACGCAGTCCCCTCGGCGCCAAACAGCCCCCGTTGCTCCTGCCGTGTCGCGCAGCCCCAGCCGGCCCGCGACGTCCCGCGCCCTTTCCACATCGATTCACCCACCGCCCGCCATCCGGAGCGCCGGCTCTGCCGCGGCCGCTTTGCTCCCCATTCACAGAGCCCTGCCACACCCGTGGGCAAAGCGGCTGTGCCCACGACCAGCCCTGGAGGCTGACAGGCACACAGGCCCTCACAGGGGCCGGGGACCAGCACGGCAGCCGCCGTGAAGACTCTCCGTCGCCTGCTCTCCCTCCTCGCAAACGATGCTCACGGTCCCTGTCTCCCCCAGTTGCAGCCTCTCTTTGTCTCTCCCTCTCTGTCTCCGTCTCTGTCTCTCTGCATCTCTCTCTCTGACTCTCTGTGTCTCTGTCTGTGTCTGTCTGTCTCTGTCTCTGCATCTCTCTTTCTGTCTCTGTCTCTCTGTCTGTCTCTCTCTGTCTCTGTCTCTCTGCATCTCTCTCTGTCTCTGTCTCTCTGTGTCTGTTTCTCTCTGTGTCTATCTCTCTGTCTCTCAATGTCTCTGTCCCTGTCTCTGTCTCTCTCTGTCTCTCTTTGTCTGTCTCTCTGTCTCTGTCTCTGTCTCTCTCTCTCTCTCCCTCTCTCGTATGGTCTATACATATGTGGACCTAGCGAGACAGGCAACCCTCTTCCCTGACCGGCTTGATCTACTCGTGGGACAGAAAGGGCGCCCCGAGGTTTCCAAGCCATTGCCAATTGCGCGCGGCACCGGGGCTGACGCCGGCAGGAGCAAAGTGCAGCAGGGCTCCTGGTGGGCTTTGACAGTCACGAGGGGAGCCTCGGAGGCCCGGAGGCCCGTTCTGGTTTCCTGCCAGGCTGAGGACAGGGGTGTGGCCCGGGGAAACTGCAACTTTCCCGTACCTTTGCAGCGGTTCTTGGAGCTGAGGGAGGGTTGGAATTCCTGCGGAAGGAGCAACGATCGCTCCCACTGTACAGTGCTGGCCAACGCCCCGCACCGATTCTCCTGCTAGATCTGACGGAGATGTCTCTGTCTGTATCTACATACACGCGTATATGACGGCAACAGCGCAGCAACAGAGCTGGGAGAGAGCCCTGAGAGTCGGGGGCTATGGGGGCTGAAGGCAGGGAGCAGAAGGGGGATGGGGGTGGGAGGTGGGCGGCGGGCGGCTGCCATCATAGAGGGGCACACCAATTCACTTCCTTGCACGGGCCTGCAAGAACCTGTGGGTTCTGACCAGCTGGCTAACTGGAGTGCTGGGCCCTTGAGGCTAACCTGGCAGGGCCTGGAGAGGAAGATGCCGAGGCCCAACCAGTGAGCACCCAGCAGGAGATGGGCCTGGCTTCACCTGGGGATAGAGCCGGCTTGGGGAGGGGGTGCGTGCAGAGAAGAAGGCCGAAGGCCGGGGAGCGGCCCTTGCTCTCTTCCCTCCTGTGGGAAGGAAAGTCCAGAGACCCGCTGTCCAGCTGGAGCGCATCACAGAGAGGACCCGCAACAGAAGCGCAGTGGTACGTGGCTCCCTGAAGCCTCAGGGGCCCAGCCGCCGCCCTTCCCTCACCCCTGAGCCCACGAGCTCTTTTTCGGTCCTGCTTCTGCCTCTGAGGCTGGAGACTGCATTTCCACACAGTCCCCCTCTCCTGGCCCGCCGCCCCCGGTCTCCCCCCTGCAGCCTCAGCCTTCCGTCCTGTCCCACGGCTAACTAAGATGGGCTGAGCCGGAGTCTGTGGAGTCTCCTCGGGTCCGGGGAGTCGTGCCATGGCAGTCTGACAGGGGACCTTCAGGAAGATCCTATGGCCCTGCCGCTACAGAGAGCCCTGAGCCTCGAATGTCACCATCTGCGGAGACCAGAGGACAGAGACGACGGACAGAACCTTAGGCCTTCACTGGACACGGCCCCTGACTGGATGTGGAGGTGTGGCATCCTTGGGACCCCCTAGCTTTGGTGCTTTGGGGAAACAGCTGAAGGGGGAAGGAGAGTGGATTTTGGTGACCAGCACACGTGAGCGTGAGCCCCACACCCGACTCTTTCCGTCTGGGGTGTCACAGAAAGTAGTGGGGGGGGGGGCGGGGGTGCCTTCCGAGGCACTGCCCCTCATCCTAGAAGGTGCAGAGGTGCCTGCCGCCCAGTCAGGGAGTGGGGACACTCTCAGTCGAGGGGAGGCCACCTCACTGTGGCTTGCCGGGCCTCGGTGGGACTTTCGCTGGGTGGCTGAGCGGTCTTGAGTGGTGGGCACACACCAGCTGGCATCTGAAACGTTTGTAAAATGCACGGAGCCAAGGCGAGGAGGCCAACGCGGACATCAGCGTTCTCTGCCCCTCCCTCCCCCTTGGCTCCAGCGCCTCTCCAGGAGGTCCACAGAACCGGGCCCTGTTTCCGGAAGCAGCCGCCTCTGCCCAAGGAATCCAGGTCGCTGGGCAGAGGACGGGAGCCAAGGCCTCAAAGGCTGGGGACCTCTCGGCCTTGTCACCCCCTGGACGTGGTCTCCCCGCCTAGCCGGGCATCCCTTCTCCGTGCCCTGTCAGTGAGCCTCACGGCACCGGAAAGTGAGCCTAGGTCACTGCGCAGGAGGGGGGAGGGGCCCAGCGAGGCGGGGAAGAGACAAGCTGAGCCTGGAACGTGGGAGCTGGGGCAGAAAGTAAAAGAAATGCGCGGGGACCGAGGCGGACATGTCAAGCGCACTAGAGTCAGTTTGAAAGGGTTCCGACTGGCCAAATCGAGATAATGATAACAATGGATTATAATCCACCGAAGCAAATGACACACCAGGGCCTGAAAGCAATGACACACCGGTATCAACAAACACCAAGCGCCAAGCACCGGCTCTTGGTCTCTAAATACCGTTCTCCAATGAAAGGAACCCGGGCTCCTTTTGGGTCGAGCCGCTTCTTTGGGTCTTCATTTTGCCAAGGGGCTCCCATGGACATGTGAAAATCTACGCTTTTCTCCTATTATTCTGTTTTATGTCCATTTGATTCTCAGGTCCTGCCGGAGACCCTAAGAGGGTCAAAGTAAAGTTTTGCCTCCCGCAGCTTGAACCAGGGTGAAGCACTGGATGAAGAGAGGGGCAGGCGTGGGAGAAACAGAAGGTGCTTCCCCTTGACTGGCCTTTTTCCGATGTCTGTGAAGTGATCACATTCTCCTAAAGCGCAAAGGGGCGGAAGGAGGCTGGGTTGGAGGCTGACGGCGTGGACTAGGAGATCCTGTCTCCCTGGGCTCAGGGCCTGGGTTTTTTTTTTTTTTTTTTTTTTTTTTTTTTTTTTATAGCTTTCATCCCGGGGCTCAAGCAGACGGTCTTCCTAGACATTGCTGATGAAGATGAACAGGCAGTGTTCCCAACCCTGTGATTTCCCTGTAGGAAGGACACAGTATTATTCATCTTACCTGGACTCAGGGCTAGAACCTGGGAAGCTGCTGGGAAACAGTTTTTTTGTTTGTTTGTTTCTGAAGGCTGAGATCAAACTAGTATATTAGAAACATATTACAGCGACGCACTATTCTAGTGAAGTATGCATGGAGCCGTCACCAAAATAGCCAAGAATCCCTGACCTCATGGAACTTACATTCCAGTGGGTAAGGTTACTAAAATATATAGTGTGTTAGGTCAGTGCTTGTGAAACTTGAACGTATATAGAATCAACGAGGAATCTTGTTAAAATGTTGCTTCAGATCCAGTGGATCCTGTAAAGGGGAGGTCTAAGATCCGGCAGTCCGAACAAGGTGGCACGTGGTAGCTGCTGCTGAAGTTGCCGTTATTCTTAAGAAGCACACTTAGGCAGCGAGATGATGAAAGCGCTGGAGAGAACTCAGCAGGAAGAAGACAAGGACAGAACTGGTGCTGAGAAGGGCGCGTCGGGATGGTGCCCGAAACACAGACCAAGGTACTTAGGCAGACTTGTCTCGCCCCACAAAGAAAAAAAAAAAAAAAAACCAGCCTTTTGAAAGTTCCGCAACCGCTAGGAGAAAAAGACAGCGGAACTAACGGAGACAGAAAGCTCGGGCTGAAGGAGTCAGGAAAACAACTGCGGAAGAGACAGAGGAAGTGAAAACACAATATACGAGCAGAGAAACAAAAACTATAGCCCGAAGGAAACTGAAACACGGCAGGCTTTCTCACGAAAACCACCACGGCATCTGACATTCGTAAACCAAAATTGTCAGGGGAGAGCGCGAACGCAGTCCCCCACTACCACAAATTATGCAGTCGAGCTTCCCACATTTGGGGAAATCGCAGGGGTCAGCACATCCGGAGTGCAATGGATAAGCCTCGCCCTGGGAAAACCACCTTCGTGATCATGGTATCTCCCCTGCCAGGTAAGTATGAGCTGCTCGGCCCGCCCCGACACGCACCCCCGCGCGCGCCCCGCTCCTTACGCACGGTCACTTCCCCCGCCCCGCCCCGCCACGCCGCCTCCCGCCCCCGCCCCCTGGAGGCCCCGCGGCCCCGCCTCGCCCACCCCCACGACCAACCCCGCAGCTTCTGGATCTCCGCACGCGGGGCGGGACCGGCAGCCTCCGCGCGCCCGCTCATCTGCATACGCCACGCCCTTGTCGTGACGTCCCGGGGAGCCTGTCTTTCCCTTGCCCGGGCGACAGAAGTCGGGAGAAGCAGGAGAGGTCAGCTGTGACTCCTCTGGTTAACATGAACGCCCGTTTGTAGTTTACAGTTAGCTTGAGGGCGTTGCCTTTCTCCCCGTCTTCTTCGAACTTTGTTCCCGCCGGGAAATTTCGCTGTCGCGGGCTCGGCTTGGGGTTCGCTTCCTTTGTCTCGGCCGGCCCCCGTGGCCTCAGAGCCGGGCAGGGCAGGTCGGCTTCGCCTTTAGGGTTCTCTAGATACGACGCATTGACTGTGTCGAGTGACACAAAGAAAGTGCAAACATATACGGAGCATGCTACCCTCTGTCTGGGAAAAAATGTGAACTAGGAGCAACATACACAGTTTTGCCAAAGGGAACAGAAGACCCGTGAACCAGAACTGATGAAATTAGCCGCAGGGGTGAGAGGAAGGAGAGAACGCCGCGTTTCGGAGTGTCCCTGCCTTTCTAGGTGATTTTGATTTTTATAACTCCGTCAATGTTGTACATTTATTTCTTAAAGACGGGGGAAACCCCCTAAAATTGGACGTAAATGCTAATGAACCTACCTGTATCTCACATGAATAGTGTAAGCACACCGAAATAGAAAAAAAAATAACCAACTGAAATGACTTTTGAACGTGGGACGTTGACCATAAGCATCTTCAAATCTATGGAGAAGAACTGCAAAGAAGGAGCTGTCCCATCGCAGGTCTGTCCTTCCCGGTATGGGGTCGTAACTGACAAATAGAAATGGCAAGCAATGGTATATATTGGAGTATATGAAGAAGCCATTTGGTGTGAACCTAATTCATTCGGCCTGACTTTGTTTTTCCAAAAGGGCGTGACATGGCCATTGAGCACGCATTGTATAGCTGCTTTAAACATTTCCTCTGGCAAGAACAAATGGCCTTAAAGGTGCAGCTTCCCCCCACACTGGCATTTCCTTAAGGATAAGCATCTTTCCTTAGGCTAGGAACTGATTGCTGCGCTCACCTTTGACCACCCAGCTCACCTGTGACCACCCAACTTGAGACAACAGACCTGCCACCCTGGTGGGTCCACCGAGACAGCAGACCTCCCTGCTGTGTCCATCAATCGCTGTGCTGACAGAGCAGTCTGGCGACTATTGTAAAAGGGACGTTTCAATCCTATGTGAAACATCCTCTTTGGGAGTATATAACCACTCTGTGCACCCCACTTCTTTGGTGCCCTTTCTTCCTTCGGTCCTCACATTTTAGCTCAGAATAAACTCACCCCAAATTTTCATTTATAGATTGGCTATGGCTTATTTTCGTCAACATAGCAATTCTGTACTAATGTGTGTATCGTAGGACTGAGCTAATGAGTAAGTGGATGTTGGGGGTCAAGGTTCTCGCGGTTGGAGAAAAGAGATGCAGGTACGAGAAGGGGGAGGGCAAGGAGGAACCACCTGGTGTTAAGTCGAAAGCTGGAATTGCAGGTATCAGCTTGGGCTCCTCATTTTTAGCCGGTATAGCTATGTGCAGGAAGTATATGTGTTTCCGAGCTCTGTCCCCTGAAGCGGCGTGGAAGCCGAGACATCCAGTAGCCATGAGCATCCCTAGTGCCCTGACCTTGCTTCCTAGGAGCTGTTCCCCACTGAAAAGAACCAGGGCTCTTTGGAGACAGAGGTGATCTTCAGGAGTCGGGGAAGGTACAAGATGAGCCTGGAACACCTTGTGCCAGGAAAGAAGGAAATGCTCCCAAAATTACATGGCCTGGCTTGCTTTTTCTTTTCCTTCTTTCTTTTTTTTTTTTTTTAAGGAAGATTAGCCGTGAGCTAACATCTGCTGCCAATCCTCCTCTTTTTGCTGAGGAAGACTGGCCCTGCGCTAACATCCGTGCCCATCTTCCTCTACTTTCTATGTGGGATGCCTACCACAGCATGGCTTGCCAAGCGGTGCCATGTCCGCACCCGGGATCCCAACCGGCGAGCCCCCGGCCGCTGAAAGCAGAACATGCACACTTAACCACTGCGCCACGGGGCCGGCCCCAATGGCCTGGCTTTCATAGGCCCAAACGCAGAACGTTTGAACATCGGAATTATTAAAGACGGTTCTGCATTACGAACAACTGAATAAAATCACAACCATGTGTTCAAAGCGACAGTGCCTAGGGAAGGAGGGAAATTCTATTGTCCTCCCGACAATAGACTCCAACTAATAAATGCAGAATCAGTGATGGAATTAGAGAATCAACATCTGGCAATCATAACGCCAGAGTCACCACCGGATGCTAAAAACCACCGCGTTAAAGTTTGCAGAGGAACAGGATGTTGACATATCCCCAAACTACCTCTACACAAATTACTTACTATCACCAAGGGAAACCCTGGTGAACCCCTCTAGTGGCGGATGGTTGCCGTACACCACCTTAATCGAGTAATCAACGTCGACACCACCAATTGGACCAACTGACTTCGTGTGCCTCCAAATGTGAGGCCCAGAGAAGGACACCGCATTTACTTGCTAGGGAGGTCATAATAAAGTCCCACACACTGGGTGGCTTAAACAACAGAAACGTATTCTCTCAGGGGCCCGGAAGCTAGAAGTCCAACATCAAGGTGTCAGCAGGGCCGTGCTCCCTCTGAGACTCCGGGTCGAGTCTCTCCTTGGCTCTTTCTAGCTTCTAGCGGTGACAGTCAATCTTTGGCTTGTGGCGACATCACTCCAACCTCTGCTTCTGTCATCACATGGTGTTCTGCCTGCGTGTCTGCGTCTTTACGTGGCACTTTCCTCTTATACGGGACAGTCCTGTTGGATGCGGGCCCACTCTAGCGACCTCGTCTTCAAAGATCCTGTCTCCAAATAAGGTCACACTCATAGGTCCCAGGGTTAGGACTCCCACATATTTTTGGAGGGACACAAGTCAACCCACATCAGACACAGCGTCACTGACACAGCCTTCCTGTCCAGAATGCATACGGGAGTGCAATTATGAGGAAACACAGGACGACCCCCAAACTGAAAGATGTTTTACAAATAACTGGCCCGTAGTCTTCAAAAATGCCTAAGTAATGGACTACAAAGAATGACCTGGGCGTTCCCTCAGATTCGAGTCGGTTAAAGAGACCCGACGACTGAACGCAACAGGTGCTTTTGAATTTTCCTTTGTGATAAAGGACATTATTGGGACAATTGATGGAAGTGGGATAACGTCTGCGGAGTCGATAATATTGTCCCACTGTTAACTTCTTGAATTTGATCACTGCACTGAGGTTAGGGAAGAGAAACCTTTGTTTTCAGGAAACACAAAGAAAGGAAACTCTTCCCGAGACAACCGGCAATCAGGGAGGGTGCCCCGGTCTGTTTCCGGGGACCCGGGCGCAGCCACAGCCTCAGCCTCAGGAGGCCTCCCCGGCCGCCCGGTCCTCCGGCCCGCTCTGCTGCGCGGCCCCGACCGCCCCCGGTCACACACTCCGCGACCGTCGAGCTCACATCTGGGGAGGACGCGCGTTCAACCTCCACTTGACCTCCCGAAAGACCCTTCTTGTCTAGAAGAGGACAAGGCAAATCCGGGAGGCCTGAAACAGGTCCCCGAAGCCCCCAGGACAGAAACGTCACGTTTGTGCCCCTTCGATTTTCAGAGGCCCTTCAGCACCCCTCCCCTAACCCGCCAGCTTCGCGGTGAAGGGACGCCCTGCCCGGAAAGGCTCTGTTCGCTCTCCTGTCACGGTTGCAAGAATAGGTCACTAGGGAATCGGAAAGAAAGGTCCCGAATGAGGATTAAACCAAGTTCGTGTTAAACTGTTGACGAAACTCTGACCTCCGACGTATGTAACGTTCAAGCGACACTCTGTTGCGGTTCCTTTTCGCTGAGAGGAAGGGGAGACCGGACCCGAGCCCGGAGCCGCCCCCCGGGGGACCCCCAGCTGCTGGGCGCCGGCGCCGCGAGACCCCGTCTTCCCGGGCGTCCCCTCCGGGCCCCAGACTCGTCGAGTCTCCCGTGGAGACGCGTAGATCCCGCGTCCCGGAGGGGGCGACAGGCCGCCGGGGACGTCACGACAAGGGCGTGGCGTATGCAGATGAGCGGGCGCGCTGAGGCTGCCGGTCCCGCCCCGCCGTGGCCCCGGCGCCTCGCGTGCGGAGATCCAGACGCTGCAGGGGTGGTCGTGGGGGTGGGCGAGGCGGGGCCGCGGGGCCTCCAGGGGGCGGGGGCGGGAGGCGGCGTGGCGGGGCGGGGCGGGGGAAGTGACCGTGCGTAAGGAGCGGGGCGCGCGCGGGGGTGCGTGTCGGGGCGGGCCGAGCAGCTCATACTTACCTGGCAGGGGAGATACCATGATCACGAAGGTGGTTTTCCCAGGGCGAGGCTTATCCATTGCACTCCGGATGTGCTGACCCCTGCGATTTCCCCAAATGTGGGAAACTCGACTGCATAATTTGTGGTAGTGGGGGACTGCGTTCGCGCTCTCCCCTGGCTTTTTGTAGTAGAACGACAGACTGTGATCGTTTCCGGTAAGCCTGCTATTTACGCATTCTTTACTGGATGCAGGGTTTTAAGCGTTCTACGGCGTCGTTCGTGTTCTTCCTAGATCAGTGAGATTGCTGGCAGGATTGGCTTTTCTTCTGGGAGGTAAGCCCGCGCCCTGAATATGAACCACGAACTGCTGGTTGATTTACTTCTTTGGAGCCAACGTTCTGTCTGTTCGCTACAGACAGAGAGGTCTTGGTCCTTCGTGCTTACGCCGTGTACACGGTCTTTTAACAGAAGAGGAGGAGGGGGGCGCGTTCCCGTTTCTCTCTGCCCCGACACAGAAAAGTGCGTGTGATGGGAGGACTCCAACAGAGTTTCGCTCCCTGGTTTTAAGGTCTTGAAATGCTCCTATCCCCCCCACCGCAGTTTCCCTTTTAAATCAACCACCCTCGTCCCCCCCTCTCCTGTTTTACTGACTGTTTTCCTCCATAGGGCCCCGCTTGAGAAAGACCAGATTGGGCTCAAGTTCCATAGTTTTACTGCGAAACACGAAGAATATCGTGTAAGCTCTGACAAACCAGGTAGACGTCTCACCCAGTCTGAGCCTCAGTGGCTTACAGGCCTGTCCCGCTTGCTTTTGCACTTGCCTCTCCGCCGTCCTTCCTCCTCATGGCCAAATGGCTCACGCTGCTGCTTCCCGCCCCGCTGTTGACTCCCCAGGCCGTTGCCACCGCCTGGGCCGCTCCTCTTCCCGTCTGGGCGCATAAAGGCTCACCTGAGAGAGCCTGGACTGTCCGTGGGGGACTTTCTCTGCCACCAGGTGTCTTCTTGTGTCGCCTTTGTGTCTCCCAGGCAAGAGATGGTCCGTCAATGGCAATGAAGGCCACAACTCAACAGCAGGGAACGCAGGGCTGCCTCCTCTTCTCAGAGACCGGCAGCGAGCTAGGGAATCAGCGCTTCAGTTGACCCGGAGGTGCAAAGCAGATCTTGCCGAAGTCCGCCCTGGAGCGGGTAACATACGCTCTTTACTCGGTTTGTACGTTTTGTCAGTGAGAAGGCCCTTGGAGAGTGTGGTCGTTAATGATGAGGATCATGGCTGCCCCTGCCCCAGGGAGAGAAGCCCAAGGTGTCCTGCCCTGCATACTGTTCTAGGTCATCCTCCGGGAAGCATAGGACGTCCTGACTTAATCCGGTCTGATGCCTATCTAAAGTTGTAGGACCACCCAATAACCAGACCCCACTTGCACTGATACCATTTTAATGATTTTTTCATCATCTTTCCTTTGTCTTGTAAAGAAAGCACTCACGTACCTATGCCTCATAAATTTAGCTCTAACCCTCAACACACTGCAGCTCTTACTGCCCATGGGTCCTGTCCCCGTGCCTGCGGCTCTTACTGCGGTGGGTCCTGTCCCCATGCTACTCCATGCCATTCTCTGAATAAGAGAGCACTACTACCAGACCTGGAGAGTCCAAGAAATCTTTTTCGACTCCTCGACTCACCGAACCCGCATCAGTCAACACATTTATATCTGTTTATTAAGCAGCACCCCCCCCCCCCATATGTAACTGCCGCTTGCGGTCTACCCTACCCCAGCACGCACTCCAAAAACACAAGCAGGGGCCAAGGGGTGTACCTTCCACTGTACCCGCTTCCCAGAAAAAGGCCACCATGGTCGGAACAGAATCGCTGACGGGTCTGTGGAACACTGCGTAGCTGTCGGCCTGGGACGTGCTCTTTCTTAGCATTTACACTGCACCTTCCCGTCTCCAAAGCACCGGACCAACATTTATTAATCCTCACAACACCCCTGTGAGGTAGGGCAATATGTCCTTTCTAGTAGAGAAACCGAGGCAGAGAGAGGTCCAGACCACCTGCCTGAAGCCGCCAGGGCAGCGCGGAGGGACTGCCCCCGAACCCAGGAGCATGGGCTCTCCATCCCACGTCCGCCCCCTCGGGGCGTCCCATGGGCGTGTTTTCACCGGTGAAGGTCACGCGAAGGACAAAACACACCAGCGAAAAGGACAATCAGCCTTCCAACAGCATCGGGAGCGTCAGTTCAAGAGGGAAACGGGCACCAGCGCCCCAGCGGGCCCGAGAGCACCCACGGGGAAGGCCGGGCCGTGTGACGGGGCCGTGACGCCCAGACCAGGCTCCTTCAGAACGGCCGCGGAGACGTACACACACCCGGAACCCGCCGAGGGCCGACCAACCCAAGTGCCTGTGGTTTCCAAGTGGGCGAAAAGTTAGAAAAAGACAGTGGTGAAATCCCACCGCTAATTTAGTTGTCGACCAGGAACGGCATAACGTTCCCTCACCTTACAAAGGCCAGGAATACTTGGAACGCAACTACTGACGATCGGTGTCCTTTTCGCACCCTCGCTTTCACTCCAACTATTCTAATTCCGCCCTCCGCCCCACCCCTCACCCCCCCCCCCCGCCCCCCCATAAGCGCCGTCCCCGGAAGCAGACCTCCTTCTCTCTCCACCCCAGCGTCTACACTGGCACACAGCTACCAAGTGGCTCGGCGGCAGCTGTCGCACGGCGGATCGGCCGGGCTCGGGATGGAATCCGGCAAACCGGCACAGACCGCCTCTCCGCTCCTGCGTGCTAGAAAGCGCTGTTCTCACCGCCTCCGCCCAGTCCCATCTTCCGTGAAGAGCTCAGAGGACGCAGGGAAGCGGTTCATCCTTCCGTCCAGGGACTGGCGGACTCGGTTCCACGGGCCATTTTTATAAAGGAAGGAGGAGGGAGACACACGCGGACCCGCGCGGTGAAGCCCGGCGCAGGAGCGGATCTCCCAGGGCCCCTCCGAGCGCACGGGGTTCAAGGAGCACAGCGGCGGGAGGCGGCGCTGTCATCACTGTTTATTGACAAGAGTCGGTTTAGTCTACAAGTTTAAGGCAAACATACTAACGCATTTGCTGTTCTTCAGAAGTCATACTTAGAAAGAGTACATAAAGTCTGTCCCCAAACTTCTAAGAAATGTTCATAATTAAAAATAAGTCTGATTAAGATGCTTTCCAGGATACATGAGTGGTACTAAGGTGGTACACACTGCTTGTTGAACACAAAATTCAAAGAAAGGCAACGGCCACCTTTATCTTGTTGGAACAATGCGTTTCGAAAGGGTTAAACTTCAGAAATTACGTAAAGGCAAACCAGACTGGCGGCAAAGGAACACTACTCAGGAAAGAAACACAGTTAGAGAGGCTACTGCGAAAGAGGCTGAACTGCGGGCTCCGAGGCGGCGGCGCCCGGGGAGCGCCCCCACGCAGCCGCCCGGCCCCCCGCGTCCCTCGGAGGGAAGGAGCCGGGACGCCCTGCCGGCTGGCGCCTGGTTTCCAGTGAGCGGGAAAGGCCTAAGGTCATCGAGGAAACGAAACGACGTCTGGAGGAAGGCAGCCCTTTGTGACCGGAAGGTGGAGCGCCGCTTATGTGTCTCCGTTCAACACCGCCAGGCAGTTCTGCAGCAGCTGGAGGTTGCCCTAAACCGGAGGGGAGACGGCGTTAGGACGTGCAGACACCGGAGACGCGGCGAAAACGCACAGCGTCAGAAATCACAGAGCTGTACATCTGCTAAGATAAATTTAATATATACAAATGAGGGTTTGAGGACCTAAAGTTATACAGTGTGTTTCGTGGACGGTATTTTCCACATACCAGAGTCTTCTGTCAGTTTCCATCTAGAGCAATAGTAATGTTTCGAATCATTTATGTCCTAATGAGGGATCAAAGATGCCCTTTGTGTCCAACTGAAACTAGTAAACATCTTCTGAGTTCCTATCCCCTTTCTTTAGCCATTAGAATATCCATCAGCATAGGTTTATAGTTTTTATAAAAACTGTAAGGTTACGGACAATTCTATAAATTCTATAAAATTCACAGCCCTGAACCCATTTGTAAATCACATCAACTGGCATCCAAATTTAGAGACACGTGTAAAGACGAACGTACGTATAGTCAGCTTACGTTACTCTATCAATGAGGGTGAAGGAAAAACCTCCTCCTTAGAGTAGAAAGTCAACTAAAATGTATAAAGAACGATGGAATTAGAAAACGACCACTGGGCAACCAACGTGATAACTGCTTCGGGCAAAAAGTCATGAACGGATGCTAAAAACAGTTTGGGGCTGAAATGCCAACACTGTAGCCATTGGCTACGTGCAGCTATATACAATTTGAATTTCCGTTCGTTGAAATTAAATAAAAACTCAGTTCCTCAGTCGCACTACCCACATTTCAAGCGTCCGATAGCCACACGTGGCTGGTGGCCACCACCCTGGAGTGCTGACCGGCGATCTCCATCTTTGCACCAAGGTCTATGGGACAGTGCTGGCGGAGTGACGGGGTATCTCCACAGTCCCAAGTGTCTCCCCACAGGACACGGCTTAGTTCCAAAGCGTAAAATAGTAACTTTGCCACTGAGAGACCTGCACACATCACTTTAACCAAACGATCAAAGGGAGCCCTTGCCAGTAAGGCAAGGAAGTGACAGCACGTGCCTCCTGATACGCCGGGGCGAGGAGGTGTGAGCATCGCCCCCGTGGTGTTCCTGCCAAAAGTGCGTGACCCAAACCCAATACTCAGACCCCAGAGGAGGGCAGTCTATGGGCCCCTGCTCCTAACAGCGTCCAGGGTTATGAAGGAGGAAGACTCAGGAACTCTCCCCGATTAAAGAAGTCTAAGAAGACACGTGCGCTGAATGCAACACGTTATCTTGAATTTCCTTTTGCCGTGAAAGACATTCCTGGGACAACGGGTGGAGTGTGGAGACAGGTCTGCGGATCAGACAACAGCATTGTATCAATATTAATTTCCTGATCTTTACAACCGTACTGAGTGTTTAAGAGAATTACTTGTTTTTAGGAAATTCACACTGACGTGTTTAAGAGCGAAGAGGCATCTGTCTGCAACTCACTCAGATGGTTTAAGACAAACCACAGTGTGCGTGGGTGTGTGCGCGTGGGTGTGTGTGTGGGGAGAGAAAGGGAGGGAGAAGGACACGCAGATGTGCTAACACGCACAGCGGGGGAATCTGGGTGAAGGGCATCCGGGAATTCTTTGTACTTTGCTTACAACTTGTCTGAAGCCTGCAACGAAGTGAAAATAAACACTTCCACGTTTTAGGTGTTCAGGTTCCTGTCAGTTTTTGCCAGTGTGACAACAGGACTCTGACGAACGACTTTGAGCCTGCCTGAATTTGTGAAATTATCTGCTTACAGGCGTGCTCCTCAAGCAGGACCGCCGAGTCCTCAGACGCGCACGCGGCGCGGGACACCCTGCAGCCCCTCCAGGAGGGCGCGCCCTCGCCCCTTCCCAGCAGGGCGCTCACCGCGCACCCTCGGCGTCGGCGACGGACAGTTTTTTACTGCCCTTAGCTTACGTTTTATCCTTCCTCAATAAAGACGCTGACTCTGTTTTGAAGGACACAAAAGGGACCTAACCACCGAGTTTTCACCAGATTTCACTGATGTGGCAAGACATTTCCCAGTTGGAACAAATGAAATCCAAAGTGGTTTCAAACCATCTTGCTCTAAGTTACACCAACAGCCAGTCCTTTGGGAATCACTTATGTGGATTCTGGGACCAAAATGGGACTTTGTTCAGATTTACAAATCAGTAAGAAATCTGAGGGGGGCCCGGCGCCTTGGCCTAGCGGTTAAGTCCCGAGCGCTCTGCTTCCGCAGCCCCGGTTCAGTTCCCAGGCACAGACCTACACCACTCACCAGCGGCCATGCTGTGGCCACGACCCACACACAAAAGAGAGGAAGACTGGCACAGATGTGAGCTCAGGGCGAATATTCTTCAGAAAAAAAAAAGAAAGAAAGAAAGAAAGAAAGAAAGAAAGAAAGAAAAGAAATCCTAGACGTAGAGCAGAGTTTCTCAACCTCAGCACTCTTGACAGTTGGGGCTGTATGATCCTTTCTTGCGGAGGTTGCCCTGAGCATTGTAGGATGTTTACCAGGATCCCTGGCCTCTACCCGCTACCTACCAGTAGTAACCCACCCACCCCGTGGTTGCGACGGGTCTCCCGAGAGGCAAAATCGCCTCCAGCTGAGAGCCCCTGGCCTAGAAGAGCTACCAGAAATTTGAACACAGGGAACACATTTCAGAAAGGACTGGAAAAAGGATAGAATCCAGGAATCAGAGGCTGACGTCAATCTATAATAGGGTCAGCAAACGTTTTCTGTAAAGGGCTGAACAGTAAACATTTTAGTCTTTGAGAGACATTTGGTCTCTGTCTCAGCTCCTCAACTCCGCTGTAGGAGCGAGAAAGCAATCAGAGACAGCAGAAATGAATGAGCTTGGCTGTATTCCATCAAACTTTATTTATAGATTAAATCCGGATTTCATATCATTATCACATCACGAAATATTATTCTTTTGCTTTTCTTGTAACCCTTTAAAACTATGAACACCATTCCTGGCTCACGGGCTGTACAAAAGCATTTAGGCCGTGGTCTGCCAAGCTCTCACTGGTCTCTAACAAAATCCTTGACAGTTTACAACCTCTTTCAAAAGAACAAAAACAGTGGACATTAGAAATCAACACCGGCTCGGTAAGAATAAATCGTGCCGAGCTTATCCAAAGATTTTCTTTCGACAGGTTGTTAGACCAGGAAGTCAGACAACACATATCTTGACTTTAATGAGGAATTTAATACTTCTTACAGCCTTCGGGGATAAAATGCAAACGTAATGGTTGACGATAGTAGAAATAGGTGAATTCCTAACTATCTAAGTAACTATAACCAAAGAATATTAATTAATAAGTTAATACCAGTTAGGATAGAAAGAAAGGACGGGAACTAAAACTTTAGCCTTTTTTGGTGCCACGCACTCGACAACTAGATTAACAGTGTCGATTCCTTTGGAACTTAGAAGAGGACATGAAAGAGAAGTCATGTAAATTACAAACGTCCATCACTTGGAAGGAAATCACTGGTAAAATAGTCAAATACTATATGGCCGAATCGAAGTCTCCAAAAGAACTAACTCTATGTGCTGGGCGGAAACCAGCAAGCTAAAACGTAACAGATGCAAATGTGGCTTGCAATTACATTTTAAAAATCAGATGCTCAGTAAATGAAGAAGTTCTGGAGATCTATTGCACAGCAGTGTGAACATACTTAACGCTACTGAAGTGGACGTTTAAAAGTGGTCACGATGGTAAATTTTGCGTTATGTGTTTTACAACAAAAATTACTAAAAAAAAAATTAAACACACAACTACAGGTTGGCGGTTGAAGAACTGAATTATAAGAAGCAGCAGCAAAATGGCGTGGTTATAAGCCACATGAAGCTGGTGCAATACGGCAGTTAAAAATCCCTCGTCCTCTGCATACAGAACACGTTGTGGGAAGAAACGTGCGGGACGATCAGCGCGCGCACGGGAAGGCGTTTCCATTTCCAGGGCAATATTTCAAAGAGCAATGACAGGAGGGTAATAATATTATGAACAGCTTGTTGAGGTGTATGGGACGAAAAATGTTTAGCCCAGGGATGTCTAGCCTGCGGGGGAGAGGCTGTATCGAGAATGTACAGTAGTCAGATGTCTCAAGGCTGAACCGTAATACAAGGAAGCCAAGGTCTCTCTCCTACTTTAGGTGACAAAACTGACCTGTTGGTCAAAGTTACACAGTAGATTTGTACTCATTAGAGAGTGCCCCAGAAGTCTTACTAGTTTTAAGCTTTAAGAACTTGATAAGTGTAAATGCTATGAACCTATCAAAAAATAACATTTAAAAGTTGACTTAAAATTTTTAAATATGTATTTATAGTTCCGGGAATTTTGAATACATCTTTACTTTTCAGTCCCTCCGACTGGTGATAGCAAATGTTACATTTCTGAGGGTTTTTTTTTTTCTTTTAAGATTTTATTTTTCCTTTTTCTCCCAAAGCCCCCCTGTCCATAGCTGTATATTTTAGTTGTGGGTCTCTCTAGTTGTGGCACGTGGGACGCCGCCTCAGCATGGCCTGACGGGCGGTGCCGTGTCCGCTCCCAGGATCCGAACCAGCGAAACCCTGGGCCACAGCTTGGAGCGCGCGAGCTCAACCACTCGGCCACGGGGCCGGCCCCAGGGATTTTTTAAAAAGGAAGATCTATTTCTTTTCAACAACTAGTCAAAAACGGATACGGGTTTCCATACTAGGTACTAGAGTTGCAGAGCTGACCGTCAGAGACATTACAGATACTGTTCTTGTGTGAATTAGGGGATCTTTAAAATCCCTCTCCATTCTAAGGTTCTCTATTTTAAAAGTTACTATACGTCTGGGCCAAGCTTTATCTTTATATTAACTACAAGAAAGGGCTTAAGTAGAAGTACACAATACCGTAAAAATCCCTGGAAGAAGGACATTCATTTACTAAAACCAAATATTTTGAAGCAGTGAAATAATCTTGAAAAACGTCACTCCAATTCAGGAGCAGTTCTTACAGGACCCCTGCAGACGGAAACTGCCGCTAAAGGATTATCATCAATTTCCCGACTCGTTTCTAAATCCTAAGTCGCTCAACTCATTCAGTCTTGACTATGACCATACCTTTGCATGCTTCAGTTCTAACTCTGCCAGTTCCACTAAATTTTTTCTGAAGGCGGCAACTCTTCTTGTCTTAAAATCTATAAGTTCTGTGAACAAAGGAGATTAGGATTAACTATTTACTTGACACAACAGTCTAAAGCACACTTTTTGATCAAAGGTTAACACAACAGTACCTTGTTTTGCAGATTCCGATATTTTTTCAAATTTCTGACAACATAATTGTTGGGACGTTTCAGCCTGCAGAACATCTTTATTTTTCGCTCTGGCTTTATCCAGTGCTTTATTAGCATTTTCATAATCCACCAGCGACCTGGATCTTCGATAGAGCAGGTCCTGTAAAACAGACCTTCACAGTAACATGCGCCGCGTGTTTCTAGAGCTCGCACTCAATCACCACCGCTCCCGCCATCAGCAGAGCTAACGCTTACACAGGGACCACCGCGTGCCGGGCACTCTTCTCAACAGAGTTTCATATCAGCTTTACTGAGAGATCATCCACATACCACGTGACTCACTCATTCAAAGAACAATCCAACGGTTTTTATTATGCCCACAGAGTTGTGTAACCATCACTCCAATCAACTTTAGAACATCTTTGTCCCCCTAAAAGAGACCCCATATGCGTTGGCAGCCACTCTCCATTTCCTCCCACACCCCCCAGCCCTGGACAACCACTAATCCGCTCTCTGTCTACAAGATTTGCCTACTCGGGACATTTCATTAAAAGATGGAATCACATAATGCGTGGCCTGTTGTGTTTGGCTTTTTTCACTTAGCGTCAACTTTCAAGTTTACCCATATTCATTCCTTTTTATTGCTGAGGAACGTTTCGTTGTATGGACACACCACAATGATTCATCCATTCATCAGCTGACAGACATTTGGTTTCTTTCCAGTTTTTGCCCAGTATGAATAATGAGGTTATGAACATTTGTGTACAAGTTTTCTGTTTTTTGTGGGGTTTTTTAAAGATTTTATCTTTCTCCTTTTTCTCCCAAAGCCCCCCCGGGACACAGCTGTGTATTTTTTAGTGGTGGGTCCTTCTAGTTGTGGCATGTGGGATGCCGCCTGAGCATGACTTGATGAGCGGTGCCATGTCCAGGCCCAGGATTCGAACTGGCGAAACCCTGGGTCACCGAAGCAGAGTGCGTGAACTTAACCACTCGGCCATGGGGCCAGCCCTGTGAACAAGTTTTTGTGTGGACATGTTTTCATCTCTCATTACTTAGGAGTGGAATCGCTGGGTCACCTGATAACTTTATGTGGAACTTTTTGAGAAACTGCCAGACTGTTTTCCAAAGTGGGTGCACCATTTTACATTCCTACCAACACCGTACGAGGGTTCCAATTCCTCTACATCCTCGTCAACACTTCTGATCTGTCTTTTTGATGAAAGCCACCCACGGGGGGTGAAGTCAGGTCTCACTGTGGTCTTGAGTTGCACTTCCCTGATGGCTAATGATGTTGAGCATCTTTTTACGTTTTCGTTGGCCTTTTGTATACCTTCTTTGGAGAGATGCTTAGCAAGTCCTCTGTCCCTTTTTGAATTGGGCTATTTGTCTTTTCATTGATTTAAAGAGTTCTTTATATACTTTGAATACCAGTTGCTTATTAGTGACTTCCATGATTTGCAAATATTTTATCCTAGTCTGTGGGTTGTCTTTTCACTTTTCTTGAGAGTGTCCTTTGACACACAAAAGTTTTCAATTTTAAGAGAGTCCAATTCATTATCGTTTCTTTGGTTGCAGTGCTTCTGGTGTCACATGTAAGAAACCAACACCTAACTGAAGGTCATGAAGGTTTATGTTCATGTTTTCTCCTGAAAATGTTATAGTTTTAGCTCTTACATTTAAGTCTTTGATCCCTTTTGAGTAAATTTTGATACACGGTATGAGGAAGGGGCCAACTTTATTCTTCCTCATAGGACTATTCAGCCGTCCCAGTACCATTTGTGGAAAAGTCTATTCTCTCCCCCACTAAATTGTCTTAGCACCTCTGTCAATCATCAGTTGATTGTCCCAGCAAACTAGGAACACCAGAAACTTCCTCATCTTGATAAAGAACATCTACAAAACACCTACGGTGACATCATACTTCAAGGTGAGAAACTAGAAGCTGTGGAATGGTGCAAGGTTGTGCCACCTCACCACTCCTTCTCAACCACGTCCTGAAAGTCCTGCCTGATGCAATCAGAAAAGGAAATAAGAAATAAAACTTTGTTCACAGATGACACGACTGTTCATGTAGAGATCTGAAAGAATCAACAAAGAAATTCACGGAACTAACAAATGAATACAGGAGGGTTGGAGGACACAACATTAATACACAAAAGTCAAGTGCTTTCTGATACACCAGGAACGAACAAGTGGAATATGAAAGTAAAAATATACTACCATTTCCATTAGCACCCCAGAAAATGAAACGCTTAAGTATTAATATAACAAGATACGTGCAAAATCTATAGGAGGAAAACTACAAAACTCTGAGAAAAGAGATCGAAACAAAAGAAATGAAGAGATATTCCATGTTCATGGATAGGGAGACCAATGTTGTCAAAATCAGTTCTTTTCAAGTTGATCTACAGATTCCACATAATCCCAATCAAAATCTCAGCAAGTTATTTTGTAGCTAACAACAAACTGATTCTAAAGTTTATGGGGAGCTGGCCCGGTGGTGCAGTGGTTAAGTGCGCATGTTCCACTTCGGCGGCCCAGGGTTCGCCGGTTCAGATCCCGGGTGGGGACGTGGCACCGCTTGGCAAGCCATGCTGTGGTAGGAGTCCCACATAGAACGTAGAGGAAGATGGGCACGGATGTTAGCTCAGGGCCAGTCTTCCTCAGCGAAAAGAGGAGGATTGGCAGCAGTTAGCTCAGGGCTGATCGTCCTCAAAAAATAAATAAATAAATAAAAAATAAAGTTTATGCAGAGAAGCAAAAGGCACAGAACAACCAACACAATATTGAAGGAGAAGAGCCAAGTCAGAGAACGAACACTATCTGCTTGACCCCTTTCTATAAAGTGACAGTAATCCAGACAGTGTGGTACTGGTGAGAGAACAAATAGATCAACAGAACAGAACAGAACAGAACAGAAAGCCCAGAACTAGACCCACACAAATACAGTCAACTGATCTTTGACAAATGAGAAAAGGCAATACAATGGAGAAAAGACAGTCTTTTAAAAAAATGGTGCTAGGAAAATTGGACATCCACGTGCAAAGAAATGAATTTATACACAGACCTTACACCCTTCAAAAAAGTTATCTCAAAATGGACCACAGACCTAAATGTAAAATGCAAAAGTATAAAACCCCTGGAAGATAACTTAGGAGAAAATCCAGATGACCTTGGGTTTGATAATGACTTTTTAGATACAACAGCAAAGACACGATGTATGAATGAAATAATTGATAACACAGACTTCATTAAAACGAAAAATTTCGGCTCTGCAAAAGACACTATCAAGAGAATGAGAAGACAAGCCATAGACCAAGAAATAATATTTACAAAGACATATCTGATAAAGGACTGCTATCCAAAATATACAAAGAACTCTTAAAACTCAACAATAGCAAAATAAGTGACCCAATTTTTAATAGACACCTCACCAAAGAGGATATAGAGATGGCAAATCAGTGTGTGAAAAGATGCTCCAACCTCTTACGTCATCGGGGAAATGCAAATTAGAACAACAATGAGATACCCCTACACGCTTGTTAGAATGGCCAGAAACTACAATAACGGTAACACGAAATGCTGGTGAGGATGTGAAGGAAGAGGCACTGTCACTCATTGACGGTGGGTATGCAAGACGGTACAGACACTGTGGAAGGCAGTCTGGCAGAAGTAAACATACTCTTACGTATGACCCAGCAATTGTGCTCCTTGGTATTTACTCAAAGGAGATGAAAAGGTATGTTCACACAAAAACCTGCACATGGATGTTTCTAGCAGCTTTAGTCACAAATGCCAAAACTTGGAAGATGTCCTAGGTGGTCTGATAAACGAACTGTGATACATCCAGACATTGGAATAATATTCAGTGCTAAAAAGAAATGAGCCATTAAGCCATGAAAAGACACAGAGGAAACTTAGATGCATATTGCTAAGCCAAAAAAGCCAATCTGAAAAGGCCCAACTGGATGACTTTCTGGAAAACGCAAAACTATGGAGACAACAAAAAAAATCAACAGGGGTTAGCGGCAAGGAGGATGAACAGATGGGGCATAGAGGACTTCTGTGGCCGTGAAACTACTCTGTATGATGGTTTGAATGCTGGACAGTCATTACACATTGGTCCAAATGCACAGAACATACAACACCAAGAGTGAACTCCAGTGTGAACTATGGTCTTTATTGCTTGGCTTCTTTCACTTGGCAAAAATTATTTTGCGATTCACCCCTGTTGCTGAGTGATGTTTAGTTCTTTCCTTTTCACTGCTGAGGAGCATTCCATCGTCTGGATATGCCACAACTTGTTTATCCACTCACCTGTTGGTGGACATTTGGGTTGTCGCCAGTTTTCAGCTATTACAAATAAAGCTGCTGTAAACGTCTGTGGGGACACGTGCTTTCAAATATCTAGGACTGGAATGACCAGATCATAGGGTAGATGCACATTCAATTCTTTAAGAAACTGCAAAACTTTTCAAAGTATCATATCATATTCCCACTGACAGTGTGTGAAAGTTCCAGTTGCTACAATTTTTGTCAGAATGTTGTCATTTTAGTCATTCTGATTGAGATGTATAGTGATACTTCATTTTAGTTTTGATTCTTGCAATTAAATGTCAGTTCTATCTTGCAGTTACTAGAAAGTCTGGATTAACCTTTAGGCCATGTTCTAAAAAGTTCTCTACTAACAACTATAGACCATAGTAAAATAATGAATTTAAAGTCTTCAAAAGCGAACAATTCATTTGATGCCAGACCACCCGATGTAAATAGTTCATAAGACACGATGCGATCTAAAGTGATTTGCTGTGGACAGTGTGTCTGCAAGCACTCAAGGTCCTCTAGAGGAGTGAAGAGGGTTACTGGTAACTTGACAAGGAACGAACGAATGGGATTCAAAGCACCACTGATCCAACGAGAACTTTCTGTACAATAACTCAATTCATAAATTAACACTGAATTTGGCATATCTGAGCCGCTAAGTTTTCAGTGCTTTTTAGATGATTTTGTTAGACCTTTTTTTGGTTAGTAAGAGTTTTAGTTTTGCGCACGGACAGACCTCCAAAAGCAAACTTGAGTCGCCTTAAAATAAAACAAATCTTTGATTTATGGCTCTCTTACCCTCAGTAGACGAGTTATCAAGACCAAATTAGGAATCCTTTAGCTATACTACTGTTATTCGGGCATATCTGCAGGTACTGTACCTGAATAAATATACCAAATTCATTAAAACAAAAAAGTTCCACTCTAGTGTATCAGAAGTTTCTAGAGGAACTTTTGTGTGGGGTTATGTGGGGTTCCCTGACCTACAATTGCTAAAAGGAGAAAGAGAAAATTCACATTTGAAAATATAATTTTAAATCGAGAGAGAAATCATCTTTAACAATCTGAAGTCTAACAACCTCTAAGAGATCGCGTTTTGTCAAAGAGTCCATTTTAAATGACAATGAACGATAAAGTTACCTTAGCAGCTTGAGATTCTCTTAAGTAATATTTTAAAAGGTCAGAAAGTTTGAGGTCCTCATCAGCAGACACTCGTGCTTCTATTTTCTGAAGAAGGAGAAAAATTCAGCATTGAGTCAGCACTTACATTCTACACTCAGTGTTTTCTTTCTTAATTACTCTAAAAACAGTGATAAATAACTACAGTATCCATTCCTATTTAATCTAGGTTTTCTTCCCTTCTCCTTTACTAGCCTGTTCCTTTTCTTTGTAACTCTGAGAAAAAGTGAACAGAAAAAAGAAGACGAGATCAAAGGAGATTTGCGAACGGATGGAAGGACTCTCTATTTGACTCAAGTTCTTGGCTGTAAGGAGTTACAATATCGATAACCTTTCAGCTTCACTTATATTTTCTCTCTTCGTTTCAACAATTGATATGTACACGTGATTCTAAAGTCACAGAGGCTGGCAATGGTAGACTAGGTAATGCAAACCAATCCTCCTGCTGAGCACAACCAGAAAACAGAGTCAAAACATTAGCAAAATGTGTCTGAAGACACTGAAGAGTGACAGACACATGGGGTTAGTCTGAGCTGGGATGACACGGGAAGTAGCCATGTCAGACAAAAAAGGTGAGAACTCTTCCTTCAGCCTGGAGAGAGAGGATAGAGCAGATGTATTACATCAAGCAAATACGACCTGGGGACCTTGTGTGGATCCTGATTCAAACAACTGCCACAGGAAAAAGCCACTTATGAGACAAGTGGGAACATCTGCATACTGGATATCTGATGACATTAAGGGAAATCATTGATAATTGTATTGGCTGTATTAAAGTTAGGTCTTTTTTCATTCCTTCTTCTCCCCAAAGCCCCCCAGTACATAGTTGTATACTGTAGTTGTGAGTGCCTCTGGTTGTGGTATGTGGGACGCCGCCTCAGCACGACCTGTCGAGCGGTGCCATGTCTGCGCCCAAGATCCGAATCTGCGAAACCCTGGGCCGCCAAAGTGGAGCTTGAGAACTTAACCACTGTGCCATGGGGCCGGCCCCTAAAATTAATTCTTATCTGAACAAAAAGAGAGATGGGGCCGGCCCCGTGGCTGAATGCTTAAGTTCGTGCGCTCTGCTTCGGCAGCCCAGGGTTTCGCTGGTTCAGATCCCGGGTATGGACCTGGCAACGCTTGTCAAGTCACGCGGCGGCAGGCGTCACTCATATAAAGTAGAGGAAGATCGGCACGGATGTTAGCTCAGGGCCAGTCTTCCTCAGCAAAAAACGGGGAGTATTGGCAGCAGATGTTAGCTCACGGCTAACCTTCCTCAAACAAAAGAAAGAAAGAAAGAAAGAAAGAATTGTACCTACATATGACAACATGGATCAATTTTATGTACATAATGTTGAGTGAATGGAATGACACATAGAAAGAATACATACTGTATTTATGTGAAATCTGAAAACAAAGCTAATCTCTGCTGTTAGAAGCTAGGCCAGTGGTTACCCTTGCAGGAGGGGGTGACTCAAAGGCAGCTGAAGGAGGCAGGGCATCTGGCTGCTGGTAATATTCTATTTCTTGAGCTGGGTGTTCATGACATGGGTGTGTTGAATGTGTAAAATTTCACTGAGCTGTACACGACTGCTATGCGCTCTTTCCTATATATAGAATACACTTCAATAACACGTTAGAAAAACTTGAAGCTTCTTAAAAAATATGATTAATGGAGAAATAAACCTACGGAACTTCTTAACCTAACAGATAAGAGCACAGACACAAAGTATATTCAAAATTGATGTAGAGAAATTTCGATAACATGCTAGACAGATGTTGGGTGCTTTGAACTATGGCTCCCCTTCTTCCCTGAGAAGGAGGGTACGTGTCCCCTCCTCCTGAATCTGGGCTCTAAGGCTGCTTGACCAGTACAGAAGTGATGCTGTGCAAGTGCCCAGGCCCAGGCCTTAGGAAACGAGCAGCTTGCACTTCCCGGCTTTTGGGATGCTCCCTTTTGGAAGCTAGCCAGCATGCTGTGAGGAAGCTTAAGCAGCTCCGTGGAAAAGCCACATCTACGTCTTACAGTCACCAGCCCGAGCAGAAGTCCCAGCTGACGGCCAGTATCAAGTCCCAGACATAGGTGCCTTCAGACAATTCCGGCCCCCAGCCTTCATGTGTCCTCTGTCGAGGCCCCAGACATCAAGGAGCAGTCAAGCCCTCTCTGCTGTGCGCTTTCTGAACTCTTGAACCCCAAACCCATTAGCAGAGTAAAATGGTGGTTGTTTCAAGCTACTGATTCTAGGATGGTTTGTTACATGCAATAATAACCAGAACAACACGCAAACACCAAAGCCAATACGGGCCGTGTGGCTATGGAAATGTGCCACCCAGATCTCCTTCAAGAGAAACTGCAGGCTGCACGGACACAGTTCATCGAAAGCCCGACTGCAGTCTCCCTGGATCCAGAACCAGGTTCTTATGAAGGTTCCCTCCATCCTCCCCTCCTGGCCTCGGTGCCAATGTCACACAGCCAATGACAGAGCACAGGGGTAGCAGTGCCGGCCCACTCTTGCCTGGTGCAGAATTCCTCTCACGGGTGACTGTGGCTCAGGGACTCCCATCTGACCTGGACAAAACTTTCTGAAAACTGCGCCAAAGTCGGAAACTCTTCCTACCCAGCCCTCCTTCCTCTGCGCTCTCCTTTCACAGGGGTAGACCTGCACTGTGCCTGAAGGCTCTTCCCGTCTACTCCTGCTCCTTCCTCTCTTTCTCCATAAATCTCTTGTACTCTAATCCCACCTCAACATCTGCTTCTGAAAGAAGTGACTCATCAGGCTATTTTGTGATAGATCCCTCGTCTCTTGATGCAAAAGCACAGAAAAACAATGATACCTTCCCAGAAAATGCTCATTGAATAAACATCAAAGGCAGAATAAAGGGCTATATGGACCCTGGTATAACAAGAGTGAGGTATTCAAGGACTTTTTCCTTTGTGAGAGAGCATCTCCTTTCTTTCTAACTTTTTTTTTTTTTGGTGAGGAAGATTTGCTCTGAGCTAACATCCATGCCAATCTTTCTCTATTTTTGAGTATGTGGGCTGCCAGCACAGCATGGCCACTAACAGAGTGGTGCCGGCCCATGCCCGGGAACTGGGCCCAGGCCACTGAAGCGGAGCATGCTCAACTTAACCACTAGGCCACCGTGGCTGGCACCGAACACCTCCTTTTCCTTTATTTATCTCCACTACATCACTCAATTGACAAGGTCATGCCGAAATCAGCTTTCTGCAATGGACTAGCCACCACCACTCTCAGCGAAGCACCAGTAAGCATCTAATAAACATTTTCACTATTCTATCAACTGATCAAAAATGTTAAATATTATTATATTATTGTACCTAAGACCGAACCCTGAAAACCAAGACTATGCTAATATTAAATTATTACTACTATGAATGAAACCTCCTGCAGTTGTACGCTTGCCTCATATTGATACAACTCACTTTCTTTCTTTCTTTCTTTTTTTTACACAATTCAGTTTTAAACCAGTCTTTCACGGGAAATCAAAAGCAATACAGTCTTGGTAAAATTATAATGAATCTAAGACTTCCTTCGGGCTTACAAAGTCGCAGAAAAGCACCATTCTTCATAAAAATAAACCCAGTGTCCGTAATTAACGTGTTTTCTGATCAAAAATGTGAACTTTTGCACAAACACCAAAAGGCCGTTACAAAAATCCAATTTCCTGAGCAAGTCGAAATGTTCAAATCTAAATGTGTCCCTTCATCCTGAAGTGCAACGCATCTTCCTCAGTAAAGTTAAACACAGCCACAAGGTCAACACGACTGGATGCAGAGGTTTATGCTCCCAAAGGGTAATTAATGGTACTTACTCTTGTTTTATCAAACAGTTCTGAAACTTTGAGAAAAAACCTGGAAAGGAAAAATACTTCATCAGAAGCTACCTCTGAAAGAATTTTCCCTCTCAAATGTTCAGAGATGCCCCCAAACCACATTGCTAATGGACATTCTCGTCTCATTACGAGATCGGATGTTCTTGTTCACTGCAGATGACATTCAGCTCCACAAAAATCTCTCCACCTCCACCCAGGTGACAGATGCTTGAAATCTGCTGTTACGGAAAGTCTTCTCATTTCAAGAGGACAGTCTAAGCCATACATTAAACTTAACAATTTGTCCTGATATTCTTTAGCAATGTGCCACATAAAACTAAATAAAGCCTACACCTTCAACATTATCACAGAAGCACAGAACGGTCACATCCAAAGAGACGAAAGGCTGATTTAAAAGGAAAACACTGCAGCCGGGACAGTTCTTGAAGTTATTTGAATGTTACGTTTTAAACATTTTCAGATAGAGCTGCTTTGTTTTGGAAAACAAATGGATGACCAGTCTCTGTCTCAGAATTCACTTTCACTTTTAACTAAACAGCCTCTCTGTCAAATGCTGGCACCAACTAAAAAATATCCCAACGCCAAACTGTTAAAGGATATTCTGTAAAAACCTGTAATTATAGATGACATTGTAATTGGATCCGGGCAAATACTGTGAAAGCAAAAGCACAATCCGATGAACTTTGCTTTATTGAAAAGAACTTGCTTTGACAGGTTTATGTCAGATAACACGTGGGAAGGTTGACTTGTTTCCTCTAATCAAATTCTTAACAACTAACTCTTCGGGAAGGTAGCCTGTTAATTAGTGTAAGCGATGGTACCTTGCTCTGCAGAAAAACTTGGATCTTCTCTGTCTACTGAGACAGGATAGACTAGAGAAAAGTTCAGGATGTGGTCTGGAGACAGACATGGACCATGAAAATAGTTTTCCCACTTAAAAACGTTTTACAAATATGTTTGAATTATTTTTCAATGAAGAGCTGAGTTTAAACAATATTACGGGAGCAACTAAAATGAACTACAGTTAGACTAAAATCAAAGTGGAAAACTAGCATAAAGTAAACAAAGGACAGCTGTGTAAGCAAACTTCTAGAGAGCTTTTCTACACTGACGTGCCACCACCTTCCCATCCGGCTGCCCCTAGGACGCCCTAACACTCACTCAGCCGGGAAGCTGGAAGAGCCGGCCTCTAGAAAAAGGGCAAACCGATAGCGTCAAATTTGACTTTAAAAGTCAATTTGGGCTCCAATGAAATACACACATATATATTCTACTTCCAAAATAGCCTTTCTTATTTATAATAAGCTTTATCAAACCTAACAACATTTTGACATAAATTCTATCTGCCTCTCTCTCTCTCACACACACAAACACAAATCAGCCCGTTTTCATCAAATCAAACATTGTAAATGTTAAAATTATACGTTAAAGTCCATTTTTATTTCTCAAATTTAAAACATGAGAGAGAAAGGGAGGAGGAAAAATGACGCTGACCCACGTGTCGTAAGAAGCTCCTTATTATCAATGTGTTTGGATAAAAATACTCCAAAATGCCTGCTGGGTCAGAAGCATTGTGTGTGCCCAGGCTGCCAACAAAAGTTTTCTGTTTTATGCATATTTACGGTTTTTAATTAGAATCCTTACTTGCATATATCTGTAGAATCCTGAGTTCCTAAAGCATATAACGAAGAACCAATTCTATTGTAATCATCTGCGGCACCTAGAGAAAAAGTTTTAAGAATTTAATATATTTATTCATTGATTCAAAAATACTTACTGAGCCTGTCAAACAATGTGTATGTGATACGAGACACCCGCAGTCTAGTGAAGGAAATGACAAACACGACTCTAACACAGTATGAGGAACATTATACTAGATGGAGATACAAACTAGTTTGGGAGCAGAGGAAACACGATTCCCCGAGTGAGTCGGGCGAGGCTCTGAAGACACTACAGAATGACCTGGAGCTTGTGGGATGAGCAATCTTTACCGGGCAAAGTGGAGGGGAGAGCATTTTGGGTGAAGGGAAGAGCATGGGTAAAGGCCAGGAAGATTTGACAGAGCAGAGTCTGCTCAGAGAGCCTTCTGGGAGTATGGCCTGCAGGGTCGGAGGGCAGTGCAGGGAGCTGCAGACGGAGAAATAAATTGGAAGCAAGTTGGGGAAGAAAGGGTTTTGTATGCCATGATAAAGACTGCATTTGATGTTGCGGGAACAGGTGTTATTAAACATTCTTACAGCATAGTGGTGGTAAAATCAACCCGATAACGATTTTAGACAACCAATGCTGCTTCCCAGAGTAAAGACTAGAAGTAGAGAGACACAAAGGGAGGGTGAGCAACTAGGAAACTGCTGTGTCAGACACAGAGGGTCAGGATGAAGACCGTGGGAAGGGTGAGAGCAGAGAGAAACCCACAAAGCTGAAAGATACGTAGGAAGTGAAATAGGTAGGATTTACACCCAGTCCCTGAGGGAGGAGGGGAAATGATGGCATGTGGCAAGCTAGATGAATGGTGGCACACTACCCTTGGGTGCTGGGAAGCCAAGTATTCAACTTCAGCACAATACTCTTCCTAGGGCTCGCCCCAGAGGACAAGGCGCTTGTTGCGAAAAGATTATAACGGATGCTTCTATTGGTTTCAGAAAAAGGACTGTGCAGTGCAATGCCTACTGCCTGGGGTCCAATCCCAGCTTCCCGAAAACCAGCACATCACTTAACTTGTCCATGCCTCAATTTCCTCATCTGGAGATGGGAGATAATGATAGTACCCACTTCCTGTAATTATTTGGAGGATTAAATGAGTTAATAAATCTTACTATGGTACCTAGCAAATAGCAAGTACAGTACTATACAAATGTTTGCTATTATTAATTAATAAAATCCAAGACATGCCTACTTTGAATGGAAATTCCCACGTATACTAGCAGTAGTTTTACAGGCTTTCATGTGTTTATTCTCTAATAAAAGAGTAATTCTTAAACTTGTGTTGTACAAAACCGCGTTCAATTGATAAATCTGAAATTTAGTGACTGTTTACTGTACTTATTGTTAGTCAAAACACCTATTTTAACATGTCTTACAAGGAAACTTTGAGTACAAACTTCAGACTGTGGATGGTAACTTTTGTAGGTGGGACTCCTTCCTATTATCTTAACCTCCAAGTTTCATTTAAAAAATAAGTAATACCTAAAAATCACTTAAAGGTTGGTTTATCAAGAGGCAGGAATCAAAAACGAGTTTTGTGTTTACTATCGAATACATTAATATTTTATGCTTAAATTGGCCCTGAAAGTACTTTTTAGAGAAAGAAATTCCAGGATTCTAATAATACCCGGCTCTGAGAACATCACCCTCTTCACATTATTATGTGATCACAGACAATATGCAAACCGCCCTGATGTTATACCTCAGAATTCACAATGATGCTGAAAGGCTTAAGTTTTCATACTCCAGACAAAGTTCATTCATTACAAAGAAGTGGTTTTTACTTTATGATGAGTATTTTGTAAAACAGGTTCACTGTCATCTCTCCTAAAGCACCATTCCGTCTGGGTCAATAAATAGAAATAAGAAGAATCACTAATTTCTTCAGTTTCCTTAACAGATGACTGATTCTCTACCTTTGCAGTTCTTCACATTTCCACAGCCACAATACATCCTCTATGATAAGACTTATTACAATGTACTGTAATTTTTTGCCCTCCTTAAAGGCATAGACTATATTTTCTTCATCTTGAAGTCACCACCGTCTAACACAATGGTTGGCACAAAATAGATATGCCATATGCTAACAGATATTTAGTTTATGAACTAAATAGGTCTGTAAGAAATTAAAAAGTATAGTAGGGGGCCGGCCCAATGGCTGAGTGGTTAAGTTCTCGTGCTCTGCTGCAGGCAGCCCAGTGTTTTGTTGGTTCGAATCCTGGGTGCGGACATGGCACTGCTCATTGAGCCACGCTGAGGCGGCGTCCCACATGCCATAGCTAGAGGGACCCGCAACTAAGAATATACAACGATGTACTGGGGAGCTTTGGGGAGAAAAAGGAAAAAAAAAAAAAATCTTAAAAAAAAAAGTATAGTCCCATTTTAAGTCATCAAACCTAAAATTAAGGGCATTCCTAATTCCTAATAATTACAATCCACACTAGTATGTACCGTTTCATATTTACAAACTTTTTCTTAATAGAGGAGTAAAAGTGTAAGATATTCTATCCTTAATGTCATTTTATAAACAAGGAAACCCACATAAGACTAAACATGTGGTCTAACAGGCTCTAAAGTAAATCCGTAATGAATCTAGGAAGAAATTCAGGTTTCCCACACTTTTACTTTAGAGTTCTTAATTATGGAACAGGCAAGTATAAACCACTACTTCTTAGAAGAAATCTGCAAATCACAAAGCTATAAGAAAACAAAATATAAAAATAATTCTTAACCCTCCTAAAAGAATGACACAAGAACAGAAGCTACCAAGCCAGAGACTTCTGCATTTCCTCCTTTCTACTCTGACACGTAACAATCCTCAAAAATGGAGGCTCACACTTTCAGGTCCCTACTGAGTGAGTGTCTGTATCAGAGGTTCTCAAACCTTCTAGTCTAAGGGCTCCGTTACACTCTTCAAAACTACTGAGGACCCTGAAGAGCTTTCATTTATGTCGGTTATATTTATCAAATGTACTGTATTTCTTTTTAAAAGTAAAACAAAATTTTAAAATATTTACTAATTCATTTAAAATAACAATATCAAAACCATTATGTTAACATAAATAATATTTCACATTTACAATAGCTTTAAATTTAAATTTCAAATTTAAATTAGTGAGCAGCGTGACTGGTACATTCTTGCAAATCTCTTTTGTGTCCGGCTTAACAGAAGACAGCTGGATTCTCTTATCTGCTTCTGCATTCAACCTACTGCGATATATTCTTTTTGTTTAAGTATGTAGAGAAAATCCAGCCTCAAACAGACGTGTAACTGACTGGGAAGACATATTTTACTACTATTTTCAGATAATTGAGGATATTCTTCTTTGATACCACATCAAAACTCAACAAGTAGTAGTTTAAGAGTTAGCAATGTGGAATCTAAAAGCCTATCAACGAACTTTTTGTACTCTGTTACATTAAACCCCAGTTGGATAAGTGATATCTATCCCAAGAATTCAAAGTTGGTTTAACATCTGAAAGTCAATCAATGCAATTAACCACACTTATAGACTGAAAAAGAAAAACCATATGATTATCTCAATAGTTGCAAAAAGTACATCTGACAAAATCCAACACTCATTCCTGACTTAAAAAAAGAAAAAACCCTCTCAGAAAACTAGGAGTTTAAGAGAACTTTCTCAACCTGATAAAACGCATCTAGGAAAAACCTACACATGACAACATAATTAATGGTTTGAAGCTGCATGCTTTCCCCACAAGATAAGTAATGAGGCAAAAACGCCTGCCCCCACCACTTCCATCAGCACTGGAGTGGACGGTATAGCTATAGTACATCGGGGCAAGGAAAAGAGAGAAACGGCATCCAAATTGAAAAGGAAGAAGCATAACTGTTTTTATTAGCAGATGATCATCTATGTAGAAAATCCTAAGGAATCCACAAAATAGTTACTAGAACTAATAGTCTACTATTAGTAGTAGAATAGTACTACTATTAGTATGGTTTAGTATGGTTTGCAAGATAGAAGATCAATATTGAAAATACGTCGTATTTCTATATATTAGTAAAGAAGAACTGGAAACAAATTTAAAAACCACATCATTTACAATAGCATCAAAAAATAATTAGGGATCGATCTAACTAAAGATGTATAACATCGGTACATTGGAAACTATAAAACATTGCTGAGAGAATTTAAAGAAAACCTAACTAAATGGACAGATATATACCATATTCTTGAGTCAGAAGAATCAGTACTGTTAAGATGTCAATTTTCTCCAAACTGATCTACAGATTCTATACAGTTCCAATCAAAAGAACGACAAATTCTTGCGTCATTCTTTGAGGAGGCATTTTTGTAGAAAGTGACAAGCTGATTCTAAAATCCGTATGAAAATGTAAAGAACCTAGGGGGATCAAAACAACTTTGAAAGAACAAAGTTGGAGGACTTACACAGAAAAGATGTTCACATCATTAGTCATTAGGGAAATGCAAATTAAAACCACATTGAGACACCACTACTAACATATTAGAATGGCTAAAATGAAAGAGACTGACCATCCCTGCTGGCAATGATGTGAAACAATTGGAACTCTCACACACAGCATGTAAAATGGTACAATCATTTTGGAAAAAAGTTTGGCAATTTTTTAAAAAGCTGAATGAACATACACTTCCCACATGACCCAGCCATTCTACTTCTAGGTAATACCCAAGAGAAATGAAAGCATATGTCTATACAAAGACTTATATACAGATGGTTCATGTCAGTTTTATTCATAATGGCCAAAAGCTAGCAACAACCCAAATGTCCAGCAATAGCTGAATGGTTAGAACTGTGGTATAGCCATATAATGGCATATCACTCAGAAATAAAAAGGAATGAACTACAGATGCATATGACAGCACGGATGAATCTCAAAATAATTTTGTTGAGTTTCAAAGCCAGACACTAAAGAGTACATACTGTCTTATTCTATGTACACAAAATTCTAGAAAATGCAAACTAATCTATATGAGATAGAAAGCAGATCAATGGTAGCTTGAAGATGGATGGGAAGCAAGGACTTCAAAGGGCCACAAGGAAACTCGCTGGTGATGGGTATTTCATTATCTTGATTGTGGCAATGATTTCAAACAAGTCAAAACTTATCAAACTGTATATGCTGAATAGTGCAGTTTATGATATCTATTATATCTCAATAAAGCTGTTCAAAAAACCCCATTGGTCTATCTTGCACTTTGAATGGATCTTTTACATACATGATTTTGTAACTTCATGCACTTGATCATTCAGAAAATACTAATTCAATGAATTATGCAAATCTTCCAAATGTTGACACACTTCAGTATATAATATCAAAAATTCACATTCACTAATATTATTATCAATCTCCTTAGATAAGTCTTTCATTATTGGGAAGCTCATGGTGATGGATACAAGTTTTCCAAAATTCTAATTATTGCTGGAAAGCTTGACTTTTATCATTGTTAACACATACTGTCAGTTGTTTCCCTTGAAGTGACAGGCTCATTTGGTTAATTTCTGAGAAAATGTCTACCAAATAGTTAAGTCTGAATAATACATACCACAATTTGTCTGTCAGTCATTCTTTCAAGTAAAAATGGTGTTCTCTGAAAAAAAGTAGCTAGTTCAGCTGCAACTCAATCACTAAAAGGCTTTTCTAGAGTCTACCACACTTCAGTATGCAAGTGCTTTATGCATACCTCCCATTTCATCACCCAGAATGTAAAACAGCGTGTACTCAAGGGAGGAGATTAATTATAATTAAAAAGTTCTAGTGCTTCATCAAGTAAATTCTTAATTGAAATGATTACTTAATTGCAAATGCATGGTGAGAAAGAATACAGTGACCATAAGTAGTTTGGTGCCACTGCCTTGATCTGTGCTAAGGCACCAGCAATTTTATCCACCATGGCTTCTGCATCATCATTGTAAAAGTCAATATGTTGAAAAAAGCCAAAAAGCATCGGAAGAGTATAATGAAAATACTTTTGACCTCACAGACTTGCTAAAAGGGTCTTGGGGTCAAAGTTCCATAGACCACAGTTAAAGAACCACTGCTCGTTATCAGGACTTAAACTATAAGTAACATAACTCTACAATTATACCATTAAAAAGTGTAAGCTTTAGCCATAGAGAAAAAACCTTACTTTTGTGGGATCTTGTCATCCTATCAGATTTAGCAGATGCATCCTTAACTCGGTTATGATATTCTAAAAGGAATGTTCGTTCATGCTCAAAGAAATCATCTACATCCTATAAGATCAAAAGAAAACATAAACTTTTTTCACTTATTTGCTTTAGTATAATACGCAAATCAGTTTATCATTCTAATCATAAAAGGTCATCAATAAAACAGCACAGCTATCCTCTAATAATCAGGTGTTAGAGTGATTTCATCAACAAGTTCAGACTTTAACAGACATGCGTTTCCATCTCTCAAGGAAGAAATCTGTGGTTTGTGTCCGCAGGCTGAGCTCCCCACGTGGTTCATGTTCACATGCTGTACTCTGAAACATGCTCCTGAGCTCTGCCTCTCCAATCCGGCCTCCCCAACAAATAACTATGCCAGCGGGAGTGACCGATGGCTTCCGAGAAAAAAGAAAGAAACTCTGCTAGACAAGCGAAAATCTCTCTCTCTTGGTCTCATGTATTCTATGGGCCGTGGCTGAAGGCTGCCGGGCCTTCTCAATAGGGCCCTCTTTGCTTTGAGGAACCTGGCCAAACTAACTATCCGGGAGCAGTTATGGCGTTAACTAGCATCTTCAACCTTTTTTGGGAACAAAGCTAAATATACATTAAAAATAAAAATTGTTAACAGTAGTCCCCCCTCTTTGACAATAGCAATCATTTAATGAAAAAGCATCAGTTGACATGATATAATTCAAGACACATCAACAGAATGCAAGAAGATAAAGTATGGATAAAATGTGACTTAAAATCTGTAGTTCATGTGTACCAGTTTTCTTAACTGTAAAAACGGGGATAAAACTATCTAACTTGCAGGGTTGTAGCGAAGATGAAATAAGAAAATGTGAGCTACTAAGCAACACACTGTAAATCTTCAAAAAATGTTAGTTATTACTAACATAAAATTAAATTAAAATCTTAATAATATAGTGGTTTACATTTAATGCTAAGAGAAATGTTCAAAATTAATGCCTAGCAGCATCAAAATGGAAGTAAGCTGAGTCCTTATTAGGAAGCAGCTAATTTTTTTTTTTTTTGAGGAAGATTAGCCCTGAGCTAACTGCTGCCAATCTTCCTCTTTTTGTTGAGGAAGACTGGCCCTGAGCTAACATCAGTGCCCATCTTCCTCTACTTTATGTGTGGGACGCCTACCACAGCATGGCTTGCCAAGTGGTGCCATGTCTGCACCCGGGATCCAAACTGACGAACCCCAGGCCGCTGAAGCGGAACGTGTGCACTTAACCGCTGTGCCACCAGGCTGGCCCCACTAATTTTTAATTATTAATAAACAGCACATGCATCGTCAACACATCACTTGACCTATCTCTGAAAAATCAAAGTAGAAATCAGATAAATAGTACTTCACACCTAAGTTTTATTGTAGATGTATCTATAAAAACAGGCAATGGTGATAAAGCATCACTATTTCTCTTTTTTAGTATTTGCTTGATAACGTAATATAAACATTTTTCTCATATTTTAATGGTAAAAGTTTTCAGATAAATCAATTCTTGTACCATTTTTAGAACATCACTAAGAAAATTTAGGTCTCATTTAGGTAAATAAATAACTCTGTAAGTGTTATGACACATATTACCTCGTTTAATCTTTCCAATAATCCTGTGAGGTAGGTAATATTATTAACCACATTTAGAAAATGGGAAACCGAGATTCAGAGGAAGAGATAACCTCAGCTGAGCTCTTCGAACTCCAAATGGGAACCCAGGTTTCCCCCAACATTTGTAAGGCCAAGGCCAAGCGTACAAATGGAGGCCGCCCCTCTTCTTGCCCCACCCTGTAGTTCTCTAAGGCACAGAGAGACCTCGTGTGCATGTGGCTGGACATTCCATCCTGCACAATGATTTTCTCCCTGTTCCTTCCCTCTACCCAGCTGCCCCATGGTCACCCCTCGATCACCCATCGAGTGCATATACCAGTGGCACAGTCCACCCACTGCAGGATGAGCTCAGAGAAGCCCAGGCAGGACCTGGAACAAAGCCTGGGAACTGGGCAGGGAAACAGGAGGTTCCAGAGACCTGGAGCACGGTCCGGCTTGGAGGGAAGGGGCGTGGGGGCTCCAGGTGGGCAATCCCCTTGGACCTGAGACCTCTCAGCCGTTGAAGAAAGGTACTCTCCAAAGAGTGGAACCCAGGGCGCGGGGCTCAGCTTCCCAGGCCTAAGGATCCTCCTGTGTGAACTTCTCTTTTACTCCAATATAACCTGCGCATCTGAAACCTCAATCTGTCTCCCTCTTAAAAGAAGTAAATTCTCAAACCAATACCTCTTGGTCAAATAAAGTCTTACCTTTACTCCTGAAACAATTACTCCATCTGCTGATTTAACCATGTTTTTAAAGAAATCTTCAAGTTTCTCTTTTTTATTTTTCCCTCGCACACTCAACTGAAAGGAAGGTAAATTGAAGTTAGCATTTTTTTTATATTACAAACGGAAAGCAGTGCTTCCTCTATTCTCTGACAGCAAAATGGCAATTTCCAAAGGATCCCAGTTTTCAAGCTTAATAAAGTGGCAGTTTCATCATGTGTACCTGTGATTTTCAAACTTTAGGACATTAAAAAGGAGTGTGGCCTCACTCTCAAAGATTCAAATTCAGCTGACCTACAAGAAGGTCTAGATATCTCAAATTTGACAAGGATATTTGATAATTCTATTGCAAAAAGCTCTCTCACTATACTTTGTCAAACACTACTAAATAATATAAAGACAACTAAAAAGTTAATTAAGAAGTTCCTTTAAATATGTGAAATTTACTGGAGTAAAATATACCACCATATGATTCCGTAAAAGCTCTGAAAATATTTTCTGCAAATTCTCCATTCTGAACTCATCCAAATATCATCTCTTGTCCTGTTTTTGGGGTCAGCAGTTTATAGTACAGGTATATAAAAAATGACTTTGCATAGCATGAATGGTTATTTAAATGCAAAACAAAGAAGCAGCTAACGCTTGACTCTTACCACTTGCTGCATCAGGACGCCCCAGATAGGAACATCCCATCTAATTTCCTTACCCATGGCCATGGCTTCAATGCTCACCTTTATGTAACTGACACAAGTCTTGATCGTTACCCCTAAGCTCTTTCCTGAAACTTAGATCCTATGTCCAATTGCCTAAATCATATCCTTGTTGCATGGAGATTCTGCTAACCTTGCATTAGATGTGCCTAAAACAGTACTCATAATCTAATCTCCAAATTTTTCCTCTTTCTGGTTCCCTATATTCATGACCCCTCCATCCACCAAGCAGTCTCTTGGACTCCCATGTGTTCCCTAAAACCTCATGAATATCTTGAAATAATCTACAACTTCCTCCTTTCTCTCAAAGCTCAAATTCTACCAGCAAATGTCTAAATCTGTCCCTTTCCATTCCCACTGTCCTAGTAAAAGTCCTCACCACCTCTAGACTACTACATTGGACTACTAGTTAACATCCCCCAACTCCTCAATTCAATCCATTCTGCTGCTTGGGACAACATTCCAAAACCAAATTTTGAACATCTCCTCCTTACTAACTTTACAGAGCTTCACGACGTTCAGAGAATGAAGGCCAGTCTCCTTAGCATGGCATTTGAGACTTTCAACAATCTGGTTCAACTTACCTTTCTAGCAACCACTCTACCCCACACGTCTTATGTTTCAAATAGTTTTCAAAAGGAGCTTGGAACTCAGGTTCTCTGTACCCGAAATAGTATCCCCTCTCTCACCAAAAATTCTATTCAGACTTAATTAAACATCCAAATTAAAGGGCATCTCTTCATGAAATCCTTCTAAACTCCCAGCTGGAATTCACTGCTGTATCTTTAGACCTCCCAATGCACTGTTTTCTTTTTTTAATTGTATTTTTATTAATTAATTCATTAATTCACTCATTAACAAAACATTAATGAGTGTCTAAATGCACTGTAAATATAAAGATTAAGAGATGGCCCCTACTCTTAAAGTAACTTATGGTACAGCGGAGGATACAGAGAAGTAAGCATACGATTAAATATAGTATGAGGGGTGTAATGTCAGCGGGATTCACAGGGCACTAGGCCAGCACACAAGGAATTTAATACAGACTTAGAGGATGAGAAAGATTAGGTTGGAGGATGAATAACTAGTTAGGGGTTGCTTCAATAACCCAGCCAAGAACTATGAAAGTCAGAGCTAACCTTTAGGCCTGGCAATGGAAGGAAGCGGACACATTCCTAATATAGCAAGGGAGCAAAACAAAGAGGATTTGGTGACTCCTCAAAGGAACAGGGAATAGCAGGAGTCATGGGTAATTTTCAGGTTTTAAGGCCTTGGGAAGTGGTGGTACCTTCTTTGAGACAGAGAATAGAAAAGGAGGTATTGGTTTAAAGGGGAGTTCAGGTGAGGGTAAAATACCCAGAGGACACATAAATGGAGCTTTTCAGGAGACCGTTCAACAAATACGGATGGGACTCAAGAGTAATCCAGATTTGTAAATTAAGAGCATATTAGAATATGTGAAGCCATAGGAGTAGATGAGATCACTTAGGGAGAATTTATAGAATTAGAAGTCTAAAGGAACTTCTAGACTTCTGGAGGACCCCAGGAGGAACCCTGGAAGGATCAGATTTAAAAGAATGGAGATATGGAGGGAAAAGCCCATGAAGGAGACTGGAAAGGAGCCACAGGGTTAAGAGGAAAACTCAGAAGAGATCCCAAAGGTCCAGAAGCACATGGGATCCAGCACAGCTAGAAAGATATCTTAGTCAAAATGGAAAGGCACGATGTACCATCAATAGAATAAAGGCTAAAAACCACATGATCATCTCAATAGATGTCCTTTTTCATGATAAAAACATTTTTTCTCATGGCAAAAACACTCAACAAACTAGAATAGAAGGGAACTTCTTCAACCTGATAAACAGCGTCTATGAAAAACACACAGCCAACATCATACTAAATAAAGAGTGAAATAGCAAATGCTTCCTTCCTAAGATTAGGGACAAAACAAGGATGTCTGCTCTCGTCTATTTCTTTCTTTCTTTTTTTTTTTTTTAAAGACTTTATTTTTTTCGTTTTCTCCCCAAAGCCCCCCAATACATAGTTGTGTATTTTTAGTTGTGGGCCCTTCTAGTTGTGGCATGTGGGATGCTGCCTCAGCATGGCTTGATGAGCAGTACTATGTCCGCACCCAGGAATCGAAATGGCAAAACCCTGGGCCGCAGCAGCAGAGCGCACGAACTTAACCGGACCCTGCTCTCATCTATTTCTATGAAACACTGTACTGGAGGTTCTAGCCAGGGCAGTTAGGTGAGAAAAAGAAATAGAAGGCATCCAGATTGGAAAAGAAGAAGTAAAAACAAACAAAGGAAGGCAATAAACAACTGTGGCTACCAAAGTGGATGGAGGTTGTGGAGGATACAGGAAGTCACAGATTTGATTTCTGATCGGCTTCCACTTCCCTGTGAATAGGGTCACTATCTGATCAAGGGGAACTGCTGCAAGCTGAAATCAGCTTTCATGGAAAATGGGAGAGAGCTGTCTAAAGTTATAACCTTGTTATAAATGATGGAGCCGGGACTCTGGGCTAGTTGAGGACAAAGACAAAAGGCTGCTGACAGGGTCAAAGCGCAGGAGAGGTCAAGGGTCTAGATGTACCAGTGAGTCAAAGAACAACTCTAATGGGAATAGGGAAAAAGAGGGCTGTGTGGATGGAAGGCTTCTTTTGTGGTCTATAATAATAGGATTCAAGAACTCAGAGGTAAAGCAGGTCAGGGTGACGGCAAGGACCTGGGTGTGGCCACTGATGAGGAAGGAAGAATGAATGGAGGCTAGGGTGTTACATAGGTTAAATATTTAATCTACTGTTCAGTAAACTATGACTATACCTACTGGAAACGGAGAAGGTGCACAGCTACATAAGTAATGCAATACTAGAGGCAATCAGTCCCCATAGGAGTGGCCATTTCTCACACCACCAAAGCTGGAAGAGGCTTTCCTAGACCTCCCATATGCCCCATGGCCCTTTTCGACCTCAAACACCCTGGCCCTACTTCAACAGCTCATCGATCCCAGGACTCTGAAACAGGTAACACAACAGCACATACAAGTTTCTTTTCCAGCACCACTGAACTGAGAAAGGATCTGAGAAAACAGTTTTACAAACAAGAGTGAGAAAAACCTTTTAGTTTTGAGCCTTTAATCTTCTACAACCTGTTAAGGTACTTGCTGTTAATTCAAGAATATTTGCAAAACACTTTGCAGTCCATCTTTTTAGGCTTTCTCCAAAACACCATTTGCTGATATTAAAAGCGTTATTATAATGCAGCAGCATCATTCTCTCTATTAAGCATATTATTAGTTTGTGAGGAAGAAAAGTAAATCTACCTTGGTGGGAGAAAACTTGTGAAATCCAAGATTTCTGAAAGCAATTTATAAAGCTGATCTAAATATTTAGCAATCTTTCACGGACTACTTTAACAAATACTTATTTTGTATCTTAACTGCCAGGCACTATCCTCAAATAGCGAAGATACAGTGGTGAAAAATTAAAGTCTGACTCTCAGAGAGCTTACATTTTAGTAGAGGGAACTAGATAATGAACATACAAACCAATTTTAAAAATACAGAGATAATTTCAGATAGTACTAAGGGCTGTGGCAACACGACTTGGAGCGTGAGCTACTCCAGCTGAACGGCCTCAATGCACCAAGATCACTGCGCCTCACTTTATGCCTGCGCTGCTCTCCCAAATTACTAAGGCTTTAGCCCAGCCCATAAACAAGGCCCAGCAAAAACAAACTTAAAGGTACAAAGCAATGACAGCATTCTTTCATGTGTTTTTTCTCAACCTTACTCATGAATCATTTTTAGCTTCTTATAATTCATGATATAGCCAGCATTCTTTACAATTTCTAGTTATAAATGACCACATGCCAGTATCACATACCATATTTACATTTCTGAAAGTACCTATTCTTAAAATGGTATATTTCTGTGATCTTGAGTTACTGCATATACCCTTTAAAAATTTTTCATTTTCTCTACTGTTAAGACTTACGACATTATTTTTATCCTATCTACTAAAACCAAAGCAGAAAAGGCAAATTTCTATACACAAAATTCCTTGACCTTGATGCTAACGTGTAAGCAAGCAAGCACTATGTTACATTTGTTTTCTGCTAAAATTATGAGTTAATTTTGTCATCCAAATATAGGTTCCAAAATGTGTATCACCCATCCACTAAAAGCAGTTTTTTTTGCCAGCACCACCAATGAAGAAATCTTTAACGCTCCACCACCTCAATCTCTCTTTTTGCACAATAAGGGGGTTTTCAGGCAGGGGGGAGGGAGGAAACTTAGGAGTGATCAGCACTGAAGAGGTGAGATAAACACATCAAGAGTCAACGATTAACCCAAAAGTTATATGGAATTCTTTAGCTCAGGCACCTCCCTGGAACTCCCCATAAGGGTTCAGAAGACTCCAAACTCAAATTTAGGAAACATTAACCAATTTGACAACCCTATTTCTTATGAAGTTCACAATTCAGCATGAAAATCAATGTCCCACGTTGCAACATGATTTACCGTCACTTCTTTAATTAGCCTACTCAAGTTCTATGGAAATACTGCATTACGGCTGAAAAAGTGTCATTTTAAACTGCCTTGAAAAATAAGAACATTATAAAAAGGTCTTAAGCCTTTTCTAACTAGTCACTGCCTTTTCCAATGACTCTATAAATAAACCTTGATCACTGCTTTAATCAATACTCACATCTTGATTATATTCCAAGAAGACATGGAAATTTAAATCTTTTCTCAAAATAGGATGTGCTGCCACACGACACAGGAACACTTCATGCATTGCAACAGTCTTCTTGAATATTGCCAAATATTCACTAGAAACAATAAACAAAATTAAAGGTAAAACACTGTATCAACTGGAAAATCATCTGCAACAATTTCTTCAGCAAATACTCTTTGAATTACTCCAAATGCAAAATTAGAGGTACAAAGATATAATCCATGTAAACAAAGGTTTTAGTTGAACTGTTAATGAAATATATAAAACCCAGCTCTGAAAAGACCTCATGCTAGTTAATAGTATTTATATTTAAATGTTAATATTTTCAGGTTTTATAAACCTTTCCTCTGATGCAAACCGATGTTAAAGGTAACTGTAAGGGCATTTGTTTTCAGCTCCAGAGAAAGGATACTACAAATTGTTGACACAATCTTAATGATTCACTCTCTAGATAATTACTGCTTTTAAACACCTTAGTACAAAAACTATCAAAACCCAAACCTCAGTAAGCTTATTTTAAACATTAATAACTATTTTCATTTAATGACCCAAACACACAAGAAATAAACATACCACAGAGAGACTGAGTTTTGCCATTACATTGAAGAATTGTGTTTAAAATATTTTAATGTTATCAGTGAATCACAGCGATCATATAGTAACACACATCAGTTTGGAAAAAAAATAAAACGCTCAAGGAAAAGGCCCAATATTTTTGCTTCAACTACGTGCAAGGAGGATAAGTTTTACATACCAGCAAACCAGCAGGACCAATGGTGGGAGAAGTTTGATCTCCGTGAGGGTAGTCACTCAGTGAAGACAAAAAAGAAGGATGCAGAGGATGGAGGTAGCAGTAGAATAAACCCAAGGTTCTCTGTTATCCAACCCCTAACCAGACCACAAGAGAGTCATGATCAGGGCCACTGGAAAACCACAGATTCTTCAATATTAATGTGCTCTGCTAATTTCCAGTTTTCAGTCTTATAAACTGTAAGTATCTATCTGTCAGCTATTACACTACTGCTCGCACCCAGCATTGACAGAATTCTTAAAATATCTGTCAGTTTACACTTTGACAAAGAAGATCTACTTTGCTAATTTATCTTGTCAGGAGAGTTTAGCATTCTGAAGAGGAGTCTAGTAGCAGTGTGAATATATGCTTGATAACTGAAATTGAGTGGAAGAGGAGAAAAGGAAATGCATGAAGGGGAGAAATGACCAGAAAGAGTGATGGAAGTGATGATAAAGCAAGGAAAAGTCTTTCCTTGCCCAATTCTCAACATACAGAGAAACAATATAGAGCAAATCCAAAATTACTTCACATGTTTAATAAAAGGGGAAAGATTCTATATGTTCAGCAAATACACTAAAAATGAAACAGAAATTAACTCAATTTTTTTCAAGGATTTAATACATTTCCAGTATATATGAAACTAATAATCATTTAATGAAAAACATTTTAAAACTATTCTCTTTGTTCCTATTCTTTTCCCTTCAGCCAGAAGCCACAGGCAGAGAAAAGCGGAGGGGGAAATTACAGACACATACACCCCACACACATTTTTTTTTTTTAAAGAAAAGAGAATATATGTAAAGAGTTGCTCAGCGCATACTTCTCTGAGAAATTGAAGTTTTGGTCGTATGCACGTCGAAAGAAGAGAACTAGGTTGGTAACGACTAAGGCCTTGCAAATAAAAAACAAATAATTTATATTCTGCTTTAAAAAGTCATTTCCTTTTCCACTATTTTTTATAAACTTCTGGATCCTTCATTTTCAATTTTCAGTCTATCTAAAACATTAATTTAAAGAATTTTACAATGCAGACAATTATTCCATAATTTTCCTGTAGGCTCTGATCATGATCATTAACACTGATTGTGTGGCTTAAACCTGCATCTTTCAGAAAGGGTCACTATGGTGAAATGATTAAAAGAATGGGATATCAGAGAGCACAAAAAAAGGCATTGAAAGAAGCACTATTAACAATAACAACAAAAATCACATACGCTTCCAGTTCCTGTTTCATCTTTGTGAATTCTTCCTTCGTCATGGACCCTTCTCCTTCTCCAAGCTTCTGTAGTTTTTCCCTTGAAGCATCAAAATCAGGTCTTGGTGGTGCTGGTGGGATCTATAACAGAAGCAAATCACTAATGTTAAAGACCGTTTAATTTCTTGCTGCAGTTGTACTGCTGCCACCAGCAAAGACTGTCTCTGTGAGAGCTAAACATATCCCACATGAACTACGCACCATGAACATCCCAAAGTCATGGAAGAGAATTTGGTTAGGTCTAGAAATTAAGATCCTTCAGGTCCTTTACATTAAAAAAGAAATACAGCTGAGCAATATTTCCTGGTATTAGGACAGTACTTCCCAAACTTTAATCTGTAGATTCCTATGTGGCAACCTAGAGTCCCCAAATATACATGCACATTAAGTTCTGACCGTAAGATAAATGAATACGTATAGCAAATACGCATACCATTTTTCAAAAGTATGATTACACACATAAAGGGCATGATTAAATACATACGTATTTTTTAAATTAATGAATTCATAGTAGCTTTATGCTATTGTGTTTTTTCAAATTAGTGAATGCTAGTATAGCAAGGGACATTAAAAAGGTTTCCTGGATTGGAGGAGAGTACCAGAAACAGAAAGCACTGACTTAAAAACAAGAGAACGTGACACAGATTAATGACTAACCTCGTTCCACTCACCACAGTAAAGGGGTAAGTAAGCACTTACCGTAAAGAAAAATATAAGATCTAGAAGAGACATGTCATTCAAGGGAAGGATATAAGAAAAAAATTTACCTTAGGAGAAAGGGCCTACAAGTAAGAACTGTTAATGGGAAATGACAGGAAGTAAAGACAGCAAGTAAGACAAGAGGGGAAAAAAGATAAGCAGGGGGGAAAGTTAAAATGAAAATGCCTACAAGAAAAGCGTTACACCAAGGAAAGCCACAGGGAAAGAAGCATCACGTACAGTTCAGCACACATTCACTGACGCCCACACATAGCGACTACTACGTGCCAGGCATGAGGCAGGGCAACAGGCCTGTGGATAAATAAGACCGTCTTGGTCTTTGAGGAGTGTTTAGTCTATGGAAGGAAAAAGTACTAAGAAAATGCCATGAGACAAGATGAAGAAGAAAAAAAGGTGGAAATAGGATGAGAAGAGAAGGAGCTTCCAGGTTGGTGAACACATTGACATGCTGGGAGCAGGAAGGTGGTGTACCTGGAGAGGGCATGAAAGCAGAGTACCAACCCCCCTCCCCACACCTTGTCTGTGCATCTCTCCATTTGGCTGTTCCTGAGTTGTATCCTTTATATAAACCAGTAACAGTTTAAAAAAAAAAAAAAAAAAAAGCATTACCAATTGCCCACCAAACTGAGCTGCAGAAAGAAAAAGAAGCAAATGACTGAGGAGTGTCCACAAGGATGAAGATGGGACCAGGTCAGGATGATTTCAAGGAAATCAAATGAAACTGAGTTTCAGAAATCTGAGTGTGGTCAACAGCTGAGGCACAACATCTGGTCCACATTTAGATTAGACAACCTCGTAAGGAGCCCTCCAACTCCAAATATCTGTCCATCTAAGGGGTCAGAACCAGTATGGTCTGTAACATCCCCTTAATTAATGGGCCCCTAGAACAAGTCCATTTCAATTCTAATAAATACTAAGAATCTAAGTTTAAATGAGGAAGCAGAACATATCTATATTCCCACACTCCCAAATAAGACAACTTAGGATAAAAAGGTTTTAGCCAACTATGCTTTGTAATTGGTAATTTTTAAAAATTACATCAGTTCCCCAAAAATGTTAAACAAGACTTCAACACATAATAAAGTATCTCAAAAGTTCCTAGAAAGTGGCATTAAAATGGAACCTCGACACTTACAATGTAACCTGCATAGTCTTCATTTTCAATGAAGGAATCATGAAGCCAGATAAATTCCTCGTGTTGTCGAACAACAGAAAACTCATTTTGTTTAAAATTTGGCAATGAACTCTGCAAAGATAGAGATTCTCTTGAATAAAAATCAAAATTATACTAAAAAGCTTTTAATAAACATTTTCTATATATGTATTTTTTCAATTAGTCTTATATGGAAGATTATCAGTACTTTTAAACTCTACTATGGAAACCCTGAGACACCCAGACAAAATTACCCCGAGATCCCTGAGAAGATAAGCTGACAGCCTCTTACTGTACTGCACTCTACCACTACTTAAAAGTTATCCTATGAATATACATATATCAAATTCAACTATTTAAACAAAGGAAAATAGATCTGCAATTTGAAAATGTGCCTGAGAATTGAATTCTAAGAAGAAAATAATTTGTAAGACAGTAATTTGATTAAGGATCACAACAAAACTGAAAATAACAAGAATAGTAAAAGATTAATAAAAGTCTAGAGAAAATTAAATTTGCATTATGTCTAGATTCTATGATTAACTCTTAAACATCTATCTTTAAAAAATACTAGAAGCAGCTTTTTTAAAAAGTTTCTTTTTTTAAATAGTAGCAATGAATTATACGCTACAATAGTTTCTAATTATGTTCAAAACCAAAGTTCCAGTCAATATATTATTACACATGTAACATTACTACAATAAATAGCTAAAGTAACACAAATACAAAACCACATTTACCTTTGTGTGAACAGTGAATTTTACTTTATCTCTCTCACTAAGAGCATCAGAAATGTCCACCTGCAGAGCAGCATCACTTTGAAGATCTACATTTATTGCTTTAAGCTAGAGAAAGAGAATAAAACCTTAATGAAAATTCTGTGAGCTTTTATACAATTTAATTCTTCTCCAAGACAATAAAGCAATGCAAAAACAAACTAAATTAAACTAACAAAAGAATCTTAAATCTAAAAAAGTACTCAAGTTTGTTTAATCTACATATATTTATTTTGGGGCAGATGCTTTGGGCATGTTATTATCTTAACCAATTTTCATTCTACACCATTCAACTATACTTTGCTTTGAATGAGTCAATGTGCTGACCAAGATTCATTACAGTTTCACCCAAAAAGTAAACTATTTTCCAAGAAGATGGTCCATTAAAGTTCAAGTATTCCAAAATTAAGGAAGATATCTACCTTTAAGAACAAGAAAAATAATAAAAAGAATACCGGTCAATAATTTTAATTCTATTGCTTATTTTAATTCAGAAACATACAATAAAACTAATAAACACAGTTAAAAATGTTACATATATGTAAAGTTCTAAGAAAAATGCTAAGATATAGTAAATACTCAATAACTCCCATGATATAAATTTCACATTTTACTCTATAAGCTTTAATACGTTCAAAGAACTGAATATGTTCCCTATTTAGTGCTTCCATTTATTTGCCTATGAGAAGACTTTTCCACTTACAATTCCTTTCATTCTTAAATTTCATCCATTTTTCTTCTCCTTTAAACAAATAAACATTCTAATATGTTTGGGTAATTTGAAGACATATAAAAGAATCAAATACACTAAAAGATAAAGTCTTAGTCAACTGCAAAGATATGAAAAATTTAAAGTTTAACTAGCCTGTTTCAAATACTCTAGGTGTAAAACCCAGGACTTACTCTGGGAATCTCACCTCGCACGAGCACCTCAAATTTCAATTACAACGTAAACGGAAAAAACGTTGGAAGCAAAACGGTATATACTCTATGGTCTCAATTATATTTTTTCAAATGCATACATAAAAGGCTTATAGGAAATATGACAAAATATGAATAACAGTAGGTTTTCTTCTTTATACATTCCTTCATTCTCCCAATTTTTCACAATATGCATGTATGACTCTTATAAATAGGAAAAAAGTAAGCCTTCTTTAAACAGAAATCCTGTGCTTTATTAAAAGACAAATTTTGTGAACTTTTTCACTAAATAGAGTTGTTTATTAGTAATAAAAAAAGTAACACACTATTTCATTTTGCACTACTGCTTCTAGATTGAATAAACATATTAAAAAAATACTATTACATAAAATCCAATTTAAGATTCACAGAAGAAATTAATCAGTTTAAACCATGTGATATCATCTCTGATGGCCTTTAATAAAAACTTTATTGATAACTTTAATAAGTTTATATTAAGTTAAATTTTCATCTAATCACATTTTTAAAAGTTTATACTATAAACTTACCTGAAAACATTTTAAAGTAATTTTAAAAACTGTTATTGTACTCAGTGTTACATGCAGCCCATTGTCTAATAAAAGACATGGAAAGTTGTCTTGAGGTACAAAGTTTTCTTTTCCAACTATCTTGTTGCCTCTGCAATAGTGGAAATATTGGAGAACTCTGTTCTTTGCTTTTCTTGCTTCTATTTAATCTCATGTGGTCTTCATGCTGTCCTTCCTACCTCTCCTCCAACGCTTACCTCTATTCTAGCTTAAGAAATCTGTCCCTTTTCTCTCTTTACTCACATGCTGGCCACTTTTAGGATGTTTATTGTGGTAGGCTAAACAATAGCTCCCCAAAGATATCCACAACCAAATCCCTGGGACGTGAAGATGTTACCTTATCCGGCAAAAAAGGACTCTGCAGGTGTGACTAAACTAAGGCTCCTGAGATGGGGATTATCTTGCACTATCCAGGTGAGCCCTAAATGCAATTACGTGTATCCTTAAAAAAGGGAGGAAGAGGGAGACGACACAGACAAAAGAGAAGGCAATGTGACTCTGGCGGCAGAGATTACAGTCATGCCGCCACTAGGACCGAAGAGCCAAGGCACGAATTCTTCCCTAGAGCCTTGGGGAGCGTGGCCTGCCGACACCTCGATTTCAGCTCAGTGATACTGATTTTAGACTTTCGGCCTGCAGGGCTGTGAGACAAGAAATTTCGGTTGTGTTAGGCCACCAAGTTTGCAGTAATTTGTTACAGCAGCCACAGGAAACTAAGAAATTTATCATATGGTTTTTGGAACACTAACCTTGGCATTTCTCATGTTTTCACTGTCTAGTCTAGCATTTCCCAAACACAAGTGATAAGAATTAACCCGGGTGCTTATGAAAAAACAGAATCCCACACCCTACCACAGACCCAGCAAAACAGAATCTTCAGGCAAAGAGCCTTAAAAACTGTATTTGGGAACACTAGCCTTGATTTTCATGGTTGTCTTCATCTTCAAATTCTGTCAAAACTTCAATTCGACTATTAACAGTTTCCTTTTAACGATTATAAAAAACATTTTTGTCAGATTTCATATCCATATATACATTTTTACTTTCAGATTTACTTTATTTTCTTAGCTATTGCTCCGTCAATTTGGAAACACACCTTTCAGGATTTCCACATTTAAATAGCTGTTATTTATTTCTGTAACCATGCATGGTGAGGGATGTTAACCAGACTTACTATGGTGATCGTGTCACAATGTATAAAAATAGTGAAGCCTTATGTTGTGCACCTGAAACTAACACGTTATATGTCAATTATACCTCAATAATAAATAAATAGCTGTTATTTATTATTCCAATTTAAGATTATTCCACATTACTAAAATATTTCTCTTTCTTCCATTTCCCTATCCTTGTATACCAAATACACTGTTTCCCCTTTTTTCTGTTGTTGTTTTCTGCTAGTACACTTGGCTTTTTTTATTGTAACTTTTTTTTTTTTTTACAGATTGACACCTGAGCTAACAACGGTTACCAATCGTTTTTTTCCCCCCTGCTTTCTCTCCCCGAAACCCCCCAGTACATAGTTGTATATTTTTTAGTTGTGGATCCTTCTAGTTGTGGCATGTGGGACGCTGCCTCACCGTGGCCTGATGAGTGGTGCCACGTCCGCGGCCAGGAACCGAACCTGGGCCACCAAAGTGGAGAGTGCGAACTTAACCACTCAGCCACGGGGCTGGCCCTATTGTAACTTTTATAAATAAAAATATTCCTATACATTCTACCTAAAGCCATCTACAGATTCAATGCCATCTCAATCAGAATCCCAATGACATTCTTTACAGAAATAGAACAAAGAATCCTAAAATTCATATGGGGCAACAAAAGACCCCCAATTGCTAAAGCAATCCTGAGAAAAAAGAACACAGCTGGAGGCATCACTATCCCTGACTTCAAAGCATACTACAAAGCTACGGTAATCAAAACAGCATGGTACTGGTACAAAAACAGGTGCACAGATCAATGGAACAGAATTGAAAGCCCAGAAATAAAACCACACATCTATGGACAGCTAATCTTCAACAAAGGCGCTGAGGGCATACAATGGAGAAAAGAGTCTTTTCAACAAATGGTGCTGGGAAAACTGGAAAGCCACATTGTAAAAGAATGAAAATTGACCATTCTTTTTCACCATTCACCAAAATAAACTCAAAACGGATCAAAGACCTAAAGCTGAGACCTGAAACCATAAGGCTTCTAGAAGAAAATGCAGGCAGTACACTCTTTGACATCAGTATTAAAAGGATCTTTTCGGACACCATGTCTTCTTAGACAAGGGAAACAATAGAAAGAATAAACAAATGGGACTTCATCAGACTAAAGAGCTTCTTCAAGGCAAATGAAAACAGGATTGAAACAAAAAACAGCCCACTAACTGGGAAAAAATATTTGCAAGTAATATATCCAACAAAGGCTTAATATCTATAATATATAAAGAACTCACACAACTCAACAACAAAAAATTAAACCACCCGATCAAAAAATGGGCAGGAGACATGAACAGACATTTCTCCAAAGAAGATATACAGATGGCCAATAGGCACATGAAAAGATGTTCATCATCATTGATCATGAGGGAAATGCAAATCAAAACTACACTAAGGTATCACCTTACACCCATTACAATGACAAAAATAACTAAAACAAATAGTAACAAATGTTGGAGAGGTTGTCGAGAAAAAGGAACCCTCATACACTGCTGGTGGGAATGCAAACTGGTGCAGCCACTATGGAAAACAGTATGGAGATTCCCCCAAAAATTAAAAATAGAACTACCATACGATCCAGCTATTCCACTACTGGGTATCTATCCAGAGAGCTTGAAGTCAGCAATTCCAAAAGTCCTATGCACCCCAATGTTTATTGCAGCATGATTTACAATTGCCAAGACGTGGAAGCAACCTAAGTGCCCATGAACAGATGATTGGATAAAGAAGATGTGGTATATACATAGAATGGAATACCACTCAGCTGTAAAAAAAGAACAAAATCGTCCCATTTGCAACAACATGGATGGACCTTGAGGGAAATATGTTAAGTGAAATAAGCCAGATAGAAAAGGACAATCTCTGTATGACTCCACTCATGAGGAATTTAAACCTGTGGACAAAGAGAACAGATTAGTGGCTACCAGGCGAAAGGGGGGGTGGGGGGTGGGCACAAAGGGTGAAGGGTTGCACCTACAACACGACTGACAGACAATAATATACAACCGAAATTTCACAAGATTGTAACCTATCATAAAACTCAATAAAAAATTCCTATATTATCTATTTACCACTTTTAATCTTGGATTCTTTTTTTTTTTTTTTTTTTGGTGAGGAAGATTAGCCCCGAGCTAACATCTGTTGCCAATCCTCCTCTTTTTGCTTGAGGAAGATTGTCGTTGAGCTAACATCTATGCCAGTCTTCCCCAATTTTATGTGGGCCACCAGCACAGTGTGGCGTGACAAGTGGTACTAGATCCGTGCCTAGGATCTGAACCTGCAAACCCCAGGCCACCAAAGCAGAGTGCACAAACTTAACCACTATGTCACCAGGCCAGCCCGTTAGATTCTATTTTTTTAGGGGTAGTTTACATACAATGAAATGCAGATTTTAAGTATATAGTTTGAAGAGTTTTAACAAATATACAGATTACACCCCTGTAATCACCACCATAATCAAGATATGGAACATTTCCATCACCCCTAGAAGTTCTCTCCTTTACTTTTATGCCTCAATTTCTTTACTTTCTAACTCTTCTGTAAATTCTCTCTTATTATGCCTTATTAAAACATATTATCCATTCACATACTGCCTTAACAGCTATTAATTCTATTTACCATTTGTCTTTTTCATTCTTTTAAGAACTGAGTTCTAGAACTCATCTCAGGAAAATGTGCATCAACCACAAATATGGTCACAGAAAAATGCCGATGGTGAGATTCTGACTCCTTTAAATTATCTTTCATAATAAGTTCAAAATATCAAGTAAAGTGTTCATTCTGGTACTGCATCTTCCTATAGTCAGTTCCTATAGATGCTTCACACCCTAAATAACTTTTTCCATTTCCTGAGCCTATGGAGAAAAGTAGACATAAAAATTATTTTGTTTCACCATAAGATTTGCTTCACACAAATAAGGGTTTTTTTAAGTCCTATTTCTAATAACTAAGATGTATAATGGAAAGGCCAGCCAACAAAATAAAATCATCCCCCACATCAATACAAAATTTTCACTGAAAGCTAACGTACTATCATATTTCATCAATTCTAGATGCATATTTTTCACACTTCAACATATCTGAAATAGGGATGTCTTTCAATTGATGACAAATTATAGTTTAATTGGCAAGACTTTTTCCTTACTAGTGGTACATAGTAGAAAATATATCCATGGGGCCAGCCCCGTGGCCGAGGGGTTAAGTTCGCGCGCTCCGCTTCGGCGGCCCAGGGTTTTGTCAGTTCGGATCCTGGGCCCGGACATGGCACTGCTCATCAGGCCATGCTGAGGCGGCGTCCCACATGCCACAACTAGAGGACCCACAACTAAAATATACAACTATGTACTGGGGGGATTTGGGGAGAAAAAAGCAGAAAAAAACAAAAATGACTGGCAACAGTTGTTAGCTCAGAAGCCAATCTTTAAAAAGAAAAAAAAAGAAAATATATCCTCTAATCACTTGCACCTTAGATTTGATAAAATATCATATTGTAAATTTAGTGTTAATTACATGAAATGCATACAGATTCTCCAGAGGAATTTTCTTCTTTGTTCAGAGAAGTCAGTAATTTTAGAGTTTTTATTAAGGGAAAGAGTTAAAGCAAACAACTTGTGACTCATCAACATTTAATTAACTTTCTGCAACCCGTGAAGTCGGTTCGTCTGAGGAAATTCTAATTAGATTGTGTTCACTGGTTTAATCCTTATCTGGGCCAATAAACTTTGTACTTTCTTTCGTCAGAGACTGACTAGGTGTAACATTTGCATCATGGTCAAGAGAAAGACTAGGACAGAGAAAAGGAATTAAGCAACACAAACACCGTATCATTAGAAAAATAATTTAAAGACACTGCCCTATTGCTGATGAATTAGTTCTCCACATATAATTACTTAGTAAAGACATTCACTATTAGTTTACTACACTGACTTTACTGTATCTACCTTAGAACATTCCTTAAAAATTAATTATCTTTTGCCAGAAAAGTACATGTATAGAGATGGATGGATGGATGAAGAAAAGAAGGAAAATAACTTTAATTATTCAACAGCCTCCCAACTGGTCTCTTGCTTCTACCATTCCATCTATTCCTTATACATCCCCCAGAAGGATCCGGTTAAACTACAAATCATTCCTCTGCTCAAAACTTAAGGGGTTCCCACTTGGAGAAAAGCCCAAGTCCTTACAGTGGCCCACCAGGCCCTATAAAATCTGCATCAGACACAGTCCTTCTGACTAATCTGCTGTTCCTCTGGCTCACTGCAGCCCCACCACATGGCCTCCGCGCTGTTCCTTGAACACACAGGCATGCTACCACCTCAGGAATCTTTGCACTTACTGTTCCCTCTGCCTGGAACATTCTGTTCCCAGATATCTATGTACACGAATCATGCCTCATTTCCTTCAAGTCTTTACTGAAATATCACCTTCTCAGGAAGGGCTTTCCTGGCCACCCTCTTGAAAACCACAGTGCAACCCCCTACCACCCTTAAACAACTTCTATCCCTCCCTCCTTTTTTTCACAGCATGGATTCACCACCTACTACATTTTAGTGTTTTTTTTTTTAATGGCCCCCCCTTAACTAGAATGTCAGTTCTATGAGGACACAGATTTTTGTTTGTTTTGCTTGTTGCTATATTCCCAGCAGAGGCCCTCAACAAATAGTTGTTGAATGGAAAGAAGGGAAGAGTAGAAAAGAAGGTTGTCACCAGAAACTGTTTTCAGGTAGTTACAGTACAGTCAATGAAAGACCCCACGAGACAGACAGAAGTACGAGACAGACAGAAGTAAATTCTGCTAAGCTCACTAATTCCAGCCAAAGTTTACATCTATCTAACTCCTAGCCCAGTTATGATTTTGGAAGTCCTGTAACACATCATTTCCATTATACCCAGCAGTCAAATCAAGGGTTGATTATACAACATCTTCTGGAAACTGGCATTTGCAACCAGATTTCCTCTCATATACCATACCAGAAACAATGAAACATTATTAGAGTCACATGATATGTCACTCCAATGCCTTTCTTGCTGGTCCCATCCACTCCCAATGCTCTTTCGCCATACCTGGCTTGCAAATTCCCACATTTAGGATCAATTCAGCCATCAACTTTCTTTGCTTTTAGTATGAGCTGTTGAGTGTGGCTAGAGAAAAGTCACAACTCTTTATATTGGTCCACTACAAATTAATGGTCTGCAAATTGCATTAGGCACTTACAACCACTCAACAGTCCTGAGCAGATCTGCTCAGTTCCCCTTCAGCTACTCCAAACTTTTACTACCTCACCCCTCTACATTTCTACCCCCACTCTCAACAAGTGACCTTGCTTCCCACATCCAAGAGAAATAAACACTAGCAACTGTTTTTCCCTCAGACCCCTCAATAAACCTTTCTACAAATGAATCTAGCCTCACCACCGCCTCTGCATTCTCAGCAGAAGTGGTAAGCTGTGGAGGGCTGAGCAGTCTGTCCACGTGAGCATTTGATCTTCCTGTCTGCTCCAGGACCTGCTCATACACTGTTCCCCTAGTCAAGCTAGGCTTGGTCTCTCAAAACCTTCACATAGTGAGTACCTAATTTCCAAATCCAATACTTCTCAGTCTATGTGACATCGTGGTATTCTGCCTTGGCAATAACTCTTGACCACTTCCTCCTTAAAACTCTCTCAACTTCCGGGGACTTCTCTCATTCTCCTCCTACCCCTCTCAGCCCCATTAATTAGTCATTTCTTCTCCTTGGCCTTTAAATGTTGGTTTCCCCTCTGTGCTACCTAGCCTTAGCAACCTCAGCCATTCTTGACTAATAACTCCTAAATTTATATCTTCACCTCAAACCTCATGTTCTAAGTACCCAATCGGAATTTCAAGTTACTAACCAGACATATCTACCTGGACGTATTTACTTATTAAACAACTGAGTGCTTTCGATTGAGTTAGTGTCTAGGTGCCGGGGAGGGAGCAGTGAAAAGACATGATCCTCATCCTTACAGATCTTGCATTCTAGTTTGGCAGGGAAGGGATTAGATGCCTTATAGGTACTTCAAATCTAACGTGTCTGAAACCCAACTTCTTATCTCCCTCCTAACTCTGGCCTTCTCTCCAATATTCATTTTCTCCTCCTCTTCTGCCCAGCCATGGACTTACTCAGTCACTATGCCCTGCCAATTCCATCTCGTAAACATCTCTTTGCTATGTCCCCTCCTTCATCCCCTTTTCCACTGTCTTAGTTCCACCTTCATCATTTCTCATCTGGGCAACAGCTGTTAACTGGCTTCTCTGCTTTCTGAGAGGAAGCCTCAAACCACTCTCCACATCAGAGTAATCTACAATGCTGTTTTCTAGGCATTTATCTTTCCCAGCGTAAAATCCCTCAGGACTTCCCACTGCCCACAGTCTTTATCATGCATTTTACACTCTTAATCTGTACTGTCCATATCTACCTTTGCAACCCTGCTTCCAGTAAAAACAAGTGCTCCAGGTAGAACCAAATTACCTATACATGGTATCCTCTCTGCTGGCAAGCCTTCCCCTTCCCTGAGCGCCTACAAAATTCCTGGTCAACATTTAAGACTTAGCTCATTTGGGAGGCAGCACCGTGGTTAGGAGGCCAGGACCTACAGCTAGACTGGCCGAGTTGAATCCAGCTTTCACCGCCTGTACGACCTCGGGCAAGGTATTTAATCTCTATGAGACTCAGTTTTCCTTTCCAAAGTAGGAATAGTAGCAGCACCTACTTCACAGGGATTTGGGACATGAGTTGATACATGGAAAGTCCCTGGCAAACAGTAAATGCAATACCAGTGTATAGCTATCATTATGTATTCACTAGTCCCCCTCCCAAGGGAACCACTCTCTCCTTTGTACTCTCCTGGCATTTTATCATAAGTCTCTCACTACAAGTGATCGTCTCAGGGCAGGAACTTTCTCTTCTTCCTCGGCCAACATTCATCTTCTTATCCTCTGCCAACACAATCTCTGTCACATTTTTATCTGAAATAACTATCAATAAATGTGGACTGTGTTCAAGCTAAATACTGAGTAGGTACAACAGAAAATGTAAACATCTGGGCCAAGTCTTGAAAGATAAGTCAAATTCAAGTGAGAAAAAAAAGTAGTCCACAAGATTGAAAAGCATGCATAAAGCAGACATTAAAGTGGAGAGATGCTTGGGCAATGACAAGCAAACTAGAGTGAGCCTAGAGCGGCGGTGATAGCGGGGAGCATAGTGAGAAACGAAGCCAGCCTGGCAAGGTTATGAGCTGTGTTGAAGGCTAGCCCAAGGAGTTTGGACTTTACTGCAAAAAGAATGGGGTCTGAGTAAGTCCTTTTGCCTGATGGTGCTCTGTGATATAAACATTCTAGTTAGGTAACTAGAAGTAATGTGGAAGCTGGACTGGAAAGTAGAAAGACTGGAGACAGCGATTTATGACAGGTACAGCTACAATCCAAGCAAGAAACAGCAAGGACCCTAACTGCGGCCATGCAAATGAAGGATGGGATGAACACCACTTCCAAGGTGAAATTTACTGGCCTTGTGCCTGTTCTGATATGGGGATGAAGGACATGATGATGCAGGTTCCCTGCCTGCATGACCGGAAAATGAAGACATTAATGAGATAAGGAACAGAAAGGGAGGAGCAAGGCTAGGAGTCCAGGAGAGGTGTAGTTACTCCACCCAAAATAATTTTGAAAACAGTAAACATATTATTTAGAATTCAAATCAAATGCTAAGAGAATTACACCTTCACACTGGCACCCAATGCTCTTTTAACAAGCATCACAGAGTAAAATGTGTCCAGTTCAAAGGGCTCATTTGTTTACTAAATAATGTTACTGTCCTTCATTTGGAGGGGGGACCCCATTATGGAGTGGTGTGGCTGAAGAGATCAAAAAGTGGCTAATGATTTTCAATATTGCGTATTCTTAAAGTCTCTTTTTTAAGCTTCTCACAAAACACTATTTTCTTAAGCTTGTAAGATTCTCTCCTGTTCCAAATACCATGATGAAAATTTAAGTCTGTTTAAAGAAATTTATTTAAAAATACCGACTTGAATCTTGTGTTATTTGCTGCTTTGTTTGAAATGCTTGCACTATTATTTTTGAATCTGTGATGTCCCCCTCTGCAATTCATATCAAATATGCACTTCATGCTTTTTCTCTATCAACTCTCCTTCTTAACAGACTGAACAAGATAATCTAAACTAAAAGTGCAGTGCCTGAAAGTTCTCGTTATGGCAATCTATTTCTATCAGGACAAACACAATATAAGGAAATTTAAACAGGCCAGATATTCCTGTTCCTGAAACAAGGAAGGGGCAGGATAACTTTGTGCAGCCGTAATCAGACTTCAGTGCACAATGGGATCTTCTTGGGTGCTTGTTAAAAAAAGTAGTTATCTGTTCTTCTCCTCACCTCATGAGACTGATTTACTAGGGTGAGGACCCAGAAACTGTTTTTCAAACACCTCAGGTGATTCTGATTTCAAGGCCACTTTAAGAAATACTCACACTGGCTCGCCATGTCAGAAACATGGTCTCAAGGGCACCTCTCCCACTCACTGGCTGTGGGACCTCAGACTACTTAGTTTCTCTAAGGTTCAGATTTCTCATCTGTAAAAGGCAGATACTAAAAGCCTCACAGGGATGATGAGAGGATATAAGGAAACACTTAAAAAGTGCTTAACACAGTGCCAGCTAAGATTATTACGTACAATGATTCACCCAGTTCCACAGGACAAAAATAAGGAAGACCTGGACACGTATACAAGTTCATTATGAAAACTGCTTCTAATTCATGATAATGTTTTTTCCATTTTCATATTAAAATTTTCATCTACAAGATTCTACAAGAACCTCCCGGTCACGCACGCTCTTTGTCTCTGTCTCCCTCTAATTTTGTAATACATGAAAAAAGTTTTTGGACATATTACTTAATTGGTTCCAGTTCCATAAGCAAATCTTACCAAAGGCATAAAGTCAGGAACACAAATATTCACCAGAAAATACTCTAATTTCACATAAACATAAAAATCAAGAAATTAATACTTTTACTGAACACGAGTCAGATTTTAAAGAGAGCAAATCCTGTTTGCTTTTCCTGGTAGACCACAAAAATAAGACACAAAAGTTGTTATCCAAACAAAGAAGGCTATATGCTCTATATTTAGAAAAATCAGTTTGTGCTATAATCAATTCGTCTGATTTCCTAAAGAAATCTGCTGGTTTCCCCTATTTAACCCCAAATACAGTACATAACACCCTCTGCATCTTTTTTAACATTTGAAAGCTCTTATAAAGGTCATCAGTTAATACTAACTACTTCATCTCTTATTAGAAAAAAATAACTTTTTTCTAATTATCATCATCATCTTACAAAAATATTTTATCGCCTACCAAAAGTCGACTAACAGATGTGTCTCGCATTATCTAAGATGAATAAGTAAAAGCAAAATGCAAAACTGAAGTGCAGGCTGTTAAATGTGGAAGGTTGCCGAGCTGGAATCATCACATATCAATATTTTTCAAGTGCTCACTTGTACAAGGCACTATACAGATTACCACCCTTCAGCCAAGGCAAATGGGGGGAGAGAGCAGGAGGGAGGAGTCGGAGCCCTGAAGGCCCTTTCTGAAGTGGAATTCAATTCTCCTCAAAACAACAACAAGGGAACTCTACAAAAGATGTATTTTGGGGACATTAAGAAAAGTAAAGGCAGCGTGGGCTCCCAACACTTTGCAAAATCTGAGATGATACTGGAGAAGAGTTAAGATATGGTGACCGTAAAAATCCCTTGCAAAGGGGTAATTTAGCACAAGCCTGTGCCATTATCTGTTTCAGAGGGAGAGACGGGTGGGCGGGAGGGGGTTCGAGGTCCACGGGGGAGAAAATTAGGATGCCGCCAGAAAGGTCTGAGGATGGGTTTCATCGCCACCAAAGTGGCGGGGCGGGGGTCCAGCTCCGGCCTCCACCTGCACTTCCCCACCTGCACCCCGACCCGGCCGGGGAGGAGGTCCTCCCGGGGGTCCCCAGCGGGGCGGGACACGAGAAAGCGGCCGCGGTCCCGGGAAATCAAAGCGAAGCGGCCCCGAAGAGGAAGGGCTGCAGGAGGGCGGGGCGCGGCGGCGAGGAAACCGAAAGGCGGCCGGCGGGGAGGGGGCGCCGCGCGGCCGAGGACCCGCGGGACCACATCCCGGGCCGAAGCGGGGAGGGAGGGGCCCGCGGGCGAGGCGGAGGCAGAACTTACTCCGCGGTCCTCCTCCGAGAGGAAGTCGGGGCCGTCGTCCAGGCCTTCCTGTGGGGTTGGCGGGGCCCGGCGCGCCGGAGGAGAGGACGGAGTGGGGGAGACACAAAAGGAGACATTAGTGCCAGGCCGGCGCGGCCCCGGCTCCCGCCCCGCGCCCGCCGCCCCCACCGCGCGCCCGGGGCCCGGCGCCGCGGAGAACACCCACCATCATGGCTGCTCCGAGGCCAGGGCCAGCGCAGGCGCGCACCGCACCGCGGCCGAGCGGAGCCGGCGGCGGCGGGCAGGGGGCGGGGCCTCGGGGCAGCCCCGCCCGCCCCGGCGCAGGGCCGGGGTCCGCGAGCTAGGGAGGAGGGCCACGGGGCTCCCCGCCCAAGGTCGGAGCCACCGACTCAGAGAGGGCCGGAGGGCCCGGACCCACTTGGCTGGGGACAGCTCGCGCCTGGCTGGTTCTCGCCCAGGAAAGGCCGAGGGCCACCCAGGGAGCTGTCCAGTTCCCTTTCCCTGAGGGATGCAGCGAAAAAGCAAGCAAGCGCCCTCTGGAAGCCACAATAAATCGTCTAGTCTTTGTATTGTGCCACACGATAATTAATCACAATTAATATCATTTTGCCCCTGGAAGTTGTGGGAACCAAGGGCCTTCACACAGTCAGAAGTCAGGGACTGTAATCAAGTTTTACTGCTGGCGAGGTAATAACTACCTCATGGTTTGTGGCGCTTATGGTTGAGTACTATAAAAATGAGCTGTTTGCATTACAAGAGTATTCCTTTCCTTTATACGAAGAAATGTCCCCAGACCTACTCTAACTGTCCAGCCGGTTAGCACCACACGGGTGTCCACAGGCACTTCAAACAACAGGACAAAATCATTCCTTTTAACCCCTGCCCCGCTTCACCTGTTACACACAGGCATGCACGCACCCACAAACAAGCAATCCTTGTGCTTTCACCCACTTAATGGCAGCAGCATCTTCAGATGTTCAGGCCAGAAACCTCAAAGTGCTGTTCAAATCCTTCCTTCTTTTCCCTCACTCCTCACACCATTTAGTAACCAAATCCTATTGCTCCTATAACTGATTATCTGCGTTCCTTCTTAAATTGGTCCCATTCCTCCCCCCCACCCCCCTTCCACAGCAATTACCCTCAGCGTCTCTCCTCTGGACCTTTGTAATACTCTGCTAACTTTTCTTATTTCCATCTCTCTCACCTCCATTCTACGCACTGCTGCTAGTTTTTCTCCCAAGATAGTTATTGATGATCATGCTCCTAACTTGTTCAATAATTGCTACAAGTCTCCATTACATAAAAGTACAACTCTTCAGCCTATGATTCTAGGCTCTCCACGTTTGATTCCCTCCCTTCTTTGCCAAGCCCTCCATACTATCTTATGAAATTGAAGCTCTCAAAACGATAATGTTAAACTTACTAATACTTTCATGAGAACTTCCTGTAGCTTTCATTTTGTCGCATAAAGAGAACTGAGCATAGAGAGGGTAAGTTACTGCCCCAACAAGGGTTATTCTCCAATATAAGGGGGATGACTCTCTTTTTTTGTCTTTTGTTTCTTGTTTCCCAGGGCATTGTAGTAACCACAGAGCAGTGTTTTTCCCTGGGAGTCATGGGGCATCATGCGGTGTTAGCGTAGTGCGATGAAGTGTCAGGAGGAACGTTCCAGTAATTTGTTGCTGATAAAAAGTGCCAATATTTCTTAATGATTTGTTCTTAGATTGAAGGTAATGCCTGTAAAGCTCCACTTCCTACATACAGAGAGAAGAGTGGAGCTACAATTAATGAGCGGGATTTACATACAGCTGATAGGAGGATCAGGTGTGTCCTTGGGGACAAAGGTTGAGAAGTGCCATATATGACCACCTCAAATGCTTCTGATCATTAACCAAGGGTTTTAAATTTCAACGTTTAAGCCAAGTCCAGAAACATTGTACAAAACCATTGAAATTCTTAAACGTCAAAACTTTAAAATCACTAGCTACAAAAAAAACCGGTAGGATTTAAAATCTGAGTAGCCAACTGAAATGATCAACAAAGACATATAGTAATTACTGCAGTTAAAATTAATAGCTGAAAACTCACATAAGCAGAGAACCCAACCTTGAAATAATAAAGTTGTTCATTAATATCTGAGCCTTTCTTTCTGAGCAAAGGTCGCAAGGTATATTTTGTGAATAATAAAAAGGAATTATCAGTAACTCATATTAATGACTACCAGTTATAGACGTTAAGTAATATTAAAAGAAAAGAAATTAAGACAAACACACATAACAGATTCTTCTACTTCTTATAAAATAAATTGAGGACATTAAAGCTGAACCACTTCTCTAATACATTTAACCAAATAATCAATTTTTCATCTTGTTTTGTTAGATTTCTATGAAATTACCTACTTCTATGTAGATTTCATGAACAAATTATGTTGAATCACAATCTGATTACTTCATAGATTTAGCTACATGAAAGTAAAATGTTATCATTGTGAATAGTTTCCAATAGTGTGCAAAAAACAAATGTCCTGGAAGATTTTAGAGAAGAGTAAAATTTTAGAGAATAATGAATGAGTTACTTTTAAATTTTGGAAATGGAAAATTGTATTTGCTTTGAACATTTTTGTCAAACAAAAGTCATTTTTTAGAAGAAATCTTTAACAATAGAAAATAATTATTTAATTAGATAGAGGAGAAAACCATTTCATTTCTTTTATCATGTTCTGATCAAAGAAGTTTTCACCAAAATGTATTTTTACTAATTCCTCATTTCCTCAAATTCTAGGAGATCCTTTTATGTTTTGGACAACATCTGGGTCCTAATTTTTCCCTCCTCCCTCAGAGTTATCCTATAACAAAATTCTCTGCAGGAAGATTGCTGAGCTCCATTTTTTCCAGTGTGTACTGTATCAGTGAGGATATCTTTAGCTGCAAGTAACAGAAAACGTCAATTCAAATAAACTTGAGCAGTAAGGAAATTTATTATCTCACAACAAAAAATCAAGAAATAAGGAGTCTCTGGGCATAGTATAATCAGTAGCTTAAATGTGCCATCAAGGACCTAGATGCCTTCCCACTCTCCACTCTGCCCTCTTCAGTGACAACCTTATTCTAAGGCTGGTTCTCCTCATGGTCAAGTTTTAAGTTTCACATCCTGACATAACATCCATAAGCAGAAAAGACTTCCTCAGAAGCCTCCTTTCCCTCCTGTAGACCTCTCCTATCTCATCGGACTAGAACTGGATCACATGCCCATCCTTAAAGGGAACTGGAAGAACCATGATTAGCTCAGAGTCTAAGCCTTGACCAATCAGGAATTACCTCTGGGGCTGGGACTGCGGATAGCCTCCCCAAACCACACTTCTTAGGAGAATGTGGGCACCTGAATAAAATTTGAGTTTCCGGGAAGGAGAGGAAGGGAAACGGATGTGGAGTAGAAAGCCATCAGGGTCTCCTAAATAACAATCAACAAAGCAATCAACAAAGACATATTCTCTGACACTGCCCAAATCTGTTAGGTGCAATGGTAGCTCTGAGAAAATGGATCTCATTTATAATGCAATATTTGGAGATAATCACGGTTCATATTTTGACAAATATCCTTTTAAATGTCTTCCCATGCATATGCCTCATTAGTATTTTTATTGTTCACGATCATACTTTATAATATTATGTCATAGTAAATATATTTCTGTTCTTCAGCATAAATTTTAATAACTGTATAATATTCTATCAGCTAGATACATTGATGCATTTAACTAATCTTCAGTTTGAAATTGACATCATTTATATTTTGGTTTGTTATGTGGAAAAAAAATAGTGTAAAGTACATCCTAGTAGTTAAATCTTTGGAAATATCTCTGATTATTTTTTAGATGTGTGATTATTAGGTCAAAAGTTTTTTTTTTTGAGGAAGATTAGCCCTGAGCTCACTGCTGCCAATCCTCCTCTTTTTGCTGAGGAAGACTGGCCCTGAGCTAACATCCGTGCCCATCTTCCTCTACTTTATACATGGGATGCCTACCACAGCATGGCTTTTGCCAAGCAGTGCCATGTCCACACCTGGGATCCGAACCAGCGAACCGCAGGCCGCAGAGAAGCAGGATGTGTGCACTTAACTGCTGCACCACCGGGCTGGCCCCAAGGTCAAAAGTTTTAAATACGCATTCCCAAATTACTCTCTAGAAATGCCACACTTACTTATACTGCCACCAACTTTGTATGAAGTGTCCATTTTCTCTCCTACTGTTTTCCCACATGAGTATTCTAACCTGGCACCATGCCTGCCACACTGCCAGCATGAAAGACGACATTCATTGAATATAGGTGGTCCTGACTTTTGGTGGTTTGACTTATGATTTTTCAAGTTTATGATAGTGCAAAAGTGATACGCATTCAGTACAAACTGTATCTCAAATTTTGAATTTTGATCCTTTCCCAGGCTAGTGGTACGAGGTATGATACTCTTGATGCTGGGCAGCCGCAGCTCCTCATCAGCCCCACGATCAGGAGTGTGAACAATCCATACACTTCCAACCATTCCGTACCCACGCAACCATTCTGTTTTCCACTTTCAGTACAGTATCCAATTACATGAGATATTCAGCACTTTATTATAAAATAAGCTTTGTGTTAGAGGATTTTGCCCAAATGTAGGCAAATATAAGCATTCTGAGCACATTTAAGGCAGGCTAGGCTAAGCTATGATGTTCCGTAGGTTAGGTGGATTAAATGCATTTTCGACTTAACGACATTTTCAACTTACAATGGGATTATTGGGATGTAACTCCATCATAAGTCAAAGAGGATCTGGAATTTGTTCAAAAGTTAAAAATGAAATCTCATTGTTTTAACGTGTTACGTGAAAGACCAGTGACTTTGCACTTTGTTGATTTGATATTTGTGTTTCTTCTTTAGTGAATTACCTATTTCTGTTCTTAGCTTATACTTTTACTATTGCTTTTGAAAAGTCTTCACATATTAAGGATAAAAGCCCTCTATTGGGTATGATAAAGACAAATTTTTATTTTTTTTTAAATTAAAAAAATTTTTTTTTTTTAGGAAGATTAGCCCTGAGCTAACATTTGCCGCCAATCCTCCTCTTTTTGCTGAGGAAGACTGGCCCTGAGCTAACATCCGTTGCCCATCTTCCTCTACTTTATAAGTGGGATGCCTACCACAGCATGGCTTGCCAAGTGATGCCTTGTCCGCACCCGCGATCCAAACCAGAGAACCCCAGGCCGCGGAAGCAGAACACGCGAACTTAATAGCTGCGCCACCGGGTGGCCCCATGAAGACATATTTTTAAATTAACTTTGCCTTTTAATTTTAGGTTATAATGTTGTTGATATGCACACGTTTTCAAATTTAATGTACTCAGATCCATCAATCTTCTCCTTTAGGCTTCTATTTCAGTGATAATGTCAAGAAAGACCATGCCTATCCCAAGATTACATAAAAATCCAAGACTATCTTTTTCTAGTAAGTTTTTAGGCTGAAAATTATTCACTTCAGTTAATGGATCAAATCAGACGAACAAAATAAATGTGTCAATCTCATTGTTCCTTGATCCTCCCCCATAGCTTAGGAGTTAAAAAACAAAAGCAAACCAGGGATGGGCTGGGTGGGGTAGTGGTTATGTTCTGGTGCTCCGCATCTGCCACATGGGGTTTACAGGTTTGGATGGCAGGTGTACACCTAGCACCAATCATCAAGCCACGCTGTGGTGGCATCCTACATAAAACAGGAAGATTGGCATAGATGTTAGCTCAGCAACAATCTTCCTCAAGTAAAAAGAGGAGGATTGGCAACAGATGTTAGCTCAGAGCCAATCTTCCTCACAAAAATAAATAAATAAAAAGCAAACCACACTTCATTTAAATGAATCAATAAGCAAGTAAGCAACACAGACATCATATCTAGAAGGACAAAAAAATAAAAGTCATATCGCAGTAGAATGATGGTGGACAGGCTAATGTTTCAGAGATGAAAACTACTCTTAGAGAAACAATGGACTCCCGTTTCCCTGGGATTCAGACCCGGGAATCAGCACCAATGGTGAACCTACTCATCTCGATCAGGGTGAGGATCAAGAGAAGAAGGCATATGATCTTTACAGAATCCAGACCCCAGGACACATGTGGATTTATTGATTAATGTCAGTACCTCTAATTCTATTTGGAAGAATTCCGTTTGGAAGCCAAAGATCATTGAACTGAAGTCTAGCACACTTTCTTTTGCCTGTTGTTAAAATGTGTTCCTAAAGGGAGAGATGTGGAAGACAGTTTAATTTTGCTTTATCCCCAGAACAGAAGCAGCACATACATAATACTAAAGTATTTCTAAGTTACATGTTGATATCGATGATTTGATGACCTCATTCGTCCATCACAGAGCTGCAGTGGAGGCACAAGACATAAAACTTGTAAGAGGGGCCGGCTCCATGGCCGAGTGGTTAAGTTCCCGCGCTCCGCGGCAGCGGCCTAGGGTTCGGATCCTGGGCGCGGACATGGCACCGCTCGTCTGGCCACGTTGAGGCAGCGTCCCACATCCCACAACTAGAAGGACCTGCAACTAAGATATACAACTGTGTACAGGGGGGTTTGGGGAGATAAAGCAGAAAAAAAAAAAAAAAGATTGGCAACAGTTGTTAGTTCAGGTGCCAATCTTTAAAAAATAAAAAAAATAAAAATAAAAAAACTTGTAAGAAATATGGGAAAGTACCTGAAATATGACACTCATAAGTAAAAAGAAAAATTAACGTAAGGGCTCAAATGAAAGATTCCCCAACCCCCTAAGCCCAGATGTGAAATACTCTAGAAGAAGGGAAACCAAGCTATATTTAGATATATTTTCTCTCATCTGTCATCATATTCTGTTATTTCACTTGAGGATTCAGGCCCTACAGAAAAAGCAGAAATAAGAGCACAAATCTTTCAATTATTTGAAATAAAATATCTGGTGTACTGACTTTATTTGCACTCCAGGCACAATGGAGCAGGCTAAGGACCCTATGGTCTATTACCTGTCAAAGAATTCTACCCAGAGATCATTCTGATTCTTTTTCAGTCAGAAAACTCTCGAGCATCTAAAATATTTAATTTCCAAAATTACATTTTACTCAGATTTTCAAAAACACACTATTGTGCAACATAAGATAGAGCTGTGTTTTTTTAGGTCGTAGAAAAAAAAAGATTTTACAAAATTTTTGGACTCTATGCAGCACATAACCTATTGTTTCTCTAGTTAAGAATTTCTGCCTTCAGAATAAAAAATACACTTCCTCCAAATTCTACCACTTCTCTAGAGTCCCTCCACTCCTTTTTTTTCACTTTTTTTTTCATGTGAAGCTTTTTCACTTCCACTTTTCCTTGTATTTTGGAATCTGGAATATTTTTTAAAGTCCTTGTCTGCAAAGAATGTTGATGACTCAAAATGTCTTCAGAAAAAGTGACTAATCCAAAAACCAAAAACCTGGCAACTTCAAATCGTTTTTGGATTGTCCCTCTACCCATCGTGCACTGTCATCAATACTATGCTTTCATCTGTCGAAGACTGAATTCAGGAATTGAGAAATCTGTCATTGTCCTTAATCATATCACATGAACTTTTAGAGCTGGGTACTATTATTCTTTTGGTCATCTAACACATAATTAACCTTAACAGTGACAATTATATTCACTATGCTGACAAACAGGGTTTGTATAATTTTTCAGTACCAGATGAGGTCTTTTGGATGAAATTTCAATTTGGTAATTGCATTGAGCAACACTGAGTGAGGCACCTCTGCTTTCAAAAAAAGTTCTGTGGGACTATTAACAAGTTTCTATAAACATGCTTTTTGGAGCATTTGTTACAAATATGCTCTGCCAGATATTAATTGATGTGTTTTTTGAGGAGAAAGGTTTGAAAATAAACCGAAAATTGTCCCTTGACACACATACATCTCTAAAACTAAATAGCGATTGCCAGGGTCTGGGGGAGGAGCGCAGAGGGGGCAAATAGGGAGTGACGGCTAATGGGTATGTGGTTTCTTATTAGAGTGATGAAAATGTTCTGGAATTAGATAGTAGTGATGGTTGCACATGGTGAATTTACTAAAAACCATTGAATTGTTCACTTTAAAAGAGTGGATTTTAGAGTATGTGAATTATATCTCTATTTAAAGAAAAAAGAATGAAGTGACTTTGGGGAATTTCTTTCTTAGGATCTTACATGTAGAATTCTGAAGAAAGATTTTCCAAAGGTCACTGCATTCTTTTCTGAAAACATACCTGCATGTTTGCATAAAGGAGAATGAGTAATGTATACAAACCCCAGGTCTTGTTTGGAAAACCTGCTGCCTCGCCCTGCTGCTTTAATCTTCCTAGGAGTAGCTTATCCCTTTGTTTAAGACCTATGAACCTGAGCAAGAACCACTTTCTAGCAAAGACTAATGGGGTTAAGCCCCAGGAAGCCTGTGAGGCAGCCTCAACTTCTGCCATAGGAGTCCCAAGAGAGGAACCATTCAGGGATCAGAGAATCCTTCCAGTTCCAAGAAAAAAAGGCCAGGGAGGCTCAGCCATAGGCCTGGGCACCCCCTTCTGTTTGTCTCTTTGGTACTGTTGCTCAGACGTAGCTGGGCTGAAGTGTGTCCAGATGCATGAAGCTCTCCAGTTCAGGAGTGGGCTTGAAGCAGAGTTTAGAGATGTATTCAGAAGGAAATAGAATGGCAGGTCCAGGAAACTCTTTAATTTGTGGTGCTAAACTTTCCCTCTCACTATAATGAAAAGAATCAAAGTGTGGTCTGGCCCAGAAAGGGGAGCTGCCCAGATTTTGGTATGCATAGGTAGTGTAAGGTCCTTCTCTGTTCTCACTGCCTAAACTGACTTCCCTTCTCACCTTTGACTCTCCCAATCCTATCAATCCTTCAAGATTGGCCCAGAAGTTGCCTCTACCATGACCCCTTCTTGTAATGGTTAAGAAAGGAATGGGGGGCCAGCCCTACTGCCTAGTGGTTAAGTTTGGCGCACTCTGCTTTGGCAGCCCAGGTGGGCGGGTTCAGATCCTGGGTGTAGACCTATATCACTCATCAGCCATGCTTTGGTGGTGACCCACATATAAAATAGAGGAAGATTGGCACAGATGTTAGTTCAGGGTGAATCTTCCACAAGCAAAAAAAAAAGAGGAAGATTGGGCTCAGTGGTGCAGCGGTTAAGTGCACACGTTCTACTTCAGCGGCCCAGGGTTCACAGGTTCGGATCCCAGGTGCAGACATGGCACCGCTTGGCAAGCCATGCTGTGGTAGGCGTCCCACATATAAAGTAGAGGAAGATGGGCATGGATGTTAGCTCAGGGCCAGTCTTCCTCAGCAAAAAAAGAGGAGGATTGGCAGCAGTTAGCTCAGGGCTAATCTTCCTCAAAAAAAAAAAAGAATATCAGCAGAGATATGCAGAGACAGAGTTGGAAGCAGAGTAACTTTAATGGCAGGGCCTATCATAAGAGGCAAGCACCCCAGAATTCTGCTACTGAGTTCCCTGGAGCTGCACTGACCCAAGCCCTTTAAGAAATCTGATGATTTAACTTCTCCTTTTACTCAGTGAGATATCCTAATACTTTTCCAGTAATGTCTCCTAAAAGGTTAAGTGTTTGGTTACTTGTAAGAAAAAGAAGTTTCAATTAATACAAATATATGTACTTTTGTATTGTTAGTTATTACATATGCATATATATCTAAAAAATTTAGTGGTTAAGAGCGACATTAGCTCAGATAATGCTAGCTGCTTTAATAGATAAACTCAAAACCTTAATTGTGTAATCCGGTATGATTTATTTCTTACTTATGCAAAATCTATTTGGCAATGGGGGATGGTCTGGGAGTGGAGTCTCTGCTACACAGATGTTCAGGAGTGCAGTCTCCTCCATCCTGTGGTTCTGCCATCCCTTTGAGGACAGTCATGGAGGCCACAGAATCCAGAGAATCTGTACATTTGGATGGGAAGAAAATTTACGTCTTCATTTTTTCTAGCGTTTATTGTAGGCAACAAACCACGGTAGTATTAGTAATACCCATGATTTTGCCACCAAGAGAAATCAAAGATATTTCCTATTATATTATATTAGCTGTTACGGAATCTCAAAGTCATGTTTATGCCCACCACTGTTTCAAAATTAAGCTAGTTCCTAGAGCCCTCACTAGATCTAGCTATTTAATGTGTTAATAAAAAAGTACGTATATTATTGTATCACAGTTTTTTAAAATTCCAATACCTATATTTCAGTATGATTTGTTTTCTTTATAATCCTGTTTTATGCATTTCAAACTTATTCTGGAATTCTACAAAAAACTGACCAGTACTCCTCAAAGTACCTGTCAAAGTCATGGAAAAAAGGAAAGAATGAGACACTGTCATGACCAAAAGAGACTGGAGAGACATAACTAGATACGGTGTGGTTTCCTGGATTAGATCCTGGAACAGAAAAAGGACATTAATGGAAAAACTGGTGAAATCTGAATAAAGTCTGGAGTTCAGTTAATCATAATGTACCAATGTTGGTTTCTTAGTTTTGGCAAATGTACCACAGTAATGTAAGATTTGATAGCATTAGAGGAAATTGAAACTGAGTGGGGAATAGATGGAAATTCTCTCTACTGTTGCAATGGACTGAATGTTTGTGCCTCCTGAAAACGCATATGTTGAAATTCTAACCCCCAGGGTGATGGTATTAGGAGGTGGGTTCTTTGGGAAGTGATTAGTGCTTCCCATGAATGGGATTAGTGCCCTTACAGAGGAGTCGCCAGAGAGATCCCTCGCTCCTCCTGCCATTGAGGTTACAGTAAGAAGACAGCCATCTATGAGGAAGTGGCCCCTCACCAGACATCTAATCTGCCAGTTCCTTGATCTTGGACTTTCAAGCCTCTATAACTGTGAGACATATATTTATGCTGTTTATAAGCCCCTCAGTCTATGATATTTTGTTATATAAGCAAATGGACTAAGACACTATCTTTGCAACTTCTCTGAAATTCTAAAATTACTCCACAATAAAAAGTTCATTAAAAAAAAAAAGCATGATTCTGAGAAGGAATGCAGGCATCCATGGAACAAAATGATTAAGAATGCCCACCCTAGAGACACAGATGCTGTTGAACAAGGGCAGAGAGAGTACCAGCATCAAGTGGGAAGCTTTTGTGGGCCAGGCATGGGGGCAGGAACATCACCTCTGCTCACTTTCAGTCACGTGGCCTGTCCTGACACCAGGGAATCTGGGAAATGACAGTAACCTCTGGGCTGGGCAGTGACAGCTCTGCACTATGGGAGGGCACGCGACTCAGCTAGTTCCCTGCTTCATGAGTTCAAGCAGCGGAGTCCCATACTTCCCCTCTATCGGTCAGGAAGGAAACAGATGTCACACCCAAATTAAGAGATTCAAGGAGGGTTCGTTTACAAAGGGAAAAAGCGCAAAGTTGAGGGTGGGGATAATGCAGGACCAGGGCCAGCAGAACGCAGGCCAGCAGAAGCCTCAAGGGTTTATATCTTCTTGAGGGCAGGAATAAGTCCACCACAGTAGTAGCATAGTAAGAAGTCCTTAATGGATCCTCAACAAGTAATTTTAATCAAATTGCATTAAAATGGAATTAAAAGGCTGGGAAATATATCATAAAGCAAGGCTGATCTTGAGCAGAAAAGTTAAAGAATGACTTCTTCTGGTGCAAAGAATTGAGTCAGACAGAATTGCATCCGAGTCCTGGCTTTGCCACTTTCTTAGTGAAATAGGACTTGTTTTTGTAAATATTAAAACAATGAATATAAATATGTTCCTAAATTTTGTTCCCTAGCTTTCCATCTCTGGCCTGAGCCTAGCGTTTTACTTCCCCAGAGCTAGAGAGAGTGGTGACTTGCCCTTTGTTGCAGGACGCATGGCTGGTGGAGTAGTTAGAACACGGAGCTCCCCTGACAATGTGAACAAGATACTCCTGCCTTCCCTGAGACTTGGCTGGGAGGCTGAAGTGGAGAGGGAGACAGCAGCACCAACGCTTTTCAGCCCTGAAGGAGAGAAGGGGAAGCGAGAGGAAAAGAGGGCACGGACAGACACACAGGTCTTGATTTCCTCTCTTCGCACTTTAGGTCTGGAGGAGTTAGGGCATCAGAAGCACTGAGGCACGTGCTGACGGTAGGGAGACGCTCTTGCTCTTGATCAGTTCTAGAACTCTGAGATGAGTTGTCTGGAGGGCTGCCCCCACACTAACCTGGCGGTTCAGCCTGAAGAGGCCGAGAGAAGTCTGGAGGTTGAGCTTTCCTTGCGGTGTGGTTGAGGACCAGAAGTTTCCCCAAACCTCAGCTCCTTCTCAAAGTCAGAAGACAGCTGAGTTGGGTGCCAGCAGGTCTTCCACGGGTAGGGCACCTAGCAGATGTTGGTATTGAGTATGTCAGCTGAGTAGAGATGTTCTGAGGACTCAGACAAAACTTTGAAAAGGTCCATACAATATTCTCCATGCTTAGAGATCTTAGAACAGAACAGATCATGCCCTCTGACCTCTCTCCTGTCTCCATCCTTCCCCACCGCCCCCTAAATCCCACTCTTGCTCCGTCTGGGATGATTTCGGTCTGGGCTGGCTCAGAAGCAGAGAGTTGGGCAGAGTGACTTCTTGAGGTTTCTTTCTGCTTTTTGATTCAGAAAATGTACTGAATCATTTACTCTTTCATACTCTACGACCACATTTTTCAGTCATTTCTCTGACCTTGCTTTTTATACAATTTCCTTTGCCTTGCAATTTCTAAAAAGGAAGTTCAGAACATGTGTATCCTCATTTTAAAGGCACAGTAGCAGCATACATTAAATTCTGACTTAAAGATATTTCTTTCCCCCTCTTAGATTTAACTGAATAGGTACCATACCTTTTATAAACTTAGTACAGGAGGGTCTCAGAAATTTGGGTGCGAACCACCATTACCTGCTGCAGGGCTCACTGTGAGCCTGAGCGTGCAGGAAATGTGAAGGTCATGCTGCAGAAGCATGGTGCTCTTGAGAAACTAAAACTGAGTGGAGGCCAAGAGCACTGGAGCCTGAGCAGATCAAAGATAATGGCAGAACTTGAGTCGGAGCAGAAGACTACAAGCCAAGTGCCTGAGCTGCCAGTGGATAAGGGGGCTTGGTCTTGAGATTGGAAAGCCAGACATCAGGTAACTTTAGAAAGAAGAAAATTTAGAATTGCTAGAATGACCCCACGAATAGTAACTGGGAGTGGGAGACCTTCTCGAAACCCCCGTTGTACGGAAACAGGGGAAGGGTGAAGTAGCCACTGGGAGGTGAGATCTTTTCTTGGACAGATAAGCTGTGCTTGATCTCAGTTGTCTAAATGAGTCCCCCAGAAGAAGAAGAAAGGCAGTGGGGATGGGAAGCCTCCATAAAAACATAGATGTTGTGCGATCAGACTGAAGCATCTGCTGAGTAGACTGAAGAACTGGCAAGTATTTTCCACTGGACATCTATTTGATAATTGCTTTTCTATCAGTTGGCTCATTATTTCATTGTTTCATAAATTTTAAAGGGACAAGAAATAGCATGAGAATATTCTGCATGTCCTTTGTAGAAATTAAGTTTGCTGATAATACAGTCCTAGGATAAATGGTCCTGATATTTGAGTGCCCCAAGAAGGATCTGGAAGTGCTCATAAACTTACTTTTTTCTGAAACTCTAGACATCCTGAGGATATGGAGTTCATCTTCCTGCAAAGTTGCCTAAAGCTGCCCTCTGAAACAGACTACAGCTTCCTGTCCTCATTAGAGATGGCACCGCAGTGGCACATTTCTAATTCTAAGTTTGTCTGCATGGTGCGGTAGGCAGAGTAATGGCCTCCAAAGAGATCTGTGTCCTAATTCCTAGAAACTGTGAATGTGTTACCTTACATGGCAAAGGAGAATTAAGTTTGCAGATAGAATTAAGTTTGTTAATCATCTGAGCTTGAGATGGGGAGATGATTCGGGATTATATTGGATGTGTCCAATATAAGCACAAGTGTCCTTATAAGTGGAAGACAAGGGTAGAAGAGGAGAACCAGAGAGAGGGCAGTGTGTGAAAGACTAGGCCCCACATTGCTGGCTTTGAAGACAGAAGAAGTGGGCCACGAGCCACAGCATGCAGCCAGCCTGTAGAAGCTGGAAAAGGCAAGGAAACAGATCCTCCCATAGAACCTCCAGAAGGAACGCAGCCCTGCTCACACCTTTATTTTAGCTCCACGAGGCTCTTTTTCACTTCCAACCTCCAAAACTGTAAGATAATAAATTTGTGTTGTTTTAAGCCACTAAGTTTGTGGCAATTTGGTATGGCAACAATAGGAAACTGATATATATGGCTTTCCTCAATTCTGTGAGCTATTCCAGGATCTTTCCGACAACTCCTCCTTTTTACTTAAGCTAGTTTGAGTTGGGTTTCCATCTCCTGCAACTCGGTTTACAAAGACACCTCATTATAAAACAGTACTTCTCACTAGGGATGGAAAATAGATCTCCAGAAATAAAATACATACATTAAACCTTAAAGATGTCATAACAAGATTGCTTCTGCATGATAACTGGACAGAAAAAAATAGAAGGGATTTGGAGGAGTGTAATAAACTAGCATCTGAGCGGTAAGTTTATTTCACTGAACTGAAATGTAGATTAAGGAGCCATATATTATAATTTCTCTCTGATTTCTTCTTTGACTCATGAGTTATTTAGAAGCATATAGCTTGGTTTCCAAAAATTTGGGCATTTTCCAAATATCTTTCTTTCATTGGTTTCTAGTTTAATTTTATTGTGGTCATAGAATATACTTTGTATTATTGAATCTTTTTAAATATAATGAGACCTGTTTTATGGCCCAGAATATGGTCTATTTTGATAAATGTTCTGTGTGTCCTTAAGAAAGAATGTGTATTCTGCTTTGGTTGGGTAGAGCGTTGTTCTATAAATGTCAATTAGGTTGCATTGGTTGATAGTATTGTTCAAGTTTTCCACAGCCTTCCAGAATTTTTGTCTACTTGTTCTATCAATTATTGAGGGAGATGTTGAAATTTCTGACTATAATTGTGGATTTGGCTATTTCTCATTGCAGTTCTATCAGTGTTTGCTTGTTGTATTTTGAAATTCTGTTACTAAGTGAATAAATATTTAAGATTATGTCCTTTGAGGAATCGAACCTTTTTCGTTATGAAATAAACCATTAATGAGTGCTCTGAACATTAAACAATGCTCTGAAATCGACTTTGTCTGATATTGATGTAGCTCCCGCAGCTTTCTTTTGATTGATATTAGCATGGGACACCTTTTTCCATCCTTTTCTTTTAATCTATTTATGTCTTTACATTTGAAGTGGGTTTCTTGTAGGCAGCATATAATCAGTTCTTACTTTTGTATCCAATCTCATAATCTCTTCCTTTTAATTGGGGTGTTTAAACCATTTACATCTAATGTGACTATTGATATGGGATATGGTTGTATTTATTTATTTATTTTTTCTGCTTTATCTCCCCAAACCCCCCGTACATAGTTGTATATCTTAGTTGCAAGTCCTTCTAGTTGCGGGATGTGGGACACCGCCTCAACATGGCCTGACGAGCAGGGCCATGTCCGTGCCCAGGATCTGAACCCTGGGCTGCCGCAGCGGAGCATGTGAACTTAACCACTCGGCCACGGAGCTGGCCCCTGGGATATGGTTGTATTTAAATCAACCATCTTACTATTTGTTTTCTATTTGTCCCATCTGTTCTCTTTTTCCTTTCCTCTCTTTTTGTGCCTTCTTTTGGATCAATTCACTCTTTTTATTATTCCATCTTATTTCCTATGTTGACTTATAAACTATTAGTCTTTGTGTTTTTTTTTTTTTGTTAGTGGTTGCTTTAGGGTTTATAGGTTTTATTTATTTTTATTTATTTTTTTAGGAAGATTAGCCCTGAGCTAACTACTGCCAATCCTCCCCTTTTTGCTGTGGAAGATTGGCCTGAGCTAACATCCATGCCCATCTTCCTCTGTTTTATATGTGGGATGCCTACCACAGCATGGCTTTTGTCAAGCAGTGCCATGTCCACACCCAGGATCTGAACTGGCGAACCCCAGGCCACTGAGAAGCAGAACGTTCACACTTAACCGCTGCACCACTGGGCCAGCCCCTATAGGCTATATTTTTAACCTCTAGTCTGACTTGAAGCTGTATTATACCACTCCACATTTACTGTAAGGTCCTTACAGCAGTATCTTTATTTCCCCCTTCCAACCTTTGTCGTCATGCATTTTATTTCTACAGTTGTTATAAACTCCATGATACATTATTCTGTTTAAAGTAAAATAATAAACATTGCTTATTTAAAATGAGCAATGTTTTTAATATTTATCCACATATTTTCCATTTTCAGTACTCTTAATTTACTTGTGTAGGTACAGATATCCATCTGGTACAATTTTCCTTCTCCCTGAAGGACTTCCTTTAACAATTCTTATAGTGCTGGTTTTCTGGTGAATTATTTCAGCTTCTGTATATATGAAAAATTCTTTATTTCATCTTTGTTTTTGAAAGATATTTGTGCTGATTATGGAATTCTAGTTTGACATGTTTATTTCTTTCATTCATTTAAAGATATTGCTCCATTGACTTCTTGATTGTATTGTTTTTGAAGAGAAGTCTACAGTCATTTTTATATTTGTTCCTTTATATAAAATGTACATTTTTCTCTCTGACTACTTTTAAGATTTTTTTTCTTTAAATTGTGGGTTCTAAGCACATTGATTATGATATGTTTGGTGTAATTTTCTTCATGTTTCTTCTGCTTGATGTTTGTTGAGCCCGTTGCATGAGATCTATAGATTTCATAAAATTTGGAAAAATTTTAGCCATTTATTCAAATATTTTTTCTGTTCCATCTCCTTTTGGGGTTCTAATTACATTTATATTAGGCTTCTTGAAAAGTGTCCCTTAGCTCACTGATGCTCTGTTCAATTTTTTTGTCTTTTTTTCTCTATGTGTTTCATTTTGGATAGTTTCTTTGCTATGTCTTCAAATTCACTAATCTTTTCTTCCTTAGTGTATAATCTGCAGTAATACTATCCAGTGTATTTTTCACTTCAAATATTGTATTTTTGCATCCCTAGAAGTTTGATTTGGGTCTTTTTTCTTTTTTTTTTTAAGATTTTATTTTTTTCCTTTTTCTCCCCAAAACCCCCTGGTACATAGTTGTATATTCTTCATTGTGGGTCCTTCTAGTTGTGGCATGTGGGACGCTGCCTCAGCGTGGTTTGATGAACGGTGCCATGTCCGCGCCCAGGATTCAAATCAATGAAACACTGGGCCGCCTGCAGCGGAACGCGTGAACTTAACCACTCAGCCAAGGGGCCAGCCGTCTTTTTTTTCTTTTTTTTGAGGAAGATTAGCCCTGAGCTAACATCTGCCTCCAATTCTCCTCTTTTTGCTGAGGAAGATTGGCTCTGAGCTAACATCTGTGCCCATATTCCTCTATTTTATATGTGGGATGCCTGCCACAGCATGGCTTGATGAGCAGTGCTAGGCCCGTGCCTTGGATCCGAACAGGCAAACCCCAGGCCGCCAAAGTGGAGCACGTGAACTTAACTGCTATGTCACTGGGCTGGCTCTGGGTCCTTTTTTTAATTTTTTTTGGGGTTGAAGATTCTGTTTATTTTAAATTATTATGGACATTGCCAACTACTTTCCAAAAAAGTTGCATGAGTTTATATTCCCACCAGGAAAACGTGAGAGTTCTGGGTCCGTTTTTTTTATACCTGCTATATGTCTCCTTATCATGCTCATCTTTCCTCTACCATTTTGAAAATATAGAGTACATTTTTTTTTTTAAGATTTTATTTTTTCCTTTTTCTCCCCAAAGCCCCCCAGTACATAGTTGTATATTCTTCGTTGTGGGTCCCTCTAGTTGTAGCATGTGGGACGCTGCCTCAGCGTGGTTTGATGAGCAGTGCCACGTCCGTGCCCAGGATTCGAACCAATGAAACACTGGGCCGCCTGCAGCAGAACGCACAGACTTAACCGCTCGGCCACGGGGCCAGCCCCTGAAAATATAGAGTATATTTTTAATAGGTGTTTTAATGTCCTTGCACACTAATTCTATCATCTGTTCCATTTCTGGATCTCTTTCTAGTGATTGATTTTTCTCTTCAATATTGGTTGTATATTCTTACCTCTTTGCATGCTTTGATTAGATGCTAAACATTATGAATTTTACCTTATTGGGTGCCAGACTTTTTTGCATTCCTTTAAATATTTTTTAACTTTTTTGGGGGTATACAGTTAAGTAACTAATTTGATTAATTTGAGGCTTGTTTTTAAGCTTTGTTCGGTGGGACCAGAGCAGTGTTTAATTTAAGGTTAATTTGAACCCATTATGACTGAGGCAATAGCCTGCTGAATGCTCTACCCGATACCTTGATTATGAGGTTTCCTCTGGTTTTGGAGAATGTAAATTATTACCAGTCCTGTGTGAGCTTCAGCAATCATTTTTGGGGGTTCTTTCCCCCAGCCTGGGTAGTTTCCTCACATACATGTGCTTATCACTACTCGGCTGAAGACTCTAGGGGAACCCTCTTCAGATCTTTAGAGCTCACTCTCTCTGTGCATCAATCTCTCTGGTACTCTGCCCTGCAAATGCTAACCACTTGGGTCTTCTCGAATTCTCAACTCTGTCTCCTCAACTCAGGGAGACCACAGGGCTCTACCTAGTTTCCCCCTCTCTGTGCTACTGCCTGGAAACTCTCTCCAGGCAGTGAGCTGGGGCAACCATGGAGCTGGTCTCTTTCATTTCCCTTCAGGGATCACTGTCCTGTGCTGCCTGTTGTCCAATGTCTGAAACTATTGCTTCAAATATTTTGTCCAGTTTTTTAGTTTTTTAAGGCAGGCAGCAAATTCAGCTCCTCTTCCTCTATCATGACAGAAAGCAGAAGTCCCAGGGGCCATATTTCAATTACAGATGTGCTATTTTTCCCTGAGCAAGTTAATTAACCTCTCAGACTTCACTTCTTCAAATGATTTTTTAAAAAATAGACTATTTTTAACAGCAATTTTAGGATCACAGCAAAATTGAGTGAAAGGTACAAAGATTTCCCATATATCCCCTGCCCCCACATATGCATAGCCTTCCCCATTATCAATATCCTCCACCAGAGTGGTAAATTTGGCACAACTGATGAACCTACATTGACTCATCTTTATCACCTAGAGTTCATAGTTTACACTAGGTTTCACGCAATGTTGTGCATTCTATGGGTTTGGATAAATGTACAACGATATTTATTCACTATTATAATATCACATAGAGTAGTTTCACTGTCCTAAAAATCCTGTTTTGCCTTTTCCAGAATGTCATAGAGTTGGAATCATACAGGATGTAGACTTTTCAGATTGGCTTCCTTCACTTAGTAATAAATATTTAAGGTTTGCTTCTCCATGTCTTTTCATGGCTTGATAGATCATTTCTTTCTCTTTTTTTGGTGAGGAAGATTGGGCCTGAGCTAACATCTGTTGCCAATCTTTCACCTTTTTGCTTGAGGAAGATTGTCCCTGAACTAAAATCTGTGCTAATCTTCCTTTATTTTGGATGTGGGGCACCACTACAGCATGGCTTGATGAGTGGTGTGTAGATCTGCACCTGGGGTCTGAACCTGCGAGCCCCGGGCTGCCGAAGTGGAACCTGCAAACTTAATCACTATGCCACCAGGCCAGCCCTGGATCATTTCTTTTTAGCATTGAATAATATTCCATTGTCTGGATGCATTATAGTTTATTTATCCGTTTACCCCTGAAGGATATCTTGGTTGCTTCCAGGTTTTGGCAATTATGAATAAAACTGCTATAAATATTTGTGTGTAGGTTTTTGTGTGGGCATTCGTTTTCAACTCCTGTGGGTAAATACCAAGGAGCGCGATTGCTGGATCATATGTTAAGAGTGTGTTTAGTTTGGGAAGAAACTGCCAACTGTATTCCACAGTGGCTGTACTATTTTGCATTCCCACCAGCAATGAATGAGAATTCTTGTTGCTTCACATCCTCACCAGCAGGTGATATTGTCAGTGTTCTCGATTTTGGCCATTCTAATAGGTGTGTGGTGGTAGCTCATTGTTGTTTTAATTTGCATTTTCCTGATGACATATGATGTGGAGTACCTTTTCATATACTTATTTGTCATCTGTATATCTTCTTTGGTGAGGTATCTGTTAAGATCTTCGGCCCATTTTTTGATGGATATTGTATATATTGGATAACAGTCCTTTATCAGATGTGTCTTTTGTAAATATTTTCTCTCAGTCTGTGGCTTGTCTTTTCATTTTCTTGACAGTGTCTTTCACAGAGCAGAAAATTTTAATTTTAATAAAGTTCGGTGTATCAATTCTTTCTTTAACGGATAGGGCCTTTGGGGTTATAGCTAAAAAGTCATCAGCAAATCCAGTCATTTGGTTTCCTCCTATGTTATCCTCTAGGAGTTTTATAGTTGTGTTTTACACTTAGGTGTATGATCCATTTTGAGTTATTTTTTGTGAAGAGTGTAAGGTCTGTGTATAGATTCATTTTTTTGCATGTGGATGTCTACTTTTTCCAGCACCATTTTTTGAAAACTCAAATGATTTTTTTTTAAAGATTTTATTTTTTTCCTTTTTCTCCCCAAAACCCCCCGGTACATAGCTGTATATTCTTCATTGTGGGTCCTTCTAGTTGTGGCATGTGGGATGCTGCCTCAGCGTGGTTTGATGAGCGGTGCCATGGCTGCGCCCAGGATTCGAACCAACAAAACACTGGGCCGCCTGCAGTGGAGCACGCGAACTTAACCACTCGGCCACCGGGCCAGCCTGAAAACTCAAATGATTTTAAATGATATTTATTTGTGTATAATACAAATGTCAGCTGCATGGATGTCCCCAAGCCCTCTGAAATTCAAATAACATTTGGTTCAAATACTCATCCCCAGTGTCTCTGAGGATGCTCTGAGGGTTGGTCTCCTCTTGGTGTCCTCTGGTTGAGGTCTTGCTTCCAGCAACACTATAGCCCTTCTGCTCAGTGTTTCTTCTCTCTTTTCTCCACCTCGTCCGCTCACTGGACACTGTTCCAAACTCATCTCCCTAAAGCATCACTCATCCACACTATATGTGAGCAGATATCACCACAGGAAGAGAGCCATGGAGGAGATGACATTCTAGGGCAGAAGGATCTAAATCAGATTTTAACATTTCTGAACTTAAACATTCCTACTCCATTTCTTCTTATGAAGAAATCACCCTGTATCTCTTCCATCCGGTTGTAGTCTCTTCATATTGTGCTGTGTCCCTCTTGGGGTCACTGGTGACCCATATGACACCTTTGTCCCCATTTAGAAAAAGGCAACTCTCCCTCAGGAGCCCTTGCAATTCACAGCTTGACAGCAGAAACTGGGCCAGATTTCAGCCCCAGTCCCCCTCATCTTGCCTTAGGCCCCATCCCTCCCTAACTTCCTTGTCCTCGATGCCCTAAATTCTCATTAATTTCTTACAGAGCACTTTAGTTCTTTCTTAACTGGCTCCAGGCCATGCAAGTTATCCCCAAAGGTCTTATCTTCATAATTAATTTTAAAATGTGCTCTTAAACTTACAGTTATAATTCTGGAAGGAGCACTAGGGTGTTGAATTTTTTCTCCCACTACATTGTGGTGATGGTGATTAATGAAGATAATGACAATAGCCCTTAAGTAAATATGCTTAAGTCATTATATGAAGACAAAAATGGTTTTTCCAGGAAAACCAATGGCTCTTTCTTTGCCATGTAAGAGACTGCATATTATACCCCTGTTTACAACAGAAAAGAAACCAGAGTCTCTGAAGTGCTGCAAGCTCTCAAAATTAAAAATGCTTAACTCTGCAGATGCATTTTGAAAATACATATGTATGGCAGAGAGCCAGCAAGTTCCTGGAAGACAACAGGATGTCAGCCAGCTTTACAAAGCACATATATTGTCATAGTCATCACATTCTCTAGCAGACCATGGGGAAGAGAGACATGGGCCATGTCTTTGACAGAACGTATTCCTGCAATTCTAAGATGCACCAACAGTATTTGGGAAAGAATAAAGGCAGTGGGTTAGATGTTTCACCAATGGCAAGCTACATCCTGATTTCCAAACTTTAAAATGAGGACAATGAAACCGTATCTTAGAAGCAGGAAGTATTGTACTTTCTGTTTAGGTCCCTACAGCACAGTCCTCTTTGTCTTGAAGACAACGCGAGTTCAATAAAATTGTTGCTAAATACATGTGCAATAGTCTTTCCGATAGAAACCAGAGAATCGGTATATTCATTGCTAGGCAAAGGTTAACTGAACAGTCTCTTTCTGAACTCCATAAACTATGGAATATGAAGAATTCGGAGAGGATATGAATAATAGAGGCTAACTTCTCTGGGCCTCAGTTTCCTCATCTACAAAATGGGCAAAATAAAGTACCACTCTCATAAGATTGGTATGAAGATTAAATGAGATACTACATGCAAAGTTCTTAGTGTAGTGCCTGGAAAATAATACTGTCTACTGCTCTGCAGAAATTCAGAAGGAACCGTAAAGAGAAGATCAGGGGATTATTTATTCCTGGTGTTATTCAATCCAATTCCACAAATATTTAATGCCCATCTACTTTGTGCTAAGAATTGGGCTTGGAGCCTCTGGAAGCTGAGAGAATGCCTCCTTAGCTGACAGTCAGCAAGGACACAGGAACCTCAGTCCTACAGCCACAAGGAACAAGTTTGTACCAACAATTTGAATGAGCTTGCAAGAAGATTCTTCCCAGAGCCTCCTGATAAGAAACCTGCTGGCTGACACCTATTATTAGAGATAATTTTGTATTTGTTAGTAGTGCTAACCAAAGAATGTTTTATTTATTTATTTAAAGATTGGCACCTGAGCTAACATCCTGTTGCCAATCTTCTTTTTTTTTTCCACTTCTTCTTCTCCCCAAACTCCCCCTGTACATAGCTGCATATCCTACTTGTGAGTGCCTCTGGTTGTGCTATGTGGGACGCTGCCTTAGCATGGCCCAATGAGCAGCGCCATGTCCGCAATCAGGATCGCAAGCGAGGAAACCCGTGGCCACCAAAGCAGAGCACATGAACTTAACCACTCAGCCATGGGGCCGGCCCCGGAATGTTTTATTTTTAAGTGGCACTAAGCTTTGCTTCCCCAATAAAATTAAAATAAATGAGCCAACAGGAGTAGAGTTGTTACCTCTAATTACTGAGTGGTAGGAGTAAATGAATCGATTTACTCTGTCACTTACTTCTCAAATAGCAAACTTGGAGATGTATGAGGACGTGGCAGGTCCTTGTTCCTGACAAGGGTGAATGGCCTTGTAGGACACTTTAAGGAGAGTAGACATCCTAGGTGTATGTAACAGCTAGTCTCCAAGATGGCACCCAGAGGTCCTTGCCTTTGCAGCCCCCGGCAAAATCTGATTGCTTCCTCATGAGAGACCCTAAGCAAGAACTTCCCAGCCAAGCCCTTTCCAAATTCCTGACTCATAGAAATCATGAGAGAGAATATGTGATTATTGTTGTTTTAAGACACTACACTTTAGGATAATTTATTACTGATACAGAATGTATTGAAGTGATGTTGTCATTGAAGGTTATTAAGCAGAGAAGTAAATGGTCAGACTTGCATCTTAGAAATCGTCCTGCCTGTGGTGTGGAAGTTGAATAGAGGGGATGGAAGGTGGAAAACTAAAGGCAGGACACAATTGCACCATCCAGGTATGATGTGGTAGGGACCAAAACTGAGCGGCAATCAAGCCGGAGGTTCGAGAAATGGATCAAGAAGTGTTTACAAAATTACGACTGCCTCCATTAAGTGACTGATCGGCTGTGGAAGGAAAAGTAGAGACTAAAACAATTTCTGGGTTTTTTTCCTTCTAGAATGTTGCTGTAGTATAAATTTCTTGGCTCTGACTACTCGCTGATAAAAGATTCAGTCCAATTCTCATCCTGCTTCTCTGTCACAGCTCAGGGATCCCCATTTGAAGGTCTCCCTCCTATCCAAGATAAGTTTATTTACCTCGTTGGACTTTGTGGATTTACAATAGGTACCAGCTATAACTATCTTCCCATAATTTAGGGGTGGGTGGACATTTTCTTTAAAGTAAATGTTCTTTAAAATATTTTGTTCTTCAAGATTTTTCTCTTATCCGTCTTTTTCTATTAATTTATTTAAAGAAACACTAAAAATGTAGTTTGTATTTTAAATATTAAATCAAAACTTAAACATATGCCCATTAAGGAAGTAGCCAAGAAAAACAGTAACATTAATTTCCTAAAGTTTTGTTTTTTAAAAAAAGTTTTATTTTTAACTTCGGAGAGATCTTTTGGGAATTACTAGTTCTTATTTTGAAGAAATATTTATCTGAAGTTCCACAATTCCTTCCATTTTACCACAGGCCCTCCCCTTAGGTCCAGTGCATGCCTCCAGACCCCTGCTACGGTTTCAACTCTAAGCAAGGCTCTCCCTCCTCACTTGGGTGGTACTTTGGGGGATTTCTCAGCCACCTGTGTGGATCTAAGAAACTATGACACTTCCCTTTAAAAATCCCTAGATGTGCATCTTGTCAAAGAAATGTAGAGCACAGGTCACAGCAAGATTCATCCCAGGACAGGCTGTGTGGGATGAGTTGAGGGCAACTGGGAAAGCTCCCTCCCAAAGACTTCTTTCCGTTTGTTTTTCCACAGAACCTGAGATCTCCTCACAGGATGAGTACAATGCTGGCACTAATTCTGATGTGTGGATTTTTTCCCCACACCAAGCAATTCTCCAACACCAGCTGGGTATGCTACAATTAAACTCAGTTCTGACACTATCTACTGTCAGATCCCACAGGTTAAGGGCTCAGTCCCACAAGACAGCCCCCTCTTCAGATGCCAGTTGCAAGTCCAGGTTATTACCTGTGCTTCTGACCGACTGGCTCTAAATCAGAGGTTCCTCCTTGGGCTCAACTAACTGGCTAGAGTGGCTCACAGAACTCAGGAAACCAGTTTACTCACTAGATTACTGGCTTATTACAAGGATGTTAAATAATACAAATCAATTGCCAGATGAAGGGATACACAGGGTGAGCTCCCAGACAAACGAGCTTCTGTCTCCACGGAGTTTGGCGCCTAGCACTTTGGAAGGTGGAAGCATTCTGGTTCACCAACCTAGAAGCTCTCCAAAGCCCATCCTTTTTGGGTTTTATGGAGGTTTCTACACAGGTATGATGGATGAAATCCTTGGCCATTGATGACTGATACAACCTCTAGCCCCTCCTCTCCCTGGAGGTCAGAGAGGTGGGACTGAAAGTTCCAGCCCTCTAATTACATTGTTAGCTCTTCTGGCAATCAGCCCTCACCCGGCGATGCGGTCCAAAAGCCAACTCATCAACATATTAAAAGACACCTTTACCACTCTCATCACTTGGGAAACTCCAAGGGTTTTAGGGACTCTGTGCCAGAAATTGGGACTAAGACCAAATATATATTTCTTACTATAAATCACAATATCACAATGAGTCATCATTAGATGACTCCAGAAGTCCCTTACTAAATTGCATATAACCTTGTAGAAAGGAGAGTTTTCTATTTGCCCTCCAGATCCACTCTCCACCTTTCTTCACTCCGCTCTGTAGGGTGACTGACCTGTATGGGCTAGTTCAATGCCTTTGACTTCCCATTGGATTTGCAGAAATTAATAAACAGAAATCTCATTAAAATGGAGTTGGGAGGCCAAAAGGGGGTGTTCTCACGCCCTGCATTCATAGTAGAGCCCAAGAAGAAGAAAGACTTCCTCTTCCTGACTGGCATGAAGCTCAGCCAATGAGAGACTGCCACAACTCAGCCAATGAAAAACCACTAACTTACAACTCCCAGTCTCTTCCGATGGACTTGTTTACAATGGCCCTCCCAACTTCCTCTTCCCCCCAAAAGAATTTCTCCTCCCTTCGTTGCTGGGGATTTGCACTGGCTTGCCATGGTTGCTGATCCTGAATTGCAGTTCTTTACTGATCTCAAATAAATCCATTTTTGCTGGAGAAGTAACTGGCTATTTGTATAAGGTCAACAAGTTCAACCAATGAAGATCCCCAGCAGAGATCAGAGGAAGAGAGGATAGTGAGGGGTGTTGTTATAACTGTTGTTATAACTTCATTCCTGAAATGTCACCTTGGACTGCCTGGGTCCCTTAGCCAAAGGTCACAGCTGCTCTTCTGGCAGGTTCGTGTCCCTCTGGAGAGTCTGCTCCTTCCCTTCCTCCTTCCAGGCCTGGGGGTGGGAATAGCCTTGACACTGCTGTCCCTTGTGGTCTCTCTACACACTGCACACATTTGTGTAAATAGTACCTTTATTAAACCACCTGGAATTATCCCAATTTGAGTACGCCATCTGTTTCCTCCTGGGATTTTGACAAATACACCTTGATAGAAGCAATTTACCAAGCTACTATTGGCCAAAAACGTCCAATTATAAATTAGTTTATGAGATTGCTTTTCAAGGTATAACTGCCTATCAGAGGGAATAGGACATAGGACAAATAAATCCTCATTGAGATAAAAGAGAAACAGCACAACGCAACACAAAAGCAAGGGGTTTAAAACTAGGAGATCTCAGTTAGAGTTCCAGATCAGCAGTTTACACCACCTCTGGGTCTCATTTTTCTCATGTGTAAAATAAGAGTTCTTAAATAGATCAGTGGCTTTCAATCCATATTTCACAAAACCCCACAGTTCCACAGAGGTACCTCAGTGTCCACCAAACTTGGGGAGAGAGAGGTGCAGAGAAAGGAAAGGAGGAAAGAGACAGAGCCGCATCCCTACTTCCACCAGGGCAGCTCTGCTGTCTGCTTTCTGTGGAACGAGATAACCAAGGATGTCACGGGAGAGTCCAGATGAGGGAAGGCTACTTGTTTTGGAGCTTTCTGAGGTCATGGGCACAAGACTGGAATTGCCAGTCCTCTAGGGCAAGGTGAGCTTTGGGCTCTGAGTGTGTGTGTGTGTTTGAGGAGCAGTTTGGGATATCTGTCCTTTGTGTGCATTAACACTGGGTGGGGAAGAATATCCTCCCTCCCTATTCTAGGACCCATTGTAGGTATCTGTGACCAGCCAGGGCGATGCCGGGGGTAATGGAAACTAGTGCAAATCTGAGTCCCCACACTCCCAGCAGAGACCAGCAGGCAAGTCAAGAGGAGAACTGGGTCCCAGCCTGAGTTTGCCCTCTGCCGTTAATGGGTTTATTACAGAGAGGAATTCTGGGGACGGGGAAAAACAGACATATGCCTGGGATTGATGTGTTTGACTGTGAGAATTGTTTAGTTTTCATGTTAAAAGGAATGTGATTATATTTTGGGTCCCCATCTGGTAGAAGCAACATATATTCATGACATGCAGTGTGTAGCACACAATGGGTACTCGATAGCTGTGTGACAAATGAATGCATGGCTGAAAGAAAAGTGGACGAATTCTGGGTAGCATCGCATTAGAAGATAAGGATTCTGTTTTTAAGCACACATATGAAAAGCAGTGAGCTAGTTCACATTAGAAGTCCAGTAAGCTCCCACGGCTGATGAATGTGGGCATACCTGTTCTTGCTGGATCATTGCAGGTCCCTCAAGGACTATCAGGAAGGGCTACTGGCCACCAGCAAGAGGAGAAACAGGGAAAGAAGAAGAACTGAAAATACAAATTTCTGATGATGCACGTTTTTCTATCTTTGTTGTTGGCATTTTTTTTTTTCTTTTTTAGGAAGATTGGCCCTAAGCTAACATCTGTGCCAATCTTCCTCTATTTTATGTGGGATGGCGCCACAGTGTGGCTTGACGAGCAGTCCTACATCTGCACCTGGGATCTGAACCTGTGAAGCCCAGGTGGGGCACATGAACTTAACTGCTAAGCCACTGGGCCAGCCCCAGGCATCTCCTTTCCTTTCTGGTTCAACAAGCTCAAAGAAAGATTTAAATGCTTTAAAGCTGCAAAGTAAAGTCACTAGATTTTTTTTCAACTTTTTATTTTGAAATAATTATAGATTCATAGGAAGTTGAAAAACGTACAGAGAGACTTGTATACACTAGAAACTGTGTACTGTACAACAAACTATATTTTTAAAATGTAAAATCCAGTTAAATTTTTTTGGGCCACTTTATTCCATTTAATTATTCTTCTGAAATGCTGATTACTGTAGGACTTGGGATCCAACAGACATAATTGATCACACTTCAAATGGGATATCACACACACTTCTGATTACGGAATCAAGGTGGCACCCCAAAAAAGTCATTGCTCTCTCTTTCAGACAATGAAGCCTCAGAAAAAGGTCACTCAATAGGGAAGTTACAGAGATAAGGGGCTATATACACGGTGTTTCAAAAATGTGAGTCCTCTGAGAAACCATTGCCTGCCTGGCTTTCTGGAAGGAAACCAGTAGAGGGCACTCTAAGCTTCAAAGAATGCAGAAAACTCTCGTGGATCCCTCCAGAAGCCTTAATCTTTTTTACCTCCTGCAAGATACTTTCACCTTATTATGAACTCGCCAGTTGGATGATTACGGAAGAGTTTTGTTGGAGATGAAAACCAAAACTTCTGCACTCCCAAATAGCCATGTTAATATTACATACATAATTTTTAAAAAAGCTGATGTTCTTGCATCAGTATTCCCCCAATTATTCAACTTGTACTTTGAATCAGTCACTTAACGATACAGGATTCTAGGAAATAACATACCTGTGATTATCAGGATTTCTTAATCCTGAACTCTCTTGCCTAAACCCACACACATTGCCTGAACCCAAATGCAGCGCAGATCTATTTCTTCATCAGCCTTTCCTTAACCTGGAAAACAGCGACGTGCTCTGAGCAGCTTGGCAGGAGAGCAAAGCACGTTCTTTTTCACCTTTTATAAACAGTGTACAAAAGTGGATTATAATTTTCCCTTAAACACGCAGACATAACTAGAACTTCACCAGAAATAAACCAATGTGTGCTTTAGATGCAGCAAATTTCCTCTGGAAGTGGGAGGAAAACTAGCATTTGCCAAAGACCTAGGATTAAGTCAGGCACTTGCCAGGGTTTTGCACACAAAATCTCATTTTGTGCTCATACTGTCATGCCCGCCTGACGGCTGGGGAAACAAAGTTGCTTGAGGACATCCAGCTAGCTCGTGGCAGGGGGAGAAGCAAACCCAGATGTTTCTGGCTCCATGTGCCTTTTCTTTGGTGGAGCTAGCCTGATCTGTGTTCAGTCACTCTGCCACGATTTTCCCTGGCACTTTCTGGGACCGCGCTCCACAATGAGGTTCATTTTCAGTGATTTCTGATTGTATTTTGCAATTTGCCTGTTGCTTGCAATATGCCATCTGTTGTTATGAAATTGCCCCAAACTGGGATAAGAGAGGTTTAAAAAAAAAGTAAAAAAGGACTTTTTTGTAGGGGCAGAAGGGTGGGAGAAGGGGGTTGGGCACGGGCAGTGAAGGCAGACTTTTATTTTTCACTCTGTACGCTTCTGTAATGTGTGCATATTTTATGATTAGACCACATTCATGCATTACTTTTTTTTTAATAGAAAAGGAAAAAAGAAACCTTCCAGGCAATCATGAAGAAACAACATAGAAAGAGCCACAATGCACTATACATTCTATTTTTATGATACATTTATAGTAATTTGAAGATAAAGACCTCTTTTGAGAGAAGGAAAGAAGAGGACCAAAGTTTCATTATATGGCCATTTTCTTCTCTTCATCCCTCACACCCTACACACAGAAACACAAACAAAAGCCTCTTATTGTTTCCCCCGATGGAACAACGATGACTAAGTGAATAAATCATCCAGTCACCAAAACTTCATTCCCAGTCACTTGACACCATTTAGGGAATACTATGTTGGAAATGTGCAGCTGTTCAGATCCCCACCAGCACCACCCCTTGAGATGAGAGGACCGGAGGAATAGGAAAGAAGTCGTCAACCCTACCGTCTCTAAATGAACCAGGGAGGCTTCATGCAAACGGTTATATAGTTAATCTGAGGGTGAAAAGGTGAAAATGCGCTTCCCCTTTTCTTCTCCATAACTCCAGCACAGATTATTTTCGTAATAAATGGAAGGAAATAAGTTGAAAAATTTTAGGGTTAAATTTGCAACTAGAGCCTGTTAAATTCGTTCACGGTCCTGTAAACAACTCTAAAGTAAGCTTTGTACCGGTAAACTGAAGTTCTCTGGGGTTAATTTTTAGACACTAAAAGGGTTTGATAATCTCCCCCAATGATTCAGGATCTGCTGAGAAGAGTTACCACAGAGACTAGCGACAATAGGAGCAGTCACGACACTTCCCCCTCCTCTGTTACTCACACTGCTTAGGAACCTTATTAAAGCGGGTGCATTGTGCAAGCTCTGTTTATTCCAGTTATTCTGGCAAAATTCCCTCGTTAGGTGGCAAGAGCATCTCAAACCTCTTTTCAATCTTCAGCCGTCTGCACCCTGCTTTCCCTCGCTCTCGCCACCTGAATAATCAGGAAAGCGTACAGATTCTTCACTGCCTCCTGGGGGCGGCAAATTTTCTGTCTACAATACATGTCGACGTACATATGCATATGTGTGTGTGTGTCCATATGTCTTGTCTTAAGAAACTAAGGCCAATATAGCAGATTTTCGTTTTTCCTGCCTTTCTGGTTTTCTCTGATGCTTTTAAAATCATTGGTTACTGGCTGATAGACTTGTTCTTTATATCTTTTAAATGTAATCCTTCATATAAGATTTAGTTAACAAACTGAGTGGATTTGCTGCCATCCTTATGACTGTGTTAGGTTCACCTATTTGATATTTTTACTTCATTCTCTTGGTTCTTCAGACTTCTTGGTGAATATGCTTTTTAAGGGAGTTTCTTAATTCATCAATTTAGGTTGCCGCTTGTTTTTAATAGTACAGAAATTTATTATTTTACATAACAAGAAGTCCAGAGGTGGGGCAGTTTTGGAGTTGGTTAATTCAGTGGCTCAATGTTGTCAAGGACACAGATTCTTTCCACTTGTTCCCTGGCCATCCCCACTGAATTGGCTTTTGTCCCCCAGCTTGTCCCTTCACGGTCTCCTTGGCAACTTCTCTTCCTGATGATTATTCTTGGATTCTTTCTCCGGTTGCCTTACCTTAAGGAGATCTGAGGTCTGCGGCTTTGCACTTCCGGCCTGGCCTCCACCCTGCCCCTCAGAAGGTTACCTGATCTGACTCCAGCTGGTGTACATAGCTCCGGGTCCCAGTGGCCCTCTGCTGGCCTGGTCTTGACAATTAATTTGCATCTGGAATTAAAAACCATAAGCAGCTCAGGGTTGGGAGTCATTATTCTTCCCCATTAGCCGTGCCCCCCACTCCTTCCTTGCCTCCTAGGAACCCCACTCCCCTGGTTCCTCCGGGCCCCCGGCATGCCCTGCTGCTTCTCCTCTGGCTTGGAAGTCTCCCAAGGTTCAGACTGGCCCTTCTCACAGAACGGTCCCTCCCCTGGGAAAGTCACCCATTCTGCGGCTTCCTCTCTCACCTCTCTGTAGGTGACATTCTATACCTTACCAAGGGAGAGATTCAGGTTCCCATCTCCAATCACCACCTCTTGGTCTTGTCACCTGGATATTCTGTCATGACTTTGATTTGAATGTGCCCCAAGCTGAATGCCCCAGCCCCTCCCTGCCCACACCTGTTATTGTGTAGATGCTGTTAATATTTTTGTGGTTTTTTTTTTTTTCTGCTTTTTCTCCCCAAACCCCTTCTGTACACAGTTGCATATCTTAGTTGCCGGTCCTTCTAGCTGTGGGATGTGTAACGCTGCCTCAACGTGGCCTGACAAGCCTTGCCATGTCCGTGCCCAGGATCTGAACCCTGGGCCACCGCAGCGGACTGCGCACGAACTTAACCACTCGACCACGGAGCCAGCCCCAACATTTGTTATTCTACTTAAATATGGTTTAAAGCTAAGAACTGAAACTGAAACATAGTGGGATCATGTTCAGCACACGCCATCTTTTTCTTAAGCATGCGAATCAAAAGTGAAGATGAAAAATTGCTGGGGCCTACCATTTAATTGTGAGGAAATAAAAATTAAGAGGAAAACAAAAGATCTAAGTCCAAAGGCAGAAGAGCTGAATTTCAGTGACTGGATAAAACATAACAATTAAATGCAATGTCTGATTTTTTTCCTTTTTTCCTTTTGAAATCTGGATTAAAAAAAATTACAAAAGATATTTTTGGAACAAGTGGAAATATTTGAATATGGACTGTACATTAATAATACTGGCACATTAATGTTAAATTTTCCGAGTGAGATACTTATTCTATGTTATGTGGGAGGTATGTCCTTGTTGTTAGGAAATACATGCTAAAGTTATTTAGGGATGAAGTGTCACAGTGTCTATAATTAACTCTTAAATGGTACAGCAAAAAAATAAAAACCAAAAAAACAGAAAGAGAGGAAGCAAATGCAGCGAAACTCAGTTGATAAATCTAAGTGAACAGCACATGGTGTTCATTGTACTACTTTCAAGTTTTCTGTATGTTTGTAATTTTTCAAAATAAAAAGTTGGGGAAAAGCCATGACAGGTGGAGAAAATCACTCTTCATATCCAAGGAGTGTGTGCATGTGGGTGTGTGTGGGCGGGGGGGAGTGGGTGTTAGTATAGTGGGTAGTATGGTGCAAATTTATATTTAGAAATCTAACCGGTGCTTAGGAATGCTGCTTCCTGAAGGCTTGCGTTATGTCGTTTCCCTCCCTGAAGGCCTCACCACTTGGCAGAGGGCCCTGTTCGCTGGACACGTGCCCCATGAAAGAAGTGGGCCTCACGTCTCACTGCCGTAGCCCTGTTCGAATACAGGCCTGGCATGCTTGGGACTGCCTCTGGGATTGGGTCGCCACAAGAAGTGGGAAGTAACGAATTGATCCTGCCTGTTGTCAGGCCCTGCTCTAGGCTTTCGCGTACTCATCTCCTTCCAGTTGCACAGCCTCCTGGTGAGGTAGGAGTGTCATTCCCAGCGTACAAATGACAAAACGAAGCTCACGAGGGAGTAAGTTTTAGCCCCAGAGTCATAAAGCTGGGTAAGTGGTGGAGCTGAGATTCAAACAGGTCTTTCCACTAGAGAAAATCGAACAACTGTTACAAAATTGGTCTCCCTGACTCCACGCCGCCCTGACTGGAACACGATGCACAAATCTTGGATTTGCAAACTATCAACCTGGTTGTGGAGCCAACGTGCTGATTTGCGGTGGAGAAGCCGAGGTCACGTAAGTCCATGCCCACCGAGTTGAGGGGTAGGTAGATTCCAAGCGGACCGCTATGTTGTTGACACCCGTCAAGTCAAACGGCTCGGCGACGTTATTTCCTGCTCGCCATCACGGTATTAAGGGCTCCGAGGGGCTCGGCTGCAGCAGCTGCGCTTCTGTACAGGAATCCATTCAGTGCTTGCTTCTCACCTCCCTTTAAGACGGCAACGACAGGGTTTTGTTCTCACTTTTTAGAAAGTGACTCAGGAATTAATTTCCTGAATTTCAATGATCTTGCTGCCTACGGCTGATCCTCCAGCTCCAGTCGTCCTTCACTTTTTCAACGTTCTGGCTGTTACTTTAAACTCATTTTTTTCTTTTGGAAAATATAATTGAAACTAGATATGGTTTTTATTTTTATTTTTTCTTTCCCAAGGAAAGGTATTTTTTAAATTTTAGAAGTTACATTTTTATCAGATCGAAATCTATAACAAGAGCTGCTACTTATTGATATGGCAGAAACTGTGCTGACGTGATTTATGCGTATTATATCATCTGCTTCTCGCAACAACCTTGTGGGTAGGTTTTCTTCTGAGCCACAGGCAAGGTTCAGTGACTTGCCCAGGTCACTCAGGTACTATGCAGCGTAGGTTAAGCTGGGACTGGAATTCAGATCTAGCTAACACCAAAGTCCATGTTCATAATTACAGCTACCTCGTAATTATAGAAACATATGTGTTTATTGTAAAAATATTTGGAAAATACACAAAGTCTGAAGAATAAATAAATTGCCCTGAAATCCTGTCTACCGAAGTAAATCACCAGTAATATGTCTTCAACCTTTTACTCTGCATATATATCTTTTGCATGTATATATAATATACATATTTGCATATAATATTAAGTGGAAAGCAGGAAACAAAATCATATTGAATAACTCCACTTTTTAAAAATATGTGGAAATGATAAATAGAACTTTTACTCCACATTCATGTTGTGTTTTTTTTTCTTGGTGAGGAAAATTGTCCCTGAGCTAACATCTGTGCCAATCTTCCCCTATTTTGTATGTGGGACACTGCCACAGCATGGCTTGATGAGCAGTGTATAAGTCCGCACCTGGGATCCAAACCCATGAACCCCAGGCCGCCTAAGCGGAATGTGCAAACTCAACCACTACACTACCAGGCCAGCCCTGACACATTCATGTGATTTTTAATCTAATATTACATAATGGATGTTTTCCAATATTATTAAATATTATTCAGAAACATGATTTCTTAATGGCTACATATTTCATCATATAAATTTCCTATAATTTAACCTTTATGTCAATTTTTTTTCTATCATAAAATTGTGGTGAACATCTACATAAATTTTTCTTGTATTCTTATGAATGACCAAATATATGTTGAGTTCCTGCTATGTGTCAGCTACTGTGCTAGGCATAAGAGAGATGGTAGTGAGCAAAAGAGGCACAGCCCCATCCCCCTGGGTGTTAGCAGTCTAGTAGGGGAGGTTTAATCCACATTAATCCACTGATTACAACAAAAATTGTCTTGATTACTATGGCTTTGTAGTTTGGAATCAGGGAGTGTGATGCCTCTGGCTTTGTTCTTTTTTCTCAGGAATCCTTTGGTTATTTGGGATCTTTTGTTGTTCCATATAAATTTTAGGATTCTTTGTTCTATTTCTGTGAAAAATGTTGTTGGAACTTTGACAGGGATTGCATTGAATCTATAGATTGCTTTAGGAGATATGGACATTTTAACTATGTTAATTCTTCCAATCCATGCACATGGAGTATCTTTCCATTTCTTTGTGTCTTCTTCAATTTCTTTCAGCAATGCTTTATAGTTTTCAGTGTACAGGTCTTTCACCTCTTGGTTAAATTTATTCCTAGGTATTTTATTCTTTTTGCTGAGGAAGCCTGGCCCTGAGCTAACATCATGCCCATCTTCCTCTACTTTATATGTGGGATGCCTACCACAGCATGGCGTGCCAAGCAGTGCCATGTCCACACCCGGGATCTGAACCAGTGAACCCAGCGGAACGTGCGAACTTAACTGCTGCACCACCGGGCCAGCGACTGGGATTGTATTTTTAATTTCTCTTTCTGCTACTTCGTTGTTAGTGTATAGAAACACAACTGACTTTTGTGTTGATTTTGTACCCTGCAACTTGACTGTATTTATTTATTATTTCTAAAAGTTTTTTGTGGATTCTTTAGGGTTTTCTATATGTAAAATCATATCATCTGCAAATAGTGACAGTTTCATTTCTTCCTTTCCAATTTGGATCCCTTTTATTTCTTTTTCTTTATTCTTTGTCTTGCCTGATTGCCATGGCTAGGACTTCCAAACCTATGTTAAATAAGAGTGGTGAAAGTGGGCATCCTTGTCTAGTTCCTGTTCTTAGAGGGATAGCTTTCAGTTTTTCTCCATTGAGCATGATATTAGCTGTGGGTTTGCCATATATGGCCTTTATTATGTTTAGGTGCTTTCCTTCTATACCCATTTTATTCAGAATTTTTATTATAAAAGGGTGCTGTATCCTGTCAAATGCTTTCTCTGAATCTATTGAGAGGATCATGTGATTTTTATTCTTCATTTTGTTAATGTTGTGTATCACATTGATTGATTTGTGGATGTTGAACCATCCCTGCATCCCTGGAATAAATACCACTTGATCGTGGTATATGATCCTTTTAAGGTATTGCTGTATTCAGTTTGCCAATGTTTTGTTGAGGATTTTTGTATCTATGTTCTTCAGCAATGTGGCCTGTAATCTTCCTTCTTTGTGTTGTCCTTGTCTGGTTTTGGTATCAGTAGAATGTTGGCCTCATAGAATGAGTTAGGAAGATTTCTGTCTTCGTCAATATTTTGGAATACTTTGAGACAGATAGATATTAAATATTCTTTAAATGTTTGGTAGAATTCACCAGGGAAGCCATCTGGTCCTGGACTTTTGTTTTGGGGCAAGTTTTGATTACTGTTTTGATCTCCTTACTGGTGATTGGTCTATTGAAATTCTCTATTTCTTCTTGATTCCATTTTGGAAGGTTGTATGATTCTACGAATTTATCCATTTCTTCTAGCTTATCCAATTTGTTGGTGTATAGCTTTTCATAGTATTCTCTTATAATCTTTTGTATGTCTGAGGTGTCTGTTGTAATTTCTCCTCTTTCATTTCTGATTTTATTTGAGCCTTCTCTCTTTTTTTCTTGGTGAGTCTAGCTAAAGGTTTGTCAATTTTGTTTATCTTTCCAAAGAACCAGCTCATAGTTTCATTGATTTTTTTTTCTATTTTTTTTAGTCTCTATTTCATTTATTTCTGTTCTGATTTTTTATTATTTCCTGCCTTCTACTGATTTTGTGCTTTGCTTTTTTTGCGGTTCCTTTAGGTACACTGTTAGATTGTTTATTTGATATTTTTCTTGTTTGTTGAGGTAGGCCTGTATTGCTATAAACTTCCTTCTTAGAAGCAATTTTGTTGTATCCCATAAATTTTGGCATGTTGTATTTTCATTTTCATTTGTCTCCAGCTGTTTTTTGATTTCTCCTTTGATTTCTTCGTTGACCCAATCATTGTTCAGTAGAACAAAAATTTTCAATACATACAATGATGAAAAGGGAAGGCACATGTTGCTGACAGCACACACCACCAGGGAGACCTGCCCTAGTCTGGGGGATTATTGGAAGATCTCTCCCAGGAAGTAATATTGGGCTTGAGATCTGACTGAGAAGTAGGAGCTAGCTGAGCAAGGAGGCTGGACAAGAGCATTCTAGGCAGCGGGAACAGTGAATGCAAAGGCTCTGTGGCAGGAAGCAGCACAGGGCATTTGAGGAACAGTCAGTGTAGCTGGAGTAGCTGGAGAAAGCAAGAGGGTATAGCAGCTAGAGAGGTGGGGGTGGTAGTGAGAGGGTGGGGGTTGGGCCCTGCAGGCCTCATTGAATATCTTGATCTTTATCCTAAAATGAAAAGAGATCAAAGGAGTGTAAAAAGGATGAGCTCTGAGCGTGGGAAAGATTCTTCTGCCTGCAGTGTGGGGGACAGGCTGGAGATGGGGCAAGACTGTGAGGATCATGGACAGTAATCCCAGGGAGAGACAGTAGGAGCCTGGGCCCGGGGCATGGGAAGGTGTGAACAAATCTGAGACACTTTAGAAGCTAAGATTTGGAGGGCTGGTGATGGAGTGGTCCAGGAGGGTTAGGGTTAGGGAGAAGGAGGGGTCAGGATGCTGCCTGGTTTCTGACTTGCAGAACTGGAGGCACAGTCTCCACATCAGGAATTCTGGGAAGGAAGGAAGTTTGGGGAGGGGCTACAATCATGAGGCTGGCTTAGGAAATCTTTCTTTTCTTTTGTAAAGAACTAATTTTTACAATCTCGGTTTAACTGAAAATTAAAGAGTTGTTTAATTAAAGGAGTTGTTTAATTTTCACATACTTCTGAATTTCCTCAGTTTCTTTCCGGTAATAATTTCTAATTTCACTCCATCGTGATCAGAGAACATACTTTGTTTCAATCCACTGATTCAAACTAGAAAAGCAGACAATTCCTTGTTTATTTTGTTTTCCGTTTAATCTTCCAGGACTTGGCATGGCACGTGGTGGCAGTAAATACAAGGACGAAAGTGTCAGCTGGCAGATTAGTTTTCTGGTCAGAGGGGAAACACAACTGTGTAATGCGAGGGATCAGACTGGTCATCTGACTGCACTGATCAACCTTGGCCTCACTATCTCCGGGGCGATGAGACGCTACATGCACCTGAGTTGATGCAGCATGAAGCACACGGCATCACCTATGAATTATTTTTACCAAAAAGGTTTAACTCCAATCTAACCAACATTTTAGGTCTAACTACCAGCCTGCAGGAAATGAGGGAGAAGGGAAATGACATCACAAGGAAACCATCAGACAAATCTGGAAGGTGGGACATTCCACAGGACATACTGACTTTCTTCGAGTCAACGGCATTTAAAAAAAGAAAGGTGTGTTGGAGACTCTTCTAGATTACGAGAGACTTATGAAGAATAAAACCAAATGCAATGTGTAGACTTTGTTGGACCATGACTTGAACACACCAGCTGTAAAAAGACATATTGGGGAAATGTTAATATAGGTTAAGTATCAGATTATATTAAGAAGTTGTTGATTTTGTTAGGTGTGATAATGGTCTCTCTCTGACACACAGACAGGACTCAGTGACAACTCAGGCCCAGTGAGACTGAGGCAGCAGACCCGGGTGTCCGCAAGACCAAGAGCAGTCATAACCTCCCTGGATTTATCTCAGCAGTGAGGACAAAACCTCTTCTAGAGGGATATTTCCACGTAAGAAGTGGCTGCTGAGGGTCTGATGTCCAAAAATTATGGGTGGCAGGCCTGGAATTCATAAAAATTTGAGTAAGTCCAACAGCTTCTTGGGAAGTGTGTGGATTTCACTGGAGTAAAATTGTTCTGGAGCCCCTAGGGACACAATATTAGGATTGATTCTTCTAAATAAATCAATAAAAGTAGGCTCATGTGCTGTCCTAGCTTTCACCTGTTCTATGTCACCGTTCAGGAAAAAACTGACCCTTCCTGTTGGCATTTTTGGTAAAACTTCAGCTTTGGTCAGTTCTCTTTCACAGCTCCCTCCTCGTGTCCACACAGGAAATGTGGGGATGAGAAAAAGCCTGTGTTAGTAATGGGATTTCCTATTTTTCTTTAGAATAGACTTGTTTGTGTATTATATGGAGTGAAGTTCCGGCTACCTTAAAAAAAACAACCAGTTTTGATGGTTTGGATTTTGTTTTCTGTTAATTTAACTATTCATAGACTCCATCTTGCTCTTCTTAATTATCAGCATAATAAAATCAACCAGAAACTGGACAGCTGGATCGCCACAGTTTGGATGGCCACCTACCTAGTTGCACCGACCTTGGTCCAGGAATGCTGCAGGAAGTAAGGTCCATGAATCTTTATTTACATCTCACTTCTCTTATCTTGATGCAGAACTTGCAGCCCCGGATCCTACATAACATTTCTAAGTTTTGGGGAAAAGAGGAGAGAAGGGAATTTACATTTATTGAGTAGCTGTTATTAGCCAGTCATTATACTATTTCACCTGTGTTCACTCATTTAATTGGGGATGAATATAAAATAGTAGTTAAGAGGACTGGCTCTAAAAATGAAATCAGAGAAAGAGAGAGAAGGGGGCAGGAAGAAGCAGGCATGTGAAATGTTAACAACTATTGAATCTATACAGAGGGTATACAGGTGCTCTGTACTATTCTTTCAACTTTTAAATTTTTCACAATTAAAAAAAAAGAATCTCCTCAAATAGTTAACCATAGTTATCATATGACCTAGCATATGCCTGATAGATAGATAACCAAGAGAAATGAAAACTTAGATCCACACACAAAAACTTGTACACAAATGTTCAAAGCCCCATTATTGATGACAGCCAAAAAACGGAAACAACTCAAAAGTCCATCCACTGATGAATGGTAAGCAAAAGTGGTCTATCCATGCAATGGAGTATTGTTTGGTAATAAAAAGGAATGAAGTTCTGATATATGCAACAATATGGATAAAGTTTGAAAGTATTATGGTAAGCAAAAGAAGCCTATCACCAAAACCAGATATTTTATGATTCTATTTATATAAAATGTCCAGATTAGGCGAATCTATAGAAAAACAAAGTAGATTAGTGGCTGCCTAGGGCTGGGAGCAGGAGGTTGATAGTAGATTGGTTGTTAATAGGTATGGCTTTCTTTTAGGGGGGATAAAAGTGTTCTAAAGTTAGATTGTGGTGATGGTTGCATAACTGCGAATATACCAAAAATCACTGTATTGTACACTTTAAATGGGTGAATTTATATGACGGGGATTATATCTCAATAAAGCTGTTTAAGAGAAAGAAAAGATAAAAGAATGACAAGTCTGGAGTCAAGACTGCCTGGGTTTGAATCCTGTCTCTACCACTTTGTCATGTAACCTTGGGCAAGTTACTCAACCTCTAAACCACGGTTCCTAATCTGTACATAGAGGAGGAGTAGCACCACTGCCGGCCTTGTTTGGGGGGATAATCCGTGAGATAATCTACGTGGAGTGCCCATAGTGAAAGCTCAATAAATGTTAGCTAGAGGTTGGTCTATTCCAATTTTTCAGATGAGGACTCCGAGGCCTACAAAGGTTAACACTCGGCCCAAGGTCATGCACCGAGTAGAAAGTAGGAGCAGACATTCTGATGACACACGACTGCAAGAGCCACGCTTTTCTACCATGGAATTTTGCCTGCCAGAGTAGATGTATCTTTTGTGGTACAATATGCATTTATAGAAGGTGCTTTAAGAATGATGTAACCGCATGTGAGAAATCAATATGCTAAAAAATTACACTTCTAATTTTGACACAGCCTTTTATAGAAAAGAGATATTATTTAATATTCTCCAAAGCTTCTGTAGCTTGATCTTCTGACATAAAGAGAACCAATAAGATCACAATTTGTCTTTGTGAGAAACAAGTAGACTTTCCCTCTATTCATGTGGTATTTCTGCATGGCCCTGGGCTATTGTAACAGCCAGGTTCATGGAATTAATAATGTATTATCTAAGTACAGCACTGAACACTTTCAACTTGTGTTATGGCTGTTGACATGCATTTCTTCCCTTCTCTTCTCAGTCAAGCTCCTTTAGGGCAGTTAAGGATGCTAAACATAGAATGTGTTTGCTAAATTATTTTTGAATGAATGAATGAACAAATACATGCAAGTCACACACTTCAACTATTACTGGCTCTAACATGGCAATAGATTTTCCTACAGGTGATATACTTCATGCTAAGGACCAGATGGAAAATAAGATTTACAGCTGAAGAGTTAAGGTCTTCCTCATCCCAGAGTTGGGCAAAAAGTCATAATAACCCTCACTGATTAAGCTATAAATTCAACCACCACTTATTTCCAAAAAGCACTGCAAGCCCCCATTTAGTCACCTCCCCCTCTACCTCACTCCCAAAACCATACACACCTTCACAGCTGGGATTTTCCTGTTTCCTCCTTAAATCTGTTAAACAGTGCGTGATTAAGGTTAACAATCTAGGGTAGGATGCGCTTGAGCTGCAGGAGAGGTATGCGCTGTGAAACGCCTTCCAGCTGCCATGGGAAATAAGTCTGACTAAATACTTAAATACAGAAGTCTAGCCTGCTACACCCAACTGGACCCGAGTTCCACACATCCCCAGAGGGAAATTACATCCCTGGCACTCAGTGCTGTGTCTGGCACAGACAAGCATTCAGTTAATGTCTGCTGCACGAAGGACTGAAATTGTCCACTTTTCTTTGGCTCCTATACATATTGCCCACATTTTATACTAGAATTCTCATTTTTCCAGGTACAGATTTGAGTTCCACTGTGTGGGCTAGGGGCAAGGCTTTAGATGAGAAAATAAGAGGGATGTTTGAAAATCAGTACAATTAGAGAAAGAGGAAAGTGAAAGGATTTATGAAAAACCAGAGTTCCTTTTTTGCTAACATATCATCTTAGGGTTTGACGTCTATGCAGGTCAATTCAGTTTTCTTTATTCTGTGGCCATGGTAAGGTCCAAAACCTATCTAGCCTTTTGTTAATGTATGCCCTTGAAGAGGGGAGGGCAGGCAAAGCAAGAGGCAAATCCACTACCAACTTTGAGAAAACAAAAACAGAAACTCAAAGCACAGGTCCTACTAGGTAAAAGTCAGTAATGCTATCTTTGAAAACAGAGGGCAATGCTTTAATGCACTCAAAGACTGTGAGGATTATGAGCCTCCCCGATAATCCCAACTACAGGCAAAATAAATATCCAGAGATTAAATAAGGCAGGATATTCTACTGTAAAATCTGGAAACACAGGACGGCTCAGATCCTCCACAGTTCAAGTGAAAGTTCATTTGTTCAGCAATATTTTAATTTAAATACTTTCTATGCCAGGAACTATTTTAGGTGCTGGAGATCCAAACTAGGGGCTGAAAAGAATGTGAAGCACGAAGAACATTAGGAGATATTCAGAGGAGAAAGTTGCAAGAAATAATATTGGTAGAAACCTTCTCTCAATTCTATAAGGCCCCGTAGAGTACTGGCTAATCTCTCTAATCCTTGTCAGGTAAGCTTCTTGAAAGAACAGTCTACACTTCTGCCGCTGTACAGGATTAAGAATAAACATTTAGAAACATTTGACATGGTCATGACATCCAACACTGTCATTAGTGGACGTGTCTTGTTGAGCAGAGTATAGACCAGTTTGTCATCCAACTCTCAAGGTACCTGGCATCTGGCGCAGGCGCCATACTAGTCATGATAGCAAGATTGTTGTCAGTCCACAATAGATTGGAAATTACAGACACTGTGTTCCACCACACACATTTGAAAAGCCCTGGTCTATACCACACTGTCTCCAGTTCATCTCTTGTTTAGTCTTCAAGCCATTTCAATCTGGGATCTGCTCTCCCCACTCTGCTGGAAACGCCATAGGAAAGGTCACTGACCGCCTTATGGTCAAGTTCAGTGTTCTTTTTTTGTCCTCATCATCTGTGACATCTCTGCAGCACTTGACACCCTTTTCTTCCATAACATCACAGAAGTTGTATTCTCTTACCTCTCTGACAGCTTCTTTCTGTCTTCTTTCCAGGCTTCTCTTCTCCTGCCTACTCCTCGGCCTGTTTCTCTTCTCACGCTATGCTCACACATATTATTGCTGGGCGATTGTATTGATGTTCCATGGCTTCAACTACATAGTGCTGAGTTCTAAATTTCTACTTCCAAGGTTATAAACTTGATAGCATGCTAATGTGCTTAGAATACTTACAAAAGAAATCAGTTTTAAGTTAAAAAACAAAATAAAACAATTTTTTCATTTACAATTTTTTCAAAATTATACATTATTTAGCCCCAGAAATCATTTTTATTCCAAATGAAATCTTATGTGGAATTACAATATATAAAACAAAGTAAAAGCAGTTTCTTTGAACTGGCTGTCAGCCCTATCTGGTCTTTTACTTCCTAGGGTTTCTCACATCATTGCTAAACCACAGGGTTTCTTAACCTGGGGTCTTTGGACCCCCAAGGGAGCCATAGAAAAAATTCAGGGGATCTATGAAAAATTACATCTTTAACTAGCTACTACTTGAAATCTATCAGTTCCTTTAATTATGCATAAAGGTCATAAACCACAGTAGTGTTAGAGTATCTATGGGTTAGTCACGAATTGAAATCACAGACACGTTCAAGTCATGTTACATTGTTACAGAATCTCAAAGTATCATTTACATCCATCACTACATATTCTGGTAGTTATTACACTGTTACTAGATATGTTATATGATGTGTTAATAAGAAGCATTTACATTAAGGTATCACAACTTTTGCTTGATATATAATACGTACAGTATTAATTTTAAAACGTTATTCTGAGAAGGGATTCACCGGCTTTACCAGACTGCCAAAGGGATCTATGGCACAAGAAAAGGTCAAGAACCCCTGTGGAGACTCCGGGCTTCATGACAATTGCCCATGTGGAACACAGAGCTCCCCAAGTAAGGTCTTTACTTTGGCCCTAGTCCATCTCCAAAGTGATGTAACGCAAGTGCTGATAAAAAGGCCCTTGTTGTTCTTGATGTGAAGGAGATATACTCAGTGAAGAAAGAGACTGTTGGAACCTCATTTCAAATGATAATTCTATATTTGAAGGAAAAACGTTGGTTTTTCAAAAATATTTTTCTCTAATTGCTGTTTAAAAACTTTTAGGAAATCTTTTCTCTTTTGATCCTTCTTTTTTCTTGCATTCCCGCAGTGCTTATTCAATTACTTATTACTGAATACTTACTAGTTCACAGGTCTATTTTGTCTCTCCACTGCATTATAAAAGTGCCCTTGAGAGGTTCATTTCTCAGGATGGCCAAAATACAGTAGTGTTCTACAAATAGACACTCAATAAATGCTTCCTCATGAGTGTAAGGCCTTTCAGGAAAGCGAATTTGTTTACCATAAAAGTAATATTAAAACCAATATGGTTAAGTATTTTTATTACAAGGTGGTGAAAAAGAGGAATCTTTGATTCTGGATAGTACTTGTGAAACGAATTAAGACATTATGTTTATAAATAGCTTTTATTTACTAGTAAGGATAAAAAAAAATCTTCTTTAATAGAAAGTGATCTTTCAGATGACCTGAAAATTCCATTTTCTATCACAGGCAGAGCAGGCCAGGCTTTCTCTAATGAGCAGATAAGGTGATGAAGAACATTGCTAAATTCTTTCTAAAATCTTTGATCCAGGAATTCACCCATGGCTTAGATGTGGACAGACAAGAGTTTTACAATAAAAACTCAAGCATAGAATAATAGAAAATACAACTGTGATTTTTAAAACTATAGGATATTCCACTTCAAGGATGCTATAGGTACGGTAGTTTTAAAATTTTCTTATCTATTGAAACCATTGTTATATGTAAATTACCGCAAATCAGGCTTACAAATCTAAATTCAAACAGCAGACCAATGACTTTTTAGCCAATGATTTATTTCATGCTTTCAAAATGTTACCTTCATTAAAAATGTGTTTAACATTTTTTTCTTTCCACACTTAAAAATTTCCTGTTAAGTCTTTTCTGAGCCAAACTGATGCTTAAATGATCTTAAATGTCAACATTACTAAAAATATAGTTAACATTTTCCAAATAATGATTAAAGCCTTGCACTCTTTCATTTAATTATGAAATTAATCAAGGCCTGTCAATTCTACATACCTCTCAAATACACCCACCCCAAATGCACTTGCCACTGCCTTAATTCAGGCCTCCTAACTGTCTCCAATTTCCTCACTCTCTCAAACATTCTCAAAGTCATAAAATGATGAGATTTGTGTTTCAGAAAGATCATGCCACTCCTCTGCTTAAAACCCTGCACTGGCTCCTCGTCATGCACAGGTATCATGTTTGTTAGTACTGCATCCGTGGCCTTCAATGATCTGGCTCATACCCACCTCTCCTGCACTTCTCTCATTACACTGCTTCACACTAGACCAATGGGCTATAATGACTGACTGGCAGGGCCTCTGCACAGCTTCTCTTTCTCCAGGACCATCCTTTCATGCTGAGTTCTGGTGAACTCTATCATCCTTCACAACCCAGCTCAAACATAGCCTCTTCCATAAGGCCTTCTTGAAGCTCATCCAACTCCAAAATTAATCACTCCCTCTTCTAAATCTTGTAACATATCATTGTACTTGCCACATTGTATTATAATTATGTTTATATGCTTGCCTTTCCTACATCACTGTAAACTTTTTGAGACCATGAATGGTGTTTCATGTTTGTTGAACTGAACTGAATTTGGTCTAATGATCTGAGTAATTGGGAAACAGAGATGGGATGTTTCCAGAGTGATTCACAGCGGCCAAGGTGATCATGTTTCTCCACAGCAAACATTAATCTTATGTTTCTTTAATCATGGGGATTACCAGACCCTCCTGGAATAGCACACAAAACACAAACTCCTAAATTTAGATTGACTGTTTCAGCTCAGCACAAAATATATACATTATGTTTTATCTTACATCTTTTGGCAGGGTACAAAGTAGATTAAAGGATGGTTTATTTATACTGTGCACCAGGAACTACCATCTATTGAACTTTATTATACTCATACCAGGAGAAAAGTAGAGTCCTGATATACTGGAAACTATTTCTTTCTTTTGAAAAAGAAATAATTCTTTTGCGGAACAGTAAAAATTACACAGGGAGGACCTATGATCAAATCCCAATGGAAGAAAAGTACGTGGCATGAGAAACACAGGGAAATTTGGGGGTTTCAAATATTTAAGGTAGACGGCACCAATATTCAGCAAGCATTCAGGTAGGTGTGATGCATAATTTTCAAGATCCAAATCTGCTATCTGGGATTAGAGCCATAACAAAGTTCCCTTTCCGGGATGAAAAATACTAAGGAATTTGCACAAGCAATATTTAACGATAAAAATCTCCCTTCTTATCAGCATATACAAAAAACTTAAAACTAGTTTTAATTACAGGAATCCCCCATTAGACATAATAGTTTAACACAAGTAATTTGCAGTATTTAAAATTAGCTCATGATTTAACTTCCTTATTTGTTCTTTTCTGATTTTTGCATAGGTTCCACACTGAATACATGTTATTTTTGAAATAAAAATTCAAGTTATTTTAAAGAGTTACCCAGAAGAATATCAACCATATTAGCTTAGCCCATTTTTTAGAGTTTTCCTCTAAGAATGTCATTAGATTGTCTTTGTTTCATCCAAGGCTCATTTTCTAGAATCTATTCATTTATTTTACATATAGCCAAGAGAAAATCTAATTGAAATAAAATATCTAGCTTAGAGAAGGAAAAACTTTTTTGTTGCAGTGGCAATGACCCTGAATGACATCTCAACTAATCCCCAAACTTTCTTCTATAGCCAGGATACAAGACAGCTATCTAATTCAGTCACCTGGTATTTCTTAAGAACTGCTATACTATGATAACTATAAAGCCTTTTTCTTTAGCAGGTACATAAAAGCAAAATCAAAATAAGCAGAGAAGTCCTGCTAAGGCAACTTCACAACAAACATAATTCTAATGCAGCAATTATTCAAAGTGGCCACAGTACTCAGTATGTGATAGTACTAAAAACTGTAAATCAACAACTTTGTTTCTCTTTACTTTCAAAAATTAGTTAAGCCTAAAAAAATCCAGGTACATTCTAAAGTCTAAATCTATTTCAAATCAGGAAAATGGCTAACATCAGTTTCATTAGCTCCTCATCCCTTTCCCCCTCATCTAAAAGACTTTTTGAAATGGAAACTATATAACATTCCTATACATTCCTTCATAAGACAATTATCAAGGAGTAAGAACTAGACAGAATGTTACTCTTTTTCTCTCAATCTTTGATCCATAATTATTTCACACACAAAAGGTTTAAACATTAATTTAACCCTCACATGAAACTCCTGCACTTATTTCATGAAGTCCACATCTCCTTCATATTTTATTTCTTGTGTGGTCTACAAAGCTTTATGATTTCTAGAACAAAATACTCTGTTGCCATTTTTACATTTTATAAAACTGTGTCTAATTATGATAATTTGGGAACTGCCTTTCTTTCTATCTGGTGATTTAGTTTGCAGCTAATCAAAAAAAAGGCCCCATCAGCTCACAGGAACACATAGAAGGCTTTGGGCCATATGCCCAGGAATTTTGTGATCCACTCAGTAACTATCAGCTTCCCAAAGGAAATATTTGAAATTCCAATCTTAAGAATATATAAAAAGAGAAAAAAAGTGCTACAAGAAAATAGTATACAATTAACATAAGTGCTTTTTCATTTGTGAAAACATTACACATTTGAACAAAAATCTGTTCCAAATTTTTATGTTATGCCAAATAAACTACAAAAATGTTTAGCTGTCAGAGGTCAAGAGTAAATAAAAATTTATATAGCTAGATGAAGAGTGATCAAAGCTATTTCTAAGCGAACATGTCTAGGGGACATGTAAGAAAGATCTAATAAGCTAAAAAAAGTCAACTGGCATTTTATATTTTTAAAGATTACTTTGCATATCAAATGCTTGTTCTCATATCCTATTACTGTTTCAACAATCTAAAAAAGTTGGATCAAGAATAAATTTTTTTTTTTTTGCTGAGGAAGATTTACCCTGAGCTAACATACATACCAACCTACCTCTATTTTTTTTTAGTATGTGGTCTGCCAGCACAGCACGGCCGCTAACAGAGTGGTGTAGCTCTGTGCCCAGGAACCAAACTTGGGCCACCAAAGCAGAGCATGCTGAACTTAACTACTAGGCACGGGGGCTGGACCTAAACCTTCTTTCTTTTAATAATGGGAACAAATTCCTTTGTGTGCCTTTAATGATACAGGTACAGCCAAAGGCAAATATGACTTTAGATTGTTTATTTTTTTCCTTTTTCTCCCCAAAGCCCCTGGTACATAGTTGTATATTCTTAGTTATGGGTCCTTCTAGTTGTGGCATGTGGGATGCCGCCTCAGCATGGCCTGATGAGTGGTGCCATGTCTGCGCCCAGGATTGGAACTGGCGAAACCCTGGGCCGAGCAGTCGAGTGTGAGAACTTAACCACTCGGCCACGGGGCCTGCCACGAGCAAATATGACTTTAAATATTAATGATATTTTAGACACCTCACTGGATACAGTAATGCCTCCTCTATCTACAGCTCAGCTATCTTACATACTTTACTTACAAAAAAATAAAACCAAAACCCAGAAAGTAGACCAACGTTCTTAAAACAGCCAAAAGGAATGTTAGAAGGTTCATGTGCTCAGACATCTTGCTCTCAAACCCTCACTCCAAGTCTATTCACTTTCTTATACACCACTCTAACAAACTTGGCTTTCCAAGTCCACACGAGATGAAAAGCAACAACTAAGAGAAGCCCCTGTAGGCAAATAACACTGATGCAAAATGCAGTATCTGGGCGTTTACAAGTATGAAAGTCAAAAGGAAAGCTACACAGTTAAAAAAAAAGCATAAAAAACCAGTTGACCCTTCTGAGGTTAATTACTTAAGAGCAATCATATCCTTCAGGAGCCTCTCAAGTCAGCATGCTAGCATATTACATAATTGAAATTGGCGATGACCCTGAGTCTTCAATGCAGTTGTTCCTATTTAAGTATTACATTTTGATATCAGCCCACTTCCTGACAGGGTGACCACATCTGGTTTGCTCGGGACTGTCCCAGCTTAAGCCTGTTGTCCTGGCATAATTATTACTAGCTCTCCCTTTCGCTCTCAAAAAGTCCCCTGGTTTGGAGAGTAAATTTTAGGGTCATCCTACTGAGTGCTTACTATGTACCAGGAACTATTCCCGGTGGTTTCTTTTATCCTCACAATCCTATGAGATGGGGTACAGTTATTATCCCATTTTGTAGTTGAACTAAGGCTCTGAAAGGTTAATGTGACTTTCCTAAGATCAATTATTAAGTGTTAAAGGCCTACATGTGAACAACTCAGGCAGTCTGATACCAAAGTCCTAGTACTTAACGACTCTAATACACAGCACTGTCCCTCCTTAGAAAGATGGGCAGAGGAACAAACGGAGGGAGATAGCGAAGTTTTGGGAACAGGATTAAAAGGTATCAGCTGTCTGGAAAATGCATCTATACAATCTTTATGGTTTCCACAATCCTATAAATTTACAACACTGAAACATTTAAGAAAATCTTTTTTTTTTTTTTTTTTGAGGAAGATTAGCTCTGAGCTAACTTTCTGCTGAGGAAGACTGGCCCTGAGCTAACATCCATGCTCACCTTCCTCCACCTTATACGTGGGATGCCTACCACAGCATGGCTTTTGCCAAGCGGATCCGAACCGGCAAACCCTCGGCCACTGAGAAGTGGAATGTGTGCACCTAACTGCTGCGCCACCGGGCCGGCCCCTAAGAAAATCTTTTAAATGTAAAAATATTTCAGATTTTCATGTGGGGGCTTTCTTAGAAAACAAAAATTGACTGTTTTTCAAATATTCTTAAGACACTACTTTAAAAACATACTAGGGGCTGGCCCCGTGGCCAAGTTTGCACACCCCACTTCAGTGGCCTGGGGTTCACCGGTTTGGATCCTGGGGACAGACCTACCCACCGCTCATCAAGGCATGCTGTGGCCAGCATTCCACGTAGAACTAGAATGACCTATAATGAGGATATACACCTATGTACTGGGGGCTTTGGGAGGAAAAAAAAAAATATTGAAAAAAATCAGACTATTCCATCTTTTTAAAAAGAAAATTAGTAACTCACTGTTTGTTACAACAGAAATGCAGAGTGAAAAGTACACTGGGCTGGAATCAGCTTTGCTACTCAATAGCTGTGATGTCCCTTAACCTCTCCAAACTTCAGTTCCTTCTGTGTGGCAGAGAAATATGGTGAGCTGGTTAAGAGGACCTAAAGAGGTCAAAGAGATTGCAAGTGCCTTGAGAACTATAAAGGACTACAGAAATTCTGGGTATTAATAATAGTCATAGATTTTCAACAACCTGGACATAAATTTACGCCAAGTATTCCAAAACAATAATATTTCTCTAACTTTATTTCCTCTTTTTTTTTTTTGAGGAAGATCAGTCCTGAGCTAACATCTGCTGCCAATCCTCTTTTTGCTGAGGAAGACTGGCCCTGAGCTAACATCCGTGCCCATCTTCCTCTACTTTCTATGTGGGACGCCTACCACAGCATGGCTTGATGAGCAGTGCCATGTCCACACCTAGGATCTGAACCGCCAGATCCCGGGCCACCGAAGTGGGACGTGTGAACTTAACCACTGTGCCACCGGGCCGGCCCCATCGTTTTATTTTTTACTTCAAAATTATTTGGGGAAAAAACTACTATCTGGGGGCTGGCTGGTGGCGCAGCAGTTAAGTTCGCACATTCTGCTTCTTGGTGGCCCAGGGTCCGCCAGTTAGGATCCTGGGTGCAGACATGGCACTGCTTGGCAAAAGCCATGCTGTGGTAGGTGTCCCACATAAAAAGTGGAGGAAGATAGGCATGGATGTTAGCTCAGGGCTAATCTTCCTCAAAAAAAAAAACAAAACAAAACTAGTATCTGATTGGCCACACATGAAATAGAAATCTACACTAAAAAGAGGACAAGCAAAAACACCCACTCAGAAGCTATACTTTATATTTCGTCCTGAAAAAAAATACTCCATATCAGTTAATTTGTCCTCAAACTGTAAGAATAAGTAGAATCATTTCAAAAACAGAGTTCAAAGTCTTACAATAAATCTTACTTTTAACATGGTTCTTTACTCAGAATGAATAGTTTAAACAAATTATTACATTTACGTAGCATTTCCCTATTTTCCAAAAAGCATTTCCATATTTATCTTCAGCACCAAGTATGATGGATAGATATTATTATTCCCATACTATGACTTAAGAAACTGAGGCTCAGAGATTAATTTGCTCAACTGCTTTATGAAGCGGAAGGATGAGTCCCAATTCTACATGGAAAGAAAGCAGTTCTTTGGATGCTCTAAGCAAAAGAAAAGCCTCAGATTTCTTTACTGGCTGAGATGAAAGATAGAACATCTATAAATTTGTTCTGTCTGAAAAGCAATATTCATTGGAGCCTTCCTGCCCATCTCTAGTAGCTTTAATATTCACAGAAAAATGAATATTCATGTTTGTTTTGGATCTCAAACTATTATTAAATTTGTAAGCAAAAATAGGCCCTATGAAGAGAACCAGATTATTTTTGCCCAGTGGCAAACCTAATGAAAGGTGTTCTCAATTCCTCTATGATTTACATCGCTTGAGACCATTCCTTAACAAGGAAACACTTTCAAAATAATTTTCTCCCAAATCTCATATGCTAGATTCTATCAATTAGCTGCTACAAAGGATTTATGTATCAGAGAAACTCAAACCTCTTACTAGCTTTGATCTCATCTACCTAATCTTCCAACCTACTAAAAAGGCGCATTAAATACACAATGCTGGCTGTATTATTTAGATAATGATGGAACACAACAGCTGACAGCCAGTTTGGGACAAATGCCAACTGTTCGCATTTGTTTGAAAATGTTAAAATTGGTACAACACTCAGTTTTCAAAGGATATTGATATCTCTAAATGAGAAAGTATATCAACTAAAATCCTAAAAAAGTCGAAAGATAATGGTGCCTCTCTGATACGCAATGTCAGTTTTAAAAATTTTAATGTTCCGAAGTATAAGTAAACACATCTCAACAGCTTTATATATTTTCATATATTTTATTCTTTTAAACACTTATAATTTTGCAAGCTAGCAGTAAAATACTGTCCTCAATATTTTACTAATTAGCACCGTATACCTTTTAAAGCTAACTGGAACATTGTTTCATTGTAAATGATTGTAAAATAAAATGATCATTTCAAATGCCAAGTTAGTCTCAAGTAACATGTGAACCATTAATTTTATCAGTTTTTGGCTTTACGCACAGATATATTTCAAAGATAAACTTATTATTAGTATCAGTTCTGTCAATCTAACAAATCAAAGTACCACAGTCTAAAGCAAAATTTAATCTCTGAAATTATTATATAAAGAGGCACATAAGAGAGTTGAGAAATCAGATATAAAAACAAAAGCTACTACATAACTTAGAGTCCCTTATTTTTTTTGGAAGAATGAGGAACTAATGAAAAATTCCACGGTACAAGTATCAGTTACACATATGGTTTAGTATATGTCAGTATTCTCATGCTTTACTTATGAGTTTAGCCTTACCAAAAAGCCATCAAAATGTCCAGGATAACTCACAGGGACAGCTGGAAGCCTGAAATAAAATTGCTCAGTGCAAAAGACCCCAAGCCATTCATATAATTTTGAATGGAAGCCTAGACATTTAACTCCTATTTTTGTTTTCATCTGAAAAATCTTTTGAAATATGGAAAATATCTAATTATATTTAAATTACTTCCACACATTAAAAAAAGGGGGGATTTTTCATTTCCTGTTTTCTGATTAGAGCATTCTTCAGAGCTATGGAGTTAAGTTCTTAGTCACGATTGACTGCTTACAAGCATGCCTGTTTTGCATACCAGTAGAATCAAGTCCAGTTTTGCCATTTGTGGATAACTATGACAAGATACAAAAGCATGTGTTTGCCATAAATAGCTCTGGCTAACAGCAAACTGCTCACACTAAGCAGATCAAATTCTCTATAAGGAGAGCAGTCTGGACCACAGCCAAATCTCACTACTCATGTTTAAGACTGCTATATCAATTCTTTTTTTCCACTTTGCAAAATATACTAAGAAATAGTAGCTGAAATAAAAATTCCTAAACATGAGAACTATTATTAAACTTTTGAAGGACAACATTTTACAAATTATTTTCATTATGACCAAATATGCCATAAAAGCTTCCTGCTTCTACTACTCAACTACTTAGAAATGTATAAGTGAATTAAAAAATAACTACCCCAACTTATCCAGAGAACAAATCAGGTATTGAAGAGCATTTATGTCAAAGTGCAAAAAAATAATTTCTGTTCTCCATATTAATACATAAGGAAATAAATAAACCAATGCTTATAAAAGTACCCCTCTATAACAATAATATTTTATATTAGTTGATTTTAGGATAGAATATTTTTTAAACCAAATAAACCCAACAAATTGGAAAATATCACGCATGAATGTTGTACAAAAAAATCCTTAAATGACCAGTGCAGAGATTAATAGCTGTTTACCCTAGAAGCTGCTTCACATAACATTTTGCAACATGTCCAAGGAAAACAAGGCAACGTTCTGTAATATGCCACAATTTTTATTGCAACGTGGCCATTTTTGTGAGGGTGGGGACTTTGATCTCAAAAACAATGTTCCATTTAAGGCTCTTTTATACAGAAATTGCCATCATGACTGATATTCAAAATACCTTTAGTGTTGCGAGACTTACACAGTAAACATAAAACTCCTACACTTATCAGTAGTGTACACTCAATGGAAAACAAAAAGGCATTGATAACAGCTATTTCTTTTAAGAAGATATGCAGGTAACAGGAATGAACACTGAGGTACTACGATAAGTTGATGACACAGTTAACACAACTTAATTGGCATTCCTTTTGGGGATAGGAGGGTTAAACTCATTACAAAAAAGTGCTTTCAATGCATAGTGTTATATCCGTGCTGCCATGTCACAAAAATAGGCTTGCCAAGGCAGGTGAGGTGTATGAATGCTCGAGCCTCACAGAACTGCGATCAAGTGCAACTATAAATAATACTGAATAAAGTTTACCATCTTACCAGTGGATAATACTTTCAAGGCATTCAATTAGCTTACCCTTTGCAGTATTCTAAGCTATTCACATTAACAATCACATTCACTGTAGTGCTTGCTGCAAGGGAGGCATGTAACCAGTTGTTTTGGCTAAAATATGATGGGAAGGCATTCCGTGGGTTCTACATAAAAGTAACAGTATTAAACAGTCTAATGGCAATCACTGATAGGCTGCTTACATGAATGATATTTCCTTCATTCACTGTGTTGGAAGGACCCAATGGGAAGAGGAAAAAAAAAAAAAAAACCAACAAAAATCCTAATACTATTCCAATTGACTGAGCTGGAGAAATGGAAGCTCCTTAAGATCCAGATGGCACTTGACTGTCATTTTATAAGGGTTTTCCTTCAAGTGAAACTACTACGTTGCCTCCCAATTTCTCTCCAAGTGTCGAACGGTCCTTTATATCATCCAAGCCATTTACTTGCCACTCATGCTTAATACCTAAAAAGAAAAAACATTATCCCATTACCTTATTATAATTAAGAAAGAGTAATTGGTCTGCACCAAATATTCAATGTCTGTACCTGTAAATTTCTTTTTAATGGCATCTTTAGAGCTAGCATAAATCATCTTGCTTTTTAAAGGTGCACTCTCAGGAGCCCTACAGAAAAAAAGAAAAAAAATTGTTGAATCCCACTTAAAAGAAAAACAAAGGCAAAAGTGACTATGTTAATAACAATCCTTGCATTTTAAAAGCACTTTTTCTTTTGTTTTTACACACCAGAATATAAATACTAGGTCTTCTTTCTTAGACTCTTTTGTTTCGTATGTGGCATCGTACAAAGCATATCGGCAATCATTCAGAGGTAGCAACTTCACAAAAGATGTGTAGGGGTCCTCTACAGTATCACCAATGTCACCCACCAAGATCTGCTTCGCCTCCTCTACTATTATTTGTCTTTTGTCATCGCTTAAACAGAAGAGAACTGCTTTCTTTCTTTTTTTGATCTCCTCTTGTGTAGAAGACTTCCTTACTTTCATATCATTAAAAACTTTGATGACTTCATCATTCACTGTAACTCCAGAAGCCTGGAAATGAAAAAAGAACAGCAATTCAGAACAAGTATTTTGGTTTTAACCAAAGTTACTGTTTGCCTAGAAAGGATTACTTTAGTCTGGACATCAAAAATTGCACCGTACCATTCAAGCAGTCCAGCCAGATTTGCCACATTTTAAGTATCAGTACATGATGCACCAAAGGATTCTAACTCATCCGGCCCCATTCATCCTTTCGGAAGGGGTTTGAAGCTGAAGCAAATGGAAGGTAGAGAGGAAAGGGACAAATACAGGCTGTCCCATCCCTGAAATGTTTCCTATTTCACTGGGTGATGTCAGAGCCTCAGGAGCAGCAGCAAAAATACCTTCTGTATTGTGTCAACTCTGCGGGCCTTAAAAAAACACTTTTGGACTTCAGTTAATGCTTCTACTATTTTTTTCTTTAAAGTCATCCTCGCCAGTGCCGTTTCCTCATAAGGAAAGAGAATCAAGTGTGAACTCCACACCGCCCACGGCTACAACATAGTCGCCTCTCCGCTCAAATGCAGACACTTCAAAACTAACGGATCTGGTGTAAAAGCTTTTTACGCGAAAAAGCATTTTTAGAAGAGTTTCCCCACCTCCTTAATCTCCCTCCCCCCGAGGGTTTTATCACGGCCATCAAGACCCTCCCCGAAAGCCTCCGCAGGGGCTGGAGAGCACGGCTCACTGGAGAGCGCGCGGGTGCCGGCGAATCGGGGCTCGCGGGCCACCCCCGCCGGCCCCGGCCGCGCCCCCGGCGCCCCGACCCTCCTGCCGCGCCCGCCCGGCTCAGGCCCCGACCCCCGACCCCTGACTCGCCCGCGCGCTCCCCGCCCCAGGAATCCGAGGAGCCGCGGGCCGGCCTGACGGCGGGAGGGCAGGCCGGCCGGAGCGGGCGCCGCGGGGCCGCAGCGCGGGGCGCCCACCTCGAGGCCCAAAGCAGGTAAAAATGGCGGCCTCGCTCCCGGGGCCCTGCAGGCCGCGCGGGGGGCTCTGCTCGCCGCGCCCCAGGTCCGGGCCCCGGCCGGCGCGCCCGCCTTACCATCGTGCCCGCGGCTGTGGTGCGGCGGCGGCTCGGGCTCCGGCTCTGTGGCGCCGGCAGCAGGAGGAGCAGGCGGAGGCGGAGGCGGAGGCGAAGGGGCGGGGGCCGCGGCGAGTGCGGGGCACGCCGGGAGCTGCGGCCGGGCGGCGGCGGGCGGGGCGGTCACGTGGCCACGCCCCGCCGGCCCTTCCGCCTCCCGGCCCCGCCCGCGTCCTCGGGCTGACACGGCGCGCGCGCCCGGCAGGCCCGCTGGCTGCGCGGCCGGGACTGGCGCCCAGGGCTCCGGCTCGGAGAGCGCTGGGCTCCCCGAGGGCGCTGCTCCGCTAGGCGCGCGGGAGGGCAGCGGCGCGCTGAGGCGTGGTCCTTTATTCCCCTGGGAGGGTCCACCTGCAGGGGCTGGATTCCAGCGTTTCGAGTCTTTTTGGAAAGCCCGCATAAGACATGGCGTGAATTGTTTAGATCTCCTTCCTCCGATTAAATGACAATAAGCACTATCGGAGCTTACCCCAGTTGACGGAATTACTCAGCAAAAACAAAATGATAAAAAGGTGGAAAATCACTTTCCAAATGTCTGTGGCTGAAAATAATAATAGGGAAAAAAGTTAAGTAGTAACATGGCTTGGTAATATCCTTTTCTGTATTAGACTTCCTAGGAACTGGATTGTCCTCTCTGCCAGTAGTCCTTTCTTCATGAAGCCCCAGCTGTGACAGCCAGCATCAAATAAGCAGACCAAGAGTAGAGTTTCCTCCCTCTTCTTGGCAATCACAACCTCTTCTAGCAAAGCCTTATCGCTGAGCCAAGGTTCTTCTCTAAACGGTTTTTGATACTTACACAAGTGTCCCATTTATCACAGAAAAATTGTCACCCTATACTTTGAGGAAAATTTCATAAAGATTTAACGCTTTCTGGATTTATAATGAAAATGTAGGTGAAACACTTCGTATACTTATCTATAATGAAAAGAAGATTTAAGAGTGTTTAATTACTTTGGGCTGATTTATGCTACCCTTTCTCCTAGACATTTACTATTCCTACCTTTCTTTCTTTCTTTGTAAAATTGGCAAAATGAATTTAAAACTCAGATCGATAGCTAAACTTTATTTTGTGAAAAAGACTTGCCTAAAAAGGTAAAATTGTTATTGCCTAAAACTTTTGGGAACACGGTAGTAAGTCCGGATGAACCTTGAAGCAAACTAAGCCAGAGGCTTAGGGTGCTGCCAAGAATCTTGCGCTGGGAGTGGGGAGACCCGCGTGTTAATCCTGACGCTGGCCCTATCTCTGTAACCTGGAAGGGCTTTCAACCCCTACAGACTCTGGGTGCTGTATCTGTAAAACCAGCTCTGATTAAATCATCTTTAAAGTCCTTTCCAGCTTTAAATTTCAGTTTCCTGGTATACCAGTGTTTCTCAGGAAATGGTGTATATATGTTCTTAGGATTAAGTAAGTTTAGGGATGGAAAACCATAATAAATTAATGCCCTAGTTTGTGTGGTAAATTCTGGTATCCAACATTTAATATATTTTAAATGGACCATGTTAGGTATTGCCCATGAAATATGAACCTACTTTTTATGTCCATAGCTTGTTTATTTTCTTAATGGGAAGATTGACTTAGTTTGGAGACAAAAATTGAGAAGAAATTTCCCAGTGTCTAAGCATGAATCCCAAGCAAGTAGATAATAATACTTTACATTTAGCTGATACATTACAGTTTATGAAAACTTTCACTTTCTTTCTCTTTCTTGAAGTTCCAAGGAAATCATGGAGACTGGATCTCTAGAGCTCCGAACATCTGCTTTGTATGGGTATCAGTAATTCTCCTTCCTGGACTCTTCTTCTCAGGGTCTCCCTCCCTTCTCGGCCTTGAAATTTGTGGCAAAGAGATTCCAAAGAGGCCACAGCCCCGGCAGAGGACATTGGGGACCCACTGGGGACACTGGCACGTAGATTAGGTGTCAGAACCTCTCCCACCAAAGCTGGGGATTCCAGAAATGTTAGTCACCCCCAGCTGTGACATCAACGCTTCTCCAAGCCTACTTGTCCCCCACCGCCGCCCTAGATAGAGTTCATACTTCCCATGTGCTAGCATTCTTTTCCTGAAGATATTTTTGTCTTTGCACATATCTCATTGCATTGTAATATCTTGTTTATGTGTTCCGTACCCCACTAGACTGTAAGCTCCTTAAGGATCTGAGTCTTACTCATCTTTGAATTTCTGGCACCTGGCACATAGTAGGTACTCAATAGATGATGAAGTATTCAGTTTAAGAAGCTTTAGTGCTATAAAGAAAACAAAAACGGAGCTCCTGAAGATTGTGTGGCCTTTCTACATGTCCTCATGAAGCTGGCTCTTAGAACCTCAGGGCCAGTAGCAGCTCCTTTGCTTCGTGCCTGTTATTTACACCCAGAACCTACCACTGCTTGGTAAAGGGACAGCATTACCAAGCAATGATGCGTGAATTTTGGTGCCTGTGTAGTGGGGGGATCTGAGTGTCAGACATCATGTGTATTGATTTCCTGTGGCTGCTGTAACAAATTACCACAAATTTAGTGGCTTAAAACAACACAAATTTATTGCCTTGCAGTTCTGGAGGTCAGAGGTCAGAAATGAGTCTTATGGGGCTAAAATCAAGGTGTTGGCAGCACCTCATTGCTCTTGGAGTCTGTAGGAGAATATGTTTCCTTGCCTTTTCTGGCTTCTAGAGGCTGCCGGCATTCCTTGGTTTGTGCTGAGCCTCCCCTCCCTTGTACCTCGGCTGCAGTCATCACATCTCTGACTCTCTTGCCTGCCTCTTTCATTTCTAAGGACCATTGTGATTACTTTGGATCCACTGGGTAATTTAGGATAGTCTCCCATCTCGAAATCATTAACTTCATCACACCTGCAAAGTCCCTTTTGCTGTGTGAGGTAACACATTCACAGATTCTGGGGCTTAGGACAGGGACATCTTTTGGGGGCCACTACTCTGTCCATCACACCACGTGTGTTCTCTTTAGCAGTTTCAAGCCCAAGCAAACAATTACAGGCAGGACAGAAGGACCCTGAATGATCTAGAACTAAAATGCACATCTTAACTATACTTTTCCATTTGGTGGACCACACATGGATGACAGCAACAAACAGCTATTAGGAATTAAGTGAGAGTAACCTCAAAGAGGATGGATCTGAATGGCATCTCAGCTCTGACACAATAGTGGTGCAATCTCCGGCCATTTATTTAACTGCTCTCAGGCTCTTTCCTCCTGTGGAAAATGGGGATTATGGGGTGGATCAAGTGAGATAATGTGTGGAAAGCTCCTTCCAGCACGGAATAGGAAGCCTGGGGCCATTGGTACCTCCGGAGTGAGGGTGAGAGTGTGATTTTACCCACTCACAGGCAACAGGCATGGAGCAATGCCAAGCCTCATGGGTACTGATCTGTAAGTCTCAGCTAAAGTTTGTTTACTCAAGATTCCTTCGAAAATTGGAAAAGTGAACAGCTCCTAATGCATATTCTCCCAAGAAACAATCTGGATGCAGTTTCTATGGCATGTAAATTCTAGAATCATTTTTCAAGTCCTAGCCAAAACAATGAATCTGGAAGATTATGCGGAAAAATTCTGTTCGAGCCCCGCTCCCTGTCAAGACACATCACACTCAACTCCCACAGCCACTTCCTGACAGACAGATGTAAGCGTAAAGACACTCACTGCTTCAAAATGTACCTTTCTACCCACGTGCCTTCTCTACTCTGACATACTCTTCCTAACCCACACCTGAGCTAAAAGACTGGTAAGGAGGCAGGTCAGGTGTTTTTCTAAATCCAAGTTTGAACTTAGAACTAGAAAATAAACATGGTGGGAAATGTGTGTTGGAGGCTGATCTCTGTTGTTCGTTCTCCGACCCACAAAACTCACTTTGGGTCACCTCTAGTTCTTTCTAATTTAGGAACCTGACCTCACAATAAAGGAACTTAGCAGTCTATGTCACGTGAAGAGGTAATGAGACAGAGGGTGGCAGCAGTGAAATGCAGAAACTAGTGAAATGAAATTCAAATGGTCTCAAACTCCACATATATAAATGCTAGTTTCACCTTATTAACTTTCAGACATGTTTGTTAGATCCACCTATCAGTTACTTATGATATTAATTGACTAATGATAATAAGTAGCAACTGGTTACCTAGATTATACAAACCATACAGAAACAGCATCTGAAAAAAGAAACTTGCTAGTAACTTACTTTAAGGTGGAAATCCTTTGTTTGGCTTAATTTATTACAAAAGCTGGAGATTTTTAAATCATAGAAAATCGTACAGACATGAAAAATGTAACAAATGAAAATGATTATGTTAATAGACATGAATAAGAACAGGCAAGAGATCAAAAACGACTCAAGAATGAGAAGAGTTTATTCATTCCATTCATTCATTCCTTCTTTTATTTCATTTACTGAGCACCTCTGCTAGAGGCTGGAGATGCAAAGATAAAAATAACACAGTCCCTGCCTTGAAGAAAGTGAGTTCTGTGAGAATACAGCAAGGAAGCCAACATCTGTGGAATAAGCCCATGCATGCTCCAATGGCACATGGACACGACGTCTTGGGAGCACAAAGGAGGATCACACTCAGTCTGGAGTGAGCGGGGTCTTCAGGGACAAGTAGGATTAAGTGGGCAGATAGGGAAAGGGCATTCAGAGCAGAGGGAACTGAATGTACAAAGCAGCTGCAGTGTGAGTAAAGCATAAGAAACCCAAGTAGCTTGCTCTGACTGGAGCCTCTACACTTAGCAGGGAATGAAGATGGTGTGGTAGGAGGTACTAGCTCTTATGAGCCTTGTCCTACAGTCAGTTGTATTCTATAGGCAATGAGGCAGACAATAAAGATTTTTCAAATGTGTTTTTTAAATAACAGCTATGTTGAGATATTATTCACATACTATAAAATTCACCCTTTTTAGTGTACCATTCAGTGTTTTTAGTGTATTCACAGTTGTGCAACATCTCCACTGTCTAATTTTAGAACATTTTTATCACCCCAAAAAGAAAACCCCATATCCATTAGCAGTCACTCCGCATTCCCTCCTCCCCTTAGCCCCTGGCAACCAGTCATCTACTGTCTCTGCAGGTTTCCCTCTTGTGGAGATTCCATATGAATGGAATCATATAATACGTAGTCTTTTGTGACTGGCTTCTTTCATTTAGCATAATGTTTTCAAGTTTCATTCATAGTGTAGTATATGTCAGTACTTCATTCTTCTTTTTTTTTAACCTTTTTTCTTTTTTTTTTTTTTGAGGAAGATTAGCCCTGAGCAAACATCTGCCACCAATCCTCCTGCTTTTGCTGAGGAAGACTGGCCCTGAGGTAATATCCATGCCCATCTTCCTCTAATTTATATGTGGGATGCCTGCCATAGCATGGCCTGACAAGCAGTGCATAGGTCTACACCCAGGATCCGAACTGGCAAACCCTGGGCTGCCGAAGTGGAATGTGTGAACTTAACTGCTGCACCACTGGGCTGGCCCCAGTACTTCATTCTTTTTTATGGTCAAATAATATTCTGTTGCATGGATATACCACATTTCCTTTATCCATTCATCAGTTGATGTGCATTTCAGTGGTTTGCACTTTTTAGCTATTGTGAATAAAGCTACCATGAATATTGGTGTACAAATTTTGTGTGAACATATATTTTCACTTCTTTGGGGTATATACCCAGAAGTGGGATTGCTGGGTGATATGGTAACTCATGTTTAGCATTTTGGGGAGCTGCCAAACTTTTCTAAAGTGACCATATCATTTTAGGATCTTACTCACAATGTATAAGGGTTCCAATTTCTCTACATTCTTACCAACACTTGTTATTGTTTGTCTTTTTTATTCTAGCCATCCTAGTGAGCATGAAGTGATGTCTCATTGTGGTTTTGATTTGCATTTCCCTGATGGCTAATAACGTTGAGCATCTTTTCATGTGCTTATTGGCCATTTGTTTATCTTCTTTGGAAAAATGTCTGTTAATATCCTCAGTCCATTTTTTCATTGGTTGTCTTATTATTAGTTGTAAGAGTTCTTTATATATTCTGGATACAAGTCTCTTATTAGATATCTGATTTGCAAAATTTCTCCCATTCTGTGGGTTGTGGGCTGTCTTTTCACTTTCCTAATGGTGTCCTTTGAAACAGAAAACTTTGAAATTTTGGTGAAGTCTAGTTTGTCTTTTGTTGCTTGTGCTTTTGGTGTTATATTTGAGAAATCATTGCTTAATTTATGTTTACAAAGATTTACTCACATGTTTTTTTCTGCAAGTTTTATAGTTCCCGCCTTACGTTTAGGTCTATGATCTATTTTGAGTTACTTTTTAGTATGGTGAGGTAGGGTCCAACTTCATTCTTTTGCATGTGGGTATCCAGTTGTCCCAGCACCATTTGTTGAAAAGATTATTCTTTCCCTCAAATTTGTTCTTTAAATGCCATTATAGGTATGCTAGCAATCACATTCTAAAATGCTATCAATTTTTAGATTTATAATTGCTTACTGACAAATTGAACTGACAAGAAAGGAATTTCTCTCTTATTTCACAACTGGATTGTGTGTGTGAAAATTAATTTCTTAATAAATGTGTTAAGGAAACGTAGTTTTTTTTTTTAAGTATTGAGTTCCTGCTGTGTGTTGGGAACTGTGCTAGATACTGGGTATAAGATAAACGAAACGGACATGGTCCCTGCCTTCGTGGAGTTTGTAGTCTAGTGAGAAAATAACCGGGGGCCCTGCTATAGAAGAGGGGAATTAAGGAAAGTTAAAGGGTCCTCCACACAAAGGCGACAGCATGAAAAAAAGACAGAGGAAGGAAAGAGCTTAGCCTTTTGGGGAAAATAAAAGGTCCTTGGAGCGACAGTGTAGCAGACAAGAAGGAGGGCTGGACGTAGAAGAAGAGGCTGAAGAAGCGGTCAGGGGCCGGTGGATGCAGGACCTGGAAACCATGTCCCAGCTCCCCGAGGGACCCCAGCAAACCCGCAGGGGCGCCGCCCACGCTTTAAATTGTAAGGGAAACACAGCGACATCTGTCGGACACCACGGGAACTACTAACTCCTGCTGGATTTGCTTAGATGCCCCTACGATCCTTTGGATGGGTTTTCGGCTGTTGCTTTGATAAAAAACCAAGTCCCTGGGGAAAATAGGTGTGGAGCAGGAAATGACGGTGGCTGTGTCCAATCTGATTCCAAAGTTTGAGAAGTTATGCAGTGCCTGACAGGCCCTAAGCTGTTAGGACGTAAATATTAAGTTGTTTGAACCTAGGTAACGCTTAAACAGAGCTGTGAGGTATGTGTTTTCGACTAAGACTGCCTTGAAAAAATTAGTGAGATACTAAGGGCACGTTGAACCCAGAAAATGTGGGAGCTTCTACTGGTCAGGATTTTAAAGTTTTATTCCAAGTGTTACAGGAAGCTATTAATAGGTTTTAAACAGGGGAAGTGACAAGGCTTTAATATTTTCTAGTAAATTGATATTAATCTAGACATTTTACCTAAAGTGATTTCGCTTTCAATTACTTGTTCAATTAGCACAGTGTCTTAGGTTTGAATTTCAAAACTCTAATTAAACACTCCAATGTTTTCCTCCGTAACAGACAATTTTGCCCCAAGACTAGAGACCAAGCAAGAACCAAAGCAGGGGCCAGCCCAGTGGCGGTGGCACAGTGGTTAGGTTCGTGTGTCCTGCTTCGCTGGCCAGATCTGGGAGTGGACGTAGCACTGCTTGCTTGGTGCTAAGCGTCCCACATATAAGATAGAGACAGATGGGCACGAATGTTAGCTCAGGGCCAGTCTTCCTCAGCAAAAAGAAGAGGATTGGTGGCAGATCTTACCTCAGGGCTAATCTTCCTCAAAAAAAAAAAAAAGAAGAACCAAAGCAGAGGCAGGCTTCTTTTAGTGGCTTTCAAACTGTTTCTTTCTCCACAAACTGTGTCTACAAAAAAGTGGGGAGGGGCAGGACCCATTGCTTCTCTGATGGTTCTTGGCTCACTTCACGTTGGAAAGGATGGAGCAGAATTCCAACATAGACCAGGCTCAGAAAGCTGCTTCCTCTTCTAGTTACTTGAAATTTGTCTGACCATTGTGGCAGATGTTGCAGCTGCTATCAGTGTCCATTCTTCCCTTCTACTTTAGTAAAACAACATCAGTCTCCATTTTATTTGGAGTTGTGCCACCAGCTAACAGACTGAATTTTCCAGCCTCTCCGACTAGGAGATGTGGCCATGTGACCAATTCAACCAATGATATGTGGACTCCCCAGAAGGCTGCTTAAAAGGAGCTGTGCTAGCTGGAAGGTGAGTCCTCTTTGCCCTTCTGCCCTTCCCTCTTTTGGCTTGTGTCACAGACTTGATGGTTAGAGCGCCACCAGCCCTCCTGGACCATGAGATGACCCTGAGAATGAAAGTCAGAGGCTAGGGTGATGGAACAGAAAGATAGGAGGAGCCTGGATATCCGATGACTGTGGAGCCACCATGCTAGTCCAGGGCAGCCTTCCTCTGGACTTACATATGACAGAGAAGATTCTGTCTTATTCTAGCCACTGTTACTTGACTTGGACTGTTTTTTGTTTCATGCAACCAAATCTATCCTAATAGTCCTGATGTATGATTACCTGAAATAAGGTCCCAGCCCTTGAATCCTTTGTACATATTGACAGATGATTTTTATTTAGTATCAAAGGATGCTTTTTCTCTGGGCACTATTTCAGCCCCAAATTTATTCTAGCCAGTGCCCTTCTTTGTCATTATTTAGGCAGTTTACTGAGTAAACTGTTCCCTCTCTCTTTCTCCACACACACACACACACCACAGATATCCACACACACGTAGATATTCTGACAATACAAATAATTTCTCAACTTATAGATTCTAAAAATGATCTGTACTAAACAGCAGTAATTCTATCGCAATCCTGGACCAGAAATGGAATTATCATGAAACGTGTGGATTGGAAAGGGAGGGTGAAGCAATTTCCCCAAGATTCCTCCCAACCACATACAAGGTGCCTGTTGTAGTCACCAGTTTAGGTTTGTTTCCCAGCTCACAACAATTCTTGCCCTCCGAGAAAGGCTCTACTGGCAAGTCTGTGATACGTGGCACAAGGATGAACCCCTAATGACCTAGTCTGTGAAACAATGAGGTGCCACCCCCAACCCCACCACCACTCTCCCCTGAGGAATACCTAAGTGATCCACGAATGGGCATCTGACCAAGACTAGCGCAGTCAGATTTTTCCAGTGGGAACTAAGAGAGTGGTCCCTCTGTGATGGGGCGTTGAGGCCTGAGGGTCTAAGGAACTATTGTAGCCACATTCCCATCGTGTGAAGGAAGTTGCTCTCCAACAAAAGTGAACAAAGTTGATCCACAGAAAGACACAGATATGAATGACAAAGAGTTGAGTCGCTAGTTCCAGTTGTTACTGAGGCCTGACCTCACCCTCTCCCACTTGTGTTTATTTTAAGAACCTCAGGAACTTTCCAGCAAAGTCTCCTTTTTGCCTAAGCTGATGTGAGGTGATTTCTGTTGTGTCTAATATGACGCCTTACATGGTTGTGATTGCTCTAAGACCTTATATAGATATGAAATGTTTATGATCCTTCTTTCAGTTTCATGTGGACAGTAAAAACAGAAAAATAGGTAATAAAAAGCGAATGTAATCTCTAAGTGAACACATTTAGTCCTAACAATATTTCCATTTTCACAGATGAAGAAACAGGCTCAGATAATTAACTAACGTGTCCACAAGGTAAATGGCAGAGCATTAGACAGAGCAGAGCTTAGATTAAAACTGAAGACTTGTTGGTTCCAAAACCTACTACCTTTTTGATGTGTTAATAAAAATGTATTGAAAAGATATGCTGTTTGTTTTGACCCCTCTGTAGAGGAATTATTCATGAGAATAAGATTTGATTCCCTCAGTTGGTTGATGGGACCACTCCCCAAATCTCATCCTGACTGGCCTGCCCTGGGAGCCCTTCCTGTCAGAGAGAGGAAGTAATAGCATCCTGGGGCTGGAGGGGAATCAAAGACAGGAGCCAGTGTGTTTTATGTTATACTGAGTGAGATCACTTCTGTTTCTCATAGCCCATTCAAACTTGATAAACTCCTTACATGTCCCCTCATGCTGATAATGAGACCTCCACAGGAATGACATTTTTAGAACATTTGTGAGCAAATAAAAAGGAGAAATCCGTTCCCTCACCTAAAACCTGCCAAATGGTATATCAAATGTTAGTCCACTGTTTTTCCACCAAAAGCAAACATTTACTCTGAGTCATAGAGTTCTTGACATTCTATTATATTCCCTCAGAAAGCAAGTATCTTTTCACGTAAGGCATTTTACCCCTGAGAGAATAATTTCAATCCTAGAGAGAGTTTTCAACATGGCCCCCTGACAGACAGGTAGGCCACTGCTGAGTTTCTGAGGTCTTTATACTACAACCAGGTTTATTGATTGCCCATATTCAGTATGATTATTATTATTGTAAATCTTATTTTATTGTGGTAAGAACACAACATGAGAGCTACCCTCTTAACAAATTTTTAAGTGTATAGTACATTATTGTTGAAGTATTATTATCATTATTATTTTTTTAAAGATTTTATTTTTTCCTTTTTCTCCCCAAAGCCCCCCGGTACATAGTTGTGTATTCTTCGTTGTGGGTTCTAGTTGTGGCATGTGGGACGCTGCCTCAGCGTGGTCTGATGAGCAGTGCCATGTCCGCGCCCAGGATTCGAACTAACGAAACAGTGGGCCGCCTGCAGCGGAGCGCGTGAACTTAACCACTCGGCCACGGGGCCAGCCCCGAAGTATTATTATTTTAATGAATATTCTCTTATGTTATAGGCTGTGGCAGTTCATATTGTCTAAACCTTTCCAAATAAACCTTTTGAAATTAGAAAATAAACATGTAATAATTTTTTTTTGAGGAAGATTAGCCCTGAGCTAACATCTGCTGCCGATCCTCCTCTTTTTGCTGAGGAAGACTGGCCCTGAGCTAACATCTGTGCCCATCTTCCTCTACTTTATATGCAGGACACCTACCACATCATGGCTTGCCAAGCAGTGCCATATCCGCACCCGGGATCCGAACTGGTGAACCCCGGGCCACTGAAGCAGAACATATGCACTTAACTGCTGTGCCACGGGGGCTGCCCAGCATATAATACTTTTATGAGATTATTATAATCCACAAAGTAAATCTACACTAAATTGCTATTTTAGGCCTGAAACTTCTCTCTCATGGAAAAATATTTATTTAATAGAGAGAATGTGTTTTTTCTTTTACACGTGTTTTCTCAGGAGCTTTCATTTATTGTATTGTTCTATAAATATTTACTGAGGTCAACTGTATGACAGGCACTGTTCTAGGAACAGAGGTCAAGTTTCAGTAATGTAACTAGTCCAATGGCTTTTTTTTTTTTAATTCTATAAGATGTTTGATAGAATAGTTACAATAGGAACCAAGGAAACACATTTACTAATTGGACCACATGTTCAGAAATAATTCCTCAGTGACTTTAGTGGACTAAAAAGATATTGCTCCTACATGACTTGTCTTTGCACACCCCCTTCTGTCTCTTTGAATTATTATTTTGTACAATATTACCTTGTACAAAACAGAAGCACAGTTGGTTTGGCATAACCCAACAAATAAGATAACCAGAGGCAGCTCTTCATTGCAAGTATGACTAAGTTTGTCGATGATTGCTTCTAGGCTGCAGTTAAAACACCTATCTCTATGACAGAAAACTTAAACTGGCAGATGAGGCCAAATTATGAAAGATCTATGTCTTAGTAAAGCAAAGTTTATTGCACAATTCACTGTCAGGAATGGGCTGGGGGCCTGTGGTCCATGTGACCCAGGTAAGATGAAGTCTTCTCTTCTTCCATTTACCCGCAAAGTGATTAGGCTCCCCCACAGCAGAGAGCCTGGATCTTTTATTTTTTACAGTCTTCTCTCTTGGGAAGTTTGGGATGAGTTGCCTCAGGATTTGGTCAGAGGGTAAATGCCACGCTTCCTGCCTCCCTTCTGATGTACAACTCAGAGCAGGAGGTTTTGACCCTACCATTTTTATGCTGAAGTTATTTTGACCAGATCACCAGGGGGGTAAAAAAAAAAAAGACTACGTAGAATAATCAGGCCTAAATAAAACAGACAGTATAAAACTACACTTGGAAATATTGGATTTCATAGAAACAGGAGAAAAGAAAAATGATAATGACAGATGCCATTCAAAAATTTTGTTTGATAATGTACAGAAAAGTTTAAATGTACAGAAAATATTTTAAATGTTTCATTTACAGGAAACTCTTTGGAAAATCAGATCTTTGTTGTAACATTCACAAGGGAAAAAACTCATTCTACTGAAACTAATTTTGGCAAATCAGAAAAGGAAAATGGAAGAAATTATCTAATAGCAATGTATAGAAGGAAACGTTTGAGAAATTGAGCCATCCTAATAGAATTTCTCAAGTAAATATTTTCATGGTGAAAATTCACCAGATTTAAAATCATAAGCACTGAACCAAAACTTTCTTGAATTGAAACTGGAAGGGTCAAGGCTCCCACATTCAACTTCTTTCTCAGGAGGGACCATATAAGGGCTACTAGATGAAATAAAGGATGCTCAGTTAAATGTGACTCCAGATAAACAACCAATAATTTTTTTAGTATAAGTATATGCCATGCAGTATTTGGGACATATTTTTCTGCCAGAAAATTATTGTTTATTTGAAATTCAAATTTAACTGGGTGTCCTGTATTTGTCTTTGCTAAATCCGGTAACCCTGGATCACAAGCATCTGCTCGAGGGACCTCCACACTCCCTTGCCTTGAAGTCGGTCCCCACCAGAATCCCACAAGTGTTTATCCGGAGGCTACTGTCTGATAACATGGCAGCATTATCCATCACAGGGAAAATTGAATATAATCTCAATAGGAATAGTTATATAAATTATGACATCAATTCCTTGGAACATAATGCAGCCATTAAAATAATTATGAAATAATTATGGGAAAATATCTGTAATGCAATTTTATACCAAGAGATGCTCACTATGAAACTGTACCTTTAATACGATTACAAAAGTGAAAATATGTGTGCATATGGGATCCCAAGTCAGGATTAGAAGCAATTTATTAGGCTAGTGGTACTATCGGGATCGTTTTTGTTGTTTTTAAGCATTTTTATAATAAATAAAAATTGGAAGAAAAACAAGTGTTCTGCAGGGTTGAATGCCAAAGAGAGATTTTGTATCTAAGTTTGAGTCTCTTCTAAGAATTTCATAGTGTAAGCATGGATGAGGCTATGTTCATGTCATGAGTTTAAACAATTTAGCAACTATGTTGCCTGTGTTCTTTTCTCATAGTTTATTAAATATAGCTTATTAGACTCATTCATTGAGAGATACTGGCTTCCTCTGTGTATCACAATTATCTTTTTCTAAGGGATACTCATTTTTGGCAGCCTCCTTCATTATACGCCATCCCTTCAAAGTTACCCAGTGCCCAACTTCCATTTGGAATCTCCCGTGATAAACTGGTCTCATTAGCCTGAGGATAAACTACATTCCAAGAACCTGAGCCAGAGGAATAGGGGAACCCACAGCTGTTTATTTCTCCAAATTTGTAAATTGTCCTGGATTTCAGTGAGCCTTTAAAAGAAATCATTAGTTCTCCAAGCAGAAACAAAAAGGAAATTAAAACTATTTATTTATTGGCTTTAATAACTGGGAGAGTGTGTTAAAGAGCCCAGTGTTGAGTAAATGTTATCAACTCTCTTGCGAAGAGTGCTGTTGGCTAGAGTGCAAGTTTGATAGTTATTGAATTTATATCAAAATGCATTTTGCTGGCGTTGAGAGCCTTTCTGCACCGAATCCAGAATCGAAGTATATACTTCCTTGTGAGCAATTTAATTAAGAGATTTGTGGGTTTTTTCCTGCTTTTTCTCCCCAAATCCTCCCAGTACATATTTGTATACTTTAGTTGTGGGTCCTTCTAATTGTGGCATGTGGGACGCCACCTCAGCGTGGCCTGATGAGTGCTGTCATGTCTGCTCTCAGGATCCGAACCGGCCAAACCCTGGGCCACCAAAGTGGAGCGCACAAACTTAACCACTTGGCCTCAGGGCGGCCCCAAGAGATTTGTTTTTAAACTAGGATGCTTATCTCTTACTAATTCTCTTGCTAGAAATTCAGCTAATAAAAACTACACACTAAACCTACCTTTATCTTATTACAAATCCTTAACTCTGTTTGTTTAATTTCAGGATGGTTATTTCCAGACACTTACTATTTTATCTGATTTATAGTAAAAGGGAAGAAAGTTCCCCACCACATACCTCCCTGAATTTTTCTTTCTAGTTTCTGGGCTAATCACTCCCCCACAGTCGGCAGCTTATATTTTTTAAATGAAATATTCTACATACGGGAAAATAGAATAACATAACCTCCATGTGCTCTCACCAGCCAATAGTAGGATTTGCCATATTTGCATGAGATTTCTTTTCTTTCTAACTACAGATACCATTAAACTCCACTTTGTGTGCCTCTCTAATCCCAGAGGCAAGCACTATTCTGAAATTTGAGCAGAATCTTCCTGTCTTTGATTTTACACTTTTATTACAAATGCATTTTGCCCCTAACTGATATGTAGAATTGTTTGGTTTAGTTAAAAATTTTACGCATGTAGCATCTGCAACTTCCTTTTTCTATTCAACATTAAATCCTTGAGATTTTTCTGTGTTCTCTTTTATAAATTTAGTAAATTAGTAATTGCCATGTAGTATTTCAACTGTGTGAAATTACCACGATTTATCCCCTCCTTGTTTCTAGACATTTGGGGTGTTTTGATATGACAGTGAGTACCCTTGGACGTGTCTCCTTGTATATTTATTCAGTTTCTCTGGAAGCAGAATTGCTGGGTCTAGGGTATGTTTCTTCAGCTTCGCTAGAAAATGCCAAATTACTCTCCAAAGTATGTATACCCATTTATTCTCACATTAGTAGTGGATGAGTCCCCAATAATCACATCTTTGCCAACACTAGTATGTATCTGACTCTGCAATTTTTGCCAGTTGGGCTGTATGAACTGGTATTTCACCATGATTTTAATTTTCACTTACCTGATGACTAGTGAGGTTGACTATCCTTAACTGTGCCAGTTTACATACTTTTAAATTTTTTTCTGTAGGGTCGTTTTTCTTTTCTTTATTTGTAGCAGTTCTTTATGTATTCAGTATGCCAACCCTTTGTCTGTTATATGCATTGCAAATATTTCTCCCATTCTTGGGACTATCTTTTCATTTTGTCTATGGTGTCTCCTAAGTAAAGCAGTTAAAAAAATTATATGCTAGAATGTATCAAGTTATTCCTTTAGGTCTGTGCTTTTTCCTTTATGGTTTGTCTCCCCCCCCCCCACCTCCGCTTCCTTCCTTCCATCCTTCCTCCCTTCCTTTCTTCATCCCTCCTCCCTTCTCCTCCTTCCCCTCTTCCTCCTTCTCCCCACCGTTATTCCTTTCTTTCAAGAAATCCTAGGGGCCGCCCGTGGCCGAGTGGTTAAGTTTGCATGCACTGCTTTGGCGGCCCAGAGTTTTGCCGGTTGGGATCCTGGGCACGGACATGGCACCACTCATAGAGCCATGCTGAGGTGGTATCCCACATGTCACAACTGGAAGGACCCATAACTAAAAATACACAACTATATACTGGGGGCTTTGGGGAGAAAAAGGAAAAATAAAATCTTCAAAAAAAAGAAAGATAGATACTTGATGCACTCAAGGAATTAGTATTAATTTTTTCTTAGTGTTATAAGGGTATTGAGGTCGTTTTGTTTAGAGTCTGTTTTGTTTTAGAGATACATTCTTAAATATTTACAGATGAAATACTGTGATGAGTGGAATTTTCTTCAAAAAGATATGAGGAGAGGTGCAGATAAAGCAAGATTGACCATGAGTTGTAATTGTCAAAGCTGAGTAATAGGTACACAGGGGTTCGTTATACTATTCTATCGAATTTTGTATATGTTAACATTTTCCCATAATAAAAAGCATAAAGAATAGAATGAGAGAGAAGAAATTCTTTCCAATCTTGATATGAAAACATTTTCCTATATATTCTTCAAATAATTTTAAAGTTTTGTTTTTTGCATTTGGGCCTCTAATCCCTAGGTGACTCTGAAGGAACACCATAGAGGAGCCCCAGGGAACAGGCTTCGATGGGGCTATCCAAAGATGGGCAAGAAGGAATGCTAGTGTGGTTGGCCGGGCCCTATGACAATCTTTGCCCTGGGAAAGTGCTTTCCAAATCAACGAGGAAGACAGTTTGCCTTGGCTGTGTGGAAACATACTTTTTGACCCAGATTTGGAGAATGAAGCCCATTATTTTCTATGTAGTAGGGATAACCAAAGGATTTGGCATTTATTAAAAGATTTTTAAACGCTTGGTCTCTTTTTGACCATTTATCCTTTTTTTGGCCATAAGTCAGAATATTTTTTAAAATGTGGTAATTGCATTATTTATCTAAGTAAAATAATTTTGCTAAAGCCTTCATCTCAAAAAGTTAGCCTTTAGGGTTCTGTCCTTGGAACTCCTACCTTCAAAGTAACATGTACATTTAGAAAGACAAAGAGCCTCTTTCACGTTTCAGTGGGAGAGTGGCAGATGTTTTTAGATCTACTGGGAAAGAGTTCAAGCTAACAGTATTTGATCTGCTGGGATTTCCAACACATGTGAACTCTCAGCACACTTTCTACCAGATGGAGACAAATTGCTCACAGAGTCCATCAACTTATGACTTGCTTTACTTACAGATCTCTTGCTTTCCATTATACAGGATGGATTTCCAGATGTTCTTCTGGTTTGTAGTTTGCTCATTTCTCTCCCAGAAATTGTCAAGAGATGGTCTAGACTGGTGGACCCTTTATCCTAAGAGATGGCATTATTAGGCCACACAGTAAGTTAAACAAATATACTACTTTGCAGACTTTGACAGAGTTGGTTTAGACTTTAGAGAGAAAAAACTGAGTTTAAATGGAGGAAGAATATATATTTTTTTCTTGCTCTGAAATAAAGTGAGACTGTCCAGCCTCACTGAGATTCAGGAGATCTCAGGATGAAGTTAAATATCCTGTTGTAACTCAACCCAGCACACATCTCTTGGCTTTCTTTCTTGCAAGTTTAACAGCCATATTATTTTATTGAGTATCCATCATGTGCCTGGTACTCTATCAGCCCAACTCTTTCTACAGATAGACTTAACCAGCCTATTACTAACCCTTCTGGTAAACTATACAGAGAACTCGGTGATGCTTCTTCAAGTAGATATGCAAGAATTCAAAGAAGTACATTCTGGTTGTCTCTGCTTACCTGTCCTTTTGGTTAAGAACCAAAGGGTACTCAAGAGAGACTCAGAGAAGGGATATTCTCATCTCTACCAATCCTCGACCTTTTTTTTGCTGAGGAAGATTTGCCCTGAGCTAACATCTGTGCCAATCTTCCTCGATTTATTTATTTATTTATTTACTTACCTACTTATTTGTTTATTTATTTACTTATTTTTCAAGGAAGATTAGACCTGAGCTCACTGCTGCCAATCCTCCTCTTTTTTCTGAGGAAGACTGGCCTTGAGCTAACATCCGTGCCCATCTTCCTCAACTTGATATGTGGGACACCTACCACAGCATGGCTTGCCATGCCATTCCATGTCCACCCCTGGGATCTGAACCGACAAACCTTGGGCCGCCAAAGCAGAACATGCGCACTTAACTGCTGTGCCACCAGGCCGGCCCCCTTTATTTTTTGTATGCTGGTTGCCACCACAGCATGGCTGATGAGTGCTGTAGGTCCACTCCCAGGATCCAAACCTGTGAACCTGGGCCGCCAAAGCATAGCGTGCCAAACTTAACCACTATGCCACGGGCTGGCCCCTATTTTATGGTTTAATAACCATAAAAATAAGCACCATTGTAAAATAAGATCAGGAACATCAAGTACTCGATGGTCTCTGCAGCTTCCATTTTTCCCTGAGAGAGGCAAAGATACATTGTTGATGAGTTTGTCACTTCCAGTACGCACTGGCGTATTTCTCATCATTTGGTCCATAGCCTAGCATGAGCATCCAAGAACTTTCAAAGTCTTAGCTCTTTTGTTGCCACAATGTTGCAGACCCACTCATTCTGAGTCCTATTGCTTTTTTAACCCTTCAAATACAAACTTCCAAGCTTGGGATAAACATAGAAGAATAACAGAGATGGGAAAGTTGAATGAAGTTTAGCAGTAGGACAGAGTCTGAAACAATGAGAAAATGATTATAGAAGGGAGTTGCATCCATTTATTTACACTCTAAATTCTTCCCAAAAAACCGTTTAAAGTTGCTTAAAAGACACAAGGTTGAGATTTTGCACTTTCCTATCAGGATATTACATTTCAGTTTTTAAAAGGACAAAGGGATGATGCAACACTAAAGTTTAGCCTTAAGTTTCTTGGTGGTCAAGGCAAAGGGGGGAGTCCTTGAGTTAAAGAGCGCCAATGAGCTGATAAAAAGAAACATAAAGTTTGTAAGGAGATAGTTTTTTTCCTGAGACTAAATTCTAAGAGAAATTCATTGAAATAAAAAAATTAAAAATTAGATACTATATATATTAAAATATATGTATTTATAAATATATAATATATAATATATCAACATTTTGTTATATATTAATTATATTGCATATTATATATTAATTATATTTTATTATATATTAATATATTGAATACATATTAATATTATATATTAATATAACATATTATATATAGTGTTATATTATATATAGCATATAATATAACATGATATATGCAACATATAATATATTATATATAACATAAAAATATTATATAAATATATATATAGGTACTATAATGTATAATACTAAAGTATATATATTTTGTGAAGCATATCGTGTCATCTTTATCTTACAGATGAGGAAACTGAGGGTCAGAGAAGTTACATTGACTGGACGCAGCCAGATTTTGAACTCTGAATTAAAAGCCTACACTAGCTGGTCACACCACACTGCCTCTCAGTGGACACTCATGTGTATTGTTTGTGTATTTTTGGACTGTGGGTTCATTTTCAATAGGGCTTTATCTGCAGCAATATTCTGCAGCCTGAACTGAGGCATAGTCCATCCAGAATAGTTTTGCATTTCTATGTTAGGCACTTCACGTATGACTGAACCCCAAGGGCTTCTTTTTCTAGGATCTTGAGGTGGGAGCTTAGGGGATTGATTTGGGGCTTTTCCTCTTTTCTAATGGATGCATTTAGAACTATAAATTTCCCTCTCAGTTCTGCTTTAGCTGTGTCTGCTTTAGCTTAATAAGTTATTTTTTCATTTTCATTCTCTTCAATGTATTTTTTAATTTCTCTTGATACTTCCTGTCTGAGTCATGGATTATTTAAAAGTATATCATTTAGTGTCCAAGTATTTGGAGATTTTCTTGTTATGTTTCCATTGTTGATTTTCTATTTGATTCCATTGTGATCAAAGAACACACTCTATATGATTTTAATTCTTTTAAATCTGTTGAGGTTTGTTTTATGGCTCAGGATATGGTCTATCTTGGTATATGTTCTGCGGGTGCATGAAAACAGTGTGTATTCTGCGTTGTTGGGTGGAGACTTCCGTGAATGTCGATTAGATCCTGTTGATTGATGGTGGTGTTCAGTTCTACATCTTTGCTGATTTTTGCCTAGTTGTTCTATTAATTGTTGAGAGAGGGGCGTTGAAGTCCCCACCTATAACTGTGGATTTGTCTATTTCTCTTTTCACTTCTCTCAGTTTTGTTCTACGTGTTTTGCAGCCGTAAGTGCACACACATTTAGAATTACCGTTCTTGGTGGATTGATCCTTTTATTGTCATAAAACGTCCCTTTCTGTCTTTGGTAATCTTCATTGCTCTTAGGTATACTTTATCTGATATTAATTATAATATTAATTAATTAAGCCACTCCTGCTTTTCTTTTATCAATTTTTGCATGCTGTATTACCTTTTTCCATCCTTTTACTTTCAAGCTACCCATATAGTTAAATTTGAAGTGAGTTTCTTGTAGACAGCATATGGTTAGGTCATGTTTCTTAATGCATTTTGCCAGTCTCTCTTTTTTAATTAATATACTTTATTTGAGCACTTTTACGTTTACAGAAAAATAGAGCAGAAAGTACAGAATTCTCATACAGCTCCTAACCCCTATCCCCAGTTTCCCCTTAGTAACATCTTCCATTAGTGTGGTATATTTGTTACAATTGATAAGCCAATATCGATACATTATTTTTAACTAAAGCCCATAGTTTACATTAGGATTCACTCTTTGTGTTATCTAGTCTATGAGTTTTAACAAATCTGTAATGACATGTAGCCACCATTATAGTATTATACAGAATAGTTTCACTGCCCTAAAAATCCCCTATGCTTCATTTATTCAACCCTCTCTCTTTCTCTCTTAGTCCCTAGCCAATTTTTTTCTTTTTCTTTTTTTTTTTTTTTGCTTGAGGAAGATTCTCCCTGGCTAACATCTGTGCCAATCTTCCTCTATTTTGTATGTGGGTTGCCTCCACAGCATGGCTCCTGACAGCGGTGTAGATCTGCTCCTGGGAACTGAGCCTGGGCTACTGAAGCAGAGCACACCAAACTTAACCACTAGCCCACAGAGCTGGCCCCCAGTTTCTAGTTTTTAATTGGTGTATTGAGACCATCTATGTTGCATGTAATTATTGATATGTTAGGGCTTATGTCTATCATTTTTTTTCCTGTTTGTTCAGTTTTCTTGTTTCTCTATTTCTTTTTCCTGTCTTCCTATGGGTTACTTAAACATTTTTTGGAACTCCATTTTGATATATCTGTAGCGTTTTTGAATGTATCTCTTTTTTTTTTTTAGTAGATTTTTTAGGGCAGTTTTAGGTTCACAGCAAAATTGAGTGGAAGATACAGAGATTTCCTGTTTACTCCCTGCCCTCACACATACATAGCCTCCCCCAATGTCAACATCCTGCACCATTTGTTACAATTGACGATCCTACACTGACACCTTATCAGCCAAAGTCCATTGTTTATATTAGGGTTCATTCTTGGTGCATATATCAGCTATTATTTCTTCAAATAAATTTTCTGACCCTTTGTCTCTCTCTTCTCCTTCTGGGACACCTATAATATGAATGTTAGTGTGCTTGATATTGTCCTAGAGTTCCCTTAGACTGTTCCCATTCTGTATCATTATTTTTTCTTGTTTCTGTTCAGCTTGCGTGATTTCCTCTAGCCTTTTGTCTAGCTTTCTGATCCATTCTTCTGTACCCTCTACTCTGCTATTTAGTCCCTCTAGTGAATTTTTCATTTCCAGTATGGCATACTTCATTTCTGATTAGTTCTTTTTTATCTTTTCCAGTTCTTTGTTGATGAGCTCACTGTGTCCATCCAGTCTTCTCCCAATATCTGTGAGCATCCTTATGAGTTTTTGTTTGAACTCTTTGTCAGGTAGGTCATTTATTTCTGTTTCATTTAGTCCTTTTTCTGGGGTTTTGTCCTGTTCCCTTGCTTCAAATTTATCCCTTTGTCTCCTCATTACGCCTCTTTCTCTGTGCTGATATCTATGCATTAGGTGAGTCGGCTATGTCTCCTGATCTTGGAGAAACGGCCTTAGGTAAGAGATGCCTTTTGAGGCCCAGCAATGTGCTTCCCTCTCGTCACCAGTACAAATGATCCAGGAGTGACCCTTTTGTGGGCTATTTGTGTCCTTCTGCTGTGGCAGGGTTTCTCTTAATGCAGGTACCCAGGGAGTCTAGTCTTTCCTTCCTTGGCCAGCTGTTTGTAAATCTGGTTTGGGGAACCTCAGCACCATTGGCTCCAAGGTCTAACAGCACACTCCTGTTGCAGTTTTCCTGTTAATTGGGTAGGTACCCAGTGTAGCTGGTTGCTAGGCTCAGGGGCTTACAGTTGCTATAGGCCTCAGACCTGTAAGGCTATTGTCAATTCTCTTAGGAGTGTAGCTGAGTGGGACAGACCCAAGGCACTGGAGGACTCAATTGTTTCAGGCTTTGGAAGGTGGGGCTGATCCTTTTTATGGCTATTTCTGAAGACCAGGTCTTCTGCCGCTGATAAGCCTCACCCCCCACAGGACCACACACACCATCCACACAGTCCTGTCCATGCACACTTCCCTCCCCCGTGGAGTGTAACCTAGTGCCCCACTGCAGAGGCCCCCACCTCTCCACCAATGCCCCCCACACTTCACCTGATCCTTACACAGGCCTTGTCCCACAGAGGCAGACACCCTCACCTGCATGCTGAGGATCAAGACCCCCAGTGAATGCAGGCCAACAAGTAGCCTGAGGGCTTGCTGTTCAGCAGGGCCGGTCCCTAGGGTGGGAGGCCTACCCTGACTGAACAGATTAAATCTGCTCTCTAATGGGTGTGACAGACCTTCAAAGGCGTCTGCCAGGGTCTGTGTCAGCATGCCTGGACTAGCTCATGACAATGGCCACCACCAATGTCTGTCTGTGGAGAGGTTGCACCTCTCACCAAGATTCACCCAGAGCCTACCAGGTGAGTCTCCTGAGTCCTTTGAGAGCAAAGGACTGTCAGCCTTCTCTCTGTTGGTTTTCAGTTGCTAAGACAGGTGACTTTGTGCATGGGACTTAAATGGCCAGTTCTTTCATCTGATAGCTTTTCTGCAGGTGTCCTTGCTGCAGTTAATACCAAGTGAAGCCAGATAGTAACACCCTCGTCTCAGTTGTGCTGAGTCTGAAGGATACTTATAGTCCTCTCAGTTGTGCTGAGTCTGAAGGACCCCACTCCAGACCTCACTCCTCAAGGGACAGCTGCATACCTTAGGGTGGCTCCTGCCTGGCCAGATGAGAAACTCCGCTGTTCCTGAAGGTGGCTTTTTTTCTGGCCACAAGGAATTTCTGCCTCTTCTGCCTTAGTCAGGACAGTCCCTTGTTGTGGGGGTTCTTTTTATCAAGTTTTCTTTCCAGGGTAATTTTTCCAAAAATAGTTGTCACCGGGTTGTGTTCGAGGGAGGAGATGAGTTCAGAGTCTGCCTACACCGCCATCTTGTCGAGATGAAGTCTCCCTGCCCTTTCTGAGGCTGTTTTTCTTTCCTGTCCTTCTTAGCAATGAAAACAGAGGGGACAACAAAGCTGTGACTCAAGCCCACACCAGAGCCCAGAAAAATTTCCAAGACCCTAGAGATGCCCCAGGACTGGGGGCTTGTTAAATGCAGGAAGAAGGGTCTTCCTGGCACTCTGAGGATTAGCAGTGAATGATAGAAAAATCTGGAGTGACCAGAGTGAGGAAGCCAAAAGGCACCCAGGTCTGCCCACCTAGGACGAGATGCAGAGTTATCTCAAAGAGGGCGTCCCAGCCTGTAATAGCCCCCAGGGAGCTATGATGGGCCGAGCAGTGTGGGGAAGGGTCCATTTCATCTGCAGCGGCAATGGGAGTGGGGCTAACCCAGGGAAGACTCACTGCTTTTGTATTAATCACACTGGATGAGCAGTTGGATGGACAGCAGTTAAGATTTGTGTAAGCAGAGTTAAGTCTGTGATGGAGACGTGTTGAGGAAAACAGGCACACAGAAAACCAGTGTCTCAGAGAACCCCATTGGAACCACGCAATCCTCTTTCTTCTCTAGATAAACTGCAGAGGTTTTGAAAAGGCTGGGTCCTCAAACAAATCTTTGACCTGACTATGGAGCTACACTGGCCGCTCTCTCAGCTCTCCAGCTCCTGTTCCCCCTCACAGAGCTCACATCCTGGCAGAGCACTGACCTGGTAGGAGTCTGTGTTTAAAAAACGCTGTCTTTCCCTCCTGAGGACGGGAAAACTCAGTTCTCCACCTCAGGTGTGTTTCTCCTTTACATTCGCACAGAACACTTCACTTCTGACACTTACGGTCACCAAATGTGTGGGGTTTCTTCCCCACACCAAGCAATTCTCCACGACACCAGCTGGGTGCTCTACAGTTTAACTTGATTCTGACACTAGAGTGTCAGATCTCACAAATTTGGGGCTCAGTCTCACAAGACTGCTCCCACCCTACTTCAGACACAAATCACAAATAGTAGGTCCCCAGGTTACCCACAACTTCCATCCAGCTTTGCTACAAATTGGAGGTTCTCACGACCCCCTCCTTGGGTTCCAGTAATTTGCTAGAGCGGCTCACATAACTCAGGGAAACATTTACTTAACGTTTACCAGTTTATAAAGGATAGGATAAAGGGTACAGATGAACCTCCAGATGAAGTGATACATAGGTCCTTGTCTGAGAGGGTCCTGAGCACAGGAGCTTCTGCTTCCATGGTGTTGGTGTGAATAACTCTTGGAACGCAGATGTGTTCACCCACCTGGAAGTGTCCTGAACCCCATATTTTTGAGATTTTGTGGAGGCTTTCTTATGCAGCCATGGTCAATATTAACTCCATATTCAGCCCTCTGCCTTGACAAAGGAATGAGAGGGTGGGACAAAAAATTCCCAGCATCTACTCGTGGCTTGGTCTTTCTGTTGCCCAGTGCTCATCAGGACCCCACCTAAAGTCTCTTCTATAGAACAATAGACAGGACTGTCACCCAGGAAATGACAAGATTTCAGGAATACTGTGCCAGGAAGTGGGGGCAGAGACAATACATATGGTCTCACAGAGTCATATTGAAAGGTGGTTCCTTGCATGGCCAAGCCTGATTTTCGAGGTCAAGATGAGACCTACCTCTCAGTTCCCCTGCAAATGAAGCAGACAGGAGGACCCACCATGGTCCCCATTGGCCCTAGTTGTCCAGATTGATGCTCTCCATGCTCCCCAGGTACCTTACTTGTTCACACTGGGGACTGTCATGCCACAGTGAAAATATCATAAGGCGTGAAGAGGCTGAAGACACATAGAAACAACAGGAGATGCCAAATGCGTGCTCTTGAACATGTACCTTGACGACAGTACAGGCAAATGAATTCAAATGCTCTCATTCCCGTTAAGACTGTGTGAAACTCTATGACCAACAGAGAATAGACGTTCTTTTCAAGTCCATATTCCAAGTAGTCAGAAAAATTAACACATAGTGATTGAAAATTACAATCCCTAAGTCAATTCCCAATTCCCACTGACAAAAAGATGTCCAATGATGTCACCAGGGAATTCCTCTAGGACTCAGAGTGCCCTCTCTCTAAGGTACAGGCAAAACTTGAGGCTCCAGGGGCCTGGAGTTGGCAGGAGGAGGAAGGCAAGATCTACTCTAAGAAAGAGAATACATGTAGGGGAAACCACGGAGATGAGAAAGGGCTGCTTAAGACTGGACTCAAACCCAGGTCATGGACCCAGCCCCAGTGTCCACCTTAAAGGTCGGAACTTCAGCTCACCTTACCCACACCAAGCTTCCGGTGGGACACACAGGCGTCTAAACTCTGGAGAGTGAAGACTGTCTATTTTAGGCAGAATAAGAAGAAATTGGGTGCAGACAATATAAAAGATTAAAGAAGATGAGAAAATGCTTAATTCTTGGGTTTGATACTACTGAATTGGTCTCTGCAAATGTGCGTATGTATGTGGGTGTGTACCTGTGTGTCTGTGTGTGTGTGTGTGTATGTCTAGCATGTCCCATAAAGTCTTTGTGAAGCTATTCTAACTTCAGAAGTACAAATGCTACTAACATAGAACACAGTATTGGAGGTTTAATTACTTACATTTTTCTTATCCTTATTTTAAGTAGTAAATGATTAGTTTGAAGTTTTGTGTGAGTCGTTCTGAGAGAAGATGGTAAAGATTAATGGAAACAATAACAACGTTAATGTTCAAAACTAAATAAGTATAAAATTAAGTTTGACTTCCAGATTCCCGAAACTAAAAACTTATTACATGGACAAATGGAGTTGAGATTTGCACAACATGGATGAACCTAGAGGGCGTTATGCTCCATGAAACAAGCCAGACAGAGAAAGACAGACACTGCCTGGAGTCACTTACATGTGAACTCAAAAAACAATAAAAGAAAGGTCAACTCATAGAAACAGAGAATAGAAAAGTGGTGGCCAGCGGCTGTGGGGTGGGGGGAAATAAGGAGAGGCAGGTAAAAGGAGACAAACTTTCAGCTCCGAGATCCAGAAGGTCTGAGGATCTCATGTCTGATGTGGTGACTAGAGTCGAAAACACTGAATTGTATAATTGAGGTCAGCTAAGAGAGTAGCAGCACTTCAGTGTCCTCACACACAAACAAAGTCAATAAGTGAGGTGAAAACAACAATCAGAGTTGAGGACAGAGGAAAATCAGAGTAAGAATTCTTGGGAACTGGATCAAATTCCTGGGAGAACTTCAGACTTCCAAAGGACATGAGATAGGTCGGTTCAAAACCAAGAATCCAAGAGATGGAAGGAACCAGGTGATATCTGGCTTCCAGGTGGAAGAAATAGAAAACTGACTAAGGTCTCGAAGACCCAGGAGGGTGGAGGGATGGAGTTGTAGGCCAGATGGTGGGGGAGGGGCTGTGGACCAGCCTGCTCCCCTGCTGTTCCCTCCCCAGCCCTCAGGACCCCTTTGTGACAAGACCACAGTTATGTCATGGGGTCCTGGGGTAATAATCTCCAAGCCACTCCCAGAGCTCAGTTGCCTGAGGGCAGCACTGCGTTTCAGACATGGAGAATCCTCTCATGTTTCTGAAAAGCGTTATTGCTACCTGGCTGAGCTCCAGTTCCACTTCCTGGGTGATTGGTACCATCCTCCCCTTCCTGTGTGGACTGGGGCTCTTGCTCCTGTTCCTTCCCTCCCCCCAGAGGAATCCACCCTCATGACCACCTTGCAAACAGAGACGCATCGGGAAGGTAAGAAACCCTGGGCCAAGACCCACCAGAAGATGAGTCTTTCTTCTTTTCTCCTATGATTTCCACTTTTCTGAATCAACTAGAGGGACTCCGGGGATGGGAAAGAATAGAACATCATCCTTCTAGGGATAAGCCAGGCTGGGTGGGCAGGCATTAGAGTGGGTACAAGGATTTCCATCCGAAGATCTCAGAGCAGGAGTCCAGGTGTCTCAGAGGGCTGGCTCCAGGGAAACTCTCCAGTGCAGTGACCAGCGGCCGAGGAAGGGATGCTGAGTGGGATCTGTGTGGGAGGTCAGGCCCTGAGCACTGGTTCCCCAGCCGCCTTCCCAGGGAAGGTGTCTTGACCAGGCCTTTCCTCTATCTTGGCTGATCTGAGGGCAGTGCTGAGCCCCTGAGAGCCTCTGAGCAGGACCTGGAGTGGGGCTCTGGCCTCGGGAAGCAAAGTCCTCCCTGAGGAAGCTCAGAAGCTTCTGTATGTCTGAGAATGTGCGTGATTCTTGAACAGAGGAACAGTGATGAAAGAAATCCATGGTGGGTCTCACATAGAAAATCCTTCCTTATGTTCTTCAAAGAAGGAAGACACCAAATATTCATTTCATGTTCTATTATCCACTTTAAAAATGAGTAAAAGGAAAGAAACACCCCAGAGCCCCAGGAGTTGAGTGTAGATGGTCATCTTGCTCATGAACACTGAGCGTCTACAGCTGGTCCAGAGAGAGGAGAGAGAGCCTTGGGTCTCAGCCCCTAGAGTTTCTTGTTTTTTCTCTCCTCTCAGCGTCAAGTGGAGCCGAGAGGGAGAAGCAGCAGGAGCAGGAAGAAAAGGGGAGCTTTGAAAGGTAAGCTTCTGCCTTTCAGCGCTGTGCCCCAGAGCTGGCCTCCACCTCCTGTTCCTGAGCGCCCAGCTCCATGGGCTGGAGGATGCCAGGGGCTGAGCCCGACCCTCAGGAAACAGAGCCCTCAGGGAGGCTCCCAGGAAGGAGATGAAAACCTGAGTACTTGCCAGATTCTGTGCTGGGAATCAAGGCCCACCCCAGGAGGGGTCTGGAAATGGGTGTTGCCCAGCAGGGGCATGTGGGCTGTGGTGGAGGTGGAAGCACTTTGTCAAGGACAAATCTCAACCCATCAGCAGCTTTGCCATCTCCATCAGGGATCCTGTGGCCTTGGACACTGGTGCCTGGGCTCCAGAGTCTGACCTCCCAACAGTCTCCCTTTTAAAGGGACATTGCACGCAGCCTCCTGTAAGAGCCCTAGGCCCCCACCTTCGGCGCCGTGACCCAGTGTCCTGATTTCTAGCTTACAGAGCTGGTCGGAAGGGCCTGGCAGAAGTGTGGAGCCCGATGTCACTTTCGCAAAGGTAAGGAATCTTGCCCTTCTCTCCTGGACTTCTTCCTCCCAGAGTCTCTGATGTGGCCCCAGGGCTGCAGGCAGCTGGGGGCTAAGCTGGGAGGGATGCCATGGAGACAGGGGTGGCAAAAGGCCTGGGGTGAGGGACAGCAGGAGAATTTGGTGAAGAGTGGGGGGGGCCATGGAGGGCCATGGGTCTCAAGGGGCCACCCCCGGCTGGCCTGCCCTGCTGTCCCGGGCCCCTCTGCTCCTGGATGCAGCTTGTGCCTCCTGTCTCCCGCAGCTCGCCGGGGAGGCTGTCTTCCAAGGGATGCTTCCATCACTCATCATGTCAAGACTACCCTGAGGAGGCGTGCAACACAGCGTCTGCCAGAGCCCACCAGCCGTGTGGGAAGCCTGTGGAAGGTGCTCCTCTCGCCATGACTGCAGCACTTTCCCTGGCTCCTCTGGCTTCCACCCTGCCAGCAGAACCTCCAGCTGACTTGACCAGAATCCCACTGGGCACCATTGCCATGAGCTCAGCTCCAGGTCACTCATGTTTGCCACTTCCCACTTCAGGCCTCAGTCACATGAGCTGTCGCATTGAGTTCCTCTACCGGTGGAACATTATCAAGGTCTTGTTCTTTCCCATGTTATCACACTTCGAGTCCCAGCAAGGGCATGCTTCCTGCCACCAACCAGTGCCCTCATTCTGGAGAGGCCCCACAAATAGGGAGGGAGAGACTGATAGCCCCTCAGTTGCCAACCCTGATGTCCAGAAGCTGCTCGAGACAGAAATCACGAACAGAATACAAACGAAGGTCTGGGAAAAAGAAGAACAAGATGATCCAGGCACTCCTCAGATGCTCAAAGCACCCAGTATCACATCTGGGCTGAATTTCCAGTGGGGCCTACCCCTCCTGTCCTTGGAGCCTGCAGATCTGAAAGCATGTGAGGCTCAACTCTCTGCCCTTCCACGGTTCACTTTTTCCCCCTCTGCCACCTGTGATTCTGGGGCCCACTTGAGAGCCGACATTGCAGAGTTCATGGGAAAACCTCTTGAGCCCCCTCCAGGAGAGAAACATAAGACTTTGACAGCAAAAGCATCAGTTCCCAGCCTGGCCTGTCCCCTCCCTGCAACCTCACCTGTTTGTAAGGAAAACCAGAAGGCCCTGGGAGAGACCCTACCTGGTGATGGCCGTGACCTCTCAGAGGCTTCTCTGACTGCACAGGAGGGCCGGCCGCCTTCCCTGAGCTTCACATTCAGCCTCTCGGACAGAAATGGGCAGAGTGGGACTGTCGTGGGGGCAGAGCAAGACCGTCTACACCTGAGTCTAGGGTCAGCAATGGCCAGGAATGAGCCTCGGGAGGAGAGTGGGGGCGAGGCCTCACCAGAGCCCTGCTGTGGGGTGGCAACACTGGAGGGGGAGTCAGGGTCCCAGTCTTGGAGCCAGGTCCGGGGAATAGGAGACACCCTTGGGACCCAATCCCTCCAGATCTTGCAAGAGAAGGAAGAGGTTTTTCGAGAAAGTCCATTCAGAAGAATGTTGAGATGCTTCCTGCCATGCTTGAAGCCCAACAAGGATGAAGCACCAGAGGATCCCCTTGCAAAGGCAAGCCCCCATCAGCCACTGCCCAGAGCCAGGCACAGGTCACACACAGCTCGGCGTCAGATGGCAGGGCTGTTCAAGCACCATCGACAGTGACATCCTTTGTCCGGGCCCTGGGAGAGAAACTGAGGATTCACCAAGGACTTCGTGCTTCCCAGATGAAGCATCACAAAAACCATTTCAGCCCTGGGAAGCTGGACACACCTGTTACCACGACATTCCCTCCTCCCCAGAGCAGAGAAGAACGATGACAGAGGACAGTCCCCAAGATGCCCCCAGGGGCCACAACTGTCCTAACATGAAGGAGTGGATCAGAGACAGGCATGGCAACTGGACCTTGCTATCCAGGCAGCTGCGGTCCCCAGCCAAACCCTGCCAGCCTGGGCTGAGGGTGGCAGCTGTCTCAGCCCCACATTACCCGCCATGCTCTCTTCAGATACATGTCTCCTGGGGTGAGCCAGACTGTGCCTGACACACCTTTCCTCAAACAGGGAAGTGGAGGAACAGACAACCTGGTTTTTCTCCTTAGTCTACCCTCTGTGCCAATGGCGTCTTCCTACCCCAATTTTCCCCAAATACATGTTTTTTCTCCTGAGAGCTGGTGGCCTCTGTCTGTGCCCTGCTAGGGGCAGAAATGGGGTCAGGCTCTGCCCTTCCTGAGTGTCTGCTTTGGCTTCCAGAAGGGACAGGGCCATGGGGGGAGGCTGACCGCAGCGTGGCTCACCCGCCCTCACCCCGACTCCCTCATTGCACCTGAAGTCCCCATCACGCTGTCCTTGCAAAAACAAATGGAAGCTTTAGGATATTTCCAGATGAGCAAAACCTCTAAGACCCAGTATGGGCCCAGCCTGTCCTCTCCTGCGTTCTCTGGCCCTTGAACTTGTGCAGTGTAGGGAGGGGGTTTGCAGAGGCTCCAGGAAGTGTAGAGACAAGTTCACAGGTCACAGAGTGGGGAGGGGAGTGTGGGGAAGTGCTGGCCCTGAGTCCAGAGGGGGAGGAAGCTTGCCCCGCACCTTGAGCTCTTGGTGGGAATAGATGCTGCTGCCCCAGGAGCTTCTTCTCTCCCTGCTGAAGCTGCGATGGAGATGGGCCTGCGCAACCCGCTCAGCCCAGCGTCACCCTCCCTCTGTCCTTGTCACAGTCTGGAGGAGCAGCAACGACGACGACTGTGCTTCTGGCTCTGAGGGCAGGCGGGTGGGGAGCATGGAGGCTGCTGCGGGCCGTCCCCCTCTGCCCAGAGGAGCAAGGGGCCCTGCTCTCCTGCACCTGCCTTCTCTTCCTGGGGAACGGAGGCGGGGGCTGAGTGTGTGGCATCACCATCTGATGGTGGGATGCTGTGCACCTAGGGTGGGACGTGGAGGAAGGAGGCAACTGCCACCAGAGTTTAATCATTTACCTATTGAAGGAAAGTTTTTGATTTTTATAATTTTACCCCTTACGAATGAAGCTGCTATGAACGTCTTGTGATGGTTTTTGTGTAAACCTAAATTTTTCTGCATAATAAATATCAATGGCAATGAGTAACGAAGGTTTGAAAATGGGCCCCACTCCGGGATCTTAGAAGGAAATGCATCCTGCATTACAGATTGAAAGGTTGAAGCAGGTCAGAGAGAGTAAACCTAACACCTTGTCTTTGATTGAGCCATTTCCTGAGGAAAAGTCCATTACCCAACGCACGGCACAGATGCCGAGGACAGGGAAGGGACAGGTGTCACCACATTTAATAAAACACTGTCAAAACGTATTTGGATAGGAGACGCATGACCTTTAACTTGTCAGAAGCTCTTTGCTCTTCGTCTCCAGAGAACCTTAAACAGAGATCCACACCTACGGAGCAGGTCAGCTGAATGAACTGGATTTCCTGTTCACCAGTTGAATTAATAAACTGATGGTTGCTGTGGACCCAAATTGTTTGTCAATGAACAGACAACTTCAGTTTCTCATTTGAATATTAGCACAGAATCACTAGATTAAATGATAACAGAATCCCCTGAATCCTAACAGAGCAAGATAATGTCAATGTTCCTGGCCTTCCTATGGCTTCTCCAGGTCCTATTGAAATCAGGAATATTGAATAGAAGAGAAAAGGGAAGCTTTCTGAAACTCGTCTTAATATCAGAACAGCAGGCGATTCCTGTACTTCTGTCTTCTGTTATGACAGGGATAGAAATCATCATGTGTGTCAGGGAAATAATCCAATTTCCCTAAATTTTGGGTGCACGGTCCTTATTTAATACCAGGGGTTCCTCTCTACTATTCACACTGTTCCAGTTGGATTACGTTTTCTGGAAGAGTTTTCTGATTGATTTACATTTTAAAACACATTCGCTCCTCATCCTTTCTCTGAGCTGGGAGGCAGGCCAATTCAGGGAACACGCGTGAGGCCTGAGTCACGTCAGTCCCTGCTCTGAGCAGCTGGCTGTGAGGAGGCCCTGACAGACCCAGAACTCTTGTGTGGGAGAGCCTGAAAGCAGGACTTGCTATCTCAGTCATGGGTCTTAGCCCAGGGTCCCCATTTGGAGGAATGGCTCCCCCTCTGGTCTGCAGATCCCAGGAGGCAGCTGCTGCTTTGGGTGCAGCTCCACCTGTGGGATGAGCCCAAAAGGCAGTCACAGAGCAGACCCTTCCTCTGAGCTGCTGCCGGCCACCCAAGTGGTATTCCTTTCGTTTTTGCTTTCCTTAGCAGTAACATGAGGTCCCAGGCTGCACCACAGAGACATTCCAACGGCTGGCCTCCCTGGGAATGCCCTATGGAGGCCCCATTTCTTTACACTCTTCTCTGGAAAATAGTGACTTCTGTAGTCACCCAAAGAGTCTTCAGGGAATCTATGGAGGGGTGTCTTTAAAAAGAGCCCTAATGTCTTCACAAGAAATGGAAATGGATGTCTAGAACAAGTACCGAACAGGGTGAGGTTTTAAACTTCGTGGAATATGAGAAAATCACATTGGGATTGTCAAGAATATGATGCAATGGGAAAATAAGTCATCTAAAATACTGAATTGCACCAACGTTTTCTTCATTGACTAAGGCGATCATTGGATATCTCTCCATCATTCTGTTAATGTGATCCATTATAATGATTAATTTTTTTGAATGTGAAAACAACCTCACCTTCAGGAACTCAACTCTCTTTAATGGTTTTTGTGTCCATTTGCATTTCCCCAAGAATTTTCATTTCTTTATCTGAAGCGCTGGTGGATTTCTCTCATCCTCTTTCATTCTCTCCACCTTGCTGGAGTTTACCACGCATTCCAATGCAGACATCAGCATTGTGCTTCCTAGTAGAGAAGGCTGGGACCAAAGAAACAGGCAAACTGGGAGACGGAGGTGGAGGACATGGCATAGCTGTGAAGGAGACCAGGAACCTCACGTTTCAAGAAAAGCCACAATCTCCTTCATGAATAGAGATGCACAACTCATAAACAAATCGTAAGCAGAATGTAGTACAGCAAAGATGAGAAGATTTGTGATACTAAAGTGAACACCTACCTTGTGTTTAGATCCAATGACAACTCGTAGCATTTGCAGTTCACAAATGAGGAAAAGTAGTAGGATATTTCTTCAAAATGGTACTTTAAGGATGAAGGCTAAAAATTTCAATTTGGTGGCCTATTAATAAATACATGATGATTCTTTTTCGTTTTCCCTTATTTCTTCCTTAGTTCTATGATGCTACGCCCGGCATATTTGAGTGCCCAGTATCTACTCATTGGCTTATTGGAGGGCCATCCTTATCATAGAAGGACAAGCAGGTCAAAATTGTGTTGAGCTCTGTGGGGTCAAGAACACAAGACTGAGAGTCAAGGGACTGTGCGATAGGCCCACCTCTGCCACACACTAGACATACGACATAGGCAAGGAAGTCTCGTGGCTCTGACCCTACACAGGCTTTGTCTGGAAGAGGTGTGCCTGGGTCCACAGAATCTCAAGGTTCCTCCATGTTGCTTGAACCTGTTAAAATAGTTCCTGCTCTCCAAAAGTTTGGTATCCAGGAGAAAAGTCAGCCATAGCCGTGGATGATTCTGCTACCAAGCTAATGCTAAAAGTGGTTTAATAGAAGTGGAATAAAGTATTTGGAGAGATGGACTTTGGAAGTTTCTCTGAAATTCTCTAAAAAGGAGGCTTTTCTGGAATTGGACTTTAAGTCACGCTTAAGATGTTACAGAACTGTGGGGAAGGTGCAGAGCAAAGGAAAACCTTGATCAGAGCAGCAAAGCAGCGTCGCAATGCTTAGCATCCTCAGAAGCAGGAGTCACAGACGGTATTGGTGAGAAGTGAGCCCCTGGGAAAGTGCCGGTTAGAATGCCTGGACAGAATGCAGAGCTAGGGGTTGGCCCATGCTCTCAGTAATTCCATATTCAGAGACACTTCTGATGCTCTTTTGTGTATCAGATCCTACAGATACATATTATTTCTGCCACACTTGAACTATTAAAGCATTCTTTGGTCAGTATTTTAAGTGGAACCATGCCTGACACTTCATAAATGCGATGTAACTGTTTTGAAATAGAAAGTAAATAACTTCCCACTATGCCTGCTCCCTTTCTTGATATGCTCCATGTGTTTCTTAATTTTCCCTACATCATTTGATCATAGGAGGCAATAACATAGCAGACTGGAATTCCCGTCCCAGCTCCAGAAAAAGGTCTTTGTTTGACTTATGAAGAATAAACTTGTTTTATCTGTTGAGAAAGACATTAAAGATCACTTTGGTGCCTGCTAAGAGTTACTCTGCAGCAAATTATTCTGTGATCACGCATATTCACAAATTGGAAGTGTATTTATCAGATTAAGATAAAAATAACAACTTATACAATACCTCTTTTGGTATAACTAAGATTATCTTTTTATCAAGTAAAAGATTATCTTTCCATAGGTCTTTATGTATAATTGTGTAATAACTATAAAATTGGATATCTAAGCACTCGTGTGTACCAAAGGGTTCTTAGAATCAATAATTTGTAGTCAAGAAATGATGCCTCGGTTCTTCAGGTGGATTTCTAGAAGATTAAGTCCAAGGGAGGAGCCACGCAGTGATGGCTCCTTTCCTGCCCACTGAATCCATGCTCCTGGCACTCTCCCATCAGCCCACAGTACCCCACTTACCTTCCTTCCACAGAAATTAGGAAAGAGGATGGGCAGTGGGTTCCTAATAGCTTACAACCAAAATGTACTATGAAATGGAACTCAGGGTTTCTAATGGGACAGACACCCATTTACTCTGAGAAGGCTGTGCTATTGAAGTTACGTGAACTTCTTGCGTATGCAATGTGAGGGTTACCTGCGGGAACTTCAATTTCATAAATGTGCGATGTCTGTGTGCGTATTATTTGTTTGTTTTACGTACTTCAGGATGATCAAAGAAAATAACAAAGAAACTACACTACCAAACAGAAATTCTCTTCCCTTTCTTTCCTATTTTTTTTCTTTTGATCGCGGTAACATTGGATTATAACATTATATAGCTTTCAGATGTACATCGTAATATATTTAGAATTCTGTGTAGATTACATCATGTTCACCACCCAAAAACTAATTAATCCATCACCACACATGTGAGCCTAATTACCCCATTTGCCGTCCCCCCTCGCCCCTTCCCCTCCGGTAACCACCAATCCAATCTCTGTTGCTATGTGCTTGTTTGTCATTGTTTTTATCTTTTACTTATGAGTGAGGTCATATGGTATTTGCCTTTCTCCCTCTGACTTATTTCACTTAGCATACTACCCTCAAGGTTCATCCATGTTGTCACAGATGGCCGGATTTCATCATTTCTTATGGCTGAGTAGTATTACATTGTGTATATATCCCACATATTCTTTATCCATTCGTCCTTTTTGGGCACCTAGGTTGCTTCCAAGTCTTGGCTATTGTGAACAATGCTGCAATGAACATAGGGGTGCATGTATCTTTATGCATTTGTGTTTTCAAATTCTTTGGATAAATACCCAGCAGTGGAATAGCTGGATCCTATGGTATATCTATTTTTAATTTTCTGAGGATACTCCATACTGTTTTCCATAGTGGCTGCACCAGTTTGCACTCCCACCAGCAGTGTACGAGGGTTCCCTTCTCGCCGCATCCTCTCCAACACTTGTTTCCTGTCTTGTTAATTATAGTCATTCTGACCGGAGTGAGGTGATACCTCATTGCACTTTTGATTTGCAATTCTCTGATAGCTAATGATGTTAAACATCTTTTCGTATGCCTGTTGGCCATCCATATGTCTTCTTTGGAGAAATCTCTGTTCAGATCTTTTGCCCATTTTTTAATTGGGTTGTTGGTGTTTTTGTTGTTGAGATGTATGAGTTCTTTGTATATTTTGGATATTAACCCCTTATCTGATATATGGTTTGCAAATATCTTCTCCCGATTCTTAGGTTGTCTTTTCTTTTTGTTGATGGTTTTCTTTGCTGTGCAGAAGATTTTTAGTTTGATGTAGTCCCATTTGTTCATTTTTTCTTTTGTTTCCCTTGCCTGGTCAGACACGATATTTGAAAATATGAGGCTAAGACTGATGTCAAAGAGCGTACTGCCTATGTTTTCTTCTAGAAGTTTCACAATTTCGGGTCCCACATTCAAGTCTTTAATCCATTTTGAGTTGATTTTGTGCATGCTGTAAGAAAATGATCTACTTTCATTCTTTTGCATGTGGCTGTCCGGTTTTCCCACCACCATTTACTGAAGAGACTCTCCTTTCTCCATTGTATGCTTTTGGCTCCCTTGTCGAATATTAGCTGTCCATAAATGTGTGGGTTTATTTCCGGGCTTTCCCTTCTCTTCCATTGATCTGTGTGTCTGTTTTTCTGCCAGTATCATGCTGTTTTGATTACTCTGGCTCTGTAGTATATTTTGAAGTCAGGGAGTGTGATATCTCCAGCTTTGTTCTTCTTTCTCAGGAATCCTTTGGCTATTCAGGGTCTTCTGTTGTTCCATATAAATTTTAGGAACTTTGTTCTATTTCTGTGAAAAGTGTTGTTGGAACTTTGATAGAGATTGCATTGAATCTATAGATTACTTTAAAAGTATGGACATTTTAACTATGTTAATTCTTCCATTCCAAGAGCACAGAATATCTTTCCATTTCTTCATGTCTTCTTCGATTTCTATCAACAATGTTTTATAGTTTTCGGTGTACAGATCTTTCACCTCTTTGGTTAACTTTATTCCTAGGTATTTTATTCATTTTGTTGCAATTGTAAATGGGATTGAATTCTTAACTTCTCTTCCTTATACTTTGTTGTTAGTGTATAGAACACAACCGATTTTTGTATGTTGATTTTGTATCCCATGACTTGACTGTATTCATTTATTATTTCTAAAAGTTTTTTAGTGGATTCTCTAGGGTTTTCTATACATAAAAATCATGTTGTCTGCAAAGAGTGACATGACAGTTTCACTTCTTCTTTTCCAATATGGATCCCTTTTATTTCTTTTTCTTGCCTGATTGCTCTGGCTGAGACTTCCAATACGATGTTAAATCACAGTGGTGAGAGCGGGCATCCTTGTCTGGGTCCTGTTCTTAGAGGGATAGCTTTCAGTTTTTCTCCATTGAGAATGATATTTGCTCTGGGTTTGTCATTTGTGGTCTTCATTATGTTGAGGTGTTCTCCTTCTATACCCATTTTATTTGGAGTTTTTATCATAAACGAATGCTGTATCTTGTAAAATGCTTTCTCTGCATCTATTGAGATGATCATGTGATGTTTATTCTCCATCTGTTAACGTAGTATATCATGTTGATTGATTTGCAGATGTTGAACCATCCCCGCATCCCTGACATAAATCTCACTTGATCCTGGTGTATGATCTTTAATATACTGTTGTATTCGATTTGCTAGTATTTTGTTGAGGATTTTTGCAGTGATGTTCATCAGTGATATTGGCCTGTAATTTTCTTTTTTTGTGTTGTCCTTGTCTGGTCTCAGTATCAAGATAACGTTGGCTTCATAGAATGAGTTAAGAAGCTTCCCCTCCTCTTCAATTTTTTGGAAGAGTTTGAGAAGGATAGGTATTAAGTCTTCTTTGAATGTTTGATATAATTCACCAGGGAAGCCATTTGGTCCTGGACTTTTATTTTTGGGGAGGTTTTTGATTACTGTTTCAATCTCCTTACTGGTGATTGGTCTATTCAAATTCTCTATTTCTTCTTGATTCTGTCTTGGAAGGTTGTATGTTTCTAAGAATTTATCCATTTCTGCTAGCTTATCCAATTTGTTGACATATAGCTTTTCACAGTATTCTCTTATAATCTTTTTTATCTGTGAGGTGTCTGTTGTAATCTCTCCTCTTTCATTTCCGATTTTATTTGACCCTGTCTCTTCCTTTCTTGGTGAGTCTAGCTAAAGGTTTGTCAATTTTGTTTATCTTTTCAAAGAACCAGCTCTTGGTTTCATTGATTTTTTAATTTTTTTAGTCTCTATTTATTTCTGCTCTTTTACTATTTCTAAAAGGCAATTTTGGGGCTGGCCTAGTGGTGCAGTGGTCAAGTTCACACATTCCACTTCAGCGGCCCAGGTTTACCCGGTTGGATCCTGGGTGCAGACCTATGCACCACGTGTCAATCCATGCTGTGGCAGGTGTCCCACATATAAAGTAGAGGCAGATGGGCATGGATGTTAGTTCAGGGCCAGTCTTCCTCAGCAAAAAGAGGAGGACTGGTGGCAGATGTTAGCTCAGGGCTCATCTTCCTCAAAAAGAACAAAAATTAGAAAAAAATACGTAAATAAAAGGCAATTTTAACTGAGTCTGAAGATAAATTGCAAGTTTTAAGATTGACTTTTGGACTAAATAATTCAATTAGTTTGTCAGAAATGGTTCCTTCTTAGTGTTTGTTGTCCAGAAGTAAAGCCAATCTAAAGTTACTTGTTATTAACATTAAAAAGTGAAGAATATTAAGTACTCACATAATTTACTACTAAAATGTAATTATATTTTAGAATTCTCTCCTGGATATTTAAATGCTATTAAGATATTCTAAGAAATTTGGTTATTGGCATATGGAAAGGATTACAAATTTACCAAAAGTCACATATATGAACATATTCATGCAAAGAATCCAGAGAATTGATAATCTCAAAGCACATGAGAAGGAAATGAAAGAGGGCTAACTTCTCAAATAAATGAACGTAGTGAAATGAGAATACAGTATCCTTAAGATTTCAGATGAGAAAATAAAAACGAGAAAATAGAGGGACGGTTCTCTCTCCTGCCTCCCAAAAAAGCCCTAGAGAGGAGACCTGCCTTCTGCATCCTAAAAAGGAACAGCTAATCCCACAAAACTTCGACCTCTGTGGTTCTTCCACACCTAAGAAACAGCACTTTCTATTTTATTTTTTAAAAATTTCCAGGGTGGTGTTTCCTAATTAGGTGGGCGTATGCCAAACTTTCTTTCCTCCTTGTAATGAGAATCCCTGCCATAGAATGTTACTGTTACTGATGGGAGGTATCTTTACTCTGCCAGGGTTTGGGCAGAAAAAGATGTAAATCACTGCTATAGAGACTCAGCTACAATAAAACATTGGCTCCTGTGGTCTGCATGTATCACATTAGAAGTCCAATTCTGATTTGTAAAAATTTGAGAAATTCAGAATACTTGAAAAAAAGGTATCATTTTATTTGTACACTTACAAAGTTGTACATAGAAACTTATGATACAGTTCTGTAAAACTGAAAGAACTCGCAGGGAAAAGAGAGCGTGTTATCTTTTAATAACTGATCATTAAGGAAGTTAGAGAAACAAAAACACAGTAACATGTTTAAAAAAATTAAAGAACATTTTCCAGGTACAAATTTTATAAATACAAAACAAATTCACAAATTACTTTGAATGCTAAATAAATATCTAGTTAATAAACTCAGACTTAACACCTCCAGCCCGCACTGGCACAGCACTTCAAGGACATAAAATTGGATCCATTCATGTATAGTGTTGAAAGAATGTGTTCATTAAACACTTCTTAGACATAAACACTTTTTTCTAAACTGTGCTATAACAGAAGATTTATCTGTGTAGACAAATCTCCCTTAATACCACACTTCTAAAAAAAAATCACCCATGACAAAATAAGTCATAGGTGAAAAAATATTTTCCAGGATATTGGGACACATGAATGATCTCAAAAATGTACAAAAACCTCTGTAAACCAGTACTGTATCCAATACATCTATCAAACTTATCAGATACTGAACAAAACTGTAGCAAAGGAAGTCTTTCCTACATTCTCCTGAGTGCTTAATATTAAAATTGAGAATATAGTGCAGGCCACACTTTAAGGTGGTCAATCAGTTGTTATTGCTTTATACATATACGTCTGCTTTAGAGCATGATTTAATGTTCCATTTTCATGAACAATTTGTTTTCCTCAAATATATCCTTTAGAAGGACAAAGTTAGATTCGCGACTTTTTGGCAGCCGGTGGTGTGCTAACTTGATCCACACTGCCAGCTGTGACGTGGAGTCCAAGTTTTTGAGCCTGAATATGAAAAAATGCTTGAAGCCTAGTTCCAGCTTTTGCTTCACTTGTGTTACGAGGGTTGTATTCAAAGCAGTTTGAAAACATTAACTCAATATCATCGATAAACTCAGCTGGAAAGAAAAAACAAATGAGATTAGGATGAAAGTACATAAAGTATAAATATTATTTGTGTTTATATCATATCCGGAAACATTAAGAAAATGGAAGCCCACTTTTCTCTTTAGAAACTGAACACTCTGAAACAAGATAGCAGAACTGAAGCTTAAAACTGTTTAACTATAAATACTTTAAAACTGTTTTACTGAAACCATGCAATTATGTAATTAGATACGTTATATAATTATACAGAACTTCTATTAGGATCAGATTCTGTAAAATGTCTTTAACTCATTCTATCCCCATCCATCTTTCATCTCTATATACACAAACATTTTAGGGACCTCCTGGGATGCCAGGTACACAATTACATTAGTATACATCATTGCAATCTCTTTAAACAAAAACAATTAGAGAAAAACATAAATTACTTACATGCTAATTTATATTCACATTTGTTCACTTTTTCACGAATTATATTTAAGGCAATGGGTTTTTTGATGATGTCATAATAGTCTGGGACCTGTAAAATAATTCAAATATATCTCTCCTATAAAAAGATCTATCAGAGATAAGCGATCAAATACATGAAGGTCTTGCACTTAAAAGCAACTGAATATTAGCCTCTGAATACTATTATTCCATTAAAACCACATAATACATTTCAGTCTCTATAATGTCGTAGAAGCCTATCTGATACTATAAAAAATGTTAATGTACTGTGTGAAGAGAAAAAGATTATGGTTTTGCCTGTGTGCTCTCTTCCTCTCTCTATAGATACATACATAGATCCATAAAAATTTCTTTAATGAGCATTATTGCATTTGTAATAAAGAGTAAAACGTATGTAACAAAACTTAATTCAGCACAAAAACTACTCAGGAAAAATGAGCTAGAGTCAAACTGAGATTTAATTTTTATAAGATGCTATTCAATGTTAATTAATCTTTCACATTCTTGCTCTAGATATCTCAAAGTAGAATTCTGGTGCTGTCACTTTTTCATTCAGAAAACTTCACCTAACCCTGACAAGTGAGACCCTGTATAATCTAGTTGTGTCTGAGCCTCTCTCACACCCCCTCTGCTCTATTCACACTACCTACCTGTCCCCATATTCTCATTTCTGGGTCTTAATCTTATCGTCCCCTCTTCCTGACATGTCCTTATTCCATTTCCCACTGTTAAAATTCCATCTTTCTTCAATGACCAGACCAAATAGTTCTTCCATTAAAAACTTTCTAATTCCTACTATTCCTTCCCTCTGAAATGCTCTCATCAATCTCTTTTTCTCCTCTATTTCTGAAAGACCACTGTAATTTCTCTTACAGCAGTGCATGCTGGCCTGTCTCTGCTATACCATATCACGTTCTGCCACACATATATAAGTAAGTATAGTGCCATCTCAGATCCCCTCGTTAGGTTAGGCCATCTCTGTTATTTAAGAGTACCTATCTTTTACATCAATGTTTCTCAAACTGTGGTCTCTGGGCCAGCACCATCAGCATCATCTGAGGGCCTGTCAGTAATGCAAATGGTTGGGTATCATCCCAGACCTGTGAATCAGGAACTCTAGGGTGGGGCCCAGTAATCTGTGTCTTAACAAGCCCTCCAGGTGATTATGGTATATGCTGAAATTTGAGAACCACTGTTTTACATAACAGAAATACGAATAATGGTAGTCGGTTGAATTAATTCTACTCATATTTATTACACAGAATAAAACATTCAGGTTATTTCAACACACTGTCATCATTTATAAGAATCAGTCACAGGATTGGAAGGGACTGAGGAGATTATGCTGTCTAACTTCATTTTTTCAACACAGGAACCAACTTTCCAAGAATTTTTTTTTCCTCCAAAAAAAGGGAAGACAGTGACTAACAGGTGTTTTGACTGCCTCGAAGTTGCCATGCAGACTAAATCAGATAATATACATTAATACATTTTACAAAGTCTAATAATATTACCTGGATTTTAGAAACAAGTTTCAAAAAAGGCCAGCTGTCATCATGCCGTACCAACTCCACAACAAGCTGTTCAAAAGCAGACAGTTCATGAACTCCTCCCTGTCGGCCTGAACTCCTTCGACTCAGAGTCACAGGAGAGGACTCTGAAGAAATAAGTAAATTAATTTTAGGTGATGACAAAGCAAAATATTTGATCACCACAAGCTAAACAGGGCATACAAACACAAACTAAATTCAAACAGGAAATTGACACTCTATCTACTGAGATGTCAAACTAACATTCCAAGAGAGACGAAAATCTGGACCAAATATTCACTATTTCCCTTTCAAGCTTAAAAATTTCCAGTTGAATTAAACATTCATTGGTAACACCTTGTAGATAGAGTGTAATACAGAAGAAAATTCTAGAACACAAAGTTTGTAGATTGTTTTTTACTCCATTTTATTACAAGTACATTTTCAAGTACAGTAAAATAAAAGTAAGCAATTCTCTAGTATTTCCTGAAACACATTCTTAGGAAAGTAATCTCCTCAGATCTATCTACTAGGCCTCTTTATAAATTACCTTGCATAAGAGAAAAGTAATTCTCAACGATGAAGTAAAAGATTGTTCACATAAATCTTAATTTTATATTAAGAATTTTCTTAAAGCAAAATGCTTTCTCATAACATCTACAGTGTATATAATGAAATCTAAGATGTATGAATTAGAAAAGTAGTATAGTCCATATATTAATTCAAGTATTTAAATTCTCTACTCAAATGTAAATCTACACAATTCCCCCTTTATTTGTCCTTAGAACCAGGTTAGTAATTTCACAAATCGATTAACAACTAAAATACTTTTCAGCAGAGTTGTTTGAATGAAAATGTTTCAGGTGTATTATTTTTCCAAATAGCTTGGAGTTCAAACTGTGGAAGAGCAAAACAGGATGAATTAGATCTTGGTATAAAGTTACCTGATAGTCCCCCCAAACCTGACAATTGGGTGATGGCATAAGCAGACGAAATGTTCTATTCTTTCACCAGTGAATTCCTTAATCTTGCCATGTGTTTGAATAATGCAATACAACCCATCTACCGTTCTTCAAAGAACAGTACCATTTTTGGAAATATAAAAGTTTTATTACTACTGACATTGAAAAAAAAGGATAGGATTGAAGAGATAAATAGATAAAGAGATTATTATATGGGTAGATTACTATAAACAACCTTTATCAGAATTAAAAAGATAGCTAGTGATCACTGCCTAACATTATTACTGCCCCAACTCACTCCCGCCTCCAAATTCAGTATGCCAGATAGGAACCTCACCGAATAACCTAATGTAGCTTATCTAGGTGATGATGGGTGGTATGTGTATTTTGAAGGAGGAAAAGGTGGAAAAGAATGAAATGTGTTATACTGAGACTGTTCAAATATTGGCCAAATTTCTCCATTAAAAACAGAACTCTGTTTGCAAATTTCTTACAACCAGCCTGTTATGCTAGTAGAAATACCAGTAATGTAGTTTACCTTTATTCCCCAAATAGCTGCCCCTTCAATGAATGTTATGTTTCTGGTCAGGCTGCTCCCTAACAACTTTTTTTTTGGTGAGGAAGATTGGTCCTGAGCTAACATGTGTGCCAATCTTCCTATATTTTGTCCGTGGGACCCTGGCACAGAATGGTTTTATGGGTGGTGCATAGGTCTGCGCACAGGATCCAAACCTGTGAACCCTGGACAGCCGAAGCAGAGCACACAGACTTAACCACTATGCCAGCAGGCTGGCCCCAACAGCTCTGTGACAGACCTTAGTGACAGCCTTTGAAAAATAATCCAAAGTATCTCAACACTCAATCTTTCCAAATTATTCAATTTTCTTAGCTAAGGATAGTTTTAATTAGACTTTTTCGTACCTGTAGATTGTCTTTTCCTGCCTCTTCTCTTGGATTCACTATCTTGGAGACAAAGTTTTGAAACAACATTTAGAGATCTTGACTGCTCACTTGACTTTGTGGCAATAACTCTGAAGTTAGGGAAGTTGGGACTATTTTCTGGTGTATTATTAGCACTTTTCCTGCCTCTGCGTTTTCTACGCGGACTAAGTAGTTCCACAAATACATCTGCTTGCAGTGGGCCATGACTCTGGCGAGTAGAACGACTGGCAATTCTTAAAGATTTAGTTTCTGTAGGAGGAGCAGATTTGATCTTTCTCAGGCTTCTCCCAGTGGTTTTAGAGGGACCAGTTGTCTTGGGCGTACTCTGCTGACTCCTTGAAGTGTATCTTCCAGGATCCTGTCGTTGGCCACGACTTGAGAAAGAGGAGCTAAGTCTCCCTCTTGTTTTAATTGGCAATCTAACTTGCGGTCTTCCTCGTTTTGGTGGGCTATAAATATTGTTAGAAAACACAATTACTGTACAGAACAATGACGAACATATGATTACTTCCATTCTCCTTGTTCTACTACTCAGCCAATGAGTTCTACAGATTTACTTTTCTATATTACTGAGACTTACTCTATATTAAATTCTGTAAACTTAGAGCCAACAAATTTTTCATAGAAATCTAAAGTGTGCTTTCATATATTTCTTTGTAATGCAAAGGGAATATTGAATACTTTCTTGGTAACTCCAAGACATCATCATGAAAATGAAATCCTAAATTATGATAAACTATAATAAAGTCCTCAGGAGAACCAACACATGGACTTAACCATGGTGAAGAACTTAAGAGAGTGATGAATTAATCTTAAAATGCAAATCTTTTGTCTCCTTATGCTACAGGAGACTGTCATTTTTCATTACCATTGATATTCAGGTAACCTACAGTTTTGGCCAGAGGCTGCCACCAAAGTAGGCCTTAAACCTGTGGTTCCTGAATACCAAGCCAAGAATCTCTTTGCCATCTTAGATTCTTACTGAAAAATACAAACTTAGATTCAATCTTTAATTGCCTTTAAGTTGCAGATAAGGATGAAGCCATCCCAGTAAGCCTCCTTTTATTCATCTTCCCACATCCCTAGACTTCCAGTTTACCTAACACATTGCCAACAATTCTCCAAATTTTCTATTATCTTTATGCTTAACACAATACTGCCCTTACAAGCAACAGAGAAAATGGCTCCTGCTAGTCGGAGCTATTACAAAACAATGACTTATTTAAAATAGATGGGTGGCTCTCCCTAGTTATCTTCCTCAGACTGTGGCCTTTTGTATTCTGTCAGCTCTAAGTTGCCCTTGTTTCACATTCACTTTCCTGATTCCACATGAATGGGAATGTTCAAATGTTAAAAATGGGGGGAGGCCTTAGGGACAAATAAGGGGAGATTCCCTCAGTGCTGCCACAGCTGCAATAACCAGGCCCCCAACCCATTCGTTAGGCCTCTTTAGGCCTCGGTGACAACTCGCTAAATTGCAGAGCACTTGGTTACATGGTAGTATAGAAGTTGTTTCTGGGTGCTGATGTGGTAGAAGTATAAAAATACAATGTGTTTCCTGGCATCTCTCTCTCTGTAGTCTGTCAAGATCACCAATATTTGGGTATAACCCTTGAGAAGGTAAGTGAGGCACTGGGAAGCTACGTTATCTTTATCTCATGAATACCCTCTGGACTGCTTATTTGCTGCTTGAGGCATAAAATTAAGTAAAATCAACCTTGATGTGGGTGTGAATTGGCATTCCTGTCCAAACTTGAACTCATACTTGATTTTACGATCTGGCTAAACTCACACAGGTACTATACTCCCTTGTGAATAATTTCAAATGTTTGTAATACGTAAGGCAAGGGTAACTTCAGACCACTATATTACATAGCGATTTAAAAAAAATTATGGACTCCAACCATTCCAGTTGTATTTGAATAGTCAAGAGATTATCTAGTGAAGACTCACCAACTCTTATTTTATTGCTTGCTAGGCCTTACCTGATGTCGTCCTCTTCTTGGGAGTCTTCTTCCTCTTGTTCTACCTCATATTCTTCCTCTTCACTTTGACCCTCTTCATCATCATCATCAACTTCAACATCCTCACCTTCCATACTGTCTTCCATCTCTTCATCACTTTCCAAAGATGGTCTCTGCCTAGAGGAGAGTCTTCTAGAACGTTGCTTTGGCCGACACTCTGGACAAAACCAATCTCCTTCAGGCACAGTCTGGCAAATCACATAAATGATCGTTAATCATCAGTCACTCAAAATCTCAATGTCTTAATTCTAATCAGAGAAGTAGAAGAAGAAAACATACCTTGAGCTTTGGTCGAACACAGTAGGTATGATGGCCCCGATCACAGCCATCACAAAGGACCATGTTTTCAGCATCACCCTTCTTTCGGCATATCTTGCAACGAGCATTCAGTATAGATTTAGACCATATCACACTACGATCCAAGGTGGAGAGATGAAGAAAGACTTGGGATAGACTAGCAGAAGAAAGGAGAGACTCTCTCCAGCGGTCCAGGACTGTTTTATAAGAACGCCCACTGTCGCTGGCATCTTAAATGAAGAAGGAAAGTGATGAAAGTTTCCAGAAAAACCCTAGACATCTCCCAGAGGTATTTTCTTGATAGTTTAGACAAGCTAGATTTTACCATTCTTCTCTTCTAATGCTTAACAAAAAGACTGTGTTGATATTAAAAAAAATATTTAAAGAAAATATTTGCTGAGCCATATCTTGTTTGTGACATAAGGAATTACTTAAATCTGTAAATCAAATGCTTGGGGATTTCAATAGTTAAAAGATAAAAATAACTCAGGCAATGTGTTCTTAATCTAGTCTTTGTATCAAATCTTGATCTAATTCAGAAAACTGGCTAAATATGATTATGAGTCAACTACTATTCATTTGAATCAAGAATGTTACTGCCTCATTTTCAGATAAAAGATGGACTGCTCTCTAAGTTAAACATCAATCACATATGAGGTTTCTTTTGGGGCTGATGAAAATGTTCTAAAGTTAGTTAGTTGTGGATGGCTGTACACTGTGAATATACTCAAAACCACTGAAGTGTACGCTTTAAAAGGGTGAATTTTACTTATGTGATTCTATCTCAATGCTGTTAATGAAAATATCAATTATGTATAAATGCCAACTATATTGTCTATCTCTAAGAAAATATTATTTTTAAAATGATGTAAGTTAATACCCCCTAAAAAGACCTTTCAGCACCAATATTCATACAGAAACATTTGAAACCTTCTGTCATTAATAACATCATTCTTTTGTGTTCTGGGCTAAAAAATCTATTAAGAGTCATTTGGCTAGGTGTCATTAATCTAGCCACCCTATCATTTTATACTGGCATGCGATTTCCACCTTCAATTAATCTTCAATATTGCTACCACCTTAGTTTTCCTAAGACATTATACTTAATTATGAAGGGCCTACCACATCAAAATTCTGCAAAGTATATAAGACTCCATACATAGTTTAGTCCTATCATGCCATATTTCCTACTATTATCCTCAAATAAAACCTCTTGGGCAGTAGCATAATGGTTAAGAGAACCATTATGCGTGGGCTCTAGAGTCAGTTTACCTTGAGATGAGTCCTAGTTCCCCTATGTGAGCTTGGGCAAGTTACTTAGCACCTCTGTGCCTCAGGTTCCTCAACGGTAATATGTGGATAGCATCTATTTCCAAGGGTTGTCAGAAGATTAAACAAGATAATACACATAAGACATGTAAACTGTCTGTCACAGAGTAAACGCTACTATTGTCATTATTCCTGCATTATATTGCTCCTCCTATATGCAGCACTTTAGAAGACATGAAACAAGTTTATTGTATGGTCCCTACCTTTAAGAAATTTTTAATATAGCTGGGAAATCATAAAGCAACACACCTGCCAAACACTAGTAGATCTTGAGCTCGTGTGTGACTGCTTGGTAGGGTGAGAGAGACAGGACAGGAAACCTAAGGCCCAATCAACGTTTTGGTGAGCGTTCACCTAAAAACCTAGGACCCCCAAGGGCTACACTTTCAAGTGTCAGGGTAGAAAAGGGTACCACGGAAAAAGACAGAAGTAGCAAGGAAATCTGCTTATCTGGATCTTGGTGTTGGGTGGACAGGGGAAATAAATCTACCCTGAGAATACGTAACTACCAGCAAATCCTTGAACAGGTTTAAAACCTGAGAAACACAGGCTAAGATTTTAAAGTGGTCCACAGTTGGTAGTGACTTCGGGTGAATGGTGGAAACAAATACAAATCTTTGCAAATTCTCTCTGAAGAAATTTCCATAGATCAAGTTCTGAGGAATGAGAGTTAACAGTCAAAACCCACAGGCACATGTGGAAACAAAATACTATAAGCAAGAGCCAGCAGAATCTGACCCATAAAGACTTAAGATATTAGAATTAGAGAAAATAAATAACTATCTTTAATATGTTTTAAGAAGTAAAAGTTTGAAAATATAAGTAAATAACCAACCAGTATGAAAAAGCCTCAGAACTTCTAAAAATAACTGAGATTAATAACTCACTGGGAGAGGGAAAAAAATGGATGGGTCAAATGGCTCTTAGGACAAAGCTAAAGAGAAATGTTATTAAGTGGGAAATAAATGCAATAATATAGACCACTTGATTTATTTATACTCTCTCATTGTGAGCTTTCTACTTATCTTGGTTTTTTGATATAAGGGTTCATGAAAACTTCTGGCCTTAGTGGAACCTCCAAGGAAGGAGCAAACAAGAATTGCTAGTTCAAAGACCTTGAAGATATCTTTCTGGATAAACCATTCATTCTTCAAAGGGGCATTCTTATTGCCAATGGCACGAAATAAGGTTGCAGAGGCCAATGTGGAAGAGTGGGAGAGAACAACAAATTATGAAGAACCTTTGGATCCTTGCAAGTCAGTTTGAATGGTTTTTAACTCAACGGTTGGTGAAACACTATAGCTTTTGATAAAGAGGTGCTTTAAGAAAACTAAACGAGTGCTGGGTTCAAAGTCCAATTTTTATCCCACCTACTCTTACCCAACTTTAAAAAATTCTAAACATAAAATATAAATATAGATGGATGTCCACATTTTTCTACTTTCATATAGTACTTGAATAACGATAAACAGTGTATACAATTGATTCCATTTTTCTGTTAATTGTTTTCTTATCTTGATCCTTGCTTCTTCTCCCGATTATACAACTCTCATTGGCAGAAATGTCATTTCTCTTTTATCTTCCATTATGCTAGCACAGATAAAGCAAATCCAAGGCTTTCCTTCAAAAGCTAAATATGCAAACCAGTATTCAGCAATATAGGAAGTAAAATCATGGTTTTTTAAAAGGACAAAGTTCTTTAAAAAGTTAAAAATTTACCATCTCTCACACTAGATTGATCTTCCTCTCTCTTTTCCTTGTCCTTTTGTTTTCTATCTCCCTTTTGACCTTTATTAATTTCTGTGTTACCTAATTTCAAATTGATAAAGTTAGTTTGAGAGGTTTTTCTCATAGCTTAAGGGTTTAACCATAAGCATGACTTTATAAATGATGAAATTATTAACCTAAACAAACAATTCTCAGAGATCTTACCTAAAATAATTGAAATATGATTATCTTCCCCAAGTTAAAAAAGCCTAATTTTATCAATAGGATTAATCACTAGAATAAAATGGACATACTTGTACTTTTAAATTTTTCTTATTTCACTTATTTTTTAAGATCCCAAATTAAAATTGTTTCTTCTATATCTCTCAGGATGAAATGAATGTTCTAACACTGCTGTATACAAACCAGCATAAGGAACACTATAGCTCTCAGCTCTCATATAACCTACTAGACATAAATTGTAACATCTCCCAGTGGTAACTGTTTTCCTTTTTCTAAATATTTAATAAGATGTACTGATGAAAATACAGACACACCAAACAATTTGATGTTTTTCTCCTTGAACTTATAAACAACTGTAATTGATGGCAATTTCAGAAGTAGAAAAATCAGCAGAATTGCATTTTATCCCTCATCCCTTTTGGAATCACAAGATTAATGAGTAGTAGTAATAGCTTACATTTATGAGAGCTACATGATTTATAACTTTTAATTGAAATTTTAATTGAGTAATTGTAGATTCACATGTGGTTGTACAAAATACAGAGAGATTCCCTGTACACATAATTTGATTTAGACACAGAAAATATTAAGAAATACTGAAGACTGGGTAACAGTGATATAAGAAATACAAACTCTAATATCTTCGTAAGCTGTGATCATATGTATTTCATTTCTTACCACTGGTACTTTCAACATGAAAAGTGAGTTACTAAGCTCATGGTGGAATTATCAATTTATAAAAAGTATGAATAGGCTTATTAGAACAATGAGATACTGGCCACAAGCTCTTCAATTTAAAAATAGACATTTTACAAATATATTCACATGCCAAAATTGCTCTGATAGCACCATCTATTTATGAAATCTCTGTTCTTACTACTCAACAAGGTAATATTCAAATAATTTTTGAAGGATTTTAGTCTATTCAAGTTGCCCTCTCAATATGAGACCAAAAGACATGGTTTTAAAAAACTGTTCATTCTGATACCCCACTACTGAGATATAAACTTTCTTGATACAATGAATTATAAATTAATTCAACATTTCAGAAAGACCACAGGAAAGTAAAGGCAGTTATGACATGAAAATTGATTTAGAACTTGAAAGACATATGACTAAAGACAGGATTATGTTCCTGGATTATTAGTCCCTAAATGCATATTTGTTTAATGAATTGTTGAAACATGATCCAGACAGTATTATTTCTATCATCCTAACTATAAATTATAGAGCATTTCTTCATCTGTGTACCCTTTAACACTTGATATTTTTGATTTAGCACTTCTTACACAGTGCTCAGGTTAGTGACTCACATTATTAAACCAGAGCCCTAATGGTGGATATTTGAGTACCTTCTTTGGGGTTCTGTTTTAAATAATAACACCAAAAAATTTATGTATAATCTTTGATTATTCAGGGTCTGGCTAATCACAGGTTTTGGGTAATCTTTCTTTTGATGAAACTTTCACAAAACAAGAGGTTGACAGAAACAGTTAAAAAGACATTATTTAAAATGAATAATTATCTAGAATAAATTTTTAAAAATAGTATTTAAGTATTATTTAAAAAATAAATTTCACCTGAAAGAATATTTTAAGTGAATTCTTTATGAAAGTACAAACTCAAATTAGTCAATCAATTTCATTATGTCAGCCAATAAAATTCTATTAATTAAAGGGAAATTTCAAAATCATTTAAAACATAACTAATATTTTGAACCAAAATCAGATACATACCAAGCGGAGCTTTGAGAAAACGCCGCTCAATGCCCTGCTCTATTTGAAACAGTGCCATTGCCAGATGGTGAACCACGTTGCTCACTGACTGTGGTGTACTTGCATTAGTTGAGACAGTACTTGGAGTTTCTGTTTTTACGCCCAAAAGTCTACAATTAAAACAATGAAGTGTTTATGATACTTAAACACACTATTAGGTGAAACTTGAATCCACTCATTCATCCAAAAGCTTACTTACACCTGTGTAAGAAACAGTTTCCTCAATCTCAAGGAACTCTCATAAGCTAGTAGGAAAGGGAGATAAATACACGAATCAAAAGTTAAACTAAATATTAAGTCATTTAAGGAGGTCAGAAGGGCAAATATTTGGAGGAGGAAAGACGGATGAGATATGGCTTAGGGGAAAGGTTTCAGAGAGGCGACACTGTGACGGGCCTTAAAGGATAAGAATCTCAGGCAGTTTCTCTTGCTTCAGTTTTTACTGGGTAGGACGCTTACTGCTGCCTCCTAACTAGGTCCTCAGCCTCCAATCTTAACCGCCTTTGCAACACATCTCCATGCTGCAGCTAAAATGATCCTTTCAAGGTACGAGTCCGTTCTCTGAGAGCCTCTGGTATGCGGTCTTCCCTCCCAGTCTCACATCCTCTCCACTTTAGGGCTCAGGTTTGCAGTCACCTCCTCAAACACTCACTTGCTGTCCTCCATGTTCTACCATGACAAGCAGCCTCCACGATATACCACAATCGACTGGGCATGTACTTTTACCAGACTCCTACCCTGTTCTCTAATTGCTACTTCATGTCTCTCCACCATTTCCTTCTAGATAATAAACTCCTTAAGCGCAGATACTATCCAAAATAACTCTGAAAAGCAGAAGTATCTATCTATAGATATACAGACAGAGGTTCTGATTAATAGTTCAAATAATATTTAAGTCTACCATAATTTATCAAGTTTTCCTACAGAAAAAAAGGGTAGTATAAAGTTATTTTCTGAAGTTAATAAAATCTTAAGTTCAAAGACTTTTTTTTAAACTTGAGAAATTATCATTATCCTAATAAGTCGTCTTCCGGCTGCACTAGTACAAACTGGAGTAACAAAGAGCCTGAGGTTTAACAAAATCATCACTTGAGCAGTTACAAATATTAAAGTCTTCACGACAAGATTTTAAAACAATTTTTTGAAGAAAAAGAAACATTTACTTAAAAAAACTTGTAAGTAAAGCAGCAAGGAAAAGTGATGGTTACTTTAAAAAAATCCTTTTTGTACCTGTCTTTTACTATGACCTTCGTTTGCTCATCGATTTCCACCTCTTCTACATCTTCATTCACAGTTTTAATTATCCCATTTTCCTTGTTTTCCTCACTTAACAGCTCATACCGTCCACTTTCTAATGCTGATCTCCAGATGTGTCGATCTGTAACCTGTAACAAAACCCAAATTTACTAACCCTGAAAAAAGGCGTATGTTGTTCCTAAGAAGTATGAGGTACAATGTACATATGAAAAATTCATGAATATTCTAGAACAGATTGTGAATCAAAAAGGGATCTAAAAATAAGGTTACTAAGTGGCCAAAATGGAATTCGTGTCATTCATAGATGGAAGCTTTAATTCCTTACTCTCTATATAGGGAAATCATAAACAATTCTAAGATTGGTCACCTGACAGTAGCAAAAAAAGTGACAAATGATAGCAAAGGAATGAACAGAACACACATATCAAGCATGAATTACTTACAGATTTTAAAAAGGTAACAAAGAAACCAATAAACAAACCAGACTCAGCAGAGCAGGCAGGAGCTGGTCAAGGAAGAAGAAAATATCCTTACACATTTCAACATCTCGGATGAAAACACCATAAAACAGATTTTAAAAATACTAAAAATAACTATTTTAAAAGTCAATTATGTTCATTAAATTCCGTTTAAGAAAGCAGATAGTCATATTTAAGAAAGATTTCTATCCATATAGAAACATTTTGATACAAGGGAATAAACAAGTTTTCATAAAAAATGTATCCCTTCGTGGTATTTACTCAAAACACACATGCCTTGCCTATATCAAATAAATTAACAAATATGACCAAAATTCTGGTAATTAGGTAAACAAAAAGTGGGACCAGGTACAAACCTTGATTGCTCCTAATGTCCCTTGATAGATTCTGTCTTCAATATCCAATAGAAAATCTCTCAGCCTCAATTCAAGCTGCCTTTCTGCAGACATCTGAGATGGATCATATGCATTGGAAGATCTTCCTCGACTATATGTAGGCTTGCTATCAGTCTGAGCTTTGTCTGAAATAGTTATCAAATATCTTTATTATGATTTTCTTATTAAAAAATTCAATTACCTCATGTGACTGTTATGATTGTGAGATAATGGATATAAAAACACAGTAAATCCCTGAGTGCAGGAAAAAAAAGGGCGGGGGAGAAAATGTTTGCATATCATACATCTGATAAGGGACTTGTATCTAGAATATATAAAGAACTCTTACAACTCAATAGAAGGACAAATAATCCAATAAAAAATCCAATAAATAGGGGCCAGTCTGGTGGCTCAGCGGTTAAGTGCACATGTTCCACTTTGGTGGCCCGGGGTTCGCCGGTTCAGATCCCAGGTGCGGGCATGGCACCACCTGGCAAGTCATGCTATGGTAGGCATCCCACATATAAAGTAGAGGAAGACGGGCATGGACGTTAGCTCAGGGCCAGTCTTCCTCAGCAAAAAGAGGAGGATTGGCAGCAGATATTAGCTCAGGGCTAATCGTCCTCAAAAAAAAAAAAAAAATCCAATAAATAAAAAAGATCTGAATAGACTTTTAATGAAGATATACAAATGGTCACTAAGACCATGAAGAGATGCTCAATGTCATTAGTCATTTGGAAAATGCACATCAAAACCACAATGAAGTACCACTTCACACCTCTAGGATGGCTAGATTCAAAAAGTCAGATAATAACAAGTGTTGACAAGGACGTGGAGAAATTTTAACCCTCATACACTGCTGGCAGGAGTATAAAATGGTGTAGCCCCTTTGGGAAACAGTCTGGAAATTCTTCAAACAATTAAATAGAATTACCATATGACCCAGTAATTTCACTCTTAGGTATACACTCAAAGAAATGAAAACATACGTTGACACAAAAACTTGTATGCAAATATTTATAGCAGCATTATCCATAATAGCCAAAAGGTAGAAACAGCAGAAATGTCCACCAACTAACATATGGGTAAATAAAACGTGGTATATATGCACAATGGAACATTATTTGGCCATAAAAATGAATGAAGTATTGATATATGCTACAACTTAGATAAACCCTGAAAACATTATGCTAAGTGAAAGCAGTCAGTCATAAAAGACCACATATTATATGATACCACTCAGATAAAATGTTCAGACAGGAAATTTACAGAGACAGAAAATAGATTTGTGATTGCTTAGGTCTATGGGGGGATGGTAGCTAAAGGGTTTGGGGTTCCTTTTTGAGGTGGTGAAAATGTTCTAAAATTGACCATGTGATGGCTGCACATACCTGAATATACTAAAAACCAGTCAACTGTACACTCTAAATGGGTGAATTGTACGGTGTATAAATTAAATCTCAGTAAAGCTGTTAAAAAAATAACTGTGATCTACAGTTTTTAATCCTGAAGAGAACTAAAGTAGTCATGGTACTATGCCCCTAAATTTAAGCATTCTCTACCTAGAGACTCTCATTTAGTAATAGAAAACACCTAAAAAGTCTTCCTGTTTTCTCTTATCTGTCATCAATGAACCAGCCATCAAATAGGAAATGTTGCTACCTGATCTGCCCTTGCAGCCAATCTCCAAGGAAGTGATCACTAATGGAACCTGTCCCTGGACCCTCAGCCAAACCCTTAGGGCATGTCCTCACTCACTCTCAGTATCTCTAACACCGATGGCAACCATAGCACTTTGGGTATTCGGAGTCTACCGATCAAAAGGCATGAGATCAGGAAGAGTATGTATCTTCTCACATTGCTAGATGTGCTCCTCACACCCCAAATGGAACCCAGGGGAATCTAGAGAACCCTGTTTCTGTAACCTGTAAACTGAAAGCATGGTCCAAATGAAAGATAAAGTGTTTTAAATATAGCTCTAATAGTGTGAAACATGTTTATTCCTGAACCAGAGATTATGTGGAGAGAAAAATAAAGGAAATAGTTTTCATTGAAAATTTACCTGAAAAATGAAATTTCTCTTCAGAAAAACGGGCTAGCTGTGCACATATTCTGCTTTTCTCCTGCAACAAAGTTTCTTTTAAGGCACTTTCTCTATGTCCTCTAGAATTAAGAGCTTCAATAAGCTGGTCTAGCTGTTCACAAGAACTGTAAAAGCACCACCGATTTGGCTTATGCACTGGTTTTGGCAGCTGCACAGAATCATCACATGGACCTTGGTCAATGTTGGAGGTAGATGCAGACATCAAAGACTCTCCAGTTTTAGTGGATACCTGAGGATCTTGAGACTGTACATTGTTCTGAAATGAGGAAGGTCTAGGCAACAGCATGTCTTCAGTAAGACCAGAATAATCCTCTTCAATAAACAACCCAGGAATAGAAGGGAAAATCCAGTATCGCCTGTACATGCGGTCGCGGCCCAAGGGGAAGATATTGGTACATGCTATGGCACTTTGGATTTTTTCTAAGAGCTCTTTCTCTTTTCGTTGGTGTTCCTGTTTTAAAGCTTCTTCTTCATCAGCAGTAAGAGACTCCCTTATTACACAGCTGACCTCTTCTTGCCTTGTAAATTCTTTGAATCCGTTTTGTCCCCTTTTCCCTGTAGTTGAAACAATATTTGATCATCATCATCATATTTTAAGTTTTCATTAGAAAAATATGATACAAAGCTACCTGAAGTGTTATGTGTTATGGACTGAATTGTATACCCCCTAAATTCATAGGTTGAAATCCTAAACCCCACTATGACAGAATTTGAAGACAGGGACTCTAAGGAGGTAATTAAGGTTAAATGAGATCGTAAGGGTGAGGACCTAATCCAACAGAACTAGTGTCCTTTTAAGAAGAGGAAGAGAGACCAGAGCATGTTCTCTCCCCAACCAGTGGGCACAGAGGAAAGGTCACGTGAGGACACAGTGAGAACGCGCTATCTGCAAGCTGAGGAGAGAGGCCTCACCAGAAATCAACCCTGCTGGCACCTTGATCTTGGACTTCCTGCCTCCAGGACTGTGAGAAAATAAATTTCTGTTGTTTAAGCCACCTTGTCTGAGGTATTTTGTTATTACAGCACAAACAGACTTAATACACTATGTTGATAAGAACCTGGTACACAAATATAAAAGGACACACAAAAATCTGCCCTCTCCATACTGGAGAGTGAGGTAGTGTCTGTTAGTTATTCTGCAACATACATTCAGTCCTTCCTCTAAGGCAGGAGTCAGTAAACTACTTCTGTAAAGGGCTAGATACTAAATATTTTAGGCTTTGTGGGTCATACGGTTTCTGTCGCAGCTATTCAACTCTGACATTGTAGCATGAAGGCAGCCACAGACAATACATAAATGAATGAGCATGGCTGTGTTCAATAAAACTTTATTTATGGTCACTGAAATCTGAATTTCATATAATTTTTACATGCCATAAATTATCACTTTTTAAAATTTTTTTCAACTATTTAAAAAAGTAAAAACCAATTTTGGCTCATGGGTTATATAAAAAACAGGCGGCATTGCAGATTTGGCCAGTGGGCTGTAGTTTACTAACCACTGCTTTAAGGTTACAGAATCCCTAAGTTTTAGCTGGGCACCCTGCAATCCTAAAGAACGACATTTCCCAGACCCTCTTTCCCCAGTAGGCATGGCTGCACGAGAAACTTCTGGTGAAAGAGATGGGAGCAGAAGCATTATATGTAACCTCTGGGTTGTGCCTCTTTCTTCTTTCCCTCTTCCAACTAGCTAGAATGGAGACATGGTGATAAATCATTTTTGGACATGAGGATGGGAGCAAAACCCTAAGGATGTCAGCACCAACAAGACAGAAAGAGCCTATATTCCTGGTGACCTGCCTGGCCTTTTATGATGTGTTGAAGAATTAAACTCTCTTGTTTCAGTCACTGTCATATTGCTGAAATGGTTGGGGAGTGTTTCTTCCATTTCTTTTGCTTGAAAGAGTCTGTATAAGATTGAAATTATCTGCTTCTTTAAAATTTGGCAGAATTCATCTATAAGTTGTCCAGGACTGATGTTTCCCTGTAGGAAAATTTTTAATACTGATTCAAGATCCTTAATGGTTTAAGACCACTCACATTTTTAATTTTTTCATGAATCCATTTTTATAATTTATATTTTTCTAAGATTTTGTCATTTTTGCCTCCATTTTCAAATTTATCCCCATAAAATTTGCATATATTGTCTCCTTATTTTTAAATTTCTACTCTGTAATTATGTTGCTTTCCTTTTCAGTCTTAATTTTGTTTATTGTGACTCCACCTCCCAAAATCAATTTCAACAAAGATTTGTCTAATCTGTGTCTTTTTGAAAGAACAAACTTTTGACTTTGTTCTTCTTCTCTACTGTAGTTTTATTTTCTCTTAATTTCTCTATTGTTTCCTTATTCCCTTTTATTTGGGGGATTATTCTACTTTCTACCTCTAACTTCTTAAAAGAATGCCTACCTCAATGTACCCTTTTTTATAATATGTATCAAAGCTATAAATTTTCCTCTAAATAGAGGGACTGTTTCTGACAAGTGTTAATATGCAGTATTGATTAGTTTAAAATATTTTCTAGTTTCCATTTTGGTTTCTCCTTTGATCCATTACTTACAGGTATGTTTTAAAACTCTAATCATATGAGGTTTATTTGTTTTGGATTTCTAAATCAATTGCATTGTAATCAGAGAATATAGCCTCCATGATATAGGAGACTTTCTGTTTACTTATAATAACCATTTAGAAAACAATGTATGGGGCCAGCCCCGTGGCATAGTGGTTAAGTTTGGTGTGTTCCACTTTGGTGGCCTGGGTTGGCAGGCTTGGATCCGGTGCGCAGACCTACACCACTCAGCAGCCACGTTGTGGTGGTGACCCACATATAAAGTAGAGAAAGACTGGCATAGATGTTAGCTCAGGAGTAATCTTCCTCAAGAAAAAAATGAGGATGATTGGCAAGAGATGTTAGCTCAGGGCTAATCTTCCCCAGCAAAAAAAAAAGAAGAAGAAGAAGAATGTAGAAAACAGATACCATTCAAATTACAGGCACACAATAAATGTAAGGATTTCCTTCAACAGTTATCAAATGAAGATGGTTAAAGTTCTTCAGAAGTAATTTGTATCAAAAAATATATTCTCTTTGATCCAGCAATTTATGGAATTATTTTAAGGTGGTAGAGATTCCCATTCTCAGCAATATGACACAAATTACAAGCATTACTGATTTTTCTATCACTAACATTGAAGAGGCATTCAATGTATGCTGAATGAGTACGTTACAGAACAAAAACTTCTATTTGGCCTAATATAAAGCAGTAAATACAAATACTCAACAAAACTCGCTGACTGACCAAAAGGTGAAGTTACGAGAAACTGACCTATTAAGTGATATGAATACTGTCTCTCTCCCCTAAAGTATAAACAACATGTAACTAAAGACCTCATATACTAATGTAACTTTATAACACCATTTTATAACAGAATGGTCACCACTTAAAAAACTTATCACAGCAATGAATTGGGTATTTAAAAAACAAATACACCTTGGAATCACAAATGGAAGTTATATTAATTATATTTCAGAACAGCTGAATTAATAAAGTGCCTTATCAATTAAAACAAACAAGCACATCCTTAAGAAATTTCTGTATTACCCCTTCTGCGTCTTTTATGTGATCCTGGGTCATCTTCATCTTCAGTAACCGTATCTTGATCTAGTTCCTTTTGCTCTATTTCTTTGCTCTCAGTGCTAGTATCAAAATCCTCCCTTTCTTCCTCCCTTAAAGATAAAAACAAAAATTATATTCATTAATGAATACACAATTCCATTTGTGGAATATTTATTGCCTACCTGCCAAGTGCCAGGCATTATACTTAGGAAGCAGTGGACAAGACTGACACAAAGTTTAGACTCTTGCAGAGGAAATAGACAAATAATTTCATAAACTATTATAAAATTAAAACATGTATTAAGTACTAAAAAAGGAGACATGCAAGCTTCTATAAGCATTTCAAGGAGAAGCAAATCTAGTCTCAGGGATCAAGAAAGGCTTGTCTGAAGAAGTGAGATTCAAACTGCAAGTCTAGGGAGACCAGGGAAGGGTGAGGAGGCAGGGAAGAAGAAACCTCCATTTCTTGCAGAGGGGTTAACATGTGCAAAGGCACTAAACTGAAAGGAAAAGGAAGGAGCTTATAATTTTGAGAAGAATGTAAAGGAAAAAGAAGTAATACAAGATACGGATGAGAAAAAGCCAGGGTTAGATCATACTGGGCCTTGTAGGGCATTACTCAAAAAGCAGTGGGAAGAAAGTAGAAGAGTTTTTAGAAAAGGGAAATGATACGACTAGAAAGCACTTTGGCTGCTATCTGGAAAATGATCTGAGGGAAAAAGTAGATGAAGGGAGAACAGTAAAGAGGACATTGTACTAGTCCAGGACGCTGGCAGGGAGATGATGGAGGCTCAGAGCAGAAAGAAGGTAAGTAGACAAATAGTGGAGGACAGAAGCAGACAAATTTCAGATATAGGAAGTAGGTAGAATGAACACAATATAGATGTTTTATCCAATCCATTATATTGTCCAAATTAAAATTGTATGAACCATGAAATAAATTTCACTATTTATGTTCTACATCCAAAACGAGGTTTGCAAATTAAAGTATATTCAGGAGCCAGAGAGATAATGTAAATGAGTGAGGCTAGATAAGTATAAAAAATATGAAGTGGTGGGATCTATAACATGCTTATTATTATTTTTTTTAATTGAGATATCACAAGGAAAAAAAATCTGTTAACTATGTGAGGTGATGGCTATTAACTACTAGTTAATCATTTCCCAATATATGCATATATCAAATCATTATGTTGTACACCTTAAACCAATACAATGTTATATGTCAATTATATTTCCATATAACCAGAAAAAGTTTATAAAATCTAAAAAAAAATTGAGATATATAATTCACATATCATAAAAATCACCACTTTAAAGTGCACAATTTAGTGGGTTTTAGTATATTCACGGTTATACAATCATTACCCTTATCTAATTCCAGAACATTTTCATCATCCTAAAAGAAAAACCTCATTGCCATCAGTAGTCCCTTTTCATTTCCTTTTTTCCACTGACTCTGGTAACATTCATCTACTTTCTGTTATGGATTCGCCTATTGTGGACTTTTGTGACTAGCTTCTTCCACTTAGCATAATGTTTTCAAAGTTCATCCACATTCTAGCATGTTATCAGAATTCCATTCCTTTTTATTGCTGATTAACATTCTCCTGTATGGATATACCACAGAAGGGATAAATAATTTTGTTTATCCATTCAGCAATCTATAGACATGTGTATTGTTACCATTTTTTGGCTATTAAGAATACGCTGATGTGAACTTCTGTGTATACATTTTTGGGTGTATGTATGTTCTTAATTCTCTTGGGTATATACCTAGGAGTGGAATCGCTGGCTCACATGGTAACTTCCATATGAGGAACTGCCAAACTTATCCAAACCAGTTGTACTATTTTACATCTCTATCAGCAATGTATGAGAGTTCCAATTTCTCCATATTCTCAACAGTACTTGTTATTGTCCCTTAATTGGATTACAGCTATTCTAGTGAGTATCAGGTAGTAATTCATTGTGGTTTTGATATGAATTTCCCTAATGACAACTGATGTTGGGCATCATTTCATGCATTTCTTGTATATCTTCTTTGGAAAAATGCCTTTGCCCATTTTTTAACTGAGTTGTCTTTTATTGTTGAGTCGTATGTGTTCTTTATATATTCTGGATATTAGACCATTACCAGATATACGATTTGCAAATACTCTTTCCCATTCACTGGGTTGTCTTTTTACTTTCTTGACACTGTTCTTTGAAGCACAAAAGTTTTTCATTTTGATCAAGTCCAATTATCTGTTTTCCCTTTGGTAGCTTGTACTTTAGGTGTCACTTAGGTTTCTTAAGGTATCCAAATTCAATTTATTAAAGTATTGTTCATGGCCATATAAAATACAGCTGTAGCAAGCTTGTGACATAGGATCTTAAGGCTTAATAGGTATTTTTACACGCAAGTATAATCAAAAGCCAATACACTAATTTGGAATACTGAGATTTTTAGAAACTTCCTTTGCAGACTGTGTGAAAAAAAGACTATTTCTGCTAAATTTGAATATGGTTTGCCATCTACAATATGGAAAAATTCCCATTTGTCTTCATAGCCAATCTTCATCCCAAATATTCTGAAACGCAATGACATACTTAGGCAGTCACTAAATTACTTAAAGTGCTGCCATCCTCTCCCTGTACTTTCTACCAAGACCTCCAATCTCATCCTTATTCCTTGACAGGCTCAGAGGAGCTCCTTGAAACACAGTGTACACCTGTGATGATGATGCTGGTAGAGGTGGGAGATATTCCTATTAATGCTAGAAATATATTACTGGTTAAAAATAGCCTACTGAAAGTTTTATGGGAAATTAACTTTTATAAAATTAATTCTATTAGAAAATGAGTTCTAGATTCCCTGGAAGTACTTTTTTAACATAACACCTATATACTTGAGGACTACCTATATGTAAATTTCATATGCTCACTAACAGAATTATGAAGTACCTATAGAAAATTAGTTTTCTAAAAATTCTGAAAGCATTTGAGTTTAAGGTGCTAATTTTTATTCTTTACATAAAAGCCAGATGAGCAGTGTAATCGAACCATACCCAACAGACATATCTGCAGCTGAATTTCTTTGCTCATCTTCCTTCAGTTTTTCTTGTTTCTCTTTCATTTTTTGTTCTTGCTCCTTAAGTTTTTCTTCCTTCCTTTTACGAATTCTGAAAGTTAAAATAAAATATTATAGTCTGTCTGATGCGAAAATACTTTTAACTTTTAGCATCTTGCCTTTAATCATCAAATTCTGGAAAGTACTCCCAATGTTATCACAAAACCAAACCATAACGTAGTAATCCATTCATAGCCTCTTAGTAAAGCCAGCAAACATCAGTGTGAACCAATGTCACATTATAGCCCAATGTGAAATATGGTTTTAGATACAAAGAAATAAACAGCTTTCACTAGCACAACTGACTGAAATTCTCTTACCTAGCAGCTGCTTCTTCTCTCTCTTTTCGATGTTGTTCTGCTTTTAACTCTCGGAACTCCTGCTTTGCCTGTCGTAATATATCAACATAATCTTCGATGAAATCCCTAGTAGAAACTAGGGTCAGTAGTTTCCCACAGAGAGCATGAAGTATCTTCATTTTCTCTCCTGTCAAAAATTGGTAAATAACTTTTGTATTATCAATGACAAAAAGAAATTGTGTTGAAAAATTTTTAATTTGTGGCTCAATGTGAAAATGCTTAATGAAGAATAGGGAAAAGTCTCTCAAGATCAAACATGTCAATGGCATGTCTTCAGAAGAAAGCAACCTTGACTCCAATTTAACAGTTATGTGATATACAAGGCATTTCAAATACTAATGACTACCTTGTATACATGACATGTTGGACATGAAAAATTTTCTAGTTACAAATAATTATTTTTCAAGTTTTAATTTCAGGCTTACGTACAAAAGTTCAAATCAAAACTAAATTATAACCACACGAATTTTTTAAAAAATGGCAATAGGCAAACTGTTACTCTGGAAAGACTGCACAAAAACACTACCATAAACTATAAAAACTACATGAATGTTAGGAATTAAGGTACCTACTTTTTATTATATGTTCTCTTAAATAAGCATATTAAATTAAACTCTATGTATTTGTATATTATAAATTTTTATTTAAAAAAGGAAGTGAAAAATAACTTCATCTTAATTTTATATGCTGTTTCTCATACCTCAAAAACTCAAGTGAATGTGAGAATTTAGCAGCTACAGCTTAAACCTCCGATATGCTAATGAATAAAAGTGAAAGCTAGCTAATTCTCACTTATCCTCCTAAACTCAGTAGATACAGTAGACTAACCAACCACAAATTTTTAAAATAATAGAAAATCCAAATGAAAAAGAAATGAAAACCATAAATAATTAAAGTTAATGTGGATATCAAGAGTAGTTTCAATTCAGGTCACGATTGTATTCCAACAAATTTTTATTTATTTATTTTTAGGAAGATTAGCCCTGAGCTAACATCTGCCACCAATCCTCCTCTTTTTGCTGAGGAAGACTGGCCCTGAGCTAACATCTGTGCCCATCGTCCTCTACTTTATTATGTGGGACGCCTGCAACAGCATGGCTTGATAAGCGGTGCGTAGGTCCACACCCGGGATCCGAACTGGTGAACCCTGGGCTGCCAGAGTGGAATGTGCAAACTTAACCGCTGTGACACCAAGCAGACCCCTCAACAAATTTTTTTTTAAAGATTGCTTTCTTTCTTTCTTTCTCTTTTAAAACTGATTATCACCTAGGGGCCGGCCCCGTGGCCGAGTGGTTAAGTTCACGTGCTCTGCTTTGGTGTCCCAGGGTTTCACCAGTTTGAATCCTGGGCGAGGACATAGTACACTGCTCATCAGGCTACACTGAGGTGGCGGCGTCCCACATGCCACAACTAGAAGGACCCACAACTAAAATAAACAACTATGTACTGGGGGGCTTTGGGAGAAAAAGGAAAAATAAAAAAATCTTTAAAAAAAAAAAAACCCCAAACAAAACTGATTATCATCTAAAACTTCTCATCAGCTACCTAGTTTTCTGGGCATGTAAGAGGTATAAGAGAGTAGGAAGTAGGCAGGTTATACAAATTTCAACTTGCCAAGTTTACCTGGTGTCAAATCATACACTGAAGTGCTTGACAGTTTCTTCACTAGACTGGGATTGCTCAAACGCAGCTCCATACAGGCATCATCTGTAGCATCAAATCCTCCTCGTTTTTGATATCTGTACTTTGCATTTGCTGATGTTACGTCAGCACCTGAAGCTAAGATGTGCAGTCTGAGGATTTCAGAAAGAGTGCAGCTATCAAGATCCAAGCTTTTCAAACTGCAGCCTATAGTTGTTAAAAATGAAATAGTCATTTAGAATTTAAAGAATAAATCCTCAGCAATGTAAAATGTACCTTTATAGAATTAAAAATAAAAAGCCAATCAAAAAAATAAAACCCACACATACCCTGGTGCAACTGCGGCCATGCAGCTGCCAAAGATGCAACTGCAGACAGTGCAGATTTTGTGGGGTCTGCATCTTCATCCAAAGCCTCTGTTAAATCTTTAAGGAAATAAATACTTTATTCTAGTGCAAATCAAAGCTTGAATATTTGGGATTAATGCCCTTTTAAAACGATGAAAGAAACAGCAAACAGCTTAACATTCAGGAACCTCAAAAGAACCAAACACTAGGTACAACAAACATCATTCACATTCTGCCTAGTCTCCACCTAAAACTATAAATCCTAAGACATGCACTATACACTATATTTTCCTTACTTAACAAAGAGAAGATAATTTCCAAGTTACCAACAAGATGCATGTATGCATTCCAAAAAAATGGTAAAATGCAAGTTAGAATTAAAAACAATCTCCTTGCTCAATATAACTTCAGAAAAATCTTTGAAAATCAGAATCTATTTGAAGAAACCCAGTCTTTTATTAACATTTTAAGATTGAATCATAACAAAGTATAGGTTGTAACCATCACAGAAGCAGCACAGAGAAAGAGCTAAAAGAACTTAAAGATGGCACTGCTGTCACTTCACCATTGATTTCTCCTCTTCATTTAAATTTCCTGTTTTTATTTTGAAAACTCTTTGATCCAAGAAACAACAGAAAGATTTTCCTGTACTTTCTAAATAAATTACTTTAGTTTTGAAAACAAATAGGACTAAAAAGCAAATCTACTGGCACAAATGTATTTAAAGCATTAGTATACAATTATTCCTAACTATAACACACAGATGATAAAAGAATTAAAATGTCAACTATGAAAAAACTTAAGCTTACAAAATCCCTTCTGTGATATCATAGTACAGTGGACACAGCTTCAGTCCAAGAGTCAGATAACATACATTCCAGTCTTAGCTCCTCCAGTTCCTAGTTCCTAGTTATGTAGCCTTTAGACAAATCACTTAATCAGCTTCATTTTTCTTAAAGGGGTGAGTCTAGATCAGCAGTTTTCAAATTCTTCAAATATTTCTTGGAAGCCCAATACAAAAGAAAGAAAAGATGCCGTTGTTAAAGTGGGATAGGGGAATGACAATTCTGCCCCTTTATCTTTCCAAGTGTCCTGCAGTGGCACAGAGAAATCCCCATACAACTTGCAGGACTGCATGGATTAGAGGTGGAAAACCACTGGGCTCAACTGGGTCTGTGGTTCCTTAACCTTCACTAGGATTCCCTTGCCAAAATTCACAAGCTGACTAAATGGACCTTAGAGAACAGAACTGCTGTCCTTTACCAAAGGAAAAGGCAGCTTTGAGGTCATTGTCTGATTACAATCACTGACAATTTCATGGCATTTAAAGTATAAACAATACCACACAGAAGCTATCTGACTAAACCTCTGCATATACGCAAAAATTATTCCTGCTAGGCCGTAAGTCTAGTCCAAATGACAGACATTATATTCTTCCTCACCAGGGAAATACTAGACCTAAAACTTTCTCAATTTTCATTTTATATATAAAGCCAAACAAACTTCAAATTAGTAACAGTCCTAGTTAGAGAGCTGTAAAAGCACACCGGCTCTCTTCCTTTTCAGCAATCACCACGTACAACCTACTTTATCTATAGTAAGTTATAATTTTCTAGGACAAAGGCTTAGGAAATGGACAACCAACAAAATGACAGTTTGCTTTTAATTGTGTTAAACTAAGATGTTAAAACGTATATTCTTTAACTCAATTATCTACCAAATGGCACGCTCAAGAAAATGTAAATATCACTGTCGAATTTTCGTAGAGACAGTCACTTGTGGATATCATAGCAAGAGAATATACCTGAATTGTGTATGCTACGACTATGTGAAATAGGACGTTTACTATCATAGTAATCTAGAATTAGGTACATGCAATTCTAATACTAAACAATGATATCTCAGCAAATACACAAAACTCTTCTATATTAAGAAGGATGGTCTTGTTGCCGTACTTTGAATGGCTTTTAAGTTCATGATGTAAGACTAAAGAGAAGAAATGATATTTCTAATATAAGATTTAAAAAAATTGCTGGTCAAAATTTCCAAGATTTGATATAAAAGCAGGGAGACCAAAGACCAAAGAAATAAGATCTCTTGAAGACAGGCAATTTTACAGGCAATGTTGGGGAAACAAATATTCAAATTTTCAACGTCTTTGCCATATTATGAGGGAATACAGCATAGTCACTATGAGGCTCTAGACCAGACTGCCTGAGTTTGTATCCCATCACTTTCTTATTAGGCATGCGTCTTTGGGCAAGTTAATTAAACTCCTTAAGTCTAAGCTTCTTTATATGTAAAAGGTAGAAAACAATTTTACCTACCTCATAAGGGTGGTATGATAATTAAATGAAACAATGCATATATAGTATCTTACATCACTTATTAGCTATGTGATCTTCAGCAAATAACCTCACTGAACCTCGATTTTCTCATCACCAAGATAAATTCATGCTTTTCTCTTCTGCCTAATTTGCCCCTTTCTAGAAATAGCAGGCAATATCTTACTAATAAGACCAGCTAAAGAGGAAGTAAAAAAATATTCAATCTGATCTGACTATTCAATTGCTTCCAGGAAGACTGTGGAAAAGCTTTTTGGTTACTGAGATGGGAGAACACGTGAAAAATATCTGGTGGAACAGTCTAGGACCCTTACTGAAACTGAAACATCCAGGTAAAATGTGGCCAATAACAGGGAAGTGAGAGAAGGGTGAAATACTCCAAAGTATGGTTTCCCCCCTCTCCCTAACATTTAAATAAATATTTTCAAAAGGGGCACTGAAACCTTTCTTTAATGGTCAGTACTTATTCAGAGGTAAACCTTATATTTATACATACAGACAGTCCTATACACAAGCAGAGCTATAAAAATTACAGTTCAAACAAATCATGAATAGACAATATAATGACAATACAAAAACCAACAGCCACAGATATTTTTCCTTTACACTAGCTGATTTTCCAACACAATTTCCTTATCACCCCACTTTTTGTCATCAGGACTTGCAAAACTACAAAATTCTTCTGCTTCAAATCCTGAATTAAATACAGCTTTATGTCCGGCATTAAGGTCAGAACTTGATCTATAACCCTGTGATGTTACTGGTTATCAAGACAACCTCATGGCTAAAAGAATGAATATTTGCTACACTGTCTTAGATAATCCACCTTTAGTGCTGGTACTTGTCATCTCAGAAAATCTTCATATGTTTTATAAATGGATTTACCCTTCTGTCTTCCCTTTAGTAGAGTCTCATTTACCTAAGTCATCTGAGATGACAATGGGGACCACATTGTAAAATGGCCTTGATAAGGGACCTATGATGTTAGCACTCAAGCTAAAGAATCTATTTTTTGCTTGAACCCAGGCTGTAAAATCAAGAGGCAACTGACATCGGATGGATACTCATCATTGTCCTGCTGCTTCAGGAACAAAGAAAAATGAGCTCAAATTATCTAAGGTCAACAATACTATCTGAATGGAGGAATGTCTCACTTTTTTGTACCAAGATTCTGCTATCAAGATGTCTCTCAATAGATAATTCTTATTGTGAATTTTTATGCAATACACTAAAGTATTGTTTAATGAAGCTTCTGATCCTAAATCTCATATGTGGCAAAGCTCACAGAGAGTATTATTCAGGAAGCCAAATGAATCTCTTAATATAAATGCTTAAAAGTTCTTCTAATTGAGGTAAATCCTAAACGAGATAGTAAATATAATGTTTTAAAAATAAAAAAGGGTTTCCCCAAGAATTATTTCCATGTTAATATGTACCACACACTGACTCTAGATATTTAAGTGCACAGAATTTAAATGATACAATTCCTAGTTCAAACTAATTAATGAAATTAAAAAATCACATGTTACTTAACTCTGATCTAAAAACTGTCAGATCTGAAATGAAATCAGCAGTAGTATTTTCAATTTAAATTATTAACACAACAATTAAAGTATTTCCTTAGGTGGAGACAAAAAATCAGTGCTGTTAGCAGAATCTCCTGGAATTACAGATACTGGTCAATGAACTCTGTAACGCTCCTAAATCATAGGAGAAATCTAAAGGGACAAAAAGCACAACAGATTGAGGAAAAAATATTTTTAAGGTCATCAGAAACAGGATACATTAAAACAAAGTCTTTATAAAACAACTGATAACATGTTGTCAGTATATGGCTCAAGAATTGGGGAAATTGAACAACTATATTTTATAACTGTAAAAGCTAAGTTAATTTTAAAATAACCCTCAAAAATGAGTTTCCCTACAAAGCTCCTATCAATCAGCAATAATACTGAATTCTGACCTTTGGTGTCGGCGTCAGTGATTTGCTCTTTGGCTACTTCCTCTTCTTCTTCAGCTATCGCCTGGAAGATGGCAGTCAGGAAGAAAAAAAGCAATTCACATAGTGGGCCTTCACTGTCATTTCCTACAAGAGCTTCCTCTAACACTTCTGTGAATAAAATGTTTAAAATAAATTTAAAGTTCTGTTCACGTACTGAAAAAACAACTCCATTGGAACAATAAACATTTTAATCAACAACAGCCTGTGTAACTATTTTCTTAAGTGACCATTATCAAAGAAGAGCCAAGTTTTACCCAAGGCAAAATCAGAAAACAATTAAAATGATTACAATATTAAAACACAATAAAATCAGAAGCCAAAATCACCACATTCAAGAAAGCCAAATTAGCTTCAGTAGATCAATATAATATTTCATCTAAGTTTAAATTTGAGGTGCAAATTAAGGCACATATTAAAATTACAATTTCATTCTAATTTGAATAACAATGCAAAGATTTGTTATTGTTGTCCCACTGTTCTTAAGAGCTACGTGGGACATTACTGTTGACTAAATAGTGCAGAGGGGTAATTATTAGCATTAGGTGTAATCCTAATATTGGGTCCAAGTCATGAATGTTTCTTATCTAATTCATCTTACCTAAACTTCTTACCTAAACCAGCATTGTTTAGACCTTCTTGATCTGTAAGGCACAATGATTCATGCCTCACATAGCTCATAAAGAGAAATTGAGGGAATGTGAAAGCCCTCCTGAAGAATACACTCTTATTAAAATAAGAGTGGCATTATAATTCTGTCTTTGAGAGTCTTTACTTGGATCTTATAATTATTTTGCTACTTGACAGCTAAAAATCCAAAATGGGATCCAAAGCCCTCTTCTACTAATTTAGCTCTTATAAATGATGTTTATACAGAGTAAAAGTATCTAAGTACAGAGGCAACACAGAATCACAAATTCAAGGTAGGAGATGACTTGTCTCCAAATATGGCTGACAATTCCTTCCCCTCCCTGCACTTATATTCCATGCCACCCTCAAGAAGTGGAGTCTATTCCTTCACTCCCTTGAATACCAGCAGGCCTGACCACTGGAATATGGCAGCCATTAAGAAGGCTAGCAGTCTCTGGTTCCTGCCTTTTAAAGCCCTCAGCAGCCACATGGGAAGCACAGGCTACTGTGATGGAGTGGGATGCCATGTGGAGGAGCACTGAGGCACTAGGCATGTGTGTGAAGTAGCCACCTTGAACATCGAGCCAGGTAAGCATTCAGATGACTCCAGTTCCAGCCGCTGTCTGACTGTAACCCCATGAGAGACCCAAGGGAGGAGTGGACAGGTAAGTCCAGTGACTCCACAGAACTTTCAGAGAGAATTTGTTCTTTTACGCCACTAATGTTAGGGTGAACTGTAACACAGCAGTAGCACTTGCCTAGGGTTACTCCCTCAGGAAACTCATCTTGAAGATCAAAAAGTTCCCCAAATGCATTAAGGAACTCCAAAACCATCAGAGCATCACCAAAGATTTCAGGAGGTAGTCTAGTTTTCACTGGAGTCGGTTCTGGAAGTTCCTGCAAGATTAAACAATTTATTTAAACTATTTGAGCCAAGCATAGGAAATTATAAGAGGTAGATATGATATACTCTTCACCTATTAGGAATTATTTCATGTAGACTAGTGGTTTCCCAATCCTGGATGTTTATCACAACCACCTTTGGAATTTTAAAATTATAGATGTCCTGGCCTTATTCCAACTCTACTAAAACACAGTCTCTAGGGACTTTTTCCTCATCAAACTAAGAACATAACTTTAGGCTGAAGTGTATTTCTGGCTGCATTTTCTAGTTAAGAGGGACTTTTAACCTAGATTCTAAGATCAAGGCATTAGCCCTGCCAATATTATCTTCAATGCCAGACCTTCTTAGGGTATGGAACAAACTTTACTCCCCATCTGCTGATTTAGAAATGGTTCCTTATAACCTGAAATCAATGAGTTTGGTTTGGATACTTTGGTCATTTCTGGATGTGGGCAGAGTCTTTACCTAGCAATCAAGCTAAATGCATGCCTGGCTCCAGAGTTATTGGATTATCAAGGATCACACAAATGACCAATTATTTCCGCAGAATAAGAGTCATTATCAGGGCTTGTTATAAAATACTAACAGTACTACCTCAGAATTCTAATATACCATTTGTTTAATTGGCTATTTCCTCCTAGTTAAATATGAAGAGGCCACTATTAAAAAGAAAAACAGATTTCATCTGCAAAGCCACAGAGGGCACATGGAAGAACATGGGTGTGTGAACCATCACATAACATACTTATACCTTAAGATCATCACATTCCATATCTTCCCTAGGTTTACTCCACTGTTTTAAGTATTCCATATATTTTCGCTTTTCTTCACGTAATTTCTCTCTTTCCTAAAACAAAATGTTAATAAAAATTCTTATAAGAAATGTATAAGGCACCATTAGCATCCCTTGGGAACTTGTGAGAAATACACATACTTGGGCCCTACCCTAGACAAACTGAATCAGGAACTCTGGGGTTGGGATCCAGCAACTGATGTTTTAATAAGCCCTTTTGGTGATTTTGATGCACACTGAAGTGTTAGAACACTGATCAAAACAATGCCTACCTCACAGAACAGCTATAAAGACGGACAATGTCCAACACAGTGTAACTCCTGGATAAATATTAGTTCAATCTGACCCTACCTATGGTAGCTCTCCCCCTACTTCAATCAATTAGATCCTGACAAAGCAGGTAACAAATTCTTAGAGTACCTAAATAATACCTCCCCTTATATCACTAATACATTTGTTGTTTTCAAGATTCTCTTAAATCTGACTAACAGCCTAGGGACACACAGAGGGAGCAGTAAGTAAAAGCAGTATTAGAATAGTTAGTTGGTGGATTTCTCTTTCTTTTAATCCAGGCCATTTCTCTTGCATACTTGGTCTTTTGAAACTCCTACTTCTTGGGTCTGGTATATAAAAACACAAGATAACTATTGATCCTAAAAAGTCTCTAATAAAGTAGAGTGTAAATATAATTTTATTATAATTATTTCCCAATAGGCTATGTTTAATATGTTAATATTCTTCTCTTCCTTTGAAATTTAGGAAGACCGAAGATACAGATATGCACTTATCAAATTTTCAACACACAACCAGATAGTTACAGAACTTATTAACTATGCTTTGAGTAGTCTGATGAAATACCTACACCCCAAAAATTCTTGCAGGATGTAATAAAACGGGTATTCTCACTCATTGTTGCTAAGAGTGTAAATAAGCACAACATGTTTGGCAAATAGGTACCTACATATGTGTATAGAAAGTTTTTAAAATGTTCTTACCCTTCGACCTATTATTCTACTTCTACCCATTTATCCAGAGACATAATCCAAAAAAGGGAAAGATTTTTATTCATAAATCTGAACAGAGTATCATTGTTTATGAGCAAAAAATTGTAAAGCACTTACTCATATCTATTTTATTAACGAGTATGCAGTCACTAAAAATTCCACCTTAGTTAATTTAATAACATGAAGGAATGTTTATAATAATGTTAAACAATAAAAAGTATACAAAATTATAAATGCTCTCTTTTTTTAAGGCCCAGAATAAAAACTAGAAATAAATTAGTCCAAGTGTTAACAATGCTCTAAGTGTTACCATTTAGATTACCAGTGTTTTTTTGTGCTCTACATTTTCTGGAATGAACACATACTAGACATCTCCATCTCCATCACAATGGCCTATTTGAAATAATTTAAGAAACTACAGGCAATTTAAACAAGCAGAGTGTGTAACATGATCACCTAAGGCTACTTGTGACTATCCCAGAAATCCAATGACAAAGATTGGCTTTGGAGGAAATCAGCTACAGCATTCTCTAGGGATTATCTACCACTAAAGATTATAACCCAAGATTTGCTGAAATATCCTATTATCACAGATACCTTATTCTTCAAGGAGAATAAGAACACGGTAATAATTCTTGTCAGTCATAGATTTTACTGTATCTTTCTAACTACATATTTTACTTTTGAAATTATGTATAAATTATGTATAAGTAACGCAGAAAATCAACTTTAGAATTGCACTTTAGAAGAGGTTTTGCAGTGTAAAGGCATGTGTATATGCTGAACCCTAAATTATTCATTAAATTTTCCAAAGTAAAAGGGAGATAAACCAAGACTGTTTATCAGCGCTCTATGTACAACTACAAATGTGAATCGAAGTGGTAAAACTGTTTGAAAATTAACTATGAATTTAAATACGTAAAGCACTGTTTACTATATGTATAGAGCAGAGCTAATACACCAAATGAATACCTTTTCTCTTTCTATTTTAAGCCTCTCTTTTTCTTCTTTCTTCTTCAGTCTCTCTTCTTCAACAATTTTCTTCAATTCTTCCTTCTTTTTCTCTTTATCTTCCTTTTCTTTTTTCTTTGCCTCCAGGGCATCTGCTTTTTCTCTTTTTAATTTAGCCTTTTCAAAAGCTGTGGAGGATCAAATTTAGAACTGTACACAGACAGAACACAACACATTTTTTATGTATCAAAAGAATCCCTGAAATACTTTAAGGTAAAGTGAGATCAGCAGAGACTCTCAGGGGTTGTAAATTCCTGGAGGGAGCCAGCAGGTGATTAACATGGGAAAGCAAGTTGGTTAGGTTGAAGAACTACTGCTGCCCTGGGACACCGCCCCCCCCCCCCCCACCCTCCCACCCCTGCCCCCAAAGCTCTGCTGCTCTGGGTGTGCTCCTCTGACCAGCAGCAAGGCATCACCTTGTTAGAAATGCTGAATCTCTTCTCCAACCAGACCTACCAATTTAGAATCTTCATTTTAATAACATTCTCAAGTGACTCACATGTACAGTCAAGTTTGGGAAGTAATGTTTTATAAGGCTGCATGAATCAAACAAAATGGCCCAAAACAGTTTGTTAGCCCTAGAAACTCCAACTTGCACTTAATCTAGCATATGGTCAGTTTAATGGGATGTGTTGTACCTTCAAGTATTGTTTAAGAGATGAACAGAGGTCTCATTTATCATAAAAATCAATAGATACCTGAGGGTAAAAACTATTTATGCTGAAAAAAAAATAAACCAAAATATGCTATTTTAGAAACATCCTGCACCTGGGCACAGAGAGACAGTCTTTCCTGTACCTCAACGGTTTTTGGAGAGAATGTTAAGACTCACCCAGTGACTTCATTTCTTCTTGTTTCAAAAGTTTGTCTCTTTCTTTAGTAGCTTTGTTCCTATAACCTGCAATAGTCTGTTTAGGAGCAACGCGGCCCTCCTAAAGAGCAAACCAAGAAACTCAAGTTGTAGAACCACGACTTTATGCAACACAAGGTCTGCCTTGTTCTTACAGTAAGAATAAAAACCAAAGAATTTAACAGCCCTCATCAATTATACTTTCTTTATACTAAAATAAAGTTTTATTCTAAAGCATAACTGAACTTTCACTAACTCTATGCATGTAACGTACAGAATATGATTCAATTCTACAAATTACTACGAAAACCTCTCAAGAAAAACAACTGGTAATATATAAAGAGAGGCTTAAAAATATGCATCAGAAACACAAAAAATCTTCCAGGGTACCTTACAAACTAGGTGGTGTAGATATCAAATATGAAAGGGGCAAAGAAAGATGTCAGAAACATTCTTGTGGCCAACGTTAAACAATGTCAAAAGTTTATTTTTATTTTATTTCCTGTGAGAGTGTCTCTAACCTGCTTAACTAATGTGCTATTCTTATTACCTCTTATCTTTTAAATGCTCTTTACACTTCAATTCCATCATTTAGTCCCTCTATTTCATCCTGCTTTACATTTTAGTAATTGCTTATATGCTTGTTCCACTTTGGTGTGAAATCCCTGTGGCATGAGAGTCATGTCTCATTCTCACTTCAAACTTCGACAAGCCTCACTGCCAAGCAGTTATCAACATAGAGTACACACATTGTGTGTGTGTGTGTGTGTGTGTGTGTGTGTGAAGGAATGTGTTCCTTCCTACAGGCTAGAGGGGTAAGGGGAGCCAAACACTGCTCTTGATTTTAAAGAGTTTTATTAAAAGCTACAGTGTAGTATTATATATCCTCTACTTACCTGACTATCAGATACTCGTTTGGGAGGTCTGCCTCTTCTTCTGTTAGCAGGACTGAAGATAAATGTGGGTGGATCATCAGGGAAGAAATAAGAAAAATCTTGTTCTGCTATTTTATATGCTGAAAGAGATGATGCCTTCACAACAAAAGACACAGGGCACAATAATAACACATTAGTAAACCATATATAGATACACTCTAGCATGTCATGTGACTGCTGTTAAACACTAAAATGTCATGTGTTATTATGTAGTAATATACATTTTAGTTGGTTTACTTGATCCTTTTAAAAACTATATAATTAATCAGCTTTACCAGAAAGAAAAACACAATTCAAAGGATTATCTCACCATAAAATACTTAAGAATGCTTCAACAGCTTCTTGAATTTTAAAACTACTTCAAAATTACTTTTATACAGTAATCTTTTTGGTTTGCTTTGCTTTTGACTAATTTTTCTATGTAAATAATCCATATATTTAACATTAAAAATCCACTGTATTAACCCAATAAATTTTTCTTAACCATTTTTCCTAACTGCTGAACATTTAGATTATCCCCCCAGTTTGGGGTGAAAACTTAAATACTTTAGGTATCAAATGTTAAAGTTGGTCTGGATAAAAGCAGAAATATTGACAAATTCCTATGAAGTTTCAACTCTGAATTTAAGTTCAGGGAAGTCAATCTCCTTTTTACCAGAAGTGGTAAATCCAAAAGAGCCTTCTACTTCGTATTCAGAACTTGTTCACCTTTCATCCATGTCCAACTCTAGACTTTTAATACTTGATCAGCAATTCTGAAGATTATTTTTGGTCTAATGGCCAAGATCATCATTCTTTCTCTCAAAGAAAACATGTGCCTTTTACAGAAATATCTTTCAGGAAATGTATAAGAAAATAATGATACAAAATTTTAAATTATTAACAAAACAGGAACATTCCTACTGGGAATTCTATTTTCTGGATAAGACTTTTATTTTTGATAGAACATAGGTTTTAAGACCTAAAATTCAATCAGTTCTGGTCATCATAACACATCAAGAATCTATTACGATTTTACATTAAAGTAAATTCCATTAAGATGGTCATCTACTGTTCCATATAAATAAGTCCTGAATATAAAGAATTGTCCTTTACAGGTGACTATAAAGCACATGGGGGGTTTCATCTTAAATATATATACTCAAAAAAGGTCAAAATAGGCTTTCATACATTAATTGCCAAGGTTCCTTATCCACACACAACACACACAGTAAACATAAATACCCACCCACATCTTTGTGTACTTCTAAGTACTCCTAACAACAGTTTACACTCACCACGCTGGGTATCAAACTTGTTGTTTTTGGTGTGTGTGTATGTGTGTGTGCGTTTGTGCATGCATGTACTTGCACATGTGTGTGCAAGTACACGAGAACATCCACTGATAATCTTTCGTTATACTCTTAAGAGAAAAATGTTTACTGTCACCTTAATTGTCATTTATTTATTAAGTAAAGTTGAACTTCTTTTCATGTTCATTGACTATTTATTTTGCATGGTGAATAGCTGCTAATGTCCTTCACCATTTTTCCCAACCTGGGTTGTTTTTGTTCATCGATGTGTAAGAGATCTTTGTAAATTAGGGGAATTGACCTACTGGCTATTTACAATACACATATACAGCTATTTGTACATCCACTGACTGACCACCAAGTGCCAGCACTATTCTAGCTGCTTATTACAAGTATCTAACTTTTTGTAAGCATCATTTCACGTGGCTACCTGATATTCAATGCTACAGAGCATAATTTAAGCATTCTCTTCTTATGAAGACAAATACATAAATATGCTCACGTTAAAAAATATTATTTCCTTCAGATTATTTTAAGTTTTTATATTTCATCCACTGTGAATTTTGATGATGTGTATTTGTCTATTTTTTTCTTGGGGTGCTTATGTTTTTCCAATTGATTTGAGCTCCTCATAGCATTCACTGAAAGTATTTTTCCTCCAGCACTTGCCCTTGAAATCTATTCATGACATTTTTAAAGTTACATAAGTTTATATTGTCAAATCAAATCTCATCCTTGCTAATCCTCTTTTATTGCTCCTACTAAGTATTTCAGCATGCATAATATTAAGATTTGTTTCATTTCCTTTCCTTCTTTTTTTTTTGTTAGGTCTGAATTTATTTTTCCAAATAGTTATACAAGTGATCTATCTTGGTCTCTATAGATTTGAAATGCTACTTTTCACACAGAGTAAATTCATATTCTTTTTTTTTCCCCATTTCTTTTATTTTGATGTAACATTTACATATAATGAAATGCACAAATCTTAAGCATACAGTAGCTGATTTTTGACACATGCATACATCTAACCCATTCTATTACTTTTTTCCCTTTTAAAAAAAAATTTTTAATTGAGGTAACATTGATTCTATTGCTTTTTTAATTAGATAGTGTTTCTCTCTCCCAATGTGAGTTATATATTTCTCATTTTAAAAAATCAGCTTTAGTTTTACCATTTAACTTTTTACTTAGTGTACAAGGAGAAGTTTCTAAACTTGATTTTTCCCCTCTTAATGGTTATGAATAAAATATAATCTGTCTGCTTAGTATAGGTCTCTGATGTTCTTTTCATTGTACATATTGTTCCCTCTAGTAGGTTCTGCTTTAGCATTGTTCTTTGACTCTATTTTTGAGCCAGAACCACACTATTAGAAAATGATAGTTGTCCCACCGCCATAACTTTTTTTTCCCCCAAGTTTTCCCTCTATTCTCCCCTGTCCTGGTTGACTTTTTTTTTTTTTTTTTTACAAGGAAAAAAAATGGTAGTACCTCAGCCACCTAGCCATTCTAGCAATTGCAAAAACAGTATTTAATCCAATAAGTGTAAAGAAAATTACTAAAAACTGGCTCCAGATAAAAAGAGAGCTATTTTCAACCAGTGTGAAATAACATTTCTGCAATGTTACAACTTTATAACACTTACTCATTTCTGTCTTTTTTTCCCCTCCTTCCAACAAATAATTTCACTGTTCTGATTACCTTAATTTTAATGACTCCATCTTGTGGTTCACAGTGTTGCTTCAGAAAAAGCTTTAGTTTATCACGAGAAAATAGGTGCTTTCTCCGGCTACAGAGTAAAGAAGGAGAAAGAGGAAAGCAATAGTATCAAAGAATGCAATTTGAACTCCATAATTTCTGAAACCCATAACCAAAATAAGGACATTTCATTTTCCAATAGTATTCATGTAGAAGTTACGAGAAACTTTATATAGAAGTATTTACATACAATGTTATAAGATCTACTTGAGTGGATCTAAAAGTCCATTACAAAAATAGTATATGCATTTGTTGCTTAGAAACCACTTAGAAATCAAATAAACATCAAGGAAAATATACTATGGAGAGTAAACTAAGTTTTATAAAGTTAGATGATCACTCCTACAAGTATTCCATTAAAATTCTTTAAAAAATTAAACTACCAGGTATCATATAACACTAAGTAAAAGCAACATTCAAATGGCTATTGCAAACACAGTTGAACATGAGTTTTATCAAATTCTAAAATATTTTGTATTTAAACTCCCTATGACAGTCAACAAATTCATGGATTAAAATTAAAGAGAATTAGAATTAAGATTCTAAAAATATACTATTTTTGATTCTCCCTTGCCCCCAAATTCAGAAACAGCAACCACAACAGCAACAAACACCACCACAAACAAAACAAAACCAATAAACAGCACACAAGTATTTCTGCATAAGTTCTGGAAAGAAGTAAATCTTTTAATTGAATTCGATATATTCCTTTCAAGAAAACCCAAGTTAAAAGCTTCTATGAGTGAATAAACAATATAGTTTTTAAATAGTAGTCCTCCCAAAAATGTATATTCTTTTCCTAGGCTATAGAAATAACTATATGAGACAAAGGATCCTGGTTTCCTGCTGTATCCCAGCACCATACAGCTGACAAGGAGAAGGTAATTATCTGTTAACTACTGAACAAATTACTAGTCCTCAAGAACTGTATTGTTCTACATGGCATCCACCAGCCACGTGTTTTTTTTTTTATAAATAATATTAAAAGTTCAGTTCCTCACTATTACTAGTCACATTTCAAGTGACCAATGGCCACACGTGGCAGGACCACACACATAACACTGGCGTCATCACAGAAAGTTCTACTTGTCAGCACTACTCTATCCTATCAAGTCTTCCCCATAGGAATATTGCCAACTCTGTACTATGCGAATAGTGCCATCTTTTGATGTTAACAAAGAGTTGGAAGTCACTTAAGTCTTCCATTATCAGGTATACTTTTCTCACCCTATAATTTTTTGGCTCACTGATCAAGAAGGAAATGAGCCAATAAGACTGTACCCAAGATTTAGCAGGATTGTATTTAAAGTATAAGTCAATACAAAAATGAAAAATATTAAATATGGAATTACATTATATAAAGAACATATCATGAACTAAAGGCGAAAAAAAGAAAACTCAACTATGAATAGGAAAACATTGGTTGTCTCAACTATGCTATTTATTTGCCCATAAACTGAATAAATTCAAAAGTTTGAATAATCCACAATATTATTTTGGGAATAATATTTTTCAACATAGAGTAAGATATAGAATGCTCCAGAGATCTTAAATTAATGATGGGCCCAAAATACCAACCAAACCAAAAACTACATACACCTCTATATAGTTACAGAAAGTAATATACCTGACTCAGGATTCACTTGACACTTACATTACTATCACTTTTCTTTGGACTCCTGAGTATATATGGGGCAACAGGGATGAGAGAATAAGTAAAATTATTTTATATCAAATGAAATGCAAGAACGATGCCGGGTGGCAAGCTGATAGTTGGCTGATGATGTCAACTTCCTTTCAGAAGACTAAGAGCCTAACACTGATAGACAGCAACCAGAATTTCCCTAAAATACACCTATGTAACCTAGAGCTAGTTCTTTTAAATATTAACCACTCACTGCCTCTCTCTTTGGATTAGGACTCAAACAGGAATATTTAAAGATATTTATTTTTTATTAACTTTCTTAAGGAACGAGAGGAGACTGATTAGATATTTGTGTTTAATAATAAAATATTACAAATGTGACATATTTGTAAGCATCATCAGATTTTTCAACTTTGAAAACTGAGTTCTCTCATGAGGAATACTTCATAAATAGATCCTTGTCAATTCTTAGATGTGAAGATTATTTGGGGTTAGTTATTAATTTAAATGGAGGGCTCATGGAGTCCATCAGGATTCACTTTATCAGTCTATGAGCATATAAATGTACACTTATTTTAAAAAGGGAGCAACCACATGCAAGCGTATCCATTTGTTCTACACCAAATCTTGTTAATCTTACATAATTATTCCACTTTCAACCAGCATAGAGAAGATACCAAGTTTTACCTGATTTGTGTTGCTTTAACAATAGCACACTCATACAATTCTTTTTTAGTGGGCTGCACCTTGTACTTGAACAATAAGGGATCAACTGCATCTTTTTTCTTCCTAAAAAGAGCAAACACACAAATCAGTTGATAATTTGTTTGGAAACATGGGATTTTAAATGGAAATCTAGTATCTAAGAACATATTATAACAAAATCTAATGCAGTTATTTTAACTAGGATTGTTAAGTTACTGATATCCCTCACTATTCTATTAGCCAAAATAGTACAAAGCACTACTTTATGTTAGGTAGGTACTTTAATCACTTATTCAATAAATTTTCCTTGGGTGAAGAAATTAACTAGAGATGAGTAAGCACAGAATATCTAGTTTAGGTTAGAAAAATTTGTAAACAAACAAACAAATAGCTCTTGGATTTGCTTTTAAACTTTCTTGTTCATAGCTATGTAATCCAAGACCAAAAGTGGAGATAATACAGTTTGTCCTGTTTTATTAACTGGCAAAGAGGCTAGACATTTAACCCCTGCCCCCACCAACTTCTCATCTTTTCTTCCCTTTGAGAGTGCATTCCCTCATTCCTTCATCCATCCATCCATTCAATAGTTAAGAGCCTTCAATATGCCAAATGCTAAACACTGATGATTCAGTAGTGAACAAACTAGAAGCATAGTAGGGAGATAGACGCACACGCACACAAAATACACAACAAGATAGGCGGTAAGTGCTCTCAAGGGAATAGAGTGCCGGGCAGAGGGCCTCGATTTTACACTGGGCAATGGTCCCTGATAAATTGTCCAGGTGGGCCTTCCAAGAAGTTGACATTTAAGCAGAGATCTGAAAAAAAACGAGGGAGCAACCCATGAGAAAATCTTGGGGATACACGTTTAAAGAAAGAGAGGAAAAGACTGTATTAAGACCCTGAGGTAGAAGCATGCGTGGTGTGCACAAGCAGACTAAACACGCAGAATGAAAAAAGAAGGTTCAGTCAGAGACGGAGCAGCAGGGCCACATTATAGGCCATCATCAAGGGTTTTGGATTTTACCCTGAGAAAAGACACTAGAGGATTCTGAATAATGGGTGATAATGACTGCACTTAGACTTAAGGAGGATAACTCAGGCTGCCATGTGGGGAATAGACTATGAGGCAAGGCTGCAAAGAGGAATACCAGCTAGAAAGCTAATACAAAAAACTAAGTGAGAACTAATGGCAGTAAAGACTAAGATGGTAGTGGTGGCACAGAGTGAAGCGGTTGGATTCTGGAGAAGCTGCCTCTGAGAAGGCAAGCATATACGTAAAGGGGATGTAGGTGGGAGTTATAGGGAAGAGAAGAAAATGATATGAAAGGATGATAAAGAGAAACATTCTGCAATGAGGTAAGATATAATCAAAGTGATATAAATAGAGTACACACAAGGTGGGGCAGAGGGAGTCTCAACACAAGAGATACATGAGGAAAGCACACAAATAAAACTCAAGTATTTACCTGTCACAGCACTGAATCCCAAGTTAGAAAGACAAGTATCTTTGCACAGAGACCCAGTATACACATAAACCAAGAGATATATTTAAACATTCCCCTTACTATATGGAATGTAGTCTAATATTTTCTATTCTATTAAAGCTCAATATTTAATATTAATGTCACAACCTACAACAGGCTATAACCTGCATTTGAAAAAAGCACTGTTTCAAAAGAACACATCAAAGAGAGAGAACTCTAAGTGTTCAGACAGCAGTCTTGATGGGAGTTTCCAATAAAGGAATTTGTTGAAATGAAAAGAGAGGAAAAGAAAAGTGAGTTGTAATGAATCAGCAACAGTTCTTCAAGAACAATGGACTTGATTAAGTTTTTATCTTAATATCATTTTTTGGATAGGTGTCAACTTAGCAATTAATTAGTACCCTATTTTTGGGGGGGGAGGGTGAGGAATATTGTCCCTGAGCTAACATCTGTTGCCAATATTCCTCTTTTTGCTTGAGGAAGATTGTCCCTGAGGTAACATCTGTGCCAGTCTTCCCCTATTTTGGATGTGGGATGCTGCCACAGCATGGCTTGATGAGTGGTGTAAGTCTGTGCCCAGGATCCAAACCCATGAACCTGGGTTGCCAAAGGGGAGCACAGGAACTTAACCACTACATCACCTGGCTGGCCCCAATTACTACCATTTTATTCATATAAGAGTTTGGTCAAGTGTAATACAGATTGCACTTAAAATATTATTACCAGTGGCAATATATAAATAATTATATATTTTAAGTCATAACTATAAATATATAAATATATTTATTTATATATTATTTGTTTATAGAAAACTTGTTTACGGACCTTACTGGATTTAAGGCTATAAATGTGATTTCTCATGTATAAAAAATTACCTTTTTTTTTTTTTGCTATGTCATGAAATCCATTGGTGAAGATAAAATAGAATCAAAATCTTTTTTCTAATCAGTGCAAATATTCTTACACAAAACTATAGAATAAAATCATAACTGGATTCTTTCCAAGGAAGTACCATAATTGGAGATCAACAGAAACTGTTTCTTATAATGCAGATTCACCTATAAGATAGGAACTTCAAGGATAATATTAAAAAGAACCTCCATTTTAATTATTTTCCTCCCTTGCTTCCCAAAGTCTAGGCCTAAATAGCTGAAATGCTAAGTTGAATCTAATGATCTCAACCATGATACCATTGAGATGTGTTATTAGTTCTATAACAACCCATTAACATCAAATATTACGTTTATAGAAATTAGATCCCTGTTTCAATTATTTAGTCACAACATTTTATCACTTATTTTATAAATATATCATATTTCAAAATGCCCAGGTATATATGTAAGTTTTAATTCTACTTTTATTTTATCATAATGGAAATTGTTTTTGTTGCTATCCTGTGAACACTTGATAATAAGAAATATGAAGTTAAAATTTTTTTCTATACCAGCATAAGAGAAATGATAAAAAAACAAAATAAAACTAGCCTTTCAACATAAAGGTTTCTTTCAAGAGAAACTATCAGGTTATATTTGCTATAACTATTCCGCAATGACAACTCACCAAATGATTAAGCTTTCAGCAAAGCTGGTTCTTATGGTAGTATTTTTTGGAAATTTAAAATGCTAATCTTATTTCTCACACATTAAAATTTCACACATGGACTACAAATAGCAAGCCAATTAGGTCTATTTCTTTAAAAGTAACACTCAGATTCCATAATCTCACTAATAATTAGGCAGGTTCTCAATACAGCCAGATTACATTGCATGAAGAAATTTAGTACGTACATTATTTTGAAAGTGGATACATATTCTTCAAGAGGTCCCTAAAATAATTAGTTTTTCCTTGCCCTTTTACAGATTATCAACCAGGATATAAGATGTTACAAAAATGCATCTTGTTCATGTACTATTTTCAGGCCAGGATAATAATATTTTTATAATGTATTTTAACTTTAAATAATATCTGCCTAGAGATGGCTCCACAAAACTCTGTCCATTGTAAAGTATACGAAGCAGCCTGATTGATCTTAAATTTTTAAATCCTTAAATCACAACAGTAGAGTACTTTATATTATCGGAAAGTGTCATTTACCTACTTAACCTGAGTTCCTACAAAGACCATATTTAGTTTCTTTCTTCTACAAATCCTAAAAACAACTAAACAAACTCACCTATACTTGGCACACCTGGCTACTGAAATCAGATGGTAAGCTAGTGAATATCTTAGTCAGGACTACCAATTTAGTTCAATTTTCGGAGAATTTGTGATTGCAAATGAACTTCACTATTTGGCTATTACATTAAGAAAGGAAACTTGTATGAACAGTTTGTGGTCTTAACAAGTTGTGAGGATTTTCAAATATAAATTTTCTTTAAATCTATCAGCAACTTTTGGGGGAAAAGAACAACAGTGGACATAAGTATAACATTACTGAACCCATTCTTGATGGGTCAACATAAGAGATGAGTCAAGAAAGGAACACTGAGAACAGATACAGGATGTGTATGTTATATATTTCAGAGAAGGACTAACAGACAAAAACCCTAAATCCCTTTACTCCAATTTTATATGGTGAAAATTATCTTCTCTAAAATATAGTCCAAACTTTTATCTAGTGCTATAAAATAATAGCCAAGAAGTCAATTTTTTTTTTCTTTTAAGATTAGCCCTGAGCAAACTAATGTTGATCCTCCTCTTTTTGCTGAGGAAGACTGGCCCTGAGCTAACATCCATGCCCATCTTCCTCCACTTTATATGTGGGATGCCTACCACAGCATGGCTTGCCAAGCAGTGCCATGTCCCGCACCCAGGATCCGAACCAGTAAAGCCCAGGCCGCTGAGAAGCGGAATGTGCGAACTTAACCACTGTGACACCAGGCTGGCCCCTAGAAGCCAATTTTTAAAATAAAATTTGCTTGCAGATACACAAGTGAATAATTCTAAATTTAAGGTACTCTTTATTACATCATCTACACAAAGTATCCTAGTAGTAGGATTACAAAATTTGCCTCATCTCATTCTCAAGTATATTTAGATAGGTATGTGAAAGGCGCTGTCATAAATCTCATGGTAAATAGCTGAGAGAGAAAATTAATGACTTCAGATCGTTACTCTAGAACCCAATTCTGGCAAAGATAGGAGAGAGTTGTGCAAAGTGTTGAGCTCCCTGAGTCAGAAAGTACTAAAATGTCCAAGGCTGCCATGTGCATGGCTTCGTCCAAGGCCCTGTGATGAGAAGAGGAGGAGCAACTTTTCATAGTCTCTTTCACAAGCTTAGTTTAAGAAGCATACGTTTAGGGTGTTAACGCCATTCCTCAAATAAATAAGTGACCTGCTTCCCAAAACCTCGACCAATGTGCACCCAAAAAGCTGATCTACAAAGGTAACTGCTTTGGTCAATCAGACCCTGCAGTCAATGCCCAGATGGAATGAGTAAGCTAGTAATATGTTGTTCTGAGGGAAGGCAACTTCAGAAAAAGCCAAGCCTTTAATTCTCTAGTTTTACTGATGTGGCATTTGGCGTTGGAAAAAAAATCAATATGCTCCCCCAAATGTATCAAAACATTCCATTTCTAAAACTCTGATGATCAGAATATATAAAGAACTCCTATAACTGAACAAAAAGACAAATGACCCAATTTAAAAATTGGTACAGGGCTTATATATCTTCCTCGGAAGATGGCCCATAAGTATGTGAAAAGGTAGCATCATTAGTCACTAGGAAAATGCAAATCAAAACCACAATGAAGGGGCCGGCCTGGTGGCCGAGTGGTTAAGTTCTCGTGCTCCGCTTAGGTGGCCCAGGGTTTTGCCAGGTTCGGATCCTGGGCGTGGACGTGGCACCACTCATCAGGCTATGCTGAGGCAGCATCCCACATGCCACAACTAGAAAGACTCACAACTAAAATCATACAACTATATACCGGGGAGCTTTGGGGAGAAAAAGTAAAAATAAAATCTTTAAAAAAACAAACAAAAAAACCACAATGAGATACCACTTTACACACACTAGGATGGCTATAATCAAAAACCCGAAAAATAGAGGCTGGCCCAGTGGCACAGAGGTTAAGTTTGCACGTTCTGCTTCAGCAGCCCAGGGTTCGCTGGTTCAGATCCCGGGTGCAGACATGGCACTGCTTGGAAGCCATGCTGTGGGAGGCATCCCACACATAAAGTAGAAGAAGATGGGCATGGATGTTAGCTCAGGGCCAGTCTTCCTCAGCAAAAAGAGGAGGACTGGTGGCAGATATTAGCTCAGGGTTAATCTTGCTCAAAAGAAAAAAAAAATAGTGATTATGAGGAAGTAGACAAACTGGAACCCTCATACATTGCTGGTAAGAATGTAAAATGGCACAGCAGTTGTGAAAAGCAGTTTGGCAGTTCCTCAAACAGTTAAACACAGAATTATATGACCCAGCAACTCCACTCCTAGGTATATACCTAAAAGACTTTAAAACAGGGACTCAAACAGATATCTGTATGCCAATATTCACTGCAGCATTATTCATAACAGCTAACAGTAGAAACAACTCAAGTGTCTATCAACAGATCAATGGATAACACAAAATGTGGTAGATCCATACAATGGAATATTCAGTCATAAGAAGGAATGATGACAAAAATTAGCCTCATCTCATTCTAAAATACATTTAGATAGGCCCATCAAAGGCTCTGTCAGAAATCTCAACATGCAACAACATGGATATACCCTGAAAAATTATACTAAGTGAAGTAAGTCAGACACAAAAGGACAAATATTATATGATTCCACTTATACAAAATATCTAGACTAGGTAAATTCATAGAGACAGAAAGCAGATTAGAGGTTAGTAGGGATAGGGGGAGGAGAGAATGGAGAATTATTACTTAATGGGTACCGAGTTTCTGTTTGGGGTGATGAAAACGTTTTGGAAATAGTGATGATAGTTATACAACACCATGGATGTAATTAATGCTGCTGAATTGTACACTTAAAATGGTTAAAACGGCAAATATTACGTTATATGTATTTTAACACACACACACACACTCCCACAAGACGCTGGTGATCATTTTGAGCACCTAGACTTAACTCTAAATATGCTACCTTAGTATATCTTGCAGATGTTATGAATTATGTGAGGCTGGGCAAATTTTCTAACTCAGAACTTCCATTTCTCCTCAATGATATAAGAATTTGACCATCTACCCTCATAGAATGGTTCTGAGGAATAAATAAGACTCATGGAAAACGACCAATAAATAATTGTTCCATTCCCTTCCCTTCAATCCACCTACTGCAACATGAGAAAATCCAGATGATGTTTTGTTGGCAGGGAGCAACCAAGGAGTAAATTTCTTACTCACTTAAGTTAGGGAATTAACGGAAATAATGGAGTAAGTCTGAAGATGACTATGTTTCACCCTTCCTGGCATCTCAGGATACAGCAGTAGCAATCTACAAACAACTAGGCATTTTATGATGTAGATGTATAGTGAAGGCTCAGATTCTCTGAGAATCACAAACAGGTTAAAAATATCGGTGAACAAAGGAAGTGATCAGCTTACTTACTTTTCCTATATCAAAGGTCTTTCCCAAGTACTTCTACTCAAGGGAGAAGGCACAGGCTATTTAGGCAGAAAATTATGACTGATTACTCCTATGGCCAAATTCAATCATACTTTGTGATGAGCTGTTGTAAGTGGCACAAGTGGGATTCACCAATGGGAATCTTGCTCTAAATGCTATACATAAAAGGCAAAATATTTACTATTACTAATTGGGATCCTGAAGTAATTTTCTTTGTACTCAAGGTAAAAAAGTAGCCACAAAATACGCAGGTAGCTCATAGTCAAATCAAAAAGGAAGGGAAAGGACATTAATGAGCTGAACAATAGAACCTAAGAATCTAGACATTCTTCCTATCTCAAAACACCTCATAGCACCTAAAAGAATTAGAGTAGTATACTAAAAGTTACTACAAAATAGCCTTAAATGACAAATAACTTTAAAATTTAAAAATTTAGATAAATGCTTACCATATTTAAATATTAATTTGAAAAATATCTTCTATATACAAAATCTGTAATTAACCCTTCCACACTCATCTAATATATAACTAACTTCATTTAAGGGTTACAATCTTCGATACAGTCCAAACAAAACACATCAACTACGGTGAGAGCTGCTGAAGGACTTAGATTAACTACCACAATACCCACTATTTTGCATCCCAAACCCTGTATTCAATGAGAGACACAGCTAAGGACCTATTAATTTCTTTTTCTGCTTAAAAGTAGCAATTCAGGAAAAAATAAGATGTATCAAAAGGTTTATTATATAGGACAATGCCATGCTTCATTCACTCACCTAAAAATCATTTTTTCTGTCAGGTAATGTACTGGCTAGATGACCTTGTGCAAATCCCACTAACCTTTCTAAGGCTCAGGTTCTTCTTGTTAAATAAGGATAACAGTACTCTCTGAGGACTGACAAATATGCATGTAGAGCACTTAGCATGGTGCCTGGACACAATAAACGCTCAAATGCCAGTTATAAACACAACAGTTCCAGTCAGACAAAATGAGAACTTGAATTACAAGGCTCTGAGGGACAGAACTGGATATTTACTGGTATTTCAGGAGTAAAGGAGTTAAAGAAAGTAGTTAAGAGTGGCCTCAGGTTTCTTATTTGAATATTATGGTACTGTTCCCTGTAAATAGGAAAGAAAAAGAAAGAAAGACAAAGACAGTCTGGAGAAAGGAGTCTTAAGTTTGAGATGCCTAAAGGCAGAGAGGAAACTGAATGTAGCAGTAAAGATTTAGATAGCCGTTGTGGAGAACAGAGGAGGGGCTGAACTAAAACATGTAAAAGAACTTTTAATCAGCTGAGGATTCAACCAAGATTCTAAATTTACCTGTAGACAGTGCCAATCTACATGAATGTGTGTGATTTTTCTCCAAGAAGACTCAACTGACCCAGGCTATCAACTGACTGCATTTCAGAAGATTACAGAGTTTACCATACGTACCATACAGTGAATAAGTATAATAATTAAAGTACAGAATAAATTTTCCTGAGTAAACAAAAGTGGAATGTATAAGTGTAGTTGAATGAGGTGAGCTTCACTTGCTCTTAAGCAACAGACTAGAGTTAACCAGGTAAGTTTCAATTTTGCAAATTCTAACGTGTTGTTAAGTCTAACATTGTGTAGATGGATAGTATACCAGAGTATGACTAAAAAGGAAGAGGGAGGAATCAAAAAATTATTTCAATGGGATATCATTAGCCAATCTGACATACATTTTAAAAATTAATAAAAATCACTTACCCATTTTGAAAAGAACTGTTGTGTGTTTCTGAATCATCACTATCACTGATGATAATGGTTTCTCCATCTACACTGCTGACATGTCCATTAGCAAAACCATTTTGATGTGATGGAGGGAGGACTTCCAAAACCCTACACTGTAACCTAAAAGAAAATGATACATTTACAAGTGCAAATCATTTGATATTTTATAATCAAGCACTTCAGAACAATCTAATTATTTTGAACAAGTGAAAAGTTATTTTTTGTAGAAAACTATGGCTGATTGATGTAACCAATTTAATAAAAAAGAAAATTTGTAACATCCAACTTAAGCAAAAATTAGCTACAATTTAAAACAATACAAAACTATTTCAAAAGTCAATTTATCAAGATTCCTAGAAATTATATCCTTAACTATAGCTACTGTTTAGAAAATCAGATAATGGTATCTCATTATACAGATTGGGCCTTACAGTTTTTCACAGCAGCCAATATTTTAAACGCTGGAATTCTCCTAATCATAACCTTTTTAGTCTCACTGCAACTCTTGCTGTGACTTCTGGTCTCCAGAAAGCTTCCTATTCACTAGCTCTCTTGCTCCTATTTTGGCTTCCCTTACCTCTGCCATTCTATCCTGATTTTATGGACTGCAATTTCAGACTCATTCACCACAACTGAAATAGTCCTCAATCCATTTTTACTGTGCCAATTTGCAACTGATAAATATTAAAATGTGGTATATATCCATACAATGGAGTATTACTCAGCAAAAAAAAAAAAGGGGAATAAACTACTGATACATGCTACAGTATGGATGAAGCTTGAAAACATTATGCTAAATGAAAGAAACCAGATGTAAAAGACCACACAGTACATGATTCCATTTATATGAAATATCCAGAATAGGCAAATTCATAGAGACAGAAAGTAGATGAGTGGGTTTGCCAGGAACTTGGGGGTAAGGGTGGGAAGAGTATGAGAGAGGAGAGCAATGGGTAGTGGCTGCTAATGGGCAGAGGATTTCTTTTTATTTTATTGTATTTATTTATTTTTGAGGAAGATTAGCCCTAAGCTAATATCCGCTCTCAATCCTCCTCTTTTTTGCTGACAAGGATAGGCCCTGAGCTAACATCTATGCCCATCTTCCTCTACTTTATACATGGGACGCCTGCCACAGCATGGCTTGATAAGTGGTGTGTAGGTCCATGCCTGGGATTTGAACTGGCGAAGCCTGGGCCACTGAAGTGGAGCACACAAACTTAACCACTGCACCACCGGGTTGGCCCCAGAGGATTTCTTTTCGAGGGGTTGAAAAATGTTCTAAAATTAGTTTGTAGTGATGGTTGTACAACTCTATGAATATACTAAAAACCACTCAACTGTACATTTTAAATGGGTGAATTTTATGGTTTGTGAAATATATCTCAAGTTGTTAAAAAAAAAAGTCACAAGTAAAAGCAGGCTATAGTAGGGAGCAAAAAAAAAAAAAAAACAGAGAATTTCTGCAATTATATCTATGGCACCTCTACAACACTTACGCAATCCAGAGGGAGGTTTTATTAACTAAAAACATCTTCTACTAAAAATATAAAAAATACCTACTAATGGGGTAAATCTCTATTCTCTAAGAAAAAGTGGTTCAAAATTAGACTATCTGCTCACTTTATCACCCATTTCGGTCATCCCATACCATAAACAAATTTTACTCTATTGTGGGCATTCATAAGATTGCTGGTTCGTTCACCAGCCCCATTCTCCTACGAACTTCATTTTTCTCACACCCCACCTTCTTCCACATGGCTACTTGTAGCGCTGTCATGTTCTCACAAGACCCTGGTCAGAGTTAGTTGATACTGGGTGGGCACCTTTTTCTGAGTTAATACATCTTTTCCAAGATTTTAAAATTTGGAATCTAGAAAGTAAAGATCAGTCCCTCTCCCATCGTGGAATCTAAAAGATACAAAATCCTGGTGCTGCCAGCAGCCATGTTTCCTGTCATGTGGAGCAGGCCAGTGTGCAATGAGGGAGGGCAAAGCCTGCAAGAGAGATGGCAAGAGTACTGGAAGCAACCAGTTCTCTTGTTCCTGCTCTTCCTCAGATTTACCTGCATCTTGCCCATCTCAGGTTTAGCTGTTTAATCTTTCCTTTGATTCTACAAACTGATAATTCGCTCTTTTGCCTGTTATTCAAAATGAATTTTTGTCACTTACAGCCCAAATAAACAGAATCATATAATCCAGAAAGACAAACAGCATGTTTAGAGTTGATTCACTTTCGGAAGCCGGTAAATTTTTCAAGATAATGACACGTATTTCCATCAGTGCACATTTTAGCATACGCTTGGTTATACTTTCCTTTAGGAGAACACATTCAGTACGGCTTACAATATCTAATATTGCTGTTAGGCACAAAGAAAATAAGGACCACAGATTTCCTGCTAGGAACTCTGCACTATACCCAAACAGAGGAAAGCAACTGGTTCACAGCACCCCAAGGTTTAAGAATCAACAAAAGGTAGACTGTGTGGGTGAATTCAAAGCCCTAAAAGCACCTGTCTTCCTCCTTCACTCATTCCCTCACTCTGAGACTTTCATGGGTTCAATTAGAAGTATCCTATATGGCTCCTTTATAATTTGCTCTTAAAAAAAAATTGAAAAAAGAAAGGAGACTCAAGTTACTAAGACCAGAAGTGAAACTGGGGACATTACTAGTGATTTTACAGATAGAAAAGATTATAAGAATGCTATGGACAATTGTATGCTGACAAATTGGATAACCTAGATAAAATGGACAAATTCTTAGAAACATATAAAACTACCAAAACTGATTCAAGAAGAAATGGAAAATCTAAACAGATCTATAACTAGTAAGGAGATTTAATCAGTAACCAAAAACTTCCCAACAAAGAAAAGCCCAGGAACAGATAGCTTCACTGGTGAATTCTACCAAATATTTAAAGAATTAATACAGGGGCCAGTTTGGTGGCATAGTGGTTATGTTTTTGTGCTCTACTTCAGCAGCCTGGGGTTTACACGTTTGGATCCCAGGCACAGACTTACACACTACTCATCAAGCCATGCTGTGGTGGCATACCACATAAAAAAATAGTGGAAGACTGGCACAGATGTTAGCTCAGGGACAATCTTGCTCACCAAAAACAAAAGAAAGAATTAATACCAATTATCAAAATCTTTCCAAAAAATTGAAGAGAACACTTAATTTATTCTATAAGGCGAGCATTACCCTGATACACAAACCAGACAAAGACATGGCAGAACATATAAAGAACTCATAACTCAACAAAAAACAATTCAATTCAAATATAGACAAAAGACTACAATAGGCATTTCTCAAGAAAAAAAGATACAATTGGCAATAAGCACATGAAAAGATGCTCATAAGGGAAATGCAAAATCAAAACCGTAAAGAGATACCACTTCATACCCAGTAGTATGGCTATTATTTGAGAAACAAAAAACAGAAAATAATGAGTGTTGGCAAGGATGTAGAGAAACTGGAACCCTTGCGCATTGCTGGTGGGAATGTAAAATGGTGCAGCTGTTGTGGAAAACAATACGGCGGTTCCTCAAATAATTAAACATAGAATTATCATATGACCCAGCAATTGTATTTCTAGGTATACTCCAAAGAACTGAAAACAGGAACTCAACAGATACTTGTACGACAATGTTCATAATGGCATTATTCACAATAGCCAAAAAGTGGAAACAACTCAAGTGTCTATCAACAGATGAATGGATAAACAAAATATGATTCAGCCATAAAAAGGAATGAAATTCAGTTACTTGCTACAATATGGATGAACATTGAAAACACTATGCTTAGTGAAATAAGCCAAACACAAAAGGACAAATATTGTATGAATCTACTTAAATGAAGTATCTAGAAGAGGCAAATTCATAGAGACAGAAAGTACAATAAAGGTTACCAGGGGGTGGAAGGAGGGAGAAATGGGGAGTTATTGCTTAATGTACAGAGTTTCTGTTTGGGATGATGAAAAAAGTTCTAGAAACAGTAGTGATGGTTACACAACACTGTGAATGTACTTAACACTACTGAACTGTACACCTAAAAATGATTACAATGGTAAACTTTATGTTGTTTATTTTATCATGATTTAAAAAAAAGAAACTAACTTTTTTTGTTCTAACTGCAAAGTTTATGAAGGCTCAACTACCAAACCCATGTTGGTAGCAAACAGAAATGGTGTCAAAACAACTGCAGGCTGATTTTCATCACTGGCTGATCTAAATAAACGAGTGTTTCTAAAGAGGAACAACTACAGGAAATCCTATCAACAATTGTTAGGTAATTCTGTAGTTTAATGATAAAAACGTTCTGTAATTTAGTGACAAGAACTGCACAAAAACATACAAGGAATCAAACGAACCCGCTTCTGAAAGGCCTGGGTATCATATCCAGGGATCCTTTGCTCAGGGTGCCAGGAGGTAAGGAAGGAAGCTTTTCAAGGTCCTTCAAGTCAGAAAAAGAGGTGGTTTTCACTGGCAAAGCCCGGGTGAGTTTCTCTGAGTGGTGGTGGTCATAAGGAAAAACAAAGTAAATGGGTCTACTCTGGGTGCAGGGATGGTTGGTGTGGTGCCTAAAACGGTTTGACAGTTCGTTGAAGGGAACAGTCTATGACCCCAATAGGGCCCATAGAGCTACAATAATTTAAGAACTAATTTATTTAAAATCAGCAGAAAATTAAGAGACAGAAGTTCAATTCCCTGACAGAGGAATAAGGGAGAAGGAAACCAGTACAGCATAGCAACAGGGCCTAGAATGTAGTCAATATTTTATTTATAAGTTATACTAGTTATTATCAATGCTACTATAAACTGCACCACACCCAAACCACAGGTAGCATTTCTCGCTAATCTAATCAAAGCCAGGCCTCTCGCTGGTGCTTAGCTAAACTTCAGTTACCTACTCAAGATGTCAAGTCAACACCTTCTAATAGATTTCCAAAGAGACTTAGTCTATGTCTTTCAAATCCACTTGCTACAATTTCTTGGTTCTAAGGAGTCCAAAGAAGATTAGAATGTAAAAAAGGTTAAACAATCATGAATTAAGACCGAGCTAGTGCATCCGTGAGAGTACAGAAATTTTCTAAGTAAATGTTATACTCCATTATCTGAGCAAAGAGTGGAGGGTGATGATCAAGAATTCCTGTGTGCCAGATAAGTATATAACTTATACATATTCTCTCCTCATATCAACTCTGCAAGTTACACATTTTCCAGAAGATGAAAGTCATTTGCTCACGGTCACACAACCAGTAATAGCACAGCCAAAACTTTAACTGTTTGACTGAAGCCCTACACTTTCTAATCTTTTACTCTTATTACTGGAGTTGAGGGAGAAGAGCAAGACCATACCAACCTGGGGTATTTCAGAGCTTTAAGCCTATGCAGTCGAGAAGCTCCTAAAGTGCTAACAGCTTAAACACATTCAGACTGAAAGTGAGTCTGTGAAACAGCAGCAAGCACAGAATGAGGACAAAGTAGAAGTTAGCCATAAATCTGCAAGAGTGACTAGCTAAACAGAGAGAGAGTCTCTTATGAGAATATTTTGGAATGTACATACCTCTTCCCCCAAAAAGTTGCTTTTGTTAACAGTCATTTGTTTTCTTTTAACAGTCATAGTTCAATTTATATCTCAAAGTACAAATTCATTAAAGCAAAAGCAAATTATAAAACATTCCAGAACTGAAATATATGTAGAATTTTTACAAGGCATTTGGAGTAGAAGACAAACAGTTAACAGCAAATGAAAAGACTAGAAACCTGGGGAAACCTACTTGACATAAAGGACTGCCCCTCTCTGTTTGGGTTTCTAAAAATGAAATATGCTGAACTTATGGCATACTTCACATCTGCTCTCCTATGCTGCCTCATTAACCTTTTATTTCCTTGTAATACAGACGCCAAGAATACTTATTAAAAAATGCTGTACTTGGATAATTAGTAAATCTGCTTAATTTGAAGTTCAGAGTTAAAAAAATTCAAATTAAGGAGGTTATGTGATATCTCATTTTAAGCAGAGGAAACCAGATGACTCAAATCTACTACTTCAAACAAAAAGACTGTAAATTATGTTGATTACTTGTCCATCGGGAAGAAGAGCCCTGAAAAGGTTGCTTTGTGTGTCACTCCACACTTTTTAGATAAATTGATCAGAGCAGCTCAAAGAATGTTTCATTTTGAACTGTTCTGAGACTCTTTATGAACGAGAGAACCATGTGTTATTATTTCTCCAGTTGGCATTTGACCTATTGTAAGTCTAAATATTATGAGATAACAAGAATCATTAGATTTTTACTAAAAACTAAATCTATTATTAAAGAGATATATAGTATAACTAAAAATCTTTGGAAAGAAAATTCTAGATATAAGATATATGGATTAAATCCTGCATATTTCTAATAAATTTCAAACACCTTGATATTATCAGTATACTGCTTAAACTCTTTAGTATTCAAAACTATCATCTTAAAGCGATAGGAGTTAGTTTGGCTGAAATATCAACCAAATTAATTAAAGCTTTACCAAAATACTTTAAAATTCCAATCAGTGCATTCAGATTAATAGGTATTCAAAGTGTTTTGGGGCTTAGCTTCATGCTTGCCTGGCATACTGATCCAACATGTAAGAAGAGATGATAACCTTGTGAGGAGGCAAGATCAACACAGAAGATCACAGACAACAAAACATTAAATGTAACAAAATGCCACCACAGATTTAGCAGCAAATGACCTTTTTTTCCCAAGATGACAGTACTTTAGAACACTTAAATTGGCCTCAATGGATATAGGCTGGATATAGGAAGAGAAGTACGCTTCTTGCCTTTCCTCTATCTTGCTGCATTGTGAACAATGAAAACAACGGTCACAACCTTGGGATGATGGAGCAGAAAACAGGAAAAAGCCTATGTTTCAGATAACTTTGTGGACCTGCATGCCCAGCCCTACACTATAACTTCTGTATTTAATTTTACATGACAGAGAAATTTCTATTTTGTTTACGCCACCAAAATTTTTTCTTATATGCACCACCCAAGTCAAATCCCAACTGATGATAAAAAGCAATAAGCAATCTATTACATGTACTAGGTGTGTTTTTTTGTTTTGCTTTGTTTTTTAAAGATGGGCACCTGAGCTAACATTCATCTGTTGCCAATCTTCTTTTCTTCTTTTCTCCAAAGCCCCCAGTACATAGTTGTATATTCTAGTGTAAGTGCCTCTGGTTGTGCTGTGTGGAACACTGCCTCAGCATGGCCTGACGAGCAGTGCCATGTCCACGCCCAGGATCTGAACCGCCGAAACCCTGGGCCACTGAAGCAGAGCGCATGAACTTAACCACTCGGCCACAGGGCCGGCCCCTGCACTAGGTGTTTTTATTAAGCAAATTTTATTAAACACTGAGCAGTTTATAAACATTTTGCCTATGTTAAATTTATTTTGAGTCAGAGTATGGTATTCTTCAATTCAGCCAACAAAAGCTGAATAAGATTTTCAAACTTAAAAGTCACCTTGTCATTAGCAATATAGATTTCAAATCCTATTTGTTTCAGAAAACTGAAAATCTGAAGAAGGAAAATAAGTTAACAATCTATGATCTGTGGGTGTGGCTATAAAAGAGCAACATGAGGGATCTTTGTAGTGATAGAAATGTTCTGTAAAATGACTATCAATGTCAACGTCCTGGTTGTGATATTGTACTATAATTTTGCAAGACAGTACCATTGGGGGAAATTCTGTATTATTTTATAACAGTATGCGAATCTACAGTTATATCAAAATAAGATCAATTTTAAAATGCTAAATGATAAACATTAGGAAAATATTAACTCCAATTAAAAGCATTCATGTCACATCATGGAGAAAAAAAGTCAATAAAAGATGAAAGTAATGTATATTATATGTATTACTAAAAAGCTGTAGTAAATAATGACACTGTAGTATTGGCAAAAGAATAGCCATACAGATCATCGGAAGAGCAAAGAGTCCAGAAATACACTCAAGATTCCATTTATATTTATATTCTGGAAAGGGCAAAATTATAAGGACATAAAACACATCAACAGTTGCCAGAGGCTAGGTGGTGGGGGCAAGGGTTGACTACAAATGGGCACAAAGGAACTTTCAGGGGGTAATAGAAATGTTCTATGTCTTACTGTGGTGGGTTACATGACTGCATATGTCAAAAGTCAGAACTATACAGCAAAAAGGGGGCATTTCATCATAAGAAAGTAATGTACTTTAATAAAACTACATTAGTTTAGACTACTTAGGACAAAGGCCTATCTGAACGTGAGTTAATTTAAATTACTCTTTAACTTGAAAAACATTTATTGCTTTCCTAAAAACACTAATATACATGAGAATGGCTAATTGAAGTAGGTCTACTTGTTAGATCTCATTGAATAGACTGCTCCTGAAATGCTTATCAGAAGAATAGCCAGAGCTCTGTGTAATTCAAAAACTATGTAACGGGAGTCCTATTCTCCAGTTTGTTTCCATCTCAACTATAAACATTATAAAAATTCACCTTAAAAATCCCTATTTTTCATGAAAAGAAGTTCAATATACTGATGTTCTCTCTTACAACTTGAGTTAGTTACATCAAATAAAGTCAGATGATTTCTGCACAAAATACAGTACATAAGAAATAACTACAAGAATTTGCAAAGAAATTATTATATACACAAATAACAAACTAATACGACAAAATTATACTATTACTCCTTGCATTCTAAAATTCTTCTAGCTGGAAGCTCAAACAAAATAACCTGCATATTTTTTACTATCCTTAGAGCCAATAAACATTCTTCATATGACAATGAACACTGACTGACACACTGGCTGGAAGCAGATGAAGAAAGATACAAGCATATCTTTATAAAGATAAAAGGTAAACATCAGCCCATTCTAATGGCCAATCATAGCAAATTATTAATGGAGTGCTAAATTAATGTAGCATTACAGTACCTTTTATTCCTTCTATTTGAATGGTAGTGATATATTCACTAGCCAATTAAGAATGACCTATGTCCTTTTTTTCTAGTTTTATTGAGAAATAATCAACATATATCACTGTATAAGCTTGAGACATACAACATAATGGTTTGATTTACATTATTGTGAAATGATTACACAACAGCTTCAGCTAATATCCATCATCTCATATAGATACAATAAAAAGAAAAGACAATTTTCTCCTTGTGATGAGAACTCTCAGGATTTATTCTCTTAACAACTTTCCTACATATCATACAGCAGTGTTAAGTATAGTCATCATGTACATTACATCCCTAGTACTAATTTATCTTATAACTGGAAGTCTGTACCTTTTGATCACCTTCCTCCAACTCCTCCTCCCCTCTATGTCCTCTTAATGCATTTATCTTATTCAATCCTTTATTAGTTATTCAGATATTTCACTTATCTTTGCCCTGCAAACTCTACCCCTACTTCCAATAGACCATATTAGGCTTGAGACAATAAGTACTAATGCTTTACTCATAACTGATTATCCTGTTATTTCTAACACAGTGGTTTTCAGAGAAGGTTTTGAAATTAATTGGATAAAAACAAAAAATATGACTCAAGACTCTATCCCATCAAGTTTTATTTTCTTTATAGCACTGATCAGTTTCTGAAATTATCCTGTTGATTTGTGTGTTTCTCTCTTGCACTTGAATGTAAATTCCTAGTCCTTGTCTGCTTCACTATCCTCTTCCTAATACCTACGGCAGTACTGAGCAAACAATGCTTTCTGAACGAATCACATAAAATTTGGCTTTATGTATACTTAAGTACTAAATCAGAATATTCCCTACCACCTCCAAGAAGTCATAAATAATTGCACTTTTCATCGCTGGAAACTGTGCCAAAAGACAGAAAAACAACAAATACAAATTCTATTTTTCCCCATGCTTTTGTTGACAACATTCTTTCATCTGAAAGCAAAATATTTGAAAAGAAGAAAGCTTAAACAGCTCAGAGTACAGACATAAAATAATTAAGGCACTCTCTGATAAGTACAATGATTAAGAATTTAAATAGCAGGGGAACCTGTTCAAACACTAGAGCTTTTTTGCCCTTAGAATCAATGATGGGACGATGATACTCATTTTCAGACAACCAAAAATATGACCTGAAACACTCTTAAATGATCAAAAGCCTAATCTAACCACATATATACAATCCTATGTTTGTTCATACTTTGACAGAAATTATAAAATGCTCAAGTAACGTGAAAAGTAAACAGTGGGTGATCAATAAAGTACATTTAACTATAATCTTTTAATCCTGCTTAAGTGCTATCCTCTAGTATTTTTTTCCACACTTTTATTTCTCCCAAACAGAGGCACACTGGTTCTGACACTGCGTGTGTCTGAAAACTTCACCATTTGTGACCTTGGGCAAGTTTTAATTAATTACCCTCTGTGCATGAGCTCCTCAACTGTAACATGAGCAAATTACATATTGGCTGTTGTGGGAATTAAATAAATTATTATAAGTAAAAAAGCTTAAAACAATGCCTGGCATATAGCAAGCTCTCAGAAGTTTACTGGTACTATTATCATCTCCCTAAAATGACATATAGCGACTCTCAAGGACAGTGACTATGATGTGAGAAAACTAGGGACTGGCTACAAAAAAGATGAGTCATCAGAGCTGGCAGACTCTTCACTTGTCTCTGACAAGTACAGGAAGGATCTAACATTCACTGAGTGCTTTATGTGCCAAGCACTATGCTGGACTCCTAACAAATATTAATGACTGTGGCCAACTATTGCAGTTATGGCCCTCCTTCAATTATACCTCCCGGATCCTCTCCCATGTTAACTCTGGATTTGCTCATGTGACTTGCTTTGGTCAATGGAACACTAGCAAACACGCAGCACACTGAGGCTTGAAATGTGCTTGCATATTGGAGCTTGCCTTCTCTTGCTGCTGCTACCATCCTGGAAACAAGTTTGGATTAGCCTCCTGAAGGATGAGAGGCCACATGGAAGTACCTACCCTAGTCTGAAGCCCTAGACATGTGAGTAACACCATCCTAAAGTAGATGACCCAGACAATTCAGTCCCAGACAGGCCATGCCAGACCAAAGGAACATCTCAGCCAACAACAGAATCATGAGAATAACGTTATTGATTTAGGCCACTAAGTTTTGGGAGTGGTTTGTTATGCAGCAAAAGCTAACTAACACAACTACCATATGAATGTAGGTATTATTTCAGTTTTACAGATGAGGAAAAAAGATTACATCAGTTTGGCTCCAAAGGCTTGTTCCACCATACCAAGCCACTTCTGCATGCCATACTCTGAGGTTCCAGATAAAAAGGGGATGTCTGGGGATTTTATTCTACAATCCTTATTTATGAGTAACCTTTCCTCTACACCAGGAGCCAGCACACTATGGGCCATGGGCCAAATTCAACTCACTGTCTGTTTTTGTATGGTCTGTGAGCTAAGACTGGTTTATACATTTTTAAAAGATTTAAAATGAAAATCAGAATAATATTTTGTGACACATGAAAATAATATGAAATTCAAATTTCAGTGTTCGTAAATAATTATTAGAATACAGCCATGCTCATTCACATACTGTCTATGGCTGCTTTTGCACTGTAACAGCAGAGTTGAGCGGCTGAGAAGGAGACCATATGGGCTGCAAAGCCTATATTTAGTATTTACTGTCTGGCCCTTTATTTTAAAAAACGTGTGCCGACCTCTGCTCAGAATTATTCTCTTGGCATATGTTTTTAATCTGAACAAAGGATTTTGCCCAGCCTTTAGTGATGAGTAGATTTTTTTTGCACTTTTACCACTCTTCTTCCTTTCGTTGAAAATTATTTTAGTTTATGTCATTTCTCTAAGTTCTCCTTTAACTTTTATCTTTGGATGGTCTCTGAATTTGGCTAAGACAGACAGATAGCTCCATTTTAAAAATAGTAATTTAGAATCATAGGTGAAATGAATTCCACTACTGGCCTCCAAGGCAGTATGGAAAGTTAACTAAGATTTTGTTCTCAGAGAAATTCAAAGTACCTATGAAGAAAGTTGTTTGTTAAACTGTAATCTTATATTGACCAACAGCATCATGAGGAAGGTAGAAAAGATATAGGAGAGATTTTATTCAGAAGACTCTCTAATTTCTCAGACCTGAACCTGTGTAATCACTATGCGGAAATAAACTTCCCTTTAATTCCTAACAGGGATTTCAGATTTCAGTAGCTATCTTCTATGAGATCAGTCTCTAATATTCTCCTGCCACAGCGAACTGAGAACTTCAGAACTACTATTATTCTACTTCACTGTCCCGCTGCTAATCGGTTCAGTAAAACACAAACTGAAGCAAACGAACATTTGATTTCCTTTTATATTAGAAAAGAAGGGAACCTCAATTTACTTGCCATTCTCCATTTTTATCATTTTTCTTACTATAAGCAAGAGCCCCAGAGTAATGAAGCAAGAGCCCCAGAGTAATGACCATAAGTCTTGGTGGAGACCCAGCCGACTCTTTCTACTTGGCGTTAGTGCAAAGGATCAATAAAGAAGTTGCAGGGCTGGCCAGGTGGCACAGCTGTTAAGTTCGCATGTTCCGCTTCTCGGCAGCCCGGGGTTCGCCAGTTCGGATCCCGGGTGCGGACATGGCACCGCTTGGCACACCATGCTGTGATAGGCGTCCCACTGATAAAGTAGAGGAAGATGGGCACAGATTTTAGCTCAGTAGAGGAAGATGGGCATGGATGTTAGCTCAGGGCCAGGCTTCCTCAGCAAAAAGAGGAGGACTAGCAGTACTTAGCTCAGGGCTAATTTTCCTCAAAAAAAATAAATAAAAAATAAAAAAGTTGCCAGAGAAACTAACCCCCCTCATGCCCAACATTAGTCATTCAAAGGCTTTTGAGAGGCATTAGACAAATGTTCCTATTGGTCAATGCAATGCGAAGGCCCTTAAAACAATGAAGTAGATGAATGAATACATTTGTATGACAGTCTAAATTTCACTGAACTATTTTGGTTAAGTATCAAGCAGTTGAGTCCGTACAGAAATATTTACAGCATAAGTTTTATATGTTATTTGAATTAAATACGTTTAGAAAAACAAATTCATTTTCATTTACTTTTGTGACTATTTAGGATTTTTAGGGCATAATGAGGGTTTCCTAGGATAATCTCCCAATTTATTTTATGCAAGTAAATAAAGATTCTAAATTTTAACTGTTAAACTTGCAATGACAATCCAGAAATCAGTTGGCTTGTAAGTCTAAGTCCCTGGTACATACAACAAACAATACATATCTAAAGAAGATGGTTCCTCTCTGACTTTGAATTCCAAGAAAGAACAGCTGTCCCAAATAGCCTCCTTTATTTTTCTATTAAAAGTTATATCATCAACATATTAGGGTCATCAGGAACTAAAGACTGTAAACAACAATTTTGGGATGTTGCTTAGGACTCTCCTTGGCCAAGAACCAGGAATTTTGACCTTAAAAGGTTAGTAGTGTAAGCTAACCAACAGAAAACCTTCCTTCTGAAAAAGAGCAATAATAAATTTAATATATGCTGCTAAACATTCTATACTACCTTTGCGCCTAAATAAGAAGTCTTCCTCCTTTAATCCTTCCTACTAATTTATATTTTTCTCTGTCTTCAAATTTCCAGTCAACTCTTTTCCAAAAACTCTTTTGATTAATCCCACCTGGATCCAGTCACCGACATCCAAGCATGTACATTTAAATCAAAACAACTGTATTTGTACCTCACTTTTATCTTTTATGCTCAATCTATCTTCTCAATATATTTGCTATTTCTCTTTGTCCTCAATATTAATGCATTTTAATTAATTACAATTCACTAACACCATTAAGGCCAGCAATTTAGAAAGAGCCCAAAGATAAAATGTCCATTTTATCATTTCCAATTCTAATATATACTAAGTGCCTACTCTCTATGTGATAGGTTTTTATGCTAATTTTCTCCTACTTCATTAGACTAAAGTACTTAAAGCATTCCACCAATACAACATAGAAAGCCAAAGGGAACAGACTGTAATAGCTGAATAGTTAAGAGCTCTAGTTGGTCACTATTTGGTGCCAAAATTGATATCAGTTTGTAAAATTAAAAAGAACTCTAAAATCTTTACTTGGTAAGGTAGTTCTAAAAACAATACTCAACTGTACTCTTATGCTTCTTGACTAGATAACATTTTGTAACCTTTAAATCTAAATGGTACTGGGGTAATATTTGGGAAAATCTAGCTATATACAAAACTCTTTGGTGCAAATCCAATTCTGTTATTTTACTCATTTAATCTACACTGGGGAAAAGGTCTGTCAGTCAGTCAAAGGTCACAGATTGTTTGGAAGAAAATCCAGTTTATTATTTCCAAAGAGAGAATTCACACAAGGCTAGTAAAAGGAATAACTTTCTCCACCCTCAGAAAAAGGCAATGTTCTAAGTAAGCCTTTTAAGGAACCAGTAGTTTAACCACTTTATGCAAAACCAATTAGAAATGGTACACATCTGTGTGTTCTGATATAAGAAGACATTCAACCATTAAGTGAAAAAGCTGCTTCATATTTATTTTTAATTTAGTGTAGTACAGAAAAAAATGAACTGTGCACTTATTTTTTGACAGTGGTTATCTCCGAAGGGAGCATGTGGGAAATGCACTCTAGGCCTTCACCTTTTGTACTTTTCTCTGATACATATCAATCTTTATAGGAAAAAAGCAGCATTTTTTTAAATTATAAACTTTAGTCTTAATAAGAAAAGGACATAACTTTTTTTTTTTTAATTTAAAAGGCTTTAAGTTTTTAGAGCAGTTTTAGGTTCACAGCAAAATTAAGAGGAAGATACAGAGATTTCCCACACACTCCCTGCCCCCACACATGCACAGCTTCTCCAATTATCAACATCCCCCACCAGAGTGCTGCATTTGTTACAAGTGATGAACCTACACTGAGACACCATCATTACCCAGAGTTCATAGTTTACATTACGGTTACTCTTGGTGTTGTACATTCTGTGGGTTTAGACAAATGTATAATGACATGTATCCATCATTATAGTACCACACAGAGTATTTTTACCACCGTAAACATCCTCCATGGTCCACCTATTCATCTCCCCCCACCACCACAACCTCCACCTCTGGCAACCACTGATCTTTTCACTGTCTCCATAGTTTTGCCTTTTCTAGAATGTCATATTAGTTGGAATCATACCATATGTACTCTTTTCAGATTGGCTTCTTTCACTTAGTAATATGCATTTAACATCCCTCCATGTCTTTTTGTGGCTGGATAGATCATTTCTTTTTACTGCTGAATCCATCACTGTCTGGATGTACCACAGTGTATTTATCCACCTACTAAAGGACATCGTAGTTGCTTCAAAGTTTTGCAATTATTAACAAAGCTGATATAAACATTAGTGTACAGGTTTTTGTGTGGACATGAGTTTTCATCTCCTTTGGGTAAACACCAAGATACATATAATCTTTTTGAAAATTCTGGGTCACCCATCAGTATCATGAGAATCAAAATGAAAGCATCTAGCACACTGCCTAGCATACAGGAAAACTTCAATAAATACTAGCATTCTCTCCATTCTGCAATGTCTTCTAATGCTATCAAATTATATACTGAGCCAGGCCAGCGTACTTTGCAGGTAATGTTTATTCTCGCTCTCCTTTGCTATCAGGTGCCACTTGTTGCTGCTGTTAGTATACCTACTTTTAGAAGTACCTTCTCACACCTGTTGCTTCAAATCTCCTATGAACTTTTTCAGCTCCCAGAAGATCTTGACTGTCCTTGTAAAATGTCTAAAAATAAGTTGCCCAAAGCCCATTTTAATTGAAAAAAATTATCAAATACACAATTATATTTTGACTCAAATTTTCAGATTCTCTCAAACTCTAGTCCTGTCTTTAGACTGAATGATGACTCAACAGTCCAAAACGTTTATTTGTTAGGCGACTTTTACCTCCTTTTTCCTGATTTAATTCTCCAATTCCAGGGTGGGAGAGATAAGATGGGTTTATCACACAAGCACCGGAGTTCTAGCTCGCCATTCTCCCAACCCTTCATTAAACAATGATTATCAGGCTTGATAATGATAAGAAAATTTCTTGATAAGAAAATGATAAAGTTAAGCAAAACTCAGATGCCTTAAAATCTGCTTGTGTAGGATTTTTTAGAAGACCAGGTACAAATGTGGGATGACTATCTTCAAAAACAAACAATTATGTCTAAGACAATGAAATTATTAACTGTGGGGTTTCCTTTCAAAATTGCAATAGGGAAATTTGATTTCAAGTTACAGTGGCCCAGGCAGCCAATGCAGCACCACATCATTATTGGCATCTCTCAAAAAAAAAAAAAAATCCTCAAACTGCATGGCCCCCAATAAACACATTCAAATACTAAAAAGACACCTACATTACATGGCAATATTATACAATACAGCTTAAAAAAATCACATTCATTGTTTCACTTCATCCTGTGAGGCAATCCTATAAGGCAGGGTCCATTTTACAGATGAAAAGACTAAAGCTTAAAGAGTTTAAATTACTTCCTCAGAGCTATACAGCTACTCATAAATGGCAGAATCCAAAACCAAGGAGACAGTGATACAGTGAAAGGAATAATTGTGTAAGTCAGCCCTAGCTGAATTTAAATCCTACCATTCATTACTTGTAAGACTGGAATGGAAGCTCCACGACTTTGTTTTGTTCACTGCTATGGCCGCAGTGTCTAAAACAGTGCAAGTAAATAGCAGGAGATCAGTAAATACATGTTGAACAATAACAAAAAAAATCACTTAACTTCCTTGGATCTCTGTTTCCTCATCTGTAACTGGAAACAGTAAGTTCTTGCCTCTTATCTGCTGATACAATGTGTAACAAAGCATCTGGTAGGTATTTAGGAACAGACCTAACTTTTAGTTTAGTGTTCTTTTCACAAGACCACTCTGACTTCTCCTGCAGGCTCTAAGGAAGGAGGAGAGAGTAAATGTCAACATGACTGGCAGGTAAGCTGAGTGGTAATCAGGAAGGGGAGGCTGAAGAACAAACTGCTGGTTCAGTCAAGAAGTCAGCTGTTCTCTTTACTACTCTGCCATAGCAACGACAAAGGATCTTTTAGAAGAATCTCTTAGCTGACTGCTTATTTCAAAACAGATAGTCTTGGTGGGGAGGGAAGCAACTAATCTATACTTGTAAGATACAGAAAGAAAAGGGGTAGGGACACCTAAAGGTAAATGAGACAATAAGGAAAGAATATTGAGGTGAGACCATCAGAGTACACATACTGACTAATTCAATCTAAGAATGGCCCCTACTCCATTTCTCTGTGACTTAGCATGTTCTTCTCAGTAAATCTAATTCTAACGGATAAAGCAGTCTTTAGGACCACTGATAAGTACTACCAACAGAGACAGAAACAAAATGTAGATGCTACTGACAAGTAAAACAAAAAGTCAAAAGCAAAGAGAGATGGTGCTAAAAATCAAGAAATCTGCTAAGGGGATTATATCCAAAAACACAAAGAACTCTTGAAACTCAGTAATAAAAAGATAAATAACCCAATTTTAAAATGGGCAAAGGACCAGAATAGACACGTCTCCCAAGAAGACAAATAATCAATAATCACATGAAATGATGCTCAATGTAATTAGTCATTAAAGAAATGTAAATCAAAACTACAATGAGATAACCCTTCACAACCACTAGGATGGCAAAACAAAATCGAGGGACAGTAACAAACTGCTGATACACTGGTGAGGATGTGGAGAAACTGGAACTCTCATACACTGCTAGTGGGAATGTAAAATGAAGCAGCTGCTTTAGAAAACAGTTTGGAGGTTCCTCAAATGCGAAATATAGAGTACCATATGATTTAGCAATTCCACTTCTAGGTATATACCCAAGAGAACTGAAAACATATGTTCACACAAAAACTTGTACGTGAATGCTCGTGACAGCATTATTTATAAGAGCCAAAAAAGTGGAAACAACCCAAATGTCCAGCAAGTGATGAACAGACAAACAAAATGTGATAGATCCATACAGAATTTGTTTACCAATAAATAGAAATAAAATACTGATACATGCTACAATGTAGATGAACCTTGAAACATGACAGTAAGTGAACTGAGCCAGACACGGGGGCTAAATATGATTCCATTTATATGAAATGTCCAGAATAGGCAAATCCATAGAGACAGAAAGTAGATTAGTGGCTGCCGGAGGCTGAAGGGAGAGGGAAGTGGGGAGTACCTGGGAATGGGTACAGGACTTCTTAGGGTGATGAAAATATTCTGGAATTAGATAGTGGTGATAGTCACATAACCCTGTGGATATACTAAAATCCACTAAATTATACACTTCAGGTGGGTGAATTTTATGGTGTATGAATTATATCTCAATAAAGCTCATTTAACAAAAAAAGCAAAGAGATGAAAATGTGTGCACTGTGTAAGCAAATTCTTCTAACTTCACACTCCGTGGCAAAAGGATGAAGAGTGGAAGGTGAGAGTGGGAGCACAGATAGCTCATACTAGTGGATCCTGTGAAGAGAGTAAGTGCTTCCATTTCTCAGCCACTTGGAGAAATCCATTTTAACCTCTAAATACGACTCCTAAAGTATAAAGGCCACAGGAGCCTACAGGTAAAAGTCAACAAGGACATTGAGGAAACGACCTGCAGCTTATCACGGAAGAAGGGCTTGTGCTAGCCTACCCTTGAGGATGCCAGGCCCTTACTGCTACCATCATCACCTCAAAACTCAACTCAACCCCAAAAGTTACACAAGAAGATGTGAAGCCAAAAGGGACACATTCCAAATAAAAAACATCATGCCAAGTCATCTGCCCATATCAATATAATAGAGTAGGAGTTTATTAGCACGAGAGAGAACTCAAAAATCAAAATGGAAAAAGATTTTTTCTTTAAGCTGTCCTTTAAACACTTGCTGTGTGCCTGGCACTTCACATACAGCATCTCAGTTAACATTCACAATAATTCTACTAAGTACACAAGGGAGAGACAAGTGATGTTAAATAACTTGCCAAAATGTACATGGGTAGGAAGTATGTGGTGGAGGCACAATTCAACCAAAGAAAATCTAGTCAAGTTAGGCAAGTTTATATACTGAAGTTATTTTAACTGAAATTTAAGTGAAAAGGGTAAAAAGATAAGGATGTACACTGGAACTCAGGATCTAAAGCTACAGAAATCTCAAGTCAGGCTTGAAGCTTAATTATAATATAAAATATAATTTTTAATAGAAAAACTAGTCAATAATAGAAGAATATTAACTTCCATATAAGCCTCTTGGCCAACGGCAGCATTATTCCCCAAGTAAAATGCTACTATATTCTATTTATATAGCAATTCAAAATGTGTACAACACACACACAATTTCTCATTTCAGTCTCACAGTAACCTTAAAGGAAGTCTGCCAAGGTCAGTCTGACTTCAAAACCCAGACCTTCACCATCACTATTATGCTTCCCATAGTACTAGAAATCTGTAACTTTTCTCAAACCATAAACAAAAATCAAAGATAATAGTATTCTATTAAAACCAAGTGGTGAATATATGAATATGTATTGTATTTTTCTCTACCCCTTAATTATATCATTATTCTTTACACATATTTTTAAAATTCTTTTTACATTTACTGCACCTTTAAGAAAAACAAAAAATGAAACAAAACTATTTGCAACAGTATGACAAAGTTTAATATGCCTAGTATCTAATAAATAGCTCTCACAAATCTATTGATGACAAACAAGCCAAAAGAAAAATGGGCAAAGGACCTGAACAAGCCAATTAAACACTGAGATATCATCAGATTCGGCAAAGATTAAACGACTAAAATATCCAGTGTTAGTGTGAGTATAGGGAACCCAGGCCTAGCCTCCATGGCTCACTGGACCTGGATGCTCCTGAATTACTCCATTCATACGTTTATTTTAATACCTGGCAAGTCTACATTCATGTTTGCCTCTCCCTTCACTGAACTCTTTAAGAGCATCTGAATCCTTTTCACCCAACCCAGTGTCTAGCCTGCAATTGACACTCATGAATCACATAAGCAACATGTCTGTGAAACACAAAATCAGAGCAATCAGAAATATCTGGGCCTGAGATGAGAGCAAAGATGGCTAGACTCTGATAACTACTCCTGAGGCTTCGCATCTTACCATCCACCCAGCTGCTAAAGGCAAAAGTCAAGGAGTCATCCAAGATTTCTCTCTCTGCACACACAGATTAAGAATGGCCAATACGGATTATGAAAATTAAACCTTAAAACTTTTCAGAAAAATACCAATTTCTTATACTTCACTATTTAAAAGCTTCATAAGCAGGAAGAGGCATGTTTCCTAATAAGCCAGAAAATCGTGACTCCCAGATTTCCCATTTCTACAGTGCGCCCTAGTTTACTACTGTTATTAACAGCTTACCCTATCTGATGCCCATTTTTAAGGTACAACAAAAAAAACTATGCAAAAAATACTGAACCACTGCATTTCTAGATGTAAGCAATATTCCTAAGGTTAAAGGTTAATGTATCACAATGATTTGTAAATTAGAAAACACTTTTGGCATAAATCAAATAAAAACAATGACTATAAGGAGAAAAAAATTATCCTGGTTCCCAAACATGGCTCTATTATTCCTTTTGGTGATATAGATTAAAACACAAAAATGTGTTTTCTAAGTATATCACCAAAAACCCATAACACATACTCCAAAACAGTATTTATAATACGATCCTTTTTTTTAAAGGCTATGTTCTTGGTGGGATTACTGGTGACATATTAATCTCTCCATCTAAGATATGTATAATTTTTTTCCAAAGGTTACTAGACATATGAAATATCCTTCAAATTTTACCATTTGTTGCTTCTACAATTAAAAAAAAATTCAATTCTCCACCAAAATGAAATCCAAACAAATTTACATCTTAATATAAACATCTCTTGGCTTTTTAAGATACATGTAGAGCAGCATTTAATAACTATAATGGATTACATTAAGACATTACTCTGAAATTACATATCAACTCATAATGATTCTCTAAAATAAGATAATAAAGAATTAAATAACTTTTGACTCAAAGTTTAAAATTCAAAAAGAAAAAAAAATCTGAATTCAGGTCAATAAGGAGGGGAAAAAAGCATCCAGAAAACATTTTATCGTCACTGCCCCAAAAGTCAAGAAGCTATAAATAGTTTCAATGCAAACAAAGATTATTATGATAAATATCAGTGACTAGCCAATCATAAATGCTTAAGACTTCAGGACAGCACTGATAATTTTTAACTTAGTGCCACAGTAATGTCATTTTAAATTTTCATATATGAAAAACGTACTTTTTTCTTGAAGACCTGGGTAAAAGAGAAGAGAACTTAGTGGGGTATATAAAACTCAGTCCTCATTTTATCAAAGGAACTACTAAAACCCAGCAAGAAACACAGGCATATTTAAACTATAAGGTAACATAATGAGGACACAGTAGATATCTTTCTCTAAGGTTTTTTTTCACCCTTACATAAAGATGGAACTTCTATATAATGGAACTTATTATACTGTAAATAAAAAAGAGAAGAAAGATGGTTTATAAAGCAATGGACTGATCTTTAATACATTTTAAGTGAGGGGCCAGCCCAGTGGTGTAGTGGCTAAGTTTGCACGCTCCACTTTGGCAGCCCAGAGTTCACGGGGTTTGGACCCCAGGCGTGGACCTATGCACAGCTCATCAAGCCATGCTGTGGCAGTGTCCCACATACAAAATAGAGGAAGATTGGCAACAGATGTTAGCTCAAGACCAATCTTCCTCACAAAAAAAAAAAAAGATATTTTAAGTGAAAAAAGGTATAGAATATAGTATGCTACTTTTGCATCAAAAGGGACAGGAGATAGATGTATGTACATGTTTTTGGTGGTCTATATAAAAATTTGCTTTGGAAAAATACATAAGAAACTGCTAACACTAGGGCTATCCCATGGGGAGGGTAACAGGGTAGCTGGAGGACAGTAAAAGGGAAGCATTCCTCAGTTCACCCTTTTGTGTATTTTGAATTTTGAGCAATATGAATGAGTGTGTATCAAAAGGAAAAATTAAAAGTACTTTACCTTGTGCCATTGTTCCTAATGACTTCCACAGTTTCTTCAACAAAATATCGATCCTTGACATATGCAAAAATATCATCACAAATTTCGTGTAAGCGTGAACGATGGGTAAGATTGGTCAAGTATAAAACTGGAATAATTAGTGGTTCTGGAAAACTCTGAAGATTCTGTCTTGCTTTTTTTTCTGACTCAAGTGCTTCCTGATAGGTCAGTCCAGGTCTACCCGTCACAGCACAACTCCACACAAGACTGTTGCACAGAATGGTTCGTTCAAAAAAGTCACTGATTAAAAAACAAAAACAAAAACCCATTACCTATCACTTCACAAATGTTATATTAAAAGCTGATACACGATTGTGCCTTTATTGCAAAATTTTATACAGAATCATAGAACTCAAACAAGGGTTTAGTAACTGGTTAACTTACGCATTAATACAAACCTAAGAGAAAGTATATTTAAACTGGACATTTACATTTTGCAATTTAAAGGTACATTCAGCCAAACTCGGACTCGGATTTCCATCAGTTTTGAAATTGGGAGTGAAACTGAAAATAAACCCAACCTTTTTTTTTCCTTCTAAATTTTAAGCTTTACGTTCCAAAGCAGTCAAAACACTTAAGTCAATTCAAGCACTTAACTATGAATTTTAAAAGGCTTTAATATAATAGTGAAAAACCTGGACGTCTAAACATCTAACAATAAAAGAAATGTAAGTAAATTATAGTACTTCATACAATGAAAATTCATAGTCATTAACAGTATAGGGAGTTCTTAATAACATGTTAAGAGAAACAAAACTTTCCAGTTTGATTCCCCCCTACAGTTTTTGAAGGTAAAAGCTTACGAAGACCATATATATAGTATGGCCTCACTTGTGTTAAAAAAAGGAAGAAAGAAAAAGCAAAGAAAGGAAGGAAGGAAGAGAAAGATAAACTAAAGAAGCATGAAACATTTCTGGAATGTTATACAAAACTCAAGGTAGTAGCTACAAAGTCGGGTGGGACTAGGGGACCATTCTACTCAGCGCTTTTCTGCAATGCTGGAAGTTCTTACTATAAGCATTTACTTTTTTTCAAAAATTCCAGTCAGCCACTTTTAAAATGCAAGAGATCTATAACATGGAAAGGTTTCTAAGGTATATTAAGTAGAAAAACTCAAATCACTGAATAACACAAACCTATATATATTAATTATAATAAAAACAAAAATGTGTGTATTTATACAAACACTATAAACAGATGTTCCTATAGAGAAAAGGGGGGACTGGGAAGGAAAGAAAAGGAAACTTTGTTATTCTAAATACTACTATATTGTTTGTATTTTTATAATAATTTTTGAATTTTTATAATAAGCATGCACTCATTATTTTTACAATAAAACCTTTTTAAATAGAAAAGGTTAGACGTATGCAAAAAAAGTTAACAATGGCTGCCTCTAAGCGGTAAGATACGGGCAAATATATTCTCTCCTCTATACTCTGGTCTACTTTTCAATAATCATGTGTAACCGATATAATTCACTATTCTTTAACTTTTTCTCCTTGAAATCCCCCTTTCCTTCTCCCAGCATTCCAAAAAAATATTAAAACTGCTATATGTTTCCTTCCTGGTTAGTAAATCTGTATCAATTATCCCTGTAGTAGTCGATCCACAAAAAAGATCTGCAGTAATTCCATTAAGACAATTTCATTTCAGGGGCTGGCTGCGTGGCCCAGTGGTTAAGTTCTCACGCTCTGCTTCGGTAGCCCAGGATTTGCTGGTTGGGATCCTGTGAGCAGACCTAGCACCCCTCACCAAACCATGCTGAGGCAGCATCCCACGTAGCACAACCAGAAGGACCTACAACTAGAATATACAACTATGTACTGGGGGGCTTTGGGGAGAAGAAGAAGGAAAACAAAAAAGGAGATTGGCAACAGATGTTAGCTCAGGTGCCAATCTCTAAAAAAAAAAAAAAAAAAAAAGATAGTTTCATCTGTATATTTGTCCGTAGAACAACAATAAAAATGAAATCTATGGAAATAAAGTAAGAGAAACTAATCATACCTTAACATAAATGAGATCTATAAAGAGAGAACATGCATATGCCAAATTACATGACTCTAATTCAGCACAAGAAGATTTTTTTTGAAGTATGCGCCCTTTAGTAGAGAACATAAGGGATGTATACCATTAAAATACAAAGTAAAAAGTGATTATAAGACAGAGGAGATATCCCTTGGGAATTCAGAGGAAGGGAAAGAGGAGACGCAGGCAAAAAAGATCAAGAAATACTAGAACATTTTTTGGAGGAAGCGGTGTTATGAGTTAAGAAAGGAAAAGTAGAGTTGAAGAAAAATGCCGGAAGAAAAAAGATGAATATAAGCTGCTTATTATTCAAAAGAAAACCTATGTCAGATAAATAATTTGTTAGCTAAGAGAGAGGCAAGAGACATACTCAATAGGTGTTTATCAGTGGTGCAGAAAAAAATGAATAAATAAATGGATCTTCGAAGAGGTCTTATTTAATTTTTACTCCCTAAAACGCAGTTCACTTAGAAAGCTTTGTACAAGTTTTAAACTTTTTCCCATAGAAACAAACATACCTGTTAAGACTTAACTTCCCAAGCCAACAGATAGTTAGCCATAATGTGCATGACATAACCTCAAATAATGTAAACTATATCTAGTACTATTTAAGAAAAACATACTTCAAGTCTAGGTATCTTATACATTAACTAGTCTCTAAACCAGTGCTAAGAGAAATAGAATGCTGGCCACACACATAATTTAAAATTTTCTAGTGGCCACATTCAAAAAGTTTTAAAGAAACACTAATGAAATTACTTTTATAATTTATTCAACTCAATATATCCCAACATAATTTCATTTCAGTATATAATCAATATTGAAATATTTTACTTTTTTGTTGTTGGCAGTAAGTCTTCAAAATCCAGTATATATTTTACATTTATTGCACATCTTAATTCTGACTAGTCACATTTCAAGTTCTTAATAACCCCCCCGCCAAGTAATGGCTCCTGTATCGGACAGCACAGCTCTAGCCACGGCAGGTCAGTGTTTGGTAGCCTGGCGTATTTGGCGGGTCATGGGGTACTGATGACATGGCCGGGGGCAGACTTCACACTGAGCTGCAGTAAACACTATTTAGATTTAACATTGTTCAAAATGCCAAGAAGAGCAATGGCACAAGTGCCACAAACCTCCACAGAACACGTGCTACCAGGCAGAAAAATAGGCTAGTCAGTAACCAGTGATGTACAGCTGCCCTTCTACACCCAGGTTTACACCGACCAGCAAAGTATTTGCACTGTTTGTTTCCTTTGTTATTCTACAAAGTTGTTGTTACATTATAGCCCTGCTGTGCACAAAGATCCACCTTCAGGAGGAGGGAGGCAGGGCCCACCACCACAGTGGCCATTTTAAAGCAAGGGGAAAAAAAGCCTATTTCTCCCTACTCATCACTCCCTACCAGCATGGCACCATCTCTAACATTCCCTACCTTCACTGTCTCCCACTACTGCAATTCTGCTCTTCAGCCGTTCACCGTACACATTCAAATGTGTAGGATTGTGTTAATACTGAATTCTAGGGGGTTGGTTACAGTGCCTCTTCAATTTGTATATTATAAGAATATAAAATGATGAAACTTTTTACAAGAACCCCATTTTACTATTGTGAGCAAAAATTTATAAAATACAAAGTACTGTTTTATGTGAACATAAGTTTAGGCTAATGTAGATCATCACGTCTCCGATTTATTACTACATTCCTTCAACAGTTCTCTTTACCAGAGGTGGACATGCTACAGGCCCAGAGGCAATCCAGCCTTCCACCTGTTTTTGTAGTTTTATTAGAACACAGTCACGCCCATACCTTTAGGTACTGTCTGATTGTTTTCTCACCACATCTGCAGAGCTGAGTAGTGCAACAGACACCCTCTGACCTGCAAAGCCTAAAATACTGATTGTGGCCCTTTAAGAAAGTTTGATGACCTCTGCTCTACCATTATTTCTTAATGAAAAACTGCTTCTAAGTTACCAGGTGAAGAACTGGTAAGAACACACATCTAATGTAAAGTCAACCAACTCTTTGGGGAACAAACTGAGCAACAAAGGGCAACATACAGCTAACCTGCTGGGTATCTGGAAAACTAAAAACCCAGTAGAATGAAGTGACATAAAAACCAGAAGCCAAACAGAGTACAATTCAGAAAAGATAAACGCAAAGCATCCTCTACTAAAGAGCTAAACTATATTACCAGACATAAGACAAGAAAGATCCAGCACAATACTGCAGAAGAGATCTAAGGGACATAAGCAAACTCGTCTGTCCACAAAATAATTAGTATAACTGAGAAATGCAGCCATTTGTTAAAAACTAACATAATTCTTGATTTAAATAGCATATGACATGCAAGAGATGGAAAGTATGGCTTATAAACTGAGAAAAGTAGTAACTGCTAGAAGACAGCATGGGGTGTTTTAACAATTTCCTTCACTGACAAAGTTACAAGAGCAGGAGATTAGGAGATCACGGGCATTGCCAACTTAACATGCCTTATGTTACAGAGAGAAATATCAGCTAGATGAAAATTACATTTATCCCTAAATGGTCAGGGGGATATTAAATTAAAAATTAACAGTGTTTAGAAAAAAATTCAAAGTGTTTAGAAAAACACTTTAATGAAATATTACTTGATACTTCGTGCTTCCTCTGACAGACTTACATAATGACAGACAAGGCAGGCTCCTAAAATCTGCAGATGACACTAAGGTGAGGAATAGCAATAAAGATTTTTTAAATCTAGAGTCTAAAACCTTAAGTGCAAATCAACAAAGGTGAAACATTATACTAGCTCAACAAAATTACTAGCTTAATGAATGTGGAAAAGGCAAACTTTAAGTGAGCAGCAAATTCACACTTCTGTGCCTTTTTGTACAGTTTCTTTCACTTAAAAAGTATTCTTTAGAGCACCCTCTGCCTGGAATGCCCTTTTTCCCCATTCTGTGTCTTGACAGCTCCATCTTTCAGGACTCAACTCAGAGGCTGTCTCCTATCTGAGGACTTGCCCAACTCCCCAGCAGTTCAAGCTCCATTTTCTATGCTCCCATTACACTGGCTCCATAGCACACATGTGATTTATGCCACTGTATTGCAGGCATACATTCATTTCCCACTAGAGGGACAAATTATCTCAGCATCTCCAAAGACTCTCCAAAGTATAGCGTCAATAAACAAAGGCACTCTCACTGGCAGCCCACATTTATTTTTGTGTGTATCTAGACAGAGAAAGTGTACATATGAATGGGAAGGAGGGAGGAAAGTCTAAATCTATGCTTTACTACTTGTAGAAGGTGACTCTGGCTAAGTTACACAACCTCAACGAACCCAGTTCCCCTTCTGCAAAAGGGGGATAATATCTTCCATAAATAGGTAATATGAAAATTAAATAATATAATATGCCTGGTATAGTATATGTGCACTCAATAAATAGTACCACTTCTTACTGTTCAGGTACCATATTTGCAGAGAGATCCTAGAAGCATACACAGGAGAATAAGCAGTATGGTAGAGGAACAATGTCAGAGGAACACATACAAGACTTGATAATCTTGGAAGAAAAAGTCTGTTATTGAAAAGGAGGCTAGAAAGAGGGATTAACTTCAGAGGGCTTATCAGCGAACACCCAAAATCCAATCAGGATGACCCAAGCATAAAATCTCATCAACTGCTTAGTGGTAGACTGTTTGCAGAGGGTTGAAGGTGTGCAGACTCCTTAGAAATATGACTTCGACACTCTTCTCACAAGAGGTGGAGTCTACTCCACCACCGCTTGAATCTAGGGTGGCTGTGAGACTGGCTCTGACCAACAAAATACAGAAATGGCATTGAGAGACTTCAGCTCTCACCTTCTTGGAACCCTGAGACCAGCACCAAGCCCAGATGAGCCTTCTGAGGATGAAAGGCCACATCGCAAGAAAAGCCATCCCAGCAAACTAACTCATCACCTTATATACTTTAAATATCTTACAATTCTATGTGTCAATTATACCCCACTAAAGCTGGAAAAAAATACACAAAGAAAGAAAAGCCATCTCACGTGAGGTCCCTGATATATGACTGAGGCCACCTGTTACTCCATCCAGCCTCAGCCTGGCCTCCAGCTGACTGCAGCTGAGTGAGAGAGCACAGAGGGACCAGCAGAAACCACAGTGGCATCCACACAACAGTGAGCAAATAAAATGGGTTATGCTGAGCCACTAAGTTTTAGGGTAACTTGTTACACTACAATAACTGACATATATATTTTCTGTCTGAAAAAAGAAAGTATTAACACAAAACATGGTAGGCTGCTAAGCAGATAAAAGGAAAAACTCTGAAAGAAAAGAATTTAAGAACTTCTGCTATACTGTCCAAGGAAAAAGGACTCATGGATCCAAATATCTGGGCCATGTGACAGATTTACTCCTAAAGAGGAGCTGAACACCTAATTTGAAGCTATGAAGGTTATCCAACTTTCCTTGAAAATTCCATGCTCACCAAATGGCCTTCTGAAAGTAAGATTTCATACATAGCTGATTATCAGTACGGGAACTAGTCTGTGTGAAAGGCATTTTTCCCCATTGTAAACTGATGGCATTCTGGTTTGTATACTTAATATCTAGAGCTTCATCATTTGGGGGTGTAGTAAAGAAGTCAAATGTCTGAGCAGACGGTAGAGAGGGGTACCTACACCAAGATCTAGGCAGCCAGCTTGAATTCCAAGCAATGCTCCCAAGTTCTTGGTGCATACTTCTGCAAACTTCAACAAACATTAGGAAGAATTCTCCATAATAAGCACCGTACATTAGTAAAGAAGAACATAAACTCTGGAGTCTTAGATACGTGTCAGAATTTCAGTGTCACCAAGCGCTAGATAAGCTGGTTTTCGACACTGATCTTGGACCTACTCTCCCTACCCCAACCCCAATCTCCTCATCTGCAGAGAGGGGGCTGTTGAGAAGACTGAATTAACAAGTGAGGAGCTGATGAACAATGAAAATGGGATGCCTTAGAAACTAATCAAACACTTTTCACTGGAAAGCCACGTTGAATCAAACGGTGGTCTGTCAGTGATGTTGTAGAAGAGATTACTACATTTTTTATGAAAAGTGTGACTCACTCAAAGATGGGAAATACATTCTATTTCTAATTCCAAGGGTCTAAATGGCTAAAAAAAGGAATTATTTTATTTAGATTAAGTCACTGGGTAATATAACAAATCATTTTCCTATCCCATAAATCTAGAATTTCTGGTATTCAGACTCCTCCCATTTTTGAACAATCCACAGGCAAAAAAAAAAAAAGTAAAAACAAAATTGTTCTCAGCTATCCAAATTACAGAATAAAGTTTTATCTTATTTAGAGATTAAATTATGCACTTTAGCTTATGCATTTGCCTACAGTTAATATGCAATTTTTAAGGAGTCTTCTTTACTTATGGAAAGCAGGTCAAAGAAGAGTTAGCAATTAAAGAGCATGTAGTTCAAACAAACAAAATAAAGGAGTCTGCACTATATAATCACTAAGGATCCATCCTGGTCACAGTCTCTGTCTCAAAGAATTCAGCGTCTAGGAAAAGAGAAAATGTGAGGCAATAAATACATTGCGTTACAGTGCAATAACAGCAGATGTTACACTAGATAAAATGGAGGAGGTGATCATTGCTGCCTAGTAGGACAAAGGAGGAAGTGTTAGGCTATAATATCAAGTAAATAAAGACAGAAAACTATTTAGCAACTAAAAGGTCACTGGCAACCTCTACCAACCAGAGTTAGAGGCAAAAGTTACTTTGCATTGTGCTGGGAAGTGAACAAGGCCAGGAACTGTAGAAAATATCTTTGAGACTGATTAGAGAAAGTTCTATTCACGAAATCAAAAACCTGAGCAAAAAGGTGAGCATAGCAGTCTTCAGACAAATATAAAAGAAGAATGCACTTAAAGGATAATCTTCCGATTCATATAAACCAATTGGTAATTTAATGAATGAATGAAAACAGAAGTTTCCTTCATAGTTTCCCAAGACTTGTGCTGAGGCTCAGATTACCATAATACTGCAGACCACTATATATGATCCACCATGAATGCATTTTTGGAAAGATCTCTTTGTAATCATCTAGAAGAAAGAATAAGTAATGCCAAATTTAATACAATTAAATGACAGTTTTCTTCCAATTTTGCCAATTCAAAGTCATAGAGATTAAGACCTAAGAACACTAGGAGCCCTGCCTTGTTCAGGGTAAATGATTAAATATCTTTGCTCCCAAACCAATCGCCTCTCCTGAACTGTTTGTAATTTCCGAAAACCCAAACACTTCAGTACAGAGAAAAAAACCCAAAAAACTAGCTATTTTTAATGAATTTTTAATATCATAAGACTACAAAGAACACAGTTCCTTAATATCAATAAAAGGTAGTAGGTTTGGAATACCAAAAATTTCCTCCTTTATTTTGGCATTTCAGATTTCTCCAAGATTATAGCAAATCATCAAGAACCAAGTATATGAAAAGTGTTTAACTCAAAAAGGATAAGTCATATTCACTCTCCCTTCTAAAGTGAGAAGAGCCTCTTAAGATAAGGTTGCTTATATCAAAGAAGAAGACTTTGAAATTTAAGCCCGTTTCCTATTTCGTTGGCACTCAAATACCATTTCTTAAATATTCAGAGTTATTACCAAGGATTTTAAACTTTAAAAAAAATAAGACATCATCCTCGTCAAATTACCTAATCCAAATTCACGTAGGTAGTTACAAAACTGAACTCTATTTGAGTAACAAAACAAGTCTGTACAGGAGCAGAGTTAAGATGTGCACTTCTATATAAAAGTACTCTGTGTTGAAAAACTTCTCTAGATAGAACACGTTTATGTGTACCTCCTTCCGTGGACCTGAAGAAAAAGAAGGCCTCCTTAAAACCTCAAAGGAACTGACTTTTCTAACTTCACTACTCATTTCTCAGACAGGTGCAGAGTTCGGCTAAAGCCCTCCCTCCATCAGGCCCAGACTCAGAAAAGGTGCCTCCTACACGCAATTTATTTGGTTGCTATAACACTTGGTTCCTAAGCCACAAGTGGAGAGGATAAAGCCTAAGAAAAAGGGAGGATCAGGCTGTTTCAGTGATTGATCAATTCAGGTTCTCACTTGGAGATCCTGTTTAAACACAGATCTCTGAAACACCCTGTTGTTTGGTGTCACAGGACAAGGGGATCTCTCGGGATAAACCAGGCGAGGGACTGAAAATTTAGGGGCTGAAACTACACACGCAGCGGCTCCGGATTCTTATCAAAACAATAGCGAGTGGCACATGTCAGGCGGCCCACATGCGCGGGGGGATAAAGAGGAGGCTGGCTGAGGCTGCAGTTGAACTTGTCTTAACCCCCTCCCCCAACTCCCCCCGCCGGCCTCCAGGCTCGCCGGAGCGCAGACCAGGGGCGCCCGGGGCCCTGCTCCCTCCCCTCCTCCTCCCCCGCCTAGCCCCCACTTCTTCCTCACCCGGTCTCCCGGGGGCGGAGACGCCGAGTTCTCCGCAGCCCGGAGTTAGTCACCCAGAAGAGGCGGTGACAGAGCGCACGGCTGGCGTCGCGCACTCCGAGGCCTAGCCGCACCGGACGGGAGGCCGCCGGCCCCGGCCCCCGCCCCGGGAGCGCCCCCCGCCCCGAGTCTCACCTCCGCTCCCGCCCGCCCCGACCCTACCCTGGGCAGCTCCCTCGTCAGGCTCCACTCCACCGGGGAAGCGGCGCCCAGCCCGGCCGTTTCCTGCCCCCCGGGGGCGGGGATTCCCTCCCGGGGCCGGGGGCCGGCGGCCTCGAGCCGCTGACCCGGGCGGGGATCCCCTCGGCCGCCGGGCGGGGATCCCGGAACTGGCCGCGGAGCGCGCGTGTGGCCGCGGCGGGGAGGGGCGAGGCGGGGAGTTTCCGCCGCCCAGGCGGCCGCCGCGGCGAGAGGCGGTCCCCACGGCCGGCGGGGACCCCAGCCTTGCGTCCCGCGGCCACTCGGGCCGCCCCGGGGCCCCGCGCAGTCACCGCTTCGGGCTCGGGGGCCGGAGAAGCTCGGGCCCGCGGCCACCCGTCACTTTCAAGTCGCCCCGTCAGGAGTCCGGGGCGAGGACGGGAGAGAAACAAAAGGCTGCCGGGAGGGCTCCCCCACGCCCTCGCACCCCCGCGCCGCGCGGCCCTTACTCGTAGTGGCGGAAGATCTCGTTGGTGACTCTACAGTAGAAAACTTCCTCGTCGGGCCGCAGGTCCGCGGGCGGCGGCTGTCTCACAAACGGCTTTCGGTGGAGCAGCGGCATCTCCCGGCCGCCCGCCCGCGTCGGCGCCGCTCCCCTATCAGAAGTGGAGGGAAACGACAGCCGGTAAGGTGGAGAGCGCTCGGCGGCGGGGGCCGGTCCGCGCGCCGGGCAGGCTCCGCTGCCTTTTGTGTGACCGACGCGCCGCGGCCGCCACCGGGCCCAAGGTGGCCCCTGTCGCCGCCGGCGTATGGAGCGAGCGGAGCCGCCGCCGCCGCCTCTGCCCTCCCGGCGCGCCCCACCTCCGCACGCCCGGCCGCCGGCTCACAATGGGGCCGAACGCCCCGCCGCGAGCGGGCGGTGCGGGAGCGCGGCGGCCCCCTCCCCCCGCGCCGGCTCCCTGCCCGCCGCCGCCGCCGCCGCGGGGCTCACAACGTGCTCGGCGCGCAGCCGGCCCGCCCGACGCCGCGAGGGAGCCGGCCGCGGGCGGCCCCCGGCGCCGCTCCGCTTTGTTCCCCCGCTCGCCTCCACTTCCCCGCCGGCGCCGGCCGGCGCCCAGCGACCCCACGGAGCCCTTCACCTGCGAGCACGCCGACGGCCGCCCCTCCGCCGCTCCGCCACAGAGGCAGGAGGGGAGGCTCCGTCCTCCGGGGGTCGCCGCGCGCCGGCCCCGCCGCGCCGCCCGCCGCTGCTCCCGCTGCCACGGCCTGGCTCCGCGCGGGGGATCGCGTCCCACCGCCGCCTCCCCGCCTCTCGGAGCTCCTGGGAAGTTTCTGATCGACTTTCGGCTCAGAAGGAGGAAGAGCTGTTGGGAGGAGCTTTTCACTTCTCGTTTCTACCTTTTTATTGGCTACTCGATGACTTTTACAGCCTGTCACTGATACAGGAAGAGACGGCGGAGAGCCTGGGAGAGCTACATTATTAATTAATGGAGCAACCCCTCGTGAAGAATCAGAAGCATCCTCCATGTTTGAGATTATCGGCCAAAAGATCTGGGGAAAGCGCTGGGGTTTGGTAAACACATGTCGAACAAAGTAAAGCTTTCCTCTTCAAGTCTGGCACCGTCGCTCGGTTACACGATGGGGAAAGGATTCCAGTTAAGATTTAACTTGTACTTTAAAGATGGGAAGGGAAATGAGGAATAAGAAATAAAAAGTATTTTGATATTTTCTTCAAAATTGGAATTCTCGTGTCTAAAACATTATTTCGCATGTGTAAACATCCATCTTGAAAAGAAAACACCTTTCTTGACAGCATTTCTCTTTAATACTGAGGACAATTCAGTCAGACTTAGCAGAGGAAAGACCAAAAAAGTGTATATTAGAAAATGTCATCCTGCCTGTGGGACCCCCACATATTTAAAACTAAAAAACGCCTTTAAAAAGCAGTATTTAGGATACGACTGAAAATATTTTGCAAAGGATCAATATTTAAATCACTCAGAATTTTAAAGATTATAGATTTGCTAGTGAATTTCCCCTAAAGCAACTTTTCTTTATCTATAATTGTCATTTGTGAAACTAATTTTAATGCACATAACACGTGACTTTTGAATTAAAAAGAAGTTTCGAAACTACAAATAACTCCGAATGTTTGCCAGCTTTTTAAAAGTGGTCTTTTTCACTACTGCCCTTGACATTTGCTTATTTGCAGATTATCGTGTGAGAATGTCTAAAAGACAGTAAGGTTGAGGAACAGTCATTCAACAAAAAATTAATTCCCAATACTGTGATAGAAACAATGTGGGATCATCTTTACATCTTCAAATTAAGTACTTGTGTACATTGGAGCAGAAAATGTAAGGAATCCAAATCTCAAGAGTTACCATTTTTTAACTTTCAAGATACTTTTATGGTGGCTTACAAAATAAAATTTTGTGAAAGGCACTGTATGCTTTGTGTTTTAAAAATCATTAATGCTCGCAAAATAAAATTTTGTGAAAGGCACTATATGCTTTGAATGTTTTAAAGATCATTAATAAAATTAATGTACCTTACTGTATGAATATAGAAGTCACAGAGGCTTAGAAGTGCCCTCAGTAGCAAGTATATTCTTTAAGCTGTGTAAACTCTTCAAAAATTATGCATTAAAAAATCTGGTGTTTTAAACTGACCTCCAACTAGTACACTGAATGACCATTTAGAATTCCCTACCTAGATAGTATCTAATTTTCCAGGTGAAAAATTTAGAGCCCACAAAGGTAAACTCAAAAAGGGGGACAAGGAGGATGGACAATTTTCAACCGACATTGAAGCATCTGTCTCACAATTCAAAATCCCAACCTAACTGTTAAGTGAAAAACAGATGAAATTTTCTCTGAATATACAGTATTTATATTTCTTAGCTCTCACTATTTGATAAGCTGTTAAAATAATTTTGTTAAAATCACGATCAAAAATAGTTACATTGATTTTATTTTTATTCAATACAAAATTTTAAACAATTGGATTCTTTTTTATACTAACTTGAAATTTTATCCTACTTCATCAAAATACTATCATACTCAATTTTCCTTCTACCATATTCAAATTTCAATACTATCATAACTCAATTCTCTGAGTTACATACATAGGATTTCTTTTAACGGTTTGTGATACTTAATAAACGTTATACTTAGTTGTTCATTGTGAATTCAGAATAGCTTTAGTAAATTATAATTGTCATATTTAAAAGTTTAGTTTGATGTGTTTATAATACTTGATCAAATTGATAGCATACCTAAGCTACTTCAAAATAACACTCCTCTTAAAGATTTCCTACACATTTACTACTAAAACCTTACCTAATGTATTATTTCATATTTTGGTATGATGATTACTTTCTTGCTTTATTAACCACCACTTCTAGGCATTTGAGGGTGAAAAGTTCATTGCTGTATTCAGAAAGTATTTAAAGGATACTGTCATGAAATAGGACTTTGTGTAAAAGAAATTGGATATATTGTAAAGGAAACTATGAAAAAGTATCATGGAAAAAAATAGAGAAGACAATGAAATTGAAATCATTTAATTTTTTAACAATTTAATTCAATTAAACACTTAGGCTCCTTTTTTGTGCCAACACGCTGTAGTAGCTCATGTAAGGGGTACAATATAAATGTATCCTGGCCTCAAAACATGTACAGTCTTGTAGAGAAGAGATGACATTGAGACAGATCATCCAATACAAGAATTGTGTGAGTCGATCATGAGCAACAAAATGCAAAAGAGAAAAAGAAAAGATTAGAAGAAAACGTAGAAGAGGGACCCAGGATCAGACCTAAATTAAGGTATCCACGGGCATGATTTGAAGAGCAACAGATATGTTCCCACATATCCTTGCCTCTTTGAAGATGCACTCCCCTCCCCCACATCAGTCACCCCTCTGGGTGAAGACACCAATGGCCCCCACTTAAATGCAAAATGTAAATAAACTAGTTAGGCAAGACATATATTAATCTAATATCAACAAGACATAGTTTAATATTTGAGAAAGTATACTGCCTTAGATAGGTAAAGACAAAACAAGACTATGAAGATGTATTTTAAAAGCTTGAGCTAGAATACTTTTCCTGTCTTTTATTGACTGATTAAGAAAGGCTTTACTTAGGTGGTTTGGTGCGACAGTAATTACTTAGAGCTGAAGGAAAGCTTTGGGAACTCTTAATTCTCTTTTTTGCAGCTAAAGAAGCTGAAGCTCAGGGCCTAGAATCTAGGCCTCCTGATTGCTTGTCCAGTCTCTTTAGACTACACGGCTCTTTCCTTGGATCTGATAATATCTAATTTTCTTGTGTACCCTACTTACACTGTATCCATAAATAAGCTACAATACCATTCCAAATCCTCCCTAAAGTGTTAAAATGTGTAAGGGGATAAGATATATTGCTCATGATCACAAACATTTATTTTCGAGAATCATCCAGGAAAGCGATGGGGGTAATAAGAATCTTAACTTTGTCTAATTCAACAGCTGCCGAGTCCTATCGCCATGCTTCAGTTAATACATCTCACACACAGAAACACTTCATGTCCCTTACCTCTAAGTAGCAGTTGTAAAAAAGTATTTAGAGTATAGCTTCCCTGAACCCTTCTGAGAAAGATGTCCTTTAAATATATACAAGGAACATCTTCAACTTCGTAACTCCTTTCCTCAGTATCTCTAACACCTGTTTCAACTCTTCTACGTTCTCTTTTTAAAGTCTTCCTGAAGAATTCATGACGTTTTACCCATAAAAGATTTTCTAAAGAAAAGATTCTTTTCTTTAGAAGCAATGAATATGTTTCCCTTCGTATCTGAAACCACTGCCCTAGTGTCGGGATAGTGGTTCTAGACCTTAGCTGCCCATTGAAAGCACCAGAGGGGTTTTTGAGAAACACTGATGCCTGGGCCAAGCCCCAGACCAATTAAAGCAACCGCTAGAGTAGGGACCCAGGCATTCGGAGTTTTGAAATGAACCCAGGTGGTTCTAATGTACTGTGAAGGTTGAGAACTACTATGCCTAGAGGAGACTAGCTTCTTAGTGCTGAAGTGGTAATGTTGGCAAATTTGGAATGCATTTTTTTATTCAACCTCTTGTGAATAAAGTCATGAATTATGGGATGGTAGTAGGGGTTGAAAGAATAGTCTATGGCCATCATTATTATCACAGTAATCATTTACATTTAATGAATGCTTCCAGCTGGTCAAGCATTGTGCTAAGGGCTTTAAATGAATCATCTCATGCAATTCTCACAACAAAGTACTGTTTATTATTTCCATTTTACAGATGAAGCCTTTGAGGCTCAGAGAGTAAGTAGCAAGCCCAAGGTCATACAGCCCAGAAGCAGAGAAGCCCAAATTATTGACTCCGGAGTCCAAGTTCCTTACTACTCTTCTATATTTCCATAAGACTGATTTCTAGTCTAGCTCTGATAAAAATTGAAACAGGGAACTTGATCCTATGCACTACACCATTTAGAACTTGTAATGATTAAGAATGTTTGTTAATCATAAAAGTACTAGAGGAAACCATGAAAAAATTTTAAATGATCTCAGAAGTGGGGAAAGCCTAAGCATAGCACAAAGCCCAGAACCCATAGAGATAATTCTATAAAATAAAAATTTCTCCCTGACAAAAGCTACTACAAACAAAATGGGAAGACAAATATCAAACTGGGAAAAAATTATTTGCAACTCACTGACAAAGGGCCAGTTTCCCTAATATATAATGTCCTATTTCCCTATTATTTAAGTAATAAATCACAGTAGCCCAGAGAAACAGAAAAGGAAATACAAACGGCTTTTAAAACATAGAAAAAGATTCTCAACCTCACTCATAATAAGAGAAAAGAAAATGAAAACTAAAGTGAGATGACATTTTTCATCCTTCAGATTTGCAAAGATCACCATCACATGTTGGCAAATCTGTGGGGAAACAGGCACAACCTCTATGAAGGGCAAATTGGCAATATTTATGCAAAATTACAAATGCACATGGAAGTTTCATCTCTAGGAAGATATCCCACCAATATATTGAATAGAAGACTATATTTTGGCTTTCTTATGAATAGCATAATACTAAAATTAAAGGAAATGTCCATAATTAAATAAATTGTGATATGTCCATGCAGTGGAGTAGTGTGCAGACATAAGAAACAACAAGGAAGTGAAAAAAAGCAAGGTGCAGAAAAATATGTATGGGGGGTTAATATATACACACGCACATATTTGTTTGATACAGAAAATGCACCTGGATATATAGGAAAATAACACACTGGTTGCCTCTGGGAAAAGAATTGCTGGGGACATGGATGAAAGAGAGACTTTTCACTGTAGAAAGATGAATAAAAATGTTTAAGATACAGAGATTAGTGGATAAAGAGGCAAGTCAGGACAGATAACTAATGTAATAAAGTCCTTCACTTCACAATTGGAAATAAGTTTAGAACTGCAAATAAAAAGGAAAAATGACTGTGTTAAATATTTTACAGGACCTCACATGGTGCCTTTCCCATGACAGGAGTTCAATACATATTTGTTGGATGGAGGAATGGTTAGATGGATATATAAAATACAAATTTAATTTGATTACTGTGAAATAGATAGAGTCAGATGGATGGCTGCTTTCATCTTAACCTGGAAATAGAATTTAGATTACATATTTCCGAAAAACTCTCTCTAGATTGCTTATGTTAATAATTAGTTACACAGAACCAGCCCCGATGGCCTGCTGGTTAAAAGTTCAGCTCTCACCACTGCAGGGGCCCAGGTTTGCTTCCCAGTCACGGAACCCCACCACTCATTTGTCAGTTGCCATGCTGTGGCAGTGGCTCACATATAAGAACTAGAAGGAGTATACAACTATGTACTGGGGCTTTGGGGAGAGATGAAAAATTAGTTACACAAACAAACACATAGAAAAGGAGAACAGATTGGTGGTTACCAGAGTGGAAGAGCGTCAGGGGAGGGCGAAAGGGGTAAAGGGGCACCTTCGTATGGTGATGGATAAAAACTAGACTATTGGGGTGAGCATGATGCAGTCTATACACAAACTGATATATAACATAATAATGTACACCTGAAATTTGCACAATGTTATAAGCCAATATAACCGCAATAAAATAATTGGTTTTTTCGTGTGCCCATTTATTCAACGTGATTGGGTAACTGTATCATATATATGCACCATACAGAAATGTCAAGTTTTTTACAAAACAGAACACTGAGTATTTAAGAAGGTATTGTGGCCTTAATTAAATCCCTCATTCAGAAGGCACTTCAGTAACTTTCAGTGCTTCAAAGTCATGATCAGCATCACTGCACAGAACTGAAGAAAAAATTTATTTGTACCATGTATGAACAATAATTTCCAGTATTATGCAAGAAAACTTTGTTTTAAGCATTTTCTTTTTTCTTTCCGTTCAATTAAAAATAAAACGAACACTAGTACAGTTTTTACAAATATTTTATTTTAATGAAGCCTGTACCGACAATGTCCATTTAAAACCCATCTCCCAGGCCAAAAAGTACACATAAGATAAATAAGAGCAGTGTTCTATTGTATTCACGTCTGCATGAGTAACTTTATTAACTGCTAATGAAAATTAGAACTTTTCTGGGATCTTCCAACAAGATTTTTCTTTAATCTTAAAATGCCTTCTCTTCAGTGAAGCCATTTTAGGAGTCAGTCATTACTCTCACCATCTCTGTCACCTCCAATGCAATCTGATGTTTTTCTTCCAGTAGAAACCCTCAGATTTTAAATGTAGCTTCAAGTTAAGGAAAGGTCATTTTTCCATAGTTTGATTCTCTGAAAAACTTCCATCTCCCACCGCAAGTCATAGTTCGGGAGTGAAGCAATTACATGCTAGAACTTCAGGGCCAAGTGGAAAGTCATCATGAACACTCACATTGATCGGTCTTATTTATCACAAGCCTGAAAATGCACAGTCCTGGAAAAGGTGGCATCTCTGTGCACACACGTAATTTTTAAAAAGGAGAGGGCAATATGAAGGGGGCTGAGGTTTGATCACCAAATATCACCACAATGAAAACAAACGATAAGGAATAATGGGCACTAGAACTCAAACTACCAGATGTTTTAAAGAGGTGGGGTGCCAGTTTTCAATTCCGTTTTCAACACCACATTACAAAAGAACTATTTTTAAAAATAAAAAAGGATTGAGAGAAAATAAAAAAAATAAAAAGAATATCTAAACTGTCGAGTGACCCCGTTTGTTCTGATTAACTTCAATCACATCTTCTTCCTCCATCCCCAGTTCTTTTGGAGTGTGATTATCAGCAATTCTCTGACCTTCAAAGAGAAACCTGAGGGGAATTCATTGGAACTCCCTGTCTTTGACAGTGTGACTCTTTGAGTTCCTTGAGATGTGTCGTCATTGTCACTTGGAAGTGAATCTCACTGCTATCCTGTCCAATGACTTTCAGTTTTATGTCTTCCCCTTCCTTCTGATACCCCAAATCCTCAGTTGAAGGTTCTGCCTCCTGGGCAGACATGGTGATGGCAGCTTCCTCCGGGCGTCTCCGCACAGCAACAGCCCGGGGCAGGCAGGACCAATAGAATAATTTTAAAAAATAGTTATATACCAATTTACAGAACAACTCATACTGCATTCAGCCTAATAGATTTATTATTGTTTTTAAAAATAAAACATATAAGGAACAAGTAGAAAGTTTTAAAATGTGAATTACAGGGTTTTTTTCTTATTTTTATCAACTGCAAAACTAATTTTTAAGTTGTAGTTTATCTGTAGTAAAATAGCTATTAAAGTTGCACTAATATTTGCCATCTCATTTACTAATTTCTGTTAATACTAGAGTATAAAATACTAGAATCTATTTTGTTCCTCCTTTACTTTCCCTTTAGAATTCAGGCTATAACCTACTGTCAGATATCATTTTAAATATTACTGTACATTTTTAAAAATATGTATTTTTTAAAGATTGGCCTGAGCTAACATCTGTTGCCAATCTTTTCTTCTTCTCCTCTTCCTTCCTCCCCCTTCCCCAAAGCCCCCCAGTACATAGCTGTATATGGTAGTTGTGGGTCCTTCTGGTTGTGCTACAGGGGACGCAGCCTCAGCATGGCCTGATCAGCTGTGCCATGTCTGTGCCAGGATCTGAACCAGCGAATCCCTGGGTTGCCGAAGCTGAGCGTGCAAACTTAACCACTCCGCCCCTCCCCCGCTTCCCCACCGCTGGACTGGCCCCTAAAAAATCTTTTTAAAAAGATTTACTACGATGCCTGAAACACAGTAGGCACTCAAAACCTATTATTAGAAAGTATATATTCTGTCATTTTTCTTATAATATTTAGTGTTTATAATATTCAATTTATAATGTTTATAATTAGGATTTTTTTTTTTACTAGTTAGCTTATGTGGTCGAAGCATAGTATTACCGATATAAATACTGCAAGTTTGACATCAATAACTAGCCCCATATTGCAATGCTTATATATCCATAGACTACCTGCCAATTATGGATGAAGAGATAGAATTAACACAGTTAAAATTCAGAACCCAGTTCTGAACATATTATTGCCAAATTCTAATCTAAGAGTTCCTGGTGAAACATTTGCTAATGCTACAGGTGCCTTATAAAATAAAACGTTTAGGGTTTTCTCCCTTTTATTTCTGTTGCCATCATTATACTAGAACCCAGGAGTCATGCCACTACCCTATTTTCTCTGATCTAAATGTTTAGGTGAAAACACCCATCTCTTATTTCCTTAGCACAACTGAAATTTATCTTTCTTTTTTTTTTTTTTGACTAAAAAAGATAAATTTCACTCAAAGCTATCAGTAAACTGTTTCTCACTAACTTCTTAGACATCACATAGCTGGCATCTAGAAACCACCTTACCTATCAGAACAAGCATTTTGCCCATTTCAAGTACAAAAACCAAATTCCCCAATACTAAACACTTTTCTTTTTCCCTTTTCAAACTTCTCTCTTAAAATAAAGACCTCACCCTCAGTTCCCATTGGTAGGCAGGATAATAGCCCCCAAAGAGGGCCACAGCCTAATCCCCAGCACCTGTAAGTGTTATCTTACATGGCAAAGGAAACTTGCAGTGTGATTAAGGATAAGGACCTTGAGATGAAGAGAATTGCTGGACTATCCGGGTGTGCCTAATCTAATCACTTGAGTCCTTAAAAGTAGAGAACCTTTCCTGGGTGTGGTTAGAGGTAGATGGGATGGCTGAAGAAAGGTTAGAGAGACGTGATGATACTGATTTGGAATGGAGAAAGGGGGCCACAAACCAAGGAATGCAGTGGTCTCTACAAGCCGGAAGAGGCAAGGGAATGGATTTCCCCCTAGAGGCCTACAGAAAGGAACGTAGCCCTGCCTGCACCTTTACTTTTGCCCAGTGAGACCTGTGTTGGACTTCTGACCTACTGCTAAGTTTCTGGTAATTTGTTAGAGCAGCAATAGAAAACTAATACATCCAGTTTTCAGGCTGAAAATGTTCCTAATCGTCAGCTGATGTTCATGGCAACAGTGAATGATATTCTTTAAACCTTAATGAATGATTTAGCTCTTTCAAGCTGAGGTTATTAGCAACTCCTAGAGTTGTCTGTAATGATTCATCTGGTAGCTACCCCTTCAAGTTGCAAAAATTCATTTAGTCATTTCATAATGCATCATTACCTTAACCATATACAACCATAACATATATATATATATAGTCAGAATTAGTATGTACATAGTAAGAGGATGATTATAAATAAACAAAGGCTCTTTTTTTCCTCATTCAAGTCTATCTCACACCTCCTTAGGGATCTCACTCCATCAATCATCTTCCTTCTATCTAATAGCAAGCTCTCCTTCACCACTGAGATCTCTGCCCTTAGGCTGTGATCTCGTGCAAATCTCTTTCATTGTGGTGGTAGGGAATTAAGTATATGTCTTTATCTTCAGCACTGTTTCTTTTCTCAACCAGCATGTTTAAGAGGAAACCTATGCTCCTTGTTTCTACTTCATTTCTCAACCCTCCTTAGCCTCCCAATACCCCCCTAAAACTTCTCTTGATTCTGACCCCCTCACTGCCAAATCCCATAGACTCTTACCAGCAAAGGGTCCGCCTCCTTGACTCCGCTCCTTTGCACCCTCTCCTACCGTGGCCTCTGTGATACACTCTCAGCTGGTGCTCCTCCTACCCGCCTTTCTCAACTCCCCTGAGTCTCCTTGGCATCACCTCTTACTTCTCAACCTATTCCCTAAATCCTGGTGTTTCCCTGCTTTTTCCCATGCCTTCCTCTTCTCTCATCACTCCTCAGGGAAGCCTTCTCTAAATCAGCACGTCCTCCTGACTGCGTTAACTGCCCCCATTCTCATTGGAATATGAGCTCCTCTAGGGTCTTCTTGTTTCCTTAGGGACTTTACCACAGCGCCTTGAAGATTTTTGAGATGAGGAATGACTCATCAAACTGATGGTTTATTAAGACTAATCTGGGTGTTTTATGTAAGACTGACTGAGTTGGGTAGAGCCCGGGGGCAGGGAAACTAGTTGAAAGGGCATGGGAGAAGTACAAGCATGAAATGACAACAGCCTGAACTATTGCCTTGGCAATGCAAAGGAAGAAAAGCCAGGAGAAATATTTCAGTGGCAGTATTTCATGACATAACTTCATGACACATTAAAGGAAAGGAGAGGAAAAGTCAGAGATGACTAAAAAATGTCAGACCTGGGAGACTAGAAAGGTAATATCATCAACAGAAATGGGGTAATCATGAATAGACATAGGTTTGGGAGGAAGATGAAGCATTCAGTTTTAGATATGGAACATCGAAGCAGAGATGCCCTGCAGGCAGTTGGAAGGCTGGGCTCTGAAATCAAAAGAGAAATCAGCAGTGGGGTAATGGTTAAATTCGTGCACTCCCCTTTTGCAGCCTGGGGTTCACCGGTTCAGATCCTGGGCACAGACCTACACACTGTTTATCAAGCCATGCTGTAGCAGGCATCCCACATATAAAGTAGAGGAAGACGGGCACGGATGTTAACTCAGGGCCAATCTTCCTCAGCGAAAAAGGAGGATTGGTGGCGGATGTTAGCTCAGGGCTAATCTTCCTAAAAAAAAAAAAAAAAAGAGAAATCAGGATTGAGGCTATACATTAGGGAATTGTTTCCAGAAATATAACAAAAGCCTATGAAAGTTGATGGGTATACAGTAGGTGATTAATATTTGCTAAGTAAATAAATCTCTTGATATTCTTTCCTCTATTCAAGTACACAGCGCAAGTACCAGAATGCCCAATACACTCAGCAGCACTCCAAACACCTCACTGTCCTACCATGGGTAACCCCCAGCATTTGCTTTTTCTGTTGCTTCTTCCTGGCTGATCACTGCAAGATATTACAAAAATGTGCTCTCTAACCTCAGAGGCCTTCAATGACACACTGAACGTCTTTTAAGTCATCTCTTACTGACATTCTATTGAACGCCCTACAACAGGTTTTCTAATCCTCTTTCCATTTTTCTCAAGCCTCCAACCTCCTTCCTTTCTTAGCCTTATTTTGCTCTTGGCACTCACCCTGCATCTTAATTTATTTACAAAATCTGGGCCATTTGAAATGACTTCTATACTGAACCCAAATTTTCTTTTATTTTTACCTCCCCTTTTTCCCTTCCCTATCGTCTTCTCCTTTCCCAGGTTATATCTCTGCCTTTGATCACATTTCTTTCAACCTCTAAGACCTAATTCTGTGACTTCCTTCTCTAACACCTCCCCTCTGCAGTTGCTCCTTTCTTTAGGCCTCCTAACATAGTCAAGCCCCTCTTATCCTTAAAATGACTTTTTCCCTTCTCTTTGATTCCCTCAGCGCTACCATCTTGTCACAAATTTTGGGGTAACTAAGTAATACAAACTTCAAAATTATATGCAGTCTCGACAGTGGTTTGAATTCTTGCTAGAGCAGTTTTATTTGTGTGAGTATGTCCTATATGTTTGTGTCAGAATCTCCAAATGTAAGTTTCTGTAGGTCAGAAATCATGATAAATTACTCACAAAATGTTTTCAGCTATGACTGATCAAGAAAGAGTTGTGAGATTTGGGGTGCTGACTTCTGAGAAACAGTAATAATATAACACTACTTTGCCTTTAGCTGTTTCCAAGGAGCTAAAATTGTTCATGCACTTAGAGTTGTCATGTGATGGTTATCTCTTAGTCATAAGTCAGGATTTTTCTGATGTCTATAACAATTGCAATTATATTCATTTAAGACAGTAAGCAAGAGTGTTGGGCAATCCATATAGCAACAAATGTAGATATTAGTATGAGAAGTGGGCAGTCAAGTTTTAAACTTAGAAGGCACTATGAGAACGCTATTTTCTTCCATTATTAATTTAGATACAATTAATCTTCATAAAAGTTACTGACTTTATGTTTTAGAACTTTCTAGCAGGAAAGTTGACAGTGCTTTTCCCTTTGTACGCTGCACACACACCTACATTTCTCCTATCCTAAAAAGCTAATTTTAGCCTTGTTCCACTATAGCTGCCTTCCTAATTGTTAAGTTAGAGAAAATGCCAGAATACGATGCTAAGTATTTGGATCTAAGAGCTAATGAATGAAACATTTAAAAGCTTAAATTAATTTTTTTTTTCAGTCAACATGTGGACTTTATAGTCTCTGCTGTTTTAACATTTTAAAGACTCCTTGTAACATTATCAAACAAGTTAGAACTCCACAGCTATCCCTTTGACTGAAAAACACACAGGAGCTTGCTCCTGACTAGATTATTGTTTTTCCATACATAAATGGCTTTTCTCTGCAAAATATGCTTAGGGTGAATGTCCAACGCCAGCTGAATTCCCATGCTTTTGTACCCACTGTTCTTCTCTAGAAAGAAGAACCATTTAGTCTACAAAACCAGACATGATTAGAAGATTTCTCATACTATCATTGCCAACCTGGTTACAACATGTTTATTAGCAGAGCGACATTTGTTTGAGGATGAATTAGGAGTATTAAGTTATGTCACAGAAACACTACATAGGAAACTATGTTTAAATTAATTTTTATAACCAACTTTTTTAAAGTTATTTTTATAATTTTACAAAAATAAAATATGTATTTTATATTATCCCAACAAAATTAAAGCCCACAACTAGAACACTTCTAAAAAATATTTAAGGATATTGTGATTTACAGTAAAACAAGTTTATTCCTTACAGTTAGGTATAAAAATTCAATTGAAAAATCATTTAGAGAGCAACTGCTAGGTATGGAGCATTTTGCCAAGCCTTGAGCTTAATGTTTAAGAATAGTATAAGAAAGCCACAATGGCTCAGATTAAAAGTCTCTTACAAACACATAGAGAAATACGTTCTATATTATTATTCCCATTTTATAGATATTAAGGCTGAGGTTTAACAGGGTAAAAAAAATTGTCCAAGTTACAACAGCATGCAAGTGGAAGAGTTGGGATTCAAATTCAGATTGATCAGATGTCAAAGTCTACTCGTTCAGCAAAATCTCTGAGTGGCTTCTTTATGCTAGACACGTTCTACAGACTTGGGCTATGTCAGGGAAGAAAAGAGAAGGAGATTCCTGCACTCTGTGCTTATACCCACTAGCTGACGACTACTCTGTCTTCTCCCCTGCCACTCATCTACAGAAATAAAGAAAAATTTACTTTCCCAAAATTAACCCTTCTACCTAGATTGTTGATTTTATCACCTTTATTACAAGTCTACTTTGAAACCCGACTTAATCAATTATTGCCTTTTCCCCTGGATCCATGTAACTATGTTAAATATACACATCTCTTCTTGAAAAAGGTCTCCACTTGTCCCTATTCCTATTCCTTTTTCTCATCCACACCATACCCCAAATTCTGCAGCACTCGTTCTCTCTTACGCTCTGCTAGCTGGTTTTCCTTCCAAGGGTTGTTTGCAGTCAGTCTTCTTGCCTCTCGATTTGTCTACAACATTTAACCATGCTGACCACACCTGGAAACTCCTTCTTTGATTGCTGAGAAGTCGCTTTATCCTGGACTTCAAAGAATGGTATTTCTACATCCATAAGAGTATCTTTTTTATTATTATTATTTTAAAGATTGACACCTGAGCTAACATCTGTTGCCAATCTTCTTGCCCAGGATCTGCACTGGCGAAACCCTGGGCCACAAAGCAGAGCATGCAAACTTAACCACTCGGCCACAGGGCCAGCCCCCATAAGAGTATCTTTAATAAGAAGGAATAGGACCATCTCCTGTGAATACTGTCATCACAGTGAGATGTTGAATAGGTCAGAAAATTGGCTAATTTTTTCTTGAAGTCATCTAGAGGAATTTTTTTTCATTTTTTAAATTCTTTTTAATACAAACAAGATGATACATATTCATATTTATTGCATCATGTATTTCACTGGAAAGTAGAGATAACTACAAGCTAGTATACAAGTGAGACATAATTTCTGCACCTCAGCAGGTAACTCAGAACTGCTTCTGACTCAAGATAGACACTCAGAAGCAGATACAAGAATTTTAAAAACATGGATTTAGAATCATTTAATGTTAGGACAAAAAGTTCCACATAAGTGTGTTCCAGCCTCAAAATAACAGTGTTTACTATAGTTCCTCTAAAACAGTAAGAAAAGATAAAATTATGTTCAATATACTACTCAAGAGTCTGAGAATGCGTTATCTGTATGTATATATACACACACACACTCATATATTTTAATGCTTTCCATTGTGAAATACACAGAACAGCTCACAAAATAAGTATACAGCTCAATGAATTACCACAAAAAACACTATCCAAGTATAGAAAGAGAACATAGCCTGCACCTCAGTGTTCATAAAAATTCATCCATGTTGTTACACATAGCTGTAGTTTATTCATTTTCCTTACTATGTGATATTCCATTGTATGCATTCACCATAATTCATCCATTCTTCTGTTGATGAACATTGGGTTGTTTTCAGTTTTGGCCTATGAGTATTCTTGTATATGACTCTTGGACATGTGAATGTATAGATAGGAGTGGAATTGTTGTGTCATAGGATATGAATATTTTTGGCTTGAATAGATACAAACTGTATTCCAAAGTGGTCATACAAATTGGCATTGCCACCAGCAGCATTATATAAGTTCCAGTAACTGCATATCCTCACTAATACTTGGTATTGTCTTTCTTTTTAGCCATTCTGGTGCGTATGTAGCACTATCTTACTGTAGCTTCAATTTGCATTTTCCTGATTGCTAATGAGGTTAATTTTCTTTTTATATGTTTATTGGCCATTTAGACATTTCTTTGGTGATATCCTCTTTACATTTTAAAAGATTTTGATATTAAGTCATTGAAATAAATGAAATAAATATTGTTAGGTGGAACAGGGACAAGAACAGCCATTAAAGCTCTTTAATTTTGCTACTGGGCTCCCTGAGCAAGACAAGAAAGGACCAAAATTTGCCCTGCACAACAATGGAGAGTCTGTGTCTCTATGGACTGAGCTCGAGGCCAGCAAATACAGGGACGATATTATTTTCTCAGTAGGCTTTCGAGAAGTTTATCTAAGTTTCAAAGCTTAACACGTAAGTTTCATGAAGTCTGAAAGAACAGGGAGGCTAGAGCCAGAGGGGCCTGCCCTATCGCTTTCCCTCTAGGCCTCAGGAGAGAGAAGGCAGTAGCTCAAAGAATTGACTTCAATCCGTTTCTAGTGGCTTTTAGTAGTAGCAGAGAGTCTTATAACCAGAAAGAATATTTTCGAGAGAGACTGTAAGCCTGACTGGTCCTCCCCCACAGGCTAAAAGTGAAGCTGCAGTGGGGGCTGGGATGGGAGAGACAGCTAACCACTAGGTGATCATATATGGGAAACTCACAAATACAGAAGTTTCATTTCCCCTCCACGCCAGATTATTGAAGGCTTTGGTAAATTCTGTTCTACCAAATGAGAAGAACCCCTTATTTGCCAGACATCCCTATGATAGTTCAGGGTAATTAATCATGCTAGAGAAACAACAGGCTGGTGCAGAAAGCAAAAGCCTTTGTAAGACTGGGGTTTTAAATTTCCATTTGGCACGTAAGCCCTTTGAAAATGAAAAGTTTCCTCATCTACAAAGAGTGGAGATAGATTCCAGGCTCATTAATGTTTCTGTGTGAATTCTATCAAAACTTTATGGCAGACATACCTTATAATCAATAATATCTAATCTATTCTAGAAAATAGAATGCTATGCAAAGATTTAATATTCATTTTACAAGGTTAGTGTAACCCTGAGGGCAAAATCTGAGGCACAAAGCACACACAAAAAAGAAAACCACAGACTATCATTTATGAAATCCATACCAAAAAAATCTCAAATAAAATATTAGCAATCAAATCTAGTAGTATATTAAGAGAATAACACACCTTAACCAGGATGGACTTATGACTTATTTTGAGAATGTACAGATGGTTCAACATTAGGAAATCAATAAACAAATTTCGTGATATTATTAGATCAAAAAAGTAAAAATCCAAGATCACTTTGAGAGAGAACAAAAGAGAACTGGGTAAAGTTCAATGTCTGTTCCTGATTTGTAAAAACAAACAAAAGTATAAATGAAGACAAAAAGTATAAACAGCAAATTTCAAACTTAACATAAAACTTTACCTACGTTTCCACCAAAATTGGGAACAATAAAAAAATCCTCACTGTTGTTGCTATTATTCATATCTGTTCAGGGAGCTAGCTAATAAATAAGACAAAAAAGAAATAAGAGGTATAGATATTAAAAAATAGGAGTAATTTATTATTATGTGTAGATGATCCAATTGTCTACAACACCAAGATCAATTAAGAAAACTATTCCTACTAATAATAGAGGTTCAGAAAGATGTTGGGTTACGAGATAAATTTCCTATAGAGTAGCAGCAATCATTTGGAAAATACAGGGGAAGAAAGATCCCATTCAGAAAGACCCCAGACTGAGGCCTTTGCACTTGATATTTCCTCTGCTTGAAACACTTCCTTGAGATCTTTGTGTGTCTGCCATTCTCTCATCATTCCTTTCTCATCTCAATCTCCTGTTCTCCCTATTCTAGGCCCGAGTTGGAGACTGCAGCTATATGTGTTTGCATGTGTTTACTTTTCCTCCTGGGTACACAGAACACATTTCTCAGGCTCCCTTGTAGTTAATTGGTCCCTGTGACTGAATTCTGGCCAACGTAACACGGGAGAAAGTGCCATTTTTAGAGCAGGGGGAAGAAACCCTCTCAACCACTTCTCTGCTCCTCCTTGTCTTTTTCCATCAACTAAATGAAAAGACTCCAAAGACGTAGAGATGGTGGAGCCACAAGATGAAAGTAAGATTCAAGGAGCCTAAGTCCCTGAGTCACAGCCAAGAAGAGAATTGCTCAAGGCAGCTGCCCGATCAGGAACACCCACATCGACCTGTTGCATGAGCAGGAAGTAAGTCTATTTTTCTCAAGTAAGAAATTTTGGGGCTGTTTATTACAACATTAGACAACCAGACAAATACATTTACTATATGTTAAATATTATGGCACTTTACAAGCGTTAAGTAATTTAGTTCTCACAACTCCATTTTCAGAAGAGAAAATAGGAATTTAGAGATTTTAGTTTGCTTGCCCAACATCACATAGCTACTTGAGTGAACCACTGTTTGTTTTTGGAGCCTAACCTCTTTACCACTAGGCCAAAGTGACTCATGAAAGCAAGAACATTTTTGAAAAAGAAGGTTAATGAAGAAGACCTTACCTTACCAGAAACAAATTATAAATCTATAAAAATAAAAAAGAACATCAGCCAGCCCCGTGGCCAAGTGGTTGGAGTTCTGTGTGCTACACTTTGGTGGCCTGGGGGCATGTGTTTGGATCTTGGGTGCAGATCTACTTCACTCATCAGCCCTGCTATGGAAGCATCCCACGTACAAAGTAGAGGAAGATTGGCACAGATGTTAGCTCAGGGCAAATCTTCCTCACAAAACAAAACAAAAAAAAGAATAAACAGGACAGGTAGACACATAGATCAATGGAAGAGAACTACAAATAACCCCAAACAATATGCCCAACTGATTTTTGACAAGGGTGCAAAAGCAAGTCAATGGAAGACGGATAGCCTTTTCAACAGATGGTGGTGGAGTAATTGGGCAGCTATAGGCAAAATAAATAAACCTCAACCTAAAACTCACACTTTATACAAAAATTAACTCAAAATGGATCACAGACTTAACTGTAAAACATGAAAACTATAAAACCTTTTCTTTTCTTTTTGCGATGAAGATTGGCCCTCAGCTAACATCTGTGCCAATCTTCCTCTATTTTATGTGAGATACTGCCACAGCGTGGCTTGATGAGTGGTGCTAGGTCTGCACCCAGGATCCGAACCTGCGAACCTCGGGCTTTGAAGCAGAGCACGTGAATTTAGCCACTCTGCCACTAGGCCAGGCTCCTATAAAACTTTTTTAAAAAAGAAGAAACCTTAGGGATCTACGGTTAGGCAAAGAGTTCTTAGTCTTGACACCCAAAATCACAATCTGTAATGCTAAAGACCCTGTTAAGAGAAGGAAAAGATAAGCTATGAACTGGGAGAAAATATTTTCCAAACCACATATCCACCAATATATTTTAATATATAAAATATATTAAAAACTCTCAAAATTCAACAGTTAGAAAAACAATCCAGTTAGAAAATGGGCAAAAGACATGGACAGCCATTTCATTGAAGAGGATATAGATAGCAGATAATAAGCACATGAAATGATGTTCAATATCATTAGGCATCGGGGAAATGCAAATTAAAACCACAATGAGATATTGCTCCACATCTATCAGATTGGCTAAAATGATAAATAATGATAACACCAAATGCTGGCAAGGAAGCAGAGAAATTGAATCATTCACACATTACTGGTGGGAATGTAGAAGATACAGTTGCTCTGGAAAATAGTTTGGCAATTTCTTATAAAACAAAAAATGCACTCCATGTGATCATTTCATAATATATACAAGTGTCAAATCACTATGTTGTACACTTGAAACATAATATTGTATGTCAACTATACTTCAATAAAAAATGCATTCCAGCAATGGCACTCGAGCATTTATCCCAGAGAAATGAAAACTTAAGTTCACACGAAAACCTATATGTGAATGTTCATAACATCTTTATTTGTAATAGCCCCAGACCAGAAACAACCCAGATGTCCTACAACGGGTGAATGGCTAAGCACACTATGGTACATCCAGACCATGAAATATTACTCAACACTAAAAAGGAACAAACCATTGATATAAAAACTTGGATGGATCTCAAGGGAATTATGCTGAGTGAAAAAAAATCTCAAAAGGTTGCATATTGTGTGAGCCCATTTATATAACAATCTTGAAATAACAAAATTATGGAGATGGAGAACAGTTTAGTGATTCCCAGGAATTGGAGATGGAGGTGGCAGGGGTTAGTGTGGGGATGGGGCTGTTCTGTATTTTGATTGTGGTTGTGATTACATGAATCTACATAGGATAAAATTGCATAGAACTTTACACCCCCACAGGCATGTGAAATCTGAATAAGCTCTATGGATGGTACTGATGTCAATTTCCTGGTTTTGATATTGTACTATAGTTATGCAAGCTGTTGTCATTGGGGTAAACTGGGTGAAGGGTACATGGGACCTCTCTACATTTTTTAAACAACTTCTTGTGAATCTATTATTATTTCAAAATTAAAAGTTTAAAATGTTGCAAGGCCCACAAGTGGAAACTTAAAAAATGAACTTTTAGAGTCCCTCATATGCCAGACCTTTTTTGGACCTATCTAGGATGCTCTTTCCAGAGATCAATGGGACTTTAAAAAGCACAGCACATAGAGGTATATGGATTCATTGTCCTATCTGGAATGCAAGTGTTCAGTTGTGAATTAGCATACCATCATGAAGCCCTACCTTTCTAGCACACAGACCACCCTCACCATTTTCCCCTTTAGTGAATCAGTAAACTAATTTATTTTTTTACTGGTTTGTGTTATGATGTCTTGGAAGTAAATAAATTCAGTTCCCTTTAAGAAAAGAGAACAGGGAATAGACACATACATCAATGAGACAAAAGAGAAAGTCCAGAAATATCCCAGTACAGGTAAAAATTTAGAATACAGAAAGGTAGAATTTTTTTTTTTTTAAGATTTTATTTTTCCTTTTTCTCCCCAAAGCCCCCTGGTACATAGTTGTATATTTTTTCATCGTGGGTCCATCTAGTTGTGGCATGTGGGATGCCGCCTCAGCATGGCTTGATGAGCAGTGCCATGTCCGTGTCCAGGATCCAAACCAGCAAAACCCTGGGCCACGGAAGCGGGGCACATGAACTTAACCACTCGGCCACGGGGCCGGTCCCAAAAAGGTAGAATTTTGAAGCAATGAGGGAAGATGGATCAGTCAACTGATAAAACAGTATTGTCAACTGGCAAACTATTCGAGAAAAAAAGTCAATTATATCTCTGTCTTATGTCTTATTTCAAAGTAAGTTTCACATGGAATAAATACTACATGAAAAAGAAAACATAGAAGTATAAGCCATATTATTCTGACTTAAAAGTCTATTATTAGGAGAAAATGTTTGTAAGTATTGCATAACCTTGGTGTGGAGAAAGGCTGGCTAGGCATGATACAATAGGTAGAAATAAAACAGAATAGACTGATAGACTTAACTATATTAAAATAAAATCTTTTTTTACCTAAAAGTAAAATTAAAGAACAAATGGAGAACTTACAGAAATATGTGTGATAATTACAACAGGTAGAGATTTAGTATCCTTAACAGATAAAGAGCGCTTACAAACAAAAAGAAAGAAGCCAACAGAAAAATGGGCAAAAGAGGGGCCGGCCCCATAGCCGAGTGTTTAAGTTCGTGTGCTCAGCTTCGATGGCCCAGGGTTTCACACGTGCCACAACTAGAAGAACCCACAACTAAAAAAAAATACACAACTATGTCCTGGGGGGGCTTTGGGGAGAAAAAGGAAAAATAAAATCTTAAAAAAAAGAAAAGCTGGTGAAAGACATGAAGCCCCTTAAAAATGAAAAAAATACAAAAAGATGCTGTCTCACTAGAATTTAGAGATATGCACACCAGTGTTCATTTACTAATCTTCAAAGAATAAAATTAGCCCACTTTTTTCCCCTAGAACTATATTCCCCAGAAAATTTGGGTACTGTGGGCAGAGATTTAAATGTAAAGATGTTCGTCAAAGTTCTATTTATATGAGCAAAAAAAGAAAAAATCAAAAAAAAAGAAAACAATTCAAATGTTTAGTAAAAAGAGATTAAACAAATTATGGTATATCCAAAAATTGACCTCTGTACTGCCATTAGAAATGATGTCATAGAAGTGTATTTTATTTCCAAGAAAGATATTTTTAATATATGGCTCAAATGAAAAGACGTGTTACAAAATGGTATGCATGACATGTCTCAAAGATATATCAAAATTTTAACAGTAGCCAGTATTTATTTCTGGATTGAGAGGTTAATTGGTTATTTTTAATTTTTATTTTAAATATTTATTTTGCTGTTTTGACCTTTCTGTAACGGGCATATATCGTTTTACAGTAAGAATAAAAATAAGGTTAGCTGGGTTTTGTTTGTCTTTAACTGCAGCAACTCAGTAATTTTTATGACAACCGGAAGACAATATATCACAAGTTTTATGGTACTTCTGGGGAAAAGTGTTGTTTACAATGCGTGATGCAGTAGTTTGTCTTTGGTAATATAATTACCTAGGAAGAATGCAAAATGCAAGCACCGATGCCCCCAGAGCAACACCATCCTAGTCCCCAAGTTTGGCTGATTGCATCGGCCCGCCACTGCTCACTTAGGTAAAACAAACACAACTGAAAACATCGCTTTCTTTCTCCTTTACAAGTCTCTCTTTCTGTTAATGATATTGGCAATTTCATCCAGAAAAATGGCTTTTGAAAAATTATTGAATCTATTGGCTAGCAAAGGTCAGATGACCCTAAGCATTGATAAATTTCTGTCTTCTAATTGCTTATTTTTATTGAGAAAGTTAATTCTTACCTTTCAGAAAAAGTGCTAAGCATAGTGTCTGTCCATAACAGGCACTTAGTATTATTCTCCTTTCCCCTTAAGCAGCATTCATGTTTATGCTTTTTTGTGTGTGTGTGAGGAAGACTGGCCCTGAGCTAACATCTGTTGCCAATCTTCCTCTTTTTTTTTTCTCCCCAAAGACCCAGAGCATAGTTGTATATTCTAGTTGTGGGTCACTCTAGTCCTTCTATGTGGGATGCTGCCACAGCATGGCTTGATGAGGAGTGCATAGATCTGTGCCTAGGATCCAAACCTGTGAACTCCAGGCTGCAGAAGCAGAGCATGCAAACTTAACCACTCTGCCACGGGCCGGCCCCCAGTATTCATATTTATATCAAGCGTCTTTCTACACAGCAGCAAAATCAAAGCAGTCAGTGTTTTTATTCACCCTCCCGCCATGAGTGGGACCGATCATGCCTTATCTCTACAGCCTGAGACACCTCTTTTCTACTTTTAGTCTTTCACGTTCATTTTAACTTGATTTTACCTTTTTAAAAATGCTAGGTGGGTGCCCAGTGCAACAATCTGGGCCCAACTCTCTATAAACTGTCCTGTGTCCTCCCCTCAAACTGCCAGCCCCACCTGCACATTTCACCTCTATTCCTGGCTGTTTCTACTCTTGCCAGAGTTCACGTAGGCCCCCTGCCCTAACTCACCACAAACACCCTCTCTGACGCTTGTAAGCTACAGCAACAGCAACCCTGGAGCAGCGCTGGCTTTTCTAATGAAGTCCCTGGGTCATATGAAGGCTTATCTCCCTCACTCCAAAAGTAAGACTCTCTGGGACTTGCTGTCTTTGGAGTATTTAGTCTCTGTCTTTCCTAGGATTTAGCTTCCCAACAAAAACATGTTCTCTCTGTTCTAACAAAGTAGCAAGTTTTATTTTAGCCTGAATATCCCTTCTCTGGCTTTTGAATGGCTTCAGGCTTACAAATTGTCTATTAGTAACACATAACATTCTACACATGTCCTCAAGGATAGCTTAAAATTTAATTTTGCTGTGACTTTGTTCTTCCTAACAAAGGGGTTACACAACTAGGTAGGCCCCTGGATCTTCTGAAGAGTCCCCGCTTATTGTCTGCTTGGACCATGGGAAGTAAATTCAAATGCTAAGATTCCCAAGAGGCAATCAATGCAGAAGGTTCTCAGCAGCTTGCACTTATCTGGTTTTTGCATTGTCTGTGTAGAGTTTAAAGTTGGAAGCAAAGTAGCAGATCAAATACAAAGCAAATTTTGAACTGTAGCACTTGGGGCTTTTGTTTGTCTTTTAATTTTACAAACACGTTCCAAAGCTGTTGCAACGTGTCTGTTCAAGAACAAAAGCTCGTTAGTATGTCTCAGCAGTCAGAGAAAACATAAACTGCAGTAAGCAGGGCTAAAATTTCCAAAATAAGCAGGACCCAGGAAAAACTTGAGTCCAAAAGTTCTTGCATAACTTTAATTGGCCAGAATAAAAACTACTATTGCCCAAAAATTCTATTTTGTACGTCAGATATAATTATACAGACTAAGCCATTGTTTTGCAAATACAGATTGAGAATACATATTAGACTAAGCACATATCTTCTCAAGGAAGCACTTCTCGTATCCCCCGCCCCCAAACACCCCTAACACTGAACCTGTCTTTCTTGGCGCCCTTATTCCCTTACTTGACTCCTACACCACGTGGGACCCATTTGTTTATATGTCAATAACCCTGGGATGGGGTTGGGCAGGCACAGTGCCTGAGTGAATGAATGAATGCTGTGAAGAATCTGGATTGTATCTTTTGCATCTCCATTGTGTTAATTTATAGAGATTTCAAATAGAGTTTCTCCTTTCTTGAATGGTGAACAGGGTTGAAATAAATACATGTTAAAAGTAGGGTGGAAAAAACACCAATAGCACCCAGATTTAATCTCTGCCATTAACTCTAGTCACTAAACTTCTGGTGGTGGTGGAAACTCAGTTTTCTTAGTGGTGGGGTGTAGGGCTTGGGCCTTGCTTGCTTAGCAGAAGCCCCCAGGCCCATTGCAACCATGCGTCCTTCCGGCTCCCTTCTGGGCAGGCAGCCCAGCTACCGGGATTTGTAACGATCTGGGCCTGGCCAGCCGGGATACTCCCTTATCTCACGTGAAGAACATCGCGTCTTACAGGGAGGCAGAGACCCTCTATGTGAGCTACTGTTCCTGGGAACGCTGGTCATACCAAGGACAGCCCCTCGGCAAGCATGCAGCCTTTGTTCCTCTGCCTACTTAAGCAAGCTTCTCTTGGGGGGGGGGGGGGCGGGTGCACACTTCTGTCCAGCCAGCCGCCACTGGACACTCTCCCTGTAAGTCAGTCCCAATAAACCTACACGTCTTGCTCGCAGTCTCCGGGTCCTTTCTTCGGTCTCTCAGCACGATATCCTGCCGCCCTGGCCCGGCTGGGCTTGCGGCCTTACATGGGGTTAACAGATCTATAAAATAAGGGGTTTAAATTAGATGTTTGCCACAGAACAAGCCTATTCATAGATTTTGTGAGGTCCCTCATTATTTCACAGCACAGAAATATATCTTTGTGCTTTAGAAAAAATTGTTATTATTAACAAAGGCTTTGGAGTGTTTGTTATTAATTATAGTAAGATCTTTTGCCTTTCTACATGTCATCATCCTCATGCGTTAGTAGAACGGCACTTTTTAAACACTTCTGTTACAGCACTTGACACTTTTTATGATAATTATTTGCATTCTTGGTGGTTTCTGTCTTTAGACAGCTAGCTTCTCAAGGACAAGCGTCGGGTCTGCCATGTCGTATGTATTGTTGGATAACCACCTCTGGCACATGTTTCCTGGACAGTGGGCCTCCAAAAATATTTTTTGAAGAATGAATTAATTTTTGATATTTTAGTTTCACCTTGAACTAGTTCATGCATAAAGTTTCACATATTTCTAAAGGAGCTCTACTTTTAAATTTTGGAGTTTTGGTGGTTATTTTAAACTCCTTTGTATTTCTCTGCAGCACTGCCATTATTGTTATTTTAATTTTTAAATATCATTTTAAACATGTAAGAGAGCATATTAACTAGGAATTGATTCATACATCAAGTGGGTAGATCACAGAATTTAATTACTTATAAACTGTTTGTCAGAGGTGTTGTGAATTTTAATATCTGTAAAAGCTTTTACTGTGCTGGGATGAAAGCATTCAGGAGTGCCACGTCATTATCAACAGTGCAACCGCCATCTGCGTGCACAACTTTAAAAGGACATCCAAAATGCCATTTCAAACTTTGTGAGAACTCATGCAAATGCGCCATATCATGGCTACCACCAAAATTAGAAATAATTTAGACTTTTACTAATGCTTTTTATAGTTAATTATTTCTACCTAAACTATTTCGTCTTTCTTCACAGAACTTAATCTTCAACTACATTTTAGGAAGGTTTTTGTTTCGTTTTATTGTTGTAGTCTTTGTTAATATAATTAGCTCCCAAATTACTTTATCTCTAAAGCATGACTGTATTTCATGGTAAAACCACTTTATTCTCCCTTAATTCCCATTATCTAATCCATAAAAATCCCTTTTTCCTTTTAAATATTACTCAGATCAACTTAATTTTCCAACGATCACCATCCAAATCCACACCAATCATCTCTTGCCTGAAATAGTCCCACAGCCTCTTAATTTACCCGTATTGACCCTTCCTTCTCTCTAGCAGCTCTCCACGCTACAGAGTGTTTTGTTTTGCTTTTTAAACTAAGACCTAATCATGTCACTTTCAACTTTAAAACCTTCCATCTCTTCCCATTGTTCCGAAAGCCCAAACTCCTTAGCAAAGCCTTCACAACCCTGGACATTCTGGTCCCTCATCTGTCCTTCTGGTTCCTGTTATAACACACTCCTCCGGCTTCCTTCTCCAGACACACTCCCCTTTGCTCAGTCCCTGGTTCTCCAGATCCTTCCTGGTGCTGTTTTCTCTGCCAGGAATATTCTCCCCATTAATGCTTCATCTAGATTTACCATAGGCATTGAAGTAATAAAGATTTAAAAGAGGGAATTTAAAAAGCAGAATAGTAAACAATGAAATCACTATTCAGAAATTATTTTTATTAGTGAAATTATTAAATCTGATAGAGAATTACATGGGATCAGAAGACCTATGTTATAAAATTTTTCACCAGCAATAGCATTTTTACTAGCATATATCAAAGTCACTCTCTCTTTTGAACTTTTACTATGAAACAATAACAAAAATAATAGACAGCACTTATTGAATGCCTACTATGTGCAGGCACTGTTGTTAAGTGCTACGCATGCATTATCTCATTCAATCCTCACAGTACCCTGGAGGTAGGTATTATTAAACCTATTTTACTCATGAGAAAATTAAGGCTCAGAGAAGTTAAGTTGACTTGGCCAAAGTCATATGACTACTAAGTGGTAGAGACAATATAAGCCAATAACAAAGCCCAATTTGTCTGACTCCTGACTCCCCTCTCATCCTTTCTTAACCACAAATATCTGTAGGCTAAGAGATGCTAGAACATCATAGGCTTTGATGTGAGACCAGCTCTGAATTTGAGTCCCAGCTCTGGCACAGACCAGCTGTTTGATCTTAGAAAAATTACATTATCATCTCACTCTCACCCCTAAACCTTAGCTTCTGCAAGTATAAAATGGAAATAATAGCACCTATCTTGCAGGGTTACTGTAAAAATTAGGTATACTATATATAAAGTATCTGACACACAGTAGATATTCAGTAAATAATTTTTTATTATTGTCTTATATCATGTCTTCATTTTTTTCAACTCATTCGTATTTGACGTCATCATGTTTTCGATTGTTCAGGATAGTTGTCATTTCTATGATTCGGAAATACTGTCACCAAAGATATATTTGTCAGAGCATGTGTCCTATTTTTTTGGTTTAGAAAATAGGTGCATTATACTCAAATATCATTTAGGCAAGTGCCAAGCTTATAAAAGATATCTATTAAATCCTGCTAAAGAACTGAATGATTATTGTACAGAAAATATATGAAGAATTCACAGGTAAACAGAAAAATCTACTTAAAATGAATTGGAAAGAATAAGCAAAGTTCACAAATTACCTCTGAGTTTCATCTCTGATTTATTAAGTTCTGAAAATATAGGTCCAATTTAATTTTTACAATTTGATGAAAAAAATGAAAAAGGAACACCACTGTTTGCACATTTAAGTCTGTAGTTACTGATTAGCCAGAAAGCTATGATTCATCATTCATATGAGAAAAATAAATGAGCAAATACAGTGTTTGTTAAAATGATGCACTATATTTAATCACACTCATGTGAAAATCCAAAAAAAGTTTTACTTAATTGAAAGTGATATATATGATTCAAATTGTCCACAAAAGTATTGAAAATTAATTAACCTATCTGGTTGATGGAAAACATATACAAGAGCCTTTCAACATAATTACTGAAAACAATTCTGCTTTCAAAGCTATGCCAATTTTTTTCTCCAATTCTAAAACCTCAGTGAGAAACCCAAATTAGGTGCTCTAGTTTAAAGATAGAATCCACGAGATCTGCAACTGAAACAGGACTCAGGTTATGCACTGTGTATGAAATCAAAAATTGTAACTCACTTAAAATCAATCAGGAGTGTTGACTGAGAACCTATAAATAGCACTGATGTAAAGTGCCAATAGTTTTATTTCATTCTGATTTGCTAAGTAGGGAAAAGTTTCACGCATATAAAAATTAAATTCTATAGCAAATTCATTTTGTGTTTAACACTTCCAAAAGTTTTATCCTTCCTGATTTAATATTTAAAAAGAGTTAACATTTCACACACTTTTTAAATTATTAACTTATAAGGCTATATTTAGACCTGTGTAATTTTATAAATAAATGGTAATATTGTAGGAAACCACAAGATTGTGACTTTAATATCATAATTACTATTTACTTGTTTTATATTTATAAACTGAAATAATCATTAATTTCTATGAAATATTACCACATTTTATTCCTATTTTATAAATGATTAATATAAAAATGCATATAGGATATCCAGTAGCAACAAAGCTGGGAAAAAGATACGTTTCTGATATGTGATTTTGGAATTAGTCTCCTAATTCTTACTTTAAGTCTGGATGTTAAAAAAAAATCCCATATGCTAGACACAATGAAATGCAAGCAATAGCCACCTTAATAAAGAACTATTTTGTATTTAAACAACAGTCTTTGCAAATGTACAGGACTTGTCAATTAATTTGAATAGGAAGAAGACCACTCTTGGAAATAAGCTAATTAATCTATTGCCCAGGTGGGATTTGAAAGGCACAGAGAGAGGGTTTTCACAAACCTCTTCTCCAAATTCCCAAGCAGCTGTCAGCCATTAATATGTTAGTTTGAATTAATCAGTTACCAACCTGTGTAAGACTTGCAGGAAACTGGCGCTCAGTGCAGAAAGGCCCACTGTCAGGCTAGTGACTCTTCAGTGGACACAGGAGGTGGCTGGAAGAGCTGCAGCAGGACACGGTCCCTGGAAAAATGGAGAATGCAGAAACATCCACAGAAAAGGAGAGAAATGGTTCATGGAGAAAAACTTCAAATTTTTCACAATTTTCCAAATAGTCTGAAGTATTTAATTTATACAGTTAATTCCAAGCAGTATTCAAACAAAATAGATTTTAAATACTAAATGCAGTTACAGGTAACAAAAGTTCTAAACAGCTAAGAAATATTTAAACAATTACCTTTTTTTGGCTTTGGAAAGTTATGGGCTGAATTTCGTATTGCATTCATATGCTGTTTATTCTACTGAGTTTTTTCCTTCTAGTGGTTAATAACTAGTAACCTACAGGAAAACAGTAGTAGAATCTCAACATTCCATTAAAGTTGATCGTAATCAGTAGCTGAGCCAACACTGAAGTGGTAAGTTCATTTATTGTAATTTATAGTGAAGTAAACATATATGTGTGTGTTGTCAATCTTTTTTATTAGAAAAGATGAGATTACTGAACATTTGAGTTATTGGAGAAAAACATATTCTTATTCTCCTTTCTCAGTTATTCTCTGAACACAGTTCTGACACATGGGCTATGACCAAGTGTTGAGCTCAAAATCTGAAAATGTAGGGGCCGACCCAGTGGCTTAGTGGTTAAGTTTCTGCTTCAGCAGCCCAGGGTTCACAGGTTCGGATCCCAGGTGCGGACCTGGCACCACTTGTCAAGTCGTGCTGTGGTGGCATCCCACAGAAAATAGAGGAAGATTGGCACAGATTAGCTCAGCAACAATATTCCTCAAGCAAAAAGAGGAAGATGGGCAACAGATGTTAGCTTAGGGCCAATCTTACACCCCCCGCAAAAAAATCTGAAAATGTAATATAAAGTGTCTTGGGGAGGGTATATTCTGTATTTCTGTCTGCTTCAGATATGTGCAGGGATGCCAAAGACAGAACAGAAAGCACATATTCCAATAGGCCTTGTGGGCACGATCAAGTCCATGAACCTCTCCTCAAAGAGTAGGGCTGAGGGGCTAGAAAAGGACCATCCTCTCTCCTTTTTTTGTTTTCATATGTCCCTGACGGAAAGCACAGTGTTTTATCAAAAACAAACACACACCACCGCAGATACACGATAGAGATGGAATTAAGAAGCGATGAAATTGCTTAGTCAGCAGCTTCCAAGCATCATTTCAACTTTAAGTCTTCAATATTCCGCTGACAACTTGAAGGAGGGCAGCAAGACAAGCTTTACGGAACAGGGGAGCAGAGGATAACGGCAGAGAAGAGAGCAGTATGCATGGCGGTTCCTCACTACCCCCTGAAGTCAAGCCGGCTTGGGCTTGAATCCTCTCTCTGCCACTTAGTAGCTGCACATACTGAACAATGTACGTGTCTGTTTCCTGCCCCTGTGCCGGCTTCCTGATCCGTAAAGGGAGTTAATAAGAGTGCCCACCTCAGAGGGCTGTCGTGAGGATCCAGTAGACTGGGCGCCTGGCATGGAGAAAACGTTAGCTGTGTAGCCATCATTGTTAACCCTCTTCCCCGCTGCTGCTCTGAAGTTGGAAAAGACAGATTTTGAGGCAGATCATAAAATATGTTATGAGTGACTTGTTGGTAAATATTTGAGCCAAATTTGCCTTTAGCACTCTGATTATATGCCCCAAATACCAAAAATTTTAAATCTCTATCTTGATACAAATTTCTTACTTTATCTTTCACCTGCAGACTCTCTTAAGGAGTTTGTGGGAGAAAATACTTCCAAAAAGAAATAGGCTTACTGCTTGAGGGAAATGCTGTGATTTCAGGAGATGAGAAAAAGAGAGTTGGGCTGCTTGATTACTATATTGCTTCCATCTTCTAAGCAACAACAACAAAAAAATATTTTCAAGGCGGGAAAAATCAAAATACTACTTGGAAACCGATCTCCAGCCTCTCCAAGATAAAACTCTTAACATTATCCACACCCCCAGGACAAGCTTTAAAATCTGCAAATCCATAATGTCGGCATTAGAAATTCAGAACTTTAAGACCGGCTACTTTCACACACTTCATCTACCCCATGCAATCCACTCCATTCACACAAGGGTGTGTATGGGTTGGGGACATATATATCACCACCTCCAAAAGGAGAATCAACTCCTTGATTACTCAACTTTGTCCAAGTTCAGCACATGATGGTACTCCATTTGTGTGTGTTACATAAATAAACCGAAAGGCAGACCAGAAGCCCACAGTCTGTGAAGAAATAAGAATTATCCATTCACTTTGAGTTCAAGACTCCAAGACTCTCTAGAATTATACCTTTAGATGCTGAAAAGAATTTGCCCACTGATTTCAGAGTCAGTGTTAGTATTTTCTGAGAAATAATATTATAAAGGGGGGGGATGTTTCTGGAATACTGTAGATTGATAACTTTCCAAATTTTCAATTGTATATATTTCAATAATTACACAGTGGAAAGCTTCTTGCGGTAGCCTGCAGCATTTATTGGACACTGTCTTATGAGCATTTATGGAAGTACACAGTGATCGTTAGAAGCCAACATGTATGCTCTCACAATGTCATTGACAATGAATCCCCTTTTCCAGTTTGTTAAAAAATATCCGCTTTCTGGGGCCGGCCCAGTGGCACAGCAGTTAAGTTTGCATGTTCCGCTTCGGCAGGCCGGGGTTCACCGGTTCAGATTCTGGGTGCCAAATGGACATGGCACCACTTGGCAAGCCATGCTGTGGTAGGCATCTCACATATAAAGTAGAGGAAGATGGGCACGGACGTTAGCTCAGGGCCAGTCTTCCTCAGCAAAAAACAGGAGGATTGGTGGCAGATGTTAGCTCAGGGCTAATCTTCCTCAAAAAAAAAAAAAATCCGCTTTTCCTCTTTTACTGGGTTAGTATATCAAGGGAATTCTTTTTTTTTAAGATTGGCACCTGAGCTAACATCTGTTGCCAATCTTTTCTTTCTTTCTTCTTCTCCCCAAAGCCCCCCTGGTACACAGCTGTATATTCTAGTTGCAGGTTCTTCTAGTTGTGCTATGTGGGATGCTGCCTCAGCACGGCTTGATGAGCAGTGCTAGGTCTCTGCCCAGGATCCCAAATGGTGAAACCCTGGACCACCAAAGCAGAGCACGGGAACTCAACCACTCAGCCATGGGCCGGCACTATCAAGGGAATTCTATAGCCTGCCTTCCCTCATCACCATGGCTGAACAGCAAGATGAGCTCACCGCTGTGACAGCTATTATACGAGTATGGAATTTAAACTGTACAAGGAATTAAAGTCTCTCAAACCAAAGCTAGAACTAGTAGGCAGAGACTAAATGACATCAGGTTCATGAACAGGAATATTTAAGACAGTAGGACAGAAACACAGGCAAGAAACAATCTGTGGCTCCTTATTAGAGTTAGTAGACAAGTCAGAAACCTTTACTGGATGTCAGAAGAGAAAGATGAAGACGAGGTAGTTAAGTCATCAGGGAGCAAGAGTCGTTTATCAAGAAAACTAAAGGGGCCGGCCCCGAGGCTGAGTGGTTAAGTTCACGCGCTCCACTTTGGCGGCCCAGGGTTTCACTGGTTTGGATCAACTCATCAAGCCATGCTGGGATGGCGTCCCACATACCACAACTAGAAGGACCCACAACTAAAAATACACAACTATGTACTGGGGGGCTTTGGGGAGAAAAAGGAAAAATAAAATCTTAAAAAAAAAAAAAAGAAAAAAGAAAACTAAAGAAATGGTGAGGAAAAAAGCCAAGCCAGGCAGGTGCAACAGCTAAGAAGTTCAGGGCATGCAAGTTGCATAGATAACAGTGTGCTTTTGGATCACAGTTGTTGTTGGTTTGTTTTTTTGGGGGGGGGTGGGGGGGTGAGGAAGATTGTCCCTGAGCTAACATCTGTGCCAATCTTCCCCTATTTTGTATGTGGGACACCACCACAGCGTGGCTTGATGAGCCGTGTGTAGGTCTGCACCAGGTATCCAGGCCGTGAACTCTGGGCCACCCAAGCAGAGCACAAAAACTTAAGCACTATGCCACCAGGTGGGCCTCTCACGGTTGTTTTTTAATGATACCCAATCATATAATAAAGACATCCTTCTCGTTTTTAAGTAACTAGAACCCTAACAATGACAAGCTGTAATTCTAGAGCACTGTTTCTCAATTCCGGCTGCAATTAGGGTTTTTTAAAAATACTGATGCCAAGGGTTCCAAGCCTAAACCAACTAAATCAATCTCTAGAGGTGCAGCCCAGTCCTCAGTATTTTTTAAAAGCTCCCCAGGTGAATTTAACATGCAGCGAAGGTTGTGGATTACTATCCTAGAGGGAAACCTCTATTGTACACTGCTCTCAAACTTTTAATGTGCATACAAATCACTTGGGGGAATCTTGTTAAACTTTAGATTTTGAATTAGTAGATCTGGGTTGGGACCTGAGATTCAGAATTTATAACAAACTCCCAAGTAACATTGGTGGGGTTGGTCCACAGACCCTGCTTGGACTAATAAGGCTCTAGGACAATGCTACAGGACTCTATTTCTAGCCCCTTTGGGTCGAATTTTATATTGGGTTAAGATTTATAGGCACGGTTATTAAATATGATGGTTATATAAAAGAGAGATAGCAGTTTATCTCAGAATTAAGATTCAAAAATATTTTCACAGGCTAAAATAAATAAGATGAAATTTATTCCTTAACAGGAACCATCGAAAGTTTATCACCTAAGCTAAGATAATTCTGAAAAAAAAGAAGATATTAAAATATTTATAAAGCAATAATACTTTTACAATATGGTAATGGCTTATGCATAGACAAATTAATTAAATTTAATAGTAAGTAGAGAAATACATTTTAAAACAAGAGAATTTGAAACGATAAAAGTGGCTATTTAAAATTGGGAGAGGATTATTCAATTAATCAAATTGAAATAAAAAAAAAAATAGCCATCCAGAAAAAAAAGTAAGATCCATATTTCACACCTTATTCTCGAGTAAATTCCACATGGATCAAGGATTTAAATGTAAAAAGACAAAACCATGGAAGTATTTTTTTGTTTTGCTAATCTCGGAATAAGGAAGCCCTTTCTTAAGATGATACAAAGCCAAAAAGTCATAAAAAACTGATAAATTAACCAAAAAAAAAAATTTGCATGGCAAAAACTTTCATATGGAAAGTCAAAAGACTAAGAACAAGCTAGGGAAAAACATTTGTCACACATAGTATAGACAAAGAATTAATTTTTCTAATATTAAAGAGTTCCTGTGAAAGAATAAAAAAGAAAAAGACCCACAACCCCTAAAAAAGATGGGCAAAGTACATTGACCAAACCGTTCACAGAAAATGACACACAAACGCTTCTCATGATTCCTAAGCCAGGGTGCTTATTCAGCTAAGGCATACTGATACCCAACTACTTGTCTATGGATATACTTTGAATTATCTCTAAAGTAGGCAAATTCCCATGATGCCTGGTAACTGAGCAGAGTCACAGAAAAAGGAGGGAGTGATCAACAGAGTCAAATACTGATGAGAGGTCAGGTACGGAAAGTGCCCATTGGACACATACGTCTATGGTCAATTGATTTTCAACAAGGGTGCGAAGACAATTCAATGGGGAAAGAATAGTTTTTTCAACAAATGGTGTTGAGACAACAAAATATCCACATGTGAAAAAGTGAATTTAGACACCAGATATAAAAATTTACTGAAAATGGATCAAAGACCTAAATGTAAGAGCTAAAACTATATGTCTTAAAGCGAACAATAGGCGTAAATTCCTCATGATCTTGGATTAGGCAACGGTTTCTAAGGTATGACATCTAAAAAGAGCAGCTAAAGAAAAAAATAGATAAATCAGACTTCATTAAAATTAAAAGCTTTTGTATGTCAAAGCACACTATCAGGGGCTAGCCCCATGGCCGAGTGGTTAAGTTTGCGTGCTCTGCTTCAGTGGCCCAGGGTTTCCCCGGTTCAGATCCTGGGGGCAGACATGGCACTGCTCATCAGGCCATGGTGAGGTGGCGTCCCACATAGCACAACCAGAGGCGCTCACAACTAGAATATACAACTGTGTACTTGGGTGCGGGGTTGGGGAGAAGAAGAAGAAGGAAAAAAAAAGAAGATTGGCAGCAGATGTTAGCTCAGGTGCCAATCTTAAAAAAAAACAAGAAAGAACACTATCAAAAAAACGAAAAACCCATAGAATAGGAGAAAATATTTGCAAATCATGTATCTAATAATGGTCTAGTACCCAGAATATATTAAGAACTTTTAAAACTCAATAATAAAAAGATAGGCAATTTAAAACAAGACAAAAGGGCTGGCCTGGTGGCATAGTCGTTAAGTTTGTGTGCTACGCTTCTGTGGCCAGGGGTTTGCAGGTTTGGAACCCCAGGTGTGGACCCAGCACTGCTCATAAAGCCATGCTGTGGCGGCATCCCACATAAAAAATAGAGGAAGATTGGCACAGATGTTAGCTCAGTGACAATCTTCCTCAAGCAAAAAAAGGGGAGGATTAGCAACAGATGTTAGCTCAGGGCCAATCTTCTTCACACACACAAAACAGGGCAATGGATTTGTATAGATATTCTTCACAGAAGACATACAAATGTCCAATAAGCACATGAAAAGATGCTCAACATCACTAGTCATTGGGGAAACACAAATCAAAACCACAAGACGATACCACTTCATACCCACCAGGAAGGCTAGAATCAAAATGTCAGATAACAGGAGTTGGAGAAATTGGAGCCCTCATACATTGCTGGTGGGAACATAAAATGGTGCAGCTGCTTTAGAAAACAGCTTGGCAGTTCCTCAAATAGTTCAACAGTTATCATATGACTCAGTAATTTCACTCATATGTATATACTCAAGAGAATTGAAAACTTATGATCGCACAAAAATTTGTACACGAATGTCCATAGAAACATTATTCATAATAGGCAAAAAGTGAAATCAACACAAATGTCCTTTAACTGATGAATGGATAAACAAAATGATGTATCTATTCTATGATATATCCATACTACAGATTTATCCAGCAGTAAAAAGGAAAGAAGTACTGATATGTGCTCTAACATGGACGAACCTTGAAAATATTATGCTAAATAAAAAAAGCCAGTCACAAAATGTCATCTACTGTATGATTCCATTCATACTAAACGTTCAGAATAGGCAAATCCGTAGAGAGAGACAGTAGATGAGTGGTTGCCAGGAGTAGTGGGGAAGAGGAAACGGAAAGCGACTACTAACGGCTACGGAGTTTTTCTTTTGGGATGATGAAAATATTCTGGAATTAGATAGGGGTAATGATTGCTCAACCTTGTGTCTATACTAAAAGTCACTTAATTGTACGCTGCAAAATGGTGATTTTTCTGGCATGTTAATTATATCTTTTAAAAAGTGTTCATTGGATTTTTGAGACTAGGATGTCTTTGGTGTCGTTGGCAAGAGTAGTTTTAGAAAGGTTGTGGTCAAAGACAGTTGTAGTAGACCAAAGAATGAGTGGAAAGTGAGGAAGTTTAGCTAGTGGGTACATGCAACTCTTTCAAGAAGGTTAGGTGAGAAGAGAACAAAGACAATAGCTGAGAGAGATAAAAGGTCAAAGATTATTTTTGGTTTTGGTTTTGTTTCTTATGATGGAAGAAGCTTGAGCAGATTAGAATGCTAAAGGAAAGATCCAGTTGAGAAGTAGCTGAATACATTGAGGAGGAGGAGGATGATAAACGAAAGAAGAATTAAGGGAGCAAATGAGGGTAGGATGAATTCTAGAACATAGATAACTATTAAATAGGAGGAAAGAAAATGACTGGGGGAAGTAAAATTATGTATATTGAAGTAGTTGAATTTAAGGAAGTTAGGTATATTCTCAACAGGGAGGCTGAAGTTACGGACTACGAAGAAGGAAGGAAATTAACACTAGCTAAAGGTGAGGAACAGTGAGAGAGATGAAAAGACTGGACACTGTGGTCAGAGATTAGAGGATGCAAACCTTTTATTTTAGGAAAGAAGCAAATTTCCTTTTGCTAAGCATGATGAAAGTTTTGTGTAGAATTATTGCTCAGGATCAACATTCTACAATAAACCTCAGTATATGCCAATGCTCACCAGGAACAAATAATCCAGTTTGCTGAACTTAAAACATTTAAACCAAACCCCATGGGGGGCGGGGATGTGGGTAGAATATCCATAAAACAATCTGGGGCTGGGGCACTCCTGACCCTGGGGAGGAATTAAGTGGCTTAGTGGTCATGTGGCTGAGAAGCATGGCTAGCAGGGACTCTGTCAGCCACTTTTCTTCCCTTAACCGATCTCCAGGTTAGAAGGTGAAGGAGGGGCCGGCTCTGTGGCTGAGTGGTTAAGTTTGCGCGCTCCCCTGCGGCGGCCCAGGGTTCAGATCCTGGGCACAGACATGGCACCGCTCATCAGGTCACATTGAGGTGGCGTCCCACATCCCACAACTAGAAGGACCTGCAACTAAGATAGACAACTATGTACCAGGGGGGTTTGGGAAATAAAGCAGAAAAAAAAAAGGTGAAGGAAGTTATTTGCAGCATCACTAGCAATTTCTTTTCCACCTCTTCTGTAACAACCAAGGCACAGTATATTGAAGACAGGAAGCAAAGAGGCTGTGACACATTTGTCAAATCAGTTAGAAGAATCATGTCTACTGTAGACAAAACATCCATTGTCTACACACACACACAATTCCTTAACTAAATTCCCATTTGTATCTGGTGTTCCCATGCTGCCGTGGCTTATTGGTTCACCCTGTAGCAAAAACATGGAGGTCACAAGGGCTTTCAGTAATAAAGCTAAAGACTCATGTTTCCTATGGTTTAAAAAAAATTTTATTGTGGTAAAATACACATAATATAAAATTTACCATTTTTTAAGTATACAATTCGGTGGCATTCGGTACATTCACAATGTTGTAAAACCATGACCGCTTTCCATTTCCAGAACTTTTTCATCATCCCAAACAAAAACTCAGTACCCGTTAAACAACTCCCCATTCCTCCCTCCCCCCAGCACATGGTAACCTCTATTCTACTTTCTGTCTCTATGAATTTGCCTATTCTAGGTACCTCATGTAAGTGGGATCATACAATATTTGTCCTTTTGTGTCTGGCTTATTGCGCTTAGTGTGATGCTTTCAAGCTTCATCCATGTTGTACCATGTATCAGAATTTCTTTCATTTTTAAGGCTGAATAATATTCCATTGTATGTATACACCACATTTTGTTTATCTATTCATCTGTTGATGGACATTCGGGTTGTTTCCACCTTTTGCCTATTGTGAATAATGCTGCTATGGAAACTGGTGTACAAGTGTCCTGTTTTCAATTCTTTTAGGTATATACCCAGAAGTAGAATTGCTGGATCATGGTAATTCTGTTTCATTTTTTTGAGGAACCGCCATATTGTTTCCTAGTATGCACCATTTCACATTTCCACCAACAATGCATGAGGTTTCAAATTTCTCCACATCCTCAACAACACTTATTATTTCCATTTTTTTCATAAAAACCTTTCTAATGGGTGTGAAATAGCATCTCATTGTGGTTTGATTTGCATTTCCCTAATGACTAGTGACATTGAACATCTTTTCACGTGCTTATTGGCCATTGTATATCTTCTTTGGAGAAATGTCTATTCAAGTCCTTTGCCCGTTATTTAATTGGGTTTTATTGAGTTGTAGGAATTCTTTATATATTCTGGATATTAATCCCTTATCAGATATATGATTTGCAAATATTTTCTCTCATTCTGTGGATTTTCTTTTCACTCTCTTGATAGTATCTTTTGATGTACAAAAGGTTTTAATTTTGATAAAGTCCAATCTGTCTTTTTCTTTTGCTGCTTGTGCTTTTGGTGTCACATCTAAGACAACCTCGCCAAACTCAATGTCATAAAGATTTCCCCCTGTTTTCTTCTAAGACTTTTATAGTTTTAGTTCTTACAGTTAGACTTTTGATCCATTTTGAGTTAACTTTTGTACAAGGTATAAGTTAAAGGCCCAAGTTCATTCTTTTGCATGTGGATATTCCCAAGCCTTTGGGTTGTACTTATTTTTCTTATTTATAAACTTAGGATTGTAATAGCTATGTCCTATATTTTCCTTAAAAAATATTACATATATTATTATATTGTTAATTAGAGACTACACTGTGGGCAATTTAAGAAGTAAATTTAATTCAATAAGACATTTTTTGTTGATCGTTATTTCATAGGCTCAGTATGCTCTACACCACACCGTTTTAGGGACCCATAAAGAAAAACATCAGGTTTGTGGAAAAGAGAACTGGACTAGGGGCTGAATTTGAAAAAAAAAAGAAAGAAAGAAAGAAAGAAATCGTTAGGAGAAGGAGGCAGCTCTAGAGATGAGGGCAGTGCTCGACCAAAGGGTTTAGGGGAAACTGGCGTCAAGATCCCTGTCCTGGGTTACACCGTTAAGGCCTTTTATTATGAGGAACTGAGTCTAGAAGGGTCCTCTAATGCTCCTATGGAACAAAGGCATTTCTTGGTAGTTTACAGCAGATCATTTGGTTTTCTGCCCAACGTTAACCGGAGCACCCTCACTGCTCACACAGGTAAGCGGCGCTCCCCCGGGGCGTCCGGGTCGCCCTGGCCGCGCGCGGTCCTCGCGCCCGCCCCGGCAGCTGCTGCCCCTCCGCGGGCCTCGCCATCCGCCTGCCCTCCCCGGAACCGGGCGCTCCTCGTGAGCTGGGGCACTGGCGTCCTGGCCGCCCTCCCTGCAGCCACCCCTGCTCCGCTGAGGCCAGCGGTCCAGCCGGATGCACCCAGGGGCTCCTTGCGGGGATGCGCGCTTCCAGCTCCCGCCGGCGAGTCCGCAGGCCTGGGCCCCTGCCCTGGAGGGTGGCGGCAGGCCTGAGGGGACCTTCCGATCTCCTCAGATCACCGTGTGTCTTTCAGGACAGGATTTCTGCCGCAACATTCTGAGTGGCTCTGGCCCAAAGCCAACCAAAACACTGCGAAGACAGAGGCCTAACTCTGCCCCTGCCCCTGTGATGATGGAAATTCATTACCTCCTGTAACAAATTACCACAAATTTAGTTGTTTAAACAACACAAAAATATAATCTTACAGTTCTGGAGGTCAAAAGTCCAGACTGAGTTTCACTGAGCCAAAATCAAGGTGTTGGCAGGGCTGAATTCCCTCCAGAGGCTCTAGTGTAGAATATATTTCCTTGCCTTTTCCAGTATCTGGAGGCTGCCTACATTCCTTGGCTCACGACTCCTTCCTCCATCCTCAAATCCAGCAACATAGCATCTTCATATCTCCCTTTGTTTCTGTTATCACATCTCCTTCTCTGATTCTTCTCCCTGCCTCTTCCATCTTTTAAAGACCATTATGATTACACGAGGCTTATCAGGTACTCACCCTAAATTAAGATCCTTAAATTAATCACGTCTACAAAGTCCTTGATGCCATTTACAGCAAGATGTTCAAGGGTTCCAGAGTTTAAAACATGGACATCTTTGAGGGGCGGTTAGTCTGTCTACCACATCCACCAAAGCAACCTATAATCTTAACGGTTAGAAAGTTCTTAGAGTGAGCTAAGCTTGGTCTACATGTAGTTTCTATAGATTGGTCCTGGGTTTGTCCTCTGAAGTCACAGATAATAAGTTTAATATCTGCCACATAACTCTCCTTCAGATATTTGAAGATATATCGACCCCATCTTCCCCAGACAGAACTGGTTCTTCAGCAGTTTCGTGGGACATAGTTCCAAATTCCCATTATCCTGGTTGGCCTCCTGTGGATTCTTTCAGTTTATTAATGTTTCTCTGAAAATGTGATATACTCTGATCAAGCAAGAATAGATAGGACCAATGTTTCTCTGGTTCTAAGCACTGAATTTTAACTAATGAAGCCCAAGATTGTAGTCTACTAAAATCCTTATCTTTCCAGATACTGCTGAAGGACATGTTTACATGAACTAAACTTGCACAGTTGATCTTTAACTGAAATGCTAGCTTTTACAATTTGGTTTAGCGTCAATGAGCAGATTGGTAATCCTTAACTACATGTGGTCTACAAATTTAATTGCATGTGAGTTTCCATTCAAATCATTAATAAAAATGTGAAGTGCAATACAGGCCATGGCAGACCCCTGCAGCGTAACTGAAGGATTCCTCCAAGAGAACAGTTTTCTGCTTTCTTGGGCCAAAGTCAATTAAGCAAGATCTAACTGCATTATAATCTGATCCACAGTTTTTCTTTCATTTTGTCCACAAGGAGTTCAATGTTTTACATTCTTCTTGTAGCAGTCTCCTTGACTGCCAATCTACCAATATCATCTGAAAAAGAGATAAAGTTAGTGTGGCTTACCTTGTTTTTGATAAACTCAGGTTGGCCCTAAGTGATAAACGTCCTCTCCTTAAATGCTCTCAGATCTCCTGTGAAGAGCTATTCTTGACTTTTTCCTGATACTAATGTCAAGTTCACCAGAATACAGTATGCGGAATATATCTTCCTTCCCCCTGTTGAAAATCATGTTGTTCTGACTTTATAGTCTTTTTTTTTTTTTTTGAGGAAGATTAGCCCTGAGCTAACTGCTGCCAATCCTCCTCTTTTTGCTGAGGAAGTCTGGCCCTGAGCTAATATCTGTGGCCATCTCCCTCTACTTTCTATGTGGGACACCTACCACAGCATGGCTTGCCACGCGGTGCTATGTCCACACCCGGGATCTGAACTGGTGAACCCCAGGCCACCGAAGTGGAACGTGTGCACTTAACCGCTGTGCCACCGGGCAGCCCCCTAACTTTATAGTCTTTTGACCCCTCTCTTCTTCCTTACAATTCTTCAACTATGAGTCACTGCAATGTTGTAGCGGGAGATGGCCTGGGCTGGAAATTCTCTTGGCCCAGTTCTCTTGGGTTGTGGAAATTCCCTTGGGTTGTAAAGGAGGTTCAGCTCCTCAGAGACTGGTAACAAGAAATGCAAAGAGCAGGTTCAGCATGTGAGAGGAATGGGGTAGGTGGCATATGTGGAAGCGGTACCCAGGATCATCAGGTAAGTACAAAGTAAATTTCATTGTTTTCAATTTCATTATTTATTTACTTAGAAGCTTCCTGTAAAGTCTACAAAGAATTTGGAAGGTGACTAGAGGCGCAACGGGAACAGCTACATAAATATTGTGCACATTTAAGAAAGAATAGTGCTATGTAAATTTTCTATGTGTATAAAATTAGTAAATATTCTTTGGTCTGTCACCTTCTCAATACCATTATTGTATTTATAGTTTGGAATTTATGTCTTTTAGTTAATCTAGAAATTTGGTCTGGTTAGTCCTTTTGCACGTGTGCATGCATGTGGGTGTGTTTGCGTGTGTAGATTTTGTTTTTGCTTTCGTGTCAGGATTTCTCATTTGTCTCTGGCGGTCACAGATAACATTAGTTCACAGAACCACTTTGGGAGGCAGTTTAGAAAAACTACTTACATTTGTGGTCTTGTAAAGCTAGATTTGTTTTTCGATAGAACATGTGTAATGTAAACTTTTCTCATTAAAGTCCTCCTAACGATAAAGAAAAGTAAATATTACCTACCCCAACCCTCCACAAAAGATCTGAAAGCCAATGTAGCCCTAAGATAGTCACCTTCTTCAAATTCCATTTTTAACTTTAAAAATTCATGGAATATTTTGAGGAAAAAGATATGGTTGTTATCTTGGTTGTGGTATTTCTACAGGTGTATACGTATGTCAAAACTAATCAAATTGTAACTCTAAAAATGTGCATAAAAATGTGCATGTATAACATACAATAACCTCAACAAAATTGTAAAAAAATTTTAAGCTCATGGGAGAATGAGTGAACAATAATTATATAAACCAACATAGATGAATGCTACAAACATAATATTGAGCAAAAGAAGCCAGATACGAAGGAGTGTATGATATATAATTCACTCTTAAGGGAGAGTAATGACTGAAAAGGGGTATAAGGAGGTCTTCTGAGATGGTGGTGATTTTGTTTCTTGAACTGGGTTACAAGGGTACATTTACTTCATGAAAATTCATGGAACTGTGCATTTGTGCACAGGACCTTTGTGGTGATAGAATAGTTCTGCATCTTGTTTATGGTGATATGACACAAATCTGTAAAGATGTGATAAAGCTGCATAGATTTTTATACACACATACAAATAAGTGCATGCGGAAGTGGTGAAGTCGGAGTGAAGTCTGTGGATTAGAGCAATGTCAGTTTTCTGGTTTTGATATTGTACTACAGTTCTGTAAGATGCTACCACTGGGGGAAACTGGGTGGAACTTTGTGTACTAATTTTTCAACTTCTTGTAAATCTATAATTATTTCAAAATTTAAAAAAATACTATTGTGTAAAGCAGTAATTTAGTGCGAGATCATCTATTAGATTTTCTACTTGTCTCCCCTTTCTACAAGTTTTTCTCCTCCCCCTCCTCAGGATTGTGGTGAAAGCTGTTATGTTCAAGGTGAGTGGTCCCAAACCTAGATGACATTGATTAGTCCAGGGTGGGCATCTGTCCTAATGTGGGCCAATTAGAGCCCTTTCCTGGAGGGTGGCATTTGGACTGAGAGAGAGCCATCTCTCTTCATGTATCTGGACTATACCTTGTCAATTCAAGAGCTTCCACGGTGTCCTATTTTCCATCACGTGGTCTGGGGAAGCAGAAGAACCTGCTCTTAAGAGAGAAGGTGGGATGAAGCAGATGTACAAAGAGAGAAAGATACAGGAGAGAGAGAGAGTCCTTCAGACGTTCATCTTCCTGGCTCTTTATGGGCAGCTGAATTTCTCTCCTTGAGTTCTGTGAGACACTTCTGTACCTTTATAATAAATTCACTTTCTTATCTAAATAAGATCCTTTTGGATTTCTACTACTTGCAACCATAAAGAATCCTAACCAATACATCTAGGATGGTGCAATCATATTTATCCTGAGGCTTACAGGTAGAATATGTTTTTTTAAATTAAGGAGTATGACTTTATAGTAACTAAGATAAAGATTTCCACTTCCCCATTGTACAATCACACAGGATGTACTAAAGATAATTTAAGCCACCCCTCTCATTTTCAGGTGAGAAAACTGAAGGTGGAGAGGTTAAAGAACTCAGCCAAAGTCACACAACCAGTTTCCAGAAGATCCAGAACCACCAGACCGTCACCTTCCTTCAGTGTTACATGTTACGTCCTGAGGGAAGCACCTGGATGTTCCATCGAGGGTTTTACTTGCTTGCTTGTATGCAGTGTATTAGCCGCATGACTAATGAATCAGAATTGGTTAATAAGGACCGTCTGAGAGATGAAATGAATAAGGCATAGGGATTCGGGGTCTAAATAGAGTTACAATTATAGGCACTGAATACTAAAAACACTTGTTACTTTTATCATTATTAGTCATAGAGATATTCCATTTGTCACTCAGAACAGATAAACATAGTCTTTTGAGACTCAAACGTAATTTCAGGACAGATTACTCAAACATTTTAATTCAAATAGTGAGTATCTAGAATTGAGGAAAAAATTTAAGACTATATTAAACAGGATGTCAATACTCGGTTTGACGTAAACTTCCTGAGGGGCGGAGGTTTGCTCTGAAACTTCCTGCTTGGTCATAAAGGGGAACAAGGCAGCTGGAACACATTAGTCTTTCTTGATCTCATCCTATGTGGTCAATTAAAAATGCTGATTTAGGATTGTTCTTAAAAAACAAGAGTAGCCAAAGCACAGCCTTGTGTTGACTGTATTTGGGGAGGCACCTGTAAGTGGGAAAGAAGTATCACTCAATTTTTAAATAAAGAGAAGTCTGATAAACACGTGACTTGCTGGAAAGCAAAGCACGGAATAGAAAAACTGTAATTTGCAGCTTTCAGTTTTATGTTCCCTTAATGGAAGTAGCTGCTCTTATCACTGCTGGTGCATTGGACACCCAAAGTTGTAGCTGTCTACTTTTCGATGAAAGTTGTCTGCCACTGTTGGCTGTGCCCCAGCTGTCTCTGCTGGGGCTATGGATGGTACGCAGCCCTGTGTTCTGTGTGCATGTAACTCTCGCTACTCCTGTTCTCCTCTCAGCTGGCAGAGTGTCTTATCTTTTTAGTAGTTCCTTCTGTAGAGGGGCATTTAATATTGATTTCCCAGGTGTAGGGACCCCAGCTCTCTCGCCACCTCGGGTGCCCGTGCTATTGTTCTTTGTCTTGGTTTCCTGGAGCTGCGCTCTCCTAGAGAGCAGGCACCCACTCATTCACATGTTTGAGACTCAAACCTTTGGACCAGGGGGAAAGAAAAAACTTTTCTCTCTGTACAGTTGCCAAAAAATGAGTAACCAAAAGAAAGCTAAAAAAAAAAAAAAAAGAAAGAAAGAAAGGAAGGAAGGAGCAAAAAAATAAAAGAAAGAGAGACTTCCCAGTCTTTTAAGAGTTTCTCTGGGGTAGACGGTAAATAGGGCAGGAAAGGCTTCTTTGGCACTCATCTCAGGTAGATTTCTTCCAGAGTATGGCCCAACACTTTCATGTTCAGTAGGCTTCCTGATGGCCCCACTCCTTTCTGCAACATTTTCTCTTTCTTCCTGGCCTGCAGCATTGCATCTTCAGAATATTGTTTTGCAAAGAAATGTATCATGCCTGTGGCTTTGGTATTAATATTTGGTGCAATCTTAATTTATATCCCCCCAAGTCCTTATTACCCACAGTTCCACCTTGCAACTCTGTCACAGAGGCTAACAGAAGGATAAATGCATGTAATTTAATTTAGCAAACACTTGTTAAAGAGAGAGAAGCACTGAGACAAGTTGGAAGCTCGTAATCCTGTAACTGTGAAACTGTGATGAATATCAGACACTGACAGTTGAAGTACAGAGGTACAGACAATAAATAGACACTCAGAAAGTGATGGCAGGAGAGAGTAGTTCCACATGAGAATGATGGGGTTTTAGTAAAGTAGAACTTAATTTTAAAAAAATTACTGTACTTTTCTTTGATGACAAAAGGAATACAGGCTTTGCGTTCTTGAAAGTTTGAAAAACACGGAAAAGCGGAAAGAAAGAAAAAAAAATCCACCCCTGAGATAATCATTGTTAATCTTTTGGCACATACCTTTTAACATTTTCATTTATGTATACATTTATACACACACAAACACACACACATACACATATAATTAGGATCTTATTCTATGTAACACTCTATAACATCATTTTTTAACCTAACAATATATTGTGAATATTTACTCACATCCTGGTATGTTCTTCTCTACCTGATTGTCAATTCCAGAGTAAGGACGCTCTGTACTTAATTCCCACTATTAGACATTTAGTTTGTTTCTAATTTTTAACCATTATAAACAACACTGTAGTGAACCATCAAACATAAATCATTTTATAAATATCAGATTACTTTTCTTAAGTTCCTAGAAATTGAACCGCTTAGTCAAGGTATTTGGACATTTTAAGGCTTTAATGAACTCCTATGAGCAACATATGAGGATCTCCTCTTCTGATGGGTATAACTTTTCTAGGGGTGACAACATCTCTTATTTGGAGGCTTGATTTGTTTTGAAGATGCAGAAAATTATATAACAGAGGTATTCCTCCCTGGCATGCCACACCAGGAAAGAGACACAGTGCTCTGTCTGTTCTCCCCTGCCAGCTTGGAGTTTGAATGGAGAAGGATAAGTTTGTGTATAAGGTGGTGTCACGCCCTTGTCATGTGAGACACAATATGTTGATCAAAGAGGAGAAAAGCTTTGGGCAGTTCTTCTCATCTCCTGTGTTCTTTTGCTAAATGCCTTCCACACGGTATTAAGTAGTCTGCTACAGGTGGACAGTATAGGTCTTCCTTGCCAGAATCTTTTCCCCTTCAAAGGTGATAACTAATTTCCCTGATTTAATGAGTATAGCATGAAGTGTCACTAAACATGTATGAGGAGCTATATAGTAATATACAGGTGACTATATGGTGTATATAGTAATCCTTGAATAACAATAGGTCATATGTTATTGAAAAGTATTATTTCAAGCAAAAACTCCATTGGTAATTTGTTTTACTTGTCTAGGATGCTGTACTCCCACCTCTCCCCCAAGGAGAAAATACTCTCCATGAAGACTAGAGGCTTGTCTGTCTTGTTCACTGCTGCATTCTTATGGAGTTATAGATATGGAGTATAAGGTCTAAAGGTATTTGCTGAATGAATGAAAAATAGAGACATAATTTAAAAAGAGTCAAAAACGGCATTGAATTTATAAAAAACTCCATAAACAAAAGTTCTAAAGGCATCTCATTCTAAAACACAGTGGCAAGTTTAATCTAATTCCAAACTTTTAAGTGGTAGCATGCATGACTGGTTCAATCAATGATGTCATAGTTAAAGTTCAGAATGAGCAGTAAAGGCACAGCAGTGTTCATAACACCAGTGTCGAAGGGAGCCCTCCATGTTCTGACCGAACATTTGAGAAAGGACAGAGCACCAGTCCATGTGGGCAAGTGTTTAAGCCTATAGATGATGAAAAAGGAAGTAATTGCAGGAGCAATTTCCCTTTTTGTTATTTTTGTGGGCTTCTCTTTAACTGTTGTTTTTTCACCCTTTGTCATTCAAAACTAAAAGATAATTAACTCTAGAGGACCTGAGTAACTGATCTTCAGTAAATAGTTAACTTACACAATTTTAGGAGAATTAATTAAAGTATGTTCAACTTGACGCTTAGAAAGCGCTCTCTTTTTTCAGATGACTACCATAGGTGCCCTTTAAAACTTGAACTTTTAGGGGCTGGCCCTGTAGCTTAGTGGCTAATTTCTGCACACTCTGCTTCAGCGGCCTGGGTTTGTGAGTTTGGATCCCAGGCGTGGACCTACACCACTCATCGGCCATGCTGTGGCAGCGACCCACATATAAAGTAGAGGAAGATGTTAGCTTGGGGCAAATATTCCTCAAGCAAAAAAATAAAAGGGGAAGATTGGCAACAGATGTTAGCTCAGGGCTAATGGTCCTCAGCAAAAAAAAAAAAAAAAGAAGAAGAAGAAGAACTTTTAACCAGTCTTAAATATCAGAATAAGGCAGAAAACTTGTTCGATTTTTTTAACTTCATTTTTATTATGAAATGTATCATACATACCAAAGAGTGTATAAAACATAGATATAGATTTTAAGGATAACTAAAGAAACATCTACGTACCCACCAGCTTGAGAATAATTTCTTTAATTAACTATTTATGAGAATTGTCAAGTTGATTGTTCTCCAGTTGGGCTTTCATGAAATGATGGGCTTAATTAAATAGATTGGTCTAGGGGCTGGCCCAGTGGCACAGCGGTTAAGTGCACACGTTCTGCTTCAGCGGCCTTGGGTTTGCCGATTTGGATCCCAGTGCAGACATGGCACTGCTTGGCAAGCCATGCTATGGTAGGCATCCCACATATAAAGTAGAGGAGGATGGGCTCAGGGCCAGTCTTCCTCAGCAGAAAGAGGAGGATTGGCAGCAGTTAGCTCAGGGCTAATCTTCCTAAAAATATATATATAAATAAATAAAAATAAAAATAAAAATAAAAAAATAAATAGATTGGTCTATTCAAATCTACAGCTCTGATAATTTCTACTACAGAATACTTATTTCCAGAATTGACCATACTACAGAGCTAGGAGTATACTGTTTTTCAGAATAGTGGATAACTAATTAGGTATCTATGGTTTGTAAAAATAGAACCTCATGGTTTTTTAATGGAAAAGTATGACTGGAAAGTACAACTGTTGAAGATTAATTTCTAAACTCAGATGTGAGATCATGACACAATCACTTGGCAAGTATTTCTGGGTAATAACTATCTTGACTGGGTAAAGAATAAATCTTCTCAGATGCATATTAATTTCTTCTTTAGTTAAATGAAATTTGAGTTAGAGCTAGGTTAATATTTATCAAGTGGAATCTGTATTGCTATCGATTGCTGCATAACAAGTTACCACATAGTGGCTTAAAGCAATAAACATTTATTATCTCACAGAGTCTGTGGGTAAGGAGGCTGGGCATGACTCAGTTGGATCTTCTGACGCTGGGACTCTCCCGAGGCTGCTATCAACGTGTTGGTTATTGTTACAGTCTTCTTAATGCTTGACTGAAGGTGGGTCCACTCCTGTCTCACTCAGGAGGGTGTTGGTAGGATTTAGTTCCTCTCAGGGTGTTGCACTGAGGGCCTCAGTTCCTCCCTGGATGTTCACTGGAGGCTCCCCTCTGTTCTTTGCCACCTAGACTTATCCATTGGGCACTTCACAACATGGCAGTCTCCTTCATCAGAATGAGCAAGTGAGAGAGCAAGAGAGAGAGAGGAAGATGGAAGTCATAGTCTTTTGTACTCTAATCTCAGATGTGACATTCTATCACTTTAGCTGTATTCTATTCATTAGAAACAAGTCACTAGGTCTAGTCCACACACAACAGGAGGAAATTACACAATGATGTGAAAGCCAAGAGCTGGGGATCATTGGAAGCCTCAAAAAGGAGGAGAAGATGCTTTATTCTTGCGCAATTAGTGGAGGGTAATAACCACATCCTCAGCCCATTGGCACCCCTACAGAGTAACATTTCTATTGTGCCTTCCTTTCTACCAGAGGTATCCTTTTGGGCTCATTTCATCCGTTTGACAGGAATGCTGACAACACAGCTTTTAGGTGATTAGGGTCCAAGAAGCCCACTGGAGAGGTTGCTATATTACAACCCCTTTTCAGTTGTACCACCTTTTATGAAAACTGTGTGTTTGAAATTTTCCACATCTTTTCTTGGCCTAAAGATGATTATTTTTCTGTTTGGAAAATGTGAGATAACTCATCTGAGGTGATTTTTTTTTTAATATTCACAGGGAAAAACATATTTATTATTCACTTTGAAAGTTTTCTTTTAAAAATAATTTCTTCTGAGTTGCCTTCTCCACTCTGTCATTCTGTGACTTGCTAGAAAATGATCCTACTTGTTTTTGGATTCATTAGAGTAACAATTGGTCACTTGAAAATTAAGTTTTATGCTTAATATCTTCCATAATTTTAAGTAAATTTCTCAAATTTTACTTAGGAGCAAAATTGCAGTGGAAGAGTACAAAAAACTGCTAGTCTTAAAATCTGTTTAATACTTGAAGCTGTAAAATCAAGATATAATAAATGATTAAAGGAATTTTTGGCATGTTTTTTAAAAGCTCTTGAGGTGTTAATTAAGCTGCTTAATTATTACCTAGTACTACATTTTGGCAAAGTATGATTGTTTTTCTCATTTCTTAATTGTTTGTTTTAGGATTTTTTTTCCTTTCTCACTTTTTTACCTTCCGTCATCTTGTGAAATGACTCAAAAACCTTAAGTCTGGATTGCTTAACTAAGAAAATAAAAAATTTATGGTATGATTTATGCTACCAGCAAGGATGATGTAACAGGAACCAGAATTAGTCTCTCACCTAAAATAATTTAAAAACTGGACAAAAGGTATGAAGTAAGAGTTTTCAGATATCAGATAGCAGGCAGCACAGGACAGCAATTTCTCAGAGAAGAAAACAAACAAGGTGAGTCCTCTGATTGCCCCTGGCTACAGGAGGTTTTCCAGGCTACAGCATAGGGAAGAGGAAGTGGAACCCAAACAGAGCTCAGTCACCTCTGAGTTGAGGAAATGGTTTGAAGATATGGAAAGCAAAGGCATCAGAATTTGCGGGTGAAAACTGGAGGAAAGAGCTGCACAAATGAAGAGCTTAGCAGACTTCCTCTTGAATCTTCCACTGACTGCTGATCAGTACCTGCATGTGAGAAAACTACCAAGACTGGAGAAAGAATCACTGGAAAAGAATAAGCACAACAAGACTTGGAGTCATGCAGAGTGAGGAATAACTTGTGCTTCAACCAGACAGAATGGAAGGACGTCCTAACATGTAGGGCACTGAGTAGAGGCTTCAGAAGGTTATTGCCTCTGTAGTTGGGCCAAATAAGCCCTAAATTAAAGGCTGTTCTGGACCTGCCCATCAAAGCTTACAGGTAAGACTTGAAAGGGTCAAACTGTTTCTAAGGAACTTAAATGCATCCTAGAACAAAGCCCAAAAATACTTAAAGGAATACAAAAAACCTCCAGCACAATGGCATCTAATCAAAAATTAGAAGATATTCAAAAGAGCAGGCAAATACAATCTATAATGAGGAAAAAATTAATCAATAGACAGTCCCAGAAATGACACAGATGACAGGATTATTTAAATTAGGGATATTAAAACAGCTATTATAACAATACTCCATATCTTCAAGAAGGTAGAGGAAAGTGCAAGAAGAGGTAAGATATAAAAGATCCAAATCAAATTTCTAGAGATAAAAATGAGAATCAATGTCTAAAACAATACTCCAAATAGGATGAACAGCAGATTGGACACTGTTGAAGAAAAACTTAGTAAACTTGAAGACATAGCAATAGAAATTATTTAAAATGAAACATAGAAACATAACAGAGTGAGGGGGAAAAAAAGCAAAGCATGAGAAATCACGCAGCCTAAAATATGTGTAGTTAGAGTCTTAAAAGAGGAGGAGAAAGATGGAGAGAAGGAATATGTATTTGAAGAAATAAGGACCAACAATTTTCCAAGTTTGATGAAAAGTATAAACTCACAGATTCAAGAAGCTCAATAAATCCCAAGCAAAAGAAACAGGAAATAAAACACACTAACGCACATAAAAATGAAATTGTTGAGGACCAGTAACAAAAAGAAAATATTAAAAGAGAAACAAAAGACAAAACCATCAACCTACAATTCTAGATGCAGCAAAAATCTTTCAAAAATGAAGTCAAAATAAAGACATTTTCAGACATACAAAAGCTGAGAGATCATCACTAGCAGACCAGTTGAAAAAAATGAAAAATGAAGCTCTTTAGGCACAAGGAAAATGATAACCAGTTGAAAATGTGGATTTACACAAAGAAATGAAGAGTGCTGGAGATGGTACATGTGTGGGGAAATATAAGGCTTTTCTCTTTTAAAATAATGATCTGCTTAAAAAAATAACAATGTATTGTGGAGTCTATAATATATGTGGAAGTAAATATGTACGACAACAACAGCACAAAGGCTGGATGGGGCAAAGGGATGTATATAATTATACATTCTTTATACTATATACAAATTAGTATAAAATTACATAAGATAGACTGTGGTAAATTAAAAATGTGTACTTTGAACTCCAGGCAATCATTAAAAAACCCCACAAAGATATATCACTAATAATCAGGTAAAATAAAATCATCAAAAGTATTCTAATTAATCCAAAAGAAGGTAGGACAAGAAAAACACCAAAGAACAGATGAGACAAAGAGAAAAGTGGTAAATTTAAACTAAATCATATCAATAATCACAGTAAATGTAAGCGGCCTAAATAGACAATTTAAAGGCAGAAATTGTCAGCGACAGGCATTCGCCTAACACAAAACCAGACAAAAACATTTCAAGGAAACGACAAGAACAACAACTGCATCTACACACCAATATCCTTTGCGAACATGGATTCAAAACTTCTAGCAAATCAAACCCAACAATTTACAAAAATGGTAATGCATCACGACTAAGTAGGGTTTATCCCAGGGATGCAAAGTTGGCTTAACATTTAAAAATCAAACAATGTAGTTTGCCACTTTTATAGACTTTAAAAGAAAAACCATGTAATTGTCTCAATAAATGCAGAAAAATAATCAGATAAAATTCAATATTTACTTATGCTAAAACTCTCAGAAAACTAGGAATAAAAGGGAACTTCATTTAACTAATAAAAGGCACGTACAGAAAACTTCTCACTAATACAATACTTAAAGGTGAAAGACTGAATGCTTTTTCCCCAAGATTGGATACAGGACAAGAAGGTTGGTTCTTACCACCTCTGTTCAACATGTTACTGGAAGTCAAAGCCACTGTGATAGGGTGAGTAAAAGAAATATAAGTATATAGATTGGAAGGGAAGAAGTAAAACTGTTTTTCTAAAGAAATCAACAAGAAACTTATAGGACTTATAAGTGAATTTAGCAAGACTGCAGAATACAGGTCAATACACAAAAACTGTATTGTATTTCTATATACTGTCAACAAACAATCAGAAATTGAAATTTAAAAATACCATTCATAAGAAACACTACAAATATGAAATACTTAGGAATAAATTTAACAAAAGATGTACAAGACTGAAAACTATACAATACTGCTGAGAGATATTAAAGAAGACAAGTAAATGGAAAGAACTACCTTATTTGTTGGTTAGAAGACTCAATATTGTTAAGATGTCAGTCCTCTCCAAATTGATCTATAGATTCAATTCAGTTCAATCCCAATGAAAATCCTAGCAGGCTTTTCTGTGGAAATTTACATGTGGTTTCTGAAATTTGACTGGAAATGCAAAGGACTTAGAATAGCCAAAACAACTTTGAAAGAAAAATAAAGTTGGAAGATCTACAATGCCTTATATTGAAACTTATTCTGCAGCTATAGTAATCAAGATAGTGTGCTATTGGCATAAAAATAGAGGAATAGATCAGTAGAACAGAATAGAGTCCAGAAATAGACACACACATATGGGCTAAGTGATTTTTGACAGAGGTTCCAAGGAAATTCAGTGGAGGAAGGAATAATTGTCTCAAAAAATGGTATTGAATAATTGGATATCTATAGACAAAAAAAAAAAAAAAAATGAGCCAGTTACCTTATACCACATATATATGTAAGAGCTAAAAGTATAAAACTTCTAGAAGAGAACAGGAGAAAATCTTAGTGATCTTGGGTTAGACAAAGATTTCTTAAATAGGAAGGACCACGAAAAACACAAACTGTAAAAGAATTGATAAAATAGATTATTATTAGAACTTTTGCTCTTCAAAAGACACTGAGAAAATGAAAAGTCAAGCCATAGACTGGGAGAAAATATACAAAATATATATCCGATAAAGAACTTGTATTTAGAATATATGAAAAACTCTTACAACTCAATAATAAGATGACGACCCAATTTAAAAATGGGCAAAATAATGGAGTATCCTCAGAAAATTAAGGATAGATCTACCATATGATCCAGCTATTCCACTGCTGGGTATTTATCCAAAGAACTTGAAAATACAAAGGCATAAAGATACTTGCACCCCTATGTTCATTGCAGCATTATAGATAATAGCCAAGACTTGAAAGCAACCTAGGTGCCCATCAAGGGACGAATGGATAAAGAAGATGTGGTGTATATACACAATGGAATACTACTCAGCCATAAGAAATGATGAAATCCGGCCATTTGTGACAACATGGATGGACCTTGAGGGTATTATGCTGAGCGAAATAAGTCAGAGGGAGAAAGTCAAATACCATATGATCTCACTCATAAGTAGAAGATAAAAATGACAAAAAACAAACCACACTTAGCATTGGAGATTGGACTGGTGGTTACCATTGGGGAAGGGGGGAGGGGGGAGGGCAAAAGGGGTGAGTAGGCTCACATGTGAGGGGATGCACTATAATTAGTGTTGGGGTGGTGAACATGATGTAATGTATACAGAATTCGAAATATGATGCACATCCGAAAAAAATAAAAATTAAAAATAAATAAATAAAGAAACAGCAAAAAAAAAAATAATAAAAATGGGCAAAATATTTGAACAGACACTTCCCCCCAAAAGATATACAGATAGCAAATAAACACATGAAAAGATGATCTACATCATTAATCATTTGGGAAATGAAAATTAAAGCAAAATGAGAGGGGCCGGCCCAGTGGCATAGCGGTTAAGTGTGCACGTTCCGCTTCTTGGTGGCCCAGGGTTCGCCAGTTTGGATCCCGGGTGCAGACATGGCACTACTTGTCAAAAGCCATGCTGTGGTAGGTGTCCCACGTATAAAATAGAGGAAGATGGGCATGGATGTTAGTTCAGGGCCAGTCTTCCTCAGCAAAAAGAGGAAGATTGGCAGTAGTTAGCTCAGGGCTAATCTTCCTCAAAAAAAAAAAAAGAGGGAAAAAGCAAAATGAGATACTTAAACATATTCACTGGAATGCTTAAAATTAAAAAGACTGGCCATACTAAGATTGTGATGATGTGGAAGAACCAGAACTTTCATACACTGTTGTTTGCAATATAAAATGATACATCTACTTTGGAAAGCAGTTTGTCAGTTATTTAAAAATTTAAACATATACATCTCATATGACCCAGCCATTCCAGCCCTAGGTTTTTACCCAAGAGAAATGAGAGTATATAACCACACAAAAACTTGTACACAAATGTTCATAGCAGCTTTATTTGCAACTGACAAACAACTCAAAGTCCATCAACTGGTGAATGGATAGAAAATGGTAGTGTATCCAGACCATGGAACACTATTCATCAATAAAAAGGAACAAACTATGTATTGATATACACAACACGCATGGATATTAAAGTCCTTATGCTGAATGAGAAAAGCTAGACAAAGAAAGTGTATACAGTATGATTCCATTTATATAAAGCAAACTAAGCTATCATGCCAGAAATCAGATCAGTGTTTTTCCCTGGGGCAGGGGTCAAGAGATGGATGGATGATAAAGTGATAAGAGAATACTCTAGAGGGATGGACATGTTTATCATCTTGACTGTCGTAATGGCTTCAAAAGTGCACACATGTCATAGTGTACTTATTGCAGTTACTGTGTATTGATTATAACTCAATCAAGCTGTATGGCTTGATACCAATATTAACGTTAGAAGTAGTACTTAGAAGAACTAGTTAGGATTCTAAATTTGTGTCTTAGTAAAGCCCTAAGAATTGGTTTCTTCAAATTGTTTTACAAAAATTGGAGTCCTTTTGCAGGGATCAAAGATATATTTTCTGAGTGCCCCATCTTTCCTACCCAAGTCATTCTGACCCTTCAGTGTTCAGTACATAGGCATCTCCTAGTCCCAGTACCTATGCTCAGTTTCCCAGCAAACTCTTATTAAACACAGAGAAAAAAAGACAGGGTACTCCAGTGCTTTGAGGCCTGCTGCCTCATTGGTTTTGGGGCAGCCTGCTATTTTTTAGACCGTAGTCAGCTAGACGTGTTCCAGATCTTGTTTCACGTCTACAGTCATAAATGTAGAAGTTGTCATCAGTGCTAAAAAATGTATGAAGGCTATGAAAATGCTGAAGGCCCATCCAGGGTTCCCGGGGGACTTGCGTGAGAGGAGAACGGAAGACTGCTGGTTTACAGTGTTTTCAGAGTTAGAACTTTACGTCCACATACACATAAAATAGGTGATATTCCAGTACTAAAATGATCTCCTTTCTCCTAATGAACCTACTGAGATTATATAATTTTTAATGCAATTATTTGCTTTTTGAAAATCAAGTATGTACTTAAACTAAGTACAGGTAGTCTTCTCACTTTATGATTTAATAATATGAACACTGCTGTTCTAAATAACTACCCAGCTGTTAGAAGGATAAAGCCACAGATACTGTTTACAACCTAAGGTACTTTTTTTTCCTACCTCATTTTCTTTTTTTTTAAACAGTTTTATTGAGATGTAATTCACCTACCATACAATATACAATTTCAGCCATTTAAAGTGTGCAATCAGTGGTTCTTAGCATATTCACAGGGTTGTGTGACTATCACCACAATCTAATTTGAGACTATTCTTATCACTCAAAAAGAAACCTTGTATCTATTAGTAGTCACTTCGCATCCTCCTCCTGCCTCTGTCCCAGCCCTAACCAACCGCTAATCTACTTTCTGTCTCTGTAGATTTGCCTATTCTGGACATGTCATATAAATAGAATCATGCAACCTGTGAGCTTTTGTGAGTGGCTTCTTTCATTTAGCATAATATTTCCAAGATTCATCAATGTTGTAGCATGTATCAATACTTCATTTCTTTTTATTCCACACAATGGAATTTTATTTTGTTTATCCTTTCATCTGTTGGTGGATATTTGTTTCCCCTACTCCACTTTTTGGCTCTTATAAATAATGTACTATGAACATTTGTGTACTAGTTTTTATGTTGCATGTATGTTTTCTTTCTTTTGGGTATGTATCTAGAAGTGGAATTGCTAGGTCGTATAGTAACTCTGTTTAACATTTTGGGGGAACTACTAAGCTATTTTCCAAAGCATCTGCAACATTTTATATTCCTATCAGCAAAGTAGGAAGCTTCCAATTTCTCAACATCAACCTAAGGTACTTTTCAAGCTTCATTTTATTCCATAAATTGGAGGTCCTATGTTGCCAGGATGCAGATATATTTTAAGGAAGTTGTTTTCTCCAACTTTTCCAAGAGGCTTCAAATATGATTTTTCTTCCTCTAAGAAAATGCAGTTGAACTAGTTTATCCTAAAGTTAGTTGGATTAAGTTTATCCTAAGGTATCTTCTAACTCTAACTTTGTATGCTGCTCTGAATTCTTTGTCTTCCAACAGAAGGAATGGCTCTTCTTATTTGCACCTTACAATTTGACCTAAATAATGATGGCTATTTGGCAAGGAAAAATAAACAAAGCTGGAGTCCAAAAACTGAGTCATCGTTTTACATAAATCATTTATAGTCTCTACTAGTTGCCCTTTCTGCCTGTAAGCCAAAATCTTGGCATATTTTCTATGTCTTCAGTTGCTTTTGAAAAGTTCAGGTATTACTTTACAATGGATGAACAATTTAGTAAATGGGAAAAAGAAGGGAAGAGACTAAACCTACTTTCTACAGAGGTAACTTTCAATGTACAAATAGAATCACATGAATAATTTCCATCTAGGATGTTATGTTCATAGAATTAAGCAATACTAAATATAATATTAAAGTGATGTTGTACTTTTTATTCAAAAGCCACAAATTTTGAACTATGATCTACTTGTCATTCTTCCTCTTGGCTTCAGCGCCCAACAGATTTATAAACCACAGCTGTAGCTCATATGTTTGATGACTACTCCAGCAACTCTCACATTGATGAGGAATCTAAAGGGGAAATGAAGCAGCGTCCTGCCATTAGAATCTGTTGACGTTAAGGCTATGACATCTACAATATAGAGCCAGCTTAACAAGAGACCATAGGCTTTGGAGTCCAGATAGAAAATCGAGTGCGTCCCACGAATAAAATAGAGGAAGATGGCCATGGATGTTAGCTCAGGGCCAGTCATCCTCAGCAAAAAGAGGAAGATTGGCAGTAGATGTTAGCTCAGGGCTAATCTTCCTCAAAAAAAAAAAACAAACAAAAAAAACACAACTGATTTCATAGCTTGTGGTCTTTTCTTGCCATTAGATTCAGTTGAGATTTTTCATCCATTTTTTTCTTTTTAGTCTACAGGATTACATTTTCATTAATCCATATTCAACTTATTCCTAGGAGGTTATCTTGGGCATATTTTTCTTTTTCTCATCTCCCTCAAAGAAAGTAGAAATTTGAGAAAACCAAGAAGATTTAGAGAATTTCACAACCAGATGATCATTGTTGTTGGCAAAGAGTAACTTGAATTTGAATGCCCTTGGAAATGAGGATGCTTGATACAATTATGATTATTATATCTACCAATTTTCTTTGGTCACTTCTTTAGAGAAAGAGACTAAAAACCATTCCAATTTGTATTGTATTTATGTGCTTTTCCATGTGTGTATCTCAAGGTGTTCAGCTATCATTCAGTTAATGTACATAATACTTCTGTGAAACTCATGGTCTAAAAACATTAATTAACTTATTTTACAAGTGGGTAAACTGCAGCCTAAAGTGGGTGAGTTGCTTAAGGCGTCTGGATAAGTCTAGGGAAGTTAACAGCAGCTCAAGTGCCAGGGCCTGCTGAATTAATATTGTACCCAGGAAATGAGTTCCTCCTAAAAGCAGAAATCTTTTTCTGAGCTAGCATGTCCCCAGTGAAATCCTTAAGTGTTTTTTTTCCCAATTAGATTCTTATTTATTTACATGAAAAATGTTTGGAACTCTATGCCCCACCCAAATCCTTCTCTTCAATGTTAATATCCTTGTTTATCCTGTGTGTGCGCGCGCATGTGTGTGCTTGTGTGTTTCACCCTTGGCAGGTTCTTTTTAAAGCTATTGTGTTAATTTTTGCCTCCTAGCATTCTTTCTTGGCCATATACTTAGTATTTAACTATTTTTATGCTGATAGTATAAGATTCTATTCAGTAGATTTTTGGCTATTATCTTTTGACTTATTTGCTGTAATGTCACATTGGTTTTCTTGTGTATCTTCATAAATGTAATTTTTAAGGTCTATTCACTTCTGGATTTTTGCACTCCCCAACAAAGTGCCAAGTCCTCCTAAATACAATACCTCTTGACTCCTTTCTTTTCCCTCCATCCCCAGAGTCACTGCCTTAGTTCATCCCTACTGGCTGCACTGGACCACCATAAAGGCTTCCTGACTTATCCCCTTGCCTCTTGTTTTTCCTCTTTAATCATCCTAGATAATGTCTCCAGAATCATGTTTCTATAATTTTATTCTGACCATATCAATATGCTGCTTAAAATCTTTTAATGGCTCACTTTGACTCTCAGCATAAAATGTGGTCTTCTTTGCTTGACACACCATGCTCTTCCTGATCTGGCATCCGTCTACTTCACCAACCTCATGTGATCCTACCCTGGGCTCTAGTCAGACTAAAACACTCACTATCCTCTACGCCTCTGCACATGCTGTTCCCTCTACCAGGGATCTTTCTTTACCCTGTGTCTAACGTGTCCCTCTTCCTTCTTAGAGTGAGAGTTCCTTCAGGGTGGAGCCATTTTTGTATCTGCAGAGGCTGGCAGAGTGCTAGATATATAGTGTGAGCTGAATACATGTTTGTGTGATTAGTTAGTACAATTAATAGTTGCATGACTACAGAATTCACCATCAACAGAAAATACCTTATAATGTCTACTGACAGTGAAATTCTGGAACATTTAAGCTGTGGTATCCCAAAATAGGACCTGGTTGGGACCTCAAGGGCGTCTGCAGTAGAGGAGGAGATCAGATGAAGGAATGAGGTGACAAACTTGGGGAAGCTCTATGAAGTTTGGTAATTTTAAAGGAACGTTGACAGAAAAAAGTACTAAATTTATAATAAGCAACTTGTTTTCATGAATTTAACTCTTTCATTAAATTTGTCATGTATTTTGTGAGGTAAAGAGCTAAATAATATGGACGTTTACTGTAATCTTACTGTTTTTAGGTGTCTGAGTACCAGTAATGCTATATGAGAAAATGTTTTTCTTTTTGTTTATTTTTCTATTTGTTTATTTTTCAATGGCTGCTGAAATATGAAAATATCTTAACTCTGTTACCCTCCTTCCTCCTGAGCCTTCTGAGACACCCTGCACGGACAGCAGAGGGGAGAGAGGAGGCTGACACTAAGGAGTGACAAACCACAGGAAGCGTAAAACTTCCCACCCCCACAATTCTCCTCACGTAAGAAACTGGCCTTTTTAATGACGGTCATTGTCTCTAGACAAACATGTAGATGTTTAAAATTAAGTTAAATAATTCCACATACAGAATACTAATACTGGTATAGAAATGTCTCCTCAATATATCCTATAGTTGTAATATTTGCCTCAGGCATTTATTTAAAAACATGTTAAGCATAGATATCACACAGCTATTTTCCAGTATTTTAGATTGTTTATACCTTTTTTCACTCCATCAATTAAAGATCCATAGTTTAACACGTCTAAACCATAGTAGTGACAACAGTAGTTAAATACTTGTCCATAGTTTCTGTAACTTTAATTACGTGTCTGTGGAAAGCACCTATAATATGTAGGCTGTATTCCACTAATGACAGCTGAGTACTTTTTATTTTACAGATGAGGGGCTCAATGACCTGAAACTAGGTTTACAAATAGACCTCTCATGGTCTCTGGACTCATGGTCCAGAGTATTGCTAGTGTTCTCTCTCCTTCTGTCCTGTCCGGGGCATTCTAGAACGGGAGTTCTGGCATTGACCCAGGGCCACAGCAGCAGATTTTGCTTTAGCGGTTCATGCTTCTGAGGAGCAAACACTAGGGCAATTGGGATTCAGAGTTCAGGAAACATAGTTTCTACGGGTGTAGCATAAAGTGAAATTCAATAAATGTTATATGTTTGTAATTATGTGCCATACTGCTAATAAACTCATTTTTTCATGGATGATTACTATTTGTGTCTTATGTGTGCTCTCACTATTTGCGACAGTCAATATTGTTTGTTGTGTTTGAAATCAAGTGCTAAACATAACTTATTATAATAAACCAATAAATACATTTAATTACATATAAAACAATGAATATAAATATGAATAACAGCTACAAGCTATTTTAAAATACTTTTAATTTTTCTCCTTTTCTAGAAATCTCTTTCCAAAGTCTCAGAAAATCTGCACAACCTCCTGGAAACATCCATCCAATTGTTACTCAGAGATGCTGGAAGTTGACAGATACTTCCTACCTTTGCTTTAGCTTCTTTTTTGGGTGAGCAGCATGGTAAGAATATTTAATGGGTTTGCAGGAGTAAGTAATGCCTATATGAATAAGAAATTATTGGAATTTCAGCATTTATTCTGATATTCAATATTATACCAGACCCTAAATATTAAACTTATTAATTAATATCGACAGTAAAGGCAAAGTTCCAAACTTGTGTTTTTATTTCTAGCATTTTGTTTAGCTACTGACCAATAACTTCCTTTTAAAAGTTAGAATTGACTGCCGCTGCAAATTCTTTTTCATAGGCAGGTGATGACAAAAAGTATATTAGATAACTCCCTTTGAAAAGACAGATCTCCACAAGGTCCTGAATTCGAAAACGTGGGTTAGTTTAGTTTAAAAAGGTAATTTAAATGTAATGCTAAATATGAGATTATTGGAACTAGTTAAGTGTACAAGTTTTGATGTTCCATTATATTCTTTTAAAAAATTTTTGCTTTCCCTGATTTCAAAAAAAAAAGTCATAATAGAAAAAAAAAAGGAAAATACAGAAATAAAAAAAAAACACCAAAAACACCAGTAATTGCTCTACCTAGATATAATCTCTATTTATATTTTGGAGGTTATCTTTCTAGCTGTGCTTTTCCCTAGCAATTGCAATTATTTTTTAGTTTAGTTCTTGTGCTAATCTGTTCAGATAAAGCTGTGTACAAGGAATCTTACAGAACAGAGATCTAATAAACGGGATACAATGTAACCTGCCTTCCCCTCCACCCTTCTCCCATGAGAGAAGCTACTTCTGGTTTTTCTGTCACATCTGGACTTGGTATACAGAGTTAGTGAATAAAGAAAGACACATATTTATACTTTTAACAGAATAAAAGAAACGAGGGAAAACCAAAATTTTTCAGATAAAATTTTTTTTAAAGATTTTATTTTTCTTTTTTCGCCCCAAAGCCCCCTAGTACATAGTTGTATATTTTAGTTGTGGGACCTTCTAGTTGTGGCATGTGGGACGCTGCCTCAGCGTGGCCTGATGAGCAGTGCCATGTCCGCGTCCAGGATCCGAACCACTGAAACCCTGGGCTGCTGAAGCAGAGCGTGCAAACGCAACCACTCGGCCACGGAGCTGGCCCCTCAGATAAATATTTAATTAAATTATCACACAAAGCAAAGTTGTCTATATGCATATACAACTACTTACAAATATGTAAACATATGTCAAAGACTAGATAGGAATATGCAGAAAAAATATGTATTAGGGTTTTGGGGTTATGCTTTTTTTCCCACTATTTTATAATATATTCAACAAAACATTACACTGAGGTAGGATTATTTTAGTGTGCTAGAGAATCTTATATAAGTGTATTTGTTCAAGAGCTTCCCTGTCAACATCCTTTTCTGAGTATACATCATAGTTCAGTGGTACCTCTTCAACCCAGGGAGATAATTGTATATTAATCTGGAAAAAAAAAGAGTTATAAACAAATATGAAAATTGCAGAATGATCCTGTTCTCTGGAATTTCAAGAAATTATGACTAAGTATTTGAACACACATTTTTTGTTGTTGTTGAGGAAGATTAGCCCTGAGCTAACGTCTGCTGCCAATCCTCTTTTTGCTGAGGAAGACTGGCCCTGAGCTCACATCCATGCCCATCTTCCTCTACTTTATATGTGGGACGCCTGCCACAGCATGGCCTGCCAAGTGGTGTGTAGGTCCGCACCCGGGATCCAAACCAGCAAACCCCGGGCTGCCGAAGTAGAACATGTGAACTTAACCGCTGTGTCACCAGGCCAGCCCTGAACACAGATTTTTATTACAATGAGCAAAACTAAGTTCTACATGGTGCTACATGAACAATTCTTTGTCATATTAAATGGTAGGACCGTGGATTCAGGGACTTAATGTGTTTTGATTTTGGAACTTGAAAGAATAAAGAAAACATAGAATAGAGTAATTGCTTTAATGTAACTAGTTTAGTAATTATCATTAGGCTTAAATAATAAAAGACTAAAATAACAAGAGGAATACACAGAAAACACACAAAAACTGTTCATATATGCACAGTGATGGTGCTAAGGGGCTGCATGAGGGGGCTAATCTCCCACAACCTTCCTCAGGCCCTTCCCTTCACATTGCAAACGAATGCCCACACAGAGATTCTGGAGCCACCAACGGATATATCTATTTAAAGAAGCGTCATTAAATAGGAAAGCAATAAAGTTATTCAAGACTTTATGTATAAGGGTTCTTTCATAAATATTAATTTCCAGTGGTTATCTAGACAGAGTTATGTATTTAGTGTGAAAGCTATCATTTTGGAAAGTGAAAATCACTGAATTACTTCAATATATATAGGGAAATTATAAATTGGAGACCATATATTTTGAAAGGTATGTGTTTACGAGTATGGAAAGTATGGTAAGATCACACCACTTGTGAGGTGAGGATCTCACGGGGAAGAATTAAGTGGGGGACACTGGAAAGATTATCATCTTTTCTGAACCTATCTCTGGATTATTTTCCTTGTCACGGCAAAATAAATTACTTTTGTAATTTAGATAAATGACAAAAAAATTTTCTAAGAAGGTTTTATTGATGATGGTTTAGTTTTTTTAAAGGAAGAAATAGATACTTAAATTTGACAGGGCTTATATGCAGGGAAAGTGCTACTAATGAAAACAACAATAATATTCTGTATTAAGAAATACAATAGTATCTTTCATCAGGGGATCTCAAAGAGCTTTACAAACACCAATTAACCTTTATATAAGGGTCAATTTATTGGGTTGAATCTTATTATTAAATATCGGCCTTATTTTATATGGAGAAACTGAGGAAGTGGTTTGTGCAAGATTCTAAACTGACCTAGAAGCTGAAGTGTGCATGGTCGGTGGACCTCCAGTCTACTTATTTGATTCTAGAAGCCTTGAATAACTCTGTTCCTTTTGTTCTAAGGGAAACAGTTATAATGTGGGTGTTCGAAGCTTCTTACAAACATTTACAGCATTTTTTAACCTAAAACTGTAACCCCACAGCTGGAAAAATTGAGTGGAGAAGCAAAAGAATTTATATCAAGATAAGAATTACAATTTCAGAGCTCCTGAGGCCAGTGAACAAACCACAAACTAGATCTTAAGCCATAAGGTCTTCCTATTCTGTCATCTGTCACTATATTCAGACAGAACATTTCTAGAATATTCTAACAGCTATCAGAAAGAAGTAGGAGAAAAGTTCTGACAATGAAAATGCTGGGAAAGAGGCTTACTTACCTGAAGACCTGAGAGAGAATCTTCGAGACTTGGTACTGTCACTAATAAGGATCCTTGCTTCCTTACATGACGGCTGATATATTCCCAGGCTCTACAACAAATTACAAACTTAGATGTTAGGTTTTCCTCGGCACTGGAAATCCTTTTTTTTAAAATGAGGATGACAAAAGAAAATGCAGCACAGGTGACATCTAGAAATCCAAATGGGCAAAAATGTTTGCCTGCAGGAAACAGGACTGCAGCAACATAGTAGAAATTGGTGAATTCTTCAGTTCCTGAAGGGGTGTTGGAAAATTGTGAAGTTACAGTATGGAAGAGATTTGACCAGATGGGGACCCAGGTTACCACAAGGCCAGAACTCAGTTTTCAGAACCAATACACAAGTCAGAGCTGGATCAGCAGTTAAAGCCCCTTAAATTCTTTATGAAATGTGACAAAATCGGTTCTGCAGAATGGAACAGGGCTGAGGGGGAGAGGTGGGGAAGAGTTGTGGAAAAAGGCCATAGAAGCCAGAAACCTAGCAAAGACTAACAAGAGGAGTATAATGTGTAGATCAGATCTTTCAAAATAACATCAAGAATGAAATCACTTTCTTTGGCTGTCATAAATATTCACTGGAAAGGCTTCTGCACAGTATGGCACCTGAGAAGTTCAATGGGATCAGCCAGGTTTAAAGCATGATGGAATGCCATGGCCCTGTGCAAGTGTCCGAGGGCAGTGTCTGATCGGTTCTGATTGACCTTGAGTGCAGATGTGGAACGGATTTCCACACCATGCGTGAGTCTTGACAGGACACCCTAAGACTGGGGAGCGATGGCCAAGCGAAATAGGGATGTGCACCCCTCACAGTGGAGTGGTGGGCAGTGTGTCACTTGCACTTATTTTAGTTGTAGCAACGGTTATTAGGTCTAGTACATTCTAGAGTTTATTAGGCAAAATCATACAAACGTTCTTTTTCTCAGGCTAGAACTAAAATCATGTAGCAGTGTTTGATAATAAATGTCATTGTGTTTGGGCTACAGCTGTTTGTTGTTTTGATGTGGTTCCTTAAAAATGATGTATTTTAAGAGTTTTTTTAGTAAGAATGGAAGCTGAGTATCTTGGCACAGTTGGGCATGGCTCTGAAAACAGCACTTGCTGTTTCTGGTAGAGCTGTCACTGTAGTAGTTGTATTGGTTTCACCTACTGAAAACATACAGAGAGGCACTTTTTTTTTTGAGGAAGATTAGCCCTGAGCTAACATCTACTGCCAATCCTCCTCTTTTTGCTGAGGATGACTGGCCCTGAGCTAACATCCATGGCCATCTTCCTCTACTTTATTCGTGAGACGCACTCGATTTTCTTCTGGACTCCAAAGCCTATGGTCTTTTGTTAAGCCCTGATGACTGAGCAAATGCTTGGGTCATGATATCATTTTATATCTGCCCCCGATTAGATGTAATACTTTACAAAGTTAGACAAAGTTTATTTTTATTTTTGTTTTATACATAACACACTTCTTTATTAATATAATTTCCTCACAGTTGAGGTCATTTTAAAAAAAGTCTAACAGGAAAACATTTCTACTTTACCAAACCCTGTCCATACTTTGCTGGATATATTTTAACGACAGATTTCCTGCTTGAATAAATTACGTACCTGGCCTGTTCTGCCTCATCCAGAAAATATTCGAAGACATTATTCATTATGATAACATCAGCATTCTGCAGAAGTGAGCCCTGGGTACAGACGTCTGCGTGAAGCACCTAAAGAAGAATGAGTTCATTTAAGAGAACAAAGGTACCACACCAGACAACTACAGAAGAAACAGCTGTCGGTTCAATGATGCTGTGAGACAATATGAGAGGTTAACCCTTCTTAGTATTATTTAGTACTACCACCAATGGGAGATACTTTAATAAAAACCATCAACTTGTGAAAATTTGTTTGTTTTGGATAGAATTACTTATATAGTCATAATTACACTCTTTTGACTCCCAGCTCAGAGCTTTTTACACTACAACTATATCACTAGTTGTAAGAGGCAAACCACCTGGGTTCTGATTCTGCTCTGTCATCAACTAGGTTTGTATACTTAGGTGGTCAGTATTCTCATAAATAAAATGGAATAATATCTGTCCTGATTCACAGAATCAAATGGAACCATATAAAAACATAAAAGTAATTTACACATTATAAAATGTTAAAACAATATGTTACTCGGCCTTGTCTGACTCTTCATCTAAAATTCACTTGAATATATACATCCAAAAAAGCAAACAAAACAATTTATTTTAAAATTAAATTCCTCAAAAGATTAACCTAGATCACAGTCAATAAGTCTTACTGACCACAGGCAAGATAACAAGAGGAAACATTTATTTCTCAGGAACAAAGAGAACAACTTTTATTTAAAAAATAGAGGAGAAAAAGTTTAACCACTTTGTATTATATGATTTCTTTCCAAATAAGCACTTGGTCTTACAGATATATAACATAATTATTCAGAATACTGTGAGGTCTGATTTTTAAAATATTTTCTTCCTTTTTTTTAAGCAATAAAAATACTAAAATAATTTAAATTAACTTGGCCTGAAGCCTGTGAAATACAGCTTTGACATGTTCCTGAACACACAGAAAATAGTTAATCACTTAAACTTTCTAAACGTGTAGCTTAGACATGAAACAGGTATGTAAATTAACCTACTGATCCGCCATGGCTCTCACACAGTTCCCTGTTTCTTTCCCATCTCTCTTCACTCTCCCCCCAGACCCCACAGACAGGGTAAAAAAAGAATCAGGTGGATCATTTAATTATGGCGACCAACAGAGGTGCTCTAGAGGTCCAGGGAGACCTGAAGGAACGGCTTTGGACAAACTGGAATGCTAACAATGCAGAGGTCACAAGGCAACCAAATTAACGAATTCTTAATGGGCACCTCGTACGTACAAGATACTGTGCAGGGAGATATGCCACAATGGTAAGACACAATATCTGCTCTCAAATAAGTTATAATCTAGTAATGTGATGAAACAGCTATGCTCATAACTTTATATAAGTGCTCTGAAAGGAACAAACAAGATATGAATGAAGGAAAGTTTACCTTTAGCCTGGAGGAAAGGGAAGAAAGAAGAATTTAAATCAATGGGTCTTCCATGAAAAGACAGTGGATAAGACACATGCGCATACTCTGGTACTTTCCTGAAACCCATTATAATAACAGTATAGGGTATACCCACAAGGATGGAGAGAATTAGAAAGAAAATAACAGACATAAACATTTGTAAGTTAGAAAAAAAGGGGAAAGTAATAACGAATTTAGGAGACCTGAGAAAATTGATTTCTAAGCTAGAAATACAGAAAGCTAAGATCTACACTTGATTTATACTAGAGAATCTCCAAAAGGTGCATAATTGGTGGTACCAGGTATCACTGGGTGAAAGAGCAGGGAGAAATGTTAAAAATAAGGTAATCTGGTTGACAGTCAGTTTAAGCAACAGCTAGATCCCTATACACCTTTCTCCTGCCCCAGCAAAAGAATAGAGGTTGATTCTCTGGAAAGGGTGAAACAGAAGGTCTCTGGGTCAGGGGACACCAGGCCTGGTTGAAGGAAAGGATGATGCACTGAAAACAAGGGAATTAAGGAAATATGCAGACAGGATGCTGAGACCCTCCTGTCTCTCCCATTCTTTTCCTCTACCACTCACTACCCAGGATGTTATTTGCCATTCAGTAAGGAGATTGGAAAGATTTTCTCCGGACAATCAGACCAGTCCAAGAGGAAAGATCTTGAGATACTTCATTAGATATTCCCCAGCTAAAACTACCCAAACTCAACAGGGAAGCCCACAGTGCTCAGAGTCCCCACTCAAGCACTCAGAACTTCAACCACATGTAAGTATGAACAGACAACCATGGATTCCCAGACCTCTGACAAAAGCCCCATTAAAAAGCACCAAACAACAAAAACAAAACAAAAAAGCAAAGACTGAGCCTTGAAGGCTAGTTAGATTTCAACAGATACTATCAAAAATAATCCTAGAATTCCTTTCTGTTGATCTTAGGGCCCCTCAAATCCGACATTTGTCTTTAGCCTCAAGGAAGGAAACTGTTAAGGTTGCCAATGAGTGTGTAAAAACGGCTTTCAACCACTGGATTGCTGATGGCCACAGAAGCCACAAGCTGGGAAGGTGTCGGTGGGTGTGCATCCACACATATTCCTTTGAAAAGCAAGGGGTAAAAATCTTTTAAAATGTAAATAAATATGTATTTTATACAACTTTATCAACTTCTTTAAAAAAATAACAAAAAAGTAGTTGGTTGTCCATTTATAAACTATGATTCTTAAGAGGTCCTAATTTTTAAATCTCATTTCCAGTTAAATTGATATTCCTGTTCCTTACGTGATTCTTATTATGCAAGAGCAGAGTGTTTCTGTTCACCAAATATGGGATAGTGAGGAAGATCCATGAATTTATCACTGGTCAATCAATTCACTTTGATCATTTGCCTCTCTATTTCTAAGATAAGACAGAGAGAGAGTGAGAAAGAGAAGGAAGGATGGAAGGAGGGAGAAAACGAAAAGATTTCCTTCCATACAAAGGAGGAAGGCTAGATCCTTAATCTTGCTGAGATACATCCTTCAACATCAGATCGCCCTTAACACCAGAGATCCTTAGATACGCAATGTTTCTCTGCATTGCCATTAGAAGTATAGGATCGTTAGTGAAACGATAAAGATTAACCCAAAAATATCCTTTCCTTTCTTTTTGGTTATTTCCCCCCTTATATATAGAAGAGAAAACATGTCACAGCCCAACCCAGGTTATCATTCCCCCATGAACTGCTGTTCTGCGGCATCCATAATTCCTCCTGAAAGCTTAGAAAAATAAGATAAAAAACTGAGAGCATGACAACCTTTTTGTCTATTTTCAACATTCAGAGTTTAATTAAACACTCTTCTGACCAACATCTAGAGATTCAAAAATGCTGCTACTAAAACTACAGCTGATACAAAAAAAGAAGGAAAAAATTTCTACTTTCTAATAAAATTGGGGAGGAAGAGAAATATGTGAGTGGAACATAATTATAATAATTTATCTTTATTAATGTTTTGGGGAGGAAGAGAAATATGTGAGTGGAACATAATTATAATAATTTATCTTTATTAATGTTTTAAAATATTAAGTCAATTCAATCTGTTTCTACAGAATAACAGGCAAGAACAGATTCAGAAAGATTTTCCAACTCCAGAAGAAATTGGGTTAAATTAAGCTATGCAATGGATAACAGAATATGTATTTAATAAGGTACCTTTATTCTGTCAGTGAACTGGTATTTTTTTACGATCATTTCCTGCAACTGGCAAAAGTCTCCATTCAGTTCTACTCCATATAGTTGCAATGCTGAACTGTAAAGATACCCCTAAAATACAAAGATATGCTATGATGCAAATGAATGAACTTTCAATTATGAGTTTATTTCTACTTGAAATTTAAAAAGTCAAACTTTAAATAGAATTCAACAAGGTGAAAAAAAAGAAAGATAACATCCATCTTGTAGTTTATGTAAACTTACAACTTCAAGAACTTAAAGTCTCTTACTGATCAAGAATTTGACTGTAGTTTATTTTTCATTGTTTAAAAGAAATGTATTTTTAAAGACTGATTTCTTACTTTTCCTGATAAAATTGTGCTTTCAACAAAGTTGGAAATGAGAAAAGTGATCACATATACATTTTTTGTTTGATACTCTATTTCTGTGATTTCTTGGGAAGTCACATCAGGGCAAAGCAAGAAAGGAGTTAACCTGTGGGGAATATAATGGAAAATCACGCACAGTCTGACACTACAGGAAGGTGGCTGGAGGTGTGTCCTGTTTGGCTTAGGGAAGTCAGCCTCGTGTCTGGCAATCTGCCAAAGATAATTGACCAATTAGTTAACAAAGATAATCAAGAATTGGCTACATTGTTATGTATCTATTTTTGGTTGCAACAACAAAAAAGTAATCTGGAAAGAAAGGTCAAATCATATTCTGAAGATCATTTTATATCAATTAACACCTATGTGCAAACCAAATCTGTATCTATTGTTCATCACAGATTTTTAGAATATGTTCAACAGAGCATATGTAGGTTTCAAAAATTTTTTGTTGACTGAATCAGTGACCTAATATGAAGAAAAATGACAATATGTTTAAGTTTATTAACACTGCCACATACTGCATAGCCACAATTATTTCAGCTATATACTTTGCTAACAAATCAGAAAGCTGACAAGAGCGGACAAAATACGGTAAACAATCATAATCTCTACTGTTCTCCAAACAAAAACCACCTGACAAACTGCGTATTTCCTGTTAAGGCTATCTTTCCTAATTAGAAGAAAAGATTTAACATTGAAAAATGAATTAAGCATTAAAGAGTTAACTGTTTCTGTTTCGAGCAGGCAGTGATGCTGGGAACTGATAGTGTCTGTTTCTGGCATGAGTCTCTACTGCTGTTGGCCACATGTTTTAACAAGTCTGCTAATGACAACCAGAAACCACATTTCGGTTTTTTGATAAAACCATTTTAAGAACATTAGAAAGACTCATGATTTGAATTTTTAAAAAAACCACATTGAAGTGATAGTTCAGAAACAAATGTCTACTTTCAAACTTTGGATCAGAGAAAATTGGAGCAAGATGTATCCTCGGATATCGTCTGGTTAGCTCATTTACAGGGGAGGAACTCAAGGCCCAGAGGCGTTAAGTGACTTGCTTATGGCTGTACATAATTTCCTAGGTCAAGTCAATTTGTCAGTTCTCTAAGAGCTCTTATCAAAGCTCAGTGTACTATTTTAGTACAGTACAAAGAAAACGGAGTCAGGAGGGCAAAGTGTTGTGAGGGTCTCCTGTTTCTGTTTTGTTGATATGCCTTCATTTGTGCCACAGAGACAAACTAGCAAAGGAAATCATAGAGTGGGCCTTTGAAATTCCAAATTCAATTTACTATTTTAACTTTATTACTCTGTTACTCTAATAAATAAAGCCAAGCTGTCACCTTGGGTGGTGGCAGGCAAAACTGTTGGTAGCAGAAGAAAGTATTTTCCAAATGTTGAGTATGTCCACAAGCTGGACTTTACCCCATAAAGGACTGCGCCAAGCCTGGAGCCGACGTCAACCAAGACCTTTCCTGACAGATCAGGGAGTACGTGATGATAAATGAACTTCAATTCCATGAGGGAGAAGGAGTGAGAAATAAATCCTGGAGAATCAGAACAGAGTGAACATCAAATTTTGCTTGGGTATTAACAATTCCATTCTGTATTTCTAATTCTTTCACCTGTTTTTATAAAGTATACTTCATATTTTTCTTTTCTTAATCAGTGAAAGCCATTTCTAATTATTTAGAAAAGAAATTAATGTGATAATTTTGCATTTGAGCTGTATTAGAGGAGAATAAATATGAAGTCTCCGACATTTAAAAGGTCTCTAGGGAACAGCTACCCAGCTGCCTGTCCCTAATCCTGGGCTCCTCATGTCCTTCAGGCTGCTTCTTAGGTGTCCTTGGCTTTTCCCTTCCTCTTTTCCCTGGGACTGCTTCCTAATGCCCATACCATGTGGCTTTCTCACCTCACCCCAGAGACAACCACAGAACTGCCACATATTGCTGCATAGACTATAGACTACCAAATGAATGATCATCTCTGGAGTGGTGCAAAGTGGCAGCCTGACCAACCTAAAATGTGTTGTGGAGTGCAGGAGAGGGATGGTATGAAAGGAGGTTAAGATACTCCCAGAAACTGTTCCATTTCCCTTAGTTTAATTGCTACAATTTCTAGCCTCCTAGCCCATCTTCTCACTCAATTATTTCTGTAATGAAATATCTGGGAGAGCCTGAGTCTGTTTTTTTCTGACATGGAGGTAACCCAAAGACTTACTATATTATGTTCTACATAATATAATGGCCAGGAAGGGGAGAAACTTTGGTCATAACTAATAGATGTTGGCAAAGAAAATGGAAGCAGGCAGGCTAAGCCCTTGGAAGAAAATAAAGGGGGTCACTAGGCCTCAGAAGTAACCTTGGAGGGTGGACTTTGACCACCATAGTCCTTAACTCCCTGGGATCCCCGTCCTCACTACCTTCTTGGCCACATTAGTGCTTCTGCACTGAGCCTCAGAGTCATTAGTGTTTCGTAGCTAGACAAGCCCCTTGTCAAATAGGGAAGAAGAGCCCCTCAGGGCGATAGCCTTTTCAGATTCATTATAGTGATCTGGGCTGGCTGGGTACCTGGTCACTATTTACAACCTGATTTTTATAGGAAAATGCATGCTAATCTTCAAATTTTTACTTGTCGAACATAGCTCTTCTATAAATCAGACCTGATAAGATGTTACAGCTATAATTCACTTTTTAGTTTTCCCTTTATTGTTGTTGTCTAAGTCCTTTTCTATTCTGTGAATTTCAACTACCTCAAATGGAATCCTAAGTACTATCCAAAAATAGAATCTTAGTAAGTCAGGGAAGTTTAATCCCTAATTATAACATAGGTACAATATATTTGTATTAGCAACATCTTACAGATTTGCTGGTAGTTAACTTTTGAGAATGCTACTGTCTAAGAACGGTAATATGAGCACAAGGTTACTCACCAGGAGGGGTAGCCCGTTCTAAGCAATAATTCTAAATCTAAGTGAGCAAGGAGGTGGCAATAGCATGTCTCAAGTAACAGCCTAGACAATCCTATCCAGTTTGAACAAAGACTATGTTAACAGAAGAGCTGACACATTAGCAGCATGGAGTCAGTCTAGCTTCCCATTTGGGACGCAGGTGCTGCATGTCAAGGACAGAGATGCAGGAAACTTCCTGTAACTAGAGTTGCTCTCCGTCATGGACTGGAGATGCTCCGCTAGGTCATACCACAGTGTGACTAAACTCTTTCTCGAGATCATCTATCTCTGTCCTCCGAGTCAATGCCCCTCCAACAAGATCTGAATACATCTGATTTTTCAAGTAGATGTTTTTATGGGGAGAACATTTCAGCCCCCCTGACACTTATATTTCTCATTGTTAATAAATCAGCTTTATGGTTTATATATGAATCTCTTTTGAGTATGGAAAGTATGAGTCAGTTTCCCTGTACTCAGTGACTTCTGATTAGTTTCTGTGAAAAGCAGAGATGCTCTCCTGGGAGACATTAAGTGGCCTAGCTTCCCTAGACAATACTTCTATTTAGTCTCCCTCACTGCAGTAAGTGGTAACAGCTACGCTGCAAATTTGCCTTTTGCTTTCAAAAACACTGAATGACTTAGTCAAGAATTTGCAAACTTATGACAGGCAAGGAAAAGTACACATAAAGCCATCAGGTTTGTGTACTTGAGTGCCCACCTAAAGGTGCCGTCTGGTGTGAGCCACACACCGTACAGTAGTTTCTGCTCATTTTTCCTTCCTCACACAATGAATCAATAAAGTCTTCATCATAAAGGAATGCATCAACGTGAACTGTGGGTTCTGGCTGCCGCTGTATCTGGCGGAGAGAAGAAAAACATCAAAAGAAACAAAGTACAAAGAAGTCTCTTTTTATTGCTAAATAAGGCAAAACATCAGTGATTCATATGCTAAAATTCTGAGAGCACATACAAGGCACAGAAGGACAAGTTTCCCTTATTGAAGTCAGCAACTCTGCTGTCTTTTGTTTTATTTCTGAGACACTAGCAACTTTTTTTTTTTTTTTGAGGAAGATTAGCCCTGAGCTAACATCTGCCGCCAATCTTCCTCTTTCTGCTGAGGAAGACTGGCCCTGAGCTAACATCCATGCCCATCTTCCTCTACTTTATATGTGGGACGCCTACCACAGCATGGCTTGCCAAGTGGTGCCGAGTCCACACCCGGGATCCGAACTGGCAAACCCTGGGCCGCCAAAGTGGAACATGCGAACTTAACCGCCGCGCTACCGGGCTGGCCCCACTAGCAACTTTTTATTTGACCTGTAATGATGCAAAACATGGCTATGAGAAATGTGGAAAATTTTAGTTGAAAAGAGTATTTTGAGACCACCTTGTCCATCCTATATAGTATATTTTACAAATAAAGAAACTGATACCCAGAGATTTCTCCCAAGAAATGACACTAGTTAGTAAGTTGAAACTAATACCAGGGCTTTTAAGTCCCACATATCAGTGACTTACCCAGCACCAAATACTTAGCAAGTGATCTTTGCCAGAGGCAAAGTTTTCAAATAATAAAAATGTTAGTAAAACTTCATGCTTATAAATCATAGCCCTTTATTAATACTGGTGGTACATGATATAATAGCAAGTGGCTACAAAGTAAAAAATGCTATTTCCTTCTACCTTGACTATAATAAAGAATTAACATATCTGCTTGGAAACCTACAAAATTCTATCTACATCTACACACACACAAAATCTGTATTATAAGTATGTAAAGTGTATGAACATGCACAAGGACCAGAAGGAAACAAAAGAAGATAAAAAGAGTTTGTTAGGATATGGGATTGTGGGTTGATCATTAACATGCAATGAATACTTTTTCCTTAATTTATATATTGTGATACTGATAAGATCTGGTTGATATTGACAAGATTGTTTTATTAATGATACTGATAAGATTGTTTTGTTAATAACATCCAAACTATATTACAAATATCTCTCAGTTTCTATACTATCCACTGTTTTCCTCCTTTGAGAATCTACTCTGAATGACTGGATGTTTATTAAGATTTGCCAAGTGCTCACAATGTGCACAGCACTATTAAAAATGTACAGAATTTAGTTTCTCTGCTCAGGAATTTATGTGCTGAAAAACCACAAGAGGGTTGCTGTTTTCAGAGTAATGGGAGAAGAAGAGATTATTATTACTAGCTTTGCTTTAGGAAAAGTATTCATGGCATATGTATCCCGTCAGAGCTGGGATTTGAAGGGACTTGAATGAGGGGGTTGTCTGGAGGAGAAAAATGCGAACTAATTCTAGGAATAAAGGAATAGAAGACTAAGCAAGAATTGTGCAATGCAAAAGTAGGAGCAAGAAACAGGTGAACCTCACCCTCAATAAAGTGAGGGAAATGGCACAGGGAAGAGAAGACCAGGACCATGAGGTAGGCAGGGCCAGATTCCTGTTGGGCCTTGGTTTTGTGGGGGGTTTGAGCGCTTCGCAAACAGGACACGCTCAAAATATATTTACTGACCAAATAGTACTGGGGAGCCAAAGGGTTACAGACTCAAAAGAACTGGGGATGTGGTTGAAGCACCAAATGAAAAATTGTTTAAAGCAGAATTCAAGACTAATTAGACTGGAAACGCTGTGGGGTTAGAGGGGAAGAGGGGAATCCTCAAGCAGCACTAAGAATAATTATTTAATGTATTTACTTTTTGGAGGGCCAGATGTTCTGAGGAAAGCATGGTTTCTAGAGGTAAGCAATTCCGAAGGTCTTCTGCTATGTTTTTCAACATAATGTCATTATTATCTTGAGTGAATTCATCAAAATCTCCTGAAAAAAGAGAAAGAAATAGCTTTTATGGTTGTGGTCAGACTAAGTGATTACAATGGACATTTTCCCTCAGCATCAAGTTATAACAATAAATAAACCTTCTAACTAATGAAATATTCAAATTCTAACAAATGTTACATTTGAAATATCAAGTTCTTCCTTTTTCCAAACTGCTTGAAAATATAAAACTTGACTATTTCAGCCTGTTATAGAAAAACAAAGGCATTTAAAAAATACGTAGTACTTTAACTACTTTATTTTTACTCAATAGCACTGCCATTAGTTATTAGGGTCTTAAACTCACCAGTAAGTAGTCCAATATTCCTTCTCTGACTGTACAGATCTTAGAAGTTTAGGAGACATCACACAGGGATGACTAAGAAGATAACCCGAATCTGAGTATCCTTGCCTCCAATAAAATGTACCCAAGACTTCAGATAATAAGCACTAACAGCTGGTACCAACTATATAACACACTTTACAACATCATGATGCTCTGCTGCATCTGAGCAGCAGATAAAATGATCATTAAAGGGGCTGGCCCCGTGGCCGAGTGGTTGGGTTCGCGCGCTCCGCTGCAGGCGGCCCAGTGTTTCGTTGGTTCGAATCCTGGGCGCGGACATGGCACTGCTCATCGAGCCACGCTGAGGCAGCGTCCCACATGCCACAGCTGGAAGCACCCACAGCGAAGAATATACAACTATATACCGGGGGGGGGGGGGCTTTGGGGAGAAAAAAGGAAAAAATAAAATCTTAAAAAAAAAAAAAAGATCATTAAAATACCACATTTCTGATGGCTGTGGCCTTCTTTTGGATGATCTTGCAAAAGGAGGAGTGTGTATGTGTGTGTATAGCAAGGAAGATGAAGACGTAGGTAAGAGACTGACAGCTGGTGAATCTAGGTGTGGGTATAAAAGCGGTTTTCATTGTTCTGTTGTTTCAACTTTTCTGTGTGTTTAAAAATTTTTAATTGGTTCTAAAAAAGTATGATTTCTAAGCAGCTCAGATATAACTTTATATAGAATGAGACTTATCTGGAAGTAAAATGCTCTTAAAGGTAGCTACTGTCTGGGTTGCCAAATGTAGACTGGAAGGGGCTACTATTGAACATATTTCACCCTTCTCTTAAAAGACTTTCTTATGTTGACTTCCTGCTAGAGTGAAAGGACCCCAAGGGGACTGTGCCTTTCTTACTGTGTTAAAATAGCTGTAGACGGAAAACAAGGAAACCCATCTGTCTCCACATCCCCTGACCCCAAAATCTTTGGTTATTTTCAAGTAAGCTAATGATTTCTTTCTTAAACATAAAATAATTCTTGTGGTGGTTCAGAATGCTATTTTCATGTCACAAATAACAATGAAAATTTGGATAATATTTTACAGTTTACAAAGTTCTTTCACATAGAAACTGGGTCATATAACTATTATAACATCCAGGTGAGGAAGACAAAGCAGGATTCCATTCCCCAATTCACAGATGAGATAACGGAGTCTTCTAAGGTTAAACGAATTGTGAAAGTTACAAAGCGGGCCAACAGCAGCACAAGGAAATAAACCTAGGTTTTCTGCCTCTAAATAAAGGTACTCTTCTTTTTCAATATACCTTCCGTGTTCCTACATACAAAGGTTCTTTCTCTCCATAACTTCCCTTTGAGCAATAGTAGTTAATACGAAGATATACTATTTGGCTCTCTTTTAGCTCTTTTTTCTTTCCTCATCTAACTAGTATAATGTTCTAAGCTGTTGCTTCGAATTATTTCTAGGAGGCAGAATATAAATTATAGAGAAACAAAAACACTATTAAGATTCATTCCAAATTGTTTTAGGTGGAACTTCAACAGCATCTGTGATGCATTTTTTTTTAAACTGGCCTTTTTCATTATATTCTTAAAATCTAATTAAATTTTCTCAAGGTGCTAATTAATACCTAACATCTGCTTAGCTTCCCTCCATAGATACAACAGTGCCTAGAAGCCTCCTGACTCACATTGAATTTGAATAATATCACTCACACCAGTGATTCCTAGCAAGTTCTCTCAATTTGTAAAAACTACAGAAGCTAATAAAAATCTCATTCAGTTAAACTAAGATATTTCATAGCCCAACTTCCTTGGACTTAATTCTGTAACATAGACAACGATGTTAATAAAACAGTTTCCATGTGGGTCTGCCTTATAAAATAAGAGTCTTACAGTGGAAAGGGAACTTAGACGATGACCTAGTACCAAATGGCAGAATCCATCTATGCATCTCTGATATATGATAGTTGTTCAGTCTTTGCTTGAACACATTCAGGGACAGCACTGCTTTCTCACGCTGGGCCAGAATCTGCCTCTCTATATCATTAATTCATTTTTCCAATTTCACCTGAGAGGAACTGTCATCTTTAATGCTATACAACATTTACTGAATGAGCACTTAAGGCATGCGAGACTTGGCGCAGTGCTTTTCAAACATGGTCATTTAATCCTAAGAATCCTGGAGGTGGCACTATTGTCATTGCTGCTTTATAACTAAGAGAATCTGAGGTTAGAGGTTAAGTTACTTGCCTCAGGTCATATGGGCCACAAAGTGGTAGAGTTGGGACTGAATGCAGGTCTACCTCTGAACTCTTCATTACTACACGGCTCAGCCTCTCTCAAGCGGAAAGAAGGCGGGTGGCTAGTAGCAGAGCAGCTATCACTACCTTCGTCTTCCCTTCTCCCTAGCTCTGACCACGGCTCCTCAGATGATGTGGGAGCCAGTGTGGCTTCGTCTGCACTTGTCCACCAGCCCCTTCAAATGTAGCCCTGGAAGTGAACACAGTTTGGCAACCTAGTTCTCTAATCCTTGACTACTACAGCTTATTCTCCTCTTCTGTCACTGTAGCACCTAAGGCCCTGATCACTACTGTTCTTGGGTTATTAACAGATTTGGAAGTGGTGGTGGTGGCGGTGGAGGCCAAACATCTTAATCATATGAGAAGATCCAGGGAGCTGGAAAAATGAAAGATGGGAATGGCAACAAATTCTGACATCACAATGGATTTCCAGTTGTCACTCTAGTTAAACACGTTTACTTGGGAGTCAATCTGCCAATTAATGTGAGCATCACCAGTCAAGATGAGAGATACTATGAGACTGTGCATTAAATTACTCACCATTTTTAAAAGGCAGTATTAAACGCAGACTGCATTTGTTTTACCTCAATACCAAGGATACCAGGTGAAAATGAGAACTGGCACCTCTTACCCTGGAACAAACTCAGGATTCCACCACATTCAAAGGTAAAAAGAGATTTCTTCAGTTCCAGCAGGGGTTCTTCACCACGGCCCTAGTTAAGAGGATCCACATATGGGCCTTAAGGGGCCCATAAAGGGCCTAAAGTTGTATGCTTGGTTGTATATGTAAATATGTATACTTTTCTAGGAAGAAAGTTCTTAAGAGATCTTTAATAGCAATAGCTAATATTTATTGAGCACTATATGTAAGGCACTGTGGAAATTATTAGCTCAAGAAGGCTAATGTTAGTTTTATTATGTATAGTGCTTGGCAAATAACTTCTGAAAGGAATAGCAAGACATTTTTGCCCTAATAATGGCTATAAAACAAACAAAAAAGACAGGATATGATAGGATATTACTGAAAAGTGTAAAACTGGAATTCTTTTACCATTATAAGTATTTACTGTTATTAAAATTAAATTCCTTAAAACATTATTTTTAAAGGCCATATAATATTCCATCAAATGTATATTTATTTAACCATTCACTCTTACTACTACACATTTAGACATAGTTATAACTGTGAAAAACTGGGAACACTGCAACTAACATTTTGGCATACATCATCTCTGTATTTCTCATTATTTCCTTACTATAAATTCTTAGATGGAGAAGTACTTAAACATTTTAAAGGCTTTTGTTGCATACTGTCAAATTTCTTTCCTGAAAGACACCAATTTACTCTAAGAGTAAAGCATATGTGTTTCGGTAAACCCATACAGCATTGACTATTACCATAAAAACAAACTTTGTTGTTTTAATTTGCATTTCTTTAAGTACTAGTGAGGCTGAACATCTTTTAACATGTATAATAGCTATTTCAGAATGCGTGGTAATAGTATGTTGCTTGGAAAAAGATTAAAGAAAGATGTTAATCAGTTGCCTAAGGACAGTGAACTTTTTCTCAAATTACAAGTGTAGGTGGGAAGAGAGGAGAGAAAGAAGAGCTTCTCCAAAGGGGAAAACTAATTCTTTAAAAACCTCCTTTTTATATTTAATTAAATATATGAGGAAAGAGAGGTCACCAAAGCCGACAGTCCATGAATCAAAGCTCACTTCTGATACCTAGGCAGGTGTCAAGTCCCATCGCTGTTCAATATTTCTTCCTCTTTATTTCCACTTCAGCTACTCACAGCCACAGTCATCACCTCACACTCAAAACACCATTACACACTCATAACCAGCTCCTTGATGTCAGCTTCTCCATATTATAAAATACCTTGCACACCGATTTTAAACTAATCGTGCTTAAACCTCACTTTCATGTCTCTCCCTCTCAGTACAATTTTTGAATGGTTTTCTGTTTTCAGCATGTCAAGCCTCACTCTAAACTTTCAAGGCCTTTTATATCACCACAGTCCAACCATCCTATTTTCTAGTCTAACTACTCCTAACATAATTTTTGCCCAAGACAGGCAAATCTCCTCAGCTGTTTTCCATGTTCCTTCCTGTTCATACTGTTCCTTTCAAGTGTATGACCTCGCTTTCTGCAATAAGGGCCTGTCCAAGTTATTTTGTCTTCATGAAGTCTCACCCTTGACCTCCAGCTTTCACTCCGCCCATATCCTTACTTCTAATGACTTACAATGCATAAGTAAATATCGGGTTATATATTACCTATTATTCAATCATTTCATATATTACCCTGAAGTCCCTATTCAAATTTTAAAAATTTATTGAGGGGGCTTCTGGTCTCAGACAAGATGGCAACTTCCCTCACTTTCTCCTGTTCTTCTCCTCTAAGTACAGCTAAATACTCCAGAAATAATTTAAGGCAATCATAAAGGACTCTGAAAGCTAGAAAGAAGGTGAACTGTTTAGGGACCTCAGGGCTTGAGGAAGGTCACCATGATGCATTCCCTGGCTTTCCTTTTTATCTTTCATGTAGCCTAGACTGGGCACTGGAGAGGCCTGCATCCCAGAACCACCAACCAGCATAGACCAAAAAACCCCCAAAGAACTGAGAAAAGCCTCCTCTCTCTTGCCAAGACTGGTAAAGGGAAGAACAGCAGAGACCTACTGGGGAGCCCTAATCCCTACTCTACACCTGGGGAAGCGGCAGGCTATCAGGTAACACGAGAGAAGCCTACTATCTCCAGGTCCTCTACCCAGTGGCTCAGAGACCCAGGCCTGGCATCTCCCAGACTTCTGCCCACTGGCAGAGAGGAAACCAGGCCTGGTATTGCTTGTCCCTCCAACCCCGAGCAGTGGAAGGCAGCTCAGCAACATGAGGTGGTCCATAGAAAGTGTCCTTCTCCAAGCAGGCAACACCAGCAGCAGGGCCAAAGAGCTATGCAGACCTGAATAGCAGGGCAAGGGCACTGGAAACTAAATGTTATGGGAACTACAGCCCACAAAAGTAGGCCAGAATCAAGAAATTAAACCTAAGCAGGGCAAATGCCTACTAAGATAGAAGATTAGAATGGGATCAAGAGTCTTAGCATAATATCCAAAATATCCAGGATACAATCAAAATTATCCTAGCATAATATCCAAAATACCCCGGATACAATAAAAAAATCACTTACCATACCAAGAACAAGGAAAATCATCATTTAAAACATAATTTTAATCTGGCAATCCAGATGTAATATCGAAATGAAACAGAATTTGGATTATCAAACAAGGATTTTAAAGCAGACATCATAAAAATGCTCCATTAAGCAATCATGTATTCTCTTGTGACAAGTGAAAAAAATAGAAAATCTCAGCAAAGAAAAAGAAGTTATAAAAAAAGAATGGAATGGAAATTATAGAACTGAAAAATACAATAATCAGAATGTAAAAACTTGCTGGATGGGCTCAATAGTAGGTAGAGATGACAGTGAACGTGAGGACAGATCAATAAAATTTATTCCATCTGAACAACAGAGAGAAAACAGATGAAAAAAATAATTGAACAGAGCCTCAGGGATCTGTGGGACAATAAGAAAGGGTCTAACATTAGTATCAGAGTTCCAGGAGTGGGAGAAAGAATGTGGGGCTGAAAAGTATTTGAAGAAATATAGCTAAAAACTCCCCAAATTTGGTGAAAAACATAAACCTATAGATTTAAGAAGCTGAGCAAACTCCAAATAGGATAGACCCCAAGAAATCCACACAAGGACATATCATAAACTCCTGAAAACAAAAGACAAAGAACAAATCTTAAAAGCAACCAGAGAGGGGGCTGGCCCTGTGGCCAAGTGGTTAAGTTCACACGCTCCACTTCAGTGGCCGGGGGTTTGTGGGTTCAGATCCTGGGTGTGGACCTACACATCGCTCATGAAGTCATGCTGTGGTGGCATCCCACAAAGAAGATCTAGAATGACCTACAACTAGGATATACAACTATGTACTAGGTCTTTGGGGAGGAAAAAAAAAAGAGGAAGATTGGCAACAGATGTTAGCTCAGAGCCATTCTTCCTCACCAAAAATAAAAGCAACCAGAGAAAAATGATTCATTACTTATAGAATACCAGTTCGAACAACAGCAAATTTTTCATCCGAAAAAAGTGCTGGGAGAAAAGGATTGCAAACTGTAAATTTTATATCTGATGAAATTATCCTTCAGGAATGAAGGAGAAATAAAGACATCCTTACATGAAGGAAAACTAAGAGAACATGTTGCCAGCAGACCTGTCTTTAAAGAACAGCCATAGGAAGCTCTCCCACAGAAAGGAAACAGCAGACTTCAGAAAGGAAAGAACAATTGAATGGATAAAAATAGAGTAAATATAATACATAGTCTTTCTCCTCATTAATTTCTTAAACCATATTTGGTGGTTAAATCAAAATTTATAAAACCATCTGATATAGTGCTCAATGTATATAGAGGAAATACATAAAACAATGTATTTAAAAAGTGGGAGAGGGTAAAGGGACCTCAATGGAACAAGATTTCAATACTTCACTCAAGTGATAAGACAGTGATACCAGTAGACGGTGATAAGTTACATATGTGTACTGTATTACTCAGAGCAACCATAAAGAAAACTATACAAAGAGATATACTCAGAAACACTATAAACAAGAACAGAATTCTAAAACTGTTCTAGTAACCCACAGGAAGGCAAGATAAGATAAAAACAGGTTGAAAAACAGAAAACAAACAATAAAATGCCAGACTTAAGCTTTGACATACCAATAATTACTTTAAATGTAAATAGTCTAAATACATCAATTAAAAGACAGAGACTGGCATAGTAGATTTAAAAAACATAACCCAAGTACATGCTGTCAATAGAAACTCACTTCAAACATAATGCCATAGGAAGACTGAATGTAAAAGATGGGAAAAAATATATCATCCAAATATTAGTTAAAAAAAAGAAGTGGATATATTAATATGGTATAAAATAGACTTTAAAGTAAAGAAAATTATTAGGGACAAAGAGGAACATTACATAATGATAAAAGGCTGAATCTATCAAGAAGACATAGTGATCCTACATGTGCATACACCAAACAACAGAGCTTCAAAATATACGAAACAAAAACTGATAGTGCTGAAATGAAAAATAGACAAATCCACAATGATAGCTAGGGACTTGAACATGCTTCTCTCAGCAATGGACAGAACTACTAGGCAAAAAATCAGCAAAGATGTAGAAGAACTGAAAAATATCATCAACCAAGAAGATCTAATAGCTATTTATAGACTACGTCACTAAACAAAAGTAGAACCCACTGTTTTTTCCAAGTACCCACAGAACATTCACCAAGATAAATCATATCCTGGGTCATAAAACAAATATCAAAAACGTAAAAGAACTGAAATCACAGAGTATCTTCTCTGACCAGAATGGAATCAAACTAGAAAACTGATTTCTAGTTACTGAACAGAAATACAACAGTCAAATCTCCAAACACTTGGAAATTAAACAACAAACTTTTAAATAATAATAGTTACAATAATCAAGACAGTGTGGTACTGGTCAGGGAGAGCTACATAAATCAATGGAAGAGAACAGAGGACTTAGAAATAGATCCACAAAAAAAATGGCCAGCCGATTTTCAAAGATGCAAAAGCAAATCAACGGCAAAAGAAGAGCCTTTTCAACAAACGTGCTGGAGCAAATGCGAATCTGAAGGGGTAAAAAATAAACTTCAACCTAAACTTCACACCTTACACAAAAATTAACTTGGACCAAAGAATTAAATGTAAAACAAAAAACCACAATTCTTTTTGGAAAAGAAATAGGACCTGAAACTAACATAGTGTTCTATAATTTTTAAATAAAGAGAAAAAACATACAGGAAAATCTTTGGAATCTAGGGCTAAACAAACAGTTCTTAAATTTGACATTAAAAAAGGAAAACTGCATAAGTTGGACTTCATCAAAATTAAAAACTTTTGTTTTGCAAAGATTCTGTTAAGAGGATGCACAAATTACAGACTGGGAGAAAATATCCGCAAACCATATATCTGACAAAGGACTTATATCTAGAATATGCAAAGAACTCTCAAAACAAGAGTATAAAAATACAATTAGAAAATGGGCAAAAGACATTTCATCAAAGAGCACATATAAATGGCAAATAAACACATGAAAAAAATGTTCAACATCATTAGGGAAATGGAAATTAAAATCCAATGAATATTACTATACAACTATAAGAATGGCTAAAAATACTGATATATCAAATGCTACCGAGGATGCAGACAAACTGGATTACTCAAACATCGCTGGTGGAAATGTAAAACGGTACAGCTACTCTGGAAAACAGTTTGGCAGTTTCTATAAAACTGAAAATGCACTTACCATATGACTCAGCAATCACATTCCTGAACATTATCATAGAGCAATGAAAACTTGTTAACACAAAAATCTGCACATGCATGTTCATAGCAATGTTATTTGTAATAAAGGCTTGACTGGCTGGATATCTCAGATGGCTTCTTTACTCATGCCTGGTGCCTCGGCTAGGATGGCAGGAAGAGTTATAGGCTGGCTGAGCATCTTGCTCTCCATAGGCTAGCTGGGGCTTCCTGAAAGTATGACAATCTCAGGGTAGTTGTACTACAAACATGAAAGCTAGCTTTTCCCAGAGCAAGCATTCCAAGAAACAGGAAGTAGAAACTGCCAGCTTCTTAAGTCCTGGGTTTGGAACTGGCATAGTGTCACTTCTGCCATGTTCTACTGACCAAAGCTGTCACAGAGCCCACCCAGATTCAAGGGGAGAAAACATAGACCTGATCTCTCAGGGAATGAGGGTCAAAGAATTTGTGGTCATTTTTTAAACAACTTTATAAAGGCAGAATTGACATACAATAAACTGTACATACTTAAAGTGTACAATTATATGTTTTGACATATGTATATTGCCATGAAATCACCACTACAGCGATACAGTGAACACATCTGTCATCCCCAAATGTTTCTTCACGCCCACGTGTAAGCCCTCCTCCTCTCCAATCCCACCACCCACCCAGCCACTAGAGATCTACTTTCTATCACTGTCGATTAGCTTGCATTTTCCAGAGTTTTATATAAATGGGATCGTACAGTATGCCGTCTTTCTTGAGCATGGCTTCTTTCATTCAGCATAATTTATCCGCACTGTGGCGCATATAAATCTTCATTCCATTTATTTGCCAAGCAGTATTCCATTATAAAGATACACCACAATTTGTTGATCTATTCACCTGTTTCTAACTGAGATGCCCCCCTCCTCCCTTTGCTTGCCATATTATACTGGCTAGAAGCTTTATGCTGCTGAATAGAGATGATGAGTACATATCCTTGTCTTGTTTCTGATCTTAGGGGAAAGAATTCAGTCTTTCATCATTAAGTATGATGTTAGCTGTAGATTTTTTATAGATGCCCTTTATCAGGTTGAGAATGTTCCCTTCTATTCCTGGTCTGATGAGAGCTTTTATCAGGAAGAGATGCTGGATACTGTCAAATGCTTTTTCTCTGTCTATTGAGACAACCACAAAGTTTTTCTTTTTAGTTAATATGGTGAATTACATTGATTGATTTTGTACTGTTAAACCAACAGTGCACTCCTGGGATAAACCCATTTGTTCGTGATGTATTATTCTTTTTATATATCATGGCCATTTTTAACATACAAGCGTGAGAGAGAGAAAAGCACAGTTATTTTTATTTATTTGATAGAAAACTTTCAAGAGGTACCCATTTGCTCAGTCCACATTTTCAGTTTTTGAAAAAACCTCTTTTTACTACCTTATATACTTGGTAACTTTCACAGATTCATATGGTTTCAATAAAGATCAGAAAATCTTTGTTATATGGATACCTTCTCAGTGGAAATACAATATAACTGGAGCAGTACGCTGTCTGACTACTGTTAACCAGATCCCAGGCTTTGCTTTTTAGATTTGTGGGAATTTCAAAGAACCTCTAACAGCTCTGTAGCTGCTGCTCAGCAACATGTCCAGTTCTGCTCTGTGAAGATGTATTTAAAATACAGGATACAGAGAAGCTTCTAGTCACCTATTGTTATCTTCTTTAAGCATTTAAATATTTTCCTGATGATTTTGTTAATTTTCTTATAGCAAACCCTAATTTTCTATCCTTTGTAACTTGATTCTTAATAGAAACTCTTATGAGCTGTTGGTTTGATTTCCTCATTTGTATTTGCATATCCAGGAAAAATTCAGAGGCTTCAGAATAGCGTTTCTTAAGAGCTGTTCCGGTGTATTTTTTTTCTATGCTGACTGGGGACCCAGCTTGCAGTTCTGGCTCTCAGCTCCCTTCACTTATGGATTGCACTCACTTTCCTGCCTTTGAAATCTAGATCAAGAGCTTACTTTACACAAACAGAAGAGAACAGACGCTCTGCCACAAGCTCAGAATCAATGAGCTGAGATTCTGCTGTATTTTTCACTTTTTCTTTTTCTTTCTTTCTGTGGGGGAGGTTTATCTTTGTGTGCTTTGCCCCTCAGACTTGGTTCATCCTTCCTGTGTCGGTGCTCATTTGTTTCTTAGACCTCTGGCCTCAGCTGTACCAAGATGAAATGCAGGCTCCTACCTTTATTTCTTCTACATCTTCAGTTTATATCAGACACTGACATGAGCTTGGCTCTGCCCTGTCCAAGCTTCTGGTTCTATCGGCCTGATCCTAAATGACCCTAGGTCTTGGTGTGATAATATTCCTTCAGAGACCAAGAATAATCTTTCTTTTCTGTATTTAAAATTATTGTGATTTTACTTGTTAGCTGTATGTGGATATTTTTTAGTTTCAGTAAACTCTTCAACACTCAAAACCAAAGTTATACGCACTGCCTATTATGGGCTCTTGCTATTCCATCAAATAGTATAAAAATTCAAGGAGAGTTATAATAATTAAAGGTCTAAGCAAATGTCATACAAGTAAGATATTATGAAAGTGACTTAATGCCAGAGATAAAAAAATAATTCTTTTTTTCTGGAAGAAGGAAATCAATTAGGAAAATGAAAAATGGTTGATTGGAAGAATCTTTTGTGCTGTATTTAGAGTCACTTCATAAAAAGGTATAAGAGTTTCAGTTTGGGAAGATGAGAAAGTTCTGGAGATGGATGGTGATAATGGTTGCACGATGTGAATGTACTTAATGCCTCTGAACTGTACACTTAAAAAATGGTTAAACTGGTAAATTTTATGAGTATTTTACCACCTAAAAAGGTATGCTAAATTACACTTTTTAAGATTTATATTAAAACATACTTCATTTTAAGCTAAGTGACACTCTCACTTCTTAAGACAGTCATGTTAATAAACATTCTTCAGAACTCAGGTTGTTTTCTAAATTGTTTAACAAATTGCTTGAGCTTCTCTGACTACAGGGTCTGCTGGAGAAAGGCACAAAAAGTGCTTCAAAAAAAAGAAAAATGTATTCGTTAGCCAGTGATATTGGGTCTTCTTGTGTACAAAATTATCATCCAAAACACGCTTTCAAGTTTTCCTGATTTTGAAAAATGGAGTCTCAATTGATGCCTCCAAAACTGGAGATTTCAATGACAAATGGCTCCACAAAATTGAAATCTTGAGAGCAAGGATGTTTTAGTAACTGTGCAATTGCCAGAACCAGGCAGTAGGTGGCATTTTTGTAGGCACTCAGGGCTTTTGGAATAAAAGATCTTGTGCTTAGGAATGTAGGAAAAAACAAATGGAAATTAGCACTGTCTATTATAAACAACTGGGATATGATAAGTAAAACTGTCAAGACAGGGTTTTAATGCAGTGATAGGAGACTCAGCATATTTTGGAAATTCCTATCTTGAATCTTACACGTGTGCATAAATCTGAAGCTACCTCTCTGATTTTCTCTCCTTTCCAGGCTACACCCACTATCAGATGTCCAAGTTAATTTTAGTTTGGCATCTTATCTAAAATGATCCTCCAAAATGTGTGGTAATAATAATAGTACCCAAACCTACTGATTGACTCTACCACCACAAAGAGAGAAGTCAGGGTTTGAAGTCTGAAAGTGGGAGTCATCAGCGAACAGGAATATTTCAAGTCATGAGTCTGGAGGAAAATAAAAATAGGCATCAATGTCTAGAGGTATCGAGGAATAGTATGGTTTGGCATAGTTCTCAAAGAAAGAATATCCTATTTTCTCTACTTTCACCAGGCTTCACTTTGCCAAAACTGATCTATCCTATTCTTCAATAACTACACGTAATTACCACATTTCCTCAATTCTAACTTGTGCTTTTAATTATTACTATTATTAATTTTGTAAACAGTTTAAAATCTCCCTCCCCCTCCTTTTCCTTCCCTCCCCCTACCCCAGAAAAACAGCTATTAAATCGACGGCCCATTTTACAATTGAGAAAGTAAAGACACTAACTACAAGTGATTTTTGCCTGTAGAGTAAAAGCTTCCAGCTCTACAGCCTAAAACTTTTCTCGCAAAGCGCTTTTTCAGGTAGTATCCTACAAGTTGTGGGAGTAACAGGAGCTGAGGGCTGACCCCTCTTTCTTTTTTTGTTTTCCCTTCAGAATAGGGCTTAGGCACGAGGAGCTTCTAGCGGCTTGTCTGAAGTCAGCAGCGCGATCACAAACAAGCCAGAGTGAGGACTTCCTGCACCCAGTCTCAAGCTGGACTCTGACCCTGCCAAGCTTTGACACGTGTCCCCGTCAACCTGCCCCGTAGCAGAGGAGAGACCAGCACAGCGACCCCATGTACAGCTTTCGGCCTCATCCTAAATCCCACAGGTCAGCGAACATAGCACATCCTTCCCCAGCCGCCTGCCTCTGACTCTGGTCGCTTACGGGTAGTTCGCATCCACTCGAGCAGTGCTGGGAGGTCTGCCGGGGCCACCGTACGGAGCAGCTGCAGGACCGCTCGCTTCGCTGAGCGGAATTCCATGCTGCGGCATAAAGCAGGGCCGGGGAAGGTTCGCATTGCGCACGCGCCGACAGGGACGGGCTGCGACGCGCGATCCGACCCTCGGTGGAACACTCCTCCCTTGGCTTCGAAAGCCCCAAGCCCCGCCCCCTTTCTGGAGTTCCCACTTGCGCTCGGGAATCCCTACACTCAATCGCACCCCAGTCTCTCATCATTTCCCTCTTAGCTGGCAGTGCTCAGCTAAGCCACTTTTTCTTAAGGTGGGTCCTGGAGGCCAGACTTCTTTCTAAACCCTTTCGGTAAACGCACTGAAGCAACGCGGCGGGTGCCCCGGAAGCGGAAGTGTACCTTTATGAAAGGCTGGTCTACGCCGAGTGGTGACGTTTCCTCATTGGGCGGAAGGTTCGGTGGCAGTCGTCGGTCTTCCAGCTGGTGGGAGTTGGCGTCGCGGAGCTGGGCGCTGGGACCCTAGTTTATGTAGTCTGGAAAGTCGGGCTGTGGGGTTGTAGCTGTCTGTCTGATCCCCGCTTTCCTTGGTTTCCTCCCACGGCCTGGGGCCTCGCGAAGAAATCCCCGGCCCCTTTGGGCCACGGCGGTAGCGGTGCCTTTTTCGGTAAGTGTCTGCTTTTTCCTGCCCCAGACTGCGGAGTGGCAGCTAGGGCAGCCCCAGCCCTGCTCAGGGGGCTAGAGACTTCGGAGCGAGTCGGCTTCCCTGGCCGTCGGCCGTGGTCACCGAGACCGAGATGCCCTGGCCCTTTTTCATCTCGTGCCCGCCATCAGAAGTTTTACTAAAAGATGCGCTGTGACCCTTTTAAGTTGTCTTCAGATTTACCCGAGCCAAATTAGATGTAGGCAATTGCAGGCCTGACTTTTGTTGTGCTCTCTGGATCAAGAATTTAGATGTGACTGCTTCCCAGAAAACCTTTTGACGTGTACCAGATTTAATTTTTCCGTATCCGTGGTGCTTAACACATTGTCCTGCATATAGTAGGCATTCAGTAAATGAATAAGGGATATGAGTTCAGGGCCAGTGATGACTTAAGATATATTGGTGCCCGTCTCTCTAGCATTTGACATTACTGACCAACCATTACTTGAAACTCTTTCCCCTATTGGCTTTCTTGATGTTATTCTTATCTAGTTCTTTCGTATACTTAATCCAAAATATTTTCTCATTCTTAGTTATAGGGATACAGAAATGAATGACGCAAACCCTGTCATTGAGGAGCTAACAGTACTGTGAGAGGCACATAAATATATATTGTATCAAAATAAGTAATGAGAAACTCTAGTAAGATATAAAGAGCCATGAGAGTTATGGGAACACAGATGAGAGTTAGTGTACTCTTTAGGAGATTTGTGACCCTGAGCAAGTTGCTGTTCAGTCTAGCCTCAGTTTCCTCATCTACCTGATAAGCTTATTATGAGGATGAAAGATTAGGTAACATGTTTGGCATCGTGTCTAGCATATAGCAGTGGTGGTGCCAAGGGGGAGGGGAAAGATTTGTCTCAAACCTTTTTCCCTTGATTTTTTGATGTGGTCAATTAGTATTTTCTAACTTAATCTAAAGTACTATGCAAAAGCATCTTCATGCCTTCCTTCAAATAGATTACTCTTCTAACGTCATCCATCTGGAAATTCTGGACCTACCACTGGAATATAGGAAGATAACCATAAATGGTAGATTTAAAAAAAAAAATTGATCTTCTGTATGCCTTTGGAGAGGAAAGGGAATTAGTAAAAACTTCTATCCCATTGATTATTCTCAGTCTTAGTTGACTCTTTCTAGTTGACCCTTTGCTATCACTATAATCCAAGTGGTCTCCCACAGGCTCTCCTTGAGAGTTCTTACCTACATCCATGGCTTCCATGGCATTATTCTCGTATGCCAAACATTTACAAATCTTTTTCTTTAGCCTCTGTCCCATGAGTGGTAGAGTTCTTTAGTTTCTCTAGATTCAATAGGTCCAAAACCACATTCACTATCTCCTCCTTCCTTTTTTCTCCCTTTTTTCATTAGTACGTATATCATATGTACAAAAGTATATAAAAGCAGTAATTCCCAGTGTGTTTTCGAGTTTTAACCCCTTGTTTGACCCGTAGTTGAATTTTGTGATTTTTGTATGTTCAATTTAAAAGAGGATGATAAAATGAACACCTGTATACTCAATATCCAACTTAAGTAGTAGAATATCACAAATAACCTTTAAAGCCCCTTGAACCTTTTCTCTATTAACTCTTTAACTTTCAAACCAGCTTCTCTTTTTGCCTTCCATTCATTGGTTAATGTCATCACTAGCTATCTGGTTATTCAAATCAGAGATCTTGGAGTCATTTTTGCCTTCTGTTTCTGCTTCCTTCTCACCAGCCATTTGGTCATCAGGTCTTATAGATCCTGCTTTGTGGGTTAGCCCTTGACTCAAGCCCCTTCTCTTCATTTTGACTTCTGCTTCCCTAGTTCAAGCCTACATTTCTTGACTAGACTTTCGGAGTCTGATTAGTGTGTGTAGTCTCTTTGCTCTCAAATTTTTCCTTCCAATGAAAGAAATCTCCATCTCCAATGTATTTGCTACATAGTGTCTAATTTTTGAATTATAAAACAGAGTTTTCATTCTGTTGTTTCCTTTGAGGAGTATTGCTTCATGCAGTGATTGTTAACCCTGGCTGCTCATCAGTATAACCAGTGAAGTTTTTCAAAATATAGATGCCTTGTTTTGCTCTCCTAATCAAGAATTTCGATGAGGCCACTTCCCTGAAAACTTTTTGGTGTTACCATCCCTGGAGATTCTGATTATTTAATTTTTAGCTGATAGGCGTTATCTAACCAGCAAACCCCATTGTTTTTTTTTTTTTTTTTTGAGGAAGATTAGCCCTGAGCTAACTGCTGCCAATTCTCCTCTTTTTGCCGAGGAAGAGTGGCCCTGAGCTAACATCCGTGCCCATCTTCCTCTACTTTATATGTGGGATGCCTACCACAGCATGGTGTGCCAAGCAGTGCCATGTCCATACCCCGGATCTGAACCAGCAAACCACAGGCCGCTGAAGTGAAACATGTGAACTTAACCACTGTGCAACCGGGCTGGCCCTGTTTTTTAAATTTTTTTTTTGAATTTTATTTTTTTTTCCTTTTTCTCCCCAAAGCCCCCCGGTACATAGTTGTAAATTCTTCGTTGTGGGTCCTTCTAGTTGTGGCATGTGGGACTCTGCCTCAGCGTGGTTCGATGAGCAGTGCCATGTCCGTGCCCAGGATTCAAACCAACGAAACACTGGGCCGCCTGCAGCAGAGCTCTCCAACTGAACCACTCAGCCACGGGGCCAGCCCCAGGTGTTATCTAAATGTCATTGAAATAACCCATTGCTTGAGCATGTGCATTTTATCCCCCCTCCTCCCTATTTTCCATCTATGTTCTTTTCAACTTCAAGGAAAACCATTTCCAAGGAATTCTTTTGACTTTGTTTTAATTTTCCTCTTTGTAAGAGTTTACATAAAGATTCTTTCTGTGATTGACCTGACAGCCAAAAAGTATCTTAATGACATGATTCCTAGTGTTTTTGCATTACTACCCCTTCTTGCTAATTGAATTTTTGATATCCTTTTCTGCTATTAAACTATGAAGTGTTGCAGTCGTTTTATTTTTAATACAAAAGTGAGTTTTAAAATTCGAAACTAATTATTTTAATGAAGAGAGAATTTCCTGATACTTCTTAACATAGTTAAATATAACCTTTGGTGAAAAATTAAGGCAGAGAAGTCCGTGATGATATGATGCATGATTTATCATCTGAACTTAATAGAGGAGTCTTGTCTGTGTTAAATTAATGTAAGTAATTGATTTGGAGTAGAACTTTTCTCGTGCTGGGACAGTTCCTTGGAGCACATAGGAGGTGTTTGATGAATGAATAGATGAATGCAAGGGTTGACCCTGCTCAACTCTTAGGATAATATCACTCTAATTCTCACAAGGAGAACTTTGAAAAATAATTAATTTTCCCTTTGGCTTAAAAATAAAAATAATACTCTTAGTCATTACCAAGAATTTGGAAGTTACAAAAAGATATAAATAAGAAAATAAACATTACTAGTTATTCAGCATCCGGAGATGACAAATGTTATTTTCTAACAGTTTTACTGAGACAAAATTCACATACCATACAATTCACCTAGTGTACAATTCAGTGGTTTTCAGTGTATTTACAGAGTTGTGCAACCATCACTACAATGAATTTTAGAACATTTTCCTCACTCCTTGAAGAAACCCTGTACCCGCTAACAGTCACTCCTCGTTTTCCCCCAACTCTGAAGCCTTAAGCAACTATTGATCCACTTTCTGCCTCTATAGATTTGCCCCTTCTGGACATTTCATATAAATGGAATCATATGATATGTGGTCTTTCATCACCAGTTTATTTCATTTAGCATAATGTTTTCAAGCTTCATCCAAGTTGCAGCATGTATCAGCACTTCGTTTCTTTTTGTTACCAAATAATGTTCCATTGTATGGATACACCACATTTTATGTATCCACTCATCAGCTGAGGAGTATTTGGATTGTCTCCACTTTTTGGCTGGTATGAATAAAGCTGCTAGTGGCCATTCATGTACAAATTTTTGTGTGGATGTGTGTCTTCCTTTCTGTTGGATGTACCTAGGGGTGGAATTGCTGGGTCATACAGTAACTTTATGTTTAACATTTTGAGTAACTGCCAAGCTGTTTTCCAAAGGGCTGCACCATTTTACATTGCCACCAGCAGTGCGTGAGGGTCCTGATTTCTCCACATTCTCACCAACCCTTGTTATTATCTGTCTTTTTGATTATACCCTTCCTAGTGTGTGTGAAGTAGTATCTGATTGTGCCTTTGATTTACATTTCCCTGGTGGCTAATGTCTGTTTTTTGAGATTTGTTTATAGACAAAACATGGATTATACAATATATGCAATTTGTATTCAAGCACATTTTTAGCATTAGCAAGCGTATTTACAAAAGAATTCTCTCATTTCTACTTCTCTTTTCACTCCCTCCCAAAACCATAGTTCTTGTGAAGACTTGCCTAAATTATATGCATAGGAAATAAAATCTATAGGAACGTATACCAAATTATTAATTGGTGGTTCTCAGGCGACAAGAGCGGCTAGGATTAGGAGAATTACATTTTCTACCTTTAATATTTCTGTAATGTTTGAATTTTTACAGTGGATCTGTATCCTTTTATAATCCCAAAACAAAAAGGTGAATTATGTCCTTGAAGATTAAGTAAATTCATAATGAAAAAAATATTCCTAAATTTAAAAGTCATAATTAACATTATAATATTACTTATTCAAATATAATAATTTTACCAAATAATACCTATAGCCCACTTTGTTAAATAAGTTTGCTTTTCTGTGGTCCTAGACTATGAACACGTATGCTGTGTGGAATTAAATATATATATTTAGTAATATAGTCAGGAAAGCAAGTATTGGTTTGGGCTAATGACTGGTTTATAGAAAAATGTATAATGTTTAAATGACTTTTCTGAGGATATTTACTGCTGATAATATATTTGTGTATTTAGTTCTTTAGACTAATATCGATCCAATAAGTTAATCACTGACTAGAGCTTGGAAGAACTTTTTTATAGGGATTTTCATTATAAAAGGATTTGAAATCGCTAATCGTTAGGATTTGTTTCTATAATCTCAGATCAGGCAGGGTTCTGGCAGGAATATTTATAATTGTTTATGTAAAGAAAAGTGGCCGTTTGGACACTCCAGCTTCTCTTAAATAATAACCAGGTACATGTAATTGGCGCTAAATGTTAAAGTGTCCAGGAGTGGTTCCTGCCTAGTGGGACAGGCACTTTAGTAGGGTTATTCAGAAAATTTCCAGTTTGCTCACACTTCAGATAACCTTATAGGGAAAGCCAGTTGGTATCATTCAAGAAAGGAAGGAAGTTAATACACTAGACACTTGCAGACAGTCTTATGCATATTGTCTCCTTTAATCCTGCCAGTAGTCCTCCAGGGTAACTACCTTGGTAATGGTATTATCTCCATTTTGCAGGTGAGGAAAGTGAGGCTCAGAGAGATTAAGTAACTTGCCCAAAGTAACAGCCAGTATGTTACAGAGCTGGGATTGGAATCCAAGTCTGTGAGACTCCAAAGCCCATGCTCTTTCCAGTACTTCACACTGCAGCAGGTAAGTGTGATACTGGGCCCTTGCTTGTCTTGCTTAGGGCACCCCAAACCTGAGTCTGTTTCTGTCACCGCACTATCCAACTCCTAGTCAGACTCCTGTTAGAGGAACGTGTGACTCAGGCCAGCGTCACTCCTTGTGCGTCCTGATTGCAGTTGTACTGGTCACTTCTTACTGAACATTGCAATTACTCTTCCATGACGAGAAATGTGCATCTTTGCTTTCAAAACATGATTTCCTCTCTTGTAGTATAGTAGCAAAATTTGTCCCTGGGATTTGCTGTTAAGGGTATTCAACCCTATTGTTTAAAGCATTGTTTATACCTTAGGACCTAAGGCTGTGTAGCCAAGGGACTGTGGGAAGTCTTTTTGCTATTTTGGTAAGGAATGGCTGTTCCATTTGCTAACCTGCTTATTTCATGAAGTTGTTGTGAGGGTGGAATGAGATAATAGATGTTAAACTGTATGAAGTACTGTACGGTGATCCTTACCTTTCCAACAGCCCCATCTAAGTAGAGATTTCTCTTCTGTGAAATTCAAGTATACACAGATTTACTTCTATAAATCTTTTTAGTTAGCCAAGAGAATTTTGAGTGCATGTGCTTGAATTGTAAATTACTCCAATTTGAGATATAGTGTTAGCTGTTAACATTAAAAAAATATTTTGCATTTCAGTGTGCATATTAGAACAAGGTGAAGTTAATTTTTAAAAATCTTTTCGGAAATTCTTTTTAGGGAAATTCTGGAAAGTTATAATAAGTAATGGCAAATGCATATTAATTGTACAATATCAATTACCTAGGTCATTGATCTTCTTTTGATTTGTCATGTTATCTCCATTGATTTTTTTTTAGTCTTAAGTCTTAAAGACTTAAGAGATATTTGTAAGGCCTTTCATGACTTTGGTTCTCTAGTCTTGCTTTTTCCCTATGGTCTTAAATATATCATTCATTCATAAAGTTGATTTTTACTAAAGGCTTACTACATAAGACTGAGGATAGTTAAAGCAGTGAGCTCACAGGGGACAGCAAAAGAGGCAAAAATCCCAGCCCTCATGCATCTTATATTTCGATTGGGGAATATAGACAATATATAAGCAAATATATAATATAAGTAAATCGTATGTTAGTTGGTAACAGAACAATGAGAAAAAATAAAGAGAAGGGAGGTTGCAATTTTAAACAAGTGAGTAGGGAAGGGCTCATTGAGAAATTGCATCTGGACAGTGATCTGAAGGAGGCGGGGGAGGGAGCTGTATTGTCAGCCAGGGGAAGAGCATGCCCTGCCAGCTAGTACTGAGGCCCTGAGGTGGAAGTGTGCAGCAGCAACAGCGAGGACGTGAGCGTGACTAAAATCAAGTGTGTGTGTGTTTGGGAGTGCTTTACAGTCCATTCTGAGTACTTTGCCTCTGCATGAAATGGGAAGTCATTGAGGTTTTAAGAATTCTAACATCAACGTTTTCAGAAACACATCCTTGGAAATTGTTGAAGAAACACTGTATAAATAAAAGATATTATTAGATATTATTTTTCCTTTACTGAAGTGCAGGTTTTTATAATTAGGCAAATATATTAAAAAATATGCTGCCGTAAGGCTTACATAAGGAAAAATGTATTGGAAAACTTCACAGAAGTTTTTTTAATTTAAGAGAGCCAGTAAACATAGGAAGATAGGTTTATTTTTAAGAGTTAACTAGTATAGCTTTTTAAAATAGAGGATGATCTGTTTATGACATGATCTCTAAAAAAGTTAATTGTGGTGTCATAATTAGGATCACCCCTGGTAACACAGTGGTGAAGGAGGGAATGGAAACATCTGAATCTTATTTCTTACCTGAAGAATATTTACCTAAGCAATAATAGTATAATAAGTATGGGATAAGGAAAAGTTCTGGATCTTTTCTATGAAGTAGTTGCTCTTTCAGCTTAAGTAACCATGTAATTGTAAAAAATTTTACGGTAAGCATATTTTTTCAATTCTGTCAGTGTTGGTAGTAATTTTTTAGGTTCTAATTACCAAATTTTACCTGAGTGGAAGTGCAGTGTTTAATTTGGAGCTTAACCTGGAATATGTCTCTGCCAGTGATAAGTCCTTGAGTGCGTTTCCCTTTCAGCTTCTCTTGACTCCCTTCATCTCTCCACTTTCCCTATGTTGGATGAGCCAGCTCTTTTGTCCTCCTGTTTCTCTTATTTTTAATCTCCTGTATACTCTGTAGGTAGATAATGTTGTGTGACTAAATTAGACTAGATTAGCTCGGAAGAGTTACCAAAACAGTTGTTTTCAACAATGAACTTTTTTGCCAATGTTGCTTATATTGGACAGTTGATATTTCTTAATCTGGTTTTCAGAGCCCTTTACAACCTGTGTTTCTTCTAACTATATGGCCATGTGTCCCAACTAGAATGTTTTATTTACTGTCCCGCAAATAATACTCAGTAATCTGTAAGTATAGTATGTATATAAGGTATAAGTGTGTCCCAGGCTTTTCCGTGTCTCCATTTCTGCTTATGCCATTCACCTTCTTCAAATTCCCTTTTGTCCTCTTCTCCATCTGTCTAAATTCTAGCCGTATGTTAGGATCAAATTCATCCTCAACCTTCTCAGTGAAACCTATTCTGTCTACTTGAGCCTGTTGTTTTCTCCCTTTGAATTTTTACAGAAATAATCATTGGTAGTTGATCATAAACTTTTGTTGCCAGCTTTGAACTAGTAATTTGCTGGTGTTAGTCAAGGTTCTCCACAGAAACAGGCCCAATAAGATGTGTGTGTGTATACATATATATATATATATATGTATATATACACACGTATGCATATATAGATTGTGTGTACATATAGAAAGAGATTTATTATAAGAAATTGGCTCACATGATCGCAGAGGCTAAGTTCAGGATCCACAGGGTGTTGGCATTCTGGAGACCCAGGAGAGCCAAGCTGATCATGTAGGTCCAGTCTGAAGGCTGGCATACTTGAGACCCAGGAAGAGCTGATGTTTCAGTTTGAGTTTGAAGGCAGGAGAAAGCTGATGTCCCAGTTAGAAGGCAGTCAGGCAAGAGGAATTCTCTCTTAGTATTTACTTTATTTTTCTGTTCATTCATATGCCTCATCTTGCCAGCTAGTAGATAACCCACTTGAGGGGAGGGACTACAAGTCACATTTGCTTGCTCACCATCCATGAGTCTTTTCATCCTGACTTACATGTGGTAGGTGCATCTACATACTTTACAAAACTGTAACATTTTATTTTATTATTATTTTTTGGTGATGAAGATTGGCCCTAAGCTAACATCTGTTGCCAATCTGCCTCTTTTTGCTTGAGGAAGATTGTCCCTGAACTAACATCTGTGCCACTCTTCCTCTATTTTGTATGTAGGATGCTGCCACAGCATGGCTTGATGAGCGGTGTGTAGGTCTGTGCCCAGGATCTGAACTGGTGAACCCCATGGGACGCCAAAGTGGAGCGTGCGAACTTAACCACTTTGCCACCGGGCCGGCCCTCTAAAACCATAACATTTTAGAGCTGGAAAGGACCTTTGAGGTTATCTTGTTTTAGAGTTGAGGACACAAGAACAGCTTTAAAATAGGAAGATCAATAATATATCTCTTGCCTTGATTGTTAAAAGAATAAAATGAGATAATGTAATGTGTGTGAAAAGTTGTGATTTATTAATTAAAACCTTTTTTTTCTTTTTGCTTAGAATGCGAATCAAAATAGTTTACAAAGTCCTTTAATAGCAAGTTAGACAATATTCCTGGGTGGAGATTTCACCTTTTTCTCTTTTCATTTACAAATGTGCATGATATGTCAGTCAGTTATTCATATTCACAAGTATGTCCAAAATAAGAAGAGATTAATTTGAGATTGTGTCATCGTTTCCTGAAAGCATGTTATCTGACATGTTAAATTTGCAGATTCATGTAGAATATTCCAATTAGGTACTCAAACATAAGGCATCATAACCAAGTGGTAGCTTTAGCTTTTGGACCTGACTATATTGAAGCTGCAAGTTGAGGCTATAGAAGTTGAAGTTACAGTATGTCAACACTAGAGTACCTTAGTTTGAACTTAAATACTCTTCTTTAGAAGTCTTCAATTGTGAGAACTGATATTGATTGTTTTCAAACATTTTTAATTTTTTTTCCTTCCTAGATTTTCCTGTAATCACATCCTAAAGCCTTCAAAATGGTACTAGCAGACCTTGGAAGAAAAATAACATCAGCATTACGCTCATTGAGCAATGCCACCATTATCAATGAAGAGGTATGTAATATGTGAACTATGTATGATTGCACATCATCGCTAGCATTGAGCAGATGGCTTACTAGTAATCTCTATGTTTATGTTTATTTTAATGTAGATTGAATGCCTGTAGATAAAAACCTAAAGCTGGATACACCAGATAGTGCTTTTACTCAGAAGTTTACTATCTTACTATTTATTTCAACTTTCTATAAAGAATTAGAAAAAAGCAACAAAAAACCTGCCAAACCTTACCTTATATGTAAAAATGACATAAATTTTATATTTTGAAAATGGCTTAGATCTGGAAATAGACTTTTTCTTTCTCTCTTGACATAAGCGTAAAACTTCAGTATCCTGCTGCTTTCTTCTTGGCTAGGCATGCGTGTGTCTGACCTTTTCTCCTTGACTTTTGTTAGCATTCTTATAAAAGGCTGGTGTTTTTATCTTGTCTACTTTGATTCATTTTCTCTGAAATCCTCCTTCAGTTTTTTGGAGATTGTATAAGCTGACTCCTTATATGGTATCTGAAGTACTCTTTCTCCTGGCTTTATTGTTTAAGATGTTTCTTTCTCCTATTTTTTTCCCCCACACATTGTATCTTAATGGTTTGTCAATTGAAAAAAGATAATTATAGTCCACAAGTATACTTTATATTTTGTGGTACCAATGGAAAAGTACTGAATTTGGTTTTAGGAGACCTTGTTTAGCGTCCCACTGAGTAAGTGTGTGATAGAAATTTGGGCAAGTCAACTTAGATTTTTCAATGTATAAAATAAGAAAATAACATTTACCTTATGAGATGGTTTTAAGAATTAAATGAGGGGCTGGCCCGGTGGCGCAGCAGTTAAGTTGACATGTTCCACTTCTCAGCGGCCTGGGGTTCACCAGTTCCAATCCCGAGTGTGGACATGGCACTGCTTGGCAAACCATGCTGTGGTAGGTGTCCCACATATAAAGTGGAAGAAGATGGGCATGGATGTTAGCTCAGGGCCAGTCTTCCTCAGCAAACAGAGGAGGATTGGCAGTAGTTAGCTCAGGGCTAATCTTCCTCAAAAAAAAAAAAAAGAATCAAATGAAATAATAAATTAAAAGTACTTTCTAACTTAGAGGTTTGAAAAAAAATTTTAATGTAGTACTTGATATTAATGCTTTAATAAGCTAATGGATTAAATAATTTTGGGACCATCTTTGAGCTCAGTTAGTCCAGCCTCTCATTTAAGAGCAACAGAGAGTCAGTTTCACATGTTTATTGGAAGAACCAGGATTAGAATCTTTTTTTCTGATTCCTCATCCAGGGCTTTTTCTAATAATTATTATTAAATAATAAATCATAACTTAAACCATTGTGTAGTCTTTGGAATTCAGAACAAATAAAACAAAGCTTTCCAGACAGTTTTCCCTGTTGTGTAATCCTATGCTGTTTGTGTTTATAGTAGAGAAAAAAGAAGCCAGGGAGAAGAGCTTGGTGAGAAGTAGAATAACAGCGGTTGCTTGAATTGGCAGCTTCTCTGTTCTTGTTACTGTGCTGCTAGGGAATGAACAAGGAGAAGTCCCTCTAAAGAAAAAGATCAGTTCCATTTTTATCAGACTCCTTTAATGAGGGCTAGAGAAATCTGATAAGCCTCTGTAGGACATGAAAGCAGTTGAAGATGAGAATTCATTCAAGAAGTATTTGCAGGCCTACATTTTTGCAGACATTTTTCGTGGCACCAAGGATATAGCAGTAAACCAAATAGAGTAAAATCCCTGCCCTCTTGGAGCTTACAGTCTAGTGTGTAAACATTTATTTAGATGAGCAGCAAAAGCCTCATCTTTTCGTAAGACTTTGTAGCTTATGACTTTTAACCACAATGCCTTGCAACTCAGCAAATATGTGATGATAGTTATTAGTGGAGGATAGTTTCTTTTAAACTCTGTTCATCTGCTCTGAGAGGAAGTAGTCAGGCTGCTAGGTCAGACTGGGTCATTTTCTTTTGTTATATTTTCCTCCATGGTAGTCCAGTTAAGCAGATATTGTGAGTATAAAGTGCTGTGTATCAGCAACGGGGTGTTCAATGATATGGAAAACTTCATTGGCGACATCTGTCATGTAGTAACTTTCTTTGGCTTGTATATTGTCTTTACTATTATTACTTTAATATAGGAATAAAGTTGTGGCAATTAATGGTTGAATAAAACTAAGTAGAATGCCTTATTTTGATAAAATGACTAGACATTTATTAAGATTATCTCTCTAAGGCTAACTGGAAAATTCCCCCGCCCCCCCAATAGTGTAGTAGTGTTTTATTAAGCTATGATAGTATATGATGAATGGTCAACCATTGTTTTTATATGCTTGAAATGATATGCTGGGCATTTTAAACTTTTATTTATTTATTTATTTGCAGGTATTAAATGCTATGCTAAAAGAAGTATGTACAGCGTTATTGGAAGCAGATGTTAATATTAAACTAGTGAAGCAACTAAGAGAAAATGTAAAGTAAGTTAAATTAATCAGGTAAAAAAACAGGCCAAACTAAATTTAGTTTACTGGGATGAGGAGCTAACTAGAAAAGTCTGCTATATCATGAAACATTTCTGCTATACAGCACCAGGAAAGAATAAAACTCATATGTTGGAAGACTGCATATATAGTATGTTTCCATAATGATGGTTCAAAGAATAAACTACATGTGGCTTTCATTTAATTGTGGATTTCTTTCTGTTTTACTACTCCTTTATTTGGATGGATTCAGTCATATACTCTATAGTATTTTAATATAAAAGCCTTTTAACAATTCAGATTCTTCATAGAAAAGTGGTGCCATTTTGTCCTCTTCGGGCTTATGATGACATTAATCAGCCTCTTTCATTTTTGGAGAATTCTATTCTTTTTTGTTCCCCTTTTGGTTTTTCTGTCCATATTTGAATGAGGGAATAATGTGTGTGGTCTCAGTTATTGTGTTCATCGGGAGAGGCACTGGCTGGGGCAGGGCACAGAGAATAACACAGGCACCTCACTTAACTCCTTGAATCATAGCCCTTGTCATGCTCAGGCCATCCCTTCTTTTGTATTGTTAGACTGGCTAATAAATGTAGAACTACTAGCATTTAAGCATTTAGAACTAGAGAAAGTAGTCCTATTTTCTGCTAGGCGTAAAGATGTATAAGGTATTTATGCTGCAAGAAAAGTACATATAGTTAATACTTTGCAATGATATGGGGACAAATTAATGTTTAGACTTGGAAAAAAAAAGCCTTAAAAAACTAACCAAAGTTTTGCATCTAATGTTTCATGGTAAATTCTTTGTGGTATAGACTTATGAATCTGTAGTAATTATATGAATGTTAATTAGAAGACTATTAATATGAATGATTGAATATTCTTACATTCTTTGGAGCAGAAACTTCTTTTTTAGTGTGTCTTAACTAGCTTTTCTCCCTCCTACCCCTAAATACCATCATCGTGAAGGTCTGCTATTGATCTTGAAGAGATGGCATCTGGTCTTAACAAAAGAAAGATGATTCAGCATGCTGTGTTTAAAGAACTTGTGAAGGTAAGCGTATATCAAGATTATGCTGTGATTCTCTGTGGATTCAATGGGCAAAAATACGTCAGCACTGCAAATAAGAATACTGTTTCAGAATACTTTTTTATGTTTTTATAGAATATTCATCTGGTGAATATTCTATATTAAAAATATTAATTGAAGGATTGATATTTTTGTATTAATTCTATTTGTAATAATTCCGTATTAAAAATAAAAATTGAAAGATTATTAACTCTTCTAAGGTGGCTTTGTTTTTTTTTAAAGATTGGCACCTGAGCTAACAACTGTTGCCAATCTTCTTTTTGTTTTTTCTGCTTTTTCTCTTCAAATCCCCCACAGTTGTATATTTTAGTTGTGCGTCCTTCTAGTTGTGGCATATGGGATGCCGCCTCAGCATGGCCTGATGGGGCAGTGCCATGTCTGCGCCTGGGATCCGAACCAGCAAAACCCTGGAATGCCAAAGCGGAGCACACGAACTTGACCACTTGGCCATGGGGCCAGCCCCGTATGAAAGCAATTTTGACGTTACTTTGTATACCACTGCTCTAGACCATAAGCTCCTGATAGAAAGACCAGTCTTATTCATTCTGTAATCACAGCATTTGGCACACGGCCTGGAATAAAGCAAATACTCAATAAATGCTTAACGAAGCACTTGATGCTCCAGAATTGCCTATGGATGCCAACCCCTAAAAATAAAAATTTTCACTCATCCTGTGTTGACCTCACATGCTAGATGAAAAGCAATCTGGAAATAACGTGAGGAGTCCTACATAAGGACTTTGGAGATCAGACCTGGGTCTGCAACTAACTAGCTGTCTCACTTTTCTCAACTGCAAACTGAGAAGTACGACTGGATAAATTCTCTGACCTCTTTTAGGTCTGAATTTCTTTTTTTTATCAATTAGTCTACAGGACTAAACTGAAATGACAAAATCTGAGACACTAAACTTTTTCAAAGTACCAATGAGCTCTGCTAGAACCAAAGGAGTAAATGAAACTATTCATGTGATATACAGCAAAATACTAGGAGACCATTAGCAGACATCTGCTGCTCTAAAAAAAATTTTTTTTAGCTCCTTCCATTTTTTTCCCCTGCCCTTGGACCATACCCTACCATACGTATTTTTTAAAGCTCTAAGATTTTCACCACAATTTTCATTACAGCAACAGTAATATCAGTTCTAAGGTGAGACAGGGCAATAGGCTGTATTTACTAATTGCAAAATACAACTTCACTGATTCAAAACTGCACATAATCTAGGCAAGAGCTGAGATATTTGGTCTTTTCAAAAGGAGTTCTATACACAATGAACAGTGTAGAAAAGAACACTTGCCAAGAGTGACTTTTTGTACAAAAGTAGGACCTTCAATAGGTAAAACTTGAGACTAAAAGAGAATAAACTTAAAGACGCCCTTCCATCATTAATCTATAGTGAAGTTTTACTTTTGTAATTTGGCTTTGGCATCTTTCCAAGAATGGCACTGGCCTTCGTACTTGTGCTTAGAATTTTATATTCAGAAAAGTCTACAATAAAAATAGGCCACTCTCGGGGCCAGCCCAATGGCCGAGCGGTTAAGTTTGCGCGCTCTGCTTTGGTGGCCTGGGGTTTCACCAGTTTGGATCCTGGGTGCGGACATGGCACCGCCCATCAGGCCATTTTGAGGCGGCATCCCACATAGCACAACAGAGGCACTCACAACTAGAATGTACAACTATGTACTGGGGGGCTTTGGGGAAAAGAAGAAGGGAAAAAAAAAAGATTGGCAACAGATGTTAGCTCAGATGCCAATCTTTAAAAGGAAAAAAAACTTTTCATCATAACGCTAAGACATTATTTGCCTTTTTTGCCCTTTTCACTGTGTTGGTATTTGCACTGATAGTGCAAAAGCAATGGTGGGTAAAACTCCCTAGCATAAATCAAGGCAGTGGTGCCAAACTATACTAGTAGAAATGGTACTCTTTATGACCACACTTGCAGTAAAAAAATAAATAAATAAAAATGGTGGTTTCACTTATGAATGTTCTTGATGGAACAGTAGAAATTATTAATTGAATTAAATCTTGACCCTTAAGTATACACGTCTATGTAAGATTTTATGTGATGAAATGGGAAATATGTAGGAAGTTCTTTTGCTGCATACTGAAATTTGATGGTTGTCTTGAGGAAAAGCACATGTGATTATTTGATTGCAAGCTGAGCTAGCTGCTTCTTTAATAGAACACCTTTTTTACATGAACGAACAACAGACAGATAATCTGTGGTTATTCAGATTTGAGTATTTGGCATTGTCTCCAAAGTAAATAAAATGAGCCTGTCACTTTAAGGCAAATAGCTAACAATATTGTGGCCAGTGATAAAATTCGAGATTTCAAGTGAAAACTAGAAACTTGTTTTTCCACCATAAGTTTGATAGTGTCCAAATACTTACTTTTCTGATGAGATCAGTGTTCATATTAATAAATGCAGTTTTTTGATGTTGTATAGTGAAGTGTGTTAACAATGGGAGATATGCATAACTCAGTAAACCGGTATTTTCTAAGTGACTAAGGATTACAAAGTCGTTCACCACTGTAAGATCCATTCAAAGTGCAAGATAGAATAACAGATTTTAATGTAACAGAGTATGAAAGTTTATATGGTTTCAGATTTCACATTGCAACTAACCTGTACAATCTACCATGATTATAAAGGAGTCCTGTGACTGAAAAGTTCAGTACTGCTGTTTTAGGGTGCAGGAAGAAGACAAGATAGATTTATAAAATAATTATTCAGTACAACATATATGTTCCAAATAGTAGGTTCATAGACAGCGGAATGATTCTGCCGTGAGATAATGGAGAATGAAGGTGAATGTGGAGTAGCATCAGTGTTCTGAAAGAACTAGAAGGAAGGGGCGTGGATTTATGCTCCATAGATTTTGCCTGTTTCAGAAGTATGCTTAAGGCTAGACCTATACCTGGGAAAGAGATAACAAAATGTGTTTTTTTCCTTCCTTCTCTACCATATGGCTTTCCTCAAAATTCAGGTGTAATATGGATTATGTGACCTTTATGGTATTTTCTAGCATAGGCTTAGCAGATTTTTTTCTTAAGGAGTAGATAGTTTATTCTTTGTGGGCCATTTGGTCTCTGTTGCAACTGTAGTCATGTGCCACATAACAATGTTTCTGTCAACAATGGACTGCGTATATCATGGTGTATAAGTATAAGATTATGCTGGAGCTGAAAAATTCCTATTGCTTAGTGATGTCATAGCAATCATAACGTTGTAGTGCAACATATTACTCACGTGTTTGTGATGATACTGGTATAAGCAAACCTACTGTGCTGCCAGTCGTGTAAAAGTATAGCACGGAGAATTATGTACAGTAAGTAATACTTGATAATAAACGACTGTGTTACTTTTATGTATTAACTATACTATACTTTTTATTGTTATTTTAGAGTATGCTCTTTCTACTTATAAAAAAGTGTTTACTGTAAAGCAGCATGCTGTGTTATGCTGGCAGCAGCCTCATATATCTCGTGTTTACCAGGTGTCTTGATTGCATCATTTTCTCTTGTGCTTGATTTAATCTTATCTTTTTTTGTTGAATCCTGGCCTCGCAGTGTACAAAATCCACTACTAATGTTGCCAATAAGAGGCTACGTTGAGTGGTTGACCTAGAAATGAAATTAAAAGTGAGTAAGGACTACAAAGGTGGAAAATCAGTGATGGTTATTGCTTACCAGTCAGGCGTGTCCCATTCCACCATAGCTACTACGCTGAAGAACAAGAACAAAGTGGTGGGAGCTGTTAAAGGATCTGCTTCATTGAAGGCAGCAACACAAAAATTTGAGAAGGGCCTATATCAGACATGAGGAAATTTTTTTTTTGAGAAAGATTAGCCCTGATCTAACATCTGCTGCCAATCCTCCTCTTTTTGCTCGGGAAGACTGGCCCTGAGCTAACATCTGTGCTCATCTTCCTCCACTTTATATGTGGGACACCTGCTGCAGCATGGCTTGCCAAGCGATGCCATGTCCACACCCGGGATCTGAACTGGCGAACCCTGGGCCGCTGAAGTGGAATGTGTGAACTTAACTGCTGTGCCATCGGGCTGGCCCCAGACATGAAGAAATTTCTAATGAACTGGATTGAAGACCAGACACAGAAGTATATCCCACTGGGCCCTATGATGATCACGGCCAACGCAAAGTGCTTGAGATGTTGAAAGAAGAGGCTGGACCCAACTATGATGTTGAATTTACTGCTAGCTCTGGATGGTTGAAACGTTTCACAAATTGTTATTCATTACATAATGTGAAAGTGAATTTGTGTCGATGTGAAGGCAGCTGAGGAATTTTTGGAAACTCTAGATAAGCTGATTGTGGAGGAAAAATATTTGCCAAAGCAAATATTCAATATGGATGAAACCTCCCTATTCTGGAAATGGATGCCTGAAAGGACTTTCATCCATTAGGAGGCCAGATTTCAAGGCTTTTAAGGACAAAGTAACAGTCTTGCTTGGGGGCAATGTTGCAGGCTACAAATTGAAACCTGCTCATATGGCACAGTGAGAACCCCAGGGCCTTCAAGCATGTCAATAAGCACACACTGCCAGTGTGCTACAGGAGCAATAAGAAGTCATGGGTGACCCAGCTCCTTTTCCAAGATGCCCTCCTGAATCGCTCTGCCAATGAAGTGGAGAAGTGCTGTTTGGAGAATAACATACCTTTCAAGATTTTGCTTGTTGATAATGCTCCCGGACATCCTTCTTTTATTGGTGATCTACATCCCAGTATCAGAGTGATGTTTCTCCCTCCAAACACCACCTCTTTGATCCAACCAATGAATCAAGGAGTTATAGCATCTTTCAAGGCATACTACCTGAGGAGGACCTTTGCCCAGGCTATTGCTGCAACTGAGGAGACACTGATGCAATTCGAGAAGGATTACAATATCTATGACTGCATCAAGAAACTTCCTTGGGCTTGGGGTGCTGTCACCAAGGAGTGGATGAATGGCATCTGGAAGAAGACACTCGAGAGGTTCATCCATGACTTCAGTGGATTTGCCGAGGATGAGGAGGCTGCAAACATCAGCAAGGCCGTGGTTGCGATGGCGAGCAGCTCTAACCTGGGTGTGATGAGGACGATGCTGAGGAGTTCCCAGAGGTGGTTCCTGAGGAACTGACTCATGAGGAGTTGTTGGAACTGGAACAGGAATGCAGAGCCAAAGAAGAGGCAAGAGAAAAGGAAACTGTGGGAGAAGAAAAAGGAGAACCCTCAAGAAAATGCACAGGGAAGAATTTAGCAGAAGCTTTTGCAGACTTCCGCAAGCTCCCTAAAAAGTTTGAAAACATGAACCTCAACACCAAAAGGTTTTCATTAATGCAGAGGAATGTTCGTGGTGTATTATCTGCTTATAGGCAAATCTATGATGAAGAGAACAAACAAACCAAGAAACCACTATGGGTGTATTTCTGAAAAGAGTGACATCTCCTCACAAAGAGCCTCAGGCAGGTCCTGTGGGAGGTATCCCAGAAGAAGGCATTGTTATCATAGGAGATGATGGCTGCATGAGTGTACTGCCCCTGACGACCTTACAGTGGGACAGGATGTGGAAGTGGAAGTGGAAGACAGTGATATTGGTGATCCTGACCCTGTGTAGGCCTAGTCTAATGTGTGTGTTCGTGTCTTAGTTTTTAACAGAAAAATTTAAAAAGTAAAAAAATAAAATAAAGTTATAGAATAAAGATATAAAGAAACTGTACAATGTGGGTTTTTTTTTTTTTTTTTGAGGAAGATTAGCCCTGAGCTAACATCTGCCGCCAATTCTCCTCTTTTTGCTGAGGAAGACTGGCCCTGAGCTAACATCCGTGCCCATCTTCCTCTACTTTATATGTGGGACGCCTGCCACAGCATGGCTTGACAGGTGGTTCATAGGTCTGCACCTGGGATCTGAACCTGTGAACCCCCGGCTGCCAAAGCAGAATGTGCGAACTTAACTGCTGCACCACCAGGCTGACCCCTGTACAATGTGTTTTAAGCTAAGTGTTATTACAAAAGAGTCAAAAAAAATTTTTTAATTAAAGTTTATAAAGTAAAAAACGTTACAATAAGCTAAAGTTAATTTATCAAAGAAAGAAAATATTTTTTATCAATTTAGTGTAGCCTAAATGTGTAGTGTTTATCAAGTCTACAGTAGTATACAGAAATGCCCCAGGCCTTCACATTCCCTCACCACTCACTCACTGACTCACCCAGAGCAAGTTCCAGTCCTGCAGGCTCCATTCATGGTGAGTGCCCTATACAAGTGTACCATTTTGTATCTTTTATAGCATACCTTTACTGTACCTTTTTTTATGTTAGATCACAAATACCATTGTGTTACCGTTGTCTGCAGTATTCAATACAGTAACATGCTGCACAGGTTTGTAGCCTAGGAGCAATAGGCTGTGTACCATAAAGCCTGGGTGTGTAGTAGGCTATACCATCTAGGTTTGTGTAAGTGCACTCTGATGTTCGCACAATGATGAAGTCGCCTAACAATGTATTTCTTAGAACGTATCCCCATCTTTAGTGACACATGCGTGTACTCAGCTCTGCTGTTGTAGCACCGAAGCAGTAAATGAATGGGTGTGGCTGTGGTCCATTACAACTTTATTTACATGTAGTTTGCCAGCCTCAGGTCTAGGACTTAAACTACTGTTCTGGCTTTATTATCTTATGGAGATACATGTTTCAAGCTCCAAACAACTGACTCACAGATGAATTATTTTTTAAATGAACTTTAAAAAGGCCTCATGCTTGTTAGTTTGGGGAATGTCCATATATGAACCTTAATTTTCCACTGACTGTCATTATAAAATTAGTGATTATCTTTACTAGCCCTCTACATATGATAACTTTATAGAACAGTATATCTTAACATTGGAGAATTTGACATTTGACCTGGAAAGTCTTTCACGTGTAATTTGTAATTTTGCTCATACATAAACATTTGTCAAATTGAACATGAAGCTATATGCTGTCCCAGTATGGTAGCCTCTAGCCACATGTGGTTATTGAGCACTTGTAATGTGGCTAGTCCCAATTGAGATGTACTTTAAGTATGAAATATATGAAATCTAGTCCAAATTTGAAGACCTAGCATGAGAAAAGGGAATATAAAAATCTCATTAATTTTTCAATGTAAATTACATGTTAAATGATAATATTTTGGATATATCAGGTTAAATAAAGAATTAAAATTAATATTGCTTGTTTTTCATTTTTTCAATGTCATTACTAGAAATTTAAAAGTTCATATGTGGTTTCTACATATATTTTTATATTTCTGCAGTGCTTATGTGGATTGCTTCTTTGGCTCAAACTTGGTCTCACATTTTCTTCACAGCCCAGCTTGTTCTAGAAAATGTTTTGCGATTTTTACTCTGAATTGGTTTTAGAGTATAGATTTGCTTGTGACTTTGCAATGCATTATTTTAAATTCTGAAATTTCACTATGTGCATACAAAGGAAAATAGAGTTGAATTAGACTGGTAGGATTATGGTTGTCTTTTATACCAAAACATCCTTAAATTATTTTTACAATTTAAAAGAGAGATTTTGAATGTAAGCATGTTAACCTGATGTTATTTTGATTTTATTTTTGGGATGTAGCTTGTGGACCCTGGAGTTAAAGCATGGACACCCACTAAAGGAAAACAGAACGTGATCATGTTTGTTGGATTGCAAGGGAGTGGTAAAACAACAACATGTTCAAAGGTAAACTATGCTTAGTTTAAAAACAAAGTCGTAGAGAAGATGTTTATATAAATCAAGTTTTATGTTAAGGCCAAGCTTTGTGGAATCTTGCTTTACAACTTTGTGTTACTTGATGTATCGTGTTTTTGCAATAGCTTTTTGTAGGATAAGAAGAGTTCCATAGTCTCTCTTGTGATTGCTTTTTCTAAGATTGGTAGAATTCTATATAACTATGGTATTTCTTTTACCAAAAAGACTGTTTCTGTCCTTTAAGGAGGTGAGGATATGATTTTTGGAGAAGAGAACATGGAAAATTGACCTTATCTCCTCTGGCTTAAGACTCCCTTTTTACAGTGTCCCACTCAGCATAATATAGATCTTCATTTTGCATGTCCTTATGCTAATTTTTAATTCATTAGACCATCCTTTCCTCCAGAATTGAGTGCCTCAACTTTGTTACCAGATTATGTGATTGTTTGTTTTTGCTTAATTAACATCAAAAGTAGTTGCATGTTTTACTCTGGTCATTTGTTGCTTGATCATTTTATATCCTTTGATTGTGACTATATGGCAGTTAGAGTTTAAACTCTTTAGGAAATTTGTTGTATTCAAAAATTTAATAGCACTTTCAGGAGAATATGAGCAGTTTACCTTTACTCCGTAAGTAAATAAAAAGGGTAAACAGAAAAATATATATATAATAATTTGTATTTATTGATACTATATTTTTTAATCTTCCTTTCCCAGTTGGCATATTATTACCAGAGGAAAGGTTGGAAGACGTGTTTGATATGTGCAGACACATTCAGAGCTGGTAAGGTGTTGAAATTTGAAAATTGTTTTCTGTAGTTTTTATTTTCAAGTTTGAGGACTCATTAACTCATTATCTCGTAGGGGCTTTTGACCAACTAAAACAGAATGCTACCAAAGCAAGAATTCCATTCTATGGAAGGTGAGTTTCTGTTTTTAACTTTGATACTACTGTGCCTCATCTTGTCTGTCTGACTTTTTGTTTTATGCTCTCTGTTTGCATTTTAATATATACTTATAAGCTTAAATGCTTTCTGGAACAAAGTGGGGGCATAGTTAATAAATTGTTATCTTTTATTATTATAACATGACTCCTCTGATGCAGCCTGGTAGATTGGAGTGGACATTGTTTAATTTATTATTCTGCCTGTACTTATCATCCTGCCTCACATGCTTTCCCACCTCCTGCTTCTCTATTCCTGTTGTTTCTTTTAACACCCATCTGAAGCATTCCTCAGTTAACCCCACACTGGTTATTTTCCATACTGTCTGTTTCGTCAGTACTACGTCATTTAAAAACGTTTGTGTTTGATTACCCTAAAATGGCTTCTAATCTGTAGTTATCTCAGGGAGAGCTCCTGATCGTTGCTATCCTTCATTTGAGACATTTCTGTTCAGTTAGGTGGTTTGTGTATGTTAGAATGAGTAATTAAAAGAATCGAGTCTAGATTGAATTTAGAAGGACTTATTTGGACTTATTTGAGGGAAGAGCATTTTTCTTAAAATTATTAATGTAAATAGTCTGTAATACCCTCAGGAAGAAAGTTTACAGAAGCTAAAATTTGGGGTAGTTAAATGAATGTTATCATTTTGTTAGTCATTACCATCTACTCTTTGGCCAAAAAAGCTGGTGAACTTTGGCTATGGTATGTTCTTTATTTAAAATTTGTTTCTTTGTTTTTTTTTTTTTGATAAATTCTAACAGGTAGATCAAAGAATAATACTAGGAATTTTATTTTTAGAATAAGAACTGTTTCTGATATAGATTTTAAAATCAAAGGATAATAGTTAACGTCTTTAGGGGTGACAATTTGCAAATGGTATAATTTAGGTGATAATTACTAAACCATCAACCAAAGCCAGAGCATTAATTTGTCTCCAGTATTCTCAATAGCATTTATTAAATTCGCTCTCCTTTGCTCATGTACCCTTAGAAAACATACTGTGCGTGTGGAGTGAAGTATTAGATCACTGTTTCCTCGGAGGGATGAAGGGGAAGGGAACGGGGCTAGGGAGGAACTTGAACTGTAGCTCCAGAGTTAAATTTATGTATTAGCAGTTATTTTTTGAGCGGTAGATACAGGACTATTTGTTTTATTATCATTTGTTCTTTTTTTTTTTAAACACTATTTTAATTAAAAATTTTGAATTAAAGAAGTGAAAGCACTAACAGTTCACTTCCCAGTTACCAGTTTTTAACATGTCCATCTGTGCTTTTTTCAATATCTGTACAAAGGAACACACACATATATAGAGAGAGAAATAGATTATTTTAAATTGAAATGGAACCTCACAGTACTTTGCACTTTGATTGCTGTGGTAGTGGTTATATGGGTTGTGTAAATTTGTCAAAACTCATCAAAATGAACACTGAAAATAGTGCATTTATGGTATGTAAATATACCACTGTTGAGTTGGTTAAAAATGGGATCTTAAGATAGTGATTACCTTAGGAGGGAGTGAGGTGCTGGTTATGTTGTTTCTTGATCTGGATGTATTTGCTTTGTGAAAATTTACAATTTGTGCATCTTTTCTATATATATGTTATACTTTATTATAACGTTTACTAAAAGGATGGGCTCTTAATAGTTCTGGAATAGACAGTTTACTGTTTAAGGTAATTCTTTCTATGGTGTCGTTGTATTCCATTGTATGCATGTATATAATTAATCAGTCCCCTTCTTATGAACATCTTCATTCATATTTCTTTGCACGTTTACAAGTTTTATTTTAACTGTATCTTTATCATATTTAAAAATATCTGGTAATGCTAATCTCTGTCTTCTTTTTCAACATTTTCTTGCCTATTCTCACCTGCTTATTGTCCTGGATAAATTTTAGAATTCTGTGTTAAGTTCCAAAAAGAAAAACGTCCCTAGGATTTTGATTTGAACTACACTGAAACCAGTTAATTTAGGGGAGAACTGTCATCTTTACTGTATTTGTCTAGTTTTGTTAAGAAACCTGTGTCTTTTTTGTTAAAAAATTTTTCCTTAAATAGAGTAATTTTCTTCGTTTAAATCTCACACATATTCTTATTAAGTGTATTCCTACCTGATTTTTGTTATTGTTGTTAATTTAGGGGAAACTTTTTTTTAACATTATTTGCTTTTTGTTTGACAGTATTGATCTGTATAAAGAGTTGCCACTAATCAAAAGAAAACAATTTAAAATGCAATCTCGTTTCTTGATTTTCAAGTTGAAAAGATTTTTGAGAATTGTGAAAATGTAGTGAAATAGAAATGAAATTAAACTTTTATTGAGGACATTTTCCTTTTAAAGATCAAAAGCCTAACTGATCAGAGCATTTGATCCAAATTCAACTTATAGGAGTATGTCATAACAATTTCAAAGAAACAATATTGTGTACTATTCATATTGGCTATATTTTTAATACCAAGAAATTGGAAAAACCTTAAATGGCCAACAATGGGGCATTTATTTAATAAGTGATAGCATAGCTATCTGATGGAATGCTATATAGCCTAAAGGTCATGTTTTACAAGAATATTTAATGGTTTTATAAAATGCTTACAAAAGGGTGTTAAATGGAAAAGCATGTGTGAAACACTGTGTAACACAAGTTCAATTACTAGAGAAAATGTAAAAAAAAACTTGAGAGAAACAACTCATTCCGAAAGACATTCAGTGGAATCATACAGGATTTTGTAATTAGAAAACTGGGTACAGCTTCATGCTGCTCTTAGAAGTGGGTTGCTATCTTTAACACTTATTAGATTTTATTCTTCTAAATTGGAAGTGTGATCATTATGACTTTTTCAGACTAGGTTGAAGGTACACTTAACAGTTTCCAAATTATTACTATTTGGAAGTTTTGCTGTTGTGGTTGTCGTTAAATCATTTGTTGTTGTTAAATAGCTATACAGAAATGGATCCTGTTATCATTGCCTCGGAAGGAGTGGAGAAATTCAAAAATGAAAATTTTGAAATTATTATTGTTGATACAAGTGGCCGCCATAAACAAGAAGACTCTCTATTTGAAGAAATGCTTCAAGTTGCTAATGCTATAGTAAGTAGCTTTCGATTTAACCACATTAGAAGGACTTTGGTTTATTTAATTATAGGCCCTGATTGAGTTTTTGATCCATATAAATTATTTTTTTGCCTGTAAGACAGTTTCCAAGTAATTTAATTCTCTTTTGGGCACCTATATCTGTATGATAAGAACTTAATCTTCTCTACATTAAATATGAAATTTTCATGAGTAAATATAAAAAAAAATTTCCTGGAGCTGGCCCCATGGCTGAGCAGTTAAGTTCACACACTCTGCTTCGGCAGCCCAGGGTTTTGATGGTTCAGATCCTGGGCATAGACCTGGCACTGCTCATCAAGCCATGCCGAGGTGGTGTTCCACATAGCAGAACTAGAAGGACCTACAACTAGGATATACAACTATGTGCTAGGGAGTTTTGGGGAGAAGAAGGAAAAGAAAAAAGAAGATTGGCGACAGATGTTGGCTCAGGGCCAATCTTAAAAAAAAAATTTGCTTTCTCACTTGATCATCATTTTAGCATGTATAAGAAAAAATTAAAAAGTTAAGAATTAACCTTTAATATCTGTTGAATTTCCTTTCTGTAAATTATTTAAATTAGGGGCCGGCCTGGTGGTGCTGCGGTTAAGTTCGCACATTCCGCTTCTTGGTGGCCCGGGGTTCGCCCGTTCAGATCCCGGGTGCAGACATGGCACCTCTTGGCATGCCATGCTGTGGTAGGCGTCCCACATATAAAGTAGAGGAAGATGGGCACGGATGTTAGCTCAGGGCTCAGAAAAAAGAGGAGGACTGGCAGTAGTTAGCTCGGGGCTAATCTTCCTCAAAAAAAAAATAAATAAATAATTTAAATTAAATTAGAAACATTTACTTTAGATGAATTTTGAAAGATTTTTAAAATGAGGCATTTTAAAAAACTAATCATCATTTAGTGTCTCTTGAAAATTTTGATGGAAGCTGGGGGCCGGTGCCATGACTGAGTGGTTGGGCTCATGCACTCCACTTCGGTGGCTCAGGGTTCCACAGGTTCAGATCCTGGGCACAGACATGGCACTGCTCATCAAGCTCTGTTGAAGTGGCGTCCCACATAGCACAACCAGAAGGACCTACAGCTAGAATAAACAACTGTGTACTGGGGGGGCTTTGGGGAGAAGAAGAAGAAAAAAAGAGAAAAAAAAAGAAGATTGGTAACAGATGTTAGCTCAAGTGCCAATCTTAAAAAAAAAAAACGTGTGATGCAAGCTAAGGAATGCCAAGGATTACTGGCAATCACCAGAAGCTAGGAGAGAGGCATGAAGCAGATTCTCCCTCAGAGCCTCCAGAAGGAACCAACACCTTGAGTTTTGGACTGCCGGCCTCCAGACTATGCAAAAATAAATTTCTGTTGTTTTAAGCTAAAAAAAAAAAATTGTGATGGAGGTAACTTGAGGAGAAGAAGCGGTTTATAGGTAATCTGTAGCAAATATTATGAACCCGTGTTTTGCCATTGGGGTGTTGGCAGTACTTTTTTGGTTAGTGGTTAATGCTAGTAAGTTTCTTTCTAGCTATGCCGTTATTTTGACCTAGTTTAGCAGAGCTAAGGGAAATAGCCTCACCTTATGTTATTCATGTTGGTTTCAGTGCATACTCTTCTACTTTTTATTTTTCTCTGATTTATTTCTGCTATTCCCCTTGTCTAGAATATTCCTCCTGATCTTTGCATAACTTTTTCCTCTTTATTCAGGCCTCAGCTCAAATTTACCTACAGAGAGGCCTTCCCTGACTGCCCTACCTAAAGAAGTCTCCCAGACCTCAAACCTGACACTCTTCTATTCATTTTAATTATTGTTCACCTGAAATATTTATTTGCCTATTTGGTATCTGTCTCCTCTGTAAGTCCTACGACGACTAAGGATTTTCTTATTCCTCTCTTTGTCTCAGGACCTAAATGCTGCCTACTACATAGTACTCCCTCGATAAATATTTATTGGTTGAATGAATAATTACTTATAATAAATGTTTTTCTATAGCTTGTAATGATGAAATTTGCTTAAGATTGGAAAAACATCTGTCTTTTCTATTTAAATTTTCTAGCAACCTGATAACATTGTTTATGTGATGGATGCCTCCATTGGGCAAGCTTGTGAAGCTCAAGCTAAGGCTTTTAAAGATAAAGTAGATGTAGCTTCAGTAATAGTGACAAAACTTGATGGCCATGCGAAAGGAGGTGGTGCCCTCAGTGCGTAAGTATCGTGGTGCTTTTGTCCTGTGTCTTGGTCTTATATGGGTGTGTGTGTGTTTGTGTCTTTTTGGCTTTCTTATTGATCATTTAAAACATAATTCCAATAGTGGACCTAATATGGTCTATAAAAGAAGTTGAAATGGAAACAGAATTTTGGAGTCTCTCTGATACAGTTCTGTTTTAACTAGTGGAAAGAAGCTTGAACTATGTACCTTTATCTGTTTAGTTTTTAAATCTGCTAGAAATTTGTTTTCCTTTTTGAGGTTATTTTATGTTTTTTTTTTTTTTGTAGAGTTGCTGCCACAAAAAGTCCAATTATTTTCATTGGTACTGGGGAACATATAGATGACTTTGAGCCTTTTAAAACACAGCCTTTCATCAGCAAACTTCTTGGTACGTACAGTGATGAAGATGTAGAAAACCTCCAAGAAATAGCATGGATCTTTAGATTAGGCTTTTAATCCTGCCCTCTGACTCATTAGTTCAGGAAAATCATTTGCTTCTAAGATTTATCTTCCTCACTTAAAATAAGGATGATGGTTATCTGCTTCCTGTGGTTAGAGTGGTAAAATGGCCATTAGATGGAAAGTTCTTTGGAAAAGTTTTAGAGTACGATGCAAAAATGTGTGATAGTACTGATAGCAGTGGTAATGGCAGTAAAACTTTTGCAATCTCCAAGTGTTATTGGTTAGCATGGAATTTGGAGTTTAACGCTGGGCTGGAGTAGCTGCTTTGTCACTTAACCTCCCTAGCTTTGGTTTCTCACCTGTAGTAGGAGTACCTGACCCGCCTCTCTCCTAGGTTATTATATATGTATGTATTTTGTATAATGTAAAGCAGAGTATACCATTAGTTGTTAATTTTTCTTTTTTGGGTCTTATAGGTATGGGTGACATTGAAGGACTGATAGATAAAGTCAATGAGCTGAAGTTGGATGACAATGAAGCACTTATAGAGAAGTTGAAACATGGTATATGAGTGGCGAAAAGCACGTGATCTTAGATGTCTTCCCTTGATTTCTTTTTGATAAAGTTACTATTTGTTTTAAATGATAAACTGCTATTAAAGTCAATTCTTCAGATGTTTATTTTATTTTATTTATTTTTTGATGAGAAAGATTATCCCTGAGCTAACATCTGTGCCAGTCCCCCCACTTTATATGTGGATTGCTGCCACAGCATGGCTGACAAGTAGTGTAGATCCGTGCTCCGGATCTGAACCTGCCAACCTGGGCTGCCCAAGTGCATCGTGACAAACTTAACCGCTACGCTGCAGGGCCAGTCCCCAGATGTTTATCCTTTTAGATGATTTATATGCACATCGTTTTAAATCTCAGACAGCTGAGCAATTATAGAATTGAGTGTTTTTATTTTCTTTCTTGTAATCGAGTTGCCTTAAGGTTAAAATTGAGACTTACATTGGGTTCCTTGAAGTAAAACAGGTTAAAAGTAAATTAGAATGTTTTCTTATGATCTGTGTTTACTTATAAATTATGTATATATGTAATAAAATATATAAAAAAAATTTAAAAGAATGAGACCAAGTACACACACACACACACTCACACTCACACACACACACACTCTCACACACACACAATTTTCTTCACACCACACTCTTATAGAGAAGTATATCGTTGTGATTAAGACCTCAGGTTCTTAAACCTAACATACCTGAATTTGTATCTGATCTATTTTTATCTGTATAACTTTTTCAAATTACTTAACCCCAATTTCTTCATCTGTAAAAAGTAGATAATACTAAGTATCTTACTCATAGAGTGTGAAGATTAAATTAGCTGATAAATGTAAAATGTCCACATCAGAAGCGTTCAACATATATTATTATTGACCATTTCTCTTTTTCTCACAATGGTCTTGCTCTTAATTTCCTTGCCCACATACTGTCCTGTGTCTTTGCTCCTTCTCACTCATCTTGTCAGGTACTATGCCTTTACCTCTGTCTTAAGTGTTGGTGTTTTTCAGGGATCATTCTAGGCCATCCTCTTTCTCTGGAGCTTCAAGCTGATATCTATATGTTTACTAGACCATTCTTGGATGTTCCATAGACACTTCAACAGATCCTTATCTTCCCATCCCAACCTCCCACCCATTGTCATCATCAGTGAATGTTAGGATCATTTGTCTGGTTGCCAGAGTCAGAAACTTGGGTGTTGTCATTGACTTTTATCTCCTCCTCACTCTGCTCACCCCTTTCCCATCAGTCAGTTAGCCCTAGTGATTCTGCCTCCTAAATATCTCCATTCCATCCCCTGCAACGATGCAAGTTCCTCTCTTGCCTAGATTGTTTATTCTGTCTTTTAACAGATCTTCCAGTTTCTTGGACCCTTCTCCTTGGATCTAGTTTTTATACTTTAGCCAAAAGGCTCTTGCAGAAATGCAAATCTGTTCCCCTTACTGCCTGTCTTAAAATCTTTCAGTGGCTTCCCATTGCCCCTAGAATGTTTTTAAATGACTCTACCATTTAGCCCTTATCTTTTGTGTCCCGTTTTGACACTGTTCTCAGCATTCCCTGTGCCGGTCCTGCTGCCTTTCTCTCAATTTCTCAAATGTACATGGCTGCCTTTCACCTCTAGGCCTTTGCCCTTGCTAATCCCTCTGCCTGTTAGACAGGTATCCTCTCTTCTTCCTGCTTCTGCCCTACTCTCCACCGGCCAAACTGGCTAACTCCGACTCATACTTAGGTCCTTTCTTAAATGTCCTCCTTCAGGGACATTTTTACCTGATCCCTAGACTAGGTTATAACCCTCTGCTTCCATATGTTTCCGTTGCACCCTATAATTGTTGTTTTATGGTATTATTGTTGTAGTATGGCAATTATTTGATGCCTGTCTTTCCTGCTTGAAAGTGAAGGTAGGTTTCATAGCTGTGTTTTTCATCGTTTATGTTCATCTATCTTGCACAGTTTCTGGCATTTAGCAGGTCCTTAGTAAATATTTGCTGAATGAATGAATCTGTCCTGCCTTGCTGCTTATTCCTTCTGCCTTCCTCTATCTCGATTAGCCCTACCACTGCTTCCACTACCACACTAATGGGTAATATATTCCTAGTCAGTCTGCTTTCTGACTCCTAGGTGTCTTCTTATGTCTCTGCATTTTGCTTCTGCTCCTAACATTCTACTCTTTTCTGAGGTCGCCAAGGGCCTCCTAATTTCCAAATGTGGTGACGTTCTCTTTATTCTTGGTTTCCAGCATTTAACAGTATTATCTGCCTTTTCTATTTTCAAACTCTTCACTTGGGTTTCATGATAGTGGATTTCCTATATTATCATAGCTTCTATTGCCACTCTGAAAAACGGCCAAAGATATATTTCAACCTTCACCTTCTCTACCCGTTTAATTCTGTATTTCTAGCTGCCAGCTATAACATTTCTTTTAAAATATTTTACTGCCACTTCAAATTCAGAATGCCTAAACCCAAATACCTTTTCCATTTATATCTTTTTTAGGACATAAATAGAAAATACTCCTCCTCCTTTGTCTTATTCCTTCTCTGTTGTTTTTTTTAATTGAAGTTAATTTACATATAATGAAATACTGGGATCCTAAGGCTGTCATTCCATCAGTTTTGACAAATGCACAATAACCCACACTCCATCAGGAAACACAACATTTCCATTACTTTAGGAAGTTTGCTTATTCTCCTTCTCAGTAAATACTTCATATTAGAGGAATCCTAGAGTATGTCCTTTTTGCCCCACCTGGTTTTGTTGGCTCAGCGTAGTGTCTTTGACATTCCCCCATGTAGTTGTACTTACCTGTAGCTCGTTCTTTTACTGCTGAGTAGTAGTTCATCCACAGTCTGTCAATTTTCCAGTTCATGGACAGCTAAGCTGTTTTAGAAACTCCAGATAACCTTCTACAGAGTTTTTGCCATTGTACATTCTCACCAGCAATATGTGAGAGTTCTGCTTGCACCACATACTTTTTAACTTTTGGTGTTGTCAGGCTTTTTAATTTTAGTCATCCTAGTGGGTATAGTTTGTCTGCTGTGTTTTCAGATTTCTTGTGTGTTTGTGTCCATTCTCTTTGATAGAAGGTAAGCCTCTCTAGGATAAGATCTGTGTATCTCTGTATTCTCCATTGCATTCATCCTGTGATCTTGCACATAATAACTGCTCAGTGAATATTCATTCATTGGCTATTTGGTAAGTGTGCTTCAAGGTGAACCCGTGATTAAGGAAAAGGTTAGTTTTATTGAATGGAAATGTACATTCTCTAATATTTCTGAATCATTTGTATTGTATTTCAGGTCAGTTTACGTTGCGAGACATGTATGAACAATTTCAAAATATCATGAAAATGGGCCCCTTCAGTCAGATCTTGGTTAGTTGTCCTACAAGGTTTTTTTCTATCTATCTTCTTTTGTTTTTCATTAAAATATCTAAGAATAGATACACTAGCTTTAATTATTTTTGCTGTATGGGTAAAAATAGGTTTTAAAAACTTAGTGTCATTATTAAAACTAGTAGTTAAATGTCAGCATTCTGAACAATTAAAAAATCTTAAACTAGTTTTTGATTTTATATTTAAATATATCTGTTTTAGGGGATGATCCCTGGTTTTGGAACAGATTTCATGAGCAAAGGAAATGAACAGGAGTCAATGGCAAGGTTAAAGAAATTAATGACGATAATGGATAGTATGAACGATCAAGGTAAGGTGGAACATTACTTCACTTGGAGTACAATGTTTTGAATATCAGCAAGTTAAGAGTTTTGTGGTGTTCTTGTGGACAAGATGGGGAATAATTTAGACTGAAAGATTATTGTTAGGGAGATCTGTAGCTGCTTGAAAGCTCTTACTCAAAGGGTTATGATTATTGGATTGACTTTATCTTTGAGAGAAATGTCTAGAACAGTGCTGCTTTAAATGAATTCCATGGAAAGAACACTGGTTCCTCATGATGTTGATAGAAATAACTTGAAAGGGGAGTTCTGTAGTCAAATAAATTTGGGGGAATGCTAGGTTAAAAAAACTAATAAGCTTATTTATTCTAAGTCTCCTCAGAACTCTAATATGCTAACCTGAGTTGGGAATCTCTCAAAGCGGGATAGTTTAAGCAGTGTTTACAAACTTATTGTGCTCTGACACTCTCAAGGTTTCAGTCTTACAGAAGTACACTGCTCTGTCTCTGTAATCCTGTGTTGTCACTCCCTCCTGTGTTTCCAGGTCTTTCATCTGGTCCTCAGTCCATTAGCATTTCTAGTCTCATGCCCTCTTTGTCTCTCTCCCAGTCTTTTAGCACCCTTTACCCAGCCCCTGTATGCCAAACATTTATTACCCTTTTTTAGGTCTTCTGCTTTACCACTTGACCTCTGACCTCATTCACAAAGAAATACAGGCTTTTAGCATAGAATTCCCTCAACCTTTGGCTGACTTACCTATAAGGTTAGGACAGCCACAAACCGTTCTTCAAGCTTTTTCAAGGACCTCTCTCCACAAATAAAATCCTTTCCTATATCTCCAGTCTCTCCTTACCTTCTGACTTTTTTTCCCATCAGCATATAAACATTTTTAAGTTCGCATTTTCTGGGCTTTACTTTTCCCGCATACTTTTACTCTCTTTTCAGTCAAGCTTCTTAAAGGAACAGTTTGTATCCTTCTCAAACTACTGAAATCTGACTTCTGTCCCCACCACCACTCCAAGATAGATCATACAAAGATCTCCGGTAGCCTTCTCCTGGTCTTCTCCAGGGGGTGCTTTGCAGTCTTTTCTTCACAGTATTGGATGTTGGTAATCACCTTTTTTTCTTGGTCTTTCATCTTTACCTTTCTTGTTAACTCAGTCTCTTTCTCAGCCCACCTCTTAAATGAATATAACTACAGGGTTCTGTCCTCATCCAGTGCTTCTTATCATTCTGCTCATTTTCTTTAAATAATTCATCTACATCTGTGCTTTTTCTACTTAACTCGTTATTTTTTGCAGTCACTACCTCTTTCCTCAGAACTAGGCTTTCATAGTAACCCAAGTAAGATTGTGTCTTTCTTATCTCTGTATCTTCAACACTGCAAAAAGTTTTGCATGTAGAATTAATAATTGCAGCCATATCTAGAGTATTTACTCTGTCCTAGGCACTGTCCTGAGCACTTTACATATATTAATCCATTTAATCATCACAACAAGTCTTAGGGGACAATTCTGGGATCAAAGTCTATTATCATCTGGTTTTTACAGATTAGGAAACTGAGATGCAGGGAAGTCGCCTAATTTGCCCAAGGTCACTAGATAGACTGGGAAGAGCCTGGGCCTCCGACTCAGGCTTTCAGGCTCCAGAGTCTGCACTCTGGATCCCCTCCTCTCTAGGTGCTCACTAAATGGTGGACAGACATCTCTATTTACATGTTTGAAAGTTTTCCAAGGCACATCAGATCCAAAATGGAGTGCTTCTCCTTAGTGCGCGACACTTCCATCTCTCAGTCACCCAAACTAGAAAGTGGAGTCAACTTAGATTTCTACCCATGCTGATATTCTGTCTCATGGTTCTGTGGATTATGCAGATAGAGGAATTGAAGGGCCTCACTTTTCTCCTTTTGGTTGTGTCAGTTTTGCTTCATTTATTTTGAAGCTCTTTTGTTAGGTGCAGACACATTTAGGATTATTATGTCTTCTTGGTGAATTGACCCTTTTATCATTAGGTACATAATGTCCTCCTTTGTCTGATACTAATACAGCCACTTCAGCTTTCTTTTAATTAGTTGTTTGCATTGTTTGTCTTTTTCCATCCTTTTCTTTTAAGCTGCCTGTATCGTTATATTTGAAGTGAGTTTTGTGTCAACAGCATGTAATTGGGTTATGTTCTTTTCTTTTAATTTAAAGAGATCACATTCTGGTGATCTCTTTTATCTGATATATTATTGATATATTAGGATTTAGTTCTGCCATTTTATTATTTGTTCTGTTTATTCCCTCTGATTTTTGTTCTTCTGTTTTTTCTTTCCTATTTTCTTGTGGATTACTTGAACATTATTTGGTATTCTATTTTAATGTACCTATAGTGTTTTTGACTATATCACTTTGAATAGTTGTCTTAGTGGTTGCTCTAGGTGTTACAATATACATACATATTTAACTTACCACAGTCTACTCATATCAGTATTTTGCCACTTCAAGTGGAATGTAGAAGCCTTAACATCACCTCAGATTTAGTGATTTCTACTTCCTAAATATTTCTCCTATCTTCCCTCTTCTCTTCGTCCCTGTATCCCCTGCATTAGTTCATACACTCCTCATTTCTTACCTGGATTGCTACAGTAGCCTCCTAACGTTCCCCTTTTTTTGCACTCCTCTTTTCAGTCTGTCTTCCTCACTGCCACAAGAATGGTTTTTCTAAACAAATAATTCTGGGGTCAGAATCTTTCAGTGGTTCTTTATTGTCATCATGGTGAATTCCAGACTCCTAAGCCTGGCACACAAGTTCTGTTATAATCTTATCCTTACCTACTTTTGCAACCTCTTAAATCTCTCAGCTCTTACCCATGCTTGGTTCCTTCTACACAAAACTATTTTCATTTATTCTAGGAATCTGTGTTGTGCTTCCTGGAGTGTCCCTTGCTCCTTTCTCTTCTTTACATAACTCAAACTTGTCCTTCAGGACTACTCAGCGAAGGAGAAACTGCTAGCATGGAGTCTGTCCTGACTTGCCTTCTTCTCTAAATTGTGTCTCCCTCTGCTGTTTGCGTAATTCCTTCATATTGCTTACCATGATGTGCTGATACTAGCTTATCTTCTTTCTTTCACTCCTTTTGAGCTCTTGGAAGGAATACGATACATATTTCCTAAATATTTTATAGTGAAGATATGACTTAAAAGCTTCATTTATGAAATGGATTTAGAGGTTTTAATGAACTCAAGTTTATTGTGAGATAATTTGATCTTTCTTTGTTTTTCATTGGTAATCAAACTTCACCTGGATTTTAGGTCACTTCTGGACAATATGCTTAGAGGGTATAGACAAAGGAGAAGATGTATTTAGGAACTCAGGATAACAGATGGGGTTCTAAACCATGTTATAAGAGGAACAGTCAAAAGAATTGGATATTTGTCCAATTCTAGAGAAAATTGCTAGGAGGCACGGTGGCTCTCAAATATTTGAAAGCCTTATTCTTTGTGCTTGGCAAGGAGACATCTAAGCAAATAGGAAGAAGTGCCATGCAAACATAGTTCATTTTAATATGTGAAAAGATTTTCCATAATTACAGGAATAATAGAATGGCATAGATTACCGTGTTTTAGATAGTGGATTGTCTCTCCTGGGGGTATTAAGATTGAGACTAGATGACCACTTATTGGGAGATGTTGTAGAGAGAATGCAGACATAATAGAAATTTTGACTATAGTCCATCCCATCCCTGAGATTGTATGCAACTAAGGCCGGAAGAAAGGCACCTCATGTTCTAAGAGTTATCAAAACTCTGGAGGGAATTAACTCATTCTTTATGTTACAGAAAGGATTAAAATACTAGTAGTAATTATTTGATTATAGGAAATATAACAATTACTCTTTTGATTATAGATAGAACCTACCTACTTCTGCTAGCTTATATGCCTACATTTGTGATTTAAAGGTTAATAGTTATTTAGAGCTAAGGTGAGCACTTTGGTTCTTTTTGGAAATATACCTTATACCTTTGGTATATGTTCTGAGGAGCAGTTGGATATGAGTTATATAAAAGGTGGACGTGGTTTTCAGAATGTTCTGTTTTACTTAAACTGTAGGGTGAATACATGTGTATTTGTTTTATTGTTTTTATAGCTTATGACTATTATAAATATTCTTTTGAATATATTCCATGTTTAATTTTTAAAAATCAGATGGAAGCATGGCAGATGATAATATTTGTTAACTCTGGTGGTATTTTGACCATTATATTTGTTTTTCTGTGTGTAAGATATTTGCACATAACTGCTTTGGTAATGAATGTTAATTGCATGTAAGTGAAAGTAATTGACCCTTGCTTACAGAACTTGACAGTACCGATGGTGCCAAGGTTTTTAGTAAGCAACCAGGAAGAATCCAAAGAGTAGCAAGAGGATCAGGTGTGTCAACAAGAGATGTTCAAGAACTTTTGACACAATATACCAAGTTTGCACAGATGGTAAAAAAGATGGGAGGTATAAAAGGACTTTTCAAAGGTAAGAAAAATAACAAACTTATCATTAGTTAACACACTGAAAGGAAAGAAAGAAGTTGAGGAACTAAAAGTGACAGCCAGGGAGTACTGCCAGTATTGGAAAATATATTGCTGAATTTTCTGTTATGTATTCAAGTACTTCCAGGGTTTATAATGTGATCGGTGATTTATCTGTTTTCAGCTTCCAGATAATAAACGCTAATAGTTAAAAAAACACACTTAGGGCCAGCCCCACGGCCTAGGGGTTAAGTTCAGTGTGCTCTGCTTCGGCGGCCTAGGGTCAGTTCCCAGGTATGTATCTAGACCACTAGTGGGTGGCCATGCTGTGGCGGCAACCCACATACAAAATAGAGGAAGATTGGCACAGATGTTAGCTCAGGGGGAACCTTCCTCAGCAAAAAAACCCCAAAAAACCCCAAACACACTTAATGACTTTATTTTTATGAAGATATGTATTAAGGAAAATTTAGAGAATATAAGAAAGTATAAGAAAAAAATTTAAAGTACACATTACCTTTAGTGCCTAGAGAATCCCTTGGGTCCTATTGCAAATAAAATTTGATACAACTAGTGTTTTCTTCTGATACATTATGACTATTTTTCCATGTTGTCAAATATTCTTTAAAATAAAATTTAACTGCTGAATACTGTTCCAGTCATGCAGGTATCTTTGTTTAGTGCAATGCCTCTTTGTTGGATATTTAGGCTGAGTCATCTGCTTCTGTCTCAGTATCAGTTCTTCCGTCAGTTTCTGTGGAGTCTTCCATGAAGCCAGGGATTTTGTCTGTTTTGATCAGAGACATAGTAGGTGCTAAATAAATTTTGTAATAATTTAATATTTCCAATTTAATGGTCAAATGCTTTTTCATTATGTGTTTTTTAGATTACTACTCAAATTTAACATTTCTTCATACATCTACTGGTTTAATTTTCCCTTGTGAACCTGGTTAGGTTCCTTGTCTGTATGTTCCATTTTTTTCCCCTTCTTGGTTTGTAATAACTCTTTAAAATCCTTGGTTTATGCCTGCAGATGTTTTTCGCAGTTTTTCATTTGCCTTTTATTTTTATGTTTTTTAATGAACAGAAGTTTTCAGTTTTAATGTAGCCAAGCCTACTTATCATTTCCTTTGAGTTCTTTTATGCTTGTAAAAGCCTTTCCCATGTTGATACCACAGTAGTTACCTGTATTTTCTTCTACTCCTTTTGATTTTATTTTTAGGTTTTTTAAAATCCCATCTGGAATTTATTTTGCTATGTATTGTGTAAGGTAAAAAGATAAGTTTGTTTTTTCAAAGAGTTAATTAACTGTTCCAGCTCTCTCTTAATTTTTTTCTATATTATAACCACTATAAAGTGAATTTATTATTTCAAAAAATATTGATTAGGCAAGCTCCAAAGATGAACAATACCACTGAATGGCCTTCTAAAAAGGATCAGTATTTACAGATGTTTTTATCACCTTTTGTCTGGAGTACTTATTTTCCTTTCTTGCTATATCCTATTTTCTTTTTTGTGACAAGGGAGAAAAGTTAGACGAAAATGTTTAAAATTGGTTATAATTCCTGACCTCACATGCTGTTTCAGATAGTGATTAATAAACACTTTATGTCAGTTTAACATCTTTCCCAAATGACCCTTACTGTTCTTGATAGAACTACTGCAGCTCCATCACTCAGACCTTACCTAAGCATTGCTTACTCAGTAAAGGCACACCCAGGATGAAACGGGCAGTGGATACGGCGCACATCCTTGTCACACCAAACTTAATATTTCTTACAAGTTTTAAAGTCCTCAGAAACAAACCCTTATGATAAATCACCAGTGGATATAGAATGCACATCTTGCAGAGATTTATTAATTATGAACATTTTTTCACAGATTTTTATCCTGTTTTATAAAAATGTATCTTGTCTTTCATTCGTAGTTCTTAACTCATATAATTTATTCAGATTAGCCAGCTTCAATCAGAGAATCAGGGACAGCTTTGATTTTCATTTTCATAGGTGCTCCTGAGAAGTACCATAGTTACTGTTCCTTTGAAATAATCTTGCTGAAGCAGCTCTTCTTATTCATTGCTGGTGCACCAATGGTTGCGTTTGCTTCCTGTCTCTTAAGAGCACAGCAGCTGTTCTCCAAAGGATGCTCTCATCTCTTTCGTTGGCTGCCTTTTTTATTGTGGAGTTTTGACTGTGGAAATTCAACTTAAGTGTGTGGAAAAGCCATTGATAAATGGAATTGAATTATCTGTCTTTCTATTCTCTGAAGCTTTTTGTTATTTTTAATAGCTTCTTAGATATAAACAAATTTTCAAGTTCTCTCAGACTCATTCTTTCATATTCATTTACCAGAATCCAGTTTCTTTCTTGATTACCCATATCTTTAAACTCAGGTTTCTGTTCAGCATCCCTTCCTATCACTACTAAACAGTTGTTAGAGCTTCCTGTTAATAACCACTGGGTACAGTTTTGTTTACAGTGCCTCATTCACAGGTATAACTGAAAAAATTAAGAAAGATCATAGTGCTTAAGAAAGTCCCTTCAATATCCCTTAATGTAGAATATTGCTTGTTCTTTCTCAAAATTATGTGTGTAATTGAGATAGAGTGTAGAAGGGAATATGTACAAATATGTATTAGAGTGATAAAATTATAGGTGATTTTTTTCCCTTATATTTACTCACTTCACTAAACTTTCTATGTTACCTTGATTATATTACCTTCTATATTGACTCAAAACCTTTTTTTTTCAGGAGGTGACATGTCTAAGAATGTGAGCCAGTCGCAGATGGCAAAATTGAATCAACAAATGGCCAAAATGATGGATCCAAGAGTTCTTCATCACATGGGTAAGTACAAAATTGTTGTCAGTTGCTAATACCAAGTTTAGTTGATAAGAGTTGAGTTTTAATAAGCTTCTGTTGTGCTTTTATGAAAATCTGTTCAAAAGATGTGTGATATGAGGGAAATGGCCATCTGATTTCTAAGTTAAATGGTTGTAATAGTGCCACATACGCTGAAGTTTTATGCATTCCTCTGTTGCCATCTCTGATTTTTGAGCAAGCTACTTAGTCATCTTTTGCTAATGCTTGTTCTAGTGACCTTTTGCCCTAGTTTAGAATCTGGATATTTTCAATGATGAGACTTGGAAATTATATAGGGATTTTGAAACCCATTTCCACTTTTACTATATAACCTATGAAAATTTCCTTAAACTTTGTGAACCTCACTTTCCCCTCTTGTAAATCACAGATAATATCTCATTAGGAAATTGTGACAATTAAATGAGCTAATATATATGAAAGCATTTAGTACAGTTCTTGGCATATAGTAGATGTTCAGTAAATGGTGAATTCTTTTCTTTCTGTAAGTCCTATGAAATAACTCCTCCTCCTCTCCCCAGATTGATTAGTATTTACAACAAGACTCTTTTTGACTCCCAGGAGAATTTTTTTTGTTTAGATTTGTTGACTCCCTAACATGTGTAACACCTTCTGTTCTAAGACCTTTTCATGTATTATCTCATTTATTCCTCACAACTTGATGAGGTAGGTTATTCATTCTCTTTTATGGGTGAGGATACTAGGGATAATACAATTTTAATTGGTATATTCTTTAAGGCTGATGACCAAATTCCAGTCAGAACACAGTATACTTTTTAGAAGTTAAAGTATTAGGCAAAAGAAACAAATGTGTCAAGTTCTACGTAATGATCTGATTTTCCTCTCCTTTTGCTGTAGGTGGTATGGCGGGACTTCAGTCAATGATGAGGCAGTTTCAGCAGGGTGCTGCTGGCAATATGAAAGGCATGATGGGATTCAATAATATGTAAAGAAGATGCCTTAATATAAACAGACTCAGTTGATAAAATTATTTGCTGAGACCTCAGAGTTTCCCTTCTTTTTGCAAATGGGAAAAAAAAGTATTTTTCTGGCCTGTCTTGCCCTTTTTCTTTCTCTTCTTGTCTTTTTTCCCCATCCTTTTCATTTTCTTCCTTCCTTCCTTCCCTCCCTCCCTCTGATGGGGGGGGGGGCATACATGGTTTTGGTGGAAATCATTATATTTTTGCCTTAGATTTTCTTCTGTTAGTTTTCACTATCATAACACTTCTTAAGTTAAACAAATCATGATGTAAAATTTTAGTACTTAAAAGTTTTTAATTGTCTCAGAGGCCAAGCATTACATTTGTAAACAGTCCTGGTCAGTAGTTAACATGATGTCTCAATAAAAAGTGCTGTAAAATAAACTTCAAAGTCATTATAAGTTGAGGGGTTGTTAACTTTCTTTATGGTTTAAAATTATCAGTGTATCATGTTAAAAGGCACACAGAAAGCCAATAGCTATGTGTCATTTAAAACTATTCCTAGAGGTATACCTTTAATGGGAAATGTGGTAGAATAACTTGACCATTAGTATTAGCAATTTTTGTTTAACTTAGAATAATTAAGATAATTTTGCCATAGAAAATCTTAGCTCTTCCATTTAAATTGAAATTGTGAATTTAGTTACAGTTCTCAATATAATGTTTTGTATATAACTTGCATTTTCTTACCTCATATTTTTGAAGCCTTAATGGCAATATTTGGGGGTTTTTTTAAAGCTAATTTTGTTGTTTCTTACATACCAAAAATCTGCTTGAAGAAATTGAAGTACTTTGATGATAATAGCTCATGTATAGACCTCCTAGTGGGAAAATAATTGCAAATAGTAGGCTCTCACTATTATACATTAAAAATAATGAGACTATGACAAGGTTGATCTGGTTGTTGGTTACTTTGGATTGCTGCACAGTTCATTCAGAACAATGGCTTTTACATAAGTTATGGAATTAATTAAAAATACTAGGATAATTATTATACATATTCATTACTGATGTCGTGAAGATCATAGATCTGGTATAGCAGTGTGTTTTGAACTAGGATGAACTGATTCAGCAAAGGATTGATTTAGTAGGAGAGAGTGAAAGAAATAGCTAGTCTTTATACTATTAATTTTTTATGTCTCAAGAGTTTTTAAAAAGGTCTTATAAGCCAAAGTATCTTTAAAAAATAATTACATAAAGAATGCAGCTGATTTTCCTGTATACTTGGGCAAAGATTTTATAACCCATTAAATTATTTTCACCAGCTAAAAACTAGAATATCTGTATAGAACACTGTATACCCTGTAAAAGTGATGTATCTTGTGTTTTGCAGAAATGTCATCACGAGTTCCAGCTAGAGAAATTTGACAATAGAGAAAATACTGTTCTCTAAATTAGTTTCTCGTTAAACTGATGCATACCACATTTTCTGGGCATGCATTTTTGTGATTTCTGTCCTCAGGGTACCACTTTTGCATTTTGACCAAAAAAGAAAATGAGACACCTGGTCAAACTTTATGGCTTCAGGCATTGTTTTAAGTATTTTTGTGTCTGATGCAAATTATGTTTTTCAGAAGTAAAAATAACAGTGGCAAAGGACAACTAAAGGCCCAGAACACCTAGTTCAGCTTCCATTTTTCTTTCCTCTTCTGTAAAATGAGGGAATTGGAGATGCTCTGTAAAATTCTGATTCCATTAATTCCTCTACCTGGCATCTTTAGTTACAAAAGCTATCCTTCAGTTCTCACAGTTTTTATCAAACTACTGATTTTTGACAGCATAAGTACTACATACTAAAATCAAATTCTTTAATAATTTGAACAAATTTCCTTTATTTTTCGCTATTGTTAAAATTGGTTCCTTAGCTTTTTGGTATCTGTTATATTCCCAGCTTAGACCACTAGCTAGATCTGACATTGTACAGCATTGGATTCTTCCTGAATCTTATGTTACTTAAATATGTACAAACATAAAACTAGGTATAATTCCTTAGGCTTAGAATGCTTATGTAATTGTAAAATAAAAACAAACAAATTAATTATCAACAAACTACAGTACCAAGAAAGGGCAAGTCAACAATTTAACTTGGTGGATGTCAGTGTTCTCCTGCAAGTGTCATATTTGCTGGCATATAAGATATAAGGTGTATATATACACAAAGCATTGCAATTTTATGGAGAAATTTTTTGGAAAAAATTAAGTACTTTTCATCATGTAGTAAAAGTGATTTTAAAGTGTATTACATAAACCATTATTTTGTTAAATAAATACAGTATATTGTAATGTGAGAAGTCCTAAGTTCTGATATGCAGTAATATTTACTAACCTTGAATAGAAGTATAGTGGCACATACCTAAAAAGAAATGTAATATTGGGGCCGGCCCCATGGCCAAGTGGTTAAGTTTGAGTGCTCTGCTTCGCGGGCCCAGGGTTTCACGGGTTCGGATCCTGGGCGCGGACATGGCACTGCTCGTCAGGCCATGTTGAGGCGGTGTCCCACATGCCACAACTAGAAGGACCCACAACTAAAATATACAGCTATGTACCAGGGGGCTTTGGGAAGAAAAAGAAAAACTAAAATCTTAAGAAAAAAAAAAAAAGAAATGTAATATTATCAATAAATACTGATATGAGAAGGCAGCAAAACCAGGAAATTTACCAGAACTAAAGTCTCATCGTGCATAGCAATGTAGGTAAAATTAATATAATATTAATAACTTATGTCAGTAAATGTAGGGTGTCTAAAAAGTAAACCATAATATAAAATAAAATTGAATGGATTTCTTTTACAGGTAGCTTTAGTACATGTAAACAAATATTTCAGTAAAAAATGGAACAGTGTGTAAAACAAATGTAAAGGAATTTCACCTCGATGCTTGTGTATGCAGTAAAAGCAAGTATTTTGCTATTTGAATACAGAGAGCAACCAAGGAATTTGAATAAGCTCTAATAAAAACTGTGTCAGTGGGAACCTTGCTAAATAACAACTAAATGTAAGTTTTAGTCTTTAAAACCTAGCAATAATTATTAATAAAGCCAAGTAAGTTATCATTATTCCAAACTGGAAAGCTGTCATCACAGCTCAAATCTAGATGATTTTGTTCATTGCTGGCATTCACTGGATTAAAAACTGAGTCATCGTCAAAATTCTGCTCTAAGTTGCAGTTACCATGTTCTGAACATTAAGCTTTTGCATTAAGGTTGAACCTAGTACCTTCTTTGCTTTTGAGCCACGAGGTACAGGAATGATGCATTTATATCTCAAATGTTGGGGGATTAATTTAAATTTTACTTCTAGATCAGTGGTCTAGTCCATGGCTTGTTGCTTTTGTAAAGTAGTTATTGATGTGATTTGAAATTTTGCTAACAGTTTTTTCCCCACACTTTGCCATTAGGGGTAGGGAACAATTTGTGCTCAGTGTTGAGTACTCCAGGCCCTATCCCTCTCTACTGACCTCTTATCTGTAATACAAGCATATTGAGTACAAGGTAATTTTTGGATACTTTTAAAGACAAAATACACCTTGTAAGCTGGTAATTATGGCCCATTTCCTTTGATAATATTAATGTGCCACACAAGTTCTTTTGAATTTGGCATGCCTATGCTATTGTCTCATTGCTTTTCTGTCTGTTCGTTTGAAAACATCATTTGAAGAGCATGTTATATCTTTTAGCTTCACCTGGCTTACAAGATTCTCTCATTAGCCTAAAACAATGCATTTCTCAGTACCAGTTGGCTCATAAATGGAAAAACAGTGAAGAAGTTGCACAGCAGTAGCTGCTTGTAAAAGGAGTAATTGAGATGAGCCTGACGCTAAGAAAATCTCCTAAGGGGCCTGAGACTCCTGTGACACTGCTGCGTAAAGGCTTTTCCTTCTCATGGGAAGTGGAAGGAAGCAATATCCTGTGACTGTGGTCTCTTTCTTAAGCAACGTATGCCAAAGTTTTGTGAGCGTCTTTCCAGAGAAAGGTTCTGTATCTGCATCAAGTGAGGAGAACATGTACTGTCTGTGTATTTGCATAGTTTAGGAATCATGCTTGCTTGCTTTTTGTGATTTTATATTAGAATGAGGGAGACGTGCTCCTCCGTGACCCAAAAAAGGTAAGAGTTGGTGTTGGATATATTCATGGGCCCATAATTTCTGACTTTGGGAAATCAGTTAAGGGGTTCAGAATTTTGTTGCTGGCAGAAATGCGAGAAATATCCGTCTGTTTCCTGACACTGCATTTAATGGGAAACACAGAGTGAGAGACCCTGCAGTGGATGTGCATCCCTTGGTTTTCTGCAGTTTCTTTCTTAGTGTGTTAAAAGAAACAACGGATTGTTTTGCACTGAGATTAAAAGGCATCCTTAATTGTGGAAATCCTTATTATATCCTTTATACTTGTTTTTTAGATTATTATCAGAAGACTCCTAGGATCTACAGACTTCAGATTAAGATGTACAGCTCTTCAACCTGATATTACTGCATTCAGGCATAGTGTACCAAAAAACTAATATTTTATGACTACCACCATATAAAGAATTTTGGTAGTTGATTATCAATAGTACATTCTTATGACATTAAAAAATCTGACCAAATTTCAATTAAAACCCATGTGTTCACCTAGCATCAAATAAAACAAGTTCACTTGGTGTTTTCAATTACTTCTTACATGCAGGGCCTTAAAGCTTACAAATGGCTGTCTCTTTAATAATAGACTTCAAAAAATATGCACTTTATTAATTTCCATCCAAATCTCTCCAAATACCACACTCACTTTTGGTCTCAGAATTATCTGCCCCCCTATTTCTGACATTTTCATTCTCAGAAGGACAGAGTGGCTAAGAGTGTAGGCCATGGAATCAGACTGCCTGAGTTTGAACCTTTGCTCTGTTGCTTGCTTACCAGCTGTGGCCCTGAGCAAGTTACTTTAACCTCTCTGAGCCTTCGTTTCCTCATATGTAAAATGTTGGTAATTATACTAGTACCTCAGAGTTGTGAGGAAGAGTTAATGCAAGGAAAGCCCGTAGCGCAGTACCTGGCATATCAGGCTCCATGAATGAAGCCACTGCTGTGATTTAACCATTTCTTTATCTTTATGCTTAAAATCAACCGAAAATGTATTTTAATTTTTACCACCTTATTTTTTCTTGTGCATCATTGATAATGAAAATATATCTCCTATCTGAGGGTTGGGATAACCTTAAAAATACTCTCTACTAAAATATATATATTTAGATATGTTAAAACCCTAAGAAATTCTTTTTTTATTTGATGGACATTCCTGGTTATCGAATTTTATTCAGCTTTGTTTTCCCAGCTTTTCACAGAACTAGGTAGATCCAAATTTACCTTTTAGCTCTACATGCATCATTAAATGATGAATTTAGACTGCAATTATGTTTTCAAGTAGATAAATTATATCTGAATTTATTTTTTGTCATAGTGACAATACAATTTATACTACAAAGTGAAAGAGGGAACGATTTGGCATGTTGCTTTGTTGCCCACTTTTAGTTGAGCTATGACAGTATGGAAATGATGATAAAAATGTAAATCGCCAAAATGAAACCATTGGAGTTTCCATGGTTTTCCATTGCTGTGCGTTGTTGGTTTGTCATAGACTGCTCCTCAATTGCATATTTGTGTGACAAATAACTCTTCTGAGGAAAAACTTCCAGTTCATGTTGGAATGTGACTCGCATTTTGAATTTTCAGTAAACTAAGAAATATACTTGTTAACCATGAAAATAAGTTCTGATGCAGCAGTGAAAATTATTTGACGTTTAATTGCCAATTCAAAATAAAATCAGGTATTTATAAACATTCCACAAATTTTTAGTAATAAAGATTGTTATCCTTGCCAGTAAGAGGAAAGGGATTTTGAATACAAGTAACGTAGAACTGCCCTGTTTATGAAAGCCAATTCATGAAGTGTTTAACAATTGGCTCTTTATTTTTTTTTTCAATTTATCGCAGAGTTTGTTTTTGCTGTTTTTGACTGTCTCAACCCCTTGCTAATGCCACTAGACAGCATCAGATCATGTTACTAAAACTCATTTACCTCAGCAGCAAGCTCCTGTGGTTTTATTACCAGAAAATAGATTTTGAATGTTCAGTCAATTTTTAAAATGTAGATGGTTTTCAAATGATCACCTTTTGTTCTTCAGGCTTTCGTGTGGTTTTTAGGTTATCATAGTTATATGCAGGATCGAAAGTGTACAGAAATCTTAAGCAGAGTAGGGAAAAAGGATTTTTGCACAGGAGAGAAAGGAATATTTAATGTTGTAGGGGTGTTGGACCTGCTGGTGCCATGCTGAACAACAGACACCACAGGCCATAACTTTGGGGAGCATTTCTGAATTTTGACTTGCATGAAGACGGAATTTAAAGTATTAAATGAAGCCCCCCACTGTGACCAAAATGTATTTTCTGACCTCTACAATTCGTGAAAAGTATCATACTAAAACTACAATAAAAAACCATTTATCTGGCCATGCTCCAACTAGTTTGTTAAAGTAATGCAGTGATCATTGCAATCATGACTTTTTAATTTGATTGAACACTGGGAAAAACGGGAATAATCAGGGATGCCCCCTCAACACACCCTCCCCGCCCAGAGATAATAAATTGTTCCTCACATTTGTCAAAATGGAAGCTTTTCGCTGCCCTCAGCTCTCCTTGAGGTCTCACCTTTTCCTACAGTTATAAAGTATTTCAAACAAGTGTAAGCAAAACTCCCCTCTGAGGCTCTTATTTCAAGGGTATTTTGCCTAGACTGAATGTTAGAAATGGAATAAGTAGCATGAGCCGTGCATTTTAAACCATGTCTTCAGCAACCACATCTCATCGCAAGCCCTCGTGCACAGTAGGCAGCTGTTCTCCTTTCACAAGCGCGGAAGCCACGGGCGGCGAGGGGGAGCGCCCAGGACGCCGCGGGCGAGCGGCTGCGCGGGGCGCGGAAGCCAGCTTCGAGGCGCAGGTACGAGGCGTGACGTCACTGGTGGTGCCAGGCTGCGGCTCCGCGAGCTCGGCCCCGCCCGCGAGAGCCGGTGGTTGCGCCTCCCAGGCGGTGGGCAGCCGAGCCGGCCCCGCCCCTCGAGCCGGCCCCGCCCCCAGGCCCCCGTCCCCCGCTGTGGCGTGGCCGGGCGCGGCGTGAGGCGGACCCTGCTGGTGAGTCCCACTTCCCGACAGTGGGCTCGGTCGGCGACGGGGCGGGGAGGCGGAGGATGGAAGTGAGCTTATCGGCCGTTGCGTTCTATCTCGCCAGCGCCAGCAGCCCTGTGGCGGCGACCACGATGGACCAGGAGCCAGGGAGCCGTGCGGAAGGCGGAGAAGCGGCCCCGAACTCGGGGGCTGCGGCGGCCGCGGCGTTCAGGGAGTCGGCGCTGCAGGTAGGGGGCCGCCCCGGAGTCGGTGGCGCTGAGGCTGAGGCCGGGGGAGCCCAGCCTCCTCGCTGCCTTGTCGGCCGGCGGCCTTTTGGCCTGCCCGGCCTTCCTCCGAGCAGGCCGCCCGCCGGAGGGGCGTTTCGGGGCTCCTCCTCACGGTATCCCCGCCTCTGCTCAGAGACCCCGGCTTGGGGACAAGGGGCGGACGCCTCTGCTGCCGGCGGCCTCTCCCAAGCCCTCCGCTGGCAGCGCCGCAGACTCGGAGGCGGCCGCGGCTTTCCGGGGCGATCTGCCAGCTTCGAGTCTGCAAAGGAGACAAGGAAGGCGTGTCCCCGAGAGGCTGTCGTTAGAGTAGCTGGAAGCCAGGTGACGCCGGCCTCAGTCTCTTCTCGGCCTCTCGTTGTGCAAGTGCCCGACTTGACATCTGCCCTTTGGTCAGCTCCCAGCAACTATGTGCGAAGGGTTTACAGGCTATTTTTCACTTAATCCTTATAACTTATGCATAAGGTGGGCGTTATCCTGTCTTTCCAGTGTCAACAAATAAGAGGCATAGACTGCAAGAGAAGCAAAAAGTTTATTTGGGGTCTCAAGAATTGCAATTCGGGAGACAGATTCCAGTAGAAACTCAGTGTGCTCCAGTTACAGGAGAGGAGCTCAGGGTTTTTCTGGGGAAAAGGGGGAAAGATGAGGCACGTTGTATCAAGGAAGAGTTCAGTGGTGCTAGATGAGGTAAGGCTGGGTTTGTGCTTCATAGATTGTCTTGAGATTTGGTCATCAGGCAGGAGGCTAGACTTGTACTTCATTGGTTAGCAGTTGGGTCATCAGCAAAGTCCAATTTTATCAGTCCTCACAAACAGGATATTTTTGTCCTTACTGACTTCTTGGAGTGTTGGTGGATTGGTCCAGTTTGGAAATAAAGAAAATAAATATGACAGGCAGTTGCTCTGAAATGGCTGCTCTGGCTCTCTTTTAATATGGGTTTCCTCATGTCATCTTTCACATTTTCGTCTTTTGGTCAAGATCTCTCTCGAAAGCATTGCTGATCAAACATTGGAAAGCATTGCTGATTGACTATTGGAAAGGATTGCTGATCAGCCATCAAAACATCGTTGGTCCCTCGTCACCAGGAAGGCTTATTCCCAGTATGCGTGTCCCACGTAGGAGGGAAAACGGTTTCCTTAGGAACCTTTAGGCCACATTGGAGCGACAGGAGCGACAAGAGCGCCAGAGCAAAGGAAGGCTCTACCATCAAATTCTTTTAAGGGTAGTCATCTGTAGTTCCTTGAAGTTTCTCATGTGAAGTTTCATGTGAAGCCTTACTAATCATTTCCAAGTGCCGAACAACCATTATCCAAGTGGAGTTTTTATAACATTGAGCTATGCAGAGGAGAAAAAGTTTTACAACAACTAGAATTCCTATAATAACAAGCAAAATGGTAAGTCCAAATTGGAGAATAGACCTGAACCAGGAGTCAGTGCCTGAGGGCAGCCAGCTAAAGTGATCCAAGAATGACAGGATGTCAGTGGCCACTGTATTTAACCATTTGGCTTGTGCCCCGATTCTGTCTCGTTCTGTCTCTACCTTCCCAGAGGTGTTTACCCAAGTAAAATGAGGTATTTACAACAAATACAAATGTTACACTTACGTCTCTGGAGGTTTGATTGGTTAGGTGAGAAGTTCTAGACACTTAGCACCATGAATTAGGGGGGGAATAGTGGAGAGATTGGTAGTTAAATGTACTGAAGGATTCTCTAGATTCATGTACAGAAGGGGGTTTCTGATGACAAACCTAATAGTCAGAAAGATTTCCCCCTATTGTAACAGATTGGGAGATACGGATAAGAGTATTGTCTTTCTAAGAAAGAGGGAGAAGATAAGGCAAGAAGCAACAGCAAGTAGCACGTGTATGGGCCTGGTTCAGCCATTTTGGGAAAGCTGTCTGCCTCAGATGTCAGCTGCTTCTCTTCCTAGGCAGTTGGATTTGGAGGTCTCCAGCGTTTGTACAGGACAGCATGTCAGATGGAGCCTTCTTTAACTGTGAGATGTATCTCCAAAATTCAGTGCCTTCTAGTTCTGCAACAGTGTCAGTGGTTAGGAGCACTTGGTAAGGTCCCTTCTGATGGGGCTTGAGGGCTGTGTTTCTCTGATGATGCTTCCAGAATACCCAGGCACCAGGCTCTAGATTTTGACCAACAGGAGCCTTTAAATTGGAATCTGGGAAAGCTTCTTTAACCTGTTGCTGATAGACTTGAGGATAAGACATTAGAGACTTAGAGCAGCTGGTCATATTAGCATAAGACAACAAGGGTTCAGCAGAAGGTTGTATACCAACAGACACTGACCTGCCAGTGACCGTCCCATGTGGAGTCAGTTCATGTTTCCTGAAGAGGGTACTGCAAACAGTTGGTGAGACCAAAAGCAATATTTTGTTTCTGGCAGATGGAATAAGTTAAGGTTATCTGTAGATGGCTAAAGCTTTTTCTACTGATATTTGTGGGGAAGACACTTAAGATGCTGGACTTAGTGCAAGGGTGCTTCTGTGGTCATTTGCCTCTTTTCCCCCTTTTTTTCCCCTTCAGTCTTAGAAATTGGTGATGGTGTAGATAACAGTTCCCAGAGAGGTTACAGCCCTTTTGAGATTAATAGGGGAGGTTTGGGGTCTTGGTGGAAAGCATGGGTGAAATCTGAACTGCCACTAAACCTGCATTTCTGGTTTTGCAAAGATTTGTAAGATAAGGACTGTTGCTTTCAATTCCTCAAAAATTAAGTTGTAACTTAAATGACATCATAGGTTGATTTACCTGTCCCACTACATTATCCCTAATTTGCTTCTTTCCTTCTGAGTACATAGTTTTATTCTAATTTAGGGATGAAGGCTACGAATATCAGCTTCTAATTTGGCCAAATTTCTGATCATAAGTTACTAACTCCTTTCAAGTATCTTGTCAGGTTTCAGCTGGGACAAATAGCAGATACTTCTGGCAGTATTAAATAACTCCATTAATATTAATTTTTAATTTTAGTTTCTTCTTGTCTGTTTAAAGGAATAATGTAGCAGTTTGCCAGAAAATCTCTCAGTCTCGTTAACTCTGGGAGGAGCCGATTCAGGCCTTCCTTTGAAAGTAGATATGGGGGTGTCTGTAAAGGCCTTAACTTAACAGACTTTTGTATAGTTTTTTCTTTTAGGTACCTCTTACTTCTTAATTTTTCATTAGCTTTAAGGAGTGACGCTTTCGGCAAGGCTATTTTGGAATTTTGATCCTTTGCTTTTAAGTGCACTGCTTAACTGATCTTATCTGATTGGGACGTTCCTTCTCCTGGTGTGTATAATTCCCCTGAGGCTGAGGCTGGCAGCACTTTGGCAGGACCCTAGCCAAAAATGGGAGTCCAACCCACATTTCTGTTCAGCCATATTTTGGCTTTCAACCTGACAGTTACTAAGCCAAGCTCTCAGGACGTGACAAGTTTAGTAAGATTTTGCTGTTCCTTGCAAATATTTACAGCTTCTGGAACCATAGTTTTTAAACAGGTGTGCCAGAAGGTGGCATGCTAGATTCTTTAGAAATTAAAGATTGCATTCAATTTGTCTGGTCCTTGGTTCTCAAATCTAGTGCACAAAAGACAAGTTTGAGAAGCTCAAAAGAGCCCCAAAGTGGCCACTGTATTTTTAAATCATCTTTAGTATTATTGGTCCACTGGGACAAAAATTTATTAGAGGAAGGACCATAGTTCTTAAATATAAACCCAGCGGGAGTTCCTGAGGGAGAAACTTCGCGGGAACTGTTAGAAGATGAAATTCCCATGTTAAAGCGTGCCTGGACAAAGAGATGCCATTTGCAAGCCCCAGATTGTTACCTGTACTTCTGACCCGCTGGCCATGGCTGTTTGGACAAACAACAAAACACACAATTTGAGCACTCCCCAGGTAGGGGGTAAACCCTCAGATGGCAGCGGCTGTAGCTGGCTCAGAGAAGCCTTTCCACTTGGCAGTAGCTTGGAGACAGTTGTCTCCTGGGGTGTTTATTTTCTAAAGACATGGCAAAATTTACAACTTCAAACGACAGAGAGAAAAATGCAAGTTGTTTTTGTTGTTGTTTGCCTGGGAGTTTCCGGTAATTGCAACTTAAAACTTTCCTTCAGTCTTAGGAATTGAATGTGGGTGGAGAAGGAGTGGAGGCAGTGACAGAGAAGGAAGTGTCAGCTCACTTTTCTAGCTTTGCAAGCTTTGAGAGAGGTCTGAATTGGCCTCAGTGAGTTGAGAATTAATAGCTTGCAGGGAAGCAACTTTTTCGGTGTTTCGTTTAGATACCTCAAGATACCAATTGAAATAAGCTTCCCATTCAATTTGTTTGACTTGATAACCTTTTTTCCAATTGAGCACACAAATAAACCAATTTAGGGATTTCAAAGGAGCCCCATTTAGGCCACTGAAGCCTCCAATCATCCGAATAATGTGAATCCAGCAGGACAAAAATCTACATTTAGAAGGCCTGTATTCTTTAAACATCTAACCAGCAGGAGTCCCAGAAGGGGGGCTGCTGTTGGGCAGTTTCCTTAGAAAATGTCTTCCCATTTGTAAGTACTTACCAGAGAGACAAAGGCCCAACAAGGAACCAAGCAAACAAGTCCTTAACAAAGCCAACAACGACAGGATGGTGGCCAGAACCGGTATCAAAGGACACCCAAATAAGGAGTCTGAACCCCTAACAAGGGCAGGAAATTCAGGCCCAGGAGGACTTACCACTGGGAGCCAGAGCCGCCAGGAGGAGACGATAGAGCACAGAGGACTTTTTACAGGTGCCTCGCTGGAGTCCACACAGCGGCACTGGAATCGGAGGTCAGTCCCTCTGGATCCCACTTCTGACACTACTATGTAATGTCAACAGATAAGAGGCATAAACTGCGGGAGGAGTAAAAGTTTATTTGGGATCTCAAGAATTGCAATTTGGGAGACACATATTCCAGTAGAAACTCAAATGTGCTCTAGGTACAGGACAGGGGCTCAGAGTTTTTATGGGGAACAGGGGAAAAGATGAGGCACCTTGTATTAAGCAAGAGTTCAGTGGTGCTAGATGAGGTAAGGCTGGGTTTGTGCTTCATAGATTGGCTTGAGATTTGGTCATCAGGCAGGAGGCTAGACTTGTACTTCATTGATTCGTTAGCCATTTAATCATCAGCAAAGTCCAGTTTAATCAGTCCTTACAAACAGGATATTCTTGTCCTTACTGACTTCTTGGAATGTTGGTGGTTTGGTCCAGTTTGGAAGATAAAACAAAAGGTGTGAGGCAGTTCCTCTGAAATGACTGCTTTGGCTCTGTTTTAATGTGGTTCCACCAATGTCATCGTTCACCCCAATGAGGTTACTAAGGCTCAGAGCTGTACTGTCCGTTAGAAGTGTAATTCGAGCTGAATTGTAAATTGTGCATTTTCTAGTAGCCAGATTAAAAAAGTAAAAAGAACCTAGTGAAATTAATTTTTTTTTTTTTTTTTTTTTAAAGATTTTATTTTTTCCTTTTTCTCCCCAAAGCCCCCCGGTACATAGTTGTGTATTCTTCGTTGTGGGTTCCTCTAGTTGTGGCATGTGGGACGCCGCCCCAGCGTGGTCCGATGAGCAGTGCCATGTCCGCGCCCAGGATTCGAACCGACGAAACACTGGGCCGCCTGCAGTGGAGCGCGCGAACTCAACCACTCGGCCACGGGGCCAGCCCCCTAGTGAAATTAATTTTAATATTATGTTTCATTTAACCTAATTTATCAAAAAATTAACATATAATTAATTCAAAGTGAAGTTAATTTTAATAGTATATTTTAGTAACCCACTTTTTCAAAAACATTTCAACATGTAATTAATATGAAAGCTATCAATGAGGTGTTTTACATTCTCTTTTTGGTACTAGTCTTTGAAATCCTGTACCTATTTTACACCTACTGCACGTCTCAGTTTGAACTAGCCACATTTCAAGTGAGCATCAGCCACATGTGGCTGGTGGTTACTCTGTGGGACAGTGTAAGTTCTGCGAGTTAGGTAAGGCTTGGAGGTTTGTTTTGTTTTGGATTTGGTAGTCTAAAGTAGCAGTTTAGGATTTTTGGTCAAGTAAAACTAATGAAGATATTGTTTTAAGTGAAACCAACTCAGGAGTATACAGTTTTGGCCATTAAAAATCTCAAGTTGCTCCTGTGTAGAAATCGTAAAACCCTCAGTGAAAATGAAGTTTTTCCATATTTTTGAGATTACCTACCCAAAATGTTAGTTAGTAAGACATTTCCCCTAACCTACAGAGAATGTTGCCTCAATGTGAGTATAGCTCCTAGATGTAATTTGCATTAGCAAAAACTTTTCCACCTACCAGTTTTTATATGGAATTTCTTGTTTTTTCTCTTACTTAAGGAGGAGGAAGGTAACCTGCAGGAATTCAGGGCAACACTAGTTGATTAGGAAGCCCCTTTTCATTTTCAGTTGAGTGAGACCTGTTGCTGACAGGCACGCTTGAACTGAACCTTTCAGTCCATGGTACTTCATGTGCTTTCCATTTCCTTTCTCCTTCTCTTACTGTAATTGATCTCATCACTGTTTCAGCTTTGAATCTCTCTGATAGCAAAGTAAACATACCTATACTGATTTACCGGATAAATGTTTGAAGAGAGGCTCTTTTTGGCTTAGTGATATTATGTTATTTTCATGTTCTTGGTTAAAAAATAAGAAAATAAATATTTAAACAGTAAAGAAGCCTGTAGAGCAAGAAGTGAAAGTTGTAGGCATACCTCATCCCCTGTTCCTCATGTTTCCCAAAGGTAACTGTTAAGTTTTGGATCTATTCTTTATGGAATTTCCTAAGCATATATAATCGCTTCTTTCTGGTTAAACACAAATGGGTTCTTACTGTACAAACTGTTTTCTGACTTTTCCTTTTTGCCCCTTCATTCACATTTCTGAAGCAGAAACATCTCTTGGAACCCAAGATCTATGTATGGGGATTTGACCACAGTAAGAGGGAAGAGGCCAGTGAAGTGGAGGCGTGGGTGGATGGAGAGGCGGCCGTCCTGTACTGCCTTATCTGTTTGTCACAACCGAGAAATCCCAAGTGCCATGTAGGGAGAGAGTAAGAGATAGGAGCTTAGGTCTGGGTTGAGAATTAGGCCTCAAACCAGGCTGCCCAGAAGCTTCTTTGAGTAGACTTTTAACCAGAATCTCAGCCTCAGTATTGTTAAAGGAGTTAAAATTTCAGTACTACTCATTAACTTATTTATTTAGCACCCCTGCTACCAAGCACTTATGATCTGCCAGGAGCTGTAGGCTAAAGGGTATAGCAGTGAAGGATACACACTCTGCCTACTTGCATGTTGCTAACCGCCTAGGTTGGGAAGGTGATGCAGAATAAATCCCAAGTGTAGTACCTGTTTTAAAGAAGTTCTGGGTGCTGTGGGAGTATATAAAAAGAAAATTGCTGTTAAAACAGGCTGTGAGGAACAAGAGGCGCAGATTTACATACAGTCTGGTTAACCATAAAATGTGTTGTAATAAAATGTTAATTATTAACATTGCATCTCATAATTTCTTGGTGTTGGGAAACTGTCTTTTCAGACCTTTGGAGTTTGTTAAAATGGAATTTGTATAATTGACAGTGAAAATTTTCTTACTTCAAGGTTTACTTTTGTCTAGCGAAAAATGAAATGTTTGCAAAATTCAGAGAATAATTTTCATTTATAATTGTTGGAAATCTTGTACAAAATTATTTTATGGTTGGTTTTACCCATCAATACTTCCCTTAACTGACTCCCTCTTCTCTCCCTGCAAGTAGAGGTTGGAACACATCATAGATTGTCTTTCACAGATTTTTTTACTTGCCAGTCTGGTTCCTTAAGATGAAGCATTGACAAACTATAGCCTATGGGCCAGGTCCCTCCAGCCACTGGTTTATATAAAGTTTTATTGGAACATGGTAAATTCATTATGTATTGTCCATCGCTGCTTTCGCAGGGTTCAGTAGTTGTGGCAGAGGCTGTATGGCCCACAAAGCCTAAAATATTTAGTATCTGGCCTTTCCAGAAAAAGTTCGCTCACTCCTGCTTAAGATGATAAACCTAAAACTTGGGTTTTACTGTATTAAATGTTAATATCAAGCTTTTTAAAGAAAGCCCTTAAATAAAATTCTCTTTAATAAAAATCTTCATATAAAGTGTGATGACAGAGCAAATAAAATGCCATTTTTAATTACATATTATGTATAGAGACTATTACTCAAAGTTCCATTTATACTTAACTATCTTTGGTATTGGAATGAAAAACGTGAATCATGTTTCAGCCTTCCCCTTTGTAGATTTTTTTTTAACCTTTTGGAAAGAATACAGCCAGGAGTCAGAGTTAATGGGAGAGTAGCTAAGTTTATACTAGTTATTATGACCCAGCCAGAATATTTTGATTTATTAAAGTTGCCTAAGGAAGATAAAGTAGTTGAGCCAATGAGAGACACCCCTTCTCCTTTGCCTGTGTCTTAGAAAATAAAAATTAGGCCAATCAGAGATTGCTAGAGGGAGCAATGAGAAGCTGCTTCTGCTCTGATGGGAGTGGGTGGGGGTAGAATGGGGTGTGGTTATGAACTGTGAGAGGTCTTAGTTCTATGCACTGACTGGGACTGTTGCTTTGGCATCAGATCCATCCAGTTAGTAGGATGACTGGAGATCTAATCCAGCTCCTCTGACTTTCCCTTGTCTATAAAGGAGTCCAAAAAGGCATGGTCCAGAAGGAGACATTGATGTCAGGACAACCATAAACCCAATCTTACATCAAGGGGAAAAATGAGATGGGGCTGGAATGGATCACCGTGCCTAGGGACTGGGGGTGAAAGAAAGGTGGCTTAGGGGGACCATTTTTTGTCCATTTTGTTTATGGACACAATGAATGGCTGGTCTTCCTTTATTAAGGGCTGGGATTTGTTTGGAGCCTCAGGACAGGCTAGGGAGAATTATGGTTTTTGTTTTTTCAGGTTAATCCATAGATAGTCCGTGTTGTCAGGTTTTCATGATCTCAGTTCATGTATAGCTTAAGTTCACATATAGTTTAATCAGCAAGTCAGTTATAGTTGCTGTCAGTGATATCCATGTGTGTCATGGAAAAAATGCATTGTTCTTTGGGTTGGATATGCCTGCATTCAAATCTTGGCAAATGACTAAACTTACCTTTGGGAAATGAAGGACAGAGAAGAACCTTATATCTTTTCTAAGAAGGCCCTTAGAGGATTAAGAGGAAACAATGCATAAAAATAAAGTTACTTATACTTGTATAACTGGGCAATTCTAGTCCACTATTTTTGTCAGTACAATCCCATCCCTGCAAATGCAGTTCAAAGACCTTTTCTAGTGGTTGAATAGTAGTCATGGGTTTGAATTACGTTTGGTCATATCAACAAGTGTGAGAATATTGACAGAGGACAAAATTTTTAAACTCTGGACTAACTAGAGAATCCCACTGACATGGCCTCTAATCATGGCAGTCCTATAGTCCTGTATCATTTTGCTTTGGTTTAGTTTTAAAATTGTACCAGTAATACATGAACATAGTCTCATCACAAAAACAAAACGAAACAAAACAATGAAATACAAAAAGAATAGAGCCCCCTTGACCACTCCCTTTCCTGTACCTCCTCCCCTGTCTTCGTTCACATCCCCAGGGGAAACCACTGTTGCCAGATTTTTCTTCAGAGTTACTTGCACCGTGCCTTTTGGAAATCTTCTAGTACAAAGATGCAGTAAAGGCTTTCTCAGGAGTTGAAACTTGAGGCAAGAGGAGAGGGAAAAGCTCTTCATCCTCTCCCACGATGTGCATTTACTGCGAGTTTGGAACATGGCTGTACCTATGTATGAGGTAAAATTAGGATTTCCCTAGGAGTGAAATTTGGATGTAGTTAGAATTCCATAGATTAGGATAGTTGTAAAATTTGTAAAATCTTTTTACTATCAGGAAAATTCTGTTGTCACCTATATATTACTGGCTAAGAAATCTGGAAGTTCAAAGAAAAAACACTGATGGCCTGCTTTCCAGATCTGGTTTACAAATGAGTTTTATTTGCCCTGCACAGTGCTTTACAATTTTTTTCTTTCTTTCTTTTTTTTTTTTTTGAGGAAGATTAGCCCTGAGCTAACTACTGCCAATCCTCCTCTTTTTGCTGAGGAAGACTGGCCCTGAGGTAACATCCGTGCCCATCTTCCCCTACTTTATACATGGGACGCCTACCACAGCATGGCTTTTGCCAAGCGGTGCCATGTCCACACCCAGAATCCGAACCAGCGAACCCCGGGCCACCGAGAAGCAGAACATGCACACTTAACTGCTGCGCCACCGGGCCGGCACCTACAATTTTTTTCGTTTTAAATGTCTTTAGTTGGGGCATGCTTTCTCCAAAGGGTACCCCCTTCCACCTATAGCTTTGCTCATTTTTGGTACCTGCTTGACACTAAGAGACTTTTATATTTGGAACTCCTGTTTTGAGAAAAGGAGAGGTTCAGAGTTAAGGTGAACTGTTTTGGTTTTGCTCACACATGGCTAAGCTCAAATCCAAAGACTTAGGAGAATTCCCTAATATAAACTATTATTTTGTTTTACACGTCTAGCATATGTATTTGTGCATCTATATGATTTTCCTTTGATATTATACATTAATCCTTCCATAATTAGCATTATTCTGTAAAATAATTGATGTCTAACATGTCTTCACATATTATACAGCTTTGAAATTGCTGTGACCTGCAGTGTAGTGCTTGATTTCTTAGCTGTTGACATAAACAAAAAGTTTAATTGGTTAAGTTCTATTTTTTAACCCCGGTAGTAAGTATGCAGATGTTTGCTTTATTATTCATTAAACTCTTCCTATATGCTGTTGATACTCTTGTGTGTGTATGATCTGTTTTATTTTTTAAAAAACTGTTTAAGAATTGTCTTATGTTTCTTTATTTCCTAAAATAAAGCAACCAAAAATTTTTTTTTGTCATGTGAAAGATTAATCTCACTTGAAACTCTCATTTTCTTAATTTATTATTGACATTAGGTGAGTAATGAAAGAGGCTTTGAAAATGTAGAACTGGGAGTCATAGGAAAAAAGAAGAAAGTCCCAAGGAGAGTCATCCACTTTGTTAGTGGTGAAACCATGGAAGAATACAGCACAGATGAAGATGAAGTCGATGGCCTGGAGAAGAAAGATGTTCTGCCTACTGTTGATCCGGTAGGTTTGATACTGGTGATCCTTTTTTCAACCGGTTTTGTTTTGGTTGGGTTGTTTCTCCTTAAATATTGAATGGAAGAGGCTTTTTGAGGTTTAAGTCAACTATATTCTGATTATAAAATTATGCATTATGATTTTGGTAGAAAATAATATTTTTACACAATATTGCTGAAAATATTTCCTGTGTTCCAGTAGCTTGAAATAGTTTGTTTTTGAGTGTCAGAGTTCTTTGTCAGTGTGGATATGTTTCTTTAAGATTTATCTTACTAAGTGGAGTGATTGGATTTCAGTCTCTTTTAATTAAGGGTTGTGCTACCATGATAGTTTCCAGCTAAAACTTAGGTGTTGTCACTTCTTTTTATATTGTCTCAGGTTTTGATTAGAAGATAGGAATGTACGGTTCTTAACTTTATGTGATTCACCAGCTAAATTTAAGGATTTCTAAATCATAAAAGACGTGGCTATAAAAACTGGACAGCCACATGCACAAGAATGAAGGTAGACCATTATCTCACACCACACACAAAAATAAACTCAAAGTGGATCAAAGACTTGAAGATAAGTCCTGAAACCATAAAGCTCCTGGAAGATAAGATAATGGTACACTCTGACATAAAACTTAAAAGGATCTTTTCGAATACCATGTCTTCTCAGACAATGGAAACAAAAGAAAAAATAAACAAGTGGGAATTCATTAGGCTAAAGAGCTTCTGCAAGGCAAAAGAAACTAGGATCATAACCAAAAGACAACCCACCAATTGGGGGAAAAGTTTTGCAAGTCATATATCCTATAAAGGGTTAATCTCTGTAATATATAAGGAACTCATACAACTGAACAACAAAAAGAAACAAACAGCCCGATCAAAAAATGGGTGGGGGGGGGCTGGCCTTGTGGCCAAGTGGTTAAGTTCGCGTGCTCCGCTGCAGGTGGCCCAGTGTTGCGTTGGTTCGAATCCTGGGCATGGACATGGCACTGCTCATCACACCACACTGAGGCGGCATCCCACATACCACAACTAGAAGGACCCACAACGAAGAATATACAACTACATACCGGGGGGCTTTGGGGAGAAAAAGGAAAAAATAAAATCTTTAAAAAAAAAAAAATGGGGGGGCTCGCCCCGTGGCCGAGTGGTTATGTTCGCGCGCTCCGCTGCAGGCGGCCCAGTGTTTCGTTGGTTCGAATCCTGGGCGCGGACATGGCACTGCTCATCAAGCCACACTGAGGCAGCGTCCCACATGCCACAACTAGAAGGACCCACAACGAAGAATATACAACTATGTACTGGGGGGCTTTGGGGAGAAAAAGGAAAAATAAAATCTTTAAAAAAAAAAAAATGGGCAGGGGATATGAACAGACATTTTTCCAAAGAAGATATATAGATGGCCAATAAACACATGAAAAGATGTTCATCATCACTAATCATCAGGGAAATGCAAATCAAAACTGCACTAAGATACCACCTTATGCCTGTTAAAATAGCTATAATCACTAAGAATAAAAATAACAAATGTTGGAGAGGGTGTGGAGAGAAGGGGAATCCTCATACACTGCTGGTGGGAATGCAGACTGGTGCAGCCACTATGGAAAGCAGTATGGAGATTCCTCAGAAAACTAAAAATAGACCTACCATATGACCCAGCTTTCCCACTACTGGGTATCTACCCAAACAACTTGAAATCAACAATCCAAAGTAACATATGCACCCCTATGTTCATTGCAGCACTATTCACAATAGCCAAGACATGGGAACTATCCTAGTGCCCATCGACTGATGATTGGATATAGAAGATGTAGAATAATATATACGATGGAATATTACTCAGGAAAAAAAGGGCAAATTCATCCCTTTTGCAACACATGGAAAGACCTAGAGGGAATTATGCTTAGCGAAATAAGCCAGACTGAGAAAGACAAACACCAGATGATTTCACTCATATGTGGGAATATAAACAAGCACATGGACAAAGAAAACAGTTTAGTGGTTACCAGGGGAAGGACAGTGCGGGGTGGGCACAGGGTGTGAAGGGGAGCACCTATGTGGTGACAGACAAGAAATAATATACAACTGAAATTTCTCGATGACGTAAACTATTATGAACTCAAATAAAAAAAAATTATAAGACTATCTGGGGCCGGCCCCGTGGCGCAGCACTTAAGTGCACATGTTCCACTTTGGCAGCCTGGGGCCTGCCGGTTCGGATCTCGGAGTGGACATGGCACCACTCATCAAGCCATGCTGTGGCAGGTGTCCGACATATATATATAAAAAAGTAGAGGAAGATGGGCACGGATGTTAGCTCAGGGCTAGTCTTCCTCAGCAAAAAGAGGAGGATTGGCAGGTGTTAGCTCAGGGCTGATCTTCCTCAAAAAAAAAAAAACTGTATAGTTTGTTTATTTATTATTTATTTTATTATTTATTTATTTATTAGTGGAGAAGATTGTCCCTGAGTTAACATCTGTTGCCAGTCTTCCTCTTTTTGGTTGAGGAAGATTGTCCCTGAGCTAACATCTGCGCCAGTCTTCTTCTGTTTTGTATGTTGGATGCCACCGTAGCATGGCTTGATGAGCGATGTGTACATCCATGCCTGGCATCCGAACCTGCAAACCCAGGCTGACAAAGCAGAGCATGTGAACTTAACCACTATGCCATGGGGTTGGCCCCTATATGTTTTTTAAAAACGAGTGTTGCCCTTATAAGTAGTCGTTTTGACAGTTCAGTTGATCAAATATTTTCACTTTCTAACAGGTACTATTTTAGGTGCTGGTGGTACAGCAATGGGCAATATAAATTTCTGCTCATATATGCTAGTGGTCAGACAGGCAGTAAACAAATACTATAATTATCAGACTATGAAAAGTGCTATGAGGAAAATAAAGTAGCAGGATAGAGAATTATTAATTTATATTTGAGTTTTAAAATGTTAGATTACTAGTTTTTCATCAGATTTGATTCTAACTATAGGTTATTAAAAAAATCAGATCCAGATTCTCTACTAGAGAAAATATTCAAAGAATTGTGCAATATAGTCTAAAGGCAATTCTAAAAGCGTGCAGAATATTGCAGAGGTGTTTCATGCAGTGGAAGAATTGTTGAAATAAATCTTTGTCTTTTAAATTACTTTGAAGGGGTTAGTTCTTATGTGTCTGTATAAATTTGTGTATATAAGCATGTTTTTAAAAGTTATTGTCTCAAAAGTTGCCCTCTAATTACACAGAAACTAATAATAAAGGCTTGCAAAGAAAAAATACATCCTTCCTACTTTCCTAAAAATTTACTCCTTCTTTAAAGTTTTATTGAGATACAGTTCACCTAGCATACAATTCACCAATTTAAAGTTTACAGTTTGGTGGTTTTTAGTATATTCACTGAAATGGATAACCATTACCACAGTCAATTTTCGTATTTTTGCAACACCTCGAAAGGAAACTTAGTACCCTCTAGTTATCGCTCCCTATCTTCCAACCCCCAGCCCCTGACAACCGCTAATCTACTTTCTTTCTATAAATTTCCCTATTATGGACATTTTATATGGAAGAACTCATATGTGATCTTTTGTGATTGGTTTCTTTCACTTAGCATAATGTTTTGACGGTTCGTGCATGTTATAGCGTGTGTCACAACTTCATTCCTTCTTTGATATGCCACATTTGTCAGTTTGTGGGCATTTGGGTTTCCACCTTTTGGCTGTTAGGAATAATGCTGCTGTGAACATTTATTTACAGGTTTTTGTGTGGATGTATGTTGTCATTTCTCTTGGGTATGTACCTACAAGTGGAATTACCAGGTCATATACTAACTCTATATTTAATCCTTTGACGAACTGCCAACCTATTTTCTGAAATGGGTGCACCATTTAAATTCCTGACAGCATTATATGAGGGTTCTCATTTCTCCACATCCTCATCAATACTTATCTTTTTTTATTCTAGCCATCCTAGTGGGTATGAAGTAGTATCTCATTGTGGTTTTGATTTGCATTTCCCTGATGACCAATGATATTGACTGTCTTTTCATGTGTGTATTGGCCATTTGTATATCATCCTTAGAGAAATGTCTATTCAGATCCTTTGCCCATTTTTAAATTGGGTTATTTATATTTTTATTATTGAATTGGAAAAGTTCTTTGTATATTCTGGATAGAAGTCCTTTATCAAATAGATGACTTGCAAGTATTTTCTTCCATTCTGTGAGTTGTCTTTCACTTTCTTGATAATGCCCTCTGAAGTACAGAAGTTTTTAACTTTGATGAAAATCCAAATTATCTATTTCTTCTTGTTGTTGCTTGTGCTTTTAATGTCATATCTAAAAATCCTTTGCCAAATCTGAGGTCATGAAGATTTATCTCTATGTTTTCTTTTAAGTTTTATAGTTTTAGCTCTTATGTTTAGATCTTTGATCTATTTTGGGTTAATTTTTGTATATGGTGTGAGGTAAGGGTCCAACTTTTTTCTTTTGCATGTAGTTTTCCATTTGTCCCATTGGATGATTTTGGCACCCTTGTTAAAAATCATTTGACCATAGGACATGGTTTTATTTCTAGATGCTTAGTTCTACTCCATTGATGTATGTATGTCTGTCCCTATGCCAGTACGACACTGTCTTGATTATTGTTACTTTGTAGTAAATTTTGAAATTGAGAAATGTAAGTTCTACTTTAGTCTTTTTTAAGATTGTTTTGGCTATTCTGGGCCCCTTGCAATTTCACATGAAATTTAGAATCAGCTTGTCAGTTTCTGCAAAGAAGCCAGCTGGGGGCTTTGTTGAATCTGTAGATAAATTTGGAAGTATTGCCACCTTAATGATAAGTCTTTTGATTCATGAATCTTTTAATTTATTTAGCTCTTCTTTAATTTCTTTCTTTAATGTTTTGTGGTTTTCAGAGTGTAACTTTTGCATTTCTTTTTAAAATTTATTTCTAAATGTTTTATTGTTTTTGATGCTATTGTAAATGGAATTGTTTTCTTAATTTTATTTTCAGATTGTACATTGCTAGTATATAGAATTACAATTGCCTTTTATATGTTGATCTTGTATTCTGCAGTCTTGCTGAGCTTTTTTATTCTAAGAATTTTTTAGTGGCTTTCTTAGGATTTTCTATATGCAAAATCATGTCTTGTGCAAATAGAGGTGGTTTTATTCTTCTCTTCCAATCTGGATGCGTTTTATTTCATTTTGTTGCCTAATTACCCTAGCTGGAACCTCCATTACAATGTTAAGTAGAAGTGGTAAGAGTGGACATTTTGTCATGTTCTAAATCTCAGAGGAAAACTGTTCAGCCTTTTACCATTAAATATGATGTAGCTGTGGGTAGTCTGTAGATGCCCTTTATCAGTTTGAAGAACTTACCTTCTCTTCTTAGGTTGAGTTTTTTGTTTTTTTTTTTATCATGATGGGGGTATTGGATTTTATCAAATGCTTTTTCTGCATCAGTTGAGATGATTGTGTGGTTTTGTTCTTTATTCTATTGATATGGTGACATTATTTGATTTTTGAATGTTAAGCCAACCTTGCATTCCTAGGATAAAACCCACTTGATAATGGTATATAATTCTTTTTATATGTTGTTGGATTTGGTTTGCTAGTATTTTGTTGAAGATTTTTGCATCTATATTCATAAGAAATATAGGTCTGTAGTTTTGTTGTGATGTCTCTGTCTGGTTTAGATACCAGAGTAATACTGACCTCATAAAATGAATTGGGAACTGTTCCTCCTCCTCCTGTTTTTTTGAGAGAGTTTGTGAAGAATTGCTATAATTCTTCTTTAAATGTTTGGTAGACTTCAGCTCTGAAGCTTCCTGGGCTTTTCTTTGTGTGTAGCATTTTGATTACTCATGATCTCTTTCTTTCTTGAGCCAAGTTTCAGTAGTTTTGTCTTTCTAGAAATTTGTCCATTTCATATGTTATATAATTTACTGGCATGTAATTGTTCATGGTATTCCTTTATAATCCTTTTTATTTTCTTTTTCATTTCTGATTCTAGTAATTTGGGTCTTTTTTTTTTTTTTTTTTGTCACTCTAGCTAAAGGTTTGTCAATTTTGTTGATCTTTTTCAAGAACTAACTTTTGGTTTCATTGATTTTTCTCTGTTGGTTTTCTTTTCTCCATTTCATTAATCTCCACTCTAGTCTTTATTATTTCCTTCCTTCTATTGCTTTGGGTCTACTTTGCACGTCTTTTTCCAGTGTGGAAAGTTAGGTTATCTTCCTTCTTTCTTAATTAGCTATGAATTTCCCTTTAAGCACTGCTTTAGTTGCATCTCATAAGTTTTTGTATGTTACATCTTCCTTTTCCTTCATCTCAAAGTATTTTCTCTTTTCCCTCTTAATTTTTCTTTGACCTATTGGTTATTTAAGAGTTTGCTATTTATTTTATACACATTTGTGAGTTTCCCATTTTTTTTTTCAGTTATTGATTTCTAACTTCATTGTTGTTGGAGAACATACTTTATATTATTTCTACCCTTTAAATTTATTGAGGATTGTTTTGTGGCTTGGCAGATGGTCTGTCTTGGAGAATCTTCCATATGTACTTGAAAAGAATGTATATTTTGTTGTTGGGTAGAGTATTCTATAGATGTCTGTTAGGTCTGGTTGGTTTATAGTGGTGTTCAAGTCTTCTATTTCCTTGTTGATCTTCTGCCTATTTGTCCTATTCATTATTGAAAATGGGGTATTGAAGTCTCCCACTATTATTGTTGAATTGTCTATTCTCCCTTCATTTCTGTCAGTTTTTGTTCTGTTGAACCACCCTATTGAATTTTTCATTTTAGTTATTGTACTTTTCGTCTCCAGGATTTCCATTTGGTTTTATTTTTTAATTTCTCTTTATTGATATTCTCTGTTTGATGCAATGTTGTCCTCATACTTTCCTTACTTCCTTAATTATGGTTTCCTTTGTTCTTTGAACATACTTATAAAGGCCACTTTGAAGTTTTTTTCTGTTAAATCCAACTCTGGTCACTCTCACAAGTAGTTATTATTGCCTGCTTTCCCCCCCATGTACAAGTCATACTTTCTTGTTTCTTTGCATGTCTTGTAGCTGTTTTTTGAAAACTGGACATTTTAGGTAGTATGTTGTAGCAACTCTGGGTATGGCCCACTGCCTTCCACACTCCCCACAGGGTCTTGATATTGTTATTTGCTTATTTATTTATTTAGTGACAGTTGGATTATTTTAGTGAAGTCTCTTTCCTCCCCACCCGCTGTTCTTTGCTAGAAACTAGCTGGCTTTTAGTTTAGCCTGTACCTTCATAGAATCTAAAAATGTCCTCCCAATTACCTTTACCACAATCTCCACTGATTTGGAGAGCACTCTAGGCTTGGGCTTTTTTGCCTCTGTTGCAAATTAAATCATTTCATTTGGGAATAGATCAGGGGCTATCTGTTTTGTGGCCTACTTTTCCCCCTAGGCGAAATCTCTTACCCAGAACTCTGAAGTTGGGGGGTAGGGACACTGGTGCATTTCTCTCTGAGTGGCACTCTACTTGAGGAGCTGAGCACTCAGTGGAAGTGGGGAGCAGTATCCTTAGGTCTTCTTGAAATGCCTCTCTGGCAAGGAACCACTGCCTTATGAACTAGGGTAAGGGTGATCAGTGCCCCAGCATTCTCAGTGGTACTGTGCCAAAGGTAGAGCCTCCATTCCTGAGTTGGGGCTGGTGGAAGAAGGGATCCCTCGCCTGTCAACTGCACTCACCTGGAACTTAGTCTCAGTAATAGGTAGCTTAGAAATGCTGATTGATGTCCTCTTCCTCCCAGGAAGAAAGCCATCTGAGTGGAAGCCGGGAGTAGAGGGAGCCCAGTGTTTTTGGCTGTACCAGTCTGGAGTTGAGTTTTTACCTCACTCTTGTCGGAAGACAATGGGAAGGAGTGATCTTGGTTCAATTACCACAGACTTTTCTTATCAAATTTTCATATATTTTCTTGAATAGGTGTTTCTTCATGCGTCATATGCCCTTAGGACCATTTCCAGAGGCTTTAAATATTTATTTTTAATAATTTTCACCAGTTTCACTGGGAAGTGAGTCCACAAAATTCCTCACACTCTTATGCTAGAAGTTCATGGCTACTCTTAATGTCTTTAATTACCTTGTATATAGTGTGTTCCATTAGAATTTATTTGAATTCTTAGGTGTAAACTAACAGGTCCCTAGGTGATAAGAAACCTCTCTCTATTTCCGTCACTGGTAGGCAATGTGAGTAGTCAGAAGCTTGGTGTTAGTTCTGGCTCAGTCCTGTTGTAATCACTTTTTGACAAAGACTTGACTCCCATTGTGTTTCAGGTTCCATGACTATACAAAAAAGGTAACATTTGCCCCATATACATTGAGTTGTTTTTGAAGATTAAATGAGATTGTATGAAAACTCATTGAAAAATGACTTAGAACGATGTACACGTAATGTAAGGTAGTATTAGTTAACAAAACAAATATAGTAGGTAGCACAAGAAATCTTACTCAAGAGGTCATTTTAGAACTCCATTGGTGTTTGAAAACCCTGACTAATTTTTAAGTTTTCTCAATGGTTCTTACTCAAGGTTTATTTTAAAGATTTTATTTATTTTTTTTTCCTTTTTCTCCCCAAAGCCCCTCGGTACATAGTTGTATATTCTTAGTTGTGGGTCCTTCTAGTTGTGGCATGTGGGACGCCGCCTCAGTGTGGCTTGATGAGCGGTACCATGTCCTCGCCCAGGATTCGAATTGATGAAACACTGGGCTGCCTGCAGTGGAGCGCTCGAACTTAACCACTCAGCCATGGGGCCAGCCCCTCAAGATTTATTTTAGAGTTTAGGAAATTAGTTTGATGACTGTGTTCCTGAAATAGCCATTCTGAAGTTTTAAAGTTATATTTTCCTTGGTAGTAGTTCATATCTTCTAGAGTTCAGAGATTTTCAGGAAAATAGGAGCTATTATATATTAATATAATATAACATAATGTAATATATTATACATATGTAATATACCGCTAGTAGGAAACTTATAAACTCAGCCTGAAGCTGAGAGCTGACATTTTACTTCTAAATAAAATTTTCACAAAAAAATCTAGTACAATTCATGAAGAATTTATAATGAGCAAATAGGACTATCCCTGTTGACTAAGTTAAGCAAGACAAAACAATAGCAATTACTTAAATCCTTTTCTAAATGAGATACAATTCATTTTTTTGACATTTTTCATTGCTGCCTGGACTGCAGATGTCTTCATTTGGCTTATTTTTTTGCATGCACATGTTCATGTTAGTCTGTCCCTATTTTTTGTTTAATGCAGTAGTTTAATATAGACTTCTGGTCATAAAACAAACTTGCAAATAGTTCCCCAGCCCCCCAAATAACAAGTATTTTTTGGAGGGAAATTTTAACATTAATAGTTTAAAAACACTATAGTTTAATTCAGCTACTTAGGGAATTTGTCCACCAAATCTTTTTTTTTGGCCAGAATTAACTTCCTTTGACATGTCCATTTCAAAAAGGATTTTTAAAGTTTACAGTCGACCAAGACTCCCACCTGCATGGCTTTTTCAGGCAAAATAAGCACATCTTAAATGCCATTAGAAAGCTGCCACCTAGGGCCGGCCCGGTGGTGTAGCGGTTAAGTGTGCATGTTCCGCGTTGGCAGCCCGGGGTTCACTGGTTCGGATCCTGGGTGCGGACATGGCACTGCATGGCAAGCCATGCTGTGGCAGGCGTCCTGCATATAAAGTGGAGGAAGATGGGCATGGACGTTAGCTCAGGGCCAGTCTTCCTCAGCAGAAAGAGGAGGATTACCAGATGTTAGCTCAGGGCTAATCTTCCTCAAAAAAAAAATTAAAAAAAAAAAAAGAAAGCTGCCACCTGAATATTTAACTTGTTTTTTTTGTCTTCAACAGACAGAATTTAATTACACATTGGATTTCAAGAAACATACCTATAAAATCTCTTTTCCCCTCTTAAACTTCTTTCACAATATCCATCTTTTTTTAAAAAACAATTGTGATAAGAACACTTAAGAGCTACCCTCTTAAATTTTTTTTTTTAAGATTTTTTTTTTTTTTATTTTTTCCTTTTTCTCCCCAAAGCCCCCTGGTACATAGTTGTATATTCTTCGTTGTGGGTCCTTCTAGTTGTGGCATGTGGGACGCTGCCTCAGCGTGGTTTGATGAGCAGTGTCATGTCCGCGCTCAGGATTCGAACCAACGAAACACTGGGCCGCCTGCAGCGGAGCGCGCGAACTTAACCACTCGGCCACGGGGCCAGCCCCTACCCTCTTAAATTTTTAAGTGTACAGTACAGTATTATTAACCATAGGCACACTGTGGTACAGCAGACTTCTAGAACTTAATCATCTTACCTAGCTGAAACTTTATACCCATTGAATAACAACTCCCCATTTCCCCCCTCCCCCCAGCCCCTGGCAACCACCATTTTACTCTCTGCTTCTATGTGTTGGATAATTTTAGATACTTCATATAAGTAGAATATGCAGTATTTATCCTTCTGTGACTGGCTTATTTAACTTAGCATAATGTCTTCAAGGTTCATCCATGTTGTTACATATGGCAGGATTCCCCGTTTTTTAGAGGCTGAATGATATTCCATTGTACGTACATGCTGCATTTTCTTTATCCATTCATTTGTCAATGGACATTTAGGTTGTTTCCACATCTTTGCTATTGTGAATAATGGTGCAGTGAACATGGGAGTGGAAATACCTTCTTGAGATACTGATTTCAGTTCTTTTGGATAAATGGCCAGAAGTGGGTTGGCTGGATCATATGATATTTCTAGTTTTAATTTTTTGAGGAAACTCCATACTGTTTTCTATAACAGCTGCTTCATTTTACATTCCTACCAACAGTGTACAAGTGTTCCAATTTCTTTACATCCTTGCCAACTTGCTATCTTTTGTGTTTTTTTTTATAATAGCCATTTTAACAGGTGTTAATAACTGTAGACAGACCTGGCTTCACTTAATGTGAAGATCACTTTCCATTTTCTATTTGCTTCTAATGCATCATAAATCTGATAGAACAAAGGAATTTTTTTTTTTTTAAAGATTTTATTTTTTCCTTTTTCTCCCCAAAGCCCCCCGGTACATAGCTGTGTATTCTTCGTTGTGGGTTCCTCTAGTTGTGGCATGTGGGACGCTGCCTCAGCGTGGTCTGACGAGCAGTGCCATGTCCGCGCCCAGGATTCGAACCGACGAAACACTGGGCCGCCTGCAGCGGAGCGCGCGAACTTAACCACTCGGCCACGGGGCTAGCCCTAGAACAAAGGAATTTTGAAAAGATATTGTCCTATATTTACATATTAGATTTGTAAAACAGACCCAATTAAAAAAAAAACCCTGATATTTAAAATAAAGTTTTAAGAATAATACTTGAGGCATATGATACTTGAAAGAAAATAAGAAATGGAGACTTAGATCTTTTTACAATCTTATAGTAATTATTTCCCTTGGATTATAGCTTAGATGTGCTTTAAGAGTAAATGTGTTTCCTATAATTCCTTTAACCATTGATTTAGTTTCAATTAGGGTTCCTCAAATATGTGTATATGCGTGTATCTAAGTATATATATTTTAAAATTGTGTATATGCGTGTATCTAAGTATATATATTTTAAAATTGTGTATATGCGTGTATCTAAGTATATATATTTTAAAATTGTGTATATGCTTGTATCTAAGTATATGTATTTTAAAATTTTGATTATGCACATAATTGTTACCTATATAAAAGGACTGATGCCTTCTGTAATATAGTCCGAACTCAAAATTATCTGGACTAGTTTTTCGGATGTCAAATTTTAAAAAAGGAAAAGGATAGTATAGTGTGTGAGGGTACAAGAAAATGGACAATTTCATACATTGTTGCTGGATATTTGTTGGTAAATTTTGGTGTGAAGTTTTGCAGTGTGAAGGAAGAGCTTTCCAAATGATTATATTTTTGGCCTCTTTATCCTACCTTTAGGAATTTAAGCATTTGGGAAATATGCTTAATATTTCAATATAGTAAATGGCAGAAACAACAGGATAGAGAAAGTACAACAATGTTGTAAAGGATGTACATACTTAAGGAAATACACTAAGATGTTAATAAGTATCTGTGAGCGGTGGAAAACTGAGTGACAAATTTTCTTTATAATTTTCTCCGTTTTTTAAGTGTTGTACAATAAATAAGCACTACTTTTATAATCTAAAAATAAGTTGTTTGAAAACGAAAATAAAAGATAGCAGGTCTTGGGGCCAGCCCGGTGGCGCAGCAGTTAAGTTTGCATGTTCCGCTTCGGCAGCCTGGGGTTCACCAGTTCAGATCCCGGGTGCAGACATGGCACCACTTGGCAAGCCATGCTGTGGTAGGCATCCCACATATAAAGTGGAGGAAGATGGGCATGGATGTTAGTTCAGGGCCAGCCTTCCTCAGCAAAAAGAGGAGGATTGGTGGCAGATGTTAGCTCAGGGCTAATCTTCCAAAAAAAAAGCAGGTCTTAATAGTTCCCTATTAAGGAAGAGGTAGATACTTAATTATTCAGGAAGAAATGATACTTAAATTTTTGGAGAAAAAAATGAATCAACTTGAGTTTGCACCATAAACTGGAAGTTTTCAGGACCCAAGATCTTGTCTCAATTCTCCTATTACTGGAGGGTTCCATGTAGGCTCTTGAGCCACCTGTCCTTTTGATTTGGTAAGGTCAGTGTCTAACAAAGGGCCCTATAAATTCAGTCTGTATTATTATGTGTGATAGTGACAGATGTTCTTCAGGAATCCTTATCCAGTGCCTCAGCCCCGGAGCAGGTGTGACTTTTTAGTTGTCACAGCCTGGATGTTAGCAATTATTCTCTCTAGAGACAACCCTGGGAGAATTGGTCCATTGAGAAATACATGTTCTCCTCCAAAAGCATGCTCAGTTCTTTCCTAAGTAGTTTCTTGGCCCTAACATTTACCATGTGTTATAGAAATTGGTTCCATTCCCTGTATTTCTGCACTGTCCCGTTTGCTGTAAAAATCATGAGGTAAACACTGAGGTTAGGGCATATTAAACAGAGCCCTAAAGTACCCTTATAAGAGATGCCTCCTGCTCTGAATATAGAAGATATATAGCAGATCTGATGAGGGAGAATACACAGCATTTTCTTAGTTGCATGTATTTGTTCATTGGACATTCATCCTTGTGTAAGCAGAGACTAAGGAGTGAGCTTGTTTGTGTGTCTTTTCAGGACACGATCACAGAAATTGGCACACGTACTTTTCATGGTAAGGCTGTGTTATATGTCTCCTCCTCTCTGCTTTAGCCCATCTGCCCAGTCTTATATTCTTTTTTTTTTTAATATTTAAAATATACAACTTTATTTTTAAAATTAATTTGAATAAAAAGAAGTTGCTTAGACAGACAGTGACCACTCAAAATGAGTTTGAAAACCCCCAGGTAAAAAATTTTCCCTCTCAACCAGGAAGAAAAGAAAATAACAATAAAATTGACAACCTCATCGGCTTCAGATAACAGAAAAGGAAGATACTCCCATTTCACCAATAGAGAAGAAAGACTTGTTTTCTGTCTTACAGATAGCCTTGTATTTGCTTTTTTAATGCCCTTGTTATCATTAATATGTATCAGCTAAGAAGATTATGGACAAGTTTATCTTTTTCTCCCCTCCCCAGAACCAATATTAAAACATTTATTAATGTATTTGCTTGATTGCAGGCTCTGTCCTGTGTTTTCTTTTGATAAAAATATTGGTACAAAGAAGCGTGTTTGTCGTACTGATTTCATCCACAGAGGCAAACTGTAATCTATGTGGCAAGCTTCACAGAAGTATTCTATGGAATTACAACAGCGAGATTAACTATGGAGGTGGGCACTGTGGACTGCGTTCCGCCAGTGGTGCTGGCCAACCAAATATACGCTGAGCTTGTCTTACATTATATGGTCTAATCCCTTTTTAATTCTTAAAGAAACAAAAAACTCATCTTGCTGCTTATTGGTTACTTATTTTCCCACCATTAAGAGTTCATTTGATATGCCTATACTTATCCTGCTTAATTCTTTTGTTTTTTGGTGAGGAAGAGTGTCCCTGAGCTAACATCTGTTGCCAGGCTTCCTCTTTTTCCTTGAGGAAGATTGTCGCTGAGCTAACTTCTGTGCCAATCTTCCTCTAATTTATTTGGGATGCCATCACAGCATGGCTTGACAAGCAGTGCTAGGTCTGCACCTGGGATCTGAACCTGGAACCCCAGGCCACTGAAGTGGAGCATGTGAACTTAACCACTACGCCACCAGGCCGGCCCCCATCCTGCTTAATTTTTCTGAACCTTAATTTCCCCACTATACCATAAGTGTGTTGTACCATGTGATCTGTTAAGATCCCTTTCTGTTGACTGCACACTCTCACTGATGTCCTTATGAACGTTGAAGACAAAAAAGCAGCAAAACAGGAGAAAGGCAGGCTCTGGATTATCAACTCATAAATCGAGACCGTGACTTACCAACCCCATTTCAGTGGCTGCTACTTTTTTCGTTATTCCATGGCTGAAGGTGGTCGTAGTTATATGGGTGAATGTAAAATGTCTTTGTGGAATTCCATCTATAAAGCTTTTAACTTTTTTTATTGGATTGTAGTTCGTTTGTAGTACTTTCTATAGCATATTCTATGCCTCCACGTATTTGACTACTTCATTCTGGCCTAAATTTATAGAACAAGTTTAGGTGTGAATGTTGCTAACCTGACTTCTTGTTGCAGACAAAACTTAACTGGGGCCCCTACTTATGGTTTTACATGCTTCGTGCGGCCACATCAACCCTCTCAGGTATTACTTTTCTGTTTGAATACTGTATAACTACTATAATGTGCTCCAAGAACAGGAGCTCTGCCAAAGGGGGGTGTGTCTCAAAAAGGAAGGAGGAAAAATAGAGAGTTAGCCACTCTCAGCAGCTAGCTAGCTTTGGAGATATTAATCTAACTGTACTTTACTTAAAACATTCTCCAGCTTCTGGTTGTGTTTTTTTAAAAAAAAGGAATGACAAATGGCTATATTAATTTAGATATGATTTTCATGTTCTTGAGCTCTTTTTATTAGCAACTATTTTGCTATTTTGTCATTTGGTTCCCTACTAATCTTGTTCTCATTCTGTTTGACTGCTTATGCTAAAGCCTGTAGTTAGAATTCATTTATGTTTTGTTTCATTAATATTTCATTTCTTAAATTGAGATATAACTAAGTCCTATTTGAAGGAAATGAGTTATCAACTTAGGACTTAATCATAATAACTTTATAGTTTCTAAATCATAAAGTTTTCCTCTGCTTACAATTTTAACTCTCTCATAGCTTCTATCACTTTCTTTTTATTGGATCTAATTTTGAATAGTAAATTCACTCACCAAACATTTACTGAGCACTCAATATATCCTGGACAGTCTGGTGTAATGAAAAGAACATGAGCTTTATATTCAGACCTGGATTTGATTTTGGGTTTGCTTTGTCAACTTGGGCAAGTTCTTCAACCTGAGTCTAACCTTTCACAGTGCCTGGCACGTGGCAGGCACTTAGTAAATGTTGTAGTACAAGCCATTCCTCTCCTCCAGCCCAATGGTATCCCAACCCTCTAAGAGTGTATATTTTTTTTGAAGAAATAGACATGTAACCGATAATTCTAACACCTGGAGATATGTTACAATAAGAAGTGTGAGCAGAGTGCTATTGGGAGCGCACAAGGAGCCACAGTCCTTCTTGGGGAAATCAAGGAGGATATAAAGAGGAGATGTACTGAATGTTCATAATCTCTCTGAGGGCAGGGACTGTAACTTTTGTATTTCTGCAGTGCCTTGCACATAGAAAGTGCTCAAGAAATGTTTATGGAATTGTGTAAGCCATTTAACTTTTGTATCTTTAGTGTGTGACTTTCTTGGAGAGAAGATTGCGTCTGTTTTGGGCATCAGCACCCCAAAATACCAGTATGCCATTGATGAGTATTACCGGATGAAGAAGGAGGTGTGTCTCCTTTTTACATTTTCCTGATTCAGTTTGGTTTGCTGTGGACCTGACGGGTTACGTAACGAACACATCTATCCTCTAGCTGCCTAAAAGGTGGCTCCCTTATACCGGGCATTTCATTATACAGCCATTAATTTCTTTATCAAATCAGTATACATTTTAGAGTTTTTTAATACTGACATTTCCCTAGGCTCTAAGTGCAAAACCCAGCTAGATTTCATTGTGCTAGGTGCAATGTAAGGTGCCTTGTATATATTAACTTATTTAACCTTTACACAGCTGTCTTTAGATGATTATTCCAGTTTTAAGATGAGGAAACAAGACCTAGTCTCTGTATTTATGACACATAGACAGGGTGTAGGAGAAGGGGAGTGGGTTTGATGCACAGAAAATGACATGTACTAGAAACGTGTAAGGGCCAGTTGTTCAGGCACAAAGACGTGAGGCGATTCTGTCTGCAGATGTTGTGAGGTCTTAGGGTGAGGTGACGAGTTTAGCCTTGAAGAGTGAAAAAGCTTGAGTTCTTAAGAGCATGGGATCAAGAACCAAAGGATCAGAATTCAAATTCTGGTTCTGCCACTTCCCACTCTGTAACCTCAGGGAGGGAAGGTACTTAACCTCTGTAAGCCTCAGCTCCCTCATCTTTATAATGAGGATAATTGCAGCAGAGAAGCCATGCTCACAGTTGCTCTAAGGGTTAAATGAGTTAATATGTAAAATGCTCAGAACAGCACCTAGTGAATTTGAGGGAGCATGAAATAAATATTAGAATCTTTTATTATTCTCCTTCAAGCAAATGAGGAAGGCAATTCAGGTAAATGCCTGAAGATACGTTTGTTTGGGGAAATGGCAAAAAATAGGGCTTTATTGTCACTGGAGCATAGAGTACAACGGGGGAGTGGCTGGAGATGAATCTGGAAAGGTCAACTAACTTTATATTTGTTATGTGGCCTCAAAAATGTTTTATGGACGGATGAGTGTTTTTAACACTACTGGCTTTGTTTAGAGCCGTGTTATCTCATCTGGACTATTGTAATAGTCTCCTAAATGGTCTCTTTCTCGTTCACTCTCAAGCAAGCTCTAGATTAATCTTCCTGACAGGTTACTCACCCTGTAACAACTAGTCATACTGCAGGGTCCAATACAAATGCTACCTCCTCCATGAATGTAGTAGGTCTGGAACTAGAAGTTATTTACTTTTTCTAAATCTCTGTAGTGCTCATTCCTTTCTGTCTTGATACTGTTTTTACATGTCTTAACTTCCCTCCTAGATTATAAATTTCCTTGAGGGCAGGGCCTGCCTTATCTGTATACTAGGTGCTTATGGGAACCCGAGCGTGCTATAGCATTTAGTGAATACATCACCCTATTCCACTGAATAGGCTGATACCCTGTAACTGAAGTTATGTAGTATTAGCTGATTTTTTATTCAGATAAGACTTAATCTGAAAAGATATAGCCCCTTTTCAAAGTTAATTCAGGTCTCATTTAAGCTAAGCAGTGCTGTAATATGTTTTAAAAATAACTTCTTTCCTTAAAATGTCATACAATAGTTTTCATTTCAATTTGGGAACAGAAGAAAGGGAATTATGTCTTGTCTTAATTAGACCAAACTGAATTGGACATGACACTTAATGTGTTTTGTTTTTTAAATTGAGGTCATATTGGTTTGTAACATTATATAAGTTTCAGGAGAACTAATGTTTTGATTAGGAAAAAACACAAGCAGCTGAAAGTCAGGGAACAAATACTGTTCCTTTTGGACACTTTTCAACTATTCTTGATATATCCTCTTTTTAGGAAGAAGAAGAAGAAGAAGAAAACAGGATGTCTGAAGAAGCAGAAAGACAATACCAACAGAATAAGCTGCAGGCTGATTCCATTGTTCAGACAGAGCAACCAGAAACAGTAGTATCCAGTTCATTTGTGAATCTCAATTTTGAAATGGAGGGAGATTGTGAAGTAATTAAGGAAAGCAAAGAAAATCCAGTCTCTGTCCCACCGTAGAAGGAAATGACTGTCAACCTTCAAAATCTAAGGTGGCTTTCCTACCAGGGTTTTTCACACTCTCTATTCAGTGGGACTTAATGCAGTTATTTATATTTTAAATTATTAAGTTATCTGGAAAGGGAAACGTGTTTCTTCATTCTTAGGCTCTGTGTAGCAAGAGCCATATCTGAAATGTGGATATTTGTACTATTCTTTTACTGTGTGTCAAATTAGTGCTTTGGTTTTAAAATGATCTTTTAAAAAAGTTAAGGACATTCTAGAGCCCTAACCACCAATTAAGGAGTTAAATTATCAATCTTGTCTTTTATTTCTGTTTGTGAGGGAAAAAAATAGGTAAGTTGCTGATTAAGGCTGATTAGAGCTGATATTCCTAGTCTCTGATTAAAATGAGGATTTTTTTCCCCTAGATTTTCTCATGTTATGTCTCACATTTATATAGCTACCCATTAATTTCATACTAAGGATGGTTCACTTGAGTGTGTAATAAAAGGAGCAAGATAAAAGCACATTGAACTTTCTTTCCTTGAGAATAACTTTGTTTTATGGAAAAGTGATTGAGTTTATAAAAACACCAAATATTAAGATGGGTTTCCATTTTTTAAAGCAGGTTAATCTGAGATTCTTTTTCAGTAGTTATTCAAATTAAATAACTAGCTTTGAACATAATGTTAAAAACCCTAGTTATGGAATGAATTTATTAATATATTTATATTCAAGTGGTAATACCTAGTGATTATCCACATGGCATCCTGGTTGTCACTCCCTCAGCCCTGAATTCCTCCTATGGCCCAAGCAGTTGCGGGGATGGGAGTGGGGCTGGGGGACAGTGAAGACTTAACCCTCCAGGGCTCACTGTTAAATATTGTACAAGGTGCAGTGGTAGCATAATGAAGTTACCTGTCATTCCCCACTTCAAAGTAACAACAGTAAAGTGGACAGTTTACTTGACCCAGGTTGACCATCTCTCTACCCACTGTGCTATTAGCAAACCTTACAAAAGTATAATATGTAACTAATTTTGAAAATATTCCTAAATACATATTCAGAATCTTATATCTGTATGACTTTGATTTGTACTAAATGTGGGTAAGGAAAAATGTATGGAGTATTTCAGATAGGCTGCTCTTAAAAGCATATTCACAAACTTTTAGCTTTTAGAGATTAATGGTGGTTTGGTTGTTAATAGCCTTCTAAACAGCATTAACCTTTCAATCTCAAATATATTTATATAAAATAAGGCTTCAAAGAAACTTACAATATAGGTACAGTGGGCCTGTTAATGGAAATCTATTATCAATGAATATGAACATCTGGCCACTAAGTTCTTCAGCTGAAATTTGAAGGATTAGGAAAGATAATTTCTTCATTAGGAATCTTCAGTTACATGGATTCATGGTATGGTGGTTCATGGCATGTGATGGGCATTAGTCATGGGTATAAACTCTACAAAATTTAGTGCTTAAAGGATTAATCTTCAGATTATGTAAAATTTATGTCACCATAAATTATAGTTTATCAATAGCTCAAAGCATGCTAACCTGACGTTTTAACTTCATTTGAGATAGTACCTCCAACTCAGATATTTGATTATCTGTGAAGGCATGCATATCTAAAGGTGATCTGAGTCTTTTCCCCTGGAAGCACGAGATCTAAGAGTTTACTTAGTAACTTTTGTGATTGTAGTAGAAGGAGGGTAATGACTTATGAAGGTTTTACGTTTCTTGAATTTTACTTTGTCTACTTGTCCAACAGTGGCCAGTTTGTAATGTTCATATAGTTATTTACTGTGCCTTAAATTTTTATAATTTTTATTTATGCAAACTATAAAACTTCCCATAAATGCATTAAATGGTTTTGTCTTATTTTTAAGCCTCTTTCCCTTTTTCTTCCTTTTCAACCCTTTTAATAATTACTGTTCCCTCTGCATCATAGTTCATGATATTCTACCCTCTTCTAATCTTTCGTCTCCTAAAAACTAAACATAACAGTACAATTGAGAACCTTTAAGCTGAATTAAAATTCTCTAACAAAAGTCCTTAACAAAATGAAGTTTTGTAAAATGTCACCCTGGTACTGGTTAATAAAGACACATTTTTTTATACTAATGATTTTAATTAAAGTAAAATACTAACTTGAATACTTTTTATTGAAACAGCCTGTTAAAAGAAATACCATGTCCAAATAGACGAATGTCATAAATATTCCAAGAAAACTTCCTTTATTTCTAGAGATTATATGGATTTAAAGTGGACTCCTACCCTCACCAAATCACACTTTCCATATTTGAGCTAAGTGAAACCAGAATTACTACTTCCTAATTTGGTCCTATTGCTTCCAAAACTCCAATAAACCAGCACACTTGCTGTGTTCAGTAGGCATATGAACTGTTTTATTTAGACCATTTCCAGGGATTCTGCTTCAAAAGGTTTTACATGCAGCATTCAAGTTTATCTTAATGAATACAGTCTAGTCTTTGAGAGGTCATGTCTCATCGAGGTCTGTAGAGTTTTCATTGTCATTTGCAACAAGGGCTTCTCTGTTCTCATAAGTCCAGAAGCCATTCAGATCAATTAGAATGGTGGTGACTGTGTCTCCTTGATTACTGTTGATTAAATCCTGAAGAGAGATTTTCAAAGGATCCTTTGGTTTTACCATGTCAAAGATTTCATCCTTTGAGAGAGGAAAAAATACAATGAAATATAGTATCTGGTTCACTTAATTTCTGTCACACAGCGATCTACAATTCAGGGCAGACACTTGAGCTTATGTGAAATTTTTTGTTCCAACTTTTGCTTTGCCATTTAACAGACAGCAGTCTCCTTTTCTCTATGTACAAGCACAGAATTTTATTGGAAGATTCCTTAGGTATGTGATAGCTACCCCTCATTTATAGAAGAAACAGGCTCAGAGTTTAATCCAAGCTACATAGCTAATTAGTGGCAAAACTATCTAACACAGTGTTCTTTGAATAACTACGTATACTTTTCTGTTGTCTTCTAATTGGTGGTAAAGCAAGGCCTTGATTTAAGTGCACACTCAGCTCAAAGGAAAAACTTAAATGCTTCAGAGCTAAGACAGTGACAAAGCTTCATTTCCAAAATTGATGTCAACCTTTTACTCTGGACTGTGGGGTGGGGGCTTAAGTATTAAAGAATTAGTCATCCAGAATGACACTAAATTGTGCTAAAATTTACTGGAATAGATGAAAGAATCTCTTCTACATTATGAAGTGTACTGTATGAATACTTACATGGAATTAGTACATGTTTTCTAATCTTTTTGTAGTAAAATTACTCCGAGTATAACATGTAAGGAGGCAAATTACATTTTTAAAAGATTAGAACAATTCAGGTAAATGAAATGTATGAACTTTTATTCTTGTATGTTTGTGAAATTTCCTTTTCTAGGTTAGTGGCAACTTAAAATTACTAATTCTTAAGTTGCCTGTTGCATAGTTTCAAATTTGTCTCATTTCTATTAAACTAAAATAGCCCTTTATCTTATACTCGGTTAAGATTAGATGGGTTATTTTATTACATTACTCAACCTAAACTTGAATTGGTACTGGATACCCAATGTTTTTCATAGCTGGTGAATGTCTGATTACTAAAATGCTAAACAGCAGCATATATTTCAAATAGTGGTAGTTTTCATATTGTAGGACCGATGTCTCCTTAACCAATACCAAAGCAAGCAAGCCCTTTGAAGTAGCAGACTGAAAAAGTGCCTGAACCTAAATAGTTCCCAAGTTAAAAACTCAGTTTACAGTGGAATAGACTGCCAAAGGATGCAGGCTATATTGATTCTCTTAATTTTCACTCAAAATGAATGAATGCTTCCAATGAGAACACAAGGCTGACAATGCTAAAATCATAAACTACACAAATTAGTCCTAGTCTCAGTTTCTAATGACTTAAATATCAATTCAGAATAAATAACAGCAAATATTTGATTTGGTTCAGTACTTCATTGTTCATAAGTTGCTTTCATAGAAAATTTCATTTCATATAAGTGATTATCTGATGTTATGCAAATTCAAGGAAAAAGTAACCTTGACGTCTTGAAATGAGACAGGATCTTGTCCATGGATTTTCATTAGTTCCTGTATGGCCTGTATTTAGTAGAAATAAATCTGTAAATAAAAAATAAAATATACAACAGCCCCCTCTTCTGTCCCACAGCCCCTTTCTAGTTCCACTTCCTTTCCTATCAGACCACAAGCCTCACTGTTTCAACTGCTCTTGCCAATATTCTCAACTTCCTTGACCATGTTTCACATCCATTCAGTAGAACCTAAACACTGGATTAGTGTAACCATCAACCTTTCTAGACCTACTTTAGTTATTAAGAACTTCAGGAAGAAAGTATACAAGACTACAGATTATTGCTGCTACGGAGGAATCGTCTCTACCTCAGGTGGGCCTTTAACGTGGCCTAGCAATTATTCTCTTACGACTTGTTCCTCTCATTTTCCAGAAACGCTGTTCATACCTTCACCATCTTTAAGACATTCACTCCACCACCTCCCCTCCGACCCTACACTTGGCCTTCTACCTGACAGAAAAAAAATAGAGGTAAACTACCCCTGAACTCTTTTATAAGCTTTAACGAAAACTACTGACTGAAGAAACTACTGTGATCCAGCTGGACTAATAAATATTTTAGCTGAGAGTCATTCAGTGGAAAATGTGAAGCTTTTATAAAATTCTTGGTAAATAGTCAACTAAATATGTTCCAAGTACCTCCTCTGTGTGTGCTGCCACTGATGGAGTGCACAGGGAATGTCTCTGAAGTAGATGAGAATCTCTGAGTACACTCAGCTAGTAGAGCAGTGGACCTGGATAGCATGACCTAGAGTGCACCATCCAGGCCCAGCTTGATCACTAGGATGGTGATGTACAAAGGCTCTATGAACGGCCCAGGATTGCAGGGCTCAGCACCAGTAACTTCTTACCTTAGTCCATACAACCAAGCCTAAATAACTTTGGTAAAGTAAATGTGTATTTGAAATATTTTCAGTGTATTTAATAAATAAAATTTAGTATGGTAGGAGTAGAAGATACTATAAAGCAACCTTTTTAAGAGGGGTTAAGTGTTTAATTTCAAAAGATATATTTACTGTTTTCCTGAAACTGAATTTTCATTTAATAGGTCTGTCTACAGTGGGGGCATTCCTATGATGGGGTGGTGTTATCTTAATACCCAGGATTCATGGGTTTGGATCCCCAGTGAGGACCTACACACAGCTCATCAAGCCATGCAGTGGTGGTGTCCCACATACTGAAGAGGGAAAGATGGCACAGATGTTAGCTCAGGGACAATCTTCCTTAAGCAAAAAGAAGAAGATTAGCAATGGATGTTAGCTCAGGGCCAGTCTTCCTCATAAAAAAAAATATATATATATATATAAAAAACACAAATCTAAAAACATACTTGATTTCCATCTGAAATCTGTTATGTAAACCCTTTTGTTAAATTTAAATATCACAAGTTAGATAAAATTGTCACTGAGTAAACCAAATGGTATAACATAATTTAAGGAACAATGACTCATTTACACATAAGACTTACCCTAAAGAAATAATTAAGGGAAAAGACATTCAGATAGCCTTTGTTCTCAATATCAAGCAATTTGAAGATATACTGCAGAGCTGCAGGCTCTTTTCGGTTTTCTAATGCAAGGACAAAGTCCAGGTAGGTCTTATAGTCCTATAGGGAAAAAGGTGACTTGCATTAGAGACCTTATTTGGAATTAACTTATCAAGTAACTATCTGATGATATGAAGCTATTTTGCAGTCAAAGGTGGCAATTTATTTTAACATGAAATGAGATCCATTTGTATACATAACACTGGTTTTCAGGAATTCTATGTAGCATTTCATCTGCACAGGACAGTTTTGGAGACTTGGCTCATTTGCTGAGGAGCAAGATTTGCTGTGCGTTTAAACCATAATTTTCTTTCGCTTTGTTTTTGAAATGGACAGGACAGTGATTAAGCTATTGTACATTGCCAGTAAATTTATATCTTCATTTCACTGTGGTCATTTTGAAAAACAACTTTATCTGGAATGAAGAGAACAGTACATTTACCTAGCTGTTTTGAAATATTGTTTAAAAATTTTAAATCAGATGATTTCCAATAAGAAGTCACCTTAAAACTGCCAGATACTCTACAGTGAACTGCCATTGTTCTCATCCATAAAAAAGGCAAGAGTACAAAGAAGGCTAGAAAGACACGAAGGGAACAAAGCTTTCTTTCTGGAAAAGGGATGGTCACAGGTTACTTTTTTTTTTGCATGGTGAAAAGTAGTAAAACACTTGGGAGATTCTTCTCACTTAGAAAAAAATTTTATACTCTTGGAACAGATGTGTTTAGGCTAAGATTAAGAATTCCTTTCCGCATAAATTGCAGTATAAAGAGCTGGAGAGATGCAGCCTCATCGTGGTCTAACTCCAGCACAGCTGTAGCCTCTAACTTTCTTTATTCCCCAGAAGTCGTTAGTAACCACAAGCTCCGCACTGGCCACTGGCAGACAGCTGTGCAGTCATGCGGCAGTTTCTGTGCCTCTTTCCCCTTTTCCTTTGCAGCTGGCTAACAATAGTATTACTCAGAAAACCAGTTAAAGCTAAATCATAAAACCTAAAACTCTGATTCTCTTCTGACAATATGACCATCACTGGTTTGGGAAATTTATGAGATCCTTAACACATGTTTTTAATACAAAGAATGGTGATTTTAAAATGCTGTTTAGAATTTTCTTCTTAAGTATTTTGCATTGTTGTGATAAAAGGACAGGTGCAGGTTAGTCAATCTTTAGCTACTAATATAGCCACTTATAGACAGTAAGACAACCTGATTCTTAGATTTCAATTATGGCATGTGTGGTACTATCTGGCCTGGTAATTTAATGAATGAATCATTTATAGTCATGTGGCACATAACGACAGACTGCATATGGGACGGTGGTGCCATAAGATTAGTACCATATAGCCTAGGTGTGTAGTAGGCTATACCATGTATGTTTGTATAAGTACACTCTATGATGTCTACACCACAAAATTGCCTAATGATGCATTTTGCAGAACATGTCCCCATCATTAAGCAATGAATGATTGCATATGAAAACAGTCAACAGGATTTGCTAGTTTTTCAGGTTTTTTTTCTTTCTAGTCCATGCTCCTCTACAATAGGTGCACTGACAATGAAATGAACAAAATATTAAAATCTTCTATTTGGCCTGAGTTCCTAAGGGAAGAAATGTTTTTAAACAAATTTACCTTAAGATCAAAGGTTCCAAATCTCAAGTAATTTAATCAGTTCACACCTTTTAAAGATACTGTTACACACTGATATAAAAATAATGCTGTATCACAGCAAGAAAAAGGCTTTTGGAAATTGTCAGAGCCTAAATTTTTAAAACTTATCCGAGATTTAAACTACTACCATTTCTCCATCATAAGTGAGACACTCCTGGAAAACACGGTCTAAGAAGACATTGGTCATGGTGGCTGTTCCATAGCGGGAGAGTTCTTCTTTACTGAGCATGCCATTGTGATCCTTATCGAGATTCAAATACTGGCCTTGGGAATAAAGATGATAAAAGACACGTATGACCAAAATAAAATTCTAATTAAAAGAGAAAAGAATAAACACTAACAAAAAGTTCAAATTGGTTAGTATCTTGATTTTCAAACAAATCACGTTGTAGTTAGGGTAGTACCCTAACATCAGCTGTCCCTGTGACCTCGGTCATAACAAGTGTTAAGCCAGAACTGCTCACAGAAAACCCATCACGAAGGTCATGGCCTTTGGGCTATCTCACTTTCATCATCATTTGTTTTCAGTTTGCAACTTTTAGGACTTTCCTAGGTTTCTAAATTAGATGGAGGTGGGGATCAACAAAAACCACTGAAATGCTGGCACTTGAAAGCAGAAGGCAAAGATCCCAAAATGAGTCAGAAGACCACCCAACAGAGTAATGTAACAGATTAACGAAATTCCAGAAAAGAACAAACCAGGCCCTAGAACCCCTCCCTCTGTGGTGCATGAGAGCAGCATTTTATCACAATGCAAGGCCATAGCTGATGTTCCTAATGATGCCCCGAGACAACAAGAAAGGATCACATTACATTCTGTATGTTCTACTAAAGAGTTAGAAACTACAGTAACTCCAAAACAGTTACACAAATTTAAAACGTCGGTATTTAAACAAGTAATTTTTAGTAATCTAGAATACTAGCTCTTAAGTTAGAATACTTTGATCTTAAGGTAAATAAGCCAATGCATAAAACTGTCCTTTGAACACCAATTAACTGAGGACAGGATAATTCGAATTTTACCATAATAGGAACATACCATAAACCCTTAGGGCAGAAGGAGCAGAAAACCAATTTGTTTCTTGACTCTCCTTGGACAGTTCCTCATCCCTTAACTAAATGAACACAGAGACATAATTAAAAGATAGCAACTGTCAAGTGGTATAATTAAGTAGTTTAAAAAACATATTTACCTCCAATAAATCATCTAGGAAGCTGCATGCTAAAATATCTTGAATTTTTATCTTCCCTTTAAAGAATATAAAGACACAATTATTTAATTTCATTTTAAAACAAGACCACCTCAATTTTACAACACTATTATTTTAGAACAGCAACCACTCAATTGATACTTTATTTTTACTTTTTTCAAAACAGCATTCAGAACTCAATGAACACTGGTGCTGTTTTTCCTTTTTCCTCCCTAAGCCCCAGTCCACAGTTGTGTATCCTAGTTGTTGGCCCTTCTAGTTCTGTGTGGGACGCCGCCACAGCATGTCTTGATGAGCTGCTTGCCAGGATCTGAACTGGCAAACCCCACGATGCTGAAGCGGCGCGCACAAACTTAACCACTATGCCACTGCGCTGGCTGCTCAATTGATATTTTAAAGCTTCCTGGCTCTTATGCTCAAAGTGCTTATTATATATTGTTATGAAAAGGGAATCCTGCAGGGAACACTTAGTAAAATCTCTAATTCATATGTCTACCTGTATACCCCCAAATATATAAATTCAATTGATAAATTCTTTCCAAAATTACACTGATATCAGATTCCCAGAAAAGTTATGTTGAGTATTGTGGCTATGCATATGATACTGCTAGTAATCAAACAAGGAGAATGTGTCCATTTTTCTTTGGCAGTTTCTGGAATAGGAAACAATACAAAGGCGTGGTTAAGAGCAGACAGATGGGAATTTAAATCCATTTCTAGATATGTAATCTAGCTAAGTCTCAGTTGCCTCGCACATAAAATGTGGACAATAAAAATAATGCCTGCCTTATGAAATTATGAGAAGGAAATGAAAGAATCCTTGTAAAATGATTAGCACGATACTTGGTATACAATCAACAGTCAAACTGTTGGCTATGATTATTTTGTAAACTTTGAAGGGAAAAGATGAGTATGTGCCTATAATGGAGGCGTTTAAAAGAGATTGTCAGCCACCATGTAGTGTGATGGACTTACAGCTGGATTTTCATGGACACGAGGAGACTCAAGGACTTTGATGTGGGCCTTCTGTCCCTTCCTCTGCCCCAGTGACATGTATTTAAATCTAGCAGGTTAGAACAGTTGACAAAGTGTACTGCTAATGAGGCCAAATTTACTGATCTGATCCTCATAGGGACGGACAGTTAACTCGAGAACGAGAAAAATACATTATGGCTAAATGGTTCTCCTATCTCCCAATTCATATTTTTCATCAAAAAGAACAATTATCCATTAGATGACTTATCAGGGATAGCAAATTATATCAGAATAACTGGCTTCTTAGAACTGAAAAGAGTCACAGATTACCCAGTTCAGACTTTTAGAGATGAAGACACTGTAGGATGTTAGGTGACGTGCCCACTGTCACAGCTGGTTATGGTCAGTGCAAGTAAGTCATAAATGATCTTTATGTATTAATGGCAATGACATGGGAAAATAAATAAATGACATTTCCAATACTTTTCTCTAGTTATTAAAATTTATAAGTAATAATATCCTTGTAACATATAAGTTTGATAGGATTTCTTTTACCTGTTCTTAGAGGGTCTAAAAAGAAGAAGAATTTCCTAACTGCTGTACAAACATAAAAAGAGTAAAAAGATTTTTCCAGCCCATCTAATTGTGGCAAAGTCGGGATAAGTTCCAGTATGTAGTTTTCTAAATCCTGAAAGAACAAAACAAAACTTTAAAGTGTTAAATGTCTGATCTTGTTTCTTCATTACACAATGGAATAGAATTTCAGTCCTAAAAATTATTCAGCATTAATACTATATTAATGATGAAATAAATTCAGAACTATGTTAGTGGTGAAACTATTTTATATTAAACTTATTTCTACTAATTTACTTCTTTTTAAATTTTAACATATTTTTGAATAGGTAATACATTCTACACAGTTCCAAATTCAAAAGGAACAAAAAAGTAGTCACTGAAAAATCTCCTTCTCACCTGTTTCCTCTCCCCAGAGCTAACCTGTATCATCAACTTCTGATGTATCTTTCCAAAGATAACTGGTGCACATACAAGCCAATACATACATGTTTATTTCTCCTCCTCTCTTTACGCAAGATGCAGCAGCATACCATGCAAATTCTTCTGTGTCTTGCTTTTATCATTTAATATACTCTGCGGTGATTCCATATTGGCTTTCAAAGAGCTTCTACTTTCTTTAAATAGCTAAGTATTATTTCATTGTATGGATGTACCATAATCTATTTAGCCAGTCTTCTATTGATGGACATTTAGGTTTGTTCTAACGTGTTGCTACACTAAAAACAACATTATAGGGCTAATTTTTCATTCATAGATATTATGGGAGAATATAGGATATAATTTCTGTCAAGTAGAACTGCTAGGTCAAAGCATATGCACATTTCTAATTTTGATAGACGCTGGCAAACCTCCCACCTTCCCGTAAAGGCCACATCCATCCTACACTCCCCCAGCAATGTGAAGGCTATACCAACAGTTCCTAAACTGTACCCCACGAGGCCACAGTTAACCTACGGGCGTGCAGCAGGATATTTTAAATTTTTGAGGGAAACATATCAACATGTGTTGGACACTGCACGACAGATGTCACTATGAGTTAGAGCTATGAGCTCAAGGTAGTTCACATTTTCAACATTAGACGAAATACATTCCTCTTGATGACACCAGTCTTTGCAAAGCTAGGTTTTTGGTGGTTGCTGTGATAAAGCAAGTACCACCCGAAAATTAGTGTGGAAGAGGAACTGAGGATGACTGTGTCGAATCTAATTCTCAGGTATGAGTAGCTGTACAGTGCCCCATGGGCACACACATTCCGTTAGTAATTGTTATTTAAGAATAAAGTAAAAATATCATTTTAATTGTATTATTTTTTTCAAATGGCTAATAGAATATTAAGTTTAATGGACACTTTCATTAAATTGTTTAGAACTAGGGTTAATAAATGGAACTATTTCTTTTGTCCTAGAGGTACTATGAAAAAATTATTGAGACAATAAGGGCACCATAAACTGAAAAAGTTTGGGAAACCTCAGCCTCTTTGACATTCTTTCATTAAAAAGATTATAAAACTTTTTGCTCTTTGTCAACCTGATAGTGTAGATCTATTTGGCATTTGTCATATTAAGTGAAGTTAACATTTTTTCGTCTGATTAAGAAGCGTGTGTATTTTGCTTTCTGCAAACTATTGACATCCTTTGCCCAGTTTTATATTGGGTTAGCAGCTACTTTCTTCTTGATTTCTAGGAACTGTTTATACATTAGGATAATTGGCCATTTGTCTCTGACTGAGTTTCAGGTATTTTTCCTGGCTTGTTGTTTTCTCTTAACTTTATGATGGTCTTTGCTCTACAGATTTTTTTTTTTTTAATTTAGCTGAATTTATTCATTGATTTTCAGACTTCTGAGTTTTGTCCTACTTAGAAAGGCTTTCCCTTTTCCAGGATTATATATTTAAAAGCCTCTCATGGTTTCATTTTGTTACTTTTGCTTTAGCACGTTGTAAAGTATAATGCTTCTGGGTGATCTGAGATACTTTATAACTTAAGTTGTAGAACACACAGACGGCAACTCAAACTTGATGTGTCCAAAAAGGGACTCTTACCATCCCCAACCCTGGTCCTCACCCATTTTTCCCTATTCCAGCAGTTGTTCAAAATAAAAATCTAAAACTCATCTTTGGTTCCTACCTTAACTTCACGAAGGCCCCTACGGCTTACCCCCAACATCGAATTCAACAGCAAATTTGCGGGGGGCATGTGCGTCCAAAAGATATATTGAATTAATCTATTACTTGCTTTTTCTACAGCCATCACCCTGGTCTGGGCCGCTGTCATCTCTCACCTGGACTGCTGCAGCAGCCTCCTAACTATTCCTTCTTTATTCTAGGCTCTTACAATCCATTCTCCAAACAACATCCAGAGTGATCTTTTAAAATGTAAACCATATCCTGACAGATTCAGCTTAAATCTTCTAATGGCTTCCCATTAATCTCAAAATAAAATCCAAACTCCTTCCTATGGCCTAAAAGACCCTCCAGGTGGCCCCTGCCTGCTTCTCCAACTTCATCTCCTGTCACTCTAACCCTTGCTCATATGCCCTAGCCACATTGGCTTCCTTCTGTTCCCAGAGCAAGTCAGGTTTAACTTCGCTTTGGGGACACTGAATTGCCGTTCCCTCTAGAATGACATCTTCATAAGGCCAGCTTCTTTTTCATCCTTTATGGCTAAAACGCAATCACTATCTCAAAAAGGCACCCCTTCCATCTTATCTGAAATAGCCCCCAACCCCTGTCAGACTCTCCCACTACCCTATTTTATTGTCTCCATGGAACTTGTCACTATTTGAAATTATCTTGCTTATAATTTAGTGTCTGCCTCCCCACTCTGCTAGAAAAAAAGCTCCGTAAGAGTAAGGCTCAGAATACCTGGCACAAATTGTCTGCTAAGTGCTTACTTAGTAAGTGAATGAAAGTTTGCCTACGCTACTCAAATTATAGAAGTTCGCTCTGGAAATCACTGTCTTAAATAAGGAAGACAAAGTCTTGTTTCAAAAGGCAAAGTGGCAAGGTTGGGAGAAATATTTCTTTTCTTTGAGAGAAATGTTTTCTTTTGTTGAGAGAAGGTAAAACTACTCTCTTTTAAACACACTACAGAGATAAACTGTTACTTTTCTTTCTCCTTCCCGCCTCCCTCTGTCAACTTTTACTGCGATTCATGCAGAGGGAAGACAAACAGTAAAGGGCAAGTGTGTTTTGTAAACCGAGTGACTACTGACAAGAATTCCCAGAGCTACAGAAGTACTCCAAGATCTGACCTGAATTAAGTATCAACAGGTGGTTAGTATGTCTTCCTTGCTAGGTCTCTTGATGGATACGAGCAAAAACCTTTTACTGTCAAGTTGATCTGACCTTAAAGGACAAGAATGGTACTGTGTCCCGAGAAAGGTTTGAGTTTTTTTTGTGGTTTTTTTTTTTTTTTTTTTGGTGAAGAAGATGGTCCCCCTAGAAATGTAAATGTTCAGTGTGAGCTAACAGATTCTCTCTACAGAAATCGGGATAAAACAGACTGCAACAAATTATAACAGGAAACAAACTATAACAGGGAATTTGCATTTCTTTAAATTGCATATTTGAATATTTAAGTGATTAATTAACCTGGTTCATATTTATGCCTAATTCCCTTCCCCTTTCCCCCACAACCTTAAAAAGGGCTCCATATTTGGGAAAAAAGTGTGTGGTGAAAAGAAGCACGTCCATATAGTTTAGACACCCACAGTTACAAGAAGTATAGTCATTTGGATCATGAGGCTATAATTCTCTGTTGATAACGTGGCCTAACCATATTAATATCCAATGGGAAATAAACAGCCTCTTGGGACTGGCCTTACAACCCACACCTACAGGTAGGAACGTGGTCACATTGTTTTACTCTTATATTTCCTAAAAAAGAAAGAAGAAATTCCTGGCCCTTACATTTTAAAATAGTCATACACTGATAACACTTACGAATAACCAACAGTTTTTCACTATTTCTTTAGTGATTTTTTAATCCTATTAAAACACGACACTCTTTTTATTTTGTCCTTTAAAAGCGTTTTAAGGGTTGAGAAAAAGAATCTAAAAAGGAATTTTTGTGGTCAATATACATTAAAAAAAATTTTAGTAACACGTTATTTGTAAAAACAAAAACAGAGTAACAAAAACAAACTAAGAATCACCTATAATCCCAACACCCAGTGATAACCACTGTTAACATTCTGATGTCTACAGTAGTTACTAAAGTAGGTTAATACTTACAGATTCCCGAAGGTACCCTTGTCCAGCAACATCATATAGACTGAGTCCTATTCTTGTTTGATGAAGCCAAACTTATAAGGAACAAGAAAATAAAATGTAAGTATTAAGATCTATCCTTTAGCATATAAATGGACAAAAGGAGATAAAGAGCCAGATTAGAGGGACAAGCTAATCTAATAACTCTAAAACACATCTCTTCTCACACATACTTATTCATTAACCCAAAAATTACTCGAGACAAAACATGCCAGAGAATTAACGGCAGATATCAACAGTTCTACCATGCCTACAGCAACAACGGTGGCGCCCTCGAAGATATTGTTCTTTACCTATTAAACTCGTGTTCCACCAAACAGGGACAGTGAGTGTAATGTTACGCCTTCACGAAAGCTGCTTTTATTCTACTGAGGTTAATTACTGCAACCAAATATTACTTAAAGATGGTACACAGAGGACTTCACAGATCATTATGGAACTTATAGGAATCATAGCTACTCCAAGTTGTTTAATACAAACTTCCTTGAATCTGATGCTATAGTTGTGAGTTCGAAACTATCCTCTCAGGCAACTCAACCTGTAATATATTGGTGAAATAAAATTACCAGTGAATTAAAATTATTTCAAATCACCATACATTAAAACTCTTAGTTTAGCTTTTGGTATATCCAGTTAGTTAGTATCTTTAGGAAACATGAGGTTTTTGTTTTATTTGTTTCTTATAATAATGAACCCAAATTTACGGTAGAAAATCTCAGCTCCAGTAAGTTCCAGGAGAGAATCATAACTATAAGAAAACAAATCTTGGTCAAAAGAAAGAAATTCTGCTCTGCAAACTTACTAAGAGAGTTGTTGCACCTGGAAGGGATTCAACTTTGCACGTGCATAAAAGCACGGACCACAACCCTCCCTGACTCCCAGACAGGGGGAGGGCAAGCACAGGGGAAACAAAGTCACCTTTTCTCATGACGTAGTTAAAGAACTGCATGATGGAAATTCTTCCGTAAGAATCTGTATGAAGGAGTTTAGCAAAGACTTTTGCTGTGAAAAACTGCCTAACGAAAGGAAATAAGGATTAGAGTCATTTTCCAACATAATATAGAAATGACTTCTATGAATTAGCAAATAGTATAAATTCAAACAATTAAAAATCAAAGTGATAAAAAAAGTGAGAACTAGAGTTCAAAACTTAAAATATTAAGTCATACATCTTCGCATTCTATTGTCTTAAGAATGAAAGCCTATAGTATTGTAAATAATTATTTCTTTTATTGTTTTTTTTTTGCAAGGAAAGATTCACCCTAAGCTAATATCTGTTGCCAATCTTCCTCTTTTTTTTTCCCTCCTTCTCAAAGCCCCAGTGCATGGCTGTATATCCTAGTTGTAAGTCCTTCTAGTTCTTCCATGTGAGCCGCTGCCACAGCATGGCTACTGACAGACAGGTGATGTGGCTCCACGACCAGGAAGCGAACCCAAGCCACCAAAGTGGTGAGCGCTGAACTTTAACCACCAGGCCATCAGGGCTGGCTCATGTTATTTCTTTTAATAACTTCATACCAATGTGGTTTTCTTGATTGTAAATAATTTTGTAAAACTTCATCAGTAACTCAAATTGGCTCAAGTTGTCATACCATTGACTTAAATTTTCATTAACATTTACTTGAGGCATTTAAAATGCTTAATGTAACATACTCTTTCGTTAATTATATTATTCTTACTTGCACTTTGGTCCAGCTTTTTCACCAACCTTCAAAAAATTTTCATAATTAATCATTGCTTCCTCTCCAATCATAGGTGGTGTCTGATGCTTGTCCAGCAAAAACCATAAATTCTTAGGAGAATTGCAGAAATGAAGATGTTATAATTAACAGAATAAAATTTAAAAAGGTAGTTAAATGTGTTATTTCCATTAAAATGATAGTCTGATAGCAGAGAGTTAATACTAAGATGAATCTCATCCTCTATTATCCTTGTGATTATTAATAACATAATAAAATAAATAATAAAAATAATAGCTATAATAAGAAAAATAGCTCAATAAAAATAGCTGGCATATACTGAGTGCTTCCTAAGTTCTAAAGTTTTCATATATAGTGCCTCTTTAATCCACATAATTGTATGATGTAGCTACTGTCATCCCTCCTTTACAGATAGGAACTGAAGCACAGAAACGTTAAGTCCATTGCCCAACACGGAGCAGGGCTGGGAGTGAACCCCTGCAGTCTGACCCTACAGTGATGGTTCTCAACTTTGGCCTCATGTTAATATCACCTAGGGACTTAAAAAGCAAAACAACACTACCCTTGGGAGACTGGACCCCTGCAAGCTCTGCAGCTGGTTCTGGCGGAACCATCACTCCAGAGCCTGTGCTCTCACCCACTCTGCAGCACCGGCCCCATTAAGGCCCCTGAGTCCCTGTGTGACACAAGAGAACTAGGAAATGGCTAACATGCAAAGCAACCTTTGATTCCATTCTTACCTGTAACTCTTCATTATCTAACAGTTCTCTGCTTTTCCTTTGCAGAAAGACGGCTCTGGATTCCTCTCTTAATTTCTGTAGTAAGACTTCATCTTCAGCTGGCAGCTAAAAATACATTGTAGAGTTAATTTCTATACTTAAATTCTAGACTATTGGATTATGTAAAACGTACTGGGTCTCATAAAATAACTATGTATGCCACTGCCTGAAATTACTTTTTGTATCTCAATTTTGCTTAACTTCAAATAATGACTCATTTAAAAAGTTCATTTAACAAAAAGAGATCCACAGAGAATTCAGTGGTCAGTAAGGCCAGGTCCCTGCCTGCAAAAAGCTAACAGTCTAGCCCAAGTTTCATTTTATATTCTTAGAGCACTGTTTGCACTATAACCTAAGACTGATGTAGAATTAAATTAGGACCAGCTGAAGATCGACAGTCTTAGCAAAGCATGCCTTTTGAGACCAGATCTCCTTACTTCTTGGAGATGGTCAAGCCAGTGTCTCTTACGTTGACCTCCAAGGCAGAGGGTCTGCCCAGTGGGGTGACTTCCATAAGCAAGGCTTTAAAATTACTCATTCCACTTGACTTCAAACAATTTGCTTTGAGGTTTTCTTCTTCCTTTTTTACACCTTTGCCTCCTTAAATGTAGCTAAGTAACCCGTAGTCCAAACTGGGGGTTATGGTTTTCCCTTTTCATTTCCAAGAACTAAGATGCCATCCCTCCCATCACAACGAATGGAGAAGGAAGAAGCATTAGGAGAGGCTGGGGCTCAGACTGGGATTGTGCTCCAAGGAGAGCAGTGGTGACCAAAGATGACAGGCAGTTACTCTGAAGCAGTGGACAGCAAGCAGGAGAGGGAGAAGAGACAAGGGAAAGAATGTCTCACAAATCCACATCTGCAGACCAGAACCACCTGGGCTCTGGCAGAGGTCAGAGAGAAGGAAGAGACAGAAACGGGGAAAAGGGTCCCCTCAGGAACTGCAAGGTTAGTACTACAAGTATCAGAAAGTGAGTCCTGGGCTCAGGAGTGGGGTCACATCCGCATCTAAGGGCTGCTCCTGGGGTAGGGAGATACCCTATTTCATAATCCTGATTAAATGAGATGATGAGTATCATCTGCAGTGCTCTGAAATATGCAGGCGATCAGTAAATGCCAATTCCCTTCCCTCCCCTAGACTATGAAAAATCAGTTTTCTAGTTCCTGTTTAAGAAAATGGAAAATGCAAAAAAACAGGTAAATATGTGTGAGTGATCCCATTTTTGTTAAACACACACATGTGATCACAGAAATATGTGGAAAGATTCATGTAAAAATATTTGTTTCCATCTCTGGGCAATGTTATGGGAAAACATCATCTAGTTTAGCTTTTTTTCCCTCTTTTCCATGACAAACGTGGATTAGTCATATAATGCTTAAAAGGCTGGGAGACATATAGTATTACAGAAAGCTTGCCAATAAAAATGGTTCACATGAAAAAAGTTTGTACTTGAAGAAATGCTACAATTATATGGATAATTCACTTATATTAATACCTCAGTCCTTAATGCAAGTGAAACAAAATGTTTACTTTCTTTGCAAATAATGTTATAATTAACTGAGTTTACAAAGTAACAGGTTTAAGAGACATTCAGCGAAATTTCCAGTTAACTTTTCTATAGTGGTTACATTTTACGTAATACTGAACAGGTCTTATTCTTTTAGGTAGCCTTCAATGTCAGCTGGGAATAGCTTTCTTAAGGTGCTACTGTTTTATCTACAACTCTCTTCAAAGACTTCTTTACAGTTTCAGCACAAGGAAATATATAATTAAGTATAACTCCTTCACTTTCCCATTCTCAGTTTTTCAGTTTAGCCTTGAGCAAACGTTTTACACTGTATAACATGAGTAAAAGACAAAGTTAGAAATGGTGATCAGCCAAGTAAACCTGTCTTCTAAAGAGCCTGACAACATAATCCAATAGAATGCCTACTACTAATATCCATAAAAATGAGGAAGGAAGAAAGAAAAAGCCCATAGCTCAAAAAAGGGGCAAGTAACTTGTGTTCTTATATCAATTTATACAAAACTCGAGATTTTATCAGCTCCAAGATAATGAGAAGTTAGAATGAAAGGATAAATATATAAAATTTAACATATAGTTAATTTACTTATTTATAAAGTATAAGATTCTTATCCCATTTTAAAATTAAATTTCATTTATAAACTCTGTAAGACATTTGTTTAGATACCACTTACCCTGTAATAAAACCGGGGAATGGTCTTATAGAATTCATTTGTGTTTTTTCTACCTCCTTTCCATTCTGAGTAGTATTTGGTAAATAAATCCATTTCTTCCTCTTTTAATTCTTGTTCACTTTTTTTTTCTGTTAACAAAATAGATTAGGGGGGAAAGGCACTTTTAAAGTCAAACAACACTTTTCCTCAGGTCATCTATCTACTATAGTCTAATTACAGTGCAAAAAAGGCCTTCACAATCGGGCTGAGACACTGAACATCTATATCAACTTTCTTAAAATACCCAGAATCTTTCCTTCTTCCCCCCTCTCTTCAGTACCTTCAATTTCTTCATCTTTACTGGCTGTTCTTTAACTTACAAATACACTGAGGTCTTTCCCATCCCTCCAAAAAACCCCTTCCTTTCTATGTGCTGCTACACGACTGCTTCCTTCCTCATCCACTTTTTCAAATGAAAAGCCTACGTTGGCTATCTCTACTTTCTTACCTCTCATTCCCTCTTTATGCAATCCTGTTTCTGCTCTTACCGCTCTACAGACACTGTTCTTGCCAGGGCAACCAATGACCTAATTGCTTAGTTTAACAGACCTGTCCTTGATTTCCCTGTTAAATTTGATACTGTTGATCATTCTAACCTTTTCTTAGCTTTTATGAAACCGCACTCTGTTGATTCTCCTATTTTCTGGCCATTTCTTCTTTTTCATTAATCCTTTTTCCTCTATCATTTCAACTTTTGTAGTTTAAATTCTAAGTCCCAAACCTGTATCACCAACCCAGACATTGTTCTTGAACTCTAAACTCATAGATTCAAACAAAATATTTTCATCCTCATGTTCTAACAGTGCTAAAATAATTTTCCCCACCCCTCACCTTATTACTCTTCTCTAATCCATATTCCCATCTCAGTTAGTGGTACCACGATCCATCCAGTCACCCAAGCCCAAATCCCAAGAGTCATTTTCATTATTTCATTCATTCTTTTTCATTCAACTATTCTAGGGACACACAAGTATATACGTGAGTGGATGTGTGCATATGTGCCCGTATATACATGCAGCTTTCAACAGTGTCAGAGAAAGCCTCACTGAGATGAAATTGAGCAAAAACAACCTGAAGAAGGTGAGGAAGCAGGCTATCCAGATATTCAGGGGGAAGTGCATTCCAGGCAGAGGAAGTAGCCTAGAGGGTTAGTAGGAGACGAGGGAAGGCAGATAGCAGGGAGCCAGGCCACTAGGTCACGTGAAAGACCTCAGCTTGTATTCTGGTGAGGGAGAGAGCCACCCTAAGCAACGGGACGGCTAATGCAGTAATCTAAGTGACAGATGGTGGTGGCTTGGAGCAGGGTGGCTGCAATGGAAGTGGTCATGAGTAACTATATTCTATATTTTCTTCTAAGTCCCAGGATGTGCTGATACACTGGGTGTGGGTATCAGAGAAAGAGAGCAGTCAAAGACATCTCCAAAGGTTTTGTGAGCACATGGGGTTGCCAGTAACTATGATGGGGAAAACTATGAGACAGCAACTGAGGAAGGAGAGCAGGAGGTCAGTTTTGGATAAGTTAAGATTAAGGTATCGATTAGATGCAAGTGGCCGTGTCAAGTAGGCAATTAAATATAAGAATCTGGCATTTGGAAGGAGGTCCAGGCTACAGATAAAAATTTAGGAGACAATACAAATATACAGTATTTAAAGCCATAACACTGGATAACTTCACCATGAAGGTGAGTGTACACAGAGGATAGAAGCTGACCGAGGACTCCGCCTTGGGCGTTCCAATGTTAAGTTGTTGGGGAGAAGAGGAAGAGAAAGCAGAGACTGAGAAAGGTGACTGGTGAGGCAGGAGGAAAACTAAGAGTGTGTGTCTCCCAGAAACCAAGAGAAGAAACTGTGTGCAGGAGGAGAGAGAACTACCATGTCCTGGCAGGGACTGCCGGCGGGTCGAGTAAAGTGAGGACTGAAAACGGACCCCGGGAACAACATGCAGACCAGGGATGACCTTGACAAGCACAGGTTTAACCCACAATTCTTTTCACAAGTGTTGCTATAACGGAAGCAGACAAATGAGGCATTGCTAGAGGCGGAAGTTAAGACAAGAAAGTTTCTTTCAGATGGGAAAATACCACTATGTTCACATACTGATGGGAATGACCAAGAAAGAAAACCTGATGCAGGAGAGGGAGGCAACTGCAGGAGTACATCCTTGAGTAGGCAAAAATGGCATGGGATCTGGCACACCAACGAAGGAAATAGCCTTAAACAGCAGTTCTACAACCAAATGCCTTAATTAATTTATCACCTCCTTCAACACTGAAGTGTAAGTTCTATGCTTTAGATGAGGAGTTTTTTTTTTTTTGAGGAAGATTAGCCCTGAGCTAACATCTGCTGCCAATCCTCCTCTTTTTGCTGAGGAAGACTGGCCCTGAGCTAACATCCATATCCATCTTTCTCTACTTTATATGTGGGACGCCTACCACAGCATGGCTTGACACGCAGTGCCATGTCCGAACCCAGGATCCAAACCTGTGAACCCTGGGCCGCCGAGAAGTGGAACGTGCGAACTTAACCACTGCGCCACTGGGCCACCCCCTAGATGAGGATTTTTGTCTGTTTTGTTTACTGCTATAACCTAGACCCGTACTTGGTGCATAATAGACAAGCAACGGAGTGGGTTTAAGAGTGAAGTGTAGGAGAAAGCACAAATAAAGGTAACTTTTTCAAGACTGTTTTCCTATAAGGAGTGCAGAGAAAGGTAACAAAAGCTGGAGAGGGATGTGAGATCAAATTTGGGGGGGGGGGGTAGGTGAGGAATATTGCCCCTGAGCCAACATCTGCTGCCAATCTTCCACTTTTTGCTTGAGGAAGACTGTCCCTGAACTAATACCTGTGCCAATCTTCCTCTATTTTATATGTGGGACATGGCCACAGCATGGCTTGAAGAACAATGTGTACATCCATGCCTGGGATCTGAACACGTGAATCCCAGGCCGCCAAAGCATGAACTCAACCACTACGCCACCGGCTGGTCCCAAGTTATTTTTTTTAAGATAGGGGATATTACAGCATGTTTGTCAGAGCTGATGAAAATAATCCAGTAGAGAAGGAATATTTTATGAGGCATGAGAGAGAGAGTAAGGCCAGAGTGAAGGCAGTGAATAAAAGAAAGGGAACACGATCTAGTGTTGGAGGGGAGGAGCTTGGACGGTTGTCATCTTAACAGGAAGGGAGAGTGTATGGGCACCCATGGCGGGGGAAGGGGCTGACAGAATGGTAACGGGAACAGGTGAGGTTCTTCTTCGATTGCTTCCACTTTCTCAAATAAATATACACACAGGAGTCCATCAGCTGAAGGTAAGGAGTAGGCAGGACATATTGGGGGATTGGAGATCTGGTATGAGAAGTGCCTTACAATGTGGGACACTGACTGTCTAAGGAAACACGGAAGGAGACTAAATGAATGACTGAAACACCGACTTTAGGTGAGTGGACTTGAATTAAAAGAGACACTTCAGCTTGGTTCCGTTTTTCTCCAGCCACTGTGAGCGCCCTGGGTGCAGGTGTGGAAGAGGAAAGACAGCTGTAACCAGCTAGCTTAACAAGCAAGTGTGAAGGACGGGGAAATGGACAAGGAAAAAAGGATTATGAAATCTAATATGGATAAGGAGGGAAGTGAAAAGTGTGATAGTAAAAAAGCAGTAGGATCAATGGGTGATAGGTTCTGGTAGGACCCAAGAGTTGTTGGAGCCGGGGTTCTCAATTATTCCTCACAAGCCTATGTCAAGACCACGCAAGTGAGCGGATAAGGCAGCTTTCCATTCCCGCAAATCCTTTCCCAGGGAAGGGTGGGTCTCACCTCCCTGGATCCCTCAACCTCAGTGTCCTCTGCCCCCTTTGTCAGGAGAGCTTTCAGAGGAGCGGAAGGCGCGGCTCCCGTCGCCGACCCTCCCCGTTCTCCCCCCGCCTCTAGGAGTTCGGCTGGGCTGGCTCTGCGGGCGGCCCCTCCCAAACTCACTCTGTGGACCGGCGTCCGGCGCCGCTAACCGCCGGCGGAGAACTTCTTTCCAGTCCATGGCTGACTCCCGCGCAGCGCTTCCCGCATTTGCTGTTTACCAGCCGCTCCACCCCCTCCCAGCTCCTACGTCAAACGCCGTCCAGCCGCGCAAAGGTTAGGAGGGCCGCTCAGCCGCCATCTTGGACACGGGCGGAAGTGGGCGGAAAGAGATCAGAACAATCCCTGTAGCCACTTAGGAGAATAACGCGATCACGCTGACAGCTGGGAAGCCGACGTGAAAGGGATGGAAAATGACTGTCTTTAAGGCAGCATCGCAACTTCACCAAGCCCGATTTTAAAGGCGCAGGATAAGGACGCCCGCCTTTTATTTCTTCACCTTGGGCCTTTGGCGCGTGTGCACCACGTGACTCAAGAGTCCTTTGGCTTTTCCGGCTCGAGGGAAGCTTTCTTCCTTCACAGTTTCTCTTCATTGTTCACTGCGGATATATGGAGGCCCTGGAGGTGCCCTGAAGGTAGCAGGCGCCTTGGACCTCTGCTCGCTTCTGCCACTAAAAACTTCAAAATCGCCTTTTTCTCGCAGCCAGGCTCGGTGGGACGCCTGCGCTCTGTCTGGTCCCGCCCCTGCGGCCGGGGCCGCCGCGGTGCATTGTGGACACGGTAGTTCCCGCCGCGTTGATGGCTGCGTTTAGCGTGAGTGCTGCGCGGAGTTGTTGAGTGAAGTGGACTTGGTTTGTAATCGGTTGGTACCCGGTGGGCCGTCCCCTTCGCGGCCCTCCCTTCCTTGCCTGAGCCGTTGGCTCGGCCCTCTCCCCGCCACCCCCAATCCATTCCCTCCGCTGACGAGGTTGGCGCCTGGGGAGAGTTGGATGCAGGACCAGGGCCCCTAGACTGGCTGTCGCCGCTGTCCTTGCTGCTGTGGGTCTGGGGTCGGGGGCTCCTGGGCGCGGTTTTCCCTTGTTCAGCAAGGCTCCCATGGGATCCAGCCCCTCTTCTAGGACAGTTGTGGTCCACGTGAGTCGACTGGGCTGTCCTCCTTGTGCTTTCTTCTCAGATTCGCGGACTGGAATGTAACAGGCACCGGAGGATCCCCGCCCTGTCATCTGGTTCTGGGGCTTGCGACTGAGGTTGGATGTCCCGGATCGTTGTCTAATGGAGAGAACTCACTAGACTTCGTTGCTGTTAAATAACCCCCAAAGCAGAACCTTGATTTGTCTGTGAGAGACAGAAAATCATCTTTTAAAAAGTTGTGCTTCGATTCTCCCCTCCCCACCCCCAATCTCTTAATTATGCTGTAAACGTAGGACTTTTGGAACGTCTCTCTCACTCTCTGGTGCTGATCCCACTGCAGAATGACTTTCTGTTTCACTGGTATCCGAAGCTTTCCTAAGCTTTGGAAGAGCAACCCATACCTTGGACTAGGCCCTGCACACTCTTCTGTCTGTCTCTTTCTCAAAGACTGTTATGGCATCAGGAACCAACAGAAGTGGTTTTCTCTTAAAACAGCATCTCCACAAAATACCAAAGCAGTGAATCTGCTGATTGCCAAAGCCCGATATCCCCGGAAAGGAGATAAGGGCAATAAGAAGCAAGTTTCTTCTGATTCTCCTCATCTTTTTGCAGCTGGAGCAGCTAAGAAAAGATCACAGATGAATCCTCAGAGTAAAGATCATGTCTTGTCACCTGTGAGGGACACTATTCAACTTCCAACGAAACCTTTGAATTCAGAGGAGTGGGATAAACTTAAAGAAGATTTCAAAGGAAAAGCTAATTTTGAAAATTGGATCAGCTCACAAATGGCTCACTGCCGTAGCTCTGTGGATGTGGCCAAATCTCTGCTAGCCTGGGTAGCTGCAAAGAACAATGGTATTATAGGCTATGATCTGCTGGTCAAGTATTTGTATCTTTGTGTCTTTCATAAGCAGACTTCGGAAGTTATTGATGTCTATGAAATCATGAAAACCAGATACAAGAGTTTAGAATCCGGAGGGAATAGTCTTCTCATCCGAGGATTAATCCATTCAGACAGGTGGAGTGAGGCCTTGCTGCTGTTAGAGGACATCAAAAAAGTAATGATCCCTTCGAAAAAGAACTATCATGACTGTATCCAGGGAGCCCTCCTGCATCAAGATGTAAAGACAGCTTGGGATTTGTATCAGGAACTGTTAGGTCATGATGTTGTTCCTATGTTGGAAACTTTAAAAGCCTTCTTTGATTTTGGAAAAGATATAAAAGATGATCAGTATTCAAACAAACTACTGGACATTCTTTTATATCTAAGAAATAATCAGCTGTATCCTGGGGAGTCATTTGCACATAGTATAAAAACGTGGTTTGAGAGGTAATTTTGATTTTCCTTTTTATGTATGTTTTTATTTTAGTACCTATATCTAAAAGTAGCCTCCTCCTTTTCTTTATTGGTTGCTGAGAATTACTCTATTCAGGTTATACTTTTTTCCATCTTTTGGTAAGATTTGTTTCCCCATTAAGACAAAATTTTCTTTCTCTTTAAAAAAAGTAGCATAAGCAAGTTGTACTAGTCTCTACTTGTTACGTAAAAGGGAAATTATAGAGCACTTGTAGATTTTATGTATTTTTTTCCTTTTAGAAGGATCATTTATTTTGTTTTCTGAGGTATCTGGTATTATGTGAGTAGTTACCAATAGTACTGGTGGCTGGAGTTCACAGCAAGTAAATTGGAGCTGTCTTTGGATCATTTTAGTATTTTCAGAAGTTCTGAAACCTAGTAACTGGTATCGCTTGATTATGTATGTTCTGTTTAATCCATGCATTTTATCCACTTGGATGCGTAGATTGGAACGGACAGAGGATCCTGATCAAACCTGATATGTAGGGTTAAAATGGAAAATCCTCATCCTTCCCCTTCATTTCTGATCTTTCCATCGTTCGACTGCTCCCTCCAAGGCTCTCTGCTTTACTTTTATTCATGTTACTGGCTACCTGCCTATTTATTGCTTCAGTCTTTTATTCTCTTTATTTCTTCACCACTAATTTGCTTCAGGCACTTTCCTAAAAATTCATTCCTTTTCTCTATTTTTCTCTAGCTTTCCTGCTGTGTTATCTCTACAGAGCTTTGAAGTAGCAATCATGCTTAATTATCTTATTTAACAAATTTGTTGAATATCAGTGGAAGAGTTAGATTGTGAAAATCTTTGAATGACAAAGATTTTGGAGCGTCTCACATATAAAGTAGAGGAAGATGGGCACGGATGTTAGCTCAGGGCCAGGCTTCCTCAGCAAAAAGAGGAGGATTGGCAGCAGATGTTAGCTCAGGGCTAATCTTCCTCAAAAAAAAAGTAAAGAGTGCTGGTCTTGGAGTGGAGTTCTAGAAAGGTAACTGCCAACAGTGAAAAAAGAAGGTTGGAGAGGAATTAAGATTGGAAACAGGGAGATCTATTGGGAGGGAATTGTAGGCTGAATGAGAGATGATGAGATCTTGAATTAAGAACTGGGGAAAGAGAGAAGGCAGTGGAATCAATAGGGATTGATGGTAATGTAGGAAGAAAGAAGAAAGAATAAGTTGGTTGAGCAAATAAATCAATAAGTTGTTTCAAATGCCTCCAGCTAGGCTAGGCACTGAGAGTGTCATGTGTTTGATATAAGATCTATTATGACTGCATTCAGAACCTAAATGGGAATACAATACTTGACCATTAAATAATAGTGGTGTACAACATGCTAGTATAAGAGGAGGAATTACTCAGGGCAGGAACAATCTCTGGCAGCTTTATGGAGAAGGTTAGAGTTGAGTTGATTTCAAGTTACAGTACTAATGTCAGCTGCTTTCTGTACAGGTCCTGTGAAGGTAGATTTAGACTCGAAGATGAGGGTCAGATGACTGGAGGAGAAGCAAAGGGAAGAAGGAGATCCAGAGTAGGGTACCATCAGCTCCTCAGCCCCATCACAGGGTGTCAAGTACTTCTGTGATTTAACCATTCTTGGGAAGTATCCTGAACTTTTCAGAGCTCTTGCCTATTGAGTTTCTAAATACAGTGACTGTCTTTCGGTTGAGTAGGCACCTGACCTTCTGATGCTTTGATTTTGCAATCTTTTTTGTAGTGTTCCTGGAGAACAATGGAAGGGACAGTTCACCACCATCCAGAAAAGGTAAAGGCCAATATTTTGTTTTTAACTTGTTTGATTCAGGTTTAGTAGGTTTTGTTGCTGCTGACTTAAAAGAATTTTTAGGAATGTCTTAGAGATAGGCTAACTAAGAGTTAGAGTAGCCAAGAAAAAGCAGTGTTTTGCATTTGGAGGATTTGCTATGCTCAAAATGTTTTCTCAGCAGGTGCTGTGAGCCTGGTGTGAAGCCTCAGAGATGTTTTCCCTTAGAGATTTGGGACCTAGTTGTGTTTTAGGAAGGACTTTAACTTTATCTGGACACTCAGCAGTGTATTCTTGGATCTTCTGGCACACAACTGTGTCATATTATCAGGTTTACAAAAAATCAGATGCATGTGATGATCACAAGGGTTGTAATGTTCTTTTTAAATTACCCTTTCAATCCCCTCATGTCCTAGGATTATTCATGTTAGAAAAAGGTCTTTTCCAGGATACTGTTTAACACAAGCAATTGTAATTGCAGTGGTCAGTGTTTGGGCTGTGGAAAAATCATAGAGTCTATTCGCCTGAGTCCAGAAGAGTATGAGTTTCTCAAAGGGAAAATCTTGAGGGATGTGATAGATGGAGGTGACCAATACAAGAAGACGACCCCTCAGGTGAGTCTAAAACAGGTTTTATTGTATTCTTGGATTGCTTGTCTAGAGCAAGGGTCAGCAAATTTTTTTCTGTAAAATGCCAGATAGTAAATATTTTAGGCTTTGTGGACCATACGGTCTCTGTTGCAACTTTTCCACTCTGCTGTTGTAGTGAAAACAGCCACAGGCAATACGTAAATGAATGAGCATGGTTGTGTTCCAGTAAAACTGTATTCATGAAAAGAAGCTGTGGCTGGATTTAGCCCACTGGCCAAAGTTGTCAACATTTAGGAGAGATGGCTTTGGAATTTCATAGAATAATTGGGTTAGACTATCATCCATCTATTCAAGTCAGTCCTATTTCATCTGGGCACAAGTGCATTTAAACCAAAAGGGTAGATGCTTATTCTTTGTCTAAACGCTTCCAGAAAACTGTGTTAGGTAAACTCCTTGTGGTTTCTCACAGCTTTTCTAGTCAAGAGGGTTTCAAGTAACTTGACAAAATGATTTCCAAGTTTTCTTAGTATTGAATTTGATTCTCTAAGTCATTTTTGTTTTGTTTTGCTAATCTTCAGTACCTTGCTTTGGGAGATTAAATCTGCCCAAGGACACCTCACTAATAAAACCTAGATCTGACTGACCCCAAAATCTTTGCCGTTACACTCTGTTGCCTCTCATGGAATGGAAAGTTAGAGAGAATCCATGGTTCCGTGTATGCCTGGCAGCCAGCTGGTTGTAGCAGCTCTTAATGCCTTAGGAATTTCTGCGAGCTAAACTATGGTTTAGACAAACTTCCCTTCTCTCATCAAACGTTGAACACTGTGTGTCTTTGGAAGTAGGCGTTGAGATAGATGTGAGGTTGTGGGAATCATGCTGTTGCGACCAAGAACTTACCATTTCTGTTGCAGGCCCATTGAATGTTCTTCCCACCCGCCAACTTTTTATTTAATAAAATTTTCAACCAAAAGAAAAAGAGAGAAAAATAGCACGATGAACACCTCCATACCCTTCACCTAGAGCAACCAGCTGTTGTTAGGCCACCTATATTTCCTCTCTATCTAGCTGTTTTTAGGAACCATTTAGAAGTAAGTTGTAGACGTGTTATCTTAAATATTTCAGCGTAGATCTTCTAAGAATAAGAGAATTCTGTGTAATTTAATACCATTATCACATTTAAGAATCTTAACATTATTTCAGAGTCATTTAATAAAAAGTACACAGATTTTCCCAGTTGTTCCCCCAAAATGTATTTTATAACTTTTTACCCTCTGATCCAGGATTCAATCAAGGCTCACTCATTGCTTCTGATTGCTGTCTCTCTCTAAATCCAGAACAGTTCCCCCTGCCTTTTTTTGTTTTTATGACACTGACTTTTTGAAAAGTCTGGGTGGTGTGTCTTGTATGTGGCTTCTCTAGCTTTGTGCCTATGACTCACTTGAGGATCTGGTTGAAATGCAAATGTGATTCCGTTTTCTGGAGTGAGGCCTGAGAGTCTGTATTCTGAAGAAGCTCCCTGGTGATGTGATTCTGGTGTTTGGACCACATTTTGAGTAGCAAGACTGTGGACTAATTGATTATTTTCTCCTCATTAATTCAGTATAAAAGCTTTTGGGTATACTAGATGCTGTGTGCTCCTTATTGCATCACAGCAGCCACATAATATCAGGTTGTTCTCACTAGTGCTGCTGCTAAGTTTGATCAGTTGATTAAGAGGACAACTCCCAGATATCGCCATTATAAAGGTACATTTTTTGTTTTATATATATTTTGTGTGTGAGTGAGGAAGATTGGCCCTGAGCTAACATCTGTTGCCAATCTTCCTCTTTTTACTTGAGGAAAATTGTTGCTGAGGTAACATCTGTGCTAATCTTCCTCTGTTTTATGTTGGATGCTGCCACAGCGTGGCTTGACAAGTCGTGGTAGATCCATGCCCAGGATCCGAACCTGTGAACCCTGGGCTGCTGAAGCAAAGCACACGAGCTTAACCGCTATGCCACTGGGCTGGCCGCAATCCTGTATCCCCTTTCTTGTCGTCTACCTCTCACCTTTAAGCTATTAATGAAACGTAGCAATTGCTGGTGTTAATTGAATAATTACCATATGTCAAGCACTTCTAGGCCTGTTACACTCACAGCAAACTTGCAAGGGTATCAGCAGTTTGAAGATGAGGACGCTCAGGATGAGAAATGTGTTCATGGTTAAAGAGCAGCGAAGAGAGGTCTGTGGCTGGATGGGTTCAGGTTTCGTTTTTGTAATATTGGTGAAGCAGAAGGAGCAGGGATGGATCCTGGGCACTGCCGGTGGACTGAGGTAGAACCAGCTCTTTTTCTGAGTCTAACGGGAAGGAATTAAGGATGGTGGATAACTGTGTAGGTGCAGCAAAGCGTTTAGAGCATTTATTCAGACCTCTAATTTCTCTGAAGGGCCCAAAGCAAATTGGTTGTTCGAAGATGGGAGAAGGTGTGATAGCGTAAGGGACCTTGAGGAGAGTTTTAAGCCTTGGAAGTTTGGAATATTTGTGAGAGGATTGGGGAAAGTATTACTGGATGTTGCTGAAGCCCCAGCTGAGGCTGGAGAGCCTGTGTTTCTAATGGCATTGATCTCTGAGCCATTTTCAGCAGTCCTGGGCCATCCAGGTACAGGAACAGAGAAGGCAGGTGGATTGGATGGTACAGGATTTTGCCAGTCTGCTACAGTTGAGGGAAAACAGGAGTTGAGGGTATAGATGAGAGGGTGGCTCAGTTAATAGGCCATGAGATCAAGGGTGATGGGAAGGAAGTAAAGATGGGTGAGAGCTCATGGCTTAGGAGACAGTAGAGGTAAAAGTGGACTAGAAGCTCACTGAGGTTGAAGAGCAAGCATAAAGGAACTGAGAGTGACAATCAGGAGGTTTCATCAGTGTATGTTAGAGTTTAGATTTCAGAGATAGAGTGGTCTTGATGATGACAAAGTCCAGGGTATGCGAGTTACGAATGATGAAGAACCTGAGAGCCTAAAGTGCTAGATGGTCATCCACAGAGCTCTTGAGTGTCCATATGATAATTTTTAAAAATAATAATTAAGGGGCCAACCTGGTGGTGCAGCGGTTAAGTGCGCACATTCTGCTTTGGTGGCCTGGGGTTTGCCGGTTCGGATCCCAGGTGTGGACATGGCACTGCTTGGCATGCCATGCTGTGGTAGCCATCCCACATATAAAGCAGAGGAAGATGGGCACGGATGTTAGCTCAGGGCCAGTCTTCCTCAGCAGAAAGAGGAGGATTGGAGCAGTTAGCTCAGGGCTAACCTTCCTCAAAAATAAATAAATAAATAAATAAATAATTAAGGGGCCAGCCTGCTGGCATAGTGGTTGAGTTCATGCGCTCCACTTCAGTGGCCTCAGGGTTTATGGGTTTGGATCCTGGGTGCAGACCTACACACCACTCATCAAGCCGTACTGTGGCAGCCTTTCACATAAAGTAGAGGAAGATTGGCTCAGATGTTAGCTCAGCAACAATCTTCCTCAAGCAAAAAGAGGAAGATTGGCAACAGATGTTAGCTCAGGGCCAATCTTCCTCACCAAGAAAAAAAAATAATTACAACCACATTTATGGAATGCTTACCAGGTGCCAGGCATTGTGCTTTACCGCTGAGGCTGGTGATGAAGACTGTGAGTCAGATAAATTCTTAAAAAATGTAGAGACGCCTAGGATGACACAAGATGATAGCAAAGAGGAGAAGTCAGCAAACCTGGCCGGGAGACCAAATCCAGCCCATCACTTGTTTTTGTAAATAAAGTTTTATTGGAACAAACCCACGCTCATTCATTTATGTATTGTCTGTGACCGCTTTTGCCCTGCGGAGTTGGGTAGGTACAAAAGAGACCATGCGGCCTGCAAGACCTAAACTATTTAAAGTCTGGCCCTTTATAGAAAAAAGTTTGTTGACCCCTGGTGTAGATGAATATTGGAAGCCTCAGCTGACGTGGGGAGTGGAGAAGTAGTGACTTTGAAGGAGCAGTGGGGACTAGGGTGGCCTCTCCTTTCTCCTTGGTCCTATAGCATGCTTTGAGAGAAGAAGCAGCTACTACTTAAGAATTAAGTAACTAAGAAGTCGTTGATGATTTTAGGGAAGGCAGTTTCAATACTACACTGGGGGCCAGGTTATAGCAACTGAGTGAACACACCCGAAGAAAGAAATGGGATAGTGGTGGCTGGAGGATGGTAGAGGTGAGGGAGGGTGTAGGGAGACGGGGAGACACGCATGTTCGTAGGATGAAGAAAGTGTGTTGGTGAAGATAGCAATGTTAAATAAGCAGGACAAGCAGGAGAGAGAATGGATGACGGATGAGCGAGGTTCAGTGGTAGGAGAGTTGCCAAAAAGAGCCCAAATGGGGAGGTTAGAAATGAGAGAAACTTCATTTGAGATGTAGGAAAAGTGAGGATGAGTGTGGATATAGGTAAATGTACAGGTAGAGGGAGAGAAGGTTGAGGGAATTGGCATCTGCTATGTTAAATGGGATGCAAGGTGAGAGCTGGGAGTCAAGTGAAGGGCTCGAGGGAGCGAGGAAGGCTTGGAATGGTTCTTGAGGAGAATGGTGGAGATACTACTCAAGGCAGAAAGATTGTCACGGGGGGTTGGTGCTGAGATGTGAGTCGGTGAATTTGTACACATTTCTCTGTGTGAATGTGTGATTTAATATTTTTCCAACAGAGCTCGGCTCACCTAGAGTGGTCATAGTGAAGAGCAAATGTAGCCTTGGTTCAGATTTTGGGTTTTATTGGTTAGATGTGGCTGTGACAATGTGACAGGGAGCAGGGGAAGGTAGTTCCTACAGAGTAGTTAACATGATCACCATGGGGCCCAGACTAGACAGGCAAGGAAGGCACACCGGAGAGCACTGTCCTGGAGGGTTCAAGGGACTGGTAGTCTCAATGTGGGATAGAAGAAAAGGGATAGTAAGAGTAAGGGAATGAAAACTGGAAGGCTGAGGTCAGAGAGCACGTGAAATAGTTGAGGCTAAGATTTCAGAGGGAGAGCCAGTCAGGCCCTGGCCAGCTCCAGCGTCAGGCTGTCCGGGTTTGGCATGCACCCAGGGTCAAGTTCAGCTCTGGAGTGTCATTTCCCGAAGATTTTCATCTTGCTTACTTTTTTGCTCACCATGTGTATTAATTTGCTAGGGCTGCCACTACAAGATACCACTAACTGGGTTGTTTAAACAACAGAAATTTATTTTTACACGGTTTTGGAGGCCAGAAGTCCAAGATCACGGTGTCGGCAGGTTTGGTTTCTCCTGAGCTTGCAGATGGCCCTCCTCTTGTTTTGTCCTCAGAAGCCCTCCTCTGTGCTTGAGCATTCCCGGTGTCTTTCTGTGTGTCCAAGTTTTCTTTTTATATGAGGACACCAATGAGATTGGATTGTCTCGTTTTATGACCTCTTTTTACCTTAATCACCTCTTTAAAGGCCTTATCTCCAAATACAGTCACATTCTGAGGTACTAGGGGTTAGGACTTCAACATATAAATTGTGGGGTGGTCACAATTCAGTCCGTAACACCATTCATTGCAAATATGTAGTGTTATAACTATATTGTGTTCAGCATTTTAAATTATTTTGTACTGGGAACAAATAGCTGGCACTGCCTTCAATATTGCTTTCTAAAGCTTGCGTGTAATTTGGGAATGTGAGGTATAAACCAAGGAGTAAGTACTAAATCCATGTTGGGTTTCTTTGTCTACTTAAAAAAATTTATGATGTCAGCTGACCTCCATAAACACCTAAAATGAGCATTATCAAAATTGTTTTCAGGCTTATATGTTTTCACCAAATAGAACTTTTGTTCAAAACAAAGTACGTGAGATGGTACCCTCTAATGAAGTGGTTCTCAGCCTTGGCTGCTGGTTAGAATACTTTGGAAGATGTTTAAAACTTTCTGATACCTGGACTCCACTCCCTAAACATTTTGGTTTTAAGTTGAAATTCAGTGGTATTACATACATTTGCATTGTTGTACAACTGTCACCACCATCCATCCCCATAACTCTTTTCATCACCTGAAACTCTATACCCGTTAAACAATAACCCCACTCCCCCTCCTCCCAGCCCTTGGCAGCCACCATTATACTTTCTGTCTTTATGATTTTAACTTCTGTAAGTACCTTGTATAAATGGAATCATACAGTATCTGTCTTTTTGACTGGCTTATTTCACTTAGCAGTATGTCCTCAAGATTCATCGATGTGATAGCATATTGCAGAATTTCCTTTCTTTTTAAGCCTGAATAATATTCCATCGTATGCATATACCACCTTTTGTGTATCCATTCATCCATCAATGGACACTTGAGTTGCTTCTACATTTTAGCGGTTGTGAATAATACTGTTATGAACGTGGGTGTACAGATAACTCTTCAAGACACTGCTTGCGGTTCTTTTGGATGTCTACCTAGAAGTGGAATTGCTGGATCACATGCTAAATCTGTTTTTAAGTTTTTGAGGAACCGTGTTCCACAGCAGCTGTACCACTTTACATTCACACCAATAGTGCACAAGGGTTCCAGTTTCTCCACATCCTTGCCAACGCTTGTTTTGTGATTTTTTGATGGGAGCCATCCTAAAGGGGTGAGGTGGTATCTTGTGGTTTTGACTTATATTTCCATAATGATTAATGTAATCTTTTCATGTGCTTATTGGCCATTTTTATATCTTTTTTGGAGAAATATCCATTCAAGCCCTTTGTCCGTTGTTTTTGGGGGTTTTTTTGCTGAGGGAGATTGTCCCTGAGCTAACACCCGTGCCGGTCTTCCTCCATGTTGTGTGTGGGACGCCACTACAGCATGGCTTGATGAGCAGTGTGTAGGTCCACACCTGGGATGCAAACCCGTAAACCCTGGGCCGCCAAAGCCGAGTGAGTGAACTTAACCACTATGCCACTGGGCTGGCCCTGCTTTGTCCATATTTTAAACAAGATTTTGGCTTTTTTATTGTTGAGTTTTAGATGTTCTCTATATATTCTGGATATTAATCTTTTATCAGATGTAGATTTTCAAATATTTTCTCCCATTCTGTGGGTTGCCCTTTTACTCTGTTGATAGAGTCTTTTTATACACAGAATTTTAAAAATTATCGTGAAGTCCAATTTGTTTATTTTTTCTTTTGTTATTTATGCCTTTGGTGTCATGTCCAAGAAAATCACTGCCAGACCCAATGTCATAAAGCTTTTGTTCCACATTTTCTTCTAAGAGTTTTTTTGTTTCAGGTCTTACATTTAGGTCCTTCATCCATTTTGAGTTAATTTTGGTATATGATGTTAGGTAAGGGTCCAACTACATTCTTTTGCATGTGGATATCCAGTTTTCCCAGCATCATTTGTTGAAAAGACTGTCTTTTCCCCCTCTTAGCACTCTTGTCAAAAATCCTTTGACCAGGGGCTGGCCCCGTGGTGCAGTGGTTAAGTGTGCATGTTCTGCTTCAGCGGCCTGGCGTTCGCTGGTTCGGATCCTGGGTGCCGACATAGCACCGCTTGGCAAGCCATGCTGTGGTAAGTGTCCCACATATGAAGTAGAGGAAGATGGGCACGGATGTTAGCTCAGGGCCAGTCTTCCTCAGCAAAAAGAGGAGGATTGGCAGTAGATGTTAGCTCAGGGCTAATCTTCCTCAAAAAAGAAAATCATTTGACCATATATGAGATATGAGAAGATCTGGGTTTATGTCTATTCCGTTGGTCTGTATGTCTGTCTTTATGCCGGTACCACACTGTTTTGATTACTGTAGCTTTGTAGTAAGTTTTAAAATCAGGAAGTATGAGTCTTCCAGTTTTGTTCTTCTTTTTCGAGATTGTTTTGGCTATTCAGGGTCCCTTGGGATTCCATATGAATTTTAGGATGAGTTTTCCTATTTTTGCGAAGAATGTCATTGAGGTTTTAATAGCCATTGCACTGAATCTGTAGATTGCTTTGGATGGTATTGACATTTTAACAATATTAAATGTTACAGTTCATGAACATGGGATGTGTTTCCATTTATTTATGTCTTTAATTTCTCTCAGCAACATTTTGTAGTTTTCATTGTCCAAGTTTTTCACCTCCTTGGTTAAGTTAATTCCTAAGTATTTCATTCTTTTTGATTCTAATATAAATAGAGTTGTTTTCATGATTTGCTTTTTAGATTGTTCACTATTAGTTTATAGAAATGCAACTGATTTTTATGTGTTGACTTTGTATCCTGCTGCTTTGCTGAATTGATTTATTAGGTCTGTCAGTTCTTGTGGAATCTGTAGGATTTTCTACATATAAAATCATATTGTCTGTAAACAAAGATAACTTTCTCTCTTCCTTTGCAATTTGGATGTCTTTTATTTCTTTTTCTTGCTTAATTGCTCTGGCTAGAACTTCCAGTACTATGTTAAATGGAAGTGATGAAAGCGGGCATCCTTGCCTTGGTCTTGATATTACAGGAAAAGCTTTTACTCTTTTACCATTGAGTATGATGTTTGCTGTGGGTTTTTCATATATGGCTTTTATGTTAAGGTAGTTTTCTTCTATTCCTAGTTTGATTAGGTGTTTTTATCATGAAAGGGTGTTGAATTTTGTCAAATGCTTTTTCTGCATTAATTGGATATCATGTGTTTTTTTTCCCTTCATTCTGTTGATGTGGCATATTATATCGATTGGTTTTCATTTACTGAACCATCCTTGCATTCCAGGATTAAATCCTACTTTGTCATGGTATATAATCGTTTTAATAGCTGCTGAATTCTGCTTGCTGGTATTTTGTTGAGGATTTTTGCATCAGTATTCATAAGGGATATTGGTCTGTAGTTTTCTTTTAGTATCTTTTTTCTGAGTTTGGTATCAGGGTAATGCTGGCCTCATAGGATGAGTAGGGAAGTGTTCCCTCCTTTTCAATTTTTTGGAAAAGTTTGAGAAGGAGTGGTATTAGTTCTTCTTTAAATGTTTAGTAGAATTTGCCAGTGAGCCATCAGGTCTGGGACTTTTTTTTGTTGGGAGATTTTTTTATTACTGATTCAATCTCCTTATTAGATACAGGTGTATTCAGATTTTCTTTTTCTTCTTGATTATGCATCTTTTCACTTCCGTGATCAAAAGCAGCAATCAGAGCACAGAGTCCTGATATTTGGAGACCAGCATCCTTTTGCCCACTCTGGCTCCTGTTAGCTGTGTGCAGGCTGCTCCAGGAACATGTGTACAGCTACCTGCCATGTGGCTTGGAGTAAACAGTAGGTAGGTGCTGTGCTTAGATCTGAAACTGACTGAAATTAATCACAATTTATCATCCAGGGCTTCCTGTGGAAGTTGCAAATCTTCAACAGACTCCAGAGTTCCAAAATAGGTATATCAGACAGACTCTGTCAGTCCAATTGTTGTGTAGGTGGGGAGGCAGATTCCTGGTGCTTTGTTTTCTGCCATGTTCCCCTCAACTTGATGAATTTTAACACGTCTACACCTGTGGAGCTGTCACCACAGTCAAGATAATGAATATATCTATCACCCCCCCAAATTTTCCTTTTGCTACTTTGTAATGACTTCCTCCTACACCTCCCTCACTTCTGTCCCCCGAGATAAACACCATTGAATCATAGAATATGTAGTCTTGTCTAGCTTCTTTTATTCATAAGCATTTTGAGATTTTGAGATTTCATCCATGTTTTGTGTCTCAGTCATACGTTAATTTTTATTGCTGAGTAGTATTCCATTGTGTGGGTATACCACGATTATAAATTTATTCTCCTGTTGTTGGACATGTGGGTTATTTGCAGTTTGAGGCTATTACAAATATAGCTAACAAGAACATTCTTGTACAAGTCTTTGTACTTTACGCTTTTGTATTGGTTTCCTAGGGATGCTATAGCAAATCACCACAAACTGAGGGACTTACAATGACAGACATTTATTCTCTCACAGTTCTGGAAGCTGGAAGTCCACAGTCAAAGTGTTCGCAGGGCCATACTCCTTCTGAACGCTTTAGGGAAGAACCCTTCTTTTCCTTCCCCTAGCTTCAGAAACTCCTGGCTCCTGGCGATCCCTGGTGTTTCTTGGCTTTTAACCACTTCGCTCCACTCTCTGCTTCCTCTTCTCTGTATGTCATCTCTTCTTGTAAGGACATCAGTCATTGGATTTAGGGCCCACCTTCTTCCAGTATGACTTCATTGTAAGTAGTTACATGTGCATCCAGGAAAGGTCACATTCTGGTGGACATGAGTTTTGGAGGGGACACTCTTCAACCCACTACAACTTTTCTTTCTGTTGGGTATGCATCTCGGAGTTGAACGACTGGGTCTTATGGTAGGTGTGTGTGTAGCTTTTTAAGAAACTGCCAAATTGTTTTTCAAAGTGGTTGTTCCATTTTACATTTCTACCAGCACTGTATAACGAGTGGTGTACAGTTGCTTCACGTCCTGGCCAACAATCTCTCCCTTTAGCCATTCTAATGGATGTGAGGTAGTATCTCATTATCTTAATTAACATTTTCCTAATGACTGATAATCTTGAGCATCTTTTTATGTGCTTAATCGCCATCCATATGTCTTCCTTGGTGATCTTTTGCCCGTTTTTAAAATTGGGTTGTCTTCTCAAGTTGTAAGGGTTGTTTATATATTCTAGATACAAGTCTTATGTCAGATATAAACTATTTTGCAAATATTTTCTCTCAGTCTGTTGCCTGCCTTTCATTTTTTATAAAATAGAGATTCTGATTTAATTGCTCCGGTTTGGGGCCCAGGCATCAGAATTTTTGAAAGCTCCCAGATGATTTCCTATGGTCGAGAACCACTGCTTCTAATGTGAGGTTCTGAAGAATCCTAATGTATATTTGGCAGCTTCTTTTTTTTTTTTTTTAATTGAGTTATTGATAGGTTACAATCTTGTGAAATTTCAATTGTACATTAATGTTTGTCAGTCATGTTGTAGGTGCACCACTTCACCCTTTGTGCCCACCCCCCACCCCACCTTTCCCCTGGTATCCACTAAACTGTTCTTGGTCCATAGTTTTAAATTCCTCATATGAGTGGAGTCATACACAGATTATCTTTCTCTTGCTGGCTTATTTCACTTAACATAATTCTCTCAAGGTCCATCCATGTTATTGCAAATGGAATGATTTTGTTGTTTTGCAGCTGAGTAGTATTCCATTGTATATATGTACCACATCTTCTTTATCCATTCGTCTGGCAGCTTCTTTTCTACAGGATAATTTTGGGAAAAAGCCTCAGTCGTAGGTAAATTTTTAGCTTTTCAGTTCTAAACCTTTATTTACTGTACTTAGACATCCCAGCCAGCAGATGGCAATAGTGTAACATGTAAAAATTATCCTAGGTCATTTAACCAAGTCAATTAGGTTAAAGGATTTGGTGAGCTGCTTTTATTATCAAACTGAAAGATATCTATGTCATTTTTGTTTGTCAGGTTAATGATAGTAGGTAAAGATGGGAGCTGCATATGTGGATTTTAAGTGAACAAAGAAGAACTGCAGATAATGTGCATGTACTACTGATTCAACCACATGAAACTAATTGAGAGCACGTCAGTGAAGATCAAAAGAAGAATTTGGAGCTATGTGGATACTGTTAAATTTTTTTTTTTAGATTTATTCTTCTTTTCTTTTGAAGATTTTTCCTTCTTCTCCCTAAAGCCCCCCGTACATAATTGTATATTTTTTAAAGTTGTGGGTCCTTGTAGTTGTGGCATGTGGGACGCTGCCTCAGCATGGCTTGATGAGCAGTGCCATGTCTGCGCCCAGGATCCGAACCCTGGGCCGCCAAAGCGGAGCACGCAAACTTAAGCACTCGGCCACAGGGCCGGCCCCTAGTTTAATATTAATAAGATTTTTTTCCCTCTTATTTTCCTTTGTTCTTAACAATTACATTAAATTACAGTCAGTTCTTTTTTTTTTCGTGTTCAACTGCTCAGGTATAACTTCAATTTTGTGTTTAATCTTTTTTTAGGGAAAATTTCAAACATAGGCAAAAGTAGAGAGGCTAGTATAACAACCCCCTAACTCAGTGATTCCTAACTCAAGGCCACTCTTGTTTCATTTATGCTTCTGCACATTCCTCCTTTGCCTCTCAGATTATTGTGAAGCCAATCTGAGCTTCATCGTTTGTCCTGTAAATTACAAATTCACTTTTAAGCAGCTTTCTTTATTTCTCTTATCTTAGAAATACTCCTTTGTAAAGTGATTTTTTCTTGTAGAGTAAATAACACTTTAGAACAGCAATTCTCAAACTTTTTGGTCTCAAGAGCCTTTTACATGCTTAAAAATTAAGAACCCCTGGGAGCTTTTGTTTATGTGGGATTATATCTGTTAATAATTACTGGATTAGAAATAAAAACTGAGAACCTTTAAAAATAGATATTAATTTATTTAAAATAACAATATCAAAACTATTACATGTTAACATACATAACATTTTTTCTCAATCATAACCTAGCATCCAAAACAAAAAACACTCTGCGAGAAGAAAGCGTCGTCTTATGTATTTGTGAACCTCTCTGATTCCACTGCTTGGTAGACGACGACGGAATGTTTCCATCTGCGTCTCTGTTCAGTCCGTTGTAGAACATTGTTTTGGTTGAAGCATGTGAAGAAAATGGAGACTCACAGAGATATGTAGTTGGAAAAGGAAAGAATATTTTATTGGTATTTTCAGATAATGGTGGTTATTCTTCTTTGATATTATGCCAAAATTCCACTGCATAGTTGTAAGCAAATGCGAGTGAAAAGGGCAGATAACATCTTAGTATTATTATAAAAGTAGTTTTTAATCTTGCAGATCCCCTAAAGTTGTCCTGGGGAAGCCCAGGGTTCCATGAACCAGAGTTTAGGAACCACTGTTCTAGAAATACTCTGCTTTAGATGGAGTTTCCTTTTTCTTTCTATTTGAAACGTTTAAGTGAAATTTATTTCCCTCAATTTTATTATACAAACATATTAAGAAAGGAAATTAAAGCAAAACAAAGACAACAGTGTCACTTCTCAGTGTATCTTCTTAGTTTTTTCTATTCTCTTTTAGTTCTTATTGAGACTTATTTCATCATCTTTTTTCACTTTCCAAAATGGAAATTTTTTTTTCCTAAAAATAAAAATAATATTTATTAATTTTAAAAAAATTTCAGTGAAAATAGACAACTCTGAAAAGGAAATAATAGCCCACCATAATCCTCTCATTTTGAACTTTTAATGGAACTTTTTTTCAACTTTTAACGAAACTTTAATCACAATAGCAGTCCACCATAATCCTGTGATTTAGAACTTCTTAAATAAAACTTTAATGACTTGGGATTCTGTTTTCTAAAAAAGAAATTGGAGGAAGGCAAATTGCCTGTAGTACATTTAATTGAGTTTTTAGGGTTAAGTTTAAATCAAACCATTTGTTCTGCTTGATAATATCTCTTCAGTTAATTAACAGAAGGGAGGCCTTCTGGTGTTTCTCTAAGTACAGATTTAAGACAGCGCTTGTGACCCAAATGAAATGTCAGTATAAGAACTGATCTAATGTAGGTTTGTTTGTGTTTTTCTTAATTTGAGAGTGGCAGCTGCAGACTCTGAAAGACGTGAGCTAACTGAGCTCTTCATCACGGTCTTCAGAACCTTCACGCTCCTCTCCTGTGGGTTTGAAGATCTGGTTATCTCGAAGATGAACTATGGGGTTTTCCCCCAGGTTTAAAAAAATGTTGAGTGGTAAATGGCAAATTTTGGGGGTTTGGTAGTTTAAAAAAAAAACCTGAGAGAGAAATTTAATTATCTGCAAAGTATAGTTTTAAAGCCATGTGTTTCGAAGTCTCTATACAAGCCCATTAATTAATAAATAGTCCTCAATTTGTGAAAGTTCTGCCCAGTGCATACTTAATTAATCACTAATGCTGTTCCCCATTCCCTCTTCTTCAACTCAACAATTAAAAACTGGAAGATGGCCATGTGATCACTTGGTCATCCAGGTGTGTTGGAGCAAGAATTGTGATAAAAAATGTGAAACTTCTAGAAAAATCAATGAGTTCAGAAGTACAGGAAGGGTAAACACGTGAAACAGCAGCAGCCTGACTCCTTGCAGTGGCCTTTTCAGCATCAGATAATCCCTTGTTTCTTCACTCTTCTCATTTTCTCTTTTGTATGGCACTTGTTGAAATTCTCCCAGCCGGGATCCACCCGTTTTTGTGAGCGGAAGCTTGAGGCAGAGCCTTTCCTCCTGAGGCCTCGCTGAGTCTGTTTGACAAGGGCACGAGAGTTGGGGGTGCGTGGGGGTGTTGGTTGCTGCTGTTTCAGAGTTGGTGGGTGATGTTCAGACGTGGAGGACATGGTGGGCGCGGCTCTGAGGAGGATCCAGAGCTGGAGGATCCCTGTGGATGACAGCGCAGAGGCCGAGGGAGAAAGGCACCCTCACGTGAGGAGGTTTGAACAGGGTGGGAGTGTGCAAAGGATGAACTTGACTGAGTTTTCTCTCAGGCCAATGGCGAGACAGTCTGGTCTTTCTTACACCCTGTGGTCTTGCTCCCTCAGGTGCAGTCTGGTACTATTGTTACAATGTAGCCCCATTATGCAGTTCGGCGTCGAAACCAAGTCATTTTTTATAAATTTGTATTTATGGGAAACGTATTGTGAGTTCTGAATAGCCATTTTATAAGTGAATTTTTAGAAACAGTGTGTTGAAAGTGAGGCTCTGCCTAAAGTGACGACACTTTTCTTTCGCTTAGAAAATGCCGCCTCAGATTTCTGATTCCGTTTTTTTTTGCTGTGGACTCAATGTATCCATTTTTATTGCCTTTTCATTGGGTGGCCTTAGAGAATAGAATTGTGTAAATAAGATAGTGGATTAGAAACAATCCCGCACTGGTACTGAAGACACTAGTTTACTTCTGAGGGCAGAGAAAACTCCCCTTGTGGAAGAGCAGCAGCTGCGATGCTGAGCATGAGGCAGGGGCCGCCTCCACTCTCCGTAGCACCAAACTGCTGAGCTTTCGACAGAGGCCCCCCTTGCAGGCTTTCTCTCAGTAAATACAGCTTTCTCCTGGTTATGCAGATATCAAGAATGTCAGTCATCCTTGACCTGCCTCTTTCCTTCATGCCCCACCTCCAGTCTCCCAGAAAATGCTGTGGATTTTCTTTGGAGTCTCTCTGACCACTTCTCACCCTCACTACTTCCACATTTTGATCCAAGCCAGTGGCATCTCCAGACTGGACAGCTGCCATAACCTGCTGACTGATCTCCCTGTTTCCCAGCACCCATGTCTGTTTTCAGCTGGGGTGGTCCATATTGGATCACATCACTCTTCTGGTTAAAACTCTCTAATAGCTTTCCATCTTGCTCAGGCTGAAACTCAGAGTCTTTACAGTGACCCATAAGGTCCTGTGCAGTCTGGCCCCCTTTGCCTCTCAGATCTTACTGCATTCCAGCCACACTGGACTCCTTGGTGTTTTTCCATCCTACCAGATATGCTGCTGCCTCAGGATCTTTGCACTTGCTATTTCCTCTTCCTCCAGTTATCTGTATGATTATTCATCCACCTCTTTCAGCTCTTTTCTTAAACATCTCCTTCTTAGAATAGTTCTTCCTGACCACCTATTTTCAATTGCATGTATTCCCTCACCCTCACCCAAGCAGCCCTGTCTTCTGTCCCTACTTTATTTTTCTTTATAGCATTTATCACCATATGACATCCTATGTACTTTATTTGCTTTTATTATCTATTTTTTCTCCATATTAGAATAGAAGCTCTGTGAGAGTAGGAATTTTTGTCTGTTTGAACTTAGAAGAGTGCTTGGCATAAAGATGCTGAATTTGTTGAATTAATGAATAATAGTTGCCATTTACTAAATTCTTACTATGTATCAGGCACTGAGCTGGGATCTTTGTTATCACTAATCCTTGTGATCATCCTGTAAGGAAGGCAGCATCTCTTTTTGCTAAGCCTCAGAGAGGTTAAGTGACTTTGCCGAGTTTGTTAGTAGCAGAGCTCTAACCCAGATGATAACCCAGGCCTGTCTCCAGAGTCTGAGTTCCGTTCACAAAGCTTCCCTGTGTTCCTGGTGAAGTGCTGGTCGCTAGGAGGTTTAATAAGGTATGGTTTGCTGTTCTTCTTTTGATAAGGGAAAGTATACAGTGCATTTCTAACAACACTTTCCATCTTGGATTATCTTGACTTTAAAAGATTAAAATGAAATGAAATTGAGTGTTTAAAGGAGCATGCCTCAGTTATCTGGAATGTTTACTTATATGTAGACATTATTCTCCAAATGCAAGGGAGAAGGGAGTATTGTTTGTATACTTGAAGAAGTCAAGAGATATTTCAAATACTAATTCTGCTTTTTAATTAGTTTTAACTATGGTTTTTTTTCCAAAAAGCAAACATTTGGGGGCTGGCCCAGTGGTGTAGTGGTTAAGTTCAGGCGCTCTGCTTCAGTGGCCAGGGGTTTGCAGATTTGGATCCTGGGTGCGGACCTAACACCGCTGGTCAAGCCATGCTGTGGTGGCATCCCACATGAAATAGAAGAAAATTGGCACAGATGTTAGCTCAGGGCCAATCTTCCTCACCAAAAAAAGAAAAAAAGCAAACATCTGTATAGGCTCATTATATGCTAGTTGCTATTATGAGTACTTTACAACTATTAACTCCTTTAACATCATCTTTATAATAACCATGGGAAAGTTACTTCATTACTCTTATTCTCTACTTCCTGATCTTTGAACAGAGAAGATTGGACCACATGGTCTCCAAGGCCCTCCAGCTCTGAAATGTTAAGACTTTCTAACTGTTGCCAGGCAACCTAGTTCTGTGTTACGATGAGGTCATCTTTTCCTAGCAGGAGCAGATATGATGGTGGAGCCCTGAACTCACTGCAGAGTAGGAGAGGAAGCTGTGATTTAGATGAATAAAAATGCACAGTCTGTATCTAGCGTGGTGTCGGTCTAGGAAGGAAGAGAGGGGCATCAGATCATTGCTGAGGTTTTGATTGTGTGAAGCTCCATAGATGGCTTCGCTGCTTTTCCTTAATATCTTAAGGTAGAAATTGGAAGTCGGGAAGTCTTGAGCAGAGCACCGAACACTTCCTTATTATCCAGCACTACTTTTTAGCTATAGGTTGAAGCTTGGCCAGTGGTTCTTCTCTCTCGAGGTTTCAAGAAGTAGCAAATGGAAAAGTCAAGAACTTGGAACATGAAAATATTAAACTTGAATCTGATCAGCGTTCTGGAGCCAACTACTAATTTACAGGAATTGTTGGGGACTTATTACACCTCAAGGATAGAATCACCAGATCTGGTCCATGGGAAACTGTAAGACAAACAACCCAGCTTCTTCCAGTAAATCAGTGCAAGGAGAGAGAACACCTACAGATCCAAAGCAGTTTGTGATAGATCAACCGTTTGCAGGATGTGGATGATATTGGGCCTTTAATTCCTGATCTGAACAATCAAGGAATCTGAACACCAATTGTTGGAGATGTTAAGAAATTGTTATTGATTTTTTTTACATGTAGTAATACTGGTCAGTTGTGTTTTAAAACTCTTTATATTTTAGAGCTACACACTGAAATATTTATAGATGAAATGATGTGAGCTCTGAGATATGCTTCAAAAATAACTGGGAAATGGAGCCTAGAGTAGTTGGGGTTACATGTGGAACCAGATTGGCCATAAGTTGATAAAATTAGTTTATGGATTCAGTGGGATTTATTGTATTATTCTGTCTACTTCTGTAAGTTTGAAATTTCCGTTGTAAAAATCTTTCTTAAAAAACTGACGTATTAGGGGCTGGCCCCGTGGCCGAGTGGTTAAGTTCGAGCGCTCCGCTGCAGGCGGCCCAGTGTTTCGTTAGTTCGAATCCTGGGTGTGGACATGGCACTGCTCATCAGTCCACGCTGAGGCAGCGTCCCACATGCCACAACTAGAAGAACCCACAACGAAGAATACACAACTATGTACCGGGGGGCTTTGGGGAGAAAAAGGAAAAAATAAAATCTTTAAAAAAAAACAAAACTGACATATTAAATAAATACCATATGCTTTCAGGATAGAAGTTATAAAGAGGGAGATTTTAAAACAAGGCATCTTTAGTGAATTTCATGCAGAGGCAACATCATCATCTAGTATTTTTCTCCACACAAACATATATTCGTTATAAAAGATGAAAGTAGTTCAGAAATGTCACTATAAGAAAGTGAAAGTCCCCTTCTTTAATCAAATAGTATTTTTAAAATACTGAAAATTGTCCTGTCATTTGCACATGGTAGCAGTCCTTTTTCCATTTATGAAATGCACGAGATGAAATTTACATCACGAGGTGAAGAGAGAGTTCATACTGAACCACATTGCTTTTGCCTTGCAAAAGGGTTATTGTTTGTTCTGGGGAGTCTTAAAAAAAAGAATCCTGTATGTGTTAGTCCATTATATTGTGACAGCTGTAGCTAAGTGGCAGTCTGGAGTGCTCCGTGTGCAGCCACCCCTGCCTTTAGTCAGGTGGCCACTGCAGGTTAGTTCTGGTGTGGTTAGGCCTTCCACGAAGGGAGCTTTGAACCTGAGAGCCTCCGTCCTCCGAGCTGCAAACTGGGAGATGTGGAGTAAGGGGATTTCCACTCTTTGTTAATGAGCTCTCCAGGCACGTTTCCTCTTTGTTTTTGCCTTTTCCTCAGCTGTAAGCAGCTGCAGGAAGTAAAATGTGATTTCCTGCACTCAGGAGTGCTGGCTTTTCTTCTGCAGACTTATAACTGGAAGAGTGGACTGGGTATGGATTGAGCTACCTACACAGCTGATTTAAATGCTAGGTTTTGTTTTGTTTTGGTGAGGAAGAGTGGCCCTAAGCTAACATCCGTTGCCAGTCTTCCTCTTTTTTTTTTCTCCTCAAAGCCCCAGCCCGTAGCTGTAAGTCCTTCTAGTTCTTTCACATGGGACGCTGCCACAGCATGGCCTGGTGAGCGGTGTGTAAGTCCCCGCCCAGGGTCCGAACTGGTGCACCCCCAGCCTCTGAAGCAGAAACGTGTCAGAAATCAGAGTCTTCATAAATACTTCTCCCTTTCTAGGCTCCCATCCTGCCATTGCGTTTCTTTTGTGACTTTACTCTTTGCCACCCAGACTGAAGAGATTAAAACCGATTTTGCCTCTTGCCCTTCACCTGTGTCTATCAGTCACTAACCCTCTGTGCAGTTTTCTTTATCTGCCTCTGCTGCTCCCTTTCCACTACTGCCATCTTGTCTAGGCCTTGGACTTTTCAGCCTCAACCTCCTTCTTGCCTCCTAACTGGTTTTCCTGTGTCTGCACTTTCCTTCTTCCATCTGTTTTCACACTGTTGCCAGACCCATCTTTCCAAACGCTGATTTAATCATAGTATTCCCTTGCCTGAAATCCTTCGTGCAGTTTCCTGTTCTTACCCTGAAAGCAACTCCCTCTCCACAGTTTCGGGGCAGCCTGCTTTTCAAGCCCCATTGTTCATTACTCTCCTCCACAAACTCCTGCTTCACCCGGAGTCGGCTGCTCCCTGCCTCTGGACTGCTTTGCTGTTTTCTTCCTCTGCTTTTTCCCTTCATCTAAATATACTCCTATCTCCAAATCCTGTTTTTCTTCAAGGCTTATCTCAAGTCCCTTTTGTGTCAGAAGCCTTTCCTCACCTCTATAGTCTGCATTTATCTTTTCTTCCTTTGAACTTGTTGCATCTATTAACTCTGGCACACGTTTGGCTATAAATCCTATACCTGTGTTCTTGTTTTGGTGCTTACTTTTCCACATCAGTATCTGTAGTCTCTTCAGCCACGTTATAAACTCTGTGAGGAACAGGGCACCCTCCTTTGTATTCTCCACAACGCTTGGCATCCAGTGAGCGTGCAGTACATATTGCTGTTTATATGTTAAACCATCCAATATTTGCATTTCTTATGTCATGGCTACCATTTACCTGATCACCTTGTGTAACCTTTACCATACATTGAGGGAAGGAGTGTTTATGTACTGTGCAGGTGCGGGAACGGGCTCGGAGAAGTTCCTGAACGGTGGAGCCAGCGCTGCACGGTTTAAGTCATGAAGCCCAGATTCAAACCCACATCGTTGGACTCAGTTACACATGCTGTTTGCACTTATTAGTAATTCTACCTCCTTATTAGTCTGATGCGTGTTTTTGAGGGTGGAAGAGTACTTAACTCTTAGCTTGCTATTACTTGCTTAATTAATGGCAGCAGAAGAAAAAGTGCGCAAACAGGGATTAGTGGTATTTGCTAGCCGGAATTATGAAACAGATGCAAACTGTGTCAGAGTTCACAGGAAAATAGAATTTCCCTAATCTTGTTGATTACTGGTGGGATGACTCATCTTCCAGTTGTACGTTGGTCTTAAGTTATTCAATATTTGCACAAGTTAGACCTAGAAGGGAAAACCACTGATGAGATGTACAAGACACGTCATTTGAGCCCGTGAGTGTTCCCGGGATATCCCCAAGACTTCTACCTGAGTAGTCTTGCCTTTCCCATTTACTGCTTGACTCTTTCACCTTTCCAGTTTCTTTCAGGGTAAAATCACTTCCCATTTCCTTTCTACCCTTCATGTGGACAGCTTCCATGGGCTACTTTCTTGCTACTGCAATGCAGGAAGATTTACTGTATGCTATTGAACATTAGTCAGGTTTAGTATTGTTTATCTTAGGCACTAGAAATTCCAGGAATTTAAAATTTTCCCTTCTCTATTCTTGATTTTTTTTTTCATTAAAAGAGGACAAAAAGACAATCCAAACCATTTTCTTTTTTAATCAGTAATAAAATTGGGTATAGATGATAGTAAATTCTACTTCACTGCTGTAAGAAAATTTTAAACTTTGATGACTTTTGCAGATACAACTGATAAATTGTTGTTTCTACTTTATAAACAAAAGAAATAGCTCATTCAGCTCTAAAGTAATGAGTTAAGTAGGAGTCAGGAATAGAGCCTCCGTATTTTTTATGTAGTTATTAGCTTGGTCTTCTTTCCCCTCGACATCTCAGTTTTCTAATAGGATTGTTTTGAGGATAGAATCAGAACCCACATACACATTGTGAAGCATAAGGTAATCTACAGGGATGCGCTACAGGCAAGCTCCAGCAGAGAGCACTTGATTTATGAATCATCTCTACACGTGCGCTGCAAGGGCAGCGGATCTAGTCCCGGGATAGACCCTTTGAAGGGCATGGGCCGAATGGTCTCTTTGGCCCCTGAATCAGAACGCCTGGGCACAAACGAAACGTAGAACATGTTTTTCTTATTCTTGTGGAGGCAGTTAGATTATTGGTACTTACGGGGATCCATCTCCTCTATGGCCATATGAAGACAGGAGCCCGTCTCTGAGTCGGGAACAGAAAGCAGGGAAAGTTATTTTCCTGGTATCCTGTATTAAAATCCAGAGTTCTAAATGGTGACAAACCATTGGTAAAACTTGTACTATTACTAGTTACCTAAAACACGTGTAGAGGCTTTTGTAGTATAGACTTTCTATAGTCAAATCATATCATTTTATTGAGTCCTTACAATAGCCCTCTGAAGTAGGTAGCCCCATTTTATAGCTGAGGAACCCGAGGCCCAGGAAACTGAAGTGAGTTGACCAAAGTCCTCTGAGCTAATGGCTGGCCCAGCTGGGAAGATGCAAACTCAGGTTAGCTCATCGCTAGTCCAGGCTCCAGTGTCCTCACAGCTCCTCTGAGGGTTTGTGCATGTCCCTGAGGAGGATAATAATAACATCGTATCCAGACTTATTAGTAAAGGAAGCATTTTGATTTTGGTCACTTTTTCGGGGTGAACAATGAAGAATCTACAAAGATTCTTAAAAAGAGCCTTGGGCAACTCTGCGTAATTGCTTTTCTCTGGAAATTCTTTCTGAGTTCTCTTAGTTAAGTTCTGTCTATGTATAGTGCTCAATTTTTCTTCAAGCCATTTCTCTCCCTTATTTGAAAAATAAGTGTTGACTTTCTGATTTCCTTTTAAAAGGTTCTTCAGTGAGTCTTATCTGTGCAACGTTTTTGTTTTGTTTTGTTTTGTTTGGGGATCACCCGGTGAAAGGACTTAAATATTCTGCGTGTTTGCTTCCAGGGAGGGAGGGAGCTGGGCCCTGTGCTGGTGCCTCAGAGCAGGCTCCTGGTTGGCTGCGCAGCAGAGGGGATTTCCAGGGTGTGTGAGCATGGATGAACTCCTTGAACTGAAAGCAGAATTTAAAAAACAAACAAAAACGTGGTTGATAGCATTTCTGGATTTGCAGGATCCAAGCCGGTTATTGCCTTTCCATGCCAGATCTGTTTCTTTCTAATTTAGGAGCAAGATTCTGTGATGAAAGATATGTTGTTTTTTTGCCTTTCTTTTAGCTGTTCTCTGTAAGTCTGTTAGGATATGACATGAAAGGGAAAGAGAGTGGGATTAAAAGAATATGGCTTTTTGTTCTACCTAGAAATTTAATTTCTAAACCATCTTTACCTGAATAAGATCTATTTCCCAAAGCCCAGGCACGATTTAAGAAATAACTTTATACTTGTGAGTAAATTTCATTCTGTCTGGGGTATTTAGTAGAAAAATCGGCTTGGAAATATACTTAGCTGCTAGAGAACATGTGTCTTTAACTCTTGATTCGAGATGGTTGAGAATTGTTTAGTGAAACCTTTTCAGTCCTTTATGTAATTGATAGTGGGCTATCATTTTGTATCTCAAGACAAAAAAATAGATTATCTTCTTCCTCCTTCCTCCTCACTCCTCTTCCTCTTCCTCCTCTTTTTTTTTCTTTCTAGCTGTATGGTTTTTCATTGTGTAGAATGACTAATTTGGTTTCTTATTTAGTCTTCTATTAATGAAAATTTAGGTTAAGTTTCTTACTATTAAAAAAATGCCACTGTGAATCATCTTACACGTTCGTAATTTCTCATATATTCTAATACAGCTGTAAGATAGATTCCTGCAAGTTGAATTCCCGGGGGAATGGGGAGATATCAATTTTGACTGGCCTTCGTGGAAATTTTCTCAGTATACTTGCATACTGATCAACAAAGTATGAGCATTCTTGTTTCTCCACAGCTTTGTGTTCCAGTGTGTCATCACACGTTTTGATCTTTGCCCATCTTAAGTGAGAAATGGAGTCTCAGTGTAGAGTCAATTTACATTTTTCTTAGTAAGTAAGTCAAGGATCTTTTCATGGGTTTAAAAGCCACTTGTCTTTCTTTTCTGCCAACTGCTTGCTTCTGTCTTGCCCATTTTTTACTTGAATTATTGAGGGTTTTTTATTGGTTTGTAGGAGTTCTTTTTTTGAAAAATTTGTTATTTGAATTACAGATTTTTTGAGGCTTTTTTTTACCTGCAGTTTTTTTTCCATGCACATTTTTAAATAGTCACATTTATCAAAGTTTTCTTTTATGGCTCCTGGGTTGCATATTTAGAAAGGCCTTTTCCATTACAAGATTATTTAAAAACAAACAACAAACACAAACAAAGAACATCCTTTTGCCCGCTGCTGCTTTTGCTTTTGTTGTTTTCCCTTTGAATTTCTGATCATTTGGAATTTTTTCTGATGTAAATGAGGTATAGTACCAACTTGATTTTTTCCCAGCTAATTACCCAATTGTGTCAACACTATTTATCTAAAAACCCGTCTTTTCCCTGACTAGGTTGGAATGGCACTTGTAGCATGTATCAGATTCCTATATATATTTGGGTCTGTTTCTGGACTTTCTGTTCTGATTCATTAATCTGTGTGCATGACCACACTGTTTTGGGCTTTGTAGTTTTATAATATGTCTTAATATATAGAAGAGCTCATCCATAGGACTGAGGTTTTGGCCCTTTTTTAAATAAACTTTCAAGGGACAAATATTATAGGTCTGTGATAAAATGTATTAATAATGTTCCCTGGGGCAAAATCATGTTTTGTATATATTACAGAGTCCCATTACCCATGGCTTTTAAACATTTTTGACCACAACTCAAGTGCAAAATACATTTTATGAAACAACCCATCTACTAACTGAAAAAAGATTTTACGTACAGAAAATTACGTTCTCTTGCTACATGTGTTGCACTGTATTTAATTGTTTGCTTTCCCCTAGAATTCTGGTTCCAACCTATTAAACTGATTTCACAACTCAGTAATGGGTTGTGACCTGCAGTTGAAAAATACTTCATTAGGCATCTATTCAGCTGAAATCCCATTAGTCCTTCTAAGTCGTTTTTTGGGGAGAGCAAGAGAAGGAGGGATATCTCTCCTAAATACACTAGGGAGAGCCCATCAAAGCAAGTAGGATTTCTCAACAAGAGAACTCATGAAGGACATTTGCGTTTCTCTTTCATTGTTTCCCAGTACCTTGTGGGGAATGGCAGTTGTCTTGACTGACGCGCCTTGCTAAAGAACTTAATAATATGTGCTGTCCGGGAAGGAGGAAAAACTTACAAGGCAGGTGCCAGGGGGCTCAGGCCCGGGTGGGAACTACTCCACTGCCTTCGAACGTAGTTGTTTTATTGTCTTCTGGCTTTTGGGGTTCCCAGCTTGACTTTTCTTGCTCTGAGGTGTAGTAGAACACATGAGAGCATGGACTTCTATGTTTCAAATCCCAAGTCCACCACTTAACTAGTTATGTGACGTGCTTAACTTCTCTCTGCTTTAGTCTCCTAATCTGTTAAGTGGAGAAAATGGTAATACCTACCTCATACCACTGACAGAAGAATAAGAGAGTTAATAGATGAAACACACTTAGATTTCTTGTTTTTGTGATCTACATGGCACATGGAAATCTCTGTAGAAGTCTTTGTGTTGTTATTATTATTTGGCCTGGATATATATAGGATTTTTTTTTTCTTCAACCCCCAAATTAAAACTTTTATGGGAAGAGGACTAGGTGAATTTTATCATTAAGTTTCCCTGAAGCTCATGAGTCCTTAAAGATTTAGATATTTTTTAATCTTAGGAAAGATATATTTTTTTAAATGATTGGTTCTCATCTTTTTGTTCTGATTTGTTCCTTGGGAGCGCCTTTGTGAGGCTTAAGTTGGACCTCTAGTCTCTGTCCTTTATAATGTTCCTTCTCTTAACTCTCTTTTTGTTCTTTTCCTCTGCGTTCTACTAGAATTTTCCAGAGTTTGTGCTGCATTTCACAAAATCCATGTTCTAGTATGTTACTTCCAATCTTTACGGCTTTCACCGAAGATTTAATTCTGCTGTTGCATTTTGTTTTTTCTTGCATTTCTGTTTTATTTTTGCCAGATCCCTTTGCATCTCCTGCTGTTGTCTCCTTAAAGCTCATTGCTCTTTCTTCATAGATGCAACCAAGTTTGTCCTCTTATTTATTAAGAGGACAATAATAAAATATGTCCTCTGCCTGTCCCCTAGTTTTTGGCATTTCTCAGGGCTTCCTTCCTGTTTTCCTACTCTGCCCACGCTCCCTGTCCATTTTCACCCACTCCTGTGGTTTTCTCTACCACCTGTATGCCAGGGACACAGATCTTTATAGCTCCAGCCCTCACATTCTCACCCAACCCCAGACTTCCTGTTGGACCTTTTCCTCAATGATATCCTTTCAGTGACAGGATAAGAGTGGTAAACTATTTTATTCTTTGTCTGAAAATACCTACTTCAATCATAGTTTAACTATATAGAATTTAGTATTTTTCCTCAACACTTTGAAGATAGTATTCGGTTGTCTTCTGGCCTCTATTCTAGTTACTGTTGAGAAGTTTGCTATTGGTCCCATTTTCGTTCCATTGTAGATCCTCTCTGTCTCCCTCGTTGCTCTTGAGATTTTTTTCTTCATTCTGCTATTCCGCTATGATGTGTATGTGTGCTTGCATTTATTCTTCCTGCTTGGGATTCACTGAGCTTCTTGAATCTGAGGTTTCAAGTCTTGAATCAGTTCTGAATAATTTTCAGCCCTTATATCTTCAAATAATGCTTCTCTTGAAGTTCCTATTAGAGTCTTGCTGGCCCCTTTCACTCTCCTTCATGTCTCTTAGTCTCTCTTCCGTATATTTCATCTCTTTATCTCTGTGAATTGCATTCTGGGTAACTTCTTCAGATCTATTTTCCAGTTCACTATTTTCTCACTTCAGACATGTCTGTTCTTCTCTCTACCCATTCATTTAGGGATTTTTCCCCTAATGTTTCAGGAATTTACAGACCATAGCATTGACCTATTTTAAGTGTACAGTTCAATGATTTTGAGTAAATTTTTGCACTTGTGTGACATCACCACTATTCAGTTTTAGAATGCTTGTATCACCCCTGAAAGTTTCATCATGCCCTTTTTTTTTTTTTTTTAAAGATTTTATTTTTTCCTTTTTTTCTCCCCAAAGCCCCCCGGTACATAGTTGTGTATTCTTCGTTGTGGGTTCTTCTAGTTGTGGCATGTGGGACGCTGCCTCAGCGTGGTCTGATGAGCAGTGCCATGTCCGCGCCCAGGATTCCAACCAACGAAACACTGGGCCGCCTGCAGCGGAGCGAGCGAACTTAACCACTCGGCCACGGGGCCAGCCCCTCATCATGCCCTTTTGAGGTCACTCCCTGCTCCTGCTCCTTGCCTCAGCAACCACTGACCTGCTCTCTGTCTCTGCAGTTTTGCTTTTACTGGAAATTTCATATAAATAGAATCATATAATCTATAATATTTTCGTCTTCTTTCACTTAATATAATGTTATTTGTTTATACAATATATTAGATTTAGTTTTAAGTATGTTTTTGAGTTTGTTTTGCTACATGTATCCGTAATTCCTTTTCATTGCTGAGCATATTTCAGTGTATGAATTTACCACAATTTGTTTATTGACCGGTAGAAGGATATTTGGATTTTACCCCATCCATTTAGTTTCAATTATTTTAGAATTTTAACTTTAGAAACTTCTCTTTCAAATTTTCCTCTTCGTTTTTTAATGGTCTTTGTCTTTTCTTCTGATTCTTTTATGTTTTAGTTATTTTTACATACTTATTTAATATTGTCTCTTAGACTTTTTATTATCCTTCATCCTGAGTTCTTTGGGCTCTAATCCTTCTGTTGTGTCAAAGGCTCTCACTCATGGTGGATTGTTTATTCTTGTGTTTTGTAATTTTAAATTGGTGAGTCCAGTTTTGGGGGGGGGCTTGCTCTTTCTGCGAGAGTCCTTTGTTGCCTGGATTGTTCAGAGTGTCTCTTCAGAGAGGTTTTGTGTTTGCTTCTGCCAAGTGCCCATGGGGTGTTACTAGCCCAGAACCAGTCTTTGTGTAATTTCTCAGTGGAGCATGATGATTTTGTATCACACAGTTTGTCTAAATTTGTACTCCAAACCCATTTAAGATGTCAACCTGGAGCTTATTTTTCTTAAGAAATTTTTTTTCTTACTTAGACCCCTGGTAGAGATAGAGAAGCTGGTGTATTGGGTTTTGACATCAATGTACTGATTTTTAAAGGTTCCTCATTTACTCAGGAGTTCACTTCAACCTCTCCCCTCATTTGGGCCCAAGGTTTGATAGATCCTCAGTTCCCATGGGGATCTCAAAAGCCAAGCCCCTGCTTGCTAATACCCATCCTATTTTTCCTCTTTCCTTCTCTCCTGGACGATATTAGCGTCAACTCTTATCCTTACCATTCTGATTTTCAGATTTAGTTTTATCTCTGGCACTTGAAGATTTATTCCTTTTTCTTTTTTGCAAGTTCAACCATGCATTAAGTATTTTTTGTAGTTTTTTATCCAGCCTTTTATGTATTTGTAGCAAGAAGGATTTTTTTGGTTTTTATTTGTTTGTTTTTTCTTCTTACTAGAGTCAGAAAACTCAGTTAAGATTATAAGTATTTTTAAATAGAATACTGAACTATAGTAATTATAGCTATAATTACTAAATGAAAAACATCTCCTAAAATGTAACTTGCTATTAAATGAGTATAAACTTTCTAAGATTATTAGCTATTGCATTGCAGTGACATTTTTTAGACATGTGACTTCATTTTTCCCTGGCTACATTAAGGCAGTCATTTAATTAGTTATGTTTAATTTAACTAATTAAAAAGTTAGTGTTCTTTTTAATTAGGATTTGTTTGGATTCCATGCTTAAGAAGGCACACAAAGAAATTTGCCATTAGATGCAGAGATGCATTTTTTATTGTTGTTCCCATGTTGAGAGCAGTGCTTCCGACCAAAATAGCTGGTATTCCCCTGTTTTTCCATATCTACTGTGACTAAAGCCAGTTGTTTTAATATTCCCTTTCTTCTAATCTTTGGAAAATATCTGATGTTTGTGGTACATTAGATATAATTAACGTGTCAAGATCACTGTTTCTTTTATAATGTAAAGTTTTGAGTATACGTTACTGTACTCCTCCTGTTTCCCCTTAATTGGTATTCTAGAGTAGGAATTAACTAAGTAAAATAAAGAGAGAGATCTATTTTGAATTTCCTGGTGAGATTTGTATCAAAGTCTCAGAATAGAAGTGAAGCATCATAAACATATGAACCATCATTCCAAAAAATTGAAGAGTTTTAACCTCTTCTAAGTGGAAAGGTAGAAAAAGTTTTAGTGTCTCTTTGCATATCATTTGTTGAGAAAAATCAGTTGCTTAACATGTTTGCTTTCTCATTCATAATGTAAGAGGAGTAATAAATAGAAGAGTCATGTTCTGTTGCTATGTCTGTTGTTAGATTCATTTATAATTATGAAGTCAGCTCTTTGATGGCAGGGCTGGAGTCACCTCTGTCTAGAGCTTATGTGTCACGTGTAGCGTATAAGCTGTGCCGTGCTTTTATTTCTCTTTTTTTTTTTTGAGGAAGATTAGCCCTGAGCTAATGTCTGCCAGCAATCCTCCTCTTTTTGCTGGGGAAGACTGGCCCTGAGCTAACATCCATGCCCATCTTCCTCCACTTTATACGTGGGACGCCTACCACAGCAGGGCTTGCCAAGCGGTGCCATGTCCGCACCCGGGATCCGAACTGGCGAACCCTGGGCCACTGAAGCGGAACGTGCGAACTTAACCCCTGCACCACTGGGTCGGCCCCCTTATTTCTCTTTCTTGCTGCACATCTTTGGATCATTTCCTACTCCTTTGTGATTAGGTAACAACCACAAAGTAACAAATATCAGTTCTGCTTCATTGTTTCTAATAAGAGGTTGAATAAGGTAGAGAGTTTAAAACTTTTGATTAACTGTTTTAGAATTGCTTTTGCATTTATTTACTCTTTCCCTTAGTGTAGTCATAAGCAAGAGTTGCTTTTTAAAATTTAAACTCAAGCATAAATACATAAAGACTTTATAAATTATTCTTTGAGCTTCCCAATTGCCTAGTTGTCAATCCTCAAACATGCAAAGCTCTTTGGTGTTTAGTAAGGGCCATAGCAGTTCTCTCCTCCACCTAGAAGGCTCTTCCCCCAGAGGAAGCATAGTTTACTCCCTCACTTCCTGCAGGTTTGTTCAAATCTCACCTCGTTAGAAAGGCCTTTCCCTTTTACCATATCTAAAGTAGAGAGGGGCTCGGGAGGGTGGTGCCAACACCTTACCCTGCTTAATTTTTCTTCAAGGCACTTTTCTCTCCCTGAAATTATCTATTCGTTACCTTGTATTGCTTGTCTCCCCACTAATATATAAACTCCTTGAGGGCAGGACATTTGTTTATGTTCTGTTCCTGGGAGTTAGAACATTGCTTGGCATGTCCCAGGTGCTTAATAAAACTGTGTTGACTGACCAAGTGAGTGTATTATAGACTTGTGGCCTAAGGGCAGAATCCAGCCCATATATGTTTTTTTGTTTGAGCTTCTTTGTGTTTTACTCTTCCAAAACATTATTTGACATTATTTCAAAAGGCCGGATTTTTTGCTTTCCTTGAAAAATCAAGTCTGTGAACCCTGGGTCTTTATTTTTGTGTGGCAGCAATTAGTTGGACTGAGCACTGGACTGCTTCCTTTCTAAGGGACCTGCGTTCTCCACTTCCTCACAGTCTTGACCTCTTTCTGTTGAATCTCGGACAATGAGACTTAATACCATTTTCTGTTTATCATTTGCCTGCTCCATTATATTTTCTTAGACTTGGCCCATTTTACTAATTGACGCTACCTGCCTGATCCCTGTAGGCATTTAGTTAACCTTTTTTCCAAGTCATAGCATTTACACTTCCTGTGAAGTTACCTTCTTCAAATTTAAACTTAAAAGCATAAAATGAGGAAAGATAACAGAAGTTGTGACTATTGCTGAAGGAGATATACATTGAATTTATAAAGCCTATATGTTACAAAAATGAAGAACTCTCTTTAGGCCAGTGATCACATGAAAGATGCTCAACATCGTTAGTCATTAGGGAAACGTACATAAAGACCACAATGAGATACCACTTCACACCCGCAAGCATGGCTCTCATCAGAAAGACGGATGAGAGAAAGTGTTGGTGAGGATGTGGAGAAATTGGAAGCCTCATTCATTGCAGCTGGGAATGTAAAATGGTACAACCACTTGGGAAAACAGTCTGGTAGTTCCTCAAAAAGAGTTAGCATATGACCTGACAATTCCACTCCTAGGTATATACCCACGAGAAATGAAACAGACATCCATGCAAAACTTGATACAGATGTTCAAAACTTGTACATGGTTATTATCTGTAATAGCCAAAGAGTGGAGATAACTCAAATGCCCACCAACTGATAAATGGATAAATAAACGTGGTATACCCATACAGTGGACTGTTATTCAGCAATAAAAAGGTTTGAAGAACTGATTCATGCTACAACGTGGTTGAACCTTGAAAACATTTTGCTGAGTGAAAGAAGTCAATCACAGAAGACCGTATATTTGTATGATTCACTTTATGTGAAATGTCCAGAATAGGTAAATCTGTAGAGACAGAAAGTAGATTAGTGGTTGCTGTGTAGTAGGGTGGGGGATGGGGATTGACTGCTAATGAGTATGGAGTTTCTTGTGGGAGGAACAAGAATATTCTAAAATTAGATTGTGGTGATGTTGAATCCACTTCAAACGAATGGATTGCATGGTAGGTGAATTATATCTCAATAAAATTATTTTTACAAAAAAAGAACGTTTATTAACAGTCAAGAAACAAATCATCAAAATGTCAATGGATTTTTGCATACCAGATCATTAGCTAATCTGCAATCAAGTACAGTCTCAGCAGTAGCCCTAGAGAGAAATAATTGTTGTTCATTTAAATTTACCCTCCATTAAAACAGTGAAGCCTGCAGACCTGTAATGCCCCATGCCACAGTCAGCGTGCTCTCTCAGTAGGTCTGCTCTTTGTCATGCCTTATCAGCATGGTCTTCTCAGTGGCTTTTGAGTGCTGTGACATAAATTTGTTTAGTTTGAAAAGTAAGCATCTTGGGGGCCCACCAGAAGTATTACAAAGAATCCCTGAGTAGTAACATACTTAGTAAACGGAGCTTTAGTAATGGGAAAAAAACCCAACCTGACGTCTTGGGTTTTGCTGTCCGTCTGTTAGAAGACACGGCTCAGGAGGAGAGTCTTCGGTGGCATTTTATTACATGTCCTGTGACTGCACAGAGGCTCCCGAGATCACCTTTCAAACACCCCATCCGGCATACCCTTTTCCATTCTGTGATTTTAAGGGATTTCCAAGTCTTGTTAACATAGAAGATCAGAACTGGAAGGGGATTTTATAAGTTATCTGGTTTAACTCATGATTTTTACAGATGTCCATTTTGCCAGTAATACTGAACTCCCTTACTTTGTCATTACTCCTGAGGTGAGTATAACATGGTACTAAGAGCAGCACCAAAATGATAAATTAGAAGTGTAGTGGGAAATCTTTTCCTTGTTAATTATTAGTGAACCTGAAATTTAGAAATTTAATGCACTTATTTTGTTTTCCTTGATTCATTCAGACTGAAACAAAATTGGTCATATTATGTGTAAACTGTTTTAATTCTCCTTGATAGCTTTATTTTCATTTACAAAAAATAGTGTCCCTATTCCAACTAATATTTAGTTAGTTTTGATATTAATTGGAACTTTCTAAACACTTTGTAGGAAATGTATTTGAGCAAAGAAATTTTAAAACAAAGTCTTTTGCTGAATAGAAAGGAAAGGGGATGGTCCCACAACTGTAGCTGGTGGGGCTAGACAAACTAAAGAAGTCAGATGAGAAACGAAAGCACGCATATGGATCAGTGGTTATTCTGAAGATGAAATATGTATAGTGGTAGGGTTTTCTTTCTTACGTTTTTAAATCAGCTTTCTCAAGGTATAGTTTACATATACTAAAATTTGCCAGTGTATAATTCAGTGAGTTTTGACAAATGCATGCAGTTCTGTAATAACCTCCATAATCAAGATATGGGACATTTTCATCACCACCAAAAGTTCCCTTGTGTTCGTTGCAGGCAGTTCCCTCTCCCTTCTCCCTGGAACCATTAATCTGCTTTCTGTTGGTGCAGTTTTGCCTTAAATTTTGTGTAAATGGAATCTTACACTATGCCTTTTATGTCTACCTTTTTCGTTTAGTATAAAACTTTTGAGAATCATTCATGTTATGTATCAACAGTATCTTTTTATTGATGAATAGTATTCCATTGTCTGGATATACTACGTTTTTTTCATTCAGTCACCAGTTAATGGACATTTGAATTGTTTTTAGCAGTTAGGAATGAAGTCGTTATTGGCATTCATGCATAAGTCTTTGTGTGGATGTAGGTTTTCATTTCTCTTCCATAAATACCTAGAGGTGGGATTGCTGAGTTGTAGGTTAAATATATGCTTAACTTTATGAGAAATTTGCCAAATTGTTTTCCAAAGTGGTTGTACCATTTTGTACTCCCACCAGCAATGTTTGAAAGGGCCAGTTGCTCCGCATCATGGTTATGGTCAGTCTTTGTAATTTTAGCCATTCTAGTGGGTGTATAATGATATCTCACTGTGATTTTATTTTTATTTATTTATTTTTTTGAAGATTGGCACCTGAACTAACAGTTGTCACCAGTCTTCTTTTTTCTGCTTTTTCTCCCCAAATCCCCCTAGGGCATAGTTGTATATTTCAGTTGTGGGTCTTTCTAGTTGTGGCATGTGGGACACCACCTCAGCGTGGCTTGATGAGCGGTGCCATGTCCGAGCCCAGGACCCGAACTGGCAAAACCCTGGACGGCTGCAGCGGAGCGCACGAACTTAACCACTCAGCCACAGGGCTGGCCCCCCTCACTGTGGTTTTAAATTTGCGTTTCCCTGATGATGAATTATATTGAGTGTCTTTTCATGTGCTTATTTGCCTAAAGGGAGTTCTTCTTCTTTGTAACATTGATACAATAATATTATTGATACTTGGGTTTTGTCACTTGTCCCAAAAAATGTCCTTTATAAGCTTTTCCATCCCCAGACCCAATCCAGGATCACCCATTGGGTTTAGTTGTCATGTTTCCTTGGTCTTTTTTAATCTGCAACAAAAATCTCAGTTTTCTTTGTCTTTCTTGGACTTCTTTTTAAAAAAACTATAGGCCTATTATTTTGTAGAATGTCTCTCACTTTGGGTTTATCTGATGTTTCCTTATGATGGATTCAGGTTATGCGTTTTTGGCAAGAATATCACAAAAATGCTCTTGTATTCTTCTCAGAGGCATCATATCAAGAGGCACACTATGTGTTGACTTATGTGTTGCCCAACAAATTTTTGCTAAATATGATGTTGTGAAGAATTCTCCTATTATCTGCTAGAATTTTCTTAGTTTTGGCTTTTGGTTTAGATTTATGATCTGTTTCAAAATAACCTTGAAGTGTGATGTGAGATGGGGATTGAGATTGATATTTCCCCCAACTTTTTCCCGTTAATTTTCTTGTTCTTCTGTTTCTTTGATTCTGCGCTTTATTATTCTACTTTCTTTGAAATTTAATTTACTCTTCTTTTTCTAGCTTAAGGTGAAAACTTAGACCAATGATTTATTTAGACCTTTTCATATAAGCACTTAAAACTATACATTTCTCCCTAGTGTTGCTCTAATGCATCCCATGAATTTTGATATTTAATATTTCATTGTCACTTAGTTCAAAATATTTTCTAATTTCATGTGTAATTTCTTTTTTGACCTATGCGTTATATAGAAATATTTGGGACATTTATAGACATCTTTCTGCTATTGGTTTCTGACTTAACGTATGTGTGTGTGTGTGTGTGATCAGCAAACTTACTTTCAGATTTTAATATTTTGAAATGTGTTGAGACATTTTATGGCCTAGAGCTTGTGTTCAGTGTTGGTGTTCCATGTGTACTTGAAAAGAATGAATATTCTGCCATTGCTGGGTGTAGTGTCCTTTAGATATCAATCCAGTTAAAGTAGTTACTAGTGTAGTTTGTGTCTTCTTACTGATTTCTATCTACTTGTTCTGTTATTATGGAGACAGAAGTGTTGAAATCTCATCTATAATTGTAGACTTGTTTCTATAATTGTAGAATTGTTTCTCCTTCCAGTTCTGTCAAGTTTTGCTTCATGTATTTCAAAGCTATGTTCTTATTTATGAGTATGACTTGCTGATTTGTTGATCTTGTCATTGTGAAGTATCCCTTTTTATTTTTTGTAATACTCCTTTTCTTGAAGTCTGTTTGGTCTGACATTAATGCTACCACTCCAGCTGTCTTAAGTTTGCTGATGCATGCTATATGTTTTCCTCCTGCTTTTCACTTTCAGCTTATCTGGATCTTTATAGTTAGAGTACATGTATTAGAAACAGCGTTTTTGATAGCGTTGGATTTCACTATTTTATTTTGCTATTTGTTTTCTATTTCACCTTTTTTTTTTTGGCGCTCTGTTCCTCCTTTCATATTCTTTTGGACTAATCAAAATTTTTTTAGGGGGTGGCCTGGTGGCATAGCGGTTAAGTTCACATGTTCTGCTTCTCGGTGGCCCGGGGTTTGCTGATTCGGATCCCAGGTGCGGACATGGCACTGCTTGGCACGCCATGCTGTGGTAGGCATCCCACATATAAAAAAGTAGAGGAAGATGGGCACAGATGTTAGCTCAGGGCCAGGCTTCCTCAGCAAAAAGAGAAGGACTGGCAGTAGTTAGCTCAGGGCTAATCTTCCTCAAAAAAAAAAAGAAAAAGAAAAAAAAATTTTTTTAGTATTCCTGTAGTTCTTTTTTTTTTTTTAAGATTTTATTTTTCCTTTTTCTCCCCAAAGCCCCCTGGTACATAGTTGTGTATTTTTGGTTGTGGGTCCTTCTAGATGTGGCACGTGGGATGCTGCCTCAGCGTGGCCTGACAAGCAGTGCCATGTCTGTGCCCAGGATCTGAACGGGCGAAACCCTGGGCTGCCAAAGCAGAGTGTGCGAACGTAACTGCTTGGCCACAGGGCTGGCGCCCCTTTAGTTCTTCTGCTGGCTTTTTGTCTATACCGTCTCTGCAGTTTTTTAAATATATGATTTAGGATTACAATATGAATCCTTAACTTAATCCAGTTCCCTTAGAGTTTAGGTTGTACCATTTCACATAAAATGTAGGAACCTTGCAGCAGAATTCCACTTACCACTTCGTGGTCTTTATGCTATTATTGTCGTATAGACCACATCTGCGTACATTTTAATGCCCATAATACAGTGCTATGATAATTTTTATTTTAAGCAGTCATGTCTTTTAAAGAAATTAAGAGAAGAAAAAAATATACTTTCTTATAATTACCCATATATTTACTGTTTTAATGTTTTTCATTTCTTCTTCTACATCCAGGATTCCAACTGATTTTATTTTTCTTCAGCCTGAAGAAATTGCCTTAGCATTTCTCGTGATGCAGGTTTGCTAATGGTGAACTCTCTCGGTTTTCATTTACCTGAAAATATCTTTATTTCACCTTATTTTTTCACCCAAATTTTTGAAGGATTTTTTCTAGATATTGAATTCTGGGATGTCTGACAGTTTTTTGTTTGTTTTCTGCCATCACTTTAAAGTTATCGTTGTTTTCTGTTCCCATTGTGTCTGATGAGAATTCAGTTGTCATTTGTATCATTTTTCTCTGGTATGTAATGTATCCTTTTCTTCTGACTGCTTCTAAGATTTTCTCTTTATCTTTAATTTTCAGTAGTTTTACTATGGTATGCCTAGTTATGGTTTTAGTTATATTTTCTTTGCATTTATCCTGCTTTGAGTTTGCTCTATTCTTGAGTCTTTATGTTTCTCACCAAATTTGGGGAAATTTTGGCCATTATTCAAATATTTTTTCTACCTTTTCCTTTCTGTCCTCTCCTTCTGCAGTCTAATTACACGTATGTTAGTCTGTTCTGCACATTGTTTTACATGTTTCTGAGGCTCTTTTCATCTTTTCCTTTCAATCTTTTTTTTCTTGAGATTAGATCATTTCTATTGCTCTGCCATTTGTGTTCACCGACTTTTCTGCCATCTCCAATCTGCTGTTAAATCCACCCTGTGAATATTTTATTTCATATTTGTGCTTTTTGGTTCTAGAATGTTCATTTTTATAGTTTGTGTTTTCTCTTTTTTGCATTCATTATAACTGTATTTTCCTTTAAATTCTTGCATGTATTTATAATGACTGCTTTAAAATTCTTGCCTGTTAATTCCAGCATCTGGACCATAGATTGATTTCTATTGACTTCCTTTTCTCTTGACTCTGGGTCACATTTTCCTGTTTCTTCTCCTGTTAATTTTTTAATTGTTTGTTGGACATTGTGAAGGACACATTGCAAAGGCTCTGGATTTTGTTATCTTCTTCTGGAGACAATTGATTTTTTGCTTTAGCAGGCTGTTAAACTTGCTTAGACTCAGACGCCAGACTCTGTCTCCTTTGCAGTGGATAGTAGCTGACATCTCTGCTGAGGTCTTTCAAGTCTTTCGTCTGTTACTTTTTTGCTGGGCCCTTTGGAGTCTCTTCTGTGCATGTACAGATCAAGAGTTAGCCAAGAATTTGGGCAGATTTTGCCGTGATTTTTGTGTTTCCTTCCTTTCTAGCATTCCCTCTCACTTTCTAGCCTCTCTGGCAGCCCCGAACTCTGTCTTCTGATTTCTCAAACCAGTAGATCTGCAGCTTTCTGCTTGATTTCCAGCTGCACCTGCCAACCATGCTGACTGGAGAAAGCCCTCTAGCAAATAGCCATATACAGACAAATTTCACCTGGTACAGTTCCCTTCTTTTCTGGTTATCTATAGTTAGATAGCAAACTACCCCAAATGTAGTGGCATTAAACAGAAACAGTCATTTATTACTATTATTATTATCCCTCGTGGTTCTAGGGCTTCACTGGACTCAGTTGGATGGCTCTTGGTTGGGTCTCCTACTGTCCTAATCAAATGGGGGTTGAAGTCACCTTGACATCTTCCTCATTCTCATAGATCTCGTGGTTGATCCTGGCTGTTGCCTGGGACCCAGTAGGACTGTCAGGTGGAACACGAATACGTAGCCTCTGCCTGGACTTTCTCATGATGAGTAGGTTCCAAGAACAAGAATCCTGAGAAGGCAAACCAAGTGGAAGCTCCATTGCCTTTTTCATTACCTAGCCTTGGAAGCCATAGCATCACTTCTGCCACATTCTGTTCAGTAAGGCAGTCACAAAGCAGAGCCTATATTCACGTGGAAGGAATTAGACTCCACTTTTTTGGTGGGGAGGAGTGTCAAAGAATTTTCCGACATGGTAGGAAACCACCAAAACTTCTTTCAAATTTTGTATTCCCTCCAATTTTTGCCTGCCTTTGGTCATTCTCTAGTGCCTTCAAGTAGTTGTGTAGAATTTATGATATTATCTGGTAGTCCAATACAAACTACTCCATCATTACCAGAAGTGAAACTCTTTCTCCTCCTCTTCTTTCCTCTGTAGCACTCATCACACTTGACGTTTAATATAATTTATGTATTTATTTGGTTTATTTTGTGTCTCCTCCCTCTAAAATGCAAGCTCCGTTAAGTTAGGGGATTTTGTCTCTTTGGTATCTGCTAGGCACATTGAAGCTGCTCAACAAATATTTGTTGAACGAATGGATGAGTCTTTAACTCTTCAAAACAGCCATAAGTAAACAAAAGCCTCTCACTGACAGAGGTGGAGCCACACATTATAGAGCCTTGTTCTTTCAACACAGTTGCACTGGTAGACTCGCATATCTCAGGTTTCCTTCTCCTTGGATTACGGAACAGGACACAGAGATTTTGACATTTCATTCTCATCATGACTGTCATGTGTGTCAATTAAGCAGACTAGATAGTTGGTTACCGTTCAAATGAAATAGCATGGGAAAGTACCTTGTGCAGTGTAAAGCACTAGGAGATTATAAGGGGTATCGATCATTATATGCAGTTGCATCCATTAGGCTGGCTTTTTCAGATTTCATTTTCAAAGTATGTTTCTGTGTGTGTATGTTTAAAGGACGAATATTTTGAATTACCGAAACAATAATAAAAGTCATAGCAATGTGTTTATAATAAAGTCCTTACTAAGTTCGTATTAATGTTTCGTCTGACTTTTTTTTTTTTTAGGAACTTAAGAGATTTCAGAACTTTGTGAAACACTGTCCTCCTTTTGATATTGTCATTGATGGGCTCAATGTTGCCAAAATGTTTCCTAAATCTCGTGAATCTCAAGTCGTAAGTACATGTTTTATTTTGCTATTCCAAATCTCTAGAAATATTTATTGTACCCATTTGTGATCTTCCTTGGGTCTCTTAGCTCCCCGTTTATCCTTCCTCTAAAAATAAGCTCCTAAGGTGCCACAGTGACCGACAACTCATCTAAGATTCATTGTTTTCATCTCAGGCAAGTAAGCGGCTCTTACAGGCTGGGCAGGAGTGAGAGATGAGAAAGTCCATGTAAGAAAGGGCCAGTTCAGCCCTTTTTGTATAACTTTTCGCTGACGTTCTTCTAGGTCTCTACTCTCTCTTTGGGGTTTCTCTGTCATTTCCCTGTGGGTCACATCCTGCAATTTGAAACTATCAACATGCACTGTATCAAGAGGTATTCATTACTCACATTTGCTTTTTCCAAATACAGTATGTTCATAAACTAATCTAAACAGTTATTTTTTGGTAAGATAATCATTTGTTCTATCAACTTATAAATGCCCTAGTAATTTCTAATAGTGATATCATGATTTTTTATAGCAGCAGTGTGCAATTATTTTAATCCTCATTTTACAAATTAGAAAAGTGAGGCTAATTTTGTACACTAAATCCTTGGAAAGCAGTCATAACATCAAAATTAGATTGCAGAGAGCTCTCCTGGGTTTCTGGCTTGTGGCCCTTATCCCTGGCAATCTATGGCCATTCATCTGTAGTTAAACTCTGTTACTTCTTAAAAATTGAGGCCAACTTAAACAGAGAATCGCCAGTCCAATTTGGCCATTTATACTCAGAAAAGCTTACAAGTACTAACAAAGGGCAAGGTTGATTTACAGAAATTTATATATGCCTTTCCTTTATATTTGAGTCTACATTTTTATGGTCAACTATGTGCTTTTTAAATCCTTTATTTAAAAAAAAATCACAAGAGCAAGTTGAAAATATTTTTGTCTCTTAGGTACTTGAAGGGGTCTTTGAGGTGGTAATATTGACAAAGGCAAAGCTGGGAAAGAAAGCATGACATTATTATCGCTAGTGCTGGGTAGAGCTCAGAATCAGAAGAGCTCGTTCTGAAAAGTTCACCATCGAATCTGTGAGGAATGAAAGTTTCGTATTTGTTTACCTTTTGTTTGACTTTCAGCTTCACACAAAGCACTAAAAATTGGCTTGCCAGAGATACACATCCCAAATTGGGCTAACTTTTTGGGGGAAAGTAACATGTTGAAGATAATATAGTGGACATGTCCCCCAGCATTATGGGATAAAAATGTGCACATTTTGAAAGATGTTAGCAGATGTTGGCAGACAGAGAGGCAAAGAACAAAAGATCGACCAGGGAAATCACAGGAATCTCTGCTACTTTTAGCTTTTACTCCTAAAGGAATTTAATGTTAGCAACAGTTGATGTGACAAGTAGTTGTTATTACCCAGCTCTTCAGAGCACTTTTATCTTGTGGCAACGCACTGGCATGAGATTTGGGAAACCTCAGCTTGGGGACTCAGCGTAGAGACACCACCTGAATGAGGAAAGAGGAAAAGAACTTCCTCCTGAAGTTTTTTCTCGAATCTCTAAAGCTAGAGATTTGTAAAAAATAATGGCAGATCACATTTCCCATAGGCCCCTGTGTTATGATTTTTTGGGTAAATCTTACTGGCAGGCCCTATTGTGGCTTAGTTCCATTCTTACACACTTTCTAGATTGTCAGAAGTAGCTTCCCACTTTTCCAGTTGATCTTGTAAATAGCATTTTCGCTTAGAAGTTAAGAATGGGGCGTCTGGAGCCAGACCCTTTGAATTCCGATCCTGGCTCTGCGACTTCATAGCTTCCGTAGTTTGAGCAAGTTACTCAACCTCTCTGTGCCTTAGTTTCCCAGTCTGTAAAATGGAGATAATAATATCTCATAAAGATGTTGTGAGGAATAATTAATACGTATAAGCACTTAACACATAGTAAGTACCTAGTAGGTGTAACTATCATTGTGAGTAGTGTCCAAATTCACTTCCCAAATGGAACCATCATTCTTGCTTTCAGCAGACCCTTATTTGGCAGTTGAAGATTTTCTCTTGTCATGTCATCCGTCTCAGTGGAGTTGAAAGTAAATACAAGACTGCCTCAGTGTTAGATGGCATCTAGTCAGATACTCAGCTAAGGCTTGATTGAGAATTGAAGCCAGCACCATCAATAACAGACAAAAAATTTTAAATATGATGGTTTTAAGAAATTTTTTTTCTGATTATCAAAGAAATGCATGTTCATTGTAGAAAATTTGGAAATTACAAGAAAGAAAATTATATATAATCCTACTGTTCAGCAATAATCACTGTCAATGTTTTATTTCCTTGTAGTAGTTTTCTATTTTTTACCTAGTTGAGCTCCAACTGTGTAAATAATTATATATCTATATTTTAATTTACAGTTGTTGAAAGCTCTCAGTAAAAGTGAAATTATAAAAGGAGTAGAAGAAAGCATGTGCTTTTTAAAATGTTTGAGATGGAAGGACCTTCGAAGCCTACATAAAATCCAGGAGCTCTAATGGGAAGAATAGAGAAATTTGCTAGATAGTAAGAAACACTATAAACACTGTTAAATGATAACAACAAACTGAAAAAATTGTTTACAACACGTGACAGAAGGCTCATTTCCTGATTAGACCACGGAATCTTATGCCTGTAAGAACAAAATGAATTATGAAGTAGAAAAGTGGTTTAACCTTATTCATAATTATAGATACGCAAATTAAAATATTTAGCTTCCAGATTGGCAGAGATTTACAAGTTGGTAGTATTTAGTATTTTAAATGGTTTGGAGAGGTAGAGAGGAGGGTATCAGTGGAATATTTTTCATGGGTGATTTGGCTATAACTTTGAATACCTAAAATGTTGAAATTCTACTTGTAGGAGATATATTCACACTAGTACATAAAGTTATACATCTAAGTATTTTAGTTATACGATTGTCTGTAAGCAGAAGAGTCTAATCCACCTGAATATCTATCAATCTAGGACCTGATGTATGTTGAAACATCCACTTTGAATGACTGAGGTAGACCTGTATGTGCTGATACAGAGCAACAGCCAAAATAAGTGTAAGAAGCAAGTTGAAGAACAACATGCTTAATGTGGCCCCGCTTGCGTTAAAAACAAAAGATTACACATATGTAAATGTTAGATAAGTTTGGATATGCCTAGAAAATTTGTAGAAATTACATACACAAAAAAACAATAGTTAACTTTGAGAGTTTGGGATAGAATATAAGAGAATGAAAGGATTTCAGTTTTTCATTTTTATTTTTTGAATTTTTTTTTTTACAATGAGCATATATTACTTTAAAATAAAAAACAAACTACCATCAGGAAAAGAAAAAAGTGGAAAGACATTCTTGGTAAATATTCTAAAATAACTATAATACTCTAGTCTTGTGGATATACTACAATTTTTTAATCCTTTCTCTGTTGGTGGGCTTTTTCGATTGTGTCTGCTTTTTCCTCTGGTAAGTCATGCTTGGAAGATCTTTGCACTTGTTTTAGGTGATTTCTTTGGAATAGATTCCCAGAAATAGAACTCTGGAGTCAAAGGGTATGGATGTTTTTAAAGGTCTCACCATATTGCCAAAATGCTTTCCAAAATGATTGTAGCAATTTATGCTCCCACTAACAGCGTAGAAAAGTGCCCAAATAGAACACTTTTCTTCAAGGTTGCTTGTTACATGATGGCTTCAACTATTTAGTTACATTTGTGCCATGGATCTGCTAAGTGAAAAGAGCTGGACAGTTTTTTCCTGCCATTATTTAGGTCAAACATTCTTTAAATTTGTAAACAAAGTTTAATAAAATGGCCCAGAAAGGAAATATTCTGCACTGTCTTATTTGGCCTCTTTGTCGCTCTCTCTTAATACAATTGCCTATAAGTGTACATAAAGGAAAGATTAGGAATCCTAGTTCTATGAGTCTTGAGTTTTTTCATCATTGTGTGAAGTTACCAGATTTTTTCTGTAGAATAATCATTTATGTTGTACCCATGAACTCTGCATCATATGTGACAAATTATTCTTGGTCCTTTTCCATTAGTGGTTACTTAGATATCCAACATTGTTCTCTGTAAGCTCATAAATGAGAAAAGACCATTTTTACGTTCATTATTTAGAGAGTAGGACCATGATCCCATAGCTTGATCTCAGAGCATACTTAGGGGTGACAGACATTAAGGAGCTAAAAATAAGTTCTGGCTGTGAATTTTATTTTATTTTCTTAATTTTCATATGCACCTTTTTTTATGTATTAATTTTTTTGAAGTCAGGGTATGTCTTATAATTGATGTCAGCAGAAACTTGCCAGCTGCCGTGTAGAGCTGGGACTCAGTGGTTGTCACTGCCTGGGTGTGCACAAGTTAGCTGAACACAGCGTATGTCTGTTCATCCACTTGTCATCTCAGTTGAGTTAGTTATATTGGCAGCTCCACACACCGTTTAACCTAAATCTTAACTTTAAATATTTACTGAAGGTTTTCTAACAACGCAGTAAAAGGCAGTGGTAACTGACACATTTCTACAGATTTTAAAGTGAGGAGAGATTGTTATAACTGATTTTTGCATTTTGAAAAGCTGTCACTCAGGCAGCAAACTTCTGTCTGCCAAAAGCTTCCCATAGACATTCAAGAGAAGTTGATTAACTTACAGAGTGGCATAATTCATTGAATGAAAAAGCATTAATCAAATGCAAAATATAGGGAAAACCCAGTATTCTTCCATCTGTCTTTGCTGTTGGTCCTAAAAATTGTACAAAGGAGAGATGAACAACACAGGTTCTCAGGAGAGTGGTATGTAACCTGTCGCCAGGAGGCTGTACAGAGCTGCTGTGACCAAAAGCAATTCAGAAGAGCCTGAACCCAGATATGAAGGTGTATATTTAAGTGTTACTTCTGATTCCGAAAAAAAGAATATAGTATGGAACTGGATGGATTGATATATGATTTTGTTGGTTATTAAAAAAGGACAATTTTTTTGTTCATTTTTTGCTTAAAAGTTATTACTAAATCAGTGCTTCATCTTAGAACTTCTGGTGTCTTAATACTATTACAGGATATTCTCAATGGAACTGGAGACTGTAAAGTCCCTGGCTAGTGTGGCATAATTCAGGGTCTTGACCAAGTCATATCTCAATTCTTTGGTATCTGCTTTTGTTTCCTTGAGATATGATTCATAAACCATAATATTCACCCTTTTAAAGTGTACAATTCAATGGTTTTTAGTATGTTTACAAAGTTTTGCAACCGTTACCACTATCTAATTCTAGAACATTTTCATTCTCCCCAAAGTAACCCCATTCCCATTAGTAGTCACTCCTAATTCCTTCCTTCTCTTAGTTCCTGACAACCGCTGATCTACTTTCCGTCTTTACAGATTTGCCTATTCTGAACATTTCGTATTTTCACTTAGCATAATGTTTCCATAGTTTATCTGTATTGTAGAATAGATTAGTGCTTTGTTCCTTTATATTGCCGAATAGTTTTCCATTGTATGGATATACCAAATTTTTTTCATCCACTCTTTAGTTTGTGGACATTTGAGTTATTTCCACTTTTTTGGCTATTAAGAATAATGCTGCTGTGAACGTTTTGTGTACAAGTTTTTGTTTGGACATGTCTTAGGTTTTCTTGGGTATATACCTAGGAGTGGAATTGCCAGATCAAATGGTAACTCTCAGTTTAACCCTTTGAGGAACTGCCAAACTTCCAAAGTAGCTGCACAATTTTCCATTCCCATCAGCAGTGTATAGAAGTTCTGATTTCACATATCCTCACCAACACTTGTTATTATCAGTCTTATTGATTATAGCCATCCTGGTGGGTATGAAGTGGTAAATCATTGTCATTTTGATTTGCATTTCTTAATGACGCGTGATGTTGAGCATCTTTTTATGTGCTTATTGGCCATTTGTATGTCTTCTTTGGAATATGTCTCTTCAAATTCTTTGCCCATTTTTTAATAGGGTTACTTGTCTTTTTATTGTTGAGTTGGAATTTTTTTGTATATTCTGAATATTAGATCTTTATCAGATATATCATGTGTGAATATTTTCTCCCATTTGGATTGTCTTTTCAGTTTCTTGATGGTGTCCTTTGAAGCACAAAAGTTTTTAGTTTTGATGAAGACCAATTTTTCTGTCTTTTTTTTCTTTTGTTGCCTGTCATTGTTGGTGTCATATCTAAAAAATCATTGCCTAATCCCAGGTCAGGAAGATTTGTGCCTATGTTTTATTCTAAGTTTTATAGTTTTAATTCTTACATTTACAGTGTCTGCATTTTAGAGAAACAATTTTGGGTAGATGGCTAGCCAACATAATTTAGAGTATAGTGAGATTTATATGGGACTAGCCTTGGCCCTTTCTAATGCATTTATTTAACCTTCTGTATATCTGGGCAAAATAAGACTTGCTACTTACCTTGTAGATGTTTTTCAAGTGTACAGTGTATCCTGCTTAAAAAATATTTATTTGGTTTCAAATTTTCAGGAGAAGAAAAGTTCTGGTTTGTATTTTTCTTTTAAGAAGAGGGAAGGGTTCTGAGTGACTAGTGGATCAATTACATAGCCTCCATTTTGAGAAGGACAGAGCATCTTAGCATGGAATTATGATGTAGATTCAGTTACTGTTTATTGAGAATTTATTCCAAGCCAAATACTGTTTTAGGATGTGAGGATATGACTATGGCCAATAATGGGAATGCTAGGAACATGATTAGGCTAATAGTTATGTTATTTAAACAAATTCATAGTATATTGTGCATCCTGTCATCTATTAACAGTGATTCTTGTGTTTGTGTATGACTCTTTTCTTAGAAATTTACTTGAAATGTCAGAATGAAGAATGTTATTTACCCAAAATACATGGGATAAGAATTTCTTTAAAAATAAGTATTGCAAAAACAGTTTTGTAACATTCTCCAGAAAATTCCCCAGAAAATGTTGTCATTTGGGACAAACTGACTAAGTTAAAAAGTGTTAGCTACAAACCTTTGTAGAGCACTGGAGTTGGCCTCTCTGTAGTACTTGGACTGACGTCTCTTTGTCATTTACCACCTACTGTAACACAGAGTCTTTTTGGATTTTCTTGGATTGGATTTCTTTTCTTTTTTTAATTTAATAAACTTTGTTTTTTGGAGCAGTTTTTAGGTTCATGGATTTCTTTTTATGAAAGGCAGTCCTCCAACAACATGTTATTTTGACTCTAACAAATGCTTCTGAGGAAAAGCATTGCATGGATAAGTGGAGGTAGAAATTAAATTGTGTTCTTTTTTTTAAGCTTAAGTGAGTGAGTAATTGGCACCACCATCCGCCTAATTGCTCAAGGTAAAACCTAGGGATTCTAGCCACTGTTACTCATTTTCACTAGACCCACATCAAGTTGACTGACAAGTTTTATTGGTCATAATCCCCCAACTATGACCTGTAATCCCGTTACTACTTCTTTCCATCTCCATTAACATTGTCTCTCACCTAAACTCCTAAGTGGTCTCCTTGCTTTTTCTCCCTTGCCTCAATGACTTTCCATTACACTTAGAATAAAATCCAAGTTCTTTATCATGGAATGTAGTACCTTTCAACATCTGATCCTTACCTCTCTTTTCAGCCTCATCTCTGTTTTTTTCTCTTTGTCTTTCACTGAATTATAGACACACTAGAGCGTTTCCTGTTCCTCAGACATACTGAACTTATTCCTGTGTCCGGATCTTTGTACTTGCTGTTTTTCCAGCCTTTAATGTTCTGTCTTCAAATGGCTGGATCACGTATCAGCACCTCACGGGTCTTCCCTGATTCTTCTGAAGTAACCCCATTCTGCTCACCCGTCTTCTGCCTGTATTTTCAGTTACATCAACCTTAGTTGCTTCTGTGGTGGATTAAAAATGGTTGCAGATGCTTTGCAGTTACTCTCATCAGGAGATGGAGTCTATTTCCCCAGCTCTTGAATCTGGGCTTGCATTATGACTTGCTTTGACCAGTAGAATGTAGCAGAAGTGACATTGTGGAACTTTCAAGCAGTGACTCAAGAGGCTATACAGCTTATGCTATCACTCTTTAGGAACTACCACCTTGTGAATAAGCCCATGTTAGTCTCTTGAGGCTACATAGAGAGAGAACGAGAGAGAGAGAGCATGTGTGCACACAGCCATCCCAACTAAGACTCCAGACATGTGAGTAAGGTCATCTGGGACCACACAGCCTCCAGGCAGGCTGCCAACTGATTGTGAACACATGAATGAGCCTAGCCAATTCTATGTGAAACAGAATAACTGTCCAGCTGAGCCCAACCCAGATTGCCAATCCATTGTATTGTGAGAAAATAGTGCTTATTTTAACCCAAGTCTTGGGGTGGTTTATTACACGATAATAGGTAACTGATTTAATTCCTACACAGCACTAGTATCTACAGTTGCCTCTGCATTTCTTTGTTTAACTTATCAGTCTCCTCCATTAGAATGTAAATGCCCTGAGATTGAAGACCTTATGTGTCTTGCTCACTGTTACATCTTCAGGACTAAGAAAAGAGCCTTGAATGTAATAAATACTCAGGAGACACTTAGTGACTGAATGAGAGAATGAACAAATGATGTGCATTCAATTATATAATGTTAGAGATAATAGCTGCTTGTCAGGCTTAACTTTGAAAGACTTCTTGAGTTTTACTCTCGGCAACTTACCTCCCTTGCTAGCTATGTGACCTAGGTTAAGTTAGTTAACCTCTTGATGACTTACGTGAAGATTAAATGAGATACTCCTTGAAAAGCACTTATCACAGTGCCTGGCACACAGTCCAATAAATTTAAAAGAAAAAAAAAAACCAACCTTGTGAGTGCATTTAGTTGTCCATGGTCTTAACTTTGAAGAAACAAAAATATGGTAGTTTTTTAGGATGTATTTAGTCTCCTGATTTAAATAACTGACAGTCACTCTTTTAATTGTTTCAATTTTGGGTCTTCATTCTTTTTGAACTGATGCTTAGAATTTAAACTTGTCTCTAAATGAATGGCCACCTTCTCCACAAAGTAACTAAGTAAGAAATATATCAACAGTACAGAAAAAATAAAAGACTGTATTACTTTTGATAGGCTAGGCTGTGCTGCTGTAATAAATCCACAATTTTAATGGCTTAAAACAACAAATTATTTCTTGTTCATGCTACATGTCCATTGTAGGTCACTGTGTCATCGTCATCATCCTCATTCCAAGACCCAGAATAACTTTCTGAAATATTGCCAGTCACTGTGACAGAGGGAAAGAGAAAGTGGTGAAGCACACCCTGGCTTGTAAAGCTTCTGCTCAGATATGATACCCAGCACTTCTGCTCATCTTTTATTAGCAGCTAATGCAAATTACATAGCATAGCGACACCTGAGCTCAGCAGGATAGGAGGGCAATCTTACCATTTGCTGGCAAGAGAAAGAGAATTAGTATTTTTGAATAGCTCTAATGACTGAGGTTGAAGATGTCTTGCTTGTTACAAGTCTAGCTCAGGAGCTAGAAGTGAGTTTCAGCATGGCAGTGCAAACTGTCTTTGCCTGGATTATTTTTTTCAACATCACTTTCCCTCACTGTAATTTTATGTAGAAAGAGCTGATGTTTTCGTTGATCATTTTCCCTAGAACGATCAGGTAGGAATTCTGAAGTCTCCATGACTCATACTTCACTTTCATTTTAAGGTGGTTTTTTCTTTTGAGCTATCTAGTCATCATTAATAATTGTTGATGTGAGAGCGCCTTGAGGAGATAGGAACAACATACTAACTTTTCACCTAGAAAACAAAAGGATGTAGAGTGGAAAGCTTCTTATCTTGCATTTTCTTTCTTATTATCTCCCTCTCCCACCCACTTACCCATGATTCAGTCCTAATGTTTTTGTTCCTTTCTCCTTTTGCAGCTTGCATTTTGGATTTTCAGTTGTTCATAAGCTCCTCTAGGAGAGGGTATCTAGGGGAAAAAGTACATCATTTCAATTAATCTTGCTAGCTATTCAAAACTCTGCTCTCTGTAGGTAATGGAGAATTGGTTAAAATGGCTTCAGCAGAATGGAAATTTATAATATAATTTAAAAAACGATGGCCAGACATCAGCACTGGATGCTTTCATTCTTACAGCTTGCTTGGGGCATTGAATAAAAGTAGTTTGGTGGAAAGACTGCAGCATTTGTTTCGATTGCCATCTCTTAAGTCGGTTTTACTACAGTGAGAGAAAAATAGAGGCAAAGGCATTAGCCATTAAAGGTCATTTGGCAGTAGCATTTACTTGGCAGTGAGTTTGCATTTTTTTCTGCCACCCAAGTTATTTTATTTCTTTCTGTTGATTTACATAACCTCTTGTCAATGTTTCAACACTGTAAAGAACCTAAGATACAATAAACTGTGCTCAGTGTTCTTTTGTGTATATAATCCTCAGCATATTTTTTTTGCCCAAACTGTAGAAATGTTGTGGAGTTTGACATCAACTGTGCTTGAAATTATGTTTCAATAATGTTAAAGTAGCCAGGAGACTTGTAAATACCTTACTGTGTTTGCAATGGCAGATGTTAGATTAAGTATTGAAGTGAAATTTTTATTATACCTCCTTAACTTTTAAATATTCTTCTCCATATAATTGTTCCTTCTGCTTGAAGACTAGCTCTGAAGGGCTGGCTTTAGAGGTAGAAGGGCTTGTTCCTTGGCTCCTAAAACTTGAATGTCATGCTGCTACTGTTGCTGTCGAAGAACGTACTGCCCCCATGTCTGCTCTGAGCAAGTGTTTGAGTAATTTTTTTGCTGTATTGAAATCTAGAATCAAATACTTGTCATTTTTCCAAGTTTACTTTCCTAAATTTTGTTGATCACTAATGATTGGAAATGATAAGTGATTGGAGATTACTTCTAAACATTTTCTTAATTTTCGTCAATTAGTTAATAATAGTTTCTTTCCAGAGGAATTTAAAAAGTCATTCTTTTAGTGTGTTTTTAAATTTTTTTTTTATTTTTCCTTTTTCTCTCCGAAGCCCCCCATTACATAGTTGTGTATTTTTAGTTGTGGGTCCTTCTAGTTGTGGCATTCTTTTAGTGTTTTTAAGCTTAGGATTACAGGAACAATTATTAATCCAGTTATTTCAGGGTTAAACTCTAATCCAGGAAGGGACTTCGCTTTTTACTTTATACAATTATATATTTTTACAAGTACTTATTACATTTCTATTTTTAAAAACTCACATATTTTTAAAGATAAGAAACTTTAAAATAAATTTTTAATATTATAAACTTATTCACTAATGTTTCTGCTGTATCGTAGAATGTGCCTAAGAATCACGTGGAGGACTTGCTAAAACGGGATTGCTGGCCCTACACCCAGAGGTCCTAATTGAGAAGGTCTGGGGTGAGGCTGAGAATTTACATTTCTGTAAAATCCTAGGTAATGCTGATGCTGCTTGTTTGGGGACCACATTTTGAGAACTGCCATTATGTACAAAGAGTTTCTTAGAAGTACACTCATATAGCTTTACAAAAATAAGCAATTATAGAAGTCAAATACTCAAAATCATTAAAAATCTTAATGATTCCTAGATTGGGAATCTATTTTTTTAACTAAATATATGAAACTCATTTTAAGGTACTGAAACTTGGTCCTAAGAATAATATACTTCTTCCACTTTCAAAATAGAAGTTTGTCGTGTTTCCATAACCAACAGGTATGTTTTCAAGTAGTTGTGTTAGCATTATGATGATGTAAGTTACCTAGAGTATGATTTTTTTAAAAATGTTAAGTAGCCCAAAGAGAAGGTGCTAATTGGGGAAAACCTGAGACTGAAAGTAGTTATATGGAATATATAGAATATCAAACCAATGCAATGTTTGTTTCTCTCTAGGGCATCTGAAATAATCACCCAAATAAGTCACTGTTCGTATGTATTCATAAGCCTAAGATTCAGAAAAAAAGCAGTGGTGGAAACCATGAATTGGACTATGAATCTTAAGGCAGCTAATCTGGTAACAGCATTTAAGTCCTAGTTCATTAGGGTTTAAGAAGGGCTGTTAAGAGTTCTCTAATCTATAGACTTACTACATGAGGGAAAAAAGTAGATCTAATCTTGACTATTTATTTTAAAATAATTACATCTGGCTACTCAAGGGTGGTCTAAGTGACTTGGGGAAATAAATAGGCATCAGTAGATGGCAATCCAGAATTCACTGAAATACACAAAAAGTGCTTCTTGTTTTGTTTCTTACTATTCGTCTTTCATGACATGATAACTCAGGGAAGTTGCATTGCCCTAAGTCAAATAATGCCAGTCTGACTAGGTACTTTGTTCCATCTATGTGGCATTCCACCCACTCCACCAGCTTGACACATGTAAGAGTGCTGTTTTGTCATGTGACTGCTGGAATAGTCTACACCACTCAGAATTATTCTTCCTTGTACCAACTGCTAATGAAGTGAATGATCAGCTGTCAGATCGATGGGGTTTAAGTGAAGTGATCAAGGGAATAAGTAGAAAGGTGAATGAAGCCAGGCAAAATTTCTATAATGAATTTGGCCTCATATCCCTTTCTTTCCAAACATTCAAAAAAAGGTGTACTTTGCATAGTGTTTGAAAGAAAATTTCCCCAATTGCATTAATCAAGTGATCGGGTATCTTAGAACAGCACTGTTAGGAATACGGCGTTGCCAGGCTCCCATATCTCTTCTCTCTCTGGCAAAAATCTTAATGGCAGGTTGATTCTCCTCTTGATGTGTCACAGATAATGTTTGCGTGATAGCCATTTGGGGTGTGGTGAGATTGTTCTTATGAATCATTATTATGTGTACCTGGCTTCTATGGCAGTGTTTTAAAACATTTCTCAGGAATGTGGTAGTTAGAGGCTACCTATGAAAGTACAGCTTCAACCAAAAATTTTTTTTTACTATTTATTAAATCTGTAAGATAAGCAGCAATTCCAGAGTGAGTAGTAAATTTACTTAACACATGTTTTTGAATCTGTATAAATTATTCTTACCTAATTATTATAACAGTGGTAACACTTTATTAATCATTAATTTTGTGTTAATGTATTTCTATCAAGATAATTTTTTTCCTTTTAAAATAGTTTGTTTCAGACTTTGCACTATAGTAAAGGCTGATTTTTCTCCCAAATACAGTTAAGATCAACTGATTTAGATCAATTCAATCTTAGGTTTTATTCCAGTGTTTCATTTAGACATGGCTTTTTTCTAGATAGTATTAGGAAAGATATATAGTTCCTTCGAGTATTCACCCCCTACCAAAAGGGATATTTTTTATTTATAGATTATTTCTGTCCCACTTTGTTCTATAGGAGATATAAGATGGTTATAATAATGGACACAATGCAGAAAATAAAATAAACTTAAAGTAAGTTAAAATAAAGTTAAGAAAAGAGCACAAAGGGAAAATAAGCTTAGGAAAAATAAGAGGTTTGAGGTTGTTACACAAAGTGCATACCATGAAGTGCTCTATTAATTGGGCTGTAAATTCTCTCAACAAACTTGAATATGAAAATATGATTGCCAGAGAGCAGGAGTTCGCCTTTTTCTCTGCCTCCACATCATCCATAAGCATCCCGCACTCCCATATAAACATCTCTCTTTACCTAAAGAGATTCTCGGAGGAGCTGGGATGGAGCAATATCAAAAAGTGGGAAAGTTTGAAAACATCCAATTCTGGTATACCTTCTAAGGAAGTATTTCCATTAGAAGAGTCAATGATTTGGAGTATTCGCATAATTCATAAGATCAAATGGAAACAAATTTTTCAGGGAAAGTACCATTACTCCTAATATTTAAACCAAAGAGATTTCTCTTTTGGGCGCTCTGAGTGCTATTCACAGCATCCTTGTTATGGCCAGGCAAATGGATTTTGTAAGCATCAGCAGTAAAGGAGTCAGAAGAACAGTGTCTGAGCTTGAGAGAGGCTTCTGACGGTACTGAACAGGCCTCAGTAACTCAGCATCATTGATGCTGTCTGCGCTTGGTCAGAAGGCCACGTAGCAGGACTCTGCTTCTTGACCTTTTTGGAAAATGGATAAGCTGTTTTTTCACTTCAGTGCCACAGTAATACACATCAGTACTAGACCTTGTTTTAAAAATATAACTATAGTTTCATCGCAGTTCTTAAAAATCTGGTCAGAAAGCGTGTATTCCTAATATAGCTCGTGTGTAGTAAGCACTCTCAGATTTGAAGAGGTACTCGGGTGGGGTTTGAGTATCAGAATTGCCCTCGGTGTTTAAGTAATTATAGCAAGTACCATTTCTTTAATGTGAAAAAAGAAGCTTGCAAACTTTACCTGACATCGTTTAATTTAATCAGCAGAGCTTTTTCTCAGTCTTGTCTAAACCGTAAATGCCTAGAAATTGCTTGTATATATAAAGTTATAGAATTAATCTAAATTGAAGCTTTCCAATTATGATATGTATCCCTCTCCAGAAAAAAATCTCCACGTTATGGTATGAATGGCAGGAAAACCTCTTGAAAAATTTCTCGTCTGTTTAGGAAAGAGATAATAGATAGGCAGTCTTACTGGATTTAAGCTTGGAACGTAAATGGAAACAGCAGTTCCTCTTCAAATGGACCAAAATAACCCTGCAAAATATACATAAAGTGTTTTATCAATACCAGTCTTTCACCAAAATAAGAACTTGAAAGTGAAAATCACAAAGCCACGTAGTTCCATGGTTGTGAAAACATGTAAGTATACCAAATTCTTAGTTACTTTCCAGTATTTTGTTTTATCAATTCCATTTCAAAGTCCATTACTTGGTTATCACTCTGACTTGTCACCAGAGAGAAAAAATGACGTATAGACATCATAACGTTTGGTTCCTTACTCTTTGATTTCTAATTAAGTCCTAGCTTAAGTGAGTCACTTTGTGAAGGATGCCAGGCTGTGGGTATTAGCCAGCTCCTCCCCAACCCCTACACACACACACACATGCACACACACTCACCAGGTCCTCCCCAACCCCTACACACACACACATGCACACACACACTCACCAGGTCCTCCCCAACCCCTACACACACACACACATGCACACACACTCACCAGGTCCTCCCCAACCCCTACACACACACACACATGCACACACACTCACCAGCTCCTCCCCAACCCCTACACACACACACATGCACACACACACTCACCAGCTCCTCCCCAACCCCTATACACACACACACATGCACACACACTCACCAGCTCCTCCCCAACCCCTATACACACACACATGCACACACACTCACCAGCTCCTCCCCAACCCCTACACACACACACACATGCACACACACTCACCAGCTCCTCCCCAACCCCTACACACACACACATGCACACACACTCACCAGCTCCTCCCCAACCCCTACACACACACACACATGCACACACACACTCACCAGCTCCTCCCCAACCCCTACACACACACACATGCACACACACTCACCAGCTCCTCCCCAACCCCTACACACACACACACATGCACACACACACTCACCAGGTCCTCCCCAACCCCTACACACACACACACATGCACACACACTCACCAGCTCCTCCCCAACCCCTACACACACACACATGCACACACACTCACCAGCTCCTCCCCAACCCCTACACACACACACACATGCACACACACACTCACCAGGTCCTCCCCAACCCCTACACACACACACACATGCACACACACACTCACCAGCTCCTCCCCAACCCCTACACACACACACACACATGCACACACACACTCACCAGCTCCTCCCCAACCCCTACACACACACACATGCACACACACTCACCAGGTCCTCCCCAACCCCTACACACACACACATGCACACACACACTCACCAGGTCCTCCCCAACCCCTACACACACACACATGCACACACACACTCACCAGGTCCTCCCCAACCCCTACACACACACACACATGCACACACACACTCACCAGCTCCTCCCCAACCCCTACACACACACACATGCACACACACACTCACCAGCTCCTCCCCAACCCCAACACACACACACATGCACACACACACTCACCAGCTCCTCCCCAACCCCTACACACACACACACATGCACACACACTCACCAGCTCCTCCCCAACCCCTACACACACACACATGCACACACACACTCACCAGCTCCTCCCCAACCCCTACACACACACACACATGCACACACACTCACCAGCTCCTCCCCAACCCCTACACACACACACACATGCACACACACTCACCAGGTCCTCCCCAACCCCTACACACACACACACATGCACACACACACTCACCAGCTCCTCCCCAACCCCTACACACACACACATGCACACACACACTCACCAGCTCCTCCCCAACCCCTACACACACACACACACATGCACACACACTCACCAGGTCCTCCCCAACCCCTACACACACACACACATGCACACACACACTCACCAGGTCCTCCCCAACCCCTACACACACACACACACATGCACACACACACTCACCAGCTCCTCCCCAACCCCTACACACACACACACATGCACACACACACTCACCAGCTCCTCCCCAACCCCTACACACACACACATGCACACACACTCACCAGGTCCTCCCCAACCCCTACACACACACACATGCACACACACACTCACCAGGTCCTCCCCAACCCCTACACACACACACATGCACACACACTCACCAGCTCCTCCCCAACCCCTACACACACACACACATGCACACACACACTCACCAGCTCCTCCCCAACCCCTACACACACACACATGCACACACACTCACCAGGTCCTCCCCAACCCCTACACACACACACATGCACACACACTCACCAGGTCCTCCCCAACCCCTACACACACACACATGCACACACACTCACCAGGTCCTCCCCAACCCCTACACACACACACATGCACACACACTCACCAGCTCCTCCCCAACCCCTACACACACACACACATGCACACACACACTCACCAGGTCCTCCCCAACCCCTACACACACACACATGCACACACACTCACCAGGTCCTCCCCAACCCCTACACACACACACATGCACACACACTCACCAGGTCCTCCCCAACCCCTACACACACACACATGCACACACACTCACCAGCTCCTCCCCAACCCCTACACACACACACACTCACACTCTCTCTCTGTCTCACATTCACTCACTGGCATACTGTAGTGTCTTTAAATACAGGTTCTGTTGATGGTTTTAACCTGTTCATGGTTAACATTGACCATGGAGATGAGAACCACATCAGGGGACAAGTAACAACTTTGAATTTTTTCCCTGTGCTAAAAATTTTATTGCATTATTTCATGTAATCTGTACAACTGTGTAAGGTAGGTGCTATTATTATTTCCATCTTACTATGAGGAAACTAAGGGCGAGAGAGGTTGTTAGCTTGTCACATTGCTGGTAAGTTGTGGGGTTAGTATTCATACTAGGCAGTCTGTTCCATAGCCTGCACTTATCCTGACTCTACTGTACTGCCGCTGTGACTTGAGATCCAGCTTGGATCTCAAGCTACTAGATAATTCTTTTTAATATATATTTTGAAAATGAAGAAATCGATTACACAGCTATTGGGAAGTTTGAGCTTATTGGGTGATAGAAAGTAAGAATAAGTTATAGAAAATAGAAAAAATAAAGGTTGGCGGTTATTCATTCAACTCAGAAATATAGCATTATCTTATATCTCATTTAAATAATGTACTTTTGTTGGCATTACATTATTTTTACTAATTCAGAAATAATTGACTTTTTATGATATTTATTCTCTTTATCCAAGGAAATTACATACTTTTCTTTTTTTGAGTTTCTTAGTTATTTTAAATAAGGTTTTATTTTAGAGGAGTTTTAGATTTACCGAAAAGTTGCGATGATAGTACAGAGAGTTCCTACATACCTCATATCTAGTATGGTACATTATTATTATTCATAGTCCATACTTTATTCAGATTTCCTAGTTTTTACCTACTGTCCTTTTTCTGTCTTAGGATTCCATCAGGATACCTCATTACATTTAGTCATCATGTCTCATTAGACTCCTCTTGGCTGTGACAGTTTTCCAGACCTTTCTTTTTTTTTTTTTTGAGGAAGATTAGCCCTGAGCTAGCATCTGCTACAAATCCTCCTCTTTTTGCTGAGGAAGACTGGCCCTGAGCTAACATCCATGCCCATCTTCCTCCACTTTATATGTGGGACGCCTGCCACAACAAGGCTTGCCAAGCAATGCCATGTCCGCACCTGGGATCCGAACCGGCAAACCCTGGGCCACCAAAGTGGAACATGCAAACTTAACCGCTGTGCCACCAGGCCGGCCCCTCCCAGACCTTCCTTAACTTCGATGCCCGTGACAGTTTTGAGGAGTACTGGTCAGGTATTATATAGAATGTCACTCAGTTGGGATTTGTATGATGTTTTTTTCATGATCAGACTGAGGTTGTGGCTTCTTGGGAGGAAGATCACATTCCCATCACAGCATATTAAAGGCACATCCTATCAACATGACTGATCACTGTTGATGTTAACTTTGATCACCTGGCTGAGGAAGCATTTGTCAAGTTTCTCCACTGTGAAGTTATTTTTTTTCCCTCCTTTTCATACTGTAATCTTTGGAAGGAAGTCACTGTATGCAGCCCACACTTAAAGAGGGGGAGTTCTGCTCCACCTCCTTGGGGGCAGAGGATTTGCATAAATTGTTTGGAATTGTTCTGCATGGGGAATTTGCATATTCTCCTCTGTATTTTTATTTATTTAATCACTTATTTATAGCAGAATGGACTCATAGATATTTATTTTATACTTAAAGAGGTTATAATCTAATATTTATTTTGTTGCTCTAATTATCCTAGCTTTGACCATTGCAAGCTTTTTGTTGGCTCCTGTGTCCCTTTGACATACCCCCAACATTCTGGGGGGTTTTGAGCATTTCTTTACTTTCATGGCATTACAAAATGCCTCATTTGTACAACATTCTTTTTAAAAAGGTAGAAAACATAGGTAATTAGGTAGGCTGCTTCAATCTTCTTTGAACGAAAAAATCCTATCCCCTTTTTTTTTTTTATTATTGAGGACAATAAAAAGGAAAGGTTAGTATTTTTTCTACTTTTACACCATTTTTCAAAATCAGTAATATTTGTTTCTGCCACTTAGTGTAACAATTTTGCCCGGTCACCTTTTATTTTTTTTTTCCCCCAGAGGCTAATCTTCTTTGTGGGTGCCTGTTTTGGAAGATCAGCGTGTATTTTGGATTTTCTTTTTCCTTTTCTGTTTCCTTAGCAGTGGAGTAGGAGGTGTACAAGTAAAAGAAGAAATTGAAATAATTAGTATAAACTTGTTCAGAGCATGTCTTCTATTACTGTGTCTCAAATAATCAAAAAGTGCTTGTTACCCAACTAATAACACTAGTTACCTCCAAAGGGGAGAGGTATATAGCACACTGGTTTTCTATATTATATATTTGGATAGTGTTAGAATATTTTTAGTAATGAGTTTATATTTCTTTTATATTCTGGAAAGTAATACAGGCTTATTTTTAGAGTCAATGGAAATACAAAGAAAAGAGCTTACCCTTTCTGTGGTTTGAGATGCTTTAGCACTTGAGAACTTTTTTCCACACTTGATGCAATCAAAACTTTTAGTTATTTTTGCATTAATTTTGTTAAGCTGCACCTGTGTTTTTCACTAGTTTAGCTGTACTAGTGAAATTGCCACATCTGCTCAATTATTTTATGTAATTGCAGTGATCACTCTAGCATTTGAAGATTACTTGGGCTTCTCTGATGATTGTTTCAAGTGTGTAAGACTTCTCTTTAACAGGTTATAAGTATATTGTAGGTAGAGACCACTTTTACATATTTCTCATAAGAAGACTTACTGTTGTTTAGATGTGTTGCTATAGAAGGAATCGGTGGGAATCTTTCCCACTATTTCTTTCTTCTACTGGTTTTTCCTTGCTGTCCTGAGACTTGATTGCTTTCTTTCTTTATATCCATTGGGTTTTCTATTCTGTTCCCACTGAGCTCTACACCCTGAGATTACTTATCTTTGTGTCCTTTCTCTCCTTTAACCCACCAACTTGGACCTGCAATCCGAGGAAACCTCTCTCCAGATGTTCCCTGGTATGTGGCATTTATCAAAATGAGAGTGCAACTGTGGCCACCAACCTGTCTATTTTCTACCCCTAGTAGGGAACAGTTCACTCTCTTTGTTGCTCCACTGCCACTCCCCAACTCCTCCCCAAAGAACCCCTAAATGTTTAAGCTTCCAGTCTTGCTACCCCACATGGGAATTAGGATATTCTAAGATTTAATAGCAGAAGGAATAAATAGTACACTAATGGAGCTTTATTTATATTAATTTGTGCTACTTTAGAAACCATAAAATATGTCCTTTTGTCCTCTCCATGTGTTCTTATTTTTTAATACAACACACACAAAACAACCAAGCTTTTGTGTTATATAACTCAAAACCAACAAAGTTTTGTTTTACTGTGACATTTTGTTTGATGGGGTTTAAATACAGCATAGTCACTTTCTAATAAAATCTATATCTTCTACAAATCAACAAAGATGTGTTTAATTATCTGTGCCCAAATTCAGTTCAACAAATATTAAGTGACTATTATGTGGTTCTGGAAATGGCCATATGGCCTTTGCCTTCAAGAAACTTACAACCTAGAAGAAGTGATAAAACCCACACAAATAAGGGAGGGAACATATTAACAGCCTAAGTGAGGTGCAGATAAGGAGGTTAGGGAAAGGCTTCAAGAATAAGGTGGCATTCCAGGTGAATTTCATCAGGCAAAGATAGTGAGCAGGATATTCTAAACAGAGGTAATGGTTTGAGCCATGAGTGTTTGGGGGCAGAAAATAAAGGCATTAGGGGCCGGCCCAGTGGTGCAGTGGTTAAGTGCTCACGTTCCGCTTTAGTGGCCTAGGATTTGCCAGTTTGGATCCCTGGTGTGGACATGGCACTGCTTGGCACAGCCATTCTGTGGCAGGTGTCCCACATATAAAGTAGAGGAAGATGGGCATGGATGTTAGCTCAGGGCCAGTCTTCCTCAGCAAAAAGAGGAGAATTGGCAGCAGTTAGCTCAGGGCTAATCTTCCTCAAAAAAAAAAGAAGAAAAGAAAGGCATTATTTGTAGAATAGTGAGTAGACCCCAAGTAGCTGGAGCATAGCTTACTTGTTTGGTAGTAGTGGGAGATGAGGTTGAAAGGGTCTGTCGTGGCCATGGTTTAGTATACCTTAAATACCATGTTAAAGGGTCAGAATTTTCTTTCAGTCATTTGGCAGCTTGGGGATACAATGGCAAATAAAATAGACATGATCGTTGCCCCCATGAAACTTATAGCCTGACATTAATATAATAATCATAGAAATACAAGTAAAATTGCAATTATATAAAATTAATTATAAGTGTTAGCAGACAAACATGAAAAGGTACATGGTGCAGTGAGGGCATTTGAGAAAAAAAGACTTGACCTAGACAAGGAGATCAGGGAAGCTTTCCTTAAAGAAATGGCAGGTAGATTGAGATCAGAGGGAGGAGTGGGAGTTAACTAAATGAAGAAGGATGGAAAGAGTATTTTAGGTAGAGAGAACAGCAAGTACAGAGGCCCTTGGGAGTGGTGATGAGGAATATGGCAAGAATGAGGGACTGAAAGAAGGCCAGAGTGGTAGGAGCAGATCTACAACTTCAGGGACTTGTGTCCTTATCCTAAGAGTGATGGGAAGCAGGGAATTGACATAATCAGATTTTCATTTTGAAGGTATAATTCTGGCTGTAGTGTGGAAAGTGGATCAGTGATTTCCAGTCAGGATGGTTCCATAAATTCATACTTTGATGTACCGCCTCTGCACCAAACATATATCAATGATAGGTACAATATAGAAACAGAAAACCAAAAAGATATTGCCAAGCTCGAAAACAGAACAAAACATTAGAAACATAAAATCTTGAGCGGGGCTGAAACCACAGGCCTACTTAGCTCTGAGTCCTGGAACAGGCATGGAGGCAGGGCATTCAACTCCTTTGGAGTGGTAGAGACTAAAAATGTGCCACGTGAGATGGGGGCAAAGCCAGATTTATTGCTTAAAGCTGGGGCAAGAGTGAGGCTCCTCAAAGTGGCAAAGCAGGCTGAGTGGGGTAAGGAAAAGAACCTTATAATTCCCATTTGAAATTATGGCCTGTGACAAGCTACAAGCCCCAGGAATGAAGACACAAGAAATAGCCTACCAACCCACCAGTGACCGGACCTCCCAGCTTCCCAGTCTCAACACAGGACTCAGGAACTAAGGAGGTGGGTAATCCCAAAACTTTGAGGCAGGGAGAGGCTCAGCATAGAGGAAGTTAAGAGAGAGAATAGGAAAGAGAGAGAACTAACAAAAACTCTAACTTGAAATGGAAATGAGCCTGCAAACCAAAATTCCAGAATGTGAAGAAATTTAATGCTAAGAAAGACAACAAAATAAGCAATTAACACATAAGTTTACAGATGAGATTAATTCTCTGAAAGTCTCAAATATTTTAAAGTATGTTTAATATGCTCAGATACAAATAAATTTATTTCATTAAGATGAGCAAGAAGATGTGAAACAAAAACAGGCAGAAGTGAAACCGGAACAGATTGATGTTTAGAAGGATCAGTTACAGATCTTGAAGGAAAATACTCATTGAAATAATGAGTTCAATAGACATGATAAACTCGAGACCTGCCACAATGTAAGAGAGAATTTATAAACTGGGAGTTGGTACTGAGAACTTCACCAGAATGCAGCACAAAAAGACAGAGAGGGAGAGACTAAGTAGGAAGTGGATGAATCTTCATGTGTTTAGGAAATAAAATGGAGAGAATTTGCTAATGAGTTAGATGGGGGTGTATGAATTAGAGAAAGCAGCCAAGGATAACACCAAGGTACAGGTTTGTTTAACTGGATGGATGGTGATGCCATTTACTTAGAGTGGCTGGGAGAGGTTTGGAAGGAAAATTGTGACTCTGGCTTTAGATGTGTTGAGTTTGATGCCTTTGGAGTGTCCAAAAGGAGATGCCTAATAGGTAGTTGGGCATATAGGCCTGGAGGTCTGAAGAGGGGTCTGCTCAGAAGATAGAATTTTTTTTTTCTTTTGGCGAGGAAGATTGGCCCTGAGCTAACATCTGTTGCCAGTCCTCCTGTTTTTCCTTGAGGAAGATTATGGCTGAGCTAACGTCTGTGCCAGTCTTCCTCTATTTTATACGTGGGACGCCACCACAGCATGGCTTGATGAGCAGTGTATCGGTCTGCGCCCAGGATCTGAATCAGTGAACACTGGGCTGCCAAAGTGGAGCATGTAAACTTAACCACTATGCCACCAGGCCAGCCCAAGAAGATAGAAATTTTTTTTTTTTTTAAGATTTTATTTTTCCCTTTTTCTCCCCAAAGTCCCCTGGTACATAGTTGTATATTCTTCGTTGTGGGTCCTTCTAGTTGTGGCATGTGGGACGCTGCCTCAGCATGGTTTGATGAGCAGTGCCATGTCCGCACCCGGGATTCGAACCAATGAAACACTGGGCTGCCTGCAGCGGAGCACATGAACTTAACCACTTGGCCACGGGGCCCGCCCCATAAGAAGATAGAAATTTTTAATTCAAATGCCTGTAGGTGATCATTGAAACCGTATGAAATGAGAAAAGAGAAATTTTAGGGCCCAGCTTTAAGGAACTCCAATGTATAAGTCTTGTGTAGAAGAAGATAAGCATGCAAAGGAGATGGAGTGGCTGCAGAGATTGAAGGTAAACCAGAAGAGTATGTTATTATGGCGGCCTAGGGAGGAGAGTGTTTCAAAAGGGAGGCAGAGGTTAATATTGTCAAAATTTGCAGAACTATCACGGGGAATGAGGCTCAGGAAATGTCATTGGATATTATGATATGGAGATGGTTGATGATCAGAGAGTTAGCTATGGAGGTGGAGGGAAGGCACCAGCAGCCAGAATGGAGTGCATTGAGGGGTGTTTAGGAAAAACACACTCCTGTGTGTCTCTCCTTTACTACTCGTGCAGAACACGACACACTTCACTTCTGACACCAGATGTGTGTGGTTTTCACACATCAAACAATTTTCACCAGCTGGATATCCTACAATTGAATTCAATTCTGACACTAACCTGAGTCAGTGCAGACCCCACATGGAACCTCAGATCTACCAGTAGCTCACTGTTTACTGTTTGGGATCTCTGATTTAAGACTGGCCAGGACTGCACTGTTGAAGCCCATAGCTATTTTATACAACTTTATATTCCCACCAACAAGCCTCAGGTTTAAACTTTTTATCTCAAGGTGATAGATCATTTCTAAGTGTTCCCCCTTAACCTGAAACCAATCTCTTCTCCATCCTGAGTCCCTAGATTAGCAACATCATGATATATCAGAGGGCAGGAGACCCCGCCACACACTGTTTATTGACCCGGTGAGCTTAGGTAAGAGAGCTTCTCTGCCGCAGTCAGCTCTTCTCCAAAGTGGGAGTCCTAAATTTTTATGTTCCTTAGACCATGGAACTAAGCTGGATTGTTTCTCGAGGTTCAGTCCATTTCCATTTGAAGATGTGTAATTCATATTAATTATTTACAGTGCCCCGTGCTCCCCAAGAAGGTGGACTAGGAAATGTCTCTTCAGGAGAGATTATACGTTTGCCGTTTGTCATTTAGCAGTGTTGAAGTTCTAACACGTGAACTTATTGCATACAGTGTGTTGATTTTTAATCCCTAAAGTTTCCTAATATTAAGATTATTAGTGTCACGTGGAGTCCTCTCTTTTGAATTTCTCTTCTCAAGGTGGTTGTGTTTCTTTTGTTTTTCTTCTTTAGGGGTAACAGCCTAAGATGCGAAACAAATTTATACTGTCAGGCCATTTACTTAAAGACCCAGAGCCTTTGGGTTTGTGCATACGTTTATATCAATAGATGACATAAACACTGAAATGTTTTTGCCTAGGCCCTTTAACTCTCTCAAAAGAAGGTTCTTGAATATAAAATAAAAGACCTTATAATTCTGCTTTATTAAAAGCCGTACTTCCTGAAGGCAGAAATCAGATAAAAATTAAGAACTGTAGTATTCAGGGAAAACAAAGTATCTTCTTTAGTATTACTATGAATATATTAATAGTTCCTTGTCCTCTTCTCCACCAACAAAGAAATGCAACATATGCAACATTTCAACAGTGAGAGAACCTGTAACAGCCCTCATAACCCCACAGTTCAATCCTTATTCTGCTATTCCATGCTGCCACAACCTTCCTGTTTCCTTTTTGTTCAACATCTTATTATGAAAAATTTCAAAAATGCAGCAGTTTAAGGATTTTACGGCGACCATCTGTACCCCCATCTCCTAGATTGTCCCATTAACATCGTACTATGCTTGCTTCATCAGCCATCTATTTTTCTCTCTCTCTTTCTCCATTCATTAATTCACGTGGATTTCTTTATGTGTTTCAAAGTGGATTGCAGAGATCTATATCTATTCTCTTTCGATCAATGTTTATATTTCTGCCCACACTGGCTGAACTCAAGTGTCCGGGCATGACTACTTCTGACTGACTCGTGCAGGGCTCACCCCCCGTCACCAGCCTTTTTCGTATGATGCGTCAGCCTCTGTGGAGTGGTTCTCACAGAGCAGACCAGTGACGTTCTAGATCCGCACTGTCCAGGAGAAATATCATGTTATTTTAAATCTTCTAGTAGCCACATTAAAAACGTTAAAAGAAACAGGTGAAATAACTTTAAATTTTGTTTAACTCAGCATGTCCAAAATGTTATCATTTTAACATGTAACTAGTATTTTGTACATCATTAATGAAATATTTTGTGTTCTATGTAAACAGTAATTTTCACAGAAATCCAGTACATCTTAATTCTAGTTAGTTGTATCTCAAGTGCTCAATAGTAACGTGTAGCTAGTGGCCACCATATAGGACACTGCAGTTTTAGACCGTCAAACGCAAGGACATTCCTCATAAATTTCCAGCGTCTGGTGTACTGACTTAGCAGTCAAATTTCCTAACAAATGCAAAAGAAGTAGTGGTATTCATCACAGCAAACCCTAATTATACCCTTTCACGTTGGGGTCATTTTTATTCCTAGTTCCCTTGTCAGAAACTTCTTAGGTTTGTTTTTTTGTTTTGTTTTCTCCTTTAATCATTTTTCTTGATTTCTTGGCTATATTCAGGGTTGAATTACATTCCGTGTAGCAATATTGAGCGTATTTTATTACTTTTTTGCCACCCTCCCTCTAATCTCATGCTCCACCAGTTTATCTTCTCCCAGTTTTGCTAGAGCACTCTCTCTAAAATGGGTAAGATCTTTGCATTTCAATTGTTAAAAAATAAAAATACACGCTAGTGTTAAAATATTAACCAGCACAGAATTACAAAAATTAAAATGGTGAAATTGTTCTGTATCCTGATTGTGGTGTTGCTTAAAACTCAAAGAACTGCGTGAGTATACACACATACTCTTGCACACACTCACAAATGGAAAAAAAGAAATTGACTAGGTGTTATGAATTGAATTTTTACTTTGTTGACTAGAAGAAAGACCTTTGGCTGAATAAGTAGAAAAATATTCCTATTTATAAAGTGTAAATGGAGTTTCCATTAATTATCTATCAAAAGACATCTATATTCTTCCTTTCTCCACCAACAAAATGTTTATTTAATTTTGGGTCCTGTAGATGCTTCATCTCATTCTCTGCTTTCAGTTGGTGTATTTCATCCAGAAAATGAATAAGGAAAAGTCAAAAGGTATATAAAATATATATGATTTCAGATGCATCTCAATGGTTTTTTATTTCTAACTTTTAGCTTGTAGTTGAGTCTTGACTAGCCCATGGAGGAGACTCAGATTGGGAAGTCAGCGGGCGTGGCAAGAAGAGCTAGTTTTCTGACAGTGGCAGAGTTTTTCAAGAAGAGGCTCATGTTAAGAAGTATCAATCTCGAAAATCAACACATGTGACTAGCTAGAAATACCTGAAATGTTGCCTAATTTAGATATTGGATAAATAAATCAATTTAGATATCTGGAATACTAAGATATGCCTCATGAGCTTCTGAAAAAAAGCGAAACAGTTCACCTCCTCCAGTTTTCTTCAGTAGAGCAAGTCGCTGTAGGCTTCATGCCTGCATCACATTGCATTATAATGGACAATGATAGATAGAGGATTGGCTGGGATGCCACAGTGCAACTGATGAACATTGTTTTATTGAGTGTATAACACTGTAAAGATTATTTGTAAGGTTTTTCTGATACCTGTTTTATTGTCTTCATGCCTTGCTATCACCTTGTTCATTTAGTTGTTTTTGTTACTGACAATTTCCCACCTCCCAAGAATGTAAATTCCACGAGAGAAGGGACCTTGCCTCTTTGATTCACTGCTATATTCCCAGCACCTATAGCCATGCCTTGCAGATCATGCCTGCTCAGTAAATATTTGTCAAAAAGAGAATGACTGATTCTTGTCTTTACAGATTTATCCATAGATAACTATCAGGCAAGAATGAGTATTTATCCCAGTGCTTCTATTCAGCATACTTTAAAGGCTGTTAATCTGATGATAAAAGCCACGTTATTCTTTACCCGTCACTTGTCAAAATATCCGTTTGTTTCTTTTTCTCAGTCATCCTTCAAATAAGAGGAAAACACAGAGTGTTCTTTCAAGAATACTGTCTGTCAGGGCTGCAGGGTACTACTCAGTTCTAGGAGTAGGATAATGATAAAAGCGAAGATGGCAGTCTCTTTATTATTTTATGTTTTTGGAAAAGAGTTGTGTACTGTTTCTTTCCTTTTTGAATAGCCGTTCATAAACCAGCCTAATTGATGAAATTGTAGGACTTTATTCCAGAATACTATCCCAGTACATTAGGTCAACTATTTGGTAACATATTTTCTGAGTCTATTCTCATTAAGATTTTATTTTCTAAAATTAAACAATGATTTAACTCTCATCTCCTGTTGCTTCTTTTTAGAAAAAGGATGTATTATTAATAGACAAATGCAGAGGTTGTGAGGTTTTATAAATTCTTACTCTGATTAGTATCAACCAGCAGGCAAGCATGGACATGTCTTTCTAAAATAATAGTTTTAAATGGCTGGGTGCTTAGAGTGCCTTTTGAGTATAGGCCTTCATGCTTACTAAAGATTCGAAGAATATTATTATTTTTTTTATCCTTAAAACAGTTATTGAATAAAGAATAGGAAGATCAGAAATAAGTAGCCTCTGGTTGGGATCTGTTGTGGGGCTGCATTCCCCGCTCTTCTGCTCCCTCCCTTTATCATCGTGGGTCATCTGTTCTTGTTGAACCCCAGTTTCCTTATTTGTAAAATAAGGAGGCCAGGTTTGATAAGCTTTAAAGACTCTTTCAGCTCTAAAAACAATGATTCCAGTAGGTTCCCTGTGGAGAACAATGCATTTCTTCCAAAAGAGGGTGCTGTGGTATTTCTGAGTGCTCTAGCATTTTCTCAAAAGGAACTGAACAGAGATAGAATCTCAGCTTAATTTTGTGCCTTCAGACTCCTAACCTTTGAGAATTCGGGTCTGATTCCTTAAATTTAGATGAGGTGATATAAACCAATTTTTGGTGGTACTGATACTTTTAAAAGCTTTTTTATTTTTGGTACATGCTTATTTTATAGGAAATCTGGCAAAGTTTCAGAGAAAAAAATTGGAAATATACATAATCTCGCTACTCAGTATTAGCATTTTGATGTATTTCTATTTTTTTTTTGTCTCATTCAGTTTTTTTTCCTTAAAATATATGTATATATCGAGAGAGACAGATTGATTTTGATTGTTTTTTGTCTTCTCCTATCTGGTGAGACCTTTCTAATGAATTAAATGTGTTTTGGAAACTAGAATTTTTAATAATTACATAGCCACTTTGCCGCATTCGTATTATTCAATGTTTAGGTTGTTCCCATATTTTTAATATTAAAAATAACGCTGTGAAGAATATCTTGTCTGTAAATCTATTACATAATATGTTCAGGTTTCTGAGTCAAAAGCTATAAACATTTTAAGTTTCTTGATACATTTTGTCAAATCGCCTTCCTGAAATATGCCTGTTCTGATCAAATTGTGTATGGAATGGAATCATGTGACATGTGGCTTTTTGTGTCTGGCTTTGTTTTTTTTTAATTGAGCTATTATTGACATATGGCACTATATTAGTTTCAGGTGTACAACATAAATAATTCAATACGTATATATTGCAAAGTGATCACCACAGTTGCCTTCTTTCAGTTAGCATGTTTTCAGTGTTCGTCCATATTGTCACGTGTATCAGTACTTCATTTCTTTTTATAACCAAATAATACTCCATTGTATGAATATACCACATTTTATTTATTCATTCATCAATTGGATTGTTTCTACTTTTTGGCTTTTGTGAATAATGCCTCTGTGAACATTTGTGTGCACATTTTTGTGTGGACATGTATTTTTGTTTCTCTTGGGTATATACCTAGAATTGGAATTGCTATATCAGGTGGTAACTCCTTTTGAGGAACTACTGGACTGTTTTCCAAAGTGGCCACACCATTTTACATTCCCATCAACAATGGACAAGGGTTCCGATTACTCCATATCCTCACTCACACTTGTTATTATCTGTCCTTTTTATTAGGGCCATCTTAGTGGGTGTAAGTGATATCTCATTGTGGCTTTGATTTGCATTTCCCTGATGGCTAATGATGTTAATCATCTTTTAATATGCTTATTAGCCATTTGTATATCTTCCTTGGAGAAATGGCCATTCAGATCCTTTGCCCATTTTTAAATTGGGTTAATTTTATTATTGAGTTGTAAGAGTTTAGATACTGGTCCTTTAGCAGATAGATGGTTTGCAAAAATTTTCTCGCATTCTGTGGTTCTTTTTACTTTCTTGATGGTGTCCTTTGAAGCACAAAAGTTTTTAATGTTGATGTTGTCCAATTTATCAATTGTTTTTCTTTTATTACTTTTGCTTTTGGTTTCATATCTTAAGCAACCATTGCCTAATCCAAGGTCACAAAGATTTACACCTTTTGTTTTCTAAGAGTCCTATAGTTTTAACTCTTACATTTAGATCTTTGATCTGTTTGAGTTGATTTTTATATATAGTATAAGGTGCTGGTCTAACTTCATTCTTGAGCATATAGATATCCAGTTGTCTGGCAAAATTTGTTGAAAAGACTATGCTTTCCCAAATTGAATTGTTTTGGCACCATTGTTAAAAACTGATTGACTGTAAATGTGAGGATTTATTTCTGGACCCTCTATTCTACTCCATTGATCTATATGTTTATCTTTCTGCCAGTACCACACAGTCTTGATTACTGTAGCTTTGTAGTCAGTTTTGAAATTAGAAAGTGTGAGTCCTCCAACTTTGTTTTTCTTTCTCAAGATTATTTGACTATTCAGAGTCGCTTGAATTTCCATGTGAATTTTTTTTTTATTTTAAAGATTAGCACCTGGTCTAACAACTGTTGCCGATCTTTTTTTTTTTTCTTTTCAAGGATTGGCACCTGGGCTAACAACTGTTGCCAATCGTTTTTTTTTTTTTTTTTTCTGCTTTATCTCCCCAAACCCTCCCTGTACACAGTTGTATATCTTAGTTGCAGGTCCTTCTAGTTGTGGGATGTGGGATGCCGCCTCAACATGGCCTGACAAGCAGTGCCATGTCAGTGCCCAGGATCCAAACCCTGGGCCGCTGCAGCAGAGCGTACAAACTTAACTGCTCGGCCACGGAGCTGGCCCCTCCATGTGAATTTTAGTGTCAGCTTGTCCATTTCTACAAATAATCCAGCTGAGATTTTGATAAGGATTGCATTGAATCTAGGGTATATTGTTTTTATTTGCATTTTTTAAATAAATAATGAGACTGACATTTTTCATATATTTGTTAACCGTTTTGATTTCTTCTGTGAATTCATACCATTTCTGTAAGTTCATGTTTATTATGCTTTTTTCTGTTGGACTTAATTTAATTTGTTTGTATGCAATTTTTTTTTTTTTTTTTTTTTGAAGATTAGCCCTGAGCTAACTACTGCCGGTCCTCCTCTTTTTGCTGAGGAAGACTGGCCCTAAGCTAACATCCATGCCCATCTTTCTCTACCTTATATGTGGGACGCCTACCACAGCATGGCGTGCCAAGTGGTACCATGTCTGCACCCCGGATCCGAACCTGCAAACCCCGAGCCGCAGAAGCGGAACATGCACACTTAACCGCTGCGCCACGAGGCTGGCCCCTGTTTGTATGCATTCTTTATAAAGTAAGTATATTGGCCCTTATTAGATTTATCACAAATATTTTCCCAGTTGGCCTTTTCATGTTGTTTATGATCTTTTGTATACAGAAGTTTTGAGTTTTTTCGTGGCCAAATTATTTTTTTCCTTGCTTTTTTTATTTAGAAAATCTTGCCCCTTCCTAAATTCATTCTTCTTAGGAAATCAGATGAACCTTGGCCACCTTGTCTGAAAGTCAGGTTAGGTAAACTTAACTTAGAGGTAGATTACTAAATTTTTTAAGCTCATTTACCCTTAAAATATATGTAACAAAACCGTTACATTAGTCCTAAAATAGTTCTCAAAATACTTAAGAATACTTATATCACAGATATTTTCAGTCTATCTTAGTCCCTTGTTTTGTTTTTTCACAATCCTCACCAAAATACCTTGCTATAATTTGCTAGATTTACTTAGCATTGAAGACTTATCCATAAACGTGCACATCACTGAGTATTCAGTGGAACTGTGTTCCTTGTAGAACTTAGTCTTGATTCTCCTATTTCCACTTTTAATTCTGAGAAAGACTTTCATTTGCCTTTCCTTTCCTATACCCTCTGTTCTTCTTTCCATGTGTCAGAAACTGTAAAGAGTGGCTCTTCTTTCTCGCTTTCTTTCTTGTTTTTTTTTAATGTTTCTCATTCTAATTAGCCAGTTTCAAGCTACAGAATATCTTCTTTTTCTCTGCTGAATTCTTCTCATCCTCTACCCTTTTCCTCATCATCTTTCTGGCTCACTCTCTGAAGTGTAACATTCCTGGTTGTTGACCAGGAGTGTTGAGACCAGATAGAAAAGCCCAGAAGTTCTTAATCTTGGCACTGTTGACCTTTTAGGCCAGATAATTCTTTGTTGTGGAGTTATGTTGTCCATTGTAGGATGTTTAGCAGGATCCGTGGCCTCTGCCCACTTAGATGCCAGTAGCACTCCCTTCTCCCTTCCTCAGTTGTGAAAATCAAAAATGTCTCTAGACATTGTCAGATGTCATGGGGGCAAAATCATCCCCCAGTTAAGAACCCTAGAACTGACAAAGACAAACGAACTATCATAGTTCCAAAATGTAAATTCCTATCCCAACCCTGCCTTCTTCACTACCTTTTTCTTCCCTACTCCCCAACCTAGAACCAAATAAAATTCTTCCTTTCCCCCCACTGGATCTATAGCTTGATGCCATTTGAGAAGCGTCCCTCATATTATCTATAGCATATATTTTGGCATTATGTGCTCTACCCATGAGCCATCATTTATTAGTTGAATGACCTTACATCTCTCTGATTACTTCATCTTTAAAAGGAGGATAAATACCTACCCATTGTATTTTAGTGAGAATTAAATAAAAGAATGCATTATAAATGTTGACCACATTATAAATGCTCAGTTAAGAGTTGACGTTATATCATCATCATCGCCACTGCATTGCTCATCTCCTCTGTTGAGCTGACTCTGAGCTATCACATAGGCACTTCTCGAAAATCTTCCCTGATTCCACCACTCTACTCTTATTTCAAGCTAAAACTAGTCTCTTCCTCCTTGGAATTTCTAAAATATTTTGTCTTTACTTTTCTTGTGGTTCTTACCACTCTTTACCTTATTTTATAGTTATTTATGTACACATCTTTTCTTCCCCACTTGTCACTCTAGTCCTTACTGTTCTCATGGTGTTTTTCACCTTTGTAGTCCAACATATTCTCACATAGTATACTTTTATTAAACATTTTGAACAACTAAATAAATTTAGAAACTAGTGGACAAGCTCAGGGTAGCCTATTGACACCAATAGAATAATAACTTGGGAGACAGTGTGATAGACTGGTTAAAAGCTTGGGAGCAAGGGGTCTGGGTTTGGATCTACCACCTACTGTCTGTGTGCAACCCAATTCTCATCACACATCACTTGATCTCATCATCAAGTAAAACTTTAATTGGAGGAAAAAATATTCCTTTTTTATTCAAAGTATTTTGTCTTATAAAAATAATTTAGAGATGTAAAAAATACTGTTTGATACCATATATAATCATGCACTGTATAACGATGCTTTAGGCAAAGGCAGACCAAATATATGATGAAGATCCTATAAGATTAGTGTTGTATAACCTAGGTGTGTAGTAGGCTACACCATCCAGGTTTGTGTAAGAACACTCTATGATGTTCTGAAATCACCTAATGATGCATTTCTCAGGACATATCCCTGTTGTTAAGCGACACGTGGCTGTAGTAAAGATGTATTCCTTTGTTTTAGTTATACTATCCCCCTTTTCGATTAACAACAACAAAAAGTTGTGAAATTGGGACTTTTTTTGGGTATTCACATTTTCTTTCAGAGCTTATGAAGTGCTCACAGATTTTCCAAGCCCACTTTGTAAATTCATAGCAAGTTAAGGGTAGAGTGAGATGGGCCTGTGGAGACATTTTTTCTACAAAGGGATGTACAGCACTTATGAAAGCTGGTGGCCTACGTATGACAGTGTTCAGGCACTGAGGACTTGGAAAATATTTGGTGGCCACTCAAAAGAGCATACCTTGCCCCTTACCTGCATAATTTAGATTATCTATCATTCCCTAAGTGACCATGACATCTGAATGGAGTCCACACCTAATGGCATCCTACATGTTAGACACAGCTTTATGCATTTGTTGGAGATAGGCTGGTACTGTGAACTTTATAATGTCACCAGTTGGTATGCCTACTTGTTGTATCAGAAAACATCTCCTCTTCTCTAATGTCTGGAGAGCAAAGGTATCAGTATCTGGAAACAGTTTCTGGAAACATTGCAGAAAAACTTTCCTAAGTCGTAGCTTTCCACATGGACTCTATTGTTTTTTTTCCGGTAGGTAGGAAATGACTAGAAACAAAGATTCTTAGATTTAGAAGGTCTTACAAGTCTACTTGTCTAAATTCCCCCTGCCTTGATCTTCACGTGGCCACCTTCTCTGTGTCTGGTGGCTTCTCTCCTTCTGTCTCTCCTAAGGTCATTGGATTTAGGACTCACCTGGGTAATCCGGGATGATCTCCTCTCAGAGATCCTTAACTTGAAAAGACCCTTTTCTCTAATAAGGTTACATTCACAGGTTCCAGGCGTTAGGATATGGATATATCTTTTTGAGGGTCACTATTCGACATCACACCTCCAGTCTCACTCTCCTTTCTGCTAGGTTCATTTTGCAATGCTCTGACAAGGAATTGCAGGGTTTGTAGTCATGGCACATTCATCATTTCACATGTCTACCCATTCTGTTTATGAATAGCTCGAAAGCTTAAAAATTCTTCCTTATATTGAGCCAAAACCTATCCTGGGATAATATTTGACAGTGGATTCTAGGTCTGTCCTGCAAAGCTATAGGAGATAAGAAAGATTGGTCCCATATTTCTCAGGTTGAGGGAGAATAACTCATGCACTATTTCTCCACCATTCTGATACTGTATTCTCGGAGGTATGAGATCCTTTCCAGCATATGTACCACCACCGCTCCCCCCAAAATCCCAGCCTTAATGAGTAGTTAATGCCATTGTGAGCCAGTTGTGATGGGAATGTAATGAATTGCCTCCAAGAGGGATGGGAATGGACAAAGATTGAGAAACAGCAGTCTCAGTCTTCTTCCTCATGACAGCCATTCAGATAGATGAGGACAGCTATTTATTTTTCCCTGAGTCTGTTCTTTTCCAAGATCAACACTTTTAATTTCAGTTATTTCCCATGGCATGGCTTTCATGCCATTCATCCAGGAAATATTTATGGAGGGCCTAGTGTATGCTAGGCACGCACTCTGTTAGGTGTTAGGGTGATGCAGGGATGAATATCCTAGAATCTGTGTCATCTAAGATTGTAGTCTGGGAGAGGATGTAAACAAATAAATTGCAAAACACTGTGATAAGTATTTTGATAAGCTTAAGTGTAGGGTGCTAAGGGAACATGAGGAGGAATACCCAAACCAGTATTGAAGAAGTGATATCTAAACCAAGACCTAAAGATCAAGAAGAGAGGAGGGAGGCAGGACAGCTTTATGTTCCAGGCAAAGGGAGCAGTAGGTACAAATGCCCACAGTTTGTAGTGAATATTTGCTGGCTACCGGGCCTGCACACTCCCTTCCTGGTTTAAAGCCTTGCCTTCCAGAGGGGGAAATCAAAGATGGCTCTAGACAGTCCCTCCCTGGCAACTAGAGTGAGGAGACTGAGGCACTCACCTCAGCTCCAACATTTAAGGGGGTGCCCAAAACTCAGGAATTAAGATGAATATTTTAGTGCAATGTTTTTTAAAAATCACAATTAATGCAAAAAATCCATGATGAACAAAATATCAAAATTTTAAACAAAGACATGGTCAATACTATTGATTTTCCGTTTTGCCTCAGTCTCCAATATGGCTTGGCTTGGCACGGCACTGTTATTGAAACTTTAAGTTTTGATATTTTGTTCATCATGGATTTTGGGGGATTAATTTTGATTTTTAAACACATTGCATTAAAATATTATTTATCTTGATTAGTGAGTTTTCTGGTGTCCCTTTCAATTTTGGGTCCAAGGCGAGTGCCTTAGTGACTTCACCCTGGTCCCAGCCCTGTGACTAGGATGTACAACATCCCATGCTCAGCCAGTTGGGCTCTCCCTCCTGGGACTTGGACTCTGGAGGGTGTAAAGACACAGATGTGGTTAGAGACATTTTATAGCAACAGGAGTGGAGGTCAGTGTCCTAGCCTACTGTGCCTATTGGGGGGGGGGAGGTGGGTGCACATACACACCCACAAGTGTGTGGTGCCTGAGGGTCCAGCGGCAGGCCTCAGAGGCAGTGTCTAACTAGCCACTCTTGTGGTATGACCTTGGTCATGTTACTACTCTTTGGCCTTCCTTGGTCTTGCTGCTTTTCTGAGCTGGTGTTCTGATGTTCAAGATCAATATTTCCTACCTTTTTGAAAATCACAATCATGTTTGTTTGTCTCTAGACTTCCATTCTCCCTTCTTTAGAGATAACCAGTAATGGTTGTATGATCTATATGCCAGGTTTCGTAGTATCTTAGGATGAAATTCATCCAGGCCTAGAAAAATGAACTAATTTGAAGTAACTTTTTTCAGTCATCTCCCTTGTCTTGTACTTCTTTTCTCATTCAATCTTTTGTCCAGTATTTCCAACTTGAAAATAATTTGAACATTTATTTTTAGTTATTTCTTAATATTTATGCTAACTGCTCCAAACATAAATGAAAAGGCTTTTTCGTTGTCCGTAACTATAAAAATACTACTACTACTACTAATAACTGTAACTAGTCACTGGACCTGAACCTGTGAACAGCAGAGATTAAAGGATCCCAGACTCAGAGGGTCCCACTAAAGACAAGTGCCAGAGGCACCCATGGAGGAAACAACCTGTGTTCACCAAGAAACAGCTGGAGGGTTTAAAGACATTATTCAGTAAGAACCCATGCTCAAACTCCAGTCTTTGGAAAGAATGGCCACGAAAATTGGCAATATATCCAATAGTACCACAGATTTGGCTCCAGAATCTCAGAGCAAAACTCAAAAAAACAAAAATGTAAGTGTGTTCAATAAAAGCAACAAGAAGCCTGACAATAACAACTACCTGAGGAAAAAGTCAAGAGAAATATGGGCATACCACTCAGATCCACTGCTGGGGCCAGCCCTGTCTCCCCGGTTTCTGTAGATCATTTGGCACCCCAGTCCAAGTAGGATGTCCCAACTTTAAAGTCCCTGCAAACCGTTCTATTGGCCATAAATAGTCTATTTTGACTGCTGCCAAGCCCCAAATATTTGCTACCTATTCCCCATTTTGAAGTCTCAAGTTTTTTTCCAGGCTTGGGTTCTAATTCTTTGGTCTCTTCACTCCTCGGTAGACTTAACTAACAGTTCTGACCTACAAAAGGAAAAATAGATCAGTTTTGGTAGGAAAAAATATTTACCTCATTCTGGACAATAACTTTCCTGGTATTATTATAGTGAATTTGTGCTACTCTTTGCATTCTTCCTTTAATAAACACGTGTCATCTGTTTAGGTTTTTTTTTTTTTTTCAGTTTCTTTTCTCCTTTTTTCCTCATCAGAGTCAATAATATTATGTTATACAATTATGTGCCGTGTAATGACAGTTGTCCCATAAGACAGACTGCATATATGACAGTGGTCCCATAAGATTAGTACCAGGGTAGCCTAGGTGTGTCATGGGCTATAGCATCTAGGTTTGTGTAAGCGCACTCTATGATGTTCACACAATGACGAAGTCGCCTCACGATGCATTTCTCAGAACATCCTTGTCGTTAAGTGATGCATGACTGTAATTTTGTTTTTAAAGCCTTACCTTCCATTTCTCTTAGGATACACTCTCTGTTAGAGTTTCTGCCTTGGAATTACCCCCATCCTATATCTGAACACTTTGAAATTTACTCTCTTAGGGTCTGGGGACCTCCCATACAAAAGGTTCCTTCTTGCTATTACAAAGTCCAAGCTCACAAGCACTCTCTCCTCTTTCAAAGCTGCTGTCACTCCTACATCACCTACAGTTTCCTCCCTGTCAGTCATTAGAGTCCTGAATAACAGTTCTCTTTGTTGTTTCCTCTACTTTCTGAGAAATGAAATCGTCATATGGTATCAATTTATCAGGTGCTCTACTTTCACCGGAATGAAACCTCTCCCCGAGGCTGAGAGAGGTGACGTTTCCCGTTACTACTGTATGTTGTGTCTGTATCTGTTTTGTAATCTGTACTAGGAAAGTATCGCTGTGCATCAATCACAACAGCGTCCTTAGAATAGAACGTACCTTTCCAGTGTGTGAGTCTCAGTGACACTTGCCTCCTCATGTTAACCTTCCAGTTTACGTTTCTCATTACCCACGTGACAGAGATTGTTATTAAGGATGAGGCCTTTAGCTTGCTCTCCATCTACTTGATTTTTCACTAATAAAGCATTGGAAGGCCCTACTCTGTAATTTTTGGGTATCACACCAGCACCTCTCTGTGGGAGCTCTTCTCAATTTTGTGTAATCTTTTTTTTTTTAAAGATTGGCACCTGAGCTAACAACTTGTCAATCTCTTTTTTTTTTTTTTTTTTTGCTTTGTCTCCCTGAATCCCGCCCAGTAGATAGTTGTATACTTTTAGTTGCAGGTCCTTCTAGTTGTGGCATGTGGGACGCCACCTCAACATGGCCCGATGAGCAGTGCCATGTCCATGCCCAGGATCCGAACCGGCGAAACCCTGGGCCGCCCGAAGTGGGGCGTGAGAACTTAACCACTCGGCCACGGGCCGGCCCCCGATTTTGCATAATCTTAATGAGACTTCAAAGTCCGCTCCACCATTGGCTTTAATGCTGACTGTCGTATATCTAATAAGGGAAATGATATATGCCTCTTTTTCCCTCTCGTTTCTTTAGGGGCTTGGCAGACTTGGAGGAAATGGACACTTTTAAGAACCCTGAACAAGAGGTGGACTGTTTTGTGGATAACTGTCTTTTAACTAGCATTGTTGAGGCAGAGTCAGAAACCATGGCGGGGGGAAAGGACAGAAAATAAAGTCAAAGCAGGGCTTGTTCAAACAGAAAACTTTTTTTTAAGTTCCACCTAGTGTCATCATAATATATATATCTATACACCTTCTCAATCATGGGGACCAAAGTTTTTCATAAGTCAGATGAACATCTAAACTATTGAGGACAGATTTTATTTAGCAGACATTCACATAGGACTTACTGTGAGATATATGTCCAAAGGGCTTTATAAACAATAGATTCATTTATTAAATTAATCGTTTATTCCTCATAACAAACAAAACCTCCTATCAAGTAGGAACTAGTGTTAGTTCCCATTTTACAGATAAGGAAACTGAGGCATAGAGAGGTTAAGTAACATCCCTAAGGTCACACAGCTATAAGTGAGAGAGCGGGAATTTGAATTCAAGCGGTCTGGCTTGAGGCTCTGCCCCTAAACACCACATTTTGCAGCCTTTCCAATTTATTTTCTTCCTAAAGTTCCAGTGAAGACAAATGTTTTACAACCAATACCAGAAGATACCTAATGAGCATGAAACATTATTTAAAAAGAAAAACAACTAATTAAGGACTTTGTCAGCTGTGTAGCACCTTGACCTTAGACATAACTTTCCCCAAAGCTGCCTAATTATAATAATGTTCCCTCCCTATTATTTATTGTCTGCTTGGTTCTCCCACCCATTTCCCAACTTTCAAATTGCATGATTTGTACCTCACTCTTGTTTGTGTATCTTTGACCATGAACCCTTTTTTGTTGGTTGTGGGATTATGGGAAGTTTATTGATTGTGTCCAGGGTTAGACTAATGGTGTCCTTTCATCTGTTTCTCTTTTAGCTTAATTATAATTCTTGCCTGTTAATTATTTCTATCAGTCCATGTTCACGTCCAGTCTTCTCTTCCATGTAGATTTTGCTAGTATCATAAATCAATTTTTTCATGTCTCTGCATAGATTTTCTGTGCTGCTTTTCTAAATATATTGATCTTAACTGTTTTAATAGAAACTCTGTTGTAGTTAATTTCATGTAGCATAACACACCACGTACATAAACTTAGTAGGGGATCTGAATAAATCTACCAAGATCTTGAATACTTGAATACCTTGATGGGGCGTTTTTCTACTATAAGGAAGGAAGCCCCAAGAAACTAAATCAGTAAACATAAGGATTCTGTTTAATGTCTGCCTTTCTTCTCAACATTTAGTGTATTTTAAAATTTGTTTATGCTTTCCTTTGTGGCAGTTGCATCTCCTGGGCAACAGTACAACCTGTCTAATCTATAAACTACGGTAACGATTAGAAAAGAGCTTAGGAAGTTTAGCTCCTTGTCAGTCGCATGCCTCTAGCCTAACTGAAGCTGTAACAAGCTGTAACATTAAGTTGTCACTAGACTGCTGGTGACTTAACGACATTAATTATTACTCTCATAAAAACCACGAGCTGAAGTCTGTGTATTGTACTGTAGTTGCCATAGATTCTAGCTTTCCTGTCTAAGAGATATGTAACAAAGACCCTTCTGTTGTTGATCTTTGTGCCATGCTGTTTCTCAAAATTACTATTTTGTTTACTGTGAGCCATATAAACTTTTAAATGTAAATATACATTATTCATTAAATCTTTATTGACTTCCTGTCCTGTGCCAGGCACCGTGCTATGCTATGGCAGACGCGAAGATGAATAAAATGCAGTTCCTCTCCTTGTCAGGGAGTTTGTAATCCTGTAAATACTCAAATTGTTAATATGCAGAATATTTTTAAGGGCCCTAAGAAATGTTTGAGAAGGAGACAAAAAAGTTCATAGGCTAAAGGAAAACTAGTTCTAGCTTTGGGTCTTGACAATTAGGTTAGGTTTTGATAACTGGATTTGGGGGCTGGGAAAGAAGAGGAGCTAATTCCATATCCAGACAATGCTGTTCATATGGCACCACGTAGCAAAGTAGTACTTTGGAGGTACGGCGTGAAAGTAATAAATATTGCCTTTTTTTCCCTGTTAAACATTTGGCAACCTTAATGTGATGAGATTTGAGAAGATGAAATTTAATACCCAGTTGAGAATAGTTGGTTAAAAAAAACCCAGAAAATTTCTCATTGTCCGCTTAATATTACTGTCTTTGGTTATCTCCAAAATCAAATTTCTCTTTTTTAATTCTAAAATATAGTTTTAATGGGTTCCACTTATTTACCTTAAAAGCTTGTTATGATTACCTTAAAAGCGTATAATGGATTCCACTTATCTACCTTAAAAGTATGTTATGACAACACATTGGTATAATACTCTTGGGAGCATGGAAATCATCTGTGGTCTGGGCTACCTTCCTTCCGGCTTTTCCGGCTTGCAGCTGTAAATCTGGGTCAGTCTGTTTGCTTTGATGTTCCTCCTGTTCCATCCTGTCTACCCCTAGGCTTAATCCATGGTCAGTAAAGAGGAAGCCCACCAAAAATAAGAGCTTCTTTCTACTTCTTACAGGAGCTCTCTGCTTCTCCTTGGAGAGTCTCAATTTGTATCTTACCGCAAAATGAAATAAATGGAAATTTGGGCATATTAAAAACATTTCTTAAAATTCTAGTTCAAAATTATAAATTCTTTTTTCTTCATTGTTCATAGTTATATAACATGTCATTTAAAGACTTTAAATTATAAGCTCTAGCTTTACAATATTAACTTTTAAATGATAATAATCAGCCCATTGAGTCTTACTGCCTTTTCTTCTATGTGATAAAGAGAAAACATACAGTGTAGCTTTGATAAACACGTGTATTTAAAAGGGCCTGAAGACCTTAGCCTGTAGTATGCTAGGCTTCTCATTTTAGTTATTTCCCCCCTAAAAAATACCGTGATTCCTTACATGTACTGTAGATGGCAGTACTTATATGGAAAATATAAGTTTATACAAGAGATTTGAGAATGATTAGCAGATGGAGTCTTAAATGAGTAAGGTTCAATTGAAATGTTCTTTCTCTGTTAATTTTTCTCATTAACTGGATTTTTTTTTAACAATCGTAAACTTTCATTTTCACTCATGATATTTCCATTCAGTATTCTTCCACCATCACCTGACCTCCCTCCCCACCCCATGTTTGTTTCAGAAATCACATGTTATACAACCATTTTCTCTTTAGATGGCAGTGATTGGAAACTAGGTGATTACGCAGATGATAGGATCCTGTGTGAAGTTCTGTGTAAGTATTTTCTCTCAAGCAGGTTGAGTGCCAGCAGGTTGAGGCATTGCCCTAAGTTCTGATAAGAACAGGGAAAAACACTGTCACATATGTTTCAAATACACCTTCATTACAAATCTACAATTCCAGGGTCGATAAGTCTGTCTTTGCCTGGAGGGAAGTAGCTCACTCAGGAATATGAAAAGCTCTCTCCATCTCCCTAAACGTTGGGAATTTTGCTGTGGGACTCATCCGGTATTTATTGAATGCTAATTATATGCTAGACACTGTGCCTGGTAGCCACCCTGCATTATACACATGAAAGGATATGGCACCTTCCCTCAGACACCCCTTCCCAAGTATAATAACGTGTGGTAATTCCTCTGGTAGAGGCGTGTAGAAGGCACGGTGTGACGTTGAATAGGAGTAGATGGCTGTAGCAGATATTACAGAATAATCACAGCATACTTTCCCTCCAGGTCTGCTTGCTTCAGACTCCTCACAACACAGCACTTGAGGCAGCTGCTATCGTTCTATCAAAAAAGACGTGAAGCAGAAGCCTATTTCCTATCCGTGGCATAGTGGGAGAAGTCCCTGAGAGTCTGCCTAGAAGTGGTGTACATTATGCCGCTAGTTGTGTAAAGGAGGGGAAAGAAAACACACACGCACTTGCTTGTTCATGTTTCTCTAAAAGACTACCCAAGAAATGGGTAATATTGGTTGCCTCTGGGGAGAAGAGTTAGGTGGCTGGGGGATAGGGCGGGAGAGAAACTTTTCTCTGAATATCCTTTGGTTTCTTTTGGAGTTTGAACTATGTGAATTTATTACCTGTACAAAAACACAGTTAAAGCTTTATTTCCTTGGTACATCATGTTACCACATCTGAGGAGAATATATACCAGTTGTCTTTTATTTGGTGTATTGTGTAACCTACTAAACTCCTAAACATGTGCTAGGTAGAGAAAAGTATTGGTAAGGATCATCTAAGTTGTCTGTAACATTTTTTGTTTTGGTTACAGGGAACTTCCCACTCTACTTTTCACAGCTCTCAAATAGTATATCCCGATAAACCTCGAGTGGCTGTGAGTGGGAGTGGTTCCTCCCAGATAAGCTACCTATAGATTTATAGGACGAAGAGCTATGTGTTTTGGTTTTCTTTTAGTTTTGTTGTTTTAATGGAAATTATAGATGGTGTGTGCCAGAAAACTCTGGCAGAAAACAGATTGTGAACAGAAAAAATATGGTTCAGTAAATCCCGTTACATTGCTCAGAACTGAGAGCGACTTAGCACATTTCCTTGGCAAGATGAATTGTTCGTGATATTCCATCGGAGAAGTCATAATAGGACATATAGAGGCATCAACTCTTCTTGAAATAAGTTTTTGTAGCTGAAATAAAAAAATACTGGCAATGTGAAAAGAAACTTCATAGATAAACCATAGCCCATGTCCTTAGAAATTCTATATATGTTTATGGATCATGTAAAGATGATGTTGAGGGTTGTAAAGAAAGAGAGCTTTAGGTCTCGTTGAAACCTGATAAACAGAACAAAATTAAAATCAAGTATACACAAAGAATAGTGTAAGTTATCTATTTTATACACGTGTATACACTAAAGCTCAAAATATGGTCAGTTGACATTAATTGGCTGGCTAATCTTTATGAACTCTGTTTCTATTAATTGGATAATAAAAGCAGCTAACATTATGGTAGCGTATAACAGTTTACAGATCACTTCTGCAGTGTTTATCTCACCTGAGCATGGGCTCAAGAACTTATTTTGGGGGGGTTCATAAGGAAAATCATCTTTTTTTCTGACTTCCACCTCCCTATATGGTTATGGCCATGTAGAAAAAAAGCAATTAAGTGGACTTTTCTTGACATACTTAACTTGTTAACTGAGAAGAAAATCTCCCATCTGTGTTAACAAGGTCTTTCCACCCCTTTATTGTGTAACCTGAGCTCAGCCAATAAGTCCACACCAGCGCACAGTAAAACCTGGCAGGACAGTCCAAACTGGTTCGATCATCCTTTCCTCCTCCTCCTTTGTAACAGGTAAGAATTCCATTTCAAGGTTATGGATTTTTTTGACTCACTCAGTCTCTTCCAATAAGGAATCCTACTCTAACATCCACTTCATCCCTCTTCTCTGCTCTCATACTTCAGTTTTCCCTTTTTCTTTCATTCATTAATTCATTCATCCATCCAGCAAATATTTATTGATTGTCTTAAGGACCATGCTCTATTCTTTGTGCCAGGGACCCGGCAGTGAACAAAGCAGAGAGAACTCCCTGCCCTCATGGAGCTCGGGTTGTTTTTAAGACGCACCTACCATTGGGCTGCTGCAGTGCGTAACTCCACAGGGCGCCTCTCAGGTTATCGTCCGTGTGAATGCTGCCCCTAGAGTTGTGCAGTGCACGGCCAGCTCAGCTCTACACAGCAGTCCTGTCTACTATGCTTCATTTGGATGATTGTCAGAATTAATTTTGATGGTAAAGTCAGTCAGTTGCCATGTTCCAACAATTGCCCCAGGGCAGCCCCTTCGTTTCGGGAAAGCGTGCAGTCTTCTGTCGGGTGGAAGAGGATTTCATGGAGAAACCAACCTTTGTCTTTCTTCAGATGGCTTCTGGTAAGCCACTCTAAAATTCACTTACTACTTCTTTCTTTACCTTCAGCAGTAAGTGAGGGATTTTTTTCTTTGCCTTTGAGGAGTTCTCTGATTTCTTTCTTTTTTTTTTTCTTTGCACAGCAAAACATGGGGTGTTTTGTCTAGTTTCTTTCACCTCACGATGATCACAGCATCATTTTTTTTCCGAGCTGTGCGGTGGTTCTTCCACCTTGATTTGTGGTCAGTAAATTTGCAGTTGGTAAGAAGTCTGAGCCCTGTATTTTGAAGACAAAGTTGCTTTTCATGTATTTATTAGGGAGAGAGATTTGGAATAAGGATAGCATCGGTTCATTATACCATTATCTTGCCTTGTGATTCTGCTCAGTTCTTTTTTTTTTTTTTAAAGATTGGCACCTGAGCTAACATCTGTTGCCAAGCTGCTGCTGCTCTTTTTTTCCTTCTTCTCCCCAAAGCCCCCCAGGACGTAGTTGTATATTCTAGTTGCAGGTCCTTCTAGTTCTGCTATGTGGGACACCACTTGAGCATGGCCTGATGAGTGGTGCCATGTCTGCACCTAGGATCCGAACCCGCGAAAGCCCAGGCCACAGAAGCGGAGCGTGCAAACTTAACTACTTGGCCACAGGGCCGACCCCTCTGCTCAGTTCTAAATTCTTTAAAGCTCAGATTTTCTTTGTGATCAAAATATGGAGCTGAAAACACTTATTAATAATACTCACCCTCCCCCCCGCCACCAATCTGGAAAATAGCTTTGAATTTATCTAAGGAAGGTATCATGTCAAGTCTCATTATTAGAACAAAATATGTGTTTGAAGAGAGTAATTCTTTGTGCATGAAGGGTTGGAAAAATTGAGAAGTATGTTTACTTGCACATCATTATAGTTAAGGTCAGATGGAAAGGTTTAGAGATTGTGCAATTAGGGAATGTTTTCTGCCCACAAATTCCCTAGCTGTGTGCTTCACATTCATTAACAATTAGGTCCAAGGATACTTGGATTCAAATCTGCTTTGGAAACTAATTTTCCCAAATATTTTGTTTCCTACATCTTTACTGAAATGGTCAACAACATCAGGCATCAGCTCCACCAACAATTTTCCTCCCTGAGGTGGCCTTGTTTGTCCTTTGATCTTTTCCAGGCCCAGCCTCTTAAAACTTGATCTCTGTTGCAAATGTCATCCTTTATAGACCAATGAGGGACTTGTATTTCAAGTAGTTTGGGGGCAGATGCTGATCATATGTAAGACAGAGGGCTCCTGCTCTGCAGCCTCGCTTCCCTCTTGGCACTTTACTTGCTTCACTCTTTTAGACTTCAGGCATGGTTGAGTCTCTCAAACCCTTTCCTCTTTCAATTCTTGTTCCCTATTTTTAATATTTCATAACTGAATGCCTTAACCCTGGGCAACTTCACATGCATCTTCACTGCTTAATTGAAATGACACTCTTCAATGTTACCAGTGTCTTCTGAGGGGAAACGGGAGCTAATATTTGTTGAGTACTTTCTGTGGACCAAGCAGAAGGTGCCTGTGGTAGACACAGCATCTCGTTTAATTCTCACAACAGTTACATAGGTAGTGGTATTCCCTTTTTAAAGATGAGGAAACTACGGATCAGAAAGGGTTAAGTAACATGTCTCATAGCTAGTACATGTCAAAGTCACAGGATTAGACATATCTCATTCTAAAATCCTCGTTCTTCCTTCTCTAACACACTGTTTTATCTTTATATTTCGACCTATTGATCTATTTATCCCCTCTTTCTTGAAGTACCACTCTGGGCTCTCTGTGACATGCTTTTCTGATTCTTTGGTCTCTTGGGTCTCCATTGCTTTATTCACTAATTCATAAACTGCTAGCTTGCTAGCTTGCTCTAGTCTCTCTCCTCCTTATCTAAACTTCCCAAAAGACTGATATACAATTTCTTTCTTGCTACCCATTTACTCACTAACCCTCCTGAGGTCTGGTTTAGCCTCCATCACTGCATTGAAACTGCTCTTGCTAAGGCCATTGGTAATTTCCTAATTGCCAATTCCAATGGACATATTTTAGTCCTTTTCTTAGTCCGTTTGGGTTACTGTAACAAAAATACCATAAAGAACAAACATTTATTTCTCACAGTTCTGGAGGCTGGGAAGTCCAAGATCCTGGCACCACAGATTCAGTGTCTGGTGAGAGCTCAATTCTTCATTTATAGATGGCCATCCTTTCACTGTAACCGCACATGGCAGAAGGGGTGAGAGAGCTCTCTTTGGCCTCTTTTATAAGGCACTAACTCCATTCAGGGGTGGGAGGGGGTCTGCTCTCGTGACCTAATCACCTTCCAAAGGCCCCACCTCCAAATGCCATCAAATACTGTAGGTTTCAGCACGTGAATTTGGGGGTGACAAACATTCGCACCTTTTCTCTGCATTTAATGACTTATTCTTCTTGAAACTCTCTCTTTGAATTCTGTGAGTCTACACTATTATTCTTCTCATTTTACTCTCTGACCACTCCTTATTATCTCTGACTTATTTTTGAGCTCTCCTTCCTCCTCTTCCCCTTAAATGTTGGTATTCCCCGAGGCTCTGTCTCATGCCCCATCTTGATTGATCTCACCCCTTTATATGGTGTCAAGTTCCAAATCTACGTCCCTACCTGATACATGTACTTCAAGCTAAGTATATCCAAAACCAAACTCAGCCTCTCTCTCCCAGACCTCTACACCTACAAATGGTACCACCATTTTTCCAGCCATCCAGTCTAGAAACCTGAGAGTGATCTGTGACTCCTCCTTCTCCATAGCCCACATATCCAGTCATTCACTGAGTCTTGCCAATTTTACCTCCTAATTATTTCTCAAATCAATTCTCTTCTCTCCCTCTATTCTGTAACCTTCTCATTAGATTCTTATTAGCGTCTACTTAACCACTTTACCATACCCTCCTCATTGATTTCTCATCTCCAGTTTTGTTTCTTTAAAATCCATCCTCTTCCTCAGGCAAAAATAACCACGTAACTCTCCAACTTAAATAGATTTATAGTTCGACTGTAGATTTACATTTGTTTTGACCAGGGAGGTATTTGAATATATTAAAAGATTTATTTTAGTAACTGATGTGAATTTTTTGTTAAATAATTCCCCTTTCCAATTTATGTGTTTTATCTTCTTGAACTTTAAAATTAGATATAATATCTGCTCCTTAAGTGGAGCAAATAAAACTCTAAACATACAATGCACATTACCATGTTATTTTTATTAACACATCTTGTTTTTCTGTCTGTTTCATGTAAAGGGACAGAAACTAAAACATATTGTACACTCTATTAAAACTGGACACTGTGCTTAAGCAACCCCATGAAGTAAACAATTAAATTCCCATTTTACAAATGAGGAGCCTGAAGTGCAATTAAGTCACTTTTCATTGACCACAAATACGAGTAACAGATCCAGAATTCAAATACCAGTCTGACTCCAAATTCCATGGTCTTCCCACTATGCCACACTACCATGCCCTGTAGTATGCAGTTGTAATTCCCAAACCCGCATGTCTGGCCCTCCTCTCACCGGGTAGTTCTCTGGATTTGTGTACACCTGCGGGTTAGGACAGTTTACCAATCTCAGAAATTGGGATGATTAGGAAAATGACATGAAGAAAGCAACATTATAAGAAAAGTAACCTGACAATGGTTCAGGAGAAACCTGGTTGGAACACCAATCAGGATACCTAATGGCGTCTTTAACTAAAGTGATGACAGTGGGACTAAGAAAGAAGACACAGATATGCTTAAGGCAAGGAATTAAAGTAAAGGATCATTAAAGATACATCTCAACTGGATTTTCATGAAAACTTCTTAATTCTCTAAATTTTAATCTTTCAGAATATATCAAAACTATATATAAATGTACCACATTTTTGTGCTTTCATAGCCTAACAACAATGTGTAGTCTTTTACAGCTTACTGAGCCCTTTCGTAGATATTATCTGATTTTATCCTGACACATCCCTAGGCGGGTAAGTAGTTATATTTTTGTCATTGTACATATGAGAAAACTGGCTCAGAAGCTAAGTAACTTGCCCAGAGGTCACAGCTCTCTAGTATTACACTAAATCCACATCCTGTGCTTTTTTCAGAGATGTTCTGCTTCGCTGAAAACAGGCAGTATTTTTTCAAGGCGAATGATCAAATTGGAGCCCCTTTTCTTCTCAGCATTTGAATGCTAGTTTGGCAGCATACTATGAGTTGGTTAGATCAGGCAGCGAATGGATGAAGAACAAGAACAGACCACATGATTCATGCTATGGACTCAGTTGTGTGCCCCCAAAATTCCTATGTTGAAGCCCTAACCCCCAATGTGATGGTATTTGGAAATGGGGCCTTTGGGAGATGGTTAGGTTTAGATGAGGTCATGAGGGTGGGGCCTTCATGATGGGATTAGCGTCTTTATAAGAAAAGGAAGAGATATAAAGCTATCTCTGCCATGTGAGGACACAGCAAGCCATCTGCAAGGCAGCAAGAGAGCTCTCACCAGAACCGGACCATGTTGGCACCTTGATCTCAGACTTGCAGCCTCCAGAACCGTGAGAAATAAATTTCTGTTGTTTAAACCATTCAGTCTATGGCAATTTGTTATGGTAGCCTGAGATGACTAAGACAGTCCGTAAAATTATTTTCGTATGATAACTCCCAAGTGCAGTATATTCTAGAATTAGATCCTGGTCTATGTCTTACAAACAGGATTCTTGTCCCCTTGGACAGGTTACAGATACAAGACATGTTATTTCTTCTGCATTTCATACATTGCCTATTAGCAGTGTATAAATTAAGCCATCTCATTGGCATGTCACTTTGAAACAAGTCTCCACTCACATGAATTGTCCTGCCTTGTCCACCTAAAGAAAACATAGGGTCTTCTGCTCTGACCTCTATGAAAAAATTAGAGAAGTTTTTGAAAGAGAGTGCTTGATAGGATTGTTGTATGGACTGGCATAGAGGTGATGGTTCATAAATTGTTCCCCTACCACCAAAGTTATTATTTGAACAATTTCCTTGCATTTTGCACAGACACATTCTAATTTTAGCATCTTTTAAAAATATTGTGTCTACTACTTCCTGGATGGTGGTCAACTTTTAAGCCATTCTTTTCTTTGTTTTAAAACTTACCCAGGCGGGTTTTTTGGTTTACCCATTTTCTATTTTGGAAAATCATTCCTTTAAAACAGATATTTTCTTTGCTTGTTTATTCACATTCATAGATAGCTTTCTGTGCATGTGTGTGTGTGTAATTGTGTAATCATAGCCATTTCTATGGCAACTGATTGTGTTTTGAGACAGCAAATAATCTTAGGGACCGCTGTGATGCCACCCACCTTTTTGAGGTATCCTTTTTCCTATTTTCCTATGTTGTAGTGCATGTACAGGTGTTAGAGGAGAAGCCAAAATTTAATTCAAGTAAACGCGCTTGAACCAGCATATAGAATCAGACTGGATCCTCTCACTTTTTAACTCTTCAGCATATCAGAAGATCTTAGTAATTTTCTGACTTCTTAGACTATTCTTAGACATTAATATCTTCACATATGGTATGGATATAATTTTGAAGAAATCTTAAAATTTCACTTCTTCCAGGCTACATGTATATTTATGAAATAGTGTACAGTGCCTTGGAAAGTGGATTTTTATAACAGATTTTTAAAATTAGAAACATTTCCAAAAAATCTATTCTCTTCAAAAATATTGAAAACTATGGCTGTGCTGTTAATTCAAAAATTATTAATTTGGAGATGGAATGTACAGCTTCACATACTTGGATTTTTAAAATTTGTTTGTTTGTTGACACATGTCAGTGTGAAGGTGTTTCATGCTGAATGAAATTAAAGGAAGACTTTGACCTTCCATACCTCATCCTTCTTTTTATTAAATACCCACTCAGAGGAATCTTCAGGAGAGTCTTGGCATCAAAGAGATCTGGATCAAATTCTGGCTCTGTCACACTAGGTCACCTTGGGCAAATAACTTCATGCTCCAGCATTTCAAAGTTAACACTCAAAAACCAAACTTTCTATCTCCTCCTTTCTTCTCCCTCAGACCTCTTCTCCTTTCTGTATCCTCTATTTGGTTTGCTGCTGCCAGTCTCCATCCAGTTGCACAGGCCGGCCATTCCAGGTATTTCTGCCTCCTTATTCTCCTCATTCACTGAGTCAACAGATCTTTCCAATATTGCCTCCTAAATCCGTCCCTCTGGTCCTGCACTGTCTAATATGGTGGCCACTAGCCAGTGGGGCTAGTGAGCACTTGAAATGTGGCTAACCAAATTGAGACGTGCTGCAAGTGTTGAGATACACTCCAAATTTCAAAGACTTACTATAAAAAAGGGATAGAAACTATCTCATTAATCATTTTTATATTAATTTCATATTGAAATAATATTTTGATACAGTGGGTTAAGTAAAATATATTAATATTTATTTCATGTGTTTCTTTTTTATTTTCTTCACGTGGCCACCAAACTTATAGTTACATTTGTGGCTCTTGTTACGTTTTGCTTGGGCAGTACTGCTCTAGTCTGTCTTGTCCTCTCTATCCTAATCAGACTCTTCACCTCTCACTCTTGTTGAAGTGTAGTAGTTGACCTCCCTGCATTCCGAACCTCAGGGAGAATGCTCTTTCTGAAATGGACCCTCAAAGTGTCACTACCCTGCTACGACAGCCTTCGGAGGCTTCTCGTCACATAAACCCAATGTCCTACGTGCAGTGCATAGTCTTGATTATTTGACCCCTATGTACCTCTTGACCTGTCTCTCACCTTCTCAGCTCCTCCTTCCTCTCATCTTGCACTCTACACTCCATGATGCTAAAATTCCTGTTTTCCCGTAAATATCACATGCTGTTTCACTCATCTGTGCCTTTGCATTTGCTGATTCTTTAATCTAGAGTGCTCTCACCCTCCCGCATCTGGCTGGGAGTTCCATTTTGGCTTTCAGAACCTTCCATAGGCCCCTCAGTTCTCTGTCCCTTGCAGAGGTTCTACCAACACCATGTATCCACTCTCACTGGGCTCTATGCTGGAGGGCAGGGACCGTGTCTTGTTCACTCTTATGTCCACCTGTGCTTAGGACAGTACCTGGACGCTGATTTGGTAAATTTTTGTATTGTATTGCATTAGAATCATATATATTACAGTGATTTGTTTATATGTCTGTCTCCCATGGAATGAACACTGAAGAAAAGAAGTGAATCTTATTGATATAAAGATCTAAATATCCCACCCAGCACCTCGAGTAGTGCCTGTCATAGAGTGGACACCACAATAAATATTCGTTGAGTTGAGTTGAATAAATTCAGGCAGAACCTACTCTGCACAGACCTGCTGACTTTCAGATTGACCTTTAGGCTCCATCTTTCAGCAAGTTACTGACGTGGAAGATCTCTAAGAATCCTTTTTTATCTTTGTTTTTTGGCATTACTGTGTGTGGTTGTTGCTGTTTTTATTCCCCTAGTTTTATTGGGATATAATTGACATATAATATTGTATAACTGAGGTGTACAACGTAATTGTTTGAGATATGTATATACACAGTCTTGCGCTGCATAATGATGTTTCAATCAGTGACGGACCACATAGCTGACGGAGGTCCCATAAGGTACCATATAGCCTAGGTGTGTAGTAGGCTACACCATCTAGGTTTGTGTAAGTACACTCTGTGATGTTCACACAAGGACAAAATCGCCTAATGACACATTTCTCAGAACATGTCTAGGTCGTTAAGCGACATATAGCTATATTGCAAAATGATTGCCACACTAAGTTTAGTTAACACATTCATCACCTCCCAGAGTTACAATTTTCCTCTTGTGATGAGCACTTTTAAGATCTACTCTCTTAGCAACATTCAAATGTACAATACAGTATTATGTGTGATACAGTCACCAGGCTGTGTATTACATCCCCAGAACGTATTTATCTTATAACCACAAAGTTGTACCTTTTGACCACTTTCATCTATTTCCCCCACCCTGTTGTTGCTGGTTTGTAACCTTTAGGTGTTTTTCTTACTTTACAAAGGTAGTATACATGTTTATTGGGGAAACAGGCAGTATCAAGTGATAGAAATTGAAAGTTCTCTCAGTCCTACTCCCCAGAGGAAACCACTGATAAGCTTAGTTTGTATCTTTCAAGACTATTTTCACATATACATCCACAATTATTTTGTACAAAAAGGCTATCATTAAACATATTGTTCAGAAATTTGCATTTTCCTTAGTATGTGTGTTTCCAAGTGCAGCGTTTTGGAAGGGCCTTTGAACAGTCAGATTGGGGCCATGTTCCATATTGTGACTTTGTTCCTGGGCTGGGTGGAGTGCACGGCTCAGCTGACTTATAGTACAATCTGCTAGTCACTCCTCACACTCCTTGCAGAGGAGAAAGAGTTCCTATCGCCAAAGGTTGGAAGGTATGACTCTCTGCAAGTACCAAACATCTTTGGAGTCTTACTTGTTTTATTTTAAAAGTTAGTACAGATGTTGCACTTGAAGATAACACAGCATCTCTATGTTTGCTTTCAAATTAGAAACAAGGAGATTCTCCCAAAGAATAAAACCTGAAGTAAAATTGTCACTCCAGGAGGATGTGCTTTGTCTATCCTATAGCTTCAAGTATCCCCAACGTAGTTCCCAGTACGACGTTTGTGTACCCAGTGTGAGAAATATAGTGTTAGGCTTCCAATAAAAAATCCCGAGGGATTTCCACAACGCAGGAAGGATAAGGCAGTGGATGCCACTGGAAAAATCACAGTCACAGTTAGCTGTAGAATAAGGGACAGGATTAAGAAGGGAACATTTTGAAAAGAAAAGAGTTAGGATCAAGAGTTATAAAGTGTAAGAAGAGGGTTACTGATTAAGAGCATGGGTTTGAGGTTAGAATTACCTAGGTTTTAACCCAGCTCTGCTGTTTCCTGGCCTGTGACCTTGAGCTCACTCCTTCATCTCACTCAGCGTCAGTTACCTCGTGTGTAACAGGTGTTAGGAGCAGGGTGGTAGTAATGGCACCAAATTCCTGGGGCGTATGTGAGGATGAAGTGATGATGCTTCTGACACATCATAATTGCCCAGCAAATCGTGCCTAACAGGAGAAAATTGGAAGATTCTTCCTTTGGTTTACGTGAATTTTTACTCTCTATGCCTGAGAAAAGAGCCTTGAAACAGCTCTTCTACCGAGAAGCAAGTCTCTGCCTTGTCTCTGCCTTGATTAGAGAAGAATCATGAATATGCTTGTCTCATTTTATATCTAATTCCTCCTCTCACACCTCTCCCTCAAAACACATCCCATTATTGCTTCCTGTCATTTCCAGTTTCTGTGTTCTCATTTCTGCTAAGAAAAGAAGAAGTGAGGGAAATGTGAGGGCTTGGGGATTTCTAAAAACTGCTCCTAAGTCCTCATTGTTACGTTATGTTGAACTATAGTTATATGAATATAATATTTGCCAGGTCTTTTCTCTGGGAAACACAAAGGAATTTCCCCATTAAAGTCTTACATTTTAACTTTTTAGAGGACAGGAATTATTGTATTGAGCGTACACAGTATGAGAGTTAACAGTTATGAGTGTTCATTCCATTTAAGAAATCTTCTGTTGTTGTTTTTTTACTCTACATTTTGCTATGGGGAAACAGGTTCTTAGCTTGCCTAAACGGCACAAGGTACATTGCTGAGGCTGATCTAGATTTAAACAAATGAGGTTGCTATTTCTGTACCTCAAAAATAGTAGAATCCTGACAACTTCATATGGTTCACAATACAAAGCCTCTGTGTGTGTATAAAACGTATGATGTATAAAGACTTTAAGTGCAAATGTATAATATAAAGAGTAATAATAAAACTAACACCTCTGTACCCACCAGTTGGGTTAAGAAGCTCCCCGTGTGCCCTGTCTAACCGCTTCTCCTGTCCCCTCCCAACCTCTTCTTCCCCCTAACTCCCCATCCCCAGCCAGGTAACATCTTCATGACTATGGTATAAATAATTTTCTTGCTTTTCATTGTTTAGGTTTGCAAAACTGAGTCGCAAGCTCAACCCCAGCTGTGTGAGAAAAGGGCAGTATTGTCACTATTAGATGACAGCTCCCTGGAGAAGGGGAACAGAATCTTTGGTTCATGATCTGGCATTGACATCTCTAAGAGCTTATAAGAGCCTCTCCTGGGGAAGTCAGAGTTCAAGATCATGCTTGAGTCTTAGGAAACAGAGAGTTAACCACAGTGAGGGCATCTGGCAGAGCTGTAATTTGGACCAAGTACATGATGTGCGACTGAAATATGGTAAACAGAATAGGCTGCTGTTTACTGCCTCCAGAGTCGCCATGGCTTTCCTCCAGCTTTCAGGAGTAGGTCAAAGCAAAAAGTTTTTGCATTTTCAGTAAAACGCAACTCTTCACTCATCCAGGCAGCAGGGCCATGGAGGGAAGTATAGTAACTCCAGCCTATGGTTAAGACAAGCCAAGTACAAGCTCACATATGCTTAGGTTAAAATGATGGTGTGATGGCAGTGGGGATCATGGTGATGGCTGTCCCCAGTGTGGCTATGTCTGGAGTCACTTTCCAATCTGGACTGATTGCCCTCTGTGTCTGATTCACAGCCATCATCCTGGGATCTCTCTTCACCATCCTCCTGCAATTCCCATTGCCTCTCTCCTGTATTGGGTCTCCTGTTTCCTGTCTTCTTCTTTCTTGGGTTAGTTTCTTTAGTGGAAAATATTCTCCAGGAGCTTTTTAAGGAAGGGTGCATAGGAAGTAAAATTTTTCAGAGCTTTCATGTCTGAGAATGTCTTTATATTATTCTTATACATGACAGAGTGGCTGAAAATAGATCTCTAAGTTAGAAATACTATTCTTTCAGAATTTTGAAGGCAATGCTTCATGTTTCCCTGAAGTTGAAGTCTGAAGACGTTCTGACTCCTGATCTTTTCTATATCATCTGCTTTTTTCTCTCCAGAAGCTTTTGGAATTGTCTCTTTGTCTCCAGTGCTCTGAAATTTTGCAGTAGTGTGACTTGGTATGGTCTATTTGCCATCCATTGAGCTGTATGTGCAATGGACTATTTCATTCTAGAAATTCATATCTTTCTGTTTGGGGAAATATTCTATGGTTATTTCGTTGATAACTACTTCCTCTCCGTTTTCCCTGTTCTCTCTCTCTCTCTCTCTTATTCAGTTGTCCGATCTCCCAGACTGGCCCTCTAAATTTCTTATTTTTTGAATCTCTTTGCTCCTTTTCTGGGAGGATTCTTCAGTCTTCTCTTGCTACCCTTGTATTGATTTTTTAAACTCATGCTTGCAGTCATGTTTTAATTCTCAAGAGCTCTTCTTTATTTTGTTACTTTAAAAAAATCTGTTTTATGAATGCATTATGTTATCTCATAGGATTTTAATAAGAGATATTTGTGGGTTTTTTCCTTTCTCCCTTTACAGTCTGTATTTTTTCAATTTTTTGTTTTCTTTGTTTGTTTTAGGCTCTTCCATTTCACAGGCTCTCCACATCTGTCTGAAAATTCTTTGCTGTCTGCTTATGATTAAGCATGATCTAAAGAGCTGATTGGAAGCTCTGAGTGTGTAGGTGGGGCTTGTTGACTATTGACTTTATGGCGGGTTGATCTGAGTGGGCCATTTGTTGGGGAATTCCCAATAATCAGAATCTTTAGGGTTTTTTCCTCTTTTGCTGGTCAGATCCCCTAAAGGAGAGTTTCCATTCTCTTGACTGCAGAGTAAAGGCCTTACTACCAGTGTTCTGAGAGCCAAGTAGGGGAAGATGTCTGGGTTTCTCTGCATTCTGCATTCAATATGCATATATTCACATAAGTGCTATTTTAACTGTGGTACTCACACTGTCAAATGTGCTTGGTACTCCAGTCTAGAGACCCTCTGATTTACCACTTCTGAGTAACAAAACTTCAGACTTCCCTCCTCAACCTCTGCAGAAAGCAGTATGGATGGGGTGGGGGTGGGGAGCCAAATCTAGGAATTGAATGTTTCAACAGCCTCAAATGAATCCTGTCAGTTCTTAGTTAAGCCAAACACTTATTTACTTTCACTTCTGGAGTCTTTTGAGAAATTGAGTTGATTCTTCGCTCACCTCTCTTCAAATTTAACTTTGTTGGATCTGCGAGGTCAGTTACCACTTGTCCATCTGCTTTCCAGCTTCCAAATTTTATTGCTGTTGTCTCCCTTCTTGTTCTCCAAGTTTTTGTGGGTTTGTCATTTTAGAAAGACACTGTATTATGGTTTTAGTGAGATTTCAAGTGGGATTAAGATTAGGTGCATGTGTTCCTTGTGCTTTCTTAACCTGAAAGCGTATGTTCTACTCCTTACAAGTGCTGACAGAGAGATTAACACAAAAATCACCCAAGTCTGTGATAATGCCAAAAGAATCTCTCTTTCATTTTTCTTTTTTTTGGGGGCAAGGGGGTGGAGTGGGAATACAGTGGGGCTTGGAGGTCTAAATTTACTAAGGTAGGCTGTACTGTCTAATAATAGCTAATATTTATTGAGTACTTTTCCATGTGCTTTGTATCTGCAGTGCATCTAAATTAATCCTCATCATAACCCAATTTGTATCTTCATTTTATCAATGATGAAACAGAGCCCCAAAGAGGAAATGCAACTTTCCCAAGGTCACACAGCTCTGACATAGTGGAACCAGAATTTGAACCCAGGCAGCCTGATGCCAAAGCTTCTGCTCTTAATTACTGTTACTATGCTATTAAATAATAGATATAAATTGGAAAAGTCTCTTTTATGTCTCTGTTGAGTTTCCTTTACTGGATAAGCCCTTCCACTGCAGAACTGTATGGATGACTTGGAACGTTACTGGGGAGATCCAAAGTATCTTTTTATGTACCTGGGTCTTTTATGTATTTTGAACTGACAGGATTGTTCCAGAAAATAAAATCAATAGGCATGGTGTACAATTGTGTGTAGCTGTGTACCAAGACAAAAGCTATGTGAATCAGTACAGCCATGGGGAGGCGACACAAATTTTCAAGCCTCAGAGCCCCCTCTTTGTATTCTTCTCTTCTAGTCATTCGTTGGTGCTTTGGGAGCCTGAAAGTGTTAGCTTACTTTCCCAGTGTGAGCAAATTATTCCCTGAACGTGGACTGGATCTAGAACCCTGGTGGGAATTTTTAATAAACTTTTGAATGTGGACATTAAAATGCATCAGAAAAAGTTAATTTAACCTTCCTGAAATTAGTTTTCAGTCTTCAAAATACTGTCCATTCCTGCCTCACAGGGATAAAGGAAACACAGATATCTCACAGAGAAACAAAAAAGACCAAAGAATGCATGAGAATGTTTGGGGAAAAGTCACACTATGAGTCAGGAGCCAAATCTTCTGTCTTCTAGACAGCTCTGACTCTCAGCTAGCTGGGGAAATCCATCCAGGCCAACAATATAATCGTTTTCTAAGAGGCTGGATAACTGTGTGGGTGCTAATGGCATGGGAGAAGACCTGGGACGCAGAAAACACATCCCACACTTGACAGGATGTTCCCAAGGCAGGAAGGGCATTTCTCTTCCTCAGTAGAATTGTTTCATTGACTAAGGACAGCATGAGATCATTGAAATCTCCTAAAAATCCCAAAGACTGACGAAAGCAGGATATAGGGCATGGTGAGTCTAATATAATAAACCAGTGGGATCATTTATGATATCATAATAAAGGAATAGTGTTTTGTGTATGTATGTACTTTCTTCCAGGAGATTCAAAGAGCTTTATAGAATCAGTCAGTTATCAAAGTTTTAAATTTTCTGTGCTCAAAGCTCAGGGTCCTGGAGGCAGGAACAGGACTCTGGCTCAGTCTCAGCCTCTCCTCTGTGCAGCTGCACTGCCAGGCTCACGAAGCTTCTGCTCCTGGAATGCCACCCAGTGAAAACTTCCCTCTTGCTTCTCAGCCCAGCTTCTGCTTCTCTAAAACGCTTCCTTTTCTCATCTTCTTCCAATTCTCCCATTTTCATCAAGTGCTAATCTGTATCTTACATGGTATATAGCTCTTGACTAATTCTAGCAAGGAAATGTCATTAATCTTCCTTAAAATAAAGAGTGCTCTCTCTCTCTCTCTGCAAGAGCAACAGCTCTCAAAGTAGAGCTGAGGCTGAGACAGCGCTGCTGAGTAGCAGGCAAAGGAAAACATGATGAGAAGCTCTGAGCCACAACCTTGGTGGGTCTCCTGCACTCTCCTCCTTGGCGGCATTTTCAGAGGTCCACAGGAAAATGTTGAGTATAGCAGTCACTTGAGGACTATCTCTAGGATATGAATTCTCTTCCCAAAACTTAGTTCAAGAGAAAAATGAGAGGAACAAAAACAAAGAAGGGAATGAAACTGGATATTAGCTTACCTACAGACAGTAGGAACATAGAAACAAGTAGAGAACTCCATTGTTCTAGTAGTGTAAGTTATGACTTCCCTTGTTTTCCTGCTGTAAACTTTGTGGAGCCCACAGTGCACAATAAACATTGTGTTTGTGGTCTTCCAAGTCTGAGAACACTGCCTCCGTAGAGTTCATCAGTCATTGTCTGTGTCCCTGAAGTGGTTTCATGTTCTCTTAGTTTGTGGAAAATAATTTTCAAAATTAATTAATGCACATGAAAGAAAAGGATCCAAAGAATCTTTATTACTTTTCTGGCTTTCTCCTGTCTGCCTTTGACTTAATTAACCCCATCATATCCTGAAATTCAGCCAGACTCAAATAGGAAAACCCCCACCATCCATCCCTGTTCCAGCCTCAAGTTACCGTGAGGTTGTGTTTGGTGAAGTGATAGCATAAACAGTAGACATGTATTTCCTGGCCTAGCCTCGCAAACAGCTGTGTGACCGCCATTAGAAATTGGTATTCTTTTATAGTGGGACAGGAGGCAGGCTATTTGTGCTTATTTTAAGAATTTCTCTTCTGTTTTTTATGGACTTTTAAGTCTCTCCACTTAAAAATAACTAAAAATATTCTCTTTAAGATCAACACTCTGTTTAAAATTTAGCTGCTTTCCTCTGGCAGCTCAGTGCTGAACGCTACAGCAGTGTGTGTGTGTAAAGAGGAGGCAGGTCCTAGACAAAATCACTTCTTGTCATCCCTCTGTGAGCACTTGCCTGGCTTATCTGAGAAAAGTGAGGCCTCCAAAAGCTTACACCCGCCAAGTGCGGGACGCTGTGCTCCTCAGACACCCCGCGCGGTCGCAATTTGCACCTGTAACAGCTGCTGACCGTTTTCAGAGAGACCAGTTTCTACTTTAATCAAGCTCCCCTTCTACCTCAGAGCCTTTGAAGAAAACTGTCCACAGCTGAGTGCAGGAATCTTGGCACTTTCCGTGGTTCCTGAAGAACTGTTTACACTCATTCATTTCACACATCAAATAACAGCATTAGAAGCTGCTGGGGAATGACACCAGGTGCGTTAGCCACTGAGTGCTGGGCTCTAACTAGCTGAGTAGAGTAGGGGCCTGTTCCTAACTAAGGCTAAGATGAGTACTGCTTCTCCTCACCTTCCCTCACCACTCATTACAGGGGGAGGCTGGGCAGAAGGTGGAGGGTAGGTTGAGGAAGGAAACATGCTTCAGGACTAACCTGCAGCCTCCTGGGACCACCTTATCAAATAGGCCCCTAGTTGTTTCCTAAAGTCAGGAAAAGGAGGAAACACTGCTAGAGAGAGCATGCCCTGAAAGCCAGGTGGTTTCGAGATCCTTTCTCCAAACATCTGTTCATTTAGAAATTGTATGTGAGTGATGACATTTTACACTTTTGTTGATGATGGCTTGATAAATGATACCACCATTAAGGATGATGGTGGTGTGGTACCTTAAGCACATTTTATTAATAAAGAGATCTGAGCAAATAAATAAAATAGAAATTTGGAATTCCTGACTCAGGCCAGAACCCAAAACCACAGATCTTACACTGATGTAAACATAAATTTGAAATAGTGTCTTTAATAGTAAATAGAGAGAGTGATATTAGATGACTGATGTTTCGATTATGGTTCCACCTGAAAGTGCCTTTTGACCAAATGTTAATGTGAGCCAGGGGCGATCATTATCTGCACTGCAGCCAGGAGGCTGAGTGCTGTAATCTGCCCCATTGTGCCTGCTGCCGCTGCCTCGAGGCACTCCTGGCTTACACCCCCTGCTCTCCCTACACGTCTGCAGTGGACTCCCCATCCCAGTCTCACACCGGCTGTATCTCCTCTGCTGCCCTCAAGCCTTCTGCTCCACCGCCTCTGCCCTCCCCCTGCCAGTGACTCACCTCCTGTTGCACACAAAATAGAAGATATCACGAGGAAGGACCTCACATGTCAACCTATACACCACACGTACATGCACCAACCACAGAACCCAGCCAAATTGCCTGTGCTCAAATCCATCTCAGAGCAAGAGGTGTTCTCTAGATTCTCTCTCTGCCTGCTTTTTCAGACCTTGTGCCAACACTTACCCCTCTATGCCTGTATCTTCAGCTTCTACCTTGTTGCTGGCTTTTTCTGATTAGAATATAAATATTCTCAAGTCTCTTCCATCTTTTAAAAAACAAAACCAAAAACCTCCTCCCTTTACAATGAAGCTTTTGGGGGGTTGGAGGTTTTGAAGAGGCCACACCACTCAGTATCTGAAATGAAAAGCATAATTGATTGTTATTTTTGGTCAACAAAATAGAGGCACACGTGTAAGACAGAATCTCTCTGGACAAAGCAAACTGCAGCCTTCTATAGAGTGTAGGGAACCAACTGAAATCGCCTGCCCCCCAGGGCATCTTCAGAATGCCTCCCCCCAGGTTGCACTCTATCCTTTAAATAATAGTATTCCTCAGACTTCATCCTCGGCTTTCTTCCTTTCTAAGTCTGTATCCTGTCCTCTTCTGCCTCATCTACTCGCTGATGGCTCCTGCCATCTTATGTTCCCTGCTGACTCCACATCTTTATCTCCAGCCCAAAGCCCTCTCCTAAATGGTAGAGTCTCGTAACTTGCTGCCCACTGGACGTCTCCCACCTGGCGGTGTCATGAACTCCTCCTCTGATAGACCGTATCTTGCTATCATCCTCTATCCAGTTATCCAAATCTTCCTTTGTATATCCCGCTCCATGTTTCCCACTTCCAATCAATGAGTAAGTCTGGTTAAGTTCTGCTTTACTCTCAGAGGGCTCTCTCTCCTCTCCATCTTTACTGCCAGTGCCTCAGTTCTGATTATCTTTTACCTGAATTGCAGCAGAAGCCCCCTGCTTGATCTTATTCTAGTCCAGTCTTCTTGCAGTCCACAATTTTTCTCTCTCTAAATTGGTAGTCATGTCACGCTCCTGTTTTAAATCCTTTGTTTTTCCCCCGTTGCTTTCAGGTGGTAAAAGACTCCTTCTCACAACTTACCAGGCCCCTGTGATCTGACCCCTACATTCATTTCCAGCCTTATTTCTGGCACTCCCCATCTCACCCTCCCACACGGATGCTTGAGCCACATTTGACAGCTTGCAGTTCCTTGAATTCAGCATACTAATAAAGAGCCCCCACCTTCAACATGCTGCTCCTTGTCCTTGGAAACTCCCATTCCTTGCCTGGACAGTTTATCTGCAGACTCAACTTAGCTGTCATTTCCTCTGTGGACCTGACCACCCTTTTCCCTGACCACCCTTCCCACCAGTCTGATAGACGTACCTGTCCTTTGTGCTCCCTCTTAGCACTTTATTACAGTCATTTGACTGCAAACTCCTGGAGGTTAGGGATAAATGTGTCTTTATATCTGTATCCCCAGAAACCCCTGCCTAGTGCCTGACAGAGAAGGTTCTCATTAATGTTGGATGAGTGAACTGGCCTTTTTACTTTGTCAGGGCTGGAATGTTAAATACACACACACACACACACACACACACACAGACAAAAAAACCCCCTTGAATCTGATCAAGTCTCTAGACCCAGCTACCAATTTATAGGAAACATAGAAGACTGGAGAATGTGTAACATCATACCATAGGGATGCTGTTAGCAAAATCTAAATGTGGGAAATTCCATAAGACAAACAGCCACATTTGTTTAATTGCAATCAATCAATTATAATGTATGAGCTTTTTTAAATCATTTTTTTTCATCTTTCCAAACTGAAACTCTGTACTCATTAAACAATAACTTCTCTTCCCCTCTCCACGGGTCCCTAGGCAACCACCATTCTATTTTCTGTCTCTATGAATTTGACTGCTCTAGGTACCTCATGTAAATGGAATCATACGATATTTGTCCTTTTGTGTCTGGCTTATTTCACTTACAGTAATGTCTTTAAGGTTCATCCACGTTGTAGCATGTGTCCGAATTTTATTCCTTTTTAAGGCTGAATAATATTCCATTGTATGTGTATACCACATTTTGTTTATCTGTTCATCTGTTGATGGACTTTGTGTTTTTTCCAAAACTTTCTTTCATGAAGGTGTTCTATAGTGAGTATTCTTATATATGAAGTATATTGATTATAGCTATCTTGCTGAAGAACTGACACAGAACTTCTAATATCTATAGACATCTGATCCCACAGGCTTTAGAGTTTTCGAAGATCTACAGTCCACACAACCCAGGAAGTGCCAGAGACTGCAGAGGGGGAGGTAAAAAGTTAAGAATAGAGGAAGGAAGTTACACTGCTGTTTAGGATTACTCAGAAAAGCTCTTGCTCTCATTGGCCTCTCCCACCTCCCAGGCAGCTTTTCTACTTCCTGAGCATCCCTACGCAGTTATTTCTAACGCAAATAGCCCTGCCAAATGTATTTTTACCCTAAGCTCAGGAACTACCTCTCAGCAGTTTTATGCCAAAAGTAAGTGTGTCACTTATGAGTAAAAAAAAAACACCTCTTATCTGTTCCTACAGAAGATGAAGCAAATTAGAATGGACCACAAACCAGAAAATGTTTGCACCAAATATTAAGCTGAAATTTGTTCTTACTCTTGGTTTTTGGAGAATTGTGCTTTAGACATCTTAAGGAGCAATGTGGGAGGAATGGGAAAGGGGTGTGAGATCCAATCCCAAGTTAACATTGAGGTACTGGGTACCCAGAGTTCTGGAATCAATTTGGAATTTTAGATATTCTCTAGAATGAGTTGTATTGATTATTTTGCTCTACTATGTGGCCCAGATTCCAGACCCCTTAAGCAAGTCCAGAACTGTCCTTACTATCTCTGGGTCCTCCAGGTTGAGAACAGCCCAGAGTGGATCTCGGCTTCTCTGGTCAAGACTGCCCTGAGCTCAAGGAAACTCTTCCACATCTCTCTCATTTAAACCTAATCCCTGTTTATCGTCTCAAGGGAAGGGTTGCCTTTTATGGGATATTGACCATTCTGTACACATTAGCTATTTGTCACATACCGCTTTATCCTTCCTATGAAGGTACAGTTTGGTTTTGGTTTTGAGGTTTTGTGGGTTTGGGGTTTTGTTTTTGTTTTGGGGGGCTCTTTTGTTTGTTTACTTTTTATTTGGAGATATCTCTAGATTCATATGCAGATGTAAGAAATAATACAGAGAGATCTCATGTATCTTTTACCTGATTTCCCCCAATGGAAACATCTTGCCAAACTATATTATAATATCACAACCAGGATACTGATACTGATACAGTCAAGACAACGAGCATTTCCATCACAAGAATCCCTCATGTTGCCTTCTAATAGCCACACCCACTTCCCTCCCAACCCCAGCCCTCCTTAGCCCCCTGGCCACCACTAATCTGTTCTCAGTTTTTATAATTTTCTCATATCAGGAATGTTATATAAATGGAATCATACCTTTGATGTATATAACCTTTGATGTTTGGCTCTTTTCACTCAATACGGTTCTGTGGAGACAATCCAGGTTGTTGCAATATCAATGTTTTTTCTTTTTTATTGTTGATTAGTATTCCAAGGTCTGGATGTACCAATTTGTTTAACTGTTCACATGTTGAAGGACATCTGCATTGTTTCTAGTTTTTACCTATTACGAATAAACCTAAGTAGGTAAACATTTGTGTACAAATTTTTATGTGAACATAAGTCTTCATTTCTCTAGGATAAATGCCCAGAAGTGCAGTAACTCAGTGGGGTGGTAGTTACATGTTTAGTTTTATAAGAAACTGCCAAACTGTTTTCCAGAGTGGCTGTACCATTTTAAATTGCACTAGCCATATATGAGTGATTCAGTTTCTCCACATCCTCATCAGCATTTGATATTATCACTATTTTTTATTTTAGCCAGACTGATAGGTGTGTAGTGATACCTCATTGGGTTATAATTTGCATTTCCCTGATGGCTAATATTGTTGGACATCTATTCATATGTTTATTTATCGTCTGTATATCTTCTTCGGTTATCATCTGTATATCTTCTTCAGTGAAAGGTCTCTGCTCATGTTCCATTTGGATCGTTTGCTTTTTTAACTGTTGTTCTGAGAATTCTCTGTATGTTCTAGATATTAGTTATTTGTTGAATATGTGGTTTGCAAATATTTTCTCCTAGTCTTAACTTGTCTTTTCATCCTTTTAACAGGGCCTTTCACAGAGCAAACATTTTTAAATTTTATCAATTTTTCCTTTTATGGACTATAGTCTACAAACTCTGCTTAGCTCTATATCATGAAGATTTTTCTCCTAGTTTTTTTTCCTAAAACTTTATAGTTCACATTTTACATTTAAGTCCATGATCCATTTTGATTTAATTTTTCCATAAAATGTGAGATTTAGGTGGAGTTTCCTTTTTTACTGATGGATGTTCAATTGCTCCAGCAACATTTGTTGAAAAGGCTCTCTTTCCTTGGCTTATTTGTGTGGGTCTATTTCTGGGTCATCGGTTCTCCTGATCTGTATGTCGATCCCTCCACCGGTATCATAGAATTTAGATTACTGTAGCTGTATAGTAAGGCTTAAAATGAGGTAGACTGATTTTTCCCACTTTATTCTTCTTTTTCAAAATTGTTTTAGCTATTCTTGTTCCTTTGCATTTCCATATAATTTTAGAATAATTTTGTCTATATCTACAAAAAAATTCTTGCTGGGAGTTTTATAGGAATTGCATTAAACTCATACGTCAACTTGGGGAGAACTGACACCTTTACTGTTTTGAGTCTTCCAATCTGTGAACATGGATGGTGGTGTTGAGTTCTTCCATGTACTTGCTGATTTTCTGTCTAGCTCTTCTCTCAGTTGTTGATAGATGAGTGTTAAAGTCTTCGATTCTAATTGTGGATTTGTCTATTTCTCCTTTCAGTTCTATCATCTTTTGCTTCGTATATTTTGAAGCTCTATTGTTTGGTGCACACATATTTAGGATAGCTATGTCTTCTTGTTGGGGTGACCCTTTTATCATTATATAATGTCCCTCTGTGTCTCTGGTAATTTTCTTTGCTCTAAAGTCTACTTCATTTAATATTAATGTAGCCGCTCCAGCTTTCCTTTGATGAATGTTTGCGTGATATAATTTTTTCCATCCTTTGACTTTCCACCAGCTTATATTGTTATATTTGAAGTGAGTTTCTTTTATATAGCATAGAGTAGGTGGGTCATGTTTTTTAATCCACTTTGCCAACCTCTGTCTTTTAACTGATGTATTAAAACCCTTTATATTTCATGTGATTATTGATATGTTAGGGCTTATGCCTGCCATTTTGTTTTTTGTTTTCTGCCATCTCTGTTTTTCATTTCTCTGTTTAATTTTTTCTGCCTTCCTGTGGGCTACTTGAACATTTTTTAGAATTCCATTTTTATGTATCTATAGTGTTTTCTTTGTTTTATTTTTAATCTATAGTGTTTTTGAGTGTATCTCTTTGTATAGCATTTTTAATGGTGCTCTAGGTATTACATATATATATATATATATATATATATATAACATCACAGTCTGCAGGAGTCATCATTTTAACAAGTTTTCTGTCTTGCTAGACTGCCTCTTTCCTGGTCCTTTGGCTAGAAAGAATAGGCCTTTGTTGGTCTTTTTTTGTCTGCATGCATTGGCGTTTCCAGGTTGTTGGCTTCTTCAGCTCCAAGTCTAGGATATATGAGGCAAAAAGAAAATTCAAAGAACTCACCAACTTGTCATTCGTCTTGTCCCAAGGTCCCTAGCCAGTGTGCCTTTTTCTTTCTACCTTTCAAGGTCTTCTTATGTTTGTTTTGTATATGATGTCAGGGGGGTTTTGTTGTACTTAGTGGGAGAGGTAGGGAAAAGTACATCTACTCCATCTTCCCAGAAGTGGAAATTCCTCCCAGTTTTATTTTTGATCTAACATAGAATTAAGGTGAATTTTCTTCTTCTTTACTATTCTGAGTATACCTATGACTCTCACCCAACCCACTGGATCCAGCCTTGGAATTTACCCCAGAGAGAGTGCGCTCATAGCTGGACTGTCATTGAGTTTCAGGCCAGTGCCTTTATTCTGTACACTCATCTTTCCTTCCTTTATTTTCCTTTGTTTGCACCATTTTCAGAGAGCTGTTGCTAGTAGAGACATCTCAGCCACAAGATGGTGCCCCAGAGTAGTCCACGCTAAGCCTTTTCTACCCTTCCTTGGGCCCCTATCTTTAATTTAATATTAGTAAACTCAAGGCCATTTATCTAAAGTAGGATATAGATATGAAGACCCAATTGTGTTTTTCTTTAAGCCATGTCTTCCCAGTTACATGGAAACTTAAGTAATAAGTATCAAAAATTGGTTTTGTTTGAAATTTTTTTTTATATCTCTACAGTAACTTTGTGGGAATTCATATGGAAATTTTAAAAAGTAATTGTCACTCCTCTTAATGAATCCAGTTGCCATTTTGTATCTGGGCTCATTGAAAATAATCTGTAATCTCAGCATAACTTTAACAAAGGAGTGTTATAAGTGCATTCTGAAGGAGATGCACTGTCAATGTCTTTTGAGGTGTTTTGATCCATGAACCAAACTTTCTTAGTGTAGACGTTTGCTTTTATTACTAGCCTAACTTTTAAAATAATAGCTTATAAGATTATGTAAAAATGCATAAAATAAAAAGACATAAATACGTATTAACAGTCTTTGGGTAGTGACATATGAGTGGCTTCTTCTTTCATCTTTCTTCTAGTCTAAATTTTTCAAGTTTTCCATAATGAGCTACTTTTATGATGGATAAAAATAGATGTGGACATATTCTTCAGCTAATCAGAAAATGTTTATTAACCATCCAATATATGTAAAGCCAGCGCATATATGTCTTCCTAGGCTTAATAGTTGGGTAAGAAAATTATTAGACACTCCCTCAGTAAAGGCAAGGACCATGTCTTTTAAAATTTTGTGGGCTGTGTACTTACCATGTGCCTTATGCATAGCGAGGCCTGGGAAATAACTGTTGAGTGAACACAGAAGCCATTATTTCTAGCTTTGAAGGAAAGAATTATATTTTACTAGTTGTAAAGCTTTGGGTTTAGAGTCCTCACACACTTCTTGGTATACTTCTCTGCTTGAGTATTAGCTCACATTCCGTGGGCAAGATGTGTCCATTCTGTGTCTTAATTCTAGAACTAATAATTAGGGATAATAAAACCAACAACTGTTTCCTAAAGTAATAAGATTAGTAATGGAGTGGGATGGACAAAAAACAATATAAATCCAAAGCATTAAGCAGTAATTAAAAAATTCAGCCCTTAGTAATTCGTTATTAGATTGTCAGAGAGTCTACATGTATATTAGACATAAAAGGTGCTAAAGCAATATTTGACAACTAACCAAATAAATGAAATTTTATTGATTAAAGAATTTTAAGTAATATCCTGAAAATATACATGGGAAGAAATTATGAGTAAGGGGAAGCTAGACTAAAATCGGTGGCTTTTCCAACCAATACCCAAGAAAATTAAAGATCTCTTCAATGACTTTCAACTTCTGATTTTTTGTAGGCTCAGCAATTCTTATAAATTAAAGAACTTTTATATTTCTGATACACTATTATATAACATGTTTTAATTTTTCATTAGTTTTTATTTTACTTAATATATCCCTTTATAGCTTAGTTTAATAGGTTGTACATGAAAGTTATATGGACTTTTCCTTATGAAAGATTGAACGTAGGTAGGCAAGCTCACCAAAGTGACTAGATTTACTAAAAGTCCAAGTCTAGACTTTTGAGAGGAGTTCCTGTGCACACAAGACATGTAGAGAGAATGGGGGTAAATTCACTGACGAAATAGGCTACAGAATGGATATTGACAGACCTTTGGGAGGAAAAAGAGATTTCAGTGAAAGGTAGCAATCTCAGCAGAATCATAACATGGAAAAGTCGGCCGAAAAGTCACTCTCTAGTCCAGCCATTTACAAACTTTTGAAAAAAGAAGTAAACCCTTTATTCAAATGAAAATATATGCAGAATACCAGTATAGAAACATACAGAAGCTGAGCTGTTTTGGTTGAAACTGGAATGGGAATGTATAGGATCCAAACCCCATTCTCCTTGGCCTCCCTGTCTATATCCCACTGGACTCGAGGGAACACAGTTTACAACTCATCTAGTCTATGCTTAGAAAACCCTCCTGGATCCAGTGGAGCCTGACCATTGGGCAGGTGTTACACATTAATTTGTAATAAGGAAGCATTTTCCTCGGGCTTACAAAGATGGAAAGTTATTTTAAGGACTGTTTTCTCACCTCTTACCAGAAAAAGAGTGCTTCACCATTGAGATTACCAGCTGGAAGAATCCCTCCACTGACTTGAGGTTCTTCCCTTGACCCTCTTGGGGGCTGGCTTTGTGTTTTTTAGCTCTTGGATGTGGTCTCTCAACTAGCCAAGCAGAATCTGCGACTGCTGGTGCTGGGCCGGAAGCACATGCTGAGGCAGGGTTCCCGGTGGAGAAGAGATGAGATGGAAATGGTGCAAAAGCAAGCCAGCTGTTTCTTTGCTGACAACATGTAAGTACAGAAGGTAATAGGCGAATTACACTAAGCTCCAGTCATCTGCTTGTTAGTACCTATTTTCAGCATTTTTTAAAATTATTTTATTGAGGTCATATTGGTTTATAATGTGCAATTTCAGGTGTACATTATTATATATCAGTTTCTGTATAGACTGCATCATGCTCATCCCCAATAGTCTAGTTTTCATCTGTCACCATACATATGTGCCCCTTTACCCCTTTTGCCCTCCCCCCAAGTCCCCTCCCCTCTGGTCACCACTAATCTGTTTTCCTTAACCATGTGTTTGTTTTATCTTCCACATATGAGTGAAATCATACGGTGTTTGTCTTTCTCTGTCTGGCTTACTGTTTTCACCATTTTTAAAGTGAATTTGTATGTATATATACTCAGCCTCATTCAAAAAAACTAAGACTTGAGGCAGTTTACAAAAATACAGTTTCTACAGCAGGATAAACTTAAATAGATGAGGTTAAAGGAGAAATGGGGGGAAGATAAAGTCAGAAGTGAGATTAGTACACAGAATGCATGTCATAAAGTCCTGAATAGATCATTTAAGAACTACTTTACAAATATGAGCAACTTCTGTGTTCTTGGAGAAACAGCAGTAAATGAGAGCAAGTCTCTGCCCTCTTGGAGTTTACAGTAAACAGGTAAACAAATAAACAGGTAATGTAATTGCAGGCAGTGATCAGTGCTCTGAAGACAATAAGCCCAAATGAGTAGATAGAAAGGGATTGGGTAGGGGTAGGTCAGAGGGTAGTGGATGGAGCCGTCAGGAAAGACCTTTGGGAGGGGGCAGATCTGAAGGGAAGGAGTGAGGCATTTGAGAATGGGGGAGAAATGGTGGGAAGAACATCCAGGTGGAGGAACAGCAAGTGTTAAAAAAGCAGTGAGGCAGGAATGAGTTTGGCATGTTTCAGGAAAGCAAGCAGGCCAGTGTAAATGGGCTGTAACAAGAAGGAAAGCAGTAGCTTCTGAGGCAGAGAGAAGGCAGGATCCACAGTACCGAGGACCTTGTGGGCTCTGATGGGCAAGCAAGGGGCCTGGATTTTATTCTAAATATAAAGGGAGTGATGCTCCCAGCTTCCCAGGGAGCCAAAGGAACATGGAAAACATGATCAGGGACAAAATGTACAGCGTCCATAAAGACGAAAGCAGCTAATCAGCAGGAGCACAGATCTTCAACAGCACATAGAAACAGGCTTTTCATTTTTCATACTATTTATGCTGACAAAAGTTTATTTCCAACTTTGCATGGACAATGTGTGTGCCTTAGCCCCAAGTGTAGGTTTCATTAGGTTGATTGTGATAACTTCAAGATTTGTCAGTATGCCCCAAATCATTTGTTCTTAGAAAAGTAAAATGGTTCTTGATGCATGAAGCAGAAGGCTAACCCCTCATTCAGATCCCAAACCTTTTTTCTTTAGCTAACCTTTTCCCTTTTTGCTTTAGCTAAGTCCTTTTATTTATTCATGGGGGGGGGGGGCGTATTTCCATGTGTCCAGGAGTAGAAGACAATAAGAATGCTCTTCATGCAATCACTTTAGACAACACGGCGTAGACATTAGGAGTGCAGGCTTGGGAATTAGTCTACCCAGGTTCAGATCATGGCCCTGCCACTTCCAATCTGGGAAGGTGTTGCCCTTCTTTGCATCTTCTTCATATGTAATCCTCATAGGGTTGTTGTGAAGATTAAATGAGATAATACCTGTAAATAATGCATGTAAAACTCTTGGCACAGCACCAAGTCCATGAAAGCATATGTTAGTTGCTGTTATCATCGTTATTTTTCTTAGGTGGAAGAATTGGGTAAATGCAAAATGTTATAACCAAGAAGCCTGTTGGAAATTGGTTTCATGCTTGGTTTGGGGCCTGTATTTATTGCATCTGCTAAACTTCCAAACGTAGTTGTAAAGATTGATTCAGTGACCTTCCATGGCTTTGGATTTGAATATTTAAGTTTAATGTTAACTCTATTTTCCATTAATGTGCCAAAGAAGCCTTTTCAAACATGCACTAGAGTGAATAGTATAGTGAATCCCCACATAATTGTCACCCAGCTCCAACAATTACCATCATTTTGCTAATCTTGTTCCATATATCCCCCCACATTTTTCCTGGAGATTTTTAAGGCAGATTCCAGTAATTTTATCATTTCACTTGAAATACTCCAGTACAAACTAAACGTTAACTGGTCCTACTTTGGGTCATTTGGATCGAGGCCTAACACCTATCACATGTTGCAGTCCAAATCTCCTGAGCCAGGGTAGCTACTGCCGTTTTTACAGCACATGTGCTAAGGTGGTAAGTGCTGACAGTTGAGAGTCTGTTGGAGACTCTGAGTCACTGGCTCTTCTCAAAGCATGAGATGCCTTCGGGTGCTAAGCCATGTGACTCCCAGGAGCTGCTTTGAGATACCAGTTTCAGCTTTGAGGGCAGCCCATTATTTTTGGTGGCTTGCAAGAAAGTGTCATCCTGCCCTATTAGTATTATGAGTGTTTCTTGAATTTGAGTGAGGAAAGGGGAGAAAACGTGTGCTGTCTGGTGGATGAGGCAAATAGGAAAAATGCCCTGGGAACACAGAGAAACAACTTTTGAGTGTAAAGAGAGAATTATTTTTAGAATTCTTCTTTCTAGTGGGAGAGCCTAGTTGAGCTGTTAGAGTTAGCATTAGCATTTCCTTCCCCTTAGCTTTCCATCTGTGTTCTAGATAGTGTTGCCTACCAGCTAAGGGCTTGCAGATGGTTCATAAGAATCACTGAGATCATGTTGGTTAAGAATGCAGAGCCCCTCTGAGGAAAGTAGACTGGAAGTAAAAAGCATGGTGAAGAGTGCTATCCTCTACCCGCTCTGGGCTGCGCTTGATTGTGTCCTGTCTTATGCCTGGCTCAGCTCGGAGGATGATCCGTTCCTTCTGTATGCCACTCTGCACTCGGGGAACCACTGCAAGTTTATCACAAAAGATCTGATGCGGGACCACAAAGCCTGTCTACCTGATGCCAAGACCCAACGCCTGTTCTTTAAGTGGCAGCAGGGACATCAGCTGGCAATTATTAACAGGCTTCCAGGATCAAAAATAACCTTTCAGGTATGTTACCTGTTCTCTACACAGTGTCAACAGAGTCAAGTATATAGTAAGAATGTGGCATAGTCAAAGAATGCTGCAACTAATTGAAGGTTCTAAATGCTTTATTTTCCTCAGTTTTAGTTTGATGTTTGGAATTAGCGAATTCCTGGACACAGAAAGTCTGCCAGAGGAAAAGTTTCATAGGCCAACTTCACATTAATTGACATATTGAAAACACCTAGGATGTCTTCAATTGTGACTTCAATTATGTCATCAATTACAACTCCTCATGTGTTTTATATTTTCCTCTTGATTTGCAGTAGTTCAAAATTCCTTATCCCTGTGGTTTGTCATACTGCTACTTCTGCTAAGTTACTCCTTTTACCTGTTTAATCCACTTCTATGGCACAGTTTCCTTTGATTCTAGTTTAGATACCTGTAACTACAAGGATGCCTCTCGTGTGAAATCAAAGGGAGAAACTCCAAAGGCAAGTTAATACAGAAAAATAAACTAGCCAATGGTAAATATGGTCCAATGGTCAAAAAACATACAAAACAACAAATTTATAGGAAATATGGTATCAAATGATATCACAGAGATGCAGTCAGCAAAATTAAGACTGTGGGAAATGATACAGGATAACTGACCTGGTTTCCTCAAAAACAAAAAAATTGTAAGAAAAATAGTTGGAAAGGGAAGCTCTAGACTGAAAGAGAATTAAGAGTCAATTCAGTTAGTCACAATGTAATAACCTTATTTCAATTCCTATTCAAACAAACTGTAAAATGTATGTACACAATTAATAATTGGGGAAATGTAAACAGTAGGAAATTTATAATGTTAAGGAATTATTAATTCTTAAGTGTAATAATGGTATTGATCTTGTATTTACAAAATAGGTCCTTATTTTTTAGACATACATGCTGAATATTACAAAAGAAATGATCTAATATCTGAGATTTGCTTCAGAATAATCTTGGGGATGGGGAGGGCTTGGGAAAGGAAGTGGGTGGGGTATGGATGAAATAAGATTAACTATGAGTTGATAATGATTGAAACTAGGCTATGGGTACACAGGAATTCGTTATACTATTTCGCTACTTTTCTCTCTCATATACAAAACCAATAAAGTCAACAAAAGGAACACTGTATCCTATAAATACAATGCTCCTATAGAGAATCCTTAACCTTAAAAATGAAACTCCCCAAAAAAGGAACTCCTAATACTAGGGTTCATCTCTGCAGAGCTAGCTGCTCTTTGAAAAAATCCATTGTTAAGTAAGACAGAGAATACTCCTCTGAAACAAATGGAGACATTGTCAGAAAGGAAAGGGAAATGGCCAGGTAACCTTTTAGTGTTGTTCTCAATGTTTGGTTCCCTTTTTAATTCAACAGCGTATTCTCAGCCATGACACAGTGGTGCAAACAACTGGAGACTCGTGGCACATACCATATGATGAAGACCTGGTGGAAAGGTATTCCTATGAAGTACCAACCAAATGGCTTTGCCTTCACCGAAAGACATAAAGACTCTTACCCTTGTGCTAAATTTGTGTTTGGCTGCCTTCCTGGTTGACATCAGAGCTCTTAAGTCAATGCTTGTTTAAAGCATTGCTTCATCCTGTTTGATCCAGTTTATCCTGTTTGGTCCAGTTGGTTTGTATGTCAACAAATTGATTTTTTAATTAAATACGATAATATCTTTTCACAACCAGTTACATTTTTCCCCCTAACGTTTGTTTTTGGAGGTTTATCCAGAGTTGGGGAACTCAGTGCAGAATAAAGCCTACGTTTCTCCCATTTGGTCAGCCATTCCACTTACTTGAGCGACAGGTACTTCAGATATCCATTTTGCTCCTCCTGACCTCACCTTCCGGGTCTACTAATAGCAGAACCAATCCATCCGGCTCTGGGCCCTGGGTTGTTTCTAACCCCCTTCTCCCATTTCTGATATCATCTCATCCTCTACACATTATCTCCCACCCACACTTAATCAATTATGGTCTTCTGTGATAAACCAGCCAAGATATCAAAGGCTTATTGGCAACTTTTACTTACCACCCACCCAATGATTTGGGTTGGAAGAAAGGGGGCAATTCCTTCTCTCTAGACTATTGTCGTTTCTTTTTCATTCTATAATGCCTTTTCCAAATTGGTTCAACATTTTGTGAACACTGTTAATTCCATCACTTGGTATGAGGGCTTTCTAAAGTGTACTGGTTTTTTTCATTTAATCAAGTTTGACTTAGTTTAACAAAGTGATTAAGTTTTAATAGTTCCCTGTTTTACCCCCTTGCTAGCCAGCTTACACCTCACGGGGCCTTGATTTCAGCTGAAAATATTCATGTCTGCCACACTTTATGACAGTTCTTTCCTTACTTGTACATACTTTATGATTTAATATTCAAGAACAGGCAAAACGAATCTGTGGTGATAAAAATCAGAATAGTAGTTGCCTGAGGAAAGGGGCACGAGAGAACTTTCTGGGGGTAATAGAAAGTTCTGGCTGATGCTAACATCAGTGTATGTATATATTAGTCAAAATTCATCACCCTAAACACTTAAAATTGATGCATTTACAACAATGTATGTCAAAAAAGTATATTAGCATAAAAATACAGTTATTTACATAAAAACAATGACCTCATTTACATAAAACCATATACATGGATATAAGTATGATATTATTATTACATCATTGTTATGTACTACACACAGAGAAAGAATCCAGGAAAAACACAGGAGGGGATGTTTCCTCTCCTTATGCATTTACTGGAGCCAACACTGCTGCACACCTAGATGAAAGAGCTCCCCAGGAAAGTGATTGACACATTGAAAGCATTGAAGGACGCTCAGAATCAGAAAGCTTCTCAAACTCCAATCTGCTTACTTTCTAAATTTCATAAACTGCACACTTAGATAACTGTGCTTTCAGTGAGCTGTGCTTTTTTTAAAAAGAACTATCCTATTTTTTTAAGAAAACTTTATAAAAGAAAAAAGCATTTGCTAAATAATCTTGTCTAAAAGCCTAATGCAGATTCCTCACAAGTTGCACATAAAGATAGGGGAGAATACAAAAAGAATCCTAGAATTTTAGAACAGGAGTGAACCTTGAAGAACAGAAAGTCCAACAGTAGCATTTTCTAGAGGAGGAACGGTTTCCGAAAGATGAAATGGTTTCCCGGGATCCCACAGCTAGTTAGTGGAGACATTTCAACCATAACCAACCTCTTCTGATTCCCAGGCAAATATTCTTTCTTCTACTGTACACTGATCTAGGCTTGAGTCGTGCATAAAAACTCAGACAGACTGAATGATAGGGCATCTGGTATTTAGATTTAGAAACTTGGTGAGCCACATAAGAGAAATGGGGGAGAATGAGAGGAAGGGAACAAGGGAGAACCTCTTCAGGGACCCATGTTTCCAGAATGGCTTGTCAGCGTAGAAAACGGTGGTAGGGAAATCGCATTATTTTTGAACTCTTTAATACCAGTGAGAAACAAAAGCCCAAAATTCCTGCTTGAGGTAAATTGAGGTGCACCTGTCCTTTGTCCAGGAGCAGGGGAACCATTCTAGGACTGCTCAGAGTAAATGGCTCTGACACAGGCCCCTGGGGAGTGCTGGTGCCAAACACTTAGGCTGCTCTTTTGTCTTCTGATCACCTGAGTGAAACAGCTATCTGTCTGGCAAGGTCCCGGACACAATGGGAAGGAATTCTTTAAAATGCTATGCTTGCGATTGATAGTGTCTTTAAAGTCAGCAGAGAACAAAGAAGGCTTTGAAAGGGCATTGACTCTGCCGCTGAAAACTATTTCTAAAGAGCTTTGTGCTTCCCTCTGGCATGCGCCTGAATTTGTACTGTCTTTTCCACCTGCAGTCCTCAGACCCAATAAGGAGAAAATCTCACAGGAGAAGCCTGAGTTCATTCTCTCAGGGTTCCATTGGGACTACCTCACCTCAGGTGCCTTGTTTTCACATTAAATTAATTTTTCTCTTCAAGTTTGCACTTAAGTATAATTACTGCTTCCTAGGTCGTCTAGCAAGCTTCTCACTTTTTAAAAAACTGTCTCAAGGCACTATAAAATTCATCCATTAGATTTCTTTTTTCCTGATAGCCTCATTCTAAAGCAGGAATGGAAAGGAAAGGTGTGTAATATAGTTACCTGAATTCTGGTCCATCCATCGTGGTGACTCTTATCTTCATTTGCTACAAATCAAAATTATCGAGGTCCACAGCAGGTGAAAGGGAGCACCTATGTGGTGACAGTCAAGAAATAATGTACAACTGAAATCTCACATTGATGTAAACTATTATGAACTCAACTTAAAAAAGAAATTATCGGGGTCATTGAGGGCAAGGCTAAATGGAGTCTGGAGCTGGTATTTGTCCATCCTTCAGCGATTCAAAATTCACAGAGAGAAAAGCGAGTAACGGGGCCTTTTTGAGAACAACTAGAATAATAGCAACATAGAGGACTGTGATGAAATGGTGGTATTTAGGTTTGGCTCTCCTTTCAGGCTAGGACTTAAGATGGAGTCTCAGGAAGAGGGACCAGGCAGCTGCTGGAGCCTCCTTTAGACCACAGGGTGAGAGTAGGCTTGCCAGATGAAATGCAGGACTCCCACTTAAATCTGAATTTCAGATAAGTAACGACTTTTCAGTATAAATATGTCCCAAGTATTGCAGGGGCATACTTATACTAAAAATATTCATTGTCTATCTGAAATTCACATTTAACAGGGCATCTGGTAGTTTTGCTAAAGCCAGCAGTTCTAGGTGAGCATTACATGGGAGGATGAGGGGGTAGTGGGAAATGAGGTATCTATACAGCCCCACAGCCCTATAGGAGGCCAGAGGGGAACAAGGTAAGAGGGGAAGTGAGTAAAAGTCACCTGAGAGGGAAAAGAAAGGCAAGACCACCAGCTTTTCCCTGCCTTGTCCCAGCCAATGACAAGCAGTGTGCTTGAGTCTATACCATATAAACGAAAAGTGTTTCCATTCCCAGATCTAAAGGAAGCCATAGAAACCAGTGGGATGAAAGAAAATACAAGAGATGGGAACACCAACAAGTAAATGGAGTAAATTTTGAAAAAAATGTAATTTTCTCTTATCATGTCTATTTTATGGTGGTTCAAGATTCCCTGAAGCCTTCTCTCCCCAACTTTGTTCTTTGTTGGCAGTATTTGATCTGACACTACTTCCAGAGACTCTACATACGCAACTCACTTCCAACTGGAAATTGAAATAAACAACCAGGAATTGAAATAAACAGGAAGACAATTATCTAGTCACTGATGGCAGTTAAAAATAGTTTGTTTTGCTCCTAGAGTACTCTCAGAAGTACACTCTTATCAAATGAATTAAGTTATTAAGATAACCATGATAATTTGTTGTAAATAGACGTGTGTAGGGTTTTGGTAGCTTCTGACCAGAAATTTGATGTAGAGAGTTAATTTCACCCACATTAAAATGACTACCCCAGTCATTTCTTTGGTGTTAGTTAAAATCCAGCCCTAGAAGCAAATACTTGAGAAATCATTGGTAGGGGCTGTAATTTCTAATATGGTAGAGACATAAATTCATTTTAAGGAGACCAGGTCAAATTGCCCTCTCTCTCAGCTGGACTGGAACATTACTAGGTATCAGGTTTAATTCACATCTAAATGTTTAAAGTCCATTATTAAAACAGGTTTCTCGTGCTTTCTTTGACTGTATCAGAACAGAGAATGTCAGTGTCGTGATGGATGCCAATAGAACTCCCTGACAATTCTACTGTTCATTTGGCTCTCTGGGGCAGAGTGGTGTCCTGCTCTGGGAGAATAGCATGGGGCCTTCACCTCCATGAAACAGGTTCCTCTCAAAGTGGTATGGCAGGTCTTCCGAAAGGTAAGTCTCTCACCCAGACTTGCCTAACTCGTACTGTATTACTAATTCCTTAAAAATAATCATTCTTGTATTTTCTTTCTCTCTTCAGTGACCTTGTTCTAGAGTCCAAAGCTGAATTTTTTTTCCATCCTCTAAAGCTGAGCATTCTATTGCTATTAAGGTTTTTTCCATATACCTATTATATATAATTTTTTTAAAGGATCATTTCTTTGTAAACTCTTTTGTAACATTATCTTCACCTGACAGAAAATGAAAACTTTTCCTTGTTCTTATAGTCTTCTAGCACTTCTTCCTCATGTACTCATTTTATAATAATGTAAATTCATTAAAAGGGGCAGCCAGGTTAAGCTAGGGCATTGCTGTATCCCATAAAATACTACTCACATGGCTGTACCCTGCTTAACGATGGGGATATATGAGAAATGTGTTGTTAGGCAATTTTGTTGTTGTGCAAACATCACAAGAGTGTGCTTACACAACCTAGATGGAACAGACTACTACACACCTAGGCTATATGGTTCTAATCTTATGGGACCACTGTCGTATATATGGTCGTTCATTGACCAAAACATCATTATGTGGCACATGACTGTACTCATGAACTACTCCTTAAGGCCTCCTTGTGTTCAGAAGGAAATCACCCTGCTAATAGCTATTGGTTCAAATTAAGGGTCATGTCCTTTGGCATTTAGTCCTATTTTGGCAGGAGTAGTCAAATCCTTGAAGAAATGGGTCTTTTTCAGGCCAGCCGGTGGCGTATCAGTTAAGTGCACACGTTCTTCGCTTCGGCGGCCAGGGGTTCACCGGTTCGGATCCCAGGTGCAGACATGGCACCACTTGGCACGCCATGCTGTGGTAAGTGTCCCACATATAAAGCAGAGGAAGATGGGCACGATGTTAGCTCGGGGCCAGTCTTCCTCAGCAAAAAGAGGAGGATTGGCAGCAGATGTTAACTCAGGGCTAATCTTCCTCAAAAAAAAAAAAAAGAAAAGAAATGGTTCTTTTCCAAGTTAGGCCCTCTGATCTCCAACTTCTAAAGAAATAAACTCTGGTCAGACCAAGTTTTTGATGAGAAGTTCTGAGGAAGGATTGCCGCTTTACTCAGATAAAGAGCTTTTTGCTTTTTAAAGCAAATCACGTGGCTCTTTCTTCATTGACACACCAAGGGAAGTTTATGTGAGGAAATCAGTATTGAACAGTTTGTGCTTTATAAATGTCTTAGATTTGTTTTTCCTCCTACTCCCACTGCTATTATCCCCAGAACTTTCAACACCAGCCATATTTTGGTCTCATTGTTTCTTAACTTCTTAAACTGATGATTTTCAGTCCCTGTGAGATGGCCAAGCTGGACCTTTTAAATTACTTAAAAGTGCTCCAGTTTCAGGATTTCAGACTTTCAAGTTCTTCATTTTGACCACAACCTCCTTACCTACCCCGCTCCCTTATCCCAACCAGCAGTTCCTTGGCCTGTTCTTAGGCCTGTCCCTTCCTCACCTAGAGGCCTCTCTTGTCCATCCCCCTCTGGCTTCACTTGCCTTCCTCCCCACCCGACTCTTAAAGCATTCATCTCTTGAATTCATCATTGAAGGGATGGCTTCAATAACACTACAGATTCTTTCATTTTACCTCCTATGGTGTCCATCTTATCAATTCTAAACCTAATTTTTGGTAGCCCTGGACCATTCCACTTCCTCCACTCCTAAACACCATAGTATTGCTAAAAAGTCATGAAATTATACTGTTGGAACTTCACTCCCATTTGAAGGTCCTTTCTTTCATCTTTCATTGAATTCCTATTAATTTCCTGAAGGAGTTCTCCCAAACTTTGCAATCTTAACTTGAAAAATAGTTCATCTCCTGGAGCCCCCGTGTCCTTTTCTGTGAAGAAGGGAAGATGGGCTCCAGCACAGCTTCTCAAACTTTAACAGACAGAATCACCTGACACCTTGTTTAAAATGCTGACTCTCATTCAGCTCTGGTGATGCCAGTGCTGCAGACCATATTTTGAGTAGTATTTTGAGTAGCCTCAAATGAGCTCAAAGGTTATTAAAAAATAATAATACAACACACATGATTCTAAGTCCTGAGTCACAACCTTGACATTCCCCCTCTCAGCAGATGACTTCACTGGGAACTAAAAGCCATCTGTTACAAGCCTCTTCAGCAATTTTTGCCCTTTCCAATAACCTTACTAGCCTGACCCTTTTCTCCTTTTTCTTACTTGCCTCCATACTGTCTCTTCTTGCCAACTTGGGACGTTGTTCTCTCAGTTAATGCCTTTCCACTGGCTCTTTTCCCATCTAACTACAAATACCTCAAGCTTCTAGCCTGACAAAACCATGTTTCCCTAGGGATAGTTTAATAGCCAGACTTCTCAAAGGACGGAGCCGTCTCTACCCCTGGTTTCTTTCCAGTTCCACATTTGCAGCTGAGCATTTCCACCTGGGTAGTCTGTGGACCCTCAAACTCAACCACTTTGAGAACAACTCATCTTCACCCCAACAAAGCGACTTCCGGCCTTACTTTATTTTTTCCTGCTCTTCACCCCCTCCTTGCATACCTAATCAATTAGCAAATTGTGTTGATTTTACCTTCAAAATGTCTGTTGCAGGCAAGTTATTCAACTCTTGTCTACTTTTCCAAAGGAAATAATCCTTTTTAAAAAAGCTTCGTACATGAAGCTATTCATAATAGTGTCATGGATAATAAAATTGGAAATAACTATGTTCCAAACAAGAGGAGGACATGAATATAATTTTAAATGTTACAGTGATTAAAATGATACTTTGTGTGTTGGCATGGATTAAATGAAAAAGCATCTACAAAATGGCATGTCTAGTATGATCCTATTTTTTAAACAGGAAGGAAAGAAGGAAGGAGATACTTGGAGAAAAGTAAAAATAACATTGTGTTGATTCCAAAGGTTAATAGGTATCTCGGGGTGTTGGGATCATGGATGACTTTTACTTTCTTCTTTTCATCTTCTGCACAATGTGAAACTGTTACAGTACATGTGGTAGGATGTTAGAATAGGTCTCTTCCTGCTCAGTTTCCACCAAGGCATGAGTACAGTAGGTACCAAGATTCCCAGGTGGGCGCGAGGCAGACAGCACATATGCAGAATTTACAAATGAATAAAGGAGAATCTGCCTCACAATTCGTGGCCCCTCAGCCAGGCCAAAGGTATAAATGAGTCAGAAGAAGGAAAAAGATAAAAGTGTTTCTTTGGAGAGAGCCGTTGCCAGGTCGAAGTTCCTAGGGTGCCTCCTGACCCCAGGACCCTGGGAAATACGCCTCAACAGGAGGACTTGGAGCTCCTCCTGCAGTATGGGGGACCTGGAGTGCAAGTGTCTGAGAAAGCTGAAGCCTTTGTGGATGGGGCCCACTCTGCCTGCAAATCTAGAGGATGACAGAAGGGCTGACAAGGGGCATTGGAAAGAGAGCCAGAGAGGGCTGCTGCCTTGAAATTGGCCTGCACTGCGGGGTTCCTGAGGGCCAGGTGGGGGCTGGAGTGGTGAGGGGAGAGCTGCCTCAGAGTTGTCTTGGGCTGAAGGGGAACTTCCGGATGCCCAGGCGTTGAGGAAGGAGCTGCAAGTGGCCAACTACATGTAAAGATAGATGGGCCCAGCAGAGAACCACTGAAGAGCCTAGGAAAGTGGCCAAGAGGGGAAGCATCAGCTTTAACCATCTGCCAGGCTCACCAGAGACACCAGCTTTAAACATCTGCTAGGCCTAGAAAGCAGTAAGCACCCCACCCTCCCTCCCCTCCCCATCCTGGCCCCTCACTGCCCATCTTCCACCTTGGTTGGGGGGGCTGATTGATACAGGAGTAAGGAGGGAGGAAAGGCCGGCGTGCCCCCACCCCTTTCCACTGGAGGCTTCAGTCCGAAACCAGCCTCAGCTGGCAGAGTAGAAATGATGCGGTGCTGTTTGGAATTTTTATTGTTGTACAACTGGATATTCTAATTTCTGAAGTGAGACGGCATTTGTTGCTTAAAGTGACCACAGCACTGCATCTAGAGGCAGGAAAGGTTAAAGGCAGAGTAGGAGAACAAAAATCAAATTGTAGTTTTATCACAATTTCTTCGTCATGCTTGTTACCAGAACCCAGATGCCCCCTTGTGCCCGCTTCCATCATTTCTTGCCCCCACAAAGGTAACCACTATCTAGTCTTCTAACAGTATAGATTCGTTTGGCCTGTTTTTGTACTTTATATAAAGGGAATCACTCGGGATGTGCTCTTTTGTGGCTGGCTTCTTTCATTCAGTATTATGGAGGTTCATCCATATTGTTGCATGTAATGGTATCTCATTCATTTTCATCATTACATAATGTTGTATAGTGTGAATATATCTGTTTATCCATTCTACTGTTGATGGGCATTCAGAGGACTGCCAGTTTCTGCCTATTACAAATAGTGCTGCTATGAGAGGTATATTAATTTTAATAATGGAAAGAGAGCTGTTAAAAAATATCTTGCAGATATTCTTTCTTTTCTGTTCCCATTACTACCACCCCAGTTCAGGCCTTCAAAAACTTTCACTAGGACTATTAGCAATAGCCTCTTGACTGACATCCCTATCTATAGTTCATCATAAATACTGCCACCAGGTTGATCTCCCCAGAGCATAATTCCAATCGTGCCACTTCCCTTACTCAAAAACATTAAATGCCTCTCCATTGCCTTCCAACCAGAGCATAAGTTCCTTAGCTTGGCATTCAAGGCCTCCTCCCTGCATTTTTACCCTACTCCAGAAGAGTTTTGTGTCCTAGTCAAGCTAGGCTATTGCCACATCCTAAACACAGGCTCTTTTTTTCTTCCTCTGCTTCTCTGTTCATGCCATTCCCACTCCATGTTGCATTGTGATGCCACTCACACTGCTCCTAACAGCTAACACACCTGTCAGAGTGCTTGTCCTCCCAAGCTGAGCTCAGATATACTTCTTCCAGCAGGCGGCTCATGTTCCCTATGGCCCAAGGTAATTTCCCATCAGCAGTGCTTTGTTGGACTCTATCTTATGTATCTTGAGCTGCCTTGTGTCAGCGTTGCTTTCATTCATGTTTCATCTCCCCCACTGAACTCTGCTGGAGACTCCATCTGGTTTACCTGTGTGTCTCCAAGAGCTGCCAGCCCAGCTTCTTGCCCATAGAAAGGGCTCAATAAATGTATGTTGAATGACTTTGGAGAAGTTGTTTGAAAATGTCTTCCTGATTTTTACCTCTGATTCCCACTTCTCCTTTGAGTGAATTCCCCTCTTGCTCCTTGGTATTGTGTGTGTGAGCTGGCTAGCTCAGAAACATAGTCTTTGGTGTCTGAGGCTTTGTGTGATCCTCAAAAAATAATAACATCTCAATGCCACCCTCTATAATCATACCATTTAACCCCCCCCCTTATCTTAAGTAAATTAAATATTTATTTATTCGGCATCTGTTATATACATGGCACTGTGGTAACTGGAATAAAATATGCTATGTACCTTTAAGACATCATTCCAGAATTTTTAATCTGGAAATGTTTTAGCTCTGTTGTCTGTGGTTGATTTTTGAAACTTGTCTTTGTTGCACCACTCTGGATGAAATGCACTCTGGGTGAAGTTCAGGGATCTTAGCTGAGGTCCATCAAGTCATTTCAAAGCACATAGAAAATAAGACTGGAGCATTCTCTTGCTTTCCCATCTATAACTGGTTTCCCAAGAACGAGTCCCCAAATTAGAGACTGAAAATATTGGTTATAATGATCAGAAACCTCATTCATTTGCTCTCTCTCTCATTATCCCAAGAGAATTTGGCTAATTTGAGCATCAGAGATGACTTAATTTTGTGGTAAGAAAATAGGAATTAGAGGAAGCCAGTTAGGAAACCTCAAGGAAGAGGAAGTGTCTGTAGGCTGAAGGGAAGGCTGTTGAGTCTTATTTCCTCTCTGTTCTTGACTCAGTCTCTTGGTGCCTGGCCAGCCTCTGCAGCTCCCTTTCCCCCACCAGAGGGCTAGAGTTGGGGCGGGAGTAGGGGTGGAGGTGGTGAGCAGAGTGAATAAAGTTAAATAATGTTCATAAAGACCCCAAGATGGAGAGAAGCAAGATGGGTATGAAAATCTTGGTGAACTGACTGATGCCTACAGTTCCCATCCCTCCTCCATAGTCATGGGGGAGGCTGCCTGTGTGTGGGACCCGGTGGGTGAGAATTGGCTGCTTTCCAAGTTAAGAAAGCAGACTGAGTTTCGCTTCTGAACAATAGCAGAGTGCAGTGCAGGTCAGTACAGTGCTTGGTTTCCTTCTGTACCAGGGATGGATCAAAGCAAAATAGCCAACAATCCAGGTCTTATTTACCAGTGCCCACTCCTTTCATAAAGAAAGAGAGAAGCTGAGTTCAAGTCTACTAGTAGGTGGCTTATTTTCACTGTAGTGGTTAATATTTTTTCTTCTATGCCTTTAAAGTGGGTACAGCATGCTTACCTGTTTAAGAGAAGAAACCGAGGTCGTGGTCACCAGGTAGTCTATGGCAAGGCTCAGATTCAAATCCACTGCTTCTGACACTCAGAGCAGAGCCTAACCATATTTGAGATTCAGGCCCCTCCCTTCCCCATCTTATTTTTCACTGGAACATTTGCTGTTCTCTCAAGCTCTGAAGGGCTTCCTGTGTTATCATGCCTAAGGGGAAGTTGCATGTTAAAAACCACCAACGGTTAAGCCCAAGCCAGCTGGGGTCTTCCACTGCTTCTTCCAGTATTCTGGGGAGACCCATGAGAATTCTCTTTCTCAAAGTCCTTGGTTTCCAGAAACAGATCAGTTGAGCATTGGGTCTTCATTTAAGGGGGAATTTGGGAAAACAAGAGAAATATCAAAAGTTGGAAGAGAATAATACTGAAATTGTTATAGCTAAAAATCAAGAGTGAACTGAAACTAAAGGTTTTGGCTCTATTGAAGGAGTTCCTGGATAGTTTTAGTTAAATGTGCTTTGAGTTGAGCTGATAAAAGTTTATTCCCTTTCAAATCAAAGGACAGCATTATCATTATTGGGGATGCATGATAGAATCTACGCACAGAATTATATTGACTGGTAAGGAAAGGATGAAGCAGAAGGGAAATGATAGCTGTGTGACTGCTGGGTCGCTAGACATCATACTGCCCCCACCACTGGTATTGGAACATGAAAGAACTGCACTAGATGTGTGGACAAGGGGACTAGGGGGGTGTTGCTTTACTGGAATCAGGTCAAGTGAGGGGTTTGAAGGGCTCTGGAGTGGCAGCATAACCAGGTGCCTCATGTAGGTCACAGAAGCACCCCCCACCCCACATTTGGTGCCCCATGTGTCCTTCTCCTTTACCCATAAATTATAGAACTAGAGTACAGAGAAATCACCCTTTTCCCCTTCCCCAAGACTCGGCCAGAATGACAACTCCTAGGCAGCCAAACATAGCTGCTGGGAGGCAGGAAGAACTGCAGGTCTGAGATTGGTGTGAGAAAGATACAAATAGAGCCAGGTTCTTGCCCTCCCCCAGTCCCTTGAGGAAGGAACCAATTGGTGAAAGTCTGGCTAGGGAGCTGGGCACAGGTCTACCTCCCTTCTACTGTTCACCCAGAGCTGCTGCTACATCCCTAGCTGTCCTGCCACAGTTGACCTTTGAGGCCCCTTTATATCAGGGAATCCTAACTCTTAAGACACTCTGTTACCAGTGTTTATGGCCAACTCACAGGACATTGTGTTTCAACACCTGCTAATAGCACATGGAAATACAGATAAGCTTTATTTTTATATTCCCTGGCTCACTGAAACTGTCTGCAGAGCATCTTAAGCTAAGGGCTAAATTCTCATCGTGCTTTTAAACGCCATGTGATTCAGCATGTCTGCAGTCACTGGGAATCCACGCTGCCACTTTTTACCTTTGCCTTGTGGGTAACCCCTACCTTCCACCTACCTCCACCCCCGGGGGGAGAATGTGGGCCTTGCCAAATGGAGGCCCCCAGGAGATTTTCCAAGACTCACGAGATGTCAAGTCATCTCTAAAATTTTTCAAAAAACCAGAAAGTCATTTCAAAATTCTAACTTGGTGGCCCCACAGAGAGGAAGATCAAACTTTCCACACAGGCACAGCAAGTTTGCCCCCATAGGCCTATGTTAAGGCTGCAGGAGTAGTGGTACCCAGACCTTGGTGAAAGCTCCCCAACCCAGGGGGAAGTCCACCTGGGCAAGTAGTTTCGCTGCTGCTAGGCACCCAATGGCACATTTTCAAGAAGTCTGCTTCCAGGGGATTTCCCTTAGCAATGGAATCAACAAGGGGCTTGTCTTTCTGAAAGACTTCCCAGAGGAATTCATTTGCCCAGGTGGAAAAACCTCAAATTGTAATATAAAATCTCCGACCTTTTAGGTTTTTGAGATTGAGATTTCTCATTTATTCACAAATTTCTTCAAATAAAGAAAAGCAATTAAACATAATAGAAAACCCAAATAGTGAGAATGCATATTCCATGAATGATCTGCGTGCTTACTTCATGTGAGGCACTGTTTAGCATTGTGGATACAGCGAGGAGCAAAACAGATGTGGCCCCTGCCCTCAAGGAGCCTGATGTTCTAATTCTACCTTTCAGTTTGGGTTTGTTTTGAAAATGAGGTCCATTCCTTCCAGGAAGTATCCTTAAGAGTATTAAATGTTTATGTCATCCGAAATCCTATGCCTCTTTCAGGGCCCGGCTTAAATGCAACCTCAAGAGGGGATCAGGATTTGTTTGAACGTGTGAAATAATCCCCACGGCCTGCAGTGTGTGTGATTTTAAACATCCCATCCCTGCATGGCAGTGACTACCCAGAGGTGCTTCACAGCAGTCACGTCTACGTGGGAAGGAAAGGACTGCAGCCATGAAAACATTTCTCAGTTGTTGCCTTTCTTTATACAGTTTTCAGTTGAATTTAACAGGCATTTATGGAGCTTTTATGAGCCAAGCTCCATGCCAGTGGTGGCAGAGGATACAGAGATGAAAAGTACCCAGCCTCTGCCCTGCCAATCTTTGATGAAGCCCAGACACACAACTCTTTCAGTTAAAACATATAATTACCAATATTTACCATCCAGACCTACAAAAATGGCCATTTCATTTGGTTCAGACTAATAAAAGATTCAAATTATATGCACTGGGCATATGGGGGAAAAGAGACAGATTGGTGGATTTGAGCTTCTTAAGAGAGGAGATGGGAATGAGTGGTCCTTACGGAAGGAAGAGGGGTGTGGGGGATTGGAGAGTAATGCTGTGGAGTGTAGCCCTGGAATAGAATTAGAAGGATGAAGTGGAAGAGAAGGCTGAAAAGATAGATACAGGTCAGCTTGTAAAAAACTTGAACACTAAGCTAAAAAGTGAATTTTAATCAGTAGCCCAAAGAAACCTAGACAGAGAAGCATCCCAATGAGATCTTGCTCAAGAAAAATGATTTCAGGAGTGTGGATCTACAAGAAGAGACCCTACTGTGCCAGACCAGGCAAACTGTAAAAAGAGTCTAAATTCAGAAGTGGCAGTGAGAATGAAAAGCAGACAGTCATCCCATAGGAATAAGCGCCAGGATTCAGTAACTGACCAGAGAGGAAGGCCACGGTAACAGCTACAGCTTAATGAGTGCTCGTTATGTGCTAAGTACTTTGTTCAGCACCTCACTTGCCTTCTCTCATTTAATCCTCATAACAGCCTCCATTAAGTGGATCTTACCCAGATTTAACATGTGAGGGAATCCAGATTTATGGAGGTTGCATAAAGTCACATATCTAGTAACTCTCACAAATGGGATTTAAATTCAGGTTTAAATACAAAGGGATGCACTCCTAACCCCTATGCTATACAGGATTCAAGCATTCAACTAATATTTACTGAGCTATTCTAGTGAACAAAAACAAAGCTGCTTGCCCTCATGGAGTTTAGACTGGGGAAGGGGAGACAATAAACAGTGAATAAAATTATGAATTATATAACAGTAAAAAGAGAATAAGAAGGATCAGGATTATATGGGGACAGATTAGGAAGTTTTGAGAAAGGTTTTGGCTCTGAGAACTTGGACAGTGTGGCATAAAGGGCAGGAATTGGCTTGGGAGAGAAGAGATGAGGAATTCTGTTTTAAACACCTTGGGTTTTGTGAAAAATATCCCATTGGCAATTAGGGAAGACTCCGCACTGGAAGAGGGTCCAGCTAGAGGCCTCGGTTTGGGAAATATCAGCATAGATGGGGCTGTTGAGGCTGTGGGACTAAATGAGTTTGCCTTCTGAGCAGCCTTACAGAGAAACTCTTTATCTATGGCTATTCAGGCAAACTGTAGGAATTCCAGTACACGAGGCTTGCTCAGTGTCTGGGGAAAAAAAAGTATTCAAAAGGTCAGGAGAAGCTGGTTCTGAGGGTAAGGACTCGAACTAGAATCAAGGGACAACTTTTACACTACACTTGGGAATTAGAGCTGGAAAGTACCCTGTGTGCCAGAGATGCCGTTTTGCACAAAATACTTTCTTAATCATGTTTCAGTTTTGGATTTTCTTGTTCAGGTTAACAATATAGAACTTTAGTTTTAAAAAAAACATTCTTGAGAAATTGGACCTTCCTTAAGAAACTCCTTAAGAGGTTCTTACGAATTTTTTTTTTTTAATGGAAAGTGAGTTTAGGAGAAAACTAGAGGTAAAGAGGTAACAAGCTCTACTTCATTATTAGTTACAGCAGGCATTAAAGTGCCAGAACCCTTGGTATATCTGGCCTTCCTGGTGCACAAACTATCTTTGGGGGAAGGTGGCAACACTAGCCGAACATGATGTTTTGCATTTTATATTCATTAAACAGGAGTGTGCCTTGAGGTAAAGTCAAAATAGGTACAATTTTACAATTTAAAAAGCCACCTGCTGTTCTCCCGGAGCCACCTGGCCGGCTTGGAGTTAACTCTCACCGGTCCATCCAACAGCAGCCTGCTGTGAGCCCCGTCCCGTCTGTTCTTGTTCATTATCCATGACGGCTACTTAACCTCATGATCCCTCCATTACGCCTATATTTCAACCTCAGTTCCACTTTTAAGACAAAACTCTCAGGGCTACTCTTGCTTGGCCAGAAGAAAATTCTGCTCTTTCCGGTGGCTACCAGAACCCGCTCCGTCCTGTACCTGAAATTAACAACTACAACCCATCTCTCCCCGAGGCAGGAAGGAAAGTGGGTGGGTAAAGAGGAGGTTAGGAAGAACGCCAGCATCCAGACAGGCTGGATATAAAGGTGACAAAACTAACGAGACTTGTTAAATACACGACCTGTTGAGGGCACACTCATGGGCAAATCGCTACTCCGGGCCCCCAGAAAGCTTTTCCGTTCTTGCTACAGTCAGTTCATTCTCCATCCAGATGAAAGCTCTGAACCGCCACAAGCCGAGTTTCACCTGCTATCTAAGTCGCTCAGACGGGAAGCTGGTGCAAGCGCACACCGAAGACCTTCCGTCCGCTCTCCCCTCCCCCCACCAGGGGCGTGGCCTCGGAGCTCTCTGCGGGGGAACTGACGCTGGAGTCGTGAGTCCGGCGCGCAAGAGCGGATGAAGCCGGCCGGTGACCCGGAAGCAGTCGCTGCAACTTCCGGAGGGGTCTGTACGCCTGGTGTGGGAGCTGCGGGGACCAGAAACTGCTTAAAGTAGTGGGTGCACGATGTCTCGAGGTTCCAGCGCTGGGTTTGACCGCCACATTACCATTTTTTCACCCGAGGGTCGGCTTTACCAAGTAGGTGAGTGAACCGGGCCCGCCTTTGAGCCGCTCGGATTGCTCTGTCACGGTACGGCCTGGAGCAGGCAGGCGCGGCCGGAGTTTAGTCTGGGGCTGAAGCGTGGCCGGAGCTGGGCCGGGAGAAGGGCCGAGGCCGCGTTGAGCCCCGTGGTGTTCCCACCCCTGTTTGGAGGGGGATCGGGGCCTGCAGGCTGAAGGCTCGGCCTCTGCGGGGCGAGCGGCCGCACCGCCTGGACACAATAAGGAGTTAGGGAAGGGACTCCGGCTTCCTGACGCCTCTACGCTGGTGACGTTTGGGCCTGAGTGAGCTCAACGTCTGTACTTCTCTAAAGGGTAATTGGTTCCTTAACCTCCCAATTAAAACGTCCCCTCTCCGTTTTTCTTTGTTTGCAGCATGGACTTCCTTGTCCTGTGGTTAGTTCCACACAGGCATTCCGAGCCTACTATGTGCCAGACACTGCGCTGGTCCTAGGGGATGCAAAGATGTCACACCCTCTGTATACTGAAGCTCACAGCTTAAAGGGAGTGACAGATACCTAAACGGATAAGAAGAAAAAGTGCCAAATTACAAGGATCTACAGAGTTTAGGACGTCTTTGGAAAACTGGTAGATAGAATGAGTGGCTGTCAGTTCTAGAGCTGCTCTTGAAACTACCTCTCCCTTTTAGCCTACATCTGTTTGAATGCTCCTGTAGTTTAAAAGCTGGTTCTGAATAGGAGATGAGGAATGGTGAACTGTTTACTGAAGAACAGCTTTAATGGAAATAAACCCTAAACTAGTTATCGGTTCTTCCTTATCACAGTATATTTTGTTGGGTCGAAATGGTTTCAGGGTCTAAGTTATGATTATAGCCCAGACCCTTAACCTCTTGCTGTAGAGAACTTAGTATCAGGAGAACCTGATTTACATTTGGTCTGTGACGGTTTCATTTTTTAGTGAGTTTAGCACCTCAGTGCCTTGGCAAGGACAGTAATATCATCTGTACTTGGAAATAATGAGGGAGTTGGCCTGTAAATTGAGGTTCTCTTCACGTGTAAATTTTACAAATACTTAAAAATAACTTGGAATGAAACCAGTTCACTATGTGGCTACTTACTGTATATAATGTAGCAAGAAATAAAATCATGTTGGGTAATTCAGTAACCCTTTAACTCAGCCCCAATTGAAAAATATGATCAAAGATAGAACAGAGAGATGATAACTGTATCCTCAAGGACGTTTCATTTTTAAAGTTTCATTGCTGAGTTTTAAAGAATTTTTCTGTATGGGACTGCTGCTTTGAATGTTCTATTTCATGGTTTTTAATATGTGAACAGCAAAAGTCACTTAGACCTCCCCTTTGCTTTTGTATACTATTTTGTGAAATCCAGCCATAAAGCATAGTCTTTAATTCTCAGATTTGGTGAATAGAAAGGCTGTATATAGTGTCATTTCAATAGTTTAAAAAGCTTTGGAATAGAACATAACTTGTTCAAAACAAGTTTAATATCTAGACAGAATGACTTTAAACTCTGCCTTGTTCAACGACGCACTCCCTCTGCTATTCAGGGCACTAATTAGACGTTGGTAGGAAAATGAAAGTGAAAGAATAGTTAGTAATGAGCAAGCAGTATAGTGAAGAGTTCAGGCCCTGGAGCTACACCTGGATTCAGATCCCTGCTCTGCTCCATACTGGCCGACCTGAGCAAGTGATGTAACTTTAGCCTTAGTTTCTGCTTGCAAAGTTGGGCAGATAATTCCCTTCTTATGTGGTTGTTTTGAGGATTAAATACGGTGATGTATGTGGAGTGCTTAGTACAGTATTGAGTGCTCCGTAAATATTATTAGTTGCCTGTTTGATTCTTTGGCTCATTTGTTTAGTCTGTTAGATTAGTAGTTCTGTAGACATGGAATATTTCCCTTTTCATGGTCCATCCATGCTTGGTTCTATAGTGAAATATGTGTATTGTCATAATACTGTAAGTACCATTTATTAGTTTATAAACTTTAGAATCCACCTAAGACAAAGCGTATAAGAATCATAGAGTAAGAATTGTTAATCTTTTTTAAATTTTTTAGATTTATTCTTATTATTTTTTCTTCTTCTCCCCAAAGACCCCCAGTACACAGTTGTATATTCTAGTTGTAGGTCATTCTGGTTGTGCTACAAATTGTTAATCTTGACAGTGGAAAAATAATATAACAAAAATGGGGAGATGACAAGGGAAGGAAAGATTAATGGAAAGGTGTGTCTGCTCCTCATCTTCCATAATTGGGGCTCAAAAGATAAATGTCGTCCAACGTTGATAAATCAAACATTAGAGGTATAAATTTAGTTGTAATGCTGGCCGTAATTAGAGCACACTGTTGACAGTGTTTGCTCCCAGGGAGTTAGGAGAAAGATTTTTGATTATCGTTTGTACCCTTTGATAACTATTGAAAAATTTTTCTTAATGTGTGTATTCAAGGGGGGTGTGTGTGTGTGTTTTAAGAAAAATTGTAGAGCTATCTACAGAACACCTAGTTTTGAAAACTAAGTTCAGGACTTCTCCAAATTTTCAGTGGGCAAACTAAGGCCCAGGTAGGGCAGAATAAGCCTGATTCCTTTCAGGCCTCCTCTTCTGCTTGCTGATCTTTTGCTGAGCAGTTGCTTGAATTTTCCTGCCCGGTGGATGTGAGCATTGCCTGGTTTCATCTAAGAAGGGAGCATGCAGATAAAAAACAGGAAAGAAGTGGACTGGTGGAGAGGACAGTTTTCTCATCTAGAAGAGGCGTTATATTGAAGCCAGGATTCCTGGGTTGAGTCTTGGCTCCACACTAACGATGAGAACTTTCTTCATATGTAAAATAGAGATGATAATTCCACCTACCTTATATGGCCCTAAGGTTTTAATGAGTTGATAGATGTAAAGTACTTAGAACAGTGTCTGTCACATAGTAAGTGCTCAATGAATGTTTCTGTGAGGGATGCTGTCAGGAAGAAACAAGTGGCTGATTAAAATGGAATCAGGAGTTTCAAAAATAAATGGATGGAGAAGTACTTACTGTTTGCCTCTTTTGCTGTTAAAAAAGAATTCTTGTTTTAAAGTAGCATTTCTCAACCCAGGCTTCTCATGCCTTCCTTGAATCTGATTTGAAATTAAATGTGTATATACATACATATATGAATTTGTATGAATATATGTTATAACTGCACAAATAAGTAATGAGATTAAACACTATGTTTTCAAACCTCATATTCCCCCTCCCACTACACAAGTGCCAAGAGTTCTAATGACGCCACCCAGTTGAAGATCACCATTTTAAAGAGTAATATTAGGAAACACTATGAAATGAGACACGTTCTGTTTAGGTTACAAGGTTAGGGAAAGACAGAACGAACAGTTTCAAAAAATCGTAATAACAAAAAGTTTCTAGTCACACAACATTGAAATTGAATGTAGACATATCTTGCAGAATACCTGCCTTACCTCAGTAGAGCATTTTTTGTTTTTTTAATAACCAGACTTCATAGAATGTACAGATCTCTTAATTAGTTTTTATTTTTCTATCCCATGTTTATATGGAAAAAAATCGTATTTATCTCCCAAAACTCACTACAGCATTTTTAAACAAAATTATGGGTGGGAAAAATCTTGAGTTACATTCCTGTAGTTGTCAGAACCTCAGACTCACCTGTAGATGCTTTTCAAAGCTGATGAGTGTCCATAAAGGGGATGTGCAGCTCTGCTGTTGGTAGCATCGCACTAAGCAGATCATAATGTGAGCCATTGTCTGGCATTGTGTGCTTGTCCTGAGCATTTTGTCACAGTCCCTTTTATATTTAGCCCCTGTTTTTCCCTAGTATTATACAAATGAGTCCCAGAAAAGTTGGGAAAGCATTGGGGGAAATTGTAGGGAAAGAGGCAAAGTGAATAAGAGATTACTGTGGAAAAGAGGTCTCTATACAAAACAACTGTTCGTTAACCATTTTGTTTGTAATCAAGGAGGCAGTACATTCTAACCTAATGGTTTGTTGTTAAGTTGAACCATATGAAACTGTTGATGTTCGACCATTTTTTACTGATAAAAATGGTGGTTTCATGTGGTTCAACCTAATACTTATATATAGGTATTTTACTATGTATTAAAGTTACAATTTAAGAAATTAGGGGTTTGGGGTTGAGTATAATCCATTATAATTTCTCCCACTTCTCTCTCTCTCTCTCTTTTTTTTTTTTGAGGAAGATTAGCCCTGAGCTAACTACTGCCAGTCCTCCTCTTTTTGCTGAGGAAGCCTGGCCCCGAGCTAAGATCCGTGCCCATCTTCCTCTTCTTTTTTTAATATGTGGGACGCCTACCACAGCATGGCGTGCCGAGTGATGCCATGTCTGCACCTGGGATCCGAACCGGCGAACCCCGGGCCGCGGAGAAGCGGGACGTGTGAATTTAACCTCTGCACCACCGGGCCGACCCCTCCCATTTAAAATGTGGGAAATGAGCTATCAGTTAGGATTTTTCTGCGTAAACTTGGACATTCAAGAACATTATTGAGATTAATGTAATAGTGTTTGCTAGTTTTGTAAGTTTCTGAAATATCCAAAAAACAAAATCTTTAGTGATGGGAAAAAAGCATTTAATTACTATTTCTGACCTTTGAATTCTGACTTTAAAAAATAAATATGCCTTGTAAATGCTGCCCCGTAAGCTATTCTGTTTTTTCTTAATTGGCCTTCATGCTTACCTCTGCTATAAACTGTGATATTACTTTTTACCCTACTAGTGTTTCTTTAGAAGATATTCTTTGGTTACTAAGTTGTCTCTAGATTCTTTATTCTGGCAGTTTGCATTTTTCTGGAAATTATTACAAAATATATATTTTATGGTGGTAGTGTTTATAATGGGGATTCATTTATACAAAATCTTATTGAAAATTAGGGTGCACCATGGTGAGTACTAAAATAACAGTACAAAGAAGGATACTATTGGAAGTGACACTGCCAGGGAGAGCCAGGAAAGATTCCTCAGAGCTGTTGAATTCATCTAGATGGAGACTAGATAAGGAAATTTGAGTCAGTGCACAGGTCAGTCAGTGTGGCTGGAGCATAGACAGTGACAACTAGAAGAGTAGATTGTAGCAAGATTTTGAAGAGATTTGAGCGCCATGGTAGGGATTGGACTTTGTCCCTTGGGTTTTGGACATAGCTGGTGGAAATCTTTAAGAACCACAAGATTATTAAGATAGCAAGAGAGTTGAGTGTGGAATTAGAATTAGGGTAGAAAGGGACTTGTGGCAGGAAGATCGATTAGGAGAGGTTCGTTCAGTGATCCAGATAAGCCCTAATGAGTGAGCTAAGATACTGAGACACAGGATGGAGAAGGGGAGACTCTTGAGTTTATTGTATTTTTTAAAATTTTATTATGGGAAATTTCAAACAAACAAAAGTAGGGAGAATAGTACGATGACCCTCACGTACCCTTCACCCAGCTTCATGAGTTGTCAGCATTTTGTCGACCTTGTTTTCTCTTTATCCCCTTTCCCATGTACTTTCCCCCTCTCTGCTGTTTTAAAGCAAATCCTAGATATAAGAGTGGACATTTCTCTGATGAGAGAGAAGAGCTGAAGAGTCAAGGATGGTACCCAGGTTTGTAGCTTGAAAAGTTGAGTGGTTAGTAATACCATTACTTGAGATAAGGACTGTAAGATAAGAAGCAGGTTTGTAGAGAAGAGGAGTTTATTTTCAGACATATCTTTGGGAGAAATAGGCATTTGCAAGTATGAGTTCAGAGCTGAAGATGACAGTTAGTAGTGATTATATAGGATGAAATCATCCAGGGATAGGAAGAAATGATAGAATCCTGGGAAATACCCATATTTAAGGAGCTGGCTGAGGAGAAGGAAGCAGTGAAGGAGACTGAGAAGGGAGGTTCAGAGAAGTGGGAGATAATAGTAGGAACGATAAATTCTTAACTAAGAACTTTAAATTAAGTTAAAAATTCACCTCCTCAGTTGCATTAGCCATATTTCAAGTGCTCGGTAGCCACATGTAGCTAATGGCTGTTGTATTGGACAGTGCAAATATCGAACATTGCCATCATCACAGAAGGTTCTCCTGGAGAGCACTAGTCTGTATAGAGAGGGAGAGAGGAGGAGGACTCCTTCAATGAAGCCTGGCAATTCACAGGTGCATCCTCTGTTGAGAAGCATTTTTTGTATGTAAAATATTTTTTATTTCGTAGGACAAAATTTTATTGGATGGTGGTGACACCTATCTTTTGTGGCTTTTGTCTTCTGCATTATTTAGGCAGACCAGGTGAGTAATGCAAATGACTGAAACAGACTGGGTGAGATAGGACAAGGAGTGGTGGGAACTGTAGAAAACTGCAAAACACTTGCCAGCACTAGATGCTTTTTGCTCTGCAGGACAGTTGCTATGTGGGAATGAGTCAAGTGTTACCAGAATTTCTTTTCCCTAAGAAAAACTAAATCCTGATCTTATTTTATCTGACTTTTAATTAATTAGAATCTTTCTGAAAAACCAACATTCTAAATCAACTTGAGTAAGCTGTATTGGGCCCACGGCCAAACATTTAATATCTACTGGTTGCAAATGTAATTTTAAATTTTCTTGATTCCTACTTTCTTTGACTGTTCAATCTGGATGTGGGTGTGGGGTGGAATACACACTTGAAAATTCTAAAATTAGTGATGAAATAGGAAATGCTGTGGGAATTCAGAGAAAGGGTTGAAGAGTCCTGTTTGGGACAACGAGAGAAAGTGTCCATGGGAAATGCAAGAGGCTTAGGGGGGAAGGGCAGGCTTTGGCTGGGTGGAGTGAGAGGGCAATCCAGGCAGGACATGAAGAAGCAAAGACATGGGTATGGAAAAGATCAAGCTCTATAAACAAAAAGTGTAATGTTGGGTGGAGAATTGGTAAATATTGCAAACTTACTGCCCTCTGTAGCCATAGATGAAATATTTTTTAGGCCAAAATCATGTTCTGGGCAATCAGGTAATAACAGGCAACAAACAATTGAAAATGTGGTATTGAAATTAGGCAAGATCAAAGATAGTGACCCAGATATTTAGAATGATCTGTATAGAAGTGATTGTTCCTAGTATTTCCTTACCTCTATAATATCTATTTATATCTTTTATTCCTGATACTGGTAATTCATATTCTCTTCTTTTCTTGATTAGTTAGGAGTTTGTATTAGTTTCCTGTGGCTGTCATAACAAATTACCACAAACTTGGTGTCGTAAAACAACTGTGAGACTTAGACTCTCACAGTTTTGGAGACCAGAAGTCCAAAATTAGTATCACTGGACCGAAATCAAGGTGTGAGGCAGGGCGGCACTCTCTCTGAAGGCTCTGGGGGAGAATGCGTTCCTTGCGTCTTCTGCTTCTAGAGGCTGCCAGCATTCCTTGGCTAGTGGCTGCAGTCACTCTAATCTTCAAGACCAGCATCTTCAGATCTCTCTCTGCTCCCTCTTCACAGCGCCTTCTCCTCTGTGTGTGTGTAAAATCTCCCTCTGCTTCGCTCTTAGGATAAATGTGATCTTATGTAGGGCCCTCCAGGATAATCCCCCCTCAAGATCTTTAGCATAATCCAATCTGCATAGACCATTTTTGGGGCTATGTAAAGTGATATTCCAGTGATTAGGACATGGATATCAGTATGGGGCCATTTTTTTCAGCATATTAAAGGGTTTATAATTTTGTTGGGGTTTTTGGTTCACAGAATCAATTTTTGACTTTGCTGATGTTCTTTTTGTCTCTCATTGATTTCTGATCTTCATTATTTCTTTTCTTTTAATAGGGTTTACTTTGCCCTTTTCTAGCTTCTTAAAGTGGAAACTGAAGTTGTTGATTTTTAGACCTTTCCTGATATAAACAATTAAGACTATTATATTAGTTTTCTATGCTGCGTAAAAATTACTACAAACTTAGCTTAAACTAACATTTATTATCTCATAGTTTGTATAGGTCAAGAGCAGTCTTGGTACAGTTTAGCTGGGTCCTGTGCTTAGGATCTCACAATGCTGTAATCATGGTGTTGTCCAGGCTCCATTCTCATCCAGGGCCTCAAGTGGAGAAGAATCTGTTTCCCAGCTTACTGAGGTTGTTGGCAGAATGCATTTCCTTGCAGTGTAGGGCTGAGGGCCCCAGCTACTTGGTGGCTGTTCATAGGGGTTACCTGTGGTTCTTTACCATCTAGCCATTTATCAAGCCAGCAAGAAGAATCTCTAGAGTGAGTCTACTAGCAAGACAAAGTCTCATATAATGTTAGGTGATCAGGAGAGTGACATCCCATCACCCTCACCACATTCAGTTTGTTAGGAGCAAATCACAGGTCCTGCCTACACTCAAGGAGAAGGGGTTGCACAAAGCTCTGAACACCGGAGGCAGGGATTGTAGAGGGGAGGCCACCTTAGGGTTTTTCCATCATGGCAATAAAATTCCTTCTGAACACTGTTTTAGCTACATCCTACAAATTTTTATATATTTTTGTTACCATTCAGTTCAAAATATTTTCAAATTTCTCTCATGGTTACTCCTTTGACTCATAGATTATTTGGAAGTATGTTTTTAAATTTTCAAATATTTAGGGATTTCAGTACTTTAAAATTTACTGTGACTTGTTTTATGGCTTAGCATATGATCTGTCTTGGCAGATGTACCATGTGCATTTATATTATACCATTATACTGTGTGCATTTTTCAGTTGCTGCCGATAGTATTCTACAAATATTAACTAGATCAAGTTGGTTGATAGTGTGGTTCATATCATATATGTCTGTTTTTTTCATGTGTATCTATTTCTAGTAGTTGCTGGGTGTCAGTGTTAAATCTTCAACTGAGTGGGATTGGTCATTTCTCTTTAATTTTGTCAACTTACCTTTCATGTATTTTGAAGTACTCTTATAAGGTGCATATATGTTTATGGTTATGTCTTTTTATGAATTCTTCTACCATTTTGAAATGTCCCTCTTTATCTCTGGTAATACTTTTTGTCTTGAAGTCTACTTTGTCTGATATTGATATAGTCCCTCCAACTTTCTGATGCTTACTACTTATATGATCAAGTTTTTTTTCGTTCACTTAAAGTGTCTCTGGTAGACAGCATATATTTGAGTCTTGCTTTTTTATCCATTCCGACAATTTCTGCTTTTTATTGGGGTATTTTGTCGATTATCATTTAGTGCAGTTGTTGTCATGGTTAGATTTAAGTTTACCGTTTTATTATTTCTGTTTGTCTCTGTTTTGTTTGTTTGCTTGTTCATTCCTCTATACCTCCTTTCTTGCCTTCTTTTGGATTATTTGAATAGTTTTTAGAATTTCATTTTAATCTATTAGCTTTTTGGCTATATCTTTGCAAATTTTTTTTAGTGGTTGCTCTAAGGATTGTAATATACAAGCTTAACTTCTCCTAGTCTTGTTAGAGTTAATATTTACCACTTCACATAAAAGTACAAATCCCAAAACCTTGTAAGTTCATTTACTCCCTTTCCTTTTTATAAGTAATATATCTACATATTTTATAAACGCCACAGATGTTATAATTTTTGTTATGTATTTTTAAAGAATTAAAGAGAACAAAATAATCTTTACTATTTACCCAGATATTCAGCATTTTTGATGTTCCTCATTTCTAAAGATCAGAGTTTTTGTTTAGTATCATTTTTCGTTAGCCCAAAGAACTTTAGCATTTCTTGTTGCAGTTCTGAAATTGTCTTTATTTGACCTTCGTTCTTGAAGGATGTTTGTGTTGGATGTAGAATTCTGAATTGATGGTTTTCTTTCCACAGTTTAAGGATGTTCCACTATCTTCAGGTAAAGTCTGTGAAATTCAAATCGTTGTTCTCTTATGTATAATCTGTTCTTTTTCTCTGTTTTCCAAATTTTCCCTACTTTTGGTTTTCAGGAAATTGACTGTAATGAGCCTAGGTGTGGTTTTCTTTGTATTTATCCTGCTTGGAGTTTGCTGGATCTTTAGTGCGAAATTTTATTTCTTTTTCCGTATTTGGAACATTTTTAGCTATTATTTCTTCAGATTTTTCTTTGCTTCACTCTTTCCTCTCCATATAGGACTCCAGTTACATGTGCATTATACTTTTTGATGTTGACCCACAGATTCATTGTCTTTTTTAATCTGTTGTCTCTCTCTTCTTAAGAGTAGATAATTTGTATATTCACTCTTTTACATATTCACTTATTTGCTTATTCACTCTTTCCTTTATCATCTCCCGTCTGCAGTTAAGTCCATTTGATGAATTTTTCTTAATTTCAAGTATTGTGTTTTTTCAATCCTGCACTTTCTATTTGGTTTTTTTGTATTTTATCTGCAGAGATTTCCAATCTTACTTCATTTTGAGAATATTTCCCATTGTGTCATTGAGCATAGTTTTAATAAGTTTGCCTGCTAATACATCTGGGTCATCTCAGGGTTGGTCTCTTGCAAATGGATCACATTTTCCTCTTTTTGGTTTGGTTTGGTTTTTTTAGTTTGTTTTGGTTTGTTTTCTTTTTTGGTAAGGTAGGTAATGCTGGATTGTATCCTGGACATTTGTGAATGTTAGGTTGTGAAGACTGGATTCTGTCATATTCCTCCAAATAGTGTTGGTTTGTTCTGGCAGGCAGTTAATTTGGGTGGCAGCTCGAATCTCACTTTAATTCTTTTATCCTTAGGTTGGCTGCTTGTAGTCCATCTTGTGCGTGTGTGGTTATGGAATCAGCCAGAGCTTTGGGCAACATTTATATGTAGAAGTTGCAGCTCTCCCTCTCTGGCTTTCTCCTTTCTCTAGCTCACTTTCCAGCAGCTGTGTTTATCCCCAGACTATCCTCGAGTTCTTCAGGCCGAAAGGACTGAGTTTTCTGTTGATGTTTAGCCCTGACTGAGGCCCACATTCAGGCTATAAGCCATGAAAAAGGGAAACGCACCCCATGCCATTGTCTGCTTCCAAACATTGACTCCCATTCTAAAATACAGCTATTTGGGGCCACTTTCTGGTGTCTTCAGGTAGTTATTGTTTTGTCTATAGTTTATAATTTTTTTATCTGTGGAGGGTTGATTTGGTAGAAACTTTATTGGCCATATTAAAAACCAAACTGAGAAGCATTTTGAAATGTTAGTTTTAGAAGTTATTTGTGATGTAATGAGATTGTAAAAATAATCTATTATAATTGGCCAGTTAAATCTAAGCTAGATTTGAGCATTTCCTTAAAGCTGATTTTTCTAGAGTCCTTTTACTTTTTACTCTTTTGTTGTCTCTTCAATATCTAGCCATTTAGAAATATTTGATAAAGAATTTTTATTACAACTCCTGTGAAAGGAGATTCTTTGGTGTAATAGGTAGTATCTTCCTCAGCTGGTCCTCGTCACTAGTGGCCTTTTGAACATATGAGACCAGGCCTCAAACCCAGTGCTCAGAGTAATACTTGACAGAATTTTGAAAGTATCCATGTGTCAAAATGTCGATAATGATTGAAGTTATGAGTAATTTTTTTCTCTTATGTTATTCTCTGTATTTTCTCTATTTTCTACAATGAACATATATTAATTTCTTTTGCTATTTTCCTAATTACAAAATGTGTTTATATTTAATTTAAATATTACAGAAATACATAACAAGGAAAGAGGTCGTCTCATCTGTGATTCTGCTCTCCAAAGGCAGTCAGTATCAACCAAACTATGTGGTGCCAAAGTAGTTTGTTTTTCTGCTGCCACTTTGATCCAGCTGTTTGAACCTGGGCAATGGTTTGAGAGCAGCTAGAAGTGCACAGGCTGAAGCTCCTTACAGACAAACTAAAGAGTCCTATGTTGTAGATAATGTGAAAATTGCAAAAACATGATCCAGAAAAATTAAACTTGGTTGGGAGGGGGGAGAAAGCAAAATTAAAGAAGTTAAAGCTGTATATGGTCAAATTAGTTATTGACCAAAAGTTAACAGAAATAGTAAATCTTGAGAAAATTTAGAGCGACTTAGTTTGACCCAGGAAAACCAGACATGGTAGAAATAATGGCCACAAAACAAACAAACTTTTAAAATGGTAACACACAATTGATAAAGATTTGATGTAAAAATTAAATCTTTATTGGAAATTTGATACTTGAGCCTGATGAAAATGGTTTTAGTAAAATTAAAATGGAAAAAAATGGAGTTGGTTTAGCCGTGACTTATTATTATCATTATTATTATTTTGACTTTGCACATCTTCAATGGCATTCCATGTTAGTTCATATAGATCGGTCTCATTCTTTGTAATGACTGCTTGTTATTCTCCTGTATGAATCTATGATAATTTATCCTACCTTTTAAGAAAAAAACTATTCTGTTTTCCAGAATATGCTTTTAAGGCTATTAACCAGGGTGGCCTTACATCAGTAGCTGTCAGAGGGAAAGACTGTGCAGTAATTGTCACACAGAAGAAAGTACCTGTAAGTAATACTGCCCAGATAGCCACTTGGTACAGAATATAATCAAGAACTTTTCACAAGTTTGTAGGAAGGTATATTATTACCTATATACGTTAACATTATTCTGGCTTTGACTCTGCTTTCCTGTCTGTCATTTAAGAAGTATTTATTGAGCAGCGATGGACAGTTTAGCTGAGTAGGTAGAATTAACATGTTAATTTTGTGGTACGATTATAAGCACAATGGAATTTCCAGGTCTTTTGTCTTCAGGGACCTTGAAACACACTTTGGTGAGCTATAATTCTTGCCCACAGGAAACATATCATCTAAAAAACAAGAAAACAGATCCCCTTCCCTGTTGACTGCAAAATGAACAGAAGACATTCATTATATGATTTATTGTTATAATTCTGTAGTATTTTTTTATCACTACACAGAGATGTGTGATTTTTTTTTTGTGATCTTAATTTACTTTTTTCATTAGGACAAATTATTGGATTCCAGCACAGTGACTCACTTATTCAAGATAACCGAAAACATTGGCTGTGTGATGACAGGAATGACAGGTAATTGGCTCGGTGTCTACTTAGATTTGTTATTTTCTTCGAATTATTTTTTAGTTATATTATTTTAGAAGGCTGCCTTTAGTGCCTAGTTTTCAGGTGCTATGAGTAGATTTGCACTCTTCCAGGACTAGTGTCACTGTCTTCCGAATATTGTGAGCATTCCTGAAATCATAAGTATAATAGATCTCTGTGCTCCTGTCAGGGAGACTGGGCTGAGGCCCCTCTCACAGATGATTTATTTCAGATACAGTTAATAGTTTAAGGGGACATAAGTCACTATATCTCAAACCTGGTAATAATGACACTGGTTTATAAGTAGGTGAGAATTGTAAAAATTACTCTGGGTTTCTATTTTCTGAAATCAAGGGAACATTCAAGCCTACAAAATAAAGGGTAAGAGAAACATCATTCTCTCTCCTTAAAACTTTTTCTTTCGGGAGTTTATTAGATACCTGTAGAAACTATTTTGACAGCTGATGAAGGGCTCATCATGAGAGGGCAGTGCTGCAGATAAAACTCCATCTCTTAACGGTTTCCTTTTTGTCATGTCCTTTTGCTGAGTCATTTGATATTCATTGGTGGGGAACAAAGCCGTAGTGGACCACTTCTGCTTTCCTTTAGTCATAATGGAGAGAGATATATACTGGGAAAATTCTCTGGCTCTGAGGTTCGTTCTTTCCTTCTAAAGAAGTAAACTTTTGTTTTCTATGGTCTCAGCTGACAGCAGATCCCAGGTACAGAGGGCACGCTATGAGGCAGCTAATTGGAAGTACAAGTATGGCTATGAGATTCCTGTGGACATGCTGTGTAAAAGAATTGCTGATATTTCTCAGGTCTACACACAAAATGCTGAAATGAGACCTCTTGGTTGTTGTAAGTATGCTAAAATGTCTCCCAGATGATGAATTGTAGTTTTTCAAGGAAAGTTATTTCAGTAACACTTGGGTTCTGAACATGTGGTTTGGAAATTATATAAGATGAGGACGTCTTTATAATAAATGAGCAATGAAGGATAGGTTTCACAACAATATTTTAGGTATTATCTTTAAGCTTTAGATGCTATTAGACTTTTTATCAAAATATTTCTATTTAGGGGCTGGCCCAGTGGCACAGTGGTTAAGTTCATGCGCTCCACTTCGGTGCTTTGTTTGTAGGTTCAGATCCGTGGCGTGGACCTACACACCACTCATCAAGCCCTGCTGTGGTGGTGTCCCACATACAGAATTGAGGAAGATTGGCATAGATACTAGCTCAGGAACAATCTTCCTCAAGCAAAAAGAGGAGGATTGGCAACAGATGTTAGCCCAGGGCCAGTCTTCTTCACAAGAAAAAAAAATTCTATTTAGGATGTGTTGTTTGAAAGATCCAAGTCACTGTAATATTAGGCTTTTGTAATGGGAGTTCTACCACAATTCTAGATTACTGGTTTGATGATAATGTCTAAACTAGGCATCTTAACAATGTAGCTGTTTCTTTTGACCACCCTACAGAATGAGGCTCGCACACATATTCCTGTGATTCATATTTTTAGAATAAAAAAAATTTTTTTAACAAGTAAAATTTTTTGGGAAAGGGATAAAATTTACTGATTTTAGATTTAATGTAAATAAATTAGCCTGAAAAACTCAACACACGTTTATTTCTGACGTTGTGTCATTCATTCATGAGAATTAAGGCAGTCAGTGTAATGGTTTCCCTTTTTGGCATCTGACCCTAATTTTCTCCTCTCACTTAAAAAGTCTCCCTTGATTTCTTTAGTAGTGCTCTCTTCTCCTCCTCACTTTCCTTAGCGCATCCTCTTCTGCTGGTCCCTTAAATGTTGTTGCTCACCAGGTTTCTCTCCTTGGTCTTTCTCTCCCTCTTTTGTTCTGTCTGTGTGGTCTCACCCACTTGCATGGCTTCATTTCCTACCTGTATGCCAATCACTCCCACATTAGCCTTAGCCCAAGCCCTCCCTCCACATCCACAGATACTTCAAATTTGAAGTCATTCTGTTTTCCTACTTTCATCCTCAACTTCTCTTTCCTACCCCGACCCCACCTTCCCTGGTCATCTGATCAGTCAGCATGCCTTACCTCAGAATATCTGTTCCTTGTCCATCTCCTCTGTTACTTCTTCATTGTCTCTTGCCTTTGTCACCTAATTTATCTGTCCTCTCCCTTCTCACTCTTTCCTAGTCTGTCTTCCATATTGCTGCATGAGTTATCATTCTAAAATCCAATTGTGATTGTTGCTCTCGGAAAAACTGATTCCTCATTGGCTATGGTGTAAATTCCAAACTCCTTCATATCATGTGCAGGGCCGCTTAAGTTTAATCCTAAGTAGCCTCTTTCTTGTACTGCTTTCTTTCCTCCCTCACTGAAGTCCCTGTAGTACATGGATCTTTTTGTCATTCCCTGGGTGAACCCTGACCTTTCATGTGTCAGTGCCTCTGTACGTGTTGTTCCTTTGCCTTGATTGCCCTTCATGTCCTTATACCTATTAGACCCTGCTCATCTTGCAAGACCCTGGAGTAAAGTGTTTCTTGTCTCTCCATGGGCAGTAAGTGGATATCTCTTTTGTGTTGCCCTTGTACTTTGATTTGATTTGATATATACTTTGTATATATCAAATATAAAATGTAAAAAAAATTACAGGGTGACGTAATATTCGAATAAAGCACATATCTGATCACTTATCAAATGTTTGTCCATAAAATAAGGTTGAAAATTCCTTATTAGTAGACTCTATAAAACATCTATAAATGTGAACACATTTATTGGTTAATACTGAATATTCTAATAGGCCATTATATAAAAGAAGTTCAAATCTATAATATAAGAAAGCAAGAGTTAAAAACCATTCTTTAAATACTTTGTTACCTGCTCTGCTGAGTAGAAAGAAATTTGGTGGTGGTGCTTATTTTAATTGCCTATCATTATAATAACGTGATTAGATTTATAATAGCAAAGTTCTATGTAAAAATTTAGAATTTGGTTTATACTGACTACCAGTAGTAACAAAGATGGGCAGTGTAAAGGTGGGCAAGTAGCTCCTAAGTGTATTTCTCTTTGCACCAGCATTCCCCAGGTGCGTGCATTCTGTATACTTTTAGTTCCCTGGAACCTTAATAGGTAGTTCTTAAATTTAAAAAAGGGAGAAGTATTCCTTGGACAGATAAATTTAAGAACTACTGGGGCCAGACTGGTGGCGCAGTGGTTAAGTGCTCACATTCCACTTCCCGGTGGCCCGGGGTTCACCACTTTGGATCCCGGGTACGGACATGGCACCGCTTGGCAAGCCATGTGTGGTAGGCGTCCCACATAGAAAGTAGAGGAAGATGGGCACGGATGTGAGCTCAGGGCCAGTCTTCCTCAGCAAAAAGTGGAGGATTCGCAGCAGATGTTAGCTCAGGGCTACTCTCTCCCCCACCCCCCAAAAGAAGAGAACTACTGAGTTAAAGTAGGTCAACCTACAGCAGAGAATTTTAGAACATTTAATATGCTATTGTTACTATCTTCTCTAAATAAAAGAGCTGTATGAAAAGTACATTTTCCAAATTTATTTAACCAGCTAATGTCTTGAGAGATTAGCGTTCAAACGAACATGCTTTGGGTAATAGCAGGGATTTGAAAATTGTTTGTAAATTACATCTGAAGATTCAAACTTTTTAAAAATATGTGATAAAATCTTTTGTGAAATAGAAACTTCTTTTTTACTTAATTATCTGTGGGGTAACCTTTATTTTATCAGTTTTCTCAAAGCAAAACACATATCCTAAAATAAATGGCCAGAGTAATAATTAAGAACAGCTATGTGACAATACCAAGGGAGAAGAAATTTTGTTGTATAAAGGTATGAGATATTTAATGAGGGTCTTTCTTTTTAGGTATGATTTTAATTGGTATAGATGAAGAACAAGGCCCTCAGGTGTACAAGTGTGATCCTGCAGGTTACTATTGTGGGTTTAAAGCCACTGCAGCAGGAGTTAAACAAACCGAGTCAACCAGCTTCCTTGAAAAAAAAGTGAAGAAGAAATTTGATTGGACATTTGAACAAACAGTGGAAGTAAGTTAGCCAAAAGGAGCTGACTTTTTTTTATGCTGTATAGAATAGAGAGGATCATTGCGTAATTGACAAGCTACACAGGCTATTCCTGGGTTATATCATGAGATCCAAGTTTGTCAGCTTAATGGTAAAATTGGTGTCATTCAGCTGACATGGAAACCGTGAGGCTTTTCTTCACCTAATTCCCTATCTCACTTCATAATGTATTTGAAATTGCTTTCAACAAAACACATATAAAATGGGAAAACATAACTAAGAATAGGAATCAAGCCAGGCCCAAAGACCTGCATGGTTGTGACTCAAAGAGGCTTAAGCTTCCTGGTAGCAAAAGTGAAAAAGTTGAGTCAGTAGTGTTGCTCTTATGGTCCTAAAGGAGAAATGGCCACACACCAAATTCTCAGGGAAGTAAACATCTTCCTACTAAAAGGATAAACTCACAAGATGACTTGGCAAAGAAATTATCTGGGATGCAAAAGTAGAGCTAGCTTTATTCAGGGTTCTTGGGATTATTCATTATGGTTTGGAAGTTTTAAATTGACAGGACAAGCAAAAATTCTTATACAAATATTTAGTATGCTTAGACCAGAGAAGCCTCTTACTTACTGCCAATAAGTTAAAAACAAAAGTTTTAGTAGATTTTGGAAATGAGAGTCTGGGATACAACCATTCTAAAGACTAACGTGATTCTGATAAATGATAAAGGAAAAATTACCATCTAATACTTTGATGTTTGATTGGCAGTATTATTTATATTACCAGGAGATACAAAGCTAGGTCTTATCTGGGAGGTACTATACCCTGTTTAAATGTTTCATAAAGGTTTTTTTTTAAATTGCAGTTCATAATTACATAAGTAATCACATCAGATACAAACCCACTTAGAACATTCTTAAATTATCATTACTGTCAATTCATTGAAGACTGTATCATTTATCTTTATCCTCTCCCCATCTAACCCTAAGTGCTAAGCATAGTGCCTGGCATGTAATGGTCATCAAACAGACAGACTGTTTTCTGTAAACCATCCTGCTTTGTTCGATGGACCCTTTTAATTTATGGCTCAACTTGGTATAAACAAGTTTGTCTTGGCAGGTCACATATGAAATAGTCTGTTAGTAACGTGTGGCTATAGAACTGCATCACTGAAACCTGGAGCAGAAACAGCTTGTGGTTGACTCATGTTTGTATAAGCTTGGAATGAGAAAATCTTGGAATCTGAAAAAAACTATATTTTAATGTTGATACTTTTTTCAGACTGCGATTACATGCCTGTCTACTGTTCTATCAATTGATTTCAAACCTTCAGAAATAGAAGTTGGAGTAGTTACAGTTGAAAATCCTAAATTCAGGTGAGTTATATCATTGGCCAGGTTCTTAAAGAAGTTTGCCAAGTGATGAATTCCAGCCTAAAAAGGTGGAGGTGTGTGGGACCATTTGTCCTATAACTTGGGGAAAAAACTTTTTTTTGAACTACAATTACAGTTTTTTTCTTCAGCACCTGAGAGATCGGTTTTAAAACTTATTGGATGTCTAAGACAGACATAACTGCTTTTCTTCTCATTTCAGAATGATTTTATATCTAATACCAGAGGTGACATAAAATAACCTCCTTTATGTAAGGAGTAAAGTAAGCATAAGTGTTTTCTTTTTTTGGCTTCAGGCCGATAGAAATTCAACTCCCAAAGTGGTAGTTTTCAAGTTTTTCGGGTGGAGCTTTGATTATTTCATGGTTTTTTAATGGGAGCTTTGAAGAGCAATATGAAGTACTGATATACATCAGACCCTATCTAGAGATCTTTGGAAAACCCAAATTTTGAATACAGCTAATTGAATTGCAGATGCTGGATGCTTGTCTGTTCTTACTCAGTAAGTAACTAACTCCCACAGATCAACCTTATGGCTTCCGTGAGTCAAATCTGCACTGGGTGCTTAACATTTATCAGCCGCTTAATCTTCCCAGCAACCCTATGAGGTGGTTTACTTACCGTGAACCTGGATGCTCTTGTAAATAGTGAAAAATACTTCAGCTAACCCACAGATGCAAGGAACTGCTGGAAAACATGTTAACTGTCATGCGTGTCTACCCTTAGGTCACAATTACAGGACACATGGTCATCCCATGGTTAGGGATGGAAAAAAAGGTGGTAAACTAAGCTTAACCAGGCCTTGAACAGTTTTTTATTAGTATGCTCTTTTTTCTAATTTGTTCTTTTTGTTGCCTGCAGGTAAGTGATAGAAAAATAAAAAGTTTAGCAAAAATTCATGGAGTTAAAAAAAAAATTGAATCTACTAGATAGATTCCACTGGTTGTTTTCTTTTTTTTCCAGTAGGAAAAGGTTGTTTTTTTTTTTCCAAAGCAGTAAAATTCCAGCAGGAGCAATTTATAAATCTCTCTAAAGACCTACAATTAGTTCTTGTTTTCTTTTCTATTCTGAGACTCTCCTATAACCTTTAAATTTTTTATTTTCATCTATTAGTTAAATAAATAAGAAACCAAAGATCTTGTATCTTTTTATGTCTTCAAAAAGCCCTTGTGTCATTTATGAGTTCTGTGATAGTAAATATACTTAAATAATAACTAGAATATATAACATAAGCATTCAACAACTATACAAACTGCTTACATTGCCTCAGTTTGCACTAAAAAGTGTCACTTTGACAAATTTCACTTTTTAGAAGTCCAGCAGTAATAGGTCACATTAAAGGTTGCCAAGCAATTTATTTCTTTGGGGCAAACATCATTTAGAAAATATCATATGTCCAACATGGACTGCCTTCTTCCCTCTCAGATTTGAGTTATACTAGGTATAAAAGCATTTTGACGTAAGAGCTAAAATAGAATACATTGTATATAATGTAAATGTTTTCTATCATAGCTGCAACTAAAATAGTGTTCAAAAGACTTAATTCGGGATCTGATGTCAGAAGGAAACATTTTTGTGTATAGGTGAAGTTGATATGATGTCTAGGAATTCCTTCAAAATAATCTGAAGGGATGAGTGGTGGGTATATATATTTTGAAAAAATTAGCTATAAATTGATAATTGTTGAAGTTGGGTGATAAATATACACAGGAGTTTATTGCTATCCTGCTTTTGTGTGTGTTTCGAATCTTGCAAAATAAAGAGTTTTCAAAAAGTAAATAGTTGTGGGGGTTTTTCCCTTTGCCTTCCAGGATTCTCACAGAAGCAGAGATTGACGCTCACCTTGTTGCTCTAGCAGAGAGAGACTAAACATTGTAGTTAGTTTACCAAATCCATGATGCCACTGGCCTGTGTGTTTGGTAACAACAGACCAACATTTTGGAGGCCCCTGGATTGAAAAAGGAACCTCTCCCACTCCTGCTGCCACTGAAGTCGTTAGGACTCTATAAATAAAAACAGTGCTTTTGGAAAATAATCGCATCCTGTCTTCTTTACCTCCAGTTTTAAGTATTAAGCCTTTAGTACATGCAGACTGTTAAATATTCACCGTCTTCACCTTGTAGTAAGCTTTATTGTTGACAGAGATCCAGGTTTCTTTGGTTTAAGCAACGCAATAGCCAGAGATTTAAACTATAGTTACATGTCATAATTCATAAATAGCAAACTAAAAATCTGGATTCAAAACTTGGCTCTGGCTGTAAGTTGGCGTGTGAGGCAAGGCCTTTTTTTTATAATTCTTCATTCATTCAAATGAGATATTCCTGAACCTGGACTCCCCGACTTCCATTGGAGATTTTAACTACAGTAAAAAATTAGCATTATTGGCAAAAATAACTAAAACAAAAAGTAACAAATGTTGGAGAGGTTGTGGAGAAAAAGGAATCCTTAGACACTGCTGGTGGGAATGCAAACTGGTGCTGCCACTATGGAAAACAGTATGGAGATTTCTCAAAAAATTAAAAATGAAATAGCATATGACCCAACCATCCCACTACTGGGTATCTATCCAAAGAGCTTGAAATAAGCAATTCCAAAAGTCCCATGCGCCCCTATGTTCATGGCAGCATTATTTACAATAGCCAAGACATGGAAGCAACCTAAGTGCCCATCAACTGATGATTGGATAAAGAAGATATGGTATATATACAATGAAATACTACTCAGCCATAAAAAAAGGATAAAATCATTCCATTCACAACAACATGGATGGACCTTGAGGGTATTATGTTAAGTAAAATAAGCCAGATAGAAAAAGACAATTTGTATGACTCCACTCATGTGGAAGTTAAACGTGGACAAAGAGAACAGATTAGTGGTTGCCATGGGAAAGGGGGGCCGGGGGGAGGGCACAAAGAGTGAAGTGGTGCACCTACAACATGACTGACAAACAATGTACAACTGAAATTTCACAAGGTTGCAAACTATCAAAATCTCAAAAAGTTTTAAAAAAAATAGCATGGCTCATAAGTAGTTTTGAGATGTACATTTAGTCTGCACTCAATAACAACCAATGTTTTTAAGAGCAGAAATGGTGGTTACCTTTGAGAAACAATAGGGCTAGAAAAGTTGTAGAATATGCATATTTTCTGTGCTTCCTTTAGAGTAAATGTTTAAAGCAGACATTAAGGAATTGGTCTGTAGTTAAGTAGAGATACGATCATAAACAGTGTTAAGGGAAAAAGAGCAAACTGTATATTCAGAATAATCTCTTTTTTTTTTTTTAATGTACAGAATTAAGTTCTTAAAATTCCCAGAGTGATTCCCTGGTGACCTGAACCACTAATTGTTACAGATGATCCAGAAATCTTATACTCTCTAAGGCTGATACATTTCACTTTCCCATTTGCGCTGGGTGAGACTGGTGCTGTTGCCTCATGCTAGTGAGCACGGCTGCTGGTCTAATGCCAATCCCCAGAGTCAGTTGCCCCTGTTTCTGCAGCCACTAGCTCCACAAAGGGGGAGGCCATTTGAACCTGTGACCACGAGAAGCAGGAAACTTCACTGACCACATCCTCTTCAGAGCTGAGTCATGAGTTGTAAAGCGTCCTGAAAGGGAGGCGGGGTTCTTCCAGGTCAGAGTCTGCTGCTCTGGGATTGCCCGTCGAAATCCACTAGGCTCTGTAAAGGTGCTGCCATCCTTCTGAAAGTGGAGACTGTGTACAAGGGCTGCTCCCCTGAACAGACTGAACTTCTGTACCCTTAGAGCCTTGACTGACTTCACCCTTCTGGAATCATGGATGAGGCGAATAACTAGCGAATAACTTGGTTTTTCTGTAAGAAAATACCTCCTAGTGATAGAAAATGAAAATTCTCTTTGTTAGAAAAGCAAGTTTTTACTTTATAATGTAAAATCTAGATGAGTTAAAGATTAAGTATAAAACAGTTTTAAGTAAATAGATTGGCTATTTTATGCTTAAAAGAACTGGAAGAAGTAGCAAACAGTTTAAGTATGTGAATATTAAATACTCTGTTTTGGGGGGATTTTTAAACACAAACAGTCGGGGATAGATAGCAGTTAATGCTAAAATCTTACACAAAGGCTAAGAAAAATACCTTAAAACTTTAAATGTCTTCACCCAAAGGGCATTTTGATAAACTATTAAGAAATTTAAGCCTAAAGTTGAACATTGACGTTCAGAGGGATGTGTCCAGATGTTCATGAACATGAAACTATCTGGATAGACACCTGGCTTTCCTTCTCTCGGAACACCATCTTCATGAAGAAGCAGCTTTGTACTGTTTAGGTTGTAAGTGAACCACAAACCGGGTACCCAGCTCCCTCACTAGCACCCGATCCAAGATTCAGATTTGTGCCACAACCAAATTACTACACTCAGGATCTTCAGGATCTCAAAGAGTTAGAAGCGCTGAGGTGAAATATGTTCCAACCGTCTACTGCATTTACAAAATACAAGAAAAAACAGCAAACATCATAATGGTGAATAGCGGTAAGCACTTCTATTGAAATCAGGAATGATCCCAAGATGACTTATCTCCATTTACTCTACATTCTGGAAAACCTAGCTAATACAATAAAAAAGGAAGTGAATTAAGAGTTATCAGATGAGAATTACAATTTGCTGTTTAGATCGTTCACCTAAAAAAGAGTATCAGCTAATAAAGTATTAGCCTGTATTGGGGCAGGCCCTGTCTTACATACAATATCCTCTACACTGTTTAAAGGTTTAAATTCAGTCCTCTAATCTCTCCACAGTTCCAAAATTCAGGAAGCTCGCAAAACTTATTTAGCCTCAAAATCTGGCCTGAATTATGAAGCCATTTATACTCGGTGTTTCTATCTCTTTATCGCTGCGGAAATGTTAATGTGTTTAATTACAGGGTGCTGCTCTTATACTCCAGTGGGAGAGTTGTGTAATATATTACTGTATTACATCTCTAAATCCAAAATATATTAAATTCCAAATGAATCTGGCTTAAGGCTTTTGGATAAACGATCATAGAAATGGTAATGGTCTCCTACTGCAAGTGAAAAAACAGCTCAGTAATTTGGCCTGGATCACACAACTAACAGGTGTCAATCACTGGAATAGAACCAACAACTGACCCCAAGACACATCTTTGTCAGGACATTAGATGAAATCAACTCATTTTTGTCAAGTTCCCCCCTCCCCACCATCATCAGTAGGGTAGCTAGATTCAAAATTCTGAAAAGTACCGTTCCACTGTATCAAGAATAACTATTTCAAAAATAGAATAAATATATAGAGAGAGTGTGTGTTACAGTCGCAGTAGCAACAAAAAAATATAAACTCCCTAAGAATAGTTCTAACTGGAAATATTGACCTATATGAAAGAAACTACAAAAGCATGACTGAGAGACACCCTGCTCCTGAATGGGAGTCCTGCGTACTGGAAAGTCAATTCTTTTCTAAAGTAATGTATAGGTTTAAAATAATTTGAGTCAAAAGTTTTTCGAAACTTTTAATTGCCCAGAAACAGACTTTAGCGTATATATATATATGATCTATATGTGATTTAATATATGATAAAATTAGCACCACAAATTAGTGGGGAAACATTCTCCGAATAGTGAAGCATTTTATAAACAACAGCTAAAATCATGAAGGAAAAAATCTATATATTTCACCGCATAAAAATTTAAAGGGGCTGGCCCGGTGGCGCAGCGGTTAAGTGAGCACGTTCCGCTTCTCGGCGGCCTGGGGTTCGCTGGTTCGGATCCTGGGTGCGGACATGGCACCGCTTGGCAAGCCATGCTGTGGTAGGCGTCCCACATAGAAAGTAGAGGAAGATGGGCACGGATGTTAGCTCAGGGCCAGTCTTCCTCAGCAAAAAGGGGAGGATTGGCAGCAGTTAGCTCAGGGCTAATCTTCCTTAAAAGAAAAAAAAATTTAAATTTCGCTAACAACAAAACATCCACCATAAACTTCAAATAGTAAGAAAATACTAACACCAATAGAAAAATGTACTAACAACACAGTTCGTGAAAATTTTCTAGTCAATAAACTTGAAAAAATAATCTTAATTTTAAAATGCAAATCAGACACCACATTTTCTATCAAATTAGTGAAACATTTCAATTAAAATTATAATACATAATGTACTTGGTACATCACAATTACTCAGTATTTATTGTAGGAAGGAATGATGAGGTACATTAGACGTTAGCTACTCATTCTGCTGGTGGAAGGATAAACATTCACACTTTCTGGAAGGCAATTTGGGAATATATGGAGAACAAAAAAAAATGTAATTCTATTTGAGGGAATTTATCCTAGTGACATAATTAGAGATGCAGAATTATTTCACAGTAATTTTTGTGTTCAACAATAAATTGCATTGCATCCAATATTGTGGAATATTGTGCAGCCATTGAAATCCCTATTTTGAAGAATATTTAATGGGAAACATTTACAATGTAGTATTATGTAAGAGACAGGATACAAAATATACAGTGTGATGCCTGCAGCAGACACTTTGGGTACTCCTTTCATTCCCTCTGCCTCGACAGTTCTGACCCACCAACAGTTTCCCACCTTCAGTGCTCCATGTGTTTCTCTGCTTCCCTGTCTCGGGCATCTCTGAAGCCTCAGGCCTTCTCTAAAGTGAGGAAAGCCTGCTCATTGTTTGCAAGCCTAACCTGGAAGTGTGGTGGAAATAATGGCAACTGAAGCTGGTGGATAAATGTGCCAGCCTCTTGTGGGGCATTTCTGGGATGGGCCATAGAGGGCCCTAGAACTCTGAAACTATGCAAAGTTTAGTGCATGTCTTAACTTCCTGGGAGAAACCCAGAGCTTTCATCAGATATTCAAAGAAGGCTATTTCCCAAGAAAGGAGAACCACTGGCAGAAAGGAAACAGTAGAAGGAAAGCAATAGAATGCGAACAGTGGGTATTTCTGGTGGAAATTATTTTGGTTACTTAGGGTGGAATTACTAGCACATTTCATTTTTTTCCCTTGTATTCTTCTGTATTTTTAATAAGGAATATGCGTGGTTACAAATGGATCATAGCTCAATAAAATATTTTGCTGCCATTAAAAGTGTTTTAAAAGAATTTAAAATGACGTTGAAAAATGCTTATAACATAATTGAGAGAAAAAAACAGGATGTAAGATTGTTTACAAAGTCTATGACCTCGACAATGTAAACAATGCATGGGGGAAAAAAACTCCTGGAACTGATAGGTGTCTATAGGAAGGTTACATTAGCACCAAAAAAAAACAAACAAACAAAACATCACAGACATAAATCTAACAAAATGTGTACTAGATCTATATGAGGAAAACTATAAAACTCTGATGAAAGAAATAAAAAATCTAAATAAATGGAGAGAGAGTCCATGTTCATGGATAGGAAGAGTCAATATTATCAAGATGTCAGTTCTTCCCAACTAAATCTATAGATTCCACACAATTCCACTCAAAATCCCAGCAGGTTATTTGGTAGATATTTGACAAACTGATTCAAAAGTTTGGCAAAAGACCCAGAATAGTCAACACCATACAGAAGAAGAAGAACAAAGTTAACGGACTGATACCTGACTTCAAGACTTACTACAAATGTATAGTAGTCAAGACAGTATGGTATTGGGGCTGGCCCTGTGGCCGAGTGGTTAAGTTCGCGCCCTCCGCTGCAGGCGGCCCAGTGTTTCGTTGGTTCGAGTCCTGGGCGCGGACATGGCACTGCTCATCAGACCATGCTGAGGCAGCGTCCCACATGCCACAACTAGAAGAATCCACACCGAAGAATACACAACTATGTACTGGGGGGCTTTGGGGAGAAAAAGGAAAAAATAAAAATCTTAAAAAAAAAAAAAAGACAGTATGGTATTGGTGAAAGAAGAGATAGATTAATAGAACAGAATAGAGATCCTAGAAATAGACCCAAACACATAAAATCAACTGATCTTTGAAAAAAGGAACAGCAATTCAATGGAGAAAGAATGGTGTTTTTTGACAAATGGTGCGGTAGCAACTGGATATCTACATGCAAAAACATGACTCTAGACACAGATCCCCACCCATCATAAAAAGTAACTCAAAATGGATCATAGACGTAATGTAAAACACCAAACTATAAAACTTCTAGACAGTAACATAAAAGAAAATCCAGGTGACTTTGGGTTTGGCGATGAGCTGATACAATATCAAAAACACAATCCACAAAAGAAAAAGTTGAAGAAAAAAACTAGACTTTATTAAAATTGACAACTTCTGCTCTGTGAAGATGCTTCAGAGAATGGAAAGACAAGTCACAGACTGGAAGAAAATATTTGCAAACACATATATGATAAAGGACTAATATCCAAAAATATATGAAGAATTCTTAAAACTCAACAAGAAAACAAACACACAATTAAACAATTGGCAAAAGAACTTAATATATGCCTCACCAAAGAAGATATACAGATGGCAAATAAGCATATGAAAAGATGTCCAAGATCATATGTCATCAAGAATTACAAATTAAAACAACGAGATACCACTACACATCTATTAGACTGGCTAAAATAAAAAAAATCGACAATACCAAATGCTGATGAGAATGCAAAATGCTACAGCCACTTTGGAAGACATTGTCTTACTGTAAGGTCCAGCTTGTGCCCACATAAAAACCTGCACACAAATGTTTGTAGCAGCTTTATTCATAATTTTGGAAACAACCAAGATATCCTTCAAGAAGTGAATGGAAAACAAACTGTAGTACATGCAGACAATGGAATATTATTCAGTGCTAAGAAGAAATGAACGATCAAAGCCAGAAAAAGACATGAATATTGTAAGTGAAAGAAGCCAGTCTGGAACAGCCACATATTGTATGATTCCAACTATAAGTCATTTTAGAAGGAGCAAAACTAATAGAAGCAGTAAAAAGATCAATCAGTGCCAGGAGTTTGGAACAGAGATGAGGGAGCGTGGAGGAGGGTGGGGAGCGATGACTAGTGAAGCACAGGTTTAGGGCAGTGAAACCATTGTTTGATACTATAGTGGTGGACACACAACACTATGCATTTGTCAAAACCCATAGAAATGTACAACACAAGTAGTGGACTTTAATATAAACTATGGACTTTGGTTCATAATAATATATTAATATTAGTTCATTAATTGTAACAAATGTACCACACTAGTGCAAGATATTAATAGGAAAAACTGGTGTGGGGGGGCGGGGATTGTTATATGGGAACTCTCAGTACAATCTGCTCAATTTTTCTATAAATCTAAAACAGCTCCAAAAAATTGTCTATTAATTTTTTTAAGTGCATGAGGAAAATCTCAAGAGATAATCCGAAATGTTCATTCTGGTTATGAATAATTTTTCTCATTTCTTATATTTTAATATATTTTCCAAATGTTCTTCAATGGATCAGATATTACTGAGAGAATCAAACAAAAATTGTCCTGAATTCTAAAAACCTATACTGAAAAGCATGGACTTTTTTTAAGCTGATTTAAGTTTTCAGTCTTTTTCTGAGCAAATAGGCCCAAATTTTCCCAATAAAATACCAAAAGTGAAGGTACGGATATCTTCTTACCCAATTTTGAAGTGTTTGCACTTCCTACGGTAGATTACCTGGAAGGGAGCCTTGCTCAGCTGTTCACACGCTGGTCAAGACCCCTCATTCAAACCCTGTTGGGTGGGCTTGCTTTCCTCAGTTCCAGGCCACAGACCAGTCCTAACCCAGGTGGCCCACACTCTGCACGGGCATGAAGTGCATTCCCACCTCCCAGGGCAAAGCCATCACTGCTACACACGGCACAAGGGCCACGGAGGGGAAAGCAGCCTCCGAGGTTCCCTGGTGCAATCTCGCCCTGCTCGCCTGTCATCCACCTGATTGACCTCTAGCCTCGGGATGCCCCGCCTTTGCTTTGAATGAAAGCACTTCGTCAGGTACCGTGCTTGCTTCTGACTCAAAAAGAGCCTCCCAGGGAGCAAAAAGCACTATTTGCCTGCTGACCCCTCTACGCAAGAAGGAAATCACTGAGCTCAGTGTGGTTTGAAATTCTCTGTAATACCACTTTTCTGTGCCCAAATCTCATGAGGGTAAGGAGTGAAGACTTTCAAACTGAAATGTGCTGGTTTAGTGACTCTTAGCCAGGGTTTCACATCGGAACCACCAGGGGAAGTTTTTTGTATACAAGCCTGGCCCCCGGCCTTGATCTATCAACTCAGAGGCTCCCAGGATGCCGCTCTGGGCATGGGTAATTTTGAGGGCACTCCCCGTCAGGTCTGGTGTTGGCTGCTAGTGAGGAAACAGGGTAAGAGGTAACTGCAGGTGGCATGATCGCAGTCAAGTGTCCTGGGGGCTCAGCCACCTCTTCTGGTCAGTGGGCAGCTTACCCGTGTGCTGAGGATTCAAGTGGGTTTCCAGGAAGTGACCCCTGTGCATTAGGTTCATGTCATCTGTGCCTTCGCTGACCTCATCCTTGACTCCTACAGCCGGTCAAGGGGATAAAAAATGCAAATGTCTAACGATAATTAACCACTCTCTGCAGCCCAGCTCTTGGCAAGCTTATCCTGGGGCTCTGGGTTCCAGGCACATCCATAACGGCTTTCTGCAGCCCCTCCCAACAAGGCCTGTCCCAGATCCAGAGGGATGTGAGGGAATTCAGGGAAACATGCATTCAAGAGAAGGGAACGCGCGTTATCCCAGAAGGCAAGTGGTGTTGCAGAAACTTCAATGAAGCCCTCGATACCCCTTCTGAGCAGTTACCACAAGAAGATTGTCTGCGTTACACACAGAAATCATCACCTAATCTTGTTGCAGGAGGTGACCTGCAAACCGCAGGGATAACCCCGTTGTGTAGGTTTTACCAAGAGCCGCGGTGATTAAGCCTCCGTTGGGGACTGGAATGAGGATGAAAAGGAGAAGCAGAAGGAGAACAGGAAAGACCTGGTTTCCCTGGGCAGAGTAGGGATGAATTTGGGGGAGCCCCAGCGAACAGCCTCAGAGGGCCCGGCCTGGCAGGGATTTTCCAGGATGGAGGCTGAGAGCAGCACCTCGGTTATCAACCGGATCTAGCTGTCTAGCTGATTACCACCATCAGAGCCACATTTGCCTGGGTCGGTATAACTGGGGCCACACCGGGGGCCAGGCGGGCACATGTTTTAGGAGCTTACATAAGTTCTCACTAAGAGCGAAGGCAGAGGAAGCTTCTGTGAAAATGGCCACACTGGCGTTTCTTAAGCAGTAGCGGTCAAGATCTAAGTTTCGTTTGGATACAGCATGGGACAAAATCACCCCCTCCGAAAGAGTTGTTTGCTGAGCCTAACAGAATGGCTGTCGAGACCGTCGCAGGGTGACCTGGAGTGGGCCAGCTGCTTCTCTGTGCCTCTGTGTCCAGCAGCCACCTGAGAAAGCGTCCTTCAAGAGGGACCCAGGGAGGAGCGCTGTTGAGCAGGGGCCGTGTTATTGCACCACCTCCTGTCAGCGTAGGAAAAGGTCTGTTGGTTCTTCTTATTGATCAGCAAATCATTTTGAGACTCTCCTACAAGTCAGACCCTGCTTTGGGGCCTGGGGGCCCAGTGGCAAGTCAGGGAGCACAGGCTAACTCTCCCGGGGCTGAGAATTTCGGCGCTTGCATCTCTTGCAGAGTAGCCTCCTCCAAGTGAGCTGTTGCGGAGATATTTGTGGCAACGTCACATCCTGTCTGCATCGGCAGGGTGGGGGTTTGCCCCTTGGCAGAAGCAGACTGGGCAAGAAGGCATCTTGTGCAAAACCAGCCTCCCAGCCTCCTTCCAGACGGGCTCTGTGGGGGGCACGCCAAGGCCTGGCAGCCAACTGCCGTGATGGTTGAGAAGACGCCTCTAACAACTCTACAAGTTAATACACAGAGTACTCTCCTTTCCTGCCACAAACCATGTGGAGAGCCCTGCTGGGGGCAGGGCGGGGGGCGGGGGGGAGATGACGTTCTGTTCTTTTCTTTTTTTCTGTGTTCTTAAAAAACAAAATGACATTGTAAAACAGGGTATTGTGCAGTTTCTTCTAAAGCAGGAAGGGCTGCAGGTGCTCACAGCTGATTTCACATTTCTGAAAAACCCCAGTCTCAGGCGTCCCTTCCACAAAGTGAGGGGGAGCCGATGGCCTTGGAGGGAGGGGGTTTCCATGGCGGGAGATAAATAGTCACGTGAACCCCTGTTCAGGCACTTGGGCACCAGACAACACAGCAAAATAGGGCTTGGGGTGAATTCTGATGAAAAGGTGATGGCTCACAGCTCCTGATGGCTGCACATCCAGCACCAAAGTCCCAGCCCTGCGTTTGCTCCATTTCAAACTAGGCCTCAAGGAGACCCAGGTGACAGAGGCGCTGACTGGAGAGGTGGGGACAGGGGCACTTGCATCCCCAGGCTTCCATCTGCTGGACTTAGAGCTAGGGACTTCAACCCTCCAACAAAGAGCCTCTGAACTCTCGATCCACAGCTGAGTACTCACAGCCTCAGTTTTCTCTTCTGTAAAACGACATAATCATAGGATCCATCTCAAAGGGATGCTATGAGAATTAAATGACATAATGCATTTACAGTGGGGAAAAGAACAGTATCAACAGGGTATGGCGTAGCTCTTCCAGAATGGCTCTTGAATGCTTTCAAGTTTCTAAAGCATCCTGACCTTCCAAAATATGATTTCCTGAGAACCTTTTCACTCAAGTCGAGGGCTCAGCAAGGCAGAAGCCAGACTGCAGCTAAAAAGCCTCCCTCCCCAGCCAGGGCCTAGCAAGTGTGGCCCCGTGTAACCAGCACAAGGCTTGCGGTTCAGCCTGGGAGCCAACTTCCCGCTTCTTTCCTGGTGAAGGGCTTCCCTCCTGGGCCCTCCATCACTCGTTTGCTTATGACACCCACAGGCTGCAGCTGTTCCCATGGGGGTCCCTGGCCGTTAGGGCAAAACCTGCCCTGGCTAGAGCCTTCTCTTCTTGGAGGAGCCGGCAAGATGGCACCAGGAAGCAAGCAGCTTCTGACCCTCCCATGAACCAAGGCAGTCTCCTGGAGCTCTCAGGGGAACCTGGGCTCAGGACTCAGGTCGTCTCCCACTCCCCCGACCCCACCCTGCCCGGGGCCTGAGAGTCCTCAAGAGCCCTGGTGGTCCTGGTTCAGCTGGACCCCAGCACAGAGCTCTGAGGCCCTGGCCTGCACCCAGAGCCTGCCCTCCCGGGGGCTCCTCACCCCAGGTGTCCTGGGGAGGGGGGCAGAGCAGAGGGAGTGAGGCCCAAGGGCAAGTGCCTCACCTAGGGAGTGTGTGAGTCAAGGCCAGCTGGGAGGGAGAGACAGAGATGGAGAGATCTCAGAAGCACAAGAAAGGAGAGCAGAGATGGGAAACTTCTGTGCTATAAGCTCCTCTCCGTAGCTCTGGTCCGAGCCAAGGGGCCCTGAGGTGAGTCAGCCTCTATAGAATGTCCAGGGCTCTTCCACCTTTGCTTCATATCCTTGTTGAAAGAGTGTGGCCTCCTGAAGCCTACTTGTGCAGGAGGAATTTTGCAACCTCCCAGTGGCTTTTGTCACCTGTGGAAAACTACAGGTCAGCTAACAAAGCAGCTCGCTTATCGGGTGATTGGAGCCAGGAAGACTGCAGGCCTTAGGATGGGGAAATCCTATCTTGCATGGCTTCCTTCCTTCCTCCCTCTGGCTGGGCCCCGCAGGGGTGGGGAGGCCTTCCTGGGCTTGGCACCCAGGCTCCTGGGCTCCCAGCCAAGTGTCCAGAGGACACTCCTCCTGATACCCAGATCCTTCTCGTCTTCCTGGGGCATGGAGAGCATGAGGCTCCTGCTCTCTAGACCGACTAAATGGAAAACACCTGCATTTCCAGGGCCTGGAAATAGCCTGCTCTAGCCTGGCTTCCTGGGAGAAACTGAGGAAGAACATTCGTCAGGAGCATTTCTATCTTGCTTTGTACTGCACTGAGCATGTCCTCCTGCTGGCGGGGCTTTTACCAACCAAGGGTTGAATGGCAGACTGTGTGAACCCGCAGCACACAGCAGGTGCCCCCATCATGCTGCTCCTCAAGACCCCAGGCTCAGTGAACTGCTACAGTTGGCCCTCCGTATTCTGATTTCGCATCAGTGGACTCAACCAACTGCAGATCGTGTGCTATCTTTATGGAGGGCCGACTAAGGGACTTGAGCATCCTGGATTTTGGTATCCACGAGGGGTCCTTGGACACCAAGGGACAACTATATATTCATCAGTATTGGTTGAACCTTAGAATGTCTGCATCTTCCAGTTTTAACAGTGACTTAAATTCAAAATCTTGATAACACTTGTGGAAGGCCGCTTGATTTGTTTGAACCATCAGGACCCATTTTTTTCAGATTCTCAGCCTGTTGGGAGGGTTGTTGGACCTTCTTAAATGCAGAAAGCAGGTCTCTCCTCTCTCATTTCCTAACAGCCTCCTGCCGGACACACATCCACTAAGCCCACAGTCAGGCCAGTTCCCAAAACTCAAGTACAGAGAGAAAGGTCAAAGGCCAGGTCTCTGTCCCCTCTCCTTGAAGTTGTTGGGCTTTGTTGCCCCCGGGGTCTGCCCCACCAACCCCTGCGGGGGGCCCCTTGGCTCTGCAGTCAGGGCCCGGGTGGAGCACGTGCATGTCCCCACCGCAGGTGCAGCCTCAGGTGCAGGAGCGCCGTGGGAATTTTCCATCTTACTCTGCAGCCTGACAGCTCCTCCTTAGATCGTCATCCTGCCGCTGACACAGACCTGGGTTGGGCAAGCTTTCCTGCAGGTCAGCGTGGGTCGGGGGCCGCGCCTGGGCCTGCTGGGGCCTTGGCTTCCCCTCTGCAGCTCTGAAAGGCGGAGGAGGGGTGCAGGGCCACAGACATCCCTCTGCCAGGGCCTGGCCAGCGCCCCGCCTTTCCCCCAGAGCCTGCCGCCTCGGCCTCTGCCCAGACCTGTTTCCTCCGGCTTTCCCTCTGGGCGGCTCCCAGCTCTTCCGAAACCCCCCTCCAGGAAATTTGCCTGTTGCCACAAAGTAATGCAAATGTGTGCCTAGGGCTGCCCAGGCAGCCAGCAGTGTCTGTCTCCAGGAGAGGTGAAGATGGAGGGCGAGGCAGGCCTGTGCCCCTCAGCGCCCGTCTCCAGCCCCACGTTGGCTGCACCCACAGCGGGGTCCTGACAAAGCCTTGGCACGGTTTGTCCGATGGAACCAAGCTCCACTCAGAGAAAGGCCACACAAAACCCCCACAAGCTCCGAGGTCCTCTTTGTTTAACATATAAAAATGGTTTGTGTTCATGTTTAGCATTTAAACTCCTTGCCTTGTCTGGAGCAGAAAGTGAAGACACGTGGCCAATCCCATTAGCCCCACAGTCCTGGGTGGTGACGAATGCAGGGACACAAAGGAGGGCAGCAAATTCTGGCTGTGCCGCCATGTAGGGGCCGGACCCTGGCCTATGCCCCTCGGTCATAGAGGCCTGAGACCCTGGGACAAGGAGCTTGTGACCAAAGAAGGATCAAATGCAGGGCCCAGCTGGCTGCACCCTGCTCTGCCACCAGGTGGCCCAGGGCAGAAGGTAGGGGTGAGGGTGAGGTCCCCGCAGGTGGGGCCAGGGGACTGCCATCTCCAGAGGAGAACGGGGTTGAGAGACTGTGTAAACAGTGACCAACCCAGGCGGAATGGTTTGATGCCCAAAACTCTTGGTCATCTGCTCCCTGCAGCCCCTCCACCCCTGTCCTCACCACCACGTGTAGTCCCCAGGCTGAGGGTCTGATGAGTACTCGCTCCCCAGCTCTCCTCCTATCTTGCCGCTGCTGCTGCCTCTGTGATGGGGCCATGATTGCTCAGGAGAGGAACGGAATCCCAAGGGCTCTTGCTCCTAATTAAGGAGAGGTGGCAGGAACACACCTTGACCATCAACCGGGTGCCAGGCTCTCGGATTGGTGCTTAAACACTACCTCCGTTGACTCTCTCGATAGCAATCCTATGAGGTAGATATTTTCATGCCTATTTGACTTTGAGATTCTGAGGCTCAGAAAGATTAGTGACTTGCCCAAGGTCGCACAGATGGTAGGTGGATGATTCAAAGCCAGGTCAGTTCGGCGTTCAATGGCCGTGGAGTCTTTCCCGGCTACTGGGCTGCCGTCAACCATAACATGCAGCTCTCGCCTTGTGAAATCCAGCAAAGTTCATCTACGGCCTCACTCAGCTTGCGCTCCAACTCTCCCAGCGTCTTTGCATCTATAAACGGGAACCCAGAGACGTCCCTGAGGCCCCTAGAAGACACAGGGATCTGGATCCAGCTCAGCTTCTAGATCAGCCTGGGACTGACCTGTGGAGACCGACAATGACAGACAAGAAAGGGCAGGCGAAGCTTTGTCGTTTCACACTGAGCCCTCCAAATTAGGACGTTGACCAAATGAGGTATAAGCCTAATGAGAAGCAAGCCAAAGTAACTTTGCTTTATGATTTCAAAGCAGAATTGGCTTCATGTTGGCTGGTATTATCCAGCTAAGTTTATTCATGTGGCCGGCCCTGTGGATCTCACCATCCGGAAGCCAGGGAGTGTTCAGGGCTCTGGAGCTGAGCCTGTCGGCCTGTCTAGCACTCAGGTGGGGCAGCTCCTCCGAACCCCCCACGGCAGCTCTTGTGAGGTGAAAGCATAGGCCACGGCTAGGACTAGGGCTGGAAAGGGGAGGAAATCATCAGGGCAAAATCTCTGCCTCCCACAAAGGATGTTGAAATACTGGTGCAGGTTTGGCAAGTCCTAACACAGGCCTCATTGTGCCCAGCCCCTCAGAGACAGCCTTGGGGCAGCCCCACAGATGGGACAACCCCACCTAACCCCCAGGCTGCAGTTCAGGACCTAGCAGACAGCAGGCTAGAGGTGAGTATGAATCTTAAGTGGGGCCTGAAAACGTGTGCAGTGAGGCCCATCTGCCCCCAGACAAGCCCCATGTGCCTCTGCTCAGCCAGCCTCTGACCCTGGAGAGGGGGGGCTTGTTGAGGACAACATCTTTGACCTGCCTGAGGCACCCCTTCGACCTCTCCATCCCCTTCTGACTTTCCTCACCAACCAGGATGCTCACCCCTGCAGCCTAACAGCTATGGGGGTGGGCAGAGCAGTTATGCCTCGATGCCTCCAGGTTCTTAGCAGCTGTGTGCTCTCTGTTGCTTGGTGGTTTCAAGCACTTCTTCTGGAATGTTCATCTTTGTCCACAGACAACATCACCGTCAGCCATGAGTGCCGAGGGACTGAGGAATGACGTGTAGGAGAAATGCATTTCAGCCTTGGATTCCCCAGACCCGAGGCCCCCCCAAATCCTTGCGTCTGCTTTGTTTAGGCTGTGTCTCTGGTGGGAAAAACATTATTGAGAGTACGGGGGAGGGGGTTCTCGAGACTCTAGCAGCCTTTGTTTGTCTGTTGGGGCACAGATAGAGTAGGTGGGGATGCCAGTGAGGAGAAGACCCCCTCTGAGACCTTGTGGCAGAGCAGGGGGTGGGAACCAAAGGAAAAGTCCTGGGGTCCCCAGAGCTGCCATGCACCACAGTGAGCTGTCAGTTGTCAGCCTCCCTGGGGGCTTCTGTGCTACACAGGCCCAGTTTCCCTGGCTCTGGACCCTCTGGTCACCTGCATCAGGATCGCCTGGGTGCTTGTTTAAGCTGCACGTTCCTGGGTCCCACCCTGGACACCCTGATCTCAGAGGACAGGAAGAAGGAAGGGAGTCTTCACGCTAACAGGCCCACTGCCCCCAGGTGACTCTTGTCCCCTCAAGTTTGAGAGCCATTGCCCTGTGCGCTCAGCCAGAGCTAGACGAGGGGCAGCTCTATGCAAAGAGCAGGTTTCCTCTTCCCTAGCCAGCTCCCCAAACCCCAAAATTTCTGTGTTAATGGCCAGACATCCAAGCAAGAGGAGCATTTCTCAGTGTCCTGGTGCTCTCTGCAGAGGAGTGAGCAGCCAGCCCTGAGGAGAAGCAGCCTGTCTTCCCAGGGGCCCCTTTCTAGAGTCTTCCTCCCCCGTATCACCACCAGGACCTTGCCCTGTGGGACTCCGGCCAGGCTGACAGCATGGGAAAACCCCGTGGGAGCCGCAGAGGCGGCTAGGGGGGAGGTGCACAGAGGCCTGGGAACCATCCTCCCCTAGGGTGCTTGTCTGACCCCCCCAGGCAGAGGCCTCAAACACCCCGTTCCAGCACACCCACCTCCTCCTGTTCCCGCCTCTGCACCTCTGGGCCAGGGAGGCGCCCCCTTGCCAGCATGCAAATTTGGATTCATCTTTCCAAACCAACCTCAGCTCCCTCACCTAGGAATCCTCCTGCTACCTGACAGAGAACTGATCTCTCCCTCCTGCCTGAGAGGTGGCACATCCCTCGCGTCCGTGGTCACGTCCCTCACATCCGTGGGCGCTCCCGTCAGCGTGCAAGCCTCCCGCAGGCCTCTCCTCTGAGCGGAACTGCCACTTGGCGTGGGTGTACAGGGAAGGCCGTTCTTAATCTGGCTCTGTGATCTGCAGGTCGTCAAGACACGTTTTTCCTCTGATAATGATTTGGGGGGGTTTCTATTATCTTGTCTCAGAAGTGAAGCAAGACCAGCTCAGTCGCAGCTTCAACACTCAGGCGGGCCCATTACTCTCTACGTCGGCATGCTCCTTCCTCCCTCGTGCTTATGGCAATTTGCAATTATTTTGTTTGTTTTCTGGGTTTTTTGGTCTGTTTCGCCCGCTAGAATGTGAGTGAGGATGTGGTGCACTTGCTTCCCTGCTCTGTCTTCAGAGACAATGCTGCGTGAGACCCAGGAGATGTTCCACACCCGTTTGCTGACTGAGTGCATAGGGCTCCAAGATCAGTTTTTGTAAATCTAAACATTCTTGTGAATTATGTAAGCATAGGGCCGAACTTAAATCATTGGTCCTGCCCTAATGGACTCATCTGACAAGTAATTTAGCCTCATGGTCTATATTTTTCAGATCAAATGCCAGTACCACAGACTCCTGGCCTCGACTTCCACAGGCCCATGCCTCGTTCCCATGCTGCGTGACTCAAACCACATGGGATACAATTTGGTTGGTTTGGAGGTGACCCGGCCACAGTGGCAGCAGTCGGTACACAGGCAGAGAAGGATGTGGAAACCAACAGCCTGGGGAGGAGAGAGGGGTCTGGCCTTTCTCAGCCCGGGACCTCAGGCCCCTCTGCAAACCTGCTGGTCCCTCACCCAGGAGCCTGAAGCACTGAGGCTCCAGGTCAGACGTGCTGTCCTGAAAGTCGCCCAGCCTCCGGGCAAGGAGTCCCCCAGCCAATTGCTTCTCCAATGCACAGGGCTCATCTCTGATGAGCAACCCCCTCTGACCCCGGCCTGGTGGGCACCAGGTCCTGGCCTGCACAGGGCCTTTGTGTGACTTGGAGAAAGTGACCCATCATCCAGAGGGACATAGCCCAACACGGGCTGGGTTAGCCCCCACTCAGGCCTCAGCCCACACCTGCATGGCTGCCCGCAGCAGCCCTGACCCCAGGAAAGTCCCCAAGATTTGTAGGAAAAGGAAAGGCAGACACAATACATTCTCCACCAGGCCCCTTCTCCGGGCCTTCCCCAAGAATTCCATTCCATTCTGGCTCCACCATATCCCAGCTGGGCGGATCTCGGGCCACTCAACCCCCTCAGTAGGACCCTAGACCCTAGACCCTAGATTCTAGACCCTGGACCTTGGACTCTGGAGGGGGCTGGATTTGCCCCACATTCAAGAACTCGAAGTCAGGTTCCTTGTTGGAGACAGGGATTGGCCGGGCTGCCCCACCTGGCTGCTGTTCAAGGCTCCCGCCCTCTGTCCCCAAACCTCCCCGCAGTGTTTACCACACAGAAAGAGGCCAGGCGAGCAGGCTGGGAAACTCCCGGCCGCTCTGCTGCCAGCTGAGTATAATTAGCCCCCTGCTCCCACAGAGGCGACACTGTGTGCTTGCCAAACCCCTGCCTTCTACAGCTTGCTGGCAGCTCCTCAGGGCAGGCGAGCCTCCCAGGCTGCCTTCACTGGGGGAGAAGCCAGAGCCGAGAACAGAAGGAGGAGAGGGGAACAGAGCCAAGGTGGGGAGGCCTGAGCTCAGGGCAGGGGCCAGAGTCTCCCCAGAGTCACCTCCTCGTCCCTCCATCCCCAAGCCCCCGCCCTCAGCCATCCCAGGCTCTGTGCAGGGGTAGGGGTGGGGAGATGCAGCCCTGGGCATCTCTGGCCAGCAGCTGTCCCCACTGGCCACTGCTGTGGGGGTTTCCACCACAGACGCCTCCTGGGCCGTGGGGGGCTGGCCACAGGGGCCCAGCTGTCCCAGATGATATGTTCCAAGTGGTTTTGCTTTTGAGGAACCTGCTGCCCAGGACTTCAAGGACCTCCCTGCCCATGCGTGTCCCAAGGCCTCCACTGGCCACAGCCCCATTGCCCACACCCATCTGGCTCCTGCCCACTTGCTGCTGGTCCTGGGCTCCCGTGGCTGAGGAGAACGGGGCAGACGTTGGCACATGCACCACCCTCGCCCCTGGAGTGACTCCAGGCTCTGTTGAAACTCTGAAGGCGGATGGAGCCAAGGGTTGCTCTGAGGCCCGAGCCTCCAGCAACAGCCTGTCTCCCAGCAATGACCCATAACCTCCAAAGGGCCCTGTGCACACTGTCTCCTCACCTGTCTCCCACGGACCCTGCCCTACTTAGAGAAATGCTGGCCCATAGCTTGTGATGTCAGGGCCCATGCAGAAGGGAACAGGAGCAAACCCTTCTCACTTCTGGGACAGCCGGGGACGGGCACAGCGTCCATCTTGTTTCCAGCCAGGTTCTCTCCTTACATAGCCAGAGCACCACAACCCACCCAGGCAGACTTTTCAAACCCCCTGAGGTCGGAGGAGGCACACCCATCCTCTTTCTCCTCTGGGGGCTCACAAGCCACGCTGCTCCCTACCATCCAGCCTGAAAGTGAAGGCCGGTTGGAGGGCCAGAGCTTCACACACTCTTGACCTGTGAGCACTGTAAACCCCTATCAGGACATTCTTTCCTGCAAGAGTTCTTTCAGGAACTTTAGTGCTAGAGAGCTAGGCAGTTCTCACAGCTCACGAATGTCTCTTTATACTCCCTGAACAAGCCACGATACAGCCCACCACAGGGCCTTTGCACTCTCTGCTCCCCTGCCTGCATGACTCCCTGGGTCATTACATGGCTGGCGCCTTCGTCTCTTTCAAGTGAAATGCTGATTTCCTTGACCATCAAGTTTCTAAAGGACTCCCTGCACTCTATCATGACCCCCTCTTCATTTCTCTTATTGCACACACGGCCATTTCAAATGGTCATAGATATATGCTTAGCATGTCTCTTATGCCGCTAGAAGGTAAGTTTCACAAGGGCAGAGACGTTTTCTGTTCTGCTCTCTGTCACCCCCGACCCAGCACAACGCCTGGTGCATAGTAGGAGCTCCATAAATATGTGTTGAGTGAATGAAGTGCCAACATGTCTTCAAGCCCATGGCTAGCCCTGTCCTCTCACCAGGTGTAGGTATGGATCACTGTATCACTCAGGAGGTTCTTTTGAAAATTTGAAAATGGCTATTTGATTCCAGCGTGGGCCTCCCCCCACTGAGGCTGCTTCAGGCGAGGGACTGGATCCCGGCCCCTTCTCTGACTGAGGTTTGAAGAGCAGGCTGGGGTTCACAGATGTCATAAATCATCCTTGTGACGCTGGAGGGGCCTGCTGACCCTTTGATCTATTTTCTTGCTGATAAAGATCCCATCTGCCCATCACTGGCCTTGCAGACAAGAATCAGAAGCTTCCGGTCTGTGGCCCCTTGGCCTCTTTCCCAGGATGCCTTTCTTTGTGCACGAATGGGAGGGGAGGCCACTTCCTTTATGGTTTGTTTTACTTCTCCCTACGTCCAGTTCAACTTGAACTTTGACATTAAAGGCGGGACTGGAGAGAGCAAGGGAGACATGATCTAGAATCTCCTCTTCCTAGTGCTATCTCAGTCCCTCGGGATTCAGCACAGCAGGATGCTCTCAGGGGAGGTTATCCACTGGGTATCCTGGAGATACACTGAGAGATACAGAAACATGTCTGGACAAATGTTCTGTCCAGGGTCTGCCTGCTTGGGAGAAGTCTCAGGGACTATAAGGAAGGACCTGATGCCTCCCATCAGCCACTCAAGAGGGGACAGAACTTCACCCTAGAAACAGGGCCAGAATCAGAGGAGGTGGTGGTGCTGGGGCCTTGGTGTCCTCCATTCTGAGCACTGGGGAGTCTGGGCCCCCAACTCGGGCACCCACCAGATCCTGCCAGCTCTCTTTACCACCTCTCAGACTTCCTTGCCTTCCTTTCCAGGCCCTCCTAAAGATGCTGTCACCTCAACCCCCAAATGGTGACCCTGACACCAGTCCTTTCTCTAACCTCTCCTCACCCCTTGGTAAGATAAATCTTCCTTAAAGCCCGGCTTTCGTCATAACACTTTCCTGTCCAAAACCCCAGCGGGCTCTGTTCCACCTCCTGGGTACAATCCTCTCTTCAGCTTCATATCAAAGCCTTTCCCCATGTCGCCCAAACTGTCTTCCCGACCTCGTCACCCACGCCTCTCTACACTGGTCTGTGTGTCCTTCAAATATACCATTTGTCCATCCACTCATTCATTCATTCATATTTACCATGAACCAGAGACTGATAGGGGTGAAAATCGTCTTTCGTTCTGTGAAGAGGCAGGAACAGGGAGCAAGGAGGTGACCCACAAAGCCACTGACAGGTGCTGACATGGGGGGTGGCCTTGGACTTTTAGAATTTTTTAAGTATTTATTGACTAAGAAGTTGATTTTATTATATTGGTGGGCTTATAAAATAATGTATTTAAAAACTATTTTCAAAAATAAAATTGTTTTAAAAGATAATGTACACTAGAGCAAGTAAAAAACATTTATGTTGATTATCCCAATATTTAAAAATAACAAAAGAAAAATATTATTCTTGATACTTTAATCACTTTAATATTATTCCTGTACTTTTATTACTTTCTTAATTTTATCTGTCTCTAAATACCACACCACTGGTATTTTTCTGAAAAACGCTTTACTTTCAACACTGGCTTATTATTTTTAATTTTTCATAAAATTGCTTGCAATCTCCTTTAAAGTTGCATTTCAAAGTTATTAAGTTTGACATTTTTGACACTTTTAATTTACTCTCTCTATGTACTGTAAATTTTTATTTTTTATTTTATTTTATTTTATTTTTAAAGATTGGCACCTGAGCTGACATCTATTGCCAATCTTCTTTTTTTTCTTCTTCTTCTCCCCAAAGCCCCCCAGTACATAGTTGTATATTTCAGTTGTGAGTGCCTCTGACTGTGGCATGTGGGACACTGCCTCTGCGTGGCCTGATGAGCGGTGCCTGATGAGCGGTGCCACATCCGTGCCCAGGATCCGAACCTGCAAAACCCTGGGCTGCCAAAGTGGAGCACACGAACTTAACCACTCGGCCACGGGGCAGGCCCCTGTTTACTGGTTTTTCGTTTTTTTTTTTTTTGAGGAAGTTTAGCCCTGAGCTAACTACTGCCAATCCTCCTCTTTTTGCTGAGGAAGACTGGCCCTGAGCTAACATCCATGCCCGTCTTCCTCTACTTTCTATGTGGGACGCCTACCACAGCATGGCTTTTGCCAAGTGGTGCCATGTCCGCACCTGGGATCCGAACCAGCGAACCCCGGGCCGCCGAGAAGCGGAACGTGCGCACTTAACCACTGTGCCACCGGGCTAGCCCTACTGTAACATTTTTACACAAGAATTTATTCTCTGTGTAAGTGCTGAGATAGTTGATAAGCTCAGAGAAATTCTGTAAATAGAGGCTATTCTCAATTCTGACTTTTTACATTGCAATTTGTATATTTTTCACGGGCTCTGAGTTTCTAAAGGAACCCTTAGCCGCTGGGAGGGGTGCTGGCTAGGACAAGCCCTTTATCAGCTGTGTGGCCTCGGGCAGGGGCTTCCCCCTCTGAGCTTTAGCCTTCCCTCCTCTATAAGGCGCAAGGATTCCACCCAGCTGGCATGTGTGTTGAGGGTTCATGACAATGGACACAACAGGCCCAGCACAGTGCTGACGCTTAGAGGTGTTCCATTAATAGGTATTACTGCTATTCTCAGGTGCCAGCCTCACCCGGACACCCACCACTGGGCCCCCTGGTCCCTCTCAGACTGGGTCTGCTCCAGTGCACCCTGCCTCGGTAAGAGCCGTGGAAAGCCTTAGGTCTCACACAGCAGGCTGTAATGGGTAACAGCCATCACTCTCATGTCCAGTGTTTATCATGTGACCGTCACTGTTCTAAGCACTGTACCATGGATGTTAACAAATTTAACTCTCATAATGGCCTCTGGGATAAGTACCCTGCGTTACAGATCCTGATGCCTAAGGTACCCAGGGAGCACGGAGCTGGGCTATCCCCCAGGCAGGCTGGCTTCTTGCCTCCAAGCTGTCTCAGATTGTCCCTTGGTCTCTTCAATTCCTCTCCCCACCCTTTTCCATCCTGTGCTGTGTCCAGAGGAGGCCAATCGATCCGTGTGGCTGATCCTGCACAAACAGGTACCCTCCCCTCTGGCTGCCTTTCAGCGTTGGCCAATGGGGAGCCCAGGAGAGATCAAAGGGAGGGAAGAAAGGGAAGTCTGTATTAATTCCTCTGACGTGCTCCACGAAAGGTCACCCAGGCTGGCTGCAACCCTGGAAGGAAGGTCACATCCTCTGTCAAGCAGCCTCTTCCACTGACTCTCTGATTCTCTCCACCTGGATTCCAGTAAGTAGCATGAGGCTGTGGTTATTGACAGGGCGGCACGCCACCCACTGTGTTCTCCCTCCACTTGACGTCTTCGTCAATGAACTGGCCACCACCCTCACCAGCCAGTCCATCCAGCGAGGCTTAGCTGGTCATCAGGCCCTGTCAGTTTGCTGCTTCTTTTGTTTTTCAGTTTTTCTATTTATTTTTTGAAAAGATTTCAATGGGTACAAAAGCAGGGGTAGTGAAAAGTCTCCCTTCCTCTCTTTCTCGAACACCCAGTCAGACAATGAAATGTTTTGGAGTTTTTTTATTGTGATTAAATATACATAATATAAAATTTACCATGTTAATCATTTTTAAGTGTCCACTTCTGTGGCAGTAAGTACATTCACCTTGTTGTGCAACCGTTACCAACATCCACCTCCAGAACTTTTTCATCTTCCTAAACTGAAACTCTGTCCTCATTAAACACGAACTCCCTGAAGTGTTTTTTTGTGAATCCTTCCGGAGATATTTTATGCATATGCAAGCAAATACATACATGTAACAACACAAGTCATAGCTTACTTCATCCACTGTCTTCCTCTAGCTTTTTTCACTTGATATAGCTTGGATATCCTTTCACGTCGGTACATAGTACAATTTCTCATCCTTCTTCTCGGCCTTCCCCGGTATGGATACGCCCTAAATGGTTAGGCCTTCCCCCACGGCTGGAAACTGAAGGTGCTGTCAATCTTTTGCCGTACTGATTGCTATGCTTTGCTTCTAACCTGTGTCCTGTCGTGGCTGATGACCCCGCATCTCCCGCTCTGCCTCCCTACAAGGGAGACCAGCTACCATTGTGACTTCAGGGCCTTTGGGTCTTCTGCATTCCAAACCTGCTGTCCCCTCTCAAGAGACTACCTGCTCCTTCACCCATGGCTCTACGGTGACCCCAGCCTGTGTCCCCTTGGAGCCCTGTCTCCTGGGCCCAGCACTCTCCCTGGTGACCTGTGTTCCAGATGTGACAAACCACAGTGACATAAGGCAGTTCAAGAGGGTGTCGGTAGCCCCATGACATCCATAGGTGGGGGTGCCTTCTAACACGGGCTGCTCAGGAGGGCGCACACTGCACCTGCAGGGGCAGGGGCCTGGCTGGAGCCCACAGAGGTGAGGAGCTCGGCTTCCAAACTTCCCTCAGTCCCAGCTGAATTTGCTGGCCCCTACTCTGGGAGGCAAGGCTGCCGGTAGCCTATTTATCTTCCCATCCGCACCCTATACTGTTTTTCCTCTCTAACACTGCTATCACCATCTCCACCTTCTAATCAAAAAGAGGATTGCAGAAAAAAGAGAAAGAAAATGGTAGAGAAAACCCCCCCTCTCCTCCAAAAGAATCTAAGACTCAAGATTTATGCCAGATGGGGTAGGATCAATTACAATGGAAGATGCTTTTCATATTCTACTACTCTAATAGATGGCACATATTTTCCAAATACACACATGATGGCTGTGGGGCCCGCTCACCCTGAGAGGTAAGTACTGTTTGTTTCACCAGGTTACTGATGAAGAAAGAGGCTCAGGGACTCAAGGGACCAGCCAGTCAGTGCCAGAGGTGAGGCTGGACCCTCCTCCTGATTCAAACCTCCACTAATGCATGCATTCAGTTCCCAGATGAGTTTGCCTATGTCCCAAGACAAGCCTGCTGGAGGATGGTGTTGCTCAGAGACGCCACTGAGAAGAGATTAATTAACGTAAAAGAACGAGAGGCAGCAAGGCCCCGGGGTAACCAGCACAGATGTGGTGCAACACGGCCAGCAAAACTGGGTCAGGTGGCAGGCTGAGCTCATGGAGGATGCTGGCAGGGATGACTAGAAATGGCCGGAGGGCTGGAGACAAGCTAAAGACTTGTTTGCACTGTCACGAGAACTAGCCCTGCTCAGAAATGAGCAAGAAGGGTAGGGAGAGGGGGTCCTGAGTCGGGAGGACCCTCTTGGTGTGCAGCTGGCTGGATTGTATTGCATCGCCACTTCCAGGAAATGTGAGACCTCACAGAAAGGACCTTGTCCCTTATGACCAAAGGCTTAGAGGTGGAGCTTTGATTCAGTTGGAGGCGAAGTAAAGAGGGAACCAGAGGTGCAGCAGGGATGGGGAGAAAACACTATGAGGAATGAATTCAGTTGTGTTCAGACGAGGACTGGAGCCTGGCACCTCCTCCGGAAGCCCCGCTTCCTGAGGTCGTTTTTCACTGTCCAGCCCCCTGGCCTGAAGAAACACCAGCCAAGCAGGGATGGAGGCTCGGGGAGCCAAATGGGTAGGGAAGCCTCATCTGCAGACAGAAGACCTTTTTCCCCTGCTTCCTTGGGGATCAGCTGAGGAAAGCCTTCAGGAGAAAGCAGAAGCCTGGGAGACCATTTGGGGGCCACCCAAGTCCTCCCTTCCCTGAGGCCCTACCCTCTAGGAGAGCATCAAGGACAAGGACCGCCTGGCTTGTGAAAACCAGCAGGTGAATCCACGCCACACCTCCCGACTGAGTGCCCAGATGTGCCACAGGCTAGATGCCACAGAGGATAGCAGGGGGGCCAGCCCCCGCCCACAGAGACTTCCAGGAAAGGGGGCACCAGCAAGCAGGCAAACCGCAGCAGATGGTGTCAGACGAGGGCCTGAGAGGACGCAGCCCGCAGCAGCAAGGGGCGCAGCTGAGAGGTGCTGAGGGGGCGCTGGGAGGTGCACAGGGTTCACCACCTGCCTGCCTTCCTCCTGGTAGCTCCTGGCAAGCTTTGGCCTCTCCTCTCCCCAGGAACTGAGCTCTCACACACACACACACACACTTCTGGCCATTCTGTGTGCACTGACTCAGGGAAGGGATGTGATGACAGAAAGAGGAGAAAAAGTGTAGAGAGAAAGTCTTCCTGACCTCTAAGTAGAGAACTCCAACTCCTTAGAGGAATGTAAGACACGGGCACAGATTTGGGAGCTCCTTGACGAGGAATAGCAAGGCTTGCCAGTCTCCCCAGCTGGATAGAATCCCGGGCTTGGGAAGAGGGCGGAGTTGGGGGGTGTCATGAGCTGTACATAGATGTTGGTGGCCCTGAGAAAGGGGTCCTGCCCGAGTTTCCTGGGATGAGCCCAGAGGCGGTGGTATTGGTCCAGGTTAGAAATGGCCGTGTGGTGTCAGGCAGATGGGCCTCTGCATCGCCGTGGGCGGCAGAAAGAGTCCTGTGTTCTCCGTAATGCAGGGGCACGGAGGAGAGAGCAGCTGAGGAGGGCCCTTGTGGACAGCCCAGAAGTGACTAGACAGGGAATTCCAGTGGATGCCAAGTTGACAGCTAGCCTGGAGGATCACGTGAGCTCTGGCCTCCTCCCGTGTACTGAGGAAGCCCACCTGGACTCAGGACCATCCCAGGAATTCTGGGGGGACAACGGGACCAGCCAGTCTCTGGATTGACAAGACACAGTGTCTGCCACCTCAGGAAAATGGGGACTGAAATACAGAAATGAGGATGAGGTATAAAAATCAATTCTTGCACACCCAAAAGTTTGTATTGAAATTCTAACTTTCTATAAGATAGAAAACCCAGAACGTATAAGGGCAACATATAAATAATAAAAGCCTACAAACAAAAGATAAACAATAAGCTGGGGGAAATTATTACACCCTACATAATAAAAATACTAATTCCCTCCTTATACGAAGGACTCTTATAAATCAACGAGATAAAGACTGACAACCAAGAGAGTTCATAATGGATATAAATAGGCAGTTCACAGAAAAAGAAAAACAAATGACTTCTTAACGTTTGAAACATACTCCTCAGCCATAATTAGAGAAACGCAAATTAAGATTACAATGAGATACCATTCTTTCGCTGTCAGATGGGAGAAGGTTTATCAGTTTACCAAAGCCTGGTGCTGGTGAGAGAAGGACAGGGAAGCGGCCTCTCCCCTGACTGTAGATGGGAAGGTAAGCTGGCACAGCTGCTTTGGAGAGCAAGTTGGCAATATCTGTCAAAATTAAAGTCCACATTTCCTTTGACCCTGCAATTCCAGTCCTCCCCTGCAGGGACATCCCTCCATGGCCACAAGGATGTTCACAGTAGCATTGTTTGTAGTGGGAAAAAAATGGAAACAATCCAAATGTCTATTAATAGAGAACTGGATAAACAAATAAATAATGACACGTCAACAGAATACCATGTGGCCATTCAAAATGAAATAGATCTGCTGTGCTGACATGGAAAGATCTCAGAGATACATTGTTAATTTATAAAGAAAAAAAGCAAGTTGCAGAACACAATGTATAGTCATCTGCCGTGTGCATTTTTATAAAGGAATCTATATGCAAATACATGCATGTTTATGCATGGGCGTTTCAAAAGAGGCACAGAGGTTCAACAAATATCCATACATTCTCATGGGATAATTTTGTACTGTTTGAATGGTTAGCATCTGTAGATGTTTTCTTTTTATAACAGCATTATGAGTCAAAGGGCGAGCGGGAGCAGAGGAGCAGTGGGAGGAAGACACAGCAAGTACGTCTGCGGGCCTGGGGCTGGGGGTGGGGTAAGGACGGGGGCGGAGGGGGGCGGGGAGTGTGCAAGGAATTAGTGGTTTCCACATGGACAGCCTCAGACGCAAGGACACGGGCTGAGTCACAACCATCCTGGAAGCTGTGACAAAAGTCCACAACTTTCCAAAGGCAGGCACTGCTGACGTGTTCCAGAACAGTTTATCCTTGAGGAAGGAGCATTGGAGGCGCTCCAGGTGGGACTAGGAAGGACTGATAAGGAGGCAACTGCAGGGAGAGACAGAAAATTAGCCCTCTTGTCCCTGGCTGGGCTGTGGTCACTCTGCCAAAACAGCTCCTATTTCTCAGTGAAATCTACCTAAGCTTAAAGATGAGATCCACAAAAAGTTTGGAAGAGTTATTTTAGATTATTATTAGGAAGGACGTAAATGCTTGCACAAGATAAAAGAAGAAATTCAAAGCAAAGTAACAGATAAGCAATGAGGGAACTAGAAACATAAATTCAAACAAAGTCAGTTCAAATTCAAGCAGGGAGATCCCAGTTTCATCCATCAGATTAGTAAAAATGTTAAGGGTTGCTCCTATTCAGTGTTGATGAGGGTGTGGGAAAACAGGTGGTCTCAAGCAGCGCTGGGGAGAGTGAAGATCACCCCAATCTTTCTGGAGAACAATTAGGCAGTAGCAACATGTTAAATGTGGATTCACTCTGGCCCAGAAATGCCACTGATGAGAATCCACACTCCAGCATTCTCACACAAGGCATATGCAAGGATGTTCGCCACAGCATTGCTGATCTAGCAACATGCTAGAAAGAACTTGAATGGCCATCAGTCAGAGACCAGAAAAATAACTTACGGTACATCCATACCATGGAATCCTTAAAAGACTGAGGGGGATTTACCTCCCCTGATATGGAATGCTCTCTAAGCCACACTGACAAGTAAAACTAACAAGTCAAAAGTATGGTACATGTAGTATAATATAGATATTTAAAGTCCCTCCAAATCCTATGAGTATCTCACACACAGCAACAGGCGCAGAAGGATGTACACACACTATACAGAGCGGTTACCTCTAGGAAGGAAAGGAGAATTGGCAGGGGATAACAAAGAGGGACGGTGAGTTTTACTACGTACATTTCTGTGTTGTTGGATTACTTATTTATTTACTTATTTTTAGACAATGAGCCTGCAGTACTTAGAGGCAGTGTGTACGCCCATGGTTTGTGTAGACCCTGGCTTCATTACTTACCAGCTGTGTAAGAGGCAGAAAACCAGACCTCAATGAGCCTCACTTTTTTTTCCAATAAAAATAGGGCTAATAATAGGCCTGTTGTAAGGATTAAATATGTGCAGAGAAGCAAAATGCTTGGAACAGAGCCCGACCCGTGGGAAGAGTTCCAATTATTCTTACTTGGGTAATTAAATGTAAACTTTGTTTTACAAGTTGGTTGTGCCTGCTTGGATGGAGACTGTCACACCAAGGCCAACTCACCTGAGAGTGGGCTGGAGAGGGGAAGGAGGTGCTTGCTGCCTATGTTGGGGTTGAAAGGAGACTCAGGGCTCCCAGAGGGCGGGAAGCCAGATTAAGAAGACACAGAAGAGTCAACCATACTTCAATTAAAAAGTAAAAGGACACAGAAGACTTGTGCCCTGAGAAGCATCGGGCTCGTGTGGACAGGTCTTTCTGTGGTACACCATCACACCGGCTTGATCCGGTTAGAGGTGACCAGTGTCATTGACCAAAGCAAGGGGAGCCCATCTGGTCCAAGACATGAGCTCTTCTGAGGACACACTGAGGACATGTGACTTTGAAGGGTGTACAGTTGTGTTTGGGATCCTCCCATGGGTTCTGATCAGGAGCCCTGGCACTCCATGCCAGCAAGGAGCTGCTGGGGGCAAAGTCAACTGGCCCTTGGACCAGGAAAGTCACTTATGTAGCCCTGGGACTTTGGAGACTCATGCAGACTGCTGTGTTTCCATCAGCAACAGATTCCACTGATAACTTGAAGGACATTTCAAGTTTTTACAAACTGATGACATTTTCCTCTCTCTGTTGATAGAAATTAGGCACAACTTTTTTTTTTTTCCCTTCACAAACAACGTTCTTCTGGAAAGGAAATTCTTCAATATGGGTGATCAGCCCTCCCTGGAAAGAGGACTTAAAAGTGCTTGTGGAGTTGTAGTAGGAAGATAAGCAAGGCTCGAATGATCCAGGTTAGATGGATTAGAGCTGGAAGCACCAGTAAGAGCTCATGTTTAACTTAACATGGACACAGATGGTTACACATAGAAACAGTTACACTGTGGATGTGGATATATACATGCAGGGTAGTAAATACACATATGTCTTTGCTTTGTTGCCTGAGAAATGACACCCTAGTGGACACTCAGATTTTGGTTTCTAGAACCATTTTCCAATAACAGGAACAGGGATCCTTGGAGAACAGATTGATTCTAGGACTGGGGTGGGAAATATACAAGACGGCGTAGAGCATCTGGCAGTGCCAGAAAGTCAGGAAGTGCTCACGAAACAGACACAGGGATGGGGGGATGTCAAAGGGGCACAGAGGCCAGCTGAAAGAGCTCCCAAAGGCCTAAGCTGGAAAATTTTGAGCAATAAAATAAAGCAGTACTGGATTATAACCTAATGTATAAAATGAGTCCATATCGATATAAATAAGTGAACAAATTAATAAATGGAGAAGAAGAGACATATCTTTGGTGCAGAACGATTTAAACTGATACGAACAGATAAAACACTTGATCTTAGCTGAAAGGCCAAGAAGCAATTGGTACAGAATAATTTAAAAATAGAAATGCATGCAAAGTCCAGAAATGCTCAAGACAATGTCTTGGCATTTTCAGAAAAAAAAAAAATTTGTGTTACTTATCTACAAATATTTTGCTTAGAAGAGCTTCAAAAAATCTCAGGGAGATGTCATGTGCACATATATGCATTTTGCACATTTAAATGCTGTAAAATATATATATTATATGTATACATATATGTGCTTAACACCTCAACGCTGGCAAAGTTGCCAGGAACCAGGTACACACGTCCATCGTTGTGAGCAGTGTGAGTTCCTACATGCCTTTTGGACAGCACCTTGGCCATAGCTATCAAGAACTAGAAAAACATTCATACCCTTGAACACGGTAGTTTCTTTCTTTTCTGAGAATTAATCATAAGGAAATATAAATCCAAAAGAAACGACAGCAAAGAAAGCAAATTGCGTTTTTGCCGCTATCTTATTTAAATGAGCAAAACTGGAAACTATCTAAATGTTCCACAGAAGGTTACAAAATGACACAGTCACTTGGTGGAATATTATTTAATTACTAAAAAGGACAATATGAGGACTATATAGGAACATGGAAAATGCTTATGAGCATTTATGAGAAGGAAGTATAAAGCAAAACATGTATCTATACTATAATTATGACTTGATAAAAAGTACGCAGGCACGGCTGGAGGCCTGGGAAACTGAGCAGTTGACCGATGGCTCCTGGACTGTTTCCTACTGAGTCAGATGCCCAGCCTCTCCTCCCTCCTGCAGTGCCTACAGCAGCCAGCTGAATTCATTATCTCGTGCACTGCCAGGGTGCTCAATGCATATTTTTGGAAGAAATGTTTTGTTAGTGTCGCTATGATGTTCTGTAAAACCACTTTAAAACAAATTCTCCTAAATATTTACTGGCGAACCTGGATTCACACTTGAACAGAGTCTGTTAATGCCCTAGTCCCACTGAGGCCTCACCAAAACCTCCCACGACTCACACATCCTATTCAAAGTTTCCGTTACTATCACACAGCCACCTACCGGCTCTCTCCAACGAGTGCAAGAAAGCCCCTGCGCGCCTTCATAGGAAGCAGAGGATTTTAAAAGGTCAAGCAGCACTGAAAAAGAGCTGCTTAAAATGCGAAAGGGCTTTCCAGGCTTGCATCTCATCCGAACCCCGAAGAATCAAGACGCAGCACACCCGGGCTGCGTTACGTCAGTCCAGGGAAAGGGGCGGAGCTAAAGACTCTGCAGTTCGGTGGGAACAACAAGTGGGGCTGGGGCCAGGGTCTGCACCGGGCACTCGGGGCCCGCTGTCTGGACCAGCGAGCAGAGCTGCAGAAGCAATGGAGTGCAGGCCACAGGTGTAATCGCTATGTGCCAGGAGCCACATTAAAAAGAGTAAAAACTAGGTGACATTAATTTGAATGTATTTTGTTTAATCCCAAATATTATCATTTCAACATGTAATTGATAAAAATTATTGTTAGTTTGCATTCTTTTTTTATACCGAGTCCTTGAAATCCAGCATATATTTTATACTTACAGCATATCTCAATTCAGATCAGCCGTATTTCAAGTGCTCAGTAGTCACGTGTGAGCAGAAGCTACCGTATCGAACAGCACAGATGTAGAACTTTTATCTGCCTCTTTTTCCTTTCTTCTCCCTTTCCTTCCTCTCCTTCCTTCTTTCCTTTCTTTGTTTCCTTCTTTCTTAAAACAGATCATTCTTTAGAAACTGAGACATATGTCTACCTGCCTACAACATTCACCCACGCAGAGAATCCTGGGAAATCTTATTTTCCAGAACTCTGTGCTGTCCAGTGGCTGTTCCCTCTTGAGTGCTGCAGCATGCATGCGAGCAGACACCTCCTTTGGGCTTCTGACAGCCCTCTGGTTAGACTCCCCTGGACACCTCCAGCCCCCTGCCAATCATCCTCCATGGTTGCAGGTAACCAAGATGAGCGGTCTCGCTCTCTGTGGAGTGACGGGGACAGGCTTATGCAGGCCCTTTATTCTTTTCTGGCAGAGTCTACAGTTTTCGGCAAGACTCCTCCCGTCTTTTTCCTGACTGGAGTTGCACTCTGCATTGGAACTTGGCTGGTGGCCAGAAGGCTCTTCTAGCCTGAGGAGTCCGTGCATCCTCCGGGCCTGAGGGAAACTTTGAGCCCCAAAGTCGGGGTCTCACAGAATTAATTACAGAGAGCGTCACATGCCCCTTAGCAATCCTGGAAGGCCACTCTGGGAAGTAAACTCCTGGAGAAGAGATCTTGAGGGGAGACCTTGTGAGGGGATGGGCGGGACAGAGAGTAGGAAGTCATCTTCTCGGCATAATTTTACCAGAAGTCATTACTTCTTTATTTGCATTTCCTCTCATTATCAAAGTTAAGAAGAAAAAAAAAAGCACACAATTGCAATTATGCAACGGTTTCTGCAGTTGCTGTGAGTCCAAAAGCCCTTGCTCGGCTGTGTGAGTCCGCTCATCCCTGGCTTCCCGCACTCAGGGCAACAGGAGGCACTGGGAATTTCTCAAATGTTCACAAGGATGTTGAGAGGGAGTTCTGAGTAATCAGAATTCCCTTGAACTTCTTGTGGGAAAATGCCGTCCCGATTTCCTTTTAGAGACAAAGGTCTTTGAAAGCTGCTTGCCATGAGCGCTTTTATTTGTTTATGGTGCAAAGAACGGTAAAAATGCACTTCTGTCGAAGGCCCAGCAAGTGAAAAACTCTGCCACGTGGGGTGTCAGGCCCTGAGCGCAGAGGAGACTTGAATTCTCGAGCTGGGCAGCAATGCCTACTGTATTTCTGATCCGCTCAGCTCTGGTGGTTTGGCCATTAAGTGATCAGCCAAATACAACTGTTGATGTCCTCCTTGTTACCTTTTCTTCTAGGGACCCAATCCTTCATGTCCCACTGTTGCCTCTGTTCTCTCCTGCCCTGTAGGTATCCCCCTGGATGGAACTTTGGAAAGCAAGTGTCCAGGGAGACCAGCAGGATCTGCCTGCCCTGTGGGCAGCCGAGGAGCCGCTCCTCACCCAGCCCTTGCTGCTGAGCTCTCGCCTCCATTGGAAGTCTCTGCTCCATGTTGGCTCTCTGGCTTCCGGTCCCCACCTGCCAGGGTGACAACCAGATTAAGTAAGGAGAAGGCAAAGAAAGAAAAGGGAAGAGGAAAGGAAAGGCAAAAAAAAGCCAACTCAAGCCAGGATGCCTGGGTCCTCCTCTCTGAGGTGGGAAATAGCTCTGGCGGTGACTGCTGTCCGACACAGAGGTGCAACTGAAGGTGGGGATTTTGACATGAAGGAGATGCTGTGGGGCTGGTGGAGCCTGCAGTGGGGGGAGCTGCCTACCCACTCTGTCGGGGCAGCCTGACCAAGGCCCACAAGTGGCTGCTCACTCCTCCCAGCCTGGCCATGCTGGTCTAGACTGGGCTTTTAGCACCTGTCACCAGGCCTCTGTTTGTTTGCTTGTTTGTTTTGGTGAGGAAGATTGGCCCTGAGCTAACATCTGTGCCAATCTTCCTCTGTTTTGTATGTGGGATGCTGCCACAGCATGGCTCAGCCAGCAGTGTGTAGGTCTGTGCCTGGGATTGGAACCGGCGAACCCCAGGCCACCAAAGTGGAGCATGCGAACTCAACCACTATGCCACTGGGCCAGCCCTGCCTTTGATTTTTTTTTTTTTTAACGATTTTATTTTTTCCTTTTTCTCCCCAAAGCCCCCCCGGTACATAGTTGTGTATTCTTCGTTGTTCTTCGTTGTGGGTTCTTCTAGTTGTGGCATGTGGGACGCTGCCTCAGCGTGGTCTGATGAGCAGTTCCATGTCCGCGCCCAGGATTCGAACTAACGAAACACTGGGCCGCCTGCAGCGGAGCGCGTGAGCTTAACCACTCGGCCACGGGGCCAGCCCCCCTGCCTTTGATTTTTAAGGAGCACAATAATAAACTGTTTTGAGGGTCTCAGCCAACACAAACCTTTTATAATTCCAGAAATTGCCCAGGTACAGAGTGGCTTTATTCCCTCAAAGGGTTCTGGGCCAACTCCTACCTTCTCAGAGGGATGCAGAGGGAGGGCAAGCCCGTGGGGTGCATGGACCTGTTTGCTCCCAGCTGACCGTCAGCTCACTGTGTGGAGGTCCAGGCTCCCTGCAGGGACCATAAAAGTGTCACTCCTCTTTGCTAAAAAGTAAGATGACAGGAAATACCTATGTGGGAAAGTATGGGCTGTAGGTTTTTGTATCAGCTTCACTTCATTTTTTCTTCAGTCATCTGATCAACATTTACGGAAAGCCTAGGGGCTGGGGACACGGAACTGAACACTTTCTGGTCCTGGCTCTGAGGGGCCACCACCTGGACAGCTGGAAAGACCCATCTCCTGTGTATCCCTGTTTTCCCCCCAGGCGGTGGAGAGCCCTCCCTCTGAAAAGCGCCTACAGAGCAGTTTCGCCCCTCTGTGAACGAGCTTTGGCAAGCACTCAGCTGAGTCACGATCTTGGTGACACAGAGCACGTGGCTTTAAATTGCCCAGAAGAATGACTGGCACTCCCCACCCCGAGGGGTTCTGAGTGAGCCACTGGCAGCTCAGAACAAGAGATCCAAAGATTATCCTTCTTCATTGCTAAAAGCCAGCTGTTGAGTTTCAAGGCCTTGTCCGTACATGGTGAATTCCTTGAAGGCAGTTGAAGTAACCACTGATTTTTTTTTAATTGCCTAAGCTCCCGCCTTTTTCTGAGAGGAGCAAATTCCCCTGCAGGTCTCCTGAGCTTGAGGGGAAGGTGGAGAATGCTCTTAGGAGTTGTGTGGGGCAATCAGGCCCAGTTCAAACAGGTTGCTGGTGACACTTTGATTCCTGACCCTGGAAGCTCATGGGCGCTGCACGGGAGCTGGCCAAGGGTCTGTCTCCATCGTGGTTCCCTCCAGCCACACCCCAGAACTGCTCCCAACTCCTGCCATGCTCTGGGTCATCCACAGTGGCTGTCTGCCTGACCACCCCTGGAGTGGCCCCACCTCTCCCGTGCAGTACAGAACAGAGATGGGAGAAGGCAGTGGACAGCCACTCCAGTGTCCACCAAGCTGGCTGGAAGCCAGGCAGCTGGTGGCTTGTGAGCCACAGGCTGAGGCCTGACTCATGGTCCCGTCACAGCCCTCGGTGGAGGACTGACCCATAGAGGAAATTACACAGCACTCTGTGGCCCGCAGTAGAGACAGGGGCTTTTCCAACTGCATCAATTGGGAAGCCGTCTTCACCCACGCTGGAATATAAGGCTTGGGGACCCTTACTAATTTCAATCTTGGTGACTGCAGGAACAGGGGTGGCCTGTGCAAACCCCTTGCACAGTTCGTCACCCATCTGTGATGGAGCTGCCACACTCACCAAGCCAGCCTTCCACACACAGTCCAGTCACAGCCATTCGCTCAGAATCTACGCTGGCCTGGAGCTTGCCGAGGACCCCTCAGGCAGAAAAGACGGTGCCTCCAATGGAGCCAGAGGCCAGTCTCCCTCTCAGGTAGCTGTTTGACCCTGAGCAACTAAATTAAACTCGCTGTATCTCAGTTTCCTCGTCTGTAAAATGGGTGTGGAACACCTTCCTCACAAAGTTGTGGTGAGAGTCAGATGAGAATGTACACGAAGGGCCTGACACAGTGCCGGGTACGATCTGGGTGCTAGATATGTGTTCCTTTTTCCAGGCCAGCTCTGACGCAAAATTCAAATTGCACCAACCCCCAGGCTCAACTCTCAGTTACCGCTTTCCTTTCCCGTATCCAGCCCCCCAGCTCCTCATGCAAACATGTGTCTGGGGGAGGAGACGAGCTCCCTCATGACTGAGGAGTTGGCTCCTCTGGGCAGTGCGAAGGGTTGGCCTAGCTTGAGATGACCACCCAAGGGGCAGACCACTGAGGAGGATTCTTTTCCATCCTCCCCTTGCACAGCCCAGGGCCAGCCTGCAGGGAGCGAGGGGTGGAGGGGACCGGCTACCTGTCCCCAAAAGTGGAGGGGAAGCATGACTGGAGTGGGGAGGGAAGAAGTGACGGGTGGCCCTGCCCCTGGAGTTGGTCCTAGGAGCCACCTCTAGGAGAACCTTCAGCCCCGTGAGGACTCTGAGATGGGTTAGAATGTTCTCCTGGAACCCAGAGGGCAGGGCTCTTTTGTAGATTCTTCCAGCCCACCTGTGCTGTCATCTGGGGTGGGGGCTCTACTGCCACCCCCTCCCGTGAGGGGCCCCGTGCTGGCCTGACCTTGTGCAGTTACGGGGAGACCTGCAAGGGTGGGAGGCCAAGATCCTGTCCCTCCAGCAGGGGCTGAAGAAACAGATCCAAGCAGGCAGGTAACAAGAAAATGCTGCCGGACGACCCTCCCTCCGCCGAGCCTACCCTTCACAGTCACCCCACAGTTCTGGCCCCTCCTGCTGTTCCCTCTGCTTGGGACCCACCCACCAGCACCCCTAGCTCCAGAGCACCTCCCCAGGGCTCCTGTTAGGGCTCCGATTCTCTCCTGGGTTCAGGTCTGTCTCCACGGCCAGACTGGGAGCTCCCAGAGGCCGAGGCTAGCTCTTGGGCCCGGTCCCCTGAGCCTTGCACAACGCCAGCACATAGTAGGTCTTTGGGATTTGCATAAAGTCTGTGGTGAAGCTGAATGCAATTGTGTATGTGTGTACACGTGTGTAAGGGGAACAAACTCATTGTGCACCTACTGTGTGCCCAGCCAGTGCTAGGCCGGCACTCACGGCGTAATTCGTGTGGTTGCCTCTGCATGATTCCAGGGTGGCTTTCTATGCAGATGTGCCTCAGCTGGGGTGGGGGTGGGGAGAGCTCTGTTTCTATTTTTATTTCCCCCATTGAAGGGTGCTCTGTTCACAGGGCCCCTCAGCTCCCCCGGTACTTTCCCCTACGTTCAGCTGCAACTAGAAGCTTTAGGTTTGCAAAAGGAACTTGTTACTTCGCCTCCTGTCACCTCACCCCCCACCCTCTGAGCTCTGCGGGCACCAGGGCCTGAGTCACCGCTTCCAGAAGACCACCCTGCCTTCCCCAGGTTCCATCCTGGGCTGGATGGGGGCAGGATCCCTGCTTCCTCCTGGAACCTGGGAACCACCAGGGATGGGACATCTGCTCCTGTCATTCCCTGTCCCCAGAAGTTCAAGGGTTCACTTGGGTCCCCTCCCAGCAGCAGCCTGGTGGTCTGGGAAGACCAGGACTCTGCACGGCTGAGGAGCTCCCTGGGGTCTTTGCACACCCGTTGAGATTGGTTTATTTCAAGCCATCCCATTCCCAGCTGAGCTTTAGGGAGTGAAGCTGGGGTTGGAGCTACAGCAGAGACTGCGCACAGTGACACACTGTGACGTGACATCTAAGGAGAGCTTGGAGTCCTGCATTTGATCATTACAACCACCCTGCATGTGGGTAGGTCGGAGGGCAGTTCTTATCTGTGCTTTACGGATGGGAACCCTGAGGCCCAGAGATGAAGAGCACTCAGCTGCTACACGGAGTGTCTCCTGAATCCCAGCTCAGGACCACTTTCCATCACCAAGCTCCTCGAAGCTGCAGTCTCCTAGGGTGGAAGACAGACTGTGCACCTCCTCTGGGTGGGCATGTGATAAAAGCTGCTGGCGAGGTAGCACTTAGGTACCAGTCTACTGTGCACCAGGCGCTGTGCCAGTTCTTTCCAGAGATGGGCTCTTTAATCTTCACAAAACCCTAAAAGCCAGTATGATTATTCCCATTTTACGGATTAAAAAACGGAGGCACCGACAGGTTAAGAAACTTGTCCAAGTTTACACAGCTAGGCAGTATCCCATAAATGTTACTTTTCCTCAACTCTTTTATTTATTTTTTTATTTTTTCCTTTTTCTCCCCAAAGCCCCCCAGTACATAGTTGTATATTCTTCGTTGTGGGTCCTTCTAGTTGTAGTATGTGGGATGCTGCCTCAGCGTGGTTTGATGAGCAGTGCCATGTTCGCACGCAGGATTCGAACCAACGAAACCCTGGGCCACCTGCAGCAGAGCGCCAGAACTTAACCACTCGGCCACGGGCCAGCCCCTCTTCAACTCTTTTCAGACTGTTAACTCTTCGTGGGTGGAGAATGAGACTCGTCCCTAAAGCAGTGCCCTGCACACGAGATCGTGTTCCAACGTTTCCTCACCACTCTGCTTACAAACGAAGGCACATTTTTGCTTGGTGGGTACAATTGTGAGTGGTTTATTGGATTTTGTAAAAAGAAATTCCTTTTAATATTTTATGTTGTTGGGATATGAAGTATGTCTGTTTTCATTTTTAAGTGATTTGCAGCCACTGGTGCTTTCCCTTCAGCTGGGACTCTGCACAAGAGTGGCCCACAGAAGGGACAGTGACTGAGCAACTTGAGTTTTGAAGAGGTCCCTGGGGTGGAACGAGTGATTTGGGGACTTTTCTGGACAGAGGGTGCGGCCTGCTAGGGCTCACCAGTGACAGTGACCATGGGGCCACTGAGACCGGCCGGGCGCTGACCTGGCAGTAGGGAAGCCCGCCCATCCTCCATGAACGGCCTGAGGATGCAAACCCAGTGGGAGGCTGGGCGTTCTGGGGTGACCGTGTTTGACTCTTGAGACACCTGGATGCAGCTATTTTTATATGATTATCTCTAGACTGCAAAGACAAAACAAAACCACTTATACGTGAGCTGGCAGTGCCGGACACCTGTCCCTGTGGCTCTTCTTGGGGGCATCGCTGCTCCACGCTGGGTTCAGCACTGGGAGACAGGGCAAGGCCCGTTATTCCTTCACCTCCTGGGCTCGACCCCTGCGCCCTGTCGTGTGCCAGGCCCCGGGGTCATGGTCGCTGCTCGAGCCCTGGGCCCTGCACTGAACCTAGTGGCCCCCATGCCCTGCCCCGGCCTTTCTAAACAGTCCCTTTATTGAACTCTCCAAATTAACCCCTGTCCAGTGATAGCTGATTCCTGCCTGTTCCTAGTGATGTGCACGACAGCTGGTTCAGACCCTCTCCTCTTATCCAGGCCTCACACCCACCATGTCCAGGCAAAATGACCTCCGTGAATGCCACCCTCCATTCTAGGGGCCCAGAACCTAAAAGATCTCAGCTCCATGTATTTAAAGGAACGGAGCTGCCTGGTATCTGGAAGCGTGAATATATCACGGAGGGAAGGTCCTGCAGGAAACTGACAGATGGATGTGCTGAGCACATTCCTGGCAAAGTGGAGCTTCCTGAGGCACAGGGGTGGGTCTGGCCATTCACGGATCCCACTGAGACCCCCACTGTGTCAGGGTCTGTGCTGCGGGCACCAGAGTGCACAAAACCCTTCAGGAGCTTCCAGGCTGCGAACTAACCGGTGCTTCCCCCACCAGCTGCACCAACGTGAGGGCAGGGATGACGCCTCCCAGTTCCTGTGTCACTTACCAGGGGCAGCACGGCAGCCACACCCAGCGCTATAAGGAACAGGGAGGCCAGGAGGCGGGGGCCCTCAGGAGTTGCTGTCCTTTTTGGCTTGCACTGCTCCTGGGATGCTGATGGCAGTCAGCTTTCGCAGAAACAGGAAACCCTCCCAGGCTGGTCCACCCTTGGCACTCTGGTTTTTTTCCAGGTCCAGAGAGCAATATGAAACGCATCCTGTTTCTGTAACCTGAGTCAGCTGAATCCTGTTGGGGCTTCTTCCCCGGGTGCATAGATGTATGGCTGGAAGGGGAGGGCAGGGATCGGTGAGCAAAGGATCCTAGACTTTGCAAGCCTGAGGAGAGGCTGGGGAGCTTCTGACCAACTCCCTAATCGCCCTAATTTCATGAACAAGGAAGAAGCCTGGATTGCAGGATTGCAGGGCTGCAGAGCTGGGCCAGAACCCAGGAATCCCAGCTCTGAGCAGCACCCAGCCCTGCTCTTCTCTGGCACTGAGCTGTTTTCTGAGCAGTTTTTCTAAACCTCTTGCCAAAGGCCTGGAGGCTCAGGTCAAAAACACTGTTGAAAACTGGTTGTTCAGAAGCTGGGGAGGGAAGATCCAGGCTATTAAGGAAAGTCAGTGCTGCCTCCTGAAGCCCTTTCTGATGAGCCCTGTTAGAGCGATGGCTCCCTTCTCTGAAATCCTCTGTTTCCCATGATCTCCCAAAGTAGGCTGTAAAGGTTGATGTTCATCTGTGTCAACCCACATGTCCCGCGTAATGTCCCTGCTCCCTCTTCCTGCACAGTCCTTCCTTCTTCGTAATTCTACACCTGACGAGTGTGTGTTGAACTTGGATGGACAGTTGTCCTAGGACAGAAGCCACAGAAACCCAAGGACTGGGACTGAAGAAGGTCTGGGTGCTAATGCCTGGGCCGTCCCGGCTGGGACGAGGCCCGCTGCCGCCCAGGCAGGGTGGGGGCGGGGGCGGGGATGGGAGCTGGTGCCAGATTAACAGGGGCCAGTGGGATTGTTTTCTGAAGCAGAGCAGATAAAAATACTTCCTATTCTCCCCACTACCCCACCGCTAATATTAAGGGTTGTATTTTTGAGAGCTTACTGTGAGTTAGGCATTTGGATTGCTTCTTTCAACCCTATAGGCAGGAGCTACCCAAACTCCCAATGTAAAGATGAAAAAACTGGGGCACAGAAAGGTTAAGTGATGTGCTCAAGGCCTCATGGCTTGAGCCACTATGCCCTACCGCCCCCTCCCTCTGAAGTGATTCATGGTGGCCTCCGTGCCCTTGATGGGGTGTTGAGGGATCCTCTGAGCAGAGTCACAGTGGCCACCCAAGTAAGCTGGGTTCCAAGATCAAGGAGCTTTCCGTTCTGTCACCATGAGGACTCCAAGAGTTCCACGACCCCTGAGCTGTGAGAAGTCCTTGCCCAGCCCATACCCTTGGGTGCCCAGTGGGCCTCTGAGGAGAAAAGTGGGAGTTAAGAGGAGACCACCAGGAATGAGTTTGGCCAGAGCCAGGCCCCACCCCTGGCACTGCCTACTAGGGAGTGGGTCATGGAGCCCTCAGCAGAGAGCATGGTTATTCAAACAGACTGCAATAAGGCTGGGAACCAAGCCAAGATGCAGGGCTGGGAAGCCAGAAAAAATAGGAAGGGTGCCTTCCTTTATCAAGATCACAGAGGCCCAGTTCACTGAGCAGCTGGAACAAAAAGTTCCAATTAAAACTCAAAATAGCCATTGAAGGAGACAGTTTGGGATGCAAGTCAACACTGTGCAGCCAGTCCACTTGTTTCCCAGGGCCCAGGGCCAGGCAATCTTTCCTGCATCTGTGAATGGAGGCCTCTGCAAACAGAAAGGCACGTTCAGTTAGAACTTCGTGAACCTGAAGCCGGCCTGGCTGTCGACACTGGTGTCTTTCTACCTTCTGTGACATTGACTAGCCTACTCATTGTACTAATTTCTTAATCAAGGAAAAATGAAATAAAAAAGTCTTGGGAAATCTAGGAAGCTCATTGCAGGAATACCTCATAAAAATGACTCAGCACGTCTTCATTTCACAAAGAGGTTTCGCAAACACAGTGTCATTCCCTCTAAATAAGTGGATTGATCAGGATCCTGAACGCCTATACTTTTTGCTGAAGGCCCCGGCTAGAAGACTCGTGGTTGGCACGAACAGTGCTCTTACCTTTGCGGAAGTGGTTGAGTCCAGAACGGCTGAGTGAGCCGATGTGCTTCTGCAGAGGGTCACGGACCGCTCCATATCTGGCAGCCAGGGTGTTCTTCTGGAACACCAGCACATGTTGGACTATTAATCCATCTCACGAACCAGAGGAAATAGTGCCAACAGAAAGTTTGCCTGTGAATAGGACATGAAATCACAAACAAAAGCAGGTTTCCGAAAAAGCTTTCCCTCACAGCGTGAGCAATGGTTTCCTAGTTTTTTCATTAATGTCTGTTTGCTCTTATAAATGTATTCTGTAAAACATATATGGACATTAACCGTAATTAGTCAAGAAATTGGAAGGGTGGAAATAAAGTTTTATGTTTTTGTGGTAGCCTGTTTTGCAAAGTTCCTTAAGTGGTTTATTTTTAAAAAGTACTTTCCCAGATGTCATTTCATCCTTACCAATTCTGTAATTTTCCTAATTTTGCACAGGCCTCACACGTGGTGTATTTCAGCCAACAAGAGTTCAATCGCCTTCAGAAGATCCTAGCTGTACATGTCACATCATGTCAGCCACTTGCTGATGGCAACCACAGCGTGGTTTGGTCTGGAGCTGACCGGAAGAGTTGAGAGAGTTCAAGACTTGTCAGTGAGTCCCAAGAAGGTCCCTGACCTTGGGGACAGAGCCCAGCACTGCCACAACTACGGGTGCTCAGGACTGGGTTTTTTTTTTTTCTGAGGCTGGATTAATTCTTGCTTGCATGCACACACACGCACACACACACACGGACACACACATGCACACATACACAATCATTTTGTTTCATAGTGGAGCATCTTCCCTACTGAGGGCCACCTTTCTATAAAAAGAGGATGCCAGTTGCTTCTCTGGGAAACCACGCTGGCCTCTAGCTGGCCCCAGAATGTCTCCCATTTAGCAGGTCCCTCTCTGGGCTGGGAGTCACAAGCATGATTCCCAAGAGCTGCCTGGCACTCCTTTTTCAAAGGACTGGAAGTTCTTGAGAACAGGAGCCACGATAGAATTTTTGAAATTCCTCACAGCACTTTCAAAGAAACATATACTGAAAAAGTAACCTAATGAGCAGCAAACACTTTCTATAATTTTAAAGCAGCTTCTAATCCTGGTTTATGGTCTAGGCACGCACTTTTATACAGACTTGATCAATCCCTGTGTGTTTCTTTTGTGCTTTACTTTCTGTTTTAACATCCTACGGTACATACTATATATAAATTTCCATGCATTTCAGTTATTTGATACTCCAAAACTTTGTGGCTTAAAACGACCTAGATTTATTATTTCTCATGATCCTGTGGGTTGGCTGGGAGGTTCTTCTCTTCCTTATGGTGTTACCCACGTGTCTGCCTTCAGCTGGAAGCTCAGCTGAGCACCTCTGTTCTTCTCTGTGAGCTGTCTCATTCTCCCAGGCACCTCCACACTCCAGCTGGCTAGCCAGGACTTCCTTAAAGCGTGGCAGCTGGGTTCTAGGAGGGAGTGTCCCAAGAGGACAGACCTAAAGCACAAGCACTGACCAAGGCTGCCTTTGTATCATGCCTTCTTACAGTCCCACCTGCCAAAGCCAGGCACACGGCCAAGGCCAGAGCCTACGTGGGAGGGAGTACCCAGGGCAGGGATTCTAGGAGCCCGGCTTGCTGGGAGGGCAGAGTCTACCACAATGTAACTTTTTACTGCAACTTCCTTCTTGTTCCAGAAGACTAGTCATAGTTGTGGATTTGACATTTCAGGCTCAACTGTTTGAGAGCAAACCTGACCTTGGGGTTGTGATTTTGCAAGGACAAGGTTAGGCCAGCGCTGAAGTGGGAGTCACTCCCTGGTGAGTGAGCCTGGCTGTCTACACAGTGCCCGACTCCCATCAAGGCTGGGATGGCCTCACTCATCTTGGTCACAGGGTCGCTCTTGTAAAGCAGGGGAAAGATCAACGCTTTTTCTTTGTAGAAAAAAAGAAAGGACATGATGTGAGAGATAAAGCTTGTGATGGTTGAAAAGGTACAAGAAGCAGCACAAGATACACAAGACACGGTTCAGGGGGTGAGGAGCAGGATGTTTATGCGCAAATTTGCAGATTGGCAAAGGGCTTGAAACACATCCATTGCAAATGTCAGGTGGCTGCTGTATTAACGTAATAAATCCTCCTCTGATATTAACAGAATTTAAACAGAAAGGGAAAATAACTCACCCAGGGGCATGCTTCCCATCTCCAGATCCCCTTTCTGAATACCTTTGAAGGAAGGGACACGGCGCTGCCAGGGGCCACCCACCTGCCCAGCAGCAGTCACTAATTTACTCACAAGCCTGCCACTTGTGTCTCCCCAGGCTGTGGTCACATTCCTGCGTGTTTTTATGAAAGTGTAAGCACAGAGTAGGTACATCCTGTATTCTTTTTAAAATTCACCATATGCACCTTTCTTCTTCCTATTCTGTGTCACAGGTTGCCTCACTCCTCCTCTGCGGGTAGACATCCAGGCTTTCTACACTCTTGCTGTTATAAATAGTGCTGCTATGAACATCTTTGCAAATCTTCTATTTTGGATTATTTCCCTGAAACTATATCTCTAGAGTGGGTCAGGGAGTATAAATATAGCTCTTGTTGCATATTTCCAAACTGTTCCTAGATCTCCCCACCAAAATAAATTCCAGCTGGATTGGAGATAGATATTAAAAATAAATTTTAAAAAAACTCCATAAGATCTAAGAGAAAACAAAAGAAAAAAGGTAACATGATTGTTGGAGATGAAAGGACTTTCTAAGTTTAAAAGAGAAATAATCATATAAGAAAAGATTGACAGATTTGGTTAAAAAACATATTAAGCCACACTCAGCTGAGCTGAGTAAAGACTATTTCCTACGTCAGTGAGGGAAATACTCCTCTAAGCAAAGGCTGGCGGCCTCTGCCTCCCATTCAAATGTAGGCAATGGAATCCTTTCCCAGGAATATCATGGAAGTAGTGTGTACCCTTCGAGACAAAATATACTCTGCTGGAAAATAGCATGAGAAAACACGTGGTATGCCTGAAAGGTAGCATCATGCCTGAACATTTCAACTCAGTCCAGTACTGTCATTAGAAAGGTTTTGGGGCTGGCCCTGTGGCAGAGTGCTTAAGTTCACGCACTCCGCATCAGCGGACCGGGGTTTTCACAGTTTGTGTCCTGGGCGTGGACCTAGCACCGCTCATCAAGCCATGCTGAGGCAGCGTCTCACACAGCACAACTAGAAGGACCTACAACTAGAATATACAACTATGTACTTGGGGGCTTTGGGGAGAAGAAAAAGAAAAGAAAGAAGATTGGCGACAGATATTAGCTCAAGTGCCAATCTTAAAAAAAGTTTTAAAAATTACAAGAAAATCTGATAAAAGATATTGATAGAGAAGGTGACAAAGTATTACAATTCTTACTGTAGCATCAAATGGAAAAGAAAAATAATATTATTCCAAGGGAAATAAAGGATATGAGCAGACAAATCACAAATAAAGCAAATTGATTTTTGAATAATTTAAAAAGGTATGATAATCGAAGAAATGCACATTTAAAATAGGATATATTTTCCACCTATCAAATTGCTGACTTTGAAAATGTGTAACATCCAGGGTTAGAAAAAATGCTATTGTAGAATGGCTGTTCTTCCTCGCCCGCCGCCTCGAGGAGTGGGGCTGGCTCTTTGAAAGCTGGCTGGTTTAGCAATGCATGTCAGGAGCCTCCGCAAGCTACGTCTTCGGGTCCAGCACCTGCTCTTATGAAACACCATCCTAAGGCCACAACCTTAAATAGAGAAGAAGCTCTGTATTCAACATTATTTCCAGTACCAAAAAAATGGAAATGCATCCCACAACTAGAAGGACCTGCAACTAAGATATACAACTGTGTACGGGGGGGTTTGGGGAGATAAAGCAGGAAAAAAAAATGGAAATAAACTAAATATCTAATATTAGAGAAATGATTAGGTAAATTACAGTATTCACTTGGATATTTATTTTGCAACCATTGACTTACACTTAAATAGCTTTTATAATATGGAAACTACTTATAGTGTTACATTTTAAACTAGATTACAAAATTATACATACACAACTGTATAAAGAAAAAATGGCATAAAGTCAGGAAAGAAATCATTCAAAATAGTAATTTTGAGAGCTACCCTGTAGCTAAGATGAGTTTGTATTTGGGTAAGAGAAGTCTAGTTGAGTTGGTTGAGTTTTTTCTACTTTTTTTTTCTTTAAGAAACATGCATTTTCTTTATAAGAAAAAAGAACTAAATGCACAAGAAGAAAAACATTTGCAGTGGCCCCGGGAAGGCCTCCTGGGTCCCCACTCCATTGCTGGGATCTGGCCATCTGATCCATTCCTGCTGGCCGAGAGGGGTCATTTGTAGTCATTTGCCTTTGTATTTCTCAAAGTTTTGTTCAATTGTGCTCCAAAAGATCAGCAGAGCTGAAGATGTCGGATGGGGACTTGGGGTGTTGCAGGGAAGGGGTGCAGGGGCTGGATCTATGCGGATTTAAAACTTAGAACCAAGAGAAGGTAGAGCTTGATGGAGACAGGCAAGACGGGAGAGGAGGCAGCTGCTGTGGCTTCTCATTCTCAGTGGAAATACTGAAAATAACTCGAGCCATATTTACATTCATATCTTCATTTGAAAATATTATTGAGCACCTAATTGGGAATACAGAGTGGAAAAGACCCAGGCTCTGTCCTCCAAGAAGGGAGACAAAGGGGCAAGAGAGAAGTGCTTATGATACAGTCTGCTGATTGCCTTGATGACGGGAGTAGGAAGAACGAAGACGTGGAATAACGCCTAGAGCGTGACGACATTTACGTAAATGAGAATAAAATCAACACTGCCAAAGACCGGTACCAAGCACCGGTTATGAGCAAATATAAGGGAATAAAAAAAGTATGCACAATGGATCCGGAGGCCACCTACCAAGTTCAGGGAGGTGTTACCCCTCGGGCTGGGGCAGGGGGAGAATGGAGAGCTGGTAGTTAAAGGAGATTTTTGTCTTATGTCCAAAGTCCCATTTCTTTCTGAAAGGAAAAAAGTATTAAAGTAAATATGACAAAATGTGGTGGGATCAAAGGAGGGGTGTTTAGGAATCCTGGGGGGGTAGGGAAGGGGTTCTGCAGGCTGAAGAGGAGTTGGCCAGCCCCAGCCAGATGTGTGGGCTGTTGAGTGGAGTACAGAGGCCTTGTGGGCAGAGGGACCAGCAGGAGCAAGAGTGTACAGAGAGAATGGCAAGTGTGCGTGGCAGACCAGGAGGTTGGGCAGGCAGGGCCAGCTCGTAAAGGACCTCATGTGCCCCCAAAGGACCTTAAGCTTCATCTGAAGGGTGCTGGAAGGCTCGATCTGGCGCTGTATGAAGGTGACCTGGGGGAGAGAGGGACCTAAGGAGCCAAGGACCATTCTGAGGAGTCCTGGAAGCCCAGTGGTCTGCCCACGACTCACCCACGGCCCACCAGCAGGCACTGCCGTCATCTGCAGGAGCGGCAAATGCAGCGCGAAAGTCACGGAGCACAGAGACACCTGAGAGGCCCTTCTGGGGGCGGTGATCTTGGAAAGCAGTTTCAGGAGAGGAAGAGCGGTGGTCAGAGATCTCAGCAAGCTGGGGAATCAGTGGGATGGAAGCAAGGGCCAGGTGGAGGCTAGGTATCATCTTGGGGCATCCAGCATCCAATCCTAAGAGCACTCTGGCCTCCTTTGGGGAGACCGCCTCATCCCTACTTCCCTCAAAGACAGCCAAGGGGGTCAAATCCTTCCCGCTCCACCCCCACCCCAGCCCAGTCGGGACAGGAACGTGGCCTCCCCCTGGCCAGTTGGGCATTCTTGCCTAGGGCTTTGGATCCTGAGCGAGTGAGCTGAGGGCAGTGGGCAGTTAGAGGTCATTTACAGAGGCAGGTGCCGCAGGGGTGCTGCAGCCTCTGCGTCCTGGACATGACCGTCTTCTAGTTCTCTAGGGCCCTCGAATCCTGACTTTCCCGAGCCTCGTCTCCCCAATTTCTTGTCCATCCTGTGAGCACTCCATCCTCTGTGGGCTCCTGTGAAATTCTCCTTTGCTTAAAATTAGCTAGAGCTGGTGTACAGCTTATGGACACGAGCTTTGGGCCTGAGTCAACCACTTGTCTGACAAGTTGGCAGTGGGGAGCCAGTCAGAGCGTCCCCCACTTTTCACAATACATCTTGCACCTGATTCATGCCCCCGTGATCTCCATCCAGGTCTGTGTTTTCTCACTGCTGGGCGCCTGCAGCAGCTTCCCAGCTGGGCTCCCCTACAGCTGGCTCTGCATCCTCAGCTCTGCTGTGTGCCCCTGTTGCCCTTTATCCTGTGACTTTCCTGCTCAAGAACCTTGTGTGGCTCCCCATTGCCCATAGGTCAAGTCCAGAAGTCCACAGCCTTCTGTACTCTGGTCTCGCCTCTGCCATCTGAGCCGAGGAGCCCTGTGTTCTCCTTGAGGGGCTCCAGGCAGATGCCCACTTTGGCATCGTCCCCTGCCTGTCCTTTCTTGTCTGTCCAAATCCTGGCAAGAATTTGGGGCTGGGAGTTGGCTCTCTGGATCTGGTTCAGTGCTCCCAGGAACTTACTGTGGTTTGGGGCAGTCACTGACCCTCTCTGGGGGCTGCCGGTGTCATCTACAGAAGGCCCGGGTTGTGTCAGGTGGTTGTTAATGGCTCCTCACAGTTCCCAATTGACCCAAGACTGTATAAAGCCCCCCCCCCCCCACTTTTGGTCACGACTTTCCTTTTTGAGGCCCCAGCCCTGGCAGAGGTTATAGAGGGGCTGTCCGAAGGCCCCCCTTTGTCTGCCTCCCTCCCTCGTCACTACAATCCTGTGAGTTGGGTGGGTGCAGGATGGCTTGCACTATCGGACCTTGGAAAAAAGGAGACAGACATTGATCCCAGGTCCACAGAGGCAGAGAGCTCACTGTTGGCTCCAGCCGTGTGGGCCAAGGCCGTCCAGTGGGCAGAGACTGGGATTCGGTGATGCTGGAGTGCATAGGACTTTCCCCTGTGGGAGCTGCGGCCAAGGTCACCACCTGACCCTGCCTCGTGCTGCTCCATGTGGCTTTCTAACCGTTGTCGGCACCCAGGACTTCTCCCCGAAACCAAGCTCTCTGCCAGCACAGATCTTATGTGAGGTGGGCACCCACTGGGCTGGCTCTCCAGCTCACAGTGGCCCTCTTTCTGTCATTGTCTTTGCTCTGCCTAGGCCCATGCAGGGACTCAGTGCAGGTGCTCAGGGGTTAGCCACGTCCTAAACATGCTCCACTTTTGAGATGTAATTAGACTGGTCTGAGTCCTTTCCCTGGGAGTGTGTTCATGTGTGTGTGTGAGTGTGTGTGTGAGAGAAAGGGCAAGGCTGATGGAGGGTTTGGCCTGTCTCTGGTCTCTGCCTGTCACCTGTGAGCTTGGCAGCCATGGCACGACTCTCTTGCCGTGTGACAGGACACCCAGAGAGAAACCAGGCAAAGCTCATCCTTAGAGGGGAGCAGAGGTGGGGCCAGGCGATTTCTGGTGACATGCAGCCTCCCCTCTCCACTGTCCTCAGCTTCAGGGAGCCTCCACGCCCCTTGCTCCAGGGACTTCTGTTGTTTGTGACCCCAACCATGCCCACTGTCACCCTGGGTTATGCTTCAGTGTCCCCTGTCTGGCCTTTCTCCTCAGACTGGGTTTGTGAGGCATGCTCAGCTGTGGGGTAATGTTTCTGAGAACAAGTTAAAAGTGTGACTACCTTTAATTTTTTTCCTGATAATTAAAGTAATAGAGAAATGCACGAAGAAGACACCAAAAGAAATCTCTCTGAATTATTGTTAGTGATAATGGCATTAAAGTCATGCACTTAAAATATAGTCCTTATCTTTTTGGGATAAGTACTAAGATATTTAAGGATGATCTGACGACTGGTGTTTACTTCAAAATAAGCTGTGGGGAAGGAGGCAGATGGGAGTATAAATGAAACAAAATTGCCCACAAGCTGATAACCGAAGCTGGAGATGGGGGTTCATTTTAATATTTATTTCTACATTTGTATATGTTTGAAATTCTCCATAAATACAACAACAACAACAAAACCCACCCTTTGCTCTAATCACCATTATTACATCTTGGGACATTTGTCACTCAAATTTGTTGCCTGAACCTACTTCTTCAGTTTGGAGGATGCCCGAACGTGAAGCCAGGGTGCCAGCACGCACGTTCCCAGCCTCCCTCGCTCGGGCACATGACCGAAGCTCCAGCGATCACACCGTCTGACCAGACCTTGAGTCAGAGGCCAAGAATGGGAGCGATTGTGTGGCATCCAGTCGGGCCACTGAGGGTCATCCAGGCTGCCGAGAGGAGCTCAGCGGCTCTTCTCTCTGACTCTCCAGCCCCACTGGAGATTCTGAGGGCTCCCCAAAATCCTTCTCACAGATCTCTTTCTGCCTAAATTATCCAGAATTAGTTTCTTTTCCTTATAACAAAGAGTACTGGCAGGTGGGACATTATAGTGTACTCTTTTGTTTATTGATAGGATTACACTATGCAAACTGCTCTGTAAGGTGCTTCCCCCTCCGCCCACCCCCACCCCTGCACTTAGTAGCATGTGGAGGGCGTCTGTGGGTATACAGACCTCCTCCCTCCCTCCTCTAGCACAGTTAATGCTGCTGCAGGAGCGGAGGCTCTCTCCTTCCTTGCCTTCCCACAGGTGGGCTGATGGAAGGAAGGAAAGGGTCTCCATCTAAAAGTTCACTTTCCTCATCATGAGGCAGGGTGGGGGGCCTGGACGGCCCGAGGGTGCGCCTGACCAGCTGCCCCCTCACAGCGGGCTCCTGGCAAGGCCCCACGAGAGGTGTGTTCATCACACTCTCTCCACTGAGACGCGTCCGCTGAGCGGCCTGCAGCCTGGTCCACTGCTGACCACTGGAGCCGCGGTTTCACCTTCCACGGCTTCGCGGGGCTGTCAGAGGGCAGGAGCATCCAGACTCGCACCCTGGCCGGGGCCCATAACAAGCTTCCGTTCCCCACCCTTGATCAGGCGCCTCATGGATCGTGTCTCCTTGTCCAGCCCTAAGGCAGCTCCTGCCGGTCGGGTCTGTGCCGAACAGGCTCCCCCCACCCATCCGGTCCCCTCATCAGGAGGCCACGCCTCGAGGCCAAGATGCCTGGGTGAGGGTGGAGCCCTGGGGCAAGGGACACGGGCAGGGAGGGCACCAGGGAAGACTGGCTGCCCCAGTTTGTCCTCAGAGGATCTGGTTCCTCAGGTCCTGGGTGACTGAGAGGTGGGGGAAGGAGGAGTGCTGCTTGGAGGGGACGACGTGCCAAAGGGAGGGTTGTCAGGTGCCCCTTCATGTCACTAATACCAATAATCTGAATAGCAGAAGCTGTCCTCTGCCGAGCCCCTGCTGTGTGAGGGCACTTTGTCAGAGCTTTACGGACTCCACTAGTGATGGTTAAGCACCACAGCTCTCTGCAAGGCAGCTGCATTACCCCCTTGACGGATGGCAAACCGAGAAGCAGAGAGGTGGAGCCACTAGTCCAGGGTCACGCCATGGTACGGATGAGGGCCCGGAGTGGGAGCCAGGTTGGTTTGATCCTCAAACGGCTGGGCTGTCACTCTGGAGGTGCCTCTGTCATGACAGCCACCAGGGCTGGTGCCTGCTGGTCCTTTGAAAAATGCCCCTTGAAGCTGCCTCCCCCAGGGCCCAGGGCCCAGGCTCCACCCCAGAAGGTCCCCTGAAATGTGGTCTAAACTTTACCACGCGCTACCTTGAACGGGGTTTCCCAGCGGGCTCAGAGGAGGTGGACTTTTCTTTCTCCTTTGCTGGTGGATTCCTACCATTTGCTCTCAAGAACTCTCCCAGGACAGCCCCCTGAGCTGGGACCAGAGGTGGCTGGAGCCTCTCTGGGGATGGTGGCCTCTCCCACACTGAAGCCTGGCGTCCAGGACTGCACCCATGGCCGTGTGGTGAGTTCACAGGAAACAGGAGTCCCCTGTGTGCTTACAGCAACTCAATCAGCTACTTCTCAAACACTCCTAGGAGGTACCTTTCCAATAAGGAAAGAGAGGTAGTAGCAAATGGCTTCTCAGAGTAAGACGGGTTTACACGGCAGCCCGAGCTCCTTAAGGTTAACGCCAGCAGCAGTGGAAAATGGCAGTGGTTGAGAAACTTCCAAAACCGTCAGCACAGGAGGAGGCTCCCCTGCCAGTCTGGTGGAAAGAGCTTTGGAGGCAGAGGGGCGGAGTTTGAATCCCAGCTTTGCCACCTTTCTTAGCTGCAACACCTCAGACAAGTTACTAAACCTCTCTGAACTCAGTTTCCTCATCTGGAAAATGGGGATACTCCCTCCCCTGATGTATGTAAAATGCCTGGCGTAGAGCCACTGTTTTAGAAATGATCCCTACGCCATTATTTACCAGTAGTAGGTGGATTACACGGGTACTTTGCAGTGTGGATTTGCAATGTGAACTAATTCATGACAGAGATTGTACCTAAGGCTTGTCAGTTACTGAAATTATTCAACAGTAAAATTACTGAACAGGGTGAAATTATAGAGCAGGTAAAATTTGCTTTTGATCCCCCCTCACTTCCTCTGTGCTCCCTGTGTACAGCTTCCTCTGTAAACTCCCATGAGCCCACACCAACCCGCCACCCCCATTGTTCAAGGGTTCATGTCCTGAATTTTTAATCTTTTAAACTTATCACAATGTGCCTGTCATGTGCCCTCATATTCCTCAGGATCTTACTGTAGCCCTGATGACTAATTAGATTGAGGCCAAAACTACCCCCTCCTGCCCCCTGGTTTACTGTCTACACAGCATGACTTTCTTCTTCCATTGTTCATTACAATAACTTTACTATTCCAAGACACTCTTGCCCAGGCAAATAACTTGATTGTTCATTGCAGGAATTTCCCGAAAGACCCATCGACTCTTTGATAGGACGCATCAACGGACCATTCACGCCTGAGACGCTTCGAACCCCTCGCCTTAAAATCCCCGCCTGGCTTTTTCCAGCCCCAAACTGCTGTATCATGAAATTTCCCCAATCCCAATCAAGTCCCTGCTTTGAAAGACACGCTTTAAACCGAATTGGAAATTCTCATTGAGATTTGACCTTGTCCCTCCCGCCTTGGGGTGCTGTGAGGACCATGAGGGGAGGGCTGCAAGCCCAGTGCCCCTTGTGACCAGCACTGCTGAGTGCACTTTAGACCTGGCAAGGACTGCACACACCCAAGACAGACCCTTCCGTGGTGAATCTGCCGGCGCTACGGTTATTCCCAGTTCTAGCCTCAAAGAGGTGAAAGTTTCTACTCTATTTGACTTGTAAATTATATGATATTTACATGTCTATGGCTTGGGCCTCTGCTTTCAATCAGAGTTTACTCTGTGTTTTGTGGGAGAGAACAACTGAATTAAGTGCAAATACACATAAAAGTTTATGGAGCCCCGGCTGCCCCGTTTGGCTAGGCCACCCACGGTGGGCCACGCGGCCAGGTCCTGCCCTGGGAAGTTGCCTCCCGATGACGGGGGTGGGAAGGCATTCGAAGAAGAACTTTAAAAACCAGCTGAAAACTGAATCAACACTGGCTATTTCACCTGAAAGAAGCTCCTTCATTAGTCCTTAAAAGTTGCATTTGCTTGTTTGTTTTGTGCTTTCCCGGAGATGAATATTAAAATACTGCAAAGTTTTAAGAAGTCTGACCAAAATGTTTAATGTGGTGACTTTGGGTAGATCGAGCCTCAATCAGAAGCAGACACAGACCACACAACTGGAAACTCCTGGAAAGAGAGATGTGCCTCATTGCCTTTTATTTAGAACCAGATGAAACTTGATATGAAGCATTCAGAGGAGACGCTCCAGGACTTGGTGCAGCGCTGCCCCAGTCACACGCGATTGCTCAGTTTACCGAGGTTTCCTAAGGTCTTATGTCTTGCAGTCTCTGCATTATTGTATAGTTTCTATGAGACACTCTTCCCTTCACATGACACATCAGAAATTTAAACCATCCTTAGTAATATTTACCCAATTTTGGTTGGATATCAGTAACAAACATAAGACACACTCAGAACGGATGCCCTGAAATCATCTTAGTTAGTGGGAATTCCCAGGCACATGTGGAAGCTGCTTTAGACCACAGTTTGGGAACGTGGACCTGGAGCCCACCCAAGCCCTGTGCTGCCTTTGATTGACCGTGTGACCTGGGCTGAGAGTTTCTTAACTGGGCTGTGCTTCGGTCCTCATGAAAAATGTGAAAATAATCCTAGTACCTACTTCACCGGGTTGTTTGAGGATTACAGGAGTTAGCATTTGTCAACCACTTAGAATAATGTCTGGCACATAGTAAGCACTACAGACATGTTTAATAATTTAAAAATTTATCCTATTATTTAATCCCATGATATATATTATCATAGATCAGTTAAATAACATTTTGAATAAAATATGGTACAAAATGAAAATATGGCAACTTGGTTTTTTGAAAACTTACCTTTAAGTAGCTGAATATACTCAATAAATTTTTTAAATTAGGAAAAGTGAAATGATGGCAACATTGAAGGGGAAGTTATTCTTTACTGAAGATCTTCCCTGATGCATTCTAGTCAAGTGCATGTTCAGGCTTTTCATATTCTGATAAGGTTACAGTGGGGAATTTGTCATAGGAAAGCGGCTGCCTCTCCCTTCCTTCCAGGTCGAGGCCCGGTCAGGGTCCCTCCCACAGGCCACAGCAACCCCAAATGTAGGTCGAAATAAACTCATTTTAAAACCAGCTTTTCAGGGCTGCCCCGTGGCCAAGTGGTTACATTCGCCCGCTCCGCTGCTGCGGCCCAGGGTTTCACTGGTTCAGATCCTGGGCGCAGACATGGCACCGCTTGTCAGGCCACGCTGAGGTGGCATCCCACATGCCACAACTAGAAGGACCCACAACTAAAAATATACAACTAGGTACCGGGGGGATTTGGGGAGAAAAAGCAGAAAAAAAAAAAGATTGGCAACAGTTGTTAGCTCGGGTGCCAATCTCAAACAAACGAAAAAAAGAATATCCCAGGTTGTTTCCCCATTTTAAGGAAGCATTACAGAAACCGAAACTGGATATCCAGTGTGGGTTTCCCTCCTGGAGAAGTGGGACTCAGTCTCATTCATTCGCTCACATTATAAAGCACTATTATTCTCTAGGCCCTGTGCCAGGGGCTAGAGACACAGTGGAAGCAGTCGCAGCCTCTGCCTCAAAGAGCTCCTTGCTTAGGTGGAGAGTAAGGCAAACCAGCATGTCCAGGACAGGATGGTGAGATGAAGCACTGAGCTGATGTGAGCTCAGAGCAGAGGCCCCCAACAGGAATGGAAGGCGGGAGGCGGATCAAGAGGTTTCCCCCTGGTTAACTATGTGCCCCCCAGGCCACTACTATCTATTCTCTTATCCCCGTGTCCCAAGTGACCAGTGGCACTCTCTTGACAAGTGGCAGGAAACAAAGCTGTGCTGGGAACAAAACTAACTTCCGGGGTGGGATTAAATCGACCATCCCCAGTAGGCCGTGCTGTTCATTTTTGCACCTGTGTGTGATCCTAGATTCCAGAGCTGAGCCTGAAAGCAGTTTGCCACTAGTCTTTGAATTAATGATAAATGACATGCATGCCTTAGGACAGAGCTTCTCAAACTCAACGTGCACTCAGCCTGGAGATTTTGTTGAAATGCAGGTTCTGATTCAGTTGGTCCGGGGCTGGCCTGACACTTGGATTTCTAAAAAGTTCCCAGACAAGGCCTGTGCAGCTGGTCTGGGGACCGCATTTTGAATAACATTTTAAATAAAATGTTATTGTATTTATTTAAGGCCAGCGCTCTCTGCCATCCCCCTTGACACCGCTGCGAACCGGGACAAGCTTCTCAGCGCCTCCTAAGAACGATCCAGCATCGGGCACTGAGTCTTTTGAAAAGCAGGGCGGGATCCTGAGCATTGACATCAAAATAGGGGCCGCAGCCACAGACCTGCCATCGAGCCAGGTAAGTGTAATAAAGGAAGCAGCTGACATGATACAAGGCCAAAGGCATAACCGTCTGAGGTCCAAGAAGGGAACATAAATCATGAAAGAAACATACTTGAAGGGTGACTTGCTAATTAAGAAGATGAAAAGCTGGTTTTAAAGGTTGGCACCTGAGCTAACAGCTATTGCTAATCTTTTAATTTTTTTTCTGCTTTTTCTCCCCAAATCCCCCCAGTGCATAGTTGTGCATTTTTAGTTGTGGCATGTGGGACGCCTCCTCAGCATGGCCTGATGAGCGCTGCCATGTCCGCACCCAGGATCCGAACCAGCGAAACCCTGGGCCGCTGAAGCCGAGCTCGAGAACTTAACCACTTGGCCACGGGGCCGGGCTGTGCCCTCCCCCAGCCCCCCCAACCCGACCTGGGATATTCTTGTCCAAGAACCAGAGGGCGGGGAATCCTCCTCGGGCATGTTTCTGACAGGAGTTCCACTCTGACCTTTCTTGCCAAATGAAACTTCAACTCCACCTAAGGCAAGTTGATGAAGACGGGGAGGAAAGGGCGCGAAGAAAGAACCCAGCTCACTGAGTCAGTTCTAACTGTCACCACTTAATCACATCCAGTAGCAATTGAAGTTTCAATGCAAATACCCCCAAGCACCCAGCCTCTGGCATTTCCAGGCCCCTTGTGAAGGTCTTCAGATGGCTCAGACTGGAGTGCATTCCCTCTTTAAAGAAAAACTCTTGACCTATAAAGGAAATTTATCCTGAGGATGAGGCAGGCAGAAGGAATCAAGGAACTTAAATTCAAGGAAGTTGCTGACGTGACTTTTTATTTCCCCTCCTGTCGCTTCCCTCTTTTGCAAGGCTCCCTTCCTTCTATCTGTCAGGACGGGGCCTTGAACTGCGGGAGAAAATCAAGGGCACAAAAGGCTCTCAGTCTGCCAAAATATTTTCTTTGAAAACTTTTGTTCTTGTTTGCTTAGAGTTTTGAGGAAGCCTTTCCACAGATTAGAATGTTCCAAAATTTTTCTTTAGGGAACTCCAGGCTCCAGCCACCCAACAGATGGTATGAAGGAAAAACAGCAGGTTTAAAAAGAAAGGAGATGGAGAAACAGGAAGAAGACCTGGAGAGTAAGAAACCAGGCCCAGCTACTTCGAGATTTCTGCAAACCATGGAATCCACCCCGAGGCTTGGGGGCCTGAAGGGCAGAAAAGCTGAAGCCTAGAAAGGTGGGAGGCTGGGCCTGAGTGGGTAGGACGAGGCTCCTTCCTGCCGTGACCACGGAAGGTGACACCTCTACACAAAAGCTGGTCACCAAGGAGGCTGAGGAAGAGTGGGCCTCGTTCCTCTGTCCCGTTTCTCCAACCCTCTAGCACAGAACTGGAGGGACACGGCACAAATTCACACCATCACAGGGGGAATAAAGAGGCGTGTTGGATTGAGAAGCGCTAAGGGCGTCATTCCAAATTTGGAGCCAAGCTTCAACCAACCTTTGTTCTTTTGGATCCGAGGTGGCCACCCCTTCCCCCAACCCCTCTCGCGTCTTCTACTTACCAGCTGAGAGTGTGCAACCTAATGGACATCCATGTACTACATCTTCTAACACTTGTGTTCAAGTGTTCTGGGAGGGACAAGGAATTTCAGTGAAGGGCATGAAGCACTTTGAGGGAAGACGAGACTGATAGACAGGCCACCACAGTGCTCAGCTCCAGATGACTTAAGCTGCAGGAGGGGACAGAGCTGGCTTTGACCAGTCAGTCCAGTATAGAATAATACTCTTTATATATGAAAGACCCACTAAATATTGGCTCCTTTTTGGTCTGAGAGGAATGTGATCGTATTGACTTGACTTGGACATCATTTGTGGATCAGGAAATGGGTAATATAATGTAATATTGTTTCCTTAAATGAAGCCAAAGGCCTTGAATTGTATTTATGCCCCATTCTGCATTTTCTAGAATGCCCTCAACTTTCCTTTACTCCTTTTCCTACCTATGCAAGGGATGCATTTTAGGGATGAAAACACAGAGATACAGAGCACCTAAACCCAAATGTCATAAGTTATTGATTACTTGTGAAGTCTTCCGTTCCTGTAGAATCGTTCAGTAGACTGAGCTGATGGACACCTTGATGGAGATCAAACCTCTATGATCACTTTCACACTAGAGCTGGTAACAAAACAGCCCGAGTTAGAGGTGGTGTGCATTTAAGACGTTAACCACTTGAAAACAAGAGTATATTAGATAGGTTCACCACCCGCCTGTCCTGCAGGTGACCCTGGACAGGACATTCTCTCTGGACTTGTTTCTTCCTGTGTGAAATACAGGATGTTATGCAATAGCTTGTATTTTTCTTTTGCACTATGTGCCTGGTACCCTATGCTCTCTACGTGGGTTGTCTTGTGTAATCTTCACAACAGCCCAGTTTATAAATGAGGAAGCCAAGGCTCAGAGGTGGGCACCTGCTAAGCAATGTTAGTGCCCTCCCACTCCTGAGCCCACGTCCTCAGGAACTTCCAGGATTATCGGTGAGATCTTGCCCAGCTAAATAAAATGTGAGTTTAGCATACTCCTCTCAGCCAAAATAATTTCCTAGAGTGGAAGTAAGGGTCCTGCAAGAGTTTAAACCAAGAGGATGAAAGTCAATGACAATGGAGAGCCTTCCAGGTGTAGGGCACGCAGCTTGTTGCCACCCCAAGCCTGAGACTGGTGTTTCCTCTCCTCGGGCAACAGCCTCCCCTCCCACGCACAGGGCCCCGGGGCTGCCTGCAAAGCCTGGCGGGGAGGCTGGTGTACAGTGTGAGAAGCTGCTTTCCGAAAGGGTTCCGGGGCTGGCTGCGGTGAGGGCTCCCACACGACTCTCCACCTCCACCTCCACCTGGGGATCAAATGACTCTCAGAATAGGAGTCCCACGCGGCCTGAAGAAAACGATCAGGACAGTGCTGTTTGTAAAAATCTGTTTAATAAATATACATCTTCAAAGTACCAAAATAATTACCAACAAAATACACTATGTACACCATTTACAGGAGGGTGACACAAACCTTGACAGGTAGCAACTTTTAACCCCACACCACCAAAAGGTTCAACAGTACACCTGATCATTACATGTCACAGGACACAACTGGGCTCGGCCACTGAATCCATGGAGGTTTGATCAAGAAGCACAATAAATAAAATGTAGTCCTTTCATCGGATTTTGGGTCACCTTCTCGAAAAGCCTCACGAAGGTGAAGTGTAAAAGGAGATTTCTTTGAATTCCAAGGATCTTTCTTGTCCCCCCTTCCAAAGTTCACAAAAATAACAAAAGGAGGGCTGATCCCCAGTCAAACGTTTCAGCCCAGGCAGTGTGGTTCTAAGGAGTGCACCCTTTTTTTTCTTTTTTCTTTTTTTTAGAAAAATAAAACTCTCTTTTTGTACAAATCTACAAGTCCATGTTCTTTGAGACACTTTCCGAAGCTCATAGCGTCAGGCGCTGTCCTCCAAGCACACAGTCATCATAGGGCAGCTAAAAACAGAGGAAAAAAGGCACGTTAAACTTCCAGAGCTCGGCCGGGGTGCTGGGATGGTGGTGGGCGGTGCCAGTGGGAATAACTCAGGTATTCTTGGACTCTTTACTCTATATCCCAAATATAAGTTAACTTCACGGGCTGAGGGAGTTTTCCTTCAATGCTCCTCTCCTTAGAAAAGTGCACAAAAGAAAAGACACTCTCTTGGGACACTGGCTATGCACACGAAGGTCTGAGAACTTCACTATGTTGAGACCTTCAGGTAAAAAGTAGCTCTAGGGGCCTGGGAGGGTGGGGGGAGAACAGCCACTCTCACTGCTTTTTGCAGAGCGACAAAGAAGCTGAGACTCACCTCGTCCTCCGTGAACTCTGACTCCGTGTCATAGCTCTCCTCATCCTCGCTCTCTGGCAGCATCTGAAGGTTTTCTAGGGTCAGCTGGCCCAGCTGCTGCTGTATCCGGGTGCTCGGGCGGCCCCAGGTAAGCTGGTACGGGGAGTAGCCCTGGTAGGTGACTCTGTTGACGTCAGCCCCACATTTCAACAAGAGCGACACCAGGTCAGGATTCTGCAGGTCCACAGCGAGATGGAGGGCAGTTCGGCCATTACAGGGCTCCTGAAACCGAAAGGCATTTGGGATGTTTACGGATGAGTTTGGAATTTCTGCTTGCAACGAGAGCACGTGAAGTCTTATTGAGGAGCTGGATGCACTCCACCTCGGAGGCATGAAGCGCTCACCTGAGCATTGACATCAGCACCCAAGGACACCAGAAGCTCCACGATGCCCAGGTAGCCGTGGATAGAGGCTAGGTGCAGACACGTGTGGCCTGGAAGAACAAAAGGAAAAAAGTGTAACCATTTGTTCCAACCCTCACATCTCAAGCAGAACCTTTCCCCTATTCTTTTAATGGACAAATTCTTCTTAACTTGAAGAACCCAGAATCTGAGTTCTGAATGAACTTTATAAAGGCATCAGATAGGCCTTTTGCCTACATATTTTCTGAACCTTTCACACAGTGAGAGTTTAAGCTCTTGCCTAGACTCCTTCAGCTGGCCCCCCTCTCCCTTGTCCATGTCACCGGCCCTCAGATGAGCAGGGCAGGCAGACCTACCATTGTAGTTAGTGGCCTGCAGGATGGAATGGAGGTGCGGGGTCCCGTAGGACTGAGTCAGGACTCCCACGCTGGCCAGGCAGCCCTGCTCACAGGCAAGGTGTAGGGGGGTATTTCCTCGAAAGTCTCGGAGCTCAGGATCACAGCCAGCTTCCAGAAGTGCCTTAGCAATTTCTGGCTGGTTGGTGATCACAGCCAAGTGGAGTGGAGTCTATACACAGAAGAGAGAACAGAAAAAGGATGAGTCAAGGACCAAACCTACAGTCCCTTGAACCCCAGAGATCTCCTGCTTGTGGATGCTGCTCCTCCCAGACAGGTACAAGGGACAAGGCAAACAAATACCAGAGCCCCCAGGTGGGCTTCCTAAAGGCCTCACCAAATCAATGGAATGCTTTACTCTAGGATATTGGCGGACTCAAAGGTCAAAGGTCAGGGCAGGCAAGGACTAGTGACTGTTCATTTATAAAGCACTGGGAGCAGCTGTGCTAGATCCGGCTCCACCGAGGGGCAGGGGCGCGGGGCCGGGCAAGCGGCGCACCTGCTGCAGGTTGTTCTGGAAGTTGAGGAACGCCAGGTCTCCCTTCACTTGGCGGACCACCTCCATGGTCAGGGCCTTCTCTTCGTGGATGATGGCCAAGTGCAGGAACCTGAGGGGAAGAGAGGGAAACCCCCAGGGCCGGTGAGTGCAGTGCGTGGGGCCCGGGAGGCGCGGGCTGCGGGGGATTGCGCAAGGCCGGGGTTTCGGGAGGCCGCGGCCGCGGTGTTTTCCGCGAGGTTATTATGAGCCGAGTGTTCCTGGCAGGCGCCCAGGGACTTTCCGGGCCCCGCCCGCCGCGGGCGCCCGCCAGCCCGCCCCGCCCGCCGCCGCCCGGAACGCCCTGTACTTCCCCTCCCGGCCGCGCGGCGCCCGCCGGCGGGCCTGGAGCTCCGCCCCCCTTATGCAAGCGGGGACTTCGCGTCCCCGCCGCCGCCCCGCCCCCGGTCCCGGGGACAGGGACGCGGGGGGTTGGGGGGTGCGCGCTGCAAGGCAGAGCTGCGAACCGCGGCCCCGAGAGCGACCCCCAACCCTTGCAGCCCCGCCGCTCTGCACGGCCTCGGGGCGTGCATAACCCCGGGCCCCAGGCCCCATCGCGCGTCCCGCGGCTCGGGCTGCAGGCCCGGCGCCCCCACCCCGGCCCCGCCACCCGGGCCCGCGCCACTTACGAGTCTCCGTCCTCGGTGAGCTGCTGCTTCCAGGGTTCGGCGCCGCGCGGCGCCTCCTGCGGCTCCAGGCGGATCTCGCGCAGCTCCTTCACCATCTGCTCGTACTCCTCGTCCTTCATGGAGTCCAGGCCGCTGTCGTGGCGGTCGTCCAGCAGCCGCTCCTTCTTGAGCGCGTCCCGCGGGCCCTCCATGGCCCACTCCTGGCCGGGCTCGGCGGGCTGAAACATGGCGCGGCGGGGCCTCGGCGCGGTCCCGGGGGCGCTCGGCCGCAGGCTGCGCTCTCGCTCGCTCGCTCGCTGGCAGCGTCGACCCTGGTGGCGGCGGCGGCGGCGGCGGCTCGGGACTGTTGTGGGCTCGGCAGCGCCGCCGCGCCGCCCTATAAACGCTGGCAGGGGATTTCTCCGGGGCGGGGTCAGGCGCGGGGAATTTCCAAGCCAGTCAGACCAGAAAAGAGAACTGGCCTCGTCCTCTGCTAGGGGAAAAAGAACTCTAAACCCTGAGCCGGGGTTCATCGGAGAAACTCCCTGCGATGAGCCACTGGGGTCATGTACAGGGAACTTTTTGATGAAGGCTGAGTGGCTGGAAAGTCCTCCCGGCCAGGCCCCCTCCCCCGGTACTTCCCTGCAGCCTGCACTCAGTAATCCTGTCCTTCTGCAAGAATCCTTCTTTCCCTGGGGTTTCCCACGATTGATTTGATTTGGGGTCGTCGGCTGCCGAGATCCCAAGGACGCAGACCTGCTGGGCGGTTCCTCATTGGGCTTTGCCAACCTGCCGGTCCTTTCCGATTCTTGATCTTTTGAACACGCGAGTGGAAATGATGGCTGGGTGTAGGGATTCGCTTCCCCAAAGTTCCCTCTGCCGAGAAGGACGCGCTGGCCGTTAGAGGGTCGAGTGCAGGCTGCCTCTGCGTTCCTGCCCATGCCAGGCTCTCGGCCGTGCGGGACGCGGAGCCCTCCCCCAGACCCCTCAGGCCGATGCTGTGAGAGCCTTGGAGTTAACAGTCTAAATGCTTGGAGAACCCTCAAATCATTTCCTCTGGATTATCAATCCTGTTGCCTGGGGGAGGGGGCAAGCACTGTGCCCTGGATGCAGGAAAATGCTGAATGTGACCATAACTTTTTTCAAGTAGAGCAAGGTGTAAATCTTTGTGGTAGAAGTTGTAGATACCTTGCAGTAACAGTAATCACTGAGGTCGTGTTCTCTGATTTGCACTGTGCTGCTGCAGAGAATGGATCCTGAGCCTCCTGCTGGATGCCCAGCCAGGCGACTTTCCAGAAGCATTTGGAGACAGGCTGAAGAATGGGTTGAGTAGTGTCTTATCCAGGATCAGGCCTTATGGATGGCTAAGAAAATAGCTGCTAGGCTGCTGCAGCGGGCTCAAGGCAGCCCAAACATTGCCCCTGCCCCTGCTGCCTCCTTGCTCTCCTGTGCTGGAGGAGGCAGCCATTGAACTTGTCCATGCAACCCGAGTAGCCATGCCAGGCTCCCCATCCTCTGGTTTCACCTGCAGAGACAGAACTTATGCTCTCTGCCCTACCCCTACCTCCTAGCCAGTAAGCCCTCAATTGAATTCATCTACTTCTAGAACTGGTCCAGGAGAGAGAAAGCAACTTTGGTCTGAGATCTTCAGAATTAGCCCCAGGAGGCCTCTACAGTTTTGCAGGGATTTCTGCAATCATCTTTAACTCGACCAGGGGTGGGACTAACCAACCCTTCTCTCCTCACCTCCCCTGCGTGGCCCACAGTATCTGAATGTGGGGATCTGGGTCAATGGCGGGGGGGGGGGGGGGGGTGAGAGACAAAATATGAGGGGGAAAAAAGTAAAGAGATAAAACCTTTGGGGTAGTAATGATCACATGTTAAAATGAAAACGTCCCGGAGATAGACCCCATTCTCTGCAGCATGTGATACTCGAATATGCAATTACGAGGCAAGGTGGAACAGCGACTGGAAGCTGGAGATCGCAATTCCAGGCTCTACCTTGAATTAACTGCACGTTAAGTTGGAGAGATCAGTTAATTTTGCTGTGGTATACCTGTTTTTATAATAATAAGATTGGATTTAATGCTGTTTAGAGGTTTTTTTTTCCAGTATAAAAATTGTATTACTTGGCCACACATGCATTTATAACTCTGTGTAACGGGGGCTATGTCTCTTGGAAATATCACAGCGTAAATTTTGGAGAGGACTCAAACACTTTATGCAACACATTGTTAGTTCTCGAACTAATCTTGTAACATAGGTATTGCTCCCGCTTTCCCAAAAAGAAACTGAAATGCAGAGAAATTTACCTAGGCACCCCATGGCAGTTTATTTCTATCCTAACATTAATCATTTGGCCAAAGCAGTCAAAGTATTAACATTTTTGAAAACGAGACCGAATACACTATAATTTGGAAGCTACTCAAAGTACTTCCTCCTCCAGTTGTTGGGTATAATGGAGGGCTGATGTCCCCCTGTCTGGGGATAATGACTTCTGTAAAAAACGTACAGAAATGTCCAATTCTAAGTGCCTCACTTAGAAAGGATACCTTAGAAGAGAAGTTTTAGCTGCAGGTTTAAAAATGATCATTAAAAAGAAAATCATGCATAAGTAAAAAGCATCTCAGGAATAAGCATCTTTGCACATCCTTTTTTTCTGGTTTAATGTCCCTGAGCCTTTCAGGACCTGGTGGTCTTTATTCCTGGTTGTTTAGTGTGACACCTAGTGGTAAGACACAGGCGTCCCTGATATGTCACACGCTTTTGGAAATTTTGGGAGGTGCTGGGCCTTGATTACCTGTCCCTGTGGTGGGGTTTCCCAAGGAGGCACCTTTTGTTTCTCTGCAGCCTAGGAGACAGCTTTGAGTAATGTGATCCAACAGGTTTTCTCTCTATCATAGATACCTGTATATGGTTTAGATCAACAAACAGTACATCCTGGGCCATAAAGAACATACCTGGAAATCAGAGAACACAAGCAGCTGGGGCAGAAGAAGACACCAAAGCTGACTTTTGGTTTAGAAAGAACTTCATGGACTCTCAGGCTCTTAGAGTTCTGCCCACCTCATTGTCAAACATTTTAACTAATCTTGACCACTGAAGATGTTAAAACCTTACACTACTGGTTGTTAACGTCATTTGGCTTTTTTCTTTTTAATGCAAAAGGCAAAAGAATGAATCAGTTGACCTTGAAGCTGCTTTGTGCTTTAGTCCAGGATGCAGCCGTAGGGCATGACAGGATGGCCAGTGAAGCTCACTCTCTTCCTGGGTGGGAAATGCACAGCGTGGACTGAATGTACTGGCTGACATGCCCCGTGGCCTGGCCGTGTGGAGATTTTTGTGTAAGTTCAACTGTTCCAACATACTTGGCTTTTCTTAACATCATGGGCAGTTGCACTGGCCGATTAAACTGAAATTGTTTTAGTCCCTAGCAAATTGAACTCCTAAAAAAGGTTACCCGTTGCTCAATGCAGCCAGGCTGGAAGGGAGAGTGGCCATGACAGAGTCCTGAAGGGCCAGCCAGGCACAGTGCTGATGGGCAGCCCCCCTGTGTGGTTCTGGGTTTATATTCTGCTTCCGATCCCAGGCTCAGTCTTCTTTCCTCCTGTGGTGGTTAGCAACCGCCTCCATCCATCCGACTCAGAACCTGGAGCTCCCAAGCTCTGGATCTTTCCGCACAGAAAAACAGCTATCAGAACTGTCATTTGTAGTGACTTAAAAATAAAACTGTCAACGCCTTCATGTGTTTCTTTTGCTACGAAGCCTGCAGTTTAATGGGGATGAAAGCTTTAAAGAGTCTAACGCCAATATCTACCCATAGGGGCCAGGCAGCTTTCACAGATGAGTGAAGCTGGCCATGTGAGTCCAAGGGGAAGTGGTGGCACCTCTCATAGTCTAGGCCTGAAAAAGCGTGTCCCTTACACTCAGCTCAGACAAGTTTTGCCAAGCAGCACTGTGAGCGCAGTACTGATATTCCATTGTTAGAGAAAAAAATCAGAAAATGGATTTCGATGTGAAGTTTTTCAAATTTTAAAACACGTGAAAAACAAACAAAATGTGCTTCTGCGTCTTTTGGCTAAATCAAAAGATAGAGGCCCTGAGTTTACAATCTCATTTTCAGGCAAGGTCTGATGTCTTCCTGGGGCCTTGGCGGAAGGCACCCACCTGCGGCTCCCTGGCATCACAGGGTCTCCGCTCCTCCGTGTGACCGGAGGCTGGGGGTGGAGTGTGTCTGTCCAGGAAGTTCAGTCTGTTCCTGGCAGGCAGGGTTGGAATCAGGGGTTCTAAGCCCTGAAAAGAGAGCTACCCCTCCTCTGCTCCGCTGCACTGCAAAATCGGTATAAATAGCTCCACAAAGTTCTGATTTATCTCACAAAGACTGCTTAGGGGGTGGTGTTTTTTAACTCATTCTCTCAATAAACATCTCTTTGGGGTGTACCTGCTCTGCTGGCACCCCAACCATGTGCCCAGTCCACCTGTTGGGTAACCTGCTGCCGGGGAAGGAGAGGTCTGCACGTGTCACCCTTGGTCAAAATTCCTGGCTCTCCCTTTCCGCTGTTTGTTGGCGGTAACCAAGTAATATCTGTAGGTGTGGAGGGTTGATCATGTTCTGTTTTGTCCGGGACGAGCAGCTGGATCAGGAAGGGGGCGGAGGTTTAACAGCACATTGCTTCCTCTGCATGCTGGTATATTTGCTGTTTTGGGGGCAGGCTGTAAATTCATTCTGAGTGTAGTCAGGATACGAGGAGACTGGTACTCAGCAGGATATGGGACATAAATGATGGGAGGACCCTGCTCTTGCACACCATAATTAGGTCAGGGGCACATGATCCCTCAGCATCGGAGGCAAAATCCGCCACCAGAAACTATATGGGGATGTCGACCTTGCTGTCCTCGATGGTCTAAGGTCTTGGGAATGGTCTAGGACAAAAGTAAACAAAATCATAGCTGCTAAAAGATTTGCTTCAGATCGCAAATAGAGTGAAGATTTAGGAAACTGGATCCTCAGCCCTTTCTTGTGATCACTATGATAATGTCTTTCCCAACCCTCCTTTTGAGCCTCTGTTCGCTGGAGTAGAGCCCCAGGTTACTTGGATATATATGAGAAATTGAGATGTCTCGGAGGCTTATCTCTGATGCTGTTAATGGGTGCTACTATAAAAAACTGATTCTGAAATTATTCTTAGGTTGACTTTTAAATACTGAAAGCAAATCAGAGACAGAGAAAGAAGGGTCACAAAGAGAAGCCATGAGCAAGGAGAAATGGGGATATTGGCCTGGAACATTTTTCCTTTGTTATCATATCTCAGCTGTCAGAGTTCAGCCCCATGACTGTGCCATATTCCCTCTGGATACGTCACTCAGCTTGGCTCAGGAATGCTCATCATCTCCTATATCCCAGGGCGGTTTGTAGGCTACAGTTTAGGGATTATGTTACCAGGAACAGTATTTTCAGAAAGTGAGGTAGATTAATGCATCACCAAATCTTTAAATGGTAATATTTGAAAATTGGTCCAATTTAGAAGAGAAGTCAAGGGGCGTGTGAGATAGGGGATGGGGTGCCCCTTGATTCATTGATGGAAACTCAAGAGCCCTGGGGGAGGTGGGGGGGAGTGACAGCATGGGTATAGGTCTTGGTAAATAATCTGTATGAACATGATGACAGAGAGAGAGAGCAGGAAGCACATATACAACTGTCACAACATTGGCTCTGCTGCCTTGAGGACTCAAATCTCGCCCCCGCCGGGGGCCAGGGCATCAGGGCAGGGACGTAGACGGAAGGATGACGATTCACGGGAGAAAGAGGAGGCTAGTCCAGGGCAGGAGTATAGAGGAAGGGGTGTTACGTAGTGGGGCACCGAGCACTTTTTCCTTCACAGACCATCTAGACAGAAGATGAGGAGCGCCGTATGGATGGTACTGTCTGCAGCGACATCTTCAGGTCATCTGTGGAATAACTTCTCCGCGGAATCATATTTTCTTAAGGAGGAGATTTCCTGAATTTGGGCTGAGGATGTGCGCTGAGGATGTGCGCTGAGCCTGAGTGTTTAGGTGTGACCGCAGCGCATCGGTTATCACAGTCCCAGGGGAAAGCCGGGAGCGTTCCCTCTCCTGAAATCCCTACTAGCCGACCGGTTCTGTTCATCCTGCTTTTGAAATGACTCCAGCCCATCCCTTCCCAGCTCCTCTGGCCCCACGTTAGGGCAGGCCCTGTTTTCCATAGCAGCCTCTCAGTTTGTTATTTATACATTTATTGAACACTTACCAGGGCCAACGCTTGACATGCTTTATCCTATTTAATCTTGACAACATTCTGTTAGGTGAGTTTCCTCTTCTCTGTTTTAAAGGGATTTGAGGCTCAGACAGGTTCAGTCACTCACTCAGAAGGCAGAACCCAGCATCAAACCCATTGTGCCGCCCACCCCTCACCGTTCCTCTCCATTCTGCAACATGCAGTGTGGCTTGACTGTTCCTGTTGGAAAAACTTTCAAAAGTATTGTCACAAATTATATGTTGTATTTTCTATAGTATTAAAAATTAGTTAATTGCTTTTTTTTTGGGGAAGATTAGCCCTGAGCTAACATCTGCTGCCAATCCTCCTCTTTTTTTGCTGAGGAAGATTGGCCCTGAGCTAACATCTGTGCCCATCTTCCTCTACTTTATATGTGGCATGCCTGCCACAGCACGGCTTGACAAGCAATGCCATGTCTGCACCTGGGATCCGAACCAGCAAACCCGGGTCGCCAAAGCGGAACGTGCTCACTTAACTGCTGCACCACTGGGCTGGCCCCAAGTTGCTTTCTTTTTTTTTTTTTTGCTAGGAAAGATTCACCCTGAGCTAACATCTGTTACCAATCTTCCTCTTTTTTTTTTCTCCTCAAAGCCCCAGTATATAGTTGTACATTCTAGTTGTGAGTCCTTCTAGTTCTTCTATGTGAGCCGCCACCACAGCGTGGCAACTGACGGATGAGTGGTGTGGTTCTGCGCCTGGGAACCAAACCTCAGCTGCCAAAACAGAGTGCACTGAACTTGAACCACTAGTCTGTCAGGGCTGGCCCTTAGTTTTGAATTGAAACCTAACACTTGCATGTGGCTAAAAAATTCAAGTACTGTAATATAAAAGGGTTACAATTATACAATTAATTCTCCTTTCACTATTGTTTCTAACACACGTTTTTGTCATGTCATTTCCTGTAATAGAGCCTCTAGTGACCTATTCTGGCCTGTAGGACAGAGACTGAATTCCTCAGACAGCATTTCAAGCCCTCCAGAGTCAGACTCCTCCCCAGCTTGGCCACTCCTAGTCCTCATTTCTCCCCAGCCCCAACCCTCTGCTCCAGCTGCTCTGGCCTTCAGTGGGATGCGGCCTGTGCTCTCGCTCCTGTGCGAGGACCAACTTCTTTCCACTTCCTTGCCAGGAGCCACCCTTTCCAAGAGTCCTTCCCTGTCTTCCTGTTCCTGGAGGGCTCTGCTGTCTTCTGAATCCTTCTAATTCATATCATCTGTCTTGCACACTGGGCCTGTGGTCACATGTGGCTTTGTACTGCTTAGTTATTGCTCAGGTCACCTTTTGACTCTAGTCAGACAGGTAAGGATGTGGGATGGAATGGGCACCAATGAGTGGGGAGGAGAATATTCATTTCTTCTTGTCTCCCTTGCCCAGTCCGTTGTCTAAGGCACGAGCCTCCTCTTTTCGTTCAACCTATCATAATTGTTCTTTGACTCTTCTTCTCTGTTAATATTTCTTTATTCATCCAATCAACTTTTCTTCTCTCTCTGGGAATTATCTCAAGAGCTCATCTGGTCCCACTTCTGCATGAGGAGAGTAAGGTGTCATCACTCCCCTTTGCAAAGGAAGGAGGCGTTGTGGAATAAAGGCCATTGGGAGGATGGGAGGGCAGACAGAGCCACCACAGAGCCCAGCCAATCCAGGGCCTGGAGCATTCAGAAGAGGCGCAAAGAGATTATAAATAAACCTAGATTGTGCTCCCTTCTCTTCTTTCCTGTTCTGCTGCCTGAGAGTAACCTCTAGGGTGGGGTCCAGGGAAAGGAGGAAGGCTCCTCCTCCTCCAAACCTTCAGTTTGGCCATAGATGAGGTCCTGGAGGCTTGCCTATGGCTTGTTCCAGCTGCCCAAGACAAGAGATCAAAAAGGAAATTGGGGCAGAAGCTCTAGTTTAGAAGAATAGATGAGGCTTTGCTTAGAGTACCCCCTGTGCCAAAAACCCTTGGAGGACATGGAATGAGGGGAAGCAGGCTGAAGGGAGTCTGTCTGGTTGGTTGAGAGACTGCCTGGCAGGATGATGCTTCATCAGAACTTCCATCAATGGACTGCAAGGCTGAAGGCCATGGACACGGGACTGTCTGGACGCAGGAGAAGGGTAGCTGTTGAGCCCCGGCAGCTGCCTTCCAGGGTGACCTTTGATGGCTTTCAGAAGCAGAGGCATTCCCAACACAAAATATCATCCCTCCAGAGCTTGACCTAGTTTGACAAAGCACACATAACCTAACCTAATCACTATTTAAAGGAAAAGCCCATGGGTGTACCAAGAATGGTGTATGGTTTGTCGTCTATCTGACTCAGGCAAAATCTAGCACAATTCGTTTCCCAGAGAAGTTTCCCTTAAGGAGGAAACCCTGGGGAGGAGGTGAGATTGTCCAGTGCACGCTCCACACCTTGGACTCTGATCACAGAGGACTTCATTCAAAGAACTGTACATATGAACGCACGCTGAACTGTCTTGTAAGAGTAGCACAGGGAGGCCGTCAGACGTATGAGAGGTCAGGGCGTCTTTGCAACTTTCCGCTGTTAAAGGCTTTCCCTTCTTGCTTCAGGTCTATATTCTCACTTCAGGTCCAGCAATTTGTCAGGCTCACTCTAGGTGATTCATCTTGGCAACAGCAAGACTGAAAATTAACATGGACGTAGATGGGAGGGTTGCCGTCTGTGGGGTGTGAAACTGAGGCTAAAAATAGATGGGGGTTCCTGGGGCAGCCTCCATCGTGGTCACAGGCCCCACAAAAGGAAAACTCACCCAGGAAATCTGCCCACAAGAGAGGACAAAAGCCCCCACCTCTGTCAGCCCTTTTGCCCCACAGAAAAAGCTCAAGGTGATAGTGAATTTGGTGCTTTCAAAATGTCACAGCTCCCACAGACGGGCTCTCACTCGTTTCCACCCCCAGACCTCCCATCAGAGGCTTCCCCTCTGCGTAAATTCACTTTGTTTCTTCCTCCCAGCTTCAGGACCAAGAACAGATGTCTGCCCCTAACAGCCTGTCGCTATGTTTAGTCAAAGGACTGGTTAAGATAAAGGAAATGTGAAATATTGACACACATGGCTAATATGAAAAAGGAATTCTCTCTAAAGAAAAAAAGTATTATATTTAAAGAAAAAATAAACGTTAATTTGTCAAGCGTTTATTAAGCACTTATTTGGTGCGGGGCACTGCGCCGGGGTCTGGAGGTGCAAAGAAGATAAAATAGGGCTCCTGCTCTCAAGGAGCTTGCAGGCTGCGGGGAGAGAATCCGGTAAATGAGTGATTCTAGTAAAGAGTGATGAGGGCTGTGGTTGAGGTAGGAACAAAGTGCTCTGGGAGCACAGAACGGGGGCGCTAAGTCAGATTAGGAGGGTTGGTCAAGGACTGCTTTATGAGCCAAGTAAGAGTCAGTTAGAAAGGGGGAAGAAGTACGAGTCGCGAGAAGATCGAGTGTGGTGAAGCACAGAGGTGTGAAACAAGCAGTTGCACATGGCTTGGTGTGTTGGAAAGGGGGACGAGAGTGTCAGGCAGAAAGGAGACGGTGCACGCCGTGTGACCGAGCAGAGATGCTGGAACAGTACCCTGAAAGCCACGGAGAGCCCCCCGAGGGATTTACCTGGGGCTCTCATCAGGGAGGGTTTTAGAACACAGGGTGGCAAATAGACTGGAGTGGGTTAGGCATGAAGCTGGTGACCAGTTAAAGGCAGTGGCTGGAGAGTGAAGAAGAGAGATGGCTAAAGAGATTTGAGAGCAGCTCCACAGGTCTTGGTGATCATTGGATGAGAAGGAAGGAGAGAGGGAAGCATCTAGGAGCACGCAGTTTCTGACCCGGGCTCCGTACGTAGTGGGAAGATAGGAGGAAGAGTGGGTTGGGGGACGGATGAGCAGTCCTGTCTTGGACATGTTGATTTGAGGGGCCCGGTGGCTATATAACAGGTGATTTAATGTGGGGAGTTTTAAGAGAATGAAACGTTTGGAAGTCACCAGCTTATTCAAGAAATAGCTGAAGTCAGGGTGAGGACCAAGCCACCCAGGAATTGTATGTAGCGTTCCAAGGACCAAGATGGGGACACCAGCTTTGAAGAAGGGAGCTGAGGCTGAGAAGCCAGCACAGGAAACTGAGAAAGAACGTCTGAAGAGATAGGAGGGAACCCAGAGCAGAGGGCTGTCCCAGAAGCTGAGAAAGGTGAGGGGTGTCACAAGGTGCTCATTGTCAAAAGTGTCAAGGGTGTCAAGATTGTGTGTCTGTGTGAACTGCTCAAGAATTCAGGCTAACTTGAGAGGAAAGGCCGGGCTGAAAGAAAAGAAAGTTTTACTTCAGATAGGATGTTTCATTACTTGCAAATATACAATTACAAGGCTAACTCGTGGGGTCCTTCAGGGCTGTGATTGAAAGATTTACCATTAGAACATTAAAAGCGTATCGTAAAAATTTAGCATCTGTTTCATTTTGGAAGTGAATTTATGGAGGAGGATGAGGTTAAGGGATTCACCCAAGGTCACGCTATTAAATGGATCGGGACCAGAATCCAGATCTCTACATATTTTGCCCACTGCTCTTTCCTCTGTATCAGTGTTTGCTTTTCAGACTTCTGCTTGCATTAGAGTCACCTAGAAGGCTTTTAAAGCGCAGATTGCTGAGCCCCACCCCAGAAGTTTGAATTCTGTAATTCTGGGCTGGGGTTGAGGCGCGTTTCTTATGAGCTCCAGGTTCCCTATTTCTTCTGGCCTGGGACTACGCTTTGAGAAGCACTGCTCTCGATGCTTCTTTATCTCTAACACCCAAAAGTACTTGAGGATTCTAGGAACCAGTTAGGTCTCCCAGGTTGCTTAGTCATTCTCTAAGAAACCCTTATAGTATTAATTTGCTTAGAAGGAATATTTTCTTGATGTGAATCGGAGTGTCCCTGTGGAAAGTATGAATATGGAACTAAACTTGATTAACTCTAAACTGTTTCAGGCGCCTGCACGGTTGTAGACACTCTTCTGGGTATTGGAGGTACAGTCAAAAACTCTGCTCAGGGAGCTGACCTCGTGCAGGAGACACAAATATACTAGATAAGGAATTAAGATGTACAGTATGTTAGCGAGAGTGCTAAGGAGAAAAATCATTCAGGGAAAAGGGCTAGAGTTGCCAGGGCAAGAAGACATGTTGGAATTTTAAGTAGGGTGGCTGGGAAGATGAGAGGGCAACACCGAAGTGAAGATCTCAAGGAAGGGAGAGTGAGTTGTGCCGACAGCCAGGGGAAGAAAGTGGGGCAGGACTCAGTGAGTGCTAAGGCCCTGCGGTGGGCCCGTTCTTTGAGGACCAGCAGGGAGCCCGCGTGGGCTAAGTGGAGTGAGTCGGGGAGGAGTAATAGGAAATGACGTCAGAGATAACAGAAAGCCAGATCAATGCTGGGATCTTCTGAGCTTTTACGAAATTTAGGAAATCCTTCCATAAAATGTCACTCCTCTTCTCTTGTGCTAAAATGGACTATTTACTTTTGAAGAACGTTAGGTCCCAAAATTGAGCTGTGGGTCTCCCAGTTCTGAGGGGTTATAGAAGTTCCCTCCACAAAGTGCCTAATGCATCAGCTCAGCTGCTGGTTTTCCCAAAAAAGTTGAATACAGACCAGTCTGGAGGGACAGCTATAGAAAGAAGTGTTTGTGTGGCCACCGGTTTTGTGTGTGTGTGCTCTACCATCCCCCTCCCAATCCACCCCGACTTCTTCACTGAATTCTGAGAGAATACCCTGGCAATGTCGGCCGCATTTTTTCTGTATTACAAATTACACTGTCTGCACTTCTGGGAAAAGTTGACCCCACCCATATGAGTCGTGGGCCGTGGCTCAGACCTTCATTTCGTCAGCCTGCATTCTTTTTATGGTCAGACCTTTTGGGTCCTGGCCCACCCCACAACCACCTGTACTGGGGGCAAAAAAAAGACTCATTAACTTGTTAAAGGACAGACTAGGATGTTTGTCTTTCTGGAATATTACTGAATTTATATTCAAACATATAGAAATCTTAAAGGTAACAGTTGCCACGGTCAAAGGCCAACTACTAGGCTGGATGGATCATTGTTCTAAGAAAGCTTTGCGTTTTCTTCTGTTCTCACATAACAATCTGACCTGGAAGAGAATGGGATCTATGGCGGAGTGAAGTGCTTCCTTGTCATCTGTGGAGCCTCGGGGCTATGTCCTGCACGAAAACCTAGGACGAAAAAGAGGCTTAGAGACTCTAAGAGTTTACCTCCTAGGCCTCTGAGAATGTAGGGGTATTTATGAGGATTAATGTCTTTAAATTGGTACATGAGAAATATTTTCTACCAGAACAAAAGAGAGTTCTAAGCTTCCCTCACAATTTGGTTTTGAGTCTTCAAAGACCACATTCGTTTCCTTGAACAGAATATAGTTTTGAAGCCATATTGGCAAATTATCAAGTTGTCTGTGGGTACAAATGATAAAGTATTGGTTTTAAAAGTACATGAGTCCTCACTGATGACTTTTTTCTTTCCAGACTTGAATTAGCTCTCAGTGGCCCCCAGAGACTAGAGGGTGACTCTCTGTAGGTGAAATTCCCCACCTCTGCATCCTGCCCAGAAAGATACACGGCAGGTGGGCCGCTCTGAGACCCCGGGCTACTGTCCCTGCTCCTAGGGTCTGAGGGCTCTTTTGGGCACGGATATTTTTTGTTGATCCCTAGAATCTTAGACGGTAGGAGCTGAAGTGATCTTTGAGGTCATTTAGTCCAGCACTGCTTTTATGCTTAAAGCATGTCTCAATATCCTCACCAAGCAGTCTAGCAGCTTCCGTAAAACGCCTCTGTTGTTTGCACCGAGGGGTGGTGCCAGGCGAGGATGGAGACCCCTGTTCCACTTACTCAGGAAGGCCTTTGTGCAGGAGGGGAGCTCTGATGGGGTTAATCTCTTCAAATGAAATTCAGTTCAATTAAAAGAGAGGAAAAGGAAACGTGGCTAATGCCTCATTTCTTTTGCCAAATGAAACAATACTGTGGCTAGAGAATCAAGAATATCTTTTTTGGAAAACAGCTAAATGGCAAGCACCCTACGCTTGAATTTCCCTCTTAAGGAAAAAACAATCCCGAAGGCCAGACCACAATAGCAAATGCTTAGTGCCCCCGCCTCAGTAAGCCATCGTTCCCTGTCTCCACCAACAAAAACAAATTTTATGGCCCCGTCTTCACATGGATCTCTCTGTGAAAATGCTAGCAAATGTAATGACCCCAGACAGCTGCAATTATCTAAATGTCTCCCTATTAGCCATTTGAGTGGCTAAAGCCTTCTAATCAAATCAGAGTGAATGCTAATTGAAATCTAATAGAGCTGGCATCGTGTGATTAGCTATCAGAATTTGATTCCAATATTGTTAAATTACAGACAAGGCCCATCAAGTTACATGAAAAATAAATATTGTAACCTCAATGGCCAAAGGAGATGAATTCTTTCAATAAACAGAGATCAAACTGGAACCCCTTTGAATGATGTTACTGCCACCTACTGGGACTTAGTGGAACTACAGGGACAATCTTTCCTCGGAGCGGGGCACAACTATTTGTTTTCCTAACACGAGAAGTTTCTTGGAAATCAAGCAAGAGAAACTGCCCAGATTTGTATATGCTTAAATATAATTAGAGATCATGGAAAATACTAAGAATGATCATTTCTGGAAGAAGCAGCTAAGAAGATTACCGCTGGGAGGGCCTATGTTGGCAGGAACTGGAGGTGAAGTTGGATGGTCTCACTGGGACCAGACAGTGGAGCGCTGCTGAGTGGATGGCTAGAGAAAGGAGCCTCAACACTCCGCACGTCCCAGGGGACTTCGTCCCCCCCACTCTCTGCTAATGGAAGATTCACGTACTGCTTGTGATACTCTAGGATAAATAACAACCCCTATTGAATCTCTGCTACGGTATGAACACAGTCTCAAAATCCTGTTGAGTGATAGAAGTGTAAAATATAGTCCCTTCCTCAGGGATTAAATAATCAATTCTGTAGAGAAATTAGAGAAAAATACAAGATATCTTATATTGGGAATTAAGGAATGACTTATGTCATGTACAGTCATGTGCCACGGAAAGACGTTTTGATCAACAATGGACCACGTATACTACGGTGGTCCCATAAGATTATAATGGAGCTCAAAAATTCCTATTGCCTAAGGGATGGCCTCATGGCCTAGTGGTTAAGTTCGGTGGGCTCCATTTCAGCAGCCTGGGCCCAGTTCCTGGGTGTGGACTTACACCACTCATTGACGGTTGTGCTGTGGCTGCAACATTGGTGGCCATGCTGTGGCAGCAACCCACACATAAAACAGAGGAAGATTGGCACAGGGTGAATAGCTCAGGGTGAATCTTTCTCAAGCAAAAAGAGGAAAATTTGCAACAGATGTTAACTCAGGGCAAATCTTCCTCAGCAAAAAAAAAAAAAATCCCTATTGCCTAATGATATTGCATCTGTCATAACACTGTAGTGTAACACATTACTCACATGTTTGTGGTGATGCTGGTGTAAACAAATCTGCTCTGCCGGTGGTATAAAAGCATGGCACATACAATTGTGTGCAGTACCTAATACTTGATAATGATGACAAGTGGCTATGTTACTAGTTTATGCACTTATTATACTATACTTTTTATCATTGTTTTAGAGTGTACTCTTTTTCCTTACTAAAACAGTTTACTGTAAATTGTGTGCTGTATTACACTGGCAGCAGCCTCATACATCTTGCTTTACCACGTCTCTTGATTGCATCATTTTCTCTTGTGCTTGAATTAATCGTATGTTGTTTTGCTCATCATGGCCCCGAAGTGTACAAAATCCACTGCTAATGTTGCCAGTAAGAGACCACATTGAGTAATTGACATGGAAACAAAATTAAAAGTAAGTAAGGACTACGGAGGCGGAAAATCAGTGATGGTCATTGCTCGCCAGTCAGGCATGTCCCCTGCCACCATAGCTATGATCTTGAAGGACAAGAACAAAGTGACAGGAGCTGTTAAAGGATCTGCTTCATCGAAGGCAATGAGACTAACAGGAATTCAAGAAGGGCCCGTATCAGATGTAGAGAAACTCCTAAAGACTTGGACTGACGACCAGACACAGAAGCATATCCCACACAGCAGCATGACGATCATGGCCAAAGTAAAAAGTTATTTGTGATGTTGAAAGAAGAGGCTGAATCTGACTACGATGTTGAATTTACTGCTACCTGGGGGTGGTTTAAATGATTCAAGAATCATTATTCATCACATAATGTGAAAGTGAGTGGTGAGTCTGTGAGTGCTGATGTGAAGGCAGCTGACAAATTTTTGGAAACTCTAGATGAGCTGATTGTGGAGGAAAATTACTTGCCAGAGCAAATATTCAATATGGATGAATCCTCCCTATGCCGGAAACGGATGCGTGAAAGGACTTTCATCCACAAGGAGACCAAGTCAATGCCAGGTTTCAAGGCTTTTAAGACAGGATAATTGTCTTGCTTGGGGGCAATGTTGCAGGCTACAAATTGAAACCTTTCAATCTGGCACAGTGAGAACCCCAGCGCCTGCAAGCATGTCAATAAGTACACACTGCCAGTGTACTACAAGAGCAATGAGAAGTCTTCGATGACCCAGCTCCTCTTTCAAGATGCCCTCCTGAATTGCTCTGCCAACGAAATGGAGAAGTGCTGTTTGGAGAATAATGTACCTTTCAAGAGTTTTCTTGTTGTTGATAATGCTCTCAGACATCCTTCTTTTATTGGTGATCTTCATCCCAGTATCAAAGCGATGTTTCTTGCTCCAAACACCACCTCTGATCCAACCAATGAATCAGGGAGTTATAGCAGCTATCAAGGCCTGCTACCTGAGGAGGACCTTTGCCCAGGCTATTGCTGCAACTGAGGAGACACTGATGCAATTCTGGAAGGATTACAACATCTATGACTACATCAAGAAGCTTCCTTGGGCTTGGGGTGCTGTCACCAAGGGGTGGATGAATGGCATCTGGAAGAAGACACTCGAGAGGTTCATCCATGACTTCAGTGGATTTGCCGAGGATGAGGAGGCTGCAAACATCAGCAAGGCCGTGGTTGCGATGGCGAACAGCTCTAACCTGGGTGTGGGTAAGGATGACATTGAGGAGCTCCTAGAGATGGTTCCTGAGGAACTGACTAATGAGGAGTTTTAACTGCAGTAGGAATGCATAGCTAAAGAAGAGGCAAGAGAAAAGGAACATTCCAGTCCTGCAAGCTCCATTCCTGGTAAGTGCCCTACACAGGTGTGCCACTTTTTATCTTTATACTATATTTTTGCTGTACCTTTTCTATGTTTAGATATACAAATACTTACCATCGTGTTACAGTTGCCTGCATAGTCAATACGGTAATGTGCTGTACAGGTTTGTAGCCTAGGAGCAATAGGCCATACCGTGTAGCCTAGGTGTGCAGTCCCATCCAGGTTTGTGTAAGTGCACTCCAGGAAGTTCACACCGTGATGAAATTGCCTGACAACGCATTTCTCAGAATGTATCCCCGTTGTTAACGATGCATGGCTGTAGTGGTCTCCTAAGAAAGAGTGCTTGAGGTGTCAACATTTTGAGGCTTTGCATGTATGACAGCCGCTTTATTCTACACTCATGCTTGAGACAGTTTGGCTAGATAACGTATAATTTTCTCTCACTTGCTGAATCCATAGGGAAGCTTGCCTGTTAAATATATGCCCCTGGAAGGTGAGAGTTGGTAGAGGGGATGTTAATTCAAATCTGTTGCTTAATTTACTAACTACATAGAAACTTAAGGTCTGTATATCTGCATGTTAGATTTGGCCTGAAATTGGTCCTGATTTTTTCAAATTTTTTTATTGTAAAATACAAATAACAAAAATTAGCGTCTTAACCATGTTTAAGTATACAGTTCCATGGTATGAATTACATTCCTATTCTTGAGCAACCATCATCATCATCCATCTCCAGAGCTCTTTGAGCTTGCCCTAACTGAAACTCTATACCCATTAAACAACAACTCCCTATTCCCCCAGCCCCCGGCCCCTGGCAACCACCATTCTATTTTCTGTCTCTATCATTTTCACTGCTCTAGATACATCATATAAATGGAATCATACAGTGTTAGTATCTTTGTGACTGGCTTATTTCACTTAGCATAATATCTTCAAAGTTCATCCATGTTGTAGCATATGTCAAAATTTCCTTCCTTTTTAAGGCTGAATAATATTCCACTGTATGTATATACGTACATTTTGCTATCTATTTATCTGTTCATGGACCTTTGGGTTGCTTCCATGATTTACCTATTCTGATTTAGCTATGAACATGGGTGTACAAATATATCTTTGAGACCCTACCTTCAATTCTTTTGGGTTTAGACCCAGGAGTGGAATTGCTGGATCATATGCTAAATCTATTTTTAAGTTTTTTGGGAATTGTCCTGCTGTTTTCCACAGTGGCTGTACCATTTTACATTTATACCAACAGTGCACAAGGGTTCCAATTTCTCCACATCCTCGCCAGCACATGTTATTTCGGGTTTTTTGATAGTAGCCATCCTAATGGATACGAACCGGTATCTCATTCTGGTTGTGATTTGCATTTCTCTGATGATTAGTGATGTTGAGCATCTTTTCATGTGCTTATTGGACATTCGAATATCTTTCCTGAGGAAATGTCCATTCTAGTCTTTTGCCTAGTTTTGAATTGGGTTATTTGTTGTTTAGTTTTAGGAGTTCTCTATATGTTCTGGATATTAATCCCTTATCAAATATACGATTTGCAAATATTTTCTCCCATTCTGTGGGTTTCCTTTTCACTCTGTTGAAAAATGTTCTCACAACTAGGAGGACCCACAACTAAAATATACAACTATGTACTGGGGGGATTTGGGGAGAAAAAGCAGAAAGAAAAAAAAAGAAAAAGAAAAAAGAAGATTGGAAACAGTTGTTAGCTCAGGTGCCAATCTTTAAAAAAAAAAAGAAAAATGTTCTTTGTTGAGGGGTGAGGGTACTAAATTGCTTTATTTGAAGGAACGGTACAAATGAAAGGACTTAAGTAGATGTTTTGGTACAACCTATAGAAAAGGTAAAGGTGACCCCAACATGTGCGTACTGCCTTGGTGACCAGGGCACTCACCCCCATGGTTATGGGAAGCCAGCATAAAGCTTAGTTCTCATTGTCACTGTCTCCCAGGATGTACTTGTCGAAGAGATAGTGCGTCATGCCAGCTTCTGGGCCTGCCATCTTGTGCATCGGTTATGTGGTCACCCAATTCTTTGATAGATTTCACCTGTTGATTCAGGTAACGAGCCTCAGTGGAGTCACACAGTGGGGGTTGTTTCTGTCAGTGGCCAGTTGGTGCAGTTCCAGTAGAGACTGATTCACACTTCCCAAGTGTAACACACACTCCTGTGTATTCAGCCCGTTCTCCCGGTCTGGTTTCTGGATATCCTGAAGGAAGACTTGGTCACCTCGGTGGTTCTGCAGCTTCATCAGTTTCTCAACCTGTTCCCTCTCCTCATGAGACTGGTGAAGAAAATAGTTGGCAAAGTTCTTCAAGGCCAATCTTCGTGGTCAAAGTGGTAAGACATGGTTAGGTAGATGTGGGAGGCGTGGAGCTCCAGGTTGATCTGGCAGTTGATGGTGGCCTCCGAGTCCTGGTGGTAGTCCTACCAGTGAGGGGGACTCAGTTGTTATGTCGGGTGGCTGACAAGAGGCAGCGGTGGCTGCCCAGCACTGGACCCCAGCAGGGGTCTTAGGGCTGTCACTGGGCACTGTGAGGAGGTGGCTGAGGGCTGGCTCCGAGTGGCCAGCCAGAGGAGCAGCGCGTGTTCCATCCAAGCACTGGTGAGGCAGGAAACTGTGGTTACTCTCGGAAAAGACTGTCGAAAGCCTCCTTTCATGCACAAAAGCTTTTAATTTTCATGGTTGACCTTGTCTATTTTTTCTTTTGTTGCCTGTGTCTTTGATGTCATGTCCGAGAAATCATTACCAAACCCAGTGTCCTGAAGCTTTTTCTCTAAGTGTTTTATGTTTTAGGTCTGATATTTAGGTCTGTGATCCATTTTGAGTTAATTTTTGTATATGGTGTTAGATAAGGGTCCAACTTCATTCTTTTACGTGTGGATGTCTAGTTTTCCCAGCAACATTTATTGAAAAGACTATCCTTTCTTCATTGAATGGTCTTGGCATCCTTGGTGAAAATCAATTGACTAGATATGTGAGGGTTTATTTCTGGGCTCTCTATTCTATTCCATTGGTCTATATGTCTATCTTTATGCCAGTACCACACTGTTTTGATTACTATAGTTTTGTAGTAAGTTCTGAAATCAGGAACTATGAGTCCTCTCACTTTATTCTTCTTTTTCAAGATTGTTTTGACTATTCTGGGTCTCTTGAAATTCCACATGAATTTTAGGATGGATTTTTGTATTTCTGTAAAAAATGTCATTGGGATTTTGATAGGGATTTCATATAATCTGTAGATTGTTTTGAGTAGTATAGACATTTTCACAATGCTAAGTCTTCTAATTCATGAACATGGAATGTGTTTCCATTTATTTGTGTCTTCTTTAATTTCTTCCCGCAATGTTTCATAGTTTTCATTGTAGAAGTCTTTTACCTCCTCAGGTAAGTTAATTCCTACATATTCTATTCTTTTCGTGCTACTGTAAGTGGAACTGGTTTTTAAATTTTCTTTTCAGTTTGTTCATTGTTAGTGTATAGAAATACAACTGATTTTTGTATGTTGACTTTGTATCCTGCTATTTTGCTAAATTTGTTTATTAGTACTAACAAGATTTTTTTGTGGAATCTTTAAGGTTTTCTACATTTAAGATAGTATCATCTGTGAACAGAGATATTTTTACTTCTTCCTTTCCAATTTGGATACCTTTTATTTCTTTTCTTTTCTTTTTTGCCTAATTGCTCTGCCTCAGGCTTCTAGTACTATGTTGAATAAAAATGGTGAAAGCAGGCATCATTGCCATGTTCCTAATCTTAGCGGAAAAGCTTTCAGTCTTTCACCATTGAGTATAATGTTTGCTGTGGATTTTTCATAGATGGCTTTTGTTATGTTGAGGTAGTTTCCTACTACTCCTAGTTTGTTGAGTGTTTCTTTTATCACGAAAGGGTGTCGAATTCTGTCAAATGCTTTTTCTGTATCAACTAAGATGATTGTGAAGGTTTTTTCCCTTCATTCTATTAATGTGGTTGTTTAACATTGAGCAATTTCTGTATGTTGAACCTTCCTTGCATTCCAGGAATAATTCCCACTGGGTCGTGATGTATGATCCTTTTAATGTGCTGCTCAATTTGGTTTGCTACTATTTTGTTGAGGATTTTTGCATCAATGTTCACAGGGGATATTGTTCTGTAGTTTTCTTTTCTTGTAGTGTCATTGTCTGGCTTTGGTATTAGAGTGATGCTGGTCTCATAGAATGAATTTGGAAGTGTTCACTCCAATTTTTGGGAAGAATTTGAGAAGGATTGGTGTTAGTTCTTCTTTAAATGTTTGGTAGAATTTACCACTGAACCATCAAGGCTAGGGCTTTTATTTGTTGGGAAGTTTTTGATTACTGATTCAATCTCCTTACTAGTTATAGGTCTATCAGATTTTGTATTTCTTTATTGTTCAAACTTGATAGGTTTTGTGTTTCTGAGGATTTTTCCATTTCATATAGGTTGTGAAATTTGTTGGCATACAATTGTTCATAGTACTCTCTTATAATCCTTTTTATTTCCATAGATTCAGTAGTAATGTCCCCACTTTCATTTATTTTATCTTAATAAAATAAATTCTCTCTTTTTTCCTAGTCAATCTAGCTAAAGATTTGTCAGTTTTGTTGACGTTTTCAAAGAACCAACTTTTGGTTTCATTGATCTCATCTATTGTTTTTCTACCCTCTATTACATTTATCTTTGCTCTAAACTTTATTATTTCCTTTTTTCTGCTAGCTTTGGGTTTATTTGTTTCTTCTTTTGTTAGTTTCCTAAGTTGTAAAGTTAGGTCGTTGATTTGAGATCTTTCTTGTTTTTTAATGTAAGTGTTTATAGCTATACATTTCCCCCTTAGTACTGCTTTTGCTGCATCCCATAAGTTTTGATATGTTATATTTTTGTTTTCATTAGTTTCTAAGCATTTTATAATGTCCCTTGTGATTTCTTCTTTAAGTCATTGGCTGTATAGGAGTGTGTTGTTTAATTTCTACAAATTTATTAATTTTCCAGTTTTCCTTCTGTTACTGATTTCTAACTTCATCTTATTATGATTGGAGAAGATATTTTGGGTGATATCTATCTTTTAAAATCTATTGAAACTTAATTGTAGCCTAACATATGTTTTATCCTGGAGAATGTCCCACGTGCACTTGAGAAGAATGTGTATTCTGTCGTTGTTGGGTAGAGTGTTCTGTATGTCTCTTAGGTCTAGTTGGTTTGTTGGATTGTTCAAGCCCTCTCCTTACTTATCTTCTCTCTGTCTGTTCTCTCCATTATTGAGAGTGGGTTATTGAAGTCTCCAGCCATGATTGTGGAACTGTTTATTTTCCCTTCAATTCTGTCAGTTTTTGCTTCATGTATTTTGATGGTCTGTTATTAGGTGCATAAATGTTTATAATTAGTTTATCTCCTTGCTATTCAACCACTTATTAATATATAATGTCTTTCTTTGACTTTTGTAAACTTTTTTGATTTAAAGTCTGTTTTGGGGTGCCAGCCTGGTGGTGCAGTGGTTAAGTTCACATGTTTCACTTTGGCAGCCTGGGGTGCACCAGTTCAGATCCTGGGTGCGGACCTATGCACTGCTTGTCAAGCCATGCTGTGGCAGGTGTCCCACATATGAAATAGAGGAAGATGGGCACAGATGTCAGCTTAGGGCCAATCTCCCTCAGCAAAAAGAGAATTGGCAACAGATGTTAATTCAGAGCTAATCTCCCTAAAAATGAATAAATAAACAAATAAATAAAGTCTGTTTTGTCTGATATTAGTATAGGCACCTCTGCTGTTTTGGTTACTATTTGCATGGAATGTCTTTTTCCATCCTTTCACTTTCAACTTATTTGTGTCTTTGGATCCAAAGTGAGTCTCTTGTAGAGATCATATAGTTGGATCATTATTTTAAATCCATTCTGCCAATCTGTGTCTTTTGATTGGAGATTTTAATATATTTACATTTAAAGTACTAATTGATAAAGAGAGACTTTGTCGTTTTAATATTCGTTTTCTATATGCCTTAGCGTTTTTGGTCCTTCATTTCCTGCATTCTGTCTTCTTTTGTGTTTAGTTGATTTTTTTGTAGTAAAACATCTTAATTCCCTTCTCCTTTGTGCATATTCTATACCTATTTTCTTTGCAGTTACCATGGGGATTACATTTCACATCCTAAAGTGATAACATTCTAATTTGAATTTATACCAGCTTAAGTTTGAAAACATACAACTCTGCTCTTATATAGCTCCATCCCCATTCCTTTCAGTTATTTATTTTATTTTTTATTTTTTTAGGAGAAACTATTCTGTATGCTTTTAATTATTTTTATTGAGGTAACTTTGGTTTATAGAATTATGTAAATTTAAGGTGTACGTCATTGTATGTCTACTTCTGTATACACTACATCATGTTCACCACCAAGAGTCTCGTTTCCATTTATTACCATACAAATGTCCCCCTTTTCCCCTTTTGCCCTCCCCTGCTTCTCTTCTGGTAACCACCAATCTGCTCTCTGTATCTATGTGTTTGTTTGTTGTTGTTGTTTTCTATCTTCCACTTATGAGTAAAATCATATGATATTTGTCTTTCTCTGTCTGACTTATTTTGCTAAGCATAATACCCTCAAGGTCTATCCATGCTGTTGCAAATGGCAAGATTTCATCATTTTCTATGGCTGAGTAATATTTCATTTTCTGTATATATGATTCATTCATTTGTTGATGGGCACTTAGGTGATTTCCAAGTCTTGGCTATTGTGAATAATGCTGCAGTGAACGTAGGGATATAGATGTCTTTTCAAATTAGTATTTTCATATTCTTTGTAATAAATACCCAGAAGTGGAATAGCTGGATCATATGGTATTTCTATTTTTACTTTTTTGAGAAATCTCCATACTGTTTTCCATAGTGGCTGCACCAGTTTACATTCTCACCAGCAATGTATGAGGGTCCTCTTTTCTCCACATCCTCTCCAACACTTGTTATTTCTTGTCTTTTTAATAATAGCCATTCTGACAGGCATGAGGTGATATCTCCTTGTGGTTTTGATTTGCATTTCCCTAATAATTAGTGATGTTGAACATCTTTTCATGTGCCTATTGGCCATTTGTATATCTTCTTTGGAAAAATATCTGTTCAGATCCTTTCCCTAATTTTTAATCAGGTTGTCTTTTTGTTGTTGAGTTGTATGAGTTCTTTATACATTTTGGATATTAATCTCTTATCATATATATGATTTGCAAATATCTTCCCCCAAATGGTAGATTGTCTTTCATTTTGTTGGTTTCCTTTGTTATACGTAAGCTTTTTAGTTTTATGTCATCTCATTTGTTTATTTTTGCTTTTGTTTCTCTTGCCTGAGGAGACATATTCAAAAAGATACTGCTAAGGCAATGTCAAAGAGCTTACTGCCTATGTTTTCTTCTAGGACTTTGTGGTTTTCGCTCTCACATCCAAATCTTTAATCCATTTTGAGTCAATTTTTGTATGATGTAAGATAGTGATCTAGTTTCATTCTTTTACATGTGGCTGTTTTCCCAACACCATTTATTGAAGAGACCTGTCTTTTTTCCATTACATGCTCTTGGTCCCTGTGTTGAAAATTAGCTGTCCATAGATGTGTGGGTTTATTTCTGAGCTCTCAATTTTCTTCCATTGATCTGTGTGTCTCTTTCTGCCAATACTGTGTGGTTTTGATTTATGGTATACTTTGAAATGAGAGATTGTGCTACCTCCAGCTTTGTTCTTTTTTCTTAGAATTTCCTTGGCTATTTGGGGTCTTTTGTTATTCCATATAAATTTTAGGATTCGTTGTTCTATTTCCATGAAAAATGTCATTGGGATTTTGATAGAGATTGCATTGAATCTGTAGATTGCTTTAGGTAATATGGACATTTTAATTATGTAAATTCTTTCAATCCATGAACATGGAATATCTTTCCACTTCTTTGTGTCTTCTTTGATTTCTTTCAACAATGTCTTATAGTTTTCAGTGTATAGGTTTTTCACCTTCTTGGTTAAATTTATTCCTTGATATTTTATTCTTTTTGTTGTAGTTGTAAATGGGATTGTTTTCTTGATTTGTCTTTCTGCTAGTTTGTTGTTAATGTATAGAAACACAACTGATTTTTGTACGTTGATTTTGTACCCTCAACTTTACTGTATTTATTATTTCTAATAGTTTTTTGCAAACGGTGACAGTTTTACTTCTTCCTTTCCAATTTAGATACTTTTTCTTTCTTTTTCTTGCCTAATTGCTCTGGCTCTATTTCCAATGCTTTCTAATGCATTCTTCATCTTATTTATTGAGTTATTCAGCTACAGAATTTCTGTTTAGTTCTTTTTCAGTTTCAATTTCTTTGGTAAAGTATTCCTTCTGTTCGTCAATTTTATTCCTGAGCTCACTGAACTGCCTTTCTGAGTTTTGTTGTAGCTCTTTGAGTTCTTCATGACAGCTATTTCGAATTCTTTATGAGTTACATCACACACTTCCCTGACTTTATGTTTGGTTTCTGAATTATTTTCTTTTTGTCATGCCATGTTACTGTGGCTTTTCGTGGTGCTTGCTGAGTTATTCCTCTACTGGTGAGCTTGTAGCAAAAGCTTTTCTTATTTAGGCATAGCTTTGTTTTGATTCTAACTATTCAACTGGTTGGAAATTAGAGGACTTTCTTTTGTTTTTCAGTAGGTGGTGCTATAGCACTGGTTTTTGGTTTCTCTTAGCTGAGTGCACTCTGCCTATATTTGAGGGTAGACGCGCTCCGCCCTCCACCCCCTCTATTAGGGGTGTTGCCAGTAGGTCCATGGTCCCTGCCTGCACCTCCCAGAGTCACTGATGCCTTGCTGTTGCCAGTGTGCTCTGGTTGCTGGCTTCACCACTAGGGGTACAGGGATGGCTGATGCCTCTACTGCATCCAAGAGCCCGGGTTGTAGTCTCTGCCAAAGTGGCAGGGGGGTTGGGGGAGCCAGGTTAGGGGGAGGGGAGCGCTCTACCTCTGACTTTGCCTATTTCCTTGTGGCTCCAGGTGCTGCTGTGGTTGGGAAATTAGAATTGTGTGTGTATCTCTGCTGCTGCCTCCAGGCTCTGAGCATGGCCAGGGGGCCTGGGATCACAGAGTTCCACTTCCACTCCTGCTATGCTCCTGATGGCTGTAGGTGCCACCTCAGCTGGGAGACTGGAGTCACACACATGTCTCCACTGCTGCCCGCCAGGTTCTCCGGGGTTGGGGGCAGCTGGCTCAGCTGCTGTGGCCAGAAGGCCAGGATCCTAGGCACTGCCTCCACTATTCCTCTGGTTGGCTTCCTCTGTGTGCTCCAATCCACCCACCTTTGTAGGTACCAAGGTGTGGATCTCTCCAGCATCCTGGTATTTGGGCAATGTAGCCTTTGTTGGATTATGGATGTTATGGATGTCACAAAATTACATCTTCATACATGGTGTGTCTAAAACCATAAACTAATAATTGTTACTTATCATGCATTAGTCACTTAAATTGTGTAGGAAACAAAATGTAGAGTTACAAACCAAAGTTATAACAATACTAGCTTTTAGACTAATAATTGTTTTTTAAAAAATATATTACTCTCTTAAATCTTGTAGAAAACCAAAAGTAGAGTTACAAATCATTTTTTACAATAATACTACCTTTTATAGTTGCCCACAGATTTACTTTTACTGAAATCTTAATTTTTCCTATGATTTTAGGTTACAGTCTGGTGTCTTTTCATTTCAACCTGCAAGACTTTCTTTAGCATTTTCTTCAGGGCAGGTCTAGTGGTAACAAATTTCCTCAGCTTTTTTTTTTTTTGAAAAAATTGGCACCTGAGCTAATGGCTGTTGCCAAGCTTTTTTCTTTTCTGCTTTTTCTCCCCAAATCCCCCCAGTACAGAGTTGCATATTTTAGTTGTGGGTCCTCCTAGTTGTGGCACGTGGGACACCAGCTCAGCATGGTGTGATGAGCAGGGCTGGCCCCCCTCAGCTTTTGTTTATCTGAGAATGTCTTAATTTCTCTCTCGCTTTTAAAGGACAGTTTTACTAGATATAGGATTCCTGGTTGACAGTTTTTTTCTTTTAGCACTTTGAACATATCAGCCCACTGCCTTCTGGGCTTCAAGGTTTCTGATGAGAAATCTGCTGGTGATCTAATTAAGGATCCCTTGGGTGTGATGTGTTGCTTCTCTGTTGCTGCTTTCAAGATCCTCTCTTTGTCTTTCAACAGTTTGTTCACAGTGTGTCTTGGTGTGGGTCTCCGACTTCTTCTTTCTTGCAATTCATTGAGCTTCTTGGATGTTTATATTTACATCTTTCATCAAATTGGAAGTTTTCAGCTATCATTTCTTCAAATAATCTCTTCCCCTTTCTCTCTTTTCTTTTGAGACTCACAATGTGTATGGTGGTTTGCTTGATGGTGTCCCACAGTTCCCTTAGGCTCTGTTGACTTTTCTTTAATCTTTTTTCTTTTCATTCCTTAGACTCGATAATTTCCATTATCCTATCTTCAGGTTCACTGATTCTGTCTTCTGCCTGCTCAGATCTACTTTTGAAATTTTCATTTTAGTTGGTGTACTTTTCACCTCTAGAATTTCTTTCATTTTTTTTAGAGATTGGCACCTGAGCTAGCATCTGTTGCCAATCTTCTTTTTTGTTCTTCTTCTCCCCAAAGTCCCCCAGTACATAGTTGTATAATCTAGTTGTGAGTGCCGCTGGTTGTGCTATGTGTGACACTGCCTCAGCATGGCTTGACAAGCGGCGCCACGTCCGTGCCCAGGATCTGAACTGGGAAAACCCTGGGCCGCCAAAGCGGAGCGTGTGAACTTAACCACTCAACCATGGGGCTGGCCCCTAGAATTTCTTTTTTGATTTCTTTTTAGGTTTTCTGTCTCCCTATTGATATTTCTACTTTGTTCATACTTTGTTTTCTTGAAATTCTCCACATTTTCTTTTAGTTCTTTGAACATGTTCGAGATAGTTTTTGGTAAGCCTTTGTGTGGTGGGTCTGCCAACTAGTCTTCCTCTGGGTCAGGTCTGTTGATGTGTTTTTTTCCTTTGAATGGGCCAGACAGTCCTGTTTCTTTGTGTGCCTTGTGATTTTTTTGTTGTTGTTGAAAATGTGAGCATTTGAATCTAATGATATGGTAACTCTGGAAATCAGATACTCTCCTTTCCCCAAGGTTTGCTGGCTTTTGGTTTTGTTTTGATTTACTTTAAAAAAAATTGTTGGAGTCTGTCTCTGCCAAGGATCAGCCTGAGATGTAGACATAAGGTCTCCTCAGGTCTTTTTTGAGCTTGTACATTTCCTGGGGGCATGTGTGGTGACTTTCTAATTTGCCCCATATATACAGTTGCTTTTGAAAATCCTAATGTTTAATGTCTGGCTCCCAAAATGTGGAAAAGAGGAAAATGAAGGTGAGGGGGAAGAAAGCCAGCCCTTGAAATCTCATAGAGGTCACTTCAGTCAGACAGGGAGAGGCTTGCAACAACGTGGGGGAGGGGGCAATGCATCAATGGCTGCCTGTCTCCGAGTCGGACACAGCAATTAGGGCACAGAGTCCCAATATTTGGAGGACAGGATCCTTGTTGCCCACCCTGGTTCCCACAAGCTGTGTGCAAGCTGCTCCAGGAATGCATGCACAGCTACCTGCCGTGGGACTGGAGGATGGTGAGTAGCTGGGGCTTCGCTGAGGCTTGAAATTGACCGAAATTAACCCCATTTTGCCATCCAGGCATCCCCTGGAAGTTGTAAACCTTCAGTGGACTGCAGAATCCCAAAATAGTTGCATCCGACAGATTCTGCCAGTGCAATTGTTGTCCAGGTGAGACAGACGCTCGGTGCTTTTCATCTACTATCTTCCCAGAATCTCCTCTTCAGCCCTGATTTTTTAAATTGTAATTTTCTGTACACTAGTATGTATTCCTAAGACACACCAAATTGTTAAGAACAAGGTAGGAATATAAATGTATAAATGAAAAAATTTAGAATTGATAGGAAAAAGAAAGGTCATCTGAAGTGATAAATAAAAAGATCATTTCAATGCCAGCATTATGGCTTGTGGTAGGCAGAACAATGCCTTCCCCTCCACCAAGATGTCCATGTCCTGATTCCCAGACCCCGTGAACATGTGAGGTGACTTGGTAAAGGAGAATTAAGGTTGCAGATGGAATTGATGTTGCTAATCAGATGACCTTGAGATGGGGAGATGATCCTGGATTATCTAGGTGGGCCTAATGTAATCACAAGATGGACAAATGGAAGAAGGAGGCAGAAGAGAGAGAACCAGAGAGCTGGCAGTGTGAAAAGACTCACTGGCTTCGAAGATGGAGGGATGAGGCCACAAGCCAAGGAATACAGGCAGCCTCAGGAAGCTGGAAAGAGGCGAGGAAATGGATTCTCCTCAAGGACCTCCAGAAGGAACACAGCCGTGCCAACACCTTTATTTGAGCCCAGTGGGACTCATTTTAGACTTCTGACTTTCAGAACTGTACTGTTTATGTCCTTAGTGTGTAGTAATTTGTTACGGAAGCAATAGGAAAACTAATACATGGATTGACAGGAAGGGAAGCTGAAGGTGAGGAGGCGAGTAAAGATCAAGGCACTGTAATGTAGGGGCAAAAGCAGTGGACACATGAATCAGATGACCAGTGGAGGTTCCCAGTTCTGCCAGTTACTGCCTGTGCGACCCAGATCAAGTTGCTTAACCTCTCTGAGTCTCAACAGCTTCATCTTTAAAAAGCAATAGTAATACCTCCTCACATGGCCGTTGTGAGGATGAAATGAGGCCATCTCTGAGGCCCTCAGCACAGTGCCTTGGGTGAGCCCTCACGTGTGTGAGCTGTTGCCGTCACCACTGCCACAGCTTTTCTGTGGGTTTTCTTTTATCTCGGTGATTAGGTGTTTAGTTACAAAATTATCTGTACAACATACACGTGTTCAGCCAAGATTCACTTTCCATGTGAAGTGACACAGAATAAAATTACATTAGAATTTTGTATATGGGAAGGTTTTTACGAGAACATTCAATTAAACCCACTCCCCTCTAATCACATTTCAGGCCCTGCCTGTCAGAGAGTGAAAACCGACCATTTCAGTGGGAGCGCTTATCCTTGAAACCCTGATTGGCAGCTAGAGCTCCAGGTTAGTAAAAGTAAATTTGTTGATTACTAATCACGATTATGAGGTACCGGTGTAGAGTGTCACTCTTTCCTTAAGTCTTTGGAGTGGTTCAGAATGCGTAGGTCTATGGAATATCAAATATGGCTCTGAGATTTGCAACCGAGGATCTTCCCAATGTAAACTTTCTACTTGATAGCCCTTCTAATTAAAAGTCAGTCACTGTGTGTTGTATATGCAATTCGTAGAATTATACATAATTTAAACTTTTTATTTTGAAATAACATTGTACTCACAAAAGTTGCAACAATAGTATAGAGAGTTCCTGTGTTTTCTCCACTCAGTCTCCTCCAGGGACACATTACCCAAACCAGCAAATTGACAGTGGTGCAATGCTAACAAGAACTAACTAGAGATTTTGTTCAGATTTCACAGTTCTTACGTGTACTGGTTTTTGTTTTCCGCTGTACAGTTCTGTGACATTTTATCCAGTGCATAGATTTGTGTAACCACTACCACAATCAGGATACAGAACTGTTTCCTTGCCGCAAAGGAACTCCCAGCGCTACCCCTTATAGTCACCCCTCCCCTGTCACCAACCCCTGGCAATGACTGATCTGTTCTCCATCACTATAGCTTTGTCATTTTCAGAATGTTATATAAATGGAATTACACAATATGTGAACTTTTGAGATTTTCTTTTTAAATTCAATATAATGCCCTCGAGACCCATCCAGGTTGTTGCAGGTGTTAATAGTTTATTCCTTTTTATTGGTGAGTAGTATTCCATTTCTATGGGTGTACCACAGTTTATCCATTCACCTGTTGGAGGATGTTTGGGTTCTTTCTAGTCTTTCGCTCCATCACATAAACCTGCTGTAAGCATTCATGTAGAAGTTTTTATGAACATAAGCTTCATTTCTCTAAGATAAATACCCAGTTTGGGAAGGTTTTAAGGGTTAAGTAAGATCACTAATGTTAAAATACTTTGTAAATGGCAATGCTCTGCTTCAGCGGCCCAGGGTTTCACTGGTTTGGATCCTGGGCATGGACATGGCACCGTGCATCAGGCCATGCTGAGGTGGTGTCCTACATGCCACAACTAGAAGGACCCACAACTGAAATATACAACTCTGTACTGGGGGGATTTGGGGAGAAAAAGCAGGAAAAAAAAGATATCAGGTAGTGATAAGTACTGTGAACAAATATAAAGCAGGGAAAGGAATTGGAGGGAGACTGAAGATGCTATTTTAGAATGCATACAATAGTCTTCCCTTATCTGTGGTTTCACTTTCCGTGGTTTCAGTTACCCACAGCCAACCGCAGGCTGAAAATATTGAATGGAAAATTCCGGAAATAAACAATTCATAAGTTTTAATAGTGTGCCATTCTGAGTAGTGTGATGAAATCTCATGCCATCCGGCTCCTTCCCGCCGGGGACGCTACATCGCAATGCCCTTCATTCACTTCTTTCATCTCATCTCATAGGCATCGTCTATCATCTCATAACACGAGAAGAGGAAGGCTGAGTCCAGTGCAGTAGGATATTTTGAGAGAGAGAACCATTCATATAACTTTTATTACAGTCTGTTGTTATAATTGTTCTATTTCATTATTACTTATTGTTGTTAATCTCTTACTGTGTCTATTTTATGAATTAAACTTTATCATAGGTATGTATGTATAGGAGAAAACATAGTGTATGTAGGGTGCGGTACTGTCCGTGGTTTCAGGCATCTACTGGGGGTCTTGGAACAGATCCCGCATATCTTCTGTGGATAAAGAGGGGGCTACTGTGGTCAGCAGGGCTTCTTGGAGGAGGTGATAGCATTTGAAGTTTCTGGGGAGCTGAATTGAGCCAAGACTTAGTTCAGAGGAAGTTTTCAGAGACATTGTATACATTTGTAGGGGAGGCAAATTTTTCCCTTTACCGTCTTAGGGTTTTGCAGCTGGACCTGAGAATTAAACTGACATGAAACAGATTAACAGGAGAAGAGCATACAAATTTATATGAAGTTTTATGTGACATGGGAGCCCTCACAAAGAATGAAACCCAAAGAAATGGCAAAACCTACTTGCTTTTACAGTAGGTTGAACAAAGAGAAACAAGTGTGGAAAAGTGACTAACTGTGGAGAGGCTCAAGGAAGGTGAGAATTATGTTAACAAGGTCTGTTTGTATCCAGTTCTCCTTGGCTCAACTTCTCATCCTTGATGACAAGAATGTGACTTTGCTTTTCCGGAGGACATCTTTCATGTAGGAATTTCATTTCCTGCTTTTAAGAAAAAGAAAGAAGATCGGCGTTTTTTTCTTATATTGGCTGTTTTCCAAGTGCCTTTAACTGAAAATAGTCAATATGCCAAAGCAGCATATTTTGAGGTAACATGCTCTGAACTTCTTCACGTTCAAAGGAAGAAGGAAACTTTTTTTTTGGTCAGAGCCCAAACCTCCGGTAGTCATTTCAGGGTGCGCCGCATTTCTCTTACTTCATGTAAGTGTCTCTGTTTTCTACTCTCAGTGAAACAGCTTGAAGATGGAAAAATAAGTTGGTGTTCTTACTAACAACTTTGTGGCTCCTGCCGTGCCTCTCCCACACCATGATGGTAAATACGTCCCTCGCTAAAGAGAGGCACCGTCCTTCTAAAGAGTGCCGGTGTGATTCTTTTTCTTTTCTCTCTTGTCTCCTCTCTTCTTCCGTTCCCTCCTTATTTATTTATTTGCTTATTTATGTTCAGACAGGCAGATACTGATGTCCAAGTTTGTTTGAAAGACCAGGAAAAAAGAAACAAAAAGTAGTGAAATCAATCATCTTCTTCCTTTATCATTTTGCTGTGTGGAGAGGGACGCTCCCATTGAACCATCCTTTTCAGCTCTGCCCTAGACAGGACGGACCATCTCACTTTGTCACTGCCCTCTCTCTTTTCTGGGGTGGGAGGAGGGAATTGGAAAGAGGTGAGCTTGTGGTCAGTTTTAAAGAAACAAAATATACCAGACACAATTGAAGCTCCTTTGAACCCCTTCTCAATCTCAACTCCCTTAATCTCTCGCTAATATGTATCTTTCCTGTCCCTGTTTTCATACTTTGGGTATATATGAATGTATCCATAAACAATAGGAACCGGTGTTCAGATTTACGTAAATGCTATATTGAATGTATTCTTTTGCAACTTGCTTTATCACTCACCATTTTGATTTGAGATTTATTCATATAGATACGTGTTGTTCACACGTTTAACTGCATTGCCTGAATGCTCTACACTTATTCATCCGTTTCCTTATTGGAGGTTTCCAGTTTTTCACAACTGCAGACAGTACTATGGTGAACATTTTTGTATGTGTCCCCTTAGGTGCGTGTGTGATGGTTTCTCTAGGTTGGTGACTCTCAAAATGTAGTGCGGAGTCAGCAGCAGCAGCTTGAGTATCACCTGCAACTTCTTAGAAATGCAAATTCCAGGGCCTTAACTCAGGCTGACTAAGTCAGAAACTGGGGGAGGGGCCAGCAAACTGAATTTGAACAAGCTCTCCGGTGGTTCTGATGCGAGCTAAAGTCTGAGGATTACTGCTCTAGGTGTATATTTTACAGTAGAATTGCTGGGTTATAGGATATGTGTATTTCTAAATTTATGAGATTTAGACAAATTGTCTTGAAAGTAATTGTGCTAATTTACACTCCTAAATATCATCTCTCAGTCTGTAGCTTTTCTTAACCTTTCTTTTAATGGTAACTATTGTTTTCTATTTTATTATATTGCTTTATATTTTAATGTAGTGGAGTTTATAATACTTTTCTTTATGGTTTGTGTTTTGGGTCTTATTTGTGTCTGGATGTCATAGAGAGTCTCCTAAATGGTCTTCTAATCATTTAAAATTTTTTCTTTTCCCATTTAGGTCTTTAAATCATCTGAAATTAATTCAAATATGGTAGTGCTTTTTTTTCTGACCTGTGCTTCCTAAAGAGATAGGGCTCTTGCCAACTTTTAAAAACCAGAATATTTCCCTAAAAAATAAAAGTATCATCAGGGGTACAGATTTGGTGGGAGTGGGGTGGAGGGTGGTAATGGAGAATACATGTACGTGGTAAAAAAAAAAATTAAAAGAGCCAAAGGGATTGCCATAATGAAAACACATTAATTTGAATTTAAGATTACTAGGGGAGAAGTTGGCAGTGTATTTTCCACGATTGTTTTATTTATAGTGCTGTGGATTTTGCGAGCTTATTTATTTTAGTGCATCATAGATGCCATTGCACGTGGGTTCCATTAAACACAAACACACAGGCTGTGAAAATTGCACTATTTTAAAATACATTGCTTTCTGTCTGTATTTGGATACTTATGCCCTCAAGTAGCCCCCTAAATTAGTCAGCACTAATTACTAATTAATGCATGCAGTGGGTGTCATGTTTTCTTTGATATGAGGTTCTTAATACAAATTCCAGGAAAATAGAAGATTTGGGGTTAATTTGTAGCTCATTGGGAGAGCGTCTTCCAATACTGTTGGCTGACCCCAGACGACTCCCCCATGATCTCAGTGCCTGGAACAATGCCCAGCACATGGTAATGCTTTGTAAGCGTGGGTTCACTGACTGTTTATAGAAAGTGCCAAACTGGCCAAACTTTCTGGCTCTCTCTGTCTTCCACCCTGAAGTGCTCGTCCTGCAGAAGAAAATTTTCGGTCATAGTGTTCTCAGGTACCACAGAGCACCAAGTTACGGAGTCTGCTCACCTGCCATTTTAAATATTTAAAGATTTCAACAAATATGGTACTCTGGAAAGACTTATTAGTGTATGATTTGTGACATTAATATTGTTAGGCTTAGCCTAGATTTCAATATAAATTACTTTGTGTTGAGTTCAAAAAGTATTTTTGTGGACTTACTGTGTGCTGCGCTAACCTCTGAGGGTGTAATGATAAGTGTAACAGTCCCTGCCTTAACTTATGCAAGATGATGTCCCTTCTCTGTACTACAAATACTGCAAACCAAGTGTGTCTAATCCTTGTCCATTGCTAACATCTTTTGGGGCTGGAGGAAATACTTTGCAAGATGCCTTAGATTTAAAGAGGTAAAATCCTCAATCACGTGTCTAAGCCGAGGACATGTCACATTCCCAGCAGGGCTTAGGGAATTGGGGAAATGACTCCACATGAGGGAAGCAGAGCTGCAGAGGGCAGAAATGAGCTGCATATTGGTTGGTGGTAGGAGATGGTGGGAAGCAGTTATTACTCTAACTACACCATTCACATTGCAAAGCCTGCAAGAATTTCTTGACTAGGGAGCGGTGCAGGACTGTCCCATCTACTGGTAATCGAAATGTGTTTAGGGTGGTACACTGCCTTCTTTCTACTCCAGTGTGCAATGGGCACCTTTCCACCCACCTCCCAATTCCCCTTGTTCTTTATTTGTTTTGCTTTGTTTGACTCAATTCAGGGCCTTGCAATATAATGCCTAGAGGTTCAGTTTTGTCACTGTAGAAATCAAATGAGCCTAGAGGTTATTTGGTTTTAATTATCATTCATTAAAACAATCAATGTAGAGGCTTTAGTCATTCAAATGGTTAATGGTGGGACATTTAGGTAATTACAACTGTTGAATGTTCTCTCTTCTGGTAATTGTTTTTATTGAACAAGATTTATATCTAGGTCTTGAAAAGAAGTGGTTGAAGCTGTGGGTATCACAGGCCAATATTCTGGCAGGAAGTGGTGGAAGGAGACCTTCTGGCACCTGACTCACTAAGCCGGATTCACTCTCTATAGACCCTGCTTCAATCTCTTCCTATTCCGAAGAGTAGATGTACAGTAAATAATCTCTTGAGGCTCAGGGAAAAGACCCGAGTCAGATTCTGTCTATATTTGGATTCCTGTGGCCTCAAGTAGCCCCCTAAATGAATCAGCACTAATTAATAATTAATCCATGTACTTAACATCATGTTTTGTTTGATAAACGGCCTGGCTTAGATGCGGCTCTCCCTTTCTCATTTGTTCTTCTCCATCCTTTCTAGCAATCCAAGTCTTACTCTTTGTTCACAGGCTGATTTCAAACCCATCCTTCAACTTCATCCACTCTTTAGTCATTCATTCAAATTTATTATTCCAACCAACCAACCATGGGCCAGGTCCTGCAGAGGCCCTGGGGATTACAACAGTGAGAAATTGAAAAAAAAATTTAACTTCTTTCCTGACATGGCCTATGCTTTTGTTTATTGCAAAAAATTCTTCCATGACACTAGTGTTTGTGTTAGTATGGTTTGAATATCACATGGCCTTTGTCTAGAGTTATCAAACATAAAATGATGGTAACGATGCCCAAATAAAACCCGTAGTACTAAATGATAATACCTGAGATTAGAAGTAGAATAAATTAAATATGAAATATGACTGAGACACTGACAGGAATTAACTCACAGAGACTATGCTGAAAGAGCTGAAAAGACTGACCAGTTTAAAGTCTCTTTTGTTTCCATGTGCTGTTAAGTGCAGTGTGGCCGTGTAGACCACGTATACATATACAGCACAAATGTTTGGCCATTGATAGCCTTTATTAATCTGTGAGTTCCTTAAGAGTGGGCATCGCCTTATTTATTTTTGTGTTCGCATTACCAGCAGAGTGTCTGGTACAAGACAAGTACTTGACAAATGTTTGCTGAATTAAAAAAGGAATTTAATAAACCAAGGAGCAGTTTCCTTAAAATTCACAAGGGGGCAGCAAGGAATACAATTCTTTTCTGTTTGTAAAATCACACATCTTTAGAACTAGAAGAAACATTAGATTATTGAGTGAACTTTCTTCTTCTTAGAAGGTTCAAACATTTCTGCAGAGAAGGACTTCACTGCACTCACAGGAACTCTTTGATAGCGTCATGTAAGCATACAGTGTATTGGCCATCCTCACAAACAAGTATGTTTGGCCACAGCTCTGTGCTTAGTTGCCTTAACAGACTCTTAAGATTATATAAAATAATGTGCACTGCCCTAAATGGAATTTTCTTTTTCTTTTTTTGTTTAAAGTTGCTTTTCGGGGGGGGGGGGCGATGAGGAGGGTTGGCCCTGAGCTATTGACAGTCTTCCTCTTTTTGCTTGAGGAAGACTGTCGCTGAGCTAACATCTGTGCCAGTTTTCCTCTATTTTGTATGTGGGATGCCACCACAGCGTGGCTTGATGAGCAGTATGTAGGTCTCCGCCTGGGATCCAAACCTGTGAACCCGGGACTGCCAAAGTGGTGTGTGTGAACTTAACCACTATGCCACAGGGCCAGCCCCTGGAATTTTCTGAGTGTAGTATTTCTTTGGCTTTTTCTTTTAACGTTATTTTATTGAGGTCACATTGGTTGATAACAGTGTATAAATTTCAGGTGTACATCATTTTATTTCAGTTTGTTTGGCTTCTTGATTTTTTACATAATCACATAATTTTGCCACTCTAAGTGTTTAGTACCATCTCCCCATTTTTAGAGATGAAGGAATGGAGGGCTAGACAGGTTGAAGGATTAGCCTTTGTTCACACAGCAAATTAGTGGTGGAACTGGAGCCAGAATCCTGATCTTCTGACCCTGAGACTTATACTTCCTGGTATTGTCTGAAGGTCAGGACCCAGCAGATGCTTTGGTTGGAAATGGAGGCATAATTCAGGGTACACAGACTTCAGTACCCGATTCCTTCCAGACAATGAGTGTTTACGTCTCAGTCGTAATGAAGGTTGGATTTTAGCGTCTAACTGTAGCGAACAAGGGTTTATGCATGTTCTCCTTTGTCTTTATTGAGTAAGGAAGTGCAAAACAGAAAATAAAACCTTTACAATCTCACAGTTCTGAAATAAGATGATTCCCACTATGGGGGAGGAAAGAAGTTTTCCTCAACCCTAAGGGTCCCTGGCTGGGTCTGAAAATTAAATTGACAAAGGGAGATTGACAGGAGAGAATCATACAAGTTCTATTGAATTTTTATGTGTACAGGGGAGCCTTTAAGAGAGAATGAAGACCTGAAGAAGTGACCAGAGCAGGAAGCTTTTCCACTTTTTGAACAAAGAAACAGTAAATTTGTGAAGAATTGACAAGACAAAGAGTTTTGGGCTAGGGGTAAGTAAGTGGTGAAGAAGCAACTAGGAAGATAAGGGTTAGTTTAGCAAGGTGTGTTGATACAGCCTTATTGGTCCCAATGCTTGTCTCTGGTGATAAGAGCATCTTCTTTTCTCCTGGTACTAGAAGGGGACCTTTTACATGGGAGCTTTATGACCTGTTTCAGGGAAGAAGGTGGGGAAGGAGGTCGGAGTGACCTAGCTTCTGCTATTTTTAAAAAATTCCTTCAGCTTAAGATATTTAATTTGCCTAGGTGCTTTTTTTTTTTTTCAGGAAGATTAGCCCTGAGCTAATGTCTGCTGCCAATCCTCCTCTTTTTTGCTGAGGAAGACTGGCTCTGAGCTAACATCTGTGCCCATTGTCCTCTATTTTATAAGTGGGATGCCTGTCACAGCATGGCTTGATAAGCGGCGCGTAGGTCCCTACCTGGGATCCAAGCTGGTGAACCCTGGGCTGCCAAAGCAGAGCACACAAACTTAACCACTATGCCATCCCAAGGCCAGCCAGAGAACGCAAACTTAACTGGTACGCCACCCCAAGGCCAGCCATGCCAAGGTGCCATATTGTGAACCCCATCATCACCAAAATAGATATTTTGAAATATCTTTGATGGAAGGAAATTTTTACTGGTTCAATTATTTGTTCCCAAATAATCAGAACTTAGTTCTCTAGAAAAAGGTATACTTTTCAGGAGACTTAGTATGTTTTTTCCAAATATGAAAGTTACAAATGCTGTTTTACTAAAAATTCAAACATTAGAGACATATGCAACATGGATATTGACAATAGACCATATCTATCACCCTCAGAGATAATCACTATCAATTATTTCCTATATCTTTCTCCAGGTTTTTTCTGTGCACATACTAATAGACATTATTGTTTGTCTCACAAAAATGGAGTTATGTTATTCATATTGTTTTCTTAAATTGAGGTAAAATTCATATAACATAAACTTCAACATTTTAACCGTTTTATCCAAAGATTGGCACCTGAGCTAACAACTGTTGCCAATCTTTTTTTTTCTGCTTTTTCTCCCCAAATCCCCCCAGTACATAGTTGTGTATTCTAGTTGTAGGTCCTTCCAGCTGTGGCATGTGGGACACCGCCTCAGCGTGTGTGGCCTAGTGAGCGGTGCCATGTCCTCGCCCAGGATCCGAACCTGCGAAACCCTGGGCCGCCAAAGCAGAGCGTGTGAACCTAAGCTTACTCGGCCACGGGGCCGGCCCCCATTTTTACCATTTTAAATTGAACAATTTAGTAGTTCTTAGTCCACTCACAGTGTTGTGCAACTATCACTACGATCTAATTCCAGAACATTTTCGTCACCCCATAAGGAAACCCTATACACTAGTCATATTGTTTTGCAACTTGCTTTCTTGCTTACTGCATGCCACTGTATAAAGATACGTCTTGTTCTTTTTAATAGCTTTATAGTATTCCATTATAAGTGCCATAGTTATTTACCAACCTCAATTAATGGACAGTTGGGTTATTCTAGAATTTTAAAATATTATAAACAATGCTATAATTAACCCCCTTGAACACTTGCACACTTCTGTGAGACAAGTGATTAGAAATAGAAATCTTGAGTCAAAAGAGATGAACATGAAAAATATCATCAAAATTGCTATATTTTCCTCCAAAAAAGGCAAAGAGTTCCAGCAAGAGTTGTACTAATTAACAATTCTAACAAGACTATGTCCCCATTGATGCTTTCCTACCCTCTTGTCAACACTAAATATCATCAATTTTTAAATCTTTGCCAATCTGATTTGTTGAAATAATCACATTATTGTTTTAATTTTTATGTGATTAATTATAAGGAAAGCTAAGCTTCTTTTAATGTTTATTAGGAATTTTTTTGTGCATATGATTTGCTCTTCGTGTCTTTGCCCATAGTTCTATTGTGGTTTTTTGCTGTTTCTTATTGATTTTTAGGTAGTCAGTAAGAAATTTTTTGAAAGATCTTTTGCATTCTCATTTTTAAATAAAATTTTTTCCTTCTCTGCCCTGGAAGCACGTGCTCTCTGCCGCATCCGTGTTAAGAGCTCCCAGGCCATTTAGTTAATGTAACCTTTTCCTGCTGAAGAGGGCTTGGTCTGTGATCATCAAAAGGCTGCTAATACCCCATTTCCGTTTCCTTTACAGCCACAGTCCTCTTTTTCTCTCACATTAATTGCTTTGTGTTCTCCATGCTCGATGCATTTGACCTTAGCTTTTTCATGTAGTTCTTTCTTGCTAATATCCAGCTGCATTATATCAAAGGAAAATTAATTCCTTTGGCGTTTTGAGTGCGTTGTATAAGGAAACGTCATTGCATTAGTATTCCTTTCAAGATGTGTCAAATTTTTGTCTCACCCAAAGAGTACTCTTTGCCTTAAATTTTATTCTTTGGAATCACCTCTTCTAAATGCTCTTTGCACTCCTAGGGTAAGGACCGCACCTCAAAGCCAATGACAGCCATTATTTCCTTGTCTAGGTGCGAATGCCTGACTAAGTCCCGGGTTAACTGGCCACACACAGTGTTCCTGAGCTCCCTGCAGTGGGGATGGTTTTCTGTTTCTCAATTCCAATGGCTATCCTGGGTTTCTGGGTGCTCTCGGGTAGTGCTTTGCCCCAAAGTGGCAGCAGTGACCTCCGGAGCTAGTTTGAGAAACTAATGAAGCCTTGAGGGATCCTTTGTAAAGAAGAGTTGGCGTAAACGGGAGGTGTGTTCTATATGGTTCTCAGGGGACTTGAAACAAACCAAGGATGAAAAAATGTTGCCACAGCTGCTATCGCCTATGAGTAATGTGAGGGCGAAGTGTTGACAACACACATCCCCAGAGAGAACCAGGGGGTGAGACTGTCAGAATCCTGCAATGCTCTTCTCATGGTCTTAGCCTTGACTTTCGCATACCACGTTTCCTTGAAGCGCAGCCTGACCACTGTGTGACGTGGGATGGGTTGGCTATGCGAGGCCCACAGCAGCTTTGTTATCTCTACCACCAAGCATCAGTGTGGGAACAAGGCAAGGATTCACTGTCCTTTTCAGCTCCCAGCTCATAAATAAGCTCTATTTGAAGATGGGCTGAAAGAGGTGAGCCAACAAGAATTTTCCCTTCCACGATTTTGACTGTGAATAGAATGAAGTTTTGTTTCTATGAGTAAACACAATATTACTCAGTCAGCTTTCTCTACTAGGCCCCACCCACCACTCCAAAGGGAGAGCTCATGTACTCACCTGGGTGGTGAAACATTAGTGCCCACCTTTCACGACTTCCTGAATGTTACTAAGGTCTTTAATTGGCATAATCTATTTCTTAAAGTCTTACATTTATTTATTATACAACTAACTTTTCCTCAATTATATCTATGATACATGTTGCTGATAGGCAATCTGGCAAACATAGCAAAGTATAAAAGAGAAAATTAAAATCCACCAGGTTGTTATTATTAAGGATAACCACTATTAATATCTTGATATATATCCCTCCATATTGCTGTACATTCGTATACGGTTCTCATTATTTGCAGTAGTTGTGTTCTGTGAAGTCACTGCAACACTGAATTAGTGAATACTGAAACTCCGGTCCTGGGAGAAGCACAGTGTTAGGTTCCTGAGAGCCTGTAGTCACAATGCTTTCCTTAATTGATCAATACATAAGCTTTTTTTTATGTGTGTTTCAGTTTGAAGACAGTTTTTTTAAGATATGTTGTTGAGTCGTTGACATTGAACTCGTGGCCAACAGCACTAAGACTCATGCCTGAATGGACCTTATTTAATTTAACACATGTATCTTCTCCCAAAGACACATCACAGCCTTCTTGTGCTTAGGAATGCTGGACAGCACTTCAGCACTGTGCTTGGGGGTCATTTTAAATCACCAACAAAAAGCACAAAAATGTGAAATACATGGCAGTAGGTAGCCCGTAAAAGGACACTCGTTTACAATCTGAGAGCTGGAACGGGAAGGCAGGGTGTGGTCTTATTCAACCTTGTGGGAATGTCCTTGCAGGGAGACTCAAATTTTTTGCCACTTTATGAAAATCTGCAAATGACCACAAAAGCACCGCCATTATTGATTTTGGGGGTAATAAATACGTTTTAGAGAATAGGTAAATTCGCAAATACAGAATCCATGAAAAATGAGCATTGATTATATAGTGTAACCTGTTCTTTTCACTTAATATCTGGATTTTCATGGATGCAGTAGTTCAAAAGATAAATGTACCATGATTTATTTGACCATTTTCCTAGTCTTGGACATTTAGTTTGTTTTCAAATTTTTGCTCTTTTACTGTCATCCTTGAATCTAGGTCTTGATTCATATCTGTTATTTACTTGGATATATTCCTATAAAAGAATTGTGGTTCTAGTCTTTAAAGCCGGAGTATTATATAGTTTGTTTTACATGGATATCTACTATATAGTCTATATATATATTTTTTTTTGAATCATTAAAAAAAATTTTCTCCTTTTTCTCCCCAAAGCCCCCTGGGTACATAGTTGTATATCTTAGTTGTGGATCCTTCTAGTTGTGACATGTGGGATGCCACCTCAGCATGGCCTGATGAGCGGTGCCATGTCCGCGCTTCGGATTGGAACTGGCGAGACCCTGGTCCACTGCGGGGGAGCACGCGAACTTAACCACTCGGCCACGGGGCCGGCCCCTATAGTCCATATTTTTATGTTCATGTGCAGTGGAGGGTTAACTCAGCAGGCCTAGGCATCCACATCCTGCATATTCCAAGGTCTTTAGGACTGATGTTTGATAAGCTCCTTGGGGATAACTTCTAAGCCCTTGGAATATCCTGCTTGATAAGGGTGTCTTTGTATAGTGACCATAGGCCGTGCTGGGTAGTTTATATTAACCATGTGATTTATGGTGAACACCTGTTTTGGTTCACCTGGGGCCCTGGGCCACTTTAGCAATTAGACCTCTGGGGGACTGGAGACTGACTAAGGTCAGTCATGTAGGTCCTTCATGTCTATGTGATTGACTCCCAATAAAGACCTTGGACACCAAGGCTTCAAGGTGATTTCCCTGGTTGGCAGTACTTGGTACATGCTGTCACACGTTGTTGCTGGGAGAATCAAGCACTGTCTGTGTGACTTCACTGAGAGAGGACAACTCGAAGCTCAAGCTTGGCGTCCCCTGGATTCTGCTCTGTAAAACTTTTTCCTTTGCTGTGATAAACCATAACTACAAGTGTAACAGCTCTTCTGAGTTCTGTGTGTCCTCTTAGCGAATCACTGAAACTAAGGGTGGTCTTGGGGACCCCCTGCAACACAATCCATTATATATTTGCACACACATGTAGGATTCTGTCCACCAAATCCCATATACTGTATTTAATGAGAGAATTAAGAAGTTTTCGAGAGTAATTGGCTGGACTGTACTTGATTTTTGCCTTCCATTCTATTTTTAGAAATCAGTCCTTATCAGCTGAGATTCCACTATTGAACATCTTTTCAAAGGCTTGTTGGCCATTTGAATTTCTTCCTCTGTGAATTGTCTATTGAGATTCTTTTTCTGGGCTGAGTTGCTCTTGAATTTAGAAAACAGTAAGCACAGTCACATATACAGAAAGGAAATCAAATTTTATTTTCTTCTTGGTGCCTGAAGCTTGGTGCTTCCTATACAGTTAGTGATTTGCTTTATCCAAATAACCCCTAAACGTGCTCACCCTCAGGAATCCCAGTTTTCTCCAACGCCTAACTTTCTTCTGCCCTTCCTCTATTTTTAAGACATGTCAGTCCCACCAGCACTCTCTCTTAGGCCTTCTTTTTCTCTGGGTAATACTTTTACACCCTTAATTAATTGATTTTTTTTCCCCATTGCCTCTAATATATGCATCTTCCTTTACATTCTCACCTTACAACTTTAGACTTTTAGACTCTTGTACATGATTATTATAGTACCCTTCCCATGAATTAAGCAACTCTTACCTTTAAATCCATTCTGCAGATGTCATATTAACTCTCTTAAAGCACAGATTTCATCGTACCACTCTCTTGCTCAAAATCTTCCAAGACTTTTCTTCAGTTCCCTTATTGGATGTGGGAACATCTGGATGTGGTGGGTCTGCCCACTTGGTTTACTCGTGGAATCAACTTCCAAGAGAAAGGTCCTGAAATAGGACACAGGTCTGTTTCCATGTGGTTGGTCCAGATGTGCAGAGCCCGGAAGAAGGTAAGTTGTGACCTGGGAGGTTGAAATGGTGGGAAAGGTCAAGCCCGTGAGGTGGTTAAAGCCCCGTATGCTAAAGCAATTATACTATTTACTGGTGGAATCAAGCTTGAAACAGGCTGAGAAGAGTGTGATCCATGGTAACAAGACTATATGTAATAGATGCCAGGTCCTAATTGTAGCCTGTTTTTATGTTTGGCCTTTGCTTCCAGAGGTCTCACTCCTGTTCTCTTTTAGTCTTCACCGTGAATTGGGGTGGACTCCAGGTTTCTCCAAGTTCTTTCAAGGGAAGCCTGCCGAAGGATTAGGATTATGGGGAAGGCAGGCTACAGGTCTCCTAGGCATTACTCTCAGAGATCTACCTATTCCTGTCTGTCTATATTTCGCTTGGGCACTGCACCCACGTATAGACCCTGCAATGGGTGGAATGTTGTGGAATATGTAGGGTTACTGGAAGAGCTAGTGGACCAACTATGCCCCCATTACCCCAGTCTAGACTATAATCTGGACTTCAATGGTTAGGACATAAAAAACAACGTTGCTGCTTTAGGAGGCCTTAATGGCCCACAGAACCGTAGCAGGTAAAGTGGCTGGAGAAGGCTACTAGATGAAAGCTGAAGAACCCGATAGGGCCACATTCCTGTGAAATCTCCAGCTGAGGTGATGCAGGTGCTGGGATCCCTGATATTCTGTTCTATAATCCACTTCCGGGTGAGGACCTATTTGCCTGACTGACTGTTTCCTTCAGAAAAAGATTTGAGACTGTGTTAGACGTGGGTTACTGGAAGAACAGAGCCAACTGCGCTTCTCCTCACTCAACTTGCAGGAAGCCCACAGTCAGTGGAGATGTCTCAGATGTGATGGCTGCCGGGCCTCTCCCAGGTAGTGTTGAAGGCAGCCATAGCTGTAGGAGCTCTTCAGCCAAATGAGCTGGGCTTGGAGGTCAGACAGAGATGCATTTACAGAAGAAGTATGCTTCAGCCATAAGAGCATTTGTCTGGAGCAGATTACCAGATCTCTCCCGTGGACATTGTAGTTGTTGATCTAGGGATGGGCACAGGAACCTGCGATTCTTATCTTCAGGGAGGCTTGGAAAGCACTGGCCTTGGGTTCACTTGTGGAAAAATCGCCTGGATTGAGGCTAGAAGTGTTGGTCTCTTCCAGGAATGGGCGTCGTGGGGCAGAAGGAGCATGCAGCACAGATGAAGTCTCTTTAATTTGCTGAATAGCTTGGACTTATCCAGCCAGGAACTGGATAAATCATAGCCCTCCTTGAATAGATTCATTCGTCAGTAGATTTCATCCCTGATGAAATGTGGGATGAACCCAAGGAACACCCATGATAGTTTGGGGAGGAGGATGCCACTCTAGGACTGTGGAGATTTTTGTGGGGATCAGTCATCTGAACTTCTTGGGTTAGGGGACAATAAGCCCTAAGAACTTGATCCCGATAGGCTCCTACAATCACTTCTTCCAGTGTGCATTCCCAGAGGGAACTCCCCTGGGAGGGGGTAACTGAGGGTTTCTATAAGGTCAGATCTAGAGAGTAAATGTGTCATCCAGAAGGGACAGCACAAGGTATGTGTTTGTGTAGAAAATACTTCACAAGTGTTTTTGATGTTCTGGGTAAGAATTCTTGCTTTAGAGGAATCTGTGGCCTCGATTGGAGATCTATTATAGCCTGGCTACAGACTCAGCCTTGCCTGGCTGCCTCATAATAACTCTCTTGCTTTATCTCTCTGACTTCCCTAATGCTTTAGCAGCCTGGCATCTGGATTGAATAAGTTCCCTGACTCATGTCCTTCATCCGTTATGACTTGCATGGGGCCTTCTGATCTTCCGTTACTCTGGCTTGGCCTGGCGATCCTGCTAGGATTTGCTCTGAAACAAACTTGTCTGGAGCAGTTTATCATCCTAGGCTTCCCCCCATTCTATTTTAGTCTCAGGAGGCCAGTCCCTAGAAGCTTAAATCAGCATTCAAGGCCTTCATCAGTTCCTAATTTCCCTTTCTAAGTTTCTCTCCCACCCATCTCTCATGAGAACTCTTGGTGTCAGTCAGACTGGCTCAGTGATTGCACCTAGACTATGTCTAGCCTATTGCTGTGTTAAAGCTGTGTCCCCTCCATCGCTTTGCTCAGTGCATTCAATATACTTGGAATGTTCCCTCCCCGTTTCTTAATCTATCTAAACTCCTCTGGTTTTTAGAATAACTTTTTTTTTTCTCTTTTTGAGGAAGATTAGCCGTGAGCTAACATCTGCCACAAATCCTCCTCTTTTTGCTGAGGAAGATTGGCCGTGAGCTAACATCCATACCCATCTTCCTCTACTTTCTATGTGGGACGCCTGCCACAGCATGGCTTGATATGCGGTGCCACATCCGTGCCCAGGATCCGAACAAGTGAACCCCAGGCCGTCAAAGCCGAGCGCACGGACATAACTGCTGCGCCACTGGGCCGGCCCCTGACTTTTTTTTTGATTATCAAATTAATACATGTTTACTGTAGATACTTTGAAAAACATGGTAAATTTTGGAGGAAAAAATAACCCACAGAAAAGATAACCCACTATTGTTTCTTCTAACCTCTTTTTTTCTTATGTGTGCAAGTGCACATGTGGGATTAACAATTATTGATAATAGAAATAGCTTTGTATTTATGTTTTCTATTTTCTTTTTTTTATGTGGTTGTTAGTGATTTTTTTTCTTTAGGCGATCTTATTTATTTTTTTTATTGTGGTAACATTGGTTTATAACATTATATAAATTTCAGGTGTATATCATTATATATTTCAGTTTCTGTGTAGATTACATCATGTTCACCACCCAAAGACGGATTACCATCCATCACCACACACATCTGCCCGGTCACCCCTTTCAACCTCCTCCCTCCCCTCATTTGCTTTCCTTCTTAATAGGAAACTTACTTTCCCTACTTACTTTCCCTCTCTAGAAGAACAAATTCCTCACTCAGTCTTGCGCAAGGCGTTTTTACCTCTTTCTCTAATACCCTGGGGGCCCCCTCTTCTACTTCAAATACTTTGCAAAGAAAGTTTGTGTGTAAAAAAAATTCTGCTGCTAGCTCTTAGGAGAATAATAAACTTTATCTTATAATAAGAGTACAGGTAAGAAAAGTGATACATATATTTAAGAATATTTTTCATTATACAATAATTGCATATTCATTAGGGTCCATGATCAATGTTTTAATGTTGGGAGTGAAGAAAAGGAAGGAAAATCTATAAATGACCAAAATTTTGAAACTGTAGGAAAGTTACTACTACATCTAATCCAAGAATCCAGGAATGTTGTTAATGTTTTGTATATATTCTATAGTTATTTTGGTACACATTTGAAAATAGAATTGGGAAACCATCAACAAAATGAAAAGACATCCTAACACTTGGGAGAAGATATTTGCAGACAATATATGAGATAAGGGGTTAATATCCCAAATACATAAAGAACGCATACATCTCAAGAACAAAAAACCCAACAACCCAATTAAAAAATGGGCAAAAGATCTGAACAGAGATTTCACTAAAGAAGATATACGTATGGCCAACAGGCACATGAAAACATGTTCAACATCATTTACTATCAGGGAAATGCAAATTAAAACTACAATGAGATATCACCTCACTCCGGTCAGAATGGCTATAATTAACAAGACAGGAAACAAGTGTTGGAGAGGATGTGGAGAGAAGGGAACTCTCGTACACTGCTGGTGGGAGTGCAGACTGGTGCAGCCACTATGGAAAACAGTATGGAGTTTCCTCAGAAAATTAAGAATAGATCTATCATATGATCCAGGTATTCCTCTGCTGGGTATTTTTCCAAAGAACTTGAAAACACTAATGCATAAATATACATGCACTCCTATGTTCATTGCAGCATTGTTCACAATAGCCAAGACTTGGAAGCAACCTAGGTGCCCATCAAGGGACGAATGAATAAAGAAGATGTGGTATATATACACAATGGAATACTACTCAGCCATAAAAAAGATGAAATCTTACCATTTGTGACAACATGGATGGAGCTTGAGGGTATTATGCTGAGTGAAATAAATCAGAGAGAGAAAGTCAAATACCATATGATCTCACTCATAAGTAGGAGATAGATAAAAACTACAACAGGGGCCAGCTGGTGGTGCAGCGGTTAAGTTCACATGTTCCGCTTTGGCGGCCTGGGGTTTGCCAGTTTGGATCCTGGGAGCGGACATGGCACCGTTCATCAAGCCATGCTGTGGTAGGTGTCCCACACAGAAAGTAGAGGAAGATGGGCACAGATGTTAGCTCAGGGCCAGTCTTCCCCAGCAAAAAGAGGAGGATTGGCAGCAGATGTTAGCTCAGGGCTGATCTTCCTTAAAAAAAAAAAAAAAAAAACAACAAACAAACACATAGAGATTGGATTGGTGGTTACCAGAGGGGAAGGGCGGGAGGAAGGAGGTAGGGAGAGGGGGGAGGCGGAGGGTGAAAGGGATGATGAGCCACACGTGTATGGTGATGGCTTGTAACTAATTAGTCTTTGGGTGGTGAACATGATGTAATCCACACAGAATTAGAAATATATTATGATGTACATCTGAAAGTTATATAATGTTATAATCCAATGTTACTGCAATAAAAAACATAAAACTAAAAATAGAATTGGAATTTTATCACACAGTTTGTATCCTTTTTTATTACTACTATGTCACTAACACAAATAGTCTTAAAAATGTAATTTTCATATATATATAACTTAAGTACTAAATATAATTAAATCATACTAATCAAGATGGATTTTTAACAATTTAACAATATCTGAATAAGCCATTTATTCTCACCTCACCTCTGGCTTCCTAACAGTTCATCTCTCCAAGATCATTTCTATCCCACTCTGTTTTCGATTATGTACATGTTATATTTGTCAAATGTAAGTATATGTGGTTGAATGATATAAAATTGTGGATGCTTGACCATTTTTGACCACAAACATGGCAGTTTCGCACACACGCATGTATACACACACAGAGAAGTACTCAGTGTTTATCCCGAATCATGCAACTCCGAAGGCTCCTCCAGAGATGCAGGCTTCATTTGGTCCTCAGCCAGTGCTTCATCAATTATTTTTTATGCGATGCGACTGGTACCCCTCCTCTCACCTGGTGCCCCCTGGCGCTCTCCGGGAGTCCTTGTCGTTGGGAACTCAGCTCCTCATCAGGGGAGGGGAGGATAGAGAGGGGAGCAGGGTAAACTTCCTGCACCAGGCGGCCTTTGTGCTGTGGTCTGCTGTCACTCTGCGTTTGCTCACTCGCATTTTCTGAGGATAACCCCGACTGGCTCAGAAATGTCAGAGGCAGCTGTGGTTGAATCAGACTAAATAGTGAGGCCCTCTCGGTGGCCTCTGTTTCTTGCTTTCCTCTGGGGAGACACACTTTAAATGCGCCTGAATTGCGTTTTTTGGCAGATTGCTACAGTAGAATATTGACTCTCTGATCTGAAGCCAGGCTTGTTCCAGGGATTGTCTGCTTTTCTAAGAGCTAATAATGAGAATTGATCAATGGTGGGGGGAGGGGGGAAGGGGAGGTGGAGGGAGGAAGCAGAAGAAACGCTGATCCCTGTTCAGGGAACGCTGAATTCTGAAGCTGTTTGGCAATTTATCTCTATTATTTTTCATTATTTTTTCTCATCAGAAATGAAGCAAGTTTTTAATAGATGTTGTATAACTGGATTAGAGCAAAGTAAAGCAAGCAAAGCACATCTAAATGCTGCCCTTTTCTTCCTGTTAATTTCCCTGTTCTTTCATTCTCATCACCACCCTGTCCACATAGGTCAAGTGTGATTACCACTAACCCATGGGGATTACATCATTTTCAATGTAATGGAATTTCATTACTGCAGTAGGAAGCCTGGGAAGATGGAAGATCGGGTTCCAACTCACCCCCTGGGAAGGCAAGATAAATACCGACCCTTCTGATTAATCTGTATTCCTCATCCTCAAAACAAACAGCCAAATCCATCTACATGAGGGGGCCCAGGGTGGTGGAGATACAAGCCAATAATGATTTCTTTTTTAAGTTGAAACTTCCTTTTTTTTTTTTTTATGATAAGCGATCTCTTTCCTCTGATAATTTGGCCAGTTTTACTTCATTTTATTTATTTATTTTTATTTATTTATTTTTTTGAGGAAGATTAGCCCTGAGCTAACTGCCACCAATCCTCCTCTTTTTGCTGAGGAAGACTGGCCCTGAGCTAACATCTGTGCCCATCTTCCTCTACTTTCTATGTGGGACGGCTACCACAGCGTGGCTTGCCAAGCGGTGCCACGTGGGCACCGGGATCCGAACCAGCGAACCCCAGGCCACCGAAGCAGAACGTGTGCACTTAACCGCTGCGCCACCAGGCCGGCCCCTTTACTTCATTTTATTTATTTTATTTTATTTTTTATTTTATTATTTTTTTGAGGAAGATTAGTCCTGAGCTAACTGCTGCCAATCCTCCTCTTTTTGCTGAGGAAGACTGGCCCTGAGCTAACATCCGTGCCCATCTTCCTCTACTTTATACGTGGGACGCCTGCCACAGCATGGCGTGCCAAGTGGTGCCATGTCCGCACCTGGGACCTGAACCGGTGAACCCCGGCCGCCAGAATCGGAATGTGCGCACTTAACTGCTGCGCCACCGGGCCCTGGCCCCAATTGACTTCATTTTAAAGCAATATTTCTCTACTTCCTGTCCACCTCAAGCCCCTTGGTTAAAGGTAACTGTCTCATCCCATTTCTCCTGCTGCCCCCCCCACCGCCAATTCTGATGTGTCTCTTTAAAATGGCATGCCCCTTGTTGGGAAGCTCTAGGCAAAATAATTTCCTTGAACTTCACTTTCTTTGTTTGCATTATGTGAACAATAGGTTGTTTTCTCCCAGATAGAAAATGATATTATAACATTGTTGATTCAGTGCGTTTTCAGATTGGGTGTGCTTTTCTCCCTTGCTAGTCCTCCAAACCCTAAACGGATGATAAGCCCTCCAAGATACTTCTCTGAGGAAAATAATTGACTTGAGGAAACTTTTTAAAAAAATCTTTTTATTTTTAATTATTTATTTATTTTTTTGGTGAGGAAGATTTGCCCTGAGCTAACATCCATTGCCAATCTTCCTCTATCTTGTATGTGGGACACCTCCACAGCATGGCTGATGAGTGGAGTAGATCTGTGCCCAGGATCTGAAACTGCAAACCCAGCCTGCCAAAGCAGAGTGTGTGGAACTCTAACCATTCACCCACAAGGCCAGCCCCAATGAAACATTTTTCTTGTTTTTGAGTGTCTGTTTGTGTATGGCTCCTAGAGAAAGATTCTGTTTTTATATTCCTTTTTAAAAAAAATTTTTTATTGAGATATAAATTAATATATAACATTATATTAGTCTCAGATATACAAAATAATGATTCAATATTTGTATATATTGGGAAATGATACCACAATAAGTCTAGTTAGCATCCGTCACCAGACATAGTTACACATTTTTTTCTTGTGATGAGAATTGTTGAGATTTACTCTCTTAGCAACTTTCCAATATACAATACAGCATTAACTATAGTCACTGTGCTATACGCCACGTCCCCAGAACTTGTCTATTTTATAACTGGAAGTTTGTACCTTTTGACTCCCTTTACCCATTTTGCCCCTCCCGACCCTCTCTACCCACCCACCCCCATCCCTGCCCCGGCCTCTGGTAACCACTAATCTGCTCTCTGTATCTAGGAGTTTGGTTTTTTTGTTTGTTTGTATTTAAAATTCCACATATAAGTGAGACCAAACAGTATTTGTCTTTCTCTGTCTGACTTATTTCACTTAGCATAATGCCCTCAGGGACCATCCATTTTGTCACAAATGGCAGGATTTCCTTCTTTTTTATGGCTGAATAATATTTCATTGTACATATACACCACATTTTCTTTATCCATTGATCAATCGATGGACGTTTAGGTTGTTCCCATACCTCAGCTATTGTGAATAATGCTGCAATGAACATGGGGCTGCAGATACCTTTCTGAGTTAGTGTCTTCATTTCCTTTGGAGATTATATGTGTGTATATATATATATATACACACACACATATATATCTTTCCAGAAGTGGGATTGCAGGATCATATGGTAGTTCTATTTTTTAAAAATTATTTTATTGAGGTCATAATAGTTTATAACATTGTGAAATTTCAATTGTACATTATTATTTGTTAGTCACCATATATACATGCCCCTTTAGCCCTTCTGCCCACCCCCCAACCCCCTTCCCCTCTGGTAACCAGTAATCTCTTCTCTTTCTCCACACGTTTGTTTATCTTCCACGTATGAGTGAAATCATATGGTGTTTGTCTTTTTCTGTCTGGCTTATTTCGCTTAACATAATACCCTCAAGGTCCATCCATGTTGTTGCAAATGGGACAATTTTGTCTTTTTTATGGCTGAATAGTATTCCATTGTATATATATCTACATCTTCTTCATTCATCGGTCACTGGGCACTGGGTTGCTTCCCTGTCTTGGCTGTTGTGAATAATAATGCAATGAACATAGGGGTGCATAAGTCTCTTTGAATTGTTGATTTCAAGTTCTTGGGATAAATATCCAGTAGTGGAATAGCTGGATCATATGGCATTTCTATTTTCAATTTTTTGAGAAATCTCCAAACTATTTTCCATAGTAGGGGTGCCGGTTTACATTCCCACCAGCAGTGTATGAGTGTCCCCTTTTCTCCACATGCTCTCCAACATTTGTTATTTTTTGTCTTGATAATTATAGCCATTCTGACAAGAGTAAGGTGAAATCTTATTGTAGTTTTGATTTGCATTTCCCTAATGATTAGTGGTGTTGAACCTCTTTTCATGTGTTTATTGGCCATTGGTATATCTTCTTTGGAAAAATGTCTGTTCATATCCTCTGCCCATTATTTCGATTGGGTTGTTTGTTTTTTTGTTGTTGAGTTGCATGAGTTTTTTATATATTTTGGAAATTAACCCCTTGTTGCATATATGATTTGCAAATATTTTCTCCCAGTTGGTGGGGTGTCTTTCGTTTTGTTCCTGGTTTCCTTTGCCTTGCAGAAGCTCTTTAGTCTGATGAAGTCACATTTGTTTATGTTTTCTTTTGTTTCCCTCATTTAGGTAGACATGATATTTGAAAAGATGCTTCTAAGACTGATGTCAGGGTGTACTGCCTATATTTTCTTCTAGGAGTTTTATGGTTTCACATCTTACCTTCAAGTCTCTAATCCATTTTAAGTTAGTTTTTTGTATGGCAACAGATAACAGTCTACTTTCATTCTATGGTAGTTCTAGTCTTAATTTTTTGAGGAACCTCCATGCTGTTTTCCATGGTGGCTGCACCAAGTTACATTCCCAGCAACAGGGCACAAGGGTTCCCTTTTCTCCATATCCTTGCCAACACTTGATGTTTCTTGTCTTTTTGATAATAGCCATGTTAACAGGTGTGAGGTGATATCTCGTAGTTTTGATTTGCATTTCCGTGATGATTAGTGATGTTGAGCACCTTTTCATGCGCCTGTTGTCCATCTGTATGTCTTCTTTGGAAAAATGTCTGTTTAGATCCTCTGCTCTTTTTTTTTTTTTTCAGTGAGGAAGATTAGCCCTGAGCTAACATCTGCCACCAATCCTCCTCTTTTTTGCTGAGGAAGATTGGCCCTGAGCTAACATCTGTGCCCATTGTCCTCTACGTTATATGTGGGATGCCTGCCACAGCATGGCTTGATAAGTGGTGCATAGGTCCGAACCTGTAAACCCAGGGCCTCTGAAGTGGGGTGTGCAAACCTAACCACTATGCCATTGGGCTGGCCCCATTTTTTAATCAGATTGTTTGGTTTGGGTTTTTTTTGCTATTGAGTTGTATGAGTTCTTTATATATTTTGGATATTAATCCCTTATCAGATATATGATTTGCAAATATTTTCTCCCATTTGGTAGGTTGCTTTTTCATTTTCTTGGTGGTTTCCTTTGCTGTGCAGAAGCTTTTTAGTTTGATGCAGTTCCGCTTGTTTACTTTTGTTTATATTGACTTTGCTTTTGGTGTCAAATCCAAAAAATCCTTGCCAAGACTGATGTCGAGGAGCTTACTGCCTGTATTTTCTTCTAAGGGTCTTATGGTTTCAGGTCTTACATTCAAGTCTTTAATCCATTTTGAGCTAATTTTTGTGTATGATGTAAGATAGTGGTCCAGTTTCATTCTTTTCATGTGGGTCCCCAGTTCTCCTGACACCATTTAGTAGAGAGACTTCCTTTCTCCGTTGTATATTCTTGGCTCCTTTGTCGTAAATTAATTGACCATATGTGCGTGGGTTTATTTTTGGGTTCTCTGTTCTGTGCCATTGATCTGTGTGTCTGTTTTTGTGCCAGTATCATGCTGTTTTGATTACTGTAGCTTTGTTGTAGAATTTGAAACCAGGAGGACGATGCCTCCAGCTTTGTTCTTCTTTCTCAGCATTGCTTTGTCTTTGTGGGATCTTTTTTGGTTCCATACAAATTTCAGGAATATCTGTTCTATTTGTGTAAAAAATGCCATTGTGTTCTTATACACTTCGTCGGAGTCCATGCCAGAAAATCAGGTGGCAGTTTTTTCTCTTTTTGTATATCTGTCTATCTATAATGATAATATATATTTAAAGCTTTTGGGACACTTTCTATCTGCAGGCACTGAATGATTTAATTCTCAGGGGCATCCTAGGAGGTAGATACCATTATCATCCCCATTTTTTTTTTTAAGATTTTTAAATTTTTCCTTTTTGTCCCCAAAGCCCCTGGTACATAGTTGTGCATTCTTCTCAGTTGTGGGTCCTTCTAGTTGTGGCATGTGGGATGCCAGCTCAGCATGGCTTAGATGAGCGGTGCCGTGTCCACGGCCAGGATTCGAACTGGAGAAACCCTGGGCCGCCGAAGTGGAGTGCGAGAACTTAACCACTCGGCCATGGGGCCAGCTCCCTATCATCCCCATTTTAAGATGAAGAAACAGAGCACTCAGAAGTGAAGTCACTTACCTAAGCCCACACGGGTAGTAAGTGGTGGAGTCAGGACATGAGGCCAGACAGTCTGAGCTGACAGCCCAGCTTTTGACCCCCCGACTAGGTTGCATGATCCAAGACTGGAGAAAAATACGTGTGCAGACAGTAATGATGTGGATCAAATCCAGTAGCACAAACAATGTTGAAGCAAAAATTTATTTCTGACCAAATATTTCAAGCTTCAGTTGTTGGCTAATACATTTCAAGCAATTACAATTACGTACTCCTGGTACAGAAAATACAATAAAATAGCTGAAAGTCTCTTGGAATTTCTCATAATGGAATTTGGCTGTATGAATGATATTGTACCAATACTTACAAAAAGAAAAGCTTATCTGTACTCTAGTAAACTTTTTTTGAAGATCTGATTATAGTAAAATTACCTGTATTCTTTTTTTAAAAAGACAAAACTGTTCAGCATTATGGTATTCACTCTAATGGCACTAAAAAAAACACACAACAGTTGTTTAAGCCTAGAAGTGTTAAAAATTTGAAAAGTGAATAATTATTTTGGATTTAAATTTTGAGTCAGTCAAAATTCATTAAAAATGTATAAAATGATCATCAGAATTCATTGTAATTTTTAACATAGTTAAGTGGTAGAAAGGACCAGAGAACATACATGTATATGGCTAAAGACTAAAAGTGACACATTAAAGGGTCACATTGCATGTAGACATGTGAACACACTTCTCATATCTGGCCCCAACTGTCTGCTTCCCACCCCCCACCATAATCACTGTTATTAGTTTCCTCTGAATCTTTCCAGAATTTCTGCATATACAAGTAGTTATGACTATATATCCCCCCTTCTTTTTTACAAAAAAGATGGCACTATTGTATACTTAAAAAAAAAAACCTTTATGTGTCCTGGTGGTTTTTTTCCCCATATAGAGCTTTCTCACTGTTTTCATATATCTGCAAAATATTCCGATATATAGATGTACCATAATTTAGTTAGCTAAATCTCTCTTAATAGACACTTAGATTGTTTTCCAATCTTTTGCTATTTCAATGTTTCGGTGAATAACCTATGCAAGTGTATCTATAGGATAAATTCCCAGCAGTGGATTTGCTAAGTCAAAGGACATACACATTTGTGATTTGGATAGATATTGCAAATTGCCTTTGATAGGAGCTGTGTTAATTTACACTGCCACCAGCAATGTATGAAACTGCCTGTTTGCCCACAGCTTTGCCAACAGTGGGCGTTTCACACTTTTGGATTTTTACTGGTTTAATAGCTGAGAAATGATATCTCAGGGTAGTTTTAATTATTCCTCATATCATAAGTGAGGTTAGGTATCTTTTCTTGTGTCCAAAATTCTTTTTATTTCCTTTTCTGTAAATTATTCCTATCTTTAGCTCATTTTACTGTTGGATTGGGTTGATGGTCTCTTTCCTGTTTTTGTTTATAGGAGCTCCTTCTAGATAAGGGAGATTTGCCTTTTGTCTGTGGAAAGAATTACAAACATATCCCTCCAATTTGTAATTTATCTTTCGACATCACACATAGTTCTTTTGCAGTGTTGAATTAAAAAATTTTTTTTATGTAGTTAAATTTATCCATATTTTCTTTGATGACATCTAGCTTTCAAGTCTGAGTTAGAAAGGCCCTTCCCTATGCCAAGATTATAAAGGAATTCTCCTTTCTTTTCATACTTTTTTTTTTTCCGCTGAGGAAGATTCACCCTAAGCTAACATCTGTTGCCAATCTTCCACTTTTTGTATGTGAGCTGCCACCACAGTATGACCACTGACAAAGGAGTGGTGTAGGTCCATGCCTGAGAACCGAATCTGGGCCATCAAAGTGGAGCATGCTGAACTTAAGCACTAGGCCACTGGGGCTGGCCATCTTTTCATACTTTTATGGCTGGTTCTTTCTTTCTTTTCTGTCTTTTCTTTCTTTCCTGTCTGTTTTTTCTTTTCTTCTTTTCTTTTCTTTCCCTTCCCTCCCCTGCTCCCTCCCTCCCTCCTTCCTTTCTTTCTTTCATTTAGCACTGCAATCTATTTGGAATATTCCTAGTGTATGGTATGCAGTATGGATAGTATTTTGTGATATTAGCTTGTTTTTATATCCATGTATTTTCCTTTTTACTTCCTCCATTTAAAGTAAACAGCCTGCTCAGGGCTATCTATAGAGATAGGGAAGAACCCAGAGGTTTTATGCAAGACTTTTTGGCTTCTGTTCCCAAAAGCTTAAGCTCTTGGGCAAATTTAGAGAGTTTGTGGAGCAGGAAAAAGGGAGAAGGAGATTTTCAGGTTGAGGTAGAACATCCTGGAGAAGTGAGGGAGAGAGTGGGGCATATAATATATAAAAATAAATAAAAATAAATAAAACAAATAATAAATAAAGAAGCAGCAGAAATCTTCAGAACTCTAGGCATACGGAGATTTAGTCAGTTGAGGAATATTCCAAGTACCAAATACATCGATGTGTGAGAAGAGAACCAGTGATACTGACGACGCCGTTTACACAAGACCGGGGCAGACTCGGTGGTTGCCTGTGCCCAGAGGGAACTGAGTGCCAGGGCCAGTCCCGCCCTAGAAGGTAAGAGAGCAGAACCTTGACACAACTCAGAGGTACTGAGGGAAAGGTTTTAAAAATAACTAGTCTTAAGTTTTCCACTAGCCTAGGAGATCAGAGGGACTGGAGTCAGAAATTAAGTTTTTCTATAAAATAAAGTAATATTTCTTGCTATGTGAATTTTTGATCATACCCACTACCTGTGCTTTAATTTAGGTATACACTACTTGTTATATCTTATAACTTACACCTTACAGCTCACTAAATCTGCCAAAATTTAAAATAAAAGATTAGAGAATTCCAGCTTTTGGGAAGGCATGAGCTTAGTTCTAGCCTTGTGGAGCTACATGTACCAGGGCATCCTTGAATGTAACTGGGCCACAGGTTTTTGTTTTGTTTGGTTTTGGTTTTGGTGGGGGTGGGGCTCAGGTGCACAGAATTGACTTTATCAGACTCAGTTCTTGCCACACAATTATTATTCTGTGCAAGGTTGCCCTCCCGTTTTATTTTACTTTCCCCTTTCATTCTTTACCTCACTGCCATTCTCTTCAGAGCCACCCAATCTAGAGGCTTTTCTTATGGTTGCCCATAGAGGTTTGGAATAGTCCAAGTATCTCTCTTTTTTTTTTTTTTTTAAAGCTTTGTTATTTTTTTCCTTTTTCTGACCCCCGGTACATAGTTGTGTATTCTTAGTTGTGGGTCCTTCTAGTTGTGGCATGTGGACGCCGCCCCAGCGTGGCCTATGAGCAGTGCCATGTCCGTGCCCAGGATCTGAACTGATGAAGCACTGGGCCGCCTGCAGCGGAGCACGTGGACTTAACCACTCAGCCACGGGGCCAGACCCCCAAGTATCTCTTAAAAAACCAGTTCCTGGGGCCAGCCCGGTGGCATAGCGGTTAAGTTTGTGCACTTCAGTGGCCCAGGGTTTGCAGGTTCATATCCTGGGCATGGATCTACACACCGCTCATCAAGCTGTGCTGTGGCGGTGACCCACATACAAAATGGAGGAAGATTGGTGCAGATGTTAGTTCAGCGACAATCTTCCTCACTAAAAAGAAAAAAAAAATCCCGTTGACTCGTACAGGTGATTGCAGAACAAGCAAAAAGCAGAACAATCAAAAACGGTTAACGAGCAAGCTGCAAAACGAGAAAGCTAGAGTTGGATAATATTCTAGTGGACTTTCTTAACCTGTGAACATGAGCTTAATAATAACCTGCTCCATATCTAACACAAAAATATATAATAGAGAAAATAAAACATGATTATGTAATGTTTATGATTTTGAAGAAAAAGTTATAGCAGTATTAGAGAGCTTTCAAATATTGAATATACTAAATAAAGAAGCAGCAAAAATCTTTGGGTGCTAATGGAAATCTCAGAAGTCTGTCTTTATTGGTATGCCAACTACTCTAAGATTGTGAGAGTAACTCACTGACCTGAAAAAACACATTTTAAACCAGTGTGAGATGTGGCTAATTGACTAATCAGAGGAGGAAAGACCCAGATGACTTTTAGAATCATTCAGATCAGGGTGGATATTGACAGGGCAGACGGTGAATGGCACTGAAAGGCAAATTTAATTTATTTACTCTTTGTTTGCTAGTTTCTGTAATTTTAATTAAACTGAGTAAAAACAAAGTCTTGTCTAAGCATTTTTTCCTCCCAATATGAAAGGTGTTGACACATCATATCATCGAGTTGGGAAGATAAAGACAAGGGAAAGGATTGGAATTTGGTGTGAATTAACATATCACAGGGCTCTTGTGTCTGTAAAAGGTGAGGAAACAAACACATGTGTTAATGTGACTCCAACCGTAGAGTAAGGCTGTCAAGGCACGTGTGTGAGCTGGGCCAAAGGCTGTTGATTCCAGAAATGTAATTTCATTTGATGGATTTTATAGTAATTAACACAGGGAGCTGCACCAACTCAGAGCTCTTAACTTTATTATCTTGGGAGAAGAATTATGAAATGTATGCACTCATAAAATGGGATTCATATTTTGCAGAGGGTTTATAATGCTAATGGGTCTTGGGAACCTTCTGGGATTATATCCTCAAGCTCGCAATTAGGGTTTCTGCTTTGCAATCTCAAGTGTGGAGCATTTACCTGGAGCATTTCATCTTCAATGGTGTTTAATAGAACTTGGGAGCTCTTCAGGGCAGGACTTGGGTTTCGTTCTTGTTCCCTGTTGCAAAGCACTAAATTCACTGCTGGAGAAAACCAGCAGTCACTTTTTATGTGTACATTTGGTTATTCTTTTAAATCTGGTAGTAAACAATTCACAAAAGCATGAAGTTTACATGAGTACATTAGTAGTGTGTAGAGGGTTTGCCATCTATTTTAATAATTAAGCAAACATCTTTGAGACTTGTATGAAGATAAAGTAGACAGGGTAAACAAAAGGAAAACTAATTCATGGATTTCTTCAAATAGCAGATTTGAAGAATAACAGCTCATTTCCTGAGATGGGTCTGGAAGACAATCTTAGATCTGGAAAAGAACTACCTGGGAATATTACAGCTCAGATTTTAGGATGAGAGTTACCTGCAGGTCTGGCTCAGCTAACAACTTGGATACTGTGAAAGCAGAGTCTGCCCTTTCAAACCTCTCCTTGGGAAACTAATTAGCAGAATAATAAAAAGGCAAGATCAGCTCTTGTCTTCCTTGTTGGGGATATAAAAAAACAGTAGTTCTAATTAGCAATAATTAAAATTTAATTAAGAAGCTCTTTGCAATCCTCCTCCCCGCCTCCCTCAACTGGTGCTTGCCAGCTCTTGGTTGTGGAGCTGTTTTTATCCCCGTGGTGCTGAATCACGGCTTAATCACAGAGCCTTGGATCACAGCTTACCCAGCCCCGAGCACTAATCCCCACTGCCTTCCAAGAGTGACAAGTACGTATTCTAGATTTTAATAACAGGAGCAATGGCTTTCTTCAATTTTATGACTATAGATTGCGATTCTTCTTTCCTCTTTATCAGCTGATTACAGATGCCATTGCTTTTTTTTAGACGTATCTTTTCACTTGTTCCCCCAGTTCTACCCCTTGTTGAGACAAGAGGACAGAGGAGACCCCCAAGAATATTAAATATTTGAGTCCAAGTTTCAACTTCTGTGCACTAAGAAGAAAATTGGCTTAAGAGTAAAAGACTAAAACATTAATGAGACCACACATTTACAAAATAAAAATATTTATTAAAAAATAAAAGAGCACACTGTAGGTGAGGGTTAAGGAAAGCCTATACAGTGCTTGATGCTCATCACAAGCTTTATAGTCATTGAAATGTGAATTTGAATTTAGAATATTTCAAATTGTAAAAAGGAAATCCTCTGAAGAGCATGCTTTAATGTGGTGACAGTGGTGAATTTTATCTCACTAGAAAAAGGAACTCAAACTCTGACTTTGTCCTAGTTTTGGGTATGAGTATTAATTACAGTTTAGAGGGAAAAAACTCCCCAAGATTTGATAGATCATTATGAGCAAAAGAAAAAGGAAATAATCAAGAACAGAGGGAAATTAGTTTTTTAAAAGCCTTCAGACTAAGAAATATAACCCTGGTTCTTTAATTATTAAGGGAAGGGCTCTGAATCTACTCCATTATCTTAATTATGTTTCTGGAGCAAACATTATTTCAATGTGATAAAAGACGACATGACACTAAAGGTAAAGGCAGAGCAGATGTTACATGAGGAACAAGCCAACAGGCCCACTTTCTGGTAATTTCTTCCCCACTAGACATGTTCTCATTAATCTGTGATTAATAAGATTTGAGTATAGTAAATGATGATGATCTATTGTCTGTCTTTGTCAAGCACCATGGAGAGAGTAATTTGTCAGCTCAGCTTTTGTGTGGCTATTTAATAGCAAAGAGGGAGAAAGAAAAGACGCTAATCTTCTAATTGGCATCTATAGAGAAGGCCTAGCAGAAGCCTGTGTATGGAAATAGCCCCGTCTAATTCCTATGCCTGAGGACAGCAAATGTGGACCGGATGTATCTTTTATGTAATTGTGCCTTCTATAGAAAAAACAGCAGGGGGGAGGATAAAGAAAAAACAGCAATGAAACAATCTTAAGAGATCATAAGCTAACATTTACTAACCTGTTTATTAGCCTTTTTTGACTGTGGTGACTTGCTAAAATGTAGACAAAAATTAAAAAAAATCTCTTTGGTTAAGGCATAGTTGCCCAGATGGACGAAAAAACAATATGTAAAATGAAAAGCCACCACCGTTATCACGGCCACCACCACCAACACAGAATGCCCTGAAGTTAGGATTGTAAAAATTTTAATCAATTAATCGGATATTTTGAACTAAAGTGATTTGATGATTAGTCCTATCAAATCTGTTGTGGAACCTTCTTCAAATGCCTATGCCTTAGTCAGAATAAGGTGTGAAGTTGTTCTTTCCCTCTCTCTGTTTTTGTCTTTAAAAACTTTCTGTAGTTTTTTTTTTTTTTTTGAGGAAGATTACCCCTGAGCTAACATCTGCTGCCAATCCTCCTCTTTTTGCTGAGGAAGACTGGCCCTGAGCTAACATCCATGCCCATCTTCCTCTACTTTATATGTGGGACACCTACCACAGCATGGCTTGGCAAGAGGTGCCACGTCCACACCTGGGATCTGAACCGGTGAACCCCAGGCCACCAAAGTGGAAGTATGCACTTAACCCCTGTGCCACCAGGCTGGCCCCCTGCACTTTTTTTTTTTTTTTAAAGATTTTTATTTTTCCTTTTTCTCCCCAAAGCCCCCCGGTACATATTTGTATATTTTTAGTTGCGAGTCCTTCTAGTTGTGGCATGTGGGATGCTGCCTCATCATGGCTTGATGAGCAGTGCTATATCTGTGCCCAGGGTCCGAACTGGGGAACCCTGGGCCACCGAGGCGGAGCGAGTGAACTTAACCACTCGGTCATGGGGCAGGCCCTACACTTTTTTTTTATATTTTAGGTTCTTCCAGATACTCTTCTGGTTGATGGAAATGAATAAGACAAGGTCTCACTGGGAGAAGATATTTACAATGCATAAAAGCAACAAACAATTAGTACATGAAAACTATATGAAGAAGTACTACTGATCGACCTTTGAGAGAAATTGGCAAAGAATAACAGACAATTGACAGAAGAAGAAATCAAATATAGGCAATGGACATATGAATAGATGCTCAATAGAACTAGCAAACAGGGAAATTTAACTCAAAACAACAAGGTCTCATCCATACCCATCAGATTGTTAAAATTACAATGTTTGATTAGGCTAAACAGGGACTCAAACTCTAGTGGGAGTGAAAATCGGACAACCACTTTAGAGAGCAATTTGTCAATATCTAATAATTCAATTTCAATTCATCAATATTCGTCAATAGCAATTCTGCTTCTAGAGCTAGACCCCAAAGAAACCCTTGCATGTATGCACAAAGAGATATGTGGAAGAATATTCATTGCACCATTGTTTATAATAGTGAAAATAGTGGTAGTGTGATAGTTTTGGCATTGTTTTTGCAAAAGGATTAAGACTAGATTCCAGCTTCTAAGAACAGTGCTAAAATCATTAGACAGACTTCTTGTCTCTCTAACTTTATTGTTTTCCTGAACTTCAGAAGTTACTTTAATTTCTTTGTGCCTCAGTTTCTTTATCTGTAAAATAAAGGGGTTGGAGAGAGAACCATTTAAGGCCCCTTCCAGCTGTAAAGTTTTAAGATTCTGTTTTTACTCTGAAACACTGATCCTGATTTGTATGAAACCAAAACAGATGAGCAAGATTTTCCCCCTAGTAATGAAAGTGATTTTATTCATTAAATATTATGGCTGTTATCAAAAGGCAAAGGAAAGCTTTCTATCTTGAAATCGGAAGCAAACCATTCTTGAGGGGAGCTCCAAGAAACAGTTAATTTGTCATGATTAGATCTGGAGAAAGATTTAGAGATCTGGAGAATATACGCCTACACACACACATATATATGTACACGTAGTCATGTGCCGCATAACAATGTTTCAGTCAATGATGGACTGCATATACGACGGTGGTCCCATAAGATTATAATGGAGCTGAGAAATCCCTATTGCCTAGTGATGTTGTAGCCATCCTAACATTGTAGCTCAGCGTATTACTCACGTGTTTATGGTGATGCTGGTGTAAACAAACCTGCTGTGCCACCAGTCTTATAGAAGTATAACGCGTACAATTATGTACAGTACACAATACTTGGTAATGATAATAAATGACTATGTTACTGGTTTATGTATGTACTATACTATACTTTTTATCATTATTTTAGAGTGTACTCTTTCTACTTATAAAAAACATTTACTGTAAAACAGTGTGCCGTGTTATACTCGCAGCAGCCTCATACATTGCCTGTTTACCACATCTCTTGATTGAATCATTTTCTTCCATTTCTTCCATACTTGACTTAAGTACACTCTATGATGCTCAGATGAAATCATCTAACGACACTTTTCTCAGAACATATCTCCATTGTTAAGCAGTGCAAGACTGTATATATATATATATATATATATATAATATATCTTTATATTCTTTCTTCAAAGAGTACAGGGGGAGAGAGAGCTGGAGAGAGATGAATCAGATTTTAGACAGTAAGATCTGCAGATATAAGTTTTTGCTATGGATAAATAATCTGAGATAAGTAGGAATATTTTGTCTTATATATTAAATTTCTGAACCCAACAGGATTCTGCATCAAAGGTGATTATTTTCAGATCAGGCGATGAGTTAAGCTGCTTCAGTCCCACATGCTGAGCTGCAAATACACTAGAGACTTCCTATTACGTAAGTTATCCTGCAAAGTCCTCTCCCGCTTTCCTATCATACTAACCCTGAGTACAACAGGAAGGGACCGGAAAGCAAAAATGTTGCTGTTTGTCATAATTATAAAGCTCTGCTCCGTGTTAAGAATCCATTTGGTAGTAAGTCCTTGATAGCTCTGAATCCTGGCTTTGTAGGGTGTTGATTCCTGGTTAAAAAACTAATTCTGGAGGACAGTGAGTTGGAGAAAGGCAGAGAATCTTCTATTTATATTCCTCTTGCCATCAGGTTCAACGAATCAGACATTACGTATAACACCTCCAAAATCTCCTTAAGCTGCGTTTGCTTTTGTTTGTTACAGCCTAGACAATCCTTCGTTTTTTCCTTTATTCCAAAAGCCCTTTCCATTCTGGTTGGTATGCATTATAACATTAAGAAAATACTGTGGATTACTTGGGTTTAGTTGGAAAGAGAGACTATTCACCATGCATTTCCTTTTTTTTTTTAATTGAGGTATAATTGACATAAGCACTCTATTAGTTTCAGGTACACAATATAATGATTCAATATTTACATGTATTGCAAAATGATCACCGCAATAAAGTCTAGTTAACATCCAACACCAAACATAGTTATGAAATTTTTTCTCTTGTGGTGAGAACTTTTAAGAACTACTCTCTTAGCAAACTTCAAATAGGCAACACAGTATTATTAACTATAGCTGTGCTTACATCCCCGTGACTTATTTATTTTATAACTGGAAGTTTGTACCTTTTCACCCCCTTCACTCATTTTGCCATCTTCTATGCCCTGCCTCTGGCAACCCCACCAATTTTTTCTCTGTATTTATGAGCTTGGTTTTTTTTTTTTTTTTTTTCAGATTCCACATATAAGTAAGATCATACAGGATTTGTTGTTCTCTCTCTGACTTATTTCTCTTAGCATAATGCCCTCAAGGTCCATCCTTGTTGTCACAAATGGCAAAGTTTTGTTCTTTTTTATGGCTGAATAATATTCCATTGTGTATATATAACATTTCCTTCTTTAGTCTCTTATTTTTTGGCTTTTGTCTTTAACACTCCACAGAAAATATTCTAAAATTAGCTGCTCCTTGCTCGTGAAACACATATCTGATAAGGGGTTAATATTCAAAATATACAGGGAACTCGTATACTTAATAGCAAAAAACAACCCAATTTAAAAATGGGCAAAGGACTTGAATAGACATTTTTCTAAAGAAGACATACAAATGGTCAACAGGCACATGAAAAGATTCTTAACATCACTATTCATCAGGGAAATGCAAATCAAAACCACAATGAGGTATCACCTCACACCTGTTAGAATGGCTGTCATCAAAAAGACAAGAGATAACTGTTGGCGAGAATGTGGAGAAAAGGGAACCCTTCCGCACTGTTGGAGGGAATGTAAATTGGTGCAGCCATTATGGAAAACAGTATGGAAATTTCTCAAGAAATTAAAAATAGAACTACCATATAATTCAGCAACCCTACTTCTGGGTATATATCCAAAGGAAATGAAATCACTCTCCCGAAGAGATATCTGTACCCCCATGTTTATAGCAGCATTATTCACAATAGCCAAGGTATGGAAATAACCTGAGTGTCCGTAAACTGATGAGTGAATAAAGAAAATGTGGTATATATACACAATGAAATATTATTCAGCCTTAAAAAAGAAGGAAACCCTGTCACTTGCAGCAACACGTATGAAATTGGAGGGCATTACACTAAGTGAAATAAGCCAGACAGAGACAAATACCACATGGTATCAACTACATGTGGAATCTTAAAAAAAAAAAAAGCTGAACTCATAGAAACAGAGAGTGGAGAAGTGGTTTCCAGGGGCTGAGGGTTGGGGGAAATAGGGATTGGGTCGGTAAAGGGGTAAAAAACCTTATAGCTATAACATCAATAAGGTCTGAGGATCTAAAGTATAACTAATGTTACACAGTAATGTATACATCTAATGTTTGGTGACTACAGTTGATAACACTGTATTGTGTAATTGAAATTTGCTAGGAGAGTAGAACTTAAATGTTCTCACTTCCTCCCAAAAAACGTAAATATGTGAGGTGCTGGCTGTATTAATTAACTTGGTGGTTGGAATCCTTTTACAGTGTATATGTATATCAAATCATCACTTCATGCACTGTAAACATCTTAAAACTGAATTTGTTAATTATACTTCAATAAAACTGCAAAAAAATTAACTACTCCTGGCTAAAACTTTTTTTTTCTTGACACAACTTTTTTTCCACTTTATTTTGAAATAATTAGAGATTCACAGGAAGTTGCAAAAAGTGGTAGACAGAGGTCCCACATGCCTTTCACGCAGTTTTCCTCCAATTGTAACACCTTACGTAATAAAATCTTATATCATCTTGTATAATGAAATTGAGATTTCACCAGTTTTATAGCAGACATTCGTGTGCATGCACATGTGTGTGTGTGTGTATAGTTTGATGCAATTTTATCACATATGTAGGTTTGTGTTACCATGACCACAATCAAGATACAGCACTATTCCTTCATCACAAAGATCCCTTCTGCTACCCCTTTATAGTTATTTCTACCTCCTTCCCTTTTCACAACCTTGGTAACCATTAATATGTTCCCTATCTCCATAATTTTATCATTTTGAGAATGTTATGTAAATGCAATAATATAAATGTGTAACCTTTTGAGACTGGCTTTAGTCACTTAACATAGTTGCCTGAGATCCATGCAGGTTGTTGCATGTATCACGAGTTCATTCCTTTTTATTGCTGAGTAATATTCCACAGTATGAATGCACCACACATGGTTTACCCATTCACCAGCTGAAGGACATTTGAGTTTTCTCCACTTTGGGGCTATTATGAATAAAGCTGCTATGAGCTTTCATGCACAGGTTTTTGTTGTTGTTGTTGTTTTTAGTCTTGAACATTTTCTTTGGACTCCACAAATTATTTCCACACATTTCCTTTATTCCTTCAAACATCTATCTGAAGTTATGTTTATTATCACACGTTACATTCAGAAAAAAAGAAACTGAGGATCATGAATTTAAAATTTTTTTTTTTGCTGATGTTACTATTTTTTTTTTATTGAGGTCATAATAGTTCATAACATTCTGAATAATACCGTTAGTAACTTTACAGAGCCAAACAGGAAGCAATAAGAGTGCTAACAAACTACATTCCTTTCCCTTAAACATTTTGGGAAAAGTAGAGTTAAAAAATATTTAAAAATAATAGTAGTTGTACTTCATTTTCTTTGAGATATAGTTGAATATTGTCTGTTTTCCAAAAGCCAAGTGAAATTGGTTAAAATCTCAGAGAAAATCTCCCACACTCTTGTTTCCAATTTCAACGTTCTTATCCAACATATAGAAAACAATCCACTTCGGCGGCCCAGGGTTTTGCCAGTTTGGATCCTGGGCGCAGACGTGGCACCACTCATCAGGCCACGCTGAGGCGGTGTCCCACATAGCACAGCCAGAGGGACCCACAACTAGAATATACAACCAGGTACTGGGGGCTTTGGGGAGAAGAAGAAGGAAAAACAAGAAGAGAAGATTGGCAATGGATGTCAGCTCAGGTGCCAATCTTAAAAATAAATAAATAAATAAATGCATCCCTAAAGCAAGCATAGAGCCACCAGCAGAGAATGGGAGTTTTGAGAGTTCAAGGTGTTTGAATATTTCAGACTAATCATTGGCTCGCCATTGAGCTATGTGATCACAGGAAAAATTGCCAGGAAATCAGGCTGAAATATAAAAAATGAGAATAAAAAAATTGAGCAGTGACATCAGTGGCCACATACATTGGAGGTAACAGATTCTTCAGTTTAACTCCGGACAAGTTACTTAAAACGACAACAACTAAAAACCAAAAACACAATTAAAGCCAGCAATAGCAAAAATCCTTAGAGGGGAAAAAAAGAAAGTCAGAATCCAGAATTGCTGCAATATATTACCTAAAATGTCCAGATTTTTAAGAAAATTACAAAGCATGTAAAAAAAAATATAAGAAAGTGTGATACACACTCAGGAAAAAAAAAAGTAGTCAATGGAAACTGTCTCTAGGCCCAGATGTTGGATTTAGCAGACAAAGACTTCAAAGTAGTTATAAATATGTTCCAAGAATTGAAAGAAACTGTATTTAAAGAACTAAAAAATATATATATATAATTCCTCAACAACCAGAATATCAATAAAGAAATAGAATCTATTTAGAAGAACCAAATGAAAATTCAAGAGTTGAAAAATTCAATAACTGCAATAAAAGGCCCATGAGGTGGACTCAACATTTATCCAATTTAAAGAATAGTGATAAAAAAAGACTGAAGAAAAGCAAACAAAGCCTCAAACACATGTGAGGTTATATCAAGCTTATCAACATACATCTACTGGGAGTCCCAGAAGGAAGAGAAAAAGGGGCAAAAAAACAGAAGAAATAATAACTGAAAACTTCTCAAATTCGTTGAAAATTTTTAATCTATAGATCCAAGAATCTCAATGAATGTCAAGTTGGATCTGGATAGATCATAGTCAAACCGTTGAAAGCCAAGACAAAGAGAAAATCGTGAAACAGCAAGAGAAAACACAACTCATCAAGTACAGGGGAAGAACAATGCAACTAATGGCTGATTTCTCATCAAGAACAGTAAAAGTCAGGAGACAGTAGAATGACATATTCAAAGTATTCAAAGGAAAAGAAACTTTCAATCAAGATTTCTATATCCCGCCAAAACTGTCCTTAAAGAATAAAGGAGATGACGCAGCAATTCTACTCATATCCGAGTGAATTAAACACACATGTTCATACAAAAACTTGTACATGAATGCTCGTAGCATCATTATTCATGATAGCAAAAAAGTAGAAACAGCACAGATGTCCATCAACTGATGAATGAATAAACAAAATATGGTATATCCATAAAATGGATTATTATTCAGCCATAACAGTGAATATATTGACACATGCTACAGCATGGATGAACTTTGAAAACATTATGCTAAATGAAAGAGGCCAGACACAAAAGGCCATACATTGTATGATTCTATTTGTACAAAATGTCCAAAATAGGAAAATCCATAGAGTCAGAAAATAGATTAGTGGTTCCCAGGGAGTAGGGAAGGAGAGAATGAAAAGTGACTGCTGAGTATGGGGTTTCTTTTTGAGGTGATAGAAATGTTCTGGAAATAGAGAGTGGTGATCCTTGCATAACCTTGTGAATATACTAAAAACTTCTTGGAGCCTTGAAGTCCTTGGGCAGGAGCTGCTGTTGCAGTCCACAGATGGGATTTCTTCCTTTTCGGGGAAACTCCAGTTTTGCTCTTAAGGCCTTTCAAGTGATTGGATAAGGCCCACTCTAGATTACTGAGAATAATTTTCTTTACTTAAAGTCAGCTGATTTTAGATGTTAATTACATCTTCAAAATACCTTCACAATAACACCTAGATGAGTATTTGATTAAATAATTGAGTACTATATTCTAGCCAAGTTGACACATTAAACCAACCATCACAGTCTATTGCTTGTCAATTTAGCATCCTTATATTTCTCCTTAAACCATACTTAATCTCCAAGTAAAGATGACAACAACAAAGTCAAACTTCTGTATAACATGATACAATCATCTTGCATACAACCAAAACACACACACCCTTTCCCCAGAAGATGCGATGTCCTTGGGTGATGTTCACTCTTCTCCTTGATATCCTGTAACTTAAATACTGTGATATAAAGCTAACTATTATAATGTATCTTATGTTACATGATAAGGGAATAAGAGAAGGAAAAAATGTTTATGGTGTACACATACACACATATTCATAACCAAAGAAGGAAGAAATATTCATAACAATTATAGTCCTCTGCAACTGGATATACTGTCATAGCTAGTATTTATAACCAGCTTCTTCCACTCTCCATTCCAGATTCCCCTTACCCTTAGCAAGCATCTCAGTTAGTTGTGGTTCTTTTCCTGGGGAGGTAACCCAAACCTTCATTCCTGAAGGGTTGGCCATTAGCAGTCCTGCTTGAATTGGGTGGTTGCAGTTTTCCATTGACTTTAATCCAGGACATGGGAGTGCTAAGAGATGTCCTAAGGGATCTGTTGCATTCCAGACATAGTTTTCCTTATCTCCATTGTTTAATAATGGCCCAATTTTCACTTGGGAAGGAGGATCAATCACCCAAGCAGTACAGTAACTCCCTTCTTTGTCTGTTGGTTCAGAAATATGAGAAGCCCAAGTGGACAGGTGGCAGTCTTAACTTCCAGTTCAATGGAATCATTGTTGTGTCTCCTGTGGAAGCATTTGAAACTAAGATCTTTAGACCAGAAAAATGTAAAGTTAAGGGATGGGAAGCAAACTTTTTCCTAGTGGATCACTAGGGGTAATATTGGATTGCTGCCTAACCAGCACTGTAACCGAGTCTTTAAAAGTCATTCCACTGTTCTATCCATCTAGGTGCTTCAGAATGATGAATGAGATGGGAGGAGTGAATTCCATGAGTGTGGGCCCATTGCTGCACTTTTGCTGTGAAGTGAGTTCCTTGATCAGAAGCAGTGCTGTGTGGAATACAATGATAGAAAAATGAGGCATTTTGTAAGTCCATGAATGAATGGTAGTTTTGGCTGAAGTTGCATAGGGGAGAGGTAAATCCCTATCAAGAGTATCTATTCCATTAAGGACAAAGCACTGCCGCTTCCATGATGGAAGCAGTCAAATGTAATCAGCGTCCCACTAGGTAAATGGCTGATGACCCTGGGGAATGGTGCCACCATATTGGTGATTCAGTGTTGGTCTCTGCTGCTGGCAAGTTGGGCACTCAGCAGTGGCTGTAGCTTTAGAGAGTGAAAGTCCACATTCCTGAGACCGTGCATGACCTCCATCCCTGCCGCCACTGGCCACTTTGTTCATGAGCCCGTTGGGCAGTGACAGGAATGGCTGGGGAAGAGCCTGACCGGCATCTATAGAATGGGTCATCCTATCCACTTGATTATTAAAATTCTCCTCAGCTGAGGTCACTCTTTGGTAAGCATTCACATAGAACACAAATATCTTCACATTTTTTGTCTATTTAAAGAGGTCTGTCCAAATACCTCTTCTCCAAAGCTCTTTGTCACCAATTTTTCCAATCATGTTCCTTCCAAGTCCCTGACCATCCAGCCAGAACATCAGCTCCGGCCGGTGAATCCCTAGAGACTCATGCCTTGGCCATTTATCCTGCCAAGCAGAATGAACAGTCAGGTGCACTGCTCCAACTTTTACCCTCTAGGAGGATTTCCCTTCACCACTGCCCTCAGGGATGTTCCAGAAAGGGGCTTATTGTGCAGTGGTTCACTCGTGGGTAGCGTCTGCATATCCTGCAGAATCCTCTGTAAACCAGGCCTGTGTTTTCTCTTCCTCAGTCAGCTGATTGATAGGAACTCTCCATGAGGCCGTATACATGCAGACTGGGAGAGAGAAGGTAATTTGGTAGGAGCGGGGGTCATGGGAATTTAGACCACTTCCTCATGTAACTTACTTGTGCATTCAAGGCCTGCTTGATCCTAATCTTGTATATACCACTTCCATTTGAAGACGGAATGCTGCTCTGCACACCCAACTTTATGGGTTTGTGGGTCAGATAACACCCAGTTCATAATGGGCAGCTCAGGTCCCGTGGTAACTTGATGTCAGAAAACAGGTGGATCTTGGAGAATGACAGTGGATTATCATAGGCTTAACCAGGTGGTGACTCCAATTGTAGCTGCTGTTCCAGGTGTGGTTTCGTTGCTTGAGCAAATGAATACGTCCCGTGGTACCTGATAGGCAGCTATTGGTCTGGCGAATGCTTTCTTCTTGATACCTGGTGGATTTCAGTGATGCTTTGGGTCTCCTGGAATTAGTGTCATTTCAGAGTTACTGTCTAGTAATCCCTGCAAAGTCAGATTATTTACCTTTGGGAAAGGCTGGGAGAAAGATTGAGAGTATACATTTTTGGCAGTGTAGCAGGGTCCTTCCTCAAGAAACCCATCCTCCCCTTAATTCAAGGGGTTCTGGGTCTATAAACTGGCTCTAGTATGGAAACTGACTGAGGGACAATGACTGTCTGTTTTGATGATTCAAGTTGGAGTACTTCAAAGATGCTGGGGCTCCCCTCACAAATTTATTTCTCACAGTTGTGGTGAAAGATGTGTCATCTAGATCCTTCTGGGGTGGGTGAGCAGGTCTTATGTGATAACTCCACTCTAACATTCCAATCTCCCGAAGCCTTCGGATACCTTCCTTATAGTATACCAAGGCAGTTCTGGAATTTCTACTTCATCTGGTGTAGGCAACTTATTGGTCTCTTTCAGCCAATCAACCAAATAAAGTGTTATAGCCCTTTCTAAACCTTTGAGCTAAATATTGAATCTGGAATCTCTGTTGAGTGGGCCCATATCAATACATTTGACTTGATGCAATTTTGTGTTCTGTCTATCATTGTCCCACACCCTTAAGATCCATTCCCACGTAAATTCTCCACCCTTATTTCGGTATAAATAAGAAAAATCATGCAATTCTTTGGTGTGTAGCACATCTCCTCATGGGTCACCCTTTGTCCCTCACCCCTTGCGGCCTGCTGGGACTTGGATCTACATCTAGAAGCAAAGAGGGGTGGCAGAGGAAGGTGCTAAGGAGACTCAGTGGTGTCTTGCAAGGCAACTACTTCATGGGAGGGCATTACGGGTTCTTCAGGAAAAGCAGGGTTAACCTCCTCGGACGGCTATGGAAGGGCTGCTGCTACTGGCAAAGAAACTCGGCCGAATTTAGAGGTTCAATGCCCCAGCTTCATCAGGGTCTTCTCAGAGGTCCCCATTCTAATTTTCAAAGGGTACTTTTTATCTGCTTGAAAGTACTTTAAATTTTACTTTAGAATTTTCATACTTAATTTTTATCACATTTTAATTAAACAATGTCACAATACTTTGAAAACAGAGTAGAATTTAATATGTAACAACCAAGTGTGAAAACTTTCCTAGCCATACAACTTAATAAAAATCTAAATCAGTGCATTAAAATTTACGCAACATTGGAATGTGGAGGCTGTTGAGGCTTGTGGTCTATGTAGACATAGCAATCCTTGATTAATCCATTCGTTCAGCATTCAGTAAACATTTGACTGGACACTTTGTATGTGCGTGGCCCTGTGTTTGGTACTGGGGATATACATATAACTTAGACGTAATTCCTACACTCGAGGAGTGTGCACTCTAGTGAAATAAAAAATCTGAGTCAATACCTGGGCTTACCAGACTCGATGTTGCATGCTAAAAGCCATTAATCAATAGCGGTCAGGACATCCCCTGATAATTATCTATGCCCTAAGACTTTGCCCAGCCTGCCCACCCGAACTGCTCTTGAGTGTAAAAAATACCTTTGTGAAATGATGATTGGGAGACTTGATAAGATGCAAAGTAGCACGGAGCTAGGCATCTACGAATAGTAGCTTTTATGAGTTGATTTGTCATGTATCCTGACTCAAAATCATGGAGCAAGTGGTATTTACTGCATTTCGTAGTCATAAAGATTTGAGTAAGGTTCTTATCTGACTCTCACTTCCTCTATATTCTCTTAGGAGAAAAGGTTGTAGACTTAAAATGGGCTTAATGGAATCTACTCTGGTTCTTTCATAATAGAAGAGCACGTCTGCTTCCTTCAGATCCCTCTGTTACACATTCTCATAGAATCAAGTTGCTCTTCTTTCCAGCAGTTGTCCCAATTTGTAAATAGACATTGATGAGTATGAGTACTTGCTAATGTCTACCTTTCCCACTAGACTAAAGGCTCTGTGCCAGCAGGGACCATGTCTGGTTTTGCTTGTCATCAGATCTCTAGTGTTTAGCACAATGCCTTGCACATGGTAGGCAGTGAATAAGCAGAATGAATGAATGAATGAATCAATTAATCAATCAAGGATCAATTAAGGGTAAAACACTGAAAGATTTCTGTTAATGTTATGAATAGCATTCTACTGTTGGTTAACACTGTTCTATGAGTTGGAGGTGATGCAATTAAATAAGAGAATAAAATATGAAAAATATTGAAAAAGAGGAGAAAATGTATCTACAGATGATGTGATTATATATGGAACAACCAAGTAAATCAACTGAAAAACTACTAGAAATGATGAGAGGTTTTAGTAATCAGAATAGTTTAAATTTATTAAAGTCAATAGCTTTCTTGTATACCAACAAAAACCAGTCAAAAAATATAATGGGAAAAAATAACTCATTCACAAGAGCAACAAAGAAATATAAGATACTCAGGGAAAGTCTAGCAATGTTTTCAGTACTTGTGTAAAGAAAACTATAAAACTACTGTGGAACATAAAAGACATCTTAGAATAAACAAAAAGGCAACCTTTCTTTTAGATAAGAATATTTTATATGATGTAAGCAGCATGAATATGTTGTTGCAGCAGAGTCAAATAATACAGAGGAACACAGAGCAGAAGAGAAAATTCCCCTTTACCGACTCTTAATTTTTTCTCTAGATGTGACATGTGCAACCTTTAGGCTCTTTTCTATGAGTTTATTTACAAATGTGTATGTGTGTGTATATATGTATATATATATTTTTCTTTTTCACAAATAGGATAGTACTATATGTTTTCTTCTGTAACATTTTTTTTCAGTGTGTTTTCTCTCTCTTCTTCATATTGGGTAATTTCCTTTTTTTTTTTTAAAGATTGGCACCTGAGCTAACAACTGTTGCCAATTGTCTTTTTTTTCCTCTTTTTCTTCTCCCCAAAGACCCCAGTACATAGTTGTATATTCTACTTGTGAGTGCCTCTGGTTGTGCTATGTGGGACGCCACCTCAGCATGGCTTGATGAGCAGTGCCGTGTCCGTGTCCGGCATCCAAACTGACAAAACGCTGGCTGCAGAAGCAGAACGCGCAAACTTAACCACTTGGCCATGGGGCTGGCCCCCCATATTGGGTAATGTCTATTCTTCTCTCTTCCAGTTCACTGATTATTTCCTCTGTCTCTTCTATTCTGTTGAGCCCACTCACTGAGCTTTTTATTTTATTTATTGTGTTAATTTGGCTCTTCATATATCTTCTATTTCTTTGTTAAGACTCTTTCTTTGCTGAGGCTTTTTGTTTTTTTCATTTGTTTCAAGCGTGCTCGTAATTGCTCACTGAAGCATTTTTATCATGGTGGCTTTAAAATCCTTGTGAATAATTCTAACATCTCTATCACATCAGTGGTGTTGGAATCTATTGATTGTCTTTCTTTAACAATTCATTTGAGATCTTCCTGGTTCTTGATATGATGGGTGATTTTTTATTGAAACCTGGACATTTTGAATTATCTTCCTAGACTCTGGATCTTCTTTCAACCTTCTGTTTGAGCTGGCTTTCTCTGCTACTACTCCAGCAATGGGAGGCAGGGGGCACTGCCTTCTTACCACCAGGTGGATGTTCAAGTCCTGCTCCCCCCCCCCCCAACTTTCCGTTGACACGTGAGGGGGTGCTCCTTGCTGCTGCTGGGTGGGAGTGGAAGTTCTGGCTCCTTGCGTTGTCTCCGCTGACACCGAGGTGGAGGCAGCCTCTTTGCTACAGGGCAGCGGCGGAAGTCTTGACCCTCCATGAGACCTCCCCTGACACCGCCCTGGAGAGGGTATTGAGGCACCTCGTTAAAGCTTTCTGAGAGCAGAAATCTAGGCTTCTGACCAGGACTTTGTTGGCGTCAGTGGAGGTGGGATCAGTTTTCCTGTGGTGTTTGGCTGGAGTAGAGCAGTAATTGTCTAAAAGATTTCTGTCTTGCTAAGCTGCTGTGTTTCTGGTACTCTGGCTAGAGAGAAAGCATTTGTTTGTGCTTTTTTTGTTTGCTTCTGTTGGCCTTTCCAGGTTGCCAGCTTCTTCAGCTCCAAGTCAGGCATATATGAGGCAAAAGAAAATCCAGGGAATTCATACCATGTCAAGATCCCTAGCTAGTTTGCATTCTCTCTGCCTTTCGGAGTCTTCTTATGTTTGTTTTAGATGTAATGTCCAGGGTTTCCAGTTGTATTTAGAGGGAGGAATAGGGATAAGTATTCCATCTTACCAGAAGCAGAATTCCTGAGACCTCTGTTTAAAAACCTAAATTACATCATCTTGATTCTTCCATGTAACCACTTATCACTGCTTCTAGCCTTCCATAAGTATAGATGAATGTAGTTTCTATAAGCCCTCCCTACTGAGAAATATTTAAGCGTTTTCTAGGTTCAGTATTGTAGAAACTAATTCTCCCTAACAAATCAGAAATTCCATGAGATCAATGTGAGCCGGCAAAACGAATAATGGGAATTTATGTAAGAGAAAAGTGATAATGGAGTACTTGACTACCAAATAGTAAATATATTATAAAACTACTATAAAAATTATAGTAGTGTGATATTGACATAGGTATAGACAGCTCAGTGGTTCAGAAGAGAAAATCTAGAGATAGATGTAGGAATATACAAGAATTTAGTATGTGATAAAAGTGGCATATTTAATAAATGGCCTTATAGCAACATTTTCCAAGTTAGCAACTCTGCAAAAAATAATAAGTTGATTCCAGATTGTTAAAAAAATAAATTCTAGATTGTTAAAGGAGCAAAATATTAAGAAGAGATCATAGAAGTCCTACAGAAAAAAACGGATGAAGGTTTTACAATCCAAGATAGAAAAGTATAGAGAAAAAGACTCATGCATTTGACTAAATAAAAATAAAAAGTAAATTCTTCTGGGAAGTAGAAACCGTCTTGAACGGAGTTAAAGACAAATAAAGATGAATTATCTGCACATATATAAGAGAAAAAGTTGATTTTCCTATTGTAAAATATTTCTATAAATTAATAAAAATGAATATACCTGTTAAAAAATAGATGAAGAACATGTAAAGGGAAGTCAAAAATAAAGAAATTAAATAGTCCAAAAACATATAAAATATGTTTATCACTAGTTATCAAAATTATGCAAATGAAAATAATGAGATATTTTTCATAATTCAGATTGGAAAAGATAAGAATTATTTGGCAAATCTTGACATCATTGAGAGTATGGGGAGATTTGCCTTACACCACCGTCAACATTAGCGCAAATCGGGATGTTTCTGGAGGTCACCATGGCAGCGCGTGTCATGATTTTAAATTTGGAATACCCGCTGATTTCAGTAACACTTTCAGGAATGTGTCCTAAATTTTCATCATAGTGCAGTTTATAGTTGCAAAATAAAAAGTGAAGGTAGCTTAAAGTTTCAATAGAGAGTTAGATGAAAAAATAGTATGTCTATACACTGTATACTCTCAACAGTGAAAAATGGTTAAGGAGATCTCATGGATCGACATGAAAAATATTTAAGATGTTGTTGAATAAAAACTGCCAGGTGGCTTTTTTTTATCATGCTATTTATATAAAGGTGTGTGTGCGTGCGTGCATACGTGTGCGTGTGTACTTCAAGAGATTCTAAAAGGGGCAGTGGTTTACTCTAGGTGCTGGGATTTAAGGTCTTCTCTACTTTGCGCTTTATTTTTTTCTGTACTATTAGAATGGGGAAAAAAGCGTGTATCACTTTTAGAATCAGAAAAAAGCTATTTTCATTAAAAATTAAGTATAGCCATCACTAAAGAAAGTCTCAGAATTGTTCCCAGCATGTATTACTTAATATAAAAATTGCACAAATGCATATGTAAGATAACAATCAACGGCATCTTTTGGTCACCTAGATAACGCACAAGCATTTCTGTGGCTGCTCAACACTTCCTTGTGTGTTAGTGTAATTTTGTGACCAGATGACGTGGGATGTCTTGCCCTGCAGTACTCTGCTGAGGAGCTTTATTACCACGAAATGACATGAGGTAATGCAGTAGCAGGAGTTCTAGGTAGGTCTCTCTGGCTGGGAAATCTTAGGCAAGTCTATTTAGCCTCTGAATCTCTGCTTCGTCCTTGGTAAAAATAATACCTGCACTGTCTACTTCATGGAATTGTAAGGATCTCATGAGACGATGTGCGTGAAAACATTTCCGAAACTCTAAAGTGCAGGTGTAGTTACTATTCTTATCATCACATTTATTACAATAAGGAAAACTGCCATTAACAATTGGGAGGATAGATATTATCATGTTTAAAAGGTATCAAGCAGAGAACTTTGGAAGAAAGTGAAATGGGAAGAATAAGCCTTAAATTTAGAATTAGAATCAAACTTTAACTCTGGCATCCTTCTACTGAAAATTATAGGATAACATTTTGATACTTTGAACCAAACAAAACACAGAAGGCATTGCTACAGAGGGGTAGGTAAAGGAAAGAAAGTGTGATGGGATCCACTGGGATGAGCTTGATCCCAAATGAAAGAGTTTCCCTCCACTGCTGGTCAAGCAGAATCTAATTACTCTCGTTTGATCTATGGAGAGGCAAACCTGAGAAGTAGAGATTATAGACAATTTCACTAATTTTCATCTTAGATATCAACAAATGAAGAGTTTGCACAGAGTTACTTAACTGGTGTTAAGAATGCAACCCAATCAATAATAATAATTTTTGTTTTACTGTGATTTGTTGTAGTTGCAATTATGGAGTTGGCTATTTCATAGTCCCATTTTTATGTGAATGCTTTAAAGATAATCTCTCTCTAGCTGAGGGCTTAATGTGGAACTATTTTGCATTTCATATGTTTCACACACAAAACCAAAGTAAAGGAAACAAAGACAAGCTGTGTGAAGGTCGGGAGCAGAAAGAAAGACGAACTGAGATGAGCTGCTTTTCCGTTAGTTGTGTTCGTCCTCATCACTGTTTGAGTAGTTCAGTCCCACGATGAGACGTGGGAATGAGATCAAGGCTATGTACCTGACACGTGTAAAGTCAAATACTCTCCCTTCTCTTGCTTTCCTTTGCACAGTGGAGCATCAGAAGACCTGGGTTCTGGACCAGATCTGGTCCTTCCGAGCTGAGTGACGTGGTGTTGAGGGCTGGTGTGGCAAAGGGCTGAGAGCTCGCATTCACTGGTCCTTCACTCCGGGTGTGGTGCTAGACAGTTTATACGCACTTTTCCTTTTTATGTTCACAACTTCGTAAAGTAAATGGTATTATCCCTTTTTTACAGGTGAGGGAACTCAACTCTGAAAGTTAAGTAACTTGGCACAGTTACAGCACAGCAGAGAAATATTTTGAAGGTCAGATGAAATAATGTCTAAGGAAATGCTTTGAAAATTGTAAAATGCTATACAAATTTAAACTATTGTTACTATTATTACTTTGTCCTCAGCAAGGAAAGTAAAAATCTGTTCTTTCCACGTGCTCCTTCCGGACAGGCTTCCACCTATTCTGCATTAATGCAGCACCCGCTTCCATTTCCAAAAAGGGCAAGACTACGATTTGCAGGTGTTCCGATGGCCTGACTGCCACAACTGGCAGAAACAGTTATTTTGCAAAGGTGATGACAGGTTCAAGAGGAAAACAAGAGGAAATCTACTTCCCTCAATCCTCTGCTAGGATTTAATAAGATCCCACTGTGTTAATAAAATAGTGAATTTTATTGTATGTGTGGGAATCATTGGACTGATAATGGCCTTGCATCGTAATCGGGCTCTTGGGAAGGGTCACTCTCTGCTCTTCTGACTTTACTGTCTTTCTTTTTGTTCATATAAGCAGCCCACGCACAACCTATTTGTCAACTTCACAAGCCCTCAGATGATCTTGATAGTTGGTGTGTCCTGAGAGATAAGAGGGTTTCATCCCCAGCTGCCTCACTCCCCAGTGACTGGGGACTCCTTTAGAAGAGGCTGCGGCCCTTTCTCCCATACAAAGGTTATCAAAACGCCCACCATTCAATTCTGTTTTCCCTTGTGGCTGTAACTACTATTAAAACAATTAACCTTCTTCTGGGAAGATAATACCAAACAGTAGGAAAAAAGGCAAAACTTCATTCCCACGTTCTGACTATGTAGTTTGTTGCATCTTTTCTCAACCCAATGTTGCTAATGATATTTCTAGCCTATTTTGTTTTTCAGTCAAATCATCAAACATAGCATTTTGTTATTTCTCGTGATCCTGATGCATTATGATCCTCATTTATTTAATTGGGAAGACCGAGGGAATTCTCAGCAGGCCAATTTAGAAAGCACTTATATTTTTCTCTATGATGGAGTTTATGTTCAAAGTTGTAAGTAATCATGTTTTTATATACCATGTCACAACTTAAATTCACCAAAAAGAGCTTGTTTTGTACAGGAATTCTATTGTGAAATCTTTTATAAAGCGAATATTACCTCCTAGATTTATCTATCTGAATCCAGATTTTCTTAGACAATAAAGTTTCTTAAGTGACAGCCATGTGTTTTTTTAAAATTCAGGAAATATTGAGCTCTTACTATGGGCCAGATATTGGGAATAGATTAGTGGGTAAATTGTATACAGTTTTTAACCTCTTGGACCTTATTGTATAGTGTTGTATGTTGTGTCTAAGCTTCTCTGGAAATCCTTACCTGATCATCTCTTTGGGCTTGAGTACACCTTCTATGTGCTTCCATAACGTCCTGCTTTTATTATAAATATGTAAGATATAATAAAAAGTATAAAAATATACTAAAAATATCCATGTACCCATCATAAGGTTAATAGAACATTAACAATGAACCCCTATGAACCTCTCCCCAATTATACCCCTTGCCTTCCCTACAGAGAGGACAGGAGTATCCGAATGACAGCCATTAGCTTTCTCTCTTCTTTTTTATTGTAGTAAAATCTATATAACACAAAATTTGCCATTTAACCAGTTTTTTGGGGGAAGATTAGTCCTGAGCTAACATTTGCCGCCAATCCTCCTCATTTTGCTGAGGAAGGCTGGCCCTGAGCTAACATCCGTGCCCATCTTCCTCCACTTTATATGTGGGACACCTACCACAGCATGGCTTGCCAAAAGGTGCCGCCAAAGCGGAACATGCGAGCTTTGCTGCGCCAGCGGGCCGGCCCCCATTTCACCAGTTTTAAGAGTAAAATTCAGTGGCGTTAATTGCATTCGCAATGCTCTATACCATCACCACTATCTATTCCCAAGACATTTGTGTCACCCAAACAGAGAGTCTGTACCCACTAAACAATAACTCCTCGTTCTGGCCTTCGCCCAACTCCTAGTAACCTCTAATCTACTTTCTTTCTCTAAGAATTTGCCTATTTTAGGTTCCCCTTCACTCACACTGGGCAGAAAAGAGAGTTTTTAATCATAGGGCTGGGTCAACGAGATAACATTTGGAAAGGATCATTTTTTTCTCGTGTTTTATTGAGATATAATTGACTATAACGCTGTCTTAGTGTAAGCGTACAGCATGATTTCATATATGTATATATCGTGAAATGATTTCTGCAGTACGTTTAGTAAATATTCATCACCTCGCAGTTACACATTATTTTCCTTGTGATGAGCATTTTTAAGATCTACTGTCTTAGCAACTTTCAAGTATATAATACAGCGTTGGCAACTGTAGTCACCGTGCTGTACTCACATCCTCAGAACTCATTTATCTTATACCTGGAGGTCTGTGCCTCTTGACGACCTTCACCCTCGTCCTCCACCGCCACCCCTCCCTCTGGCAGCCACAAATCTGATCTCTGTTTCTCTGAGTTTGGTTTGTTCAGATTCCACATGTAAGTGAGATCATACAGTATTTGTCTTTCTGACAAATTCTGACTTATTTCACTTAGCATAACGTGCTCAGAGTCCATCCATGTTGTTACAGATGGCAGGATTTCCTTCTTCTTTATGTCTGAATAATATTTTATTGGATATATATGTGTGTGTATATATATGTATATACACACCACATTTTGTTTCTTTCTTTTCCAGTTTTATTGAGAAATAATTGACATACATCACTGTAGAAGTTTAAGGCAGACAGCATGATGGTTTGATATCCATATGTTGTGATATGATTACCACAATAGGTTCAGCTAACATCTATCATCTCATATAGATAAAATAAAATGAAAAGAAAAGAATTTTCTCCTTGTGATGAGAACTCAGGATTTACTCTCTTAACAACTTCCCCAGATATCATACAGCAGCATTAGCTGTAGTCATCATGTTGAACATTACATACCCGGTACTTGTTTATCTTGTAACTGGAAGTCTGTACCTTTCAACCACCTTCATATAATTCCCTCTCCCCCTACCCTCCACCTCTGGTAACCACAAGCCTGATCTCTCTATGACTTTGATTTTTTATTTTTTAGATTCTACATATAATTGAGATCATACAGTATTTGTCTTTCTCTGCCTGACATTTCACTTAGCATAATGCCTTCAAGGTCCAGCCATGTTATTGCAAATGGCAGGATTTCCTAATTTTTTATGGCTGAAATAATATTCTGTTGTGTGTTTGTGTATGTATATATATATTTTGTGTATACATATATACGTTTTGTGTGTGTATATATATATAAGTACCTATATAGATATATAAATGTAGACACAAAAATATGTATTTTGGGGGCTGGCCTTGTGGCGCAGCAGTTAGGTGTGCACGTTCCACTTCAGGCGGCCCGGGGTTCACTGTTTCGGATCCTGGGTTTGGATCCTGGATGCGGACGTGGCACCGCTTGGCAAGCCGTGCTGTGGGAGGCATCCCACATGTAAAGTAGAGGAAGATGGGCACAGATGTTAGCTCAAGGCCAGTCTTCCTCAGCAAAAAGAGAAGGATTGGCAGTGGATGTTAGCTCACGGCTGATCTTCCTCAAAAAAAAAAAAAAGTATTTTGTGTATGTGTGTATATATATGTATGTGTGGTATCTATATATACATATATACACCACAACTCCTTTATCCATTCGTCTATTGATAGACCCTTAGGTTGTTTCCCTTTCTTGGCTATTGTAAATAATGCTGCTATGAACATGGAGGTGCAAATATCTTTTCGAGTTAGAGTTTTTGTTTCCTTTGGATATATTCTCAGAAGTGCCAGATCATATAGTAGTTGTATTTTTAATTTTCTGAGGATCCTCCATACTGTTTTCCATAGTTGCTGCACCAGTTTACATTCCCACCAACAGTGCACAAACATTTCCTTTTATCCGCATCGTATCTGTATTTGTTATCTCTTTATACCACATTTGCTTGATCCATTCATCTGTTGATTGACACTTTGATTGTTTCCATGTCTTGGCTGTTGTGAATAATGCTGCAATAAACATTGGGGTGCAGATATCTCCTAAAGACAGTGATTTCATTTCCTTTGGATATATACCCAGAAGTGGGATTGCTGGATCATATGGTAGTTCTATTTTAATTTAAATTTTTTTTTTTGAGGAAGATTAGCCCTGAGCTAACATCTGCTGCCAATCCTCCTCTTTTTGCTGAGAAAGACTGGCCCTGAGCTAACATCCATGCCCATCTTCCTCTACTTTATTTGTGGGACGCCTGCCACAGCATGGCTTGATGCGCGGTGCCACGTCTGCACTCAGGATCCGAACCGGTGAACCCCGGGCTGCCGAAGGACATGCAAACTTAACTGCTGCGCTACCGGGCTGGCCTCTATTTTTAATTTTTTGATTATTGTTTTCCATAGTGTCTGCACCAATTTGCATTCCCACCAACAGTGTACAAAGATTCCATTTTCTCCACATCCTCATCAACACTGATCTCTTGTCTTTTTGGTGATAGCCATTTTAACAGGTGTGAGGTGATACCTTACTGTGGCTTTGATTTGCACTTCCCTGATGATTAGTAATGTTGAGCATATTTTCATGTACCTGGTGGCCATTTAGACATTTTATATATAAGTGGAATCATAGAACATTTTATCCTTTTGTGTCTGGCTTATTTTGCTTAGCGTAACGTTTTCAAGGTTCATCCATGTTGTAGCGTGTTTCAGAATTTCACTCCTTTTTAAGGCTGAATAATATTCCATTCTATGTATATACCACATTTTATTTATCCATTCATCTCTTTATGGAACTTGGGTTGTTTCCATATTTTGGCAATTGTGAATAATGCTACAATGAACACTGGCATACAAGCATCTGTTTGAATCCCTGTTTTCAATTCTTTTGGGTGTATGCCTAGGAGTGGAATTGCTAGGTCATATGGTAATTGTATGTTTAGCTTTCTGAGGAACTGTCAAACTGTTTTCCATAGCAACTGCACCATTTTACATTCTCACCAGTAATACACCAGAGTTTTCCATATCCTTGCCAATACTTGTTATTTAAAAAAAAATTACCATCATCCTAGGAGGTGTGAAATGATATTTCATTGTGGTTTTGATTTGCCTTTCTCTAATGACTAATGATGTTGAGCATCTTTTCTTATGCTTATTGGTCATTTGTATATTTTCTTTAGAGAAATATCTATTCAAGTCCTTTGCCCATGTTTGAATTGGGTTGTCTTTTTGTTGTTGAGTTGTAGGAGTTCTTTATATATACTGGATAATATATCATTATCAGATATATGATTTAAAAATATTTTCTCCCATACTGTAGGTTATCTTTTCACTTCATTGATAACATCTTGATGCAGAAAAGCTTTACATTTTGATGAAGTCCTGTGTATTTTTCTTTTGTTGTTCAGGCTTTTGATGTTATTGCCAAATCCAAGGTCATGAAAACTTACTTCTGTTTTCTTATAAGAGTTTTATGGTTTTAGCTCTTATATTTATTTTAGGTCATTGATCCATTTTGAGTTAATTTTTGTGTATGGTGTGAGATAAAGGTCCAACTTCATTCTTTTGCATGTGGAAATCCAGTTGTCCCAACACCATCTGTTGAAAAGACTATTTTTTCCCCCACCGAATGGACTTGGCATCCTTGTAAAAAATTAATTGACCATAAATGTTTGGATTTATTTCTGGAGTCTCAATTCTATTCCATTGATCTGCATGTCTATCCTTATGCCAGTATCACATTGCTTTGATTACTGTAGCTTTGTAGTCAGTTTTGAAATTGGGATTTCTGAGTGTTCCAAATTTGTTCTTTTTCAAGACTGTTTTGGCTGTTCAGGGTCCCTTGCAATTCCATATGAATTTGGAGATAAGTTTTTCCTTATCTCCACCAAAGGCTGTTGAAATTTTGATAGTGATTGCATCGAATTTGCAGATCACTTTGGGTAGTATTGACATTTTAAGAATAATAAGTATTCCTACTCAAGAATATAGGATGTATTTCCATTTATTTATTTAGTTTTCTTCAGCGATGTTGTGTAGTTTTCAGTATACTACTCTTTTACTTTATTGGTTAAACTTATTCCTAGGTATTTTATTCTTTTGGATGCTATTATAAATGTAATTGCTTTATTAATTTCCTTTTTTGGATTTCTCATCACAGGTATATAGAACTACAACTGATTTTTGTGTGTTGATCTTGTATCCTGCAAATTTGCTGAATTCCTTTATTAGCTCTAGTAGCTTTTTGGGGATTCTTTGGGATTTTCTACACATAAGACCATGTTATCTGCAAATAGAGAGAGTTTTACTTCTTCCTTTCCAATCTAGTTATCTTTTATTTCTTTTTCTTGTCTAATTTCTCCGGCTAGAAATCCCAGTACAAAGTTGAATAGCAGTGGTGAAAGGGGACATCCTTATCTCGTCCCCATCTTAAGGAGACAGCTCTCAGTCTTCTACTGCTGAGTGTGATGTTGGCCATGAGTTTTTCATAAATACCCTTTACCGCATTGAAGAAATTCCCTTATATTCCTAGTTTTCTGAGTTTTTAAAAAGAGTGTTGGATTTTATCATGACAGAGTGTCAAATGCCTTTTCTGCATCAATTGAGATAATCATCTATTTTTTCCTTCATCCTATTAATGTGATTCATTGCATAGATTGATTTTCTTATGTAATCACTATTTCATTCCTAGGACAAATCCCACTTGGTCATGGTGTATAATCATTTTAATATGCTGTTGGATTAGGTTTCTTGTGTTTTGTTGAGGACTTTTTCATCTACATTCATAAGGAATTTGGGTCTGTAATTTTCTTTCCTCGTTATGTCTTTTTCTGGTGTCATTAGCAGGATAATGCTGGCCTCATAGAATGAGTTTGGAAGTGTTCCCTCCTCTTCACTTTTTTGGAAGAGTTTAAGAAGAATTGGTGTTAATTCTTCTTTAAATGTTTGGTAGAATTCACCAGTGAAGTCATCTGGTCCTGGACTTTTCCTTGTCTTTTCTCATATCTGGGAAGTTTTCTGCCATTATTTCTTCAAATAACTTTCCTGCCGCTTTCTCTGTCCTCTCCCTCTGGAACTTGCATGTTGCCTGCCTTAGTTCACGTGACGAGGCTCCTCACATCCCTCAGACTCTGTGCAGTTTTCTTCATTTTTTTTCCTTTCTGCCCCTCAAACTTGATAGTTTGAGTTATTCTATCTTTAAGTTCACTGATTTTTTCTTTTGTCTGCTCACGTCTGCTATTGAACCCCTCTGGTGAATTTTTCACTTTAGTTATTGCACTTTTCAGTTCCAGAATTTATCTTTGGTTCCTTTTTATAATTTCTGTCTCCTTATTGATATTCTCATTTTGTTCATACGTTGTTTCCCTGATTTCCTTTGGTTCTTTGTCCATGTTTTCCTTTGGTGATTGAGTATATCTAAGATAGTTGTTTTAAAGTCTTTGTCTAGGAAGTCCAATGTCTGGGCTTCCTCAAGGACAGTTTTGGCCAATTTACTTTGTTCCTTTGAATGGGCCATACTTTCCTGTTTTTTGTATACCTTGTAATGTTTGTTGAAAAATGGACATTTGAATATTATAATGTGGTGACTCTGGAAATCAGATTCTCCCCCTTCTCTAGGGTTTGCTGTTTTTTATTTTTTGATTATTGAAGGCTATAGCAGTCTACCATTTAGTGACTTTTCCTAAGTGTGTTTGCAAAGTCTGTGTATCTCGTCATCTGTGGTCTTTGAAATCTCTGTTCTTTCAGAGACTTTCTTGAAGGCTAGAAGATAAAATCAAATAAAATAAATTTTAAAAATTACATCCCACCCCCTAAAAAAAGCAGAAAAGAAAGACAAAAGAATAGCACACACCTCTCGTCGTCCTTGCAGATTGGCTCTGTGCTGGGGCATGCCACCCTTACACAGTCTCGCACTGAGCCTAGAGATCAGCCTGAGATGAAAAGTTAGGGTCCTCTCAGGTCTTTCTGAGCATGTGTCTTGCCCTAGACATGTGTCTGGCTTTCTAAATCCCCCTGAATATTCCTTTTACACATAGGCACTTTTTTTTAATTTAAAGAACTTACTTTTCTTTTTTGAGGAAGATCAGCCCTGTGTTAGCATCCACTGCTAATCCTCCTCTTTTTGCTGAGGAAGATTGGCCCTGAGCTAACATCCATGCCCATCTTCATCTATCTTATATGTGGGACGCCTGCCACAGCATGGTTTGGTAAGTGATGCATAGGTCTGTGCCCGGGATCCGAACTGGAGAATGCCAGGCCACCAAAGCAGAGCATGCAAACTTAACTGCTATGCCACTGGGCTAGCCCTTTAATTATTTTTAATTTTTTTGCTAGGAAAGACTCACCCTGAGCTAACATCTGTTACCAATCTTCCTCTTTTTTTTTCCTCTCCAAAGCCCCAGCACATAGTTGTATATTCTAGTTATATGTCCTTCTAGTTTTTCTATGTGAACCACCACCACAGCATGGCTACTGATGGACAAGTGATATGGTTCTGTGCCCGGGAACTGAACCCAGGCCACCAAAGTGGAGTGTGCCAAACTTTAACCAGTAGGTCATCAGGGCTGGCTCCATAGGTGCTTTTGAATGTCCTAATTTCCCAAAGAATCTCCTCAGTGTGTCCTCCTGGGTCTGAGGCGGTCTATTGTATGTCTAGACCTTAATCGTTTACTCCAGGCATCTGTGGGTTGACAGTGTGCCTTGCAGCTTTTTTGAACAATGCTTCCAGCTTTTCTGGGCCTGAGTTAGTCCAAACAGAATCAAACACTTGAGTCGGTTTCTCAGATAGCCCCACACAGGTTAGAATAAACATACACAATAATTTTCAAATAAGGTCGGGTCTGCTTCCTCTGGAACTAGGGACCAGGGTCCACACTAGGAATGCGGGCTGCTGCGGCTTTAACACTGCCACGAGGCCAGAGTGGAGGCGAGGCAAGGGCAAGTAAAAATGCCACGAAGCTTTTCTACCATTTTCAAGGTGTCTTTTTGTTGATTGAGCGTTCATTTGGTTGCTGTAAGCCTTTGGCTTTTTTCCAGAGTTCTGACAAAGTTGGTTCTGACAATTTCTGTTTGTTTTTCAATGTTTCTGTTGGGGAATGAGAGCATGGGACTGCCCACTCCACCATTTTGCTGACATCATCAACACTAGCATTTCATACACTGGAACTTTTGGTCAACAAAGTACCTCTGATTTCTGTAGTGACTCAGAGTCTCTGGGGTAGTTGGAGACCTACTTATTTGTCCAGTGTATTTCTACTCTTAATGAAAGATATTGTTCCCAATTATGACAATAATTTCTACATTTCAGATCCTCTAAGTCAGTAGTTCTCAATGCTGGCTGCACATTACACTCACCTGTGGAGTTTTTAAAAAACAGAGATGCTCAGAATCCTCCTCAGACTTGGAGAATCAGAACCTTTGAGGGTGGGTAGCAAAGCGAATAAATATGACTAGGATTCTCTTTAGAGTTCTAGTGTGAAGCATAAAAATAGATTATTTAACATTTAGTATAGCACTATGGACATCATTATAGTAAACTGTAAGGATAGCTTATTCTTGAATAATGAAATTAAAATTTACTCATGGGAATTCTAACATTTTTATTCTTATTTATTTTGCTTCAATAAAGGCAGAACATACTATTTAAAGTCAACAAGTGATTAACCGTGACAACAGTAATGTACACACCTGACTTCGTTTTTCTAATTGTGTACTTATTACATATGCATATGTATATCTAGCTCTATCCATACATATATGTAATTAGACAGCTATTCTAAAACATAGAATCCTTAAAGTATTTAATGTAATGTTTAATTTTTCATTATTATACCTTAATGGGGAAAAAAGAACAATAAAATATGTCTCTAAATATATAGTTGCATGGCCAGTAGTATTGTGACAATATTGGTTATTTGTGTATAGTTAATCTACTTAGGACTTTTAACTTTCAGGAAATATCAGTCTAAAGTAAATCATTAATTCAAGAATGGTAAAGATTCTTCAAGAAAAGAGACGCTGGGCCCCACTGAGTCGCAGGCTCTCAAGCTGTCCCTCAAAACCTTCCTGATGATGCTCTCTGCATTCGTTTTTTTTCTTTGTTGTCTCCTTTTCTAAAGTCAAAAGCTATCTAGACTCTCCCTTTTTAGTTTAGTCTCCAGGGGAAAGGTGTTGGCTCATTTATTTATCACTGTTCAGCCTCTCTCTCTCTCTCCCACAGGAGCCAGTCTATTTACCATTTCTTCTTTTTTTTTTAATGGCTTGGACAAAAAAGAGAAAACAGTATACTTTTTTTTCAGCAGAAACACATTACTATTTACTCCCTTACGCAGGAATTTCAAGGAGAATGCCTCAGAACAGCATTTTAAACCAACGTCATAAATGCTTCCTTTTAATAAAAGAACCCCCCCGAAATAATGCTAGCCTCAGGAGGGTCCTCTGATGGTTGGCTGCTATCCTCTCATTTCTCCTGTCTTTGTATAATCGTTGTGGTGACGGTTGTTGGAGAAACAGACGCTGTACGTAGATTCTTCACAATAGGCTCAACTTCTACCCTACGCCCACCTTTCATGCATGCACACGTGGTGTTCTCTCTGTGCATTGAAATTACTATACTGAGTTTTTATTCTTTTTGTTGGGTGGAGCTCTGATTGGTTTACTGGATGACAAATATTCGCTCTGTTTTTGAATCTCCAGTTGGTGTCCATCTTTTTTCACGTTGGCTGGAAGGACAGGGATCAAAGCCCAGAACTGGGACAGTCACTGCTTATGTTTGCGCTTTATCTCATTAAGCGCTGATCACCACGAAAGCAAACAGCCTGTCATGAAATTTGCCTTGCAGACAATATAACAAAGAAATCTTATGAGAAGAGGCTGAACAGAAGGCGTGTTTAATCTGTTGTAGGGTTGGTTAGCCCCAGTTTCAGACGAAGAGCGATGATACTTGGAAAAAAATTGGGAGCCTGCCTGCGGGCAACATTTACCCCTGATGTAGAGATGGCTACAGAAACCTAACCGTTGGAAGTTTTCAACATACAAATCAGGATTTATTAAAGGAATTAATATCTTCGAAGGCTCACAAAGCAATCCTGTTTTCCTACAAGAAGGATGAAAGGCAGAGATTTCAAAACATTTGCTAGAAAACATCAATAGCCAATCCTGCTGATTTAATTTTTTCAGTCCCTCAGGCATCAAAAGAAGTTGTGACTTGTCCACATTTGCCTCGGAAGCAAAGCAATATTGGAAATTAAAAATGGCTGGAGCTTAGCTGGCTGCATTTCATTTTTAATTAGTTGGGGCCTCACAATATTTATCAACAACATCTTCCGCTCAGAAGCTAAGGAACTTCCTCCTCATGTTTGTTGTGAGGAGGGTGCAAGGAGTATTGGGTGACGTTCGCTTACACACCAAGGAAAAAGTTCTTAGATTTAGCTCTCCATCGCAAATACTAAAAGAAACAGTATTCAGTCAGCTCCATTTCTATTCTCTTTTATTCTGGAGCAAGCAGGGGTTTCCTACTCCCTTTAACCAGTTGGGAACTCACAAAACATGAACTCAGAGATGGGTACTAAAAATCAAAACAAATTCTGACAATGTGTGGCGTGCCCATCACCAAAGTGTAACAGAAGCAACTGATTTGCTTTGGGCATTTTGTTGAGGTGTGTGGCTAACCCATAGGAGGCAACGGCAACATAGTCCCAGATTTGGAATTAAAGTTTGCCTCTGAGAATCAAAATGAGAAAAGTGGTCATGAAGTACATGAGACTAATCATTCATTCGTTCCAAATATGTTTGGTGGCTACTCTTTTATGTCAGGCACTATTTTAAGCACTTGGGATAAAGTGGTGAACAGGAAGTCAAGATCTCTGACATCCTAAAGCTTGCACTCGTTTGCAGAAATATTCCACCCTAAACAGTACTTTGTAAATGGGTAGGTGAATTCCAGGAGCGCTCAAACTCTGTTCAAGGTAATAACAGCATATTTCCAAGAAAACGTGACTGTGTTAGTATATCTAAATCTGTAACCTTATCAGTTATATTTAATCTTACCTAAAGAATATATTAAAAGAAGCCTAGAAAGGGGCTGGCCCCGTGGCCGAGTGGTTAAGTTCGCGCGCTCCGCTGCAGGCGGCCCAGTGTTTCGTTGGTTCGAATCCTGGGCGCGGACATGGCACTGCTCATCAGACCACGCTGAGGCAGCGTCCCACATGCCACAACTAGAAGAACCCACAACGAAGAATACACAACTATGTACCAGGGGGCTTTGGGGAGAAAAAAGGAAAAAAAAAATAAATAAAAAAAAAAAAAAAAAAAAAGAAGCCTAGAAAAAGGAGAAATCAAGAGCAGAAATTTGCCAGTAGGTCTTCATCACAGCAGTGAGCAGGGGCTCCGACCAGCAGCTTCCGGTCCCCTTTACGAGTCAACCTCAACAGTGGAGATGGATGCATCAGGCTGGCTTGGTGCCATTAGTAAAGGTCATCCCACTAACTCAAGCGACCTTCTATTATGATGTAGCTCTCCATATGGGTTTTCCTACAAGGAGAGAATGTGCCTCTACAGTCCCAAGAACTCCAATCTTTTTTTTAAAGTTATAGTTCTCATTATAAATATTTAAATCTCTTGGGAGTTTGGTGATCAGGACTCAGAACATCTTTGGGTATTCTGACAAGGCTGAATTTCTAGAACTATAAAGCTGAAGCTCAGAGCCTCAAATAGTGTTTCTCCAAGGGTGGTTTTAAAATTTCTGGCATGAGAATCACCTAGTGGGCTTGTTAAACATACAGATTCCTGGACTCATACTCCATCAGAATCTTTGAGCATGGGGCTCAAGAGCCGCATTTTACCGAGGGCTCCCGATGATTCTAGTGCAGAGGAAAGCTTGAGTCGCTGCCTGAGAAGCCCGAGATCAGAGCCAGTGAGGCTCTATTACGGCGTTAGCCAGTGTCCTAGGCAACATCTAGGAATTTTATCTTTATAATTGCAACGAAGTATTTCAGCAAATTCTTGTCAAAGCTCAGTGGCTTTCTCAATCTGTCCTCCTTACTTTCCCAGTCTCCTTTCCAACCTCTCCTCTCCATCATTCTATGTTTCAGCACTCTGAATACATGGCTTTCATGGCTCTATGCTCATACATGTCTTGAGGGTGGTTGTTTTTTTGCGGGTGAGAGGGAGGGCAATAAATAAGATCCCAATTCCCTGCCTGAGTTCCAAACCAACTGAGAACGAGGAAGGAGGCAGTTCAAGAGAAAAATACACTTTTATTACTACTGATAGTGAGATTGGAGAACGTGGCTTAGATGTGGCAAACAGGGGGTTTCTTAATTCTGGACTCCAGAATTAGACACACTTACCCATCCCATCCCAGGCAGCATTGGATAGCTACTGGCTTCTTCTCTCAGTGACAACCAACTGCTCCTAAGCTTATGGAAGGCCAAGAGCAGACCAGGTGGATCCGAAAGGGGAGGGAGGAGGAAAGTGGCTGAGCAAAGCATTCCAAGTTCCCGGGCCCTAACTCTCCCATCAAATTAAGTCATTCTTCCCCTTTTGAGGAATGAGTGAAGGAGGGGAAGGCAAGAGTCCAGAAATGTCACTCCAACACATGTCCCTTGACATGAAGGGAAACGTCAGGAGTGGGGAGCAAATGCTGCCCCTGACAGCGTGCACTATTCTCGGTGCCTGAGACACACTATGGCTCCCTACTCCCTTGCCTTATTTTGAATATCTTACTCCTCTTCCTCTTTCAAGTTGCACCTCAAATGTTAACTCCTCTGTGAAGCTTGAGGGAGTTGGTGGGAACATCCCCACATTCTCAGAAATGCATTGTGAGGTGATTTCGTTGTCGTGTGACCCTCATAGAGTGGACTTACACAAAGCTATGGGGTAGTCCACTGCACATCTAGGCTGTGTGGTACTAATCTTATGGGACCACCATTGTAAACTCAGTCCATCATTGACCTCAACGGCCTTACGTGGTGCATGACTGTACTTACATGCTTTCTTTCCCTTGTGAGCAGAGGCTATGGCTTGTATCTTTATATTTCCATAACAGGTGTTCAATGAATTTTTGCAGAATGACTGTGAAAAAGATGGTAAACTCAAATATTTTTAAATTAGTATTAGTATTTTTTTTTAAAGATTTTTTTTTTTCCTTTTTCTCCCAAAGCCCACTGGTACATAGTTGTATATTTTTAGTTCTGGGTGCTTCTAGTTGTGGCATGTGGGATGCTGCCTCAGCATGGCTTGACGAGTGATGCCATCTCCACGCCCAGGATTTGAACCAGTGAAACCCTGGGCCACCGAAGGAGAGCACATGAACTTAACCACTCGGCCACAGGGCCGGCCCCTGGTATTAGTACTTTTAAATTAGTATTTTTAAGTCTGCATTTTAGCACCAAGACCAATAAGAAGGCTATCAATTATTTTCCTTTATAAGACTTTCTATCCTCCAAAAATTTGCTAACAAACCTCTGGTCAAGGGAGATATTGCCTATTCAAGCCCCATCTTTGAAATCTTGTTGGCATCATTTTAGTAACATGGCACATATGACTGACGATCTGATCCTAAAAGATGTCCTCTTCCAGTTAATATAATTTCACCTACTCATAATTAAAATAAACTACTAGGTAATAAAGAATCACTTTTTTATAAAAAAGTTTCAAAGAAGTAGAAACTACGAATAGAGAAGTTATTTCAGATAAAACTTAAAATTCTGAAGTTCAATTATTTTAGAAAATTTATATTATGATTAATGATTTGCACATATATTTTATTATGAGATTGTGTTTTCTCCTTCACTCCAAGTTTACATATTTTGTCTAATTGTGGAAAAAAAGGATAAAAGGCATTGAGTCTTCAAGTTCAAACACTATCTGTCTTTACAACAGGGATGATGGATAGTTACAAAATAGTCATTTCATAAAATCATGGATGTAAGAAAATGGTTTCAATTGATAAAATCGATTTGTAACTCCTTATAAAAGAGACACAAGAAGTCATTTTTGTGGTGCTCTCCTCACTGATGAATATTTGGTATTAAAGAATATGTAATTGTCCTCAATACCGGCTTCATTTGAAACTTATGTTTTGTTTCATTTATCAGTTGTGGTAAGCCTCCTAAATGGTGGGTAAATAGGGTGTACGGAATGGTAAAATGCGCTGAGCTGGGGTCCGCCCCAGGCCTCTCCTTGCTCTAAGAAGGAACGATCCAAAACGAAGAGGAAAGCTATTCTTCCTTCGAAACAACAGCACAGGTCTCCCCCGCAGGAGCCACATTTGCCATTTTCTCTTAAAGAGACCCAATGGTTTGGGAGTATGTAGAACAATCAAACCCTTTAAGAAATTAGTCTCTAATGTCCTTTTAATACTTTATTTCTATTGCTGCAATCCCAGACATTCTTTAATTCTGTTTCAAACAGGTGTCTGTTAGGATATTTTCTTCTGTTTAGGACCTTCTGTAAACTTTCAAAATTGAGCTGTTTTGTCAATCAGCATCTGCTAAGCCCGGGGCCTACATAGTGTCAGTAAATGTGCTTCTATTTAACTACCTATTTACAGTCATAAGAGAAATAAACATATGAAATAAATGCATCTCAATGCATAGCTGTGCAGGAGTACAGATGTTTTATTAATGAAAATGAATCCGGCTTTTTGTAAGTCATGGCAGCAATATAACAGTTCATTGTTTGGTTCTGTGCTAGACAGTGCCTGCTGTTTCGACATAGAAATTCCTGTAATGCTTAATGGACATCTGGAAGAATTCAGCCAATTAATCGAATTCACGTAGGAGCTAGGCTAATGGCTGTCTGAAAGGCAGATTACATTAAATCAAACTTGCAATATGAATGAAAGCACTTAATCATACATGCAACATTCATTAGATGCGACACAGCAAGTGTTTTGATTACTTTAATGAAAGATCAGGTAAAGTGCATCAGCTGAACAGATTGAAAAGACAGCATGCTTACAAATGTTTGATTATGCTGAAGATCAACAGAAACAGTGCCAGTAATTTATAGCACAACATATTTGTAGGTGTCTAGAGCTGGTGAACTCGGTGAAATTTGGGGCCTTTGCTCAAAACAATAATTAATGTATGATAAGACTTTAATCAGGTGTCAGGAAAAGAGAGAGACTGCTAGAAGTTTAGTAACTTATAGTCACTGGGCATCTTCATGTTTTGAGTGACTTGGAGTCTCCTTGAACTCCAGTATCATTTGCTTTGAGGCACATAGTTCTTTTTTTCCCAGCTTTATTGAGGTATAATTGACATATAATGTTGTGTAAGTTTAAGGTGTCCAATGTGGTTATTTGACATACATAGAAATTATGAAATGAGTACCACAATAAAGCTAGTTAACACGTCCATCACCTTACATAGTTACCTTGTGTGTGTGTGTGTGTGTGTGTGTGTGTGGTAAGAACATTTAAGATCTACTCTGAGGGACACAGTTCTTGAATGAAAAGGTGTCACTATACTGAAAACATTGGATTAAAAGAGGAATTAACTTTGTATCTTAGACTTTAATATCTCATGCTGGGAATTAAAATGCTATTCTTAATAGTTGTTCCTGCCTTCTAGATTCATGAATATTTTTCCCCTTCTCTTCACTAATTATCTTATTGATTTTTTTCCTGATACTCTGAAGAAATAAATCTTGTAAGGTGCATTTCCTATGTAATATTAGAGTAGCAAATATCATTTGCAGCTTTTTGGATAAAACAAACAAAAATAAAGGATTTGTATGTGTGTGTGTGTATATATATATATATACATATCCATCTATAAAGAATTTCCTTTCCAGAAGTACTTCTACTATTAGCCAGGACTGCCTGTAGAGGTGGTAGAAACCGCTTTTTCTTGGGGTTGAACAAAAGCACTGCTTTTCTCTCTCTACATTGATGTGTGATCCTGAAAACAAAGCAATGAGAATAGAACCTTTCAAGTCCTTTTTAGATGTTTCATTCAATTCAAGCCAGTGAACATGTAGTAAATACTCAACTGTTTTAGATGCTATGGGTGACGTCAAGGTGTGAAAGAGAGCACTTGCGGCAGCCACAAGGAGTTTGTAACAGTCTATCCACCAAAACGCATAAAGAAAAAAATCAAAGCTTTAGGAATGACAAATAAGAGAACAACAAAATCCAGAATATATTCAAGCAGTAGAAGGTAGAGTGCAGATTTATAAATTTTGTAGAAAATCAGAGAAAAGCTGAAATAATGGGGAAGTTTGTGTTTGAATCGCTTAATTCACTTGATAAGAGATATAATTAAGAGAATTAAAATTTCATTATTCCAGAATTAAGCATTACAGAAAAATCTATGAATGCTGTTTTCCTTTGTCACAGAGACTTAAAAAATTGAGTGTATCAAACACTTTTTAAATATCAGATTGCACAACACAATTTTAGGCTAAATGAGTTGATTGCTTCTACCACAGTCTAGAAATTCTTCCTCTTCTTAATTTCCTCCCGTTACAGACACATTCACAAAAAGGGGAAGAAAAATGAGCTGGCCCAGAATATAACCATTATTTATAGCCTACCGACCAAATAATTCTTTTTCTACCCATGACCTCTTAAATTTTAGCACCATACTAAGAATATCACCAGAAGGAAAGCCTCATGCACTGCTTGCTACTGACTTAGGACTTCCTAAAACATTTAGTTCTTGTCTCAGTTACTTGAAAATGTCCACATTGTCAGCTACTTAACCTCCATATAATAAAAAAAAGGCATTGCTTCTCTGAACTACGTGCTGTGTTGCCCCATTTATTTTTTCGATCTCTTATTGTACTGGGTTATGTAATCTTCGAATGCCAAGTGGTCAGTGCTTCTGTTTGGAAAGGTAATCATTACTGGGGTTTGCTCAGGGAGGGCGACACAGCGAAATCTTCCTGTTTCTCCCCACTGGCAAATCTTCACCTATTTGACTGATCAGGAACTGTCACTTCAAATATGGTTTCAATCTCTTTTGAAGCATTAAGTTTGACATCCTGCGCCCTGGAGAACCCTGCTATGATGGGATTTCACTAGCAACAACTCCTATCTGCCAGCCCGTTGCTACCTGTCTGCCTAGCCGTCTGTCTGTCTGTATCTCTCTAAGACGTGTTCTGAGACCTGTTCTTCACGCGGCTCAGAGGAGAAAGGCAGCGACGTGACCTCCTCCTATTGGGATTTGTGATCCTATTTTCCGGACATTTGTGATCAAATGTTTCTGAGATGCCTGAAAAACTGTTTGAATCTAAGATGTGTTCTTTGAAATTCCTTCATTTTATTTTATAAAAAAGAACCTGGGAGTGGAGGAGGCGGAGTCACTGTGTATCCTTTCTTCTGTGTCTGGGAAATGCTCCTTTCCCAGAATTCTGGAAGGAAATGTTACCCCAATGTAATGTAACAAATCTAACAAGTGAATTACTCCAGTTCTTCTAATTCCTACACAGAGCCTGCGAGAATAAGATCAAATGTTGCCCCCTTGCACTCCGTCTTTTCTGTTTTATTAAAACTGGCTGGATAAACGAAGGACCCGTGATGTCTAGAGTTCCTCCTTCTCATGGAGCGATCCTAAGAGAAAATTGGAGATCATTTTATTCAAACTCAGTGGTTTTATATGCTTGATTTGTAATTCTTCTACCAAAGGTTTCATTCTCTGAACCCTACTAAGAGTGAGATAGGACGGAGAGAAAGTTGTGATTTTCTGCTTAGTTGGTGAAAAAAGCTCCCTGTGGTTCAGCCTACTAGGCTTTCCTGAGGGCTATTTTCAGTAGTGTTTCATTGTTACTTTGGTTAAGGCAACTCCTGAGTTGTTCACTTTCATAATTTTCCATGGTGTGTTTTCTACTAATAATGATAATGCTGTTGATTGAGCTTCCACATTGGGTCAGGCATGGTTTAGTATTACTTACAGTAAAACTATCTTCACAACTGTCCAAGGAAAGTATTATCCTAAGGATGAGGAAATAGAAGTTCAGAGAGGTTAAGTAAGTCATTCAATGTAACACAGCTAGCAAATTGTACAACCAGGATAGGACCTTGGGTCTGTCCAACTTCAAGGCCTCTCTAGCTAACTAATTTTCTCAACATCATCCTTTCATTCTGTACTTTACGTACTCCTCTATTCATCTTTTATTGTGTTCTTTCATCATGTATGTTGATGCTTTCTAAGAGCATCTTTCTGCAGAAATGGTTGTATAGTAGATAGAAAAGAGGCTCACGTCTTTAAATCTGACAATGGAGTCCCCTATTAGCAGCTCTGAAGAGGAGAGTCCGGTCCCGATTTGGCTTGCAGATACATAAAAAGGGATCCAGACGAACTCCTTGGACTCGGTCAAGCGGTTCTCCAGCCCTGGACTGCTTTGAGTTCGGAAATAACGGGCAGCCCCATCTCTCGCCTCAGCCCAACTTGGCTCCAAAGACCTGCAGTACCGCTGGTTTGGGAAGTACAAAATCTAGTTTCATTTAATTACTTTAAATCATTTATTAAATTCTTACCATGAGGAGAACATTGTGCTAGGTACTTTGTGGATAGACCCAGGCACTTCCCTCAAGGGTGTTCACAATGGAACGAGAGAGAGAATATATTCAATTAATACGAATATAGGACTAAATGGGATGGAGGACTGACAGGGTGGAGAGCACGAATATAAGGTCATGTGGTGGCATATAGTGGCAGTAGTGTCCAGTCATGCCATCATGAGGCCTTAAGTTATGAATTAGTATTCGGGAGCATCTTGGTTGTAAGATTAGACCATGTACAGGTGCTTTAGTTATAAAACAGATCGTACTTGAATCAGTTCTCGATGGGTCCTTGGCAGCAATCTCTGATTCTGTGGTAGTGAAACCAGAAGAGGTCACAAAGAAATAGAAGTGGAGAGAAGTTGAAGGAAATAAAACTAAGCTTCAACATTCAATAGCGAAACAATATTGCTTCTTAACATCCAAGCGAAAGGAAAACGGCCAACTTGAGAGGAACTGGAAGAATAGGTGACAATACACGTTTTATTTCCATTAGCCCTCATATCAAAGGTTTTAAAGTGCTTTACAAAATATTATGCCTCATGATATCTTCATGAGAGAGGCAAGTGTTCTTATCTCCATATAAAGGTGGGGGAAAGAAGGCACAGAGGTTTGCTTCTTTTATGCCAAGTGAGGCCAAATATTTTGTAGAGTTTTTGAAATGAGACTTGAAAATAGAGAAGCAGAGAGAACGAAGGCTGGAAGAATTCGTAATTGAGGGGCATAATTTCACACCACGTAAGTGTCTAGAGAACATTAATACAGTGAATCTTCATTTCCAGTGAAGTGGAATGAAAGCCTTGAATTGCTTCAATGCACCGCATCGTGCAAATAGCAATTTCAGTTTCAGAAAATCCTCCACTCGTACTGGAGTCGTTCAGTGAAAATGGTCATGATGAGGATTTCACACATAATTGTCCAAAATATGTCCGTAGTTGTACACTATGTATTTATATATATATTTGTATCTATAGAATATATCTATACAAACTTTCTCAGTTGAAATACTAAATATTTATGGGCATTGGGTAGACTTTTAAAATATCCTAATGGATAGCTAATGTGTTTTGGCTCCACTGTGTTATTTGTTCACAGGTTTCTTTTCCTTCCCCTCCTTACGTTTTGAGATACTGCTTTTCTGTGTTCTCTTTCATTTTGGAACTTTCTTTAAGGCGTTCTGCCCAGGAAGATAGATTCAATAGCTCACTACGAATAAATATTGCAGTCCTAGTTTCTTATTTATAAAAAGTATATAAAACATCAACACACATTGATTTCCTTTATGTAAAGACTTTGTCTCAACATTCCCAGTGAGAAAGGTGTTGCTTATAGTTATTTGTTTTTATATTTTTCAATGGAGTGTTTGAAGTCAAAACATTTAGAAAGTTAGGTCGTCTGTCAGTTAAGTCTCTGATCAAACTAGGAATAAAACCTATTGATCCTGACACCAAGTTAGGACTTTGCAAGCAGTTAGTGCTAATGAATATGCTCTGTAGCTCTTGTTTTAATTAACTAGCACCCTATTTCTTGTGCCATAAAAGATCTGAGGTAACAATGCTGCTTTCATTGTTAAACTAGTTTCAAAGGATTAATTACAATTAACCTTTTGGGGAGCGAATCAATCTCTTTATTCGTAATAGATCGAAATGATTAAAGCTACTTACATCTGAGCTTCAACTTTATTTTGAAGTTACAATGTACTATTTAAAGAATTATATTTAAATATGGCTGCGAGTCTTTCTCAACTGATTTAGTGGAGAATTAAGCCCTAATGCCCTAAGGCATCCATTGTATGTAACAAATTAACTTTTCTCCTTGCATCTAGAATGGCACTAGTTATGTACCATCCTTGGGACAATTAAGAAAATAGTCAAGTAATTTTCTGTGTACTGTGGTCCTGATGAGGAATCATAGTTGAAAATGTGAAAGTTTTCTTGGTTTAGTCTTCTTTGCATTTCTGCCCTCTCTTAACAACCTCCCCTCCCCAGCAAAATATCAACCACAAATAAGCCTTTGGGGAAATCGGCTTTCTTGGAAAGCATAACCCTCCTGACATGTCAGCACTGTAGTTACAATGTACCAAGGCAGGTACAGGTCTTATTAATGACAGGCAACTCCATTTGACAACAGCAGCCAGGCCAATATTCAGATTCTCTCTATGTAAGGTCCCTAGAGAAATGCAAATAAGTAAATGAAATGTAGCCAACCCTGCAACATTCTATCCTGCTCTCTCACAATAATTCTGTCATCTTTAACAATCATTTCACATACATACACACACATGATATTTAATATCTTCCACTAAAAAAGCATGGTTGATATTTAAGCAGTAGAAAACCAGAAGTCAAGAAAGATGTTATTATAATTATCTCATGAGCTATCATGTCCTTAAGTTAAAAAACCAAAATAAAACCAACTTACTAATAAGAATAATGAAGATTAGAGAATATAATACTTTCATGTTACAGATATTTACTGTAGTCTTTACTCATGTTTCCACTGGGTTTTGATCAATTCATTATTGGGCAGAGAAACTTTAACTATATACTCTATTAGTTAAGGAGATACTTTTAGTGAGTAAATAATGACAATCTTTCTATTTATTCTATCTATGCCGCCTTGTAGTGTCTTCTTCCAAATTACTGTTTCTTGAGCCATGTGGATTTGGTGCTACCAGTGCTAGTCAAAATGGCTCCCAAGCACAAAATTACACATTCCTTTTTCCCGTAGGGGTATCATTCCCTGAGAGTTACGACTGAATTTTGGAAGCTGAGCCTGGTTGAAATTAAGATATAGGAACACCAAAGGGAAGTGGAAGGGTGTTCGTCTCTCCCTCTGGAAACATGCTAGACAAGCCCATTAAGTGTGTTAGCTGGCCTAGTGCCTCTTTTGATTGCCTCCAAATTAACATGTAGTTTTAGGCAAATGTCACTTATGGAGATAAGCCATAGATTTCAAAGGGCATCGTATAAATGTAAGAGGAATGGCATTAACAAATTTATACATTTTATGTAATGACATGATAAGTAATGAATAGTTTGTTTATTTACCTTGAAATATAGAACTACCATAATTCTTAGATAAAGCACAATGATAATTCTGCCTTAGTATAATTTATAAGAAGTTTTCCAATGAAATCATCTCACATCCAGTGTATCTCATTATTAACCTCTGATATAAGACTCAATTACAACTAACCCTAATTATGTAACGGAATGTAGTGTGAGTGTGTACCATAAGTACACGCGAAGGGAACACATGCTTTGTTTTGCCTGAATTTCCTGTTGATGTAACACAAAATATTACTTACGACATCTAGCACAATGATTTAGGTAATAATGTCACCAGTTAAAGCTATGACATGGATGTAATACATAGTTTCAGTTAGCCTATCAGACGCAAATCTTCAGGAAACTAGGCTTTATTGGTTCAGATACTTGCCTGCTTGCTTTACAGAACACTTTGTTAAGTGAAAGGAAGAATAATGTGTCCAATTGAAAAACAGAGGGAGTTTGGGGCTGGCAGAATGCAATTGCCCAAGTTAGAGTGAACCAAATTGATCTGAAATCATTTAGATAACAATGTGATGGGCAGCGGACAGCATTTGTTTATGAAGACAGATTATGCCAGGCAAATCTGATTTATTTGGTCTTATAAAATTACTCAACAAGTTTGTGGGTAAAGAAAACTCCATGGACAAACAATATATCTAAATGTTTGTAAAAGCTTTTGATGAGGCTCTGCATGAGATTACGATAATTGAAATGCTGGGAAGATGTTGCCTGGATAACAATGCAGTGGTGTGGTTATCAGATTTAAAACAGAGGAATCATAAAAAATAGATCATAATATCTAATTGAGGTATTTGGCAGAAGACCATAAAAGAGCTAGCATCTCTATAGATCAATATCATAAGCAAGTATGAAAATGATTTAGTCCACAAAAATTAATTTACTCTTCCTTCAGGAGGTAACATATCATAAATAAAAATTGGTTTGAAATACTTTACTATTGTCTAAAATGAACTATTACTTTATTTTTGGCCTCTACTGATATTTACAAAATTTGGAATTTGTGATGTCTGCCAAAAGCATTAAAATAGATAGATTACCACAAGTTTGATAGGTTTCCAAAACAGTAAAATTCAGTGAAAATCTTAGGTAGGTTTGTGAATAAATTCCTTTATAGGTTTTTAAGAGCTGAGAGATAACTTAAAAGAAAACAGCTATAGTAACAGTAATAATTTCGAGAGAAACAGCAACTAATTATAAATAAAAATTAAGGGAAGAGAATATGGAAGGAGAAAGGAATACAGTGTGATGCCTTTTAAAGTTTTATTGTCAAATGGGAAAAATACTTTCAATATATATGCACATGGGTTACATTAAAATATTTAACAATACGTATGAAATGGCTGCTAACCAATAAGAAATGACATCGGCCGTAGAGCTAGCACAGGGTCCTAAAGACCTCTTGGTAAGTTGGACATTAACTCTTTAGTTGATAAATAACGGGGAGGTGGGTGGTGTCTGGGAGGGTCTGGAGTGACTGGAAGAGTCAAGGGGAGAAGATTTGGAAAGATAGTGGCTATTTGTTAATCAATACAGAAGTATTTTAATATTTTTAACAACTGATACAGCTCTTTTGGTGGGTACCAGCTTTACAATAGCCAAAGGATCCAAGGAAAAAAAGCAGACAATTTGAACAGGTTAGAATACAAAAAATAAAATACAATTTCAATAAACAGATTATAAGATGTTAAACTTCCTTAGTAATTAAATAAGTACAAATTTATTTTAATGAAACAATAGTTTTCACTTATCTAACTGGCAAATATTTTTTCTTGTAAGTGACAGAACATTGTCAAGGGAACAGGGCAAGTGGCATTCCTAAGCCTGCTGAGGGAAGTGTAAACAGGCACAACCTTTCTGAAAGATGATTTCTCAATATTTATCAAAAGTGTTTAAAATGTTAGTCTGACTTGATGGTTCTGGTAATGTTAGGCAAAAGTAGACAGATCAGTCCTCCCAGTGGAAATAACTAAAAGATCTGGATTTAAAATACATTCTTAAAGCATAAAATGATATGAAAAGATAGTATAAAATTGCCAGACTGAAGGTGAAGGAGAAATAGGAATCTGAATACCGAAGCTGATCTGCCCCGAGGGAATTTGCTGATTGGTAAAAACCAGAGTCTTCATCTTGATAGACTTGCAGTGGAAGGGAGACAGAAAGCAAAGCCCAGGACCTGCACCGATGGCAAGTCTGATCGGAGTCCCTCCCCCACAAGATAGTGGGGCTCTAAAACTCCTGAGTATTTACTGCTTGTATTCAAATTGCTTGGGCCAGTGAATCTCAAGCCTGGAACCTGGGTTAAAATAATTCTGGATCGGCAGTGCTTCCAGGAGCCTGGCAGAAGCAAATACAAGTCCTCTTTTAAGTAAGATACCTTCATCATAGGCCTAAATCATTTCCATAAATAATTTTTCAAATATAATGTTCAGCACATTCTCAGAGATAATCAGGTATCCAAGGAAAAGAGATTAAATGGGCAAGAATCAGCAGAAACAGCAAACAACAAAAACAGACTCATGAAGACTTTAAATACGGGAATTATGAGGTGTGGACTACAAAACAAGACTATAAAACAATTACGATAACTATGTTTAAAGACACAAAAGACCAGCATGAGGATATCTACAGAGAACAGGAAACCACATAAAGTAATATAGCAAGTCTGAATTTGAAAAAAAATAACCAAACAGAATTTTATTGTGATTTTAAATATTCTAAGTATTGTTTATTTCAAATAAAATTTATAAATAAAATTATAAATATATTTGTATTTTGTAAATACAGATAATTTTTATAAGTAGAATTTATACATAAAGATTTAAAGTTTGACAAGATTTTGTCTTGATTAGATACGTCTTATCGTTCAGTGAACCTGAAGAAACATCAAGAGAAATGATCCAGAATGCAGCAGAGAGAGGTGAAAAAAATAAATAAATAAAAGGGAAATATATATGAGAGGGTGAAAGACACAGAAGATATAGTGAGAATGTCTAACACAAGCTTAGCCAGAGTTCTGGAAGGAGAAGGAGGGAATGAGATGAAGCAGTTATCTGGAGTTAACTGCTGTGGAGTTTCCAAATTGACAAAAGACTTCAAAGCACTGATTTCAAGTCTTATGAACTGAAAGAATGACAAATGAAAAGAAAACCACACCTAAGCACACTGAGGTAAAACTTCTTTTTAAAACCAAAGACAAAGAACCAATATTAAAAGCAGCCAGAGGCGCTGGCCCTGTGGCCGCGTGGTTAAGTTCACACGCTCTGCTTCAGCAGCCCAGGGTTTCACTGGTTTGGATCCTGGGTGTGGACCTAGCACTGCTCATCCGGCCATGCTGAGGCAGTGTCCCACATGCCATAACTAGAAGGACCTGCAACTAGAATATACAACCATGTATTGGGGGGTGCTTTGGGAAGAAGAAGAAGGAAAAAAAAAAAAACGATTGGCAACAGATGTTAGCTCAGGTGCCAATCTTTAAGAAAAAGAAAAGCAGTCAGAGAGAAAGATAAATTACTTTAAAAAGAGCAACAATATACTGACAGCTGACTTCTCACTGGTAAAAATGGGAAACCGAAGACAGTGGAATCTTATTTTCAATGTGCTGAAGAAGATAATTACCAACCTGGAATTCTATAGGTGGATAAAATAAAGACCCTTCAGACACACTGGGGCTAAGATATTTTGCTCCTAGCAAATCTACAGTGGAGAAAATCTCAGAGCACATATTTCTGGCAGGAGGAAAATGATCCCACAGGGAAAGTCTGAGATACAAGAAAGAGTTAAGAGCCAAGGAAGTGAAAAATGTGGGGAAATCTAATGAATATTAACTGTGTAAAACAATAATAATAATGTCTTGTGGGTTTTTTAAAGTACAAAATTAAAATAATAATAATAATAGTTTACATCAGGAAAGAGTAGATGCAGTTAAAGTGTTCTAACTTCCTTAATATTATAAAAAATAAACTTTGATAAATTAAAAATGTGTCATAATTTTAAAATTAATAACACAGATGGGCATAATTTTAAATTGACAAAGGGGGGAATTTGATACATAAAAATCAGAAATCAGTCTAAAAGATAAAAAAGAAAAAGAAATGTAACAGATCGGGCAAAGAGAAACCACTTTTGAAGATGGCAGATTTAATTCCAAATGCAGTGTCGGTTACACAAATGTAAAAGTGTTAAATGCTCCAGTTAAAAGTTAAAGATTGTCTGACTGGTTAAAAAAAATCCAACTACTGTTAACAGGAGACTCATTTAAAACATAATGATAAAGAAAGGTTGAAATTAAAAGGAAATTACGTACCATGCGAACACCAACCAAAATATAGCTGAGGTGTCTGGAGGAAAACATCAGAGAAAACAGATGGTAAGTCCAAAAGCATTAGTATAGATAGAAAGGGATACTTTATACCAATGAGACCCTCAATCACCCAGATATTGCTTTTAATTCGTATGCGCTGTGACAAAGTCTCAAAATGTATAGAGCAAAAATTGAGAGACTACAAAGAGAAATAATTTACTATGTGGGAAGGGGCATATACGTATATAATACTGGGTATGTAAAACTGCAAAATATGCATTCTTTTTCAAACACATGAATGGAATTTGTTTATTAAATCTAAATATCTTCAATAACTATATTGAAGATCGAAAGGCTTTTTTTCCCCTAGCTAGGTAGACAAGCTTTCTTATTATTCCACGGTGTTTTCTGGGAACACGCACATTATTCTGCATAGTGAAAAGCTGGTTAGAGAGTCAGTTTCTCACCTTATGAGTTTACAAGCAACATCAAGCACATATTTACTGATCCTGAGCGCTAGTGTGAGCCTGTGCTGTGGAGGATGTTAGTTTATCTCATTCAATTTAATTCTCTTTCTAGATGTAGGTATTCTTATACCTAATTTAGAGATAAATAACTGAGACTCAGAGAGGTTAAGTAAAATTTTTAAGATCACCTCTTTAGGAAATGACAGTGCTAGAATTCAAATCTACTCTTTTTATGAGCAATGAACCAGCTCCAAAAGATCCTTAATCCTTTGAGACTGAAGTAAGGAGGTAAGTATTCTTATAAAAGACTACAAAATTAGAAAGATGATGTCTTTGTGCAGCATCGACAAAGGTTTAAGTGTCTGCAGTATAGGAGGGTTATAGATTGAACCAAAGAAGTGGCTATAAAATAATGTGATGGGAGAGAGCTATCTTAGAAGGCAGAGCTGGTGCTAGTGATTTGGAACGAGAGAATGGCTGAGGGGAGAGGACTGTCACATGCCGGCATAACAGAAATTAAAATGCCTCTCCATTACGGCCTCTGACGCCATTGAAAATCTTTTTCCTTCTAGCTCAAGTTCACTCTTTTCAATTGCTTATGGTTTCTGAAGTGAATCGCAATTTCAACAGGCAGTCTTTCTTGATCAGATGAAAGTCAGATTGTAAGTTCCCTCTACTTTCAAGTTTTTAGAATAAGTTATCTATTTCACTGCTTAACACCCGGAGAAAAACACTCATAAAGTAGAATAAAACAGTTCATCAACCAATTACTTAAATCCTTTCAATAGATGAAGAATTAGGGCCACGCCATCTTCCGTTTTAATATTCTCCCGGCTGAACTCCCCACCTCCAGTCTCGTCTCACTCTCCTTACCTTCTTCTCCACATCTCCGCAGCTCCAGAGGTTTACTCCAACACAGCCATCTGAGTTATCTGTCCAACACAAAGACTTGATTACATCATTTAAATGCTTTCATAAAAAAATCACTGGCTTTCACCGAATAATACTCAGGCTCCACTTAGGGTGGCATATAATGCTCTTTGCAATCTGGCCCCAACTTACCTTTCCAGGCTGAGCTCCTCATTTCCTACCACATCCCCTTACCATAGGAAACAACACCCTGAGGCCCCATGTAGGGTGGATACCATGCCCGTGTGCCTATGTGATAGGAAACTGGGGCCAGAGAGGTTAAATAACCTGTCCAAGTCACACAGCCAGTACGTGGCAGAATCAGGATTCGCACTCAGGCCTGACTCCAAATCATGAGCTTAATCCAGTAAACTCCACGGTCTTCTGTCTTTCATATGTTTTGTGAATTTTTTTTTAACCATTTAAACAGATTTAACTTTAAGCATATTAAATACTATGGATAATCAATGCTGTCTTGCATCATAATTGGGTATAAAATATAAGCCAGTCACATAAATCATTCTGTTATTTCTGTAGAATTTATATTTGCCATTGGTGTCAATAGATTTCCTTCACCTCAGACACTTAAATAATAATGATAATAATATAACCTTTCATTCATTAGGGCTTACCATGTGCCATAGATTGTGCTAAGCATCTTAGATACATAATAATACGTAATGATCAAAGCACTCTGAGATAATTATTACTAGTCCCATTTTGTGATGAGGAAACTGAGGCTACAAAAGGCTAAGTGGTTGCTTAAGATTAAATGGCTGGTGATGGAGCTGGAACTGAACTCAAGCCTGTCTCACTGGACAGCCTGTGCCCTTGACGAGCTCACGACGCCATCTCCCTTGAGAGCTCTAGATTGAACTTCTCAGTGACCTGGATCCTGCCCTCCATGCCCTTTGCCTGACAGTCCTTATTTTCCACACATGTGGTCTCATCTTGCAAGTCTTGTCTTTCCATCTAAGCAGCTGAAAAGCTCCTTTCTGCTCCCTTCTCCTAGATTCCTGGGCGCTGGACGGTTTGAGACAGTAGAAACTCTGGTTTTGAGCTGGGGCTTATTTTTTTTGCAGGGAGGGGCTTCAGAGGAAGGGCATGGGTCAAGTGGCTGAGGTGGGGAAGACAAGACCTCCCAAGGTCATACGATGCAAGGGAGCCCTTTCTATTCCTCTCATTTTTCTGTGCCAAGATTCCCAAATGCCTAGAATCTAGAGCTCCTTATGACTTCGTCCTCCCTCTGTGCTCAGGCAGAGTGGGCTCTGGGTCTATAGGGTGCAGCAATAAGAAACAATGATGCTTTTCGACTCCAGTGGCTCATTATTTTAACTATCAATTCATTTGCATATATGCCAGACATTGTTCTAGATACCAGATACAAGGCTGTGAAGAAAACAAAATATCTGTCCTCGTGGACCTTACACCTTGCTGGTGGACAAGAGACAGTTAACACATAAATGTATAATATGGTGACAGATAGTGATAAGTGCTATGAACAGAAAAAGCTGAGTAAAGGGACAGAAAATGATGAAGGGTAATGGTGGGTGTGGGGCTGCTATTTTCGTTAGGGTGGCCAGGGAAGATCTTCCTGAGGTGGTATTCTCTGAGTAAAGACCTGGATAAAGTAAAGGAACAAGTCATGAGCATATCCGAAGGAAGAGCATTCAGGCAGAATAAACGGCCTTGAGGTGGAAGTGTGTTTGTCATGTTTGAAGAAAACAAGGGGACCGATGTGTACGGAACAGGATGAATGAGGAAGAGAGTGGCGGGAGATACGGTTTAAGACCAGCCAGGGACCATTAGAGCTTTAGATTTTATTATAAATATGATGGGAAGTCATTTAAAGATTTTGAGCAAAAGAGCAGAATGATCACATCTCTGTTCTAATAGACTCCATCTTGCTGCTGACTGGAGAACACCCCGCTATAGTGGGGCAAGGTCGGACCCAGAGAGACCAGAGGGTGCCAGGGCAGAGAATCTGAGAAGCGTTCAGGCTCAGGAAATGCTTTGAAGTAGAGCTGATAAGAATTGCTAATAGATTGAATGTGGGGTATTTGGCTTGAGCCAAAAGTTTTCAGGTTTTGGTTTGGGCAGCTAATTGAATGGAGGTGCCAATTACCAGGCTGAGGAACAGGTTGAAGAGAGGAAGCCAGTTTTGTTGTAGACTTGTGAGAGACCATTTGACTCTCCAGTTCTTGGGGGAGAAGAGGCCTCTAGTAGATGCCGCAGGTCTTAACCTTTCACAGGGGTGAGTCGACATGGAGGCGAGGGAGCAGAGAAGTAGAGGAAATACAGTTTCTTCTGAGGAATCCTTCTGATATTCAAGGCACTGAAATCATATGAAATCATGTCACCCATGGGAGCTTGTCTCATAACACCATGATTTCAGGGCAAGAAGTCTCTCTCTTCAAAAAATGTCCTGATGGTTATTGTCTCAAAATTTTAGAATTTAAATCAAAGTAATTTATTCTACAAGTAGAGATAAGAAGCTTAAAATGCAAATAACCTCAGAGATAATGCAGTGTTTATGAGTTTTTATCAAAGTATCAGAGAGCAGATGCAGGTCCTGAGGGTTTAAGAGGGGGACAGGATGTCATTGTCAAGAGAAAGGATGTAGATAAAGAGAGCAAAGCTTTCACAGTGTTGCCAGGGACTGCCGTAAGTTATCAGAATTTCTAAGTGGGAAAATGGAGAAAGAAGCGTTCATATCTTGAAGGATTATCTAGGTTTATACCTAAGCGGAGAGTATCCATCTAAATTCATTCTCTCCCCTATCTTTTTGCCCTTTTTCTACCTTTTAACCTTTAACCCTTAATCTCTTCCCAAAAGTGTTCTTCAACTGGAAAGCCTGTGGTACCATAGGGGATTGTCACCCCTCTCCTAGGGCCAGAGTTCAAACAGGTGGCTCTGGAGAATGCTCCTTACCTGTGCAATTCCCCTTTGATGTCGCACTGTCATTTCTCCAATAGTGTCCTAGGGGCAGGGTACCACATCTAACACCAGAAAGGGTTTAAGGCAGCTTTTACATTATTTTTTTTCTGATTATCAGAGTGATATGTGCATATTACAAAAAATTTTAACAAAAAAGTTAAAACAATAACAAAAGACTGAAATTCCTACTAACTAGAGGCAACTCTGACAACATTTTGGCGCATTTCCTTCCAGTGTTTTATTCATTTTGTTCTTTCATAATTGAGCTCTTTGTTGTACAAGCAACTTGGCTTCCCGCTGTTCTCAACATCACGGCGTCCATATTTGTCCACGTCATCCCATCTTTATGGCTACATAATCATCTATAGTGCAGCTGCACTGTGATTTAACAAGGGAGCTTCTGATGCTTTACAGTTTCAAATGACACTGTGATAAACAGCCTTGTGCATAAATCTTTGCTTTTCTTTTGGACGATTTACTAAAAGAGGAATTGGTGAATTAAAGGGTATGCATATTTTTGAAAGCTCCTGATATACGTTGCTACACTTATTTCCAGAAAGGTTGTCATCAAATTCACGTGGGGGGAAGGGCAAGGGAGACCACTATTGGATCTATTAGAAAATATTTGACAGCAATTCTTTTTTTTTTTAATAATCTTTTTATTTTGAACACACAGAGGAGAAATGGCTGTGTACTGTTATATACTAATCATTATTTGCTCTGTTTCACAGTGGTAACTCAGGACTAACTCAGTATTAGATAACTGTGAGCCAATGTGGGGCACGTGTTACAGGGCACGGAGAAGGGCAGATACAGTTGTGTGGTGAAACTCAGGAAACTCTCCTTTCATGGCGGTTGGATGGTCCCTGGATACTGAGGGGATGGGGATGAGGCGACGGGAGGTCGGAGAAGGCATTCCCGGGAAGGGGATGGAGTGGGAAGGAGGTGAGCAGTGCCCCCAGAGGCAAGGGAGTTGCAGAGGACAGCACAGCAGCACCGCCTGCCCTTCCTCACAGTGGGATGAGGCGGGGCTGGTAGGAAGGTGGCACAGAAGCCAATCCTTTGGCAACTGGGGTGATGTCGATGTCCTCTGGAGCAACCAGAGATCTTAGGGTAAATTTCTGTAAAATGTTGGTCAGGAATAAAAACAGCTCCATGCGGGCCAGGCCCTCTCCTAAGCAAATTCGTTTTCCTGAAAATAACAGAGGGTAGCTGCTCCTTGAACACTGGGTTTCTGAACTGTCACAGAAAGAATTCACGGCAATTATTTGACGAGTGACGGAATAGATGTACAAATGGAAGAGGTTGGCTGGCGGGCAGGATGGCTGAAAGGATGGGTGCTAGATGGATGGACGCCTTTGCTATCCATCTAATAACTAGCACCATTCATTCAAAAAATATCTGTGGAATATTAGTTCTATGCCAATCACTTTATTAAGTATTCCCACATAATAACTGCTCTTTTGACTTTTTAAATTTCCATCATTTTTTTTATCCCCTGGAAACAGACCCACGTTCTCAGTTAATTGAAAGAGGAAGGACTGAGAGGTAAGGCTCACGTATCTGTGTTTCCCTTTTTATCTCTGTCAGAAAGTTTAGCCAAAGATACTTCCCCTCGTGCAATTTCAAAAACAATGTTACTCCCTCACTTAAAACTTTAAACGGCTCTCTGTGCCTGTCCTATGTAATAAAGTCCACATCACATGGCCTGGTCCTTCACATTCTTTTCACAGTCTGATATGCCATGATTTTGCCTTCCACTTTTTTTGTGTGAAATTTTTTTATTGCAGTAAAACAGATATAACAAAAATGTCTATTTTAACAATTTTAGGTGTGCAATTCAGTGGCATTAATTGCATTCACAATGTTGTCCATCCATTACTGCTATTGATTAGCAAAACTTTTTCATCACTCCAAAAAGAAATTCTGTAACCATTAAGCTATGAGGTCCCTTTCCCCCAGTCCCTGATTTCTAATAATCTACTTTCTATCTCTATGATTTGTCTGTTGTAGGTATTTCATAAAAGTGAAATTTTACAATATTTGTCCTTTTGTGTCTGGCTCATTTCACTTTGTAGTATGGATCAGCATTTCATTCTTTTTTATGGCTGAAGAATATTCTGTCATTTGTATATACCACATTTTGTTTTTACATTTATCTGTTGATGAGCAATGGGTTGTTTGCATCTTTAGGCTATTATGAATAATGCTACAATGGACACTGGTATACAAGTATGTGTTCCTGTCTCTGTTTCTAATTCTTTGGGGGTATATCCTAGAAGTGCAAATGCCGGCTCATGTGGTTGACAGCAATTCTTACAAAGTACTATGCACCTGAGCCCCTCTTGAAAGAGGGCTGTCAAAGGACTAAAATTCTTACATCAGATTTTCCACACCACACAATATGTCTGGGTCATTAGGAGAAAGAAGGGGAAAAGAATTGAAAAGAAGTTGAGTTAGAAGTCATATATAAACTGATGTGTCAGAAATTATCAATTTGGAAAACTAAGCTTACCGACACTATTAAAGGACTCAACATTTTAAGTAGTGATTCAGAATATTTTGATTATAAAGTGTCCGGTTTATTTATTTTACTTAATTTTGTACAATTTCATGCTAATTAATGGGAAACACTATAATGATGATGTTTTTCAAACTGTGGGTCCTAATCTGTTAGTAAGTTCTGGAAATAATTTGTTTGATATGATCAGCATTTAAAAAAAAGGAAAATAGAATCGAGTAGGAAATACAAGAATGCATTACACCTAGTTAAGGGTATTATTTTGAGAAACTTGTTTCAGTTAGATGTGTGTATATTATAAAATATATTTCTTATTGTGGGATGTGATCAGAAAAAAATGGTTTGAAGTCACTGGTGTAGCGGAAAGAGTCTGATCTGAGGAATTAGCCAGAACTCTAGTTCGGATCTGGGCTTTAGGTGAGTTTTGCCAGTCATGTAACTTCTCTGGGGCTCACTCCCCTCCTCGAAGGAGAGTAATAAGCATATCTCCTTCTGTTGTGTCTATGTGTAAAGATTAGAGATTACCTAAGTAGAATGCCTAAAATAGTCAATGATTAACAAATACATAATTACTTCCAAATCTTCCTAAAAACAATGCTCTCCATGTAAAAACACTCCCTTCATTAGAAGGAACACAATATGTGTTACTGATGACTAGATCTGTTACTCTCTAGCCTACTTTAAAAACACATTGCTCAGTCTGTTTCTGCAATTTGGTTTCCTAAGGAGTCTTGAACACATAGTTCTTTCCCCTTCTTATCCTCACATTGTACTTATATCTCTGTTATGGATTTTGGCATTTTATTATACACCTGTCATATGTTTTCTAACTATTTCATAGTTCAGCTAGTATGACAAACTTTCAGATCTCTTCTAGTGCTTAAAACGGCGCTGGGCACATTACTTAGTGCTGGATGAAAATCTGTTAAGTTTGGTCCATAGCACACCTTTTGCAAGGTATCACTTATATAAGGGGGAGCAGATGTAATCCTGATTCCACCAGTATTTCTCACTCAGTCTGTCCATGCTAAACAGGGCAGTTAGGCACTAAGTCATGTCTCGGGGTAGAACAAGTGGAAGGTGGGAACAGAGAAACCACTTTATCTAAGGACAGTCGAAAATTAGATCCTCCTTTCCCCTCCCCACTCCTATTCCCATGGGGAGGGGCATTTATAAGCCCCCGGACCAGGGCCCGGAAACCTGCAGGCGTCCTGAGCTCCAGAGGCTTGCCAGGCACGCTCCGTCTCCCGCACTGAGAGCCCTTCTTCCCAGATGAATTCTCATAGTATCACAGACGCGCGCAGCCTCGATCGATACTGGATGGCAGACGTGCTCCCGCCGTCAAGTGTAGGCACAGGGCGGTGGATTTAGCCGCCCTGCCGCTCCGTCGCAGCTTCTCATCAGCTCAATACGGGCAGACGACGTTAACCCGTTCCCCGCTGACACTCACTGGTCGCTTCCCCGGCACCTGCCGCCCGCCAGCCCTCCTCTCGGCTCCGCTCCCGCAGGGCGGCGCTTCTCCATCAGACTCCCACGCGTGGGGGGCAGCAGGGTCCCCGCCCCGAGCAGGGCGCCGGTAGGTGGCCTCTCCGCCCGCCTCCCCGACGGTCCCTGGAGGCGGCCGTGCGGGGGGAGCTGAGCATCCTCACCCTCCGGACGTTCCCTTCTCGTGTCTTCGCCCGGCGGGCGGCAGGGGCGGGCGGGCGGCCGGGGCAGACCCTAAAGCCGCCGTGGGGCCGCTGGCGGGCCGGGTAGCCCAGCGCGGGCCGCCTCGTGGACCCCCGCGAGCCCGGCGGGCGAAGCCCCGCCCCGGCGCCCGCTCCCACTCCTGATTGGCGGGTCCCGCCCGAAGGCAGCCCCGAGGTCCCGGCGCGTCTCAGCTATAAAGGCGGCCGACGCATGACGGCCGCGGCGGGGTTCGGGCGGCTGCGGTGCTCGTCCGCTCTCGGCCCCGCGCGCCCCCGCTCCTCCTCGCTCCCGAGCGCTCCCGGCTCCACCATGCCGAGGGGCTTCCTGGTAAAGCGGACTAAACGGACGAGCGGCTCGTACCGAGCGCGCCTAGCCGAGCGGGCCTTCCCCCTGCTGGGGCCCCAGGGGGCGCCGCCCTTCCCCGAGGAGGCTTCCCGTGCGCCCCAGCCCGGGGCAGAGCGGGCGGCGCCCCTGACCCTGGAGGAGCCCGGGACGGGGCTGCAGGAGGAGGCGGCCCGCCAGCTGTCGGGGTCGCCCTGTCGGGCCGCTGGGGTGAGCGCGGGGGAGGGCGGGCGGGAAGGCGCGGAGCGCAGGGCGGATGGCAGGGAGGGCCCCGGGCCCGGGCCCGGGCCCAGCCCCAGCCTCGCGAAGCCGGCGGGCGCGGAGCTGCGCCGGGCGTTTCTGGAGCGCTGCCTCAGCTCGCCCGTCTCCGCCGAGTCCTTCCCCGCGGGCGCCGCCGCCGTGGCCGCTTTCTCCTGCTCGGTGGCGCCAGCAGCCGCGCCGACCTCGGGGGATCCGTTCCTGCTGCCGCTCCGGGCACCGTTCCCGGAGCCCGCGCTCCATCCGGACCCCGCGCCCCCCTCGGCCACCCTGCACGGCCTGAAGCGGGCCGCCGGCGGCGAGCGCCGCGCCAAGGCACCTCCGGGCTGCGCGTCCGGACCCGCGGCCGCCGGAGTCAAGAAGCCAAAGGCCATGAGGAAGTTGAGCTTCGCCGATGAAGTGACCACGTCCCCTGTCCTGGGCCTGAAGATCAAGGAGGAGGAGCCCGCGGCGCTGTCCCGGGGCCCCGGGGGCAGCCGCACGCCGCTGGGGGAGTTCATCTGCCAGCTGTGCAAGGAGCAGTACGCGGACCCCTTCGCGCTGGCCCAGCACCGCTGCTCCCGCATCGTGCGTGTCGAGTACCGCTGCCCCGAGTGCGACAAGGTCTTCAGCTGCCCCGCGAACCTCGCCTCCCATCGCCGCTGGCACAAGCCGCGTCCTGCAGCCGCAAATGCAGCCACAGTGTCCTCCGCCGACGGGAAGCCGCCTCCTCCGTCATCCTCGTCCTCTCCGGACTCCGGGACCATTGCATCTTTCCTGGCGGAGGGGAAGGAGAACAGCCGGGCCCAGCGAACTGCGGATCAGCACCTGCAGGCCAGGGACAGCTCCGGGGCGGAGCAGCACCAGGACAGCGCCCCACACCAGGGCCTCCAGGTGGTGTCCCACTCCGAGCCACCGCGGCCTCAGCTTCCTTACTCGGAAGCGGTGTTGGGGCGCCGGGTGCCTGGGCCGGGCAGTGCCGGTGGTGTCGGGGGACCCGAAATCTTCGTGTGCCCATACTGCCACAAAAAGTTCCGTCGCCAAGCCTATCTGCGCAAGCACCTGGGCACTCACGAGGCGGGCTCAGCCCGCGCGCTCGCCCCGGGCTTTGGCGCTGAGCGCGGCGCCCCGCTCGCCTTCGCTTGCCCGCTGTGCGGGGCGCACTTCCCGTCCGCGGACATCAGGGACAAGCACCGGCTGTGGCACGCGGTCCGCGAGGAGCTGCTCCTGCCCGCCCTGGCTGGGGCGGCTCCCGAAGCGCCGAGCCCAGGCGGCGCATCCGACGGGAGTGCTCAGCAAATTTTCTCGTGCAAGCACTGCCCGTCCACTTTTTTCAGCTCCCCGGGGCTGACCCGGCACATCAATAAGTGCCACCCCTCAGAAAGCCGGCAGGTACTGCTGCTGCAGATGCCTCTGCGGCCGGGCTGTTGAGGCCCGAGAGACCAGGAGGATTGCGAGGCTGGCCTTGGGGGAGACTGAACATGGGAATTTCTGTGGGGCTTTCTTCAGCTTGCAAGGAAGCTTCACCTTCCTATATTTTCCTATATTTCTCTCCTAAAACTCCCAGTAGTCAATGTTCCGCCAGAGGAGCGGACAGCGAAATGTAAACTCCTCTCTAGAGCAGGTATGTATGTGGTGTAACGTTCGCGGTCAAGCACTTGTCAGCTTTAAGTCCTTCTCACTTTCCCCACGAAAATAGGATTTCCCCCCCAAACTCTGGCGACCCTAACGAATCCTATATGACTCGTAATTCCTATGGAAAGTCGCAGTGAATGCGTGCATGTTTCAGTGTCTACAAAGGATTCTAGCTACCAGAAGTGGTAGTCATTAATGTTTTTTTTCTCTTGCCATCGCAGGCGCGTACGTAGTTCTGTCTCAATAGGGTCAGATATCTTGCATTGTATATTCTGTGAATTAAAAGTTATGTGATTGGTGCCAAACTTACGGGGAGGGGGGGCAAGATTCAAAACCCGTGTCTGTGGGCAGGAAATCTAAGAGGATGCTGGTGCTCTGGGGGACCGGTGTGGAGGATCTCCCTGTCAACTTTCTTTTCCTCCATTCTCAGTATCAGTCCTTCTTAAGTTAGGGTTTGGAGGTGGAGAGCGCGCTGCTTTACTGGAAGGAGTTGAGATACCCCCCCAAAGTCTCATCTTTAGCTATTTTGTGTACAGTATTCAGGAAGAGATACTTTAAACCTTTCTTTAAATAATAGCTTTTTAGAAACACAGAACTCACTTCCTGAAGTTTGACTGTTTTAGTAGGGTTTCATCCAAATTACTTAATTCTTCTGTTGTAAATCTCATACTGTGTATATGAAACTATATTCAGCTTAAGGAAGATGTTAATACCTGTAATCCACTATGGAACTGAATGGCAATTCACTCAATATTCAGTATTTTCTTTCCAGCAGCAACCTGTATTTGAATTTACGTAAACCATATTCAGTGTACCCATGCCCTAACAGCCAGAGTTTGGGACCCTGGCTGAGTCTTGCTTGACATATAGCCCATATTTGTAAGATGCTGACCGCCAAATAAATGTACACAGCTGGTGCTTTGTTGTGTTCTGTGTTTGTCTTAGGAATCCCATTGAACACAGCCTATTTTTCAAAGCCACATTTCTTATCTCCTCAAATGTGTGCGCTAAGTCCTGCTTTAGAATCTTAGTGAGCCATTTAGACAGAATACAGACAAGAGAAATTATATTTTGTAATGAATGTAATGGTGCAGAAATGCAACGGGAAAATTTCCTTTGAGTTACGGCTGCACAGACTGAGCTCCAAAAGGCAAAGAATATGTACTATTCTTTAAATCTAAAGACACTTTACCACCCAAAAATGTCAAGAGAAAAAGAAGTATTTTAAAGATGCTTTTTTGGAAAAAAAAAAAGCTAGTGAAAAGTGTTATGAGAATGAAAAAGATCATGTTAACTGTGCTAACTTCACTATTTTCACTCCATTTTGTTACATATCAATCCATTAGCTGTTCATTTTTTTTTTTAAAGTGAAAGCACTACAGAAACATGTAAGCAGTTACTTGATGTTCCATTTTGTAATTCTTCACCTTGGTTGTGAAAAACTGTCCATATTGTTTAATCTTGTTCCCAGGGACCCTCTTTATCCATTTGTTTATTTTCTACACAAGCTTTTATAGGAATTTTAGTTTATTTTCTACATAGTTTCATTGGTATTTGTTTTTATTTATAAGAAAAACAAAAACAAGTGCACAGAAACTCTGAGAGGTTGTTTTAGAAACTGTCTATAAAAAGTTTTGTTCCTGAATGTTTATTATAAAACAAAGTGAAATTTAAGAAATCAAAGCAGCATGAGGCTGAGATAAATTGATGCTTTAACCAAGTGCATTGAGTGGTTTCTGGCCAGCCCTTAGGAAGCTGTACAACTTCCTGCATTTTCAATGGCTGTGGTCATCCTGAGCTCGGGATCGCTGAGAAATAAGTTGGGGTATATCCTGAGCAGGGAATTCAAGTTCACGTTTCATGATTAGCAGAGAGAACCCAGGGTGACGCTTTACATCTCTCCATTGATCACACAGCGCTGCTTAATTCTAAGAATATATATAAGACACATATAAAAGACAAATCAACACTCATGGACAGGGAGTGATAAGAATATTTTTATTGTATTATTAAATACCATATCTTTTTCACTGTTACAAATTTGTAGATACTACATGAATGATGATACATAATTTATATTTTATAGTTTGCCGGTAGGATGTATTTACACATGCAGTTAGTACCAATGTCATGCTACATTTCCCTAGGAGATGCCCGTTCCAAACAAAAAGTGAGCAAAATAAGAGCAGCTTATCTACTGTAGGAAAATACTTCTGGAGGGTGGAATGTGTCCCAACCTGCACCTGCCAGTCCAGGATTAACAATGTTAGATTTAATTTAAGCTCCTGGGTCACGTTCCCTTTTAAAATAACACACATAATTTAAGCAACACATTTATATCAGAAAAGTTTTTGCCTTTTTTTCTTTCTTTCTCTCCCTTTATTCCCCCCTTTTTGTACTTAAAAAAGAACACAGATACACCAGGATCCAGAAGCCAACAATAAAGAGCCACAATCTCAAAACAGAAATGGCATTTAACAGTGATACCATTTAAAAAAGCAAAACATTAGAAAAATATGTGGAAGCTAAACATAAATTAAAGTTCAGCACAGTGATTTTTCTGGTTATCAGATATGTCATGGCATCACCTGCACAGCCGAGAAATGAGGCATTGCTTTGGGAAGAAAAAGTTAATGCTAATTACTGGAGTTGGAACTTGAAATACTAAAAGATCATTTATTTTAAGTGTTTTATTTTCATAACATAAATAATCCATACACATTCTGTGTATTAACAGATTTGCAACTTTTGCTATAACTTTACAAATGCTTAAATTTAAAAATTTACATTTGTAAAAAAAAGCATATATTTACTGAGCCATAAAGTTGCAATGGGGCACGATAAATAAAATAATGAGACCATCTGTCCAATTATATTTTGGCTCAAAGTTAATCATGAAATTAAAAGTCAACCTACACAGACATAATTATCTAGGAAGGTAAAGGGTGTAGAATCCAAGTCCACCCCCAAATACGGCAGCTTGGAGTGGGGGACCCAACTGAACCAACAACCCAAATCTAAAATATGAAGTTACAAATTATTTAAATCCAGTGTTTTCTAAAATAAACTTCACGAAGGAACATGCATGTTCTGGCAAATACGAAGGCCTGAAAGTGTAACTCTGTCCACGTGAAGGCGGCTGCTGCTGGCCACTGCTGGCGGCGCATCCTCAGGATTTATTGGCTGAGCCAGAGGAACGACGCAGCTTCATGGACATGCGGCTTTTGCTAGTTCGAGGCGACATGGGGGACGCCAGGTCAGCCCCGTCTACCTGCGCTGCTGTGGGAGTTTCACTGGGTAGAATCTCTGGGTAGGAGCCTGTGGGAAACAGCAAGAGCTTTAGTCCAAGTCACCTGGCCTCTCATCCCATAAGAAATAGCCTTCCTGCTACTGATTTGTAGCGTGGATCCCCACCCTTACTGAGGTCTTGAGAGGAAGGAGCAAGCCCAAAATGCGCTTGTTACAATGGCCTACTAATATTTTATTTAAAGTCCAGTGATCTGGTGGCTCATGTCATCATATTAGCAAGAAAGCGCCAATCATTACTTCCAGAGCCAGAACTAACCAGAGAGCTCCCCGGAAAAAGCAAAGGGAAGTGAAATCTTTGGGCCAGAAAGGACAGGGATCCAAAGCACCATTAGCATGCAGGGGAAGGCTCAGAAGCAGGTGAAAAGGACCGAGCCCTGTCTCTGGGGGACGGGCTACAACCACCAAAAGGGCCTTCGTTGCTCAAACTTGAAAATAGCACCAAATGGTTCCAAGAAGGAATTCATTACTATGAGACTATTATACATGCTGGGTATTTAAATCTGCTTTTAAGAAGGAGCAGGGTAAATTCGTGGGGGAAGGAGGAGAACAAGAATCTCATCTGAAAGTCAGTCAAAAAGACAAAGTGACCCCTCAAAATCTCTCAGTGTAGAAGAGCTATGCTATGCCTGTGTTTCATGAACCTAACTTTTGCAGTTACACTACTCAGTCACTGCAAGTAGGTAACCAGCAGCGTTAGCAGACATCAGCATTTAAGAGAAGCGAAACGAGTTCAAATGGGAAACTTCTTTGGGTCATCCACAAAGTAGTTCTTTACTTCTGTACTTTATTTCTATGAATTATGATTCTCTAACATACAGTAATACTACAGAACTTTGCACACTATGGGATCTCAAATATTTCTGAATAAGAAATTACATTAAGAAGTCCTTCAAAAACAAAGAAAATCTTTAAACAGAATAAGGAAAATTTTAAAATACTGTATATGTTAAGGCATTTAATCCAGATTTTCTGGGTCTTATGCACATGAAAATTTTCTTTATGTGTGTCACAAACAAACAAACACACATCACACAGGTTGCAGACAAACTTACACATCTCCTTACTCTGCTGGGAAGCTTCTGGCATATCTGTTAGCCAACGTGGCACCTCACTGACACCTGAAGCTTGGAAATAATTACACTAGCACTTCCATACAGTGAAACGTCTGTGCCTACACTGAGGTTATCAATATTTCTAAGGAAACACAAAGCTGTTGAATAAGGGGTACAGATCCTATTGAGACTCACAGGAAATTAAGAATGGATCTCAGTAGAACAAAGTGTTTTTAAGGCCAAATATAACTATACTTAAGAGCAAACATACATTGTCCAGGAAAAAATATTTTATCACTACTCATAATCCAGGTCAATTGCCCTCCTTTTCAAAGTAACTTCCCCAACATTCTTTCTTTTCATAATTGAAATGAGGTTGGCCTTCAAAATACAAGGAAGGATGTTTCTGTTCACCTTTACTCTTCCTGAAGATCTGAATTGGTTCATACTGGACTGAGACTGGGAAACCCAGAGGAAAATATGAATCCATGGCCCTTTTAGGGAAACGCTGCAGATGGCTGGCAGGAGAAAGGTGAGAGCAGCAGCTCATGCTTCTCTGGTAATGCATGGTGTTCCCGGCCAACCATGAGGGGCCTTCCCATGGCTGTTTACCTTGAGATGGCCAATGTTTTCTAGCGGAGGTTTGGGGAGGAAGAGAACTATCACTGCATTTCTTTCTTTGTTGTGAATGAAGAAATGAAGAAGCGAGCAGAAGTGAGAAAACAAAGAGAAAGACAGATAACAGACATGAGAGACACAGCGCAGAACCTTACAGGTGTTAACCGAAGAGCGGAGAAGAGAGTCATCAGGTTTTACTATGAAATACAATTGGGCATGCGATGCGTTAGGATGATGATGCTTCACAATGCCAATGCTTTGTAAATTCAAATGCTATACTTACCAACTAATAAAACAAGTTCAAATAGGAAAAAGAAAAGAAAAGAAAAGTCTATGAGAGATTCTGTACACATGTCCCTTTTAAAGTGTTTATTGTACTGTGGCAGGTCACGTTATCCTAATCACACAGTCAAAATCTCTAGAGCTGTACTGTCCAACAAGGTAGCCATAGCCACAATAAAATTAATTAATATTAAAACTAAGTAAAAATAAAAATTTGGCTTCTTGGTGCACTAGCCACATTTCAAGTGTTCAGTAGCCACGTGCGGCTAGGGGCAGCCATACTGGACAGTGCAGACGTGGGATATTCCCATCATCAGAGAAAATTTTATTGGAGAACACTGCTTTAGACTATGCCAAATTCAAAGAGTACTTTCCTCAAAAACAGCAATTCCTCCATGTCTCCCTTACTGCCTTCAAGGTCAAATCGCCTTTCAGTCAGCTGAGAGTCAAACCAGGCTTTTTGGTGTGTGTGGTACACGGCTCTCAACACCTCCTCACATTTTAGCAGATGGTATTTGTGGTATATACTCAGCATACACAAACTCTGTATAAATAATTTACAGTGGGTAGATCTCAACTTTAGAAGTAAAGAATACAGTGATACCTTTACTTCATTTCACATCCTATTCTGCCTAAGTATTCACCTGAATCATAAAGAATGTTGATTTATTTATTTCTATTAATATATCTTTAAGTATAAAGTTTAAAAAGTATCTGTGGGCTTCTATGTTTGTGCATACTGTATCTGTTACTAACATTCTTATGGTACTCACACAGACTGTGTCTATTATCTTGATGGTATAATAAATTGATTCATATATTGTGCACTGATTACAATGAATTATTATTACAAATAATATGATGAATACGACTTTGGGGATCTATACAGATTATAAAAGGGAACTCAATGGATTGGTATTTATTGTGGCTTTTTTTTGTATTGCTTGCTGACAGGTATGACCAGTTTAAAACTGCTAAAGTTATTGGGTTATAAATATAACCTTTAAAAATATTGTGACTTTGAAAGCAATTCCAATTAATACTGAACTAAGAGGAAATGTGATGTGTTAGAAAAAGCTTGGGCATAGCTAAAACAGACCTAGGTTAAATGTCAAGTCTGTCATGCTGCTAGCTGTTGGATCTTGGGCAAAGTGACCTGAGATATTTTGTTTTCGTTTTTTTTTTTGCTGAGGAAGATTTGCTCTGAGCTAACATCTGTTGTCAATCTTCCATTTCTTTTCCCTTTTATGTGAGCTGCTGCTACAGTATGGCTGCTAACAGATGAGTGGTGTATATCCACGCCTGGGAACTGAACCTGGGCTGCCGAAGCAGAGCACACCAAACTTAACCAGTGGCCACTGTGGCTGGCCTGACAGTTTTCTTTTTTATAAAACAAAGACAGTACTAGTTATTTCGCAAAGTTGTGGTGGATGAATGACTACATATTCAATGACCCTGGCATGCACAGCAGGTACACTGTAAGTGCAGCTTTATAATAAAGCTACTAAACAGATAAGAGTAAAATTTAACAGACTTTGAATCAGAACAGATGAAAATTAGAAGAGATTGAAATTGGAAACATTTTTGGAGAAAACGACCACTTCTCCCATGCCAACCTTAAAACTATTAAAAAAAATTAGAAAAAAATTTTTTCAATAGGTGGAAAAGTAGAGCCTTCAAACTAAAAGCACTTAACAATTTCTAATTTGTATGTCAGGTTTTTGGACAATGTCTTTGTCGCCTCTCTCTTTCAACAGTAAGAAGGGTTGAAAATACTTAGACTAAATGTTAATTACAATAGACAAGATCACAGACTCTGAAGTCAGACTTGTGCTTTACCAAGCACCAGGAGACTCTGGGTATCTGGGTGGGGCTTTTTTTTTTAATCTCACAGAACTGCTGCGAAGGTTAAATGAGAGAATGCATGGAGAGTACTTAGCAGAGTGCCTGGCACTCAGTAATTGCTCAATTATTATTTTATTATTTTCATTACAAAAAGTTTACATCTGAATGAATGTTTGATGTGGAAACTGAACCTCGTAATTATTGCCACAAAAGGTTAATGGACTTTATTTAAGATTGATACTTTATTTAAGATTTTGCCTCTTGGTCAACAACATATGAGCCAAATTTCCAAGTTCAAAATACTGAAAACAGAATACTACATTTGGCTGTTTATAATTTCAGGCTAACCTAGTAATAAATAAATAGGATTAGGAAGCTGTTTTTAAAAACAGTAAACCAAGTTCCAGCTTATGTTCCATGTTGAAGGAAACTGGTTTTCCTGTTGGCCCTTACCAATAATCTTTAGGAGATATATAAAATAACTGTCTTCCGAGGAGCTGAAATATTTCCTTTCAGATTATTTCAGAGCCTGGGAAGACGAGGAGAGTTTAAAATAACTTTTAAAGAGGGACATCGAACTAAAAAGGTTACATAAGCAATAGCTAAATTTTGATGATTCATCCCATTCAAAGATTCAGACATGGATCTGACCATCGTCATGCTATTCCACGTACATGTGGCAATACAGAGTTTGTGAATTAACAGCAAACTGAGGTTAGAATGAAGGAAGATTAGACGCAACTCTAGGTCTTCACAATCACTCCACCTAGATTCTCTCTTATTTTGATGGCATAGAAATATCTGAATCTCATTACTAATTTTAATAATATTGATTTCAATAGAAACTTACATGTTTTCTAAAGGCAGTAATACAAAGTGGTATGCATAGCTGTAAGCATATTTATGTGTATGTGTGTAGATATATATGCATACGTAGAGAGGGAGGCAAACACCAATCAACCCTTTAATTTTTAAAGTACTAAAATGTCTAACTTAATTGTAGAAAAACAATCCACAGGGCGAGGTAGATACTAGCTCAATTAAAAGAAGAGAGTATTAGAGGTGATTCCAGACATATGACACAATAGGCATTCAAAAATATTTATTGCTGATGATAGCTTTTAAAAGACATAATACTGGAATATGGGTGTATTTTTCATGTTGAAATTGAGAAAGAATTTAATTAATATTTACTGTGCACTTGCAGCAAAACAGGATCCTGTTTCTTGTTATTGGCATCTATAATTTCTTCTATTAAAAAAGATAACTTGAAAAGACAACGTAACGTTCGGGAAAATATCTAGATTTTGAACTAATAATGTAATCTGGCCAAGAAGAGGAGTAACTTCATTTTAAAATTCAGAGTCAGAGGAGAGGTGTTCACAAATATAAAAAAGTTAAAGAAGAAGGTCACTGTAAAACTTTTGATATTTTCCACACACATGCCTGACAAAGATAAAGGGACTTTTTTCCTGTAATTTTTTTTTTAAATAAAGGAAAAGAAAAATCTAATAATGTTTTAATATAGTTATGGCAGATCAACAAAGTGTGACATCACGATATCTCCCTCAATGACCTTAGGGATAAAATTAATTCCCCTTAAGTATCAGTTTACTGCCACAGACAGAGTCCACTTTGAGAAATTACAGTCATGAAATTTATGGATCAACTATGATATACCAAAAGTGTTCTTCATATGTATTTAAATAATACTAAAAATTATCTAGAAAAATCCTGTTTGAATTTCAATGTCATCACAGGTGGTACATTACTGTTAACCAGGATGTAGGTTTTAGATAATCTTGAACCAAGTTAAGTAAACTTAAAAAACAGTATTCTTCCACACTATTCTACCAAATAGAATTATATTATAGGATTGGTTAGAAAAAAATGGATTATATGCTTTATATGATTATCATACTGATATTTCTTTAAAACTTAATTTCAAATTATTGCATTAGTATTGATGAGTATTATTTTATATACGTGGGGTATGCATAGGATATCTAAAGCGAATTCTCAATTGCAATTATGAATGCATTTCCTCAATGTGGTAAATAAATTTTATCATTACATTAAAGAGTAAAAAACTTCACAATATAATGTAATTTTTGCCAGCCACGAGTCAGGTCCGTATTGCTATTATGTGGCTTATTTCATGTTTTCTCTCTTTCACTGATTTACAGCTTTAAAGGGAGTTCTATATATATGGGGTGGTTTATAACAGGAAAATAAAAATTTGGACAATTGGAAGAAAAAATAAAACAATAATTCTTCAGATATCATATTGTTTTTGCTACTGTAGAAGAGTAAATATTTCATTTTTATATTATTGTGTTTAATTGAGAACCACTCTGATAAAAGTTTCTATCTTTTATAACTATTAAAGCCTATAAAAAACCATATAAAAATGTATTCAGTAATACCAGAACAAGTTATTTACAGGTAACAACATCCTTTTGAAAGTTACAGTGCATGTTTCTAATGATTCCTAAAGGCAAAGACAATTTTTTAAAATGAACTGAAAAGAACTTGTAGCACAGTATTATGTTTATGTTAAAATTCACATTTTCATTACTATTTAGAAAACCTAAGTTTCATGTTAAAAAAGGTATAGAATAAATAAAATAGTAAAACAGATTAAAAAATGAAGCCAATAGAGCCTTGACTTGGTTACTGTATCATCCTTTACTCACATCTCAGAAAGTGAGATGACTACTTACTTCCCATATTACACATCTGGCCAAATGTGCAAGATAATACGCAAAATATGAGAAAACCATTAAGAAGAGGAGCATGAAGGACTCCAGCTGGTAAATAACTATAACACGAAAACTGACAGCTTTTATATATTTAAGGGGAAAAGTTAGTCTGAATGTGGTCCTATTATCAATGCTTTTCAGTTGTGAAATTTATGGCTTGACTATATGATACACAAGTGTTATCCATATGTATTTTAATAATGTAGTCTGATATTTTATCAGATACTCTCTATTAAAAATGAAATTTCCAGTTATACTTAACTAGTTTTTATTTTGTTGATCATTAATTTACTTTTAAATCTTTCACTATCTTTCTTAAGGCCAAACTGAGTAATTTTAGATAGTGTCAATCCACTGAAGCCAATCTTAGACTTTTTAATCTCTCTTTCAAAAGATTCGACCAAATCTAATAAAATTTTCTCTTTCCTATTCCTAGGTCTTTTAACTGAAAGGGTTCTAACTTTTTTGGTAAAATTCTTTTTATAATGGCTAATTAAATGGTGACAGAAATGGAAGCTTTAATGTCACTGACTAAATCTCAATTGAGAATTACAGTAATTTTTTTTTCCAAATAAATTAGGCCAGAAAGGGAGTATTGTGCCTTTTAAACTTGTTTAATATAAAGAATACTTATATAACATGAGAATTTAAGGCTTATTATGATGAACTTCAAGTATATTGTATTCTCTTTTCCTGCTTCCCTTGAACACCATTAAAATAGTCATCTTTGTATTTCAGGTGCCTCGTACAGTGCAAGGCACACAACAGAATAACTATTTGATGAGTTCAGATATTCAATAACAATGCAACAGATTACAAAATACAAAGACACACCATTTCAGTTCAGTAGCACTACTTTTTCATGCTGAGAAACAAAAAAGGTCAATACAGGAACAAGGTGTAACTAATTCCAACCAAGGGTTCTATTATTAGTTATTTTTATCCCAGAACCAGTGTTAGTGTTTCATGCAGACCTGGGTTAGTAAGTATAATTCTGGAAGAAATTTAGTGACAATTTCTGAAATGTTTAGTATGAACCAGGGCGGTGTTAATTAAGTTTGCTTATTGTTTGAGTTACAAGCTTAGTGCTTGCTAATTTTTAAAAAAGGAAATGGGGAAAGAACAAAGGGTGTTTTGGTTGACACTTTGTCTTACCTTCAGATAAAGAGAACTGATATTTAATGATCTAAAGAGGGAAAATAAAATAAATGAAACAATCATAAGGAGTGCAAAGTATTACAGAATAGGAAGGCCATGAGTCATTTATTTTCTTACTGATTTCTTCAAAATTAGTTAATTGTGAAAATGCAGTACCCTCTTATAATCTTTAAATATTAAAAATTAATTTACTGTATTAAGTACTTCTAAATCTGGACAAGTTATTTTAAATTTAATTGTAAAATCAGAGATGATAAGGCAATATTCTTGGCCACAAGATTTGATCCTCTAAAGTTGAGAGAGTGCACGCTCAACTTGTGTTTCTTTTGCAGATACTTCAGTAATAATTCCATCAAACACAACAGTCACTGCCCATTAGCTCAGAAAAAATGTGGTGCATGTACTTTTATGAAGATTGTTGACTTTTAAAGGAACTGCATTTAGGTAAAAGAAAGTATAAATCAAATTTACAGGCCAAATTTAAATATTAAATGATGATGAAAAATTTTACATTTCAATGACTGGAATTTTATTCAAGCAAGTTTTCCATTATTTTAAAAGTTTTTAGTACAAAAGGGTATTGCATTTCAAGTTCCAATAATGACAAGTAACTAATACTTGCTTTTAATCTTACCGGCATCAGATGGTAAATGATGGTAGGGAGCCGGAGAAAAAACCTGGGCCGCAAAATCTTCAAATGTCGTTGGTTCTAAATGGTGCTGGACAATTGTTTGCAGGTATCGTGCTCTCTCCTCATAGCTGATTTCCTTCAGTTAAGGGTGAACTTAAATGTGGCTTACATTGGAAACGAAGAGATCTCATCAGAAAGGACTGCTATGATGGCTAAGCCATTACTTCTTAATAAACATAACTATTCACTAACTATTCTTGTAAATCATTAAAAGTTTGGCTTTTTAAAGAGTAAAAATACAGTTTTTAACATAAGTTTACTCTTCAGGATATCATTATAAATGGCAGCTTAACAGGGAGACATTTATTAGAAAATAATTAAAACTAAATTGTAGGAAGAAAGAAAGGTAATAGTTTACTTGAGAAAGGATTCAACTGCTATCAGGTCAGCCTAGGCTCATCTTACCTTGTTAATCAGCTTCGATCTGCAGATTTACTTTGAAAAGCCACACAATTATAATGCTGTTTAAAATGCTATGTCTGAAATTCTATAGTTTTCATTTGTATGGATTTATTGTGAAAAATTCCTGCATATCTTCTTCTTTTTCTAAAATCCCTGCATTTACCCAACAATTGTTCTCATTTTGAATGGAAGACTACTGTTGCTGTAATCCTTGAATAACTCCATGCGGTTAAGATAAATACATAGTTGGATCCGTATGTCAGGAAAAAATACCTAGTCAATTACAACACTGAAACAAGCAGGAATATTTGCAAAGAGTCCACAGGACTCCTAAACACTGTCTAACAAAGCATCTACAGGGCACTGACACTGACAGAAAAATACTGTACTTCCCTTTCACCACATTTTCTTCTCTGATATTATTGACAAGCAACCAGTCCCTTGAAGTGTTGTTGCTTTTGAACAACCCACTCCAGGCTTCCTGTTTCAGCAGGCCTGATTGTGCTGTTAGCACAGAGAGGGCGAGAAAGAGAGAGAATATTTCTGTTGTTCACGAAAGCAACTATGGAAATGGCTGTCAAAATGTAGAGCAGCAGGCAGCAACATACAATTATCAGGAAAAACTCACATGCTGACTTCATGTCGTATAGTTCCTGAACTGAGAAATCAGTTAACCTTTCTTCTACAACTTTTGAAATTTTCCTGCTGTACTCAACATGCTATGTTGATAGGCTTTACATAAGATATTTAAATAAGTATAAAGGATAATAAAATTTGCCCATTTGTTCTTCTTTCTTCACTGAATTTTTTCCAAAACCCACTTCAATATTTTCTCCTCAAAATTCCTTATTCTTTTAAAATTGCAATTCAACTATTGTTCTACAATTCTAGAAAGTGTAGACCAAGTCTACAACTAAGACCAAGAAAAATAATTTGAGAGGAATATAATTTAAAATGATATCCAATGGGAGATACAGCCAGTTACACTTACAAAAGGTTATTGATTAAGAGGAAAAGAGGTAAAGGTAAGACTATATTCATTAGGTGCTTAACTTAGACTGTGATGTCTTCTGCCCTCTAAACGGCTTGAGCACTCTATTCTTGTATGACAGTTTATTTTATGCATCAAATATTGAAATAATCTGAACTCCAATCCTTGCAGTCCATTATTTTCAATTCTTTATGCTGGGGTTGAACTTCAAAAGAATTTCCCTTCTGAAATGGGTAGCAACAGGACAAGATGCTACATTAAAATGATCAGTGTAAGGATTTTACGGAAGGATCATACAGACATTTTTGAGTGTTAACACAGAAAGTAATATAGAACACTTTTTAAAAAGGGTATATGGTTATAAGTGGAAGAGGATGAAACTGATGGTTCAATCTAAATAATACCACATATCTCACAACTTGTTGGAAAGTACTTTTTTCATTGGGGGAGATTCACAGCTGCCGAATTTTCTGCAGTTAATAGAGTCCTTTGATTCACAGCAGTGCCCCTTGTACAAAAAATACTGGCCTTTGTGTATTACCAGAAACTAATTTTCTATTTGGCTGAAAAGGGAAAAATGGGGTTATTGCTTCTCCCTCCTACAGAGCTTTTCATTATGCCTGATGCACTCAACTTCTAAGCTCTTCTGAGAAAAAAAATAACTGAAGAGGCAAGAGGTAGAAAAATGAGCTTGTTAGCACATTAGAAGTGAAGTATCTTGGTGGGCCCTAGAAATTCCCAGTGGTGTGTTAACTTATCACTCTATGCATGCTGGCACTGATAGTCTCCCAATTGATCACTCTCTTTTCGCACCAAAGGTGCTGCCAGGAAGCAAAGGCTGAAGGCCCACAGGAGAACAGTCTGCTATCAAAACAAGCTGTTTTTAAAAGTCTGCTTGAATGGGTAAAACGCTTCATGAAAAGGAGGGTGGAGACACCTACCTGCTTTTAAAATGCTCTACTTTCAGAGGGCCTATAAATGAAATATTTTACTTTATCTTATTAGAGATAGAGTTTACACAAAAATTAGGCAGAAAGAAAGCAAATGTTAATATTTCTAAAGCAGGGAGGATATAGTAAAATTTATTAAAGCAAGAAATGACTATCTAGATAAAATACATTTTGGGATGTAATTCTATTTCACTATAAAAGAAGGAGATTTATAAAACTCTGAAGAAACTCTAATATAAAGCTATACAAACTAAAATTATCCAGATACAATATACTCATTTTGTGTAAAAACAGATGATGTATTTAACAAAATTATTAAAAAACTTCATGATGCTTTCTAAAACAATTTTTAGAAGTTCAAACATAGGTGGCAAAGTGAAGGAGAACAATCATGAATGGTTGACTTTAAATGCAAAACTGTACCGCTTATCACAAATTAGGCAGGCTAATGGCTGACGGTTCCTTTTTGGAGGGTTATCTTCAGTAAACACTGTTAGCTTAGAAAAGAATTATAGTTGACAGTAACTCACCTTCTAAATGCTAAATATTCTTTATAATTTTCCAGATTTGATGTAGCCTTATAAACAAATCAAAATGAGCCAACTCAATCTACAGTACTTGAATCTTTTCCTCTTTTAACTCTGGAAAATATATATTAAGGAGATATAATGAACTCTACTTAAACCATAGTCCTGAGTCCACAAACAAGGTGCTTTTTGTGACTGAGCTGATTCTAAAGTTCCAAACAGTGTTGTTAGCATCTGCAACCGTCACCTGAATCCAGGGCAGTTAATTCCTGTATCTCCTTATAATAGGTTAGACCCTTATTCCTCAAAAGGCAGCTCTCTAGGGAAGAGTTATTAGTACCTATAAATTGAGTGGCATACACAAACTTGATGGCTAGCAACAACAGGATAGCTCAAGCTATATTCCTACTCTGAGTATATGTTATCACTGGCATTGAAATTAAAAAACTGAAACGAGATGATAAAAAAAGTAATGGAAAACTAAAAAATTCAGAACAAAATTTAAAGTACAAGTTGAATTAAGAAGGCTTTTGTTGTAAATTTAAAACAACCCCAGCCAAAGCTAGCTAATAAAAAGCCGTTTGATGGGGGAGACTTTCAGCTGGTAGGGATCTTTAATACAGAACTAGCCAATCAAAAGAAATAACACACAGGTGCTGCAATCACAGCACTGTAATGATCCACTAATCCTCCTTCCTTCTACTTTCTGCAAAGGCAGAAAAGGAGGGAAGGACTATTACTATTCTAAAAATAAAAAAGGGAACTAAACATTTTCTATAGTACAGTTTAAACCTAATTTGTACTTCATTAATATTAAGTTAATATTATTCATTTTAAGCAACTACTTTTGATTTTAAACTTACATATGAAATTATTTATGGTCCTCTGCCACTGTGTCAAGACCAGCTGTCAAGAAACTGGGGTTCAATTTCGGCCGGTCCTGGAAAGAGATGCTTGAATTCTCTGTGCTGCAGTTTATCTATATGTTAAATGGGGACACCACCACCTGCTCCTATTTATGTCATAGGGATGTTTAAGATAAAGGATATAAATAGTCAATAACCCAAAAGTCCCCCTACATCTGTGCTGAAAATGGTTTATTTTGACCTTTGGCTCAAGTCTTCGTAAACAGCAGGTGCTTTCTCCTTGAGGACAATTTTCCATGTCAGTTTAAGAAATATACCTGTATTCATGTGCAAGAACTCTTTGATAATACTTCTTGCTTGTGGTATGTACAGAGGGACTTTTGACTTATTCTGATGAGAGGAAACTGATTTCTCATGAGAAAAAGAGACAATACGAAGAAAAGATACTGCAGAAGGTTAATTACTACCACGGCTTTCAATTTTACTAATGTATAGGGAGACTAGACAAAAGGGAGATTTGCTTTTAAAGAAGCAACAACCCTTCATTCTCCACAATATTAATATAATGTACTTTTGAACTGCTTTTACTGTCACAAAAGGCAAAACTTTCAGTTTTGTGATCACTAATTCCATGGCATGCCCAGCAGGTTGTATAAACGTTTAGTTCAAATGTGATTCGTGACAAGTCTCAAAGAAACGGAAATGTGTGTGTATATATACATGTGTGTATATATGTAGGTTGTACATAGCAAGAATGAATAAAAAGCATAACTTTTCACAAAAAAGAGCTATGAAAATTTTAATTATAAGCAGACATCAAAGACACACCACTGCTTAGTTTCTTTTTAAATTCAGGTTCAATGTTTTCTTTCCTAAACAAGAAAAGAAAAAACTATTGCTCCTTTTTAAGTAAAGGCAAAGTATGAAGTGGGTATATCTGTGCTCAATGTCATAGCCTCAGGGGCTTAAGGCCCATTCCGAAATTCCTAATTTAGTAAGCACTTGCCTACACTCATATATTTCTGTGGCTTCTTTGCAGTTTTAGCACTTAGGAATCTCAGCTCCCTTCTCTGTATAGAAGATTCCAAGAACAGTAATTGCAGGAAAAGGGAGAGTATTGCCTACTGACTTAAAATTTTTGGAGAGTACTGCTTACAATATTCACGAAGTTTGTAAGATGGTTGGTAGCTTGAAATTGGCTATAGTGGGAGTTTTCACAACACAGAACTCCACGAACACCACAAACTGGGGCCTCGCCTGCTCTCGAGAGCCAGTTGTTAAACAACGTGTGCTTCTTTCCTCGTGCTTGTTCTCCTAACCAACTAGTGAGGAGACGATGCCATGGGGCAGAGGTCGTGTCTTTTTGTCTTGTATCTCCGGCACCTAACACAGTAGTACTCAATGACTGTTTACAAATTACAGATGGAATGAATACAGCTGGTTTGACAGTCGATTAGGAGATGCTATACAGACAGCCCCCTTCCCCGAATCCCAACCTGGCTCCCCAGGGGCAAACCTCTCTGGGGCAAGTATAGTTGGGACATTCTTAGGATTGTATATAGAGAGTATGAGTCTTACTTGTGACAAAGAGTTGGTTTCACCCCTACCCTTGATATTGCTGACCTTTGGAAGAAGAAGTGAACAAAGCACAGTGTATACATAGATAAGGTGTAACATTAAGTGAAAAGAAAACTGGTAGTAAATTCTCAAAAAAATTATAATTGTTTAAAGAAGAAATTCTACAAATGTTCAAAGTAACTACAACTCACTACAATTTAGCATTAAAAAAACATTTTGCCCCATTGGTTGTGATAATTTTTTTTTTAATTTAAAGAAAGTAAAAAATTTTTCATAAATTCTACAATGGTTTGAGATAATGAATTTCGTTAAACTAATTCTTTTCATTTAAAAGGCCATCTATAGAGAATGGAGAAAAGGAAGAAACTTTGAGAAAAATCTCTATGGATAAATTTCAAAACCATTTTAGACAGATTTTCAAAAGTGCTCTGTATGCCTTAAGAATAGAGGTGATAATACCCTTGAAATACAAGGGTTGGGAGCTTAAATATTTAGGTTTTTAAAGAGGCCACCTTGAGAGGGTTTAATCCCTAGGCATCATTTATTGAGATAATTCTTAGGGCAGCAGGAACTAGAGGAAGGATACAACAATGATTTACCAACATTACTTCCTGGAAACTTAGCAAAAGCAGCAAAATGTTTCTTCAGCAAGAAGTCTTGCCTTGATGGAGAGCACAAAAAGATATTTGCCTGGAAGAACAAAGCTGCTGATTGGTAGAGCTGGGACTAGAACCGTGGTCATTTAACAGTCCAGTGCTCTTTCTGCATCCAATCTCAATGATCTGGGTTTTGTATGTAAGAAGCATTTTAATTGGGTCAGGCTGGCCAACACAATAAATGTTAGCTTAAATACTAAGACCGGCAATTTTTGAAAAATGTTTGTTTCTATACTAGGATATCATATGTAGTACAGTCATGCACTGCTTAACAACGGGGATATGTTCTGAGAAATGCATCGTTAGGTGATTTTGTTGTTGTGCAAACATCATAGAGTGTACTTACACGAATCCAGACGGTATAGGCTATGAGACACCTAGGCTTTATGGTACTAATCTTAAGGGACCACTGCCATATATGTAGTCTGTCATTGACCGTAACGTCATTTGGCAGCATGTGACTGTAGAGTAAAAATCCTTGGCATGCTCTTAAAATAAAAACGAGAAAATAAATCACATTTGGCTTTTTAGTTCTAAAAGGCCCTGAAATATCTTCAAACAGTCTGAGGCAATATCATTACACAGGGTCTTGAAAAAATAATGAAAAATAAGAATTTTATTGAGATATATGATGTGAGTAGATATATTTTCCAAGTACATCTCAAAGATCTCATGGCTATTATTATCAGTAATAAAGTGGCATATTTTCCTGAAATATATAGGGCAATTAAATATCTCATGGGCTAATAGGCACTGCTTATTTATAAGACGGAAGTAAACTATATTGCTTACCTTATAAAGCAAGATCTGGTAAATTAATACTCCATTCCTTTCCTACAGTAGCTAATTTCTTCAAGAAACACGTAGTCTAGTTCATATGCAGTAAAAATAAGATTCCCCTAAATAAGTAGTATGAATCTTGGTATTAATATTATTTATTTGTACTATGTTAACAGAAATTCTTCTCCAAGTCTGCAGCGGGTTATGTCAAACTATTGTGTATGATTTTTATGATGCCTTATACTAACGAAATTCTTTAGTAGGTGATACTATCTACACTATGAAAGAAAAGCTGTGATTTGTCAGAGTAGACAAAGCTGGGCTTTAATCCACCCTTTTAACCATACTGCCAAGTCTATATTGTTTTCACTGCGTCTCAATTAGGAGACAGGCAGGACACCTGGTACTTCTTTATCTAAGTCCCATGGGCTGCCAGATGACTCAAAATCCATAACAGGTGCTAAGGCAGTGTGAGGATAGTCCTATTATTGAAAGCTGGAGTTGAATAAAATTTGGACCATATGTAATTGCTCATAAATCAGTCAATTACTAGATGAAAACATTAAATAAAAAGTTGATAAGCCCAATTCTACCAAAGCACATGTAAATATATTTAAAAAGATTAACCTTAAATAAATAGGATTAAAAACTTAAACCCTACCTAAAGGTTCTGAAAATCCTTCCTAATTTAATAATCCAATAATCACTGGTGGTTTCTAAAAAGCACTAACATGATTATTAAATATGTATATCTTATTCCACTTTCATAAAAGTTGTATAAAGCAAAACATTTAAAGGAAAAACTAAGTTATCTGAATTTCAAATTTAATGAAATTAACATTTTGGACTCTCATTCTTGATAAGATCTACTTGCAAGTATCATCATTAATAATGAGACTTCTATAGTCAATAGAGAACTGCTTCAGAATCACTAGCATTAGAGTAAGAATTTAAAAAACATTGGGGGAAAACTGGAAACAATCACTTTGTGTTACTCCTTTCAGGAATAAAAATTTCAGTACATTAAAGCTGAGGAAGTAAATGCATGTGTTTGAACTAAACACTAAACTTGAGTTCTGTCAGAAGATTGAAAAAGGAAAAAAATAACTAAATAAGTGAAATTTTACAGTGTACAATTACTTAAGTGTTATCTGTACCTAAATGTGCACTAACTTAATTAAGATTTTGTTTAAATGCTGTAATTATCAGGAGTACGAAAAAACGTGATTTATGATCATGGTAAGTAGTTACAAAGTGCAGCAAACTGTCATTTAAGACAGTGTCATAGAATCTATGATAAACAATATATTGGCTGAAACTAATGCACAATATGCCCCCAGGGAGTGAGAGGCTTAGAGACTGGACCGTAACATGAAAATCTACCCATTAATCTTGACTTAAATATAATCTATCCTGCAGTAAAAGGAAGAATGGGCATTCAATGAATTACTGTTTTTGAAATATTGCCTGGGAGCCCATTTACTAAAATCATTTATGGGGACACGAGGAGATGGAATACTAGCAAATTTCAGAGACTGTGACTAATTTTACAAAACATGCATTTGATTTTCCCCCAATTTAGCAAGAGCATCCCACTTAAAAAAATTATAGATTAAAAAAGTTTTCTTAAAATCTCTCTCCCTAATCCTTTGAAAAGACATGTTGCATAAATTACAATATTGCATTTAGTCAACTTAAGTTCAGCTGAAAAAAAAATCATCTATGGACATACACTGTGGGGTCAGGATCCTGGGGGCTGAAATAAGCTTTATTTTAATTTTTTTAAGATTGCAGATCATTGTTTCTTTGCATCAGAACCACCAACTGCTTGATTAGATTGACAAGAAGAAAATGGACGGGCCAAGAATAGTGTTTATACAAATATCATGGCATACAATGCTTCATAAAGAAGGAAACAACCCTCACATTTTTAAAGATATCCCAAATAGAATGCACTGAGAGGGAACCATGAGGGACTGAAACAGTTATCAGCCACTCTTTTAAAAGATAAATCCATATTTAACCTTAAGATTTGCTGCCTGGTTTCTCTTTAGTGGATTCTTTCAGCACTTGTAATTGTTATGCATAAAATTAATTTACATTTCTATATTAATATGGCTTATATGTATTAAGATGATATTTGGGAATTCTAAAAAGCACAGTGTAAAGAAAATTAAGCCAAACTTGTCTTTAACCATGTCTGTTATATGAATTGTGGTGGTTTTAATCCACTTTCCTTTATTTTAAATTTCTATAAAGATTTAAAAGTACATTATATTCATCTAAACATAAAGCAAAACTGACTTTTGCTCTGCTATAATCTGGTGGGCTAAAAATTGATAATGGCACGTTAACATGGAATTACTACAGGTGGTTGCTTAAATAATTTGCTTTTTCTGATAGTAGGTATGTGCTAAATAGAAGTCAACACTCCCATCAAGAAAGTAGAAACATCAGTTCTACAACAGCTATTTTTGCTTCTTCTCTTTTCTGAACAGCAATTAGTAAAGCAACCCCTTCCCCTCCTCCCTAGTGCTGTCAAGCTGTTCAGAGCAGTCTGCAACTCGACAATGGTACCATTGTGAATGCTCTCTGGGCTTCCTTCCCACAGAGAGTTAAATGGGCAGTTCCTGCTGCCCATGATTGGTGTCCAGTGAAATAATACTCAAGAGCCAGGTTTTATCAGCTTCACGCCAAAGAAGTGAAGCCAGGGAACCCAAGCCTTCATATCATACTGGACCATATGCCAACCCTGATGGCCCTAAAGGTTTATCACTAAGAATCAGGATCCATCATGTCCCTTGTGAAATTTCACTCACATACCTTATGTGAAATGCAAAGCTTCACTAAAACCGAACCTTCTTTACAATTGGCATGAACAGATGGACGGTAACAGTGGTTTGGCAAGCAAAAGTTAAGATTTAAATAGGCTGTATTCTAGTGTTTGAGAGGAAAAGCGGCTAGAAGAAAATGGGGAGATTTCTGACCCATAGTTTAATTTTAATTCCATTATTGAGTTATTAAAAATTCAACTGCAAAAGCCCTCATGTTTAGTAAAAGGAAAAGAATGGATTAAAAGCACTGCAATTCCTCTGTCAAACAAGGTTCAAGACTGATTTCAGCTTTACATCCTCATTCTCTGCTCTCTGAAATCCCCCATAGCCTCCGAATCCACTGCTGTTTTTCTATTTAAACAAAGACTAGAATGAAACTTGCACATTATGTAGCATATAGTGAAAAATAACGTGAGCATACCAGTGTGCCCTCAATCACTATTACCAACAACATAACGGTTTAATAGAGAAAAAGAGAAATCCCTGTTCGAGCACAGATGAGAAGTTAATAAGGATGGAAGTGGAGAACTTCAGTTTTGTTGTTTTTACAGAACAGCCCGCCTATCACCTGACAGAGTTCTCTTTTTCTTCTGGTGCACTGTGATATGACTCAACTGTCTAGATTGGCATATGTGGACTGTGCTGTCACACTGGATTTGACAAAACAGATAAGATCGTTCTAGTGCTTTCTTTTCCTTTGCTATTTTTGCTGTGAAGCCAAAGTACTATCAGAATAGGATAAAAATACTTCATTTATCAGTAACGTGTTAAAGTATAATAGTGTGCAAAAGCACAATAATGTATAAAAGTACTTTACAGGAAAAGTGTAAAGAAGGATTGTTATGCAAGAATGAAGTCTATTATGAAACTTAAGAATTAGGAAAGTCTCAAATGCTCTTTATTAAATGGCAAATATGTATAAATATTATCAAACATTTAGAGACGTTCTTAGTCTCATTAAGAAAAATAACACCAGCTAACACTGTTATCACCCTGGCAATTACTGCATAACATTATTAAATACAGACTTTATTTAAATATTAGTATAACAGACGGACTGATTTCAGAAAGGCTTTACTAGAAAAGGAAAACAATACATTTAAGCTGTGTTCTGCTATTCAACAGGTAAAAAAAAGGAACTGTCACCTTAGACACTGGTTGCTATATTATTGGCAGTAACATTAGGAAACCAAGTTTATTGTTGTTTTTTCTGCTTGACTACATATATGCTGGTTTTGACCTACTTCTTGACTCTTATCGGTTACTACTCATCCCTTTGCTCTATACCACCCAGTAGTGTGCAACTCCTTGCATTTCCTGACCACATCACACTTGTATCCCTCCGTGCCCCTTTCCCACCCCTAAGGAGGTCTTTGCTGGAGTTGTGTGCCTGGTAAAGTTCCATGTCTTTGAAGTAATTAGCAGACCATGCTTCCTGGGTAAAGCCATTCCTAATTTCCTCCTCCCCACTATCCTCTCCCACTTTAACAAAATTAATCACCTTTACCATCGTACTTTGTATACGTTACTACTGCTGGACTCTTCAGAGTTCACGTCAGGCATTCATTCTCAGGGCTCTCCCTCTCTCCTGCACTAGACTGTAAGCTCCTTGAAAGCAGTGATTGTCTTTCTATCCCTAACTTTTCTCTCAGTGCCTCCTGAATAGTAGGCACAGCAGGTAGTCAATAAATATTTGGTGAATAAATGAAAGGTCTAAAATCACTTAGCGATCTTTTTCTGGGTGAAGAAATACAGCCTTTTAAAAAATACTTAGGTTTGTCATTAGTGCATTAAGTTCTTGGTAGAGAATAAAAACTTAAAATATCTCTAGAATTAATACAATGGTAATAGAAGTTGGTCATGTACTGAAGTCATTTTTGTGAGCTCCCATAGTTTAAACACAGGAAAAGTAATTATTATTGGTCCATACTAGTAAAACCTTAAAAAAGATCATCTCTAGAGAACAGTAAAAGACAATGCTATTTTCACACATACTGGTTCAACTCCACAGAATAAACTTCATTATCACAAAAAATTTATTACATATCAGAGAGATTTTTATTTATCGCTTTTACATCTCTTTGAAAGGACACAGGCAGATTTGCTAGACCAAAACTAACATTTTTATAGGTATGCAATAAAATATTCCCACAACGATTGTAAGGAAGCCTCTTAAAATACCAATAACATCATCAATAGGCCTATATTGCCATCACTCGAAAGGAATAGCTGAACCAATGAAAACTGATGCAGTAAAGAAGATATCAGAGTCACAACAGAAACGTTAAACATATCCTGGGCCCCTGTTTAAATAATTACTCTGTGTACATAAACAACTATGAGGTTTGGCAGCAAAATCCAGGCCAAGGGGACGTTTAATCACAAGCTTTTCAGTAAAAAATTCTATAGCAATGCCTAGAACAGACTTAACTGTCCCCATTGCAGAGCATATTGTTAGGTAAATAAGGATGTCTACTTGCTCTTAGAGAGCTCCCACTATACTGATTAAAATCAAAGGCATGAGGGCTGCAAGCATTTCAAAGGCCACAAACCCTGGATCACTTAGTTGGTGACACATTTTATTTAAAGAAATATCTTCTCTTCTTTAGAAGCAGAAATGAGCACAACCACAGATCTTAGAGTGTGCAACAAATAACCAATTTGTACATGCAGTTTCAGACTTTCATCAGAAAGCATGTAGAGCAAATGGCACGCACAAGACAGCGAGAGCTCCTAATGGAGTGGCCCACATAGATGGCGCAGAGCTTCAGAAAGGACAACTGAAGCTCTCGGCCTGTCTAGAATCCCACACCTGTTCCCCACTGCTCTCCTGTGGCTACCAGCTTTCTTGCCATTCAGCAGGAAGTGTGAACCGTCAGGGCTACAGCCGCGTGCTGCCTCCTTTGTGGGGTGGGGTGGGGGGGCGTGGCACACCGGGACGGACAGACGGACAACGACAGACAGACACCAAACTGTGTTCTCTCCAACCCAAGACATCTGTCACTGTCATCAAGTCACAGATGTCTTAGCTCACTTTTCTCCTTAACAGATTCCCCTCCCCCTTAGAAGTGGAGGAAAAAACCTCACTGATTATTGATCTTTGAAAATTATCTTCATTAAACTACAATGCCCTCTAATTGAAATATACTGATTAAAAGTCAAGTACTTCGTGTGTGCTATTCTGGCTTGTTCATGTACCAGGGGGAATCTCTACTGCTTCTAGGTTTCCTTTTCTTACCTATCCAGCACGCTCTTACAGTTGTAGCCTAGACTAATATAAGTCACAAATTATAACAACACAATTATAAAAAACACAAGTGAACGTATTATTAAAAGTATATTGGCAAAAGAATAGAAATTTCCTGTTAAAGAGAAAAAATGAATAGCTAAGAATCCATCCCTCCATCCATGAACCCATCTACCCTGTGCCATTATAACAAATTACTAGCCACCTATCACTGTGCTCGAAGTGAGTGAAAGCAGGATACGTAGGACTTACTAACACATGCGTGCGCACACACAGTAAGTCCTATAACAAAATGCCACCAGGCAGTGTGCTGCTCAGTGAAGGAATTTTTCTTTTTACAAAGTTATTTTATTTGGGTCATGCAGAATGAATATATCAGGTGAAAGAGAGTAGAGAAGGGCATTCCTGGGGCAAAAATACGGGCATTCAGGGATGATAAATATGGTTTAGCTGGACACGTATAGGGTGCCCTGGGTGTCACTGTGGTAGATGACAGTAAGGATGGGAGGCGGAGCTGGGGAGGAGTATTGGTATCCTTGACAGAACTACAGTGAGAAATAGGAGGTTGGGAGGGTAAGTTAACAAGAACTGCTTGCAGGTAGTCAAAGAATTTAGATAAGAATTTCAATAAACAGTCAAGAGCCATCAGTCTTTTACTATATTTAGATTTGTGTTTGAAAGAATATTTCCAGTGTTAATGTAGAGGACAATAATAATGATAACATCAACTACCAGGTAGCTACTACTTTCTGAGCTCTTGCTACATGAGAGACAGGCTACTTAGTGCTTCCTGTGGATAATCTCATTTAATCCTTACAACAATCCTGAGTTTGGTACTCTTTTTACAGATTAAAGAAAAAATTAGACACAAAGACAGTGACATGCTTAATAAGAGGTTCTGGACCATGAAGCCCATGCTGATTTCCTAACAATCAGCTTCCATTTCTTTTTGAGGAAGATTAGCCCTGAGCTAACATCTGCCGCCAATTCTCTTTTTGCTGAGGAAGACTGGCCCTGAGCTAACATCCATGCCCATCTTCCTCTACTTTTTTATATGTGGGATGCCTACCACAGCATGGCATGCCAAGCAGTGCCATGTCCGCACCCGGGATCTGAACCAGTGAACCCCGGGCCGCCAAAGCAGAATGTGCACACTTAATCACTGAGCCACTGGCATGACCCCCATATTTCTTAATATTATTAATTTATAAATTATGGACAGTCCATATTTATATTACCTTTTTGAGGAAATGATCTATAAAAAGATAGTAGATACATAAAATTATGTAGTTTCTCAATAAACTCACTTTCTTCTAACATGAAATGGTGACAATATTGATGGGCCTCCCAAAGAGGCTTTACAGTATTCTATCATAATGAATGGCAAACTGCATTAGTGGAGCCGATCAATTACATTTCATTTTGTTTTGGCACTCATACTTTTGCAACAGGTTCTTAACATTTGAGTAGTAGAACTGCAGGGATAACAAACTGTGACTAATTGAAGAATGATCATTGACTTCTGGTAATTTGTCTGATAGAGTTAAACAGAAACCCAATTCTGGCATTTAAGAAAAAGTCAAATCTAAACAGATTAGAAGAAATCAAATAATACTGGTTTGGCAGGAAAGAATATTTAAACCTAGGAAGAAAGTGTTTTTTAAAGTGTCTAATTTTATAATATCCCTCATACTGAAATTTCAGAATATTACATATATATCATATACCCATATACACATAAAGTCCCAAAATATAAATTAGAACAGACATGCTGCATTCCATCTACTCAAATCTCACTCTTCGAGGCCCAGATTTTCTAGACATTGTTCCCTGATTTTCTTACTCCAAAGAAATGACTTCTTCCTTGGAACTCCCACAGCATTTTATTTATAACCCTACTATGACACATTTTATCTCACGTTATAATTATTAATATACACATTATTCTCTCCTTTTAAACTATAAGCTTATCGAAGACAAGATTACCGTCTGATGTCTTCGCATCTCTCTCAAAATTTTTACCACTACTATGTAACTGATCAATAAACATTTTTGATAGAAGAAAAATAGTACAGTTCTATTTCTTGACCTGGCGGTGGTTAAACCGTAATTATTCAGCATATAGTACGTTTAGGATTTAAGTTCTTTTCTCAAATTATATTTTACAGTAAGAAAGTTTAAAAAGAAAAACTTAAGGAAAACAGGACATGAGAGATGATTAATTTTATGTCAACTTGGCTAGGCCATGGTACCTAGTTGTTGGTCAAACACAAGTCTAGTCTAGATGTTGCTGTGAAGGTATTTTTTAGATGTGATTACTATTTAAATCAGGAGACTCTGAGTAAAGTACATTACTCTCCACAATGTGGGGGGGCCTCATCCATCAGTTGAAGGCCTGAGGAGAAAAGATTTAGGTCCCCAAGGAAGGAAGGAATTCTATCTCCAGACACTTTCTGACTTACACTACAACATCAACTCTCCCTAGGAACTCCTGCAGATTTCAGACTTGCCAATCCCCACAATCGTGTGAGCCAATTTCTTAAAATCAATCTTTCTCTCTTTTGTATGTACATACACATGATTATGTTTCTCTGAGAGCCTTAATACACCATGATTATATACTGAACTTCTGAAAATTTCTATGTATAATAAATCCTACATTAAAAAAGAAAAAGAAACAGTACATACATGATAACACCAAATTTAACATTTGTGCATACTCAAAATGTCTCTAGGATCAAAACAAATAATTGTCTTAAAATTTTTATTTAAGGAATAGAATCATGATAGCTAAGACTATGAAACTAACACTTTGGAATTATTACTCTCACTGCAAAAAAAACCCCCAAATCCTCAAAACACACACACACACACACACACACACACACTCTCACTCTCTCTCAACAGGTAACTAATAAATGATGTCTAAGATTAACCTGAAATACTCCTCAGGTCCAATGGTTACTCAGAATTTGCCTCCTCTTCCTCTCAAGTGTTGCATTTCAGTTCTAATTGTATGATCAAACCAACTAACTGAGCTCGAGACAAAAAAAGTTACCCAGCTGACAAAGTCAGAGGTTGCAAGAAAATGCTTTTCAAGTACAAGTAATGCAAGAAACGACAAGTGAAGTGAAGGAGAGGTTTCAAAGCTTGAAAGACAGTCATCAATACTGACAGATTACTGTAATTCTGGCTGCCAGCATGATCGATTTGGGCAGCATATGACAATCAATATTGTCCTCATTTAGTGAACAACATTAGATTCATAGTTACAGAAGATGTTCCTAGGATAAAATTTAAACTGTATTTAATGATCATAAATAGCACAATTTATGCTGTGGAATCTCAGTGGGCACTTTTATTGGGCATGAAATAACTGGCACAGCAGTACAATTATCCAAATATAATTGAGTTTATTATATATTCTTTTACTCCTTCACTTTCTCTTATGAGGACTGAAGGAGTAACTCTGGTGATTTTCAAAGCCTGCTTCTATCTCAATTTCTGTTAAGTTTTATTGATCTGTTTTAGAAAGTATGATTTTTTTCCTTAATGGGAACTTATCTGGATTTGTCAAAAACATACATTTAAAAATTTACTGTATTTCTGAAATGTGTATTTGTTAATTAAAAGACATTTATATTTCGGTATCTTAAAATAAAGACCCATAGTTGAAATTTATTATATAAACTTTCATTTAAAAATCAAGTACTCCAGCTGGATGAAGTCATTTTCCTTAACATTTAGAATTAATATAGAACTTTGTGAAGGATGACCATATGTTCTTCAGATTAGCAAAGGCTAGGAGTCTCTCTACTACATACTTAATTAGCACAGGACAATAATTTTCCTATAGCTTCTAAATTCAAGCTTCCAAGTCAAGAAAACATTTGTTTGATCTGTCTAGTTTAATGTTTTTACTCTGAGTGTTCCAGAAGTAGCTTTGCTGATAGAAATTACTCATACTTTCTGCATAAACAAAGTGTTCATGTTTACTGTTTTCATCTGAAACTCTTTTACTATCTTAGAATTTTCTCGAATGTGGTATCTATTAATGTCTCAGCAAGATTAACTGTTAAGAACTTCACAAAGCAGGCCTGAAAATCCAATCCAATCAATTAACCTACCAACCAACCAAACAAAAACCCAATTAGGCAATTCTTTGGTGTTGGTAGAGTTGTTTTATATTGACTGCAATCTTTACAGATAACAGAGTTAATCATTACACAAAATAATGTACCTTATTTCACTTACTAAGCACTTCCAAATTCACTAATCTCATTTAATCTTCACAACAATTCCGAGATGGGTGTTAGAATCTTTTTAACAGATTAAGAAAGTGAAGTTTAGAAGTTTAGAGATTCTGTGACTTGACTGCAGAGCCTGAGTTAAAAGTCAATGTTTTCTAACCGCAAATTCAGCTTAGACCTCTAGTATAACATGTAAGTCTGAAATAATTCTCAAGCGTATGAACCTTAGGCAGGAAAAAGAAATTAAGCCATATCTCCAATACTTTTAGTCTTGCATTTTTAACTACATTGTTGGTAAGGTGTGCATCCCAAATGTTCTTTGTACCTTGTTGTTGTACAGGTCAGAAATATTGTTTGGGCCAGAAACAGTTTGTGTTAGCTTGATAAACTGAGTTCTTGTTTTATGACATGAGAGGAAAACAGATTTTTGTATTACAATCTAATCTTTCACCACTTTCCCAAAAGGTTTAAGGCATTCTTTCAACTGGGTCTTAAGTAAAACGGTGGAGGACACCATCCTCAGATGAACATCAGGATCAGGTGACTGTAAAGAGGAAAAGGTCAGAGAGGACACCTCAGCAGAGCTGACACGTGGATGAGATTAGTCTTTGGGTAATAATCTGTATGTTCCTTGTAAGATTAGCTACCTTTCTAGAGATATTCAGGAAATAATAAATTGAATCCTTACATTTGACAACAACGATCACTTCAAATCTGAGTTTTCAACTTAAAGTGACGATATAACTGCTATAAATAAGAAATGTTATATAAATGTTATTAAGCTTAATCTATGTAACATGCCATGATCCACCTAAAATTCCATTTCACAGCATCAGAATACATAAGAATCAGATTGCCTAAGTCAATTTTCATCAAAAGAAGAAAATGTATGTGGCAGACTTACAATAAATCCATTTCATGTGGAACAGAACATAGGATATTTAAAAAAGCCTTCCCTGTAAAGTTTAACATCTACAATTTACTATGTAAAAGAAACATAACTGAATTTTTTTAATTGTATAGAAAAAGCATATGGAAACCCAAATCTATTTTAGAAAGGACTATCGGAAACAATTTAAAATCTATTTTAGAAAGGACTATCGGAAACAATTTAAAATCTATTTTAGAAAGGACTATCGGAAACAATTTAAAATTTAAAGCTATGTGCACATTGTGTCCCAGGCACTGTTCTAAGAGCTTTACACATACTTACTCATTCAGTTCTCATAACACCATAAGCTACATGTTATTACCACGCTCACTTTATAAATAAGGAAACTGAGGCTCAGAGAGGTTAAATAACTTCCCCAAGGCTAGACAGCTAAGGAAGTGGTGGCCATCATTTGAGTCCAGGCAATTTGGCTCCAGAAGCCATGTTCTTAAACACTTCATGTTCTCTTATACTTCCAGGTCTCTGTTTATGTTGTCCCCCTGCTTGGAATGCTCTTCTTAATCTCATCCACCCGATTAACTCTTATGCATCCTTCAAGATTGGTCCAATCCTCACATTTCTCAGAAATATTTCCTAAGAGCACCATCCCTTCCAGCTGAGAGGCCCCTTGTTATTATATTTCCAGAACACTATGTGCATAACTCTATTACAGCACATATAGCGAAAATAGTAGATTTCCTCAACTAGACTGAGTAGTTTCTGATGACTATTTTGGTTATCTCTGCACATCCAGAGTAGCAGAGTTCCTAGCACATAATGGGGCTCTAATTAATTAACCAAAAGATAAGTAGTGATTAAAAGTGTATTAAAAAATACATCATTCAGGGAGCCGACCCCGTGGCCGAGTGGTTAAGTTTGTGCACTCCACTTCAGCGGCCCAGGGTTTCACCAGTTTGGGTCCTGGGCGTGGACATGGCACTGCTCATTAGGCCACACTGAGGCAGCGTCCCACATGCCACAACTAGAAGGACCCACAACTAGAATATACAACTATGTACTGGGGGGCTTTGGGGAGAAGAAAAAAAAAGATAAAAAGGAGAAAATTAAAAAAAATAAAATCATTCAAGTATCATAACTGCTCAAACCCTGGGAGGAACTCCATCATCTATACATCAATAAACAGAAACTCAAAGGTCTTAACAACACATAACAAATATTTACCTTGGAAAGTAGACAGATATGAGAGTAGAAACCATACTATTAAAAAGGATACAAGTTTTGATAGAGTGGAATCAGCGATTTCAGAGCACGGCTTGCATTTATAGCTGTTGCTCGAACCATAATGGGTAGGACCTTTCCATTCACAATAGCACCATCAAAAAGTGGACCAAAGAAGGGAACCTGATTGAGAAATTAGAACATAATTTTATACTCAGACTGGGGAAAGGCTGTAAATAAGAACAACAAAGACACTGTTTGCATAGAGAAGTGTTTCTGCTTCCTGTTTAGTTTTTCCTTCAGTAGAAATAACTATTCAAATTCAATTCTTTTCCACTATAGGTCATTCACACTAGGACAGTAAACAAACAAAAAATGCCAAAGGTCTACAGGGTTTCCATTCAAAAGAACTATGTGTTTCATGTAACTGACTAAATAATTTATACTCCTTGTCAATTTTCAAATTTTTGTAGCCTCAATTGTACATAAAAATCCAACACTAGAAATAAATTCCATTTCCTCCATTGAGTAAACACAGGAAAGATATACATTCTTGTAGGTAGCAAGTTAGTTTTTCATTATTTCTGTGTGAAACCAGCTTTAGTACATAACCTAAAACATTTTTATTACACGGTTTATTAGAAAAAAATCTATGTTTTGAAAATTACCATTTTTACCAGATGACTGACAGTTTCAAAAGTTATTCTATTTGAACATGGTTGGTACAAATGGCAGCTAAAGAGAAGGACATGAGCTGTGGATAATACAGTAAACATTTTAGGCTTTGTGGCCACATTGTCTCTGCTGTATTTTCTTCTGTGATGTTTTTACAGAAGAAAACCCATTAAAAATGTAAAAAACATTCTTAGCTTGCGGGCTGTACAAAAATAGGAAGTGAGCTATAGTTTGCTGGCCTCCGGTTTAGATGAACGCTAAAAACACCTGGCCAGAGGCTTAAATTCACACATTGGAAACTTATTCCAATTCAAGAAGAAATACGGAAGATTCATGATGAACTATCAAAAGGTAGGTTTTTTATAAACTACAAGTATTCAATTTAAAAAAAAGTAAGAGGGGCTGGCCCCGTGGCCGAGTGGTTAAGTTCGTGCGCTCTGCTGCAGCGGCCCAGGGTTTCGCCGGTTTGGATCCTGGGCGCGGACATGGCACTGCTCGTCAGGCCACGTTGAGGCGGTGTCCCACATGCCACAACTAGAAGGACCTGCAACTAAGATATACAACTATGTGCTGGGGGGATTTGGGGAGATAAAGCAGGGAAAAAAAAAAAAAAAAGACTGGCAACAGTTGTTAGCTCAGGTGCCAAGCTTTAAAAAAAAAAAGTAAGAAAGACAGCAAAATACTACAATTTTTATTATTTTGAAAGAAAATACTTCTGCAAGTGTGTTTCAACCGTATGGTATAGGACATCCAAGTAGAATTACTTGGCTTTTTTCTTTTTTACTTTGTAGAACTCTCATTTATTAAGTGACATGACTAAACAATTATGCCGTCTTGGTAAGATGCATCAACTAAAAATACAGGAATCAGACGTTGCTCTTCTAAAGGGAATGATTACTTCTCATGTATCTTTTAGGAAACTGCAATCATCCTCTTAACAAAAGGTAGGTCCTTCTGTGAGCTTAGTATAAAGCAACTTCCACTCTGGCACTATATAGCCTTTTCCCATTTGAACACAGTTTCTTGCTATTTTTCCTGTTTTAGCTCCTTCTGAACTAGACTTAGACAACTCACATAGCTACCAGAGTCTGTGTCTCATTTCCCTTCATTTTCACAACTTGATGCCTAGTCTAATCCTTTTGAAAGGAGGAATGAAACTCACAACCCATATAGAACTCAAAATATATTATTAAAATGTAAGACGATGAGTTCTTACCTCTGGTTTTTTCATTATCTGGATACTGAACATGTGATTTTTCATTGGATATATTACAATAAGGACATCACCAAATTCTGTAGGAATAATTCCTCTTCTGTAGTCTCTAGTATGCTCTGACCAAACAATGTGTACTTCATCATTTCCTAAATGTCTCAACTGGAAAACCAAGAAAAGAGTTCATGGCGCTTTAGAAAAGCCCTGGGAGTATAGTCATATAGCTACTGACAACATACTAGAAAAAGGTTAAAAGGTAGAGAAATAAAAAACCATATTTTAAATATTTCATTTGATCATGTCTCACAACGTGAAATACAAACACTCAAAAGCTTTAGGAGACACTGCAGAAAACCAGATAATTTTCAACTGTCTACGGTCAATGGGAAACAGAGAAGTCAGACAAAAAAGATTCACACACAGCCTGAGTATTCTTAACTAGCAACTGCACCAATTCTCCACTATGAAACCTTTTAAAAGATTGTTTTTAAAAAGTGCCTGATTTAAGACTCTTTTTTTCTGACCACTCTCTGGAAGTGCTAATGAGCAGAGAAGGAGCCTTTGGAGACAACAGGAAGAGAAGTAAAAGAAAGAGATATTTCATAAATTGGGTAATCACCTATTGACTAAGAGAAAAGTTGATTATATTTGGTTTAACAAATTTATTTCCAGGTTTTCTTTGCCCGTGAAATTCTTCCAAATAGACTTTTTGAGATTTGTTAGACTCTCAGGATGTTATTAAATACTTGTGGTGCTTACAAAGGTGTTTCTGGCAATCAGAGAGGGTTAACATTATGATGACTAAAATTATAAAAAAGCAAAGCAACCAAAAACTGGATTTCTAATAAGTTTGTTAGAAAAGTGAACCTAATACCCACTTGTCTTGAATTTTCTTTATCGATTCTCGCATAAACATGTATTTCAACATAAAATGTGGTTGTCTGACTGCATTTAGTGCTCCTGCCACTGCAGATATTCGACTCCATTTTTGGTGCGCATCTCCCACGGGCTTTTTGATTACTTTCAGGTAAGTGGACACATCGTAGGTGGAAAAGTTTGGAAGAGAAAACTAGTCTAAGTGTCATCAATATTTTTAGTATGAGCTAATATACAGACAACTTCTATTTTTGAAATGTGCAATTTATTTGGGCTTAAAGACCACATGGCAGGAAAAAAGTTAAGTGTGTGATTTAAAGAAGAAAGGAGTGAAGTTCACTTAATGAAAGGCTCTCTTCCGTTACCCTTTAGCCCTGAAGTTCTTAACCTGGGTTCAAGGGGTTTGTGCATATTTGAAAATTATTTGTAAAATTTTATTTGTGTATTTTTCTGAGGAGAGAGTCTATCAAACAGAAAAAAAAATACAAAAAAACTCCAAATACAAGAAAAGCCAAGAATCAGTGTTCTAATGGGTCTTAAAGTCCCCAAAACCAATCTATCTAGAAAATCCTAATCACTATGAATGTCATTAAGTATTTGAGAATACAAGGTAAATCCCTGAACTTTAAAATTTGTATTCCTAAGCGAGCAATGCCTTCTCAGACACTTTGATAGATTATAAGGTGGAGGTAGCTATTACTCTAAAGATAGTGCCGAGCTACATCTATAGACCGGAATCTATTATTTTAGAAATATAGTATAAAGGTTTATATTTTCTTTTAAGGAAGACTTTTTTTTTAGGTTTCAGTGGATTAAATAATTCTTTTTGGAAACCATAAATGTGCTTACTGCTCTAAATACATGATGGTAGGCCTCAAACATCAAAATATTGTTTAAGTTTTAATTTTCATTATTTATACCACACATACACACCTTGAATGATATAAATGCAGGACTTGGGCTCTGTGACATTTTTAAAAACCAAAAAAGATTACACAACTTAGAAAAGCCATGGCTCTATAATTTCATTTTTTAATCAAAATACTTTAAAAATATCCTTCCTATACAGCCATCCCCATGTGTCAGCTTCTCTAATAGGTTTATGTTAACTGAATACAAAAGAAATGTGAAATAAATTTAACCAGGAGGGATGATCCAATCTAATTTTGATACATTAATGTCATATGCTGTACATGTTACAATAGCAGCCAGATCTAATACTAAGCTCCAGGCTATACTGAGATTTCCAAATGGCAGATTGTTCTAAGTGATATCAAGTATAATTGAAGTAATAAACGATAGTAAAAGCTGAGCACACTGTCAGGAAGAATTTAAGTATTTACTTTTTAAAATTAAATGAGTTAGGTTAGGAAAGACAAGACAACTGAAATAATGCAGGTCTCAATTTACAGAAAATTCCTTTTATTTATCTGCTACATTAACCCTTGAACTCTTGCCAAAGCTATCTATAATTTCTAGTGCCCACTTATCTAAAGAAACGAGAGAAAAGGGCAACTGTAGTTTTATCTTTTAACCAAAGCTTGTCTTCAAATATCTACCACAGAGTATTAAAAGTCTGTTATAGAAGTTTAAGGGAAAAGAATAATACATTTTTACCAAGATGTTGTAATGAAGATATTTGTGTAACCATATGTATAACAAAGTCATTCTAAACATGTTCAAGTGTTTTAAGGGAAAAGCTTCAAGATCATCCTTTATCATTGATATTCAAATGCTAAAAAAAGTAATGTTTTATGCTGTCAAGGTGAGGTATGTTTTTATATCTTTCTGTTTTAAAAATCTGCTATATAATAATTAAACACAAATTGAGAAATTGCTAATCATTGCTATGTATCTTAGGAATCTTTGAAAGACTAATGAAAAAACGCATTTTGAGTGGTTAAAGATTCAAAAGGGTGCTTGATATATTTGACATAAATACTTTATATACTGTTTTATATTTATCTATTCCTTCTCTCTCATAGACTTACAAGATTGTGTCCTATGCATACTCAGTGGGTTTTTCTATACTCTGAAAACTCTCAAAGGAGTTCCTACCTACATGTTTTTATACCCTGATTCCAATCCCTTCTGAAATAGAGTATAAGCCTGTACACAGGATAGGTCTGTTAAAATGACTGGCAACCAAATTCCTCTTCCAAATTCACTTCAACTGCTGCTACAGTCATTTTGAGATTCAAGGTCTATAACATAAGCTGCAATTACCATCATCAATTTATGAAGATAAAACAGTTAAATGAAATTATTCAGCATGTGTAAAATTGAAGTCCTCAATATATTACCGAGTATTAGCACTAGGAGAGACGTCAAAGCTCGAATTTCCCACCCAATACAGGAACTCTCACTGCAATATCCCTGACAAGTAGTCCTGCCTCTGCTTGAATACTTCTAAGGTTGAGAAGCTTACAAATTCACAAATCAGCCTATTCATTTTTAAAGAGCTACAATCATTAGAACATTCTTTATACTAAGCTAAAATCTGCTTTCCTGAAGCTAGTTTTCCCAAAGTGAGCCTTACCAAACAAATCCAATCTATATCCTATATACTATCTTTTCAGATATTTGAAGACCGGTCTAATACACATCTCAACTTTTCTTTTCCAGGTTAAAAGTGTCCTTAGTTCCACTTACGGTTTACAAACCTATTCATCATTCTGGATTATTACCTAAGTTTATTGATGTTTCTATTAAATTGTGCACAGCATGAATATATGTTCTAACAAATACAACCAGCATGAATATAAGTTCCAACTACTACCACCAGCCCACAGTGGGGCTACTATTTCCTTTGTTCTGTTCACTAAATTAGTTTCTGCATTTTTACAACGCAGCCTCAAATGAAGTTGTAGTCAGTCATAGTAAACTGGATGCCAGAACTAAAAAGAAGATTTCATATTCTTCTTAAATTTTATCTTGCCAGGTTCAGTTTATCTCTAAGCCTAACAAGGTCTTTTGTTAGCCTGATCCTGCTATTAATGTATTGGCTCTCTCTTTCCCAGATTTGGGTTAATGTTAAATTCAAATTCTTGTGTTTTCATTTAGATTTTAGATAAAAATGTCAAATGAGACAGTTCAGGTAAGAGACTTAACAGCAAGTCATTATAGATGTTCCTCCTGGTTAAAAAAATATCCAACATTTATTTATTTATTTTTATTTTAAATTTTTTTTGAAAAAGATTAGCCCTCAGCTAACATCTGCTGCCAATCCTCCTCTTTTTGCTGAGAAAGACTGGCCCTGAGCTCACATCCGTGTCCATCTTCCTCTACTTTATATGTGGGACTCCTACCACAGCATGGCTTGCCAAGCGGTGCCATGTCTGCACCTGGGATTTGAACCGGTGAACCCTGGGCCGCCAAAGCTGAATGTGCGCACTTTACCGCTGTGCAACCGGGCTGGCCCTCCAACACTTATTAAATGCTTATTATTCTAAGTGCTTTGTGAAAATTTATTTAATTTTCAAAACAATGCTACAAGGTAAGTATAATTATTATTACCCCTATTTTTACAGGTGAGGAATTAAAGCTTAAAAAGATAAAGTAACTTGCCTAAGGTCACATAACTAGTAAGTGGCAGAGCCAGAATTTAAACTCAGGCAGGCTGGTTCCAGAAACCATACTTTAACCACCTCCCTATATTGCCTCTCATTAAATTTATATCTCTAGATATAATTATATAACCAGTCATGAATATACTTACTGAACTATTATTAAGATCACATTTCTTCAACTTGTCCACAACAAACGACTTAGTTAAATGCTTTATACTGTCTAAATGGCCTTCTCTGATCTAGTAATCCTATTAAAAAAAATTAAGTTACTTTGATATGATTTTGTTATGGTGAACTCATGGTGGTTCCTGGTGATCACTACTTCATTACTTAAGTGCTCACATACCATCTGTTTAATAATCCTGTTTTGCCAGGCACTGACATGGAGCTCATGAATGTTAGTAATTTTTGTAGGTGGTGGCCTGTTCCATGTCCTTTTACGAAAATCAGATGTTTGCCATCTTATGGCAGTATTCTCATGTTCCACAACTATCAGCAGAGATACCAGAGTCAATTCTACATTTCCGCAGTGTCACAATATTATTCATCTGCAGCTGGAGAATTCACAGAAAGTAACTATACCTTCTCTTTCACAAAATCAGCTTACCCTCTGACTTCCCTATTTCTGTCAAAAACATCTGACAACTAATTATAATTACTTAGGGTCAAACCTGAAAGTCTTCAATTCCTCTGTTTTCCTCACTGTATCTCTAACAAGCACTTCGTTTTTTTTTCTAAAAAAAAGGGTTAAGGGCCTGCCGGGTGGCACAGTGGTTAAGTTTGCACATTCTGCTCCGGCGCCCTGGGGTTTGCTGGTTCGGATCCCGGGTGGGGACATGGCACCGCTTGGCAAGCCACGCTGTGGTAGGTGTCCCACATATAAAAACTAGAGGAAGATGGGCACGGGTGTTAGCTCGGGGCCAGTCTTCCTCAGCAAAAAAGAGGAGGACTGGCAGATGTTAGCTCAGGGCTGATCTTCCTCAAAAGAGAAAAAAAAGGGTTATATTTCTTTTTTGTACTTTCCTTCCTGCTGTCCTAGGTCAGATGCTAGTCATCCTGCACACCTGGACTAGTTCATGAGTTCTTAAAAGGCCCTGTCTCCTCTTTCCTATCCACCTTCTTTAACACATTAGCAAATACTGAGAGCTGACTAAATGCACTGTGCCAGCTATTGCAGATATAATGGTGAGGAAAAACAGACAGTCTCTGCTGTCACAAAGCTTCAGTCCAGTGGAAGAGACAGAGTAAAATAACTAAGCAATAAATGAATAAGTAACAATACAGATCATGATTGAAATATTCATCTCTGAATGCAAATAACAAAGAAAACTGGTCTATAATGGCACTTGAAGAATGCATACAAGTTATTTAGGTTAGGCTGTCCCTTCAGGAAGTAGTGGTATACATGTAGAAACTGAATCTGAGTAACACTCACTGCCCAAGCCCTCATTCTTTCCCCCATCTTCCAGACACCCACATGTAGCAAAACATACACTACCACATACTCCTCCATCATGTGAAAAAACATACTTTCACACATGTTCTTATAGTCACAAATATTTTCATATATTCACTTGCTGTCTGGATCATTCACTTTTAGTAATTAAGAAAAGCTTCTTGAAGCAATAAACATAGCAACTGGTATACAATACCTTAGCAGAGTGGGCATTCAATAAATACTGCTGACTATTAAAAAGATAGTATCACAGTGCTTATCTTGGCAATTTTTTTCTATCATTACGTAGTGCACAGAATAAAAATAGAATTATCTGCAATTACGGCATTTATTTAATATGCCACTTTGAAGGTGAGAAGTGCTCTAAAGAAAATGAAACAGGGTGACGTGATACTGTTTCTGTGTGGAGGGGGCTTCTTTAGCTAGGATGGTCTGGGGAGGTGCCTCTGAGGAACTGGCATGCGAGTCTGAGAAAGAACAACGAGAATGAGAAAGCCTGATGGTGCGGAGAAGGAGCCTTTCAAATGGAAGGAACAGTATGTGCAGAGCCCCTGAGATGGGAATGAGCTTGACATGGTGGCAGGTTAGAATGACAGCCAGTGAGGCCAGATTGTGGTAAATGAAAAGGAAAGTGACAGGAGATGAGAACAGAGAGGTAGGCAGGCAGGTGGCTAAATCACAGAGGCACTGAAGGCCACAGTGAAGAATTAGTGTTTTCTTCTACAGGCAATAAGAAGCCACTGTTATACCATCCAAATTATACCATTCACAGTGATGAGATGAATTGACTCTGAACCATTTATATTTCCTGGTTGCCTATCCTCTGTTTTTGTCATCAGGAGTATGTTTACAGAAATTAGGGTTAAGGGTAGGGTCTCTGATATTAAAATAGTATTATTTTACAGAAGGCTGTTATATTTGGGACTGAAGCCATGAGTATAATTCTATAGCATTTATTAGCTATTATATTAGCTAGACTTTTACTAAAATAATAAAAATTTAGTTATTCCTTAAATTTGTTTTTGATTCATTTTCCAGACTATATTTAGCATGTAATTTTTTTGAAAGTAACATACGCTTTAATTTTATTTCTAGATAAAATAAAGAAAAAGAGATTCAAAATTAAAATCAGATCAAGCAGATCTATAAAGCTCATTTATTTGCAAAACTATTGTGACCAAATTTCAAAACAGAAAATGAACTGCTGTCCATTACACTAACAGTATTTCAGAGGAAACTGACTTAAATAAAGTGCTTCTTTACACTTTTTTGGGGGGTCCAGGAAATGAAAGATAGACTAGAGAGTCCAACTAAGTACGTTACAATTATCTCAACTTGATCTTCTTCAAACTCCTGAAAGGATGATTCAGCTACCTATGAAGCAGAGTATCAGCAAGTGGCTAGACCAAGGAGACAGAGGAAATGAGACAAGCTCCTGCGAACACTTTATACCAATGCTTGCAGCACTTTTGATTTTTAGGGGTGAATAAACTCAGTTAAGTGGAAATTATTTTTAACCATTCTCCATCAATCTTCCTCAGGTAGAGACAATTTACAGAACAGATGGCTTGACTGGGGTTATATCAGGATTTTTGATATGGTAGTATATTTCTAAGAGACTACTTTGTTAGACTGAATGTTTAGTTAATTTGTTCAAAAAGTATAATCTACATTGTAAAAATTCTGTTGATATCGTCTTGAGCCTTCAAAAAGCTTTTCTTCATAAGAAATGAAATGCTACACTTAAACAGGTTCAAGGATATTTACCTCATTCTGAGAAAATAAAATGCTTAAAAATAATTTACAAAATCACCCCATATTTTAAATAAAAAGTGAGAACTAAAATTAGTTTCTATAAAATAGATGTAAATGATTTTCTCCTATCAAGCTTAAAACAAAGAACCAGAGTCATAAATAATTCTAGCTTGCCAGAGGCACAGCTATTTCTTTATACTGACTGTCAACTATCTAATTTAATTAGAGGTATTAAACTCCATGCTGAGGTCAAGGAGCCTTACTTCCTCCAATATTACACTTCAACCAGTGCTCATTAATGTGTCTACTGAATGGATTAACACACCTAAAGATATATGTACAAAGGAAAGGGGGACAACCTAATGATATCCAATTGTTCATTTGTAATAGGACACATGTTCTAGGCCTCAACTTATTACCACTAATGTGGAATTTATTAAATTCAGGAGAAAAAATACCAATACAGAAAGTGATTTTTTATTAAGGAGAACTGGTATAAGACAACTGGTTTCTAAGATTAAGTTTAAACATTTAACCTTTTATTAAAAAGAAATTGATACTATAATAGAGCTAAAATATAAGCCTGTTACTTAGAAAAATGTTACATGCTAGGACTCTGAAGACAGATTGAGGGCAAGAGTCATACTAAACCGGGAAAAGGAAAACTCAGTATACAGAGAAACAAACGTTAAGTTTTTTTGATATCTATGAAAAGAAGGTTTAGAACAGCTATAATGAATTATGAGGCCAGGTAAATATTTCCTTTCCACTGAATTACAGGAAATGTTGCCTTAATTTAGTCCCAACCTTGATAGATTACCTTGTACTTAAACAGATTTAAATTACTGCTTGAGAACATAAGAGAACTATACCTTCCCAAATGATACTGCTTTATTACACAGTTTACAATTTTGAAGGTTTCACTTTTATATGTAGGTACCATACATGTGAAAGCAGTGACATTTTGAAATTTTCCCACTAAAACAAACAAGCCTTTAAAATTGCTTTATTTAAGTAAAAAAAGCCTATCTAGCCAGGGTAATTTTTTTCAATAAAATGGGTACAATTATTTTAACAACTAAGATAATACATAAGCTTGCATTAAAAAAGTTATAATATTTCTGTCATCTCAATATTAAAGAATTAGAATATCACACCATGTAATTGCCTGTGTTCTTTCTCCTTACTAAATAATGGGAAAAAATACTAGCACTTTTCCACTTGGTAAGCTATCAAATAATTTTAATTTGGAATTAATTAGCTTAAAGGAAAAAATTAAATTAACACTTTTTCTAGGATGTGATGTCAGCAAAATGGTGGACTAGGGAAGTTCCAAACTCTTGTTCCTCCACAGAAACAGTGAAAAAACATAATCTTATACGTAGAAAACTGTGATTCCACAAAAAAACTGTTAGAGCTAATACATGAATTCAGCAAAGTTGCGTGACACAAAATCAACACACAAAAATCAGTTGCATTTCTTTACACTAACAATGAATAATTCAGAAAGAAAATTACAAAAAATTCCATTTACAATTGTGTCAAAAAGAATAAAATACTTATGGATACGTTTAATCAAGGAGGAGAAAGACTCATAGACTGAAAACTACAAAACATCGTTAAAAGAAATTAAAGACTATGTAAGCATATGATATCCCATGTCCATGGACTGGAAGTCTTAATATTGTTAAGATGACAACAGTACCCAAAGTGATCCAAAGAGTCAACACAATCCCTATCAAAACCCCAACAAAGTTTCTTGCAGAAATAGAAAAACCCATCCTAAAATTCATATGGAGTCTCAGAGAGCTTGAATAGCAAAAACAATCTTGAGAAAGAAAAACAAAGTTGTAGAACTCACATTACTTAATTTTAAAACTTACTACAAAGCTACAGCAATTAAACTATTCAATTAAAGCAAAAGGACAGACATTTAGACCAATGCAATACAACAGAAAGCCCAGAAGAAAGTCTTTGCATATATGGCCAATTGATTTTTTCACAGGTGCCAAGATCATTCAATGGGGGAAAGTGCAGTCTTTTCAACAAGTGATGCCAGGAAAACTGGACAGCCACATGCAAAAGAATGAAGTTGGACCTTTACCTCATACTACATACAAAAATTAACTAAAAATGGATCAAAAACCTAAATGTAAAAGCTAAAACTATAAAACTCTTAGAAGAAAACATACAGGAAAATTTTCATGACATTGGATTTGACAATGGTTTCTTGAATTGACATCAAAAGCAGAGGCAACAAGGAAAAAAATAAATTGGATTCCATCAAAATTAAAACTTCAGTGTATCAAAGGACACCATCAAAGAGTGAAAAGAATGGGAGAAAATATTTGCAAGTAATATATCTGATAAAGGCTTAACATCTAGAATATATAAAGAACTCCTACAACATAAAAACAAAAATACAAATAACCTAATTCAAAAATGGGTAAAAGACGTGAATAGACATTTCTCCAAAGAAGATAACAAATGGCCAATATGCACATAGAAAGATGCACATAACCAGTCATTAGGGAAATGCAAATCAAAACCACAATGAAATACCACTTTGCATCTATTAGGATAGCTAAAATTTTTTTTAAAAATTGAAAATAACGAGTGTTGATGAGGATGTGGAAAAACTGGAATGCTTGTCCATTGCTGGTGGGAATGTAAAATGGCACAATCACTGTGGAAAACAGTTCCTCAGAAAGCTAAATGTACAATTTCTGTATTACTCAGCAATTCCACTCCTAGGTATACCCTAAAAGAACCAAACCAAAAATAGGGATTCAAATACTTACACAACGTTCACGGCAACATTATTCACAATAGCCAAAAAGCGGAAATAACAGTGTCCATCAATAGATGAATGGATAAAAGAAATGTGGTGTATACATATAATGGAATATTATTCAGCCATAAAAAGGAATGAAATTCTGATACATACTACAACATGGATGAATCTTGAAAACACTAAGCTAAGTGAAATAAGACAGACACAAAAAGACAAATACTGCATGATTCCACTTATCTGAGGTGCCTAGAAATGGAATCATACAGTACTCACTTCAAATTCATAGAGACAGAAAGTAGATCAGAGGTTACCAGGGGCTGGGTGGAAGGGGGAATGGAGAGTCACTGTTAACAGGTACAGAGTTTCTGTTTGAAAGGATAAAGTTCTGGGTCTTCCAGTTTCCAGTCTGGCATGTAAGGAGCTTAGAAGTCACCACTCTGTCCTAACAACAAGTAAAAAGGTAAACAAACTGAAAAATCAACTACTCTTCTTAGGTCAGATAAATGAGGTTACAGGGCAAACCGCTGCCACCAAAATTAGGCAGACAGGCAAATACAGAGAATAATAACTTAACGGAGGAGAAACCTCTGTAGGAACCAGTGCCAGGGTAGGAAAACCTGAACTGTAACTGAGAAATTTCTGGAGACCCAGTGTGGACAAGTCTGAGAGACTGAAGAAGCATCAGAACCAGAGTCAGATATGGCAGAGATGTTGGAATTACAACTATGATTAATATGCTAAGAGCTCTAACAGAAAAACTAGACAATATGCAAGAACAGATGGATAATGTAAGATGGAAATTCTCAAAAAGAATAAAAAAGAAATGCTATAAATGGAAAACAATGTAACTGAAATGAAGAATATCCTTGATGGGCTCATTAATAAACTGGACATGACTGAAGAATCTCTGGGCTTAAAAACATAACAACAGAAACTTCTAAAACTGAAAAGCAAAGAGAAAAAAAAAGACCAAAAAAAAAAAAAAAAAAAACCAGAACAAAATATCCAAGAACTGTGGGACAACTACCAAAAGTTTAACACACATATAAGAGGGAGAACAAAGAGAGAAAGAAACAGAAGCAATATTTGAAGCAGTAATGACTGAGAATTGCCCCCAAATTAATGTCAGGTACCAAACCACAGATCCAGGAAGCTCAGAGAACACTAAGCAGGATAAATGCCCAGAAAACTACACCTAGGCACATCATGTTCGAACTTCATAAAATCACAGATAAGAAAAATCTTAAGAGAAGACAGAGGGAAAAAACCATTTTATTTATAGAGGAGCAAAGATAAAAATTACATCTGACTTCTCAGAAACTATGCAAGCAAGAAGAGAGTGGGGTGAAATATTTAAAGTGCTGAGAGAAAAAACTACCAACCTAGAACTCTGTACCCTGCAAAATTATCCTTCAAAAGTATAGGAGAATAAAGACTGTCTCAGACAAACAAAAATTGAGGGCATATGTTGCCAGTAGACCTGCCTTACATAAAATGTTAAAAAGTTCTTCAAGAGAAAAGTAAAATGATATAGGTTAGAAATTCAGATCTATATAAAGAAAGGAAGTGAGAATCAATAATTGCAACAATGCATTTGATTATGTATGCTTATGTATAAGTGAAATGAATGACAGCAATCATACAAGGGATAGGAGGGAAGAACTGTGCATACTGTGTTATTATAAGGTACTTGCAGTACCCATGAAGCAGTATAGTGTTATTTGAAAGCAGAAGTGGATTAGTTGTAAATGTATAGTACAAACTCTAGGGTGATGACTAAAAAAAGTTAAAAAAGAAAGGAAGTATAATTGATATGTTAAGAAAGGAGAGAAAATGAAATCATATAAAATGCTCAATTATCGGGGCCGGCCCCATGGCCAAATGGTTAAGTTTCAGCGCACTGCTTTGGCAGCCCAGGGTTTCACTGGTTTGGATCCTGGGCGTGGACATGGCACCACTCATCAGGCCATGCTGAGGTGGCATCCCACACAGCACAACCAGAAGCACTTACAACTAGAATACACAAGTATGTGCTGGGGGGCTTTGGGGAGAAGGAGAAGGAGGAGAAGAAGAAAAAAAGAAGGAGGGGGAGGAGGAGGAGAGGAGGAGGAGAGGAGGAGGAGAGGAGGAGGAGAGGAGGAAAGGAGGAGGAGGAGGAGGAAGAAGAAGAGGAAGAAGAAGAAGAAGAAAAAGATTGGCAACAGATGTTAGCTCAGGTGCCAGTCTTTAAAAAAAAAAAAAAGCTCAATTATAAACACAAAAGGCAGAAAAAGTGAAAAATAGAACAAAGAACAAGGATAAAAAATAGAAAACAGTAACAAATACAGCAGATATTAATTCAATGATATCAAAGACCACTATAAACATCAATTAAAAGACTGAGACTGTCAGAATGGATCAAAAAAACAAGACCCAAGTACACGTTGTTTACAAGAAACCCACTTTAAATATAAAGACAGCTACAGATTAAAAGTTAAGGGATGGAGAAAGATATACAAAAGACAGTGGGAGTAGCTATATTAATTTTAGACAGAGAAGACTTCAGAGCAAGGAAAGTTTCAGGGATAAAGAGGGGCATTACTTAAAGATAAAGGGGTCAGTATTCAAGAAGACGTAACCAATCCTTAATGAGCATGTGCCTAACAACAGAGTGTCAAAATACATAAGGCAAAAACTCAGAGAACTCCAAGGAAAAATACAAGAACCCACTGTTATGGTTGGAGACTTTAGCACGTCTCTATTAGAAATGGAGAGATCCAGCAGCCAGAAAATTGCTAAGAATATAGTTAAACTCAAAAGCTCCATCAATCAACTGGATGTAACCAACATTTGCAGACTACTTCAATAGCAGATTACACATTTTTATCCCACTCACATGGAACATTCACCAGAAAGACTACATTTGGGCCATAAAACACAGCTTAACAAATTTAAAAGAATGGAAATTACACAATGTCTGCTTTCAGACCACACGGAATTAAACTAGAAATCAATAACAAAAAGATTGCTGGAAAACCTCAAAATACTTGGAGATTAAACAATACACTTCTAAATAACATACAGATCAAAGAATTCTCAGAAAAATATTTTGAACTAAATGAAAAAGTTCTAGAAATGGATACTTGTGATGGTTGTACAACACTGTAAATGAACTTTATGCCAATTAACTGTACATTTAAAAATGGTTAAAATGGTAAGTTTTATGTTATTTTACCACAATAAAAAAACTCTGTATTTATAGATGAAACAAACTATTAGTGTTCAAGGTTTAATCTCTCAAAATTCTCTAATAAACCTAGTACTTAAAAATTTCACTATTTAAGGGTATAGTTTGAATTAGAACTCAATCATTTAATAATTCTTAGTGTTATCATCTCCAAAATTAATTTTGTTATGATAATGGATTGTTAAATATCCATTTCAGATTCTTCTTAATTAAGGACAAACCCTTAATTTTGTTTTGAAGGAAATAAGAAATCTTACTTATTTGACATTTCTACAAAGGTCGCAGGAATAAAATTTCAAGTACTATATAATTACCAAATTTAATACAGTGAAGTGAAAATATCCTGACAATTTTCTTTTAAAAAAAAGCATTTCAATAAAAAATGATGCACTTTGTTCTGTTCTTACGTTTGCAATCTACGATACTATTAATTTTATACTCTGCTCTAGGATTTAAAAGTTGTATCCATGGAGCCACGAAAATGATAAACATGAGTCACTGCCAAGTTCTTAAAGATTAAAATTATTTATCTTTTTGCACTATATTCATAATTGTCTCTAATTTGGGTATGGCTTATTTTCATACAATTTAAAATGAGATGATGGAAGAAAGTGCTTAATTGAAGTTTTAACGACATTTTACTCCAATCTAACTCTTCACCATCTTCTTGTCAGTATTCACGGCTCATTTTGTACTTTTAAAAACTACATGCCAAGAAATTTTATAGCAAACCTGTTACTGAATTTACTTTCCTACATTTATCAATTACCCCCACCTTTACTTCTCATTCAGTCTAACTAGCATCTATATATTAGTTTTACTAACCATATTCATCTTAATAGGTAGTTTGCAACAGTATTCTAAAATGTAAACAAAAGACATCAGGGTATTAAATTAATCTTATAAAATATTTGAGACGAGTTTTGAAGTTCCTTTTTAAAACAGTGTGAGAATAACACTGATATCATAGCTTGTCAATGAAGCGTGAAGAGCTTTGATATCAGGCAACAGCCTATCAAGTCAAATGACCTATGATATTAAGTTGGTTACATTCACCAGCAGTTTTGAATAAACTGAGGAGGAGGAAGAGGAAGATGAGGAGAAGGAGAAGGTAAAGAAAAGAAGAGTTGGCCAAGATTTTACTCTTAAAGATGTTTCGCCCTAACAAAACCATACCACGGTGCTCTGAGGTATCTCTGTGGTCACCAGAGCAGTTTTTGAATGCTGGCGCCAGCTAGAGCAAAATGGTGGTGTAGATTTTAAAAGATGTGGGCCATCAAAACTGTTCCACTATATCTCTCATAAATTCTAAGGTAGCAAACTTTAATTAAGGCTTATTTTATCTGCTATATTAGTTTTAGTGAAAATTTACAATATAGCATGTGATATTTTAAGTGCTTTATAATAATTTACATTTCTTTTTCCTCTCCCTCAACCAATATAAACATTATATCTATCCATGTGTGAAGGGGCTTGAAATATAATTTCACCAATTTGAAAATACGCAGAAGTTTTTCAATTTATCACATCCCTGTTTTCTTGAAGACAAATCCTTTGTTAAGACTATAACCTTCAATTGTATCATTAAGGAAAACAGTTTGCTCTACAACAATCCTGTTTCTGAAGACAGTATTGGGTGAAGAGCACTCAGAAATAGTGCTTGATGATTTAGATTACTGCCTTATATATGTATTAATTTTCTTAATGACTAGGATTTCAAAATTCTGAGAACTTTTTTTCTCAGCACTTACTTTTTTGGTCAGAGAGTCATCAGAATCAGAAGGCATTCTTGTCGATACATGAAATACTACTTCTACTGTAGAGGTAGCAAAATATGGCGTGGTCAGTCCAGTGCTTTTGTTTTTTTGTAGTCCTCCCATGAAACCACAATGGTTTGTAAGATTTACCTAGAAGCAATGAAGAGTCACATAATACTGATCAACTAAACAAAACTCAAAAATTCACTACTGAAAAAGATTCAAATTTCTCACTTTGCAAAAACATGGGGAAAAAGTGTCTTGCATGTTATCAACCAATACTTGAGCCAGAATTATTAGTTAGAGCTGCTCTGTTCACACTGGTATTGTTTCTTAAGTATTTGAGGATCTCTAATTAGTAGGAGTTAATTAGGAAAGAAATCAACTGCTGTGCAGTATGCATCTTTTGTTAGGCTACTAGGTGCTAACGATAAATTATAAAGGCTGTGGGGAGACAACAACACCAGAGAGTAAAAACCAAGTGGCAAAAATCAAGACTGGAAATGATTTGGGGAAGAGTTAAAACAGTAGTGTTACTTTGATAAAATGATTAATTAGGTATGTCATACATTTACTCATCAAAACTGGTTTCCTAATTATTGGCACCTATCACAGCCCAGAACAAAAATATAAAAATGCAGAACTTAACTACACTTTGAATGCATTGAAAAATACAAACTAATCTGTGCAAAGATTTTTAAATATTTTTTTCCTGATTATAAATATAATACATGCTAATATCAGGGTCATTGCATTGGATGATATTTCCTGGACTTGTGCAATACACAGAAGCCACCAACTTGTGTTCATCATAGAAAATTAAAGAAATACTGGAAAGAAAAAAAGAAACAAAATTTAAATATTGTTTGTACCTCTCCACTCGGAGAAACTACTTATGCATATGCTTTTAAATAATAAAATCTGAATATCTGATAAAGTAGAAAATTATAGAAACAAAGCTCTGTACCAGGTAAGCTGAACATATCTCAGCTGTCAATATCAGTTACCACTGGCTAAACATATGAGTAACAAATTAGTTTTTATGCCATTACCACAAGATTGCCTCAATCACTTATAATATTTTTAAATTTATTTTTCTGACTCAGTAATACATTAACATAAGTAAAAATTCAAAAGATATACCAAAATTCTTCCTTCCATATCTCTCGTCTCCAGCTACTCAGTTCCCCTCCCAGAAAGGAATTTCTTAAGTATCAATCCAAAAATGTTCTCTGTACATACAATTAAATTTTTATATATGTGTGTATACACACACACAAAATGCATATACAATGTTCTCCATCTTGCTTTTTTGCACTGAAAATACCTTTAAAAATACTCCTATTGGTAAGTAAAGAGCTTCTTCATTGTTTTTGTTTTCATGGATTCACAGAAGTCCATTTTCCTGATATACAATAATTTAACTAGTCCCCTACTTAAAGGATATTTCGGCTGTTTCCAATCTTTTGCTATTACAGTCAGTGCTGCAGTGAATAACACTGAACACATGTCATGCTGCATTTGTGAAAGCAGATCTGTAGGACAAAATAGTCAAAAGAGGAACTGTAAGACAAAGGCCATACGCACTTCTAATTTTTTTTTTTTTAAAGATTTTATTTTTTCCCTTTTTCTCCCCAAAGCCCCCCAGTACATAGTTGTATATTCTTCGTTGTGGGTCCTTCTAGCCGTGGTATGTGGGACGCTGCCTCAGCATGGTTTGATGAGCAGTGCCATGTCCACGCCCAGGATTCGAACCAACGAAACACTGGGCCACCTGCAGCAGAGCGCGCGAACTTAACCACTTGGCCACGGGGCCAGCCCCCGCACTTCTAATTTTGAAACCCACCACCAAACTGCTCCCCGTGGACGGCACCAACAGTGTATGGAGTGCCTGTTTCCCTCATACCCTCTCAAATAGAGTATCAAACTTTATGAACTTTGCTAATCTGAAAGGTGAAAAATGCTATCTTGGTGTAGATTTTTTGTTGTTTTGTTTTAGTGAGAAAGTTATTTATTTTCAAGTCAATTCTCTGTGTAAAGGAGAAAGTCTCAGTTTAGTGTTCCTTTGCTATAAACACTTCTGTAACACTTACTGATCTCCCTTTGTTTGTTTTGTTTTTTGGTGAGGAAAACTCACCCTGAACTAACATCTGTGCCAATCTTCCACTATTTTCTACGTGGGATGCCTCCACAGAGAGGCGGATGAGTGGAGTAGGTCCACGCCCAGGATCCAAACCCATGAACCCGGGCTGCCAAAGGAGAAAGCGTGGAACTTGAACCACTCGGCCACGGGGCTGCCCCGATCTCTATTTTTTTTAATTAAACTTTTTATTTAAAGATAATTGTAGATTCACACGAAATTTTAAGAAATAATAAAAAGAGATTCTATGTACTCCTTACCCAGATTCTCCCAATGCAAAACATATTATAAACATTAAAAACAAAAATATTGCAAAATATATTACAACCAGGATACCGACACTGACATGGGTAAGAGACAGATATTTTCATTACCACAAGGATCCCCCATGTTGCCCTGTTACACGAACCACACCCACTTCCTTCCTACTCCATCCCCTCCTTAACCCCTGGCAATAACTAATCTGTTCTTCACTACCAAAAATGTCATTTTGAATATGTTATACAAACGGAATTACACAGTATGTAACCTTTCCAAGTGTTTGGAGATTTTCCTGTTATTGTTGTGTTAATGATTTCAAGTTTGTAGTTGGAGAACATACTGTACATGCTTTTAAATTTCCTGACGGTTGTTTCACGGCCCAATATACAGTCTACCTTGGGATTTGTTCCATGGGCACGTGAAAAGAATATTCTGATGTTGTTGGGTGGAGTGTTTTATAAATGTCAATCAGATGCTGTTGGTTGACGGTGTTGTTGAGGTCTTCTATATACTTGCTGACTTTTTGTCAGTTCTTCTCTCAGTTGTTGAGAGACGGGTGAAGTCTCCATCTATGATTGTGCATTTGTCTATTTCTTCTTTCAGTTCTGTCAGCCTTGCTTCACATTATTTCTGTTCTGTGGTTTGCTGCACACACATTTAGGACTGCTATGTCTTCTCAGCAGAGTGACTCTTTTATTGTTACATCATGTACCCCTGTCTCTGGTAATTTTCTTTGCTCCGAAGTCTACCTTATCTAATATTATTGTAGCCACTCTGGCTTTCCTTTGATTAATATTTGCACAATCTAACTTTTCTCATCCTATTACTTTCCACCAGCCTAAATTGTTATATTTGAAGTTTCTTTTACAACATATAGGTGGGTTATGTTTTTTAATCCACTCTGTCAATTTTTAATTGGTATATTTAGACCATTTATATTTCATGTAATGATTGATATGTTAGAGTTTAAGTCTGCCATTTTATTTTTTGTTTTCTGTTTATTTTCTCTGTTTTTTGCTTCCCTGTTTTATTTTTCCTTCCTTCTATGGGTTACATGAACATTTTCTCAAATTCCATTTTTATTTATCTATCATTTTTTGAGTGTATCATTTGGTAAACGGTTTTCAGTGGTTGCCCCTGGTATTATACTGTATGTATATAACTTATCACAGTCTACTGATGCTGTCATTTTACCAGTTTGAGCGAAATATAGAAACTCTACCTCACTTTATGCCCCTTTACCCTCCCGTTTATAATTGCCATGAATATTTTCATTTAGAAACATGTCAGACAGTGAAGTAATTTCTGCATCAACTATCAAACATAATTAAGAAAACTCAAGAGGAGAAGTGAAGCCTAGTGTATTCAGCCATTATTTTTTTCTTGCCATGCTCTCTCTTCCTGATGTTCCAAGGTTCCTTCTATCTTTTCCTTCCTGTTAATAGAACTTCTTTTAGTGGTTCTTTTAGGGTAGGTCTGCTGATAACAAGTTCTCTAAGTTTTCCTTCACCTGAGAATGTTTTGCTTCATTCCTTCGTTAGCCAGCAGACTCTGGGTTGACAGTTTTTTTCTCTCAGCACTTGAAAAATATTATGTCACTTCCTCTCGCCAACAGTAGTTCTGATGGGAAATTTATCATTCTAATTTTTTTCCCCTTATAGATAGGGTACAATTTTTCTCTGGATGCTTTTGAGACTTTTTGTCTTTAGTTTTTACAAGTTTAATTATGGTGCATTTTAGTATGAATTTCCTTAGATTTATCCCGTTTGGGTTTAACTCAGCTTCTTCAATCTGTAGTTTTTTCAGCTTTACTTCTCTTGCCAAATTTGGGAAGTCTTCAACATTATTTTTTCAAGTAATTTCCAGGCCCAACCTCTTTTTCCTCTCCTTCTGGGACTCAGATAACAGGATCTTCTGTCATAGTCCTACAGGTCCCTGATGCTCTCTTCATTATCTTTAAGTCTATTCTCTCTCTGCTGTTCAGGTTAATTTTTATTGTTCTATCTTCTAGTTGACTGATTCATTCTTCTGTATCCCCATCTCTACCTGACTCTGTTGCTGGGCCCATCTACTGAGCTTTTCATTTATTATATTTTCAGTTCTAAAATTTCCATTAAATTCTTCCTCATATCTGTCATTTCTTTGTTGAGACTTTCTATTTTTCATTTATTTTAACTGTGCTTCTAATAGCTTGTTGATGTTAGTGTCTATTATTTTCTATTCATTCAGTTTGAGACCATCCTGGTTCTTGGTATGATTTTTGATTGAAGCCTGGATATTGTCATATAACGTTATGAGACTATGAATCTTATTTAAACTTTCTGTTTTAGCTGGCTGTTTTGTGACACAGCTCTGTCAGCGAAGTGGGCAGTGCTGTCTCATGGCCAGGTTCCCCACTTAACTTCCACTGACACCCAGGGAGGGGAGATCCTCATTACTGCTGGATTGAGGTAGGAGTTCTGGCTTCCTATGTGGTCCACTGACACAGTGGTGGGGGTGATCTCAATATTGCTGGGTGATGGTGACAGGTCTAATTCTCCACTAGGCCTCTTCTGACCTACCCCAGTGGAGGGGGGAAGGGGAACCTAATTACTGCTGAGGGGAGGGAATTCCAGGTTACTCCTGTAGTCTCCACCGGCACTGTGTGTGGGGTGTGGATGGGGGACTAGCTATCAGCTGGCAGAAAGAAAAGTCTTAGTTTTCTACCCGGCCTTCTCTAAGACTATATGGTACTACTCCGGTGGTACTCTGAGGCTCCCTAATCAACCTTTGTCATCGGGGGGGTGGGGGGGGGGCTTGGGGTCACAGTATTTTCTGTGGTGTTTGGCTGGAGTAGAGCAGTTACTGTCTAAATGTTTTCTATCTTTCTAGATTGTGCCTTTCTGGGTCCTTTGGCTAGAAAGAGTGGGCTTTCATTGGTTATTTTCAGTCTGCACTTGACGTTTCTAGGTTGCTAGCTTCTTCAGCTCCAAATCTGGGATATATAAGGCAAAAAGAAAACCCTGAGAATTTACCACCATGTCATTCCTTGGTCCCAAATTCCCTAGTTGGTCTGTCTTCTTTTCTCCACCTTTTAGCGTCTTCTTATGTTTGTTCTATACATAATGTCCAGGGTTTTTGTTGTACTTAGTGTGAAGAATAGGGAGAGTATGTCTACTTGATCTTCTCAGAAGTGAAAGTTCCTACTGTACAACTTAATGAATTTTACTATATTTACAGATAAGTGCATCACTACCACAGTCAGTTTCAGAACACTTTCATCACTTCGGAAAGAAACCCTGTACCCTTTAGCTGTCACCCCCATCTTCTCTCACCTTCCTAACCAGCCTTAAGCAACCATTAATCTACTTTCTGTAGATACATATATATATATGTTCCTATTGCGGATATTTCATATAAATGGACCAAACTACGTGGTCTTTGTGACTGGTTTCTTTCATTTAGCATGTTTTCAAGGTACATCCACATTGTAGCACATGTCAGTACTTCATTCCTCTTAATGGCCAAATAATATTCCATTATATAAATAACCCACATTTTGTTTATCCATTCATTCACTGATGGACATTTGGGCTGTTTCCATCTTTTGGACATTATGAGTAAGGCTGCTATAAACATTCATGTACAAGTTTTTGTGTGGACATACACTTTCAGTTTTCTTGGCTATATGCCTAAGAGTGGAATTTCTGGTCACATGGTAATTCAATGTTTCATTGTTTAATGAGCAGTGTGACTGCTTCTGACAGTGGTTACACCATTTCACATTCCCTAACTAGCAGGATATGAGGGTTTGGTTGTTTCGAATCCTAGCCTACAGTTGTTATTATCTCACTCTTTGATTCCAGCCATCCTAATGGGTATGAAGTGGTATCTCATTGTGGTTTTTTACTTTTCTTGAGGTCACACTGGTTTGTAACATTATATAAACTTCAGGTGTACATCATATTTTGACTTTTGTATAGACTGCATCATGTTCACCACCAAAAGTCTAGTTGCCATTTATCACCATACACATGTGCCCATTTACCCCTTTTTCCCTTTCCCTGCCCCCTCCCCTCTGGTACCTGCCAATCTGTTCTCTGTATCTATGTGTTTGTTTGTTTATCTTCCACATATGAGTGAAGTCATAGTCTAATTGTCTTTCTCTGTCTGACTTATTTCACTTAGCATAATTCCTTCAAGGTCCATCCATGTTGTCATCCAATCATCTGTTCATGGGCACTGCAGTTGCTTCCAAGTCATGGCTATTGTGAATAATGCTCCAACGAACATCTGAAGGGTGCATATATCTTTTTGAATCAGTGTTTTTGTGTTCTTTGAATAAATACCCAGAAGTGGAATAGCTGAATTATACAGTATTCTTATTTTCAATTTTTTGAGAAATCTCCATAGTGTTTCTATAGTGGCTGCACCAATTTACATTCCCACCAGCAGAGTGAGAGCTCCTGTTTCTCTACATCTTCCCCAACATTTATTTCTTGTCTCTTAAATAATAGCCATTCTGATGACTATGAGGTGATATCTCATTGTAGTTTCGACTTGTATTCCTTAATAATTGGTGATGCTGAACATCTCTTCACGTGCCTGTTGGCCATCTGTATATTTTCCTTGGAAAATGTCTGTTCATATCCTTTACCTATTTTTTAATTGGGTTGTTCATTTTTTTGTTTTTTGAAATGTATGAGTTCTTTATATATTTTGGAGATTAATCCATTATTGAACATGATTTGCAAATATCTTCTCCCAGTTGGTGGATGGTCTTTTTGTTTTGTTGATGGTTTTCTTTGCTGTGCAGAAACTTTTTAGTTTGATGTAGTCCCATTTATTTATTTTGTCTTTTGTTTCCCTTGTGTGAGGAGACAATGATATTCAAAAATATAATGCTAAGATCAATGTCAAGGAGCATACTGCCCATGTTTTCTTCTAGGAGTTTTATGGTTTCAGGTCTTAAATTCACATCTTTAATCTACTTTGAGTTAATTTTTGTGTATGGGGTAATACAGTGGTCCAGTTTCATTCTTTTGCATGTGGCTGTCCAGTTTTCCCAACACCATTTATTAAAGAGACTTTCTTTTCTCCATTGTATGTTCTTGGCTCCTTTGTTGAAAATTAGCTGTCCATAGGTGTGTGGGTTTATCTCTGGGCTCTCAATTCTGTTCCATGGATCTGTGTTGTCTATTTTTCTGCCAGTAACATGCTGTTTTGATTACTATAGCTTTGTGGTATATATTGAAATAGGGAGTGTGAAACCTCCAGGTTTGTTCTTTTTTCTTAGGATTGCTTTGGCTATTCGGGGTCTTTTGTTGTTTCATATAAATTTTAGAATTCTTTGTTCTATTTCTGTGAAAAATGTTGTTGGGATTCTGATTGAGATTGCATTGAATCTGTAGATTGCCTTAGGTAATATGGACATTTTAACTATGTTAATTCTTTCAATCCATAAGCATGGAATATCTTTCCATTTCTTTATATCTTCTCTGATTTCTTTCAATAATGTCTTATAGTTTTCACTGGACGGGTCTTTCACCTCCTTGGTTAAATTTATTCCTGTGTATTTTATTCTGTTTGTTGTGATTGTAAATGGGACTGTATTCCTGATTTCTTTTTTGGGCTAGTTCATTGTTCATGTATAGAAATGGGACTGATTTTTGCATACTGATTTTGTACCCGGCAACTTTACTGTATTCATTAATTATTTCTAACAGTTCTTTGGAGGATTCTTTAGGGTTTTCTATATACAGAATCTCATTGTGGTTTTTATTTCCATTCCCCTGATAGAAAATGATGTTGCGTATCTTTCCATGTGCTTATTGGTCATTTGTAATATCATCTTTGGAGAAATGTTTATTCAGGTCCTTTGGCCATTTTTTAATTGGGCTGTTTTCTAATTACTGATTCATATGAGTTCTTTGTATATCTTAGATCAAGTCCTTTATCACACATATGATTTGCAATTATTTTCTCCAATTCTATGGGTTGTCTTTTCACCTTGTTGATGGTATCCTTTGAACTACAAAAGTTGAAATTTTGATGAAGTTCAATTTATTTACCTTTTCCTTTGTTGCTCATGTTTTCAGTGTCATATCTAAGAATCCCTTTTATTTGTCAATCATACCTCAATAAAGCTGGGAGAAAAGAAAGAAGACTCTTTTGCCAAATCCAAGGTCATGAAGATTTACCTCTATACTGTCTTCTAAGAGTTTTACAGTTTTAGCTCTTACATTTAGGTCTTTGATCCATTTTGAGTTAATTTTTATTATATAGTGTGTATATAGTGTGAGGTAAGAGTCCAACTTCATTCTTTTGCATGTGCTTATCCAGTTGTTCTAGCACCATTTGTTGAAAAGACTATTCTTTCTCCATTGCATGGTCTTGGCATCCTGTCAAAAATCAGTTGACTTCAGATTTGTGGGTGTATTTCAGGAATCTCAATTCCATTCCATTCATTAATATGTCTATCCTTGGTGCAAGTACCGCACTGTTTGATTAGCATTGACTTGTACTAAGTTTTGAAATTTGGAAGTGTGAGTACTCCTAATTTGTTCATTTCAGAATGTCCTTGGCTTTTACTAATACTTTCTGTTTGGTTTGTTTTTTTAACAGAAAATCTACTTATAACGTTTCTTATATTTTCCAAAGCACTTTCACACACATAGTCTCAACTGAACTTCACATGATGTCTGTTTGGTATAATAGTATACTAACTTCCACAAATATGCAGACAGCTCCAGAGAGCTCCAGTAACTCACTGAAGGTGAGACAGCAGGTTAGATCAGCCATAAAAACAAACTGAATGATAAAGGCTTACGTGTTTGACACTGTGCAAGGCATTGAGATTTAAAAGGAAAAGTCAGTGAGATGAAAGTGACCACCCTCTAGGAGATTACGGTCTTGTGCAGTGGTCTTTAACAACTTTGCTTGTGTACTCTCTACAAGAATTTTGTGAAACTATGTATTAAATTGACAAGTATAATGAAAATTTTAATCATAAGTTTAAACTGTTGTAAAAGATATAATTTCCAGTGTACCATAAGTCTTATATATATATATACTTTAAGTACATTTCATCAAAACCTTAAAGCTACAGATTTGGCTGACAGAATATATATAAAATGTCTGCTATTAATTTAATGACAAATCAATCAACTACATCAAAGTCACTTTCTATTAGAACATGTCTGAAACTTCATTTTTCAATTTAAATAAACATATTAATACAAATCTCTGACAAGTATCTTACTTCTGAGTTATAATTCTAAGATAGACAGATATGGTACAGGAACCTTGACATGAGTTGGTTGCCAGGATGACACAAAGTGCAGCATCTTTCAAACTTTCTGATACAAAGTTGAAGAATAGAAAAGGAGAGGCACGAGACTGCAGAAGGGTTCTTTGGCATTAATTTTAGTAAAGTTGAGGATCTAGAAACTAATCTCCTTAAAACTAACCATGCTGACGTGCCTCCTAGAAAGCCTTGGTGTAGCCCTAGGGATATTCATATCTTAGTCTGAAGACCACTAGTCTAGTGATTACAGCTGTGAGGAAAATCCAGCGCTTCTAAACCTATGAATTTAGTATTTTCTGACAACTTATTGTCTCAGAAAATAGTCAACAATTCTCCTTTCAAAGTCCCAACTGCTGTGTCTTTGTAGACGAGATGTAAGGCAAAAACAATAAGAAACCCATTGTTAAGTTGTTGAGTCTCCTAAAATAACGCTTCTAAAATAAACTTGGGGGAAAAAACCAGAAATCACTGCTTCCAAACCGAAATAAAATGGTATTTGGTATAATTTAAAAACAATACCTCCCAACCAAGACCAGCTACAAAATCCTCATACGCTTGACTTCCTCCTGTATTGGTGAGAATGGAATGTTTGTCTTCTTGTCCTTCAGCAACATAAAATACTGCAATCTTGTGTGTCTCTCGGCTGTAAAACAAGAGATTACACCATCCATTTGGTCATTAATTTATACATTCATTCATCCAATAATAAGTTCTATGTACAAAGTACGTGGCAATAAAAAGATGAAAATGAACTAAATCTAATGTAATTATAAATAAAAAATTATGAAAGTTACAAAATTGCCATTACAACACAAGAAAGGCATGATTACTTCTGCCTGGAGAAACTTAAAAGGAGAAGGTAATATTGAATTGAGTAAAGGTAAGGAAAATGTGACAAATGAAGAAGAGAAAGTATCAGAGAGACAGGCAGGTGTGAATGCATGAAGCATGTGAAGAGCTGCCTGGCGTGCAATATGGCTGAATCTCAGAGTTAAAGGGATTGTGTTTTAGAAATAAAACTAAGTAGGAATATAGAGATGAATGAGAAATTATCCATTTCTTGAAAGTACTTATACACAATAAGAAATGTGTACACAAAATTATAAAACTGAATGGAGTAACTGATGAGTTCTTGACACTTTATTTTTAAGTCTCCCTAAAATTAAAAATGTTCATAAAGGCAAATTTCTTATATGAAATCTGGCTTTCCAAGCTAACTAGGGCACACTATATTTGGTCTAGGTTGATTCAATAAAGCATGGGCTAACAAATTTTATGACTAGAAGTAATGTTTTCACCCTATTCTACGTAGCAATGTTTTCACTACCATACTATGTTTGAATTAAAAAACAAACAAACTACATCCAAAAACAACAACAACAAGTAAATAACGGAAGTTACTTTAAAAGATTAGTCAGACAACAATAATCTCTGGCACAACTTGAGGAAGTTGTCAAGTCATGGTTGTGGGTTTCAATATGAGCAACTTAAAATCAGGAATAAAGATGTTTTACCCGTGGGGCTGGCCCTGTGGCTGAGTGGTTAAGTTCACGTGCTCCACTTTGGCGGCCCAGGGTTTCACCAGTTCGGATCCTGGGTGCAGACCTAGCACTGCTCATCAAGCCATGCTGAGGCGGCATCCCACATAGCAGAGCCAGAAGGACCACAACTAGAATATACAACTATGTACTGTGGGGCTTTGGTGGGGGGCGGGGGGGGGGGGGCGGGGAGGGAGAAGAAGAAGAAAGGAGAAAGAAGACTGGGAAGAAGAAAGAAGATTGGCAACGGATCTTAGCTCAGGTGCCAATCTTTAAAAAAAAAAAAAGATGTTTTAGTTGTTTTCACTAATAGCAATATTTCACCTTAGGTGGTGAACACTTATGCAAACTTTTGGTGTATTTGATGTGTCATTAGGATAATTTAGTGTAAGCAGTAAAATATACTTTGGTGGGAGAAGGGACTTCCAGAATTCAGAAGAAGTATCTTGGGAGACTCTCTCCCAAGCAAAATAGCAATTTAACTGTGAAAATGAATTAAAAAACCCAACGACATCTAAAGTCTCTGGATATTGTCCTAAGGGCATACAGCAAATGGACAAACACTCATTCAAAAAAACCTACCAAGTCTGGTAAGAAAGAGTGTTTGACATTTGAGACATGACTTGCTCCCATACCCCATCTCTTCACCTCCACGTTACAGAAGCTTTGGCCTGCGCATTCTACTCAGGCCCAGACGGGGGTTCCCTCTTCCCATCCAGTTCCCAATCTGGGAATGTGGTTTCACCCTGGGAGAGACAGGCTGCTGGCTGTGTATCTCATCCACACCAGTCCCATGTTGCAGAAGCTCTATTCCAGGCAGCTGTGGCTGAGAGAACCAGGTCTCCCTTACCTCATGCAGCTCCCTCTCTTACAGGAGAAGCTCTAGGTGCAGAAGGCTGAGTGTGTCTCAATCTTCCCCACCTGGCTTAATAGTAGGGTGGAGGTTTGAGAGGAGGAGCAAGCTAAGAAGATGAGAAACTGCCAATCTTTCCCCAAATGCCTACTTGCAGATTTAGGGTGTTGCTCCAGGAAAAGCTGGTTCCTGATCCCATCTCAAGTATAATGGCAGAGAGGTTCTGCCCCGGGTGAAAGGCAGGTCATAATGATGAAGAACTCAGCAGTAGCTCTGCTAGAGGGGAAGGATGTTATTTTGGGACCAAGCTTGGAGAACTCCATGCCTAAAAGTGTTGTCAAAAACAAAGAAGATCTTGGTGGAAAGCAATTAAGAGAAGCTAGCAGTTCCATGACATAAGCAAAACAGCATAGCAGCCAGAAGTTTTAATAGAGATAACCAGGAAGAGATAGCCAAGAAGAGTCCTCCTGGGTGCACGGTGAATCCTAGGGATCAAGAAGCCTGTGCACATGCACTACTCTGCATCCACACAGGAGCAATCAGAGTCAAGACGTAGGACAGACATGAAAGCACTCCCCAACCCACGCAGACCTATCAACACAAGGTAAAGCTTCACTGGTGTTGAACAATACTCTACTTGAACTCAGGGTCAAATCCTAGGAAGCTAAGACTTAACAATATTCAGTCATCCTGGTAGTCTGGAAGACTGTGCATGCCTAAGGCTGTATGCTCTTTGGAACAATCAGAAAGCAAACTCCAAGCTACTAATCTCTGGGTGAACAAGAGGAAAAAAACATCAACACTCTGAATGTGACAGCAGCCTCCAAGTCACACACATATCCACAGTAAACAATAAAAATCTAATGGTGAAGTGGGCTAAAGCACAAGCTTTCATCAATAAATACATAGACTATGTCAACCCAGGGGAGACCCCTTGGTAGCCAGGCTAAAAGATAAAAAACATTAAAAAACATTTCAGCAGGGAGATGAGAAGCTGCACACTGTGGGAAAGTAAGACTTTTCAGGCTTAATTCAGCTAAGTCACTAGAAAATAAACAAATGACCAAGCAAACAACAACAATCACCAAATACACTTTTGATTCAAAGACACAAAGTTGAAAATAAATGAAATGGGAAGAAATACCATGCAAACAGTCAGCAAGAAAGCTGGAGTGACTATATACTATCAGACTTCAAAATAAAAAATGTTAGTGGAAATAAAGAGACATTTCATAATGTTAAAAAGTCAACCTAACAAGATATAAAAATTAAAAACATGTATGTGACCAACAACAGAACTTCAAAATACATGAAGCAAAACCAGACAGAAGTGAAGGCAGAAACAGACATTTCTAAACTCATAGCTGGTGACTTCAATACCACACTTTCAATAACGGAAAGAACAACTGAGAGATCATCAACAAAGATAACAGCAGACTTGAATAACAGTATAAACCAACTAGACCTAAGAGACATCTATAGAACACTCTACCCAACAGTAGCAGAAAACACATTCTTCTCAAGCACACGTGGAACATTGTTCAGGAGAAACCATAAGATAGGTCATAAAACAACCCTCAATAAATTTGAAAGAACTGGAATCACGCAAAGTATATTTTCTAACCACAACAGAATTAGAAATAAAAAAAAGTAGAAAATATGGGAAATGTACATTTATGCGCAAATGAAACAATGTGCTACTAAATAACTGATGGGTCAAAGAATAAATCTCAAGGGAAATTAGAAAATACTTAAGAGATGAAGGAAAATGAAAATATAACATACCAAAACTGATGGCATGCAGGTAAAGCAGTGCTCAATGGGAAATTTATGGATGTAAATGCCTATATTAAAAAAGAGGAAAAAAATCTCACATCAATAACCAAAGCTTCCACCTTAAAAAAACTATAAAAAGAAGAGCAACTGACCTCAAAGCAAGCAGAAAGAAGGAAATGATAAACACTAGAGTGGAAATAAATGAAATGGAGAGAATAGAAAAACAACAGAGACAAATCAGTGAACCCTAAAATTGGTTCTTTGAGATGATAAACCAAATTAACAACCTATAGCTAGACTGAGCAAGGAAAAAAAAGAGAAGACTCAAATTACTAAAATCAGGAATGAAAAAAGAAGCATCACTATATACCTTACAGAAATAAAAAGGATTATAAGGGAATACTATGAACAATTGTATGCCAACGAGTTAGATAAATTCAATTAAATGGAAAAATTTCTAGAAAGACACAAATTACTAAAACCAACTCAAGAGGAAAAAGAATAACTGAATAGATCAATAACAAGCAAAGAGACTGAACTAGTAATGTGATTTTAAAGGAAGAAGTAAAACTACTACTTGCAGATAAGATGATTTTGTATATAGAAAATCCTAAGGAATCTACTAAAAAGCTATCAGAGCTAATAAATGAGTTCAGCAAGGGTTCAGGATACAGTATCAACAAACAAAAATCAATTGTATTTTGGGGCTGGCCCCATGGCATAGTGGTTAAGTTCAGCATGCTCTGCTTTGGTGGCCCAGGTTTGCCAGTTCAGATCCCAGGCGCAGACCTACAACATTTGTCAGCCATGCTGTGGTGGTCACCCACATCCAAAATAGAGGAAGACTGGTACAGGTGTTAGCTCAGGGCTAATCTTCCTCAAGAAAAAAAAAAAAAAGAGGAAGATTGGCAATGGTTGTTAGCTCAGGGTGAATCTTCCTCAGGAAAAAAAAATCAATTGGATTTCTATACACTATCAATGAAAATTAAGAAAACGTTTCCTTTTATAATAGCATCAAAAATGATAAAATACTTAGGTATATACATATATAACAAAGGTACAAAACTTATACTCTGAAAACTATAAAACATTGTCCAAAGCAATTAAAGATCTTAAAAATAAATCACACATTCATGGACTGAAATACTTAACATTGTTAAGATAATAATACCTGCCAAATTGATCTACAAAGTTAATGCAAACCCTATAAAAATCCCAGCTGTCTCTTTTACAGAAATTAGCAAACTCATCCTAAAATTTGCAGGAAAATGCAAAAGGTCCAGGATAGCCAAAACAATCTTGAAAAAGAAGAATAAAGCTGGAGGACTCATAATTTCCAATTTTAAAACTTGTTACAAAGCCATAGCAATCAATGTACTGCAGTACTGCCATAAAAATAGACATACAGATCTATATGAAACAGAATCTTGAGTCTAGAAATCAGCTCTTATATCTACCATCAATTGCTTTTTGACAATGGTATCAAGACAATTCAATGGGGAAAAGAATAGTCTTTTCAACAAATGGTGCTGGGGCAACTGGATATCTACATGCAGAAGAATGAAGTTGGGTTGTTATCTTACACCATATACAAAAATTAAATCAAAATGGATCATAGATCTAAATATAAGGTCTAAAACTATAAAAGTCTTATAAAAAAGTTTATGAAACTATACAACATCCATGTAAAAAACTATACATGAATGTTTATAGCAGCATTATTCATAATAGTGAAAAAGTGAAACCAACCCAAATGTCCATCAACTGATGAATGGATAAACAAAATGTAAGATATTCATACAAGGGAATATTATCCAGCAATAAAAAGAAATGAAGTACTGACACATGCTGCAATAGAGATGAATTTTAGAAACACTGTGCCAAGAAGCCTGTCACAAAAACCACATACTGTTTGATTCTTTTTATATGAAATGTCCAGAATAGGCAAATCTATAGAAACGGAAAGTACAGGCATACCTTGTATTACTGCGTTTCACAGATATTGCAGTTTTTACAAGACCCTCTACCAGCAAAAAACATTACGACTTGCTGAAAGCTCAGAATATAGTCAGCATTTTTTTTAGCAATAAAGTATTTTTAAATTAAGGTATGCACATTTTCTTTAGACATAATGCTATTGCACACTTCACAGACTACAGTATAATGTAAACATAACTTTCATAAGCACTGGGAAACCAAAAAATTTATACAACTTCCTTTTTTGCAACATTCACTTCATTGCAGTGGCCTGGAACCGAATGCATGATATCTCTGAGATATGCCTGTAGATTAGTTTTGTCTAGAGCCGGGGAGTAGGGGATGGTGTTTGGGGGTAATGCGGAGTTGACTGGTAATGGGGTTTCTTTTTGAAGGGACTACAATATTCTAAAATTAGATTGTCATGATAGTTGCATAACCCTGTGAATATACTAAACACATGTACACTTTAAATGAGTGAACTGTACAGTATATGAACTACAGCTCAATAAAGCTGTTAAGAATTTAACTTGGAAGCATGATCTACTATGTGTAAATTCTGATCCTGGCAGAAAAGGAACTTCTCAGTGTTCTCACCTTTCTAGATAAAAGGCTATCAATTAGAACTCATAAATCACAATTTATGAAATTGGGAAGAGAGGGATGGAAATGTTCACCTAATACTATATAAATCTAAAAGTGGAGAGAAATATATGTGTCATATAGGAAAAAACAGAACACAAATCTTTAAAATGCAAAAGTAAAAAAGAAATCACCTTTATATTATCTGTGCCCTTCCTAGAATTTGTGAAAGCAGAGTTCAGTTGCTCTTTTATGTCAAATTTTAATCTCTTTTTTTTGGAAGACTGGCCCTGAGCTAACATCCATGCCTATCATCCTCTACTTTATATGTGGGATGCCTGCCACAGCATGGCTTGACAAGTGATGCATAGGTCCACAACTGGGATCTGAACTGGTGAACCCCAGGCTACTGAAGTGGAGCGCGTGAACTTAACTGCTACACCACCGAGCTGGCCCCAAATTTTAATCTTTTGATAGTGAATAATGAGGCAAAAGTATCAGAAAAAAAAGAAATTAGTGAACTTGCAACCACAAATATTCCATAAGAATATGTGCAGTACTGGCAAAATATTATGAGTTTACTGTTGGAAAATTCAAAGTAAAATCTAAGTTATAAGTACCTAGTTATAAGCTACAATGTAAGCACCTCTGAATCCCTGTATATACACTGCAATAGAAATAAGAAAACAAATCGTTTTGAGATTTGAAAATAAAACCTCTGGCCGTTCAACCATGAGGAATAGGAATTAGTTAATCTAGCCAAAGAAAATAAAGGATCTATAAATGGTCTACGGAGACAAGACTATAAACAAAGTACCTGTTCATTTTTTTCCTTCAGAGTCCTCCAGACAAGTAATCAGGTTTGTTTCCAGGTTTCTTGGCTTAAGAAGCTCAAACTTTGCCTTACTGTCATGTAGTTAGAATGAATTTTTATTTGAATCCATAGTATTGGAAAAAGAAAGGAAACTATGCTGTTTCCTTTATTTAATTCTTTTAAAAAAGCAAACAAATAAATGTCATGCATTTATTTGGTGTAGAGCATAAAAGAAAAAAATGTATGCTGTCTCAAGCAAGTCTCAAGGTATAAATGAGAATGGAAGTAGTTTGGCAGGCCCAACAAGAGGAAAGGATAAGGTAATGTAAAGGAACCATGAACAGCCAAGACTCACGGATATGGCCTGAGTTCTAGACTAAAAAGTCTGATTAGGCACTGGGAAGTCACTAAGGAATACAATAAAAATTTTCCTTTAGAAAAATTATTCTGGTGGTGAGGACTGTCTAGATGGAGAAGCGTAAGGAGATGAGAGCCTACAGACTACAGGCATACCTCGTTTTCCTGCACCTTGCTTTACTGCACTTTGCAGATAATGAGTTTTTTACAAATTGAAGGTTTGTGGCAACCCTGTATTAAGCAAGTTTGTTGGCGCCATTTTTCTAGTAGCATTTGCTCACTTCATGTCTCTGTGTCATATTTTGGTGATTCTCTCAATATTTCAAACTTTTTCATTATTATTATATCTGTTACGGTGGTCTATGATCACTGATCTTTGATGTTACTATTGTAATTGTTTTGGGGTGCCAAGAACTGAACCCATGTAAGATGGTGAACCTAATCGATAAATGTGTGTGTTTTGACTGCTCCACCGAGCAGCCATTCCCATCTCTCTCCCTCTCCTTAGGCCTCCCTATTCCCCAAGATACAACAATGTTGAAATTAGGCCAATTAATAACCCTACATTGGCCTTGAAGTGTTCAAGTGGAAGGAAGAATCACATGTCTCTCACTTTAAATTAAAAGCTAGAAATGATTCAGCTTAGTGAGGAAGGACCGTCAAAAGGAAAGACAGCCAGAAAGCTAGGCCTCTTGGGCCAAATAGTTAGCCAAGTTGTGAATGCAAAGGAAAAGTTTTTGAAGGCTATTAAAAGTGCTACTCCAGTGAACACATGAATAATAAGAAAGCGAGACACCCTTATGGCTGATATGAGAAAATCATAGTGGTTTGGATAGAAGATCAAACAGCCACAACATTCCATTAAGCCTAATCCAGAGCAAGGCCCTAACTCCCTTCAATTCTATTAAGGCTGAGAGATATGAAGAAGCTGAAGAAGAGAAGTCCAAAGCTAACAGAAGTTGATTCATAGAGTTTAAGGAAAGAAGTCACCTCCATAACATAAAAGTACAAGATGAAGCAGCAAGCACTGATGTAGAAGCTGCAGCAAGTTATCCAGAAGATCTAGCTAAGATAATTCATGTAGGCAGCTACACTAAACAACAGATTTTCCATGTAGACGAAACAGCCTTCTACTAGAAGAAGATGCCATCTAGGACTTTCAGAGCTAAAGAGGAGAAGTCAATACCTGGCTTGAAAGCTTCTTGTTAGGGGCTAATGCAGCACTGGGGAAACCAATGCTCAGTTGAAATTCCAAAAATCCTAGGGCCCTTACAAATTATGCTAAATCTTCTCTGCCTATGTGCTATAAACAGAACAACAAAGCCTGGATGACAGCACATCTGTTTACAATATGGTTTATGACTATTTTAAGCCCACTATTGAGACCTACTGCTCAGGAAAAAAGATTCCTTTCAAAATATTACTGCTCATTGACATTGCACCTGGTCACCCAAGAGCTCTGATAGAGATATACAATGAGATTAATGTTGTTTTCATGCCTGCTGACACAATATTCATTCTGCAGCCCACGGATTAAGGAGTAATTTAGACTTTCAAGTCTTATACATTTCATAAGACTACTGTTGCTATAGATAATGAGTGATTCCTCTGATGGATCTGGGCAAAAAAACTGAAAAATTTCTGGAAAGCATTCACCATTCTAGATACCATTAAGAATATTCGTGATTCATGGGAAGAAGTCAAAATGTCAACATTAACAGGAGTCTGGAAAAGAGTTGATTCCCACCCTCAAGGATGACTTCGAGGGGTTCAAAACTTCAGTGGAGAATGTAACTGCAGATGTGATGGAAACAACAAGAGAACCAGAATCAGAGGTGGAGCCTGAAGATGTGACTGAACTGCTGCCATCTCACGATAAAACTTTAATGGATAAGGAGTTGCTTCTTATGAATGAGCATAAAAAGTGGTTTCTTAAGATGGAATCTACTCCTTGTGAAAATGCTACGAAGATTGTTGAAATGACAACAAAGGACTTAGAATCCTTTAGTTAATATTTAGTTAATATTAGTTATTATTTAGTTAATTTAGTTATAATTTAGTCAATATTTAGTTAATAATTAGTTAATAAAGCAGTGGCAGTGTTTGAGAGGATTGAATTTAATTATGAAAGAAGTTCTACTATGGGTAAAGTGCTACCAAATAGCACTGAATGCTATATAGAAATCAGTCATTTGTGAAAGGAAGAGTCAATTGATGAGGCAAACTTTGTTGTCTTGTCTTAAGAAACTGCCACAGCCACCCCAACCTTCAGCATCCACCACTCTGATCAGTCAGCAGCCATCAACATGGAGGCAAGATCTTCTGCCAGCAAATAGATTATGACTCACTAAAGGCTCAGATGATAGTTAGCATCTTTGAGCAATAAAGTATTTTTAAATTAAGACAGGTACATTATTTTTTTAGATATGATGCTATTGTCACTTAATAGACTATAGTATAGTGTAAACATTTATGTGCACCGGGAAACCAAAAAATTTGTGTGACTAGATTTAGTGCACTATTTGCTTTATTGCAGTGGTCTAGAACTGAATATGCAATATCTCCAAAGTATGCCTGTACTTAGGGAGTTGATATAACTCTCTTAGCAAGAAGTACTAAGAACATGAATCAAGGGGTAGGCAGCAGGAAGAGCAAAGAAGAGACAGAGGTGAGAGACAGTAAAAAGAAAGAACTGACATAATGATTATGAAAATCTAAGGGCAAGGGAAAGGAAATGGTCAAGTCTGGGTAACTGTGAAATGGTAATTCTAAACATTGGGAAAAGCAGGAGGAGAATCTGATTTGAGAAAGAAATGGTGACCTAGAAATGGTAGTAAGGAGGCAGATAAAAATGTGTAATAGGCAGCTACAAAGTCATGACTTTGAGAGAGAGGAGTCATGAGAATTAAGAGATAGGAGTACATGGACAGAAAAGAATAGAGTTGAGAAGATATGAGAGATATCCCAATGAGAGGGATAGCTATGTTGGGGGCTAGGAGGCAGATAAGCCAGTGAGGACAAACTTGGAATAATTACAGAATTAGGAGTTGAACAAAGTAATTTTAGTGTTACAGAAGCAAGAGGAGAAGAACATTTTAAAGAGAGAATAGAGAAAGTATTAAATTTTTAGGGGATATAATAGGGGATTTTTAGGGCAGTGAAATATTCTGTACGATGTTGTAATGGTAGATACATGTCATTACACATTTGTCGAAAGTCATACAACACAGAACACACAGAGTAAACTCTGATGAAAACTATGGACATCAGTTAATAATACATCAATATTACTTCATCAATTTTAACAAATGTACTACACTGATACAAGATATAAATAGATGCAAAAAAAGCATTGGACAAGATAACATCAATAAAATAGGTAGAGAATAAATGGGTACGTAATAAAGGCCATATCCAACAAACCCACAGCTAACATCATACTCAACAGTATAAAACTGAAAGCTATCACTCTAAGAACAAGACCAAAACAAGGATGCCCACTCTCCCCATTTTGATTCAATATAGTATTGGAAGTTCTATCCAGAGCAATTAGGCAAGAAAAATAAATAAAAGGTATCAAATTGGAAAGGAAGAAGTAAAACTGTCACTATTAGCAGACGACATGACTTTATATAGAGAAAACCATAAAGAATCCACCAAAAAACTATTAGAAATAATAATGAATACAGTAAAGTTGCAGGGTACAAAATCAACATACAAAAATCAGTCCCATTTCTATACACTAACAAGGAACTAGAAGAAAGAGAAATCAAGAATACAATCTCATTTAAAATCATAGTAAAATGAATAAAGTATCTAGGAAAAAATTTAACTGAGGAGCTGAAAGACCTGTATACTGATAACTATAAGACAGTGTTAAAAGAAATCAAAGACGACACAAAGAAATGGAAAGATATTCCATACTTATGCACTGGAAGAATTAACATAGTTAAAATGTCCATATTACCTAAAGTGATCTACAAATTCAATGCAATCCCTATCAAAATCCCAATGATGTTTTTCATGGAAATAGAACAAAGAATTCTAAACTGTATATTAAACAACAAAAGACCCTCAATAACCAAAGCAATACTGAGAAAAAGAACAAAGCTGGAGCTATCACAATCTCTGCCTTCAAAACATACTACAAAGCTATAGCAACCAAAACAACATGGTACTGGTGGAAAACCAGACAACATAGATCAATGGAACAGAATAGAGAGCCCAGAGATAAACCCACACATCTATGGACAGCTTATTTTCAACAAAGGAGCCAAGAACACACAATGGAGAAAGGAAAGTCTCTTTGATAAATGGCGTTGGGAAAACTGGATGAGCCACATGCAAAAGAATGAAAGTAGAACACAATCTTAAACCATAAACAAAAATTATCTCCAAATAGATGCAAGTTGTGAATGTAAGACTGAAACTACAAAACTCCAAGAAGAAAACATAGGCAGTATGCTCTTTGACAGCAGTCTTAGTAATATCTTTTTGGATATGTCTCTTCAGGCAAGCGAAATAAAAGACAAAATAAAAAAATTGGATGACATCAAACTATAAAGCTTCTACACAGCAAAGGAAACCAACAACAAAATGAAAAGACAACTTACTGATTTGGAGAAGATATTTGCAGATCATATATCCAACAAGCGGTTAATATCCAAAATATATAAAAAACTTTTACAACTCAACAACAAAAATATAAACCACCATAGTAAAAACTGGGTAGAGGCTCTGAACATTTTCCAAAGAAGATATACGATGGCCAACAGGCAAATGAAAAGATGTTCAACATCACTAATTATCAGAGAAATGCAAATCAAACCACAATCAGATGTCACCTCATGCCCATCAGAACGGCTGTTATTAAAGAGACAAAAAATAACAACTGTTGGAGAGGACGTGGAGAAAACGGAACTGATGTACACTGCTTCTGGGATGTAAACTGGAGCAGCCGCTATGGAAAACAGTATGGGGATTCCTCAAAAAATTAAAACTAGAACTATCATATGATTCAGCTGTTACACTTCTGGGTATTTATCCAAAGAACATAAAAACACTAATTTGAAAAGATATATGCACCCCTATGTTCAATGCAGCATTATTTACAATAGCCAAGACTGGGAAACAACCTATGTCCATCAACGGATGAATGGATAAAGAAGATGTGATATATATATATGTATACAATGGAGTACTACTCAGCCATTAAAAAAAGACAAAATCATGCACTTTGTGACAACATGGATGGACCTTGAGGGTATTGAGACAAGCAAAATTAAGTCAGACAGAGAAAGACAAATACTGTATTTCATTCATTCATATGTGGAAGATAAACCACAAAAACCACATAGATAGAGAACAGACTGGCAGTTATCAGATGGGAAGAGGTATGGGGGGGGGAGTGAAAGGAGTAAAGGGGTACAATTGTACAGTGACAGACGGAAACTAGACTTTTGGTGGTAAACATGATGTAGTGTATACAGAAGTTTACCTGAATTTTATTTAAAGTTTTAAACCAATGTTACCTCAATTAAAAAAACTTAGTGCTCAGTAAAATTCCCAATCAATAAATTGTTACACCCTCAAGGAAAAAAAAAGGTTAAAAGAGATAAAGATAGTCATCATATAATGATAAAGGGGTCAATTCATTAACATACAGCATTGGTAAATATTTATGCACCTGACAACAGAGGACTTAAATGTATAAGGAAAATACTAACAAAGAAAGGCAATAAACAGCAATACAGTAATAACTGGAGACTTTAATATCCCACTCTCAACAAGGGATAGATCATCCAGACAGAGCATCAATAAGGAAACAGTGGATTTGGACAAGACTACAGACCAAATTAACCTAACAGACATATACAGAACATTTTGTCCAACAGAAGCAGAATATACATTCTTCTCAAGTGCACACGAAAGATTTTCTAGGATAGGTCATGTGTTAGAATACAAAACAAGTCTCAAAGGATTCAAGAAGACAGAAATTAAATTAAGTATCTCTTCCAACCACAATGGTATTAAACTAGAATCAATAAACAGGAGGAAAGCTGGAAAATTCACAAATACATGGAAATTCAACAACACACTCCTTAACAACCAATGGATCAAAGAAGAAATCAAAAGGGAAATAAAAAAATTTATTGAGACAAACAAAAATGGAAATACAACACACCAAAACTTAGGGAATGCCACAAAAGCAGTTCCAAGAGGGAAGTTTACAGCGATAAACACATACTTTTTAAGCTCTCAAAAAACCTAACTTTACACCTAAAGGAACTAGAAAAAGAAGACTAAACTAACCCCAAAGTTAGCAGCAGAAAAACAATAGAGTAGAGCAGAAATAAATGAATTAGAGAAGAAAACAGAAAAGATGAATAAAACCAAGAACTGGTTCCCTAAAAGATAATCAAAATTGACAAACTTTTAGCTAGACTAACCAAGGAAAAAAGAGGACCCAAATAAATATTGTTATAAGTGAAAAAGAGCTATTATGACTGACAGTACAGAAATATAAGGGATCATAAGAGGCTACTATGAAGTATACACTAACAAATTGGACAACCTAGAAGAAATGTGTAAGTTTCTAGAAACATACAACCTATCAAGACTTAATCATGAAGAATTCGAAAATCTGAACAGCCCAACAAGTAAGCAGATTAAATCAGATAGTTTCACTGGTGAATTCTACCAAATATTTTAAGAATTAATACCAATTCTTCCCATATTCTTCTAAAAAACTGAAGAGGAGGGAATACTCCCAAAGTCATTTTACCAGACCAGCACTACCTTGATACCAAAGACAGATAAGGATGCTCTAAGAAAAGAAAACTACAGGTCAATATCCCTGATAAATAAAGATGCAAAAATTCTCAACAAAATACTAGCAAACAGAATTCAACAGCACAGTAAAGGATCATACAACATGATAAAGTGAGATTCATCCCTTAGATACAAGGATGGTTTAACATATGCTGATGAACGTGATATATCACATTAACAGAATGAAAGATAAAAATCACACGATCATCTCAATAAATGCAGAAAAAGTAATTTGACAAAATTCAATATCCATTCATGACAAAAACTCTCAACAAATTGGGTATAGGAGGAATGCACCTCAACATAATAAAAGCCATATATGACAAGCCCACAGTTAACGTTATACTCAACGGTGAAAAGCTAAAAGCTTTTTCTCTAAGATTAGGAACAAGAAGATCAGGGTGCCCACTCTCACCACTCTTAGTCAACGTAGTATTGGAAGTCCTACCCAGAGCAATCAGGCAAGAAAAGGAGAAAGAAGCCATCTGAATCAGAAAGGAAGAAGTGAAACTGTCTCTGTTTGCAGATGACATGATCTTATATATAGAAAATCCAAAAGACCCCACCAAAAAAATCGTTAGAATAAATGAATTCAGTAAAGTTAGAGAATACAGAATTAACATACAAAAATCAGTTTTGTTTCTATACAGTAACAATGAATTATCTGAAAAAGAAATAAAGAAAACAATTCCATTTATAATAGCATTAAAAAATACTTAGGAATAAATTTAACCAAGGCAGTGAAAGATCTCTACAATAAAAACTACAAGATATTGATGAAAGAGAGTGAAGACACAAGTAAATAGAAAGATAACCTATGTTCATGGATTGGAAGAATTAATATTGTTAAAACGGTCATACTATCCAAAGTAATCAATAGATTTGTTGCAATCCCTATCAAGATTCCAATGGCATTTTTTTACAAATAAAACCCACTATCCTAAAATTCAGATGAAACCACAAAACAGCCCAAATAGCCAAGGCAACCCTGAGAATGAAGAACAATGCTGGAGGCATCACACTTCCTGATTTCAAACTATATCACAAAGCCAAAATAATCAAAACTGTATGGTACTGGCAAAAAACAGACACATAGATCAATGGAACAGAACTGACAGTCCAGAAATAAACCCATATGTATACAGTCAACTAATGTTTGACAAGGGAGCCAAGAATACTCAATGGAGAAAAGAGTCTCTTCAATAAACGGTGTGGGAAAACTGGATTATTCATACGCAAGAGAATGAAACTAGACACCTATCCTGGAACACTCACAAAAATTAATCTGAAATGAGTTACAGACTTAAATGTAAGACCTGAAACCATAAAACTTCTAGAAAAGAAACAGACGGTAAGCTCCTTGACATTGGTCTTGGCAACGATTTTATGGGTATGACACCCAAAGCAGAAGCAACTAAAGCAAAACAAAAACAAAAAAACAACTGGGACTACATCAAACTAAAAAGCTTATGCACAGCAAAAGAAACAATAATCAAAATGAAAAGGCAACCTATGGAATGGAAGAAAATATCTGCAAACTACAGATCTGATAAGGGGTTAGTATTCAAAATACATAAGGAACTCATACAACTCAATAGTAATATAACAATCCAATAAAAAATGGGCAAAAGACCTGAATAAACATTTTTCAAAGAAGATATTCAAATGGCGAACAGGTACATGAAAAGGTACTCAACATCACTAAAATCATCTTGGTTGTTAGTCGATTCTGACTTCTAGCAACACTGTGTACAGCAGAGCAGAACCGTGCCTGGTTTTTTTTGGACCATCCTCTCATCTTCCATTACTTTATCAGACAATATTCTACTGCTTTTCATGGGGTTTTCATGGCTAATGTTTTTGGAAGTGGGTGGCCAGGTCCTTCTTCTTAGTCTGTCTTAGTCTGGAAGCTCCACCATGGGTGACCCTGCTGGTATTTGAAATATGGCATAGCTTTCAGCATCACAGCAACAAGCAGCTGCCACAGTATGACAACTGACAGACGGGTGGTGTGGTTCCCTGGCCAGGAAACAAACCTGGGCTGTAGCGGTGAGAGACCGAATCTTAACCAGTAGACCAGCCACTAATCATTAGGGAAATGCAAACTGAAACCACAAGAAATAGCACCTCACACCTATTACTTTGGCTATTATCAAAAAGACAAGAGATAACAAGTGTTGGCGAGGATGTAGAGAAAAGGGAACTCTTGTGTGCGGTTGGTGGGGATGTAAACTGGTGCAGCCACTATGGAAAACAGTATGGAGGTTCCTCAAAAAATTAAAAACAAAACTACCATATGATCCAGTAATCCCACCTGGGTATATAGCTGAAGGAAACAAAATCACTGTCTTGAAGAGATATCTGCTTCCCCAGGGTCACTGCAGCGTTATTTACAATAGCCAAGATATGGAAGCGACCTAAGTGTTCACTGACAGGTAAATGGATTAAGAAAATGTGGTGTGTGTATATATATATATATGCACACCCAATGGAATTCAGCCACAAGAAAGAAGGAAATCCTGACATTTGCAATGACTTGGATGAACCTTGAGGGCATTATGCTACATAAAATAAGTCAGACAGAGAAACACAATTACTGTATGTTCTCACTTATATGTGGAATCTAAAAAAAATGAACTCATAGAAACCAAGAACAGATTGGTTGGTGATGGCCAGGGACGAGGGTGGGGGGACAGGCAAAATGGACGATGATGGTCAAAGTGTACAAACTCCAAGTTATAAGATGAATAAGTTCCGGGATGTAATGACAGCATGGTTACTATAATTGACGATAATATACTGTTTATTTGAAAGTTGCTAAGAGAGTAGATTTTTAAATTTCTCACCACACACACAAAAATCATAACCATGGAAGGTGATGGATGTGTTAACCATTTTGTGATATATACATAGATAAATAATTACATTTAAATCTTTTAAACTTACCCAACGTTACATGTCAATTACATCTCAAAGTTGGAGGAAAAAAAACTTTGAAGAGGTGATATGGGAATACATAAATTAATTAATTTAAAAAATCAAAAGAAAAAAAAAGCCCTACAAAACTAAAATGAGAAAAGGAATGTAACAGAGAATTATGACATTATGTATTAATCTCTACTAGTATTGTTTTGAAAATCTCAATAAAATGGAGTTTTGTAAAAAAGCAAAAAACACTGAAATTGACCCAAGAGCTAAAAGAAAACCCACAAAGACTAATAATGATGAAACAAATTGAAAGAATTGGAAATAATATTCATTTTATAAAGCTGTCTATAACCTTAATTCTAAAAACATAGTAAGAACAGACAGAAAATTATCTACAGAACATGCTAATAGTCTGTACCCTAATTCAAAAATGAATTCTAATTCAATTATGAAAAACATAATAGGAAGTCAAAAGACCCAGTAGGGTTTATCCCAAGAATGAAGGAATTATTTAATATTAGCAATCTAGTGATGTTAAAATACAATATACATCAATTAGTTAAGAAAGTAAAACTATATGAAAATCTGAATAGATGCTAAAAATGATTCTGATAACATTTAACACCCTTTCATTATAATAACTCATTATAATATATAATATAATTATACATTACAATTTATAATATAACATTATATATATATAATATACATAATATAACATTATAATAACAGGCTACTTTCTCACATGACGAAAATTACCTATTTCAAACCAACAACTGATTATCTTACTCAAGGATGAAACAGAAGAGTCATTTCCCTTAAAATCAGAAAAGATGAGGATGTAAATAGGAAGAATAATGATAACAAATGTGCTTATTCTTTCCATATGAAAGTTTTCATTGCAAATCAAATCCAAGTATCGATGGTATTTTTTTCTGGAAAACAACAGCATAATTCTAACATGTATCCAGTATTCTAACATGTATCCAGAAGAATAAACAGGTGAGAATATCTAAGAAAATAAGAAAAATGTGTGTGGGTGGGGTGAGGAAGAAGATGGGCTTATCAGACGTTAAATTATAAGGCTGTAACAAATTAAAGATTAACATCTGCACAAAATTGATAGACAAATCAATAGAAATGAATATAAAGTTTTGAAATGGCTGAGTATTTGATAAAAGAAACATCAAATCAATGGGCAAGGTATGGATTATTCAACAAATCACAGAAATAGACTATTCTCCAACATTCAAGCTAGTTTTATTTCTCATTCCATAAATCAAAATACATTTCAGAAGGAACAAATAATTAAATGTAAAGTAATTACAATACCAACCAAATAATTAAAGATTTACAAGGAAACATAATGTTTAATTGATTTCAAGACAAAACTTTCCAAGCAAAGCAAACAAGTGAAGAAATCCAAATAAAAAAGATTGAGAGATATAGTTACATAAAAATGAAAAACCTACATGCCAAACAACCTAAAGTTGTTGAAAACTGAAAGCCAAACAATTAACTGGGTAAACTTCCTCAATCAGTACACAAGTTAATCCTTAACACACACCAACACGTAAGAGAACTATTAAGAAAAATTCCTAAATAGAAAAATAGAAAAAGAACACTAAGAGAGAATTTGAAAACAGATTAAAATTTCTTACAAAAATATATTAACTTCACCAGTAATAAAGAACTATAAATTAAACAGATACTATGATCTGCCTCTCAAGCGATAAAGATTAAGAAAAAGTGATTAATATCTTGTGCTGACCAAGCTGATGTTTATATAGGTATCCTTACATAATGTTGGTAGAATTAGCAATTAGTACTTAATGGAAAGTAGCTGTGCAAAATGTATGGCCTGAAATAAGTTGTCATGCTTTGACCTAATAATTCTATTTCTAGGAATCTATCCCAAGGCAAGAAATTAAAAACAAACATCCAATAATGACAGAACTTGGGGCCATAAAAAATTATTTTTGAATAATATAAAAAATGGTTGAGGAACATGCTCACAATATAAAATTTTTTAAAAAAGTAACTTACTATACATATCTGATTCCATTTTTATAAAACAAACAAAAAATCATACGTATGTCTATCAAAATAGGCTGAAAATACATAAACAAAAGTTAACTACAGTGTTATAAATATATGGTTTATTTTTCTGTTTTATATTTTCTATAATAAAGAAATTAAATATTATTTTAAAAAGAACATTCTGAAGTAAGCTAAAAACAACAAAAACCAGTTAGGAATTACAGGAAGTAAGTAAAGGTTATATTTTTCCATAAATTTGGTAGCAAAAGGCACAAAAGTGATAGACTATAATTTCAAAGGATGGTAACTGAGGAAAATTTTGTTTTGTTTTGTTTAAAGATAGATAACAAACATACTTCTATTAAGAGGAATAAGTAGAAATACAAAAAGAAGGGATAACTTTTTTTTTTTGAGGAAGATTAGCCCTGAGCTAACATCTGCCACCAATCCTCCTTCTTTTTGCTGAGGAAGACTGGCCCTGAGCTGACACCTGTGCCCATCTTCCTCTATTTTATGTGGGACGCCTGTCACAGCATGGCTTGTCTGCCCCCAGGATCCGAACTGGCAAACCCAGGGCCACCGCAGCAGAACTTGTGAAGTATGAACATAACTGCCGCACCACAGGGCCAGCCCCAGGATAATTTTTTGAAGATCCTAGAACAGGCAGAGAAGGTGGGAAGCAGAAGTACAGATAGGGGAAAAACAAAAAGGCTTTTCTGAAACCAAAAATGAGCAAAAGAAGGTGGCTTAATTTAGAAATTTTAAAGAGACGAAGATGTAAGGCAGAGCTGTTTGATGAAGGAAAGGCCCGAATCATGGTATTCGCTTTGCATTCCTGTAGAATAGTGATGGCATGGTGGGTGGCTTGTTTCAAACTAGCTTTCCAATTATCAGAATCTCAGGATGTAATTAATGAGAGATGTGACCAATGTGTTAAAATGTGAATGTGTGGAGGAAGAAGAAAGCTTAAGAATCACTGTTCTAGCAGACTGTCTTTCTTATAGGAGCTCAAGAAGCTGAACTGAATTCCTAGTGAGGTTAGAATAGAGATGATCCTTGACTATAATGAAGGGTTTGACAAACAAAAAAGTGTTTAAAATACAGTCATGCGTTCCGTTAGATTGGCAAAAACATCCAAAACCAAGAGTGACAAATGTTGGAGAGGTTGTGGAGAAAAAGGAACCCTCATACACTGTTGGTGGGAATGCAAACTGGTACAGCCACTATGGAAAACAGTATGGAGACTTCTCAAAAAGTTAAAAATAGAAATACCCTATGACCCAGCCATTCCATTACTGGGTATCTATCCTAAGAACCTGATATCAGAAATCTCAAGAGTCCGTTGCACCCCTATGTTCATCGCAGCATTATTTACAATAGCCAAGACGTGGAACCAGCCTACATGCCCAGAAACTGATGATTGGATAAAGAAGATGTGGTATATATACACAATGGAATACTACTCAGCCATAAAAAAACACAAAATTGGCCCATTCACAACAACGTGGATGGACCTCGAGGGTATTATGTTAAGCGAAATAAGCCAGTCAGAGAAAGACGAACTCTATATGACTCCACTCATAGGTGGAAATTAGTATATTGATAAGGAGATCTGATCGGTGGTTACCAGGGAAAAGGGGGGGTGAGGGGAGGGCACAGAGGGGGAAGTGGTGTACCCACAACATGACTAACAGAAATGTACAACTGAAATCTCACAAGGTTGTAATCTATCATAACATTAATAAAAAAAAAAAATACAGTCATGCGTTGCTTTACGATGGAGATACATTCTGAGAAATGTGTCTTAGGAGACTGCGTCATCGTGTGAATGTCATACAGCATACTCACACAAACCTACATGGTATAGCCTACCACACACCTAGGCCATATGGCACTAATCTTATGGGACACCCCCCATTGTATATGCAGTCCATCGTTGACCAAAATGTTACGCGGTGCATGACTGTAATTATTCTGAGAAAGAAAGTAAGAGGTGAACAGGAATTAAGAAATTTGCCAAACAGAAGAGAAGGCATTGTTGAGTAATGGAGCATGAATCTAGAGTAACTCTATTAGCAGACTGGTTTGATAATTTTCTCTGGTAATGTACTGTCACCTAGGAATAGAGAAAGTAGATGTTCAGAATGATTCTGATTAGAGAATTGATTATGGCCAGATATATATAAACGTAAGTGGAAGAACAGTTTTAAGGGTGCTAGATATGGCATTTTAAAAATAGTTGACAATGTGTGAGTTTCCTGGACAGGACGGCAAGTGAAATCAGAGGTGGGTGGGCAGTTTGACAGTGGGAATAGGAAAAGCAAAAAACAGGAGGCATAAAAGTTTAAAACACCGGTTGAATAAGACGTGAGAGAGTGAGAAATGTGGATGTTAAGGAGGTTGTGGATTTCAGTCTCAGAAATACAGGCATTCTCAATAACGGTGACATCCAAAGTTTCACTTTATTAATGTATTTCCAGTTAGACTACCAAAAATCACCTATCCAAACATTTTATTTTTATGAGTTTGGAAAGGAAGGAAGCACATATACATAGGTTGATCTTATAGGAATTTCAGTTAAGTAATATTTTGTAGTTTCTAGTACCAGTTTCCCAGGAAATCTCATCCTGATACAGGCACTTAGAGATCATTGAAATAATGATTTAACGAGGTTTTACAAATCCAAACTGACATGTAAGTGGGTAGACATCTAAGGGCTTAAAGAGAAATCAGTTACAACAATATAACAGACTATACCCATCTTCTTTGCTCCATTAATATTTTTTGTAGGTACTCGTTTGTATTCACCAGTCATTTCACTTGGGGCCTCTTAGAATAATCAAGGGCAGATTTGGAATGCCTAAATATGCGAAAACCAAGGACATTTTATAGGTTCAATCAGATTTCTGTTTCAAAAGATAATTCTGAAATGTATAAAAAAAGGTGTAACAATTCAACGATACCAAATATTTTAATGCAGCCCTACATTTTTCCAAAACATTTATTATTTCTAAGGTATGAATAAATGAAAGACAGTTTCTGCTCAGAAAGTTATAACTGAACAAGATGGCATTATTCACACATAAATAGACATACAGCTGACGGTTGCAAGTTATAAATTTAAAGGTTTTCCAACAACTTACCACTGTCTTGAGTCCAAATTCCTAAGTTCTCTAAGTAGTTTTTCATTTTTCTTCAAGAGATGAAAGCTCCTCCTAAATAGAGAGATTTATAAACATTTTCATCACCTTTGCAGTGAATGACATCACAGTCCTGGAAATACCTTCCACTCTACTCATGCAACTCTTACACTGAGTTCTTGCCTTTTCATACTTCTAACACAAAGGAGAATAGACCCTAAAAAAAATGTCAAGAATTTAAGTCATTATTTCTGCCCAGGCCATCATGCATTTCTGCTAGTGGATCATTATCTATCGGCCTCTTCAATTTTTCCTCGCAGATCCTGTGAGCTTCCCAAACTCATATCTAGAAAAATGGATGAAAACACTTGTAGGTTCCCTCTCAAGAGTTTCATAAAAATATGCAAAAAAGTTGTTCTTCACAAGAAATAAAATATTCGCAAAATCTAAATCACTACTAAGTAAGCCTATGTAATTCAAACGGAATTTGCTTTCTTCTTTGTTTTACATTATATGTATTTTTTTTACCCTACGAAGTGATGTATAAATTTTACCATACGTCCTATAGGTGCTAAATATGCACAAATTATATTCAGGAAATCAATGCTTGCTGTGGTAAAATATAGCTTCCCACCTTTAATTTTTCTCAAGACAATATATGGATGATTCTATAGCAAAAAATAGTAGAATGTACTTATATGAGTGGCAGTTACTTGTATTTGGACATACGAAAGGCAAACTGTGCTCCTGATACAGTGTGGCTTTCCCATAAGGCAGAGGATACTTCCTTCTAATAAATGGAAGGGTTTAAATCAAGTAAGATTACAAACACCAGGCAAGCAAGTAGAATTCCATTTCAATGCTTCACATGTGGTTGAATTACTTGAAGATACACTCGTCCAGTGATATCTGAGCTCCTCTCCTACTACTAATTGAAAACAATGTGTTACATAGTGCTTCTTCTTCCACTCCCCTACAGCTTTTAGTATCATAGAAATTTAAAAAGTGTCTATTATGCTTTACACTAGTGTACAACTTTAGTATTTTATGTACGTTAGCTAATTTAATTCTCACCATTATGTGAGGTGGGAGTTATTTCCTAAATTGTAGACTATAGCCTGAGGCTCAAAGGTTAAGTGACTCTAACCTGGGTCTTCTGATTTAAGTTTGATGCCTTTTCATTTAACTCCTACCTAACTTACTTGAATACACTGTGTATTTATTGCAGTTTTTACTGAGGTTTTTCAAGATACATAAGAAAACCAAATTAAAAAGAAATCTAGATTTTTTTTCTTGATACTAAATCTTGAGTCAAATTTCTGATACAAACAAGAAATGATCACACTGCTGTTTGTCTAAAAAAACAGTTAGGCTTATGTGACATAAGAAATACATATCTGGGCTCTGCTTCCAGTTCCCGACACAGAACTCCTAAAGCCCTGTAATTTCCTGAGTGTTGGAGGTGACGGGGACATCTTATACAAAGTTCCTACGTCCCTTGGAATTTTCCAGGGTAATAGGAGCATCTTTTGTTCCAATGAGGTGACTCTTGGTGGGCACCTGGATAACTTCAGGATGGGGCCTCATCACCAGAAAGAGCAAGCTATGATTAGAAGCTTGGAACTTTCAGCCCCACCTCTGGGGAGGGGAGAAGGGCTGGAGATTGAGTTAATAATCAATCATGCCTGTATGATGATGCCTCCATAAAAATCCCTAAACTATGGGGTTTGGAGAGCTTCCAGGCTGGTGAACATATTCACTGTGCTGGGAGGGTGGCACACCCCAACTCCACAGAGACAGAACCTTCTGTGCTTCGGGTTTTTTCAGAATTCACTCTATGTACCTATTCATCTAGTTGTTTACCTGTATCCTTTAACTATACTTTACAATAAACTGGTAAATCTTAAGTAAATGTTCTGTGAATCATTATAGCTAATTATCAAACCCGAGGAGTGGGGTTTGGGAACCCGTGATTCATAGCTGAACTTGCAACTGGTGTCTGAAGTCGGGGACAGTCTTGTGGGTCTGAGGCTTTAACCAGTCTATGCCAACTCCAGGTAGTGCTGGAACTCTCGGTGTGGAAAACCCACACATCTGGTGCCAGAAGTGTTATAAGAAAAAAAGGCTTTCCTGATAGTTTATGTGAACGTTGGAAAAATAAGACACTTTCAATTTTATGAGCTATAATTTCTAAGTCAAATAGTTCTACTAGTCATTCTGAAAATGCTAATAGTTAATTTACTGTGTTATCTTTTTATTCCATTGAATCCGGTGGTCTCAAAAAAAAATCTGCCCACTGGTCAAAGAACTAACTGGTAGATAAAAAACTTAGTGAGGAAAAAAATAAAGACTAAAATGCTTGATCAAAAGCTGAATAAGACTAATGTGAAAAAAAAAGGAAAAATTTCTCTTTTATTCTTACCTTTTATCCCAGGAATTCATTCCCAATATACTAAGAAGCAATCTGCAATAATAAAATGCTGACTGAGGCTTCTGAGGTGTTGGCTCATCTTGCTCCACAGCTTTCATGTTTAAGTCATTAAAGTGTTTCTCAACAAATTCTTTTTCCTCTGTATGTTGCTTAAGGATAGCATTGATAACATCATTTTCCTGTTTTTCAGAAATGCACACAGGTTGTGGAGCAGGAATATTAAGTGAGATTCCAGTTCTCTGTAAGCATTCAGGACTAGTTACACCTAAATACTGCAAAAGCTCATCAAGAACATCTTCTTCATCTTTTATTGTATCCCAAGTCGGTACGGTTTCTCTAAATCTTCTTTTAAACTGGAGGGGTATCCCATCTTTTACTGTTATATCTTCTAAGCATTCATTAGATGTAGGAGGCTCTTCTGGTTTCTCTTGGCGAGACAATGAAAGTATGAGAGATGTAGGTTCTGACAAACCACTTACAGGAGGTGGTCCATACAGGATGGCAGAATCCCATGAATATTTTCCAGAGAGATCACGTACTATGATTCTGACATTTGAATTGGCTGATGCAAGACCAGCAGACAAACCTCCTCCAGGTATACTTTCTTCTGACCTGATCTGGATACAGGACACTAATGTTGTATTGTTCAACACAAAGAACTGGATATTTGGACTCTCAAAGAGTTCAGGAGAAAGTTCAGTACTTTCACTGTAATGATTGTCATGATTTTCACACACCTGACTTGTTAACATAGCAGGACCACCACTCATTGGATAATGGCCCAAGTGATTTACCAGGTGTGTAATAACAGTGCGGGCAGCTATTGAGATTAATCCTTGTTGCATTTGAGTTTTCACTAGAAATGAAAAATACAAGTGAATGGAGACACTGCTGCTTCCCAGGGAGTCATATAACAATGAAATATTAGACAACAAATGGATTTTGTCACATCATCAAAATCACACTGACATATTTCAGTAAATATTACTATTTCCAAGTTAGATTCTGTACCACAGGAATGATGACAAAGAAGAAGAAAACTGTTCTTTGATGAATTTTTGTTAATTTTGTAAGGTAGCCCTTTTTGAAATTTATGCTTATGGATTCCTAATTCAAACTTATACCTTTAAATGTATATGATGCTTTCAAAGAAGGATCAAAAGAATTATAAATCAACCACTTGAAATCACTTGGCATACAGATTAGAAAGCGAATGAAATCCAACTGATATGTTTCTTATGAGTAGATTCAGAGACACAGTTTGCAGCATGCCTTAAATGTCACTCAGTTATGGCTTTTATCGATGATGTGAAAGTTTCAGAGAAAAGTGATCTTTCATTAAACTTTAGGAGTCATGAGATCAATTTAAAGAGTAAGTCAGTGTAGCCAGTACATGCCAAGGAAACTCTATTTTAAAGGAAAACATATTTTATGGGCCTCCTTATGTGTTAAATTTTTCCAAGGTGTTCTTCTATGTGATTGCGGTCTAGTGTGAGCAGTCAGTTGTACATAAGAAGCTTAAGCACATGAGAGAAAGCAAATAGGTAAGGAACATATCAAATGAGTAACTTAAAAAAAATCAAAGGAAACAGTAAAAAGAGAAAACTCAAAGAATCTATTAGTAAGAGGCCTGAAAAGGCAAGGTGCCTAACGTCAGGAGCTGAAGGAGGAGGGGAGGAGAGAAGGAAGATGTGGAAGCCAGCTCTGGAATGAGTGGTGTGAGGGGGTAGGAACAATTCAGCGACAGTTATCTTGATACTTTTCATCTAGGAGACCAAAGGAGAGTTGTTATTGGTAAGTACTGATCATTCAGCTAGAAGACGAAGTTTAGTTGTGTGTTTGTGTGTACATGTGTGTTTACAGTGTTCTTGTCTCAGTTATAGACATGATTACAGATTTTGTTTCCGTATTGTTCTGCCACAGTCGTAGACTGATCTCATCTGAGTATTGTTTATATTCCTAAAGTTAACCATTTGGGAATACTATGACCTAGCTGCCAGAATAAATATAGATTTGGGAATGTCCTGATGATCAAAGTGTTATCTACATACAGAAATTCCTTAATTTTAAGTGTACTTTGTGGTGACTTTTAGTAACTGTATAGAATTGTTTAACCATCAACATAATCTAATACATAGTTAAAATTCCCCATCAACAAAAATAATAAATTTTATTTTATGTACATTATACCTCAATAAACCCAACTTAAAAAAGTTCATAAGGAGACTAACGTACACTGCTGGTATGATTACTTAAAAAGAGGCAAGAGAGATGAATAGTGTTACATTTTCAAGGCCATAGCCCTCAAGATTCAGAACCAACACCACCGGGTACGGGCAGAAAGTCAGCAAAAAACCAGTTTCTGCCATTAACATAACATCTTCTACATTATCCAACTCTAAAAAAGAACAGTTCTCTTTTGGCTTTGGTTGATTTTGAAATGTTACTGATTTACAAAATTTTAACTTTCTATTATCAATCAAGTTTTATGTCTACATACATGTATATATGAACATTTTTCAGTTTACTTAAAAAGTTCCAATTACACTAAACTTTTCTTTAATTATAAATACGGCTAGTTCTGAAAATCAGCTATTCAACACTACAAAACAACACTAAATGATTAACTTTAATTCAATCCTACATTTTCAAGACCATAAGCAAAGTAAGAAGTTATGTCACCATGTGATGAGAAACAGAGGAGTGGCTTGAATCTAGTGTCTGCTTTCCCTTCTCTAGTTATAATTTGGAATATAATGGATGTTCACACTGTAAGCGGCCTTACAGATAACCTAGCCAGTACTGCTCAGTTTGTACATGAGGACAAATGGGTTCACAGAATTTAAGAGATTTGCCTGCCATTCAAGATTTCACATCAGGGCTCGTCTTTTGCTTCCCATCTCAGTGTTATTTCCATTTTTATCACAGTCTAATTTCCATATTGTTCTCTTTTGTTAAACTGCCCTTTTCTTTTGGCAAATCACTATGACATGTGGAAACAATGAATTAAAAATTTATCTTTTTCCTCTGTTCAGTAACTTAAAAAACTTATTTAGTATAAATTACTAAATAAATTGCCAAAATCAATGTAAAAAACTCACGTAAATAAGTCTAAATCACGTTTTAATACAAATTAAAGATTTTCTTTCCTTTTTTTTTGTGAGGAAGATTGTCGCTGAGCTAACATCTGTGCCAACCTTCCTCCATTTTATGTGGGATGCTGCCATAGCATGGCTTGACGAGCTGTGCTAGCTCCATGCCCGGGTTCTGAACCTGCAAACCCTGGGCCGCCCACGGAGAGAGAGTGAACTTAACCAGTATGCCACTGGGCCAGCCCAAGATTTTTTTATTTTTGATGTAGGAAAAAAATGTTCTGTTCTTTATTTTCTTTTCCCCCTTTCTTCGTTTTGAGTGATAAACTTAAAATAGGTAACTTGTTCTAAGCAGTGAATCTTTTTTGCAGGACATTTCTGCAGAAGCGAAAGAGTATAATTTAATAGAAATAGATCACAGAAAAGAGAAAAAATCCTGACTTTGTCTCTGGCTTGTTCTTTGATCATGGGCAAATCACACAGAACTTCTTAAACCTCATTTTTCTCTAAGAATAACTGAGACTTTTTGTAAAGATGAATTAAAAATTCATATACAAAGCTGGATATAACAGAAACAATATAAATCATTCAATTTTTCAAGCATTATTGGTAACATAGGTTTTATGAGTTTCTTTTTCAAACTTGCTTATAAATAAACTGCAAGAATGAGCCAGCTCTTTCCCTAAACGTAAACCTCCAAATCCAGGTACCAGTCAATCCTATGCACGCTCTTCCAAAGGAAGAGAGAGCAGGAACGCAGTTTAAATGAGCTTGTTCATAAATATGTCATAATTATTAATATTGAGAACACTTAAAAAATAAATTTAGATTTCAGAGGTAGGTAAAAGCATTTTCTTTCCTAAGCTGCTTCTCTAAATTCAAGATATATATAAAAAGGATAAAAATCTCTCAACTTGTTAATTGGGCAGTTAGATTGATTTAGATTTATTTTTTAGTTATAAACTATAGAACATACATCTTTCTCTTCTACATATCTACTTAGATATAAAGAAAACATACGAAATTCTCTAATTTAGAAACTCAAAATGAAATTCTAAAATAACCAGCCTTGTAAGAAAATGCAAAATGAAGATATCGATGCTTCTAAAGCTTCGTGTAACTGGCATTCATTTAAATAAGTCTATTCAGAGTTGTCTTTTCAGATTGTCAGATTAAACAAACCCTACAGCATTTGCAGCAAACCCATAATTACAGATTATTATGGCATACAAAAGCAGCAAGACATAAAAAGCTGCTGCAATTCACTACACTGTAATAGAACATGCAGAGGAAGTTAATTTTGGCAAATGCTTTAACTATTAGCTTTGCATAATATGTATAGGTGAAACTGTAATTAGGACAGAATGAATCCTTCAGAGCCTGCTTTCACTCTGACCCTGAAAATGATGACTTCTTGCTAATAAGACTACTGCCATTTGACAAAAAGCCAACTTCACTACCTCGCTTTATTCTTTGGTAAATTTAATAATTACAGCTACTCCTGCCAATAGTTCTCAAATCAGACTTGTTCAATCCAATACTGAGCTTATTAGGGACATTCTATGTTTAGAAATCTTTGGCCAAAAAAGTACTTGAAGATGATGAAGCATGCCTTAGACAAGGGCACAATGATTAGTCATTTTTGCCACATTAAAAACCCCACAGCATGTAGTCACTACAGACCACAGAATCACCTGCTGTTAGCTCACAGCTGTTCCTAAAAGGTTCTGCATTTATCTGGTCCTTAATATTTTTAAGTCCAAAGGGAACAACTTAATACATTCAGAGAATAGTACTCCATGGAGTATCTGGTATCAATATAAAACTCATCTATTTAAATCTTTACCTTTGTGTCTTTTACAGTGACTGTTGATGGTACAATAAATTTTGTATGAAATACATTAAAACTCCCCTTTATATACATAAACTATTTATTTCACTGTTTAAGAAATACACTATACTGCTGTGAATCAAACTTCATCACTTTACACCTTTAAAAATGCAAAAAGCAAGTAATCTTTCCATATAACTTTGTTTTTAAGTAAAATAAACATTCTATTTCACTATGCCAAATCTAAAGAAATAATTAGGTGCCAGCCCAGTGGCGTAGTGGTTAAGTTCGTGTGCTCCGCTTTGGCAGCCCAGGGTTCATGGGTTCAGATCCCAGGCACAGACCTACACACTGCTCATCGAGCCATGCTGTGGCAGAGTCCCACATACAAAATAGCAGAAGATTGGCACAGATGTTAGCTCAGGGCCAATCTTCCTCAAGCAAAAAGAGGAAGATCAGCACAGATGTTAGCTCAGGGCAAAGGTTTTTCACCAAAAAGAAAGAAAGAAAGACAAGAAATAATTATAAGGTGCCTACATCAAGAATTGTCTAAATTATTTTGCTATGCTGTACTGATCAGTATATCTCTATTATATCTGACCTATAATTTAAATTTATATTCCTATTTCACTTGTATATTTGTGTTCTAGACAAACTATTAGCAACTTGTGGTCAACCCAAAACCCTAGCCCTATTTCCTTGATGTGTAGCTTCCTATCTTCTCTTGCACTCTATGTCATCAATCCATTATCATTGCCACATCCTAGATGTTTACTCATTTATAACTATTCTACCTTTAAAAACCAAACTGTTCCCGAATAGCTGACTCTTTGACCACGACCTCCTGGTCTAGTGATTTCCCTTGGAGAGGGCTCTGGGGCTCTCATAATTGGACGGGAGAGAAGTCGGTGGGATCCCAGGCCTTCACCCTGCTGCAGCTCTACCTTAAGAAGTTTCACAAATTGGAATTCCTTGTGAAATTTATTTGAAGAGGTTCCACTTCTTAAAACTCATTTTAAAAATCACTGTCCTAATATACTGATGCTCTCAGGGGTTCTCAACCTTGGCTGCATATTAATTACCTGCAAAGCTTCAGAAAATCCCAGCAATCTCAGATCAATATACAAAATCTCTATGGATGGGACTAAAGCATCAGTATTTTATTTTATTTTTTTTTGGGAGGAGATTAGCCCTGAGCTAACTACTGCCAATCCTCCTCTTTTTGCTGAGGAAGATTGGCCCTGAGCTCACATCCGTGCCCATCTTCCTCTATTTTATATGTGGGACGCCTACCACAGCATGGCTTGCCAAGCGGTGCCATGTCCGCACCTGGGATCTGAAGTGGCGAACCCCGGGCTGCCGAAGCAGAACGCATGCACTTAACCGCTGTGCCACTGGGCCGGCCCCAAGCATCAGTATTCTAATGTGCAGCCAAGGCTGAGAATCACTGTTCTAACTTCTCATTACTAACCACACCTACTTTCTGACTCAACGGATCATGACATTTTCTTCCAACTTCTTAGTCATTTCCTAGCATCAGTTCAATCTTTACCAAGCCTAGATTCCACGGCTAAACCATATATCAATATTCTGAAAGCCATAGTTCCCTTGTATTCCTGCCTTTCCTCCTTACTGAATGTTGACTGGTGCAACCAAAACTTTGTAGTTTCCATTTTCTGTTGGGTCCCCAATAACTTCTGTCAATCCCTTTAATTTACTTCCATCTTCTTCTTTTTGGTCTTAGAAAAAGGGCTAATAGCACCTATACTTTCTAACTCATCCCCTGAGGAACTTCACTCTACTAATGATCCCCTTCCCACCTTCCTTCTCAGCTTATAATTAAGTTCAACTCTCTGCCTCCTTAAAACTCTCTTAACCCTGAACCATCTTAGCTTACCTACTGTTTTACCACTTGTCTTTCTTTCTTTCTTTAAACAGCCACGCTCCTTAAAGAGGACTTTCAACAGATGGCTCTACCTCTTTAACTCCTGCTTGCTCCTCAACCCACAGCCACTGCTTCTGCCTCCTACTTCTCTGAAACTGAAGCAGACACGCTTGTCGGTCTTGTTGTACTTGACTTCTCTATCATTTAATACTGTTGGCCAGTCTTTTAAAAATCTTTTTCCTCTCTTTGTTTCTGAGAAATTACTCTCTCCCAGTTTTCCTTCCTTTCCAACTTTTTCTTTTCAGAACACACACACACACACACACACACACACACACACACACACACACACATTTCTAACAAAGACCTCTCTGCTAAGATCTAGACCTGCTTATATAATGAACTGTCAGCTAGACATCTTCATATGAATATCCAGTAGGTACCCAAACTAGACCATTTCCAACACTGCCCTCCTCATCTTCCCTCCCAAACCTCTGAACTTTCTCATATTTTTGGTCTAGTTTGGGGAAAATCTAACCAATTTAAGCCTTTAGCAACTCTTGCTTGGCCTACTGACTGGTGCCTCTGCTCCTGGGTTGACGTCCCTAAAATCAATCTAATATACCAGAGATCAGAAAACTTTTTCTGTAAGGGGCGAGACAGTAAACACCATCAGCTGTATGGTCCGCGTGATCTCTGTGGCAACCACTAAACACTTCCATTGTTGCACAAAAGCAGCCATAATGATACATAAATGAACTGCACGGACGTGTCCCAATAAAACTTTATAAATAGGCAGCAGGCATGGGCCCTAATTTGCATCCTCATGTAAAATACTATTGTCAAAGTGATCTTAATACTAATTTTATCATGTATATTACCTCCTTAAAACCCTTCAATAACTGCTGGGTTCCTCTGGGCTACTTCTGCATCTTGAAGGTACTTTTACTTTTAAACTCATATTACAAGTTTATTTCTTTACATCTTTCCCTTGTATCAGATAGCAAACTCTATGAATGTAGAAAAAATGTTACTGAGTTCACTATGTACCAAGAACTGTGCAAGGGGTTTTACACATATTATCTTACCTAGTACTCAAAACAACCCTATGAGGGAACGAATATTAGTATTCTCATTTTACAAATAAGGAAACAGACATATGGTCATTCAGCTATTAAACGAGAGTCAAAATACAGTACCAGGTTTGTCAGACTCCAAAGCTAAATCTCTTATTCAATTATATAAATCCCATGATGTATAAAGTAAAATATGAAAAAGAACTTACCAGAGTAACTTAGCTAAGTGTATAAAAGGAATGTCATCACCTATAATCTTAGTAATTGTGTATCCGAAGTTATTTCTTAAATTAAAAATGAATTTTGCTATACTATAGATGGCAAGGTAAACAAGTACAAAGTAAGATATATTCTCCTTCATTATTTCTACCCTTGGGCTCAAATCATACTGTGAGAGAACCCAAGCAAGAATACTGTCCTGAAGAGAACTCACTTTACCTTCTGTTACAGGCTGGAGTTTAGAAGATCGTTCTGAATCAGGGGAGTGCAGAGGTTCAGGTTCTTTCAGACTTTCCAAATGCATAAAAGGATCATAATCTACAGATGCCAAATCAGAGAGGCTTATTGGAAAATACTTTGGATTGCTAAAACACTGAGCTCCATAAACACACCCATGTAATACCTGAAAATACAGGGGGAAAAAATACCAAGTTTTCCTTTTCAGTGAAAATAAGTAACTAAATAAAGATAAAAGGAGAAAAACATCAACTGGTAATACAAAAGCTTGACAAAAATTTTAAATATTTTAAAACTTAACTCTTCAATCAAAGTAAAACTTAATGCCTCTTAAAAAGACGAATGAGTAAAATTTAACGATTCTCATATTCAACAAAGATTTGACTCCTTTCAACTTTTTGCAATGAAACAACAGTGTCTTGTGGGAAGTACTTTTTTTTGCAGGGAAAGATTTGCTCTGAGTTAACACGGTGCCAATCTTCCTCTTTTCCCTTCTTTCTTTTCCCTCCCCAAATCCCCAGAATAAAGTTGTATGTTCTAGTTCTAAGTCCTTCTAGCTCTTCTGTGTGAGCCTCCGCTACAGCATGGCTGCTGACAGACGAGTGGTGTGGTTCTGAGTCTGGGAACTGAACCCAGGCTGCTGAAGCAGAGCATGCCAAACTTTAACCACTAGGTCATCAGGGCTGGCTCAGGGAAGTACTTTTTAATTATTCTTAGGTACTATAAGATAAATCTACATTGTTAGAAAATACCTAGCTCTAAAACAATGAAAATGTAACACTAAGAAATGTTATTTCTTTAGGTTTTAAAAACCCTTGCTTAACAAACAAATAATAAAGCAAAGAAGTTTACCTTATAAATGCAGTTGAGGACAGATTTTTCTATTTTGTCATTTTCTGCTCCTGTAGCATGGACTGGCTGAAGCAGTGTCTTCAGAGGTAAGGCCATGATCCAGTCCAGAAGGCACAAAAGTAAGGATACCACCAACTGCAACAACAACAAAGATCATTATTATTGTAAATTCATCAAATAAGAGCTTAACCTTAATAGAAATTCATCAATTTATTTTTTGTTTTCTAAAATTTATTTCAGAACTGAAATCAACCTTAAGTTCTATCATTAATATTTACCTAGACCTAATTGATTTTAAGATGTTGTATATGAACATTATCGTGAATTTTTCCCTTATATTTTAGGGCAAGTACAATGAAACCTTAAACATAATAAAAGCAGTAATGTTAGAACTATTTTAAAATTAATATAAAAACACTGAGCTTAAAAGATGACAGACATCAATCAGCGATACTTAATTAACTGCACAAGGAACATACCACAAAAGAAAGGTTTTAGTCCATATGTATCACAATCACTTCTACATTCCTTTTCTAATATAACAACACCTCACTGAGTATCCTGCCAGAAAGACTCTCTTGACCACTTTCTCAAACTGTTATCAGTTTTATTATACGAATCTTTCCACTGGACACTTTTAAACTAATGGATGTTATACCAAAACACTTTTATCCAAAATGTGGAATAAAGTAGTAGTATCCATTTGGTCCATTTTATTGGATAACAAATCATAAGTAGTGCCACAGAAGTGTCAGTCAAGTAGCAATAAGAGATCTGTTGATCTTCAGAGTGAAGACTAATTCTCCAATTCAAGGACGAATACTGGCCTAAATCTCCCAACCCATCCTTCAAAAGAACAATAAAGAACAAAAAGAACAACACAAAACCACATCCTTAGTATAACCAAAAAACAGAGAATATCCAAACTTCAAATTATTCATAAGTAGAAGATATATGGCAAATCCCAGCAAGTTTTTTCGCATTTTCCCACTGAAAGCTTTAATGAAGAGCAAGGGCAGTTTGGGAAAAACTGCAAAGAGAGAAGGGAACTAGGTACAAATCTAAAAACTAAGCCAGAGAGAAAATCCACCCTAAGTGTGAGAACATTGAAAAAGTGTACTGGTGCAGAGAGCACTGAGCAGAAAGAAAGGACTTAAAGTGGACGCAGGAAAGGGAACGCTTTGGGGAGAAGAATGTTGAGAGGGATGGAAAGACAACCTGTGGAAAATATGTAGTGGAAGGAAGAAGCAAAAGAGAAAGGTAGGATCCTACAAGACACAGAAGAGTTTTAAAAATCGATGGACCTACAATTCCTCTCCTCCTTAAAAAGCAGCCTCCAATAAAGATGCTATACTTGGTTAAACTGCCAGAAGAGGAAGCTCTTGAAGGAGGAATCTTGTAAACCACCCCAAGCCACCAACCTTGTCCACAGAAACGCAGAGGCAGTCTTCATCTATACAAAACTACTATAAAAAGAAAACAGAAAATGAGAATCTAAGCAATTCAGCTAATGAAAATCCTTCCCCCCACCGCCAAAAAAACCCCCAATTACAAAGCAGAAAAAAACTGTACTACAACATTGCAATCTGATTAAATATTTTTAAACAAGCATTTAGATATGAGGGGCAAAGAAAATCTCATCTTAAATCAGAAATGAAAAAACTAAGAAGAGGGGGCTGGCCAGTGGCACAGTGGTTAAGCACGCACGTTCAGCTTTGGCAGCTCAGAGTTCGCCAGTTCAGATCCCGGGTGCAGACACAGCACTGCTTGGCAAGCCATGCTGTGGCAGGCGTCCCACATATAAAATAGAGGAAGATGGGCAAAGATGTTAGCTCAGGGCCAGTCTTCCTCAACAAAAAGAGAAGGAATGGTGGCAGATGTTAGCTCAACAAAAAAACAAAAACTAAGAAGAAATAAACAAAGAAGGGAAGAACTGATTCAAATCAGGAAAAGAACTAAAAGAAAAGGACAAAATCATATTAGAAATGAGGCCTGAATTAAAAGATGCCTAAAGAAGAATAAATTTGAGAAAAACAAAAGCAAGATTTAATAAGGGGCATTAAGGAACAGTGAGAAAACAATTAAGAGAATAATAATGAGATAACAAAAAAGGTAAAAAGTGTCAGAGAGAAAGTGCTTGACATGGGAGACAGAAAGACTGCAAAAGTCCACCAGAAGCCAAGATAAACTGGCCTGCAACATTCAAGTCTAACACATATCCTGGTAAAACTGCAAAAGTAAGACTTCAAAAATAAAGAAAAAATATCCTTAGAGCCCCCAGGAAAAACGGCGAAATAATTTAAGAGAGTAAGAGAACAAAACTGGCATCAGACTTCTCAAGAACAATATACAAAGCAAAGGCAACATTGTGAAAAAAACCTTCAAGGAAAGTTAAGTGTGAACCAAAGATTCCATATCTAGCCAAGCTGTTTTTCAAGTGTCAGTGTTACAGAAAAGAGCTCAGAGAATCTGTGTTCATGAGCCCATCCTGGAAAATAAAGACGAGCTTCATCTAACCAAGAAGGTGACTGAGGAACTTCAGCAAAAAGACTAATGGTGCATATTCCACATATTTAGTTAAAGATCTAAGATTAAAAAAAAAGGTAGAGATGAATGTGAAGAATCATTTTTTATATGACATATGCTATATGATGGTATGTATAGAAATAACTAAAAATGAACGCAGAGAGAGAGAGAGAGAAAAGTGAAAAAGCTCATTTATTAACATATAGGCAGTAGACAGGAGACAAAGGACACCCTTAAATAATCACAAACCACACAGTAAAAGATTAAATAAGAAAGCAAGGGGAAAAAGGCATTAAAAAAGGTATAATATAAAGGTAACCACAAGAACAAAGTACAAAATGTCCTGAATACTGAAAGGAACTTAAAAAACAGAAGAACAAAGGAAATATATCATATAGAGAAAGAAACATAGAAAACATAACATGCATAATAGCCATAAAATAAAATGACAGAGGCAAGATAAAAATTATGTCTTACCAGAATGAGTTTAACTTGCCTAATAAAAAGATATTCAATTTGGCTCACAAAGCAAGACCCAAATATATGTTATATTCATGAGATATAGTTAAACAAAAAGATTCAGAAAGGCTAAAATTAAAGAGACGGGCAAAAGTATACCAGGCAAATTAGAATTCAAACGAAAAGGCATTAACATTAAAAGCTATTATTTAAAATGAAGACAAAACATTTATCAATATCCATGTATCAAATAACAGTGACTATTTTTATAAAGCAAAAACTACAATAGACGCAAGTAAATAAGAGGAACATTAACAACGGGAGACCTCAAGACACGACTCTTAGTACAAGACCGATCAAGTGGACAAAATATAGCTCACGTGAACTAACGTTGCTTGAGATCCTCAACAATGTTTAACAATATTAAAGGGATCTTGTCACCAAAAATGGGCAAACCGCTAGTACAGAAACTCAAGAAACAGACCTTAATTATTCACTAAAGGGTAAAGATGAACTTTTTAACAAAGGGAACACAGAAATCTGGTTATCCATTAGGAAAAACAACAAAAATTAGATCCCTATCTCAAAACATAGAGAATAAACTCTGAAAGGATGAGGGATGCAAACATAAAGAATGAAACCATACAAGTACTAGAGAAAACACGGGTAAATTCCTCTTTATCCACGGTACAGGGAAAGGCTTTCTACTGATGACTCAAAATCCAGACACAATCAAAGAAAAGACTTATAAACTGACTACATAAGAATAAATTCTTTTCCATGATCTCCCAAAAGAAACAACAAAAAACCCACCATAAACAAAATCAAAAGACAAATGAAAAAAAGGGAGAAAACTATTTGCATATACATATATCACAGTTAAGAGCTAATATCCCTAGTACGTAAAAATTTGAGGGAAAAATACCAAAACCTGACAGAAACTGTAAGAAGACATTAATAGACAATTTAGAAAAATAAAGAATCAGGCCATTAGTAAATACGAGAAGATACTCAACCTCACTTATAAAAAGAGAAAGGTAAATGAAAACGACACTGAGATACCATCGTTCCCCTATCAAACTGGCAAAAATAGAAAAACATGACACACTCTGGTTAGGCTCTGTGGAAACAGACACTCTCACAGTTCACTTGTGGGAACATCAATATTTAACAAACCTTTATCTGTTTACCTTTGACCCAGCAATACCACTTCCAGGAATATACCCTGAAAACACCTTCCAAAATGTAAAATATATAGGCACAAAGTTAGCAACTGCAGCACTGTTTGTAACCGCAAAATTCTGAAAACATATGTCTATATGCCCATACGTAGGAGAGTGAGTTAAATAAACTATGGCACATTCACACAATGGAGTACTAATACTATGGAGCTGTAATAAAGAACATCAAAGGTCTTTGTGAATTGAGGTATTGTAAATTTCCAGGATGTACAGTGAAGTGAAAGATCTGAAACACCAAAGAATATCCAGAATATGGTACTTCTGTGTACCAAACAAGGAGAAAAAACAAAATACAGATGTATCTGCTCACCTGTACAAAAATAAACAAAGGATGAATAAACCACAGACTAAAAAAAAAAAAACCAGGGATGAAAGAAAAAAACCCTAAAATGGAATACATACAGAAAAAAATGACCTGAACTGCATTTCAAATGAATTATATAAACACACTGAGGTGAGGAAGGGGGGGGAGAAGTAACCCAAATCACTTTTAAACACAGCTTTTGAACCATCTACTCTCTTGACAAACTATATATAGAGGTATAAATTAATCCTGAAACTGCTTTTATTTTTCTAGAACTGCACAGAGAAGTAAATACATTGTGAAGAAATGTGATAACGGGAGCTAGGTTTCTCATTGTTGACTAGGTGTTACAAATGTGGAAAGGAGAAAGGATAAACCGAACCTCGTGGTATTGGGTTAGAATCGAAAGTGTCAGGGTGAACTCATGGTGCTTTAATGCATATAGGTAGATAAAGAAATACATATATGTATATATTTTACATATATGTAAAATACATATTATATATGTGTGTGTACACATATTAGCTATTTTCTAGATCTATCTGCTGAGAGGGCCTAAAAAAAATAACAACCCAATGACAATGTTCAGGGAGAAACTGAGAGCCAGGTATTTTTGCTTACTTACTCTGTCCTGAGCCAGAGGGAAGTCTCTGGGGGTGCTAGTATGCTCAAATAGAACCACCTCTTTGTTTTGTGTGTTCCTAGGGGACTCATGAATGCCAAGCCCTGTCAGTTCCCAGAGCTAGGTAAGAGGGAGCCACTCCCTTAGGTAGCAGCTGTAACATTGGGGTGCTAGATGTGTGGACAAGCTCCTTCCAGGGAGAGGCTGGAGACCTGGTTTTATTGTTGGAGCAAGCCAGCCAGAGAATACAGAGGAAGTGCCCACTGGCTCTTACTGGTGGGGTGGGAGGCTTACAGTCAGCACCTACACGCAGGCTGATTAGAAGTTAGACCCTCAGGCAGCAGCCGTGCAAAGTGCGCAGTTAAATCCTTTGCAGAGGAAGAAGAGTAGATGGCTGTTTGGCCTGCTCCCTCTGCCCTTAGCCCTGGGGCGACAGCTGTGGCAACGCTCCTGTGCCTCCAACAAGCACTTTCTTTTGTTTTCTGTAGTTCTATGGGACAGTGAACACAAGCCTCGTGGCTTTTAGAGCCATGTGATTTGGAGGCCTGCCCTTTGAGTGGCAGGCTTAAAAGTGGGGGTGTTATGTGTGTGGCCTAAACCTTCCTCTCCTCAGAGAGAAGCTGGGGTTCAGGGGTTCCCTCCTGATTGTATGGAGCTATGCCAGGGGTGGGGTTTATAGCAAGAGCGTGTGTTAGCCTTTCCCACCCATTTCAACGCGGGTATCTTCTCAGTCGCCTGATGTGTAGGACTAGTTTCTGGATTTCTCTCAGAGGGAAGAGCTCCATGTAGGGCTGTATCTTTGGTACATTCACGGGAAGAGGGAAATCTAGGAGCCTCCTATGTCGCTGTCTTGGTGACCCCTCTGTGCCTGCTCTTTAATTGTTATTCTTCAAGGTGTTATACTTTGCTAACCCTTCATACTCTGTAAATTCTCCTTAAGTGATCTCATATATTCCCACAGTTTAATACTGCTCGTGTGTTGACAATGTCAATAATTTTGTGTTGAGCCTCAAACTGACTACTTTAGGTATATAGTTGCTTTGCTGTGGTCTCTACCCGGGCGTTACTCTGTACGTGCAATATGACAAAAATTGAAATTCAGCGTTCTCCAACAACCCTGCTCTTTTTTTCTTTATTCCTGACCTTGATTGTGGATTCCACTTTGGAAATATTTACTCTTTACTCCTTTAGCCTTAGTTCAAATATCATCAATTCTTACCGAGATGACTGTAATAACAATGACCATATTATTCCTAAGTCAACTTTCACACTTTTTCAAGGAATCTTTTACAAATTTGGGATTTCATTGTGCATTAAAACGCTTCTAAAAAGTCACTTTCATAAAAGTCCAAGGTTCTTAACATGGCATCCAAGGCCCTTCCTATCTTGACCCCTCCTATCTCTGCTGCCTAATTCCTCCTCTGAGCCATGTACTTCATACTCTCTAATATGGAATTGCCTGTTTTCCCATAACATACCATGCCATTTCACACCTCCGGATTTCACACATGCTATTCCCTCCACTTGGAATAACTCTCTGAGTCTAACCTTTGTATCCATTTATGTAGAAAACCCTATTCCTTTAAGGAAGTTTTCCCTTAACAAGCCTTTCTGCCTCAGTAGTTAATTACTTCCTCCTCTATCCTACCTCTTATTATATACATCTTTCTACCTTTTATAGTAAACACTTACTATACTGGATTGCCTCAACTGTCTCTCTACTCTTTAAAATTCATGAGAGCAGGGACTATCTTATTTATATCTGTTTAACCAGTTCCAAGCAGAATACCACACACATATTTTGCGATGAATAAATGTTTAGCGAGTTAAGTGGGCCAGGAACAAAAACTTGGTTGTGGAGCTTTTTCATATTAATAGCTAGGCCTCTGGCAGACAAAGATGATCTAGAAGGGATGGCTAATTAGTTCTCCAGATATTGTTCAAAAACTGGATTTGGAATTCTTCACTATAGTCTAAGACACTAAAATAAAGGACTCTGGCTAGAAGTGGAGTATATGTATCTTCAAGAATAAGGAAAAATGTATTCATCAAGAGCTAGACAAATAGGTACAAAACGCATTTGATAATGGGTATATTACACTGAATAGGAAGAGGAAGAATAAAAAATTCTGAGGTAAACTCACAAAATTAGTGATATACAAGACAGCAGGAATAAAATGAAAAGACCAAAAGTGTATACAGTATGTAAGCCAACCAAGAAAACAACTGAGAATAGGTCCAGAAACATAATTACAGACAAAGACTTCAAAATAATTACGATATATATGTTAAAATCTATTAAAAAGATGGATTTAATTGATGAAGAAACGCAGAATTTCAGGAAAGATATGGTAACTGTAAAAAGAAACCAAATAGAAACTTTAGACTGATAAATACAATACCTGCAATAATTAAAGGAGTCTCATAATGATTTCATGAGGAAAATGCAATCTTGTAGAACTTTTTGGTGGCCAGACGGTATGTCTTCTCCTAAGTGTTACATCTCTCTATATTATATGTATTCTACTTAATGGAAATTTCTTTACTTTCTACTAGTAACAGCTATACAAATGTGCATAGCTGCCTTCAGAGTTGATGAATTCCTTAGAATTAATAATTTTCAGGTACAGACAAAACCATAATTTGACAGGATAAAATAATTATAAATGGACAGAATGTCCTCCAAGGTTCCTTACAACCCTGAGAGTCAAAGACTTTATCGAATGACCATGATTAACTTGAAATTTGAACTAAAATATAATTTAGTTACACTTAAATAATGGAAACATATATTTCACATTATAGTTAATTTTAAATACAAGATGAATTAATGTTTACCATTACTAAATATATATACCTTTCAACTTTAAAATACAAATACTTTACTAGACAACTACATGTTAAATATCAAACAAAATTTAAATTACCCTCTTGTCCATTTCATAAGACGAAGCTTCTGTACTTGGCAAAAGATGGGTAATAGTGGCTATTAGGATCTGTAGGCAAGAAAAAAAAGAGCTCAAAATATGTTAAACTAACGGTGCATCCTAAAACTTAAATGCTAATACTAAAGGGATATAAAATCCATTGCTGAGAGTTACCCTAAATACATTAACTGTTATTTCAAAGTAATTTTTAATAAGCAAGTTTTTCAAGTACACTTAAGTATCAATCATTTACAATCCTTATGTACAGAACCAAAATTGTATATGCTCTGTTAACTACGAAATGGATTTCTTATGAGTTCAGTTCATGAATCAATATCTATAAACACAAAGATAATATATGTTCTAATAGAAAAATTAGAAGATATAGAGAAGCAAAAGGATTTATAAAAACCAAATGCAATTCTATCACTCAATAGAAATCTACTCTGCTCAGTGAATTAGGTATAGAAGAAATGTACCTCAACATAATTAAGGCCATACATGACAAGTACACAGCTAACAACATACTCAATAGTGAAAAGTTAACAGCCTTTCCTCTAAGGTCAGGAACAAAACAAGGATGCCCACAATTGCCATTTCTATTCAACATAGCACTGGAAGTCCTACCACAGTAATTAGGGAAGAAAAAGAAAGAAAAGGCATCCAAATCTGAAAGGAAGAAGTAAAATTACTTGTTTGAAGACAACATGATCCTATATATAGGAAACTCAAAACTTTCCACCAAAAAACAGAACTAATAAACGAATTTGGTGAAGTTGCGGGATACAAAATCCATATACAAAAATCAGTTGTGTTTCCATACACTAACAACAAACTATCGGAAAGAGGAATTAAGAAACATATCCCATTTACAACAGCACTAAAATCAATAAAATACTTAGGAATAAATTTAACCAAGGAGGTTAAAGACTTGTACACTGAAAACTATAAAACATTGATGAATGACATTGAAGAAGACACAAATAAATGGAAAAATATTCCATATTACAGATTGGAAGAATATTATTCAATTGTTCATACTACCCACAACAATCTACAGATTCAACATAATCCCTATCAAAATTCCAATGGCATTAGAATATAAAAATTGATAGGAAAAACTATCCTAAAATTTGTATGAAACCACAAAAAAACCCAAAGAGCCAATCTTGAGAAAGAAGAACAAAGTTGGAGGCATCACACTTCCTGATTTCAAACTCTACTATAAAGCTATAGTAATCAAAACATGGCACTGACCGTAAGGTACTCACATAAAACCAGGAACATAGACCAGTGGATCAAGATAGAGAGCTGAGACATAAACTTATGCATTTATCATCAACTAATCTTTGACAAGGGCACTAAGAACACACAATTGGGAAAAGACAGTCTCTTCAATAAAAGGTGTTGGGAAAACTGGATATCCACATACAAAAGAATGAAACTGGACCCCTATCTGACACCACTCACAAGAATTAACTCGAAATGGATTAAAGACTTAAATCTAAGACCTGAAAGAATGAAACTCCCAGAAGAAAACATAGGGAATATGATTCTTGAAACTGGTCTTGGCAGTGGTTTCTTGGATAAGACACCAAAAGCACAGGCAACAAAAGCTAAAATAAACAAGTGGGACTACATCAAACTAAAGAACTTCTGCACCGCCAAGGAAACAATAAATTGAAAAGGCAACGAATGGAATGGAGAAAATGTTTGCAAACCATGTATCTGGATAAGGGATTAATATCCAAAAATGTATAAAGAACGCATACAACTCAACAGCAAAAAAGCAAATAATCCAATTAAAAAATGGCCAAAGGACCTGGAGAGACAGCTTTCCAAAGAAGATATTCAAATGATTAAAAGATATATGAAAAGATGATCAACATCATTAATCACGAGGGAAATGCAAATCAAAACCATAATGAGATATCACCTCACATCTGTTAGGATGGCTATTTTCAAAAAGACAAATGATGATAGATGTTGGCAAGGATGTGGAGAAAAGGGAACCCTTGTGCACTATTGGTGGGAATGTAAACTGGTATAACCATTACAGAAAACAATATGGCAAATCCTCAAAAAATTAAAACTAGAACTACCATATGATCTAGCAATCCCACTCCTGTGTATATACCCAAAGGGAATGAAATTTCTATCTCAAAGAGATACCTGCATACTCATGTTCATTGCAGCATTATTCACAGTAGCCAAGATATGAAAACAACCTAAACGACCTTTGACAGACAAATGGATAAAGAAAATGTGATACATACACACACACAGACACACACACAGACACACACACACACGCACACATACATACACAATGGAATATTATTAACCATAAAAAAGAAGGAAATCCTGCCATTTGTGACAACATGGATGAACCTGGAGAGCTTTATGCTAACTGAAATAAGCTAGACAGAGAAAGGCAAATACTGTACAGTATCATTTATATGTGGTTTATAAAAAAAAAACCTGATTTCACAGAAATAGATTTCATAGAAAGTTGCTAAGAGTAGATCTTAAGCATTCTCCCCACAAAAAAAAGGAGTTAACTATGTGAGGTAATGGATGGGTTAGTTATCTTGATCTTGGTAATCATTCCACAATATCCAATCATCATGGTGTACATTTTAAATATATATAATTATATCTGCCAATTATTCCTCAATAAAGTTGGGGTGAAAAATAAAGAAATCTACGGGCCGGCCCCATGGCCGAGTGGTTAAGTTCGTGTGCTCTGCTTTGACAGCCCAGGGTTCAGATCCTAGGCACAGACATGGCACTGCTCATTAGGCCATGTTGAGGCAGCATCCCACATGACACAACTAGAACGACCCACAACTAAAATATACAACTATGCACTGGGGGGATTTGGGGAGAAAAAAATCAGGAAAAAAAAAAAATTTAAAAATACAAAGAAATCTATTCCCCTGTCTTTCCAGATGTTTCTCTGTATATATGTAAACATATGCTTTTTAAAAAAAAGCATTTTATAATGTGGCTTTTAAAATTTACATATATTTTACAATGAGTACATGAATAAATTTGATACAGAAAATATAAAATAATAAAAAAGACATTATTAAGTGAAGGTAGAATATTCATATACAGTATTATAACTTACCCTGGCAATCTGTTGATCTCATTCAATTTTTTTATGTGTATGTTATAAATGTATGGGGGTACATTTACAGTAATTTTCTTGTATGTTATTATATTTTTATAAATTATTATTCAATGCATCAAATTTAGAGGAAAAATTCCTCTAAATATACTTTATATAGTATAAAGCTTTACTCACTAGTAGAATCTAGTATATAGACGCACCCGCTTAATAATAGTAACAGAACTGCGCTTCTGTTCCCAACTAGGCAAATAGGTAACCATTAGTGAAATATGCTCCACTGTTTTCAGATTTCATTTCTTCATTCAAGTAGAGGTGGAGTATTATAACTCTTCATGTTTATCTGTAGCGGTTGGCCACTATGATGCATAGTGAAGCAATCTGCAAAAACTTTGCACACTAGAGAAGTACTTAAGTATTAATAATATATAAATTGATGAATAAAATAAGGGAAAGAATTTGGAGGCTTTCACATGAAAAAAAAAAATCTGCCTACTTAAAGAACAACCTTGATTTTCAGACAGAATAATCAATCTTAAAGGGTAAAATTTCAAATGTTTTAATACTGACTGACATACATATGCACATTCATCACATTTACATCCAGTTATCATGGCCCACATGATAATGATAAAAGCTGCAGTCAATATTTATTAAGATTTATGTCTCATCATTTTTATGGCAAAAAGTACTAAGTGCTTTACATGTATTTTCTCATTTAGTCTTCAGAGCAACTCTGTGAGGTACATATTTTTATCCCAAACGTCAAGGTAAGAAAATTGGAGTTCAGAGGGCTAAAGAACCGGTTCATAGCTACAAAGTAAGTAAGTGGCAGAGTCAAGGGCAATTAAACCAGGTGTGTCTAATCCTCAAACCCAACCTCTTAACCATAATACTATATTCAACTCAACAGATATTTAGTGAACAGAGTCTACCTGAAAGTCACCCTAGGCATAAAAAACAATAAAGGAAAAAGAAACCCGGCGTGTCTTAAAGGAGTTTAGAATTTGTAGACAAACATATCTTGTGCCATAAAGAGAGGCTGGCAACACGGTTAAGTGAGAAAAGCCTGGACCTGAAATCTTATAGACTTGGGTTTGAACTCTGTTTCTGCTCCATTGGATTGTGACTTTATATAGATACTGTATCCTCAGTTCTCTCATCTTAAATAAAGGCGGGAAGTGGGGATAATAGTCCACCTCAAAAGATTTAGAATTAAACGAGATATAATGAAAAGATGACTGGTACATAGTAGGTGCCCAATAAATATTAATTATCGTCTTTCCTAAAAATGTTATAAGAACATGAAGACACAAAAGATAAATTCTTGTTGGAGAGGTAAGGATTCTTATTTTTTGAGGAGATGGTATTTAAACCAATCACTGAAAGATGAGAGGGTAGAGAGGAGAAATACAGCATTTTAGGCAAGAAGAAGAGAGTGAGGGGTATGTTTAGGGGAGAGTAAGCTGACTTGGGCGCCTGGACTATAGGGTATTTCAAAGGAATCTGTACAGGATTCTGAAAAGATGGGTTGGGTCTTCATCTGGAGGCCTCAAATTCCCAGCTAAAGAATTTGGGTCTTATTTTATAAGCAAAGGAAAATCACTCAGAGATTTTGTTTTGTTTGGTTTTTTGGGGGTTAGTGACATAAAAGTCATGTGAATGTGAACAATAACTTGGAGTGGAAGACATACGAAGCCAGGAGACCAGCTAGAAGGCTACGACAAAGAAAGAATAACGAAGGCCTGGAATGTGTCAGGTGTTGTAGGAGGCACAGAATAAGAACTTCATAAATGATGGGCTCAAGAGGAAAGGAAAGGAATGAATCAAAATAATGTCCTGATTTTGGTAAATGAAGGGATAAAATGTTTTCTTATGTAAGAGAGGGAATGAAGTCGAATATACATTTATAAAGACAATCACAATCACAAATTTGCACGTAGCATTTAAAACCAACAACACAAAAAATACAAAGGGACTGTCATGAACTCTGATACCTCAAAAAAGCATCCTGGGTTGCCATTATTTAGCTATATAAAATTTAAAGAAAACTGTTAAATAGTCTTACATTTCAAGGTATCCAAATGTAAGGATCTTTAACAAGGTCATAATAAGAAATAAATGAGAAAATACTCACTTGAATAATTTTCAAGGGAGAATCAGGTTGGTAAATCTGAAGTCTAGGTACATAATGAACCAGCATGTGAAGCATGTTACAAGCTACATGGGCCACTGTTTTATTAGTAAACTGTAATAATAACCGAAAAAAAGAAAAAAAGAAAACCACTGTTATAAAAAATTTCTTCTTGAACTATTATTCATCAATGCATTAATTGCTGAAAAATTTCAAATTTCATGTTTCTTTTTTCATTCTATATTTATAATGTGTTTATTGAAATACTATTAAGAAGATAAATATACAGCTGCAAAATAAAATCACGACACATTCCAAAGATACAATTAACTTTATTTTTTCTTTGTAATGTATGACTGTCTTCATTAAAGTTTTATTCCATTTTCTCTTACCTGGATTTCTGCAATGGCCTCTAAACTGCTAATCTGGTTATCAATCTTTTCCGTATTCCAATCTACTCTACACAATACTTCCAAATTAATCTTCTAAAGAACTGTTCTGATACTGACGTTCTCTATGCTTAAAACTGTTGGACGACTCTCCCATGGCATAACGTCCAACTTGTTATGCTTCTCTCTCTGTGACCAAATCTCACCTACTTTTCGTACCCTGACCAAACATCTCCTCTTTCCAAAGTCTTCTCGGACACCTAAGTCGAAGTGATCTCTGCTTCCTCTGAACTCAGTCAGCAGTTTGTATGTACCACTCATCTGGTTCTCTCAGCTTTTTATATTTTATTACTCTTATTTTAATCTTTTTCAGCCATCATATTATTAATCTCTTGAATCTAGTATTTTTAATATTTTTTCATTCTAGTATCCCTCACTCTGCTTTGCAAAGTGCCTCAAACATAGTACAAACTCAAAAATACCACCAAATAGTTAGTATTTGTACTTTGTATGTTTAGAATCCTATAGAGATATTGTATTACAAGTCTTAAGACAAAAATAATATCATGCATCCTTTTGCAAACAAAAAATATCCATCTATTCTCTCAGACTCTCCAAACAATTAGGTTATTATTTCTGAGCAAATCTTATTCTGGTCAGAAAGAGGGAATTTAACTTGAATGATAAAACCAAAAAGTTGAACAGCTCAAGAATTCAAGAAGTAATAAAGATCAAAGAGTAGGTTACAAAAACAGGAATTAAGGTAAAACAAACAAGCCCACATATGTTGTTAAATGACTGGTTTGGAAATATGTATCCTAGGGACAAAGCCAAATAAATAAAAAGTTGAGATAAAAATAGGTCATCACTAAGATACCCCAAATTCAAGAGTAGGACCACTCTTAAGGAAAAAGTCAGGAACAAGGAAATAATCTAATAATTAATTAATGAAAACATTTATTGTTTTATTCAGTAAGGGCATAGATATAATTAACATTTGGAGAAAAATAATCATGCATTCTATATTATCTTAATATTTTCCACTAAATTAGTTTTTTTTTACCTTTAAGGAAACACAAATTACATTCAGAGCTTCCTTAATTTGAGGATGATGAGACTCATGGACTAGTTCTTCACAAATCCAAATTCCTAAACTGCAAAGTGCTACACATCTGCAAAAAAGGCAACCAAAACAATGATACAATAAAAGTGGATGAGTCGTGAAATGAAACCACCAGCTCAACCAAAACACCCATAACCATCCAATACAGAACCAACATGCGCTGTTTAAGAGTTAATCAATTTGTTACTCTGTTCTTTAGCTCTTTCTGTTACTCTGTTCTTTAGCTCTTCTTAGAAAGAGAAAGCAGGAGGAAAGCACATCCCCGAAACTCTAAGCCAAATTTTCAATTATAATTTACTACCAAGATCATAGGTGTGATAACACAAGATCTTTCTACCAAACCTATAGTAATAAACTGATATTATCATAAAGCTTCCCAAACAAATATGCAATCTGCTTTCGAAAAGGAAAGAGTGTAATTTTATTGACTGATAGCAAGGTAAACCTAAGCAAAAACATGAAGCTGCTGAGATAAGTCAAATATTTTTTTCGTATCTTTTACATTTAACGTACAAATTCTTTTTAAAACAAATTAGCAACACAAACAAAATTTCTACATTTTATTAGGGGATTCCAACAGAAACAGAACTTGTGGAAATTTTGCTCTGTTCCCTAATGTCTTGTGAAACTTCAATTCCCTACTTCAGCTGATCAGAATTAGTAGGAATTTCTATTACTGTGTTCAAGTATAAGCGTCTGATGAAGCACATGATGGTTCTCGCTAAGTATAAAAAGAGTCAACTCCTATAGTCTCCTGGTATACCTGGCATGTCCTGATACTGATATTCGTTTTTTGTGTGTGTGTGAGGAAGACTGTCACTGAGCTAACATCTGTGCCAATCTTCCTCTATTTTATGTGAGATGCTGCCACAGCATGGCTTGATGAGTGGTGTGTAGGTCTGCACCTGGGATCTGAATCTGCAAACCCCGGCCCACCAAAGCGTAGTGTGCAGACTTAACCACTACACCACCAGGCTGGCCCCAATATTGATATTCTTAAATTAAATTCAGTAGAATGCTAAATTTGAGAACAATTCAAGGCAGAACTATTTTCCTTTCTGAACACAGTAGATCAGAAGTTCTTACGTCCCTTCTTTCAGTCTATCACAGCATTAAAGCTACTAAATAGTTTACTGTCAAAACTCAGAAAGTCTTCTAAGCAAAGTCTACTGCTTTATTTCTTCCCTACTGTTGTCTATCCTAAATCTTAGGTGACATTTACAGATCAAAATAACCAAGTTTCAGGTTTCGCAGTGAAAAGAGCTGTAATCCCTAGAGTAACAAGAAACTCTGAAGGGAAACAGAGCTGTCCGTGGACGCAGCTAACTTAAGGCACTTGTTTGGTAACAGAGGAGTGAGACCAGTTTGTTTTGTTTGTGTGTACAGTTGCCTACATTCCTCAAGATGTCAAAATAATCTAGATTTTTTCCAGTATGGCTCAACTCTCTGCTCCTGGTCAGATTTTCAGGTATAAGCTTCTAAGACCTCACATTCCTGAAAGTTATACGAAAACAAGTTTAGAAAATGCTTATGTTCAACTTCTGCAATTTTCCTATACTCTCAATACAAGCCATTGTGTTAACGATTCCCAAGGCTACTTCTGGGTAGATATGTTTTAGGCTTCAATATTCTTTCACTGAGAGGCAATGTAGTTGAAAGAAAAAAAAAACAGCAAAAGATCTAGAATCTGAAGCTCTAGGTTCAAATCTTGTTTTGTCACTTCTTACCTATACATCTAACAAGGCTCTGAAGACAAACTGCCAGGGCTTTAATCGTGGCTCTGCCATGTCTGGGTGATAGAAGAGATTATTTAAATTCTCTGGGCTCCCATCTATAAAAGGGAGGATAAAAATTGTACCTATCTCCTGGAGTGGCTGCAAAGATTAAATGAGGTAATAAAGTGTTTAGAACAGTGCCTTGCAGACAGAAACGGCTTAATAAATGTTAGCGGTCTAAGCCATCAGTTCTTTCCTACCAAAATTGGAACAATAATAATGATTCCAATAATTTCTTAGAATTGTGTGGAGGACTAAATGAAACAATATTATGGGAAAATCCTTGTAAAATTAAAGGTTATCATTATTAACACAGAAAATGCTAGAGAAATAATATTGAAAATCATCAAACTTGGGGCTAAAAACTACCAGAAATGAAAATATGGAATAATGGAAAAGATAATGTTGTTTTCTGGAGTAGTTGTTTAGTATTAAAATGGAATTAATGTAAAAGAAGAATTTACTCAGATTTCTTTTTAGTTAACTTGGATATTAAACGAGAAAAATATGCAATGGAATTAAAAAGCTGGAGCTATGTCTCATTTAAGCAAACTGCTCATTTTACATGATTTTTAGCTCCTGCAAAAATAAGAGGTTTAAGTTAGAATTAGAATCCAAATGGTCAAAGCCGTGATCTGTACACTTTTATGAACCTTGGGTGATAAAATGTGTAGATTATTAGAAAAGAGGTAGCTTTGCACAGATGTAGGTCAGAGGAGTAGTGACACAGACTTCTGTTGAGGCTAATGACATACTATTAGAATTAGCATCAAGAAATATAAAATATAAATTAATGATATTCAACGGAAAAGAAGAAACATGGTGTGCTAGTGGCAACCTGCTGATTTAAATTTCAACCTTTTTGGGAAAGGTTTAGTCAAGCAGCAAAAATGCCACAGTTTTCACTATTTAATAAGACATTTAAAAAGGAAAACATTCTAAAATCTTATTACTTATAATCTATTTTTAAAAAAATATCCTGATCAAATATTCATAAATATTAATATATACTATTTTCTTAGATATATTACTTTCTACAATAAAAATATTTCATTTCAATTCAATTTAACAAATATTCATTGGGTAATTACTACTGCACTTCAAGGTATCGCATAAGAGACAGTGACAAACAGAACCTGAAGGGAAAGCAAAATGTACTTAAACTAAGATAAATCATTTTAGATACAGAGAGTGACTATACTGAAAAAAATGACTAGGATTTTATTTATTTATTTATTTATTCTTAAAGATTTTATTTTTTTGCTTTTTCCTCCCCGAAGTCCCCCGGTACATAGTTGTATATTCTTCGTTGTGGGTCCTTCTAGTTGTGGCATGTGGGACGCTGCCTCAGCATGGTTTGATGAGCAGTGCCATGTCCGTGCCCAGGATTCAAACCAACGAAACACTGGGCTTCCTGCAGCGGAGTGCGAGAACTTAACCACTCGGCCACGGGGCCAGCCCCAGGATTTTATTTTTTTAATGAAAGAAGGTTTGTATTGAAAACATGAAAAAAAGGTATTTAATCATCCAAATAATTTAAATTTCTACTTCAGAATAGCTTTTGTGTATCTAAAACAATCTGGACTGCTAAATAATTCCATCAACTTCTAAAATAAGATTCCAAACACAGAACAGTTGTATCACGTCTTAAGAGCATCTGACCTACCGTGCAGGACCAGAGGGCTCATCTCTTGCGGAACTTAATACAGTTTTGATTATAAGTTCCTAAAATAAGGGGAAAATAATTAGTAGCAATGACTAAGATTTCATTCAACAAATGTTTATTAAATGGCCACTATGGGCCCAGGCACTGTGCCAGGTGCTAGGTATACAATAGTGAAATAAAACAGTCCTTTTTCTCACGTACATACTTACAGAGTCCAATATAATTCATAAAATTAGCTAAATCAATAAAACAATAGTATGATCTGAATGTTTGTGTCCCCCCAAAATTCATGTGTTGAAATCCTAACCCCCAAAAGGTGACAGTATTAAGCGGTGGTTAGGTCATGAGGTTGGAGCCTTTGTGAAATGGATTAATGCTCTTGTAAAAGAGATGCCCAACGAGCTCCTTCCTGTGAAGGACTCTGTGAGGACACAGTGAGAAGGCATTGGCTGTGGACCAGGAAGAAGGCCCTCACCAGAATACAAGTGTGCTGGAGCCTGGATCTTGGACCCCTCAGCCTCCAGAACTGTGAGAATTAAATTTCTGTTGTTTATAAGCTACCCAGTCTGCAGCATTTTGTTATAGCAGCCCACACAGACTAAGACAAACCATTTCTGAAATTTATAACCAAATGTATATGTTAAAAAGTAATTTTTTCTGATTAGAAGAGTAATAAAAAGCTCACCATAAGATAATCAAAGCAGATTTGATTATCTCCAAGGTATGAACATATTTTCAAATGTGAGAAATATCATTTAAAAGCAAGCCTCCTCTTCTTTGATAATTTGTAAAGCATGATAACGTGAAAGTTTGGGGAGAAGTGCTAGATAATAGTTAAAATTATGTAACTGAATAAAAACTTAAGAGGGAGAGTAAAGAGAAAGTAACTATCCAAAGAGAGGCTCTTGTACTGAGTTTGTGTTTAGTGGAAAGAGAAAAGAAAACTAGTCTATTAAGGAGTCTTGGATAGAATACTTAGGCAAGAAGTAAATCAAGATAGATCTGTGGAACGTAAGTCAAAGTTGAAGAGATTTAGGAAGGACAGCGACATCAACAGGGTCAAATACTAGAGTGGCTAAGGAGAGGAGAACAAGAATGCCACTAAGTTTGATGATTAAGAATCTGTTCATTCCTTTTTAATTTTTTGTTTTTCCTGAAGAAGATTAGCACTGAGCTAACTGCTGCCAATCCTCCTCTTTTTGCTGAGGAAGACTGGCCCTGAGGTAACATCCGTGCCCATCTTCCTCTACTTTATATGTGGGACATCTACCACAGCAATGTCCGCACCCAGGATCCGAACCAGCGAACCCCAGGCTGCCAAAGCGGAACATGCGCACTTAACCGCTGCACCACCAGGCCGGCCCCTGTTCATTCCTTTTTAAAACATCATTCATAAGCATTTATCAGCTTAAAAGACTGTAAGCTCCTTGAGAGGAGTAACTTTCTACTTTGTAAACTTAGCATCTAGCCCAATGGCCGGCAGTTAATAGCACATGGAAGACAGCTGCTGTTTAAGCTGAAGAAATTTCTACGTAATAGGCCCTATCTTAAGTGCTGGAAATAAATAGATGGTTAAGACATAGTATCTACCCTTAAGAAGTTTAGGGAGGGAGGCAGATTTGTCAACAGTTAAAACCCAAGGTCATGTGTACAAGGATCAATGTGAACAAATAGCTCAACTTGGGAAAGTCATAGAAGACTTCACAAAGAGGTCGTAAACAGGATTTTGACCACTGATCAAGGTCAAGGACTACGATTATGTGTGTTTGGGGTGATTAAGAGAGGCAAGAAGAGGAGAACAGGTCTATATAATGATGCTTCAGGCAGAAAGAAATGGATTTGCAAAAGCATAGAACTGAAAAACGGCACAGTAGTTTCCATGTGGCTATCTGGCTGTGGTTTAGAGTACATCGGGAGCTGGTTTCAATGAAAATGTGAAAATTAAAGGTGACCACTATGGTATGCAACTTTCCCCTTAAATCTTCATTTTTTTAAGAGTAATCACCATTTTGTTAGGCTTTTTGCTTTCTTCATTGCTATTAGAATTAGCTCTTATTTTGGACACTTCTCCCCTCCACAAAAAAAGTGCTGTTTTGTTTTTTAAATCACTTCAGCCTACACAATGGCCAGCAGAGAACAAGGCCAGTCTGAAATGCAGATTGTATGTAGGAGGCTAGGTTACCCAAAACTGCCTCGGCAAATTAAAACTATTCTCCATCCTTGACCTTCAGGATCTTCTGAAAATAGAAGCCAAAAGTATGAAATCCATGAAGACCAAGGGTCCATTTGTATAGCTTTATGAAGTGTCATTGTAAATTTGCACTGACCCATACAATGTCATGTATAAGCGAAGTTCACTTGTTTAAAAAATGTTTTCTGAGTATATACCGCATGCCAAACAGCATGTTAAGCTCTGAGGATATAGCAGTAAATAAGGTTTTGTGGTATTAATTTGATTAAAGTGTAAATTCGACACTGAACGAGTAATTATAAGCGTGATAAATGTTGCAAAGAGAAATACAGGTGGCATGGAAAGTATACGCAACACTCCTGATGAAAACTGGATTAAAAAACTTCCTTCAGAGAAAGCACAAGTTTTAAAAAAATCATCAGCCTGACTTCTGAGGAGCTGTGATGCCCTTTGCTCTTCCCTTCTTTATTCTCTCTTCCCTTCTAACTCTAGGGACCAATGCAGGTCAAACACAGAGATCATCTGGCAAATACTCTAATAGGCACAACTTCTCAGGACTGTTAAACCCTTGGGAATTTATCATACATGGACATTCAGTTAGAGACAGGTCTTGGCTTAGTGATGGAATTATTCACTACCAGCACACTGCTGGGTCCAGAGCACTAAGCGCCTTTATCCTAACTAGAAGACCTGACCACACCACTTCCCTTCACCTTGGTCTAAGAATTACTGAGTCCAGACTACTTAAGAATGCTTATCATGTTCCACCTTCCTCTTCAAACAGAGGCAGACCTTTACAGAGGCACAAAACAACTTGTCACTAATTTTTTACTTGAAATTTTTAAAAAGGCTTATAAGCAACAATTAAAAGCAACAGTTGGAAGTCTGCTTCTAATTAGACACTATCATCTATTTTTTTAAGGTTTAATATCTGGGGTAAGTTCCACCAGCAATTGTAGAGTCACTGTTTACTTTTGCACCATCTCCTGTTCAAGCCTGTTAATGCTTCAGACACATGGGATCCCTGCCCCAATTCCATAGTTTCCTACAGCAGAAAAGACTATTCCATTACATTGTTTGATTCAGCACACTGGGAAACTTGGAGGGGGAGAGAGTCAAAGATGCAGGTTTAGTGCCATCTCAATCCTGGAAGCTTTATGTTAGCAGCATCGTATCTTGGCTCATAGGATGTTTCAATAAATGTCAGTGAATGAATGAATCCTGTTGAGATTGACAAGTGAGTGAGTTCAACAATGAGAAAACGTTTCCAAAGCAGTTACAAACACAAAATGGGCTATGCTTCTAATGGACATTCCAGCCTCTGTGTCTAAAGGGTATCGCTGGTTTACGTTAACGACTGTGTGGATTTCTAAAGGAAAAGAAAGAATGAAATTTTATCGAATATATATTACGATTACAAAATTATTTAAATGCTAAAAATTAGCATCTAATTTCTTACCTTAACATCTGTAAATTGAGACACAGCAATATCAGGAATGTTGGGGTGGAGAGCAGGCAGTTCACAATATAAGTTGGGAAAGCAAACCAAGGAGCCCAGGAGAACTTGTGCTTCCACTCTTGGTGCCTGTGTACCAGATTTAAAAAATCTTTAGGATGTACTTGATTAGGTCCTTAAATTATTAGAAAAACTGCTTTATTACCTAACCATATTACACAGGGAAGTCAGTGCAAGACAAAATTCAAAAATAAAGGGGGAAACACCAAAAAGATTCAAGTTCTCACCTATACTTTCCACGCAAACTACTGTTATTCTCAATAAATTCAATGAACAAATAGCAGAGCTTTCCTTAAGAGCAGCTAATAAGCAGAAATAAACCACAATTAATGAGACTGCAAACAAAATTACAGCTTACCTAAGAGCATAAAATTACCCTAATTTTGAGGAAAAATATAAATACCTTCATTTTAAAGGCAACTTACACATATTGTTCTAAGAAGCAGATGACTCAATTTCACTAGATTATATTTGTTACTAAGAATGAATAAAGTAACTAAGGGTGAAAATGCTAACTATATCTTCAAGAAATAGGCACTAGCCTGGATGGTTTTTATGATACGTGCACATGAGAAAAGCACTGCCTACACTACCTACAAAAAACAAAATTAGAATTTATCCTTGAACTGCAGATGAAGGCAACTTTTCATCTTTTTTCCTTAATTGTATTAAGCCATTTCTAAAGTACCAGCACTGAACATTTCTTTTTCTTCTATCTTCTTGCATGCCCACCAAACACCAACACCCACCTACTAATATACTGCTTTATTTACTAAAATATCTACACATTAATTTATATGCTTAATAATACCTAACAAAAATGTTAAAACAAATATATTAGAAATATAATACTTCTCTTCACATAAAACAAGAACCTATCTCTAAAAGGATTTCCTTATGTTAATAAATGTTATAATAGAGACAATGGAGTGGTACTCTACTATGATTTCCAACAAAACAACTCGTCTCTGTATTCAAAATATAATCTAGATTTACAGACACAAGGCAGCAGCATAACAGGGCAGGGTAAGCTCGCAGCCACCATCCCAAATTAAAATAAGTTATCCTATAAAAATGAAACGATAAAAATCCAACATTTAATGAAAGAGAGTAGCTAAAGGTTTTTCTTTAAAGGTGGATAAGGTAACTGAGAATGTTCAGCTATGTGGATATAATGGGAGCAGACCTGGAAGGTGATTGCAATTAAGAAAGGCAAGTCTAATCAATTGTTTTGTAATCTGCCAGGGGTGGGGGGTGCATTAACAGGAGGAAGATGATAATATGTATGGGACCTAAAATGGGAATCCAAGGAGAAAGATTTAGACTGCGTATCTCCAACATCATCCAGAGGAAAAGACTGCCCTTGACCTTACAGGGGAGATGTGGGTGTCAGGTCTGATTCCTGCGATGATTTGGTTTCCTATGCAGCCTTTCGCAACAGGTGTTCCTCATATGAAGAATAGAAAACAGAAAATGATTATTTTCAAATTTTCCCAAGGATGTTATATAACTAGTATCCTTCAAGATGCACAGGAAGGAAACTTAGTCACATAAAATGGATGCCTAAGGACATTAGGGCTTAATTCTCCTGTAGAACCTTGAGAAAGGCTGCAGGAAATGTGCTGCAATCATCTGAAATAACTGTCCCACTGAATAGTAATAGTGTTCATAGTAAATTGACAAAAAAGTGACATTGGTTTATGTCTCATTCTCCTCAGGAGTTCTATCAACTTTTGCCATTATCCAAGAGATTGATAATGTGTACACTGATAATACTATAATAGCCTTGTAACTTGTTTACCATCTTTAGTTCGTCTTCCATTTAATCTATGCCTAGATTAATAAATTTATTTGATATTCCCAAAGCACAGATTTAATCATCTCTCTCCCTACTTTAAAAAAGTTAACTGTTTATCTAATATAGCATTATAATCCGATTCCTGGCGTTTGAGAGCTTCTAAGATGTAGTCTAAAGGAGTGCTTTTCAATCTTTAATGTCCATACTAATCATTTCATTTGGGATATAGATAAAATATACATGCTGTTTCAGTAGGTCTTGGATGGGGTCTGAGACTCTGTTTCTGGTGTGCAGACCACACTTTGGGTAGCTGGGGTCTAAAGTACTTTTCTGCTCTTTCTGTCCACTACTCTCTAGTCAGATTATCTTTTTTTTTCCCTGCTTTTTCTCCCCAAATCCCCCCACTACATAGTTGTATATTCTAGTTGTGGGTCCTTCTAGTTGTGGCATGTGGGACAGCGCCACAGTCTGGCCTAATGAGTCGTGCCATGTCTGCGCCCAGGATCCGAACTGGTGAAACCCTGGGCTGCCGAAGTGGAGCATGCGAACTTAACCACTCGGCCACGTGGCCTACCCCTAACTATCTTCTAAACAAAATGGGTTATTTCTCTTTTCTTGAACACAGCTTACTCATGCCTATTTCCCTCTGCCTGGAATACTTTCCCTCATTGTCATTTTCACTTACAAAAATACAACTAATCTTGGGGCCAGCCCTGTGGCATGGTGGTTAAGTTCAGCACACTCCGCTTCATTGGCCCAGGTTCATGAGTTTGGTTCCCGGGCACAGACCTACACCACTTGTCAGCCATGCTGTGGCAGTAACCCACATATGAAATAGAGGAGGACTGGCACAGATGTTAGCTCAGAGCAAATCTTTCTCAACAAAACAAACAAAATACTACTAATCTTTCAAGGATCTATTCAAACATGTTTTTCAAGAAAACTCCGTGATATCCCTAAACAAATAAGATCTCTCCTTTGTCTGAATTACTAAATAATTTTATCTTATTTAACAAACTCTCATATTGTACATACAATGCGTCACGTAATGTTCCAACTATGTTACAAAGATTAAGTAATTTAATCCTTATAAAATAACCCTATGAGAAAGGTTATCTCCATTTTATCAGTGAAGAAACTGAGACACAGAGAAATTAAGTATCTTGCATAACGTCCCATGGTTAGTAAGTGGCAGAGCTGGAATCTGAAAGCAGACGGACTGGCTCTAGATTCCACCTTTTAGCTACTATGCTAAGCTCCTCCTACTGGTACCTTCTCTAGTTGTTAATATACTTTCCTATCTTCCCAACAGCACACTATATGCTCCTTGAGCACAACGTATATCTCATTTATTCTATATCACCCTATATTCCACCCAAAGGAACACTTGGTACACAATGGGAAACAGAAGTTCAATAACCACAAAAGGGCTTATTAGCACCATGTTGAACACAGACTAGGTGCTGAATAAATACCTACACATTCAATTAATAAACACCCATAACCATGATGCAGTGCTGGAGAGGAGCCCTGGAGATAGCAAGAGGAGTAAGACCAATCACTGTTCTCAGGGAACTGGAGAAACACAGTTAATAACTAGCTATAAAGACAGTTCTTCTCTTATTTGCACATTTCCTCTACATGATTGTATCTAGTTTCATAGCTTTCAATACCATCTGTAAACTATTGTCTCCCAGCTTTACATTTTCGGTCCCAATATCTCCTTTGAGCTCCCGATTTGTACATGCAATGGCCCTCCTGGCATCTCCTCTGGATGTCTGATAGGCAGCTTCTTATGCCCCAAACAGAACTCCTTCTCATTCACTGTTGATCTTTCGCAGCTTATAAATTAAATAATGTACATTAAACTGCTTTGCAAGTTATAAAGTGTTAGTCAAATATTACTATTTTTTCTGTCCCAAATACTCTTAGTTTTTTCCAGTAGACTTTCAGTTAATCGTTATTTCTCATTTATGTTTTTGCTCCAGAGTGATCTTTCTAAAATACAAATTTGATTGTGTCACTCTTTGCTTAAAATTCTTCAATGGTTACCCATTCTTTCCTTAGGACAAAGTCTAACCTCGTTAAACTATAAACACAGCTACTGCCTTCTTCTTTAGTTCACCTCTGCCACTTACACAAGAACAAGTTCCAGCTATGCAGAGTTACTTGGCACTGTCTCACTGCTCCACAGCTATATGAAAAATCCTCACATGCTGTCTTTGAGTTTAGAGCATATTTTGGGACTACCTCACCTGTTTCCTTCTTCTCTTTTGCTATAGCCCATTGTCCTTTTTAAATTTTCTTCCCTCCCTCTGCCTGTTTTGTTAGATTTCCTCAATTTTAAATTCTCTTTTGCTTATCAGATTTAATCTATTTTTATAGCTCCTGGGTGAACTCATCAACTAATTTTAGTACTTTCTTACACTTCAGAATTTGTTACTTTTTTTTTTAAATGTGGGAGAAACAATCAATTCCAATTAAATCGCAAATTTTCTTGAACATCAGCTTGTTATATCTTACCAACAACGGCTCTTCCTTTGTTGTTTTGTTAATTGAGTCCTGGTTAACTACAGTTTGTTATATTATGAAGAACAGGAAATAAAAACTTACATTGAGAAAAGCTGAAGAAGCCACTCTACTAGCTGCTATAATAAAATCCATAATAAGCATCGTGGCACCAGGTAAACCAAGTGAAAAAAACTGGGGTGAGCAGTGCTTGATGATTGTATTGACAATATCCTTAGGAATAAGGAAAAAAGAGGAAGAGAATATCACAAATATAACCTTGGGTATCAGCTAATCAATATCCTTAAAAATAGATAACATATGAAATAATGAGATAGGTAATTACTATACAATGGCTGACTAATTGGAAAGATTAATTTTAACTCTTCCAAATAATCCATGCTTAGTATTATATTCTGTCAAAGGAAAGTAAACTTAAAACGTGTTTGTTTGACCTCGATACAGCATTCTTTTTGCACTAGCAAGCAAGACGGAAGGCTCTTTGCTTTAGAGGTTTAACATATACCCATTGCTGGAAACCAGATTGCAGAGTAGATCCTCCCACCACAGATTTGCTTCCATGTAATAACTCTGATCTCTGAAGTGGTATGACCCGTTATGTGGCAACTGGAGAGATTCTCTTTTTTTTAGATAAATTGCAGTCTTTTGATGATAGATATTTAGCCTCAGAAATCTAGACCTAGGCATTTTTCAGGGAATATCTTAACTTGGTTATTCACTCACTTTGCCTTTGTAATTTACCATGAGGATGCAGTGTATTAAGCTGCATTACTCAATCCAATTTATCTTAAATGAGAAAACTCTGTCTTTTTCCAATAATTAAGAGTGTTATTTTATTTGAAACATGTTCATAAGGTAACACTCGGTAAAGTAGTTTTTTCTAACTCATGCAAAAAGTTTTTTAATTTTTCAGAAAGAAATATTATCTTTTACTATTAACTCACTGCTCTCTAAATGAAGTACAAGTGAAATTTAACCACATGATGATAAAAAGGTTTATGTTACTTGGACTTGCAACCTCCCACACTTTTTAGTTTTATGACCAGGCTCAAGACCCCTGTAGTTGTGTTCTAGGGTCACATTTATGACTATGTAATGTAAGGACTGTGATTAATATAAATGCCAAGTCACTATGCTAATACAATCTATGGTAGTAAGAAAATGTGATGTGCTGATTCTTAAAGTGGGAAAAACCTGACTGCTACATGACTAGATGAGTAAACCCATATGTCTCAAGCGCCAACTATCAAGTAACAATTACAAAATGCTGAAGAATAAGTACATTAGGACATTAAAGGAAGATGTTGTCAATTTAAGTAAAGGATGGTTTAATCTCTTCAAAAGTGAACTCGGTATAACATTAGAGGAAAGATGCATTTAATAATCAAGTCAGTCCCCTTAACTACAATAATTTGTTTTTCAACTACATTTCAAGAACAAATGAGGTCATAAAATGGAAGAAACTTGTAAATAAACCACTACATAAGCGAGTATTTTTAATTCTAGACCTTAAAAGTCAGGAGTTCAACAGAATCAAGAATCAAAGGTAAACTTATAAAGAAAGCAACTTGTTAGAAAGTATATATATTTACCTGGTCAATATGAAGTAATCCACAATGCATGATATTGTAGAAATGTGTTAGAAAATCTCTATTTGGAGAAACATCTTGTCTTCTTTTCATTGTATTACAAATAAGTTTATAAGCGTGTAATTTACCTTGTTTATATTTATCTGTCAACATGGTTGCCTACAATTAAAAGATGTTGGTTTTAATACTCAAAAATAAAAACTGCTTATTAAATACTTGAATATAGCAAGCAATATATTTGTTTTCATTTATTTCTATGTTGGCCTAATTTCTTTAATGAACTAAATATCAGGATTACTGAAACTACTGTTATCATTAAAATGACACAACATAGGTATGAATAACTACACACTGTTTCGTTTAGGAAAATGCACCAAACATATCAAATAACATTTAAAAGAATTAGACCTTTAAAAGTACATAGCATATTCTATGACACAAATTCAAGGTTTATATTTTACTTAAATACAATAAAAACATAATTTTCTATATTCATTTTTGTTTTATTAAATAAAAATGATGTATTCTGTATAATAATTTTATGTCCACTCACCTCTCTATATAACCCCTAATGATTAATTAAAAACTAAGTACTCTAGAAGTCTATACAATAGCTAAAGTATCCATCAAATATTTAAGACTGACCATATACTTATTTACCAAATGAAACTTAAATTACTATTTTATACAGTATGCTTACCTTGAAAAGCCAAGGTGTAAGAATTCTCAGTGGAGGAATCAAAACTGGTGGAGAAGGGGAGGTCAGGTTATCAGTTGAAATGCCGAGGTTATCTCTAATCTGTAATTTTCAAATAAAATGCAACATACCTATGAAAAGCATTCTCTTTCAGTTTGTTTTACCTTAAAATTTAAGTTCAAGTCCAGTTTCTACCACTAACTAAATATTTAATCATAGTTAAGCAACTTCACCATGCTGGGCACCAGGTTATAGTAAGGTGGTGCATGACAATGTTAACTAAGGCTTTTTCTACTTCTTAAAACTTTATTTTTCTTTCCTTTTCCCTTTCTTTTCTTTTTTACCTTAGCTAGATTCTGCCAAAGTTCACAGAGGTAATCAAAAACTTGAGCATGTATTTCAGGATCCATGATAGCGTTGACATCTCCCAAAATGCCTAGCATTCTTCGCCACATTACAGTAGCAACATCAGCATGCCATCCCGTGAGAGTACCCCCTGCCATCACACTACAACATTCAGATGGAAATTCACTGATTTCTACAAAAAAAATAATATACTAGTGTCAGTAACTTTTCTAGAGCATTGGTCACAAAAACAGAAAAGAGTCAAATTAATCTTAAAACATCTACAACAGTGAATAAAGGAAATGTTAATATGCATCATATGACCTGATAAGGTCAGAACCTCATCAGTTCATAATTCCTTATTATGGCAATAATTACTTATTCATTACTGCTTCTATCTAGATTTACCCAAGGAGGAAATGATGTAGACACCAGACAGAGAAATTTATATTTGATATAAAAAGACCATGTTTATAACTACATACTCTTTCATCTAATACCTACTTCAGGTTACATCAGCAAATTAATACAAAATCTCAGGCTGAAGGCAGATCCTGTAGGATATCTTCATAAGCCTGTTTCTTTACAGTTAAAACTTCCAAAGAAATATATTTATATTTAATTAAGTCAGACCTAGCATTAAAAGGGATATCACAATGGCATTTTTACTAAAATTTAAACATAAAATTTCCATATTTTTGTTTATTAATATTGATAATATTATATGTAAGAAATATGGGTAACCTTGGGTCCTAGTCTCCTTTCCGTCACTAATTACATGATGTTGTACAAGTTATTTAATAAAGGCTACACTTCCTCATCTGTAACATAGATGGTTCAGCTAAGTATCATAGCTCTCCTCCAGCTTAAAAAAAATCCGTTATTCTAGTCAATGTATATAAAGGAAAAGGCAAAATCATTAGAAAATCAGCAAAGATTTTTCCTGCTTGATAATATCTCAATGTACTAACAATTTACAAATTCATTCTGAGTATACGTACATCCTTTACTCTTAATGTTTAACTTTTTTCTCTTTGCATGTAAAGTGTACAATAACTCATTGTATTATTAATAACGTTACTAAATAGTCTTTCACAATAATAAAAAATAGGTTTCTGGTGTAAACCCGCTAAAATGAAAGAAAGCAAAAAAACACTGCTGTTTTAACCATGACTGTGAACATCTCCCTACTCTACAGAACCTTCATAATAGAGTGACAACTGGTTTGTCTCTAACTTATCCTTCTTGAAGTAAAGCTAACAAAACTTTCAATGATCACAAAGCAAACAACAAGATATGATCCTTCTTTAAATCCTGGATTGGGTTGGTGGTGGCATGGGGTAGCTAAAAGGATACCATTTGGGACAACTGAGGACATCTGACTATGAACTGAAATTGTAGTGATGTGTCATGTGAAGTACCTTGAATATGGCCATTATACTGTGGTTATGCAGGAAACGCACATTTATTCTTAGGATATACTCATTGAACTGTCTGGGTGTGAAGGGTCTGATATGTGCAATTCACTCTTTAACGGCTCAGCAAAAGCAACAACAAAGGGACGGCAGGATTTTTTTTGCGCATGTGGGTGCATGTACGTAGATACTGAGAGAGATAAAGTGGCAAAATATTAACAATTGGTGAATTTATCTGAAGGATTTATGGGTACTCATTTTACCAGTCTCGCAACATTTTTGAAGTCTGAAATTATTTCCAAATGTTGGGGAGAAAACTGAAAACAAACAAAACAACCAAAAATTGCAGGCCAAAAGGAGGAAGGAAAAGGTCAGAAATAATCCACAAACCAGAAAATTAGGGCTATGTAACTGCAAGGTAATTGCATATTAAGAGAATGAATATGTTAAAAAAAAAAGGCCAGAAGTTACATGGCTTTAATTGCTTCCTTCAGTCAGAGCATAAATGTGCTGCATTACCAATGAAAACTGGCATTTCATATTATTTACTGTAAATATCTCATCAACTATGTCCTTGATGGAAGTTTTTGGCATATTTGCAAAATGGCTTTTTATCCTGATGCCTGTTATGTCATGTTGGACTTAACAAAAACAACTTTTTTAACTTGCAGTTTCTAAGATTTCCTAGTCACTTTTTAACACTTACTTAAAAATAATAATGCTTCATTTGGACCGCCTACTTTCTAATTAAATTTAGTTGATATACTTACAGAATCAAAATCAATAAAAAATCATTAGTCAACTGTTTCACTGAAAGCTTGATAAGCAAGCGATAATGCTACTACTTTCTCCTGTGAGTCAGAGGGTTCTTCAGGTACAACATAAAGAACTGTGAAGCCAAATTATGTATTTCCTGTTTTAGGAAATGGCACTATATCAATAAATGATAGTACAATATACAAAAATAATGCAATCACTAATGTGAGGACTGTACTCAATTATAATAAAATAAATAACAAAAATCAGAGTATAAATATCTTTAAGAGCAAGAATAAATGTTATAGTAAAAAATTTCCAAAAGACTTAGAAAAGTCTAAAAGACTTTTAATAATACACAATCAATATATATAAAATACATAATCAAGTTTAAAATGCCTTATTTAAGATCTCCTGACACTAATGCCCTGCAAGGAAAAACGACAAATATCTAATTCGGAAAGATTGCCTAGGTCATCTGGTGTCTGAAGAACGGAGTGGTGGAGCTTCTCATCCAGCTGGAGGTCCTTCTGCTCCATGTGATCTGCATTCAGTGTAGAGGGAGAAGGCGTCTGCGACCGGGATCCCAGAGCTGAATGGATGGGAGAAGCACTTTCTGAACCTGTAAATAGAAGTTCATAAAATTACCATGAAGAAGATATTCAATAACCTCTACCTATGACGTAATGCTTAAAAACCCCAATAAAACACAAACTAAAAACATCAGAAGATAAAACAGGTTATAAATTGGCCAAAGAGGTCAAAATAATCATAATATTGTACAAGATTTTATATCGAGGAGTCTCATCTCACGTCTGCCACGGGACTAGTATGGAATCAGTACTGGTATTTCTCTTAGCTCCATACGTTATCTTCACCCATAAAAATCTGATTCATTTTAAAGAACTAAGTCATTAAGTAATTTTTTATTGTTTAGCTATTAGAGAATCATTAATGCCTTTAATTTTATTAATAACAATCTATAATGGCTGAGAAAGACTTTTTTGTCAAAGTTTTTCAATAAAGTATTGTTATAGTGATATTCATGCCCTGAAAAGAGGCTATTTAATTTTTGTTCTTATCTCCTATAGTAGATTTCTTTTGTAGTTTCTGAAATGACTATAAGAAAATAAAAGGAGATTTCAGGACTAGTATCATCCCTTTGATAGAACACAGCTATTCTTAAAGTTAATAGTGAGATAACATAAGCAAACTTCACCTTTAGAAAATACTGTGCTGAATAGTTTGTATATTGAGTATATGGAGTTGTACTCTTTGCTGAATTTTATGCCTTTTAAACAGAAATCAATCTAAGAACTGCTTTAGTGTCTCAGACGAACACCCTTGCACTAATACTACCAGCACTGATCAGTATTCCTAGGGACTGACCCAGTGGCGTAGTAGTTAAGTTCATGCATTCTGCTTTGGCAGCCTGGGGTTCACTAGTTTGGATCCTGGGCATGAACCTACATACTGCTCATCAAGCCATGCTGTGGTGGCGCCCCTCACAGAGGAACTAGAAGGACTTACAACTAGGATATACAACTATGTACTGGGGCTTTGGGGGGAAAAAAGAAAAAAAAGCATACCTTAAAAAAAGATTAGAATTCCTAATAAAACTTCCTAGTAGAGTTCCAGAAATAGTCACTATGAATAGTAAATATTTGTTACATACATATTAAAAATTCTTAGATATTGAATTATCCAAAAGTCATATTGAGGCAAAAGGCCTAAAACAAGTTCTCTATACACATCAGTTCTATTTTTAGAACTTTTTTATAGAACTATTTTACAGACTAAATAGAAATAAGAAAGAAAAAGTGTGGTCACACTTCTTTTACATATTGTAATCTTTTGAAAACACAATAGTCTGATTAATAGGTTAAAGAAAACTAGAATACGGCTTGCATGGGAAACATCTCTGGTTCACTGGTAAGCATGATCTTTAGAAACTCTTGATTCCTTTGAAAGAATACTTGGTCTCCAAATTAAGACAGAGACACATCCTGTAGATTCTTTTGAGTCACAGGCTGGGAGGGTCATGCAGTGGATCTCCAGACCAGTGAGAAAACTTCTCAGGCATTTCATTATTTACACTTTGAAAATCCACTCTTTTCAAGGTTCAGTAATGTCTCCACACTTCTTCAAGAAAAGAGTTTTTTAAACCACTGTGCTGGGCACACAAATAATGCTTGAGAAACATTTGTTTATATATTGATTTCTTATTTCAAAGCAATTGCAGAAATATTTTGGAATGGTAAAGGGACCTGATTTGAAACCATGGCTTTTTTTGTTTTTTTCTTTTTTTTTTAACAGTTTGTGTGTTCTCTTTTCTCTCTCTCTTTTTTTTTTTGGCGGGGAAACATTCACCCTGAGCTAACATTGCTGCCAATCTTCATCTTTTTTTTCTTTTTCCTCTCCAAAGCCCCAATACATAGTTGTATATTCTAGCTGTAAGTCCTTCTAGTTCTTCTACATGAGCCACTGCCACAGCACAGCTACTGACAGATGAGTGCTGTGGTGCTGTGCCTGGAAACCGAACCCTGGCTGACGGAGCAGAGCACACCAAACTTTAACCAGTAGGCCATCAAGGCTAGCTTGGCATTTAATTCTTTTTTATTGCTGACTATTATTTCAATGAATGTTCAGCGAATGAATACATTACAATTTGATTATCCATTCACTAGTTGATGGACATTTGTGTTGTTTTCAGGTTTTAGCTATTGCGAAATACTGCCATGAACTTTCACATACAGCTGTTTGAAGTAAATACCTAGGAATGGTCATATGGTAAATGTATGCTTAATTTTAAAAGATACTGCCATATTTTTGCAGAATGGCCCTACCATTTTACATTCCATTAGTAACGCATGATATTTCCAGTTGCTCTAACCCTCTTCAACACTTGGTATTGTCAGTGTTTTTAATGTGAGCTGTGTTATGATGTGTGTGGTGGTATCTTGTGGTTTTTATTTACATCTCCTGATTTCCAGTAACATTGAGCATCTTTTCATCTACATTTATTTTTAAGGACAACTACAGTGAAGGTGTTTACTATAAAATAAGACTTTTCTTTGGTATTTCTCTCTGAGTAATTTAAATTCTGTAATTACAGGACTGTGGATTTGACCCCATTGGCTTCTGTGCTCTAATCAGCCCCTATTCTGCAGTGGGGCAGGCAAAAGTTCTTAACCATCCTCTGATAGGAAAGATGTGAAAAGGAAGCAGTAGGATATGAAAACAGAGAGTGGGTTCCTGCTTACTGAGTATTCCACTGGCCAAATTTCATCTGTTGGATTTGGCTGAGGAAATGTGCCTAATTCAGACATGCAGAAATCACTGCTCCAATCTCAGAAGTTCCACAAGATGCAAAAACCACCTTACTGCTATTTAAACTGGAATGGACAATCAAGCCCATCAAAAGGCATCTGACCGCAGTGGGAACTGGAATGAATCTGGATCGTACAGTGCAACCCCTCAAGTGCAGGCCACTCTGGTCACTGCACTAATCTTGCAATAATGTAACCCTGCATTTCACGACTGAATTTCTTGAACCCTGCTCGTCATATTATCGTTCATTGGGTTACGTCACACAGAAAAAGTTGCTGAAAAGCATAATTTATCGTATAAATACAGAATATTAGTATATTGACAATGAGGCCTTCTATTAGGCAATGTGCTTTACCTTTTCTATAATAAATACTTTGCCAAAGAAATCTATAAAAATCTAGGCTAACTCTGAAAGACAATGAAAAAGGTATGGTGCAGTGCTTATTAACTTTTTTTTGGTTACCTATTTAAAAATCACTGTAGGAACTGCTCTGATGCAAACATATTCAAAATTTTGCATACAATATTTGGAATTCTCCTGAAGCTTCTCCATGTGGACTCCAGATCAAGAAACTCTTACATGAATTCTTTTTCCCCTCCATTGTTACATAAAGATGAGTGAAAAAAATCATACTTAAATAGTAATAAGTAAAACTTAAATTCTATCAAATAAAATTCTCAAGAGATTCTTTGGTGGCTTAAAAAATGCATTTAAGGAATACATTCCCTTGAGTAACTTTACCAGTAACTGTTGCAACTTCAGCAGAAAAAGCGTGTTGATTAAGACTGCTTGTTTCAGAATCTATGTGAAGCGTGGTTAGACTGGCCACTTCTTGCTCTTCAGCACTCTGATGATGGGCAGAACCTGAATCCACATCAGCAGAGGACGCAATCCCAGTATCAGCTCCAAAGCCAAAATCTATAGAAAAAAGAAATGCTAGTATACAGACCTCCCAACTACAAAACAAAAATACTTACAAAAGAGACACAGCTACTTCAGCAAAATGCTTAAACATTAACATTCCCCCTAAATCTGTTCTACTTACATACCACTCAGGCAAGTGTAAATAATGTTAACACTTTGAAGTTTGTAATTAGAAACAATTTTTTAAAGGTTCTCATAGCTTATAATTAACAACAATAATGATAAAAGACAGCCAGACAGATGATATCTCATCACTATTCTTAGCCATGTTTTCTGATGGCTGATAATACAGTCATGTATCACTTAAAGACAGCGATACGTTCTGAGAAATGCATCATCAGGCGATTCTGTCATTGTGCGAACATCATAGAGTGTACAAACCTAGATGGGACAGCCTACTACACACCTAGGCTATACGGCACTAATCTCATGGGACTGCTGTTGTATATGTGGTCTATCATTGACCAAAACATTGTTACGTGGCACACGACTGTATACTTACGGCTTTTCAAGTATTTCATAATCTCTAGTAGAGGTATATACAATAAAAATGGCACATATATGGTAAAAATAATGTTTCTTTTAAATCATATTCCCAGTCTGAGATCAGACTAGTATATAATCCATAAGGGCAGGAAACATGTAATTCTCCAATGCATCTCTTAGCTCCTCACAAACTTGGTTCCCAAGGTTTTGAGTTTCTTTTCTAAAATTTTGGTAACCTTCATCCACTTTCAAGTGTAAAACAGAATTATAACAGAAAAGCTATGTGGCAGCAATATAGCACCAAATAAGACCACTGATGTCATTTTAACATGAAGCAATTATTCACGAGTTTTGGGTACTGCAGCTCTGAACATAACTGTACTGCACACACTGAAGCAATGACTGTGGCTAGACAGGGGTTCCCGAATATGAGTGCGTGAAATAGCGCCAACTCAGAACCAAGACTGTCCTTTATTCTATCATCAAGTCCACCCTAATTTTTTTTCCTTTCTATATTTTTGGTCTTAAAATATCATTTGTTCTATGAAAGCACAGTTTTTTGTTTTTAAAAATATCTTTAGTTTGGCAACATAAAACGATCCTAACTTTGAAGTGATTCCCTAAAATTTCCTTTGGAATTTCACTGACAAATGAAATCAATATATATGGGAACCTCTGTCTAAGTAACATTAGAGAGGAAGGCGATGGTTATATATAACATGCGAGTCAGTCTCTAACAGAAGACAATCAACAAAAAACCATATTGCTCAAATAGAAAAAGATACTTGCTGTCAAATTTTCGGCCATCATACTGGAAAGCGCTGAAAGAATCCGAATGACTGTCTGAGCTGATAAGATCACTGCTCCCTGCACTAGCAGGAGAAGTCCATTCTGAGGGCACACCTGGGTCATCGATAGGACGCATTTGGCTCTGCTTGTTTAGAATATCAGGGAGGTCTTTGGGAATTTCGAGGCTGCCTGGACTACTTCCTCTTCTTGTCATAGTCTGAAAATTCAAGAACTTTTGCCATTAAAAAAATGTCTTTTTATTCTCACTAAGCATCTGAAATCTTTAATTCCGAAGACAATCATCACAGTAAATATTGAGACTTAGCGCCTGAGGTGGGAGGGGGAAAACACTCCCAGAACAATCTACACAGCTATGTGGAGCAGGAGTCTGAACTGCTTACTGTTGGTCTGCCTGAAGCAAAGACCGACATGTCAGATGGTGCTGAGCCTGAGACTCCTAAGCCTCAAACGGATCAATGGACTGAACATATGCTAAGACAGTAGACAGAGCAAAGTATTCAAATGGAAAAAGAAGCAGATAGTGGAGGGAGGGAAGAATGATGACAAAGATGTCACTCTATAATGATTCCATATAATGATTTTATAAATTTTTCCTATTCGAGGAAAAAAACTAAAAAAAAAAGGAAAATGCAATGGAGCTATGGACTTTCACTAAAGATAAGCTGAAATCCAAAGAGAATATGACCACTTAAAAAAAGCAATTGCACACATATTTATCTTTCCTTAACACTTAAGCATTATTAGGAATAAAACTGCTCCTATTTTCATTTTGCCATAATTCTAATACTCAGGATATAGGTAACTTTAAAATCGATTCCAAAGTTATCTGGAATGATTAAGCAATCAGTATTCATGCTATCAAATTTATGAGAGGTGGGCCAGAAGACCTCTACTGTTCTCCTTTCTGCTGAGGGCTGGCAGTGGACATGAGGGTAACCTATGAGCGAAGATGAAAAAGAGCGGGAAGAAGGAAGTAGTGGCCTATCCCTAAGTTGCTAAGCAAACAGGTATTCCAATCTTTTACCCTGGTCAAAACTATGAGCCTGCTTGTTCTATGTCTCTGGATAAAATATATGATAAAAATATAATTTAAAAATCTTAATTCAAAAAAAGTTAAATTTTGGGGGAAGGCTGTTTGGAATAAAAATTTCCACATATATATTCTATACATATATTTGTATGCAGGTACATAGCTTAGTTTCTCTACCCTCCTCTCTAAAATCAAATAAATAAAACAGAATAACACTTACTGAGGCATTACCACTTCGAAGTCGTTCTGCTATAAACTCATCCATCAGATCAGGAACATTAGCATTGCTGCTGCCAATATCACTATTAAGAGGGGGCAGTTTGGGGCTCATGTCCTCTTTATTGACTAAAAATAAATAAATAACTATATATAGTGAGGAAAGACTTGACTGCATTTTCTAAGTTTGAAACAAACAAAATCAATCCAAAACAAATTATCTACGCCATATCAATTATTTGCAAACATGCATTTATGAATAATTTCTCTCCTTTTAGATTTAATTTTAAGAATTAGTAAATTGATATTTACTTTATTTAACTAAGCAGATGTTAGTCAATCTTCAGTATAACCTTAAACAGCAAGAAAGCTTACAGATAAGCACTAGTTGGAGTTAGGTTAATATTGCCTATAAAGAAACTGGTATATTTATCTTTCTTCCTGCCTCTATGCTTCTACACAGAGCCTTAATAATTTATAATCCCACTTTCCCCCATCGAATTATTTACAAGGACTATATCTCTTGAAATCTATGCAAATCTGAGTGGGATATAAATTCATTTAAGTTCAGATATTTATAAATAAAAATTCTATGATTTTGACATAATGTTGTTTCTATTCACTACAAAATCTAATTTTATTGCTTTTAGAAAGAAGAGGTTTATTTTCACAAAGTTTTTTCCGTGAAAAAAACCCACAATAGTTATTTTAATTTTTTCTGACTACATTATGATTTACATTAACAAGAAAGTTTTAAACTTGGGAAACTAACTTACAGAAAACAGATATTTATTTATTTCACTATTGAAAACTTGATTTCTCTGCAATTTAAAGAAAATAAGCACTGTTTATATTCCTTATGAACTACCAAGCATTTGAGGTTAAGAAAATACACTGGTCAGGAGCTCACTGTGAAATACCATTATCTTTATATTACTTGGCCAGGCTTTGCTAAGCTGTCAAATACTGCCCTCAAGTGGCATTAATGGCTCAACGCAAGATGCATTATAAAGCATTCTGTTAATCATGCTAACAAAATCATGTTAAACAAATAAAATCAAAACCTACCTTACTGCTGAAAGTTAATTTTCTATATCTGTAAAGTTATTTTAAATTTGAATCAAGATAAGAGAAAACAGTTACCATAATCTTGCTTTCTGTAATCTGTCCATAGAGGTTCCATACTTAACTCATGATTGGCTATCATGAAACCTTTATGCACATCTAAAATCTCAGAAAAAAGAAAGTAATGATAAGTGTTTCAAGGCCATAACTTGCATTCTATACATATGAATGCAAAACTAAAAAGCCTACAGCTTGTTTGGAAATGGCTTAAATGAAAAGTAACTAAATCCACTTTGAGATTTAAGAAATAATTTCCTCTTCAATAATAGTTAACTAAAAATGTTGGTGCTGGTTGTAGGACCTTGATTTCCATTATGTTATATAACGTCAAAGTAATTTTTTACCAAGAAAAAAGATAAAACCAAATAAATCAGCATTAAAAATGGATGAACGCAATTAGATATAACTGGTGCCCTTTTAAATATAAACTATAGGGGCAGGGGAGAAAGTATTCTGACTCCTCAGTAAACGTAATTTCAAGGCACACACTGAGGAAAAATATTTGACTTAGATAGCTTTGAAAGGTCATTAAAATTTTCCTATATCATCTTCTTTCCTATCGTGTTCAGCAGCAAAGAGGTTTAACTAAATGCCTTATAAGGGAAATTAGTAATTTAAATAAACGTTTTATGCTGGGAAAAATACAGCTGGGAAAAGGCGCATGCATAACCAAACAGAGAGAAAGCAGTGACCATCCCAAAGCTTTTTGATTGCTTAGAGCTTGCTTCAGTTGCATTAAGCCAAACTGGTGCTGTCTTTCTCCTTTTGCGCTCTGCACACTGTTAGTGCTCACCTGCAGCTTTCCTTCCAAAATAGCCCATTACATGACTGTACAGATCCCTCAGTGGAGCCTCTGGTGGCATTCTGTTCTGCCTCTGTGGGGAAACATTTGCCTTCGGCTTCGAAAGAGCATGTACAACAGTTTTATAAACGCCACCCAGGGAGCCCTGCTGTAGCCCTGCCTCATGACTTGATGACCTAAGAGCACTGCGACTCCCTGGCTGGTTACTTGCTACTCCTTCTTTTGGTGATATGGTGGTGGGAATCTCTGTAGATTCCTTAATTGTTTTACTACTTACTGTTGTTGCACTAACTGTATCTAGAGGCCTGTACACACCAGGTTTGACTAGCTCTGGAACACTGTTTGAGCTGGCATGGGTGTTGCTGGTGCTGCTACTGCTACTACTACTGAAGCCACTGAGCTTCCGCAGTCTCATCTTCCATGGAGCCTCTTTGTTTTCCAGAGGGTTATAAAACTGAACCGACTCAGTAGATGGTCTAAAAGTAACATGAACACTATTTCGCTTTTTAGTAGCAATTTTCATGATTTTGGCTCTATGAGTTACTGTTTCAGACAAGCTCCTTTTAGTTGGAGAAAGCTTGCTAGTGTTTGTAACATGAGGCATTCTACGGTTAACAGGTGCTTTTAGTGTAGTTTTCTTGGCATGCATAACATGTGGGACAGTGATTTTTTCATTAATTTGCACACTCTTAACCTTTTCAACTAATGTCATATCTACACAGGCATCTAATTCTGTGGCTGTCTGTCTATACAGATGTTTCCTCTTCTCTTTATCACAAGGGCTACCTGAACTAGGTTCCGATGACTGTTTATCACTGTTTAGTTGTTTAGATTTTTCAGAAGTTTTTGTTCTCATAAAACTGTCTAACTGGTTAGGTGCAATACTACTCATGAAGACAGCTGAGTTTGGTTCTTTTTGAAACTGTATGTTTTCAGGAGTCCCAACAAAGGAGGTGATATTTTCTGATTTACTTTCCTGGTCTATGTTTTCTAATTTATCTAAGGATGATCTTTCATCCCTATTTACGGCAATAATCACTTCCTGAGAAGCTGCATCTTTACCTAACTCATTTTTACTATGATTTTCCTGGTTTTCCTTAAAATATTCTTTCAGAGAGGAAAGAAGATCATCATCTCCTTCAAGGTCAATGTACTGGATCTGTTCAAAAGCTGAATCTGCAAGTTCTACTGGATCTATTAAGTGACAAAGATGGTCATATATGCTATCACCAACTTCCAGAGAAGACTCTCTACTATGAGTATCAGTGATGTGGCTTTCAGTGGATCTAGTTATTGAAGAAGCCTCTGTGGAACTCTGCAAGCTTGGCGCATGACGGGATGAACTGTCAATGACAGGAACTGCACCTTTGGCTCGTTCAACAGTGAATGGTTCCAAGATGTCAGAAGTGCTGCTACTTCGAGGCAATGGCTGCTCCTCATTCAAAGCACCAAAAACTTCATTTCCAGTGTCTTCACTTTGTGAAAAATGTCTGACTCTAGTTGGGCGGGGAAGTATTTGAGCATCATCAATATCTGCAAAAAAGAAAAATTATGTAGAGTAGGAACTACATAAATATGCAAAGTATTAATTTCAACCATACCCTAAGCATACGCTTAAAAAATAAAAAATCCTTAGATTTTTTTGGTAAGCTCAATGAAAGAAAATCTATTAAAAATACAAATCTGTTTATAAATAATGATGGGCACAAGCCAATATAGCATGTAGTGTCAATGAATTAGAAAACTACCAGAATACATTTTAAAATGTTAACATGCAAAGAAACAGACAGTGAGGTGATGAAACATTTGGAAGTGCAGTTAAAGATAGAGCTGTGCCAATAAATCAAGCAATTCAAACTTGCTATTCACTTTTTCCTACTTATTTAAGTTCCAAGCAGAAAAGCAATCTTAACACAGAAAGCCGATCTAAATATCCCATTGTAAAAACTTACAGGATTTCAGAAACTCCCCTGTTTTTCTTACCAGGCAAGAGGCATCATCTTTTCTTCAAATCTTGCCTATCTGTTTGATCACACGTTACAAATGGAAATCTCCACCCCCCTCCTAAAGTTCTATTGTCAGGAAACAATTTATCTGTTTTGCTGAGGTGTTTATTTTATTAGAGTATTAAAATCTATTCATCCTTATCAAATAAAATCAATACAGTGTTTAAAAAGTTCATTGTACTTTTTTCATTTCTGACACAAACACCATTTAATCTACTAGGAAGAATCCTCTGCCTATCACTGGTCCTTTCCATTAAATAACCATCAAACCCTAAAAACTGTAACTGTGTCTTCTTACATCTCGTTTTAAGAACGACAGGTTTTAGAGTCAAAATGGACATCACAGGTTATCTAACTCTCTGAGGAAAGTGAAGCCACTTTCTCAAATTTATAATTGTCAAGTCTGAAAAGCAGGCTGTGTTCCATGTCATTCATTACACTTTTTTTGCTGCGTGAAGTGATAAGTATATGGAAATCCTCAAAAATCTTTATGAAATTGAAAATCACAAGATGTATTTAACTGTATAGATACATATAAGATAGTAAGTTTAGAAGTAAACATCAGTGTCTATGAATCTATCATGGCCTTTACGTTACCTAGAAATAACTGAAAACATTTTTTTCAGAAGCCAGCAAAATATCATGTAAAAAGGATAAAAAGTCAAAAAGTCAGATGTTGCTACTCATTAGGCTTATAATGCAAAGGTTATATAAGCAAGCGAACTACAAGTGAAGAGTTAGAGAATATTTAGATTCAGAGTACAACAGCGACTCGTCTAAGACGACAAAGTAATTCAGTGATGTGCTAGGTCTAGAACTTGGGTTTCTTACTCTAGACTCTGAGAGCCAGTTTTCTCACTTTAAGATGGGGATAGTAATTCAAAACATTCTCAGGATCCATGTTGTGGATGAAAGGAAGCTGGTCCTTCTGTCATTTCATTCATATCACCCTCTTTGTATCAGGTCCAAAAGGAGCCACTTTGCACTAAATTCAGATCAAGAGAAGTTTCTATTCTGCCAATATCCACTATATTCCTCAAGATACACATTTATACTCCCAGCACAGTCAAATGCACCCTGTCTACTAAATTTGAAACAATTCATTTCTTTTATCACTAAGATGAGGAGAATATAATACTTTAAAAAACGACACTGGCTTTCTTCTTCATACACTCCACTTAGAAATTTTTCTAAATGAAAAGCAAAACATTTCCTCAGAAACTGCACATTTATATTCATTATTTATTATTGCAGGAGATAACTAATGCATATTTGTGTATCTTAACGAATGTAATAAGTATTTTCGTCTGTTCTATCTCCCACAATTTGTAAGATCCTCTGCCTAGAAGACAGAGATAATATTCAACACACACCCCAAGTTTGCTTCCACGAAATATTCTAACAGGACTCAGCAAAGGATAAGGACTGTATAACTCTTCTATAAAAATTCTTAACAATTATATAGTTGGAATTGTATTTTATCAGCTCCAAATTCAAAATCAGGATCTTAGAACCTTATTAAAGTCTAATGTTACAAGACTAGCAAATACATGAACTTAAGAGAAAAGTAGAATATTAGTTTCAATTTTTAGTTTATTGATATTCCATAATATTCCCATTCTAAAGAAGCCAGTAAAGACTATGAAGTTCTGTTTTTCAGAATTTCTTCCCAAACTCGGTCCTTACATTGCATATTAGAAAATTTAACCATTATTTCAGTCTAAGTGTTTTTTTCCTAAACTTTTGTTGCTACAAATGAATAGCTAAAACTCTCATGAACGTTTAAGAGGGCAAGAGCTTTAAAAACAAAGAAAGAACATTTTTCTTTCAGTAATGTACCATTAGAGAATTTAAATTTAAAGACAATACTAATTGCACAAATTCAAAGAAGAAAATATTTGCTGACAGGAAACCAATGTCAGCACTTGAATTAAACATAATAGGCTCTAATAAGCCTTAAATTTAAGGAAATATACCTGAACCTTGTTAAGGAGGAAAGGACTACATAATACCTAAATCCTACATAGATTTTTCATATGCTGGACGTTATTCCAAATGTCTTACATATATTAACTCCTTTAATCCGCACAACAACCTGTGAAGTAGGTGTTATTATCCCCATTTTACAGATGAAGAAACTATTTAAGTGACTTGCCTGAGGTTACATAGCTATAAAGTGGAGAGCTGGGACTTGAAGGAAGGCAAAAATTAATCCATGTTCTTAGTACCCTGAATATATGTTACATATTCATGAAATAATTTTGTTAAATTGGTAAAAATTGTGCTAAGAAATTATAAAGTAGCACAGTGATTTATCTCTATAAAGGTAAGAATCTTAGAAATCAAAACTTAGTCAAATATGAATTTTAGTAAATTATGCAAGAAAAGACAACTAATAAACTTTCTACTGGATTGCTAAAAATAATGGTGGCATCAGGTTTAAACAAAAATGGCTTTCAAAACAATTAATTATGCCGCTTACATTTTACCTTGAAATGTAGCAGCCTCTAAATTAAAGAATCTTAATCTAAAGTATTAGTAATTATTGAATGAGCAGAACAAGAAAAATGTTTTTAACAAACTAAAAAAAAAAAAACTTGAACATTGAGAAAATGCTTCCTATGAAGCCTACAAAGTACTAGAAATGTTAAGTTTTATCTCTAGATTTGCTTAATAATGTTTAGCATTAAAGTGTTGAAAATTATTTCTGAACCAAGTAGTAGTTTTTTCTGAATATTCTGTTTCAAAGAAAAGTTTTCTTTGCTATTTCAAAAGATAAGCTATAAATTAAAGTGCAATATTTGCTTGTAATGTGCAAAAAAACATTCTTTCTGGGGCCAGACCAGTGGCATGGTGGTGAAGTTCACATGCTCTGCTTTGGTGGCCCAGGGTTCATGGATTTGGATCCCAGGCGTGAACCTACACACCGCTCATCAAACCATGCTGTGGCGGTGTCCCACATCCAAAATAGAGGAAGACTGGCATAGATGTTAGCTCAGGGACAATCCTCTTCACCAAAAAAAGAAAAAAAAAAAAAAAGAGGCTTCCACTAGAATTTACATTTCTTCAGGATTTTCTTTGTATTAACATCACAATATCCCCTTTGCTTGAAGTAGCTCTTGTCACACAGGAGGGGCTCAATAAATACTGGCAGAAGGAAAGCATGTCTTTTATATTAAAAATCAGAAGCTGCTAATTAATAAAATAGCAAGCTAACTCCTCAGGAAAAACACCTCAAGTTATAATACTAACATACTACTAGAAAATTTTAATAATTTCTAAAACGAAATTCTGCTACAGAATTAAGTGTCAAAATTCCTTTTACCAAAGTTAAATTCTATTCTTGGCCAATTACAAACACGAACTTATTTTTACAGCTCCTAAATTCATAAAATCATTCATATTAGTATACGCAGAAATTGATGCGATTTTGAAGCTCAAGTTTTTTCTGGAATTACCTAAAGGAAATTATAATGTCCTTTATGTAATTAAAATTTTTTTTGCCAATTTGGGCAACAATGGCAACATACCTTCAAGGTAAGTAAGAACTATAGAGCATCTATTTTTCCAATTTTATTACTAACAGAGGCTAGCAAAAACTGTACACCTTTTTAAGACCAGATCTTCAATTTGCAGGTAATTCAAAGCAGTATCTACATCACTGAAATCACATGAAAAGACTGAAAAGCAACAAACCAAGCTCAGTTAATTTTAATTTTATGCCACTAAAATTAAAACACTAAACTATTTTCTACTCTTTATCCTCCTAATATTGTCTCCCTGACTCTTAAATTCTGGAAATAGACATATGATCAATATATTTTTTATCCTAAGAAAATTACACTGTTTTGTTTATGAGCGTGTGACATAATAGCATTTTAAGTTTGCTTCACATTTTTTTGAGATGTACTTTTCAAAGAACTAACACAAATTATTTCAGCCAAAAAAAGATCTAACTTAGAATTATGCTAGAATCAGCAGAATACACATGGAAAAGCTGTAAAATATTACTATCATATATTGATGACAAGAAAGAAATTCCTTGATTGTGTAGAGAAGCGCCTACTTGTTTATAAGAGATGCAAAATCCTCCTCCCAATTAGGCTGAATCCAGGAACTGGAGAGGGTATGAGAGATACCACCTTCTTTCTCTTGGGACTCAGAAAATAAAAGTAGAAAGATAAAAACATTTTGCTTTACAAAGCTCCATTTAAATAATGAAGCATTGTTAGTAACATTAGCAGCCTATGAAATACGGCCTAGGCAGACTAGTCTAACAGCAACAATTATGGTAAACAAATTAGCAGTTTTGAGAACTAACTGGAAGAAGGTGGGTCTGTAAACTTAATTTCAGGGTGAGAAACCCACAGTATTTGATTAGGCAATAATAAGAAACAGTTACAAAAGTATAAACAAAGTCAGATGTCCACCATACGTATGTTCTCTTACGTCCCTTCTTTCAGTAAAGTATTATTTTGGGCAGTAAAAGCTAATTTGCTTAAGAACAATTATTGAGATTTCTGGCTTCTCTCTAATCTGTTTGTCAGGAAAAGACTGCAAGGCTGGGCTACCAAATGTGTACAAGTACAATCTAGGGTAGGAGAAAGGACAGCAAAAGTGTGGCTTGCCCAACAGACCCCAGCATGACCTGCAGAGCTTTAAAAAATAATGCTAGGTCTTGTGCAACCCCCAGCATACTATACCAAAACCTGAGGCAGGAGCCTGGGAAAAAATATTTTTTCAACATCAGATGAGTCTGACGTTAAGAACTAACGTCACTGACATAGTGGCAATGCCCTTAACTAGTGTCCAGAGCTTAAGAAAAGCTCTTCAAGGATATTCAGCTATTCAATCAGTTTAGTCAATATAAAGCTATACCATATGGCAACACACTCACATGAATGCGGGTAGAATGGTCATCTAACCAAGAACAGTGAAGGAGAAAAAACGACTGGACAAAAGTAGGGTACTTTGAAAACTGATGGTCTATTCTTAAACATCTTAGTCCGCTAAAAAAAAAAAAAAGGAATTAAAAGGAGATTCCTTTTACCTCCATAAGTATTCAAGAGTATCAGGTAAATATTCTTCTGAAAAACTCTGCTTCTGATCAAAAGCTAGACTGATTGTTTATGAGTAGTTTCATTGTTTTTCTGGTGAAGTAGTTACAGAAACCTCCACTCCTGGTCTTAGATGAGGCACCCAAGAAACAGGTTATATTACGAGTTTTGATTAAGCCTGCTCACATGAGGGAAAAAGACAAACTATGAAAAACTTTTGTTTTTCCCCTTTATGTAGTTTACTTTCCTTATTAATTCTCTCTGTATGTTAAACTATTCTAAAGTAAAATTTATTCAAACCTTGGAAGAAAACATGAGCAAATAAACAGTTTGGTTAAGAAATGAAGTTTGTAGTGATTTTCTTTTATAAGTTTAGCACTATTTAAACATAAAATCCCTGTTCATATAACTTCTTTTTCCTCTCCCTATCTCTCTCTCTCCCTCCCTCCCCCACTCCTCTCCTCCTTCTCTTCCCCTCCCCTCACCCCCTCAATGCACTGAACACCTGAGAAGCAAACTCCAGGCCTTCAATTCGCCTCCAAGAACCAGACAGGCAATAAAAAATCCAGTATCTCAGGTTTCTCCTGTGTAAGCTTGTACAAGGATAATCTCACCCAATTTTCATAGAGTTAATTTTTAAAATTATGAGGTTAGTTTTATATCTTTCCAACTTGTTCTCTCTGGAAACTTCATGCTACAGGATGTCAATATGTGTACCAGGAAAAGTTCTCCATGTTTAAATAAGTTTGATAAATAATGGATTAAACAGTTGTTGTTTTAACAGGACTTCTGGGGGCCTTTAATAAAATGACATAAAATAGGAATCTTTAACCCTTTAATACCTACTAACACCTGGAAAGTGTTCTGAATGTACATGTCAACCTGGAAAATGCTGAATTCATTCACAAGCCAGTTCTCAGGAAGGACGGTGTTTGCTGCTACTTTACATGTTCCTTGCCACTCACTTTTAAATCCTAAGAGAAAAATGATTTTTACTCAAAATAACTAAGTCTAATTATACTCTTAGATTTTATATGTACACTTGCACAAAAAAAATGAAGGCAACTATATTTTAATTTATTGATAAATAAGCATTCGTTTCAAGGATTCTGTATATTCTTTCATATACTTTTCCATAGAGTCCATATTTTCTAAAATTAACATGTATTATTTTGATAATCAAATATATAGTTTGTTTTGATTTAGTGACTAGTGTCTATTATCTAAATCTTTAAATCTAAATCCCCCTCAAATGCGGGAAATGAAAAAAAAGAACAGATAAAACTCCCATTTAGAAAATGCCTTTCAAACATCCTTCATAAAACACTTCCCCCATCACATCATAAACAGTAACCTTTCTGAAATATGTATTTACAGCAAAGGAAACAGGAACGTATCCCGGGTAAGGTACTACTTTGGAACATTTTAAAGGGAACAATCTCACCTTTATTTTAGCTTTTTAATAATATTTTAGCACATAATGTGCATATTTGCCAAAATATTATTTGTTTCAGACAAGAAATTTTGTAAAGCCCTTAAGATTCTGAGAAAAAAATAAATCTTCCTGACAGTTTTAAGACAGTAGTAGAATATTTCATCCAAGAAACATTTAAGAATTGGCAGCCAAAACTGATTTTAATTTTTCTAAACATGTCAAAAATGGTTTGCACTAAATGGTGTAACTATATTAAAAAGGGAAAAAGCTTGAAGCAAAAAAATACATCTAAGAGAAATTTACAACAAATTGGGAGTTTCCTTTAGCTATATCTAATTTAGTTACAAGAACAAAAACATTGTTTCATTTGCCAATTTAAGTAACTAAATTATAGTCTGATGTAAGCAACCAAAATCAGTGCTACTTACATAAGAAGGTACAGTGCCTAAATGGAGCAGAAAAGAGACAAAATATCTTAACTCTTTGCTTGTAGCTAAGCATGATATGTAACAAAAATATGTGCTGTTTCCTTCCATATATTAAAATGTATTATTCCACTTATATATTTCCTAATCTTACTACTTTTTGCATCGATAGTTTAAATTACTCATGTAGCCTAATTTTACTATATTTTAATATAATCACTCATCATCAAATATTTATTGAGCATTCAGGTTTGGATTTGAAGTAAAGTTTCCTATTTTATTATTGTCATCAATAAAACTGCAAAATCAACTACCAACTTCATTATAAAATTCATTATTTCTTATTAATTGTATTTTGGCTTCAAAAATAATACTGAACACCTCGCAAAAATATGAAAAAGAATATGCTGAAGTAACTGTTTCCCAAACAAGGTATCCTGAGCTAGAAAATACAAACATATTACATCTGATAATTGAATATTTTTCTCATTTTGAGAAAAGCAAATACAAAGTTTCTACATTTACAATATTTCCAAAGAATACCAAATGCAAGAGTTGTCTGTGTACTCACACATATTTAACTCTCAATTGTGTAACCTCCCCAACCCTCACATCTGGTTTGGGAGAAATTTCTGATCTTAATGGGATTAGGGATGGTGGAAGGGACTTCATTCTGAAATACCATTTTTAAGAAAAGTGCACATTCTCTCGAATAAGCCTATGATCTATTAGCAATTGAAAGGGTACAGACATAGGTTGTTTAAAAAGAAAAAAATCAGCAACCTCACCAAAGTGGCAACGTCAGGGAAACACTCCTAAGAACAATGACAGAAAAGTACCCAAGAATGTACAAGTAACTTTCTTTGAATTAGCACATTTTGCATAGTAACTATATTCAAAAGTTTGCCTTTGTCTAAAAGAAAAGACACTGTATAATTTCACTCATATAAAATTTAAAAGAAAAGAAGAAACTAATCTATGGTGATAGAAATCAAAAAGTGAGTGTGTGTGTGCCTGTGTGAAGGGTACTGACTTGAAAATGTCACCAGGCAATTTTGGGGGTAAGGGAAACATTCTATATTTTGTTTGGGGTGATGGTTAACAGCAGTGTGCGCAATTCTCAAAACTCATTGAACTGAACTGAACTGAACCCAAGATCTATGGATTATTACTATATATAAATTAAACCTTACTAAAGAGCAGACCATGCCAGGACTGGGCTTCAAAGACCTGAGGCAGAACTGGAAGCTAAGTTTTGAGGCTCCTTAGAAATTGGGGCTTCACAGAGTAGTTTCTTTATTTGGCTTAAAAATGAGTGAGCTCTCAGAATTCTACATACTACTATAATCTAATATAAATACAAAGATTTATTCCAAAGCAACTTTTAGATTATGTCCTTTTCTCAATCATGGATTCCCCTTGCTTATACTATAGATAATGGAGAATGCATTATTCCAGACCTACCATATCTTTAGTTAAAACAATGGGAAATTAAAAGTCAAAGCTCTGATTATCTTCCATGTCATCTTTTGCGAGACATCTATAATAACACAAATATATATATATACTACTGCTTATTTTAACCACCTAAGAAGATGAAAAAAATCACATGTAAACAGAAAAAAATTGTCCATTTACAACCAAAAATATTGGACATTGGCACAGCACTAAACTTAGCACTTCCAGAATGAACTGCAAAGATAGCATTAGAGTTCAAATAACTCAAAATGTTGATTTCTCAACCACTTTCCCAATTTCCCACACCTCCCCCAAAGAAATTAACTTTCCAGAGTTTATTTGATTAAGCAAAATTTGAAAGCAGAAGAATTAAAAAGTGAAAAAGGTGGTGCAGAAATTAGCAGAGGTGGCACTACCTGAAAGCTCATCAGAAAGGGGAGTGAGAACAATATCAGGCAAGAAGGGTTTGGAAGTATGGATCAGAACAGGAGCACTTTTAGCACTGCGTATATAGGCCGATGGCAGAGCACATTCACCAATGGATCGGCTTCTCATGGCTTTAAAAAAGGAAAAGAAAGAAGTGGGGAAGGAAAAAAGAAGAGTGACTATAATGAAAGGCTTGTGTCACAGAAAAAGCAGCAACAGAGAAAACTAAAAGATACAAGGAAGGAAATTTTAAATTAAAACATTTCAGCACGGCAAATACTGGCAAGCTGTAAGAAAAGAAATCAGAGAACACAGATGACATTTCAAATGTGAATTTTTTGGTGTAAAGCAGGAAAATGCTTTTCATTATTAGCAGTTACAATGGTACAGCATTAAAAACAGCAGACACTTTAATTAGCACTATGTACTCAAAACCAAGGGTTGAAAAGTTCATTGAACGAAAACATCGAAGAAAGCTCAATATTAGTTCAAAGAAATTTTTGGTACCATATTTGGGCATTTCTTGAGCCATTCTGAGGCAGTTCTGAGCCATTCTTCTTAATGAAGCTGACTTCCAAGAACAAATCATTCCTACTTTCATACTCTTCCCTAATAAAGTTGCAAAGTCACTCATAGGTCTTTTTAGAAAATTTTATGAAATTCATAATCTAAAGGATTGAATCTCATGGTTAGTTATTTGTTCCTGGTAGGAGAAGAATGCTTAATAAAATCAGTATATCTTATTTATATTAAAGTTAATAGTATAATTTAAAAAATTTAAGTAGAAACATTTACAGAAAATAGAATTTGCAATCAACATGAAGAATCAAGTTACTGAGAAAAATAAACGTTTGTGCTTATTCAAATCTTAAGCATATTATATAAAAACTGAAAAGATTAAGTTTTTAAAGAGAAAAACTGGATTACTTTCTTAAAATTGCATTTGTAGCTGTATTTCTAATTTCTTAAAAGGAGAGTCACCAGTTCACAAAACTAAAGACAAATTTTCATACACTTTGAAACAAATTAATAATCAAATTTACACTTCCCAAACTTTTTTTTTACTTCACTTTTAGTCTAGAGCTTCCTGAATAAATGAAGGCAGGTGTATGGTTATGTATGAATCGAGGACTTAAAAGAAGCAATGCTGCATAATACCCAGGGCAAGAGGAATGTCGGCACAAAACATTTCAATGTTAACGTCAATTCAAAACCTTGGATGCTTCTGATTACTGGAAACACTTGGTTCTCTGATGCTAAATTCCTCTGCTTGTCACACGAAGCCTTTGCGACCCAGCTGAATAACCACGAAAACGTCACCTCCCCCTCCTCCTGTTTTCCCATGCTGCCACCACAGAGTTGTATACTGTTCCCTGAAAACTTCTCGCTCTTGCATAACAGCATGGCTTTATGAGTTCATAATATACTTGGTCTTCTTTTCTTCCTGACACTCCTTCAAACTGAAAATGTCGTCTCATCTGTGAAGCTTCTCTGACTTTACCACATATTAACTTACTAGCAACATAGCAATGAATGAAACAAACAGGAATTCCTGCTTTTATAAATCTTACAATCTCTTTTTTAGTGGGTTGTATGTTTTTATGTCAGCCTCCCAACTTTTCAAATGCAAAAACTATCACCTCTTCTCTTTTATCTTTATATCCCTAGTGCCTAGCACATATAAGCTCAGTAAATCTTTACTGAATAGTGTCTATATTTGGGCAGCCCAGCACAATCACCTGAAAAACAAGTTTCAGTTGTGAACACATATAGGAGAAAATCAAAAGAACTACATGTATGTCACAGAGTTTGTAAATAGAAAAAGATAGAGATTTTTAAAAAAATTATTAATGTTGGAAAAATAATTCTTTACAAGCAGCTTTTAGGTAAATTTATGTGCAGTAAAACATGGGAAGTCGGAACATATTATGATAATGGAAGCAAGCTGCCTTCAGTAGATGGTTTGCCATGTAATGTATTAAAGATAAGGGTATTTTGAAAATTGAACCCCATAGACAAAATGTCAGAATCTGGCCCTACTCATGTTTTCCTGCTGGCTTCTTCTCCTTCTTGTGGAAGTGATGAACAATTGTATAATCCAACTTGAAATAAAAGTTATGCTGACTTCTGGATAATCATTCATTAAAACTTCTTAGAGCAAAAACACAAACACATGCAAAACTTGAAGCGCTGCTTAACACAAAAGGCAAAATACTCATCTACACTTATAATCAGATGTGATTTTTAGAGATATTTCTTTTAAAACTAAACTGAATCAAATTTTCAACTCCATTGATGAATTACAAGTTTTCCTCTATTTTTCCCTTGGATTATGTAATTCCCTGGAGCTAAAAATTCCTTGTGTTCCTTCTTTCCCACCACCAACCTGAAGGAAGAGCTTGGGCATTTCCCTTGGAGCTTTTTCCGTACTGCAGTGATGTGAGTTTGTGTTATGCTCCTGAATGAATTCTTCAAAAATGCACCCCTCCATTAGCTACTATCCTGCAGGTCTGTATGCATACCAGGAAATGTGTCAAGAGCCTCACTGCTGAGCAACTTGCACTATAGAAAATTACTGACAATGAATTAGCTACTGGGATTTTTTGGGATTTACTCATCTAAAGCTTAGATCAGAGAATCTCTGTAAAGCCACTCAAATTCCCACTTCCACATACATTCCTAAGCCACGCGCATCGGTGATCTTTTTTTTTCCTGCTTTTTCTCCCCAAATCTCCCCAGTACATAGTTGTATATTTTTTTAGTTGTGGGTCCTTCTAGTTGTGGCATGTGGGACACTGCTTCAGCGTGGTCTGACGAGTGGTGCCATGTCCTCGCCTAGGATCCGAACTGGCGAAACCCTGGGCTGTTGCAGCAGAGTGCATGAACTTAACCACTTGGCCACGGGGCCGGCCCCAGTGATCTTCTTAAATCTGTAATATGCTTTATGTAGATGGAAGGGTGGTATGGAAAATATAACATCAAAAATTCAAAACAAATTTTCAAACAGGTAAACATGCCGATTTTTGAAGGCTTATCTTCACCTCTCTCAAAAAGATGAATAAGAAAGAAAAATAGATGCACTCTACATAAATTTATCTTGGACCACAGAATATACACACTATATCAAAGACTGTAACTTTCACTCCAGAGTTCCCATGGAGCATAAGAAATTCATGGACAGCAAATGTGACGGATCACTAAAAACATACAAACATACACAATAAACAGGGGGAAGGCAACTCTAGCCTTTTCTCATTTCCAAAATGTTACACATATTTTCCCCTATTTATAATTAAGTAAAATTCATATCATGTATACATATTTCTCTACTGGAAGAAATTCCTTCATCCCCAAATTGAGGCCCAATATCATAATGAACATAAACTAAGAGGAACATTAGAAAACAAAAGCATGATATATTTGTTCCAAAATTTGAATGCCTTGTCCTAAATTATAACTGCAAACAAGATAGAATGCGTCTCACAGATATACTCTAAAATATGTCCTAAATTCACTGCATCTCCTTTAACATTTGTTGGCATAAGCAAACTCTTAGATATGCTGGCCAGATACAATTTTTAAATTAAACTTTAAACTTAAGTTATATATTAATAACAGAAATTTCTTAGTAAGACCATCTCAGGTAACCTGAAGGTTAAAGGATTATGCCATGTTTAATATTTTTTTAAATGCAGTTACCTTTAAGGGAAAAACAAATGATAAATTCTTGTAGCAGAATTCCTATTTAAAAATTCTAGAAAGCAACCTATAAAATAAGGCTTTGAATATCATCTAAAAAACTCACTATTTTATAAATTTCACCATAGACTATACTGGTGTCCTCATAAATTATAACCTCAGGCGCTTACATAAGTTTAGACCTCTAGTATAAACAAAGCTGTTTAAATTAAACTGGTCTAAAAAAGTTACATATCCTGTTACTTGATTGGGTAATTCCAAGTCATGGGAAAGAATAAGAGCGGAATTACGTTTGTTATTAAAGGGAATATTGCAGAAAACAGAAATGTAAATTAAAGTCAGAAATATTATCAATGTGATTTATTTCTTTCAATACAAGTCATAAAATTTAAGAAATGGAGAATGACACAAATCTTAAAAAATAAATTTAAATTTTCACAGGTAAATCTGTGGTTATTTCAAATGTCTAAATTATTTTTCTGTTCCTAATGAACACGTATTTTTTAAATTAATATACTTTAATTTTTTTAAAAGCAGTTTTAAGTTTACAGAAAAACTGAGTGTCAAGTACAAAATATATACTGGAATAGAGTATCATAAATAGTTCCAGCGCTCTAAAACTCTCTGTGCTCCACCTATTCAGTCCTCTTCCTTGCCCAGCTCCCCACTTCCACTCCCTAATTACCAGTGACCTTTTACAGTCTCCTTAGTTCCGCCTTTTCCACAATGTCATGTAAGCAGAATCATACAATTGTGTAGCCTTTTCAGATTGCCTTCTTTCACCTAGCAATATACATTTGGGGCTCCTCCATATTTTTTTCGTGGCCTAATAGCTCATTTCTTCTTATCACTGAATAATATTCCATTGTGTGGATGTACCACAGTTTGTTAATCCATTCACCTACTGAAGAACATCTTGGTTGCTTCCAAGTTTTTATAGCTATGAATAAAGCTGCTAAAAATATTTGTGTGAAGGTCTTTGTGTGAAAATATGTTTCCAACTTATCTGGGTAAATACCAAGGATGGCTGGATCCCTATGGTAAGAGTATGTTTAGTTTGTGAAGAAGCTTTCAAACTGTCTTCCAAAATGGCTGTACCATTTTGTATTCCCATCAGCAATGACAGTTACTGTGGCTCCACATCCTTGTCTGGATTTGGTGTCATCAATGTTTTGGATTTTATCCATTATAATAGGTGTGCAGTGGTATCTTATTGTTTTAAGGGCAATTTAATTTCAAATCCTACAGATTAAACCTATAGATACACCTGCATTTAGGCACAAAGTATAGAAGTATACACAACTATATTCTGTACCATTTTTAATAGCAAAAAATTGGAAATAAACTAGATTTCAATCTTTAGAATACAGGTTAAATTACGGTACTTCCATGAAACGAAATATGATGCAAGAAGTTCAACATTTTCTGATATGCAATAATTTTTAAGATAGGTCATTATAGTTTGACTTCATCTCCTAGCACTCTCTTCCCTTCTTACTCCACATTTCAGCCACTCTGGCCTCCTTATTCTTCTCCTCAAATACCCAAGCACCCTCCTGCTCCAGGGCTTTTATCCTTCTCCTTCTTCCTGGACCACTTCTCCTCTAGATATCTGCTCTCACTGTATTCAGGTCTCTGTTCTCATATCATGTGATCAGACAGGCCTTCACAGACCTCTCCATCTAAACAGTTCCATCGCCCCATCCTTATACTCTCGTTACTTTGCCCTGCTTTACTGTTCTTCACAGAACTTACTCCCTCCTGACGTGTTTATTGGTTTGTCTGTGACATGTCTCTCCCGACACTACAACTGTCAGTTTCAGTGGACTTTATTTTGTTCACATCTATATCTTCAATGCTTAGAACACTGCTTCCATAGTGAGTACTTAAAAATATTATTTTTCGGGGCCAGCCCTGTGGCCTAGCAGTTAAGTTCAGCAGCCTGGGTCCAGTTTCCGGGTGCAGACCTACACCACTCATTGGCAGCCATGCTATGGCGGTGACCCACATACAAAATAGAGGAAGACTGGCACAGATGTTAGCTCAGGGTGAATCTTCCTCAGCAAAAAATATATATACATATTTTTCATTCCAATGTCTAAAAGCCATGGTTCACAACAGTATAAGCATTATGTGATATGCCTGTATACGCATAAAGCATCCTTGGAAGAATGCTCAAGAAACTACTAATAGTGCTTGTCTCTGATGAGGTAAACTGGGAGGTGGTGAGCAGTGATGAGGGAAAGACTTACTAGAACACACACACTTTATCATAACTCGAATTTTTAACTACGTATATTCACTAAGAATATAAAAAATTAATTTGAAAAATTTAAGAAAATATATGTCCAAAAATATCCTAATTTAACCTGCTGCCCCTTTTAGTATTTAAATCAACTTTATGCAGGTATCTTTCTTAATAAACTTTTTAACGCTTTAACTTTCTATTTGATAAGTTTGTTCAATGAACAAGCCAAATAAGGTTGTTTTGACATAGGTAGCAGAAAGTAATCATAGTCAGGTATGAATTTAAGGGGAATGTTTTACTCATTATATGCGTTTTAAAGATTAGAAATATGCCAAGACGCTAACAGTGATTATTTCTCATTAGACATCTAATGGGTCCTTACGCTTCCCTAAACTTTATCTTCCACACTAAGCATAAATTACTTCTAAACTCAGAAAAAACTATGAGACTTTAAAAAAAGATTCAAGTTTTAAGTAAAACAAAGTAAAATTTTAAACTTAAAAGTTAACAATTCCCTCCCAACCAATACACAAACATTTTCTATCAATGTGACATTAATATAAAATGAAGAAAGGCATTTTAGATGTAACCAACATCTTCCTAAGAATTTCAAACAGTGATTCTATACCAAAATTTCTACATATTATAATAATTTTAATCCATCAATATCTTTTTTCCTTGTATAATTTCTTACTCTTCTTGCTTGACATATACAATCAATATAATTCTCTGCTTATTTCAGAGGCAGAGGACAATTGTGAAAATATAATTCTTTTGAAGGGTTTAAAACTAACCATGATTTTTAACCCTTTTAAAATCTTTAGTTTCCCTATTCTCTTTCTAGTTTTATTTCTTCCTTTAGAACTGTAATTCTTAACACTTTAGAACCATTTTACAGAAGACATATCATTCCAACAATGGTTTTAAATTTCTTTAAAATAGTGTTTCTCACTAATTACCATTAAATACAGATACATTCCCAGAGAAAACTCTCCTCATAACAGATTGTACACCCTGGAGGAACACCAAGCAATTTTACTTCAGGTATGTGAAGTATTAACATTCCCACCACACAGATGAAGGAAATAAAGTCTAGAAGTTCAGGAAATTCTTCAAGATCACCTAGCTATTTAGTGAAGAAAGAGAGCGAGAAAAGAGATTAGGACAAAGCCCTCTTGTTTTTCATTGCAGCACTCTTTCTACTACAATTCAGACCAACTGCTAAATCTCTGAGAGGAAAAGGAACAACATGGTAGCTAGGTCCACATTATGCTGAGTGATCCTACAGCCAGAAATTCTTCCCATCATTGCTCCTTTGCTGCTGTTTCCAAAATTATAGAAATTTCTTCCATGTCTGTCAAAAGCAGCAAGGAAACGAGCAACAGACTCCACCTTGGCCTCATTGTCTGCAAGTAGAGGGCACGTAGTCTTCACCGCAAGTTTGTGAAGCCACTCTAACTATATAACTGTACCACTGAAACTTAGCTACCCTAATTTTCCATGTTTGTGAGTATATTCACTTAGTAGAAACTATACCAGTTAATGCATGAGTTCTGTAAAGTGAATCAGAGTTCTACTTCTTCAATTCTGTAAAATAAGTTTAAAATAATTGATAACTACAATAAAATGAACTACATAAAAACAATGTATATAATATAAGATAAATCTTAATAGTATAAAGGGCTAATACAGCATGTCATTGGACTCTGAGTACTACTGACAAAAAGGTTTTGCTACATAAAATTTTCATGAAACAACAAAAATCAACTGATAAGAAAACTACGTATTTACATACATTGTTATTAAGGAGTATAAACGCACTGCCCTGTACAATTCTCATGATTTTAAAGAGCACATACCAACTGTTTTTTGACGTACTATACTCCTCGCCTTTTCGGTTCCTGGGGAACCAGTGGTTGTTGCACTTCTCTGTCTCATGGGGGCTTGGCCAGGCTGATCGCGACTCCATCCTCTGGAAAATGACTTGTCAACTGAAACTTTCTGAAATTCATGTCCAACTCCTAGAAATGGAGATTTCCAATCTCAGTATACTGTCACCTGATCAATAATCTCTTCAAATTATGTGTGCCACCTTGCCTCAGATTCTTGGGTTTACTCATAATGTATTCTAAAGTAACAAGATAAAAAGCTTGTGTACTGTAAAGCTTTTCTGAACTTCATTTTATGTAAAAATCATATTACAAAACTGATGCAGAATTTAAAAAATACGTAGTCAACAATAAATTACCATAAATCCCCTGCCACACACTTGCTTCATTATAGAAATGAAACATTTGCACAAGCCAAAAAGAACAAAGTGAGCTGACGAAAAGCCACCCTGGGGTGGAAGTTACTAAATCTCTAGTTGCCAGTAACAGCCACTGGGAAAATAAATAGTCCAGGAAAAAGTAGTTTGGTCACATACTTACCACCCTGGACTATTGTTAAGTATGTGACTCAGATGTAATCTCTAGCTAGCAAGTAATTATTAGAAGTGAAAAATAGTAACAAACCAAGGATATAAAAACATGTATTCATGATATAATCACTATGTTACTGTCACTCTCCCCCTTTTTAACAGTAGACAGAAACAGAGTCCACATCTAGGGAAAGTTTGCTTTTAGTTAAAACCAGGAAAATGCTTTCATAAGAATTTTTCAAATAATTCTTTTTAAATAGAATAACATGAAATCACCTTTTAAGTTCTAACAAAAAACTGCATATGATAAAAAAGGTTTTATAAATTTTCATTTTGGCTAATTATTAAAAATGAGATATTTAAGATTCTGAAGTATTTAACTTTAGCTAGATATGTACAGAACACTTTATCTCTCATCGAAATTCATGAAAACTTGCAAGGTACCTACATGGCTTATTATTGAAAATTTTTAACCTCCAGGGTAAATGAAGGAGAGAATAATTAAGAGAAAACATGACTTCTACCCTCACCTTCTCCCTGGCTTGATTTTCCCAGACCAGATTATTTAAACCACTTTATATGGAGCATCTCCGTGAACAATTCTTACCTTTCCCTTTGTGCTTTTTCTGCTTTTGTTCACTCAGCTTATCCAATGGTAAATCACTGAGATCCAAACTATATAAATTTCTAGCTAAAACTTTAGTTAGTGTCTCCATAGTCAGTGACCACTCAGTGGCTAACTCTTCCCAATAGGTCAACGATGACAATACTGAGAGTAAGTCATCCCACAGTTCTCGGGAGATGTACACATTTAGATTTGCCTTGATCCAGGCAACTATAAGAGTCTATAAAGACAAATAATCAGAAACAACAATGAAATATGTTCAAAATCAGACAATTATTTTAAAATTACCTAACAACAAGCAGAATTTTAAATCACATAATATTCATGACCCTTTCTTGGTACATAATACTTATAAAAGTAATTCACACAATCATTAGCACCTACTATAAATTTCATTTCAACAACTGTCAACTCCCAACATTCTAGTAATTAAGACAAGTTGCCAAAACTGAAAAGAAATCTTCCTAAAGTTGTAACTATCCTTCATGCTGTATTACATTAATGTTACATAAAATAAATGCTGTTTAAAAACAGATAAAAGTCCCCACTCTATTAAGCGTTGAAATTATTGAACTAAAAAACCAAAACCTACATTCTTAAAGATGGAAATCACCAACTACACAATTTGAATATCTAAAAAAACAACGTACTAGAAATGTACTTAATGAAATGTGTTTTTGAAAAATTATATGTAAACTAAAGGATAAATTAAATTTCATTTTAAAGACACTAGAGGAATCAAAAGCATTCTGTAATAAATCCAATCATAGCCTAAAAAACGTATTCATAACAGGACCGGAATTACTGATTAGCCAGTACTTCTGAGATTTTACAGATTTCTACCGAAGATACACCCTCCTACTGAAGAAACAAGTCACAAAATAAAGTCTTTCAAAATCTGAGGTCTACAAATTTCACTAAGGAATTCACATAAATTTACACATTAAATATAAAGATGAAAATGAGCAGAGTTTACAGTATAGTAACAACTAGTGACCCTCCATTCTATCTTTAAACAGACTACAAAAAAGTTATTCCATATAGCAAGCTAAAATTTTGTCTTCCTATAGCGCCCATCATTGGGTTAGTGCTAATAACAGGGAAATTTAGACAAAAAAAAGCTAATGAAGTCAAGAGGAGTTTAGATAATAAAGGTAGCTGGTTTCAAAGGATTATTCGCCACCAGCAGAGAATTTTAGCTAAACTAGTGTATCTGAAAAAAAATTAATTTGAACAGTTATACTTATGGCCGAGAATTAGATCTGAGACAGCTTCTATCTTTGACATTAGGAACCATTTTATCCAAGTATTTGTATTTAATGTGTCATCTTAAGAAAATATTATTTTGCTTTGTATTTTCCAAAGAATCTATAATACATTTAAAGTCAGTATTCAATCCTCAGGTTGGAAAACACAACATGTAATTCCTATATAACGAAACTACCACTGATACTTCAAATAAAGAAGTGAAGAGAATAAAGTCTTATGGAACAGCATGCTAAGAAAGAATCTTGATTATTTACTACTTTGTCGTTACTACAGAACAATTTAAAAGAAAGTTTTGTTTTGCTAACAATTTCAGAGACTTGGACACTCTAAAGCAAACAATACGGCCATTCCTCAGGACACCTTTGGGCAGCTTTCAGCAATCACACATAAGGACGCCACACAGGAGATAAACATCACCAACCTGTTTTAACACTTTTTTCACAGGCCTGCTATTTCATCCACTTCTATATTCTTATTCTATGTATGGCAAATAGCCTATTTTGATAAGCAACTTTTAATTTAGCTCTACAAAAGATTGTTTAACTTGAAATGATCTCTGATTTAAAACTTTTTTTCCCCAGATAACAAGTTCAGGGCTCAATGAATCTTAAAAAAAACAATCTATCCATCTGTTTATCTATTTATTTATTTTTATTGCCTGGAAAAGTGGTCCTGCAAGTCGACCTGCCAAGGTCATGTTTTTTTTCCCCTGGAACTGCAGAAAAGCTTGTGATGGCGTCTTCAATACAGACTCCGTGACTCTGAGCAACACAAGCAGCATCTGTTCCCTTAAAGGAAAAACAGGAATTAATGCTTCCTTCCTGCATGTTTGCTTTTCGTTAATGAATAACTTTCAAATTAATATTTGTTATAAAGATGGTATCATCTTTTAATAACTCAAATATCAAATATCTTTCAAATTTTAAAAATTCTTTAAATATTGAAATTTAAAATTCCATTTTATAAATCTATACCAGCCATTCGTAAACCATTTTTCAGCTTTAAAATCCTCTTATCAAATAAAAATTTATGCAAAAGCTGGTGAACAGGGGGTAAGAATGTGGAGAGTGCTCCCATCCCACCACCCCACAATCAAGTAGTAATCTTAGGGAGCTATCTGAAGCACACTCATCTATCTATACAAGATAATTCCACCTTGATGCCTGGCCATCTAATACATCTTTACAATATGGAGAACAAGCACATATCTAGAACAGTACCAGGTGCAATTTAAAAAACAACATGATATTTTAAGATTAACAGATCACAATCAGCCTGACAAGTAATCAAGGACCATTACTCTATTGCCTCTTTCATCCTTTTTAGTTTGACTATTTTTACTCCAAGTCAAGCCAATCCTAATATTATCCTCACCTGGTCTCTTTCTGCTAGATGCTTATTATTAAGACCATCAAACTACGTTATTTACACCTGATAATTTGAAAATTGATTCAACCACCTGTGAAAAAGAGGCTGACAAGGGGACTTCAGTTGGGTGTACAGCCAGGCTACCAGCCCAAGTCCCTATCACAGCCTCCTCCCTTTTGACTTATTGGCAGACTCATTCTAGGAACAGCAATATGTGCCTGTGAGAAATGTGGCACAGGCAGCAACAGATCTCAGATCTAGATGTTATGGTTTTTCTGGGAAGTGGGGGCAGAATCAAAATAGAAAAGTATCAATTAAAAATATTGTGAATTTATTAACAAACAAATGCACGCATTCATTCACAAAATAAAAATCAAAAGCACCACATTTGTAATCTTAGGCTTCCAACTTAACTATAAGAAATGAAAAGCTATTTGAAATTAACTACATATGTAATACAGTATAGATTTTCCAAATCTTATCTGATTTGTGGTCAAATCATAACTCACTCATATATCAGGTAACCTGTCACTTTGTAATACAATAATAATGATTTTAATTCATAAAGTCTTATAAATTTGATGTAAACACGTGAGTAATCTCTCATAATGCAAGGGAACTTGAATCACCATGTAAAACAGAGATATTATCTACTTCATAGGATGCTACAAGGATTAAGAAAGAAAATGCATATAAAGTGCTTAAAAAGATACCTGGCACAGAAAAGTGCTCCAAATAAGTTAATAACAATAACTACTTCTAAATGAAACTATATTAATACTGTTAAGAATTTTTTCAAAATAAAGCCATTTTTCCATATGTAGCAAAACATAAATTAGGCATACTCTATGACTAAGTACTCCCATTTTTTAAGAATAAGTCAAAGGAGGAAAATTATATACATATAAGGATGTTCATCATTCTCCCCTCTTCCAACAACAAAATGAAATAACTACAAATCCATCAACAGGTGACTGGTTAAGAAAATAATGCTACATACATATGGCAGAATACTGAATGAGTGGGTGTGTGGTTTGCTGAACCAGATGTACACCAAAGGGCAAACAACGGTCACCTCTAGAGAATGAGCCTTCAGGCAACTTTTATTTTCTTTTTAAAACTTTTCTTTGTTTGAAAATTATAGTGAATACGTATTATTTTTACAAAAACTGAAGAACTGGACTTATTTCCCTGAAAGGTCTTTTTTTCCATTCAATTAAACAAATATTTATAGAGTACCAATAATATATAAGGTACTAAGATAAAAACAAGACAACCAGTATATACCTTTTAGGGCCTCTCAATTCAGTGAGATAAAGAGACATTTATAAATCACTTTATAAAGTAATTTAGGAATTAACAATTTTGACAAGAACTATAAGAGAGGTACAAATACAGAACGAAAGTGAGGGAAAAAATGTAAGTAAGGGTATGTGGAAAAAGGAAGGTGGACTCTAAGGATAGTTACGGTGACAACAGGAAAAGACGGCAGGAATTAGACATTCTAAAGAGAAGTTCACAGTGTGCTCAGGAAAGGTAATTTGATAAAGCTGGGAGGCAGGAGTCTATCCTGCCAGGTGGAGTTTAGGCTTGAGAGAGGGCTAGAAAAGTAGGCAGAGGCCTGACTGTACGTGGCCTTGATTGTCAGGTTGAGGAATCAGGCATTTACCCATGCAATCAGTTAGTTATTCATTCATTCATTCACATATGCATAAATTCATTTATTCATACATGCATACATGTATCCATTCTGATGGGGGGGAGGTCATCATATGCCCTTTAGAAAGATAATCCAAGGGATGTTGTGGAAGTTTGATCAAAATTGTTTGAGATAAAGTGAAGGAGACTATTGTCATGATCATCACATAAAATATTACATTTATTCATTCGTCCAATAATAAAAGTGTCTACAACATTGTAATAAGCCCTGTTCATACTTTTCCTCTAAAACTTACTATACTCATATACACAATGAAAAAAGCAAGGATAAATGTTTTTTACCAAGTCTTTTTGTCCATTGATACTTGCACAACCATGAACCGATAAATATTAAGAATGCGTTTACACATATCTGTGTGCTCATCCAGAAGATTTTTTATTTCATTTGCAGGTTCAAGAAGAAATATGTTTGATGAGTTTATAATAAACACCTAAGATAAAAGAAATCATGAGCCATTCACTATAGAATTTCAATGGCAAATTTCTTATTCAAAGAAAAAAAAAACATACGCTCATCACTAGGTGATCTACAATGAACTTAAAAGCCTAAGACTATAGGTTAATTCTAACCCTACTTCTACCATCAGCTTGGTATCTGAAATTTAAACTCATTAAACCCGTCTATTTTTATGTGTATCCAGACAAATATAAAATTACTACTAGGCACCCAAAGAAAATAAGCCGAGTGAAAAACAGCCTTTCTTAAAACTGAGAGCTTTACTATAATAACGCTATTGCTGGGGTTGGCCCCGTGGCTGAGTGGCTGAGTTCGAGAGCTCCGCTTCCGAAGCCCAGGGTTTCACCGGTTCAGATCCTGGGCCTGGACATGGTACCACTCATCAGGCCATGCTGAGGCAGCGTGCCACGTGCCACAACTGGAAGGACCCACAATTAAAATATATGCAACTATGTACTGGGGCGCTTTGGGGAGAAAAAGGAAAAATAAAATCTTAAAAAAAAAAACACTATTGCTGTCATAAAATGAAAAGAACAATAAAAAAATACAAATAGTTTAGGATAAAAGATAATAGCTAAATCAAGAAGAATTTTCTGAATGAGGTGTTCAAAACCAACTCTTCTCTTTTTTCAAGTTTATTGGCTGTGTGTGATATCTATTTTGGTAATAGTTTGCGTATTATAGTACTACTAACAAGGATCCCTCAATATGTATCTTTAAATTCATTTTAATCAAATTATTAATTGTATTTTGTTATTGAGGACAAAGTTATAACGGTGACAGGTATGTGGAAAGGTTCTCAAAGACACTTCGGAGGAACAGAACTTACATCTACTGTGAACCTAGGAGATTTACATCTTCTACACCCATAATTCTGATTTAAATCTCCCGGAGGAACTACATAACAAAACATAGTTGTAAAATCAATGTGAGAAAAGAATATTAAGTTAACTTTAAACGAGTGAAAAGAGCTGACTCTCTAAGTCTAGCAATAGTGACCAGGAAAAGAAAGAAAGAGGCACAAATAAACATTAGAAACAAAATAAGGACATAACTGTAAATCCAGTAGAGAATTTTAAAATGATAGTTCAGTGGATAACTTAACGATCATAAAATTAAAATGGATTATTTTGTAGACAAAACAGTAACTGCCAAAACTGACTTGAGAAATAGAAAAGATGTATACATGAGTACCAGGAAAGAAGAGAAGCGGTAACAGTCTCCCTGATCCAGCCCTGAACACCAGGCCTAGACGGCTTGACATGCAAAGTTTTGCCCAACCTTCATGGAAGATGATCCCTATTTTACATAAGTTGTTTCAGAGACAAAAAAGAAGGAAAACCACCCAATTTGTTTTTCAAAAAATATAATCCTGTTATCAAAAACAGACAAAACCTATATAAAAAAAGAAAATAAGAGACCAATATCACTTATGAACATATAGATGAAAATCTTGAAAAAATTGAGCAAAACACAATACTTTATGACCACGTAGTATTTACCCCAGAAATGTAAGAATGCCTTGCCATCAGAAAAGTCTATTAATACAATATACTCTTATCAATAGAATAAAATGGAAAAAAGCATGATCATCATAATGTATGCATTCAGCACTTATTTTTAAAAAAATTTTTAGCAAACTAAGAAAAAAGATAAAATTCCTGAATCTGAAAAGAAGCATTTATTAAGAGCTATAGCAAATGTTTGAACAGCAATTGAACCTGAGAAGTACTGCCAAAAGCCAATAACAAGACAAAGGTATTCACTATTACCTCATTGTCCTGGGAGACCCAGTAAGCACAAAAGGAAGTGGAGTGGGTAAACAATGAAAGTAAATGTGAATGAACTGAAAAGGAAAAGACCAAACTGACTATGCAGCATTCGGGGAGAAAAGCATCCCAGATGGGAAAAAAAAAAAAGCAAGTTTAAAAGGCCTGAGGTGAGAACCTGCCTAGCATATCTGAGGAAGAGCAAGGAGTATAAAGTGAAGTGAGGAAGGGGGAAAGCAGTGGGAGACGATGTTGAGAAACTGAGCCAGGGCATGTGGAGCAGAGGCTCTCACACTGCCAGTGGTGAAAGAACAGGCTTTTCCCCCTAAGTCTTTCGCAGACCAATCCTACTGAAAAATACGATAAAAAATGAAGTAATAGGAAAAAGGAAATGAAAAAAGAGATACAAAATACAAACTCAAACTTTTCATCAGAATCAAGATATTAAACGACTTCGCTTCTAAACTCTCACACTCAATTTTGTAATTATCTTGTGGACCAGCACTAGTCTATGGACCACAATCTGAGGAGCAATAACAGACAGCCTTATAGATCATTAGAAAGACTTCTGCTTTTACGCTTAGTGGTAATGGAAGACCTCTGGAGGATTTTGAGCAGAAAAATGACATGATCTGACTTACATTTTACAGGATCCCTTGGCTATTGTGTTGAGAATATGGCTATATGAATGAGAATAATGGGTGGGCAAGAGCAGAAGCAAGGATACTAATTAGGAGACTACTCCAATAATCCAGATGAAAGATTCTAGAGGCTCAGGCACAGGAGGTAGTGTGAGGACTGAATAGTAGTCAGATTCTGCATACATTCTGAAGGCCGAGAGAATCTGTTGTCAAGTTAGATGTAAAATATAAAAGAAAGATAGGAGGGGCTGGCCTGGTCGCACAGTGGTTAAGTGCGTACGTTCTGATTCAGTGGCCCTAAGTTTGCTGGTTCGGATCCTGGCTACGGACATGGCACTGCTCATCAAGCCATGCTGTGGTAGGCGTCCCACATATTAACTGGAGGAAGAAGGGCACGGATGTTAGCTCAGGGCCAGTCTTCCTCAGCAAAAAGAGGAGGATTGGCGGCAGGTGTTAGCTCAGGGCTAATCTTCCTCAAAAAAAAAAAACCAGGAAATAAGATGGCCTGAGCAACTGGAAAAAGGAGCTGCCATTAAATGAAATGAGGAAAACTGCAGGAAAAGCATGTTTGTTAAGCAAGATGAAAAGCCAAGTTTTAGACATGTCAAGTTTGAGATGTCTATTAGATATTCAAGTGAAGATGCCAACCTGGCATTTAAATACTTGAGTTCAGGCCTTTTAGAGTTCAGACGAGAGGTCTCAGACTAGAGATAAAATGTTATGTAGAAGTTGCAGCATATAGATGATATTTAAAGGCATAGGAATGGATGAAATCAGCAAGAGAATAAGTAGAAAAGAGATCCAAAAATGGATTCCTGGGTACTTCAATATGAAAAGGTCAGGGAGACATGGAAAAATCAGTAAAAAAAGAAATTCTGAGATGTGGTCAGTGAATTAGAAGAAAAACAAGGGGTATGCTATTCTGAAGGTCAAGTGAAGAGGAGTTTCAACAGGGAGAGAAAGATCTACTCTGTAAAAATGCTCCCGACAAGCCCATTAGGATTAGGATTGAAAAACGTCCATTTAACAATGTGGAGGTCACATACGGCTTTGACAATAGTCTGACGTAAAAAATGAGTAAATATTATGAACTCCTACAAATCAATAAGAAAAAGACAACCAACCAAACAGAATAAAAGAAAAAGTATATAATAGGGAATTCACAGATAAGAAAAGATGCTCTATTTCAGTACTGATGAAGGAAAAGCAAATGAAAACAGAGAAAGACAAACTTTAAAATAAATAACATTTATCTCATATATAGGAGCAGCAAAAATTAAAATCTGACCATACAAGTAATGGGGAAGATATAAGGATATAAGAACTCACAAATACTACTGGAGGGATTATAAATTATTATCACCACACTGGAGAACAATTTGGCAATATTAGTAAGGTAAAGCTGATAATGTAGGAATCTTCCAACCCAGTAATTCCACATCTAGGAAGATATCCTAGGAAAATTCTCCCACATGTGCTAAAATACACATATATAAGAATGTTCAATGTAGCACTACATGCAACAGTGAGAAACTGGAAACAATTTAAAAAACCATCAACAGAAAAGTGAAAAAATAATCTGTGAAATAATCATAAATTGTAATACCACAAAGTAGTTAAAATGAATGAATTATGCTATATATCAACAACAAATCTCAAAAACTTAAGGTTAATGCAAAAAGTTGCAGATGACAATACACCATGACACATTCACATAAATTTTAAAAAACTGTCTAGAAAAATATGTAAAGTTTATCAATATTATAAAGTGAAAGTTAAAGAAAAAACAAAGTATGGCATAATGATGACTGATTAATGTGGGTGGTAAACTTATTACACTTAAAAATTATATTCTACACTGAAATACTGAATTATATATCTTTGAAATACTTAACGATTATTATTTTTTAAAAATAACCAAAATGTGATCCACCTGTAAAACTGCCTGGGTACCAGCTCGTGTGTTTTGTTCTATGGCTTCTTCAGAGGCATTATGAAGAACATCTTCGTAGGTGCCATTTTTTGCCCAAGCAGAATTTCGAACGTGATCAGCAATACTAGTCTCATTTTCCTGAAGCAAAATCAAGTTGTTAATATATCATTAATTAAGAATGTTATGACAAGTCAGTAAGCTGGAGAAGTAAACTGGAAATTATTGGGTCCCACTGCTAAGCATCCTCTCAAAATAGAAGATGTCTTATTTGATTACAAAAAAAGTGAAAAAGAATGTTCACTGTAAAAAAGGTTCTCGTTGATAAAAATATAAAGAAAGTAAAAAATCATCCATAAGGACCAGCCAGTGATTATATCACTTCAGATATAGAGACATTTTTCTATGTATATAATGTATAAACCTCCCCTCTGTACACTTACACACTCAATAATGGGATTATATTATTTACAGCTTTGTAAGAGATGAATCCTGTTCTAAAGTAAATACCAAAATCCAAATAACTTAAATAACACAACAGAAAATAGCTTCTATTTATCCTACTTACGAGTAGTAAAAATCCTGTTATCTGAAGACAGAAGAATATTGATACTTCAAAGCACTGAGACTCAGCTTTCTGCTCGAGTTTTAGCGGTCAAACGTCCTGCAGACTATGGACTTCCCTCAGGTGAAAAGCCACACAAACAGGAACTTCACTCAGTGTTGTTCCTTTTAAGTTTCTCTCTAGTTTCTTTCTGCTTCTGGTCACTCACTAGTATCTTCAAACAGTTTTTGTTTTTCGTATTTTGTCTAGAGCTTATGATTGTAACATGCAGGAGGTTTAATTTAAAACTAACTACGCTGGGGCGGGCCCCAGGGCCAAGTGCACTGCGCCCAGGGTTTTGCCCGTTCGGATCCTGGGCGTGGACGTGGCACCACTCGTCAAGCCATGCTGAGGCGGCATCCCACATGCCACAACTAGAGGGACCCACAACTAGGAATATACAACTATGTACCAGGGAGCTTTGGGAAGGAAAAAAATTTTTTAAACTCTTTAAAAACATAAAAATAAAAATAACTACTCTGCCATTACCAGAAGCAGTACTGGAACTCAGCTCCACCTGAGCAGCCAACACAATACACTATGGTCTAGTCTATACCTTTCTCTTTCTCCATTCTCCCATCATCAGCTATCTTCTAAATAGTTCTTCCTGAACGACCCACAAGCACCTCAAATTCAAGATACTTAAAAGTAAGTTTATTAACCATGTCCTCCCCATGCTACCAACTCCTCTGGCCACCTTGGCTACCACCACCAAACTTGCACTTTTTTTCTTCCTATTCTTGTGTGAATGGCAACTACCCTGTTGCAAAAGAAAGAAACTTGGGACACCTCACCATTCCTCATTTCTCTCAGCCCAATTAATCATCAAGGCACATTGATTTTACCGCCGAAGGAGCTCATATATCTGTCTTCTCCCTTCTATTCCCATCGTAACTTCCCCCGTCCTCTATCAGGTACTTATCATCTCCTTTCTGAACTTTGCTTATACTTCCGAACTAGTCTCCTTGCTCCAGACTGGCCTCCAATCTATCTTCCACTCTAGGTTTGAATGATCCTTCTGAAATAAGTAACTATCCCTACCATCCTTCTCTTCATAATCCCTCAAAGGTTTTCCAGTGTCTAGGTAATCAAAGTCCACGAAAATGGCATACGAGTTACTGAACAGAGTCTAGTTCTCGCATATCTCATATTGCCTACCACTCTCTCCCACCTGCTCTTAGCTACAGTCAAATAAAAATATTTTCAAGGCCTCTCACCACAAGCTTTTCACACTGTGTGGCTCCTTTCCCATGTGTTACCTGCCCTTCATATTATATTACCTCCTCCGGGAAGCCTTCTCTAAGCAGAGTTAAGTACTCCCTTTCACACTCTAAGATCACAGCAATATTACTGTTTTATAATACTTACTTTGCATGTTTTTCTTCTTGCTAAATCATAAGTTATGTGAAGGTAGAAACGATGACTGACATGTTTCTACTCCAATACTAGTTCTCAGTGTGGGCATTACCATGTTTTACAGAGCTCTCTGAAATCTGGGGGAGTGTTTTGTTGTCCCAAGAATTGAGAATACTACTGAGATTTAATGGGTGAGCTGGGAATCCTAAACACACCACAAGGTGCAAGACAGTCCTGCACACACAAAAACTGTCTTGTATTCCACGTCTTTCAAATGTTTCACAAATACTATGTGAATACAAAACCCATTTATAAAATTATCTGAATCTATAACTCCATTTTATAATTAACATCAAACTTTAAATGATTTTTATACATACTGAATTTATCAGAAATATAATCAATGATTGATTATATCTTTTATTTTTGATTCATGCCATTAGCAAGAGTTGTTGGCATTTTGAAAAATCACATCTCTAATGGCAACACTGGTTGCGGTATTTGAGTAACCAACAGAACATACCTTCACAACACTCCCACATCACCCTTCCTTCCTGCCTTCCTCTCTCCTTCCCACTGTTCGTTTTTTAAATTATGTATGTAGATAGATTACATTATCTATCATTTTTATTAAAGGTGAGTAAATTTCACAGGTTACACTCAGTACGGAGCTATAAATTCATGTCAAAAAATTGGAGGAAAACAAATTATTTAGATCCATAGGTTTATTTTCTAGCTTTATGCAAAAACTGGATATTTTTATTGGTGCATACAAATATAACTGAGAATACTATTTCATAATTTACATGGTTAATTTTATTTGCTTCAATTATATTTCTTAGCTACATTTTTCCCCTTCTTAGAAGTAGGGGAGGATATTCTACATATATATACATCACATATATACATCTATAAATATTGATGCATTGAATCTCTGTAGAATGTGGCCTATTTGTTCACAAGTTAACATCCAGATAAACTCCACTGATGAGGTTAAATTAACCACTAGGGTGAATAAACACTACCAAATTGCTCCCATCTAGATTTAGTAAGATAGATGTCAATATTAGACTCCAGCATTTTGGTGAGAACTTGACCTATGACAAAGGTTAAACAACCAAAACAAAAGAATTAAGGAATAAATAGAACCAGGAACCCAAATTCCACTTCTACTCTCTTTTCTCTCATCTTTTTCCCTCTGTGAGTAAACTTCAGTCTTTCTTATCACAGACCAGCTTCTTAGCAGGTCAAGACATGTTTTATTCTGCAATCAACTTAGTGCAAAAATTTCCAAGAACGAGCTCAGAATATTCTGGTTTGTGCTGGGTACCCAACTCCTAGAATAAGACAGGCCAGGGGGAACTGTAGTTTGGTAATCACTCTGAGAAGTATGATACTGCAACATCCATTTTGATCTAGTACCACAGTGTAAAATATTCCACCTTTTATAACAGCACCTAATTTTGATCTAGACAATGACTTCAAGAATTACTACACAACCTCAATATTAATTATTTAAAGTTGTGATATCTAAGGGCTTTGGGATAGAGTACTGAGGTAACATATTATCTAAATTGCAAAATATACTGAAAGGTGTCTTCACATTCCCATTTAGTAAGTATATATGTGTTAACATGATATTACACTTTGGTGAAAATCTTATCTATTAAACCTATTCTAAGATACATAAATCTTAACATTTTACCTCTTCTCTCTTTTCTCCTTCTTCCATTGAAATATCACGGTCTGTGACACTGTCAATGCAAGGTAAGTCTGAAGAAGAGATGACAATTTCTTCAGGCTCTTGCATGAACAAAGGTTTTTCCTCTTGCTGGATCCATTCCTGATATACTTTTACCACTTTTCTCATAGCGGCTGCTTCACAAATTGGTAATAAAAATGCCTAGTGAAAAAAGAGAATAGAGATAATGATACTTACTTTGACACAAACCACTAATACATACATTGCTATTACGTTACAAAATGTGAGATATAAATGATGCTTAAAGAGTTAAAATCAATCTACTTATTGTCAGAAAAAGCCTTTTGTCTCCAAATAACTTGTAAATACACTGAGATAGAAATGCTTTTGGTAGATGGACACTGATTTCAAGTACAAGGAGCAAAGACTTGTTTGAATTGTACTCTCTCAAAACGAAAATATTTCCTGTTTTGTGAAATAACTGTACTCCTACAAAGGTCAATGTAAATACAACTTTTCATAATAAATCACATTTTTCTAACTTATTGCTTTTTAGATTACTATTAAAATAAATTTTGATAGAAAGATTTTAATTAAAAAATAAAATCTAACTCCAAGAAGTAATAAAAATCACATGTAACAAGGCAATTTAGCTTTTCTAAGCATATTAAAAAAAAAAGTTACAGTTTTGTTTTGTTTTGTTTAAAGATTGGCACTTGAGCTAACAACTGTTGCCAATCTTTTTTTTTAATGCTTTTTCTCCCCAAGTCCCCCCAGTACATAGTTGCATATTTCAGTTGTGGGTCCTTCTAGTTGTGGCACATGGGACGCCGCCTCAACATGGCCTGATGAGTGGTGCCATGTCCACGCCCAGGATCTGAACCAGCGAAACCCTGGGCCGCCGAAGTGGAGCGTGCAAACTTAACCACTTGACCACAAGGCCGGCCCCAAGTTACAGCTTTTTAATTTTGTTTTACATATAATAAAATTATAGAAGTTAAATAAGGCAAAATACTTAGAAAATTAAAAGGAGTATCTTACGGTTATTCTTTCCTTTAGGTACTTTTTGGGTTGCCTTAACTTTTAAAAAAGTAAATGCTTTCCTCACCACAAAAATACTACATTTTCATAGCAAAAAGATTTTTTTATACAATTCAGACATGCAAATATAAAACAGTAAAAATATCTCAGTAAACAGTAAAATTCACAGTAAAAGAAAAAGAATCTCACTACCCAAAGTCCTGTCCTTATGCATGTTTGTGTTTATGCATCAACATTTTCACTCTACTTTTTATTTGCAAATAGAAAGGGAATTAAATTGCTTTTAATTTTTCTTTTTAGAAAAACTATTATTTTCAACTCTAAAAATCACAAGACTTCTACCTAAAACCTGCCACTTCCTACTCTAGAGTTACCAGTAGATGTATTTAATAATAATCATGGCATCAAATGACTTTATTTTATCTGAATGAAACTAGCCAAGAAAATCAGCTTCCCAAGATAATGATGAAAAGTCAATGCATAATATCAACAGGGTATTTAATATGCTGTTTGGTAATCCTTTTATTTATTTGCTATTATTGATTCCCTAGCAAACTACATTACTTGCTACTTTCTCCATCTAACAAACCCATTCTCAAATTCTCACTCTCATATTCCAGCAGTTTAATGGTCAATGGTCTGATTTTGATCATCACTGCCTGCTCTGAGGCTATTTCATAATTGTAGCAACAGGTGAGCCTTCCTTACAAAGGTTCAAAAAAAAAAGCTCAAACAATTTCAAAGAAGTTCTAGTCTTAGATACCGAGAAATTAATTTATTTTTTAAAATATTAGTATGGCGGAGCCAGCCTCGTGGCCGAGAAGTTCACGCGCTCTGCTTCGGAGGCCCAGAGTTTCGCCGGTTCGGGTCCTGGGCACCGACATGGCACTGCTCAACAAGCCACAGTGAGGCGGCGTCCCACATGCCACAACCAGAAGGACCCACAGCTAAAAATATACAACTATCGGGGCTGGCTCCATGGCCGAGTGGTTAAGTTCATGTGCTCTGCTGCGGTGGCCCAGGGTTCAGATCCTGGGCACGGACATGGCACTGCTCGTCAGGCCACGTTGAGGCAGCGTCCCATATCCCACAACTAGAAGGACCTGCAACTAAGATATACAACTATGTACCAGGGGGGGTTGGAGAGAGAAAGCAGAAAAAAAAAAAAAGACTGGCAACAGTTGTTAGCCCAGGTGCCAATCTTTAAAAAAAAAATATATATATATACAACTATCTACCAGGGGACTTTAGGGGGAAAAAGGAAAAAAATGAAAATAAAAATCTTAAAAAGTTAGTATGGGAACTCTGTATTTTCTATTCAATTTTGTTGTGAACCTAAAACTGCTCTAAAAAATAAAGTTTATTAATTAAAAAAATATTAGTAATCTCCAGAGCTAAGATATTTGTTATTGCATAAACTGTCATACTATATCCCAAGTGGCTTGATGAATTTATTAAAGACCTAAGTGTATATAAGCTTTGTCCTAACAGGTCCAAAATCTGATTTTCAACACACTAAATATGGATCTTGAGGAAAGACTGATATTAGCCACAGCTAAAACACTGATGTGTAAAAACCAGAGAACCAATTTATACATTTACAATGAGACTTAACTGCCATAGAAACCAGAACATTTAAATCCACATATGGCACATTATCCCTCTATGATAGCACCAATCAGACATCAATTATTAATTAATAATAAGCATAACTGTCATCATAGGCAGGAATATCTGAATCTACATGCTCAACAAATTTTCTCTCTGTAGACAGAACTGCATGAGGTCATCTCCAGTTTTACGATTCTATGACTGTGAAACTACATCACAACCAAAAAGACTACACGGAAAGGAATCAAAACAGCAGGAGAGAGAAAAGTCAAATAATTAATGGTATCAGCTTAAGATAACCTGGTACAGTTTTCTAGTAACTGGCTTCACCGATGGGATCTGATTTACTGTAGCTAAGGCTCTCTTCTTCCACGAATAAACACTAACAAAACATTTTGGTCTCTGATGTTCTTTTAATACGCTTTCATTAGTGCCTCTCCTGAGGGTGTACAGGTGCATCTGACTGTCTTTGGGCGGGTGGGTTAGACTGGTCATGGAAGGTTTCTCTGGTGTAGTCACATTTAAGCTGTGACCTAAAGGCTGAGTAGCCAGGTGAAAAGGGAAGGTGGAATGGGTACAGAGGAAAGAGAGGAAGGTTGCAGAACAAAAGATCAGATAGGAAAACCAGTAAGTTTGGAGGCTACGAGGATGGAATTATTTGAAAAATGACAGGTAAAGACATTTCTACTAAACTTGTTTACCTATAGAAGGACTTGTACTCTAGCTGGAATTGCTAAGGGCAAAATCATTATATATCCATACACCTGATAATTAATGGAATATTTTTGTTTATACTACATTATGGAACATATGAACTTTCAAAGTAAGGAAAGAAACTATTTCACAGATTGAGAATTTGGCAAATTTATCCTCAGTATTAAGAAAATAAAAATAGCTTTCCTACTGCAATCTTAGATTGATTCCTTTTCAAAATATGGATGGTTTATTGGAGTCATCATCCTAAAATGTATTTTTCCTTAGTTCTGCCTTAAAAGTCACTTTTAAAAGATAATGGTTACAATAAAAACAATTATCTCAGAAGACTTCATTTCACAGCAATATCATAAAAATGTATCCTGGAATCTTCCTGCATAGAATGCCTAAAAACTGTCACATAAAAAATACAATGTACCGTTTAAAATGAATGGCTCAGCTTGTATGGATATTCTGAGCCTAGAACAAAATGGGAGTACAAATCCAGAGAGGCAAGTGAGCAATGAAGCTGCTGGCTGCCGCCTTGGACAGCCTAGAGAGCTCTGGCCACCTGTACAGAAGGACAGACAGATCAGGTCCTACAGGTAAAGCTGAAACCAATGAAGGCTACCACCTCAAGACAAAGGTGAGCTGGGAAGGGAAGAAAAAAAGCTTCTCCACTGTTCACTGACTCCAGAGAAGAGTCAGTGAGCAGACGTGTCTACTGACGTGGGGCAGAAGAGTACAAGGGAAGAAGAGTCTTCCCGGCAAATTCACCTTCTCAGGCTGCCATCACATAACTCTGAGTGCAGCAAAATGGGAAGAATCATAAGCTGAGAATTTTAATTTAAAGGTTTCAAAGTAATTCCCATAGAATTCCAAAGAAATGTAAGCCCATAACGTGAAAACCCAAAACAAACAAGCATGAGTAAGTAAACAGAAACAACAAGGACAAAACTGCAAAAACTTAAGTTACTTGAATTGTTGAAATAAGGACAATAAAATAAGCATTTTTAATGTTTTGATTAAGAAGAAAGTGAAAATATGATTAAAGAATAAACTACTGAAAAACATGACTAGGCAGATATGAAAAAACCACCAAATGCAACTTTCAAAAATTAAAATATGAAGAGCATGATTAAAAATTCAATGAGGGGAATTCTTGGTTTCCAATAGTATGGTGAACTAGGTAATCTGAGAAACCTTCCAATTGAAAAGACAAAAATGATGGATTTTTTAAAACTTTAAATTTTTTAAATGCATTGATGAGCCAAAAAGTAGGAAAAAAATATTCGCAAGTAAAAACCTACATGAAATCCAAACTTAGAGATGTTTTAGAGGGAGCAGTAAAGCTGATTTTCACTTTCAGTGGAACCACTTACTTTGGTTTTCAGGGATCTACTGGGGCGACGCAGGGAGAACAACAGGAAACCTCTAAACAAAGCTGAGGTTCCAAAGGACTATATCTTGTCATTGTGAGCCTGAATTAGAAATAAACCCATTCCATTAAAAGTCTGCAAGGAAAGTTGCCCATATCTAGACACAGAGTAGATAACAATACAACAAAAATCTCCCCAGAGACATTTGTTGCTAGCCTTAACACAGGTTTATACTGTGCATTCATATTATTTGGCTGGCCTGAACCTCAAATCAAGAATTCAGTTTAATGTAAAATGGGTAATGTCTCTGCATCTAGAAGAAGCAAATGTAACTCTTCTCTGGAAGAATCAATGTTTAGCAAACCAAATGAGGAAATAAAGTCACAAGAAGCAAAAGCTCAGAATCAAAATTCCTAATTTCTGAAATCACAAAAGATTGCAAGAAACACAAGAGAATACAGCACCAAGAGAAAGAACATACAGAAACAAAATATGGCAGAATCAGACCTATAAAGACCTCAAGATAAAAATTATGTTTACATTAATATATAAAATATAAGTAAAGAACCAGACACAATAAAATTATCAAGCAGACTGGCCAACTTCCAGAAATAGTTGTAATAAAAAAAAAATATCCAGAATGTAGTACAGAGAGACAAAGAGGTGGAAAATATGAATGAGGTTAACAGTAAGTGAGAAGGTCTAATACACACATCCTGTCAGAGTTCTACAAAGGCAAGAAAAAATGGAACAGAGGCAATATTTAAAGAGATAATGACTGAAAATTTTTCAGAACTGTCAAAATATATTAATCCATAAATACAGTATGCCCAAAATATCCCCTGAAGAATAAAGAAAAGGAAATCTAGACCTCGGACACACCATAGTAAAGTGCAAAATGCCAAATATTAAAAAAAGATATTAAAAAGAGCCAGAGAAAAGATAGTTGACCTATAAAGCAGTAGGAGTTCAACTGCTAGTAGACATCTCAATAGCAACAACGTAACACAGAAAAGACTGGGAAAGTATCTGAGCATCTGAAACGTGCTGAGTGAAAATCACTGTCAACCTAGAATTCCATGTCCAATGAAAAACATCTTTCAAGAATGTGGGCAGGGGCCAGCCGGGTGGCACAGCGGTTAAGTGCACACGTTCCACTCTGGCAGCCCAGGGTTGGCTGGTTCGGATCCCGGGTGCGGATATGGCACCACTTGTCAAGCCATGCTGTGGTAGGTATCCCACATATAAAGTAGAGGAAGATGGGCACGGATGTTAGCTCAGGGCCAGTCTTCCTCAGCAAAAAGAGGATTGGCATCAGATGTTAGCTCAGGGCTAATCGTCCTCAAAAAAAAAAGAATGTGGGCAAAATAAAGACATTTTCAGACAGGAAAAACTTAAAGTGTTTGATACCAACAGACATCGACTAAAGTAAATTGTAAATGATGAACTTCAAGCAGAGGAAGGTGATTCTAAATAGATGATGTGAAAGGGAAGAAATCATAATCAAAGAAAGTGATAAATATTTAACGAAATGTAAATCCATACTGAATGCACAGAACAATAATACTGGAGTCAAAACACAAACATGCAAAACAGAGCTGAATTATTTGATAATTTAACAATATATAAGTTGGGGGAGAAATTAATCCAAACATAACAAATTAAATAAATCCAAATATAACAGTAATTATAATAAATATAAATATTCCAGTTAAAAGACAAAAATTTTTAAAAATCCAACTATATTTACAAGAGACACATAGAATCTAATGATTTGAAAGGGTTGAAAAGAAAAAGGTTCAAAAAAATACATAAGGCTAATTCTAATAAAAAGAAAATGGTATAAATGTAGTAATAGTATATGAAACAGACTTTAAGCAAAAATAATTTCTATAGACGACAGGGGCCATAAATAAAAGGTTTAAATCACCAAGAAGATATAAAATTATAAACTTGTATGTATGTAATTTCACAGTTTCAAAATGTACAAAGAAAAATTTCTAGAACTATAAAGAAAAAAAGAGACAAATCACCATCATACTTTAAGATTTTAACACAGCCCTCTCTATAACTATGAGGTCAAGCTGACCAAAAATCTTAAGTAAGGATATAGAAAAGTTGACCTACACAATCATAAGCTTGATCTAACAGACTTTCACGATCGCTGAACTCAACAGAAAAGGGTACATTCTTTTCAAGCACACAGGACATTTACGAGAACTGACTATATACTAAACTGTAAGTTTTAATAAATTTTAAATAATTAGTACAGACTGTATTCTCTGACCACAAGAATCACATTAGAAATTTGTAAGAAAAAAATAGAAAAATCTAGTATGTTTGGAAGATACACATTGCTAAATAACTCATAGGTCAAAGAAGGTATTAATGTGAAAATTAGAAAATATTTAGAAGTAAATAACTCGTGTGATATATCAAAATTTGTAGAATGTAGTTAAACAGTATTAAGAAACAGCCTCAAAAATGCTTATATGAGAAAATATAGCCTCAAAAAATGCTTACATGAGAAAAATGAGAGGCTAAAATTAATCACCTAGGAAAAGAACCACCAAATAAAACCAAGAAAAGTAGAAAGAAAATAACAAGGAGCAAAAACTAATAAAAGAGAAAATAAACATAAAACAGGATCAACAAAGCCAAAAGTTCATTCTTTGAAAAGACTAATAAAATTGACAAATCTCTGGCAAGAATCATTACAAAGAAAACAAACAAGAGACAAATACTAACAGGAACGAAAAGGGGGAACATGAATATAAATCCTTCAGAGAATAAAAAGATTATAAGAGAATAAACTTTCTGTCAAATTTGAAAACAAATGCAACAAACTCCTAGAAAAATAAACTTATTCAAACTGATTCATGAACTAGAAAACCTGAAAAGTTCTACAAGCTTTAAACTTTCCCACAAGTAAAGTACTCCAACATTATTTGTCAAATATCTTTCCTTCTCATTTGTCATATATTCTATCAACACAACCTTAAACCCGGCAACCAGAACCACCGCCAAAGCCGGACAAAATGTTACCCCAAGTTTGTTTCTTTAACCTAGGTTGACAAGGCTACTGCTGCCTCTGGCTCCATTTTACATGTCAGTAAACACGTGCAGGAGATGAAGATCTGCTTTGCCTAGAGAGCTCCCTGGCATGTGAAGGCTGTATGGGACAGAATAAAGAGACTGACACAGGAGGCAGGATCTGTGAGTTTTAGGCCAGATCTACCACTTACTTGTAGTGAGACTTGAACGATCCCCTTCAGCTACAAAACTCAATGATGTTTACCTGTAAAAGTTAAGTACCTTTGCTATTAGGAGCAAATGAGTAGCTTTCCTGAGGTTTATTTTCCACAAAATTTCTATGAATTGAGAATGTGCACTCAAGGAATTTCTAGCTATCTTTATGTGAAATAGCTTTTATTCTTTTTCTTTCCCTCTATTTTATTCCCCAAATAATATTTGCCTTAAGCAACTTTAATTTCAGAATGCCTTAGAGACAAAACTGGGCCTCTGAAAGGAAGATAAAAGCAATGAAGACATCGCTGCTTATATTTATAAATGACTTTTTATTGATTGGAGAGTGAAAGATAAAATACTTTTACTATAATTTATTAAGCAAATGATAGGAAGAAAAGTTTCAAACCATAAAGGGCAAAGCTAAGAAAATTATTCTGATACAGAAGGAGTACGGGGGGATAGTTATTAAATTAAAATCACCACAAACTAAAATATATAAATAACAGAAAATATTAAAGGATTAGATGTAGTAAGTTTAAAAAACTAAACAAACTTTAAAAAAACATTTCCCTGGAGAATAAATTTTAAATAGCTGAAAGTCAGTATTTCAATATTAAAAAGTCTCTATTACAAATGAAAAATACTGAGAGGTATTTTACCTGACGAAATATCTCTGTGACAAAGTTTACATTACTTCTTTTAGAAGAAAAGACCCTGCGAACGATTTCAATGTCTGTGAGATGCTCTTCATCGATGCTGCAGAGACTGGAGGAGCTTGGCTCTCGCTCGGTGAGCGTGCTCGTATTGGAATGAGACTGTTCTGGTTCTGCAGTTCGATCTGCTTTATCAGCATTATCACTTTTGTTTTCTTCTCTGGATACTAAACTAGCAGCTGCTCTCTAAAATAAAAACAAAAGGGGGAGAATATCACAATCATTTAACTTCAGATTTTGTCTTCTAATAGCAAATACTGGCAGAATCTAAAGCATTCCACAAGTAACTTACAGCAGTGTTTAAAATCCGGGCATAGGGTTTCATTTGGAATCCATTCTAAACAATTAAATGGCAATGCAAATAATTCAACATCTAAGCAATATAGTGATACTCACTAATCATCTATCCATCTATAATTAGATTTGTTTTTGAGTATGTTTTTGGTACAAACAAGTTACTAATTGAAGCTGAGTAAATAATGCAGATGAAGTTGGCTCTGATCTTCAATAATAAGTAAATAACAACACTGGACTGTTTACTCAATAAAGTCTTAATGTTTAAAATCATCTCTATCTTCACTTAGACAAAATTACACAAGTAGAAACTTCTTAAATTAAAATCCAAAGGAATGAAAGAAAAATTATGTCAGAAGAAACAGAAATGAAGCTAAAAGAAAATATTAGAAAACTCTATGTTCTAATAACTTAATAGAACTTACACCACGACTGAAGATGAAGCCTAAGTCTAGGGAAAAAGTAAAACTCTTAAGGTGGTGATAAAGAAATTACTACATGGGATAATAGGAAGATGGTAAATTAGCTTCTGGTGAGTTACTTGATTTTTCTCTCATCACCAAATAAGAGAGTTTAAGTAAATGATCTCAAATACGCCTTCTCAATCAAAAAAATCTGATTTTAGTCCATTAAGTTCTGGGATCGTAAAAATAGTTTCCATATTTTTTTGTAGAGAACTTGGAAGACAGTTTTGGGGAAAACACACTGCATTGTCTGCTACAGATAAGTAGAAGGCTAAGGGGAACATAAGTCAAATTTTCTGAGTGTCAATGAACTAAATATCCTTTATACCTCCACTAAATTTTTAAAAGATTTAAGAAGTCTTTTAAAAAACACACTATAAGATTTTTAAAACTAAATGAGGAAATCTGAGAAAAGGAAAATAAAAATAGTAAAATATATATACACTATAACAGAGACTAGTTCAGGAAAAACTAAACTGAGGGAAAAGGAAAAAGTGAAAAAAGTATGAAAAAGAGGAAAACTCTTTAATCAAAAATAGAATTTTAAATATTAGTCCCTCCACTGTATAGTTGAGTAACTTTACATCACGTTTCTAGATTCAGTGTCCCTGTTGAAACACCAAGTGGGGGAACGAGATGCAGACAGGACTTTAAATCAGCATTCTTTGAATGCCTAGAAATCTAAAAAGAACTATGAAGGTTCTATAACCATTTAATCGCATATTGTTTCCAACCGCAAGAATTTATTTGTACAATTCAGGATATTTTTAGTACTGTACAAGTAACAAAATACATAAAAATATATAAATGCAAACATAAAAATGTATAAAGTACATAAAAAAATAAATCAGAAGTTGAGACTCATATATGACTAAAATAATCTTCTATACCTTCCAAGTTTTATTTCTTTTACTAAGAAAACTATTGGTTCTAACAATAATTGTTAAAATTTGGATTTATAAAATACACAAAGAAAACATCATTATTACCTGTTTTAAATGTGTTCTACACCTAGGGCAACTGATATCAGCAGACAAATATCATAAGCTATTTCCAACTTTAACAAGCTTGCCTTACGTGTACGTTACCTGAATATTCTTTGGCACCGCTTCACCTTCCATCCCAGGAATATGAGGTCCTGTATGTGGCTTTGGCTCAAGCCAGAAAGAAACCAGCCAACGAATGACAATAACACGAGCCTTAATGAAAGGCTCCTTTGTACAATAGATTGCTTCATTGGTTTCAGTATCCTTCTTTATCATGACATAATGTGGCTTTGGTCTCATCTGGGGGATATCTATGTAAAATAAAAGGAAAACAAAAGCCAAAATAAGAAAGGAAGTATGCTTAGATAAATCTACAGTTTAAAACATTTGAGAAAACATTGTAATAATAGTCTGAATTTGGAAGTAGATTTAGTACAAAACTGATATTTTAAAATAATTTGCCAGATATCAGCATGGAATCTAGAAGAGTGAACCATATATGGCTGATACATGAAAACATATCTTTTTGTAAAATATCATTAGAATGCTCAATGAATCCTGTCTAAATACAGAGAAGCTTCCAGAGCCATTTAAAATTAATGAGCGCTCACTTCAATTAACGTAAGACTGAGACACATATTTTGAAGTCATACAAATATGAATTTCTCCAGCAAAAATATTTTTAAAGCAAATATTGTTCCCAACTGGAAAGGTTTGCTACCCTGCCTAATTTAAGTCATTTCTAATAGCCCTAATAGTTTTGCCTAAGCCTGTTAGTCGCCTAAACTTGACAGAGCTTAAAATAGGAACATCTTTCTGCAAAAAGAACATTTCCTCATACAGACTGCCAATGCCCTCTATAAATGGCAGAGATCTGCTTCTAACCAGGATTTGTCCAGGAGGCTCTAGCTTCAAGGCTCCACCAGACATATTGGCATAGCCACTAAATACTGGACAAGCCATGATCAAAGTATACGACAGTGTTATTATTCATATAGAATTTGAATAAGACATTCTAAATTCAACTCTTGGGGGACCTTAAAAGGAAAACTTACAATATAGTTTAAGGATCATATTCAACATTAGAATTAAGTTTAACTTATAATCAAAAATATTTCTGGTGGGCAAACTTTTACCAATAGGTGAGATCCAGAGAATAAGTTTTTATAAAAGCTCCTCACTCTCAATGAAAATTTCCTATCAATAAAACTCCACTTTCAGTATGAATGAAGGTATAATATCTCTAATCAATCAATACAAATATTAAATGTTACCAGTTTTCTGCAGGTAACAAATGCCACCTTACATTAAGGTACACCTTACGCTTATGTGCAATCTTTTAGAAAACTCCAAAGTACACCTTACGCTTATGTGCAATCTTTTAGAAAACTCCAAAGACCACCTACCAAGTACAGGATGATACAGACTGTTCTCCTTGCAGATGTTTGGGAAAATGTAAGGCAAGTAATATTTCTTAAAATGTGAAAACAAAAATGAAAATCCCCTTTCTTGGTTTTCTTTATTCTTCCATTCTAAACTTTTTACCTAAAAATAAACATAATTAGAATCATTCCAGGAGACAGAAACAATTATTAGCTATTATAAACAAGCTCATAAAAGGTTACTTAAGCAATGTACTAAACTGTTATACTGTGAAGATATACAGCTAAATATACATATATGTATGCATATAATTTATGCATATAAATATATACGTAAAGGACAAATCTTAAAAACTAGTCTAACGCCATGCAAATGCATGACATACATGACATTTCAAAAATCTCAGAAGTTAAATATGCTCTGGAAAACTCTCGAAGTTGACTCAAAACTCAGCTCTACTGATGACGAAGATACTAATGTTCCTTCCCCTTTGCCCCTTCCTGAATAATTCAGCCTAAAAGTCATAACAAATGGGTATATGTGGGAGAGAGTGGGGACGGAGTGAAAGCATTGCAGTCAAGTGCAGGTAATCCAGAGCCTGACCACAGGGGGCAGGGTATCCAGGAAGCGGGGGGTGGGGGGTGGGGGTGTAGCAGAGGCAGTGGCCCAGTGGGGACTCAGAGTGTGAGAGGGGTAAGGACAGTGTCCTTGAAGGTGGGGCAGGGTAGCGGGGGGAACAAGAGGTGACAGAGCAGCAAAATACAGGGTGTGGGAATTCCAGCAGGGTGAGGAAGATACCTAAGGAGGGGGGATGGTAAAGGCCTAGAGTGGGCCACAGTGAGATACCACCATCTACTCACTTTAGAAGGGCTGAAATTACAAACTCACCATACAACTGGTAGTGAGGACGTGAAGCAATTTTAAGTCTCATATGTTGCTGGTGGAATGTAAAAATGTCTAATCATTTGGAAAACAGCCTCCTGACAACCAAGACATTCCACTACTAAGTATTTACCCAAGGGAAAAGAAAGTTTATGTCCACAGAAAGACTTGTTTACCAATATTCATAGCAGTTTTATTTGTAATAGTCAAAACTGGAAACAACTCACGTTACCATCAATAGGTGCCTAGATAACAAATCATGATATATCCATACAATGGAAAGTACTCAGCAATAAAAAGGACCAAACTATTGATACACACAACAATATACATGATTTTCAGAATAGTTACGCTGAAAAAAAGCTAGACCAAAAAAAAAAGTATGTACCATATGATTCCAGTTGGAAAATGCAAACTATACGGACAAAAATTAGATCAATGGTTGCCTGGGGATGGGGTTGCGATGGGAAAAGGATGGATTACAAAGGGATCCAAGGACTTTTAGGGGTGACAGATATGTTCATTATATGATTGTGGTTATGGTTTCATGGGTGCATACATGTAAAATCCATCAAATTCTATATTTGTAGTTTACTGTTTGTCAATTATATCTCAATAAACCAGTAAAACAATTAAAAAAATCTATATGAAGTATAAAAGTTTTTTTGTTTTTTTTTTAAATATTAGATGGGGGCAGGCCTCGTGGCCAAGTGGTTAAGTTCACGCACTCTGCTTTGGCAGCCCAGGGTTTCGCCAGTTCAGATCCTGGGCACAGACATGGCACCACTCATCAGGCCATGCTGAGGAGGCATCCCACATGACGCAACTAGAAGGACCCACAACTAAAATATACAACTATGTACTGGGGGGATTTGGGGGGAAAAAGCAGGAGAAACAAAAAAAGATTGGCAACAGTTCTTGGCTCAGGTGCCAATCTTTTAAAAAAAAAATTTAGACAATGCTGCAAAGCGCCGTATTTTTTTTTTTGCTTTTTGCAGGGCAAGATTTGCCCCACACTAACATCTGTTGCCAGTCTTCCTCCTTTTTCTTCCTTTGTTTTCCCCCTCAAAGCCCCAGTACGTAGTTGTGTATAGTTGTAAGTTCTTCTAGTTATTCTATGTGAGCTGCTGCCACAGCATGGCTACTGATGGATGAGTGGTATGTTTGTGTGCCTGGGAACCAAACCTGGGCTACTGAAGTGGAGCACGCTGAACTTTAACTACTAGGCCATCAAGCCTGGCTCAAAGTTTTTTAGTGTTTTGGTTTTCTTAAAGAAAGACTGGTAATAATAATGACAGTAATAACAACTACCCACTATAGAACACTTACTGTGTGTCATGCACTTTTTTATCCTAAGTACTTTGTACTAATTATTTAAGCACTCAAACACCAAAATGGGATAGGTATTATTTTTATCTCTATTTTAAGCACAGAGAGGTTAAGTAATTTGCCAAAGGTCATACTCTCAGTAAGATGTAGAATGAGGATTCAAACCCTGGCAATCTCATTCAGGGTCCAAGTTAACTTTATGATGTTTGTTTCTGAAGCATGGGGAATTTTTGTGCTTGGAATAATTACAAGAAATGTGTACGTGCTGAGAGTGTTTTCATCAATCAGGACATGTACATTTCCTATCTAGAGATGAATAGGTTATTTTATAACATACATGAACCTAGAAATTTAAAAAGTACAAATAGGTTTAAGTGCAAATTACATTCTCTCACCTCCACCCCATCCTCTGGCCACCTCCCCCACTGCTGCCTCTTGGCAGACTGATCCCTAAATCAAAGTTAATAGTTTTTCATTTAGCTGCCGATTATAAATGAAAGGATTAGAAAGGAAACTCAACTGGTTCACATAAGAGTATACATAGAGTCCACTTTAAAAATTCCTCCAGCTCCCTTTCTAAGAGGTTCATAATCCCTCTGATGATTTTTATTTCAGAAAGGGCATATTAACATATATTTTCAAAAGTAAAAATTTGCCACTCTTCCCTTCAGGAAAATAAGCAAATATCTACTATGACAGAATAATGGTAAGGGGGGGAAAATAAATTACCCACACAGGATGGTAAGGGGAGGTAATATCAAACAAGATAACACGTACCTGAATTACTATATATTTTAAAAGTGCTTCAAGAAAGTAGCTTGTGAGATCTTCTTGTCCTTTATCTCCTGATTGCGGGGGGACAAGAGGAGTGATTTCCTCTATAGTAACTTGAGCTATCCAAAGACAAAAGAAAAGTTTAGTATAATTGCAAAACAAATTAAATAATAATGACTCAAAATTTAATTGCAAAACATAAACACAGTGAATACTCTTTGAAAACATTCTAACGACTGTAACTTGAAATAAATCTGGTAGTCCTAATAGTCATTGCAACCACCATAAACTAAGAATCAGTTGTTTCATGAACCCTTGATTTCGAGAATGTGACATACGGATGAACAGACAGATATGGAATTAAAAGTGAATAACGTCTCACTTGAAAAAGAACTTCTCAAGATATTTTAAAATTCACAGTAAGACAGTTTATTACAAAAATTCTATAATATGATGAGAAGCATTAATAATAATGTGTTTATCTATTAAAGGACAATCTGATGACTCTAGGTAATGACCATGATTCCTCCTTGAGGTAGCCTCTTTATTCAAAGGATGAAATACTATTTTCCTCTCAAAAAGAAATAAAAGTTAGTATCTTAGTTCCACAATAAAACTTCTGCTTTTTTTTACTTTTCAGATATTCAAAAACATTCATTATAACAAATGTAAATTCAAAAAAATCAAACCACAACTAGCTGAATTCTCTTAAATATTTCCTAAGCAGCACAATTAGTACCTGGTTTACCACAGGCAGGTCCCAAAACCTATTTGTCAGTAAATATCAGCCAAGTAATTAAGCTCACACAGATGGATCTTTTTACAGTCCTCTTTGCACAAAGTAAAACACACTTGTACTTCAATGAACATCTAAATTAACTCAAGGTTACAAGACGATATATGAGAACTAGGAATTAAAGATAAATATAAAATGGCCTGTATTAATCATGTGTTTCTGATGCTTTAACATCAGGGGCCTTGCTGGCCCTGGCGAGGATGGCCCTCCCAGGGCTGGCTAATTCCTAGATGTAGTACACAATGGGCCCGAGAGTGCGCCTTTCACGTAAACCAACCAATCCAGAGTCCACATCTTTACCACCTCCTCTACAGGGCTCTCACTCACAGAGCCACTATTCTCCTGATCTGATTACCCCAGGGCCAGGTACCAGACATCTAGCCATAGCCCCTATGCCCCAGGGCCTGCTGAAATTATCCAAACTAGCCAATCCTAGGTCTGTTCACCCTGCCTCACACATTCTTGCCTGCAGAAACCACAATAAGGGCTCTTGCCCATGACAGCCCCCACCCCGAACTGATCCTGGTGCTTCCCCGTCCGGCCACCCTCCCTGGTGGAGTCCCTTCCTCTTGGGAACTGTGAGTAACAAACTATTTTTTTAATGGCAATTGCCTCCTAATCTGTTGGCCTCATAATACCTGAATAATAACAAAAATCTACATTTTAAAACATAGCCTTAGATTACCCAGTTCATAAACGTACAGACATTTAAAAATATATATTAACAGACTACATAGAAAATTTTAAAATACTGATGGATAAGACCACATGAATCTTACTTTCTTGAAGGTTGAGTGGAGGATTAATGAGATTATCTAAAGTTCGAGGTCCATGTTCAGATTGTGGTGCTGAAAATCCAGGGATTAAGCATGAAAACATCCAAAGCTGTTCTTTGCTACAGTTATTCTGAAGAGCTTGCAACCATAATAAGAAAAGACGAACACCTTCCCGCCTGATCTAAAATAAAATGAAAAAAGGTATTTTTATTTAAAATGGATATACTTTCTTCCATTGAAGGCCACAATTCTCTAGAAGATGATTACAGAATGATACTTTGCAAAAGAGGGGAAGAAAAGGAAGGAAGAAGAGACAGAAGAAGAGAGCGAAGGATGGAGAGATATTACACCCATGACACTTACTGAACCCTTATTATTTGTAAATCTAAATTCATGGATTTTGAACAAATAAAGAATGAACTTGGCCTCTAACTACTTAAAGCCATCAACTAATTTTTGTCCTATAATTTTCACTTGTAAAAAATCAGAAAATCATTTTCTTCTTGTTTACTTCCCTCCTTCCCACCACCACCAGTCTAATCTAAGAAGCAAGAAGAAAGAGGGGGCAATGACAGTTCCTTGCTATAATGAGTTTGGTAAAAGGATGAACGGTTATGGGGATCCTGGTGCACTGCTAACTCAATGCTCTTGTCCTTAAAAGCGTATCAGTCTCTGAAATTGTCTCATTTACTTATTATCTGCTGCTATGCTGCAAAGCAGGAATTTTGGCCTATTACTATATTCTAAGCACCTAGAACAATTCCCTGTACACAGAAGACAACAAATGAATTCTCTCCCAGGAAGAAAAAAGAAAAATAAAGAGGAAAATTCAATCTCTGACAAGCAAAGAAAGTTCTTCACTAACCTAGCTTTACTGGTAGCTCTGGAAATTACCCCACCATGGCTTTGTTAAGTAAGGGCACTGTCAAAGCTATTCAACTGCTGCCACCCTCATGGTTTAGTCAGATTAACAGGATAAAGAAGCAGGAATGCTTATTCCTTTGTACTGCTACACCCAAGCCTTCATGCCAAAAGTACCTACAATATGAGTCTTTTATTTAACCAAAAGCATGATGCTTTTGGTCAGAGTAGCTTCTCTTAACCAAAGCACAATGAGATAATGAAAAAAAAAAAGAAGAAGAAAAGAAAAGAGACAAACTCAACATTTTTATATAGATCCCCTACTTTCCTCTACATCTAAGAATAGCTACCGTAAACAAAGAATAATTCATTGAATGACTAAGTAATTTTTGTTTTCTGGGGACCAGAATAAAGTATTTCTGGTGAATAAGTCAAAGTAGTGGCAAAAGTACAAGTTTTTCAATGATCTGGTCAATTTACTATGTATATTCATACATACTGAGTATGTTGCTATGTTTTAAATGAATTCACTTCAATTAAACGAACTGAAGACAATTCAAAATTCTTTGGGAAAAAGGTGATGTAGGAAAAGTGGAATAGGTGGCTGTATGCTTTACTCAGTTTGTTAAAAAGTCACAGGAAAGAAATACCATTATATGTATTATACCTTCAAGGAGTTTCCTGTGTGCAGTAGTTTCTTTAAAATCAATCCTGAAAAGAAAACATGATTTTAAATATTCATATCATCTTATTTGTTTCTAAATGTCAGAGTTCTCGGTCAGACTTGAAAACACTATAAACAAGTCCTTGGCAACCTCCAAATTATTCTTGGTGACCTTGATATTCCTCTGGTCAAACTCTTGGGACCAGAAGGGCATATAAAAAGTCACCTTTCAACACATGGTTTATTGCAATTAAACATGATTTGTTCTATCAAAACAAACCTTAAACCCAAAATTGCATTTAATACAACAATCTATGTATATCTCTTATTTAGACTAATATAATTAAATACTTTCTCCACCACTAATACAAATAAAAACCACTCTAGAAAATTTCCATTTAAATAACCACATGAACATCCATAACTCTAATATTTCCTAACAAATATTTCCATTATACTAATTAATTCTTTTTCAAAATATGCAAAATCATCTTTAATATTCCTTTTTCTTTCACATTATACAATATTTCAAATCTACAATAAAGTACTGAAATAACATTAACAAACATCCAAAGGTCCACCATTTGGTCTGAACAAATCTAAACACAGCGCCATGTTTCTTTTAATTTCAAATTTTCATGTATTTACATTATCTATAATGTTTTCGCTAACAGTACAAGTATTACAGAAACCTCCTGTGAACCCATCTCCAATCACTTTCCTCCTTCCCTCCCCAGTGGAAACCATTATCCAGATTTTGGTATTAATTATTTCCAAAAATATTTTTATATTATTACTACTTATTGATAAGTCCATACAATATTTAGAACTGGTTTATACGTTTAAAACCTAATAATAGTAATAAGAATTTCTTCCATAGCCATTTGTTCTAATTCTGCATTTTTTATTCTTCCTAGTAACATCAAGATTACATATATATAAAATATATATTTATACACACACACACACACACACACACACACACACACACATATAATGATCAAACCTGTGACTTTATTTGGCTAAGTTTCATTTGTCATACAAAAATAAGCTTTAACGTTTCAACAAACTGTGCTGATTTATCTGCAATTCCCTTTCTTACGTTTGAGCAAACTCAATTTTTTAAAGGCATACTATGTAAACCCCAGTCCTTAATCAACTCTCCTAAAATATTTATATATGGTAAATGCTCTGTGACATTGTGGACCGGATCCTGGAACAGAAAAAGAACATAATAGAAAACCAATCAAATCTGAGTTAGTTTGGAGTTTAATTAATAGTAAACAAAACAAAATAAAATCTTATATATGTGGTATCATACAAAACAAGTCATTCTATAAGATGCTTTTCACATCCAACATTAGCTTCTGAAATTTATCTATACTGATCTACATAGCTCTAGTTAATTCATTTTAACTGCTGTACACTATTGCACTGTATGAATATACTACTAATCATCTTATTTGTCTTCTTTATTTTAGCACATTTGGCTTGTTTTCAAATTTTGTTACTCCTGAGAACACTATAATAAATGTTCTTGTTCATGATTCCTTGAACACATGTGAGTTTTCCCAGGGTATATAAATAGGAATGAAATTACTCACCTTCAACTTTACTAAATATTGGAAAATTCTCTCCAAAGTAGTTGAGAAAATTAGCAGTACTACCAGCGGCGTATGAGACCGTTGTGGTAACACATTCTTGCCGATATAAAACACCGGCAGATGCTCGAATATTCGTCTGTTTGATGAGTGTTAAATATCTTAAAGCCTTCATGTGATGTTTCCTAGTGACACCGAGCATCTTTTCATTTGGCCATTCAAGTTTCTGCAAATTGCCTGTCATATCCTTTGCACAGTTTTCAACTGGTTTGTTTGTTTAATATGAGAGTTCCTTATACCTACTGGCTACTAATTCTATGTCAGTTCTATGAACTGGGAATATATTATTCTAAACAACTCAGCCACGTTTTTATTGACTGGGAGGGGTGGTATCTTCTGATGTACCAAAGTTTTAAGGTTCATTACAGCCAACTCACCAATGTTTTTCTTTCATATGTGTACCTACTGTATCTAAAGAAATACTTCCCTACCTTAAGTTATAAAAATAAACCAAACAGTCTCTTCAAGAAGTTTTAAAGTGTCCCTTTTCTCATTTAAGTCCGGAAATCCATCATAAATCGTTTCCGTGTGTAGCAATAACAGAATTTTTTTCCCCCAAATAGACAGCCAATTATAATACTAACTCTTTCAGAGTTTATTATAAAATGAAATGCTATCTCAGTCATATTTCAAGTTCCATATATAAGCCTGAGTCTTTGGCTGGCCTTGAAGCCCTTTTCCCATTAGTCTACTCATCCAACCCTGCAACAATGATACTGTCCTTAATTATTACAGCTTTATAATACAGTTTGTTATTGGGTATGGGAAGATCCAACAACACCATCCTCCCTCTCCCATGTGTTACTCTTTCAAGTTGCTTTGGCTTTAATTTTCCATATAAATTTTAAGTTAAACTTGTCAGGCTACATATGAAAGTCCTGTTAAGAACTGTTATCTTCACATATCAAGCCTATCTTCCATGAACATTGTATAAGATCCCATTTATTCAATCCTTTCTTGTTCTTCAATAATCATATTGCTGTCATACATTAATCTAATATTTTAAATGACTGCAGAATACACATTCTCAAGCACACTGAAACATTCTCCAAGAAAGACTATATTCTGGACTATGAAATGTCTCAAAAACTTTAAAAAAGACTAAAATAATAAAAAGTGTATTTTCTGACCACAAAAGAAATGTTAGAAATAACAATAGAAAGAAATCTGTAGTAACATCAAATATTTGAAAATTAACAAAATAACACTGCTAAATGAGCTATGGGTCAAAGAAACCAAGAGGAACATTAAAAAATACTTTCAACTGGGGCCAGCCCATGTCATAGTGGTTAAGTTTGGCGCACTCTACTTTGGTGGCCCAGGTTCACGGGTTCAGATCCTGGGTACAGACCTACACCACTTGCCAACCATGCTGTGGTGGCAACCCACATATAAAGTGGAGGAAGAGTGGCACAGATGTTAGTTCAGGGCTAATCTTCCTCAGCAAAAAAAAAAACCCAGAAAACAAAAAAAACAACCTTTCAACTGAATGAAAATGAAAACACAACATATTAAAATGCATGGGATGAGCTAAAGCAAAGCTTAGAGGGAAATTTATTGCCTTAAATAGCTATATAGAAGAGAAGAAAGGTACCAAATTAATATCCTAGACTTCTATCTTAAGAAAATACAAATACACAAGCAAAATAAACCTAAAGCAAGCAAAACTTTTTAAAAATATAAAAGACTAGGGGGCCAGCCCCATGGCCAAGTGGTTAAGTTCACATGCTCTGCTTCAGTGGGCCAGGGTTTGCCAGTTCTGATCCTGGGCACAGACCTACCCACTGTTCATCAAGCCATACTGTGGTAGCATCTCACAGAGAAGAACTAGAAAGACCTACAACTAGGATATACAACTATGTACTGGGGCAGTGGGGAGAAAAAAGAAAAAAAAGAGGAAGATTGGCAACAGATGTTAGCTCAGGGCCAATCTCAACAACAACAAAAAAACCCTCTCAATAAACTAGGAATAGAAGAGAACATCTTCAACTTGATAAACAGCATCCATAAATTTTTATATTATACATAATAGTGAAACACCGCTAGACCGCTTTCTGCCTTACATCAGTAATAATGCAAGGATGTCTGCTCTTACCACTTTTATTCAACATTGTTCTAGAGGAACAATAAACAAAAAAGAAAGAAGAAATTAAAGGCAACAGATTGGAAATAAAAAAGTAAAATTATCTTGACTTGCAATTGGCATAATTCTATACATAGAAAATTGAAAGGAATCTACAATAAAACAAATGGAATAAATGAGTTTTACTAGAAACACTGTAAATGTCTATTAATTGATGAGTAAATTAACAAAAAGTGGTATATCCATACAACAGAATATTATGCAGCAATAAATAGAATGCTGATACATGGTATAATATGGATAAACCCCCCAAAAAATTATGCTTAAGTGAAAGAAGCCAGATGCCAACAACTACAAATTGGATGATTTCATTTATATAAAACATCAGAAAAGACAAATTTATTGAGGACAGAAAGCAGGTCGGCAGTGGGAAAGGCAATTGTCTTTAAACGGGCTCAAAGGAATATTTTAGGGTGATGGAAATGTTCTGAAACTGGACTGTGGTAACTCTAAATATTTACCAAAAATCATTGGATTATTTACTTAAATGGATAAAATAAAGCTACTTTAAAAAAAATCAACTAGAGTCATTGATTTATTTTCTTTTATACACAAGACAGAAAAGAAAGGAAACAGGGCTTTAGAATTCTTCTGGATGACAAAGAAAAATGACCATTTATGTACTTTCTCAAGTTAGACATTTATCAGAATATTAATCATAACAACTAGATAGCCTAAAGGTCCTTTGGAGATTTAAGGCTACATTCCTCAGCAGATACAATAACCTTTGAAGTTCAGATGTCTCAAAAAAAGTTTCTTCATAGACAACCTTCAAGGACAGTTTATGATTATGAAATATAAAATAGAATTTCATTATTCTGTTGAGCACTTTATCACATGTTTATTAGCAATTCATATGTCTTCTTTGATCTACTCAAATATTTTGCCTATTTTAAAAATTGACTTGTCTTATTATTGAGTTGTAAGAGTTCTTTACATACTATGGGTACATCATTTTTTGTCTCAAATTTTATCTAGAAAGTTTATTCTAAAAGACTCCACTATCTAGAATATTGTCCTTTTTAGCCCCTACATCAATATCCCTCCTATATTTCCAGAGTTCCTTTTGTTTCTGGAACTGCTAATTGGGGATGGCTTACAGTTTCAAAGCCTCAGAGAAGATTTCATTTGCTATAACTGAGTAACACATGTAGGGCCTAAATAAATCTATGACTCTATTTTTTAAGGGGAACAAATACAATTTTTGCAAATGAATATAAGGCCTATAACATTCTACTTCAACAATGTAGGTGGCCGTCCACATATTCCCCATGAGAGAAGGGTCATGAGAAGCACTAGCAATCAGCCCTGACATCATTGAGACACTGAACCAAAGCCAGCAACTGCCTACCTGTAGACTCTTTTTTTTTAATCTGTAGGGGAAAAACGTCTTATACTGAGAGCTCGAGAGCCCTGTGATTATTACAGAACCAGACTTCAGGCCAGCAAGCATCTTGGCTTAGTTCCTGGGAACATAAAAAGTCTGTGACCTCCTGCCTACTTGGTCTCTGACAGTAATCCACCATAGGCTTTCTTTTTTCCCCCTCTATTTCTTTTTTCCCCCTCTATTTCTTTTTACCTTCATTTTATGATCTGGGAAGCTCTACTTTGGCCCTTGAAGCAGTAAGCTTAACTCCAGTTTCCCCCTTTTCTGGTGTGGAGCAAACTGCCAGCTGACACTGCTTGCTTTCAAACCTGGAGCCCACGGCTTCTGCTCTACTTGGCATTTTGCACTTCTCTTCCTCTTCTGATTTACAGAGATGTTTATTTTGATGCTGAGCCTGCTTCTATTTTTTTGGTTTTATAGTTTTATCACCAATGTTAAGGTATTCAGAGTAAATGAACGAGTGGATCAAAGAAATTTAATACGCCATTTTGACTAGAAATCCTTCATTTATGTTTTTATCTTATATTCCCAGTAAGTCTAGTCCTGTAATCTTTATTTTATTTTTACTAAAGTTTAAAATATGAACTCATTTCAAATGATGACCAACCCATTAAAGAGCATTTTCATATATTATAATTTCTTTCAAATGGGAAATACACATTTAAATTACTTACCAATACTATGAAACTGCCATCGCTGATGAATTCTTTCTGGAAGAAGTTGTAAAATTTTCTAAAAATCAATATGAATAAAACAAAGGAAAGAATTAAAAGCAAGAAATGAGTCTATAGGATATCCTGCACAATGTGAAAAATTAAACAAAGAGCTTACACTAAGCCTTGAAGAGTTTCTTATGTAAAAGATAATACTTCAAACACAAATTAGTCTCTGAGCTAATCTGATAGTTACATTACTCATAATATTCATTTACTGGCATTATTTCAGCACTGGCATACTGATCAGTATTTGAAAACAAAAAACAAAAAACAACAAGCTATACTAACAAAGACTTGGAACAGGAAATTAATGAAATTTATCTTTTACAATGATGCAAAAAGTAAGTATAGTTCTCTTATTGATTAAATACTAACTCTACATCAAAATGCTTTTACTATTCTTAGAATTTCTGCATTGTGGATATTACTGATTAGTTTTGAATTCTTTCAGATATTAATATTTGTGACATTTTCTCTCTCTTTGAGTAGTTTCTTCTCCTGTTTTGATAAACCCAGGAGAAATATTTTGATTTCACAAAAATCCCATCAAATATTTGTACTGAATTAATTCATGTAAACCCAAAGGTACTTACATGATATGATAGCTATAGGTATGAGAATAAAATTCAAAACTTCAGGAGCCCTATAGTTACGCGAATATATATACAGGTTTCCATTAACTGGGAAGAAACACTTCTTAAATATAATACTTTCAAACTTTTTCCTTTAATTTCCTTTACATATTGCACCTGTGTGGATTATTCTAGATCAATAGTTGCCTTACTATGCTGCTGAATTATCCACTTGCTCAATGACATCTGTGTTTTTGTTTCTATTGCTGCTTATACTACTATTATTATTTAAAAACACCATTAACTGGATGTTCTAAAGGCCAAATACTGAAGAAGACCCTTTATATAATGGTATCTCATTAATCTTTGCAATCACCCTAAAAGAAGAGTTTATTAATCTAATTCGACAAATGAGGAAATGGATTAAGCAACATTAGAGAGTGGAAGAACAGAGGTTCCAACCTCAATGTGCCTGTTGCCAAAACTTGTGCTTTTACACTGTTCTGCTCAAAGGATGGTATGCACGTTTTACACTTGTCTGTCTTCCCTTTGATGTGATCTTTGGCCGTCTCACACGAGATGGTGATGAAGAAATCGTAAAGTTCACAGATGAAGCGCTAGTCCCACCTGAGACACACAAGCTTCTTCACCTTCACCCTCCCCACATCCCCCGTGGCCACCTACAACTGTATAATTAGACTTATTTTGGTGTGAAAAGAAATAAAATTATAGAAAGTTGAAAAGATAAGTTTGTGAACTACTCAAAAGTATTCCTAAATTACGATTATTAAATTATACTTTCGATTTAACACCTTATAAAACATGTCTACATCTTTTTTATGTGGTTAATATAAAGATGAAAGAAATTATGTGTACTCTTAAGAAGAAAATAGAATTTAAATCCCCTACCATATTATTAACATTACATAATGGTGCTTTTTATTCCAGAAAGAGGAAATCAGTTTATTTATAACTTCTTGATTTTTTTAAAATCATCATTAGTCTCTAAAGGCAGAGGTCAGACATTATTGCCCCCATTATAAGTACAAAAACACAAGCACACAAGCTAAATATTTTTTCCAAAAGATAGAAACTCTGTATTTAACATCTTTTTTCTAATAAAGTTTAATAATTCATTAAAGACAAACATTTCTGTCCAAAGAATAACAAGTGATCGGTATATATTACATACAGGAAAATAAACAGTATTTTTTAATGAAAGGAATATCCTGAAAGAGCACCCATTAACTAATCAATCGTCTCAGTCTCCTGAATGTAGGGCGAGCACGAACATCTGAAGGAATGCTTTCTAAGAATTACGATCTTTTCTCTGTGAATATTTTTACTCTTACTCAAAAACATCTATGTTTTAATATTCCCCTTATAAACATTCACGCAAACACTTGGGGAAGTAAATATAAGCAAATTCCTCAGGGTTAATGACTAATGAGAATTAACTACAGAACAGGTACCAACACCAGGTACTTCCCTCTGAAACTTAAAAAAAACCCCAAAAAACTACTTTCCTTTTTAGCTGTGACTAAATCAATAACTAAGAGAGATATCCACTAGATTGTTCAAATTCTTCTAAACTATATCAAAACACTCAAAATACAAAACAGTGAACTATCTTTAATTAGGAGTACACGGAATAGCTCAATCTTTAGAAACTGATTTCCAAATTCTTTACTGTGCCTTTCAAGTCACGAGATCTAATCCTGACTTTCTCCAGATCTCTAAATTCTCCATAAAGATCAGAATAGTCCTATCACAGATTTGAAAGACAAAATGAGGAGCAAGGAGCTATTTTAAGAGTGAATGTGTGTGTGTGTGTGTGTGTGTGTGTGTGTGTGTGTGTGTGTGTATGTATGAGAGGGACCCTAATTTTTATCAGTCTGCCAAAAATAAAACAAATTCTAGCAGAATATCAAACGCTGCTGTTTCCTTCTATTTATTTAGCAATAAAGACTTGTCCCGTCCCAATCAAAAGTAATAGAGAACAACAAGCTATAAAACATTTAAAATTATTTTATACAAGTTTGTAATAAAAAGCAGTTAAAGCAGAAATGATAAATTCCTTAGGTTTATAACAGTTCCAGGCATTTACCCTCTCAGGTAAGAATGTTTTAGAATTAAAAAAAAAGCTCTCCATGTATTCAAACCTCCCACAAATTAAAATTTTCACTGTTTGCAAATACACTGAATATAGCACAATTTTGTGGTGTCGTGCGTATAAAAACATAATTCTATCTGAATCTAAAAAGAATATATGTACCTCAAAAAATAATTCAGAATTAGGTATATTTTTAGGTTTAAAAATGTGATTCAGTTCTTGGGAAGCATGGCAAATTCAGTGTTTTATTATATGCTTTATAGTTTTAATATATTCCTTTGTATGTTACAAGAATTATTTTGGGGGAAAAAAGCTAGATTGGCAAGTACTCACCTCAAAAATAAAAAGTATAGCATCCAATTCTTCTCTTTGAGACTTGTGACCTAAAATATTTTTACAGAAAAATATTTTAAACATTATCATTTTGTCCTCATTGTTAACAACCACTTAAAAAAGCTTAAAATATTTCAAGCATTGAAGTTTTTTTCTCATTATTCAATAAAATGTTTAAAGCATATTCTGTTCAATGTGTAGACAATATTGCAGCATCTCTCTCTCCTCTTTTTCAACAACTAAATTTAGATTCTACATATTTATGTCTAAAAACAAATCATAACATATTGTGGAGAACTTTAAATGAACCCTGAAACTGAAAATATGACACTGATGGATCAGACCCGACCCGTGCCCCTGGGGGGGGGGGGAGCAGGTCCTCTAGGCCACCTCACAGTAACAAGGAGAGCACTGGGAACCCACAGGGTGAGGGGGGGTCTCAAAGCTGTCTGACAAAAGGAAGTGAAATAATACTACCATTCCAGCGTCCAAGAGTCTATTTTTAAATGAACATTTCTGACGATTATTTGAAATTTCGACATAAGCCAAGATCAATTTTAATTAACATCTTACCTTTCTGTTTAAGACTAGCTTCAATAGTCACAAAATTCTCAAAGAACACATAATATATATGTGAAAAGTGTTGGTCAAAAAACTGCTTAAGATCAATAGACTCTGCATTCTCTGAAAAATAAATGAAAAAAGTTTTCAGTGATTACTATTTACAAATATATTAAATCATATTCAGCAAATATTCATAGTGGCAAGTTTCCTTCATTAAAGTCAAAGATCTGCTGCCCCTAAAGTTCTATCCTATTAAAATATTTGAGATAGGTATTTACATCACTGCATTCTTGTTCTCACAACTTTAGTTTTTAAAGATTTGAGTTATAATTTTAAACACTGGTCAAATTAGGTTATAATAATCTTTGTTTCCTACAAGAGAACAACGTCTCAGGGAGATTTATTCAAAATTAACCAAACCAAAAAAAGAAGTTCTATTTTCAGTTCACAGCTACACCTCTCCTACCTTTTCCCCAAGACAGTCTAAAATCAGTATTTCTAAAAGTAATAATATATTCTGTCTAAAATACATTTACTTAGTAAATTGGTACCTAGCAATAGGCTTTATAAGGCACATAAGTATGGAGCTCAAACACAGATAATCCTGCTCTAAAAGAACTGTCAGGATAGTCCAGGGCACACAAAACTAGACATATAACTGTGCACAGTGGAAAGTGTTGCATACTGAAAGTAAAGGGATAAAGTATAATGGCAGTTTAGAAACACAAAATGATTTTCAAACCTCAATGAGGGGTGAAGGTGGCAAAAGAAGAAAAGCCTGACAGAAGACATATTATTTGAAAAGACTTTTAAGGACAGGAAGGACACTGGACACGAAGCGGTGGGCTTGAACAGAAAGGGCATTCTAGCCACAAACAAAGACATGGAGTGAGGAAAGCATGGAGGCATGAGAGGATGGCAGAACAATCATTCATTCTGGCTAGAACTTAGGGCATTTTGATAAAAATAAAATTGAAACAGTAGCCTTGAGATATGTTATAAAATGTCACGAACGCAAACTAAGGAGACTGGACGTGTTATTCAAAGTAAGATATCTATGTGGGCATGTATGTACTTGTGCATTTTGTTGTTTGGTTTACTTTCAGGAGGAGTGAGAAGGCTGAAAAAAGGGGGAATGGAGAATTTTTACTTTATATACTTCTTACTATTCAAATTTGTTTACAAAAGGCACATACTTTATTTATAATACAAAATAAATTTGAAAAAGGCAACTGGAAGAAAAAAATCAAAGATTTTTGAACCTGGGAGTGAGACGAAGAATAAACTACTATTAATTGTTAATAAACTCAAAGGTAAACATCAATTAATTTCTTAGAATGCCTTAAGGCTCAGTGGAAGACAATAAAGTTAAATAGTAACAAAGTACAGACAGCACTTTAAACTCTCTTTCAGATATTATCTCATCCTATGAATATTCATAATAATTCTTTAGTGACATCTTGTCTGATGCTTTAGTGACACCTTGCCTATGGAATTTTCCAAGACCGCTTCCCTTTTGCTATGCCCTCGCAAAGGAACGGATGGATGCCTTCTCCTCTCTATTCCTTTGGATTCTCTACATTTCTCTCTTATAGAAGTAACTATGTTAAGTGTTTTTCTGTCTTTTTTCCAAGACTGGTCTATAGCTTCTTTAGAACAGAAACTGTCAATCTTAGTATTCCCAAAACCTAGTACGGTGCTGAACAGATATGTACTCAAATATGTTTTATCATTGAAAAAATACTTTAATTTTACTGTATTTATTTTGTAGTTTGGAAATTTTTAGCTTGGAAAAGACCACATAACCTACAGACAGGCAAAATTGCATCGTTTCATCGTGACTGAAATGAGAACACCCAGATTCACTGCTACCTATAACACTACCCGTGTGACTTTTCTCAGAACTAGAAAAAATAATAATGGCTAATAAACTGAATGTTTCCTATACGCTGGACACCCTTCTAAGTGCTTTACAGAAACTGACTCCTATCATCCTCATGGCAACACTACAGAATAAGTACCATTATTATCTCTATCTTACAGATGAGGAAACAGGCAGAGTTTAAATAACTGAGCCAGTAAGAAGCAGAGTCAGGGATCTACACCCCACGCAGCCTGGATCTAGCACCCTTGCTCTTAACCTCTTTGTTATTCAGCCTCCATGGTAATAGGAAAAGAACACTAGCAATTTATCTATTACCTGCCTATAAGAAGACAAAAAATAATAGTCATCAAATACTAAACACATTTTATAAACTATCAAAATAAAAACACATATAACTGAGATAAAGAGAAAAAGTATTCTATTTTTCCCATAGAGTAGTTTAAAGTAACAAAGAACTATGAAATTACAATGAAATAGGCTACTATAATTACCTCTAAATTTCCTGAAATTAATGTTTCAAACATAACTAATGTCTCAGGGGAAAAAAGAAAACAAGAACAATAAGAAAGCAAAACAAAACATCAGAACAAAACAAAAGCAAACATGCACCAACTCAAGATTTTGCCACATACTGTAGGAGCCAAGACAGTCTCTCATAATTTCCTTTCCAGACAGCAAGTTAACAAAGCCTGGAAACTACATACTTGCCAATAAAAAACACTGGATCAAAATTAGGCTAATGTGTTTTTTACTCTATATCTATTTGTAACAGACTAGTTAGCAAATAAAAACTCTTTTATAAAATATTTTTGATCACCAATTCACAAAATTTACATGGTGGTGGAAAGTAGAGGCAGATACACAAAAAAGATGCATAAAATATACTAAGAGGACTTCGCTTATTAAAAAACAACTCTCTCTATAAAACACAGAAGGAAAAAATGAAAAAAAAGAAGGAAATGCAGAAAGAAAGAAATTATGTAAAAAACTTCTACCAATTTTAAATCCCCATACCATGTCTCATCCTTTCCAAAAACGTCTCCCAAAATCCATTCAGTTTTCTCTCTCTGTGAATGCCTCCATTACTTTTAGTCAAGATGATTCCTAATTATTGGAATCATTAGCTAATATTATTCTCTTAAAGATATTGGAAGCTCTTTGGGAGCAGAAAGCATAACTTGGCTTCTTTTACCTTTCAAATTCTTTCAAAATTTTAATCTAGGGAGAGTGCGTGCACAGTGTTAAACTGATGGTTGGCACTTAAAAACAAAGTTTAGGGGCCAACCCTGTGGCCGAGTGGGTAAGTTCACACGCTCTGCTTCACTGGCCCAGGGTTTCGCTGGTTCGGATCCTGGGTGCAGACATGGCACCGCTCGTCAGGCCACGCTGAGGCAGTGTCCCACATGCCACAAGTAGAAGGACCCACAACTAAAATATACAATTATGTATCGGGGGGATTTGGGGAGAAGAAGAAGGGGAAAAAAAAAAAAGACTGGCAACAGTTGTTAGCTCAGATGCCAATCTTTAAAAAAAAAAAAAAGGTTAAGGGTTCAAAATTTCCCCCTATTTTCAGAAATACTTCTGTTCGATTTGCAGTGTTAGTGCATTAGCATTTCCTTAAAGAAATCAAATAAATATTTCAACCACAAATTCAGATTGAGGGTTCTGATATTTAAAAAACTGACTCAGGCTTAGAAATGCATTTGTAGACCTTTGGGAATACTAAGTTTAAGTAGCAAAATAGTTCTAGACCTCATTTTGTTTCCACAAATAAAATTTCAGATGTCTCTAAGATCTTTTTATGAATAAGCTTTAAGAAATGAATCATATTTATTTTCTACTATGCATTTTTAAGACATTTAAGCACTATAACAAACATATAATTAAAGACTTCAAAGTTCAGAGCCAGTTTTTCTGACTTTAAATTTTAGATATTAAATACTTCCCTATAACAGTTATCACGTAATTCAAGATGGAAGACCAAAATTTCAACAAATTTGGTAGTATTACTATTCTTCCTCATCTATTAAAAAAATCACTATTTACAACTTTTCCTCAAATGATGGCATCATAATACACTAATCTGTGAGGCGTATCACAAGTAATCTGCTTCTAATAATAAAGTACCAACATTGCAAATTATCGCCTTAAAATAATCAATAATAATCAGGATAGATCCAAGAACATGGTGAATTGTCCTAAAACAAAATACCTTCTTATTGCAAACATGCAGAAATACTGGATAAAAATAAATAATCTAAGCTCAAAGAAAAGAAAGGAGAGAAAGATTGGAAGTGAAGAAAAAAAATAAAGCAGGAGAGAAGGAAGTGAGATGGAGGAAGAGGAGGCATGGGGGAAGGGAGATAGTGACAATGTGGGATGAAAAAAGGAGAGAGGGGCTGAAGGGGAAATACAGAGGAAGGGGGAATAGGAAGGAAGCAAGGGTGAGGGAAAGGGGCAGTAGGTAAGGGGGAAAAACCTCAGAAATCCAGTATGAAATACAAGTAGCATGGAGTTAAGCACAAACAAACAGCAAAAGGGCAGAGAAAAGCAGAAGGCACACAGAAGAGAAAGGAGGAAGAGAGGAGAAAGAGGAAAAGGGGAAGGGTTAAAAACACACAAATAGGCTGGATAAATTATTAATAATATATCATCAATCTCTAAAAAGAGGGAGGTTTATGGGATTGGGAGAAGAAGTTGAGAAAGGGGAGAAAGAACAAAGGGCGAAGGAAAGAAGGTGAGAAACAGTAAGTTAGAAGACAGAAGTGAAGCTATTGCTCAGAATGTAACAGAAGAATAACAAGATGGAAAATATGAAGACAAGGATAACAGACTATCTGGGAAGTTCCAAGAACAGAAAATGTAAGCAATATTCAAAGAAATAATATCTGAGAACTATCTAAAATCAGTGAAATACATAAATAAACCTTCAGTCTGGAAAAGCATATTGAGTCCCAAGCAGGAAGAACACAAATCCACACATGGACACATCCTACCGAAAACAAAATGGAAATATTAAAACCAACCAAAGTTACCTATACAGGAATATAAAAACTAACAGCAGACTTCTCATTAGCCCAACAGGGACAGGAAGATAACGCAATTTTATACTGAAAGAACTAAAGGAAAATAAAAGTCAATCTAAATATACTCAGCAAAATTACTGTTCAATAGCATAAACATGAAAATGAAGCAAAAGGTTCTCTAATACGCTTAAACACTCAAAAACCCTCACTCGAACTACAAAGATATATTTCTTTTTTTTTTTTAAAGGTTTTTATTTATTTATTTTTAAAGATTGGCACCTGAGCTAACAACTGTTGCCAATCCTTTTTTTTTTTTCCTGCTTTTTTCTCTCCAAATCCCCCCAGCACACAGTTGTGAATTTTTAGTTGTAGGTCCTTCTAGTTGTGGTACGTGGGACACCGCCTCAACGTGGCCTGATGAGCAGTGCCATGTCCATACCCAGGATCCGAACCAGCAAAACCCTGGGCAGCGGGAAGCAGAGCATGAGAACTTAATCACTTGGCCACAGGGCTGGCCCCACAAAGATATATTTCTGAAAGAAGAGAAATAAACTCACATAGGAGAATGGGAAGCAAGGAGCAAAGATGAACAAAGAAAGTAGAAAATGAGTAAATCTAAATGAGCACTGACTGTTAAAATAAAAAGAAACAAAATTACTAATACAAAAGTTTACTAACAAGGAGGAAGTAAAATAATAGATTATAAAGTGAAAGATGAAACAGAAATGCCACAGAGGGTATTTTAAGATCCTATTTTGTTAAGAGGATGGTAAAAATACTGATGAACTCCAGACTTTAATATTAGTATACTAACGAAATCTTATGAGTTATCACTAAAGGGTAACTACAGGATGTATAACTTCTAACCATTAGAAGGGGAAAGGACAAGTTTATCAATCTAACAGAAACAAGTAAAGAAAAGCAGCAAAAAAAGGTGAATGAGGAGGAAAAAATAAATATACCAGTATTTACCAAAAGAAATTTAATGGATTAAAAGCTCCAGTTAAGATACAGCTGTAATCATTCTGAATTTAATACACACAAAAACCAAGCTACAGGGTATTTACTAAGAAAAATTTTTTTAACCCAAATGACTAAAGTAAAGGAATGAAATGAAACATATCATTTACATACTAACCAAAAACACCAACACTGATTCCTCAATAAGAGGCAAAGTAAACATTAAGGCAAAAATTACTACAATTAAAGAGGGTCAACGTATTTTGACAAAAGGTTCTATTTACCAGAAAGCTTTAATTCTAAAGAGTTTCAAAATATAAAAAGCAGAAACTGAAAGATTTCTAAGGAGAAACAAATCCACTAATAGCATGGTAGATTTTAAACACCCATCTCACATCTAACAGAGAGAAGACTAGTAAGTATACAGAAGATTTGAACTTTACACATAAAACTCTCAATCCAACAGAGAACAAATCTTCTTTTCATACAAAAGTGAGATATTCACAAAAATTGAACTAATAATTAGGACAAAAACTAAACACGAAAAGTACCAAGAATAACATAGCACATAGCATATGCTCTTTGACCAAAATGAAATCAAATTAAGATAATAAGCTAACTCCCCATATAAAGGGAGAAGAGTGCTAGAAAAGAGTAGAGGTTACCAGTCCCAAGCACTCACAAAGGCCAGGAAGAGTGCCTACTCCCCCAAGCCAGTCTAGAAACTCATAACTCCTGGAGCAGTTAGTCCTAGAGTGAACACTACTCCAGAGCCATCTAACTCATCACAAAAGCAAGATGCAAAAGGATCAAACTGTTTCTAAGTAAATAATTGGGATTAATTTATCCCAGAACAGAGCTCAAGAAAATTTATAGGTATACAAAATATTCAGGACCCAATAAGGTAAAAATCACACTATCTTGTATACACGTTGAAGATCACCAGACAAGCAAAGAAGTAGAAAAACCTAATTCATAATGAGGTGAATAATCACTAAATCAGATTTAAACTAGATTTTAGCACAGATGTTAGAACAAGCAAAAAAAAGCATTAAAATAGTTATTCTATTTTATATATTTATATTTATATATTTTATTCTATTCTATATATTCAAAAAGTTGAGGACAGAAGATATAAAAAAGATGCAAGTCAAACTTCTATAGACAAAAACTACAACATATAAAGTGAAAGTAAACTAGATGGAATTAACAGCAGACTGATGTTGCAGAAGAAAAGATAAATGAACTTGAAGGCACAGCAGTAGAAACTACCCATAAGAAACACACAGAGAAAAAATAATCCAAAAAACGGAAAAGCACATAGATGACTGTGAGACAATTTCAAGTGGCCTAACATAAGAGTAATTGAAATCCCCAAAGAGGAGAGGTGGAAAAATATTTGGAGAAATAATGATCCAAAATTTTCAAACTTTATGAAAATCACAAACCCACATATGCACGAAGCTCAGCAAACCCCAAGAACAAGAAACACAAAGAAAAATTCATCATGGCACACTATAATTACATTGCTCAAAAGCAGTGAGAAAAAGAAAATCTTAAAAGCAGCTAAAAGAAAAAAAAGACATGTTATAGAGTAACTAAGATAAAGACCAAATCAGATTTTTTCATCAGAAACAATGCAAATAAACAAGTGCAATAACATCTTTAAAGCACTGAAAGATAAAAACTGTCAAGCTGGAATTCTATATCCAGTAAAAACATCTTTCAAAAACAAAGACAAAATAAAGACATTTTCAGACATACAATAGCTGAAAGAATTCATCACCATCAGACCCGCAAACTACTAGAAATTATAAAGAAAGTCCTTCAGGCAGACGGAAATGATATCAGACAGAAATATGGACCTGAAAAAGGAATGAAGAGCACTGAAAATGGTAGTGACAGGATAAACGCATAAGTATTTTTCTTATTATTTCACACTTTTCCAAGGATAACTTTAAACAAAAATAAGTACAATGCATTGTGTGGTTTATAAAATACGTAAAATACATGAAAACAAAAGCATACAGAGGGCAGAAATGGAAGAACACTGTTATAATATTCTTATACTATACAAGAAGTACTGTCATCACACTTGAAGGTAGACTTTGATACATTAAAGATGTATACTGTTAACACTAAAGCAACTACTAAAATAAAACAAAAAATGTACTGGTAGTAAGTCAAAAAAGGAGATAATATAAAATCACAAAAAATACTTGATTAATAAAAATGAAGGCAGAAAAAGAGAAACAATGATCAAATAGGATAAAGAGAGAACTACGAGTAGATAATAGACTCTAAACTAACCATATCAATAATCACATTAAATAAAAATGATCCCTCCAAAACGGCAGAGACTGTCAAATTGTATAAAAAAACAAAACGCAACTATATGGTGCCCAAAGAAATACAAATTGCACACTTAAAATATATGTAGTTTATTGTATGTCAGTTAAGCCTCAATAAAGCTGTAAAAAAATCTAACTAACTACTTAATAAAGACTCGAGACTATTTCCATTGATTTTTATTCCATTATGTTCTCTGAAGTGAGAGGGGGAGAAACAGAAGTCCAAAAAATTGGTATCATTCTAGGAAATGCTTTGATCTACAGAATATTTTCTTAATACCTAAACCTATGCCCATCTGTATCCACAGAAGCTCACTGCACATGTGAACGCATTCTTCATAAGAAAAAAACCTTAAGAACCTCTGATTCAAAACATTCATAACACATTTATGAAGGAATTTAAAGCAACATAAATAAAACCAAAAAATGATCTTTTTTTCTTAATGCTTTCACAAATATGGTCTGGTGTCCCAACATGAAGGACAAGAAGTAATTTTAACTAGAAAAATTAACTCACAGAAAATAAACATTAAAACTAATTTTTATCTTTATAGAAGGAACCAATGTTATGTAAATGAAAATGGCAAACTCACTGCTGTAATTAACAACATAGCAGGGAGACAAATCAATCTTCCCATTGATAATTGTCCTGAATGTTTTAATTCATCAAAATAAAAAGCTAGGCACCCTTCTCCTGTACAAATACTTACAATATATGTTTGTTTTTATCTTTCAAATAGGAATTATTCATTAGTCCTTCACAATGAAAAGCAAGAAGAAGATATCAATGACAAAAGTCCTGCTGGAAATCACACTAAAAACCTACTAAAATTTCAAAGCAAGAAAAATAGTTAGATGTAGCATATTTCTTTATCAAACTGGTATTTCAAAATAACTGCAGAAAAGCTCCTGAGATATGATTATAGTTACATCTGAGAGCAAGATGATAATTCCTACAAGTAAAACGGCAGAACAAAAAGCACTAAAGGCAGCACTAATAAGTGATCGTGATCTCAAAGTAATTATTTCTAAGCCTCATTTCAATCTATAAACATAAAATAAAAAAATTATTCTCCTGCCTTCAAAGATTCCACAATGGGCATAGAGGAAATAAGGAGATACAGTGAAAAACAGAATCTAATATGCACAGAGATATAACGTTTAATTTAAGAGCAAAGTCAAGTCTATATGTTATCAAACATGACACTGCAAGCTAAGCATGGAGACATAAGGATAAGGCAAATAGCTATGATCACTTGTGTTTACTTAGGTATTTTACATTTGTGTATAGCACTTTTACAGTTACAGATATATGATCTTATTCTCTACAAATGTTTTTGAAATAGGTATGTTACCTCCATTTTATAAGGAAACGAAGCCTGAGAGAAGTTAGGTAACTTGCCCCAGTCACACAAAGCTATTACATGGCTCCAAATCAGCTCTTCTGAGCCCTCACCCACCTCAGGGGACAGGAATAGCCACACGTCATGTGGTAGGCCAGAGCATAAAATAAACTTGTGACCAATTTTAATGAAACTTATTCTGAAAGAATGGTATTTTTAAAGAATTATTTGAAAGCTACACAGTCCTGCAGAGTCTGAGGTGGATAATTTGAAGTTTTAGGACAGAGAGATACTGAAAAATGCCAAGAATTCAGAGGATTTAGTCCAGTCCATGCATATTACCCTAATATATCTCCCCTTACACTGCCTGATTATATCCTCTTCGCTTCACCACAAGTCCTAAAATTTCACTAATTAAATTCACTTGTGATAGCAAATTATTCTAGCATACAGCGTAAGGAGTTAAGCACCATTCATATATTAGCATAAATTGGTACCAACTACTTTCCTCATAATATACAGAAAAGGAGGAAAAGAATTGATACAGGTGTGAAGAAGGGGAAGAAAGAAGGTAATATCATTTATTGAGCATCCACTGTTTTCTAAGGACTGAGCTATACACTTTTCTTTCAATTTTATTAATTCTCATAGAAACTTTAGGAGATAGGTGCTATTAACTTCATTTTACCTCCTCACTTAGTTTACTAAAAAAATAAACTAAAAACTAAGATGCAAAGAGATCAAGACACTAGCTCAGAGAGCAATTACAAGAACCAAGTTGGTCTAAGGAGGCAGCCACTAAAAACATTCAAAAACGACTACTTTAATGAAAGTGAGAAATGTTAAGTATTTATATTTTAAAAAGCAGGTTAGAAGTGGGTAATATCAACCAGTTGATGGAATAAGGAACTCTGAAATTCTCCCCCTCCACAAAAGCACCTAAAACAAAAGCAAAAACAGTAAAAGTTAATTTTTTTCAGAAACATGGAAATTACACAAAGGCTTGTAACAATCAGGGGCATTTATTCAAGAAAAATGGATAAATCTCACTAAGAACAGTGAGCTTTGTGGCACTTCAAATTTACCCTATTCCCATCTCCTTCTCCTCAGCTCCGTGGTAGCCTTGAAAACCAAGAGCCCACATCACTGTGAAAAATAGCAGCCTAACAGTAACTGGAGGAGTCAGAAGAGAAGTGAAGCTCTTTCAAAGCCTCATTCTAAGAGAACTCTCATTGTTTGACTTATCTAGCTGCTCCCTGGGAAAACCCACTTGCAAAGTTTGTCTTTGACTTAACTCAGAGCTCACAGAGTACTAACCTGAGGACCTTTCTGGAAAACAATCAGTGGCAAGTGCTTAACACCACAGCTGCCTGAGGAAGCAATCACTGATGAGGCAAACAACAAGCTAACCAAAAGAACTTAAAAGGAAAAGCTGGAGAATGAACTATCCATAGGGAACTTTAAAAAGCTCTGACAGCCTAATGAGAATACAGAAGGCTATACACATGAGTAGGGCTGCAAGCATGCTCAGGAAAGACTGGAGAAGGCTCTAGGAATCTAAGCCTTCACCTCTAGCTGACCTTGAGATGCTACACAAGAAGGATGCAAAGGCCAATACAGAACTGTAAACTGTCTGGCTGAATATTGATGGTATACCCCAATACACACACAGAGCCCCTTGGCAAAGACCAGGAGACTTACTAACTCCAGGCTTGTAGGAAGTCTCTGCCCAATCATTAGCTGACCACAAAGCTGAACAAGTAAAGCATTCCCTGGTCACACAGGAGGAAGAAAATGGACTGCACAGTTAGTTCAGGAAAGTCATTAAAAAACACACACAACAAGGTTGTAATCTATCATAACATTAAAAAAAAATTATTAAAATTAAAAAAAAAAATCTTAAAAAAAAAACACACAGTGACAATAACAACAACAAACCCTGGTTGGAAAAAGGAGAAACTGGTTTCCAGAGTTGCTACATTATTTAAAATGTCAAGTTACTAACAATAATTCCAAGTCAAACAAACAAGAAAGTATGTTCCATATACAGAAAAAGAGAAGTCAACAGAAACTGTCCCCAGGGAAGCATAAACATTTGACTTACTAGACCAATGCTGTTGTCTTTTTAAAATATGTTCAAAACAATAAAGAAAAGTGTGAGAATGGTATCAAAACCAAGTAGAGAATATAGATAATGAAACAGAATTATATTTTCAAAAAATAAGTTTAAAAGTACAATAAGTAAAATGAAAAACTCACTGAAAGCTCAAAAACATATCTGGACTGGCAAAATAAAAAGTCAGCAAATTCAAAGACAGGTTAGTTAAGATTATCCAGTCTGAGGAACAGAACAAAAAAATAATGAAGAAAAATGAACAGAGCCTCAGAGACTTGAGGCTCACCATCAAACATACTAATACAAATATAATGGGAGACCCAGAAGGAGAGAAGAGAGGGAAAGAGACAAAAAGAATTATTTCAAGAAATAATGGCTGAAAATGTCCCCAATTTGATGAAAAACATTTATCTGCACATTCAAGAAACTCAACAAATTCCAAGTAAAATAAACTCAGAGACCCACATCTAGACACAAAACAAAACTGTCAAACACAAAGACAAAGAGAGAACCTTTAAAGCACCAAGAAAGAAGCAACACATCACTTAACAAGGAAGCCTCAATAAGAAAAACATCTAATCTCTCATTAGAAAACATGGAGGTCAGAAGGCACTGAGAAGAAGTGGTCGGAGATTAAAGAAAAAGGCTACCAACCAAGAATTCTATATCCAACAAAACTGTCCTTCAAAATTTAAAGAGAAATTAAGACATCCCAATATGCAAAAACTGAGGATCTGTTGCTAGCAGACCTGCTCTACAAAAAATACTAAAGCGGGAGAGGAGTGGCCCTGTGGTGTAGTGGTCAAGTTTGGTGCACTCCGCTTTGGTGGCCCAGGTTTGCAGGTTTGATCCTGGGTGCGGACCTACACCACTTCTTGTCAGCCATGTGGTGGTGGCAACCCACATATAAAGTGGAGGATGACTAGCACAGACGTTAGCTCAGGGCTAATCTTCAAGCAAAAAAAAAAAAGGAGGAAGACTGGCAACAGATCTAACCTCAGGGCTAATCTTCCTCAGCAATAAGTAAGTAAGTAAGTAAGTAAGTAAATAAATAAATAAATAAATAAATACCAAAGGGAGTCCATCAGGCTGAAATGAAAAGATTCTAGACAGTAACTCAAATCCATGGGAAAAAATACTTTGACATGTAAATGAAAACACAACATACCAAAATTTATCATCCAGCTAAAGCAGTGCTTAGAGAAAAATTTATAGCTTTAAGTGCCTATATGAAAATGAAGACCTCAAAATCAATAACCTAATGTTCCACCTTATGAAACTAGAAAACAAAAAGCAAAAGCATACTACTTCTAAAGCATGCAGTATAGGGGAGGAAATAATAAAGACTGCCGAGGAGATAAGCAAAATGGAGAAGAAAAAAATACAAAAAAAAAAAAAAATCAATGAATCCCAAATTAGTTCTTTGAAAAGATCAACACTGGGGCTGGCCCAGTGGCACAGTGGTTAAGTGCGCACATTCTGCTTCAGCGGCCCAGGGTTTGCCAGTTTGGATCCCAGGTGTGGACATGGCACCACTTGGCAAGTCATGCTGTGGTAGGCATCCTATGTATAAAGTAGAGGAAGATGAGCACGGATGTTAGCTCAGGGCCAGTCTTCCTCAGCAAAAAGAGGAGGGTTGGCATCAGATGTCAGCTCAGGGCTAATCTTCCTCAAAAAAAAAATAAAAGATCAACAAAGTTGACAATAGGGGAGAAGTCAAATATGGTATTACTAATACTCTGGATCCAGTTCTACACCTCCAAAATAAAAAATAATTGCTCAATTCATTTCACTATACTCAAAGGCACTCTTTCTTTTTGAAAATAATGAAACATATGCATATTTGAAAAATACATTACACTGAGTAAGGGAAAGTAAATACTATTACACTGGGAAAAAATATATCCTTTAAAACAACAGAGGATAAAACCAGAATGAGTTAGAATGGGAGAAGTTAATTCTAAACACATTATACAGACAATGCTTCTCAAATTATCTATGAAGGACTAGTTTTTTGTTTTTTCATTCCAATTCATCATGGACCAATGCTTTACAACAAGTGAATTACTAGAAAATAGAGTGAAAAGCACCTAGACTGGTCTACATCCTATTCAACAAGACAAGTTCACTAACCACATGCTTGCATGTCACAGCACTGTCAAATTGAAATGAGCTTCTCAACACCTCAATTTCTGCACTTACCTTGTTGCAGATCTGTAATAAACAGTTGGTAAACTAGCACTGGTCTGCAGACTACACTTTGAGTAGCACTAGTAATGTCTGGGAAGGAACGATGCCGACTTTTGGTGTATAGCCTTGATACTGCTGCTGACAGTGAGAAATCTGTTCCTGCCATGAATTCACCAATAAAACCAGGATTTCAGAGAATGATGTAGTAAGAGGAGTGGCATAATCTCTACTTCTTAAATTCTCATTAAAACCCGGTTACCAAATCTCATAAATCATCATCCCACAGTAACTCCCACAACAGTCATTCCTTTCTGTTTACATTCCCATTAAATCAATTTGTAGGGTAAGGCCTGGTATCTTTATTTTTTAAAAGCCTGGAAGACCACTGCCGCTCACTTTCCTGCATTCATATCTGTGGCCTTACCATTACCTTCACCAAACTGCTCTTCTTTTAATTCTACTGAAATTCTAATCATCTTTCAAGGTAAAGCTAAAAAATGCCCAGGCTCCATGAAGCTTTCGCCAAGCTCCTCCTTTAGATACTATCCTTCTATCTTTTAAACTCATAACATGTTTCATATTTGAATGATTCTTTTACTATACCATCAACTCCTTTCTTTACTCCTTTGCAGCTACCCAAAACCTAGTAAAGCACTATCATACAGTTAGTTATTCAAATGGTTTCTCAGATCCATCATTTTCAGATTTAAAAAAATAAATAAATGGAAGCACAGATGGATAATTTTTTTTCTTAAAGACATTTTACAAGAAATGGCATGTTTATAAGAAGCAGCTTACAGTAATAACCAACTTGCCTCTAGAAGGCTCTAAGAACAAGTGATGGAAAAGGAAAGATAACTGGGAACCTTGAAGCTATTGACTTAAAAGAATTCACACAATGACCACAAAGTTTTGGTAATGCAAACACACCTTTTACTAGCTATTTTACTTTAGTTTTCGGTGAGGAGGGAAAGAGTAATGTTGCTAAGTGACACAATTTAAGGATTTCCTTGTGTTTATCTGAAATAAAACACCAGCAATGAATTTTATTTCCTTTCATTTAATCAATTCTCCCTTGTTTTCCCAAAATCTAACTTCTAAATAATTTTCTCTCTAATTTACCCATTTTAATAGGCTAGAGACTGAGAATAAAGCACAGAATCTGGACCATCATCAAGATCATTCAAAGGTTTGTACTCTATTTTTCAAGAATAAATTTTTACTTGATTTTGAATAGGTCATAATATCTCTGATTCAATTTTATCACCTTTTAAGGTTCTGATTAAAATTTAAATAATGTTTTAAATTTGTCCATATATTCTGTGCTTCAAATGCATTTTGTCATGTAATCTTCCAACAGTGTCTGAGATGCTGTTATTTTAACTTTATAGACAAGTAAAGTATCTCTAAAAGTGTTAAGTAAATAATATAGCTGAGATCAGAACCCTTCTGACTTTCTCCACTATCTCCCCTTACTTACTAGCTATTTAATACTGAAGTTTCCTTGGGGATTAATTACTATCCACCACACTGGGCTGTTGCAGGGATTAAGTCAGGTAACACATGTCAAATGCTCAGTCCAGGACCTGCCACACACATAAGTGGTCAAAAATATTAGCTATTAGCCAATATATGACAGCTCTTCTATGAAAATGTTCACTCCTTAAAAACTTCTCAAAAATAGTGAAGAGATGGAACTGTATTTGTGTTCATGTGAAAAGTCAGCCAATTTACTTAGTAATTATTAGAATGTTAACAATTCCTGAGAACACAATACTCAACTTACGTATATTTTGGAGTATATCTAAATTCTGAAATCAATCCCCAAATAACGAATATTTAGATTGGTTCAAATTTTTCACTGCTCTAAACAATACTGCAGTGATCTATGCACTTATCCACTTACTTTCTTAGAATAAATACGAAGAGATGGAAATGCTGGTTTCAAAGGATATGCACATATACATTTTAAATTTTGATATTTAACAGTCAAAATGCCCTCTAATTTACATTCCACCAGCAATGTATGAAAGAATCTGTTTCCACATGTCTTGATAACATACGTTGCAATTTTTTCCAAATTTCATAAATTTTTAACAGTTCATAAAGAAATCAACTCTTGGGGCTGACCCCATGGCCAAGTGGTTAAGTTCACACGCTCTGTGTTGGTGGCCCAGGGTTTCACCAGTTCAAATCCTGGGCACGGACCTAGCAACGCTCATCAAGCCATGCTGAGGTGGCATCCCATGTGCCACAACTAAAATATACAACTGTGTACTGGGGGCTTTGGGGAGAAGAAGAAAAAAAAAGAAATTAACTCTCTTAAACATGTTGCAAATGTTTCCTAGTTTTGTTTGTCTTTTAACTGTTAATAATGATTTTTACTGTGAGAAATTTAAAAAAAATGTTTTGGGGGGGGTCAAGAAGATTGGCCCTGAGCTAACATCTGTTGCCAATCTTCCTCTTTTTTTGTTTTTTCCTCCCAAAGTCCCATTACATAGTTGTATTTCCTACTTGTAGTTCATTCTAGTTCTTCTATGTGGGATGCTGCCACAGCATGGCTTGATGAGTGATGTGTAGGTGTACAACAAGGATCCAAACCAAGGAACCCGGGGTCACTGAAGTGGAGAGCACAAATTTTATTACTTGGCCATGGGGCTGGGCCCAGAAATTTAAAACGTTTTTATAGGCAAATTTATCAAACATTTCTGTGACAATTTCTAACTCTGGTGTAAGTTTTAAGAGTGGTCTTACCTATCCCAATACTTAAGATATATTTATTTATTTTTTCTTCCATTTTATACTGAAGAATTAGAACTATTTAGAATTTATTCTACATAAGACATAAAGTAGTGATCCATATTTTCTTATCCAGATGAGCATTTCTTCTTCTTGATCTTTATCTAGACCACCATTTAATGAAGCGGTCACGTGAGCTCCTTCTGTAGCAAATGGAAGCCATCTTTTTAAAATTTTACATCCTTTTTCAATGTAACTGTTCTTGACTACAAAAAGAACTGCAAAGCTTTCTTAGAGAAAAATATGAGATTTGTATTTACAAACACTAAGGAAGGCTTAAATAAATAGAGACTCCTTGGGATAAGAATACTAGATATCCTACAGATGTCAATCTCCTCTAAATGAAATCTATGGATTCAAGGCAATCCAATAAAAAAATTCTAACAATATTATTCATGAAATTTAACAAGCTGATTCTCAAAGTTATATGCACGAGCAAAAGGCCAAAATGCCAAAAGATCTGTATTAGGCTCCTGTGGCTGCTGTGACAAATCAGAGGCACAAACTTTGTGTTCTGTCTTCACATTGCCTTCTCCTCTGTGTCTATCTACAGGTCAGTTTATTCTGTTAAATGGAGGGAGCAGGGGAGTACACTTTAAAGCCAACGTGGTGTTGGCCTCAATGGACACAAGTTTTCTAAAAGTTAGATGTTATATAAGGGTCATGAAGATTTCTTTCAATAATGGAAGGGATTATCTGATAACCTCTGCCATAATGCCCTAAACATTTTTCAGATAATATCCTGGTTTTTTGTGTTTTATTTGTTCTTTGTTTTTTGTTAAAGATTGGCACCTGAGCTAACAACTGTTGCCAGTCTTTTTTTTCCTCCTGCTTTTTCTCCCCAAATCCTCCCATTACATAGTTGTATATTCTAGTTGTGGATCCTTCTTGTTGTGGCATGTGGGACACTGCCTCAATGTGGCCTGATGAGCAGTGCCATGTCTGCGCCCAGGATCTGAACCAGCAAAGCCCTGGGCCGCTGAAGTGGTGCGCACGAACTTCACCACTTGGCCACGGGGCCGGCCTCCTGGTTTTTTGTTTTTGTTTGTTTTTCTATTTTAGATAGTGCAGACTTTAGATTCCGAACCAATTTATTTGCACAGGTACTAAAGACAACCTAAGGTTTCTTTCTGATCAGAATACTCACTTTACATGTTCTTTCTACCACTGTCAACTGAAAGGAAGTTAATTACAAAATAGCAACTTTGCTCTCCTCATACCTGATACATTCATTCATGAACCACATAACATTGACTGAGCATCTATTACATGCCAGGTGTGTGTTGAGTCTAAGGATATGAAGATGAAAAGACACACCTCTGCCCTCAGCAAGTTATCAGACACAGGCATGCAAATATAAATAATTACATTGCAATAAAATAACCAAATTACTAGAAGAAAATATGTACAATGTAGGAAAAGCTCCTACGCCTACCTGGGAAGGCTTCACCAAAGCTATAAATAGATTTTGCCCTGAGACTTGAAGGAAGAGTAGAAGCTTTCGGCGTAAGAGTGATGGAAAGTAGTAGGGCACAGTAAACGTTATTAGCAAAAGCATATGCACCACAGAAACTGATTTCTCATTCAATATTGCTGAAATGTAAGGTACTAGACAGGGGTAACAAGAAGTTAAGACAATATGGTAGACAAAGATAAATTTATGTTGGGACACTTAGGATTTGAGGTGTCTGTGGGACACCCTTACATCTATTTATCTTTTCCAACCACATTGTTAAAGATCAAAGTTTCATGTCTTAGTAACCTGGAGGATGGTGATGTCATTTACAGAAACAGACAAAAAAAGAAAAACAATTTAGATTGTGTAGACATTTGATACTAGAAAGAGCAGATGTAACAAACATACTAATCACCTACTTCTCTATTTTCTCCAAGGTCTATTTCTATGACATGGATCCTTCTAAAAGAAGAGACATTAGATAATATATGAACACACACAAATTACGACTGAATTTAGAATTCAGAAAAATATGTTAACAACAATAACAATGCTTTCTTTTCTAAGACACTGAAAACTCATAAACCAACATGTTTCCTTCTTCACTTTAACTGACAGGAAATCTAAGAACCAAATTCAATGCCTCATAGCTATAATCAGCTCATCTCTGGAAACTGACAATGTTTCCTTTCTTTAAGTAGTGGGTATTCAGTTGTCTATTTTATCACTAATTGTTTTATTCCACATTTATTCACTCCTGTAAGTCATGTAAAATCCTTCAGATGCAGTAAAATCCATAATAAAAGAAGTATTAATGCAAAGATGACTCACAGTATTTGAAACAGCTTGTTTTACTAAGCAAATTAATCAGTACCATTGTTTATGTAAATAATCTACTCAGTAAATCACTTCTTCATAAATATACAAAGAGAAAGTATTTTAATGAAGTCAATTAATTTTTCAAATCAGTAAGTTTAAAATTAAAGAATATAAAGAGTATATACAAATTAAAAAACATAAAAGGGTTGAATGTCATGCATATAAGATTACTTACTACCTTTGTATATCAAACCCTTAAAAATATATTCAAATATCAAATTAGTTTATTTTTATAGGCAGTTTATAGTTCATAATTACTCCTACACATTTTCAGATTTCCAACCAAATCTTGTCCAAGCGAATCTATGCCATTTTTATTTATTTAATGAACATATAGTGCTTGTTTCTGTCCTTATATATTACCATTCATACCTACTGCACACTAGTTATTTATTTTTCTGATTTTAGATATTTTAATCTAATTTTCTTTGTGACACATTAATATATTCAGACTGGAGACAAAAATCAGATATTTTTCATTAATCACTTAAATTTCTTCTCAACAAAAAAAGTAAAAAATGGACACCAGGTTGCTTTGTATGAAGCCAATTTTCAGTCTCATTCATTTAAGACAACCTCTTATTATCAGCATCTTATGTCCAACTGCTGTTTATGTTTCAGAGTTTTTTGTAATTTTTGTTTGTTTCAAGCAGGTATGGACATCAGGTGAGGGAAGTCATTCCTGACAAATGACAAACAAATGAGTTGCCCCTTCAACTGCTCCAGCTTACTGACTTAAGAGTTGCCAGTCAGGGCCAGCCCCATGGCCAAGTAGTTAAGTTTGCATGCTCTGCTTTGGCGACCCAGGGTTCATCAGTTCGAATCCTGGGTGTGGACCTACACACCGCTCATCAAGCCATGCTGTGGCTGCACCCCACAAAGAAGAACTAGAATGACCTATGCACTGGGGCTTTGGGGAGGAAAAAAAAGGTGATTGGCAACAGACATTAGCTCAGGGCCAATCTTCCCCCCTTGCCCAAAAAATGCTTAAGGCAAGTCCCAGACCATTGGAAGGGCACAATAAATGCTAGCTCTTAAAAAAAAAAAAAAAAAAAGGAGTTGCCAGGCCATGGTGAGAGGAAAGGGAATCCAGGCAGAGCCAGTGGAATTTATGAGTCAGTCATAGAGACTAAGATAATTAGAGTTCACAGGACAGAGCACAGAAGAGAGGAGAGATGTGAGAACCCAGGAGACTGGAGACAGCCCCCTTCCAGTATAACCATAACATACTTGTTAGGAAACGTCCCAAGACGGAAGAAAGAACTATGTGAAAGAATTTGAGAGAATACTAGCAGATGCTCACATAAGAACAGGAACAGTGCTGGTTCCCAAGAGTTGGGCTACAAAAAACACTTGTAATTTGCGAGGCATTGAGTAGAATACTCAGGAAGGTATTGCCTCATAGTAGGTAATAATTAACCTTAGATGATGCACTCAACAAATCATAAAAGCAAGACATGTAATGATCAAACAGTTTTCAAGTAATTTAACTGCATCCCAGATAAAAGATCATGAATTTATAGGAATACGAAAATATCCAAAAGCTAAGAAGGTAAAATTTGCAATATCAGAAATTTAAAGATTACTCTACTTACAAAGAAGCACAAAAACAACCCAGAATGAGAAGAAAAATCAAGTGATTAAAATTGACCCAGAATTGACAGAGATGTTAGAATGAGCACAGAAGTATATCACTATTTTAATTATATTTCATATGTTCACAAAGGTAAGAAGACATGTAGATGATATAATTATTTACTTATTTACCCACAATGTACAATGTCTAAAATGAAAAAAATAAATGAAATGAGATTAATGGCAGATTGTATGTAGCAGAAGAAAAGACTAGTGAACTTGAAGACACAGCAATAGAAACTATCCAAGATAAAACAGAGAGTAAAAAGAATCCAAAAAAAAGGATGTCAGTTCTTTTAAAGCTATGAGACTTTCCAATATACTAATACTTTCTAATATGCTAATCTAATATTAATAGTTTATAACATACTAATAAATGAAATTCCAAAAAGAAGAGAGGGGAGAAATTAGTGGGAAAAAATGGCCAACATTTTTCCAAACTTTCTAAAACCATAAACCCACAAATCTGAGAATCAATAAACCACAAGCCAAGAAATATTAAGAAAACTACACCACAGCACATCATAATCAAATTGCTCAAGATAAACGATGGAGAAAATCTCAAAAGTAGCCAGAAAAAAACATGACCTTTCATACAGAGTAAGATAAGGATGACAGCACAGTTGTCAGAAACAAGGCATACAAAAAGTGGAGTAAAATCTTTAAAGGATAAAGGAAAAAAGCTATCAACCTAGAATCATAAATGGAGCGAAATCTTTCAAAAAAGAAGGCAAAATAAAGACTTTTTCACACAAACAAAAACATAAGGAATCCATCACCAGCAGACCATGATCACAGAAAAAATGTTAAAGTCCTTCAGGCAGAAACAAAACGATACTAGATGGATGGAAATAGCTATCTCTGTAAAGAAATGAGAGCACTGCAAATGGTACTACATGAGTAAATATATGCCTTTTTCTTATTATTTAAAACTCCTAAAAGATAACTACCTATACCTATTATATAAACAACATAATGTAGGGTTTGTAATATGTATAAGCAAATGTTGTCACCAAAAAAGTATAAAGGTTGGGGGGAGAATTGGAGGTACTCTTGTAAAGTTCTTACACAACACGAGAAGTGGTATAATATCACTTAATAGTGGAATCTGGTAAGTTAAAGATGTATACTATAAATCATAAAGCAATCACTAAAATAAACAATTATAGCTAATAAGTCAACAAAAGAGATTTAAGAAAGAGTTGCAAATTTATTAAACTAATACCAAAAAAGGCAAAAAAAGGGGAAGAAAGGGAACTAAGGACAGGCAAAATAGAAAACAAGCAGCAAGATGACAGACTTAAATTTAACTAAATCAATAATGACATTAAATGTACACCATCCAGATCTGAATAAATAGTTGTTATGGTCTGAATCTGAACAGAAAAATTACAAGTAAGGAGACTGAATCAGTAATAAAAAATCTCCCAAGAGAGAAAAGTCCAGGACCATATGGCTTCACTGGTGAATTCTACCAAACATTTAAAGAAGAAGTGATAACAATCCTTCTCAATCTCTTCCACCTAACAGAAGAGGAGGGAACACTTCTAAACTCATTTTACAAGGCCAGCATTACCCTAAAACCCAAACCAGACAAGGACACTACAAAAAAAGAAAATTATAGGTCAATATCTCTGAAGAACACAGATGTAAAAATCCTCAACAAAATATTAGCAAAGTGAACTCGAAAATACATTAAAAGGAGCATAACCATGATTAATTTGGATTTATTCCAGGCATGCAAGGATGGTTCAACAACCACAAATCAATAAATGTGATTCACCACATTAACAAAGTGAATAAAAACCACATGATCATCTCAATAGGTACAGAAAAAGCATTCAACAAAATTCAACATCCAATCATAATAAAAACTCTCAACAAAGTGGAAATAGAGGGAATGTACCTCCAAATAATAAAGGCCATATATGACAAGCCCACAGTTAACATCATACTCAACATGAGAAGCTGAAAGCTTTTCCTCTACGATCAGGAACATCTTTCAACATAGGAAGTCCTAGCCAGAGCAGTTAGACAAGAAGAAGAAATAAAAACCATTTAAATCTGAGACAAAAAAGTAAAATTGTCTAAATTACAGATGACATGATCTTATATATTAGAAAACCTAAAGACTCTACCAAAAAACTGTTGGAACTAATAAACAAATTCAGTCAAGTTGCAGGATATAAAATTGATATACAAAAAACAGTTGCATTTCTATACACTAACAACGAACCGTCAGAAACAGATATTAAGGAAAAAATCCCATTTACACTTGCATCAAAAAGAATAAAATATCTAGGAACAAATTTAACCAAGGAGGTGAATGATCTGTACACTGGAAACGACAGGACATTGACAAAAGAAACTGAAAAAGACACAAATAAATGGAAAGATTCCATGGTCATGGATTAGGAGAATTAAAATTGTTAAAATGTCTGTACTACCCAAAGTGATCTACAACTTCACTGCAAACCCTATGAAAATTCCAATGGCATTTTTCACACAAATAGCAAAAACAATCCTAAAATTTGTATGGAACCACAAAAGACCCCACATAGCCAAAGCTATCCTGAGAAAGAACGAAGCTGGTGGCATCGCACTCCCTGATTTCAAACTATTTTACAAAGCTATAGTAATCAGAACAGTATGGTACTGGCATAAAAACAGACACAAGACCAATGGAACAGAATATAGAGCCCAGAAATAAATCCATACATAAATGGTCAACTAGTTTACAAGAAAGTAGCCAAGAATATACAAGAGGGAAAAGATTATCTCTTCAATAAATAGTGTTGGGAAAACTGGACAGCAAGATTCAAAAGAATGAAACTGCACCACTATCTTACACCATACACAAAAATTAATTCAAAATGGATTAAAAGCTTGAACATAAGACCTGAAACCATAAAACTCCTAGAAGAAAACATAGGCGACAGGCTCCTTGACATTGATCTTGGTGATGATTTTTTGGATTTGACAAAAATGCAAAGAAAATAAAAGCAAAAGTAAACAACCAGGATTACACCAAACTAAAAAGCTTCTGTAAAGCAAAAGAAAGCATCAACAAAATGAAAAGGCAACCTTTGGAATGGACCAAATATTTGTACATTGCATATTTCATAAGGGGCTAATATTCAAAATATATAAAGAACTCATGAAACTGAATAGTAAAACCATATAGAATCCGATTAAAAAGTGGGCAGAGGAAATGCAAAGACATTTTTTCAAAGAAGACATACAGATGGCCAACAGGGACATGCAAAGGTGCTCCACATCACTAATCACCAAGGAAATGCAAATCACAACCACAATGAGATAACACCTCACACACCTTAGAATGGCTATTATCAAAAAGAAATAACAAATATTGGTGATAATGTGGAGAAAAGGGAAACCTTGTGCACTGCTGGTGGGAATTTAAGTAAGAACAGCCACTATGGAAACAGTATGGAAGTTTCTCAAAAAATTAAAAATAGAACTACCATATGATCCAGCAATTCCACTTCTGTATATATACCTGAAGGAAAAGAAATCACTACCTTGAAGTGTTATCTGCACTCCCATATTCATTGCAGCAGTATTTATAGTAGCTAAGATGTGGAAACAACTTAAGTGTCCACTGACGGATGAATGGATGAAGAAAATGTGACATATAACATGTGTGTGTGCGTGTGTGTGAAATGTTATTTAGCCACAAAAAAAGAAGAAAATCCTGCCATTTGCTACAATATAGGTGGACCTTGAAGGCGTTACGCTAAGTGAAATAAATCAGAGAAAGAGAGACTGTATAATCTCACTTATATGTGGAATCTAAAAACGCGAACTCATACAAACAGAGACCAGAAGGGTGGTTGCCAGAGGCAAGGACTGGGTGTGGGGGAAATGGGTGAAGGTGGGCAAAAGGTACAAACTTCCAGTTATAAGATAAATCAGTTCTGGGGTTGTAACATACAGCATGGTGACAAAGAAAAAAAATGCACGTCATCCAAACACAATTAAAAGGCTAAGATTATCAGATGAGATAAAAAAGTAAGACTCAACCATATGCTGCCAACAAGAAATCCACTTCAAATACAAAGACACAAATACATTTAAAAAACAGGAAAATATACACCCTCCTAACACTAGTAAATGAAAGTGGAAGTTATATTACTTTAAATATTACATATAATATAATAAATATATAAATATTTTATATTACTATAATGCTACATTACTATTAAGTAGATTCCAGAGCAGAAACTATTACCAGGGACAAAGAGATCATTTCATAACAACACAGGAGTGAATTTACCAAGAGGAAGTAATAATCCTAAATGTTTAGGCACTTAGAGCTTGACAATACATGAAACAAAACCTGATAGAACTGCAAAAAGAAACAGACAGGGGGGCCGACCCCGTGGCTGAGTGGTTAAGTTTGGGTCCTCTGCTTTGGTGGCCCAGGGTTTCACAGGTCAGATCTGGGCACAGACCTAGCACCCACCGCTCATCAAGCCATGCTGAGGCGGTGTCCCACATAGCACAACCAGAAGGACCTACAACTAGAATATACAATTATGTACTACTAGGGAGCTTTGGGGAGAAGAATAAGCAAAAAAAAAAAAAGAAGAAGAAGACTGGCAACAGATGTTAGCTCAGGTGCTAATCTTTAGGGGAAAAAAAGAAAGAAATGGACAAACCCACAATTATAGTCAGAAACTGCAGCCCCCTCTCAATAATTGATAAAAACAAGTAGACAGAAATCCAGCAAGGATACAGAAGACTTGAACAACACTATCAAACAAGTTGTCCTAATTGACATTTTAAATCACTCAACCCAAAAAAGCAAAATATATATTGTTCCCAAGTGCATATGTAACATTTATCAAGTTAAAACACACTTTGGACTACCAAATTTCAACAAATTTTAAAGAATTCAAGTCTTAAGACATATGTTCTCTGACTATAATGGAATTAAATTAGAAATCAATAACAGAAAGATATCTGAATAATCCACAAATATTTGAAGCTAAAGACACTTCTAAATAACCCATGGAATCAAAGCAGCAATCAAAAGAGAAGTTAGAATGCATTTTGAACCTAACTGAAAATGAAAATACAAAATGCCATAATTTGTGGGATGCTACTTACGGGAAAATTGGTATCACCAAATGCCTATAGTAGAAAGAAAAAAGGTCTCAAATCAATAACCTCAGATTACATCTTAAGAAACTAGAAAAAGAACAAATTAAATTAAAAAGAGCAAATTAAACTAATTTTTAAAAAGTAAATGGGAAATAAAGATAAAAGCAGAAATCAATGAAATAAAAACAGAAAAATAGAAAATAAAGCCACAAGCTGGTTCTTTTAGAAGATCAATAGAGTGATAAGCCTCTAGTCAGACTGACCAGGAAAAGAAAGACAAATTATTAACATCAGGAATAAGAGAGGTGACATCACCACAGATTCTACAATTATCAAAAGGATAATGAGGGAGCGTTATGAACTACTTTCTAACTATAAATTTGTTGACTTATATGAAATGAGAAAATTCCTTGACAAACACAAACGGCAATGCTCATTCAAGAAGAAATAGATAACGTGAATAGCCCTCTATCTATTAAAGTAGTTAAAAACCTTCCCTCAAAGAAAACTCCAGATCCAGATGGCTCCACTAGTGTATTCTACCAAACACTTAAGGAAAAAATAATACCAATTCTACACGAACATTTCCAGAAAATTGAAAAGAAAGGAATTAATTAATCAATACTGTTAGGCTTCTCAATTAATACTATGAGGCTAACATTACCTGGTATCAAAACCAAAAACATTACAAGAAAAATACACACCAATATCCCTCATGAACATAAATACAAAAATTATAAACAAAATTGTAGCATATCAAATCCAACAATATATAAAAATGACAATACATCATGACCAATTGAGGTTTAATCCCAGGATTGCAGAGTTGATTTAACATTTGAAAAACCAATGACTGTAATTCATCATACCAACAAATGAAAAAAGAAAAACATCTGTTCATCTCAAGAGAAGCAGAAAAAGCATGTGACAAATCCAATATCCATTCCTGATGAAAACTCTCAGCAAACTAGGAATAGAATGGAACTTTCTCAACATGATAAAGAGCATCTATGAAAAACCCACAGTTAACATCATATTGTATGATAAAAAATTGGTTCCTTTACCCTTGAGATCAAGAACAAGACAAAGACATCCACTCTAACCACTTCTATTCTACACTGTACTAGAGGTTCTAGCGACTTCAATAAGCAAGAAAAAGAAATAAAGGCATCAAGATTGGAAAAGAAGAAATAAAACTGTCTTTACTCACAGAAAATGAGGCTGTCTATGTAAAAAATCCAATGGAATCTATAAAAAACTGATAGAATAAGTGACTTTAGCAATGTTCAGGATACCAGCTCAATATACCAAAACCAACTGTATTTCCTTACACTACCAACAAACAATCAAAAATGGATATAAAGATATGGGGCTGGCCCCGTGGCCGAGTGGTTAAGTTCGCGTGCTCCGCTGCAGGCGGCCCAGTGTTTCGTTGGTTTGAATCCTGGGCGCAGACATGGCACTGCTCATCAAACCATGATGAGGCAGCGTCCCACATGCCACAACCAGAAGGACCCACAACGAAGAATATAATACAACTATGTACTGGGGGGCTTTGGGGACAAAAAGGAAAAATAAAATCTTAAAAAAAAATGGATATAAAGATACTATTTATAAAAACATCAAAGTAGAAAATATTTAGAGATAAGTGACAAAAGATATGTAAAATCTGTACATTAAAAACTACAAAACACTGCTAGAAAAATTAAAGAAGCCCTATATAAATGGAGAAATATCCTTTGTTCATGAGTCAGAGAATTCAATATTGTTGACAATTTTTCCCAAATTGACCCATAGAGGCATCACAATCCCAAGCAAAATCCCAGCAAGAATTTGTTATTTATTTAAAAAATTATTTTGGAAATCGACAAGCTAATCTTAAAGCTCATATGTAAAGGACCTGTCACAGTCCGTCCCCCTTGCCCCCAAAAAAACCTTTGAAAAAGAAGAACAAAGTTGGAGGGACAATACTACCTGATTTCAAGATTTATTACCAAGTTACAGGAAAAAAAGAAATTGTGGTATTGGCACCAACACAGACAAATAGATTGCTGGAACAAAACAGAGAGTCCATAAATAGGCCCACACATATAAAGAAAACTGAGTTTTGGAAAAAGTACAAAGCAACTCAGTGGAGAAAGGGCAGTCTTTTTCAACAAACGGTGCTAGAACAATTGTATATCCATATGCAAAATACAAATTTCAATCCATATCTCAAATCATACTTACAAAGTTAACTCAAGATGGACCACAGACCTAAATATAGATCCTAAAACTATAAAACTTCAAGAAAAAGCATAGGAGAAAATCTTTGTGACCTTGGCTTAGGCAAAGATTTTAGATACAACACCAAAAGCATGAACTATAAAAGAATAAATTGATATATGGACTTAACGAAAATTAAGAATTCCTACTCCTTCAAAGAAAACTTTAAGAGAATTAAAAGACAATACGAAGACTGGGGGAAAAAAATCTTTGCAAATCATATATCTGATAAAGTATTTGCATCCAGAATACATAAAGAATTTTCAAAACTGAATAAGAAAGCAAACAACTCAATTTAAAAATAAGTAAAAGATGTGAACAGACACTTTATTAAAGAAGTTATACAATGGTAAGTAAGCACATGAAAAGAAGCTCAAAATTATTAGATATCGAGGAAACACTAATATAGGCACGACATACTTATTACATATAGTGGTTGAAATTAAAAAGACTGGCCATACGAAGTCGTGTTGGTGCAACTGTGGAGGAACTGGAACTCTCATACACTGCTGGTGAGAATGTAAAATGGTAAAAAACCATAAGGCAATTTCGTAAAAAGTTAAACACACAATCACCCTATCATCCAGCCATTCCATTCATAGGTATTTATCCAAGAGAAAAGAAAGCATACGTCCAGAGAACAAGTACACCTCACAGCAGCTGTACCTGTAGAAGCCCAAAACTGAAAGCAATCCACATGTCCATCAACAGGTTAATGGATAATCAAATCGTGGCATACCTATACAATGGAATACTACCCAGAAATAAAAACAATGTACTATTGACACATGACACAATAATATAGATGAATTTCAAAATAATAAGGCTGAGTAAAACCAAACAAAGAGTAAATACTGCATAATTCCATACATATATAAAACTCCAGAAAATGCAAACTAATCTAGAGTGACAGCAGATCTGTAGTTGCCTTGGCGGGGCGGAGGGGGGGCCAGGGCAAGAAGAGGTAGGAGGAAGGGATTGCAAAGGGGCAAAAAGAAACTTTGAGAGGTTACAGATATATTTGTTATCTTGTCTGGATATGTTCCTAATCTTGAGTGTCATGATGGTTTCACAAGGTATATGTATGCCAAAAATTATTCAATTATACACTTTAAATATATGCAATTTATTGTATGTTAATTATACCTCAATAAAGCTATTAGATTGATCCAACAATGATCAATATATTTATCAGCTAAATAAGCACTCATCTTTTTATTTTTAAATCAAGAAGACTGATCTGTTACCTTGCCACAGAAGAAAATTAACACTCAGTCAATATCCATTACACGCCAGGTATTATGTTCGCCACTTTACACATGCTAACTTAATATCATTATCTTAAAGCTATTAACTGTTAAAAAAAGAAAAAGGTGCAGGGAGAGAGGGTAACATGAAACTTTAGAAATTAGACAAGACTTTATCTCTATTTTTTAAAAACGCTAACTTGCAAGTTCCTACAAATCAAATATATAGCAATATCAATGAACACAGCAGATTAAAATTTAAATTCTTCAGAGTCAAGTTCTATAAATCCAGCAGGAATTGTCCTACAGTGAGAACACATATTAGGAAAAAGGTTTACACTTGATGCTTAAATTATGTTCTCATATATTCGGATTAACTGAATTCTCCTATAAATACCCTGGGTGAATGGCAGTTCAATTTAAAATTTAAAAATATAGTTCAAAAACAAACAACCCAATTAAAAAACGGGCAGAGGACTTGAATAGGCATTTTTCCAAAGAAGGCATACAAATGGCCAACAGGCACATGAAAAGATGCTCAATATCACTAACCATCAGGGAAATAGAAATTAAAACCACAACAGATACTACCGCACACCTGTCAGAATGGCTATTATCAACAAGACAAATAATAACAAGTGTTGAACAAGGATGTGGAGATAAGGGAACACTCATACACTGCTAGTAAGAACGTAAATTCATGCAGCCACTATGGAAAACAGTATGGAACTTTCTCAAAAAACTAAAAATAGAACTACCACACAATTAAGCAATTACACTTCTTGGCATTTATCCAAAGAAAGTGAAAACACTAATTTGAAGAGAGAGATGCACCGCTGTGTTTACTGCAGCATTATTTACAATAGGCAAAATATGGAAGCAACCTAAGCGTCCATTGATAGATACATGGATAAAGAAGATATGGTACACGTATATGTGTATATATATATATATATCCAATGCACTATTACTCAGCCATAAAAAAATGAAATCTTGCCATTTTCGATATAGATGGACCTACAGGGTATTATGCTAAGTGAAATAAGTCAGAGAAAGACAAGTAACATATGATTTCACTTATACGTGGAATCTAAAAAACAAAACAAACGAACAAACAAAACAAAACAGAAACAGACTCGTAGATACAGGAAAAAAAACTGGTGGTTATCAGACAGGGGAAGAAGTGGGGGGGGGGGGCAAAATAGGTGAAGGGGATTAAGAGGTACAAACCTCCAGTTATAAAATAAATAAGTCATGGAGACCTAAGCTATGGCATAGGCAATATAGTCGACAATACTGTAATAATTTTGTATGGTGACAAATGGTAACTAGACTTACTGTGGTGATCATTTCATAAGGTAAATAAATGTTAAGTCACTATGACATACACCTGCAACTAACAGGCTAGTGTGTCAATTAAAAAAAAATTTCAGATGGGACCAAAAAAAAAAAATCCTGTGTAATTGGCAATGCCCAATTACTTTGCAAACTAGTTTCCTCATAGGGTTAACTTTATGTAAAAACTGCACCTGCTTCCAAAAAGGATTTGCAGTGGCTCTTCCACCTGCAAAACCAGGTAGCTGACTGGTGGACCTCTAAGACGCCTTCCAACCTTTGTTACTCTACTTTCTCCCACTCATCTTCTTAGGAATTACATTAACCATATTTCAAACAAAATAACTATAACTATTTAAAGATATAATACATAAACTAATATATTAGAACGTAGTATAGCATTTGAAGATCCATCTTTTACTCTGTATTTTGACAAGGTTTCTAAACTTCAGTACTATTGACATTTAGAGCTAGAATACTATTGTGAGGGACTATCCTGTGCATTTTAAGATGTTTAACAGCATTCCTACTACCCACTAGATGCCTGTAACACCTCCACCCAGTTGTGACAACCAAAAGCGTCTCCAGACATTGTCAGTGTCCCCTGGAGGGCAAAACTGTCCCTGGTTGAGAACTACTGTTCTAAAACTACAGACTGTATTAATCCCTCTGTATTGACTACCTCCAATCACAGGGCAGGGAGTGTGACAGCCTGTTCTGCATCTAAAGGCTCTTAAGGATATTTTAAATGTTTATATACAGTATATGTTCCATTTTTTAAAACCCCATAAGTTACTAAAAAGCAAAAAGGTTTTCTTAAACTATTGTTTTGTTTTCAAGCCAAGGAAGCGAGGCCCTACAAAATATGACATGTGTGACCTCTTAATTTAGATCATGTCTCCCAGATGGAAAAAACTTCTGTGCCAAAGAAATATATGAACCATTCTGTAATCACTTTACGACTAAAGAATTATGGCAGCTAATTTAGGAAATGTCAATACGCTACTGGAACTCAACTTTATAGCTCTGCCATTACCAAACCCACAGTCTGTCCCAAGTAGGTGTCAAATTCCATTAAGTCTTCGATTTCAAACTGCCATTATCTGATACATCTCCTACACTTCACACATTAACTTTCTCTCTCACTCTCTCAGCCAAATCTTTTCTTCAATGACTTAACTCTGAAGTAGAATGAAAATAAAAAGATCACAATCTCAACTATACTTAGAAGACATATTTCCTTGAAAACTGGGCTTCTTTTTATACTGCTAAACGGAATTTAACTGCTTTCTTACTATTCCACAGGAATAAATACAACTTACTTGTGACATAGATGAGCTGTCATAAATGTAGGAAGAGTAAAAAAAACAAATGAGACAGAAATCTGGGCTCCAGCTCTGGCTCTGCCTTCTAGCAGCTAGACGACCACTTAACATTCCCAAACTTCAGCTTTCTCTTTTGTAAAAAATGGAGGATGATAATGTCTACCTCTCGAGTTATTGCGAGGATTAATTAAAATTTACATGAAACCATTCCGTAAACAGTAAAGCACCCTACAGACGCTGGGTAAGATTGGTGGTATCCTGCTGGCATAAGTAAACAGTATAGTAGAGAAACATGCACCTCAAATAAGGGACTTATCTCACTGAATAAACGTCACTTTTCAAAACAAACACTCATTTAGGAAGAGAGCTTGAGATAAACTCAACTAGGATTCAGGCATCTGGGTTCTCAACTCAATTCTGCCATTAACTCTCTACCAACAGAGGCAAACTAATTTTCCTTTTAACCTCAAATTTCATCTAAAAACATCCAAGTACCAGAGAAGATATTCCATACGTATCATTACAGCTCTCCTCAGCCTACGAAATGACCAAATATCCGAAAGATTCGTTTCACACTATCACACTGCCAGCAAAACAGAAGTCGAGGGCAACAAACGGTAAGAAAATTTTAATTAAATAAAAACAGAATTCCATACAATTCTCCAGAAGCAACGCAAACGATAAACCACCCTGTTTTCTCTACTTAATAATAGTTCTCCCTCTAAATGACAGCAGTGATGAACAAGGTGCATTAACAGAAGGGCGGGGCTCTTTCCCACAGGCTTTTGGGGAACCACCCACTTCCCAAAGAGGTGTAACTGCTTCCTCCTTGCCCTCAGCAGCCAAGAAACTTGAGAGATGAAGGTTTACATTGTCTGAGAACGTTTTTCCCTTTCCACTTGGGTGGGGACGGCGGTCGTCATCTGACAAACATATCCCACAAACACCAGGATCCACTACATCCAATCTCCCGAAAGTCTAAAAAAGATCGAAGTTTTTTAGAATAACACTAGTTTTTAAAAGTGAGTTCGGACTACTAACTCAGACCGAGACGAGCCCGTGTTGGTGGGGCTCAATGTCTGCCAACGGCCAAGTTTTCGCCTCCCCAGACGAGCCGCCCTCGCGCGCCCCGCAGAGCGCCGCCGCGCCCTCCTCGCCCGCCTCGCCCGCGCCGCGCAGCGCAGGGCCGCAGGGGGAGCCCCGGGGCCCCCGAGAGGGCGGGCCGGCCACCCCCGGCCTCCGGGCGCCGCCGCCCTCGCTCCTCACCGATGACGATGCGCAGGTGCTTGAGGCGGGTGAGCGCGTCCTTCTTGGTGTCCAGCACCTTCTGGGTGGACTTCTTCACGTCCCCGTGCGGCTTCTTGGAGAACATCCTGCCGCGGCCGCGGCCACGGCCGACTGCGGCCCCCTCCCGGCCCGGCGGCGGAAAGTGGAGGCAGTGGGCGGGGAGCACACTAGCGCGGGCGGCTCATTCACTCCCCGGCCCGGCGGGCCCCGGCGCGGCCGACTCCTCCCAGCCCCAGGCCAGGGCCGCCACCGTCCCCCGCCTCGCGCCGCCGCTGCAAGGCACCCTCGGCTCGGGCCTCAATATGGCGGATCCCTCGCCAGCCCTGCACGGAGCCAGGGAGACCCGGCTGGCCCGCTCGCCGCCGCCGCCGCCGCCGCCCGCTTCCTGCGGCCGCCGCTCGCCGCCACAGGCCGGGCCGGCCCCGGAGCCGCGGAGGTGGGGCGCTCGCAGGCAGCGGCACCACGCCGCTCTCCCTGAGGCCCCCTTAAGGTTAAAGCTTCTTTAGCAGCTTAGACCCTGCAGAGGCCGCAACGGAGACGGAGTGTGGCGATGGGGTTTCACGACTCTGCCGTCGCTGGCGAATGGTCCCCGTGGCAACCGCCTTCTGACGTCAAGGGTACTTGACGTCATGCCGGCGTGAGATCATCCGTGGCATTACCCACCTTTTATTTCCTGTGTAAGCGGCCACAGGAGGAGCCCAAGGAAGTCAGGGAAGGTAATTACTGCGTGCGCCTCTGTGAGCAGTGACTCCCAGCCAAACTCCCAAACTAGTGTCGTGTAGTTTTTGTTTAAAAAGGCCCTTCATCTCCACTGTTTACTATGTCATGGTAACTTAAGAAGATAGCTCCAAAACATCAAAGCAGGCGTGCAGTACATTTTAGATCCAATTCGAAAGGCCTTGCTTCTAACAGCCCTTCATTTCCTCATTTGACTTTTGTTTAAAGAATTTTTGCTTGTTTTGTAAAGTGATGATTAACAATTTACTGTAGTTTAGAGATTTGTGGGGTTATAGCACATCTTCTTGGTTAAAATTATCTTGCACAAATAAATGAATTCTCCAAAAAGCATTCTGTAACAGAGGAAAAAATTGCAAAGAAATCTGGAGAACTTTCAGGGTGAATTTTCTTAATAAGAGTTCACAAATCCAAGAGAAAAATACTAGGGCGCAGGTAGAAAAATTAGTAGAGAACATGAAAAAACTCACGAAAGTGTATACTCATAACTAAAACGTGAAAAATGTTCACACTCGTTAACTTTTTAGAATCAGATTAAAACAATATTTCTAACAATTTGTAAACAACTTTATTAAGGTGTAGTTGGTATACAATAAACTGCCCCTTTTCAAAGTGTACAATTTGGTAAGTTCGATATTTGCATACACCCATGAAAACATCACCACAATCAAAATAGTGAGCATATGCATCACCCCCCACATTTTCCTCTTGCCTCCTTGGTAGTCCCTTCCCCTCACTGCCCTACCCCGGTCTCCAGGCAAGCACCGATCTGCTTTCTGTCACTTGGAGTTTGCATTTTCTAGAGTTTTATATAAATGTAAGCATACAGTATACTCTTTTTTGTCTGCCTTCTTTCACTTAATATAATTTAATTTTTAACAATAATGTCGGTCAAACGGTAAAGTTTATTTTTAAATTAGCCATCTTCCCGCTGATGAGAGTGAAAGCACACATTCCTATTGCTTGCTGAGAAGCAGCATTAATTACTACAAGCTTCCTGGAAATTAAAATTTGGCATTATGTTTCCAGACACTTACAAATGTTTATATACTTTGATTCATTAGTTCCACTTTTAGAACTCTATTCTAAAAAATCAGAAATGAGAAAAATATTTATGTAAAAATATTAAAGCATGATTTATAATATCGAAAGGTTGGAAACAATATGAATGTCCATCAGAAAGAAGATGAATGTCCAAGAGGTGGAATGTTATGCAATCATGAAAATTATAATATGAAGACTCTTTAATGACATAGAAAATAGTCAAGACGATATTAAGTGAAAACGCAGATACAAAACTGAAAATATGTATGTTATCAAAACTGCGAAAGAAATTATGTACATAAAATATAGTTAGAAAAATGATGAAAAAATAGTCCAAAATTGTGATTATAGCTACAAAGTGGAATTACAATTGATTTTAATTTTCTTCTTTATGTTTAGTTTAGTTTCTCTTTTTTTATTGCTTTTACAATTTAAAAAACAATAAATACAATTTAAAAACAAAAAATACAATTTAAAAAAATTTTAAAAGTTTTCTTAAAGAAAATTAAGGAAATCTAATATACCAATTTTAAACTTAACAAAACAAATTAAAATATATATATGGGAATAGAAACTCCTTGAAAACAAGGGCTTTTAAAAAAAAATTATGTCCTGTTAGGACACAGAATGAATATTTGTTGATTTTCAAATTGTTATGTTTACGTTAGAAAATGGTTTCTTTTGATAGTAGAAGAGTCATCTGATCCCATGATTCTGACTATTATTTATTTGGTAATTTTAGACACCTGTGTCCCTACCTGTACCCCGCCCCCCAAGGCTCTTTTATGAGATGCTAATTGGACCTCACCATTTAGAGGTTCCACAAGCTACTCAAATTCCATATATACAAAACTGCAATTGTCATCTTTCTCCTCCCTCCTCCCAAACCTGACTCTTCCTCCTTCATTAAACATCCCTGTTGAAAATACCTCTCTCAGTCCAGTTTTTCAATCCAGAAGCTAGAATCATCTTAAGGATTCTTCTCTCTCTCCTCTCTTGTCCAGTCCAATCAGTTACCAAGAACTGATGATTCTACTTCCTAAATCTTTCTTGACTTGGTCCTCTTCTCTCCATTGTCACAACCTTTGTTCATATGCAGGATTTCATGTCTAGCCCTGTGTGCTAGAAATGGCAGTAGTTTCCTCCTTACTCCGACATCTTAGTAGGATTTGAGTGTCCCCTCCTTTTTTTGTTTTTTGGTTTTTGTTTTTTGGTGAGGAAGATTGGCCCTGAGCTAACATCTGTGCCAGTCTTCCTCTATTTTGTATGTGGGACGCCGCCACAGTATGGCTTGATGAGCAGTGTGTGGGTCCGCAAGATCTGAATCCGTGGACCCCGGGCCGCCAAAGCAGAACGCACGAACTTAACCATTACACCACTGGGTCAGCCCCCATCCACTCCTTTTTAAGTAAATTTTAAGAGTTAAAAAAAAATACCCAAGGGGCTGGCCCAGTAGTGTAGTGGTTAAGTTCACGTGCTCCACTTTGCCAGCCTGGGGTTCGTGGGTTCAGATCCTGGGTGCAAACCTACGCAATGCTGGTCAAGCCATGCTGTGGCGGCATCCCACACACAAAATAAAGGAAGACTGGCACAGATATTAGCTCAGGGACAATCTTCCTCACCAAACAAAACAAAACAAAACAAAAAAACCCAATAGTCTTATCTTCTTGCACTCACTACTTGAATATCTGTGTTAATGAAGAAAAGAAATGGCATGGGTAAATCAAGATATTGTTTCTTTTGGGGGGGGTATAGTTTATGGTTACACATTTGTTTAGGATATGTCTTACTGTCAGGAAATGCATAGCACTTCAGATCAAAGAATAAAACCCACATTGAGGGACTAACTAGCTAGAAACATGTCCAGATTTTATACCTTGCTCCTACTTCATAGTGATTATGACCAGCATCTCTAAGTCCGCTAAGATGACGCAGGAAGAGCAGACCTAGTCTTTTGCTCTTTCTAAACTTATTGAAGTGGAGACTAAAGAAAAGATAATTAGCTACACTGATTTTAGTGGATATATGTTGGTTTGCCTGCCTTCTTCTGATAATTATGCCCAGATTTTCCTTTGGAAAGCCACCCCTCTCTTGGTCTCATTTTATCTCATGCCCACTACCCTGTTTAGACTTCAGTATTCTGGCACCCTGGGCAGAGCAAGTTTACTAGGGATGGGCACATGACCAGGTCAGTCCACTAAAATTCACTCCTGCAACTATTGGAAAAGAGAAATCCTTTTTCCAGAATGAAGGCCTGGAACTGTTAGGAACCAACGTGTGAAAAGAATCTGCTGGGGATAAAGCCAACGCTCCGACAGCGGAGGGGATAGTTTGAAAGGAAGGGAGTGAGTCTTGATAACGTCGTTTGGCCATTTGGATCCGACTTGCCTGAAGTGCCATGATCTTTTCCATTTCACAGGCCAATAAAGTCCTTATTTTGCTTAAGCCAGTTTGAGTTGGGTTTCAGTCACTTATGGTAGGAGAAGTCCTGACTTACACATTTTAAAGATACTCTGCTAGGCTAGAATGGGGATTATAAGTTTTAACAGGAAAAAAAAAAAAAAAAAAAAAGAACTGCTCAAAAGCAATCTTGGGGGCTGGCCCCATGGCCGAGTGGTTAAGTTCGCGCGCTCTGCTGCAGGCGGCCCAGTGTTTCGTTGGTTCGAATCCTGGGCGCGGACGTGGCACTGCTCATCAAACCACGCTGAGGCAGCATCCCACATGCCACAACTAGAAGGACCCACAATGAAGAATATACAACTATGTACTGGGGGGCTTTAGGGAGAAAAAGGAAAAAAATAAAATCTTAAAAAAAAAATTTAAAAAAAGCAATCTTGCAGCCCTCTTCTGCAGTCCTCCAGCCAACTTCCTTTTGTATCCACCATGACACACACCACACTCTATGTGGTAGTCATTCTATGCTTCATCTCCCTTGTGTTAGACTGTAATTTCTCTTTAAGACAGGTTTTTGGTTTTTATTTTTCTGTGTTCCACAATCCCAGGCTCTAAAAGCTGTTTTCTCTCCCTCCCTCCTTCTCTCTCCTTCTGTCTTCCTGCCTTTGTCTCCATGTCTGTCTCTGGCTCTCTCTCTCTCTGCCCTCCCCGGTGGTACCTGGCATGTGGTAGGCACTCAGTACATATTCATGGGAAGAATGAGTAAACACCAGGCACTCAGTAAATACTTACCGAATTTATGCAAATATAATAAAGTTGCTGTTTCTGCTGTCAATTCAGGAACAGTAACCTGCCTGGTGGGGATGGGGTGGAGGGAACACCAGAGGAGCAGAGAGGATGGTGGAAGGAGGGCAAAGAAAGGAGAAACAGTACTTAATACAGACGGACCAGAATGTAAGCAGAGCCAGTCTTTTACTTTCCAGGTTTTGATTCACAGGGAAATGTGTTCTATGCCTTCCTTAGGGTTTGAGGTGGAATTTTTTTTGTCTTTTGTGTTGATGTGTTTCCACTGTGGAGGTTAAATTGCTATTAGGGTCTTAAAATATCAGAATGTTACATATAGTTGAGACAAGAATAAAGATAGAAAGAATAGGAGAAAAGAAAAAGAAAAGTAGTCTTTAGTAAACATTTCCGTGATTTATCATGAAAATGAACATTAAGTTGTGGTCACCAGAGACTCTAGCAGAAGGATAAACTTGGAGGCTACAGTTTGGGCAATTCATTCTGTCCTAAATCTGTTACTAAGAATATTTTCATATGCTATTTATGTGTTTTCTTTCATATCTTTTTTCTGTCATATCATATACCAGTACCAGTTTTCTGCTGCAAACAGCAACAAGAAGACTTTTAAGCAGAGCTATGTATGTTTTCTACAGAATTAACTTGGTTTCCTCTTCTATTACTTGTCCTTTTTTTTTTTTTTTTTTTTTTTTTTTTTTTGCTGAGGAACCCTGACCTACTGCCAATTTTCCTCTTTTTATATGTGAGCCACCACCACAGCATGGCCACTGACAGATGAGTGGTGTAGGTCTGTGCCTGGGAACCGCCAAACTTAACCACTAGGCTACCAGGGCTGGCCCATACTTGTGTCTGTTTTTAATCCTCTTTTTCCTATTTGCACCCCACATAAACCTGGATATGTTGTCATTTTCTCCTCTACAAAGAAAAATTCAGGATATCCTGTTACATTGATGGAGTCAACCAAAGAATCTGCAATAGCTGAAAAATCAGAGAAATTCTGAATGGTATAAATTAAAATTGCTCTTGGAAACTTTCTTCTATAAAATAACTTCATCAGGAGTGAGCCTACTTGTTTGCAGGACTGTGTTTCTCCTATGTTCTCACTCAAAGCAATAGCCCTGTCCAAAATACAATGGCATATTTTATTTATTTATTTATTTTTTTGAGGAAGACTAGCCCTGAGGTAGCATCTGTGGCCAATCCTCCTCTTTTTGCTGAGGAAGACTAGCCCTGAGCTAACATCCGTGCCCATCTTCCTCCACTTCATATGTGGGACACCTACCACAGCATGGCTTGCTAAGCAGTGCCATGTCCGCACCTGGGATCCGAACTGGCGAACCCCAGGAGACCGAAGTGGAACGTGCACAGTTAACCACTGCGCCACCCGGCCAGCCCCACAACTGGCATATTTGATTATCAGAGAAAAATAAAGAAATTCAGCCAAGAAGAGGGCTGTAAGACTTTTGCCAAAATTACGTTTAAAAGAAAATACTTTGCTTAATAGTAGCTTGTTTCAACAACGATATTATCACTTTTTTTTAAGTTTACAAAAATTTATTCAGTTCCCACATTCACGGCTTGTATGTCGGTCTCATCAGAGCTTGTTTTGAGGAAGCATTATGATATATGGAAAAAGAAACGAATTATTCATGGAATTTGGGTTCCAGTTCCTCTCAGCATCAGTTTTCTCAATAAAATCAAGATAAGGTCTGCCACTCAGGCTTTTGTGAAATTCAGGAAATAATAGTGTTTTCAACTATGATCTTTAGAATTAGATAGATGGGAATTAGTCCCTTTCAGGTCTTACTTTCTCTGAGATCCCTGGCACATAGTTTAATCTCTCTGAGCTTCATTTTCCTCATATGTAAACCACATCAGTAATTGTGATAATTAGCTGAGAAATGGTATGGAAAGTTACTTCTATAATGGCTGACACATCTGATAATCTTCCTTTCCTTTCCTTCGTAGACTTTTAATAGAGCATTTTGTATACTAGTTATTTCAAGATTTGCTCTCTCACTGGACTATAAACTCCCTGAGGACAGAGACCATATAGGTTTCGTCTAAAGCTGTGTCCCAATCTTCCTACAGGGTGCCCTTTACAAAATGCCCTCGATAAATATTTGTTGGATGGAAGAATGAATGTCTGTTTCCCTACCTTTCTCTTGCAGAGGCACTCAGTTTGGTGAATGAATGAAATAATTTTAAAAAATAAAAAATGTAACATATTATTAATAATAATTATATGGCTGGCATGCCCGAGGAAAAAAGGAAACATCATTGCAAAACAAACTGGCACAAATGTAACTTGGATACAGCATGCCAAGCCCACTGCCTGATTTTTCTCTTCCCAATGACTCAAGTACTAAAATTCTTTGAAAGTATAAGCTCTGCCCACTGGAGATATATTTATTATGAAAAGAAAAACCCAGAGAATTCTCTTTGAAATATTGCTTGTGAAAACTAGAATTCAAACTTATGTTTAAAGTCATGAACATCCCAAGAAAACTAGGTAATCTTCAATCTCCCAAATATGAATATGCTAGGTTACAATTTTTTGTGGTCAGGTTTATTCAAATTTAAGAGATTTTTTTAAACCAATAGATTAATTTTTTGTTTTAGAGATTGGCGCCTGAGCTAGGAACTGTTGCCAGTCTTCTTCTTCTTTTTTTTTCTTCTCCCCAAAGCCCCCCAGGACATAGTTGTAGATTCTAGTTGTGAGTGCCTCTTGTTGTGCTAATTTTTTTAATAGATTTTAGTTTTGTAGATCAGTTTTAGGTTCACAGCAAAATTGAGAGGAAGGTGTGGAGATTTCCGTATTCCTGGCTTCCACACGTGCAGTCTCCCTCCTTACCAACATCCCCCACCAGAGTGGTCCGTTTGCTCCAATTGATGAACTACACTGACATTTCATTGTCACCCAAGGACAATAGTTTACATTAGGTTCACTTTTGGTGATGTATATTTTATGAATTTGGACAAATGTCTAATGACATGTGTCCACTGTTATAGTATCATGCAGAGTATTTTTACTGCCCTAAAAGTCTTCTGTGCTCCATGTATTCATCCCTCCCCCAGCCCCTGGCAACCACTGATCTTTTTACTGAACAGACTTATTTTTTTAAGCAGTTTTAAATTTATAGGAAAATTGAGCCAATAGTATGGAGAGTTCCCATACGCCCAACTCCCACTCAGTTTCCCCCATTATTAACATCTTATGTTAGTATGGTATATTTATTACAATTAATGAACCAATAGTGATATCTTATTATTAACTAAACTCCATAGTTTATTCACATTTCCTTATTTTTATCTAGTATCCTTTTTTTGTTCCATGATCTCATCCCGGATACTTTATTACATTTAGTTATCATTTCTCCTTAGGCTCCTGTTGGCAGTGATAGTTTCTCATTAGACTAAGGTTGCTGGTTTTGGGGAGGAAGATCACAGAGGTAAAGTGCCAATTTCATCACATTGTATCAATGGTACATGCTATCAACATGACTTATCACTGTTGCTGTTGACCTTGATCGCCTGGCTGAAGTATTATGTGTCACGTTTCTTCACTGTAAAGTGGTTTTTCTTGTTGTTGTTCTTTTGCCTTTTCCATACTGTACTCTTTGGAGGGAAATCCTTATGTGCAGCCATTATTTCTTAGTTGGTTGCATTTTATTATAAAGCTTGTACATTTACTTCTATTACTTTCGACATTGTATCTGTTTTAGTTTCATTACTTGTGAATGAGAAGGTTGAAATTCCAGCTGTGAGGCAATGGTAAGAGTAGGAGCAGAATGCTTACCAAGTGAATCCTAATGAAACACAAATGGCAAGGATCTGAATTTAGCATTAGAAAATTAAGAACCAAAGAAGTAATCAAGAGACAGACCAGCAGTTTTCAAAGTGTTTGGGCTCAGGATCAAAATTATTGAGGACTCTCAAAGATCTTTTGCTAATCTATTACATTATTAAAAATTAAAGCTGAGGAAACTACAAAATTCTGATGAAAGAAATCAAAGACATAAATAAACAGAGAGATAGTTCGTGTTCATGGAATGGAGCACAGTTTTTTTAAGACGTCAGTTCTTCCAAACTTGATCTGTAGACTCAACACAATACCAATCAAAACCCCAGCACGTTATTTTGTACATGCGAACACACTGATTCTAAAGTTTATATGGAAAGGCAAAAGATCCAGAATAGCCGAGATTAACACCGAAGAAGAATAAAGTTGCTACAGCCTGATTTCAAAACTTACTATACAACTATAGTAATCAAGACAGTATGGTTTCGGTGGAAGAACAGACAAAGCAATGGACAAAACAGAATGGAGAGCCCAGAAATAGGCCCATACAAATATAGTCCACTGATGTTTCACAAAGGAGTACAGGTAATTCAATGGAGAAAGAGTAATCTTTTCAACAAATGGTGCTGGAACAAGTGGACATCCTCATGCAAAAAAATGGACCTAGACATAGACCTTACATCTTTCACAAAAGTGAACTTGAAATGGAGCATATCTAAAGGTAGAATGCAAAACTATAAAACTTCTCAAAGAAAACTTAGGAGAAAATCTAGGTGAGCTTTATTTGGTGATGAGTTTTTAGACATAGCACCAAAAGCATGATCCATGAAAGAAAAAATTGGTAAGTTGGATTTTATTAAAATCAAATGTTCTGCTCTGTGAAAGACACTGTTAAGAGGCTCACAAGACAAGCCACAGACTGGGAGAAAACCCTTGCAAAATACATGTCTGATAAAAGACTTGTTTAAAATATACAAAGAACTCTTAAAACTCAACAGTAAGAAAACAAGTGATTCAATTAAACAATGGTCAAAAGACTGAATAGACACCTCACCAAAGAAGATACAGTGTATACAAATGACAAGCATATGAAAAGATCCTCAATATCATTTGTCATTAGAGGATTACAAATTAAAACAACAGTGAGATGCTACTACACACATATAAGGATGACTAAAATTCAAAACACTGGCAACACCAAATATTGGTGGAAATGCAGAGCACAGGGACTCTTATTCATTGCTGGTGGGTCTGTAAAATGGTACAGCCTACTTTGGAAGACAGTTTGGCAGTTTCTTATAAAGCTAAACATAGTCTTACCATATGACCCAGCAATGGCACTCCAAGGTATTTACCCAATTGATTTGAAAATATGTCCTCACAAAAATCTGCACACAAATGTTTATAGTATCTTTATTCATAACTCCCAAATCTAGAAGAACCACGATGTCCCTCAAAAGGTGAATGAATAAACAAATGGTGGTACATCCAAACAATGGAATATTATTCACTAATTAAAAGAAATCAAGCCATGACAACACAGGGATGAATCTTTTAAAAAAAAAAATTTTTTTAAAGATTGGCACCTGAGCTAACAACTGTTGCCAATCTTTTTTTTCTTTCTGCTTTTTTCTCCCCAAATCCCCCCAGTACACAGCTGTATATTTTAGTTATGGGTCCCTCTAGTTGTGGCACATGGGACGCCGCCTCACCGTGGCCTGATGAGCGGTGCCATGTCCGCGCCCAGGATCCGAACCAGAGAAACCCCGGGCCGCCGCAGCAGAGAGCGCAAACTTAACCACTCGGCCACGGGGCCTGCCTGGGATGAATCTTAAATGCATAATACTAAGTGAAAGAAGCCAGTCTGAAAAGGCTAAAGCTGTATGATTATAATTATATGACATTCTGGAAAAGGCATTATTATAGCAACAGTAAAAATCAGTGTTTGCCAGGGGCTTGGAGGGGAGGGAGAGAATGTGGAATAGGCGAAGCACAGGGGATGTTTTAGGGTGGTGAAATCATTCTATATGATACTGTCGTTGTGGATACTTGACTCTAGGCATTTCTCAATACTCATAGAGCTTTATAGCACACAGACTGCACCTCAATATATGCAAATTAAAAGAAATCATTTAGGAGATCAGAGGATCCCAGGTTGGAACACAGGATATGACAAAATAATTTAACTGTTCTACAATGTATGAAACAGCCTCACTGGAAAAGGTGTGGGAAAGGTATTCGTTCAGAAACGAGTGGAATCTGTAAGACTAAAGGCTCAAGAAAATGTACATCAACACTGCACTCTAGTTGACAAAGTTGTTTCCCATGAGGGTATGGGTTAACAATTCTGATACTGCTATACATGTATACTGGAATTAAATAATTAGGTAAGTGGATGGCAGATGGTGGGACCCAAGTTTCTCATTGTTGGAATGGGAGTTTTTCAGATAAGCATGGGGAAGAGGGTAGAATGATCCACCTGGAGTGGATTCGAATTGAAGACATCAGTATGAACTCATGTTTAAATTAATATCTACAGATAGTTACATATAGAAATATTTGTAGATATGTGTATATAGATAGATTAGTAAACATATATATTTCCTTGTTCTGTCAGCTGAGAGGGCTTAGAAGCAGTGACACCCTAGTAGCAGCAAGCACTCCTAGCGCTCAGATCTTGGTTTTTAATACCATTTTCCAATTAAAAAACCAAGGCTCTTTGGAATAATGGCCGATTCCAGGATTGGAGCAGAACATATCAAGCTGAGCCTGGAGCATTTTGTAGTGCCAGAAAGTAAAGTGCTACACACACACACACACACACAAATGATGGGAGTATGTCAACTGAAAGAGCACCTGATGGTCAAAGCTGAAACAATGTGAACAACAAAATAAAATAGTATTATATTATAACACCCCAAAATAAAATAAATATCCATGAGTCCATACTGATATAAATAAATGATTGAATAAATAAATAGAGAAGAGACAAATTTCCCATGCAAAAAGAAATCCAAAAAAATTATATAGATACCCAAGGAGGTGGAGAATAACTCCCTACTTCTTAGGTGTGGTCTGCACATAATGAGTTTCTTCCAAAGAGTATAGTATGGAAGGGGCAGGGGGAGTAACTTTACGGTGGAGAAACGACGAACACTACCTTAGCCAGGTGATCAAGGTCAACATCAACAGTGATAAGTCATGTTGATAGTGTGTGCCCTTGATATAACGTGATGAAAATGGCACTTCACCTCTGTGGTCTTCCTCCCCCAAACCTATAACCTCAGTCTAATCATGAGAAAAAGTTAGATAAATCTCAGTTGACCAGTACTCCTCAAGACTGTCAAGGTCATCAAAACCAAGGAAAGTCTGAGAAACTATCACCGCCAAGAGGAGCCTAAGGAGAAATGATGACTAAATCCAAGAAGGTATTCTGCATGAGATCCTGAGGTAGAAAAAGGACATTAGGTAAAACCTAATGGAATCTGATAGACTATGTAGTTTAGTTAATAATAATGTATCATTATTGGTTCATTAATTGTAACAAATGTACTATACCATTTGTAAGTAAAGAAAACCATGTGCAGGGCGTATGGGAACTCTGTATTATTAGCTCAATTTTTCCTATAAATCTAAAACTGTTCTAATAATTAGAGTCTCTTAAAAAAATTAAACCCGAGAAATTTTAAAAATATTTTAATATGCTTAAAAATGACAGTGATAAGCCATTGCATGATAACATTAATGATTTTTTGAAAAATGTATTTATGAAAAGATATGTTTATGAAAAAATAAAAATAGTTATTTTTCAAAACATATTTAGTGAGAAAAGTGTCACTTTTACTTTTTTTTTCAAATCTCTTTAATGTTTGGCTTAGGAGAAGACAATTTTATTCTTACAATGTAATATGTTCTTTTGGCTGAAGTATATGAAAAAAATCTGACCTCATATAGATATGTAATTTGAAAAGGGGAATATTTTTATACCATTTCAGATAATTGTGGACATCACACTAAACCTAAACTCAACTCAACAAGTGGTAGTTTCTTAAAGATCGATTGCAATGTGGAATATGAAAGCATATCAGCAAACTTTTTGTATTCTTTACACAAAAATCTTGCACTTTAAATGGACCTTTTACCCAGGCATAATTTTGTAACATTATGCATTTGCCATTTGGAAAATAACTGTTCACTGAGTTATACAGATATTCCAAATGTTAATACCTTTCGTTAAACAATATAAATATCTAAAAAACATCACACACATCAGAAAATCCTTTAAGTATTGGAAAGTTGTCATTCTCACTGTGGTGGATAAAAGTTTTCCAAATTCCTAGTTTTCCTTTGGAAGCTTGAATTTTATCCTTGGTAACAAATACTGTCAATTGTTTTACTAAAAGTGATGGGCTCACTTTGTTTATTTGATTTTTTGTTAAAATATTTGCCAGGTATCCAGGTCTGAATAACTGTAGTTTGTCAGTTCTTTCAAGGAAAAATGCCGTTCCTTGAATCAAGTTGTTAGGTGAGCTCACAGCTCAGTTGCACAAGTGTTTTTCCTTAAGCCCACCGTCGTACCTCAGTAGGCAGCATTAGTGCATTATTTATGCTACTTCCCATTTTGCCACAGAAAATATTAAAAAGATGTGCACTCAATGCTTGGGATTTCATAAAGAATAATTTTTACTGCTTCATCAAGGACATTCATAAGTGAAACTGGCAGTGAGGAATACAATGACTGTTAGAACACTTTGGTACCATTGCCTTCATGATAATGTGCCAACCATTTTACTTATCATTGCTTTTGCACCATCCGTTCCAACGTCAATAGATTTTGTAATTTCTCTGTTGTAATTTCATGGATTATGATTTAATTTTTAGAGAAAACAGGTAACATTCACACACAAGTCAAGAAGCATTAGAAGAAACAGTATGATTGGTTAAGGACAGAGAGAGCTGAAAATCATATACAATGAGTGTAGAACTTCTTAAATGAAATATATTTTTCAGGAGATTTGTTGAAGCAAAGGCTACTGACATTATTTCTTAGTATAAGGAAATGAATCAAATTCAAAGAGAAGGGAGATAAGTAAACTATATCTATATCCTCCCTCTCATGCCCCAAATTTAATCCATTACTAAGTTTTGTCAATTTCACCTCCTAACTATCTCACATTTGTCCATTTCTTTTCACCATGCAGCCTCCACCCCTGTCCAAGCCACCATTATCTTACCTCAACATCTGATTGACTTATTCCTTTCCCTTGTTCCTATCCAATCCATTTCCTGCTAAGCAACCAGTGATCTTTTTAAAAGATCTGATCTTAAATTAATGTAATCTAATCTCATCTTCCCTTCCTACAGACTTTCCAGTGGCAACCCACTGCATTTAGGATTCAAAAAGAAAAATCAAATTTCTTTACCATAATCTACCAGGCCCTGTGAGATGTAGCCTTTGCCTGTCTCACCAACCTCATCCTGTGCCCCTTTCACACTTGAACACTAATGACCATCCACAGTGATCTCTTAATTCCTGGCACATAAACACCCTAAGGTCTTTCCTACATCAGAAACTTTACCTAGGCTAGTCCCTCAGCTTATGATTCCTCCTTCCCCTCCCAGCTGGGCTAACTCCCACCCATCTCTCAGGTCTTAGCTGAAATACTCCTTCTTTAGGAGGCCTTATCTGACAGCCACTCCCCATCTTAATCAGGTCTCTGTGTTATACTCTCATATAACAGCAGTAGAGAGCATTCCTCAATTTGTATAGTGGTTAATTGTTTAATCTTTATCTCTGCACTTTTCTGTAAGCTCTGTGCAAGCATAGGCTGAGTCTGTTTTGTTCACCAATGAATCTCTTGAAACCAGCCAGTACCTGACATATAATAGACATTCAATAAATAGTTAATATAGAAATGAATATGAGAGGGACTTTTGATAATAATAGGTAGGAAATTATGATGGGAGATTTTAAAATATTTTATTCATTGTTTCCATTCAAAAAACATGCACATTTTAAAGAAAAAATTAGCTGTCTGTTTTAGTCAGAACTCTTTCAGCTGAAAGTAACAACCAACCAATCAAAACAACTTCAATGAAAAGAATTTACGGGCTGGCCCGGTGGCATAGTGGTTAAGTTTGCACACGCCACTTCTGCAGCCCAGGGTTTGTGGGTTTGGATCCTGGACATGGACCAACACACCACTCATTGAGCCATGCTGTGGCAGCATCCCACATACAAAATAGAGGAAGACTGGTACAGATGTTAGCTCAGGGCTAACCTCACACACACACACACACACACACACTCACTCACAAATTTATTGGCTCATGTCACTGGAAGTCTGAGGATTAACATTGAACACATATAGATCCAAGTGCCTACATAATGTTATCAGGAATCCTCCTCTCTATTTCAGCTCTGCTTTTCCTCTAGGTTGGTTCTCATCCCACTTCTCCCTTCCCCGAGTCACATGTGGAAGGGAAAATGGCCCTAGCAAACTGAAGCTTACAAGCTTAATGGAACTTTTAATTTCAAAAGACAACTTCCTCCCTCCTGATAACTCCATTAAAAGTCCTGGCAATGCCCATCATGGCCTAGGTTGGTCCACATGTCCATCCCTAAACCAGGAGAATATAATATTCTGACTGCTCACCTGAACCATATGAGCTGAATGGAGTAGAGGGGGTTCTTGGACGGAAAGTCAGGGAACTATTATCTCAATAAGGGGGTGGATACTGAGGAGGCCAAAACAAAAGGTATCTACATTACTAATTATCCGGAAAAATTATTTGAAGAAGGACAGTACAGATTAAAAATAAAACTGCATATAAAATATTTACCTTTGAGAAAAATCTTAGAGAAAAGGAAAATTTTTCTACTTTAAAAAAATGTATATTGACTACAGAAAAGCACATGATGAGCTGAGCCATGAGACAGTGAACTAATTTATAGTTCTGGACTTATAGTTGAACTAATCCCAGAACTAATTTTTGCAAATAGAGAAATAATACAGCGATGGGTCCTGTACCAGTGAATGGGCTGTTTGAAGCACCTTTGGGTTGTTTCATTTGTAGGCAGTTGAAATTATGGTCTCATATAATTGGTAGAATTATAAATTGGTGTCATCTAGTTGTCATTGTAGATCCCTAGAGGCCCTTTAGTTTGAGTGATTGAAATGTTTACCCTGATTTGAGTACTAGCTGTTTGTCACAGCTTCTGGTCTCCTGCCTTTGTTTTTCCAGCTACTACCATCTGGCCTGGGTCAATCCGTAGGGACAAGGTTTGTCGATTGTACAGCTGATGTCTCAGCTCCACCATGTGGTTGTGATTGGAATTAAGTTTGCTTCCCTTCAGAGGCAAGATCTGCTGATTAAAAACAAGCAAGCGCAAGGAATATAATGAGGGTAAATCAGAGGAAAAAATGGACTTCTAGCTGCTTCCATATATCTATTTTATTCCAAACAAAGATGAAACTAAGAATAATATAAAATGGCAGTTTTACTATTTTCTTCCTGCTCCTCAGAAAATACTTCCTGAATACAAATGCCCCACTTTGGAGACTAGTGACCTAGAAAAATCCTCACACATATGCCCCAAAAGATAGATACAACAATATTCATTGAGGCAACCTCTTGTAAATGAAAACATCTGAAGCAATCTAAATGTGCATTAACAGTAAAATGGGTAAAATTCTTAATATTCATTCAGTGGAATATATATACTCAATGGAATACCTTAGAGCAGGTTAAAATAACTGGATTAGAGCTACCTGTGTCACAATGGATAAATCTCAAAAACATTTTTGAGGGAAAAGGAAGTTGTCACATGATATGTAGTATTGAGGCCACTTTAAAATATGAGAACTTTAAAACGTATTAAACAATCCTACATATTATTTATGGATACATACATATACAAAAATTGTATGTACACATGCATGGCAATCAAAAACACCCAAGACAGGATAATGGTTAGTCTGGAAAGGGAAGGAGAGAATTGGGATTGAGGGGGGGTCTGGAGCAAATGTGGTAAAGTGCTAAGATTTGACAAAGCTTAGGGGTGAGTACTGTGTTTTATTTATATATATATATATATATATAATCTAAATACCTATCTATGTGTTTAAATTATGTAATATTAAAATATTCAGTAAAACAGATTAGAAAAATGTTACCCCAAAGAAGATATGAGAGGAAAACTAGAAGGAAAAAGCCAAAATTATTTTAGGTCTACTTTGTGCCAGAGCAAACCCAGTAAGAAATGGAGTGGTTTAGGATCATCTACGTGAACACTACAGTGACCAAGAATTACGATAGGCGTACCATTGGAGAGAATGAGCCAAGAATGCAAATCTTCAAAAAATGAGGGGGAGTGACCTTGGGAGTATGTAGATGACAGTCACAAGGAGAGATACTGTGTGGCATATCCTGATGACAAGCTGGGGGTTTTTAGGGAGGAGAGAGGACAGCTGGAAGGAACAAGGAGGACAAGGAGCGTTCCTACTCGCTGACGAGGCTCAGTGGGAGTAGTGGTGCAAAGGAAGCAGAGTCCTAGGGGAGGGCCATGTTTCCTTCAGAACAAGAAAGTTAAGGGACCATTCAGAGTAGAGGGTGACGATATAGTGGATTTTGCTGATGACTGACCATTAGTTCTAGAGGGCTCTCCGTAAATGAGTAACTATGAATGGATTAATGAAAAGTGACATTTAAAATGTATCTAATGATTATGTAAGCCCTATGTAAAATATTTGTAAAGTGCTACATAAATGTAAGGCATCATTACTACCTCCTTAACTGCCTCAACTGAGGAAACTTCATTCTGCTTTCATAGTTTTCTTTACATTAATTTGTATTTTCTAAAGTGACAATATTCTTTTCTAGCCTTATTAATTTATTTCCTTATGGGTCTTCTTACAATTCCCGACACATCTTTTCTAAAATCTATTTGGGGAGAGGGGAGAGAAACTCTATTTTTAAGCAAAACACCATCAGACAACTCTAACTGCATAATCTCCTATTATTCTGTTTGCCTTAAACACAAATATAGTGATGACAGGAATTGTAGAGCTGGAAGAGAACGTAAAGATAACATAATGCATGGGGCCGGCCCTGTGGCTGAGTGGTTAAGATCACCTGCTCCACTTTGGAGGCCCAGGGTTCACTGGTCTGGATCCTGGGTGCGCACCCTACACACCACTCATCAAGCCATGCTGTGGTGGCATCCCACATAGAAGAACTAGAATGACCTCAACTAGGATATACAACTATGCACTGGGGCTTTGGGGAGAGAAAAAAGAGGAAGATTGGCAACAGATGTTACTTTAGGGCCAATCTTCCTCACACACACACACACAAGATAACATAATGCAACATTCTCAGTTTACACCTGACCAGAGATTATGTGGTTGGCTAAATTTTATTGGCTGGTTACTAGCAGAACCAGGGCTAGAATCCATGTCTCTTCTCCAACTTCCTTCTGCTTTTCTTTGAACAGCAGAAACAGCACCTGCTAGATTGGTGCCATATGATGGTGGTTAAGTGCAGGCTCTGATGTCAGACTACCCAAGTTCAAACCTTAAATCTGCTACTTATTAGCCGTGGGACCTTGGTCAAGTAATCTTACTGCTCCATGCCTCAGTTTCCTTGTCTACAAAATGGAAGGCATCATCGTATCTACTTCATAGAGTTGTTATAAGGATTAAATGAATTAATGTTTTTAAAGCAGATAACAGTGCTTGACACGTAAAGAGTGACCAGAAATGTAAGCTACTGTTAGAATTTAGCATGCACTCTGCTGGCTGCTGATATAACAGAGATGAACAGAGGCCAGGGGTTTTACCCACAGCTGTATTTGTTTGATCTGAAGTTTAAGAAACAAAGCCAAATCAAACCACCACCAACAAAAACCACCCGAGATAATGTTTACAAATCTGAATATTTCATATAGAGATCTAAATTTCCAGTTTCTCTTGAACATTGGAAAGTCTGACATCTAGACGAGAATTCTGATGTAGTAACAATTGGCTGGAGCTGAAAGTAGCTGCCCTCTTTTGTCCACACCACTCCCATAATGCATGTACTCACACCCTTCCAGTTTCCATCTTAGCTTTACCTGCCTGATTACCACATGCATTTGAAATTGCATCCCAGACTAAGACAATCCTGCTCCCAAGGAACTCACAATCCAATAGGTGAGATGCGTCTGCTAAACAATTCACCATACAGGATGATAGAAACAAGTACAAAGTTGCAAACTACTACAAAGTACAGTAGTAGCCTGAAAGAACATGAGTGTGTACTGGATGGTGGAGGTGCTGCTGGTGATGTATGTTAAGAAAGTGGCTTTGAAAAAGAAAAGGAGTGAAAGAGGGTTGCAGAGAGAATAGGATGTGCAAAGACATTGAAATGGGAAACAGTTTGTGTGTTTAGCAACTGAGGAGTTCAGTTTTGGAGAATATAGTAAGAAGGGAGAAGTAGGCTGACACTAGATAATACAAACCCCTTAATTTGGATTTCACCCTGTAAGAGATGGATAGCCCTTGAAATGTTCTCTGTCATTAAATTCTAACTTTATCTAATTAAAATCTAACTTTAATCCAATTATGCCTGGATACCCTTACCATCCTCCATCAAATGTCTTTGGATCTCATGTTTGAGAAAGAAATGCTGTACAATCCACAATATTCTATGAAATATCTTTCAATAGCAAATCGCCACTTCAAGAAGAAACCCTGAGGGGGCTGGCTTGGTGGCCTACTGGTTAAGTTCTCTTGCTCTGCTTTGGCGGCCTGGGGTTTGTGAGTTTGGATCTCAGGCATAGACTTGTATACCACCCCTCAAGCCATGCTGTGGCAGCATCCCACATACAAAATAGACGAAGACTGGCACAGATGTTAGCTCAGTGACAATCTTCCTCAAGCAAAAAAAGAGGAAGTTTGGCAACAGATGTTAGCTCAGGGCCAATCTTCCTCACCAAAGAAAAAGAAAAAAGCAACCCTGTCTTTATAATGGATAGATTGTAGATTTGTCTGCAAATGAAGTTTGCTCATCTGTCAAATGGGGATAATAATAGCACCTACCCCAGGGCTATTAAATTGGGAATTAAACTCAATATAACCTATGTAAAGAGCTTACCAGGGTACCTGATACAGAGTAAAAGTGGTCAATTAATATGTTATTATGATTATGATATTTATTGAGTTTTCTTTGTCTGTCATCCCTGTCATTGAGAAAATATAACATTTCATTAAGTCAAATATATGTTTTAACTGAAAACTGAAGTTAAATCAAGACCGGTGGCATTTCGGTTGCATTTGGTAAAAAATAAATGCAAAAAATACCAGATGAAAATGCCTAGATTAAACTTCCGTCCCTTCTATATTATTGATGCAGAAGTTTCAAGAACAATTTAAAGATTCTTGTGCAACGTAGAAAGTGCAAGTTATCGTCTGCAGTTACTAATTCAATATAATAGTTTATTAGTAGTAATAAAGGTTCTTAGGTACAAGAGACGTTTCTCCAGTTCCCCAAGCTCAAAGAGGAGAAAAACTCCTCAAGCTAGAAATCTTTTCACCTCTGACAGTAACATCTTGGACAGCCAGGGAGCTCAGACAATCATTTGGCGGGAAAAGACTAAATACAGACCAAATTCGCACAATCTGTTTCTGTTTAGTTTATAAACTGCGATCAAGGCTGTCAGCTTTTGTGCCTTGTGGGACTTGAAGTCCAGAGGGAAGAAGTGATCAGGGTTGTCGAGGCTTGGAAGCCAGCAGCCCCTGCAGGTCTGCGCAGCAAGGACTACAACTCCCGACACCCACCGCAAGGCCGCGCTGTAATTACGGGCAACCAACCGTACCCGAGCAGGGCAAGCCCCGCCCCCCGGCTCGGAGGACTGCCTCCACCAATGGCAGAGCTCCCAGCGCACAGCCTGCGGGTTAGGTTGTGAGGCTCGGGCCGGGGGCGGGGAGGAGCCGAGGGGGTTCAGACCGAGCTCGGCCGCTGGGTGGGTCGGGGCGTTCGGCGCGCCCTTCATTGAAGCGGCGGTGGCCGGGCTGGGCGCCGGGAGTGGGAAGCGGCGGCGCGGCTGGAAAATGCCAGTCCATTCCCGAGGGGATAAGAAGGAGACGAACCATCACGATGAGATGGAGGTGGACTACGCCGAAAACGAGGGGAGCAGCTCGGAGGACGAGGACACGGAGAGCTCGTCGGTCTCCGAGGATGGAGATAGCTCAGGTGCGCGACCCAGCAGGGCTGGGACCCTGAGTGCTCGCGCCCGGCGCGCGACAGGCCGCTCTCGGCACGCCGGGCAGCTGCGTCCTGCTGGGAGAGCGGGGCGGGGAGAGAGGGAAGGGGCGGAGACTGGCTCCCGGCCCTCGGCAGCACCCGGACCGGCGGCGGGGCGCTGCTGGCTCCAGGCGGGTCCCCGCCGGTGGGGCGGGGCAGGGCGCGGGTCCGGGCTCGCCCCGCTCCGGGACGCCGCGCAGTCCTGCTCGCCGTCGGACCCGCCCTCGGGACCTCCGGGCGCTGCTCGGGGCTCTCGACGGACGCGGGGAACGCCCCGCAGCTTGTCTGGGAGACCCTGGAAACGCCTCCTCTACCCAGACCGCCCACTTCTTCCCTTATTTTTCTCCTGTGCAACCCTCACTTCTCAACATGGGTGTGCTGTCGGGCCAACGGTAGATTGTACCCGCTCTTGGCTGGCTCAGAACTTAACCTCAGCGTCCAAGTCAGCCTGTCAGTCAGCCCTGCACTTCGGTGCTCTTGCGGGGACTGACTTGGGATGTGGCCAGTTTACAGCATCTCTCTGAACTTTTCAGGACTGAGAAGAAGAGCCCAACATCAGGAGCGATTTTGGATCTTCCTATGCGTGTAAATTGGCTGATTTTCGGCAGCTTTGAAATTCTCCAAATCTTTTCTTCCTTGCAATCTTTTCTAACTTTGGGCTGTTTCAGGTTTTTTTGGGGGTCGGGGTGGCAGAAGGAATGGGGGGCACATTAACACCACAAATCAATTTTGCAAACTTTTAGGAACGGTTATTAAAAAAATAAATGGAACTTGTGATTACCTAGATTCTTTTCCTTCTATCCACATGATGAGGATGAGACTTAGTTCTTTCCTGGCTTGATTTTGGCCATGTAAAGCAAGGCTTGGTGACAGGTTGATGACAGTCTGTTATCGCCCCTACGCCCTCTTTTCAGGTTTCCCTTTTAAAGCAAATCTCCATGGAAGTAAGTAATTTCAATCAGTAAACTAGCTATCCAAAAATAAGTGTTTATGACTAGCTTCCTCGTGCAGCACTGGGCACTACTCAGTGTGAGGTATAAATAAATAGTTATGATTTGATCTCAGTTAAAGAGCTTGATTAAATTGCCACTTGATTAAATTGCCAAATGAATGCTTAATTATAAACAATGCTGTAGGAATTCAGAGGCAGAGGCAATCTTGGCAGAATAGGGTGGTCAGCAAAGGCTAGTTGAAGAAGGTGGGATTACCTTAATTATCTTGAAGAATGGGTACAATTTAGATTGGGGTGGTAATGGTCCAGTTGTTTCTAAAGGTGGAGGAATGTAAGAAAAAGTGCAAAGGTCAGAGCTTAAGGCTTATTTGAACAGTGAGAAAACCAGTTTGGTTGGGAGGAGGATTTGAGCTAGAAAAGGAAAAGGAGGGTATAGATGTGAAAGATTTCAAAAAAGGAGAAAACAGGATTGATGAGTGCAAGTTTAGGAATGAAGGTAAGAGGGAAAACCCACATACAAGGAGAATGGTGGTAGCATGAACAGAAATAGGAAAGTAAAAGGTTTGAGATGAAGATGAAAGAGAGAGTGGTTCAGACATGTTGCTTTTGAGGTGATGGTGTTGTATTTAAGTCAGAGTGCCCAACTGACAGATGGAAATGTGGCAGTGGAACCTGTCTAGGATGGGAAACATAATTTGGAAGTCGTCTGTCTAGCTTTGAAAGTAGGTGAGATTTCAAAAGTGAGGAACACAAAGAAGGAACATCTAGACTGTCTGAATACATTTCCTAGATTTGTAAAACACTTTATCATCAAGTGTGCTTTGTTTTTTTGGTGGGAGCTAGGATCTCGCAAAATGACATCTATTTGTTAAAATTCCCCCTCTCTAGTTTTTATGTTGACTGTTGTGATTTTTCACTGGTTTTTATTCCATCCCAGAAAATAATGGACAACTTAATTTGTGAAGAATGTAGTAATAATTTGAACTACAAGTCGGATTTTTTAAGTGCAAAGAAATGATTTAAATAAATTTCAGAGTTTTGCTTCTTGTAAAAGCATCTCTTTTCTGCCATATGTCTTGCATGTTAAACTTGCACAGTTTTAGTCTTAAACCTTGCTACCGAGCAGGTCTTAAGGCTACAGAAAAAACTCTGCTATCCAGAGATATTGGGGAGTGAGTCATCTTGAGGGACCAAATTTTACATAGTCAAAGAGTAAGCTGTTGAGAGCCAGAAAGAATTTTAATCTGTTTTAGAAAAGTTAAAAAAATGAATCATCTACTTTCTTGCTATATGAAAATAACTGGACGTAATTTGATCCTTATAGTTTGACCTTTATTTGATGAAGATCAAGATGCAGATCACTTTGCACTTCATTTATTTTGATGTGTTGAATATATGTGAGGTAGAAATAGAAGATATGGAATATAGGACAGACCTGGTAATTAACCGTTGCTTTCCTTAAAGCGTTGGCTTGTTTTCTTCTCATTCTCACTGACTGACAGTAATGTGGGGTGAGGGAACAATGGGAGTATAAGAGTAGGAGACCAAGATATCCTGTGGTAAACGTAATGAGTTTAGTTTTCTTTTTTATGTGTCTGGGCAATCAGCCCTGTGAGCAGTTCTGAAAGAAGAATTCCCAAAGTGTTTTTGAGCAATTTTAACCTTTAAAGGATGTCATCATTTTGGTACTTAAGTTCTGGTGAGTGGTGGAAAACAAACCAAAAAAAGTGGGTTAGTTACTTCATAGTCATAGCTTAATGTAGCCCTTTAAAATGATTTAAAAATGGATGAAAATAAGAAGGTCTAGAGAATGCTCTAGTTTTAACTCTCATCTGTATTTTAGGTTAAAACCTATAGTGGAAATTATTTTGGATAAATGTTTATTTTCTCTTAACGCTTAATATAGGCTTTGCACATCTAACTTCATGTTACAGGTTTTTTTTTGTTCTTTTTTACCATTTGAATTAACATTCAGATATATTTGGAACATAAAATTAATTTTATCTTTGATACTTGCCTTTTTATTAACAGAAATGGATGATGAGGACTGCGAAAGAAGAAGAATGGAATGTTTAGATGAAATGTCCAATCTTGAAAAACAGTTCACCGATCTCAAGGATCAGTAAGTAGTGGCTTCAGAAGGTCATTGTCACTGAATCTCAACCATGTCACATGTGTTCCAGCGCAAGAGAAATGGTATTCCCTCGGAACTGTTTTCCTTTTTGTATTTTATGGGACTGAGTGATCTGAAAGGGGCTTCAACCATTGTTTGCCTGCTAAAGACCGTATTAACTAAACTCAGGGTTTCGAGGCAGGTTTTTGGGGATGAAATAAGATTTCTATGAGAATGTTGGTAGTTAAAATATTCCCCCTGGGTTGTTGCACCCAGGTTCTAATCTGCTTTGTTCATTCCTTTGTTAAATAATTGGATAAAGATAGCATTGTTAAAATTTGAGAATAAGAGAGAATATTTCCCAAAGATGGCATAGTGATTTTTGTTTATATCTTAACATTGAATAGTACACACATTACGTGTTTTTTACATGCGTTGTTTAGTTTGCTTCTTGCAGGCGCTCCATAAGGTTGGAAGATAGATAGTCTTATCTCCGTTTTACCTGTGAGAAAGTTGATGCTCAGAGAGGCTAAGTGATTTGCCCATAGTATATCAGAAAGTGATAAATTAAGCCAGGCTTTCTGCCTCCTTGTGCTGCTGTGGTGTTCCTTCCACTGAGGCATATTACACTGGAGGAAATGTAGAGGAGTAGAAAGAGCATAGGTGCTGAACCCAGGCTTTTTTGAAAGATTAAAAAGGAAAAATAATAGCTTCCTTATTATCTGCCGTGAGGAATGAATGAGCAATATGTAAAATTCCTAGCCTTTTGCCAGGCGTGTAGTGAGTGCTTATTAGATACTGTTTTTTCCCCTCTTTATCATGCCAGAAGTCTTATGTGAAGTTGGTAACACAAGAATGGGCCCCAGTGATTTGAGAGAACAGAATAGATGCAGATGCAGATTTAAAAAAATCTTGAAGGTGAGCTTTCACGTTGGAACTTGCTGGCAAGGTCATGGGGCGTAGCTGCATTTTAGGAATTGTGAATGACAGAGAGAAACTTCTGAGATATAGACACCTTAATTTATTCAGAAGCTGCTCTTCAGTTTATAAATTCTTCATGATTTTGCTGCTTATTCTTTTTCTCCTACTGCTTCCCTAGGGAGTCCCAAAGAGGAGACGAAAACCCGTTTAATATCTAGAATTTCCACACTAAAATGGGACAGATTTGTTTACCATCTAAATCCTGCTGTTTATGCCATTTCTGGCCTTAACTTTCACTGGCATTAGGATGAATGTGTAGATAATGTTCCATTCTAGTACAACAAATTAATGTAAACAATCCAAAAGAATTACAGGTTTAAAATTTGGGCTTTAAAAAACATGGTATTGTTTTCCTATTTTAAAGCTTTACATTATTGATTTTAAATTAAAATTAGTTTGGATCCCTAAAGAATCCATTATTTGGACAACATGGAGAATTCATCCAGGATCATTCTGGAAAAGAGGAAGTAAATTTGTGCTTTTGTATTTTAGCACAAGTAATCTGTGAATGAATAATTCTCATACAATTAAGATATGCTCTTGAGCTTTTAAAGTGTATTTTATGGTTATCCAAGAAATGAAAATTACTTTGAAGCTCTAGTACAACATATTACACAGAACTTTGCAGCTAGTCAGTCATTAGGCCTCTTGTTCATCTTGGGGCTGGTTGCCTTGATTTTTGCTTTATCGTAGCTCCCTGTGAACACGAGCCAGTTCCCCTACCAGCTTCATTCATCTCTGAAAGTGTTAAAAGTAGGCCCATTACTATTATTTAATAGGATTCTTTCTCAAGGAATTGGTATCCAGAAATAATGTTTTAGAAAAAAATAATTAATCTTTACACCAGGTTTATAATTATCTTATTTTTTCATCTTGCCTCAATTAGCTTGTTTGTTATTTTGTCCCATTGCACTGTGTGTCTCTGTGAGCTGTCTGAAATCCTCTTTAGAAGAGGTGGGAAATATAATAATAATGATGATGATGATGATGTAATTATTCTGTTTCTCCTGTTCTAGTACCACAGAACATGATAGCACTCCTTTCATAAGGCAGAAAGTGCACCGTTTGCAGTTTGTATAGTGGTGTAAAGTGACTTCTTCCACCTCCTTAAAAAGATAGAGGAACTTATACCACCTGAGTTTCCATTCATTTCAATGTTCAATATCCAACAAACATTAATTGAGCATCTACTCTATGAAGTGTATTGTGGTTGCTGCTGAGGGACTAAGGATCCTTGCCTTTGATGAGTTTATACTTGAATTCCAAGGTTGTAGAAATTATACTGATTTTGAGGAATCTATTCTTTTAAAAGGGTAGTTAATTGCATATTGTTAATTCACATATCTTCTTCCTTCAAGATGCTGTTCACCCATTCAGGATACTTTATCAATATTTTGTGTAAGTTTGATATTTTTCAGGTGCAGTCATCCTTTGTATCAAATTTTTAGCATTTTACCTAAAGTTGTATTTGTAATTACTATAAGTATCACGTTGTACTTTTCTGACTTTACACATTTGTTTATTATTGTATCTTGAGTTTTAGAAAAATATAACCCAAATGTGACAATGTATTGTTTTGGCAGTTAACTCAGATAATTTTTCCCTTTTTGTTTGGAAAAAAAAAAGAATATTTATTGCATTAACACTCAAACTTGCTTTGTTCCTTCAGAATCATCATATAAATCTTTATGCTAATTATAACGATCAATTATAGACAATTAATATTGATTTTCTTAATTGTATTGGTTTATATTTTCAAGAGGAAAGAGGAGAATTTTATACGAAAGCCAGGTATCATGTTTTCAAAGCCAACTGCTAGTTATGCCAGCACCTGTAAGCATAATTGGTGGCTTTTTTTGGAAGTTACTATATGCCATCCTTGTGACATAGTATGACACAGTCTTCACCTATCATAAAGTAATAAACGGCAAAAAAAAAGAATTTTTAAGAAAATGATCTTAAATTGTTAATAGGCTTTGAAATTTTTAAGATATCCTTGAAATGCCACAAAACCAGGATTAGAAGTGCCTTTCATAAAGAATGACAATGTAAACATTTTTCTGTTAAAAAGAGTTAGTTCTGTTCTGCAGGATTATTGCCAAAAATAAAGAGTTGTCTCACATACTCTTGTCTTTGATAATCAAGCTAAAGGTATTGGTGTGACAGCTGGCAAATTAGAGTATTTTTATGTAGCTTCATAAATATGGCAACAAGGATCCGCTGCCCCGTTTCTCGTTTCCCCATCCACTGAGCAGCTCGTTTTGTTATGGCTTCTTCATCTGCAGTCCAGACAGCCTGGGTGCGCCAGATCACATGTTCTATAGTCATTGGTTTTACCTTCATCACTGTGCTTCCTCTTTGTTCTTTTTAAAAAGCAAGTGGGCTGAATATTGTAATACTGACTCCTTTTCAGGAGAGGTGGAGAGAAGCCAGGGAATAATTTATTTTCACAACTAGTAATGTCTATATCGAAATTATTCAAAATAATTTCTTTGTTTCTTTTAAATTCAGTGCTTAAATGACCTTTTCTCTTAGAATCGATTTATTGTTCTACAATTAAAACAAAAATAAAAATCTGAAGTGCCAAAAAGTAGTTATTTCAGTTGTATTTTTTGTATTGTGAATTAACCATTAGTGATATATCTTAAAAAAGATAGAAAAACGTCTGTTTTGTGATTATGTGCAAAAGTCAAATAATGTCACTGAGTTCTTGAGATCAAGGCAAAAATACATTTGGTAGCTTATTAGAATATAAATGATATTAGGAAGAGATAATGTATAGAAATGGTAATTGTTAGCCTTTGTTGGGCTTTTAAAATTAATATCTTAATTTTTGCTTTGTTAAGACTTTATAAAGAACGCTTAAGTCAGGTGGATGCAAAACTACAAGAAGTCATAGCTGGAAAAGCACCAGAATATTTGGAACCACTGGCAACTTTACAAGAAAATATGCAAATTCGTACAAAGGTAGCAGGTAGGAAAGTGCAACATCTTTTCATGTGGTAGAATATGGACTCTGATAGATTTAAAAGGTTTTATCAAGTGAGTGTTTGCTGTTAGTGGAATTACAGATATATTTACATGACCAGAGTATTTCACTATCAGTCAGCCCACAATTATTTACTAAATGACTTTTGCTTTTTCTCTGCTGCTGTGGGGGATCAAAAAAAAGGCCTCAAATTACTAACAGTGTTGTTCAGAAGATACTTTCTCATGAAAAACAATTAGAAACCATGATACTTTCATTAAGGAATACTGTTACTCTCACAGTTTAACTTCCTGTTAGGTAAATTAAGGTTCACTTTAAGTACTTAGTATATTTCATCTATAAGAGTGATAAGGATTTTTTTATTTATAAAAACACTTAAAAAATGTTTGATCAGGATATTAAGAACAGGAAATTAGCCTTTAACTCTGTAATTTAATGATAATTTTTTATTTGGATACGTTTGTGTACTCTTGTGGCTAAATGAAGAATAAAATGAAGATGTGCTGTATTTGTATGGTTAAATTTTAGTCTTCTGTTTATAACTGGGGTCTGGCCTCAGTATTGTGTCCTAGGGCTCATAACAAAGGATGTGTCTATTTGTAGGTCTCTTATGATTTTTCATAATCAAACTAAAAACTGAATTTTAATTAATGGAGATGCTGATTGTTTTGTTTTTGGGAGACACTAATTGATCCTCATGTGCCTGTTATGTAACACCTAACAAATTGTTGGTAATAGATTCTTTTTGTACTAAATCCACCTTAAACCAAATTTTATTCGAGTGCTTAATATTAAGTATGTAGATGATGTGATACTTAACCTACTATTTTTATATATTACCTTAGTGAACCCTTAAAAGTAAACATGTCCTTACTTTTCTTCGACATTCTAAAAGAGCTAAGTGAGACTCACTGGGTGTTTAGGAAATATTACTTGAGTCAGTTATCACTTTTCTACTATGTGGCCTCCTTTACTTTTTGATTATACAGAGAGTAGTGTGTGTGAATGTGTTACTAATGGCATAGTTCCAGATATCTGTCTCTTGCCTTTACTGTACAAGAAAGAGAATTACATTTCTAGGGCCAACTATGGCATAGAGTTTAGCATATACATCTAGAGCTCTTTGTTTGCCATTTTTGTGATGGCGTCTTGCATGGCCATGTTGCCTGTTTTATGCTGTTGCCTTGGTACCTCTAAGGTGAACTCTTGTGAGCACCCGTCCTCTAGGAAAAACCCTGTCAGGAGCACTCAAACATCATATCAGTTTACACATTTTGTTATATCAGTTTATATATTTAATCCTCTTGGAAGTTTCGGACTCTGAAAATAAATAATAGTTAAAAATAGTAGTTTTAGTGGTTATGGTATCCAGTTGTTACTTTGAATATACATAATTAATGAAACCAGAATTTATTGACTCTGTTTTCATTATGAGTCCTAAGAGATTGTTTTTCGTAGGAAAAGAGTTTTATTTTCATTTTGATCATTCTTTATCAAACATTTTGGAGTATTCTTTAGAAGAGTGGGATAAGAAGTAAAATTTGCAGTGTAGTTTCTGTCTAGCTCTTAAATTCTTAAGTTTTCTATTCTTCTTTGATTTATATTTTAACTGAGCCTTTTAATTTTTAGTTTGTAAAGATAGAGTTAGAATCACTTGTCAATTTCTTCTTGATTCATCTTATAAAATACAGTTAGGACAGAGTTTCTGTAGGGAAGTGATAATGAAACTCCTTATTCCTAACATAATCAGAGTAATTGTGTTTGGTTGCAGGAATCTATAGAGAACTCTGCTTAGAATCTGTAAAGAACAAATATGAATGTGAAATTCAAGCTTCTCGCCAGCATTGTGAGGTACTGTTATTTTGCTTAACTTTTAAGCTAATTTCAGCTCTTCAAGTCTTTTTCTGAGTGCAGTAGTTAAAAAAGTAAATAAGTGAGATAAAATTAAATAGTACTTTAGCTCATCGCTTGTATGATTTCTTTCTTTCTTTTTTTTTTTAAATACAGTTGCATTGGAAGCTGTATAGGACACACAGAAGAGACCATAGAAAAAAACTAAGTGAGATAATTTTAGAAGTTTTGCAACTATTACCTTAAAAAGACTTTGTAAAGATTATGTCATATAGCATCACTGAAAATATTAGTATAATTAGTATAATCAAGTTAAGACTCAAAAAAATGTATATCCAGGACTATAGTTAGGATGTTGGTCTATATTATTAATTTCTGACTCTCTAGATCTATTTCTGCATCTTAGGGCAGATAACTTTTCATAAAGCCTAGACAAGATCATAAATATACTAGTGGAAATAAAATGACAAGTTCTATACTGATTCTTATCTTCCTTTAATATACCAAATCTTTATAAGTTATCAAAATACTAAGAGTAGATGGGTATAAAAATGATGGAGTTTGTTTCATTTTCTTGATTGCAACTGGGATGAATTATGTTTTGATGTTTACTGGTTGCTTGGACTTTCTTTCCTAAGAAGTACCTGTTCATATCTTTTGCCTTTATGTTGGGCCATCAGTCTTTGCCTCATTGACTGTGGAGGTTCTTTATATGTTCTGGATACAAATGCTTTGCTGATGATATGCTTTACAAATATTTTTACCCAGTGGTGAGATGTCTTTTCACTCTTTTTGATGACTCGATGAATGAAAGTTTTACATTTTAAGGTAGTTGAATTTGTCATCTTTCCTTTATGTTATGTGCTTTTTGTGTCTTCCCTGTTTTGAGATAAGAAGATGTATTTTCCTTTAAAAGTTGAAGTTTTGCTTTTTAACGTTTAGATTGCTAAACTACCTTTAATTTTTGTGTGTGGTATAAAGTAGGGATCTAATTTTATTGTTTGCTTGTGGATAGGTAATCTCCACATTACTTATTACATACTCCATTGTTTTTCTGCCAATCAGCATTTCCATCTCTTTTTTGTGTCAAATGTCCACTTAATGTTTTTTCTATTTCTATAAAAATATACCTTTGGGATTTTCATAGAGATTGCATTGAACTTGTAAATTGCCGTTGGGTAGTATGGGCATTTTAACGATGCTAAGTCTTCTGATCCATGTACATGGATGTCTATTCCATTTATTTGTGTCTTCTTTAATATCTTTCATCAGTGTTTTGTAGTTTTCAGTGTACAAGTCTTTCTCCTCCTTAGTTTATTCCTAAGTATTTGATGCTCTTGTAAATGGGATTGGTGTTTGTCAATTTCCCATATCTCCTTATATTTCTAGGAATTTTTGCTTTGTATATGTCTATTGAGGCTATATTATCAGACTCTCACATTTTAGAGGTTTACATCTTTTAATAAGTGTAACATTTTATCCTTTTTTAATGCTCTTCTTTGTAATGATGATTTTTGCCTTGAAGTCTATTTTGTCTGATCATTAGAAATAACTAAAACAGCTATCCTAGTTTTATTTGGCCTGGCATTTGCCTGATAAGAGGTTTTTTTTATCCTTTTGTATCCTCCAACTTTTTCTGGCCTTATATTTAGGTGTATTACTTGTAAGTAGTATATGCCTTGATTTTAAAAAATCCATCTTAACAATCCATGTCTTTTAACTGGTAAATTTAGTCTAATTATATTTATAGTGATTATTTTGATTTTTAATACCAACCTATTTTGTGTTTTCTAGTTGTTCTGCTTTATCCTTTTTTATTCTTTCCTGACATTTTTGGGGGTGTGTATGATTTATTGAGTTTAAAAAATAACATCATAAAATCATACCATTTCTATTATTTATTTGTTTATTTTTTAAAGGTTTTATTTTTCCTTTTTCTCCCCAAAGTCCCCTGGTACATAGTTGTGCATTTTTAGTTGTAGGTCCTTCTAGTCATGGCATGTGTGATGCCACCCCAGCGTGGCCTGACGAGTGGTGCCGTGTCCGCACCCAGGATTCAAATCGGCGAAACCCTGGGCTGCTGAAGCGGAGCACGTGAACTTAACCACTCGGCCATGGGCCCGGCCCCTATTTCTATTATTTTAATGTTTGCCCCCATACCTTCTCTTTCTATTATTTTAACGATTACCTTAAATTTTCAGCTTGCATACCTACCTTAGTAGGATCTAAATATTAATCAATAACTCTGTCCTCCTCCTGAACTATAAAGGACCTTACAACTCTCTAACTCCAATTACTCTTTCCCAAATTACAGATGATAATTGTTCACTATCTCGGTTCCATCTTGTTTTTTCACCCTTCAAATGAGATGTTATTTTGAGCTCATAGATGTAGTTCTTTTTAGGTTTATCTACATTTAACTAGTTATTTTGCTCACTGTTTCTGAGATGCAACTCTTCCTTGCTGGTTTATTTTTTACTTCTTGAAGAACATCCTAGGCATTCTTTCACTAAGAGTCTCTTAGTGGTAAGCTCAATTTTTATTTTTCCAAAAATAGCTTTATCTGTAGTAATTCTGGAAGGACAGTTTAGAGGGATATAACATCCTAGGATGACAATTATTTCTTCTTAACATTTTTAGGATCTTACTTTCCACAGTCTGTGCTTAGAAGTCTACAATCATTTGTAGATAACTTTCTTTTAGTTCCTCTCACTGGCTGCTTTTAAGCTCTTTTCTTTGTTACTGTTAAGTTTCTCTACTGTGTGTCCCCACAGAGATTATTCTTCTCAGCTGTTATCTTTTCTGATATTGCCTCTCTTCCATTTTCCCTACTTCTTTCTTCAGGAGCTCTAATCAGCTGTATGTAAGTCCTCTTTGTGTCTTTCATATTGCTTAATACTTAATTCATATTTTTTATTCAATAAATCATTACCTGAAGTTCTTTAGAATCTAGTTCTGCTGTCTTTAAATTTCTGCCAGACCTCACAGCTTATTTCCTTACTTCATCATTCTGGACTAAAGCAGGCTTAATGGTAGGAATTCTTTGAGCCTTGGGCAGAGGATATAGCGATAGTGTCTGCTTTTATTTCCGCTAGGTTGTTTCAGCTAGGCATCCTGGCCTGCCACCAGCACGTGACTGCTGTGGTTTTTTGGCTTGGGATTTCCTGGAAGATGCAGGTAGTCTGTATTAGAATCTCAAATACGTGGAGGTCAGGCCTGAGATGACATCTTTTCAGGGAAAACGTTTTTCCCCACTTACTGCCTGGGCTGAGACAGTTGTATTTCCCTCAGGTGGGTCTTCTCTAGTCTGCCTTTTCATGGAAGGCAGTAACCCTTCGGAGCTGTGCAGGATCCTAGTTCTCACTCCCCACTTTGCTTCTGCCCAAGATCTTTCTCTTTTTCTCAAACAGCCACTAAAAACCCTGCCTCTCTGTTATTGACACCAGCAAATACACTCAAGAAGACCCGAGCTTCACCATCCGGTTAGCATGCTGGTTTCTGGCTCCGTGTTTACTTTTGGTCGTTGAGGGTCTCTCTGATTTTCTTAAGAGCTTAGCTGTACCTCTAGAAGGATCTTTGTGATATTTTATCTAGAGTATCTATCTAGGTGTTTTGGGAGTTTTGTTTGTTTTTTGGGGATATCTAGTCCACTATATTGCCAGAAATAGAAGCCAACAAGATAGCTTCAAGTAATATTTTTTACTTAGACAAATAGATTGATATTCTTTCTTTTCCATCATTTTTCAGCTTTGAAAGTCTTCCCTCCTCCATAAAGATGCTAAATATTTACCTAAATTTCTTCTACTTTGGTTATGGCTTGATGTTTTTTATGTTTAACGTATAATTAATGTTATAAATAATTGTTTAATTATATAATTAATCTGAAGGTACTCACCAGTAATTCAAGGACATTTTAGACAGAGGGAAATAAAGGGTGAAAGGAAACTTATATTTAGAGTGTTATGTGTTTTATATTCACCTTCTCATTTTAATCCTTACAGCAACCTTATGGAATAGGAATTATCTTGATTTTATGAATGAGGCTCAGAGAGGTTAAGTAATTTGCTTGGGGTCACACAATTAATGAGCAGCAGAACCAGGATTGAAATCGTTTGATCTTTCTAGTATTCGTGCAGTTTATCATTAAATCTGAATCTTATTATTCAGGGCTTTTCACCTGCTTATCCCTTAGTTCTGCGTTTGACTCATATAGAAAAAACTCTGAGAGGCAAGGGAAGTGGGAAGAAGGAAGACACGCTGCCAACTGTCGGAATAAAAGTTTGATGAGCAGCAGATAGGAAGGAGGGGCCAGGAGCAGAGGCTGGAGCTGCTTACACAGGTGCGTGTGCAGAGAGCACGCCCAGACCCACAGAGGCAACCACGGCACTGGATGGTTTGTGTCAAATTCAGGCAGGAAATCACGTTGACAGAATACTACAATGTGCCAGACACTGAAACGGGGAGGTACTTTATTTGGGTTATCTCATTTAAGCCCCCACAGGGCTGGAGATGAGTATTAAGAGCTGACAGCAGGAGGGAGCAAGGTCTCCGTCAGGCTCTTAGGGTTCAGGGTTAGGATTCAGTTCTTGAGAAGATTGATGAGAGCTCTTCAGGGCTCTGATCTTTTGGTTTCTATTCATTTAATTGGTTTTTTTTTTTCTGAGTATAACATTAATGTGTCTACTGAGAAAACTTGAGAAACAAATCTAAAGAAGGAAATAAAATCAACCATAATCTGCTAAACAGAGTTAATCACTGTTAAAAAGTGTGCATATGTTTGTAAAATTGTTTTTCATGTACCTGGTATGACTATATATATACTATTTTGTATCCTAACTTTTTTTTTTTTTAAGGATTTTATTTTTCCTTTTTCTCCCAAAGCCCCCCGGTACATAGTTGTGTATTTTTAGTTGTGGGTCCTTCTAGTTGTGGCATGTGGGACACTGCCTCAGCATGGCCTGATGAGTGGTGCCATGTCCACACCCAGGATCCAAACCGGTGAAACCCTGGGCTGCGGAAGCAGAGCAGGAGAACTTAACCACTCAGCTACAGGGCCGGCCCCACGACTAACCTAACTTTTTTACGAGCAGCATTTCATGAGCCTTTCCCTACATCTCTAAATACTCTTTGAAAATTTGCTTTGAACAGATAACGTGTGTACACATTTCTGAAGGCACAGGCTTATAAGGAGCAACAGCAGTCCCCTTTCCCATCTCTCAGTCCTGTGTCCCAGCGGCAGTTCTCTCTCTCTCGTTTAGCTACTGCTTCTGCAATTTATCCTCATGTTTCTAAATAATATCAGGTTTATGTTTCCTGTTATGAAAGCCGAGGATTCCATGATAGTTTGCCTCGTCCCATTCTCCTAATATTGTTATGCCACAATTTTTGTTTCTGTTGTAACTAACCATTGTTTACTGAGCCAAGAGTTATACTATGCTTAAACTTCCCTTCTTGTACAAGTATTTTTTAACCTTGGAGTTAATAATTGCTTCATTTATTGTTAGTTTTCTCTGTCTTTACCAATTCCTTCCAGATTCCAGCAGATCTAAGAAAGCCCCCTAATGCTGTTTTCCCTGTGATCAAGTGCATCAAGTAATCCATGAGTCCTATTTTCTTCTGGAATCTTCCCTCCTGGGAGCAGCCCCTAAACTCCTGGATCCCCTGTCCTCCTGCTCCATCCTTCAGATGCTGTCCAGGCCAGCTGCATCTCTGTCTTCATGGGCTGTCTCTTCAGCATCACCCTGGAGCTCCCCTTTACATCTTTCCTGCTAGATATTGTTTTCTTTTTCAGTTTGTAGAGTAGCTTTTTGAGAAAAGGTATATAGAACTCAGTTTTTTGAGACCTTTTGTATTGGTTATCTATTGCTTTGTAATAAATTAGTCCAAAACTTAGTGGCTTAAAACAACAAACTTGGGGCCAGCCCGGTAGCACAGCGGTTAAGTGCACACGTTCCGCTTCTCAGTGGCCTGGGGTTCGCTGGTTCGGATCCCGGGTGTGGACATGGCACTGCTTGGCACGCCATGCTGTCGTAGGCTTCCCACATATAAAGTAGAGGAAGATGGACATGGATGTTAGCTCAGGGCCATTCTTCCTCAGCAAAAAGAGGAGGATTGGTGGCAGATGTTAGCTCAGGGCTAATCTTCCTCAAAACAACAACAAACATTTATTATTTTGTGGTCTCTGTGGCCAGGAATTTGGGGGCGCCCTTGCTGGGTGGCTCTGGGTCAGGGGATCCCATGGAGCTGCAGTGGAGAGGTCAGCCAGGGAAGCACAGACCTGAAGGCTCGACTAGGGGCTGGAGCATCTGCCTCCACAGTGACTCTCACGAGGCTGTCCAGTTGTTGCTGATTGTTGGTTGGAAACCTTAGTCCCAGGGGCCTCTGCACTGACTGAGGGCCCCCACTGCCTGGTAACCGGCTTCTCCCAGAGTGAGTGATCCAAGAAAACAAGACAGAAGTGACTGTGATTTTTATGACCTAGATTTCTGCCACATTCTGTTCATTAGAAGTGAGTCACTACGTCCTGCCCGCATTCAAGGGGCGAGGAGTTAGCCTGTACCTTTTGAAGGCAGGAGTGTCAAAGATTTATTGGACATGCTTTAAAACTCCCACGTCTTTCATGTCCAAAAGCTCATACCTAAAAGAATATCGAATTCTAGATGGCAATCAGGTTTCCTCAGAATGTTGGATGCATTGTTCCATTGTCTTCTAGCTCCCAGTATTGCTTATGAGAAGCCTCTTATCATTTTGATTCCTGATCCTTTGTATGGGACCTGTTTTCTTCCTAAACACCTCTCAGATCTTTTTTTTAATCTTTGATGCTGTGGAATAGCACAGATGACATGCCTCGATGTGGGTCTCTTTTCGTTCATTATGCTGAATACTCAGAGGACCTTTTAATCAAGAAACTCTTATCTTTAGTTCTGGGAAATTTCTTGTATTGTTTCTTTAATACTTTCTTCTCCGTAATTTTCTGTTTTCTCTTTTTGGAACTCTTATTGGTTGAATGCTGGACCTCCAAGATTGATCTTTGAATTTTTTTTTGTTCCTATTGTCCCTCCCCCTCCCTTTCTTATTTTGTTCCCTTTAAGAGTGTGTTCAACTTTCTCTTCCAATTCGTTTACTGAATATTTTATTTCTGTTATATATTTAATTTCCAAGAGCTCTTATGTCCTCTGATTACTCATTTTTTATATTTTTTATAACATCTTGTTCTTTTTTCATGAGTGTAATCTCTTTTCTCTGAGTATTAAATATAGTTACTTTGAAATTTTTTCCTTCTTGACTTGTCTCTGTTTTTTTATACTTCTTTTCTGTTTTTCTCTCTGCCTTTCACTTTGTATGCTTTTCACAATGACTAGTCATCTTTGGCCATTATTCATATTTAAGAGTGAGTCAGTAAAACCTGCCTGTGTGCAGAGCTTGTCAACTACTGAGCTCTAGAAGTTTTCTTCTCACCGTTGAGCCTAACATGACGAGGAGGGGCCTTCTCTCTAGGACCTTCTGTCTATTTTCCCCTAGAGTGTCTATCCCGACCCTCCTTCATTTCTTTCTAGATCTGAAAGCTGTCCTCAGACTTTTTAGAACATTGTCCCTTCTCTCACGTTCTTTCTTTACAAAGTGCACACTCGTGAATGGTGTAACATAGAGCAGATCTCGGTGTCCTATCTTAGTTTAGTTACCATGTTCAGAGATTATGGCATGAGATTGTGCCCCTCCCTTTGTGAGAACTACAAGTGGTGTTTGTTGATTTATTTTGTGCATATTTTTTGTTGATTTTATTATGTCTAAGGGAAGAGAGAGTTTATGATCTGAGTTCATCTGTAATCTTATCCTAGAAGTCTCTCCCTACTTTTTTGAACTCTGAATTTTTACTGTCTGCAGAGCAGTAATATGGATCACCATAATTTGTATAGCCAGTATTCTATCAGTGGATTTTACTTTGTTCCTCATTTTATGCGTTACAAATACTGCTATTGTGAGCATCCTTTCACATACACCTTTACCTGAGGTTTCTATTTCCTTAGGATAAAATCCTCAAAGTATAATTAGTAGATCAAAGGATACAGTCATTAAGGGCCTTAATATTTGTTTCTAAGTTACTTTCCAAAGTGTTGAATTGGTTTATACACTCAGTATTAGTCAACATTGTTTATTATAATTGAAAAAATAGAACAACCCTGCCAACTGAAAAATAATATCACATAGTACCCATTTTAATTTGCATTTGTGTTTTCTTACTCTCTCTTCTTTGGCCTATTTTGGCAGAGAGTATGGAAAATACTTAGATTTTTCTTAGTGATTTATCCCTGCTTGTTTAATGCTATCTTAGGGTTAAGCTCTTATCATCTTGCAAATATTTTTTAATTGCCTTCCTTTTACTTTTGTTTGCTTTTTAATGTGTTTTTAATTTTTATGTGATTAAATGTATTAGTCTTTTCCTTTATGACTTCTCCTTCTAATTTTGTGCATTGAAAGGCTTCCTTCATCCCAGCATCAAGGAGTCACCACCTTTTCTTTAGTTCTTTTAGATTTTATTTTGTAAATTTAGCTCTTTAGTCCATTTATTTTTTTGTATAATGTGAGGCAAAGAACCAGAGTTGTTTCTTTTTATAGTTAAACTCATTTTTCTGTTGTCAGTTATTGTCATCAGATTTCCAGATGACTTGAAAAGTTACCTTATCATATACCACAATTTCCCATAATCAGATCTGTTTCTGAGCTTTTAAATTCTATTCTGCTTATCTTTTTATTCCAGTGCAGTACGCTTTTAAAACACTATGATTGTAGAGTTTTAGTATATTTTGCTCTCTGGTGATGCTAGCCCTTCAAAATCTCCCAGAACACCAGTCCTGAAGTCAGGGCGCCGCCAAAGGGGACTTGGTTCTGAACACAGGCCGGGGGGAGACCAGCACAAACGCGGAACCTCGGAGCCACTTTCCTGGGGCCCTTCGAAGCTGCCCTGATGAGGACAGCAGGGGTGTCAGCGTTGGAAGGGCTCAGTGAGCAGGTTCACTGAGTACATGTGTGGGGATTGGAGGGGTATGGGATCTGGAAGCCAGATATGTAGTTAGAATTAGTGTTTTCAAAAAGCTGAAGTACCTGTTGAACATAGAAGCCTCTGCAGGCACCAAAGCAAGGAGTTTGGATGCCCTTGTCTTTTCCAGGCGTCTTCCAGCTGCTCCATTATGACTTTCTTTCCTCCGTAGGGAAGCCTCTGGAGGGTCTTGTGGCGGTGCGGATAAAGGAGAGAAGAACACAGAAATAAGAATGAGAATAGATTCAAGGCCCTTCTCTCTGTACACCTGAAAGTGTACCTAGAATATCTTTAGAGATGCCTTCAAAGCTTCAGACATTTCAGTCCCACTGTGGCTCTGTTTTTTAATTATAAAGGATGATTAGTGGATTTATTTTAGAATTTCTGCTTGGCCTAGGACAAATTTGTCAATTGAAGGGAAAGAGAATGCACCAGGTAAACTTTCATATTCATAAAAGCAAAAGCATTATCGCTCTTGCTCTGCATTCAGAGTTGGCCTTGGTTGGACAGTCCAGGTCTGTTTACAGCGGTCATGCTCTCTGGACCATGGCTGGGGCCTGCTCTCCCTTTTTCTCTGATATATAACATTTCCCAATTCTTGTAGCACAATGTAGATAAGGCTGGAATATTTCGTAAGACTTTGTAGCAAAGACAGAGGAACAAGTAAAAGGGGGTAAGCATAGAGAGTAGCAATGAGATAATTTCTCAAATGAGATCTAGTTTTAGTCTTCTTCAGCTTTGCTTTCTCTCTAGCTCCTGGCTTGAGATTGACAAAAGCCATCTTCTCTACCACTCAGGAGAACCTTCAAGTATGTGTGGACTCTCAGTTTCAAACCTGAAAGAGAGGACTTCATGATTGACACCGGGAATGCTGCCAAATGGCTGTGGTCTATGCCTTCCGCTTAAATCATATCTAACTGTGTAGGCTCTATGAGACAATCGTGTCTAGCTAGATCCCAATAGCCTAATATCCTTACTGGAGATGAGCATGTGGTGGGTGGGTTGGGAGTCTGACATAAGCTTTTTACATAATCAATCTGTATATTAGACTTATGCACATTTTATGGCTTTTAAAATAAGGGGTACAGGGGCCGGCCCAGTGGTGCAGCGGTTAAGTTCACACGTTTCGCTTCTCAGCGGCCTGGGGTTCGCTGGTTCGGATCCCGGGTGTGGACATGGCACTGCCCGGCGTGCCATGCTATGGTAGGCGTCCCATGTATACAGTAGAGAAAGATGGGCATGGATGTTAACTCAGGGCCAGGCTTCCTCAGCGAAAAGAGGAGGACTGGCAGTAGTTAGCTCAGGGCTAATCTTCCTCAAAATAAATAAATAAATAAATAAAATAAAATAAGGGGTACAGTGTTTTCTAATTAGAAGAACGATGGGCTACAACTAGTAGGTGTGGGTTCCAGTTTGATTTGCCAGTGAGCAGTCTTGTCTCTTTGGGAAAGTCATTCGATCTTTCTATAGTTTTGTTGAGAGATTTGGATATAATTAGTGTGTAATTTTATGATTTTGTAAATAATTGGGTTATTTAAAATGATTATAAAATTTGTGCTTGAATCTTTCTTTCTATGGTATATATTAGTCTCTTTTAATATGATGCTGAGATGTCAGTGAGGAATAAAGGCCCGATTATTGTTCCAATGAGAAAACATGATCCATTTTATAATGATGTACTTTATAGGACAGCTTCTCCATTATGGTGACAGGTGGGACCTGCTTATATTTAAAAGGGGCCATGAGAGCTTACTTTACCTTTTTATTAGGTAAATATTTGCCTCTTTATTTATCACGTATAAATTTAGATGTTCTTAAACAATTTAATTGTATGTAGTTAAATCTGTATTTAGATTCTATATTCTATAGTTTCATTTCTTTCACGTAGTTGACATTTCATCTTTAACATTTTTAAGTTGAGCTAAAAAAAGCAAAAGGGCCATATGTTAAAGTACTTTGTTATTTAGTACTCTTCATTAAGATAGACTGATTTTTCCTTTCTGCTTATGTGTAACCTATTTTTTTTCCCCAGAGTGAAAAGCTTTTGTTATATGATACCGTCCAGAGTGAGCTGGAGGAGAAGATAAGGAGGCTCGAAGAGGACAGGCACAGCATTGACATCACCTCAGGTGACGGCCGTGATGGGATTGGCGTGGTTGGTTAAGTGACGCTGAGCCTTTGGTTTACTGTCGTGCCTCGTGATAGCTTAGCCTCCTGCTATCAGGGTATGTAAAGTGAGGTCTCCTAATGAGGGGAAGGGGAGACTTCTGAAGAACTTGACAGGATTGTGATTGTTGCTTTGATTTGAGCTCACACTTCAGAAGGACATAGAAAATGGAGCACATGAAAATGGACAAAATCGAAATGTGACAGGAACTGTGCAAATGAGAACAGTAAGAATGTTATTATAATATAGGAATAGGATTGGAAGACAGTAAGAATAGTATTGGGAGACAGTCACAGTATATGTTCTTTCCTCTGAGTCTTGAAAGACCGTCACGTGGAAGAAGGAACAGAAACCTTTTCTCGTTAGGACCGTGCATATCGGGGCGAATGGATAGAAGTTTCAGGGAGGCCGGTTTGTGTCTCAGAAAAAGGAAAAAGACTTATTAATAATTAGATCAATCGAATGTGAAATTGGCTTTTTCAGGGATATTATGAAAAGGCTTTCTACACTGTGTGGCAGGTTTACTGGGTTATCCTACAGTTCTTGCATATGTATTATTTTACTGTTGTAAGTTTGATTTCTTTAGTATAGAGTAGGCATAGTGGGGTCAGACGAGCTGAGCCCTAATGCCCCTGCTCCATCATCTACCAGCTGGGTGAGTGGGTGACAGTTTAGCTTTTCTAAATCAGTCTCCTCATCTGTCAAACTGAAATAATAAGAATACCTACCTCAGAGGTAGCTTTGAGGATTAGATGAGACAATGCATGTAATGTGTATTTAACAAAGTGCCTGATGCATGTTCATCAATTATTAGTCATTAAGTGCCAAGTTGATGTTTACTTTAATAAAGGCAGAGAAAAATTCATCTATCTATAGCTGCTCATGAAATTATATAGTCATATGTGTATATACATAGCCACCAATGCAATTTTGCTACCAGGAAATTATATAGCCTTTTTTCAACCCCTTTGATCTCCAGAAATCAGCTAATACTTGATTTTTATTGACTTGCCAGAGCTGTGGAATGATGAGCTCCAGTCAAGAAAAAAGAGGAAGGATCCTTTCAGTCCTGATAAGAAGAAGCCAGTTGTGGTTTCAGATATCCTTTCCTAAATTCTCGGGGGGTTCTTTTGCCTTGATGTGAATTTTTGCCTTGTGCATACCTCTGTAACTTCTGTTAGTACACTGACTTTATTTGTATGATCCTGGAATAAGCAAAAGATGATTTATAAAACTGATTGAAGGCAGAAGGGTAGATTAAGGGTAAGATTAGATTAAGAGGGGTGGGGAGGAGTAGAAATTTAGTTACAATCTCAACTTTGAAAATTCATATGGCCTTCCAGTTCATAAGGGCTTAGATGTGCAACAGCTGTTTAGTATATAGCGCGATTGTTTAATTCTGATGTGTAATTTTTGACATTTTTAATGTTTCTGAAATTGGAGTGCCTTTAAATTAAATTAATAGATGCATTCGATCTCGGCATTCCCTGTGTTGCCCCCTGCACCTCAAAACAGTGATTAGGTTGGTGGTGTATCTTACCATCAATGATATCATAGAATTAAGAGAATATCGTTATAACATCTGAAGTATTGAAATATATTTTATCCTGGTACTAAGTTTTTTGAAGAATAATTTGAAGTCAGAATTCAGTATGCCAGAGGATTATGGCCAGAAATCATCGCTCCGTTCTCATATAATTCAAAGTGTGAAATTCTTACAGCTAAATTGACCTTGACTTTTCAACGTCCATATATAGTTTATATGCTGCAAGATCTTGATATTCTTGAAGACTGGACAACAATTAGGAAGGTATGATTAAAGAGCAATGGAATATAAATATGTTTTTATAGCCTACTTTTTAAGATTCTATGGTTTTTCACTAATATATCAAAATACGATTATTGTAAATATGCTTTACTTTGTAACAATCTCTCTAAGGCAGTTAATGCTAATACAGATAATAGTGGATTGCAAGAATATTTTAGGAGAGACATGTCAGCAGCTTGATTATATTTTCTCCTGTAATAATGTAATTAGCAATTTATGCAAAAGTCTACAGAAAAGCCTTTATTTAGGTTGCCCCACAAGTAACAAATAACCATTCTATGCCTAGTCCTTCACCCGGTCCTGGCTTACGGAGGCACTCAATGTTTGTCGAATAAACAAAAGTGGATGTTTGAACCCTTATTACGTGTCTTACATTCTGTCATCAAACATTCAAGAGTTACAGGATTTTCTGTGCTTGTTTGAAAGTGGAGACTTGTTTTCCTTATTGAATTTTTCCGTTTTTAGCAACTTCTTAGTTGAGAGTTAGAGATTATTCCAGGTATTGATAACACTTCCGGGAGAAATTGTTATTCTTTGTATGTATTCCTTATTCATATTTCTTAGACGTGAACAGTTTATTAGAGCAGCTGAAGATTATATTTCACTGTTTGTTATTGAGGTCATCAGTAGTGTGGTAAATATTAAATAGATACGAAAATATACTTTTAATCTATGAACTCAGATGATGTCTTCCTTCCTCTTTTTTTTATTAAGGCAATGGCTACATTGGGTCCACACAGAGTGAAAACAGAACGTAAGTCATTTAGTCTAAGTTCAGAAATCTGCCCTATGAGGACTTGTTGAGTCAGGCTTGTTAACTCGTCTGCAGACTGAAGAGCTCCCCCAGCAGGGGTTTCATTTCATCAGTAAACACTATATCTGGAATTAGAATATTTTAAATCCTACTTAAAATTGGCACTAGTAGTTGATAATATACCTGCTTCCCCTTCTGGCACTTGTCTAGTTGATGAATGATTTATTGTACATTGTTTAGCTTTTGTTTAGTAATTATACTAAAAACTTAGTGAATTTTATAAAAAACATAAGAAATTTCTCTTATTTCTATTAGATTTAGGTTTGTTATCTAAGAAATATTTTTAGTGTTTTTTCACGTATATGCATGGATTGGTGTTAATTCTTAATGCTCTGCGCTTTTGTTCTTCTGACAATGTCTTATTAATATAACAGTTTTTGAACTGATCCCTTTAGCACCTGTGAAACTGGAAAAACATCTGCACAGTGCTAGATCTGAAGAGGGAAGATTGTATTATGATGGTGAATGGTATATACGTGGACAAACTATATGTATTGATAAAAAAGATGAATGTCCTACAAGGTAAAAAGCCTTTATCATTTCGGTCTTGCTCAGTATTAGAGTTTGCAACATTGTTATCAATAAATATTTGCTGCCTCTATAGGCATACATTCATAGTGTATCATTAGTTCTCTGTGAATCCTTTTTTCTCGTGACATATGATTTGATTGGCATGTGTGTGCATAGTGTTAGTATTTATACACCAGAGTTACATATTAAGTTCGTGAATGCAGCATTAATACGAGTGGAAATGTTGGAATTATTTAGCAGGTAAGTGATCCTGATTGTTAATTCTTATAGTAGATGAATTGTTAGGATCTTAATATTATGACCTTTAAATTAGACTACTATGAATTTTTGGTGGACCTATTAATATTAACCCTTAACTTTTTTGGGTGTATTACAGTATTTTGGATAAAAAGAATTTGTATCAATTAGAATAGGAAAGGAATGGAAAATTAATGAAAACTTTAAGAGGAACAGTAATTAAAATATAACTTGAAAGTAAAATTGCCTTTTAAAAAGACCCAATCTGTCTAGGCTTAAATAAAGTTTATATAATTATGTATATGGCCTTCTAAGTTTTATCTGGTTGTGGCCTTTGGAAAATGTGAATGCTAATCACTGCTTCTGTTCCTTTGGTAGTTTAGGATGTAATTCTCAGAGTAGTAACCTTCTACAGTAGGAAAACATCTTTTCCTAGGTATCAGTGGTAAATAAAGTGTTTGCATTTAGTCTAGAATACTCATTTTCCAAATACAGTGGTTTTATTTGGATTGTAATTTCATCTTTAAATTTTTAGGATACCAGGAGCGTTGTGTACAATAACTTTTCTCATAGAAGCCCATTGAACTAATCACTAGGTTATAAACGATACCCCTGGATTCTTTGCTTTATCTTATTGCTTTTGAGACATTTTACTTGCTACTTAGCATGAAAGTGGTTGAGATGAAATAGTATTAAAGAGGATTAAACACAAATCTAGTTTTAAAGAGATTTCTACATAAAGATGAGTAGTGTGCAGAAAAATTCGTACAAGTACCGTAGATGGTTTGACCCTGGGAATAAGGCATTGGTGTTGGAAAGATTTCCTACAGCCCAGGCTGCTGTGAGTTGGAGGTGTCATACCGCCCAAGTAGCGATTTTAGCTCCACTGTATATTTTTGGGGGGTGGGCTGGGGATGGAGTGGGAACAAAGTGCATTAATAGTTCTAGTAGTGAATTTTACCAACTCTATTAAGAAAAGAAAGGTGGTTATCTATTAAGTGTTGCTGAATGTGATATTTTTAACAGCATGCCCTGCTGATAGTGCAGTGTTCTGGTAAATGACAGTTACATCCCTGGATCTACTCTTGTGGTCCAGCTATTTTGGTTTTATAGCTGGTACTCTAAAATGAGTGGAGGAGGCATATTGTAATTCATTCATTCATTCCTTTTTTTTTTTTTTTTTCCTTTTTAGTGCCGTAATTACAACAATTAACCATGATGAAGTTTGGTTTAAGAGGCCTGATGGAAGCAAATCTAAGCTTTACATTTCACAGCTACAGAAAGGAAAATATTCAATTAAACATTCATAATCATGATTAAAGTGTTATCTAAAGCTACCTTATTAGTGTTACCAAATGTGATGTGCCATGGGAGTAAAAAATGTATTCAGTAACTTAATATTCTCATCGAATCATGAGAGACTGTGTATTTGTAGGTAGTACTCTAAGTAGACCTCATGTTGATATGTTATTAAGAGACAGTAATAAAAGTTTAATCATGATCATTACATTTATTTGCCTTTTAGGTCCAATGACCAATAGGTATATATGGTAGGGGTTTCTTACTGAACTTTTTTCTTTGTTTTTTAAAAACATTATGCAAATCTGTCTTGTCTTTAGTGAACTATGTTGCTAAATGGCTGCATTTATCTGCCATTTTTTGATTTTCCATGTCTTTGTCTTTCATCGTGTGTTTGTAAATAAGCCTGATAAAATGTTTCCTATAAATGGTTTGTACTAGTACATTAGTGTTAAATCAGAACTGAAATTTAAACATATATACATGAGTATGTATATTTGGCATCATCAGCTTACTTAGAACTGATGGCCTTACTCTACAATCTTGTTTTACCCCAATTTAGCTCTTGGGTTTGAAAGCTAAAAGGAGCACTTTGGTAGACTAGCAGCTCTCCTCTCCTCTTCCTTGACTTGACGGTGGTGACCGATTTTTACAAATTACACTGAATGTTAATTAGTAACATTAGTGTCAAGTAATAACATGCTTCTGCCTGTATTTCTCGTGACCCGTTAGAGGGCAAGTTTCTGCGCCTGGTGTTCACGATGCGGTAACTGACAGTGGATGGTAACTGACAGTATTGTGGTGCTTGCTGTACATGTCTGATCTTTTGAAACAGAGTTTAGTAAGCATTTTCCAGAGGTAAAATTAGGTTCCTATCCTAATTTTATTCCTAGGGCAAGATAGACTGGGATAATTTCCTTGAATCTTTTCCCAAATTAGCATTTTTATCTTTGGTCTTTCCACACTTTAAGGCCACTTGGTGCAATTGAGGAAGCATTGGCCCCTCTTCCCTTAGCCACATGCAAAATTAGCTTCTAAAACCTCAGGAACAGTACAAAGAATCGAAACCCTCACTACAGCAGCGCAGTTGGCTGGAGTATATCTTAAGGGACAACCAAATCAAGTATTCCTGGTGGTCTTGTGCACTTTAATTTCTGTTCTAACGAGACTTAAGAGGATGAGGAAGAGATCTACTTATTAACACTTAGGGCAGGAATATCTGCATTATTCCGTTTATTTTCTTACTCTTTTACCTCTGCAAACATCTTCCTGTGCAGATCACTACTTCACAGTTGCCAAATGTTAAAATATTTGACTTCTGAAATTCGTTATCAGCAAAGTTATGTACGTTCTGTTTCTAATGAACATTAGCAAATGTACATAATGTCACAATCCAATAGTATTTGACAGTACTTATGTATACAATGTTTCATAAGCATTTTTAATAAGATTTGTATTTTTAACTTTAGTATATAATAAAAAGATGTGTTTGAGTGTCATCTGTAGTGTCTTGAGTTACTTGTCCATAAATTCTTTTATTATTTATAACCTATCCACTTCTAAGAACTATTTGAGCCAATTTACACTAATAGATATGGAGTGTTGGAGTGTTGAACAAATGTTTCTGCTTCCCTAAAGCACAATTCAACATCTGTTGGGGCATATCTAGATATTCAAGATGGCTAAGTTATACTTAATTTAAAAATATGCATATATGTTATACTTTAATAAAAAATGTACTGCCTATGCTCTGAAATTCTAAATGGACTATCTTTATTTTAAAAACTATGCTTTAGTACATTTACTTTCAAAACATTAATATTTATATCCAATGATTCTATAATATTGATGTTGATTCAGGTAAGCATATGCTTATTTTGATTTTACTACTATAAAATGTATTTTGTTATTGGCAGTTTGCCATTAGACTTGTGGTCAAAGGGTTCAGTTTAGGAGAATTGCTGTGAAATGTGATGTCACAGCTGCTGCTGCTGTTATGTATATGATCAGCCTCTGTCTTAGGATCAATTTATGGGCCTTTCCTGTGACAGCTCCCAGTATTTCCTATTCAGTCCAACCCCTTCCTGCCATTTCCCATTAAAAAGAATCCAGTCATCACTAATCCAATTCGTCACTAACATTAACAGACATTAACATTAATGGCCCACTCCTCATTCTGTCCCTTTCTCTTACTGGTTGCCGGGGTGTTGAGTACTTTTCATTGGAACCTTCCTCGTGTAAAAGTTGTACACATTGTTACTCAGAACTCAAACACCACTGACAGAACTGTGTATATACCTTATTGATGGTTATTTAGAAAGAAGAACAGGGATGTTTGCTGTTATTTCTAAGATTTTGTTTTTGGACCTAGTAAGACCAATGCACTAAAACTGAACCAAAATGAATTTCTAAGATAAGGAAAATGGATATAGGATGAATGAATATACTAGTTAGAGTGTACGTAGTTTCTTGCCAAATTGGAATATAAAGTTTTAATTGCTAAAGATAAGGAAATCTAAAATATTAAAAAAAAACAAACATGAAAGCTCAGAGTGAGGTTAGAGAAAATGCGTGTTCCTTGTATTGTCTTTAGGGATGGACTAGGGTAATTGTGGCTGGCTCCTCAAGTGGGATTAAGCATGGAAGTGTCCCCCATTGGTCACTGTGGCCCAGAGTCTTCCCCTTTACTTGATAGGCCCAGAAACTTGAACTTTGTCTATATACCCTGTTATGGGCTGAATTGTGTACCCCCCCCAAATTAATGTGTTGAAGCCGTCATCCCAGTATGTCAGAATGTGGTTGTATTTGGAGATAGGGCTTCTAAAGAGGTGAGTAAGTTAAAATAAGGCTGGTAGATTGGCCCTAATCCAATCTGACGGGTGTCCTTATAAGAGGAGGAAATTTGACAGCAGATGTGTGCACGGAGGAAAGACAATGTGAGGACACAGCAAGAAGGCAACCGTCTGCAGAAATCAAACCTGCCAACACCCCATCCTGGACTTCTATCCTCCAGAACAGTGAGAAAATAAATCTCTGTACTCTGAGTCACCCGGCATGTGGTATTTTGTCATGGCAGCCCTCACAAACTCACACGTGCCCAAGGTGACAGCTCTGGAAGCAGCAGATTGGCCAATTCGCAGTGGACTGAAGTGACAGCTGAGTGTCAATTGCATCGTTTAGAGTGGGAAGTATAACAGAAGGAGACCTGATTCCTCAAAGCAACTAGTTGGCATAGTCTTTCTTCGAGGGGAATCTTTGTGAAAGCAAACTTGTTCTCGTGAAACTTCAGGGAAGGACCAGTCCTCCGTGGAGGGTACCTCCTTCCTGCTTTTGTGCTGGACACATTGCTCTAATTTGACTTTCTTTTTTCTTGGTGCCCTACTGACCAAGATCGCTCCCGTGTTAACGCGCTGCGCAGTCCTTGCCCACGGCCCCTCTGAGTCCTTCTTATACCCTGCGCTCTGCCACTCTGGCCAGTTTGTTGGACCAGTGTGGCCCCTGACTCCTGGGCAGCTGGGGATAATAATACTTGTAATCAGAGTGCTTGTCATGTGCCAGGAACTATATTTAATATATAATTAACAGAAAAATCATCATGTAATATTGTTCATGCTTAAAACAAAGTGAACGTAAATGTAAGAATTCTGGTATGTTTTTATAAATTTACCATATGTTAGGAATTTCTGGTCATCATGTTTTTCTTAAGACATGAGAGGCAAAGTACTGTGGCAGAACATATATATATATATATATATATATATATAAGATTGGCACCTGAGCTAACATCTGTTGCCAATCTTTTTTTTCTTTTCTTTCTCCCCAAAATCCCCCAGTACATAGGTGTATATTCTAGTTGTAGGTCCTTCTGCTTGTGCTATGTGGGACGCCGCCTCACTGTGGCCCGACGGGTTGTGACATGTCCGTGCCCAGGAACCGATCCAGCGAAACCCTGGGCCATCGAAGTGGAGTGGGCGAGCTTAACCACTCGGCCACGGGCTGGCCCCCAGAACTTATATTTTGAATGTTCTGAAATTGAGTTGATGATCTCAAGTTGCTAGTCTTTCTGAAAAATGTGCGTGTTACATCTATCTATCTAATCCATCTGTCTGAACTGGAAAGCAACCGTAAGTCTAAAATTTCTTTGCTCCTAAACCTGAAGCTAATGTATTCTCTTTCAAAGACACGTTATGAAAGGAGGTCAGGGGAAGATGCAGTAACAGTCTTTAAAGTTCTTTTTTCCTTTCCTTTTCCATTTTCCTGTATATGATAGCGCTTTGAGGTGGGTGACCTTGCCAGGAGACTTTTGCATTCTCTTGAAGAATGAAGTGCCATAATTCTAGTCCAGATGCAGCCACGTGGCAATGTTGCGTCTCTGCTAATAAAGATTACAATTTATGTTAAACCACTTAGAAAACCATCTCCTTGAGCAGAGGTTCAACGACGTCTACTATTAGAAGGATGTTGAAAGAAATATCATATTTCATTTATTATTGAAACAATTTGAAAATGGCATTGTAAATAGCAAAGAGTAAAGTGCTTTCACTTGTTTGATGACAAATTTATGATTTCTGTTTATTATGTTTAAGTACATCTATGGGTAATTGCACTTATTAAGGAAAAGTGATTTTTTTTTGCAGGCTTCAGGAACTGTTTAAATTATTCATTGACTAGAGCAGTTTTTGATTTGAGGCTTACACTCCACGGTGTTAACTTTTATTTTATCAATATACTTATGTATGCATATGTAATCACAGTAGCTACACACAAGGGCCAACTTGGTTTGGGCCTTTCCTACATGCACTTCAACTGTACCCTCTCTCATGCCAAGGGTTCTGTTGGGGGTCTGGGCACGGATGAAGGGGAGCACAGGGTTGCACCCAGTCGTCACCCCTCTCCTCCTTTAGAGCTGTCCTCGCCTCTCCCTCCTCCTGGTGTGGCTGCTTAAGGGAGTTCTCGGCACCAGTCATGCCCAAGCTGACTCTCTGGGCAAGGCTGTCAAGGCGGGAGGCGACGCGAGAAAGAGAGGCTGCTGCTCCGGCCACTGTCTGCAAGATGCCTCCTGTATTCTCTCCTGGATCTCTGGACTTTCTCTTTTTCTACCTCCATTTTCAGCTTTAAAAGGTTCTGTAAGATCCTATGCCCTATATTGGTGGCTTTTCTGCCAGTTAAATAGGGCATAGCAGGTCCTGTTATTTGCATTAAAGGAATAGTGTCTGTGCTCTTCTGTGCTTCTCTTTTTCTTTCTTTTTTAACGTACTGTATCTCGGTGATCCTTCCACATCAGCCCCTAGAGAGCTACCACATTCTTTTTAGTGAGGGCATGGTGTTCATCTTATGGAATAACCACATGGCGTTCCGTGGTGTGGAATACCAGCACAGTGTGGTGGATATATAATTGTTCCTTCCCTCCCTCCCTTCTTCCCTCCTTCTCTTTGTTCCTTCTTATCAAACAAGGCTGAAGTGAATACTCTTGGACATATATCTTTGACCACGGGGAAGAGTATATTTGTGGTATAGATTTCCAGTCTACTTGAAATTCCTTGGTCAAATGGTAGGGGAATTTTATATTTTATTAGATATTGCCAGAGTTCCCTGCAAAGAAATCGTACCAGTTTACACCTCCACTGGCAGTGTATGAGGATGCCTCTTTCTCCTTATCATCAGAAATACTGTTGGTGACTGATTTTCAAGGTCATTCTTCTACCTTCTCTTTCCTTGTTTGTTTACCTTCAGGCTGCGTGCTAGGACCTCATTCAAGTCCTTTTGGAAGTTTCCACTCACTTCTTTGACTTCAGCTGCCACCCATGTCCCGACAGTCCCAAACCTGAACCTCTGCCCTCGCCCCGGTTCCGCTGGGCATTTCCATCTGCTCTTCACACTTTTTTACACCTAACACTTACAATCCCAAATATTATCTCCCCTTCACGTACCTCCCCCAACCCCACAGGTAGTCCTGTTGTGTTCGCATCCTTGATTCATGCCTCCATCCGCCCAAATTCAGACCTTGGAGAGGCCGTGGCAGGTGGTCAAATTCACGGACTTTGGAGCAAGACTAACTGGGTGTGAACTCTGCCACTTATCCCCTGTATGACCTTGGGCAATTTCTTAACTTTGTGTGCCTAAAATATCCCCATCTGAAAATGGAAATAATAATAAAACTTCATAGGGTTGTGGTGAGGATTAATGAGTTAATATACGCTATGTGCTTAGAACAGGGCCTGTTACATGATAAATCCTATATGTAAGGGCTTTTTATGTATTTTGACTCCTCATATCTAATTAATTACCAAGCCCTATAGATTTTAACTCCAAAACATTTCCTGAAATCATCCTCTTGTCTCTAGTCCCACCGATGCTGCCTTAGTTCAAGCTGCGAATTTCTTTTCCTGGGTGACTGTGGTGAGCTAACCGGCCTCTTTGCTTCCCGCCTTTGCCCTCTGTAGCAAATGTTATATTTCTAAAACCCAGAACTAATTTTTTTACTCTCTGCTGGACTTCAACTCTTCTGTCTGCCCAGCACTCCAGGTCTTCTTTTTCCAGGAAACGCTTCTTCCCAACTGTGTGGTTCCAACGGGAGCATCCGTTTCTCTCCTCTCTGCCAATCTTGGTCACAACTGTTTGAACTAAGCGGGAACGTTACTCAGGCTGCCCCACTTAGAACCCTTCCCTGAGATCTTTCAAACTATAACTGTGGAAAGAGAGTCAGTCTCCCTCTTGTCTTGAAACTGGCAAGACAACAAAGTTTTGGAATTATAGGCAATGAAGTTCATGCCCTGTGGAGAAAGATGGCACAAAGCTGAAGAGAGGAGAGATGACAGATAGAAGCTTGGCATTTAACTTTCTGCTTTCAGCTGACCCACGGTCCATCAGCCCCCCAATGTTCCTCACGTTAATGGGTCTTTAATCAACTTCCCTTTTTCTAATTTTTTTTGAGTTGAGTTTCTGACTCTTGCAACATTTACCATGAACACTAGAGCTTCATATTCTGTTGATTTTCATTTAAAAAATTATAATAAAATTTTATAATTTCACCACAAATTCAAGGAATGAAAAATAAAGGCACTGGTAGAATTGCAATGGTACATGCGAGAAAGAGAAATGCAGCCTCCGACTACTAGGAACTGCCAGGCGCTCTCTGCTAAGCCTTGGTGTTCTCCTGAAGGCCACTATGACCGGACGAAGTGAGACGGAAAAACAAGACCCCTCCCCCTCATAATCTTGTTAAAGTAGATAGAAACAAGGTCAGCCTGCAAACCACAAAAACATAAGACCTCCCCCTATCCTGGTGAATATGAACAACTGCTGCTGCTTTATTAATTACACTGTTGCCTCATAAATAAGGTTTATTAGGACACCCCACCATAGAATTGCCCCCACTTCCTGACATTTCCTTGAATCCTACCAAAAGTCAAACACAAGCCCAAATCCTGAAAGCCCTTTGTGAATACGTTCTGTCTCAGACACCCACAGTTCCCTACGGGGTGTGCTCTCCTCCTGCAAGGAGCAAGAAGCCCAACTTGTTCGACTGCAGCATGTTTCTGGTGGTCTTCAGCTGGAGGGCATTGACACACGTTTAAAACAGTCTTGGCTGGGTCAGCCCGGTGGTGCAGTGGTTAAGTTCGCGCACTCCCCTTTGGCGGCCGGGGGTTTGCAGATTCCGATTCTGGGCATGCACCTTATCAAGCCATGCTGTGGCAGGTGTTCCACATATAAAGTAGAGGAAGATAGGTACAGCTGTTAGCTCAGGGCCAGTCTTCGTCAGCAAAAAGAGGAGGATTGGCAGTGGATGTTAGCTCACGGCTAATCTTCCTCAAAAAAAAAACCCTACCAGTTTCGGTTGAAGAGTTTTTCATTCGATTTAACCTCAAGATACTCAAGTATATTTTGGACAGTTTCTGGGAGCTCCCAGTATATTATTATAGTTATAATGACTGATAAAACACGCTATCATAAAAGACAAGGCGAAAGGACATTTCATGAAAAGCCTTTTGTTCTGCCATCGAAGTTAGATAGCACTTTGCTTCCCAAACTAGCAAATAGTGTTAATATTTCTACCACATTAACCAGGGACTGTCTCCTGGAAATGTAAAAGCTCTAGTACCCATGCATTTTGATTAAAACCTGAAGGTGGCAGTAAATTCCTACCAGACTTAGGTGCTTAATTTAGAATTTGTATTTGTTCTCCTAATTATTCAAAATCATGTAGTGAGGCTGCAGTTGTATTTAATTCTATTACGTACTTATCAAGGCGTATTCAGGAAGAAGATAAAGTTAGAAACAAGGATTATATTGTTATTACTGTTTATTGACTGAGAAAGATTTACCATGTAAAAGGCTTAGGAACATTGCAGTGGATAATATGCTTTACAGTTACTATAGAAACACAGTATGTAATTAAACAAAAGGAAACATTAGAACTTTTAATACAGATCAAAGTGCTCTGAAGGGATGTGGCAGTAAAGGGACAGTTTATATTTGTCTATTAAATTATTAACCCTCTTGTAGGCTTTTGCTCCACACTTCTCCAATTTTATCCTCAATGTTCTTCAAATAGAATTTTGTATAGTTGTATTTTTACCCAATGACCTACTTATAATCAATAGAATCTCTAGACTATTATTAATCAAGAATGGCCTAATGAATAATTTAATATAGAAAATTTACAAATAGCAAATTTATAAAGATTAATCTGTATTGGAAAATGAATTGCTTCATTGGTCTTTTATATAAAGATCTAGAAATAGATCATTTCATTTTCCTTCTCTTAGAAGATAAGCATTGTCATTGGTATGTTGAGTTATACCAAAAATTATAACAAGGTTTTAGTGACCTCAGTGTATAGGCACAAGATTTTTATAGCTTTAAAAATTAGGAAGCATAGAATTTCTATAACATTTCTAGATAAAAGGTAAAATAAACAAGAAGTATACATATTAGAGTGTAAATACACAAAATAAAGTAATCAGTCTTGTTGAGCAAGATAAATAATGCTCTATTTTAAATACTTTCCTATGATGATGCTGACATGGAAATAATTACCAGTTTAGAAATTGTTAATATGGATGATCTGAATTTTCAAGATATTTTATCCCTCCACTTAATTTTATTTAACTCTTTTTTTTCAAAGATTTTATATTTTCCTTTTTCTCCCCAAAGCCCCCGGGTACATAGTTGTATATTTTAGTTGTGGGTCCTTCTAGTTGTGGCATGTAGGACCCTGCCTCAGCACGGCTTGATGAGCGGTGCCATGTCCACGCCCAGGATCCAAACCAGCAAAACCCTGGGCCGTAAAAGCAGAGCATGTGAACCCAACCACTTGGCCACGGGGCCGGCCCCTGTTTAACTTTGTTTTTAAAGTCATACTATAATAATAGCTACTTTATTAACAATAGTAAATGCAAATTTAATTTTCACAATTCTGTAGAAGTTTTTTTTTCTTTTTTGGTCATCTTTTTTAGGCAGTTAGAAATTTTACAGAGACTGAAAGAGGATAGTCATGGGTTTGATTTTTTTTTTTTTTGACCAGGGAAAAGTGTAAAGTTAGAAATATAGACATATGACATATATTTATTCCAGAAATATTGACACATGTTCACAATAAAAAATTTCTAAAACATCTATTTTTAATATAACAATTTTCAATAATTATAAATGACTAGTCTGTTTCATTTTTAAATAGTGCATCTATTTGTTTGTAATACTTGAAAATGTGGTAAAATTAAAAAAGAACGCCTTTTAACTATAGATTCTATATAATTCAGAGATATTTTAACTTATGGTACTTGAATTCCATTTCGTTTGTTGGTGAACTTAATAGTAAATATAAATATAACACCCTATGACCTATCACCAGCTTAAAACTTAAAATGTACCAACGATATCTGCATTATTTTGTAGTTATTCACTGGTGGTGGTTAATACTGGCTGCCAGCAGAGGGCGCTTTGAGGTTTATCTGTTAGAATTCCAAGACGTTGGTGGCAGAAGAGTCTAGACTCTTCAAATGGGTTTCCTAGGAGTAAAGACATCTCTAACATTTCTTTATTGCCTATGATTTCCTGTCTCGTTTTACAAACTCCCAGACTGTCTGGCAAGGGATAAGACGGCCATCTAAAAAAACCAGCTGCCGTTCCTAGCAGACAGCACCACAGGTGTCTAAGAGACGGTCTTGTGATGTGAAATCTGAGGAAGGCAGGAGGCTCCCTGGATTTTTCTCCCAGACTCTTTCCAACTGACTCCATCACCACTGTCAGAGTTCTCCCCTAGAGATCGGTATGGAGCCCAGAAATCAAAGCTTGTGGTTTTAAAACTGTCTAATTTAGTCAACAAGAAAGTAAACACCAAATAGAAAAGAGGAAGCCTGAGGGGGAACCAACGCTGAGGTAGCCTTCCAGATGACCCAGGGCAGCGTCTTCATCCTTTCTGATAGGGATACATGTCCTGATACATCCATGTGTATGCACACACATACACCACACACACCCCTAAAACAAAAGTGCCTTGAAACAATATTTACCCTTATAATGTAGGAAAGAGGTATATATAATTCTTAAATACTTAAATGAAACCTAGAAAATAAATTCTAACTGGGTTTTTCAAGGAACCTGACACACTTGATTTACAAATGTATAAGGAAGAAGAAATGCCAAGAATAGCCAAAACACTTCCAAAGAAGAACAACATGAGGAGATAGCCCCTTATCAGATACCAGAATTTTAATAAAGATTCAGTTATTAAAACAGTGAAGTAATGGCATAAGCATGGGTGATGAGATCCATGGAGCGGAACAGAGCTCAGAAGCACACTCATCACCCTTGTGCATCTACAGATGTTTGATTTATGGCAGAGGGGGTGTTGAGAGCAATGAGAAGAGTGGACTTCTCAATAGTGGTTTTGCAAAAATACTTACCTATAGGAAAATATGGAAATTGGACTTCTACCTTTACAGAAAAATTAATTTCAGATGGAAACTTCTGGAGCGATGATGATGACAGCAGCATAGTTTTTCAATCCCTTTTCTTCTCCACATAAAAACAGTCAGAGAAACTAGATAGGAAGACTAGAAACTGATGGACTCCATTTACAGCAAAACTAAGTGGAGAATTTTCCCTGCGAACCCCGGCCGACAAGGCAGTGGTGCCCAATGCCATCAGCCACAAAGCACAAACAGCATCTGTGGGGAGGAGGAAGAAGGAGGCAGCAGGGAAGAAGCACACCCTGAAAGTAGCCAGCAGGTGTTCTCTGGGAGATGGGGTGGCCAGTGTGAGGAGAGCAGCTGAAACTTGGAGAGATTTTCTCTCTCCAACACCGAGTGAGTGCAGGAGGCCGGCAGTAAGAAGCTGGTGGAGCTGGAGGAGTCTGGCCCCATGGGCTCTCATAATGGACCTGTCAGGGCCCTGTGGGTCAGGGCCCCACAGTGAGGAGAAACTTCTGGGAATGGCATCAAAACTGAGCAGGATAGAGACAGTAGAGATGAAGGAAAAGAGAAAGTTCAGCTTGAAGTGGGGTAACAGAACCAAAGAAGTCCAGAAAACAAGCTGCCATATTATTGAGCGCCACTCAGAAACAACTGAAGAGGGAGCTCTGTGATGCTGGAGAAGGTTTCCTGCACCTGGCTTGTCTAGGGGTCCAGAAAAGCCATTTTCGTATAAAAATCAAAAGTATCAAGGTCAAATCCCATACAAAGTTATTACCAAAGAGAGTAAGGCATAGAATAACATTCCTATGCCAGAAAGATATGTCCTCAAAACAGATCAAAGCTGTGATCCAGGGGATGGGTCCCATGGCCAAGTGGTTAAGTTCACGAGCTCTGCTTCAGCAGCCCAGGGTTTTGCCAGTTAGGATCCTGGGCGTGGACACGGCACGGCTCGTCAGGCCAGGCTGAGGTGGCGTCACACATGCCACAACTAGAAAGACCCACAACTAAAATATACAATTATGTACTGGGGGGATTTGAGGAGAAAAAGCAGAAAAAAAAAAAAGAAGATTGGCAACAGTTTTTAGCTCAGGTGCCAATCTTTAAAAAAAAAAAACAAAAAAAAAACCCCCCAACAAACTGTGATCCACTATTTCACAACAACTGAAAGATACTAAGGAAATGTTACAAAACATGAAAGAACCAAACATATCACAATTAGAAAAACTCAGAAATGAGGTGACAGAGGTCAGCCAGAAATACAAAATAAAAGAAGAAATCATTTCAAAAGTGAAGACTAAACTAGAAGATACACGAGTGAATAAACCCACTGCATATTGCCTTAGAAGAAATAGATGGGGAAAAAGAGGAAAAATAAAAAATGAAAAATCAATGAAGTGTGAGATTAAAAGGATTCAAGAGGAAGTGACAAATATTGAAGATAGACAAAGAAGATTGATTCCATGGATTATGGCGTCCCTGAAGAAGAAAGCCAAAGGAAAGGAACACAACAAATACAGAAAAATATAATAAGGAAAACTTCCCTGAAATCAAAAAAGATTTGAATTTTATATTGAAAGCATAATTGAGAATATCAAATCAGAAGAACCAGTCACAAGACATATTCTAGTAAGATTACTGAACTTTTAGGAAAAAGAAAAATTGGGGGGATATCTAAAAAAAAAAAACCCATGTGACTTATAAGGAAAAAACTTAGATTATCATTGTATTTTTTCAGCAGAATGCTCTATGCCAGAAGAAAGTTGAGAAATGTATTTAAGATACTCAAAGAAAGAAAGTGCAAGCCAAGAATTTTATATTCAGCAAAACTAACTTTCAGAAATAAAGGGCACAGGGGCCAGCCTGGTGGCATAGTGGTTAAGTTCACACATTCCGCTTTGGCAGCCTGGGGTTCACAGGTTTGGATCCTGGGCGTGGATCTAGCACCACTTGTCAAGCCATGCTGTGGTGGCATCCCACATAAAATAGAGAAAGATTGGCACAGATGTTAGCTCAGCAACAATCTTCCTCAAGCAAAAAGAGGAAGATTGGCAACAGATGTTAGCTCAGGGCCAGTCTTTCTCACCAAAAAAAAAAAAGAAAGAAAAGAAAGAAAGGGCACAAATTGTTGTCAACAGACAAGAACTCAGGACACATTATTCCAGTGAACCATACTTCCGAAATCCACAAGAGGACGAGCTTCAGACACCAAAGTGCCCAGAGGCACATCAAAATAAGGGGATTAAATACATACTTTACTGTACAACTAGGACTGAGGGATAAGAGCAGTGGCGTGTTGTTTGAGAAATAACATACATTTCAAATTAAAACACCTTGTTTTTCAGCCTATACCTATAACTTTAGTGTGAGGTGCTATTTCTTGGAAAATCCATTACCAGTTTTTAAATTTATCTCCCCAACAATAGAGTCACAGAAGTCAGACTTGGTAAATGCAAGATTACTCTCTGATTCAGCAAAGAAGTCACTCATGCATGTTATTAATGAATGAGATTCCTTCTAACATGAAGGTTGGTTGATACTTTTGTTTATATTAATAAGACAAACAATGTGAACAATGAAGATATGTATCAGAACTTCACTCGTTTGTCAATAATGCAAGTGACCTCTGATGAACCGGATAATAGTTTTCAAATATTTCCTCACTTTTGGGTGCTATTCAAAATGTAATGGCTACAGACACAAGACACTTTTAAGTTTAATGTGCATTATTAACATTTTCTCCATCACTTTCTTAAGTCTAGACAATCATAAAAAGCAATAAATCAAACTCTAATTTGTAGAATTTGCTGGTTTCTCTGGTGTGAATACTCTCACCACAGCTGACTTCAGGCTACCAAGACGATATCACTGAATGTGGAGCTGGAAGCATCATGCAGTGGCTCACCGTTCCATAGTCACACAGCGTTCCACCGTGCAGATGTCACAGATGTGAAAAACCTTAAAAGCGTAGCTAGTAAAAACATGCAGTAAAGTAATTAGGGAATGATGATTTTTGAATTTTCTACGTTTGCTTTTAATATAATTTATTTAATTGTACATCTATATAATTTCATTTTAATAATGGATGTGTTTAACAACCAGCTCACAAGATTCCTGAAAATGTAACAACTGGCTCTCCTGAGCTGGTGTGAGCTGGCTCCAGCCCACCACCACACAAGAGGGAGAGTGTGTAGTAGGTAATTGTTCCGACAAAGCGAATAGAGTACAACTATTTTAAGAATAGAAGAGACGGATTTTTAAAATGTTTTCAGTAGTCATATTGCTGGTAATATTAGTGTTATTCTTCTGAGACAGTTGCATGTGTAAGTATGAGATAAAATAAGTAATTACGGGATATATTACTTCTACCATTCTCCGCATTCTTGAGAACCAGAATTCTCATATGGAAGAAAAGAGATATACATGTAATAGAAAAGAGTTTACATAAAAGTTTGGGTTGAAATTGCAATTATCAATATGGATGCAATAAATATTTTATGTATATTTCCTAGTTCTTTCCACCGAACAGGCCTAAAAACAACGATCAACCCAGAAACAACGAGCATCCTTCGTACCTAGATTGTGGTACAATCTACAATTATCATTACAGTTTCTCATTAAAAGAAACCAGATGTTCTTAGAGAAATGGTCAAATCTAGGACTTGGGCAAGAAATGAGCAAGACAAGCCTAGAACATCTGTATTACCAGAGAGAAAGAAAAACCAACAAAAATTACTAGAGTCATGTCAAAAGGATTTAGGGGCCAGCTTTAAAGGGCTCCTAATGGTCAAAGATGGGGCAATTTGAGCAAAATAATGATAATAATTACAATGGATCAAAGCCCATCAACATGTTTAAATCGAAAAGTTCTTAATGATTGTATGTGTGTGTGTGTGTGTGTAACCTTTAGAGAATGACAAGGAAAAAATTCATTATCTTGAAAACTGATGAACAAAAGGCAAAGAATTCAACATTTATCCTACCTTTCCTTATATAAACCGCATCACTTGGTATGGTAACAAAAGAGTGGATTTTTATAAGGGTAATCCAACAAATAAACGAAAATAAAATGACAGAATTTGAATATCACCATTTGCCAGTTTCTAATAAATGGCCATAAGCACTAAACATCAATGGCTGCTAAGTTCACAAAATACGGTGATAATCAGAAACTACATGCTTGTTATCATTTTGAACTTGAGGCTGATCTAGTCTCTGAATCCAGCTGACGATTTGCAGAAATTCAGAGGACAGAAGAAAATCTTGGATTATAGCAAGAATATGCAATCAGCAAAATTCAGTCTGTGGGAAACTCTACAGTTTCAAACGGCCCAGATTCTTCAGCTGAAAAAAGTATGAGGAAATGACAAGGATAGAGGAAGAACTTTATAGAATAAGAGATAATTAAAAGACATAATTCTTTTTAAACCAAGCGAGACTAGCTGATAGTGTAGGTATGCACATTTGGGTAACAAAACTATTTTTAAAAAGTGAGGCAGTGATTAGTATAACAGCCAGACGGTGGTGACGTACGTGGGCAGAGGAAGGCTTGTGACTGGGATGGTACACGCGGAAGCAGCTTCTTGAGCTTCTTAACCGGGGGGTGTTTGCCTTACAGTAATTTCTTGAGTTATACATTTGTTGTATATGGTTTTTCTGTCTTCACGTTTTATTTTACAATAAAAAGATTCTAAATGATAAATTCCAAATGGATTTTTGGTTTGCACCAACACACTCATCCATCTCACCTCTGAACTGGGCCTTGCGTTTTCCCTCCTGTCAGCTAATTGTAGGGAACGTCTGGTAGGCCACAGATGCATGCTGAGGGAGAGGGGTTTGTGCAACAGAGGCAGGCGAATGCGGAACTGGGCAACATGTTGTGTTACTTATCTGTGCCCTCTGGGTTCGCTCAGTCTCTCCTGCCCCCTCATCTTATGTGCCATGGGACATCAAGTGACTCTGTGACCAGAGCTGTTCATCAGGAGTTGCATGGTCAGGTGCTCAGCCTCTACTGAGCCCCAGTAGCAAGTCAGAAGCTGCTTTTCAGATAAGGTATAATCTCTTCTACACTGTGCCTTTATCACATCTGCTCCACTGTCTCTCTCAGACCACTCATAGCAATTGGCTGCAGTAATTGTTGCAATATGCACATTTCTTGCTAAGGATTCTTTTCTGCTATTTTCTATTCTACTGTGGTAGCCAGTTTCCAAGATGGCCCTTGATCTTGCTCACCTCCTGGTGTTCACATCCTTGTGTAGCACTCTCTCACACTGAATATGACTGAACTTTGTAGCCAAGAGGGTATTATGTAGATGATGAAGTGTGACTTCTGAGGCTAGGTCATAAAAACCATTGTATCTTCTACGCTGCTGTCTCTTGGATTACTCACTCTGGGAGAAGCTGGCTGCCATGTCCTGAGGACACTCAAGCAGTCCTGTGAAGAGGTCCACATGGTGAGGAACTGAGACCTTGCTGAACTTGTGAGCAAGCTATCATTTCAAAAATTTTATATAAATGAAGTCATGCAGTAGGTAATTTTTGGGGATTGACTTTCCTCATTCAGCATAATTCTCTGGAGTGAGACTGCAGCTTTTTCTGTGGTGTTTGGCTAGAGTAGAGCGGTTATCGTCTGCAAGTTTCTGCCTTGCTGGGCAGCCTCTTTCCTAGAGACAGCAGGCTTTGTTGGGGCTTTTTTGGTCTACACCCATCAGAAACTGTGGGTTGCCGGCTTCTTTAGCTCTGAGTCTGAGATATATGAGGCAAAATGAAAACCCAGGGAATTAACCATCAGCTGTTCCTCAGATTCCAAAACCTCTAGCCAGTCTGCCTTCTTTTTCCACCTTACGGAGTCTTCTTATGTTTGTTTTCTATATCACATCCAGAGTTTTCAGTTTTCGTTAGTGGGAGGAATAGGGAAAACTATGTCCACCCCATCTTCTTGGAAGTGGAAATCTCCATGGCTGCCTCTTAACTACACAAAAGGAAACTGATTTTTTTTGGTGAGGAAGATTGTCCCTGAGCTAACATCTGTAGCAATCTTCCTCTACTTTATATGTGGGATACTGTCACAGCATGGCTTGATGAGCAGTGCATAGGTCCACACCATGGATCCAAACCCGTGAACCCCAGGCCACCGAAGCAGAGCGTGAGAACCCAACCACTACACCACTGGGCCAGCTCCGAAACTGATTGATGATGTAGTTTTATACTTTTTTGTCTTTATGGTTTAAATATTTCAGTCGTGGTAGAGAACATGTTGATCTTTATTCATTTGTTCAGCTCTTACTATTCAGTTAAGACAAATAGAAATAAACATTCAATTAAAAATGAATAGAAGTAAACCAGCTCTTTGGATAGTCTGTGTTACTTCTGATTGTTTTGTCCTTATGTGGATGGGTGTAGAGGAGAGAATGAGAGTCTGAGGGTCATGAGCACCTTGCACTGGCTCCCAAGGTATTTTGAGGAACCTCACACTCAGCAAAAAAGTCTCTTTCATGACTGAATTATATCCCCAAAGTCTTATAAAATGTGTTTTCTATTGAAAAGTTTAACATGGGCTCTCTTGTTTAATAAATACACACTGAATAACAGAGAGTTGCTCCATACCTTGCCCTTGAGTTGTGCTTCCCCTTACGGATGACGGGCGGGTTTGGAAGAACCGGCAATATGGCACAGACAACTTTTCTTAACTTCAGGTAAAGCCTGCAGTTCCATCCAGGGTGGTGGACAGATAGAAAAGGATGTTGGAATTAGCACAGAGCCAAAGCTGAACCAGTGTTCATGCTTCACACTGAGTGTGGGGAAACATTACCCCAACTGTGCAATGAATTACTTCTGGTAAGACCAGAATTGCCTACTTTTAATTTGAAAAGACATCTAGGCTGAATGTCACTTCTTAGACCTTCAACATCAGTGGTTTAACATGATTTTCTCCTTGTGCTTTCCAAAAGAAAACATCAGTGTGTAACTGGAGTGTGGGCTTTCGCCCAGTCATTTGAACTTCAACGTCTCCTTCCTGCTTTACTTTTACTTGATTTTTCAGAATATGCATGATCTTCTTGGTTGCAATTTTCTTTGATCTTTCTATGCTTTCTATTCTTTCAATTTTTTTCGTAAAAACACCTCAGTATATCTAGTTTTCCAACCCTTAGCCTAGCCTTAATGAGATTGATGATATCACGGTCACATAACGTTAGTGACAACAGCTACTTTTTATACAGTGCCCTGTGCCCAGAGCTACCTCTGTCAGTGGTAACTGCAAAAGAAGCCAGAGAACAAACTAAGGTAATTTGAGGGCTTTGGCTGCTCGTATCAGTCTTTTTGCATCTAACCCACTTTCTTTCCCTTTCACATGGTTATTTACTTGACTTGATCATCAAGACCTGGTTATCCCTCCACCTATCCAGTGTAACTTTGACCTCTTCATTTCTAGATCCTTGACTTTTTCTTGGCAGTTGACATCTCAGATTCCCTTAGCTGAACTGATCTGTTTCCCAACCTGAGGCTTGTTCCAGACCCAGAGCCTGTGGACTCCCTAGTGTCTGACTCCTAGACTCTAGCTTATTTTTTGACCATCCACCCAAATTACCAGCTTTTGGACTCTTGACTTGTTTCTGGTCTTCACCTTTCCTCACACAATCACATGTGGCGACTTTGTGAAATGTAAACGCCTTCTTGCCAGGCTTGGACCGATGACCCTATCCAACTTTCTCCAGGCTTATATTGACGCTTGGAAAATTTGACTTTTCACATCCAATTGATCATGAAACGCTATCAAATTTGTGTCTTAGAAATTTCTAAAACCCATTCCCTCAGCATTAGGCAGGATTGCTTCAGCTGCAAATTACAGAAACAGCATTCAAGCTAGCTTTGCAAAAAATGGAATTTATTCTTCCTCATTTCCGGAAAAGTCCAGATTGAGTCAATTAGACTCATTTATTTAAACAACGTCACCAGGAAACTGCCTCTCTCCATCCCTCAGCTCTGTTCCTTCTGTGCACTCTTTACTCTTGGACAAGCAAAGTTTTTATGGTGGGAAAGACGGCCCTGCGGCTCCAGGCTTACACAGTGCTTACAGACCTGACTTCTGGGTGAGAAAACTGGGGCACAGGGGCTCAGGGTGGGAAGGATACTCACTGTAGCAGGATTTGAACTTTTTACCTTGTGCTACTGATTAGATCAATGCACCCGTATACCATTACAAGTTGTATTACAAAGTGGGAATTCAATCCACAGAGACATGACTAAGTAGAATATAAAAACCCCGTTAATTAGGCAGTAGGTGAGCAGGACCAAGTCAACAGAATCAAATACTATCTAGAGGACAAGCTAGTGAAGAACTGAAGTGTCAGTGAGATTGAACAATATGGAGGTCAGTGACGAATTTGACAAGGGGAAGTTTGTTGGGACTAACAGCCAGAATGTGGTAGGTTGAGAAACAAAAGGGAGAGGAAGGAATGAAGGGGAGCAGAGAAGGAGGGAGCTCGTGGGAGGGGAGATGTTGGGAGGCTGAGGGCAAGGAGCCAGTGGAGAAGGCAGTTTGAAGATACAGGACAGAGTAAGGTACTTGAAAAGTCACAAGAGGCAGGCTGCTTCTTCCCTGAAACAGGAGGGAAGAAAAGAAGATTCATCTATAGCTAGGTTTGTGTTATTGTTCTGCTGGCACGAATTTGAGGGGGCTCTTTCTGATGGCTTCTCTTTCTCCACCAAAACAGAAGTCTGATTGCCTCAGATTGCCTGCTGAGTGACTTGGCAGGGCTGTGGGGTGTGTGTGTGTGTGTGTGTGTGTGTGTGTAGAACTCAGAAGTTTGAGAAGAACAGAGAAGATTTTGTCTATTTTACAGAGATGTGGAGAATAGGAAAGTAACAGCTAGAAAAAGTAGTTTCTTTTCAGTGTTGAAAGCACATTCATGGTTGATGACCATAAAACTATAGGAGATTCCGTCTGTTTGACTGTGATTTTTCTCCAGCAAAGCTCAGAGGACAGTGGAGGAGGTAGGGAGTTATGCAGGTTGGAAGGAAATGGGACAATGGAATTTCAGCCTGTGCTCTTCACAGGTCATCTATTCTGCCTGCTTTGACAACATTTTCCATTTCCTCCGTGGATGCTGATCTCATTAAGTAATGACTGGTATTTTTATTTTCTTAGAAAACTGTATATTTCATATTTTTTTTAAAGTTTTAGCATAGAGTTGTAGATAATATTTTGTAAAGAAAAAACCCTTCCATATCTATGGTTACAGCCCCCATTTCATTCCTTACTTTCTGTAGGTATTTGTTCTTTTCTCTTGATTAGCTAGAGGTTAGTTTGTTTTCATTTTTCCTTTTCAGAGAACCAGTTCTTAGATTTATTTTTCAATTGCACTGTTTTTAAGCCACTTTTACGGTTGTTCCTGCCCGTTGCTGTTTCCTACATTAGACAGCAGGCCGTAGGCGGAGACGACACATCTCACCCATCCCAGATCCCCAATAATGCTTCACGCTGATGTCTTTCACAACCATGGGATTTGATTCATTTTTGCAGAATTGACTTAAATCTTAATGTGTGTTATTTTTCCTTGACATTTTGTAGAAGAAAGTAGGGATTTTATTGAACTTGCTCTAGTTTTTTTAGTTTAGAACTTGTATGTATGATGGGTTTTTCCATTCCCAACAAATCAATGGCAAATTTCTACCCATTATGTTTTTTTTTTTTTTAAAGATTTTATTTTTTCCTTTTTCTCCCCAAAGTCCCCCGTACATAGTTGTATATTCTTTGTTGTGGGTCCTTCTAGTTGTGGCATGTGGGACGCTGCCTCAGCGTGGTTTGACGAGCAGTGTCATGTCCGCGCCCAGGATTCGAACCAACGAAACACTGGGCCGCCTGCAGCGGAGCGCGCGAACTTAACCACTCGGCCACGGGGCCAGCCCCTCTACCCATTATGTTTTATGAGTTAAAAGGCTTTTCTTACTGGGGAGCATGTAGGAAAGGGAGGAGATGTCAGAAAACTTTACTTTATGATTTTTGAAATTGGAATTAAGAGCTGATGTTTGAATTGTTATCCAGTAGCCACTTGCTGGCTTTGGCTATAGCTTCACTGCACAGCACTAAGTGGTGTGAATACAATAGAACTGAACAGGTTAATTTCTTTCTGCAAAAATGTTTTGGTAGAGTGTTAGTGAGTGGGTGGGATAATGGGCATTTGGGCATTCTTGTACACTGCCTGGGGAGGTGAACATCATTACGGCCTGTGTGAAAGGCTATTTGGCAATGTCAAAGTCTTAGATTATGCACATACCCTTTGTCTCAGAAATACTGCTGCTAAGAATGTATCCTATGACAATAATATAGACGAAAAGGCAAAGATATAGGTATGTACATAGATATTTATTGTATCATTGTTTAGAACAGAAAAAATGGAAACAATGAAAATTTTGAATAATAGTAATTTGTATAGATTTTGATATAGCTATACAATAGGTGGCATATTATGCAGGTATTTTGTAAAAACACGAATGTGTGTGTATATATATATAATTTGTACTTAAAAATCTGGACATGGGTTTTAGTCAAGGTAGCAGCAGGGTACAGCGGGCACACTCATCTTGGGTAATTTAGCAGAGTTCAATATAGGGATTATTCACAAGGTGTAGGCAGGATACAGAGAAACAACAAGGAATAGTGCAGTTCCTGGAGCTGGCAAGGGCGTAGAGGGTAGGATGCTCTTGTTACCTCTAGGCCTGCTGGAAGGAGCGAGAGGAAGGGGCTGGGAGGCAGAGAGAGCAATAGAGGCTGCCTTGATAGGGTTCGTGACTTGTCCTGAAGCCATGTAGATTTCCAACAGCAACTCTGCAGTGTGGTTGCCGGGGAGCGAATATCTTGGCCTCCCTTTCCTTCCTCCCCCTGCTCTCTTACTGGTGTTCTTCATTCACTGAGCAAAACCAGAAGATAGGCTGCAGAGGGGTTCTTTGCTGTGGCCCACAGATCAGTCTCTAAGGCACAGAGCAGGGTGGACAGGATTGCGAGCAGATCTAGAGGGGCAGACGGAAACTGACCAGCTCAACAGACGTACAGCAACATGTTAATAGAGGTCATCCCGGGCACTGGGATTAGCAGTTCATGTTCTTGTCTTTTCCTTCTAATTTTATGAAAATGAACACATACGACATGTAATTTTTTAAAAGTTTTTTCACGGAAATAGTTTACCTTAAATTCTCTGAAATTTTGAACTTGCTTTGCCAGAATTCAGCTGTTTTGTACCTACACAGCTGAATGCCCTTCTCAACCCTCAATCCTTTCTTACTTAAAAATACCCTCAGGGTTTCTTTAGTTAGAAAACAAGGAGTTTGCTTAATTCCAAACAATGTTAGCCTGTGGAGGTGGGGTGGGGAATTGGCTTTATCTAGGAATACTTGTTGCCTTTTGATGAAATTCTTACGACCATTGTGAAATTTAAAGCCATTATATGTAAGAGTAGTCTGAGTTTCTCAAAAGAAAGGATCCTTAAAAGTCTAATATAATTCTGTAATTCTGATAGAAAGTAGAATTTAGTTGGATTAATAGATAGCATTATGAAAGCGTTGCTCTTGAAATGAATTTATTGGGCTAGATTAAGATAACGTCCTTCAGAGGTACACACAGGAACATTTATGTTATTGATTTGTGAACCCGCTCCCCTATGGAGCAGCTTTAATGTATGCTTTTTTTTTTCCCCCTTTATTTTGAGGTCTTAGAACTTTGATGATAATGTATAATCATTCTAAAAATGTTGATGATATCGCCTGCAGTTAACTTTCAAGGTGTACCTTCGGTAGAAAGTGTTTTGTGTAAATAACCCAACTATGCATTGTTAAACTTTCTCATCTTCTTTTTCTCAGCTATTGCTTTTTTTCTTTAATGGCACAAAGCTTTTAAAAAATTGCATCTTCTAGGGGCCAGCCCCGTGGCCGAGTGGTTGGGTTCACGCACTCTGCTTCGGCGGCCCAGGGTTTCACCAGTTCGGATCCTGGGCACGGACATGGCACCGCTCATCAAGCCACGCTGAGGCGGCGTCCCACATGCCATAACCAGAAGGACCCACAACTAAAAATGCACAACCACGTACTAGGGGGCTTTGGGAGAAAAAGGAAAAAAAAATTGCGTTTTCTATTAGTGTCTTTTACGGGGAAAACATGGGAATGTGTGTATGGCATGTCAAGATGCTATCTATCAAAACCAGTGATAAAAAAATCTTAAAGGCTGTCAGAGAAGAAAAAGGACATTGTCTTCGTTTCCTATAGCTGCTGTAACAAATTACCTCAAACTTAGAGGCTTAAAACAACCCAAATTTATTATCTTACAGTTCTGTAGGTGAGAAATCTGACATGGGTCTCACTGGGCTAAAATCAAGGTATCATCAGGGCTGCATTCCTTTCTGGAAGCTCTAGGAAGGAATCAGCTTCCTTGTCTCTCCCAGCTTCTAGAGGCCACCCACTCTCCTTGGCTCATGGTCCCTTCCTAAATCTTCAAAACCAGCACAGAGCATCTCTTTAATCCTGCTTCCATAGTTACATTTCTTTTTCTGACTCTCTTCTGTCTCTCTCTCTTCCACTTTTAAAGACCTTTGTGATTACATTGGGCCCACCCAGATAATCCATGATAATCTCTATTTTAAGGTCATCTGATTTGCAACCTTAATTCTATCTGCAACCTTAATTACCCTTTGCATGTAACCCTACCTACTCACAGGTTCTGGGAATTAGGACATAAACATCTTTGGGGGCCATTATTCTACCTAGCATAGTCCATCTTCTGGCCCTTAAGTATAGCTATATGTGTCCCACGTGTAAAATGCATTCATGCTATCCCAAGATCACCAATTACAGCATCCACACAAAGTAAAAAATTCCTTCTAAATCTCATAACTCAAAGTCCAAATCTCATCATCTAAATCAGGTATGGATGATTTTTCTGCCTACCACATACATGTTACATACAAGGAATAAAGATAAGGATGACGGTAGCTTTCTCACCTGAAATAATACAAATGAGAAAATAGTGGAGCAACCTCTTTCAAGTAGTGAGGGGAAAAATTGCCAATCTAGAATTCTATACCTAGCAAAAATGTATTTATTTTATTCAATCCAACGGAAGGCAGAAAAAGAAGAAAAAGGGAAAAGAACAAACAGAACATACAGAAAAAATGGTAATAAGATAGATTTTACCTAACCATACCAAAGATGGCATTAAAGGTAAATGGTTCCAACATCCTAATTATAAGGCACAGATTATCAGATTGAATGAAAAAGCAAAACTGAATTATATGCTCCTTAAAAGAAACACACTTTAAATATAAAGATGCCAATAGGTAAAAAGTAACATATGGGAAAAGATATTCCACACTAACTAATCATATAAAAGCTGGAGTGGTTATCAACAGCAAACAAAATGGATTTCAGAACAAGGACTATTAGCAGGGATGAAGAATGTGATTTCATACAGATAAAACAGTCAATTTATCAAGAGAGTTTAGCATTTATGCACCTAACACAAATTCAAAATACAAGACACACGAGCTGATAGAACATGAAGGACTAGACAAATACACAATTACAGTCAGAGATTTAAAAACCTTTCTCTCAATGATTGGTAGAAAAACTAGATAGAAAATAAGCAAGGATATAAAAGACTTGAGCAAGACTATCAGCAAACTTGAACTAATTGATATTTTTAGAAAACTCCATCCCACAGCAGAACGCACATTCTTTTCACATGCACACAGAGCATTCACCAAGATAGACCATATCTTGGGGCATAGAACATGTCTCACTGAGTTTAAAGGTATTCATGTCATAAAAACTTATTTTCTGGGGCCGGCCTGGTGGTGCAGCGGTTAAGTGTGCATGTTCTGCTTCGGCAGCCTGGGGTTCGCAGGTTCGGATCCCAGGTGCGGACATGGCACCGCTCATCAAGCCATGCTGTGGTAGGCATCCCACATATAAAGTAGAGGAAGATGGGTATGGATATTAGCTCAGGGCCAGTCTTCCTCAGCAAAAAGAGGAGGATTGGCAGTAGTTAGCTCAGGGCTAATCTTCCTCAAAAAAAAAACCCAAAACTTATTTTCTCTGGTTACTATGGAATTAAATTAGAAATCAATAATGAAAAGATCTCTGGGGAATTCCTAAATATTTGGAAACTAAATAACACATTTTAAATTCTAAATAACCCATGTGACAAAGAAGAATTCAAAATAAAAAAGAGAATGTATTTTGAATTGAATTAGAATGAAAACACAACACATCAAAACTTTTTGGATATTGCTGCTAAACCAGTACTTGTAGGACATTCATAGCACTAAGTGCCTATATTAGAAAAGAAGAAAAGTCTCAATTACCTCAACTTCCACCTTAGAAAACCAGAAAAAGAAGAGCAGATGATACCTAAAGAAAACAGAAGAAAAGGAACAATAAAGAGAAGAATGGAAATCAATGAAATAGAAAACAAAAACAGTAAAGTCAATGAAACCAAAATCTGATTCTTCAAAGAAATCAAAGTGATAAACCTCTAGCCAGATGATGAAGAAAAACAAAAAAAAGACAAGACACAAATTACCAGTGTCAGGAATGAGAAAGGAAATCACCACAAGTCTTACAGCTATTGAAAGGATAAAGGACTATTATGAACAACTTTATGCCAATAAATTTAACAACTTACATGAAATGGAAAAATTCCTTGAAAGATGCAAACTACTAAAGCTAATTGACGAGAAATAGATTACCTGAATATTCCTGTATCTATTAAAGAAGTTAAATGCATTTTTAACATAGTTAAAAACCTTTCCACAAAGAAAATTCCAGGCCCAGGTGGAATTATGGTGAATTCTACCAAACATTTAAGACAGAAATAATACCCACACTACATGAACACTTCCAGAAAATTGAAGAGGAAGGAATATTCTCAATTCGTACCATGAGACCAGAATTGCTTTGATACTAATAAGAGAAGAAAACTACAGACTCATATCTCTCATGAACATATATGCAAAAGCTCTAAACAAAATTTTAGCAAATCAAATCTAACAATATATAAAAAGCAAACATTGGAGTGACCAATGGAGTTTATCCCAGGGGTATAAGAATGGTTTAACAATTGAAAATCAATCAATAAAAATCAACATATTAACAAACTAAAAAATAAAAATCATATGTCCATCTCATTAGATACATAAACAGCATTGGACAAAATCCAACATCCATTCCTGATAAAAACTCTCAGGAAACCAGTAATAGAAAGGAACTTCTTCAACTTGATAAAGGGCATTGATGAAAAATCTAGAGCTAGTGTCATACTTAATGGGTGAAGACTCAGTGCACTCCCCTTAAGATCAAGAACAAGGCAAGGCTGTCTGTTCTCACTATTTCTACTCAAGATTGTATTAAAGGTGCTAGCCAGTGTAATCAGGCAAGAGAAAGAAATAAAAGGCATCCAAATTAGAAAGGAAGAACTAACACTATTTTTTCAGCAGATGACATGACTGTCCATGCAGAAAATCTGATGGATTCTACAAAAATGATACTAAATGTGACCTTACCAAGGTTGAAGAATATATTTGATTGTTATAATATATTATATGTTATATATATTACATAATGTTATAATATATTATATAATACATGTTATATACTATATATTACAATCAATCGTATTTCTATACACTAATTAGGAACAATTAGAAATTGAAATAACATTTATATAGTGTCAAAGATATGAAATACTTAGGGTTAAATCTGACAAAAGATGTGTAACGCCTATGTACTGGAAACTGCAAAATATTACTAAAGGAAATTAAAGACCTATATAAATGGAGAGATGTACCCTGTTACAGATGGGAAGACTCAATATTGTTAAGATATCTAGTGCCCCCAAATTGATCTATAGATTCAATGCAATCTGAGAAATCTCAACATATCGTTTTATAGAAATTAACAATTGATCTTAAAGTTCATATGGAAATGCAAAGACTATAATATAGCTGAAAAAATTTTGAAAAAAACAAAAACAAAATTCATAGGCTAATATGAATTTTTTTCAAGACTTATGATAAAGCTGCAGTAATCAAGACAGTGTGGCCTGGGGTAAAGATAGATACAGAGACGAATGTAACAGAGTAGAGAGTCCAGAAATACACCTATACTTTTAAGACAATTGATTTTTGACAAAGATGCAAAGGCAATTCAGTGGAAAAAAATCTTTTAAACAAATGGTTCTGGAATAATTGGATATCTATATGCAAAAAGATATATAGAACTTTGATCAACACTTTTTACCATGTATAAAAATTAACTAACGATTGATTATAGATCTAATGTAAAATCAAAATTATAAAATTGCTAGAAGAAAATATACAAGAAAATTTTTATAATCACGATTAGGCAAAGATTTCGTTTGTACATATGACAACAAAAGCACAACCTACAAAAGAAAAACTTGATAAATTGGACTTCATTAAAATTAAAAACTTCTTCTTATCAAAGACCCTATAAGAGAATGAAAAGACAAACCATAGACCGGGAGAAAATACCTGCAAAGCATACATCTGATAAAGGATACACAGTCCCGTTTAAAAACAGTCAAAAGATTTGAACAGAGACATCACCAAAATCATATACAGACAGCAAATAAACACATTAAAAGATCCTCAACATCATTATTCATTAAGGAAATGCAAATTAAAACCATAATAAATACTACCACACACCTTTCAGAATGGTTAAAACAAAAAAGACTGGGGCTGGCCCGGTGGTGTAGTGGTTAAGTTCCTGTGCTCTGTTTTGGCAGCCTGGGGTTTGTGGGTTCAGATCCCGGGTGAGGACCTATATACAGCTCATTAAGCCATGCCGTGGCGGCATCCCACATACAAAATAGAGGAAGATTGGCACAGATGTTAGTTCAGGTCTAATCTTCCTCACCAAAAATAAATAAATATACAAAATAAAATAAAATGCATATCAAGAGACGATGAGGATGAGGAACTAGAATTCTTATATGTAAACTGTAAATGTAAACGAGTACGACCAGTTTGGCAATTTCTGAAAATGTTAAACATACTCTAACCATATGTCCTGGTCATTTTGCCCAAGAGAAATGAAAACTTATGTCTATACATAAACTTGTACATGCATGCTCTTAGCAGCTTTATTTGGAATAGCCCCAAACTAGAAATAACTCAGATACCCCTCAACAGGTGACTAGAAAAAGAAATTGCATTATTTATATGCAGTGGAATACTACTCAGAAATAAAAAGGAATGATACATGCAACAACACAGATGAATCTCAAAATAATTGTGCTGATTCAAAGAAGCAAGATACAAATAGTACCACTTGTGTCAAATTCTAGGAAATGCAAGCTGATTTAAAGTGATTCAGTGCAGATATGTGGTTGCCTGAGGCTGGGGGAGATAGGGCTTGGGAGGGACAGGAGGAGAGAATACAAATGGGGAAGAAAGGTTGTGGTGGTGATTGCACTTTCTGAGATAGCTACTAAATGTCTCTGTACCTCATTCCTGACTGCAACGCCCTTGGCTCAGCTGACATCTTTACATTTGTTTGGTTTTATTTTTTCCAGAATTGGAGTTTAGATGATATAAGCTAAGATCTTATGGTGGTGATTGCACAGCTATATACATACGTATGTTAAAACCTGCCGAACTGTACACATATGTAATCAGTTTATTGTATGGTCATGTCAATTGTACCTCAATAAAGGTTTTTTTAAAAATAAAGATGCTATATTCATTTTTCATTATTCTACTAGTAATGGGTTGTGTTAGGGATCATAAATCCTTAGAAAATGTTTTTGAGCTAATTTTTATATGTAAAATGTTAGTTTGGGATGCCCAAAAGTTCATGAAACATTTTTTTTTCAATGATTCCCTTTGAATAATATACCGCAGCGTTACTACGCAATTAGCTTTTGGTTTTTATCCTTGGAGTGTTGGCCAAGAGTTCTAGACCAACAACAAATTTTGAAATGTTGTTTCTTTCAATGTTCTATAAATAATAGTGATAAACACTTCGCAGCGTTCACTTTGACAGAATACGAGGACACTGGAAATTGGCCTATTAACTTCTGACTCGTCTCCCTTCACATCCTCAGCAGGCAGTGTGCGTGTCCCAGAATTCTAAAAAGCAAGCGCACGGAGGTGGTATCTGGGCTGGTTGGGCTCCTGGCAATCCCACGACATTTTCATTTATACCCAAAGGGGGCTTTTAGAAAGAAACTGCAGATTTGTTTCCCGTGAAATAATTAACTTCTTTTTTTTTCTTTGATGCAAATTCCATGACCTTTTTTGAAGCTTAGGATGCAAAACATACTTGTGACCAGTCAGTGTTTGGGAGCCCCGAAAATTCCAGATAACAGAGATTCTTCATGAAATTTATCTTTGAGGGATATTGAAAACTTGGGAGGTTTTTTCCACTCGGTTTCTACTCTCAGGTTAAAGATTAGCCCAGAGATTGAGCCTTCACTTAAAGATTGTCCCACACATTTCTCAACCAGTGCATTTCCGTCCTAATGGAGTGAAATCAATCTCTTTATGATGTGTTTTGCAGCCAGTCTCCCTCAATTGCCGGTTGCCTCTAATTTCAGCTAAACTGTGTGATAGCTGACACAGAATCTAAAATAATTGGGTGGTCACTCTTGACTCGTTTCAAGAATGCAGGTATTAAGGAGGTCTCTAAAGGTGAAACAGGGTAAGCGTCATGTGGACGTCAATGGACATTTACGGTTCTTTTCCCCTCCTTTTAGTCAATTATGCACATGTATGGCTCATAATGAGCACACGTGGCTGATATTTCTAGATAGGGCCAATTGAGGCAGGTGGTTTGTCACTTTCTGAGATAGCTACTAAATGTCTCTGTACCTCATTCCTGACTGCAACGCCCTTGGCTCAGCTGACATCTTTACATTTGTTTGGTTTTATTTTTTCCAGAATTGGAGTTTAGATGATATAAGCTAGGATCTTGCACAATACTCCTTAAATTATTTACCCTTTAAAAACAATACAAATAGGTATATCAAGCTAGCCTATGTCTGTATATGTTTTGAAACAATAGTTTTGATAGAAAACCATAAAAAATCCAACATAAATTTTATCAATTATATCCTGCACCATATTTTTCAAGTCATAAAATGCTACATATATATCTATATATATATGCCTTCTTGGTGTTACTATGAAGTAATTATTAGTTTTTGTGTGTGAGTTGTGGCATAGGACTCAATGCTTGGTAATCTGATATGCCTATATTTTGTTTCATTTTTGCTCTTGGCTAGAATGATCCAGATATTTGAAGTATTTGTGGCTCTTTTCTTTTAAAGGTCAAAACATGTACTTTGTGTATCATCAGAGTTAAGTTCTATAGATAAGAAAAAAAGGACCGAACTGATAATTACCTAAATTTTAATAAAAAGTCAAATTATATTTAAGGTGTATGTGTATCTCTTACATTTTTGAATCAAACTTAGTTAGTCTGGGGTCTTATAACTTTTCACCTGGACTCTTGAAATACCCTTTCATTTGGTTCCTGTCGTGCTCAGACTGTGGGGTGGCTCCAGTGGCTTCCACTCCCTGGTGTTCATGGTCCTATAATTCTTTCCCCTTGAAAGTGGGAAGGACCTGTGATTTGCTTCTAGCCTACAGAATATGGCAAAGGTGAAGGGGTTTTTCAGATATAATTAAGGTCCCATATGAGTTGATCTTAAAATCAGCTGATAATCAAGATTATCCTGGGTGGGCCTGAATTAATCAGGTGAAAGTCCTTACAAGAGGGTCTGGGCCCTCCCTGAAGCCTTTCCTTGCTGGCTTTGAATAAACAAGCTGTCACAAAGTAAGTAGCCATGTTGGAGAAGCCCATGTGGCAAAGAACTGTGAGTGACTTTTTAGGAGTTGAGAGTGGCTTCCAGGAAAAAACTAAAACCCTCAGTCCTATAGCTGCAAGGAGGTGAATTCTGCCAACAACATGAGAGAGCTTGGAAGTGGATCTCTCCCCAGTCATGCCTCTGATGACCTAGCTGACACCTGGATTGCAACTTGGTGAGGCCTGGAAGCAAAGAACTCAGCTAAGCTCGGCTTCTGACCTACAGAAACTGTCAGGTAATGAGCATGTTGGTTTAAGCTGCTGCGTCTGGGGTAACTTGTTGCACAGCAATAGGAAATTCATACAGCGCCTCGTCTCCAATCTCTTCCTTCTAGTTTTTCTTTCTTGCTTCAGCTAGCATGGTCTTTCTGAATGAAAATTTTGATGGTATTTCTTCCCAGCTTAAAATCCTGCAATAACTTCCCATGATCTAAAAGATGAAGTCTGAACTTCCCAACTATGGCAAGAATCTTCATGATTTGGTCCTCACCGACCTTTTCCTCTCCTCTCACACTTTTCTCCCATGTGCATCCTGTGCTTTTATAATCAGAACCACTATGTGCCAAACCCTCTTTCACCTCCACGCCTTTGCGTGTGGGTTCTTTATCCTTGGTTTTCTACCCTCTCACCCCTTGGTAGGCATAGGGGTTATTCCCCAGGATTCCTGTTGTCCTACTTCGGGGTATACTGTAGGATGGCACTTCCCTTCCCCATTAAAGCTAGGAATGACCATAGGACTTGCTTTGGCAAATGAAAACAGAGCAGAAGTGACACGTCTTAGAGGTAGAGATGTGAGGAGCCAGTGCGCGATTTCCAACATCCCCTATTCTTGCTAGAACAACTGGCGATGCTCCAGATGCTGGAGGCTCTGCCAGGCTGGGTCCCAGAGTGAGGAAACATAAGAGTCCCCAAGCTGACCTGACAGGTTTTGTGAGCAACTATAAATCTTTGTTGTTATAAGCCACCAAGATCTGGGGATTTTGGGTTCCTGTGGCATAACTTATGTTACACTGGCTGAGACGTCACTCCCTCTGGTCGACATATACATCCTGTAGGACTCGGCTCAGATGTGACTCTCTACACAGAGGGAAGTGTTTTCTTCTCTGTGTTCCAACAGATCTTAGAAGTACCTCTTTATTTCTTTAGTGACTATCTCGTAGATTGCTGTGAGGATTACTTGAGCAAATATATAAGGTGCTTATTAACAATGGGCTGGCACACTGTAAGTGCTCAAAAAAGATTAGCTATTATCACTATTATTATTTTATAGCACTTCTCTTGTTTAAATATTTGTTTTCTTTTAGACTATGCTCATTTGGAGGGCAAGGACTATGTCCTCTTTCATTGTATCGTAGACACCTGGCTCAGGGCCTAGACCACGGAAGACACTCACTAAATATTCACTAGTAAGTGTATATTTAATGCATACTAGAAATCCCTATTTGTAAGTTTCTCCACGTAGAGAATACTCCCAATGTGTATATTGTTACCATAATTTATAGAGAGAGTGTAGGAGAAAGTTATGCTTTTCATTATTTTCATAGCTATTGAGCAATGAGAACCAGTTATTAGACTACGTTCAAGATTTTAGTAGACTTGAATTCAGTCTGTGACCTTGGACAAGTTATCTAACCCTTTTAAGGCTCTTTCCCTCATTTGTAAAACGGATATCTACCTACTTCATAAGGAATTAAATAACTTTTGTAAAATAGCACAGTGCTTGGCACATAGGAAAACATTTATTTATTTATTCTTTTAAGATTTGACTTAAATATATTGTGAAATGATTATTCCAATAAGTTTAGTTAGCATGCATCATCTCATACAGACACAATGAAGAGAAAGAGCAAAAAAAGAAAAAATATTTTTTCTTCATTATTTATTATTTGTTATTGTTAGTTCTTATTTTTACCTTTGACTTTTCTCAGCTTGAACTACATGTTTAGATGTCTGTTTGCCAACTGGTGGTCTAATACTTTCCCCTTTATTTTTCATAGAAATGATCTGATAATTAATAATTTTTCCCACAGGCCTTGAGTTTCACACTCTATTGTAAGTGGCATGAAATAATACTGTGTATATTTAGCAATTTGAATTAAAAACAATACCAGACATTTCTGTTGTCATTGTATAAGAAATTCACTAACGTATTCAGCATTCTCAATATAATAAAATTCTACAAATAAACTGTGCTTGTCCCAAAAGATGTTAGAATTGAAAAGCACATCTTACGTATCTTTCCTGCCAATATCACAATGACATCGCTTCTGTCTCAAAGAACCAAATGTTATCTGTATTAAGTCTAGATGTACCATTTTTTACAGATCCTTGCATCCTCAAAGGTAGTTGCCAAAAATACTCGCAGTGGGTAATCTTTAACTCATTCTAGAAAACCTGTTCAATTCTTTTCCAATGAAATTGCAATCTAGTTAAAACTAAGTATGCCTTTAGAAACAGAATAAAAGAGTGAAGAAGATTAAAAAAGAAAATGGTCCAAAATGTGACTCATTCTTTTGGTTTGAGTTTCTAAAGAGATGTGCAAGGGAGAGCGGAATATGGATTTTCATTTCATGGTGAGTAAAAAAATTACCTTAGTGGTAAAATGAACACCGTTTTGCATGAAATACTGCAATTTCTTGAAAGAGTAATTTAAAAACTTATTTGGATCGTTGTTAGCAAAGTTCACACCAAGTTTCTTCAAAACATAGCTCCCAATCTTTTACCAAACTTTTCATAGTATTATAATGGTAGAATAAGGAAAATATTTTGATATTAGAACATATTTCCTCTGCATCATAATGAAACCCCCAATTATCACAGTTCATGATTCCAGCAAGATTTATAGTACTGTAGGTGAACTTGTAGTCTTTTTTCTTTTATATATCATGTTACAAAATTAATTACAATACTCTGAAATGTAAACTGTGATGAATGAGTATTTGGAATTGATTTTTTCCTGTAAAATGTTTTAAAGGTTAGAAGTACCCTTAAATTGTTGGGCCAGTTTTTCATCTTCTTAACTTTTAGAAGAAATTAAAATACTTTATTTCACCATCTATTATAACTTCTTTGTCACAGTTTTTCTTTTTTGTAAAGTGGGGATAGAATTTATTGCTACCATAACCAAAAGTGATATGATGGATATTTAAAAAATATGAATCTTATAAATTCATAACTAAAATGACTTAGTGAAATACTGTTTTATTTATGGATTTGTTATTTTCATACCAGGAAATGTCCAGATTACAAAATTCCTACATAGAATTGGCAATTATATATTTATTTGAATGCATAATGGCATTTAATTATAGTGCTGCTGTCACCAATCTTTTCTAGTATCATAGAGGTTAATACCAAATATTTAAAAATCTAACTGTTAACAAGGAATGGTTTGGTTGGTTTGTGTTTATAGAACTTATCGTACTCACGAACAACAGAATAAGAACAAAAGCAATTTATTCTGGGATGCAATATTTACTCCTTTTCTATAAAAGTAAATACTGCACCAGAAGAGCAATTTAGAAAAAATCTTTTATGAACAAAACATGCCATGTTTCAACTTTCTAATTTATACAACATCTGCATTTTCAGAGGTATAAATTGTCAACCATGACAAAACTCCCATATTCTAATATGGCGGAAAGGTCAACATGCTTGCCGTGACAATCCCTTACACGGTCTGGTGCGTTTACGTGCCCATGACAGTCCCTTACGTAGTCTAGCGCGTGTATGTGCTGGAGTCTGGAAGGCAGACAGACCTTGGCTTCTTCCCTAGTTTCTCCTTGCTGTGTGGAACAGGCACGTGACTCGTGTCTCTCGGTCTCAGGTTTATCGTTTACAAAATGGCGTTCAACCGTTTATCTCGCAAGGTCGCTGTGAGGTTTAAATAAACCCTCGTAGAACATACTTCCAGGTTCAGGGTAAGCACTTAATACCTGTTACTATTATTATTACAAGCGTAGTACTTTACACTTTATACCTTACAAAGTACTTTCACATACAGTCTCTCATTTGAGAGAATTAGCTCCTGGTTGACAGCACAACCTTTATCACAGATCTATATGCAAGTGTTTAATAAGCATGATTGCTACCTGATTTGTTCAGATGAAAAAGCAGCAGGTTACAAGCCCTTTACTTTGATGTAAGATCACAATGTGTTAATGGTACGATTTTTTTTTACTTAAATTGTACCTGACTTCAAACCATTTAAAAACACAATTTCATTCATTCACCCTTGTCAGGTGAAGCTTTATTCCACAAAGCTGTCTTTTATGTCCACTTTATAGATGGGGAAGAGAAATGTGAAATAACTTCCCAAGGCCAGAGGGCAACTGGGTCCATAACCAACCCTCACTTGATGGTGGAATGCTCAGAAAACGCCATCTTCTGCTCTGGCTTTTGATGAATCGTGAAATTTTCCAATCTTGTTGGGAAGCATTTGAATGCACAGAAATGAAAAGCAGGCGTTAAAATAGTGGTGGTGTGAAGACTTTGGTAGTGGCCCTGCCATCCAGTCTTGGCCATTTGTGCCTTTAATCTTCTCAGTGACCACAAGTGTTAAATTCATTTTGAAAAGTACCCCGCACCCTCCAACCTTAGGAAGGTGAAAAATAGTTTGGGGAACAGTTAAAAGACCCATTATATATCGAGTAATATTCTTTACAAGATTTCCTGAAAGCACTCATATTTGACCCAAAGGTTCAGAATTTTTTTCTCTGTTGGTGTGGATGGAGTTAGGTTCTTGTCAGAAGGAAGTGGGGTGATATTGGCACTAGTTTCAGACTGACCTATGAGGACACTCTTCTTTAGGGGGTATTTCTAGAGGCAAATGACAGTTCTCTCACACCAAAACATGCAGGTGATGGTGGTGGCCAATTTGCGTACTCAGCAAAGATGGCTAGGTCAAAATTGAGCTAATTGACAAATTTCATTTTTTTCCTGGGGACAAAAAAATATTCTAAGAGCTTTGCGGGAAAAGGGGATATATGTGGGGCCACTATTATTCCATTCCGATTTATGCATGTTGCTATTTATGAATGGCTTCCTTTTAATTAGGTGTTTAATTTAAAACAGAACTTGTGACTATAAAAACCCCCAAAGTACAAAGTTGGAACATTAATCATTTGGGGAGACTCAAAAAGTCTTTCAATCACAAGGCTCTCCTTGATTGTACAGCACATGAAAGAATTCTTTATTATTTTATTGAATAATTAAGAAAACATGGAAAACAGCTTCCACTGCTAAATAAAACCTAATTTCTGTTTTTTCAGAATTACAATTTTTGTTGTAAAAAGTTCTGCTTCAGGGGCCGGCCCTGTGGCCAAGTGGTTAAGTTCGTGCGCTCCCCTTCGGTGGCCCAGGGTTTTGCTGGTTCGGATCCTGGGCTCTGACAAGGCAGTGCTCATGACGCTGTGCTGAGGCAGCATCCCACATGCCACAACTAGAAGGACCTACAACTAGAATATACAACTATGTACTGGGGGGATATGGGGAGAAAAAGCAGGAAAAAAGAAAAGAAGATTGGCAACAGTTCTTAGCTCAGGTGCCAATCTTTAAAAAAAAAAGTTCTGCTTCAAAGAACATATTTCTTTTTAATTTTTGAGTAAGGTTAAGTTAGACAGGGTTTTTAATTTGGGTGTTTAAACAGAAAACTTTTTTTGAAAAGGAAAAAGTAAAAGTATTTTTAAATTTCTTGTTCCTTTGCAGTTTCCAAAACTGAAGTCATGACTTAAGACAAAAGCAAATGAGATGGGACATTCAGTAATTAATGATCACAGGAAAGAAAGTGCACTACACTGAGTCATCAGTCCGTCACTATAACCCCAAGCCTCTAACACTTTTGAGGAAAAAAATGCATTGCAAATAATGCTTTAATTTTCTCCCCAGATGAAAATTAAAACAAAGTGTTTCATGGAATCATTTTGAGATAATCTTAGAAGTATTAGGAAAAAGGAATGGGTCTGTTTTATACTTCAGGGGGGACAAGGGTCACATTTTAGAACAGAATTCTGTGATGACTTCTAACGGGAAAATAAAATATAGGTGACATCTCCAGGAATCAATATCCTCTTTTCTCCATTTGTGGTGTTTTGCAGGCTGATTAATTTGCAGAGGTTGAGTTTGATTGCTGCTGAAGTAGAAAGCGTTATAGATTATCTGTTATTCTTCAATCCACTTGGCTGAGGTCTATGGTTCTATCTCTATGTATTTATTTATCTACCATTCCACATGGTGCTTAGCACTGGAGCTCTGGGCCTCTCTGAAGCATATTGTGAAAATCTATTGTGCTGAGCTCGAGTCTCTCCCTGCATACCCCTCAGGAGAGCTGTTCTCTTAGGTAAAGGTAAATGAGCCAGACGGAAAGAGGCATTTAGAAAACAGCTTCGTGTGTATCTGAAGGATGTATCCAGCTAAATTTTGAAAGCAAGAAAGAGACACTAAAGGTTATAAAATTTATGTAATTTATATAGCAATTAAAGAAATAATAACTGAGAGAAAACATTGAATGTGTGGTGTTCTTAAATGGGTGAATGGAAGAGTTCAATATTTCCAATCCTTAATACCCATGGTATCCTGTCTTGGTTATGGCTGTTGACTATCACTCAATCCTGGATAAATATTTTCTTCGGTTTCTATAGTTAATTACATGAACTATACCGTCGATATTCTCTAAATCACCTCTTTCCAAAAGTTTTAGATAGAAATAAAGCATAAAGAGAGAGTGTTTTTTGTCCAATCTAGCTAGAAATGTTTTTGACAGATTACTTCTTTTATCAAATACTTTGTCTTTGAAATAGTTCAGCATTACGTAGTGGGATTATTTTAAGTCCTCTGACTTTTAGGTGTAGGTATAGTTGAAGTTGCATAAATGTGTACGTTGGAAAAAACTGGGTAACGTTTGCATACCTCCAAAGGTCAACTTGGTATAAATACAAACTGAGTCAAATATTACAATATAAATGCCTTCCAATAAACTTGATCCATTTTTTAGTCATTTGATGATAGCTTATTGTACAGCTTGTGAGAGTGACTGTCAAAACCACATTAAAAATACACACTATTTAAAGTCATGCCCTTTAGAAGGATAACTCAATTATAAGCTAAGGATATTTCTTATGCAGAAAGAGATTTATGCTTTAATAATTATGATAATCTATAAATAATGAAAAATTCTTCAATTGGTAGTTGAAAATATTATTTAATTCATCATATTTTTGGAAAAATAGATATAACATTAAACGCTTTAATATAAAGTCCACATATAAAATAATCTGAATTCTTTCCCAGAAGCAAATACTGAATCATATTGGTGAATAAACACCATTATTGCTGCTGAAAACAGCTACTAAGAAATCTGCTCCCAATTAACCTCATAGACAAATGAAAAACCATCATCTAAAAACGGACACATTTATTTCTATAAATATGTAAATTCCTCAGCATTTCTACAGTGTTGAAATAAACTGTTTTCAATCTATATTTATAGATCAGAATTGGGAGCAATTTCTCTATCCTTTACAAACAGCCTTGACTGCCTACTCTGAGTTCAAAACTGCCTTCAAATGTGTCATTTTTTGTATACAAAAGGCATTCTAAAATTGTATTATGAAGTTATTGTGCTGAAAGAATGACCCTTGTCATGCTTTGTTTACTGAATGTCAGATTTTCATTTGTATTACAGCTGTGTACCATCGCGGTTTCGGTTTTGTATGAAGGGCAACTAATGCACAAAACAGTCGAACCACAGAGCAGTAATTAGTCTGGAAAAGATCAAAGTGTGCTCTTCTAAATCCAGCCAATTTGCTCTGGGTGTGCAAAACCAATAGTCTTTCTTTTGCTAAGGTCTCTTATTAATTTTTGCTTTCGTTTGTTGCAGAGCAGCTGCTTGACTGTCAATCCAACATCCTGCTTAAAAAAAATCCATTTTGATGCCACAAATGCAATTTCAATGGGTTTAGGAATAATAACCAGCTTTTTTTTCACCCCTCTTCTAGGAGATAGAAACTTGAAATGAAAGTTTTCAGCATCTGTAAAGTAAAAGAAAGCAACATAAGGCGTAGCTCTCTTTGGATTTGTGGCTCCAGAAAAAGCTGAAGGACAGTGATCTGTACATATTTCTGCTTTTAGTGCTTTTAACCAGCTCTACTCTCACACTCTGTGTCTATTGCTCTCTTCTCTTAACATGAGTTCTTTTTATCTCTATGGTCACGTTGGTGTTTTTCATAGAAAAATTGAATGATCCAAGTTATTAATTAAATTCTATCTTGCAGGAAAAATACCTTAAACTAATAGCTTACAAATCTCAGGATGAAAACAGTAAAATAAGAAGAATCACTGTGATTTTCTTGATGTAATTACTATTATTTTTGAGTGAGTATAGAAGAGGCAATGGAAGGTGCTAAACCAATTTTATCACAGGAAGTAAGTGAATAAAATTTGTGAAGGAGAACAGAATACAATGTCATCACTTAAAAAGTGAAATATGATCTTGGAGAATACATTTTAAGTGCAGTGTATGCATTTCTCCCCTTCTCTATTTCTGTCATTTATCCTTTCAACATTCTCTCTGGTAAAAAGTAGAGAGAGAAGTAAACTGGTTAGTGTATTGATTCCTATGAATATGGCAGCTTTTCTGTAATTGTGACCTTGAACTCTGTTCATATATTCTATCTCTCTCTCTATCTTTTTCTTAGTAAATTTCTTTACCTAAGTAGTGAATATTAACATGTATTAGCTGAGTAAATATATTTTTGTATGTCTAGTGTTGCAAAAATTTTGCTGGCTTTGATAACAAACCATTTAAATTTGATTCTAAGTTATAGTCCATCCAAACATATGCCAAATATCTGTTCTAGTATCAACGTCACTAGCTAACTAGATACTAAAATACAGTCAAGCAAAACAAAAACTGTAATGATACATAGAATTAGCGTAATGAAAAGAAGCACATGCAGTAATTTACAATAACTGATTCACAAACAAATGTGTAACATCCATGAAACAACCAGATAGTTTTGTTCTAGAAATGTTTTCAATTGAACAGGAATTTGGTGCTTTTGAAATGTAAGAAGATGACTCTACAGTGAAATTAAGGTATCTCTTTCTTCATTCAACAGGTACAAGTCAGACACTAACTCCTGATTTTCCTCTAAACTAACCAGGACATGCTCAATGAACTTGAGCTTCAGAGCTCTTCATTCTTTTGTAATATGATTTGGTGTCTTATTAAAATCTGTTGTTACTTCTATAGTCCTCATGATGCATTCCATTCTTTTCCACTCATCGTCATTTGAGTGGCCAACTCTCAAGATGATAGTGTGATGGGAATAAATTTATACTAGAAATGAAATAAATATGTTTAACCTACATTTACAGCGGCTGTTAGATAAAGTCTTGAGGTTCAAATAAAACCCCATTAATTACCTTTCTCCAGTATCATGTAGGCCTTAAGCTGAATCTCTCTTATAAGACAACTTGAAATGTGGCATTTAGCAAATAAAATGGCCTCAGGAATCTGCACACAGTCTCATTTAGAATGTTCTGAAAATCTTTGGACTGAGCCTTTTTTTAATTGAAACATAATTGACATGCAACATTATATTAGCTTCAGGTATACAACATGATTCAATATTTGTATATATTGAAAAATGATCATCACAATAAGTCTAGTTAACATTCATCACCATACATAGTTACCAAATTTCTTTTTCTTGGGTTGAGAACTTTTAAGATCTACTCCCTTAGCAACTTTCACATATGCAATACCATACAGACTGAGATTTTTAAAAAAAGGTGTTGAGAAGAATGAGAGGTACTAGAAAACTCAATAGACATTTTCCCAAAAAAAAAAAAAAAAAGAGAGAGAGAAGCTAATTTGCAGCCTGTAGATTGGTCGTCTCATTGTAAATTTAGACTAAATTATTGAAAGGATGGTTTGCAAATCCTAGCAAAAGTAATTGTCTCTGGCCAATGTAGTAAGACAAGAAAAAAATGTAAAAAGTGCAAGGACTAGAAGGGAAGAGATAGAAAACTTAAGACAACCAAGACACAATTAAACTAACGAAAGTTCACAGAGGTTGCTAGATAGAAGGCCAACAATAACAACAATAAAATTATCAACCGAGCTCTTTTATACTTGCGCTAACCAATTAAAAAACAATGGGGGGCTGGCCCCGTGGCCGAGTGGTTAAGTTCGCGCTCTCCGCTGCAGGCGGCCCAGTGTTTCGTTAGTTCGAATCCTGGGCGCGGACATGGCACTGCTCATCAGACCACGCTGAGGCAGCGTCCCACATGCCACAACTAGAAGGACCCACAACGAAGAATACACAACTATGTACCGGGGGGCTTTGGGGAGAAAAAGGAAAAAATAAAAAATCTAAAAAAAAAAAACAAAAAAAAAACAATGGAAAATATGGTGCCTTTCATTATAGCAAAAAAGACCTTAAAGTATTTAGAAAGTGACCTAACAAAATGTAGAAATACTTGGAGAAAAATATTAAAATTCTATTAAAGAAACAAAGAAACTTTTGTCTGCTAGGATCACAGCTTTTAGAGAAGAGTTTGAAACATGATAGGCACTGAAGAAATATTCATTGAATGAATGAATGAATCTGAATAAGTAGAGAGTTATGCCATTCTCATTGATGGGAAAGTAAGATTGTAGAGCCCTCAATTCTCTCTTTTTTTTTTTTCAGTGCAGTCCCAATACGGCGGGGGAAGCTGTAAGGAGAAGAAATGGGATTGGAAATGTGGTATAAGGGAGAACAACGACAACAAAAGTAAAAATGAAATAAAACAGTGGCCACGCAGGTACTGATGATGATGGAGTGCTGTGAACCAATCAGGTGGACAACGGGCGCCTGAGAGCCAGGAGGGGCAAAAAGAAACGACATGAAATTTTCAATTAACAGAAACTAGCAAGTGATTAAATAAAGGTGGGGGCTGTGGCTGATGTGCTTGACAGTGATCGCCATCCAAGGAGAGCTTGAAAAACCAGTTGATGTGTCGATTTGAGCAAGATGAAACGAGATACGCACAAGGGGAAAGTCTTGTTCCTAGGTCCAAAAACTCAATGGCAAATACACAGCATAAAGAGAGACGCCTTAACAAAATCACATGTGAAAAAGATTAAAGAGTTTAGTTGATTTTAAGTTCAGTATGAATTAACGGGATGATATAAGTGACTCATAACCTCCCCAAAATAAAGAAAAGCAATCTGATTTTAGGCTGTATTAATAAAGTAATAAAGAATAATCACATAAGCTGACAACTCTCAACTCTGTATTTGTGAGCCCAGCCTTCTGACATCAATACTTCTCTCTCACAGCATCTCAGATTCAGCAGCTGTATTAGCTTTTTCTCCTAAATATGCTGTTTTCTTGGTATTTTATGGCTGGGAGGGCCTGTTTTGGAGAGTACATCACCAGTCCAGAGAAGTTACTTACGCCGCAAACTAGGGAGTCAGTGAAGTCATCCTCATTTCAGGTCTCTCCCTGACCCTCACATAGAGTTGGTTTTCCAAGTTCTATTCACTTTAGTTACTGTTCATGTCTGTCTCCATTGCTATCGTGTTGATTTAGGCCTAATTCCCTCTAATGGACAGTCAAATAGTTTCCTGTATCTGTCTCCAATCTTGCATGGCCATCTACACTATTTTTAGAGTAGGCATTCGAACACACAGATATGATCCTGTTATTTCCCAGCTCTAAACCCTTCAATAGGGTTTCATGCAGTCTTCCCATTGTCTGTGTGCCCTATCCATAAGAATATTTGGAGCATGCAGACCAGTATAAATATATAATATAAATTAATAATATTTATTTATTCTGTGCATGATAAAACGTACACAAAAAGTAGTTTTAAAAGGATGATATAATATGAATTTAATTTATTCAAAATATCATTTATTAATATAACAAGTAAAAACAGCAAATGTATTTTTGCAATGTGCTTAAATATGCCTCATTAATTTTCAAGTGTGCAGATGTGAGAAGGACCCTCATATTGTTTTTTGGTAATGAAATCACATAATAATGGAAATGCGGCCATTTCAAATATGCTCTGTCCATACACGTTTCTTTTGAAAAACAGTTGTTTTCTCACTCATTGTTGAACACTCACCTTTATTCTGAAAGGGCAGATTGTCTTCTTGTTTGTTTGTCTGTTTGTTTATTTATTAAAGGCTTAAATTTTTACAGCAGCTTTAGGTTTACAACAAAATTGAGAGGCAGGTACAGGGATTCCCCATCCACTCCCTGCCCCCACGTGGCTCCGCCCTTGTCAACATCACTCACCAGGATGGTGTGCTTCCTAACAAAGCTGAGCCTACATAATCGTGCAAAGTCCATAGTTCACCTTGGGGTTCACTCTTGATGTTGTACATTCTATGGGTTTAGACAAATGTATAATAATATAAATCCATCATTATAATACCATACAGAGTATTTTCACTGCCTTAAAAATCCTATTTGTTCTGCTTATTCATCTCTTCCCCAACCCCTATCCCTGGCAACCACAGACCTTTTACTGTCTCTGTAGTTTTTCTTTTCGAGATTGTCACATAGTTGGAATCATACAGTATGTAGCCTTTTCAGGTTGGCTTCTTGCATTTACTAACATGCATCTAAGTTTCCTCTATGTCTTTTCATGGCTTGATGGCTCACTTCTTCTTATTGCTGAATAATATTCCATCGTCTGGATATACCACAGTTTATTTACCCATCCACCTGCTGAAAGACAGCTTGGTTGCTTCCAAGTTTTGACAATTATGAATAAAGGTGATATAAATATCCCTGTGCAGGTTTTTACGTGGACATAAATTTTACGCTCATTTGGGTAAATACCAAAGAGCATGACTGCTGGATCATATGCTAAGAATATGTTTAGTTTTGTGAGAAACCACCAAACTGTCTTCCAAAGTGGCTGTATCATTTTGCATTTGCACCAGCGTGGATGAGAGTCCCTGTCACTCCACATCCTCACCAGCATTTGGTGTTATCAGTGCTCCAGACTTTGGCCAGTTTAGAAGGTGTGTAGTGATATCTTGTTGTTTTAATTTGCATTTCCCTGATGATATATAATGGGCAGCGGTTTTTCATATGCTTATTTGCCATTTGTATATCTTCTTTGGTGAGGTGTGTGCTCAGATCTTTTTGCCCCCTTTTCAATTGAGTTATTTGTTTTCTTCTTCTTGAGTTTTAAGAGTTCTTTGTATATTTTGGATAACAGTCTTTTATCAGATGGCATCTTTTGCAAATATTTTCTCCCAGTCTGTGGCTTGTCTTCTAATTCTCTTGATATTGTCTTTTGCAGAGCAGAAGTTTTAAATTTTTTAAAAAAATTTTAAAAATTCTTTTTAAAGATTTTATTTTTTTCCTTTTTTTTCTCCCCAAAGCCCCCCAGTACATAGTTGTGTATTCTTCGTTGTGGGTCCTTCTAGTTGTGGCGTGTGGGATGCTGCCTCAGCGTGGTTTGATGAGCAGTGCCATGTCCACGCCCAGGATTTGAACCAACAAAACACTGGGCTGCTTGCAGTGGAGCGTGCAAACTTAACCACTCGGCCACGGGGCCAGCCCCAGAAGTTTTAAATTTTAATGAAGTCCAGCTTATCAATTATTTCTTTCTTGGATCATGTCTTTGCTGTTGTATCTAAAAAAGTATCACAATACCCAAGGTCATCTAGATTTTCTCCTATGTTATCTTCTAGGAGGTGTGTAGTTTTGCATTTTATATTTAGGTCTGTGATCCATTTTGAGTTAATTTTTGTGAAAGGTCTAAGGTTTGTGTCTAGATTAACTTTTTTTGGTGAGGAAGATTGGCCCTGAGCTAACATCTGTGCCAATCTTCCTCTATTTTATGTGGGACACCGCCACAGCATGTCTTGACAAGTAGTGCTAGGTCTGCACCAGGAATCTGAACCTGTGAACCCTGGGCTGCTGAAACAGAGCACATGAACTTAACCACTACACCACTGGGCCAGCCCCTAGATTAACGTTTTTGCAAGTAGATGTCCAGTTGTGCCAGCACCATTTGTTGAAAAGATTATTTTTGCTGCGTTGTGTTGCCTTTGCTCCTTTGCCAAAGATCAGTTGACTATTATCTTTTGGGTCTATTTCTGGCTTCTCTGTTCTGTCCATTGGTTTATTTGTTTATTGTTTTGCTAGTACCACACTCTCTTGGTTACTGTAGCTTTAAAGGAAGTCTTGAAGTCGGGTATTGTCAGTCCCAACTTTGTTCTTCTCCTTCGATATTGTGTTGGCTCTTCTGGGTCTTTTACCTCTCCATTTAAAACACTTCAGAATCAGTTTATTGATGTCCACAAAAGAATTTGCTGGGATTTTAATTGGTATTATTTTTTAAAAAAATATGCTGAGTAGGATGCTAATGAGAATCTATTCTCATCATAGGTAAGGTAAGCAAATTTTGGACATTTGTCTATTTGTAAAAGAAAAATGTACAACACATCTTTATATGTGAAAGTTCTTCTAAGTTCTTTGCTATGAGATAATCAACAAATCTCTTTGTCATAGCTCAGATTTTCATGAAATTTTTTACCTCACTAAAAAGTGATTTAAAAATGTTATAAAGATATGGACTGCATTTTAAAGGCTTTGTTTTTTACCAAATTAATGTCACCAATGAAATGGTCATCTGGCTTCACCGTTTTTGCACCCAAATTTGCCTATAAGGATGTAGTGAATTTTACTATGGCATTAACTTTGTCACTGTACCACAAGACCTCTTTTTTCCCTCTCTTTTAGTCGTTTGTATTTATACTATGTATTTCCTTAACAGTGTTTTTAAAAGATATCTTTACTAGTGAGAATATATACTCTCCATTACATTTCACTTCATTGGCTCACAAAAAGTTGTTCTTCATTTATTTCATTATGGACACAGAATCTAACAAATAATGAAGAACAGGAACATGCTAGAAACATTTATAGTTTTTTCCAACTGTTTAGCAAATTTTTTAATACTTATTTCTTCAAATATTTAGCTTTGTTTTCCATTTATTTATTTTTATAGCTAATACATTTTAATTAGTCACTGTCTTAGTTTGGGTTACAAAAGAAGCCGAACTTGAGACACGGATTTGAGCGTAAGCAGTTTATTTGGGAGGAGATCCATGGCTGAGAGATCGCAGAAGTGAGAAAAGGAGCGAATGGTGCAATCGAGGGGATGCTATTAAGCAGGTTCCTGCTGTAGGCAACCGATGCCCCCTCCCGCCGGCGAGCTCAGGAGCCAGCACAGAATTTTTCTGAGTTGCTCCACAGGAAGCGCAGTAAATAGTCTCCAATTCTCTCCTGTCATGGGTTAGACATCAATCACCGAGTGTTTCTGGACTATTTGCGGATCTAGATTGAGCCCTCGGGTGGAGGGATACAGGCGCTCCAGGAAGATGCAGGCGGCAGGCGCGGGATCAACGTGGGCAGAAGGTGTGTGGCGAGGTCGCTGCACCGCGGGTAAGGTCGCCGTAGGCCTTCAGAATGCTTTTGATGGGGTCTAAAGGCAGAAAGAACGAGTATTTCTAACCAAAGTTGTTACTATTAAATAAAAATCCTGCAGAAGAGGCTTATTAATTTTTATCAAATTTAGTAAAATTTTGTAAGGTCTTCATATTCTAGATGTAAATCCATGTCTTAAATAGTCATTTATATATGTCAGTGCTTTAGCAGATCTGAATGTATTGTTAGTATTTTTACCTGACAAAGAGATTGCACAAGGAGGAGAAGAAGAACCAGCTCTGGCTTTTTCTTAGTTCTTATTTTGCTTACCCCGTTAGTGGTATCTTCAGTTTGGGGTTTCTTTGAAAAGATCTTTTTAAAGTCACTTTATTTTATGAGGGCTACTTACTTAAAAGTAGATAATATAATCCATACATCTACTTAACTAGGCACCGTAAAATGCAACATTTTTCATAAAAATAAAATGAATGACAGGGTGATGGCCAGCTGTCCAGCCCTCCACATTGTGGAATTCCCATTTTCCTTCAGGATGCTTTGCTTACTGTAAATGACATGTGACAGTTTGACATTCAAACCTATTGAGGATGCCACTGTCAATTCAAATGAAATATTAGTAAAGCTTAATATTTTCCTAAGACTTGGGGTAAAAATCAAATAAAGTAGTTCTCATATTTGACCCCAGTGGCTCATTTTGTGCACCCCCTGTGGTAGGTGCACCCCAGTTTGGAGCCCACTGGACTACAGGACAAAGTTCAGATGCCTTAGCGTGGCACACACAGCCCTCCACCATGTGACCCTTGCCTGCTTCTCCAACCTAAGGTCTTGCCTTTCATGCCTTGTACCCTTAATTTTGGTTACAATGACTTTTTTGGAGTTCCCTGATTTATCACGTTGACTCATATGTCAGAGCTTTTGCTTATACTATTGTTTCTTCCCAGAATGCTCTTTCTCTGTGGACTACCTGGGAACAAATCCTCTGTGAAACTGCTCCTGGCCCTTTCCTACTCTCTGGGGAGCACTGAAAACATACTCTTTGGAATGCTGCAGTGTCCTCAACCATAGCTTTCAGCCCTTTTGTTGAACATATTTGCTAACATTCTTGGCTCCTTCTGTAGATCATTGTCTCCCTAAAATCAAAGATGTTGTCTATTTTGTCTTTGCCTCTCCAGCATTTGACCCCAAAGAGGCACATAATCATGCTTGTTGAATTAACTCTGGAGGTGATAGCCCTCTTGCGCCCTGGACTGGTCAGCCAGTAGAGAGGATTGTGTGTAGCTCCAGGTGCCTCTTGGAGAAGGACTTGGAAAACTGATGTGTACTCAAAGGAAGAGAATGTCAAACAATGTCAGGAGAGCAAGTCTAGCCTGGGACCAACGTATAGGATAAGAGGGAAGAGGGGTTTGGTTTCAATATAGGGAAGAATTATCTAACAATTAGAGCCGTTGATCACGGGAAGAATGGCTCTGGGGTATGGTGAGTTTCTTGCCACTGGAGGTGTTGAAATAAAGCCTGAATGGATAACCTCCAAGAGCAGGCTGAAAAAGGGCTTTAAACATCTGGAGTGATCAGGGTGAGTGGGAGAGAATTTAGATAATCTTTGGATTGTAAACAATCAAGCTGAGATTTGAAATCATTTAATATGTCTAGTGACACGTCTAAACGTTAATAGATATTTCAAAAAACAAAGGCAGTGAGGCTGTTTTAAGTAAACAATGTTTCTGTGGTTCAGTCTCTGGATGTAGGTGAGACACACAGTCTTGCTACTTTGCGTCTCGCGAGTCAGGCTGAGCAAGTCTTTGGGCCTGAAATGATGCTGTGCGTCTCCTTTGTGAGTGGAGCTCCAGCCGTCGAACCTGCTTCCTCTTTCTTTTCCTCTTAGAAGTAGGGCACTCTTACTCTGCCCAGCCATGGATTTAAAATTTATAGTCTCAGAGTCTGTAACACAGTGATAGTGTCTCTTAACTATTGGAGAAGAGGCAGATATCTTAATCTATATATTTAGAGCTGCCTGAGACAGAATTTTAAAATAAAATATTGAATCCATTAAACTTAATTCAGGAAATAAATAGTAAGCATATATCATAGGTAGAACACTGCAGACAGTATAAAATAATCTCATTATAACACTTTCAGAGGGCTTGAATCTTACAGAAACTGAGGCTCAGTGGGGTTACAAGGACTTGACTAAATGCTGTACAGGTGGTTCATTTCAGACCCTAGACCACAACCCATCACATCTAATTCCACTTCCGTGAGCGTCTCCGTTTTACTACGCTGCCTCAGAAGTGAGATATGGTCCCTGCCCTGAAGGACTTTCACAGTCTCTTAAAGGGTAAGATGTATCCACAAAACAATCAGAGAACAACAAAAGTAAAATGGGTGCAATATGTGTGTGCCGGCTGTGGAGTCATTTGGAAGGTCAACAAGGTGAGAAATCACAGGCTAAAGGATATGCAAACTTTTATTAAGAGCGACTTTGAGAATAGCGCCGGAAGATCATTCAGCTTACGCAGCGTTTCTCTGGTTCCCCAAGTGCACGTTGGCTTTGTCCACATTCACCAGTGCCTTTCCTCCTCTTGCGTTTCTTTTTAGTTTTGCTACTCTCTATCGTGCTGACCAATAGGATACAAGCATCTAATTGCAGTAAATTCTTATACATTCCAAGTGACCCCCACAAAAACTGGTTGCCGTGGTAACCAAACAAAAAGGGCCTGGAAAACAGAAGCAAAGTATTTACTTACCGTCTGGTGGGCTCTCTGGACAAGTTTCATTAGACCTGTTGCTGGCTTTCTTTTAGGTTTGGGAGCCAGTCACTGCTTATTTTTTAAAAGATTGAGAACTTTATCAGCCCTTTTTATATAGAAAATTGTACTGAGCAGTGAAGTCATAACTATTAATTTTTTAAAAATATATAAATCTTATTTAGAAGAGGCAATTATTACAAAGAATTAACCCAGGAGCTTGCAACTCTTGCCAATGGAATTCAGGAGCAAAGGGTCATTTGATGACGGTAAAGGGTCTTTAAAGAATACTGCAAGAAAGAGAGGCGATAGATTTGAAATCATTTTGTTAAAGCCCTTGCTATTTATTTTTGCCATATCAATAATGAAGGTGTACACTAACCAGTTGGCACAGAGGCTTCATTGCTAATTATTTTATGTACAAAGTCTTTAATTAATAGACTATATAATGAATACAATCTAGTTTGTTCTAGCTGATTTTAATCCTTTAGTGAAGGAAGATTTTGATAATGAAATAGAAAGTCATTGAGGCTCATAAAATATGTGTAACGTTTTCTGAATTGGGGAATGGGATCCACTCTCTTCGTCCCTACCATTGTCCTGGTGCCTCTTTGAAGTGCAAAAACATTAGAACTTCAAAGGCAGTCCAGGAAGATGGCACCTGCAGCTTATGGCACACCCTGGAGGTGAAGACAAATACGCAGCATGGCACTAGGTGGTGGGTTTGCGAGGGATCTTGGCATAATGGACTCTTGTAAAGAAGAGAAATAAAGTCTGCTTTTACAATAAATTTTACAACAATAACAAAATACACAGGCGAACGTTCATTGTGTATGTCTGTGTTAATGCCTTAAATGTGATCTCTGCTAGTTTTGTACTTTAGGATGATTCTCTCATCCCTCACCCTTCTGAATTGGACTGTTTATGTGAAGCGTGGTGATGCAACCTGTAGCAGCATCATCAACATCTTGCTATCCTTGCGGCCATAGAGGAAGAACTGGAGGCAATGTGATGGCTAATTCCTATTTGGAGTGTTCCTGCGTTGCAACCTGCAGTTCAGTTGTTCTGTGGAAAGAAGGTTTGAGTGAATTTTTGGAGTTAGGATCCAATGAGAACAAACCTCATTGAGCTCCAGCCTAAAGGTTAATGCAGGCAGGTTTTACGCTGAGGAGAAGGGTTGGTAGATCTCTTCCCGTGCTAACATCCCTCCGTGTGATATCTGGTTACATGCACAGAAAAAGCCAGGCTTTATCAGATCAGAAGAATCTTGTAAAGAGTTCTTTACTGAAGTTGGGGAGATTGGGAGAGTAACTGTGTCCTTTGTCTATCTCCAGGGAAAAGTGTTGGCTGGTAAAAAAAAAAAAAAAGGATATCTGCTAAGTTCTTTCTGATTTGTTGCATAGCGGCATTTAAATACTGGATTTCCTAACTAATGAAAAGATTGATATTGACTTTTCCTCACTTAACTAGAATTCATTCATTGTTCCGTTTCTGTTCAGTGAGCAAAATGCTAACTACTTTCCCTGGGTGTAGTCTCACTTACCCGAAACATTTATTTAGAGTCTTCAATAAGTGGCCTAAGGATAATCTAAAAAATTACTCCCTCCCAAAACAACAACAACAATAAAAAGCCCCATGGCAGCCTTTCCTCAATTGCTTTAAGGATCTAGTAGCGTGACCTCAGCTGCTTTCCAACTTTTCCCTTTAGCCCGGGTCTGGTGAGCCTTGTCAATAATTCCCTCAAGTATCCAAAGGAATCCCTGTCTTTCTGTGGCTTCCTCTCTCCCACAGGGCCCATTATCTCTAGTAGCCTGCCTTAGAGAGAGAAAAGACATCTGCGACATGGTCTAACTTCTCTGCAGTCAAGGATGCCTTCAAAAGCAAAGATGAGTGACAGGGAGGGGGAGCAGAGAAGGGACTTCAGGGAGGAGGGAAGGGATTGTCAACAAAGGGACAGCTGGGGATTGGCCCCTTCCTTCTGGGCATTCTGTGGAACCTCTTCAGAGGCAGTGAAGAAAGTAAAACCCAGAGGCATCTTTTTAAAAGTGCTGTTTAAGGTTCTGACTTCTTCAGCTGATCTACATAAGGAATAAAGATGAGAAACAATGCAAGCCAGGTGGCCAGGTATGAACCCAATGCAATTTTCACTTAACATTTATTTTTTAAAAGGACCATTACATTCTCTATTTGGCAATACGTCAGAGGAACCCAAATCGGTAAGCTACGGCATCACGTGGTTGTAGTTTCCTGGGCAGAGATCTAAATGCCCTCAAATGCTCCCAGTTAGAGGAGTGTGGGTTCTACGGATGTCAGTAGACAAAAAACCATAGATTTTTTTTTTTTTTGAAATTTACACTTTAAGTAGCTTTGGGTGAAGTATGATTAAGAAGGAGGGAAATTATGGAGAGAGAAGACAGGAAATTTTTTTCTTGATTGACTAATTTAGATTTCATTTTTAAAAATTAGTCAGTTGTTTCTCTTACTAACATGTCTCAGAAATATTTTGCTTTCTTCAGGAATTGGGGGCAAAATTCCACTTCTGAGGAATAGAACATTGAGGGTTAATTAACTTTATTTATTTATTTTTTTTGGTGAGGAAGATTGGCCCTGAGCTAACATCTTCCTCTACTTTGTATGTGAGATGCTACCACAGCATGGCTTGATGAGCTGTGTCTAGGTCTGCGCCTGGGATCTGAACCAGTGAACCCTGGCCTGCTGAAGCAGAGCGTGGAACTTAAGCACTACACTACTGGGCTGGCCCCTAACTTTACTATTTTATAAAATAACTCTTTTTCTGAGTATAAAAATAGTCCATGTCCATTATAAAAAATTAGAGAAAAGATATGAATTACACATTACTCAAAATCACAAATAATTTGCAAACCCCCTTTATTTGCTTTATAATTAATCTGACCTGAGAAAAAAGTGGGAAGAGCTTACTAGAGTCAGAAGATGTGGCTCATGAGTGAGAAACCTTCTTTTACGTGGCTGCAAAGGGAAAAGAAAAAAAAATATTTCTAGGACTAGTTAGAGGCTCTGGGAGAGCTGTCATCTTCCCTCTTGTGCCTGAGAAGGGCTGGCCTTGAATCTTATTCACTGTAAGCCCTTAACCTGTGTGAGCAACAGAATTGTGAGGGAGTCAACCTGGGGGCTGAAGTCCTAAAAGAGGGCTCCTGAGGGCCGCTGTCCAGCACCAACTCCCGCTCGGCGACCAGGTTAGAAAGCCCCAGGAAGGCCCCGCCAGACAGTGTGGGCCCCAGAGTCCCTCACCTCCAAAACCATCCCTCTTTAAACTAGCTCAGAACAAGTTCTTGGGGCCTGCTCTGTCGCCGGGAGCTCCCCAAGTCTGACACTCTGGGATATTTATAAAGCATTTCTGTGCAGGTTGAGTTCCATTTTGCGCATGCCTATTTGCATCACGTGCTTTGGACTCTGTCTCCCCACAAAATTACGGTTTGCAGAAATTAGCAGAGATGGTGCGATATCCTCCACTTTTTTTGGATGTTATTTTTGATTCGAGGGTGGAAAAATGGTTTTGAGGGAGCCAAAAACTGAAGCAGTTCCCGTGTGTGCTGACTTGGAGGGCGGAGCCAAGCAGAATGCTGGGCCTTCCTGGAAGGTGGAGGTTGTCGTGAACGTACGTGACCTGGCTATGCAGAGTGTCACCAGGGCGTAAGGAATCTGGGAGGCAGCGGGACTGGCTCGTCTTGGTGTCAGGCTTTAGTGATAGTGGGACTGTAATTTTGGACTACTCATGTTCATGTGTGGGATGCTGTATATTTGTAAATAATTCAGGAATCCAGGAGTCTTAAAGGGAATTTGAAAATAATTATGAAAATCCCGACTTGTTGGTTCCTTTTATGTTTCTTCTCAGACGCATCTATTTAGAGGGAAAGATAGGGAGCTGCTCCGTCCTTTTCTTTTCCCTTCCACTTGCCCTGATTAAAGGTGGAGAGCCTGCAGAATCGGTTTGTGGTCATCATACCTTCATAATTCAGTAGCAGCTCAAAACGTTCTCTTGTGAGGATTAGCAACATGGGGCCATAATGTGACACCTGTTTTGCATAATCAAAATTTCCTTTGCTGAGTTAAAAGGCCCTTTTAAGTGCTTTGGGGCTGATTCTGGAGACAATGCTTGATCTGCTTCTGCACATTGATGAGAAAATAAAAGGGCTTGAAGGAAGCCTCTCAGCTGGAGGTGGAAACCTTGGAACAATTGGAAACAAACAATGCTCGTTTCCTCTCCCAGCCCAAAGGCGAGCCTGCCCCGGAACCAGAAAGGGAAAGAGGCATTTCTGCACATTTATCTGGAGGTTGGAAGCTGGAGAGACGATTGAATTCCAGGGAGCTTTGCGCTGTGATTTCATATTGAAGTGGCTGCGTCTGTGCCACCTGTTGATGGCACGACTGGAGCATTAGTCCTGGCTCAGCCTCGGCGCCATTGATAACTCTGCCTAACATCCCCCCGGGGGAGCCTTTGTGGGAAGCCCAGTCACTTTGCCTCGGCAATGGTGTACATTGGCGGCCCATTCAGCCCTCGTTTCTGACATTAGCACATTTGAATGGGCCACCAGTGAAGCCATTCAGCGAGAACATGCAACTGGGCTTTCTGGGTGGCCTAGGGCTGAGCTGAGAACTCTCCTTAATGGACTGCGAGACTCAGCCTATTGAGGTACATGAACTCAGTGACCAAAGAGAAGTGAGACAAAGATGTCCCTCCCAGGAACATGTAGGTCAGAACTGGACAAAAGCAGACACGGACCAGTCAAAGCTATTTGATTTCTGAGCTGAAAAGGGAACACGGATCCCTGCGGGGGTGGCGGGGGGATGGGGGCGGGCAGCGTGGCTGATTTGGCGGAAATCTCAGAAGCGCCCGCGCGCTCTGCGAGCGAGGCATTTACCAGGATTGCAGGTGGTGTGTGAAGGTATTTTAGAAATGTTTTTTCCTTCCACTTGTCTTTGTGGTAATTTCCTATTTGGCAGTACTTAGAAAAGGCCCCCAATAACTAGGATGAAAAGAAAGGGTCGCAAAATTGACCTGGAAAAAGCATGCTTAAAAGCGAAAGGTGATCACCGGCGCCATTCTCCTTCCGCTGGTGCTCCGAGTTATTTTCAGGCTCTCAAGGGACCAGAAAATGCGCTTTGGAGACTAGAACTTTTGCATGTTTAGGATTAGAACTTTAATGCACTAGTATAATTTCAAAACCTTTCACTCTAAGATATACGATACAAAATATAGGTCTTTGACATTTTGCAAAGAGATAAAGGAAAAGAACTGAAAAGGGTTGACAATGGTTTTGTACTCCACACTGTTGCTTCTTGCTGTGTAAGTTTCTGAGGAGAGTTGCTGGTCCCTTATACTTAAATACGTGGTCTGTGCAAATGTCTAGAGGGCCGATACCCAGATGCACAAGAAACTTGAAAAGCGTTCTGTAATTTTTGAAAAGGGCATTTTAGTAACTATAGGAACAATCCATTCCAAACCAAATTTATTTATTAAAATGATTAAAAATTTTACTTCTTGAGATAGCAATATATTTTAAAATGTTTAGAATTTGGTGTTGTAGCTTTTTGGGAACCTGAAAATATCTGTAATCCTGTTCTTCTATAAAAAGAGCAGAGAAAAAAGTGTGTTTTCAACCCTATCATAAATAATGCAACTATTTTTATGAGGAATGTATTCAATTGTGAAAAGTGTGACTGGAGGGAAAGGAAGAGTCGCATCCACTTATGTTGAAACAGAAATTGACGAAGGAGAGGACCTCAGCGTCCATTTAGCCTATTGTCCTATTCTTGTTTCTTAGCAGAGGTTTAGCAGCTTGCCAAAGGCCTACCTGGTACCTGGACTTAAAAGTAACACTTTATCTAGCTCTGGGAATCTTTTCATTAGAGTAGGAATAAGTCTTTCTTTGTTAAGGGCTAGAATCTTTAAGTTTAGGCTATGTTCTACCTCACGTTGAGTTTGCTAAATGTGAAGTTGATTTACATGTCATATACATATCTTTGTTATGATACTTTCATTAAATGTCTCCCCAACTTTTTAAAGCTCTAGTAAAAGATAACAAGAACAATATTGTGGGGGACTGGAATTGGCCACCCCAAGATATATCTCTTTGGCATGAGGATTATTTAGGGCTGGGTACTTTTCCTTTATTTTTCAGAGGAAGATTAGCCCTGAGCTAACATTTGCCGCCAATCCTCCTCTTTTTTTTTTTATTGAGGAAGATTAGCCCTGAGCCAACTACTGCCAATCCTCCTCTTTTTTGCTGAGGAAGACTGGCCCTGAGCTAACATCCATGCCCATCTTCCTCTACTTTATATGTGGGATGCCTACCACAACATGGCTTTTGCCAAGCGGTGCCATGTCCACACCTGGGATTCGAACCGGCAAACCCTGGGCCGCCGAGAAGTGGAACGGGTGAACTTAACCACTGTGCCACTGGGCTGTCCCCAATCCTTCTCTTTTTTGCTGAGGAAGACTGTCCCTGAGCTAACGCCCATGCCCATCTTCCTCTACTTTATATGTGGGATGCCTGCCACAGCATGATTTGACAAGTGGTGTGTAGGCCCGTCCCCAGCATCTGAACCCCAGGCTGCCAAAGCAGAATGTGTGAACTTAGCTGGCTTCCTGGGCTGGTTACTTTTAAAAACTGCAGACAGGAAAGAAATTCTGAAAAGCAGAATTTACTTACCGTTTGTTAAGAGACCTTTACGTTTGTAAAGGAAATCTCCATCTGTGAAGGGTCTCCCTCTCTGTACCAGGAAGAAGGGGGGATGACCTTATCTCTGGAAAGTCTCATCAATGTGGAAGGCAAGGACTCAAGTCTGCATAATAACCTTACCCTTGTTTACTGTACTTGTGTGGTCATCTCCCATAACTGACTCCCCCCACCCCCAACATCTTCCTTTGTCTTTAGCTGAGGGTGGTATTTAAGATGGGAACTTCCACCATTTTGGCGAGTTGCTCAGTTTGCCTGAGCCTCCCCCATGTATACATGTTATAAAGCTTTGTTTAATTTCCTCCTGTTATTCTGTCTCATGTGAATTTAATTTGTTGTCTGGACAGAAGGACCCAGAGCGGGTAGAGGAAATGTCTTCCTCCCCGACAACATCAAATCCTGACTGTCCTGAAGACAAACCTTTGAAACAGTCTAGTTTGCCATTTTTAGCATTTCTAAAATCAATTTGCTTTCTTTTCACCTTCATGATAAGATATCTTTAAGTTTCTTTGGGCATATCTTGTCTAGTCCACATCTAATGTTTCTCCTTTAGGCCACTTCAAAATGTGTGGTAAAACAATTTTATCTACCTCAGTTATTCAGACAACTTGCCTCTGGAAATGCTACAACTTGAAACATCAGTTGCTTTCTAGTGAAGGGGTCCAGAATATGCCACCCCAAAATATGCCACTTGGGCACAAGGATTATTTTGAGCTGAAGGCAATTGAGAAAGACATGGAAAAATTTCTCTGCCCTCCCCCTTTCTGCCTAACAGCAGGGCATAAAGTTGACTTTGCAAAGGTGACATAAATTTCTGTTTGTAAAGGTGTTCCCCTCCTCTACCAGTAAGACCAGAGACAGCACTGAGACCAGTCTGCATATCAGACTTTACTAAACTGCCACTGTCCCACGATTTGCCACTCCTGGGAGCTCAGACTGGCTTTTCTTTGTCCGGTCACTTCTCCACAATTATTACTCTTTATTAAAATGATATGTATCGCCTCTTCTCCCCACCCCAGTCTAACTCCTTCTTTCAGTTTTCCCTTCTTTTTTGTGAAGCCCCAAGCATGTTAAATATTAACATTGATCAAGTTTGTATGCCTTTTTTCCTGTTAATCTGTCTTTTGTCTGTTCAGTTTGCAGGCCCTCAGCTTCAGAATCTAGAAGGTAGAGGAAAAGTCTTTTCCTTTGCTACACAAGATAATCTCTAAATTCTCCCTCCTTTTGCTCCAGTCAAGCCTAACGTATTGCTTTTTCTTCTCTGGTTTCCAACTCTTTAGTGCGTTGTTCTTCCGTGTTGTCTTACCCAACATGGTTTTTATCTCATTCGCGTCATTCTTTTCAGTTAAAAAATCAGTGTCTGGTGCCTAACTGTCAGTTAGAAATGTCTTGGTCATGAGAGGAAATGGTTGCACTGGGAGACATTATAACATCTCTTTTGTTATTATTTTTGGAAGGGATGTCTTAGGGTCAGAGGAAATAGAAATTTGTTTATAAAATTTGAAGCTGTCTTTCCTATGAATAATTAAATCTTTGGGTTCTCTTTTAAGAGACATTGGCTTTAAATATCTAAATTTTGTTTGAAGATACTGTCAAAGCCAAGTTAGGATAAATCAATTGATTACTATCTGCTGAAATTTCAAAGCTTTGTCATATACAAATTAATGGGAATAGGGGTTAATTTGGGTTTCTATGTCTTTATTTTATTTTTTCCAGCCTTGAAACTGCTAAGTTTGGATCTATTACTATATTAATAATATAATAATAGTTTCCATTTAGCCAGTGATACTATGTGTGAGGTACTGTGTTAAGCATTTTACATGCATTCTCTTACTGAATCCTCAGTAGCACTATGAGGTAAGCACTTTATCATCCCTGTTTGACAGATGCGCAAACTTGAACTTTGAGGGGTTAAGTGACTTGCCCATGGTTACCTGGCTACTAAGTGGGGAATTGGATAGATAGTTTTGGAGGTGGTTGAGGCCTGATTCCTTTGAAGAAACAAGAGCCTCCCTAGTAATTATATTATACTACGCACTGTGAGTGCCCTTTCTCTTTATTAATGACACACAGTCCTTCCCCATCAGTTTAAGGGTGTTTCCGGTGCATCGGGTTCTTCTTGTTCCCCAGGATAGAAATCACGAGAGACAACAAACGGGAGTGGATAAGTAAAAGTTTGTTAGCTTGTGCACAGGAGAGGCACAAAGGAGCTGGTGTGGAAAGGAAAGGGGCAGGTGACCAGCTCATTAGGGAGCGGGATTGCGGGCTTTTTATTAGGCAAAGGCTGGGGAGGGGGGCCCGTCATGGCAGGTGGACGTGGGGCGGTGCTTGCGCCTGTGCTGTTGCGTAGCATGCGGCTACGTGTGACGCATGTATCGTTAGCAGGCTAGCTCCCACCCCTGGCTGTGATTTTTACTATGCTGATGGGGCTAGGGTCACCTTCAGTAGACTCCTAGGTGCTAGGGTACATGCATAAGCCAGGAAAATCCACAGGCTGTAGGATGTGGATCTTGGTGGTCTCTGTCTGATTCTCCTAGCTTGCCCATTGGTTAGGGCCCTTATTTTGTTGGGCCAGGGGCCTTGTGGACAACCCTGTCTCGTTAGGTTGGTTCCTGTCTCAAGGGCACAGCCAAGGGCAGGGAGAGGGTACCTGGATAGGTCAGGCCACCAAGGTTTTGGCTAAGACTCACAGTGCCAGGGGCTTTCATGGTTGGAGGATTGCGGGCAGGGGCACACTCAGCATTCCAACCAATACTTGGGTACATTTTTATCAGAAACTCGTTCTTCACTGTTGGCAGCTGACTAGATGGATGTGCTAAACTGCTCTGATTCTCATATTTATATTATGCTTGCTGATTCTGATTTCTGCCTCCATATGTCTCCATTTCTTTTATCATTCAGGTGGTCTGAATCTTTCTGATTTGGTTGCTCTGGGACATAAATAAAAAATATTTTCTGACTTGTGGATGTCCAAATGATCAAATCCTGTGGTATTACAGTTGTGTTTCTCCTGTTTGGATGATTATTCAGTTGTGAAACCTCCCCCAAACTTCTGGTTTAGGAACAGCCACTTTCACCAACTGATGAAAGAGCAGTGTTAGGTGTAATTATAAATTTTGATAAAGTGAGGTACGAATCTATCACATGTTATCAATTGATGGCATTCGGGACACGCTGTCCCGAAACATGGCACCTGGGCATATTGAATATTTTAAGATGAAGAAATTTGAGACACGCCAGGTGCTGGAAGCACTTTCTGAACTCCCCCTGACACAGATCATGACACCCTGATGTGGGAGGTGCCCTCTCTATGCCCAGAGGGAAGGAGCATCCTCATCTCCGAAGACGAAGGGACACAGAGGATCTGAATGAACAGGCCTTGCTAAGTGTCCCCCAGTTTACTGCACTTACCTCATACCCTTTGTCCTATCAAATTTTTCCACAACTTTCTGCTCTTCATCAAACCTAATATAAAAATACTCATGTTTAACCATTTCTTTGGGTCTTCGTTTCCTTATGGAGGTTCCCATGTGATGTAAAATGTATAATAAATAAATTTATATGCTTTTCTCTTGTTAATCTGTCTTTTGTTACAGGGGGCCCATGAAGAGCTTAGAAGGGTAGAAGAAAAAGATGTTTTTCCTCTCCTGTACAACCTACATGAAGGTCTTATGGATCGTCTGAAATTTGCCTCTACCGTCTCTCAAGAGCTGGGAGGACAAACACTGCTCATGGAAGAAGGCTGACGTGGTACACAGAAAGCCACCCACATCTGGTACGCCACGTTACTCCAAAGGCGGGGAAAGCTGGCAGCTAGTGCCATTTCACTAAGGAGAAACACAAAACATAAACTTTTTATAAGCACCCAGGGAATTTTAAAAGATCTTGAGGCCCAGGTCCCCCCCGAGACCAACTAAATAAAAATATCTGGAGGTGGGGTCCAGGCATCAGATTTTTACAAAGCTCCCCAGGTGCTTCCAGTGTGCAGCCAGGGTTGAGCAGTACTGATCTACCATGGTGTGCAGATGAGCTATTGACACATGCGACGTCGTACAACGTTGTTCGGGAGATGCAGGAATTAGGGTTAAGACATGGTCCTTGCCTTCAAGGAACTTTTAATTTGGTTGAAAGCCTCCAGCCCCCACCCCGACCACCAAGTGATAACACTTGTTGCCTCCTGGGTGCCAGACAGTTTACATACCTCACTTAATCTTCTCAACCGCTTATCAGTTAGATATTATTATTCTCATTTAACTGCAGGAAACTAAAGCTTGGAGGTATTATTTGTCTAAGATCTGGGAGCCAGGCTTTGAACCTAGTTGTGTTGGGAATCAGTGTCCATGCTCTCTAACCAGTAAGTCACACCTTCCGGTCTTGGTGGGTGCGTGAGCAGTGGTAGTTAGGATGAGCTGCATGCCATAAAATGTTTCATGTTTTCACACATTTACATTTCTTGTGTTTTAAGCTGTGTATTTTGATAAATTCCAAATCACAGAAAGGTTGAAAGAATAATACACTGAACACTTTATATTCTTTATCTACATTAATCAATTTTTAACGTTTTACTACATCTGCTATATTTTGCTCTCTGTTTACATATGTATATATGTATTTTTTGTTGTTGTTGTGGAACTGTTTGAAAGGAAGTGGCAACATCGTGATAGTTCACCATACTATTCACACCTAAGAAAATTAACACTAATTCAATTTTATCCTCTAGGATACAGTGCCATTTTTAAATTTCCCCAATTATACCCAGTATGTCTATTTAGTTGCTTTTGTTGACCTAAGAGCCAATGAAGCTTTATTAATTTCGTTTGGTTATAATGCTTAGAGACTTCAGTCTAGAAGCGGTCTCTTACTTCTTTTGCTCATGACATTGACTCAGTTTTGAAGATCTAGGTCAACCGCCTTGCAAAGGCGTCCCTTGCTAGGATTTGTCTGATTGTTTTCTCATGATTAGATTTGAGTTAAACTTTTTTGGCAAGAATACTGGATAGGTGATGTATATGTCTTATTGGATCCATTAAAAGGCACGTTTCAGGTTGTCCCACCATTGGTGATGCTAATTTGATCACGTGGTTAAGGTGGTGCTGTCCTGCCTAATTTGCCCATTGTAAAGTTAACCTATGTGATGATATTTTAAAACCAATAGTCTTTTATCCAGTGGTTTTAGCATCCATTGATGATTCTTACATCGTGGGTTGAAAAATGGTGATTTTCTAATTCTATCTTTTTCTTAATATTCATTAATTGATGTATTAGTTGGCTCGAGCTGCCATAAGGTAACACCATAGACTGGGTGGCTTGAATAACGGAAACGTATTTTCTCACAGTTATGGAGGCTAGGAGTCCAGAATTTGGTCATCAAGGTTGGTTTTTGGTGAGGCCTCTCTTTCTGGCCTGTAAAGAGCTGCCTTCTCACAGTGTCCTCTTCTCTGTGGCATGTGGACAGAGAGAACCCTTTGGTGTCTCTTCCTTTTCTTCTAAGGACATTAGTCTCTTAGGATTAAAGCCCTACCCTTATGACCTCATTTAACCTTAATTACCTCCCTAAAGATCCTATCTCCAAATACAGGCCCATTGGGAATTAGCACTTGAGCATATGAATTTTGAGTGGGACACAAGTCAATCCATAACAGTTGGTGTTCCTCTGTAAAGTAGAGCTTTCCTCTTTTATTTTCCCTCTCTGTCTTTCTTACTTCTCTCTTCCCACCTGCCCTTCTCCTTCTTCTGAGTTTCACTAGGGATTCATGCATTTATTTTTCATTTACTGTGTTATAACCTATCTCTGTCATTCATTTTGATGCTCAGATTTCCCAAGATGTGGCCAGTGGGAGCTCCTTCAAACCAGCGTCAGTATTTTTTTGACATGACTCTATTAGTATTTAAGCCCTTCCCAGCTTTCTTGAACAACAAGATGTTCTAGGCTACCATGTATCTTTCCTATCCCATCCATTTCTGGAATCAGTCATTTCTCCGGGGATACCTGGTTCCTTTTAGTGGGAGATGGTATTTAGAAACACAGTTTATGGGCTTGTTATTACTAGCTATGATTACCTTGTGAATCTTTTATTTTTAATAGAGTTCTCCACATTATGCTATCGAAGCTATACTAATAAAGACTTTATTGAATTAGAGACTAACTCTTCAAAAGTACAATCAGGCATTTAGTCAGCATTTGAAAAGCTTTTGAGTGGCTTGGAACATAATATGTACCTAGTAAATATTGATGAATGAATGAATGAATGAATTGCCTTGAATTATGGGGTTTGCGTCTGCTGGGAGGGTCTTCTAACCCAAGTGAATTTGCCCAGGCTGTAGCGACGGAGGAGATTGGGATCAGTCCTTATATTTTATCTACATTTTCAGCCTGTAGCTCTTTCTCCTTTTATCGAGGAAAGTCCAGATTCCCGTCTCCTGGCCCTCCATAAGCTCTCCCGGCTTTTCCCAGGAAGCGATTCTATGGAGCCTCTGACTTCTCATCCGTGGTTCTCCGTGCATCTCTTCAGATGTCTAGGGGGATGAGATAACTTATCTCGAAAAGAATACTCGATAAGAAATATTTTTTCCTGGTTTTACAAAACAGCTAGCTAAGGAATATTTTTTTTTTTCACAGAGGAAGAGAATCCGGTTAAAACGAAGCTAGGAATACAGATTTCAGAGCTCTTGAGATTCTCATATATTTAATATCTGTTCAGAGGAACAAGGATGCAGTCACAACCACTCTTGGAGGATCTATTTGCTGTCAAAGTGTAATTGGATTTTGCTATAGCAGTTCATTTTGGTCGGAGTCGGGATGGGAAGGTGATTACAAAGTAGCAAATAAGATGTAAGTGATGGTCCCTTTGATTTTTTTTCTTTTCCTGCTCTTGGATCTTTACAGATACTGGGAATAAACCCCTTATCCCCCCCAGTGGTCTTAGAAAACAAGGCATACACTTCAACTCCTTCTGCTGTGAATAATCCATTGAAGCCAAATAGTATTATGCTAGCTTCATCAGCGTTCTCACAAAGGTCATATCCTTACATATCGCTTTGAATTTGTGGGACGCATATGGTGTACCACTTCTATAGAAGAAATATTTTCATTTTAGAATTCAACTTTTGTAACCTTTGGCAACATGTAGTATCAATGGCTCTTTGTTGTTCAAAAAAAAAGTAAAACTGTAAGCTATCCCCAAGGATATGCAGGGCGTTGCTATAGCAACAGAATCTGCCTCCCAGCACCACAAGAGAAGCTATGAATAAAAGATGGTGTTCTAAGGACAACAGAATAGAAGAGGTTGTTTCGATCCTTCTAATACCTGAAATTTGCTGTTATTTTGTTAAATGCAAAATAAAAATCTTGGGAAAAGGCCCAGTTCACTAAAAGGATGAATTTCTATATTGTACTTCAGATGTCATGGGGAAAAATACAAGCTTTCTGAATAGAGTCAGCCCATGGAAGGGAGACCAGAGAAGGGCCAAAATATTTGATTTATGTATTTTTTTTGTTTGTTTTTTTCACTTCAGGTGAAAGGACTCAAAGACAAATATGCAACTCTGACATACAACAAATGAGACAATTTAAAATTCTTACCCCAAATAGTCTTTGGTTTCATATTTAAACATAAGCACACTTTACATAAAAGATAGGACAAAACAAAGTACTCCTCTGTCAGGTTGCATTGTCTATTCTGAATCCGGTTATTTCGGGGATGCCCACTTTGGTCATTGAGTTCTAGTTCCCAGTGGCTTCACCATAGCTACCTATCTACCTCCAACCTAGCTGTGTTTTATGATGCTGCGTATTTCAGGACCCAAATCTTAAGGTGGTAGCTAAAGGTTTCCGATGACGCAGAAATGAATGAACTTTGAATCTCTCTCTTTCTCTACATACACACACCACACACACACACACACATATTACATATTCCCACATCTATATTCACGTTTAGTTTTTAAGAAATGTTTTTTGTTGTGTGAAGTTATGGGTGAGCTGTTATTCAGAGAAGAGGTAAGGAACTCACCCATCTGTACGTGCTTATTTTCAATGTATTAAGAGCTAAATGAAATTATTGCCACAGATATGACGGTCAGAGCAAAGAGACTGTTATGGACTGAATTGTGTCCATATGTTTAAGCCTGAACCCCCAACATGACTGTATTTGGAGATGGGGTTTTTATGGCAGTAATTAAGGTAAATGAGGTCAGAATGGTAGGACCTTGATCTGATAGGATTAGTGTATTTATAAGGGAGAGACCAGAGCTTTCTCTCTCTCCCACACACATTGAGGAAAGGTCATGTGATCAAATAGCAAGAAGGCAGCCATCTACAAACCAGGAAGAGAGGCCTCACCAGAAACCAACCGCACTGCACCCTGTTCTTGGACTTCCCGCCTCCAAAACTGTGGCAAGATGGATTTTTGTTGCTTAAGCCACCCAGTCTAGGACATTTTGTTACAGCAACTCGGCTGACTAAGACAGAGATGAAAATGTTTTGTATAATTACTTCTGTAATTGTCTTTCAGAGTCAAAGTTTGGCTTCGGCTTGTAGGGGAACAGGTATGCTGTTCTCAAAGTTTTTCTAGGACTATTCTTTTGCTACTGTCATTTTGGCAGCTTTACACAATTGGGAATCTAAATCTTGCTAATAGAGTTATTAAATGTGCGTTTAAAGAACACTGTTTTGGCTATGATACCCAGAAAACAGGACTTTTTGTTCTAATTGGGATAATTTTCCCACTGAATTTATGGGTAAATACAATTGCAGAAGCTTAACCAAAAGATAGCATTTTGTTGCTCAGCTCTCTCTCAGTTTAGGTGTGGGTAGACAGCATTTGGGAAGGGTGGACCAAGACTGCAGATTAGTACTAATCTTGTAGGAATAAATTCTGGATAACCATCGTCAAAATTTCAGAGACTCCTTTTTTCTTGTTAAGTGTATTCTTCTCCTTGGATCTCCCCGTAATTTAAAGGCCCCAGGGATTTTTTGATTAGCGAGGACTCTGTTCAGCCGAGCTGGCTATGTGACCTGGTTTTTCTCCTACTCTAAAAATTAAGCAGTGCACCAAAATGCTAATAATGGTGGTGAGAACACATGGGTGATATTTTTCTCCTTACTTTTCCACTTATTTTCTAAATTTTGTATAATAAGCACTCATTGTGTGTAATAATTTTGTATGATAAAATTTTTAAAATTTTGTGTTTAATAAAATTATACAAAATAAAAACTTTGCATAATAAGCACCATTTCATAATGGAAAATAATAAAGTTAAAAACATTAGGTATTAGAAGAACTTGTAAAAATCCTGTCTTCTTTCAAGAAGAATTTTAGGTGGTTTACAATAACAGACATTTGTACAATGAAGATAGACAAGGTAGGAATTAGAAATCTAAAAGCATGAAGAAAAGAAGGAAGTAAATACTCTAACCAGGAGATCTATTATAGTTTTGGTAACTGAACATTAAATTTAGCTCTGAGCTTCCTGACAGTCAGGAAAAAGGAATAGTGGACTAGAAAATTCTCATTATGTGATCAAAAGAAAGTATACCAGCACCTTGTGAAAGAACATTTTTTTCCTTGATAATGCGTCATAGTATGTTCTTATTTGTGTAAAACATAAAAAGAATATTTTTATATGCTTGTAAATGGAGAGAAAATGTCTGGAAGATACCAAGGAAACTCGTCAGACACTTTTGCTGCCTAGCACCCTTTCCTCTTCTTTTAATGACAAGGTCCCTCTTCCTCAGGGGAACTGCTCTGCTTCTGTTTCAGCCCCGAGTTTCCGGGCACTGCCAACCACAGTGTCCTTTGACCTAAGCTAAGCCAAGCAGAGCACACCTCTGGGATTTTTCTAAGGGAGGAAAAAACATCCCTTTTCCCTCTGGATGACAGTGATGCAGAGATACGATCCCTCAGTCCCCTGAAGCCCTGCTCTCCACCATCTGAGGAAACTAAGAGGCTAGCTCTAACATGCACGCAGAAGTCGAGGCAGGTTCACGCCAGGTCTGTTCCCTGGGACCCCTGGGACCGCCCTGGCTTCAGCAGTGGTTGCTTTGACTCCTCGCCCTCCCCTAGTGGCCTCCAAATTCCTCTCTTGCATTTAACTTCCTTCAAACGACAGGTCTGTCATGTGAAGTGGTGGCCTGACCACCTCTGGGAGGTGGATTGTGTGGGCAGGAAAAGAGGGATGAGGGAGCTTTTACGTTGCTTGAGAAATATTTTTTTTTACAAGAAGCGTATATTACATTTATAATAAAAATACTAATAGAAATAAAAACAGGAGGGATTTATCCTGAAAAAATTTGTGTAAAGGACGTTCAGCAATGTCGAGGACAATATCTCCAGAGAAGCACGTGCACCAGGGCTTTATTCACGCATCTGTTTCTCATATTGGGCCTCGCTACAGTCGAGGATAACGCTGAGTGGTGCTCAGGGAGGGAACTAAGACTAGACTGCAGAATACTCACAGGAGTGGACAGAGAATGATTCTCAGGCTGTCAGCTTGTCGGCCTGAGGACCTTTGACAATTCCCGGTGAAATTTCCTAAAGTAAGTGTACATATACTGTGGAAAGCACAGTGATATGCTTTGGATGGCAGATGAGCAGATGGTAGACAATATTTTAGGAAACAAGACATGCCTGATTTGGTTCTTACCTGAATGAAAGGTCATCTTGCTTGCAAATAGAGGTGGGTCCCTGAGGTCCCCGTAAGTGGGGCCCAATTTTCTTCGAGAGGCAGCTTCAGATCAGCTCAAGTCTTTGTGAGTATTTTACTGAGAACTCAGGGTAGCTTAAGATGGATACAACACATCACAGGGGAAAGAAACTTCTCTCTACACTTTTCCAGTGTGACTCGCAGACATGTATAACCTTAGCAACCTCGCAATGCTGGGTTCCCTTTTGAGCAGCTATAGATCCAGAGATCCAGCTGCTTTTTGGATTAATCTCTTTGGAAGTACTTCAAAATCAATATTTCTGAAGCTGAACTCATTATATATTCCTGAAACCACGTCTGTATTTCTTTATTCCCTCTCTAGTTTTAGGATACTTCTATCTATGCAGTCACTCAAGTCAGTAACTGGGAGTCATTCTAGATTTCTCCCTTTTCCTCACTACCAATAACACAATTGCCCCTCTCTTAAATATTTATAGATTTCTTCTTCTTCTCTCCATCTCCACAACCTCTGTTTTTTGGTTCTGCCTTAATTATTACTTACAGGATTAATTAATTATTACATAATACAAGTATTTATTGAGCATCTATTATGTGTCAAGCACTGTGCTAGGCTCTGAGGATTCCGTGGTGGGCAAAACCGACAGTCCCTGCCCTCATGAAGCTTATGGTCTAGGGAGTTACCGCAGTACATCTCAGCTGGCGTCCTTGCCTCTACAATGCATGCTCTGCCTGTGAATTTGAGCTCTTTCTAAAACACAAATCCAAAATGCAAATCTGGTTTAACTTATTTGCTTTCGGGATAAAAAATAAACTCCTTAGCCTGGCACACGAGTTATTCCTGACCTGCCTCTTGCCTCCGTCTTCAGTCTCATTTTTTCACTATAGTAGCACAAAGAGTGACTAAGGAGTAACCCATCCTCCAAAGCCACTGCTGAAAATTCATCTCACTCTATACCAGACCTCACAGTGGGGTAAAATCATGAGGTAGTCTGTGTTTGTTTAAAAAGATATGGAAAGAGAACATACTTCTTCCTCTCTCCATTTAAAACTATATTCTGTGGCTCAGAAAATAATGGATTCAGATACTCAATTTGAAAGTTTCTTGGCCCTTTGTTAACTACTCTCTCAAAACTAAAAGTGGATTTTTAGGTATATTATTAGGACTCGCAAGAGATTTCATCAATGTTACTGGATACAAATTCAATGTACAAAAAAATTAGAAAATGTAAGAAGCAATGTCATTTGCAATAGCAGCTAAAACTTCAAGGTACCAAGAATGACTTTGCCAAAAGTTATGTAAGACCTTAAAGGACTTAATTATAAAATTTTACTAAAGGATATAAAACAGAATTAAATCAATGGAGATATGTAACAAGTTTATGGACCAGAGGACTCAATATTGATGTCATTTCTCTCCAAATTAATCCACCAAGTCAATTTATTCTAATAAAAATTCCAACAGGTTTTTTTATCTTGAAACTTGACAAGTTGAAAACAAAATTCATCTGGAATAATAGAGTGCCCAGAAGAGCCAAAATAATTCAAAGAATAAATTGGAGGAGGGATACCCTATTGGTTAACAAGACTTCATGTGAAGTGATAGCAATTAAAACAGCGTGGTGTTGGCACAAGCATAGGCAATTAGGCCACATATACCTGTGGGATATTGGTATAGAACAGAGGTAGCAGCATAAATCAATATGGAAAGCATAGACCTTTTCATAAATGATACTAGGACAATTGGCCATGTATATAGAAAAAGAATTGGATATTTACTTCACACCACACACAAAGTTAAATTCTAAAGGGATTAAAGACCTAAAGAGAAAACAAAACTTTAAAACTTGAGGATATCTTTAGTCCTCAGGTTAAAAAAGAATTTCTTTCATTAAAAGCACAAGTCAAATAGGAAAATGAATATCTTAACCATATTAAAATTTGTATGCAAAAGGCATCATAAAGTTACAAATTAGCCATTTTGAGTAGATATTTGCAGTACGTTATCTGAAAATGAACTCATTAACGGTTACTAAAAAATGTGCCTGAATTTCTTTATTTCCTGCCTGGATGAAAAACATCATCATGTACCCAGTAAACCAACCCAATAACTAATATATGGAATAAATTAAGGAGAAAGTCAATAAGAAAAATAAAAACAACTCCATAAAAAGGGCAAATGATATAAAAAGCCAAATCATAAAAGAAGAAAACTTAATAGTTAATATATGAATGATATTCAACTTCACCTGTGATAAGGTAAATGCAAAGTAAGACAATAAGACACTGCTTGGTGCCCATCAGATTGGCAAATTTTTACAAATCTGCTCATACTAAGCGCTGGAAAGAAGGTGGTGAAAGAGTTGTCATGTGATCCCATGGTGGGAATTTGGTAAGACCTGAGAAAACAGAAGACAAATAACCTTTAGTAATTCCACTTTTATATAACACCTTAGAGAAACTCTCACACATATATAAGAATTTTTATTGTTGTAATAGCAAAAATTTATAACATCTGAAACTTCCTCAAGAACGGGACTGGATAAATGCGTGTCTTAGTCTGTTCAGGCTGCTGTAACAAAATACCACAGTCTGGGTAGCTTATAAACAACAGAAATGTATTTCTGACAGCTCTGGAGGCTGGAAATCCAAAATCAAGGCGTGAGCTTGGTCCCTTCTGATGAGGGCCCTCTTCCTGGTTCTTGGCTGGCAGCTTCTCGCTGTGTCCTCACAAGGAGGAAGGCGCTAGCTACCTCTCTGGAGCTTCTTTTATGAGGCGCTAATCCCATTCATGACCCCGTACCCTCATGACCTAAGCACCTGCCAGAGGCCCCACCTTTTGATACCATCACCTTGGGCATCAGGATTTCAAAAGATGAATTTTGAAGGAACACAAACATAAAGGCCATAACAATGCATTAGTGTATATTCACACATTTAATGTAATTACTCATATATTTGGCTTACATATACACTGTTTTATCCTGTATTTTGTATTTGTCCCATGTTCTCTGTTCCTTTTTTTCGCTTTTATGAATTAAATGTTTTAAATTATTTCATTTCCTCCCTGTATTGCTCATTAGTTTTGCCCTCTTAAGCTATTCTTTTAATTGTTACCCTTGAGATTATAACACGTATCCTTCAGTAAATAGATCTACTGTAAATTAGTTCTTTTCCCACTCGCAATCAATGCAAGGTCTAGAACACTGTTTTATTTAACTCCCTTGCCTTTTGTGCTAGTGTTGTCATTTGTTTTACTGCTACATATATTTTAAACCTACATTATTATTATTATTTTATAAAGTCAATAATCATTTGACTTTGACTACATATTTATCTTTTCTTGTTCTTTATTCTGTCCTGTATTTCTGTGCTTAAATCTGGAATCATCATACTTTTGCCCGAAGAATTTACTTGAATATTTATTTTAGTGTGAGTCCTTTGGCAATAACTTCTTAGTTTTTATTTGTCTGAATGTATGTGTATTTTTCCTTCATATTTGAAGGATCTTTTTGCTAGATCTGTAATGCCAGATGGGAAGTTATTTTCTTTCTGCACTATAATGATATCATTCCATTTCTCTGGTTTCTTTTTTTCTGTTGACAAGTCAGCTGTCTTATTGTTTTTTTTTTTTTTAAAGATTTTATTTTTTCCTTTTTCTCCCCAAAGCCCCCCAGTACATAGTTGTATATTTTTAGCTGTGGGTCCTTCTAATTGTGGCATGTGGGATGCCACCTCAGCATGGCTTGATGAGCAGTGCTGTGTCCACGCCCAGGATCTGAACCGGCAAAACCCTGGGCTGCCGAAGTGGAGCACGGGAACATAACCACTAGGCCATGGGGCCGGCCCCTGTTTCTTCTTTAAAGATAACGTGTCTTTCTTCTCTGGGTGCTTTTAAGATGTTCTTTGACTTTAGCTGTAAGCAGTTTTGTATGATGCCTTTAAATGTGGTTTTCTTGATATTTATCTGCTGTGTTTAGAGAGTTTCTTTAATCTATGGCTTGAGATCTTTTTGTCAGTTTTTGAAAATTCTCATCCAGCTTCTGCATCATTCTTTCTTACCTCTCCTCTGAAACTGTAGTTGTACAGATATTGGCCATTTTACCATGTTCTACATGGCTTTTGTGCTCTTTTTGTACTTTTCATTTTTTTCTCCATCTTGTAGTCTTGATATTTTCTATTGACCTATGTTCCAGCTTCTTAATTTCTTCTTCTTCTGCATCTAATATGCCTTTAACTCTGTTGAGTTCTTATTTTCAGGTATTGTGTTTTATGGATTTTATTTGCTTGTTGAAAGTCTCCATCTTGTCATGTATCTTTCTGGAAATATAATCAAAGTTATTTTAAAGTCTATGTGTGATAACTCCAACATCTGGATCACCTTTTGGTCTATTGTTTATTTCCTTTTTGGGTTTTTTTTCCTCTTAGATTTTGGTCATTTGTTTCTATTTCCAGGTATGCTTAGTAACTATTTAAAAAGAATTGAATGTAGACATTATTATCCTATTCCAGATAGGAGAGAGTTGGTTTTTTTTTTAATAGTAGGTAGCATAAAGGAAAGTCATCTTGATCCATTTAGGAAGATGATTCAAGGCTGGATTTAAGTCTTTGCGAGAGCTGGTTTATTTCTGTTTTGCTTTACTGCAAAGGCATAGCTTTTGGGGGCTCTGAACTGAAAGCTGAGGTATTAATCAGATCATGTCTTCCTTGGTGGGCCTTGAACTTCAATTTTTCTCTCTCTAACCTCAAAAGACAGCCAACAGATTGGCTTAGATTTAGCCTCCTAGCTGTTTGCTTTCTATTTGGCTTTCTGGCTTCTCACCTTTTGTGGTTTAGGAATAAGCAAATCACTCACAGGGAAAAGTGGCCAAGAATTTACAGCACTTCTCTGTGATTTCCTTTTCTCCTGGATCCTCGTCCTTTTACCTCCTAGTTGTCCTAAATTCCAATTTTTATCTTCATGTCCCTATAATACTGACAAAATCTCTGAGCCACTGTTTTTACTCAATTTCTTGGCCCTGAGCCTTTTAGGAATTGGTAAATGCTTTGAAAGAAAAGATGATAGGAGGTGTAATGGTCACCCCAATGCATTTGCCTTCTCTCAAGGATTAGTCCTCAAGTTCTGACAGCCTTGGTTGCTCGCCAGTGCCTTAGAAAGTGACCTTTTTTGGTAGCTTATTGAGATTTCTAGTTATTCCTTGCATGAGGGTTAGTCTTATATAAGCTACTCTAGTAAAAGTCCCTAATCTCCTTTTTTTTATTGTTCTTTTCTGTTTCTGATGGCTTATATCTGTTTTAAGATGATGCTTTGATTCATTACAATAACTAACTTCTACTTGATTTATTACTATTCACGTATGCATTAGCAGAGTAATGCATCAAAATGAGTAATACTGTTGGAATTTAGCGTGGTCAGAGACCTATGCCTGATTCCTGTGGTTAGAGATTTAAATCGCACTGGAATTACTTGTATTACTCATTTTCTCTGAAAAAAGGATGAAACTGTCTATGGAGAACATATTTACAGATTTTATAACATCATTAAAACTCAACAATAAGAAAGACTAACTTGTAAAACTTTCCTCCATTGACTTCATTAACTTTTTTGGTCTGGGAATTCTTAAAAATTCCAAGCTTTCATTACTCTACTGGCTAATAGTAGTTTCTTTATGGCTTGAATGTACTGAATCAAGAAAATCTTATCTAGGAATCAGGTCAGATTCCTATACTAAATACTTTCTATCCACTAACTCTATAATCTCACCAGTGTGAATTTTATAAAAATTAAGAGGCAATGTGAGTTAGTGGGAAAGAACATGGACCGGGAGCTCAGATATTCAGTTTCTAACTTGCTCTGCCATTGATTGTGTGATTTCAATCATACAGACTTCTCTGGGCCTCTCTTTCCTTTTCTATAAATTAAGTGGTCAAAGTAGTCAGTGGTTGTGGCCGATTTTATTTTCCAAAGATGGTTGCACCAATCAAAATATCCCATCTCACATGTTCTTACAATGTAATTGACCCTCTGTTTCCTGAGAGGTGGGGTCTACATTGTGCTCCTTTCATCCCCACTTTAATCTGGGCAGGAATTTGTAACTACCCCAACCAATAGTGTATGGAAGAAGTGATGCTATGTTACTTCTGAGGCTAGGTCATAAAAAAGATACAGCTCCCATTTGGCTCTTTGTCTCTTGGGACTTTTGCTCTTGGAACTCAACAACCCTGCTGTGAGGAAGCCCAAATTAGCTCATGCAGAGAGACCAGATGGACAGAGACCCATAAAGAAAGAAACTATTTTTCATTTCAGCTTCACTCTGCATTCTGCCCTCAGAGGTAACTAGTGTCTCTAATTCCTGGGTCCTTCTTCAGAATTGACTTACTGCTTCGTGGCTTTCCTTACCGTACGTAGCAACTTAGTATTTAACTTTCTCTGGTCCACTAGGTTAATGACCATTTATCTTTCTGCTGTCCTGGTTCCAAAATTTTGTCTTTATCTCTCATTTGCTGTTATCTACTCGGTTGTATTCTTTATCCTTGAGGCTTCATGTCTTTTTATTCCTCTTATTTAGTTTAATAGGGTTGAGAATGAAGCAGAGATAAATGCTGGTGTTTCATGCTCCATGTTTAACTGAAAGTGTCTTCTTTCCCTTTCTAAGTTTTATGTTACACCTGCCTTTTCTTCTTTGACCTTGCATGATCTTTGGGAGTTCCACCCATAACAATGATTAAGACTTCCTGTAGGGTAAGGCATTTGTTATTATGTTTCTAGTGAAATAGATTCTTGGGTGCTTTGCTTAGTAGCTTGTGGAGAAAAGAGTGGGAATTAAAAGGTAATGTCTCACACATATATGATCAGTTGGTTTATTTTTATCTTAAAAATAATTAACAGAATTTTTTTTGGAGTAGTTTTAGGTTTACAGAAAAATTGAGTAGAATGATTAGTTGATTTTTCATGAGAGTACAAAGGAAATTCAGTGGAGAAAAGATGTCCTTTTCAACAAATGGTACTGGAAAAATTGGATACTTGTGTACAAAAATAAAACTTCCATCCATACTTCATATCATATACAAATATGAACTCAAAATTGAGCATAGACCTAAATATGAAACCTAACCTATAAAATGTATAGAAGAAAACAGGGGAACGCCTTTGTGACCTTGGGTTGGATAAAGATTTCTTAGATACAGCAACAAAAATAAAAACTGATAAGTTGGTCCTCGTCAAAATTAAGAACTTCTTGTCAAAAGACACTGTGAAGAGAATGAAAAGACAAGCCAGAGACTGGGAGAAAATATTTGCAAACCACATATCTGATAAAGGACTTGTATTCAGAATATACAAAGAATTCTCAAAACACAATAATAAAAAAAAAAGAAACCAGTTTTAAAAAGTGGGTGAAATATTTGAACAGACGTTCATCAAAGAAGATAGATGATGACAAATAAGCACACAAGAAATTCCTCACCATCATTAGTTGTTAGGGAAGTGTAAATAAAAACTACAATGGAATACTCCTACATATTAATTAGAACATCTAACATTAAAAGGATTGACCATGCCAAGTGTTGGGGAGGCTATGGAGCAACTGGAACTCTCCTATAATGCTGGTAGGAATGTAAAATGACACAAACCCTTTGGAAAACATTTAAACATTCACCTAACCTATCATGTAGTCATTTCACTCCTAGGTACTTACTCAAGGAAAAATAAAAACGTATGTCCATACAAAGACTTGTGCACAACTGTTTACAGCAGCTTTATTTGTAATAACCATAAGTGTTGGCAAAAAATCCAAATGTCCATCAACAGGTGAATGGATGAATTGTTGTATATCCAAACAATGAATACTACTTAGCAATAAATAGAAATGAACTATTGTTACATGAGCAACGTGGATAAACCTGAAAACAATTATGCTGAGTTAAAGAAACAGACTAAAAGGAGTACGTACTGTATGATTTGATTCATATAAAGTTCTAGAATATATAAACTAAGCTGTAGTGATAGAAGGAGGATTAGTGGTTGCCTGGGAATGGGGTGTGGCAGGAGGAGGCAGGAGAGATTACAATGGGGTAGGAGGAAACAAAAAGGATGCCCCTAAAAGGGATGATGGCTATGTTTATTGTCTTGATTGTGGGTGATGGTTTCGCCTGTGTTAAAACCTACCAAATTGTGCACTTTAGTTATGTACAGGACTTTTAGTGTCAATTACACCTCAAGAAAACAGTCAAAAAAGGGTGACCTAAACATTTAGGTCTTGAACGTCTTTTAATGATTTATGGAAAAACCCCCCAAAGTTAAATGATAGATTCTGTCGCTGAAGAGTTAAAAGTCATAATCAGGAAATGCTCCACTAATCTAAAGTGTTTCTTGTCTCTTCTCATTTGGAAATATAACATAATGACTCAGAACTACTCAAGATGCATGCAAAATTGAAGTTTATTGATCTCTGACCTTTATACATGGTTTAATGAGGCAGCATCACACCTGCATGAAGAAGGCTTGTCGAAATGCTGAGTTTGAGGTGATTCCTTTTCTGGGTCCCTTTGTCTTGCTCCCAGCCCACCTAATTTGACTCTTGTCATGCTCGTATGAGGCTGGAGGCCTTATGTGAATCCCAATCAATCACAGTTGTTGGCAGAAGCAGCCTGGTGGAGAATGATAGTGTCATGGTTTTTCGTGTATAAAAAGATGTATGTGATCAACAGAAAATAAAATTTCCTTTTGTCTCTGGTGAGTCCAATTTTTAGCAATTATTATGGTATTTGAAGAAAATGTCAGTGTAGTCATTTTGTTTAGATTATTTTGTATCTTGATGAGCTAAGAAAAGAGAGAGAATGCGGAGATGGCTGGTGTGGGATAGAGAGCCAACTGAATTTCTGTGCTGTACACAAAGACTGAAAACAAATTGCCCACAGATTGAAATAATTTCCATGGGGTCACAAATGTCAACAACATCTTTCAGAATTGGTTTTCTTTTTAAAACTGGGAATTTCTTTCATGATGTTGTCCAGCTATGAAAATGAGCCTCGCATAAAACATACTTAGAGCCTTTAGAGGACAGCTTGGAGCTCTTGGGGATGTGTCATCCTTTTATGTTATTTATTTCTGTCACTATTATCATCGTGCTCATGACTATCACCATTAAACATTTATGGACAGTCATGTGCGGGGATAAAAAAGCTCCCCAGAAACTAGACGTTTAAAACAATGTGGGAATTAAAGACTCCCTTTATATAGTTTCATTTAATCATGTGACAGGTCTGTAGGTGATGAAATACCTGTAATTCTCACAAAAGCAATGGGAACTTTTTCAAAATTAGCTTTTAGAAGCCATATAGCACAACACTTAGGCGGTAGAGGAAGGTCAGGGGCAGAGGCCAGCACGCGTGCAAGCTGAAAGGAGAGAGAGAGTGAGCGGGACATTTTTGTAGAACGCAATGTCCTTGAGTCCGGCTGGGGTGCAGAATGAATGGAGGAGTGGTGAGGCATGTGGCTGGGGAGGTCAGCAAGGGCCAGAGTAAGCCTAGCATACAGGATTAATGGGGAGTCATTAAAGTAGTTTCAGCAGGAGATTCACCTGCTTAATTTCACTTTAGAAAAAAATACTGTCCCGTGAGAAAAAAACTAGATTTTAAAGCAGGTTATTATAAAATATTATAATGAAAATTTGTTAGGTATATGAATGTTAGTAAACATATTGTGATTTATTTGGCCCTTTCTAGAGACGTGATTTGGGTAGTTTTCATTCTATTTTATCGTAATATGTCTTTTGAAGACTCATATTCATGTATGGATATGTTGTTTAGAATTTAAAACTGTGGGTAGTGGGCTGCTTCCCCTGCAGGTAGGGAGACAGAGGCCTCTCTCATTTCACTAAATTGAGAAAAAAAATCTCCATGCACCAAACACATTCATAGTGTTCTCACAAGCTCAGGTTCCATGAAAACCAACTAAAATGGAGATAGAAAGAACGGCAGAATCCTGTCATACTTACTCATTGTGTGATTTGGGGTTGTATTTTTATGACTTAAGTGGGAAAACTCAATGCATTTGAGAAATGGAAATTAGTGCTAAAAAACCATCTGTATTTTGAGGTCAAGTTTTTCTCCATAGCTATGTGTGAACCATTGTATGAAGTAGTTAATTCATGGACTCAGCAAACATTTACGAGTGCAAACCATGTGCCAAGCACAGTGCCGCAAGTTTGAGCCAACTGGGCAGAATCAGCCCCTGACCCCTGGAGCATGTGGTCAGTCTGTGAGGAAGAGACACCGTGACCAACTAGTAAGTGGGGTGCGGGGATGGTAGACTTCCCATAGTCAGCGTGAGACTTCCTGATGCCTGGGGCTAATGTGCTCAAGTACAAGCTAGAAAAGGGGTTTGGGTACCACTCTCCAGTCTCTGCAGAATCCCTGGAAATTCCCCAGTGTATTTTTATGTTCAGTGATCTTCTAGTCCATATTCAGTTATCAACACTCTATCCTTTTCTGATCTGGCTTCTTGTATCAATTCCAGTTTTGGAATATTGTTTACCCCTCCAAGCTAGGAGTTTTGCTGTAGATCCTCTCCATTGGGGGTGGGGTGGGGTGGGACGGCTGATTCAAAAGTCATTTGATCACTGTTGGATCAAAGAAGAGGCTGGCAGGTAGAGTTAAAATGGACTCTTTTTAGAGAAGCCGTGAAGGTTGGACGTGGCCTGGGCACTCTGTGATTCCTGGTGGAGGTCAAGCCCTAGACTATGTTAAACAGTAGTGTTGTTCCCTAATTGAAAGTGCTTTTCAGTTGTTTTTATTATTTTTGTTTCACAAAACGTTAGGGTTGAAGTCCCTATCTTTGTCCATATCCTTGTTTAACTGGATGAGTAAACTTGGATCCAGGGAGATTAAACTGAATGACAGGCTCTGTGGTTCTTATATTTTCCTAAAATCATGCTTTATTTGCTCACGCTAAGTCAGGGCGTTGTTTCAATTGCAGAGTGGGCTCTTTAATTAAATAAATGGGTATGAAGCTGGGCCTGTACAGGGTTTACTATACTAAGGCATGGGTGGGGCTGTATCTTAAAAGGACTTTATGCATCTTTGATGGGAGTAGGATAACCACAGGTGGTGAAATGACCAAGAGGTGACTTATTTTAATTTCTTTGAGTGTATTTGGTAATGTGATTTGTGTGAGGGTAGATCTAGATGTGGGAAGGCAAAAATGGAGGAGTACAGAGTTTTTCATGACCATTTTCATGTGTTTCCTTTTTAATTACTGGAAACAAAATAGTCTCTGTCCTAACTTCCTCTAGCACATTGCCAAGAAGTCTGCACCCTTAGCTTCCAGGGCTATCGGATTAAAAAAGTCACAGCCAAGGCCACAAAACAAGTGGCCAATAAATTTAAGAAGATCAAAATAATACCAAGCATCTTTTCTGACCACGGAGGTATAAAACTAGAAATCAACTACAGGAAGGAAATCAGAAAAGCCAAAAATAAGTGGAAATTGTGGAGATTAAACAAAATGCTACTGAACAATGATTGGGTCAAAGAAGAAATCAAAGGAGGAATCAAAAAATACCTGGAGACAAATGAAAATGAAAATACAACATGCCCAAATCTATGGGATACAGCAAAAGTGGTTCTAAGAGGGAAGTTTATAGCAATTCAGGCCTAACTCAACAAACAGGAAAAATACCAAATAAACAATCTTACAGTACACCTAAAGGAACTGGAAAAAGAAGAACAAAGAAAGCCCAAAATCAGCAGAAGGAAGGAAATGATAAAAATCAGAGCAGAAATAAATGAACTAGAGACTAAAAAAAGAAAAAAAATCAGTGAAACCAAGAGCTGGTTCTTCGAAAAGATAAACAAAATTAACAAACCTTTAGCTAGACTCACCAAGGAAAAATGAGAGAAGGCTCAAATAAATAAAACCAGAAATGAAAGAGGAGAAATTACAGTGGACACCTCAGAAATACAAAAGATTATAAGGGGATACTATGAAAAGCTATATGCCAACAAATTGGATAATCTAGAAGAAATGGATAAATTCTTAGAATCATACAACCTTCCAAAATGGAATCAAGAAGAAAGAGAGAATTTGAATAGACAAGTCACCAGTAAGGAGATCGAAACAGTAATCAAAAACCTCCCCAAAACAAAAGTCCAGGACCAGATGGTTTCCCTGGTGAATTCTACCAAACTTTCAAAGAAGACTTAATACCTATCCTTCTCAAACTCTTCCAAAAAATTGAAGAGGAGGGAAAGCTTCTTAACTCATTCTACAAAGCCAACATTACCCTGATACCAAAACCAGAGGAGGAAAACACAAAAAAAGAAAATTACAGGCCAATATCACTGCTGAACATTGATGCAAAAATCCTCAACAAAATACTAGCAAATTGAATACAGCAATACATTAAAAAGATCATATGCCGTGATCAAGTGGGATTTATTCCAGGGATGCAGGGATGGTTCAATATCCACGAATCAATCGATGTGATATACCTCATTGACCAAATGAAGAATAATAAACATCTGATCATCTCAATAAATGCAGAGAAAGCATTTGACAAGAAACAGCATCCATTTATGATAAAAACTCTAAATAAAATGAGTATAGAAGGAAAATACTTCACATATAATAAAGGCCATATATGAGAAACCCACAGTTAATATCATTCTCAATGGAGAAAAACTGGAAGCTATCTCTCTAAGAACAGGAACCAGACAAGGATGCCCACTTTCACTACTTTTATTTAACATGGTATTGGAAGTCCTAGCCAGAGCAATGAGGCAAGAAAAAGAAATAAAAGGGATCCAAATCGGAAAGGAAGAAGTGAAACTGTCACTATTTGCAGACAACATGACATTATATATAGAAAACCCTAAAGAATCCACTAAAAAACTTTTAGAAACAATAAATGAATACAGTCAAGTTGCAGGATACAAAATCAACATACAAAAATCAGTTGTGTTTCTATACACTAACAAGAAAGTAGCAGAAAGAAAAATGAAGAATACAACCCCATTTACAATTACAACAAAAAGAATGAAATACCCAGGAATAAACCTAACTAAAGAGGCGAAAGATCTGTACACTGAAAACTGTAAAACATTGTTGAAAGAAATTGAAGAAGACACAAAAAAATGGAAAGATATTCTGTTCTCCTGGTTTGGAAGAATTAACATAGTTAAAATGTCCGTACTTCCTATAGCAATCTACAGATTCAATGCAATCCCTATCAAAGTTCCAAAAACATTTTTCACGGAAATAGGTCAAAGAACCCTAAAATTTATATGGAACAACAAAGGACCCCAAATAGCCAAAGGAACCTTGAGAAAAAGAACAAAGCTGGAGGTATCACTCTCCCTGATTTCAAAATATACTACTAAGCTATAGTAACCAAAACAGCATGGTACTGGCACAAAAACAGACACACAGATCAATGGAACAGAATCAAGAGCCCAGAAATAAACCCACACATATATGGACAGCTAATTTTCGACAACGGAGCCAAGAACATACGATGGAGAAAGGAAAGTCTCTTCAATAAACGGTGTTGGGAAAACTGGACAGCCACAAGCAAAAGAATGAAACTGGACCATTATCCTACACCATGCACAAAAAATCAACTCAAAATGGATTAAAGACTTGAATGTAAGATCTGAAACCATTAAACTTCTAGAAGAAAACATACGCAGTGGTCTTAGCAGCATTTTTTCAAATACGATCTCTGACTGGGCAAGGTAAACAATAGAAAAATAAACAAATGGGACTACATCAAACTAAAAAGCTTCTGCACAGCAAAGGAAACCAGCAAAAAGAAAAGACAACCTAACAATTAGGAGAAGATATTTGCAAATCATGTATCAGATAAGGGGTTAATATCCAAAATATACAAAGAGCTCATACATCTCAACAACAAAAAAACTAACAACCCAATTAAAACGTGGGCAAAAGATCTGAACAGAGATTTCTCCAAAGAAGCTATACAGATGGCTGACAGGCATATGTGATGATGTTCAATATCATTAACTATCAGGGAAATACAAATTAAAACTACAATGAGATATCCCCTCACTCTTGTCAGAACGGCTATAATTAACAAGACAGGAAACAATAAGTGTTGGAGAGGATGTGGAGAGAAGGGAACCCTCATACACTGCTGGTGGGAGTGCAAACTGGTGCAGCCACTATGGGAAACAGTATGGAGTTTCCTCAGAAAATTAAGAATAGATCTACCATATGATCCAGCCATTCCACTGCTGGGTATTTATTCAAAGAACTTGAAAACACAAATGCATAAAGATACATGCACCCCTATGTCCACTGCAGCATTATTCACAATAGCCAAGACTTGGAAGCAACCTACGTCCCCATCAAGGGATGAATAGATATCGAGGGATGAATGGATAAAGAAGATGTGCTATATGTACACAATGGACTACTACTCAGCCATGAGAAATGATGAAATCTGGCCATTTGTGACAACATGGATGGACCTTGAGGGTATTATGCTAAGTGAAATAAGTCAGAGGGAGAAAGTCAAATACCATATGATCTCACTCATAAGCAGAAGATAAAAACAAGGACAAACAAACACATAGAGACAGAGATTGGATTAGTGGTTACCAGAGGGGAAGGGGGCAGGGAGGAGGGAGGCAGGGGTGATTAGTCACATGTGTGTGGTGATGGACTGTAATTAGTCTTTGGGTGGCGAACATGATGTAATCTACAGAGAATTCGAAATATATTATTATGTACACCTGAAATTTATATAATGTTATAAACCAGTGTTACTGCAATAAAAAAAATAATAAATTAAAAAAAAAGTCATAGCCAGCCACGTGGTATGTGTGTTATTTGATATACTACAAGGAAAAAAATCATTTCACTACGGTTGGCTTCTGTAAGCTGTATGTCTGAACAACTAATCTTTTTCATGTAGAGAAGATTATATTTCATGTGATTATGGAGCCTAACAATTCAAATCCATTTGCTCACTATGTGTTGGTGCATGACTCATGGAAATGTGTTTTTTCTTTTAAGGCTGCACTGTGGGTATATGCAATGAAGACAGTCTTAAATGCTTCTAAGACTTAATTAGTGGAACTTTTCAGATGTGATGTTACGGGAAGTCCCCTGTGCTAGGGTTCTCTATTCTGCTGTGCCTGATGCACTTCAAGCATGGTTTCTCCACTTTAGAGAGAAACTGGTGTCTAAGGTGGCTCTGGGGATTAGTGGAAACCTCTTAACATTTACACAGAGATATAGGCACAGTATAACTAATAGATCCTGTTTGATTTAAAATATTGTCATTTATGTTTCCTATTTGCAAAACCCCCAAAAATGACTTAGTGGACAGAGCCTTAGGGAGTGCACAAGATAGAAGGATAAATCACCCCCATCTGACAGCATCGTAGTTACAGAGTACTTAATAATCCTATGTGATTCGTGTGTGCCAAAGCTCTTGTATAATCTTAGAAATTATGATCTCAGAAACAGGAGCACGAGTTGTTTCTTTTATTACATTACTGGGCAGCCGAGCTGTGGAAAACAGTCTGTGGTTGTGGCTTTGTTGTTAGTAAGAGCTAAATTTAAGGTATGGACCTCCTACTTACTAGCAATGAGCTCTTGGACAAGTTTTGTTTTCTCTGACCTCTCTACACTTAGGAAAGCCACTGGTAGCTAGAAGTTAGAGTCTGAGAGTCCAGAACCTGAATACATTTGTGGGCTCTGGGGAAGGAGCCAGTGAAATGTACGCCATTGAGGTTAAAAGAGACGTTAATGGGATCTTGAAGGGGGCAAAGGGCAGAACGGAAGTGTGGCTTGTGGGGAGAGGGTGTTTACTTTTCTGAGACAGGAGGGAAGGAGGGACAGGCGTGTGTGGATGTGGTCAGTCTGTGACGTGTGTATGTGGCTAGGCTTGAGGGAGCTCACGCCTTCTCTGTGAAGTAGGAGATGAGCTCGTGTGCCGAGAGACAAGGGGCCGGTTCCCGCGCTAGCTGAGGAGATCTTGTGTGAATCAGGTAGGGGAAGATGATGAATCAGGGTCGGGGAGGGCTGTGTCCAGTCTGAAAATCTCTCCTACTCTAAGTCTTCTGGTTTGTTCCTGGGCACAAGCTGGTCAAACTGGAGAACCACTCTGGGCTGGTAGGAAGTCATGGTTCTGATGAGTTGTCTCCTGTGTTAGATACAATTTGGTAGAGAATTTCCTCAGAGTAAAATGTGGACAAGGGCATCATATCCTGAACTACCATGCAACACTTGAGGCAATAAGATTTCATGATTGTTTCTTTGTCCATTGGCAGAAGCTGCACTCTGGACCCAGGGTTTGAGCCCATGTACCATGGGCTCACCTGGTTGTTTCGAGAGAATGAGGCCAGGTACAATAGAGCAGCCTGCTTCAGCTTCCCTCATGTGAGCCCCCGTTCAGAATCACATGGGGGAAATTTGATTGGAAGGTGCCATAACCAGAGTTGGCTGCCAACAATTCTGTGTATTATGTGCCAGACGGCCTGGAAAGATGGGGCCTTGTCCCAGGGGATTCACGTTGCTCTGGTTGGGGATGCTCACCCTCTGGGATGTTGCCATTTTATAATCATCTCCACGTTAGCTGGCTTTGCTGGCCAAACCATCAGGCCAGCTGGTGGCTTCTCTTTGGCAGCTGTTTTAAAGAAAAGGATTTCTTTTATGGAGACAATGGATTTTTTCAACCACATTTAAATGGATTTGGGGGTCTCTCTTCCAGTACGGAATTGTCCAGTTAAAAAAAAAGTGAACAAGGACACAATTCTCAATCTCTCTGTAACCTCAGAGTATAAGGGCTCCGCTTTACACTTGCTGGACGTAACCATTTCCGAATACTTTTTTTATGTTGGAATACATGTTGTATCTAGGCAGGGCGTGATTTTAGAAGCATCAGTCAAGGCTTTCACAGGTGTCATATAAGGAAAGATTTATACCAGCGTAAAATAATATAATACAATGCATGAATTACTAGACCTCTAGTCATATAATGTTTTTTGACATTAATTCATTAAATAATTATATATAAATTCTTGGCCTTTTTCTTAACCCCAAGAACTAAATAACTGAGTCCTTGTGGGAGAATTACCTTGTTCTGAATGCTGTTTCTTTTTAACAGAAAAGATAAACTTGATTGTCGCATCATTTACTAAACAGAAAGAAGCAAATTAAAACTTAGTTAATGGAATAATTGATCGCTTTAGGTTTTCTATGTATTTCTGGCTAAATAGTGCATGTATTTTGTTTATGAAAACTTACATTTATTTCCTAGTCCTAAGCAAACATGTCCAAAAATAAGCATGCATGGAAACAGTGTTCACAGATGGTAAATGGAAAAAGCAAGTTAGAATGTGTATAATGTGATTCCCAAACTTATAAAACCACGAAGTAATATATGCGTATACAAATATGCAGAGATGCATTTGCATGTCTGTGGATGTGTGAAAAATAATTGGAAGATATGCTGAGATTTAATTTCATTTTTTTATCGACTCTTTCTTGCATGTACTGTTTTCCTGGATGGAAGTCCTTCTCATTTGTGGGCAGACGAGAGTAGGTTCTTAGAAATAAAGAACATGATGCTTCTCAGATGCGAATGCGCACTGAGGCCTCCTGATGAAGCTGGAGTGCAGGGAGATGCCACATTATTTTCCAGGGGGGACATAAGGATGCAAAATTGGAAGCCTGAAATAATTGAGCCTGTATCTTACCTCAAAAAATATGTAAATGCTGTACGTTCATTTATTCTCAATTGTTATGCTGTCAGCACTATATATCTGAAGTTTGGATAGAATTTACTTAACCAGAAAAAATTATTAAAAGTAAAGAGAATTTCCAAACGATGAATACAAACACCAATTTGTTAACTTGTGGAAAATGTACTTGATTTAAGTCAAACAAATCACATTCATTGTATTAACAGGTATTCCAATGAGACGGTGGTTTAGGAAATAAATATGGAGGACGCCCAAGGAAGAGACGAACATACTGCCAAGGTGTGTCTCTGGCTCATCTGATGCCCACCACAGATGTGCATGTTTTGGGGTGTGTTAAATTGTTACGGAAGAGATGCCAAGTGTTGAACAGATTCATAAATATAACAACAGATTATTATAGCAAAGACATTTTATTGCTGCCTACGAGCCAATATTGTGTGATTTCTGAAGACTTAAAACACACCTACAATTTAAAGTAGGCCCTGAGGGAAGCTTGCGGTGAGCCATCCAGCCCCAGACAATTTATTGGCAGAATTAAATTCTGGCTAATTTCCTCAGTGCCAGTGGGTCCGGTGCTCACTCTCATTAACTGCACTAGTTACGGATGGAAAATGCGTCTTTCAGTGCAAGGCACTTTGCTGAAGTGGAGCCAGCCTCCTGCAAAGTGCCTGCAAGATTGGTTTGGAGTAGTCTGAAGTGGTTTGGGGGTCCCCAGAGACTCACAGGCATGGTCTCGTGACTCCTGTCAGGGCCTCCTTTGGCCTCCGTGGAAGGTTGTGAAGTGAGACTGTGCCAATGCCAGGCCCGGTTGCTGAGACAGCTTCTGTGTGTCACTGCATGGGGAGAAGAGGTGCAGCACCACAGCTCACCTCCCATCGCACATCGCAGGGAGAAGGATGTGACAGGGAGAGCAGAGGACCTGGAGGAGGGATATGAAGTAATGGAAGAGCAAAGGCTGGAGATGAGGCTGGGAAAGACTCCAGGCGCGGTCACTTCCAGGGCAGAAGGAGCCATAGTCAAGGATAAATTGCAAGCCAGACAGCATGCAGTTTATTGAGTTCAGGTGTCTTAGGAGCACGTAAATAAGTGAGAGGAAAGGGAAATGAGGTAAAGATGCCAAGGTTTGCTGCAGCGAGCTGGGGGAAGGGTAAACTGGAACGGAATGGGGGGGGTAAAATCAGAGTGCCTTTGTCTTTACGGGGTGAGTGGTTCCCCATATGACACAGGCTGTTGGAACTTTCTCTGAGATGACTTCTGCATTTTCACTCGACAAAGTCCCATTATGCTATTGTGTTTTTTGTTTGCCAATGTAATGGACAAAGAGGGATGCTTTCAGAAGTGACACTCGAGTAAAGGAAGGATGATGTTTATCTTCGGTCTCTAACTGCTTAATGTAGTGGGACAGGGTGGAGAGCAGGGCCACAAGAAAACTGCACTTCAGCCAGATTGGAGAAGGTGGCTGTCACAGAGATGTGGGTGTGGCACCTGCGGTAAAGGGCATGGCAGAAATATTGTGGGTTTGTTCTGGAGTGGTTCGCTTTGTCCTTGCGAGGAAGGGGAGAGTAGTTTGTGGGTCACTTCGGGTGTCAGGGTGATGTGCTCCCGGGATGTGGGGAACTCTGAGACGAAAGTACAGGGCGGAATGAGACAGGACTGTCATTGGAGCCAACAAAAGACAGTATAACTAAAAGCCTGACAGCACAACCGAGAGTCATAAGCGTGAAAAGGAGAAAGAAAGGAAAAGTCAAAGATTCTCCTAAGAATTGTAGTCCAGCTCTAGGAAATTAAACAAGTCAGGGTATACTTAGCAGCAGATGTCTGGGGGAGCCAACTGGAGTAATTTACTTCATACGCTTAAGAAAAACAGCTGCAGAAAATCAATAAAGGGACTAGCGAGGAATCAGGATAGAATAGGGAGGCATTTTTCAAAGGATCCTGCAATCCCACGAGGCATCAGAGAAAGCTATTCCATCTATTATGAAGACCTGGTGATTTAGGAGGAGAGGTTCCTCCCTTAGCGACTAGAGCGTCGAGTGAGCTATGAACAGCAGGTCTGTGGAATTTCAGTGACCGTGTGCTGTTGACCTGCTCGCCCCCGCTCTAGGGTTAAAGAGAAGGGGCTGAGATTCACACTCACCTTTGGCTTTATGATGTTTTCATCTGTGTATTTCTTTGTGTGTTAAAATGAAATCCGTTTTTTTTTTTTTTAAGATACCAGCATCCTTGCCCTCCTAATGAGATTCCCTCGTGCATAGGAAAGAAAAGGCAACCTATGGCTACAGTTTAGTCTAAAGGCCTTTGGTGCATAAATGACAGTTTGGGCAAATTATTATGAGAACTCTTTCAGTAGCATCTAATTCACAGACAAAAATAACAGATGATTTTCTAAGAGGAGTTCAGTTACATACTTGTGTATATAACAGTATATTCTTCAAGGCATGTTTCTTTATATTACTATGAAAACTACTGTACTGTAAGATTAAAGTTATTGCTATCTCTCATGTTCTGGTTTCTATAGCAATAGGGTGATAGTGACATTATTTTTAAGGGTACTTTCAAAGGTAAGATTTGAAAATTATAGTACTCTTTTCATTATTAGATTGACTTTCCAATACAAGAGAAAAAGCATACGGGAATATCTGGGTTTTTTTTTTTTTTTTTTTTGTCTTCCGGTATCTGAGTCCCTTTCCTATGTTATGGGAGGTTTCTAAAAGTTGAAAATGATTGAGCCTTAATTTCCCAGCTTTCCATGCACTTATGACGAAAACATCAGACCGAGATGTGGTCGATCATGTGCCTGTAGCCTGAACTTGGCGTTGGGAGAGAGTAGCAGAAGCGGGAAAAGTGGGAGTCCTCTGTCAACAGGAACAGCGACAGCAACAGCCACTTCCCAGGGACAACAGGGACAGCAGTGCCACGGGTGGTGTGAGCTGGGGTGTTGCCACTTGGTAGTGGTCACTGGTGAGTTGGACGATATAGTTTGTTTAGCAGTGGTTCTGGCTGCCTGGTCGTCCTTGTTTCTGCCCATTTTCTCATCTTGGTCTTCTAGTCTTCTCTGTGACTTTGTGAGCTACCCGGAGTCCTTGCAATAAATCTCATTTTTGCCTACATCAGCCAGTGAGTGTTTGTTACTTACTGTTGCATTTTGTGTTTGGTTGGTTTACCACACCGAATTGAGAGGAATCCACGTTTTTCTTTCAGTCCTGTGACCAGAGAATAGGGTGACCAACAGTCCGAGGGGGTTCCTGGGACATGTGACTCATGGGCAAGTCCCTGTATTGAACTGGTCGACCCTACTAAGTAGCCATACAGCCTTAGACATATATCAAACCTGCCGTATGTATTTCCTCATCTGTAAAATAGAGGCTTGCCCGTTATTATGAAGATCCAATCAGACAGTTGATATGAAAGCACTTTGCGATGTGTGAGGGGCCGTACAAAAGCGAGGTGGCATCATTGTTGGAGTTCTAGACGAAAGTCCTCGGTATGGCTCCTTAGCTAGTGTCAGAGTGTGGTTCCAGGACCAGTAACCTGTTAAAATACATATTAAATGTTAAAATGCTTACAAATGCACATCCCTGGGCTCCACTACAGACCTATTGAGCAAGAATTCCTTGGAGTGAGTTCCAATAATCCAAGTTTTAAAAAGTGTTCGGATGACTCCAATCCACACTAAAATTTGAAGATCCGCACCCGGAGAGGAGAAGGAAGAGGGTGGAGAATTCCCTGCCCCCTCTTCTTCCTGTGGCGGAGTCGGCCTGAGCTCTCTGTTCTGGAGACCACTTTTGCATCCTTGCTGCTCCAAGTGTGGACTATGGACCAGCAGCACGGGCATCACCGGGCACTTGTGAGAACTGTAGACTCCGAGGCCCCATGGCGGAGCTCCTGAATCAGAACCTGCAGTTTAACAAGAGCCCCTGGTGATTTGCGTGCATATGAAAGTCTGTGAAGCACTGTTCCACATGAAGTCCGTGTCAAACAGCAGGGGGAGGATTTACCTGCGGGGGGGGGGGGGGGGGGGGGGGGGGGGGGGGGGTGGTGGAAGTGGTGGGGGGGGTGGGGAAGAGGTTGGGCCGAAAAGCTAACCCTCTCCTCTTCCCCAGGCTCTCAACCGAGTGGCTGTCAGAACCGGGAATCAGATAGATGGGATCAGAATGCCAGCTTTTTTACTGAGAAAAGCTGTGTTGGAGGACATGCCTTGGATGGAGTCAAATATACTTATTAACTCTTTCCTGTATTGAACATAACCTCCCAAATGTCAGGCTTCCTGGCAGCTCTGCCCTAAGCTCCCACATGGCTGGGGCACCAGACCAGAACACACCCTCCCTGTGGGCAGACAGAGCCAAAGCAGAGAAGAGCTGAGCCAAGGCTGCCCAGTTTCCCCTTCCCACCCCACCTGCTGGTCACTCCCTCCTCCTTGCTCTGAGGAAAGCCAGGAGTCCTACCTAGGAAAGTTGCTCCACCCCGTGCTCCTTCTAACACCAGGACGTAAAAAGCTGCCCAGAGAGCTTTTTGTCCCTTGGGAGACCATAAGTCATGTTAGGGAGTCAGCCCAGGTGGTCTCGGAGTCACTGTGACACAGGGTCTGTGATGACATCTTGTGGAGTTTGGGTAGGCAGCCCCTCTCTCCTACCCAGCTGCCCCTTTCTTCTGTCTTCCTGTAACATGCAGGTTCCATGGCTGCCAAGGCTGGGGAACCCAGTGGAAACGCACGTGGTGGCTGCATCTGCCAATGAACGTCTGGAGGCAGGAGCCGGTTCCTGAGGTGTACATTTCTGAGCACAGAGGGCTGCATTTCACCCCTTTCTAAGATCAGGTCACCCTGGAATCTTCCTTCAGTCTCTGAGGAAGGCTGCTTTTCTTCCATGCATAGGTTTCTCACCTGCATTACAACAAAATGACTCTAAATTCAGACCGATTACCTTCTGCCTAATAGTGTGTCAGTGATATGCAAAACCAGGCATTGAACCTCGGTGTGTCTAGCATCGGCTAATCGTTTAATTGGCCATAATGATTTTATTATCTGGGTTTTAAAATGGGACAATCGGCAATTTCTTCAAAGTGCTTCCAGGTTGATTACATATGTAAAGGGGAGGAGGTATGTAATATCTATACGCCCAGTAACTGTTTTTTCAAATTACATTCATTCCTCTTTATTTTATTTGAAAGTGTGGGGAGTTCAATATAGTTCAAGGAAAGCATTGTGGTAAACAGCCAGCTTAAATGTGAGCAGTGTAAAGAGCAGCAGCTTGCAGAAATATTGCTATAGATACTAAGAGCGTATCCTGCCTCGATGCAGACCACACATAATTGAATCATGTTCAATAGAAGGCCATTACAAAACTGAACTTATTTGCAATGCTAATGTGGGGAAGACAGCTGTCACAGGGAATTAAATATGATCATTCAGCGCTTGAATAAATGAGGTGTCCATTATCTTCTGGCTGTGTTGCAGGCTGCTTGAAGAACACAAATAAATGACACTGTTGCAGGAACCCGCCATGGTTTTGTTTTTTAGTCATAGAAATATGAGAGCGATGGAGGCGGGGGTGGGGAGATAGGGAGACAGAAAAGAAGCTTGGCAGATAAAAAAGTCACGTGGGCAAAGAGTTTTATTTCCCCCTTCTCCCTAGGAAACCATGGATGCAAGGACATCATCAAAATTCTATTTTTGATGCCTGAAATAGATTCTAACTCTATTAAAGATCTTTATCAAGATTCACCCCTACTCCCTAAGACTCAAAGCGCAGCCAACTGACAAAGGAGGCTGAATGTGAAAAGGTAGAGTGGGGAGTAAATAAAGCGAATCCTTTTGTCCCTTCCCCAAGGCCTTCCTTCTCATCCAAACGGAGAATAAAGATAACTGAGAACTTCTTCATGGATAATCTATCTGCCAATGAGCATAAAAGGTACTTGGATCAGTGCTGGTTTTAAAAATGCCATTAATTAGCCAATTAACAGAAAGGGAGCTCCCTTGGATTGATCTGAGCAACCTATCTACAAATTAGGTTTTATGTTAATAACATGGAGATACTAGGCTGTCATCTTTTTGACACATAAAAAAGTTAGAAACAATCTTTAAGAAAGCACTTTTAAGACCGTTTCCAGATAGAATATCTAATGCAGGCAATTCTGGAACATGGGTTATTAGTCTGAAATTACACGATACTGTGGTTGAGAGAGAAAACCCAGCCTCCAGTGAGCAGTGGCCGGCAACGCTGGCTGTCCTTCCTTACAAAAGACAGCTACTGGTGCAAAATGACCCCTTGTGGATAAGTGAGGTCTATGAAGAAGAGTTGGGTTCTTAGTATTTGCTCTTCTCTGTCAGCTATCAGCGGAGTTAGCAGGCATCAAAAAAAAAAAAGGTGGTAACAGAGAAATTGAAAAGATTGTATATTTGTATCTGTTTTTGTATATCCCAAGAAACTTAGCATTGACTATTTTGTGTGTCGTGGTATATGAATTACATTTATGCAGCATATAAATCCAATTCAAGAAGGTATTACGTTTTTTAGCTTTTAAGGACTCTGAGTGCCTTAGTGATGCTGGTCTGTTAATTCTCTCTAACAGGTTGGTTTTGGGCATTTGTGTAATATTTTAGAAAAGGAATATGAATACTTAACTGGAATTCCAAGCATTTGTAGGGTGACAGAGCTGTAAATAAAATTATTCCTCCAGACTTATGATGCAATACCTTTCCTATCAGGGCTCATATATTATGGGGTGGTTAAAAGTCTTTTCCTTTTGAGAGAAGACTGTTGGTGAGACATTTATTGTGGTGGGAAGAGGAAAAGAATATTGGCCTTAAAGATCTAAAAGAAGCCTCTAGAACCTTGGCTTTGAAGGAAACTAAAGGAGTCATGACATATTAATGCTTATGCTGGGGAGCTTCTCCTAAACTATGGAATACGGAAGTCATCTTGTACTCAGGATTTCTTACTTATTAGAAGCCTGAATAATTTACTATGGGACTAAGTAGGCATTCCAGCTGGAGCTTTAAGCTTTTTTGCTGAAATGAATTTTTCTATCTGATTGTAAATATCATACATGTTTATAGTAAAAAATTTCAAACAATACAGAAATGTATGAAGTAGTAACTGAAAGTCCCACATAATTCCAGTCTTCCAGGGGTAATAACTGTTGACAGGCTCATGTGCAGATCTTCCTCGAGTTACGATGGGGTTACCACCTGATAAATCCCTCGTAAGTTGTAAATATGATAAGTGGAAAATGCATTTAAGCCACCTAACCTATGGAACATCATAGCTTAGCCTAGGCTACCTTAAACGTGCTCGGAACACTTACTTAGCGTACAGCTGGGCAAAATCATCTCAAGCAAAGCCTATTTCATAATAAAGTGCTGAATATCTCATGTAATTGACTGAATGCTGCACTGAAAGTGGAAAACAGAATGGTTGGATGGGCACAGAATGGTTGGAAGTGTGTTGGTTATTCACCCTCAAGATCGCGGGGCTGACTGGGAGCTGTGGCTGCCCCCGCTGGCGGTCACAGAGAGCATTGCATCGCGTATCGCTAGCCCAGGAGAAGATCAAAATTCAAAGTATGGTTTCTACTGAGTAAGTATTGCTTTCACAGCACCATAAAGTTGAAAAATTGTAAGTCAAACCGTTGTGAGTCAGGACTATCTGTCTATCGGTTCAGCATTTTTCCCGTGTATACACAAATCTTTTTTTTTCCCCCCAAAGTTGTACGTATGGTATGCTTCCACATTTTATTTACTTAGTTGGATGTCATAGACGTCTTTTCATATGTGCACATATAGATCTACTTAGTTTTTAAATGACTGAAGAATATTCTGTCGTTATAGAATAATCTTGTGTAATATTCGCCCGCTCATTCCGTTTTGTTGGAACACAGCCATCCTCTTTGTTTCAGTCCCTTCTGTGGCTGCGTTAGCCTACAAGGGCAGAGTTGAGGAGCTGGACAGAGACTATAGCCCGAAAAGCTGAAAATATTTACTACATGGCCCTTTACAGAACAAGTTTGCTGACTTTTGATTTAACCAATCATCTATTAGTTGGATATGTTGATTGTTTTTAATTTTGTACGATAAAAATCATGCTGTAATAAATCTATTTGTAACCCCATCTCTGTGTATTCACTCACTATTTCCTTAGGATGAATTCTAAGGAGTAGGACTGCTGAGTGGTGCCTTAACTTTTATAGAACATTAGCGTTCTAGTTAACAAATTCCTATCCTAAATGGTGCCCTCTAACAACCAATTCTTAGTGGCAGAGATTTTAGAATCGGGCAGGGCCAATTTACATTTTGGTTTTACAGTTCCTAGCTGTGTGATTGCAGAGGTTCTTTGAGTGCAAGCAGCAGAAATGAATTCTACTTAATTTCAGCAAAGAGATTGACTGGGGGTTGTGCAGTAAAAGGTTAGCTCTGCAGACCCAGGCTGCTCAGGCCCTGCATGTTCCAAAGAGAGGCCTGTCTTCAGGAGGACTGCCCTGGACAGGCTCCCGGGAGATAACCTCCGAGTCCTTAGAATATCCTGCCTGATGCGAGCGTTTTTGTATTCCTGAGGCCTTGGGCCACGCTGTATCAGCTTGACCAGATAGTTTATGCCAACAAGTGACTTATGATGAGCACCTATTTTTGTTCAGCCAAGGCCCTGGGCCAGGCTGTATTAGTTTGACTTCTGGGGGGCTGAAAACTGAGTAGCTAAGGTCAGTCGTGCAGGGGCTGCTTGCCTATGTGACTGCCCCTCATAAAACCTTGGACCCTAAGGCTTCCCTTGGTTAGCTTCTCTGGTTGGCAACACTTCACACGCGTTGTCACACGACACTGCAGGGAATGAAGCACTGCCCATGCAACTCCGCTGGGAGACGACAACTGGGAGCTTGCTCCTGCTTCCTCCTGGACTCCACACTATGTGCCTTTTTCCCTTGCTGATTTTAATGTATCCCTTTGCTGGAAGACACCATAACCACGAGTACAACAGCTTGTCTGAGTTCTGTGAGATCTTCTAGCAAATCTTCAAAACTGAAGGTGGTCTTGGGGACCCTGCCTCACACATTTAGAGTGAGTAGCTCGTGTGTATAATGGGAAGGCCAGAGAAGGAGGCTTAGAATCAAGACAGAACCTGCACAGAAAGCATGGTCCACTGCATTTCTGGTCAGGCCAGGACCATTGAAATGATCAGGCTCTCATTTGTCCGTTTATGGCATTCTTCTTAAAAGTCAACGTTCCAGGAGAGTGCTGGCTTAGGGCCTGTGCTGCCCACCCCATCTTGCGGTGCTGATGGTGGGAGGAAGGGTCTGCATGGAAGGCTCAAGGGCCTTTGACTGCTGTTGTGGGAAAACAGTGCACACATCTCAGTCAGCAAACATTTATTATCTGTTATCTACCACTGTTCTGGTTCAAGAACAAGAAAATATCCTTGCCCTCAGGGTGCTCACATTCTGCAAAAGGTAATTTTTCCAAAGGGTATTGATGTGCTATTTGGAAGGAGTAACAGATGCTCAGTAGCCCAAAAAAAATATCAATTATCCACTTCACTGTTCAAGTTACCTTTCTAAGTCTTAGTTTTCCCATCTGTAAAATGGGAATAATAATGACTATCTAATTAGACTATTGTATGGATTATATGAGATAATCTTTATGCTCAGCATACAGAAAACCCTCACTAAATGGTGTTTATTGTTGTGGCTAAGAATGAGAGCTCTAAATTCTGAACTCAAAGTGCCAGGGTTCAGATTCCCTCTACTTGTGAGCTCTAGATCTTTTGCAAGTTATTTACCCTCTCTGAGTGGAAGGTCTTCACATGCGTGCACCTTTGCAGTTGCACACGGCCCTGTGTTGGTTGGATGCTCTGCTGCCGCTCCTTGAAATTCTGAATAATTTTCCAACAAGAGGCCCTGCGTTTTCCTTTTGCACTGGGCCCTGCACATTATCTGGCTGGTCCTGTCTCCGAGCTTCCATGTCCTCATGTAAAATGGAGATAATAATATATACCACATTATTTTCCAACTGTCTCATTTTTAACTCTTGGTTTAAAAGTTTTTATCTTTTTCCATTTATCTACTTTTTAGACATAATATTATCATACTGTGCTTATATGAGTCCATTTCATTTGTTTGATAGAAAGAAAGCAAACTCTGTTTCCTATAAGAAGTTGAAATTTTAGTAGGTTCAAAGCATACGCAGTCTCATGCGTTGCAATGAAGAATCATACAGTGAATGTTTCAACACCTATCACAGACTGCTCAGCGTTTTTATATGAGAAAACTGTTGCAGTTAAAACGGAAGATGTAACAAAATGTAGAACAATTCACAAACTTATGTGATAGGAATGTGGTGGGCCCTTGAGGATTGGTGCTTTGATGTGGAGCGTGGTGTGAAAGCAAATTTCAGTTCTGTTAAATGCCCTCTTACGACTAATTCTTGCAATTTAGGTCCCTGCAGTCTAGGGCAGAGAGAAATAAAGAACCATGTCCCACTATGCTGTAGAAAGTAAATTTGAATGAAAGATTGAAACGGAATGAACCATTTCTGAGTGCTTCATCCACAATAGCATAGTTGTCTTTTTAAATAGAGTACTCATATTTAATTTTCACCCGTCAGCAGATAGGGAGAGAAATGGGGAAAAGTGAAAATAGCTTTACAAATCCACAGAGGTCTATGGAGGTAATAAGAGACCTGACCTAAGTGTATGTTCAAATCCTAGCAATTTAAACATTTTTATATTTGGATTTCTATCTTCAACACTAGAAAATTAAGTGTTAGGTGTAAAATCTAGTACCATTTGGAGTCCCAGCCAAATTTCTTTAAAAGCTTTGAGACATCTAAACATGCCAGTAAGGGGGGTGTGTGTGTGTGCACACACACTTGCACATGCAGTATGAAGGTAGGACGTGCTTGAGATCACCTCATGGGGAGACTACCCTTCAGGTCTTCTCCTGGGGGCTCTGTGAAGGCCTATATGCAAATAGACCAGGATTTTACAATTTGGCAAACAGGGTCTGTTTCAATTCAGAGAGAAGCTGTATTCAAAACTTAGAAGAAAACTAATTTAAAAATACTAATGGAAGCATGGTTTTAAGACGTAAAAACACCTGAGTTGACTTAAAAAATGAAATTCCTAAAATTCGTTAAATTAAAAAGTATACCTCCTAACTGTATAATTGGAAATGAAGGAAGAGAGGGAGGAACATGTCCGCCACGGGAGCAGGCTCTGCGTGGCGGGGAGCGTGGGGCGGTGGGTGTGGCATGGTGGACCCTTCTTCAATGAACAGCTTTTAATTGTGCAATTAATAGAATGTCTGCTTTATTTTGCACCAGATTGAAGCTTACAATGCTACCCCTACGTGAACTTTAACAAATAAAAGGAAAATGAGCAGTTGGCATGGGGTCCAGGGATGGGGGTGGAAGAAGAGCACGTGGATTTAAAATTCATTGTTCATTAGTTCATGTTTGAAGGCTGAAAGCTTTTCTTACAACCTCAAAAGTCAACAGTGTAATACGGCTCTTTATTACCGTAATTATCATGAATAGTTACCTTTTGCCACTTCGACTGTGTCACTTTGAAAAATTCCTTTTGAAAATAGTTTTTCTTCAGTCCTCACCCCCACTCTTGCCAGAGGGGCAAAAGGGAATACTGGTGTTGAGTCATGAAGGGAATCATGTGGATGCTGAGTGGATAGGGCCCAGGCCACACACAGAGCAGGCATCGGGAAGGGGGTTAGTGAAGGCGGAGACGATGTCAGTGGTTTCATTTCCTGCAGTGAGAAAGTGATTGGATTTCAGTTTGCAGAGTTTAGGGTTGAATCTGGAATTCAGTCGAGCTGCTTGTGGAATGGGAGTGACAAATCCTTTTTGTGTGTTCATGTAAGGTATATGTGTGCTAGATTTTTTCTAGGGCTCCAGAGATAACAGCTTGAATCTATGCCATGGAGTTGGTTGGTCAAAGTGTTAGGAAGAAGTCAAGCTGGGTTCTACAGCATATATGAGGACTTAGGCTGGTAGGATAGTCCAGATTTACATTGAGCAATTTTATACTTTTTATTAAGTTCAAGAGAAGGCTTGAAGGGGCTGACGGTAGGAGTGAGAGGCCTTAGAAAGACAACTTCTTAACGGTGCTCCTAAAGAAGAATGTGCTAAAAACCTTACAACTGGTAGAGTTTTGGGAAAATCATAAACTTAAGGATGAAACCTAAGAATGGATGCCTCCTCTAGTATGGGACACGGAACATTTTCAAGAATGATTTTATACTTTTTGCGTTAATGAAATATTCTTCGATTGGAATGTAACTTTTGCTGTAATATAATTAGGCAAATAGGCTGCTGCCCTGCTAACATGGATGCATATTCAGTCCAGGCATTTGTTAAATTCTAGCCATGCTAGAATTTTTCCTACCTGGTTTTGCCATTGGATGGGCAGAGATGTCTTATACTCAATGTTTCAAACTTGGTGGCGTTATCCAGTGCGAACTAAGATACACTATCATAGTTGGTTAATTTATAGAGCGTTACCTACAAGGACAATCTCTCAGACATAGAGATTTAGGTGTTTGAAAGACACTCAATGGCAATTACAATCAAAATGAAAACCTTTCAACCATCTTTTCCTTCTAACTGTTGCTCACTGATCGATTCTCAGAAATACCCAGACTTTCTTCTTGCCTTGTCCCTATCCTCGATAGATTAGGTAATATTTTGACTTTTGAAGGAGAAAGATGCAAGGCATTCCAAGCAGATAAAAAGCACCAGCAAAGGCATGGAGTCTGGAGGGTGGCAGAGTTGCCCAGAGTGTCTGGAGATGTGATGTGATGTTTTAGTGGGGTTTAGGGGGTGCAAGGCGAGGTTAGAAAGGGAGCATTGTAAGATGGCACCAAAACAGGGTTTCAGGTCAAATTGTAAGGGCCGTTAAAGGTCTGTGATCTGTGATTTTGAAAAATGAATCCGGTGGCAGCGTGGAAGCCACATTAAAGGGGATGAAGCACGGTAAGGTCAGGAAAACAGTTATTTTGTTGCCTGGTGAAAGGGGATGAGGCAGTCTCTGCCTGCATCAATAGGAAGGGGGAAAGGGATAAGAATGTAATTTCCTGGATAGAGTTGGAAGGATTTGGTGCAAGATGGGTGAGATGGTGGAGGGAAAAGGACGCATCAAAGGTGACCCAAACTCAGGTGGCTGGGAAGATGACCATGGGGTTCATTATTGAAGTGGGGAACTTGGGAGCAAGGCTGTGCCCTGGGAGCTCAGGGTAGGTGTATTAGCTTCCTGGGGCTGATATGACACCACACACTGGGTGGCCCTAACCAACAGAAGCTTGTGTCTCAGAGTTCTGGAGGCTGGAAGTCCACAATCAGGGTGTCACAGGCTTGGTTCCTTCGGAAGGTTCTAGGCCCATTCCAGGCCTGTCTCTTAGCTTTTGGAAGTTCCTTGGCTTGGGCAGCGTAACTCCAGTCTTCACACTGCATTGTCCCTGTGTGCGTCTCTGTGTCCAAATTTCCCATTTTTATAAAGACATCAATGATATTGGATTAGGGGCCCACTCGACTCCAGTATAATCCCATCTTAACTAATTATATCTGCAATGACTCTATTTCCAAATAACGTCACATTCTGAGGTACTGGGGGTGTGAATTTTGGGGGGATACAATTCCATTCACAACAGTGGGATAGGTGAGGTGACAATGATTGGCTTTGGACGTGCTAAATTTCACGCTCCTGCGGGCCCAATGTCAGCAGGCTGATGGAAACTCGCCTGTGAGCCAGACGCATCGATTTGGTCTTCATCTACATACAGGGAACACTCGTATACCGGAGAATTTTCCATGGAGTGGTTTGTAGCTGTGGGGGTGGAAGCAGGTGCCTGGGGAAGAAGAGAAAGAGGAGGAACACAAATTCATCGAGTCCCTCCTAATGAGCGAGGCTTTCTGCTCGGTGCTCAGATGTCTGATCGCACTGAATCCTCACGCGGACCCAGTGAGGGCAGAGCTGAGTGGAAACAAGCTCATCGTCACACAACAGAGGCTGTTAAAACTGGGATTTGTGCTCGGGTTTATTTGACTTCACTAAAAGAGGCTGCCTCCTCCTGGGAAGAGAGTGTAGGACAAGAAAAGGGCTGGGGAGAAAACCAGAGAGGAACTGAGAGAACAGCTAAAGGGTGGCAGTGGGAAGCAGGGAAAGGGAAGAGAGAACCAAGAAGAGTAAAGAAAGCCACTGGAAATCCAAAATAGGGTTTCAAGGAGCAGCGGGGAGAGCCACAGTATTAACTATTTTAGACAGGCTAAGGACTTAGAAGTGTCTCTTTGGTTTAGTGCCCTCTCTACTCTTTGAGCGTCCGTTTGATTAAGAAGTGAAATTATAACAAATTTTCGTCCACAGTGATTACAGGCAACAGATTCGCTATAAAATAAAAAGGAGAATTACTGTGAATTTTATTCCAAGCTCACCACAGTCAATGTGCTGTTGGGGCAGAAACACCAATTCTGATAAATCGCTCTATCCATGTGTACACACTTACCTAGTGGTGGCTCGGGAGGGAAGGTTTCTTCTTAAATTCTGAGCATGGGGATCTGGCGCCAAGGTTGGGGTGCATACTTTTTCTGCGTACATGTCCGTGCTGCTGCTTGGCTGTTAAGAAACGCTGTAATTTGTATAAACACGGTATCATAGCCAGCCGAGAAATCTAATGAGGACCATTGAAAAGGTGGGTTAAGGCATTAGGACATAGAAGGCTATTAGGTGAGAAATAAGCTCTCACTGGCTCATTGCCCAAACCCGCTTTATATTCACTTCAAAGAAGAAAATTTTCATTAAAAACAAAGCAGTTAAAATGTCAAGGTGCCCATTCTCTTTTTCAGACTCTCCTTTTTACATTACAGAATAAGTGGATTGAGTGAAGCATAAACTGCTGCTAAATAAAGGCTTTTTCTTGGCATTCCTTGGAGAAATCAAATCCAAGACCAGTGGTGAGAGGTGGTTGTGCTAAATCCACTACACAGACTATTTCTTCTAATTATCAGCATGAATGTAATTACTTACAAGCATCCTAGGCTCCTGTGATCATGTCCCTTAGAGCATTTCATCTTTAATGATTTTCCTCGATAGAAAGCCAGTTGGAAGCATTTGTTGCATAACATGGCTCAACCAGAAAGAAAAATACGTCCTTCTCAGAAGAAAGATCTGTGTGCTTTCTTCTCAATGGTACTTATATTCTGCCAGAATTTGATTAGGAGCTATCTTGGCACAAAGATCGCTAATGACCGAGTCAAATAACTTATATAGATTAAACAATTTCTTGGAAAAAATACAATATACTATGACAGTCCTTTTCCGAGAACATTGAAGTTCAGAATTGTAACCACTTAGGGTAAAATGTTAAATCTTCTAACACAGACAGAGTGTGGGAGGGACAGGTTTCTGAGGGTGTCTGTAGATTCTTAGGTGAGATAGTTTTAAGGGAAGAAATTTCTGGTCTGGGGGTGAGATTAAAGTGTAAACTCATATAATAGATCAGGATTTTTAAAGCCAAATGAGACACTGCAGTTTACATGTTCCGCTTCCTTCAAGAAATGAATGAACTACCTGGATAAATTACGGTCCCACTACTTAGTAACTTGCCTCTTATCACAGTCTGTTGCTGTCACAACTGGTTGTCAGGCCTCAGATTCCTTTCCAGTATTCTTGTCATGGTCACATCTTAAGATTAGAAAAAAAACTACAAAAGACTTCATCTATCTGGCATTGTTGAGAAACACGTTTTATATGTTAGCTTTCTAGATAACTAAAGTTTATCCCTCGAGCATCACTTAAAAGTTTTTAGTGGAACTGGTCATCTTAAAGAGTATGCTGGGCATAATCTAGCTTTATTTTGAGGAAGTAGTGTCATCACTATGAGCATTAATTATTTTGCCATGGTGAATCGAGTCCACATTGCTCTGTGCAGTAATTGAGGTAGAAGGCCCGTGGCTCTATGGTGGTGAGTCATTGGCTTCTGCTGTCCCTTGTAGCAGTGTCTCATCACCGATCTGCCATCTGGTAGACACTTCTCCCTCCACTTGCCAAGAATGCTCGGCTGCTGGTGCTCCATCTAGCTGAAGGTGACTGGAAGCCTCTCCCGCAGAATAAAATGCAAGATTTTGTGATCATTATGCAGTCGAGGATTTCAGCTTTCTTTTTGTTTGAAAACTGAGTCCAACAAAATTAAATACTATTCTTAATGTCTATAACCTTATGCTTTCTTTGGAAATGTTACCTGGCGATATAAGAAAATTAACTTGACATTTTCACCATAGACCATCTTAGAAGGATTTAGTTGCTGAAAACAAGGCACTTACACAGGGTCTCTTATCTTCCTAAGTAACTCCTGATTACTGGCTCAGCATCTCTCCTGCCTCCAGATTGTCTCCTGGTTCTGGGAGAAATTTTGGGCTTAGCCAGTATTTTTTTCCCCTTAGCTTTATTGAGAAATAATTGACAGACATCACTGCATGAGTTTAAGGGGTAGAGCATGATGATTTGATTTACGTGTGTTGTGAAATGATGACAGCTGGTGGTTCTTGAGCGTCAGCATACATCGGATTCACCTGGAGGTCTTGTTGAACCACAGATTGCTGGGGCCCACTCCTGGAGGCAGATTGAGAGGTCTGGGGTGGACCCCGAGATTCTGCAATTCTAAGAAGTTATAGGAGCTGCTGCTGCTGCTGCTCTGGGAGCCACACTTTGAGAGCCATCGAGGAAATCATCATTCTCCATTATTCTCCACAAAGAAAGAGAGAACCAAGAGAATCTGAGACTCTGGGCTCGCAGATGCTTGCTGCCAGGGGCCAGTCTCCAGAGCTGCCTGTGTGGCATCAGTTATGTGGGACTCTGGTTAATGGTGCCTCATATCAGAGAATAGAGTCAGCTGTCACATCCTTCCATTTGGGAGTATTAAAAACTCACACTTTTGCTAGTGTCTTCAGTAGCAAATGGGCTTTATTCTTTTTTTCTCTCTTTTTTTTTGGTGAGGAAGATTGTCCCTGAGCTAACGTCTGTGCCAGTCTTCCTTTATTTTGTATGTGGGACACTGCCACAGCCTGGCTTGATGAGTGGTGTGTAGGTCTGTGCCTGGGATCCGAACCTGTGAACCCCAGGCTGCCTAAGAAGAGTGCATGAACTTAACCACTATGCCACTGGGCCAGCCCCTGATGGGCTTTATTCTTGCTTTCCTATTTCAGCATATTTGATGTTTAATTGGCTCTTTTGCTTATATGTCTCTGGAATTTCTTGAGTATTTTCAAAATCGAAGCATGATAAACCCCCAATATTCACTTTGCTTGATCGTAGAGAACTTGAGTACCTAGCTCACGACCTCATTTCAACTCCAGCTACATTGATCTAGGTTGGTCTGACTGTCTCTTTTCTCCCTTATTTGCATGTGTACGTTTAAATGTATGCATGCATACACTTGTACAAACACACACAAATTCTACAGAGGAGTTTAGGCTGAAACCCTCTAATGACATTATCCTCAGGAACATCAACATCCGCATGTTGATCTGGCAACCCTCCGAGCTCAGCACATGATATGGAAGCACTGCCCCCAACCCTCCTGTCTGCAGTGAGTGTTCTTGACTATGGATAGCAGCACTTGCCTCTCCATCTCTCCACTCCCAACCTTCCTCCCAACCTCCCCCCGCTTTTTTTGTTTGCTCATGCTGAGTCTGTCCTAGGAGGGTGAGTGCCATAATAGAAAGGGCTTTGGAGTGAGATGCACACAGGTTTAAATCCTTTCCAGCTGGGCAACCTTGGATCTTGACATCTGTTGTATGGGGATGATATCCACCTTATAGGGTTGTTGAGAGGGTTAAATTAGATAATGTATGTAAAGTGCTGAGCACATGACACATGATTAGCTAGTGACAATTCATTACTCTCCAGACATTTCAGCTGCTCACAAGCTTGGTCACACCTTGGGTCTTACCTGTCACTCAAATTTGATCTGCCACTAAGGCCTTAGATCTGGAGTTCCTCTCTAGAGGCACCACATACCATGGCAAGGCAGGATGGCATGGGAATGCTGGAATGACAGTGAGGGGGGAGAGAGGAGGATGGCAGAGGTCTTAGACCACTGAGAGCTAGTCTTGCACCTCACCCCACTGTGAGATTAAGAGATTGGCTCAGACGATCTAAGGCCGCCTCCAGCTCCAGGTCCTCTAGAACTGCAGTATTCCAGTCTTCTGCTGCTCGTCAGCCTCAGCTGAGTCTCTCCACTGCCATCACCATGACCTTCAGTTCCCCTGCATTTTTGCAGCTGATAGCTCTCTTCTTGGCAAATTTGCCTTCATCACTCTTATGTTTAAGTCTCATCTCCTCTATTTTTCTACCATAAATCCTATGTTCTAGCTGAACTGAACCATCCACCATTTCCTGGTCTGTAATTTTTCATAGTGTGCTTTTCTTTCTAACCTAACATGTTATTTATTTATTTTGTCCTCTGTCTCCTCTTCTAGAACATGAGCTCCTTGAAGGCAGAGACTTTTCTTCGCTGCCTTAGCCCCGTGCTTAGATCAGCGCCTGGCCGTAGAAGGTGTGCAATATGTATTTGTTGAGTGAATTCTCTGTCTTCCATCTATGCTTCTGTATATATATGCTCCTTTAGGGTCGCCCCAGTTTGTGAGTTTTATGACAGGGGAGGAGGCAAATCAGAAACTTGATGTCCTCAGGCCTATGCTTTGACCCTCTTGACATGGAATCGAGCTGACTCTGCACCCCTCCCTTGGGAGTGACCCACCTACCAGAGAGTACTCTCCAGCTATTGAAAATGGAGTCCAATAAAATTAAATACTATTCATAGTCTATAACCTTATGCATTCTTTGGAGATGTTATCTGGTGATGTAAGAAAATTAACTTGACATTTTCACCATAGATCATCTAAGAAGAAGGATTTAGTTGTTGAAAACAAGGCACTTACCCAGGGTCTCTTATCTTCCTAAGTAACTCCTGATTACTGGCTCAGCATCTTTCCTGCCTCCAGATCGTCTCCTGGTTCTAGAAGTTGGCCCCTGTGTGTGCTCCCCTGGATGGTAGGTGGTGTACTGCTGGCCACCTTGTTGGGTCTCTGTTTCTTCCCATCGGGCTTCTTGCTGAGATGCCTCAGGGCCCAGCACACTCCCATTATAATAACATGAAATTAAGTTCTCTTCAGGGCAGAGCAGCTGCCCCAGTGAGGGAAAGGCCAGGGAGGTGGAAACCAGGAGGCAAGGGTCCTGGTTCCAACTGCAGGTCTGACACTTGACTTGAGACAAATCAATTACATCAAAATACTTTTTAAGGGGCCGGCCCAGTGGCTGGTGGTTAAGTTTGGTGTGCTCCACTTCAGTGGCCCAGGTTTGGTTCCTGGGTGCGGACCTACACCACTCATCGGCGGCCATGCTGTTATATGCAGTTAACAGATATTAGCTCAGGGAGAATCTTCCTCAAGTAAAAAGAGCAAGATTGGCAACAGATGTTAGCTCAGGGTGACTCTTCCTTAGCAAAAAAAAAAAAAGCAACTTTTTAAGAGCCTGTAACGTGCAGGTGGGATGGACAAAGAAGTCTGAAGATGATTTCTGCTCCCTAAGAGGTTCCAATCTAGTTAGAAAGATAAAACACACATGAAACTTTTCATTTTATTGCCAAAATATTTCTGAGCATCTCAGCATGATGCTCCATAGGATGGTGCTGTATTTCTATATAAGCTGGCAAATCAGCGAAAGATTTTATTAGCCGTATTTATGGTTAACTGCCCTCTGTGCTGGTTGTCTTCAGGGTACTTTCACACAATTAAAAACATTTAAAGGGGCCAGCCCTGTGGCCTAGGGGTTAAGTTTGGCGCACTCCATTTTGGTGGCCTGGATTTGGCTCCCGGCGGTGGACCTATGCCACTCATTGGTGGCCATGCTTTGGCAATGACCCACATACAAAACAGAGGAAGATTGGCATGGAAGTTAGCTCAGAGTGAATCTTCCTCAGCAAAAACAAACAATTTAAAAACTATTAGATGGGGCTGGCCCTGTGGCCGAGTGGTTAAGTTCGTGTGCTCTGCTGCAGGCGGCCCAGTGTTTTGTTGGTTCGAATCCTGGGCGCGGACATGGCACTGCTCATCAAACCACGCCAAGGCAGCGTCCCACATGGCACAACTAGAAGGACCCACAACGAAGAATATACAACTATGTACCGGGGGGCTTTGGGGAGAAAAAGGAAAAAATTAAAAAATCTTTAAAAAAAAAAACCGAACTATTAGATACTGTAAAATTATGCAAAACCCTAAAATCAGTTTAAGTTGTATATTCTGCCATGTTGGGTATACGTGGATTTGTCAGGCAGGTGGTTAGACCAAGACCAGAATGTGTATCACAATTTCTTCATTTAAAATCGGTATTGAAATTGTAGTCTCCTCTCCTGAGAAAAATCTTTTGAAAAGACAATTGGACTTTGAGGGAGAGGACACTCCTTTCCCGAGGGCCCCGCACAGAGCCGCTCTGTCGGCTCCCTTTCAGACGCCCTGGGAATCGAGGGTGGCTCTGTTTTAAATCCTTCTCTGTTAAGCATTGGATTGTGGCAGTCTTTTTGGCTGGTTACAAAAGGCAGCTTTTTCTGTTGCATCAACTAACAAAAGACTGTTATTCTAAAACATGTACTGTGGACTGCTAAATAAAATACCTGCCTTATGTGGTTGTCATTTCACAAACATGCTATACGTAGTACTGAGCGCAGCGTATGTTTCTGAAAGAGCAGCTGCCTCTCTTTTCATCTGACCTGATATTGATTCATCATCCTTGCTGGGTTCAATGGCCTGCTTAGTGGCATCAGATCATGGGCTCGATGCCTGTTGGCAGCTCCGGCTGTCTGGGTGCCTTTCAGTTTCATCCCTTTGATTGTAGAGCAGTTTTGCATTATTGATAAATTACAGGTATGGTACTCAAAGGGAGGAAAGGGGCAACTCAGAGTGAATGGCGGTGCCCTTGGGTATGACGCTCACTTGGATTCATCTGTTAGACAATCCTGTGTAGTGGAAGGTGTGTTTATGGGATTAGTTATTAATCTCAAAACAGAATAGGAGTTACTTGACTGCTAATTATAACACTGGATGAGCACATAAAAATCATCGTAATAAATAATATCTTCCCTGTAGGACCCTTCACATGAAATCAGTCCTGCCAGACAAATAGTTATTTACATAACATGGAATCTTAAACAAAAATAGATCCTAAAAAACTAGCAACAACCAAATAAGCACAATGTGTGTATAGAAGCTAATAAAAATTAGTACCTTAAAAAAAATCACTGCAAGCTATGTTTTCTGTAATTATACCAAACCCTACAGTTTTAACCATGTAATAGTCATTTTTTCGTGTTTTTGCCATTATTGTCCTTTTGATTTACTTAACTATGTCTAACTTGAACAAACAATGTTAAGTGGGGAAACAGATGCGATTAAATAGCCTGTAATTATGTTTTTAGTCAACTGCTACCATCACAGACTCCTCCTGCTACTCGGACCAGAAAAGAAGTGACCTAGCTGATTTCACCGATTGCTTTGCCAGGCCCCGATGCAGAAGAGATGGCCTTATTAAGCAATCAAAAAATCAGCCATCACAGAGGAATGGTAATCAACAGTGTTTATACAGCTCACACACTAGCCCCACAATACACAATCAGGACCGTGAATTCTGCTAATTGGATACCTTCTGTGTCCAGAGGTGCCTGCAAAGGGAAACAAAAGGGACTTGAAAATTAGTGTTTGTAGCAATTAGTTTCTGTCTAAAGGCTTAACCCAGTTCAGGGAAACCATGATTCAAACAGGGATTATTACAGCAACCCTGGTATTTAAATGTCTTCTGCCATTATTTGAGGTAGGATTTAGCTTGGCAAAAAGTAAGGTAGATTCGTCCTCTTTTTTAATTTACCTAAAGTGATTTTTGTTTTGAAGTTTTCAAAAATCAAAACCATTAAGCCATTTGCTGCTTTAAATCTTCTGGCAGTCAGTGTTTTATTTATTTATTTTTAAACCTATGATCTTGCTCAAGACCAGTTGAAAAGACTGTTAAATACAGGCATTGTTGAGGAGCGCTGCTCAGGGGAATAATACAGTTGAGTTGGCTGTGCTATTATTTCTCTCAGAATGATCCAGCGTTTAGTGGGGGAAATACAGGGTATAATTCTCGGTGGAGGAAAAAGGGACAGCAAGTGTTTTATTTATAAATGTATGTACAAATTCGCATTCTAAGTAATAGCGCTAAAATAGTCCAGGAGGAGAATGCAGGTTCTCTGTGTGTATTTTATCTGAGGAAACTAGCAGGGCATTTCCAAAGGGGCCCCACTGAAAGCCCAATGAATTTGATAAAATTCATTACAAAAAGCCTTTTGCCGTTTTCTTCCCTTTCAGTCGTTAGCATTTCTGACGTAATCAGCAGGTAGACAAATCCCTGTGCTTTGCTTCTGTCATTACTGACTCCCTGCTGCAGATGCTCAAAGGGCAGATTAACAGCAGCACAATTCGAGGGACCTCTTCACGTCCCCTGGACAGCATCAGCGGCAGGGTCTTGCTTTCCCGAAGCTCTCCATGTGGTTACAGAAGGATCATAACAACAACCACCACCAAGAAGATTCGAGAGAGGAAAGGAAAAATCTTATGATTCAGAAGAAGACCGAAGAAATAATCGACATTTCTTTTTTTTGTGATTTAAAACCTACATGAGCAAATAGCTTGTCCTTTAAAATTTATTAATAATTTTCTCTCTTTAATTACTTAAATGATGTTTAATCAATGTGTCAATAGGATAGTAAAATTTTATTATTAACACCAAATTTTACGTTATTAAGACAGAAATTATAGAAAGAATATCGGTACTTTGGAGACAATCAGAATGATAAGTGTGATGGTTGTGGAGACACTGTACCAACATCTTACTCCTGACTGATTACATTACATATTGATATTAGTGAGCATCAGTATGTAGTGCAATCAGTCAGGGTAAATGAGTGAAATGTGAACTAATGAGAGCTAATTGTATCATTTAATAGCAAGGACACAGAATTCTATCAATTAAATTAGTTTGAGATGAAACAAATATGAATATAATAATGTTTGTAATAATGAGGCAATTAGAGCTAATGAAATAAATGTTAATAAGGACCAGGAGCTCTAGCCCATTTCTGCCCTTCTCCTTCTGATTCCTTCAAACTTTGGATAGTGTTACATTCACTTGAATATTTTCAGCCATTGATGCTGTGTCTGTGTGTGTGTCAGACATGTAGGGATCAAGAATAGAAATCTTCACCGTTTGCGTCTTTCTTGATCTCGTACCTTCAGGAGGCTTCTCACGGCCTGCTGTCCCTCTTGCCAAGGTACACCTTTCTCTCCAATGAATAAATCATGTCTTATTCCACAGAACTTTTACCTTCATACACTGTCTTTCCTCGATCTGGCATAGAAAATTGGCACTTCTTGGCGTAAGCATTGATCTTTTTCTTCTGCACATATTGGAGAGCTGACGGCTCAGGTCTACTGCTCCTCCTTTGTGTAATTCGATTGGATTCTGCTTATTAGTCACTTCCTTGGTGTCCTTAAGTCTTTGATGTTCGTTCCACTTAATTCCCTAATGAAAGGGGTCACAACTGGGATCACACAGCCAGTTTCTTAGATATCTGGTTAGGGATGTACTCTCCAGGAGAAATTATGCCCATTGTCTCTCAGGAGATGGTTTTGGAGACCCATCTTCAGCCCGGTAAGTTATGGACATCAATGAAATATGGATCCATATGAGTGATCCATGGGTCCAATATGGATCCAGTGAAATATGGTTAGGATCCATACTCTATATTACAATTTAGATTTGAGCTAATAGTCTACGTTGCTGAGCACTTTATAGGCAGTGGGTGTGGGTATAGGGAAGATGATGCAGCGGTATATTTCTGATCAGCTTAGAAACTCATCCATTTCGCTAAAAAAGACTATCTCCCAAGGAGTGGTGCATTTATACACATTATGGATTAAGAAAAAAGTATTTTCTGTGGTTCATGCCTATTATATTATGAGCATTGCATTGGTAATTAATAAAAAAATGGAAAATTTAGTAATTTCCTCCTGATTATCTATTTGGCTGTTACTCTGGTTGGTGTATTGCATTTGTCCTCAGTTTAGGCCAGGGTTAGTTACTGTTAGTGAATGATATTTGACCATGAAAGTAGGTGGAACTTTGTGCTGTGAAAATTTCAACCAACTTTCTCATTTAGCTACTGTGTTTTTATCATGTATATTATGGGTGTTTTTGCTTTGGCTTTTGTATTACATTAAAAAGACATCAGAACGAGCCGTGAGTTGTTTCACTTGTAAAAGGTTATGGATTACGCTCAGCTGGTTTCGCAGGCTGACACAGGGTTTATGATTAGAAGAATGAAAACAAACATGAATTGAAAATGTCACTCACCTTTTATTGGGCCCTGAGAATCCTGAAGCCTGCGTGACAGGAGGCTTTCCTGTTTTCAACAGTATAAAGAAGACTGAAACAAAACTGCACAGATCTTGGCTATTTACATCTTTTAATGAATGCTCTTCACGTTTGAGTTTCTTTGTCTCTCTCCCGGTTTTCAAGGGTTTAGCTGTGAAAAGTGCGGATGGTATCACATACTCTTATAAACCATGGAGCAGACATCTGTCTAGGATGCTTTTTCCTCCAAATTACACTTAGTGGAAAGGGCATATATACAGCTGTGCATGTAGAAGGTAGCCACTCACCCATTCGCAACGTTCCTCAGCATTGAGTGGGAAAGTCTTATCAGATAGACTGTAAGGAAAGCTGTGTGTTTAAGTGGGTGTGTGGTGAAGGGGTATTTAAGATGAGATCTAGTATCTTACACGTGATGGGCCTGTTCGGTTTGAATCTGATAGCGCTGTCTTTAAAACCTTTTGTGATTGGTAAACAAACATATTCACATCCAAGGTCCCAGAACCCCATCAGACTAGAGGAAAGTAAAACTAACTTAAACGGTGTGATTATACGAACTGTCGAGTGTCTAGAGATTAAACTGTGGTTCAGCAGATGACACATGTGACCAGGAATAATTTGTTTGAGCTTTAAGTTTCTATTAAGATTCACTGTCTTTGTTTTCTTACAGTGACTTGGGCTTGGTTGTTCTTGACCTAAACATGAATAAGCTTGCCGAGCATTAGTTTGTTTCTTTCCCCCTTAATTTCTCTCCCTGCTACCACCTGATCTGGCACACCTGTGACAAACTGTGCTGTACTCTTCACTGATTTCACAATAGTTTGAGAAAATACTCTGTGAAGATCAGCAGGGAAATCTCAAAACATATTCCTTCATGTGGACTGTAAAAATATATTAGATGAGCAATTTAAAACATTTACAAATGCATATACTCATTCCTGAATTAAAATGTGGTCTAAGAGCCATGCTTAGTCTAAAATTATTTTCAATACTAGTAATTCATGGTGCAACTCTGGCCTATATGGGTTTAGTGACATTCTTTGGCAGACTGTATTTGGAAAACACAAACCTATGCCTTCTTATATTCACTTTAATTATCTATTGTTCTTTTAATACAGAATTTATTTTACATTTTGAAAAACGAGCAATCAGCCAATTTTCACTTAAAAATATGAAGCATTTTCTATTTTTATTTTAAAATAGACTTAGTAAAATTATATCTAATAATAATAATATAAGACAAAACTCATGCCCAAAGATTGAGCATGAAGACCAACTTTATTTTTGAACACAAAGTTAGGAAATTACTTGGTGGAAAGAAAGTTACTATTAGTGGCATTTTTCTTTTCTTTTTTTTACTCAAAAGTGACTTTTATTATTGCTGCAATTTGAAAGAAGTATTTATGCATGTAATATTCTTTTATTTCACAACAGTGAAGTGGGCTTTTGTTTTGCACAGAAAGATTTGCCCTGAACTAACATCTGTTGCCTATCTTCCTCTTTTTTCCTTTCCTCCCCAAGCCCCAGTGCACAGTTGTATATCCTAGTTGTAAGCTGTTCTAGTTCTTCTACATGAGCCGCCACCACAGCATGGCAACTGACGGATGGGTGGTGTGGTTCCATGACTGGGAAGCGAACCTGGGCGGCTGAAGTGGTGAGCACCAAACTTTAACCACTAAGGCCATCAGGGCTGGCTCTGAAATTGGCTTTTTAAACTCAAAATCATGTTTCGTATTTGGAAAAATGTACAGTTTTTTGAGGTAAAGCAAATCACTCAGGTTTCAATTTGAAGGATTGTGGGTCTGGAATTGGGCTCCAATTTTAGCCTTGAGCTTGATGATTTACGTAACTTCGAAAAATCACATCTACTCTTTTTAGTTGAAATTCCCTTATATTGGATTGTCTTCCCCATATCAACCAGAATAGACTAGGTAATGCTGCAGAATCTAAACCTAAATGTTAAAATAACAAAGGTTTGATTCTCATTCATGTATTCATCAAGCATCAGTTGGGAGCTGTGTTACATCATTGTTGTCATTGTCCTAATGCTAGAACGCATGTTGATGGAGTAGCCTTTATCTGGAACATTGCCCCCTGCCGAGGCAGAGGAAAAGACAACCTGAGGAAGCGTGCCTTAGCTCTGAACGCCTGCAGTAACGCTATTGGCTGAAGCCGGTCAACCTAGCTTCCGGCAGCAGCAGAGCAGACCTCTACCATCGAACCAGAGGAGGAAGACATTGCTGATTGTTAACAGCCGGAGACTACTGTATGCTCCCCTTCCCCACTGCCCCACATTTATTTACTTACCAATGTTTTTACATAGTAAAGTACTGCACTGAAAAATCACTAAATTAAAAAGAAATCACTCACAATCCCATTATCCTAACAAGTCAAACTGTTGACTTGTTCAAATTTACTTAAATGCCTTGCCAATGTACATGATCTTTATATAGTAGTAGAGGTTTTTTTTGCTTATATTGGTTGGACAAATTTACCAAGGACTCTCTAAATGATTTGAGTCTCATTATGGAGGTTTGTTTTAAATCCTATGTTGCAATGGGTTTCTAACCTGTCTATGATTATAATAGCATAGCTATAATTTGGAGTTATGAAATTTGTATAAAAGAGAAGCTGGGGAAAATGTATAAGATGATAACTGACATGTGCAATATCATGAACTACTTTACAGAAGATTCCATAGCACTTAAAAATATTTTTGTGCATATGCGTGTTAAGAGAGACCCAGATAGTTTTAAAAGGAATCCCCCGTAGGCCTATTTTCTAGAATTTCAGTTAAATTCTATTTCAGTTAAATTCTATTATTTTTAATATAAGGACCTTATACTTAAGTTCCTTTCATTAGGAATGGTAAAAGGGGATTTCAGGGCTTAGTTTCCACAGGGGTGTGCAAAGCCAGGATTCTGGGAGAAGGAGACTGTGAATTAAAGGACACATATATGAAGAATTTTATAGTTTTAATATATTCAGTTTAAAGCTTTACTTTTCAAAGTGTGGCCATGAAGTGATACATAGGCTAATTTTCTTTAGTATTATTTTTAACATTATTATTATGCTAAAAACCTTAATTTTGTTCTGAATAAAACGTTTATTGGTGATAGCTAAAATAAAACTCTTTGGGGTCTTACCAGTAGCAGACCTGTTTTTTCTTTAATCTCCCTCTACAGGAGTTGTTTAGATGACATTAATCGTGGGTGGGTTTGGATGTTCCAAGTGATAGTGTACCCTACTAAAATGGTCTTGGATGGAAGAAGGTTGGTAAATATTGACTTGTATATATATATATCTCCATCTATCCTTTCTTCAAATTAAAAAAAAAAACTTTCTTTTCCCACTAGAATATAAATTCCTTGAGAATTTTGTCTGCATTTTTCTTCAGTACTGCATCCCCAGCACATAGAATAGTACCTGGTACCTAGCTGACTTTCAATAAGTATTTGTTGAATGGGTGAATATCTAAAGGTTGAAGCTAGAAATTTTCCTAACTCCATTTATCTGGAAACTAAGAGATTTTTGTTTTAGAGTGATGCTTTTGTCAAATCAACGCCCAGCGTCAGCACGCTCTAGGAGCCATTGTACTGTGAACAAACTGCTGCCTAGAAAGATGTTAAAATGGGAAAATACATCATACCACAGTTTTGAAGTGTAAGTTTGTGTTGTGATAAACAGGTTTTTAAATTTTTTAATTGATTACACCTATTAGGATGACTATTATAAAAAACAAAACAAAACAGAAAATAACAAATGTTTGCAAGAATGTGGAGAAATTGAATTTCTCAATATGAGAATGTGGAGAATTGTGTATTGTTGGTGGGAATGTAAAATGGTGAGGCCACAGTGGAAAATGATATGGTGGTGCCTTAAAAAATTAAACATAGAATTACCGTATGATCCATTAATTCCACTTCTGGGTATATTTCCACTTCCGGGTATATTCCCAAAAGAACTTAAAGCAGGAACTCAAACAGATGCTCTTGCACATGTCTTCATAGAAGCATTATTCACAACAGCCATAAGATGGATGCAACTCAAGTGTCCATTGACAGATGAATGGAAAAACAAATGTGGCATATCCATACAATGGAATATTATTCAGCCTTAAAATGGAAGGAAATTCTGACACATGGTGCAACATGGATGAACCCAGCAGACATACGCTAAGGGAAATAAGCCAGTCACAAAAGGACCAATATGGCATAATTCTCTTATATGAGGTACCTAGAGTATACAAATTTGTAGAGATAGAAAGTAGAATGGTGATTGCCAGGAGCCATGGGGTGGCGGGAACAGGGAGTTATTGTTTAATGGGTACAGAGTTTCAGTTTGGGAAGAAGAAATTCTGGAGATGAAAGAGTGATGGTTGCACCGCATTGTGAATGTACTTAACACCACTGAATTGTCCACTTAAAAATGGTTAAAATGGTAAATTTTACGTTATGTATACTTTGTCACAATTTTTTGTTATTGTTGTTGAGGTTGCCAGTAACTTCCATGTTGCTAAATCCAATAAGCATTTCTTAGTTTTCACTACACTCAGCCCCTCAGCAGCATCGCTTAACACAGATAATCTTTCCCGTTTCCTGAAATCCGTTCTTCTTTGGGCTTCCAGTGATCACAGTGTCTTGGTTTTGTTGTTGCTTCTTTTTTTCCACCTCACTGGCTACTCCTTCCCAGGCCTCTTAGCTGTATCCCTCTCATCTTACTGACACCAAATGTTTGAGTGGGCCTCTCCTCTGTACATCCAAACTTGCTCTTTGGGTATCTCATCCAGTCTCATGACTTTAAATATCATCTACATGCAGATGACCTGAATTTCTGTTTTCAGCCCTCGCCTTTCCCCTGACATCCAGACTCAAGTAAATATTTTTTAAATGACATCTCCATTGTCATCTCAAATTTAACATCTAAATGAGCTTGATCTTCTCCCTCCTAATCCTGCTTTCCACCCACTGTTCACCATCTCAGAAAATGGCAAAACCCTTTACCTGGTTTCACACGACAAAAGAACTTGGAATCATTCTTGACTCGCCTCCTCTTTTATACCCTGTATCTAATCCATTGACAAATCCTGTTGACAGTTCTATATTCACAATAAACTCCAAATCTGACCCCTTGACCATTTCTACTCCTGTTACCCTGGTCCAAGCCACCACCATCTTTCTCCTGGATCATCGTAATAGTCTCTCAACTGGTCCCCCACTTCTATTCTTGCTACAACTCCCTTCCCCAAGTCTATTCTCTACCCGAGAGCCCCAATTCTCCTTGAAAAATCTGAATCTGATCATGGCAAATCCTATAATTCTTTCGACCTCACTTAGAGAAAAATTCAGGAATAAAGATTTTGATTCTCTTAGCAAAATATGGACCTTCTTTTGTCAAAAAGAGTTTCATCAAGTTTGTTGTATGGCTCTTTTAGCCTAAGTACTATGATTCTCTGTGTTGGAATATAGTCCAGAAATCACAGAGAATGGGTATTTTGCTGATAAACAGTTTCTTACTCTCCTTTCCTTGGGTCACCCATTTCTCTTAAGTGGCCTAGTCATGTGGTGATGATGATAAAGCTGGTAAAAAAAATCATGCTCACTTCTCTTATCTTTCATTATTTTCAACACAGTGCCAAGATTAGAATGGGAACAAGGAGATATTTATATCAACTTTCGGCTTAGTGGTGTCAACTTAAAAAGTAGATTCATATACTTGTCATACTTTTTTTGCCAATGACTTTGTAAGCTTTTATTGTTCTGTTAGTAGGTTCTTCGGAGTCCTCAATATTTTCGTTAAGACAAATTTGCATCATGTCCCATCATTTACTTACTTTTTCTATCCAGGTTACTAAGAGTGAGTCTGGGTGACTGTGGTCTTCCATTTCTCTTACCTTCTTTTTTTTTTCAGGAAGATTAGCCCTGAGCTAACTGCTGCCAGTCCTCCTCTTTTCACTGAGGAAGACTGGCCCTGAGCTAACATCCATGCCCATCTTCCTCTACTTTATAGTGGGACATCTACCACAGCATGGCATGCCAAGCAGTGCCATGTCCGCACTGGGGATCCAAACCGGTGAACCCTGGGCCGCTGAAGCAGAATGTGCGCACTTAACCGCTGCGCCACCGGGCTGGTCCCTCTCTTACCTTCTGAGGGCCTTGTACATCTAAGAGATGGGATAGCAACATGTGAACTATGGCCATTGAAAATGAAAACTTACCAGGTTACTGCCTGAGTTGTCATTTAAGGCTCCTTTCTGCAGCATACTTTCTGGTATTTGATTCCAATTTGTTTTAGGGGTCCCATATAATTAGACATCCATCTTCTGGATAAAAAAGTAGTTCTTTCAGGACACACAGGGACAAGCCAATTAGCCACCCCTAGCATACTTGGTGCCTTAATAATGTGGGCAGGGAATTGAGTTACTTTTGATTCTTTCCTTCAGGAATATGCCCAACATTGCCTAACAAGTTAGTTACTTGGTTAGTGCACAGTATATTAAAACTCCTGGGAGAGGCAAAGACTATAATTTTCCTGATACTTAACAGAGTAGATTCAGAGCAAATCCAATGGCATTTTTCTGAATTCGTGCTCATATTTCAGCTATGTGACGGAAGAGTAATGTCTCCTGATTTGCCCAGGTTGTGTTTCAGAGAGAGGCTCTTTTTCTTTACAGGCTGTAAACTGGATTTCCTAAAGCACAAAAAGCACTGACCTAGTTATTCTTTAAGCTCTTGTGACCTTGGGGATGAATTTCAATGATAGGGGAGCAAAGTGTGACAGCATTTGCAGAAGGAAAGGCAGAGCTGGCAGTTCTCAAATTGGCTTCTAAGAGCATCCTGGCCTCTGGGTCTGACTCACGAGCTGCCTGCTGCTGCTCTGAAGCTTCCAGCACCTTTATAGGGTGCTAATTATTTGAATATTGCTTGATTTCTTCCAACTTTAGGTCTTGGAAAAAAGAAAAGATATGATTTTAGTGGTGGTGAGGGTGGCTAAATCCACACCACTGGAAAATGACGTTTTCTGTTTTCTCAACCCAGGCAAGCCATTAACGAGCAAGCTTTCCCCCAAATTTGACCTGGTGGGACCACTTCTGGCCTCAACTAAATAGTTTGTGTTATGCCCATATTCTGGGAAAAGGGGAAAAGTATTCTGACAAGGAATCCAGACATAGTCCATAGTTGTTCAGACTAGCCCTAGGGGTGTGCTGACTGTGGCTCTAAACTTAGCCATATCCTGGAAAAGTATGGTGCTTTTGTTGGTGATTTTGTGATGTCTGTGTGTTTTTCTGCCTCTCCTGGCCTTGGTGCCTAGGCAAACACATACTAGACTAAGTCTGGGTTTTTGTGCTTCCATTACTTTATCTGTGATAATTGACTCATAGTTTTACTTTGAATATTAGGAGTTCTCCTTGCTATTCTTGCTTGAAAAGGCCGGGCTAAATTATAGGACTGACATAGGATGCCTCTGTAATTGTTGTGGAAGTGCTGAGCTCTGCTCTGTAAGCCTACGCAAAGATGTGTGAGAGTGGTCCAGCTGCTTTCCCCTTTGTTGACGAATCATTTTAAATTGGACTTGAAAGGAAGGGACACTTTGCTTTTGTGGCCTGTGGGGCTCCTGGGACCCTCTCCTGATAGTGCTTTCCCAAGCTCCAGGTTCCTTTCCTATGCTACTCGATCGACAGTTCAATCTGGATAACTAGAATCACAAAACTGTTTTGAAAGAAAGAATGAGCTGGTAAGAGAACTGATCAAGTAGCCTCTTTAGCTCTAAGAACCTTACATAACTCCAAAAACTAGTGTTTAAAAACTCTCGGAGTCAACTTCTGAACTCTAGAAATTGGAAATGAAAGTTGGGATAATGTTAAGAGGCCTGTGTTGGATCATATGGAAGAAGTTTGACTTCTCAGCAACAGAACATAGGCTGTCCATTATTTTTCTATTAAGTTATTGATGTACAGAGTTTTTCTCTTTAAAATATACCTCTATATCTTTGTCACCAATAGGAATCTTAGTCTTAATGTTGTTTCCTTTCACTCATTCATTCACAAATTTTTACTGAACAACCTCTCTGAACCTGCCACTGTGCTAGCTGCTGGTTATACAGCTGCCAACGATCTCTGCACTCGTGGCCTTACAAGCTAGTGGGAAAATAGATGGCAATTATACAAATCATTATTTGATTTCCGTTGTAAGAAGCCCTTCTTCGCATGTTGGTTTAGACTTTACTTTTTGAAAAACTGTTTTTCTGTCTAGTTTCTCCAATTATTTAATAAGACAAATTCTCTTTTGAATTAGAAAAAGAAATCTTGTTCTATTCAAGTAGAGTTTATATATCCAAATATGGCTTTTGATAAAATCCAACTAGAGACTGACTCTGTACTTAGATGCTGTTGGAAGTAAATATTAGAGATTTGGTGATATAGTAAACCTTGATAATTATTTAGTACTCCTTTCTATAAACTGAAAGTACTCTAATTATTAATAAATACTTATTGGGGGATTTATTTGTGCATGTCACTGTATTAGGGGGTGCATGTAGGGGTTGCATAATATATCTGCAAAATGCTTCATACATAAGTGATATAAAACATGTAAAAACTAATGATAGGATGAGATAGTCTGTGATAAATGTCTTAAGAATGAAAGGAAGAATGATAGGAGATCAGAGGAAAGAGAGGTTTCCATTTGATTGCATGAATGATCAAGGGGGCTGTGTGAAAGGGGTTATGTTTCGATTAGTCCTGAAGGAAAGGTAGATTTAATTTTAAAAATCCAATTATAATAGCTCATTTTAAACAACTTTGAACGCATATAAAATCATAAAGAAGAAAACAAACAGAAACGGCACAGCCAACCCTCCCCCACCCCCACCGGGAGCTCTAGAGGGGAAGGGGGGCCTTTAGAGGAAGTGCACAGCTTGAAGAGTAACGCCACTCATTTCCTCCTTTTCTCCCGGGTCCCCAGTGGTGATGGTCATGGGTCATTCCTCTTGTCCTCCACCCCAATAGAGCTGGCAGTTCTGGAGTGGTTCCCTGCCTCAATAAGTTGGGGAGAGTTGGTCTGTTTTGTTTGAATGTTGCCAAACCACCAGGGATAACTGAGAAGGAGAAAGAACGGTACAGCTAAGAGAAGGAGCACCAGAAGGAGAGCTGGGGGCAACCCCCACTTCTACCATGCAGTGCGACAAGGATTTGAGCGTGTCCCAGGGATCACCTGGACACTGCACAGCGTGCCCGGGCTTAAGCTGTCTTGCTGGTTCCCAACACTCAAGAGGGCTGTTAGCTGAGCAAGGGGACACTGGGGGCAATAGGTCCTGGGTGGACTGCAGAGGATGAGACAGAGCTCCTACATCAAGGCTCTGCACAGAGGCCTCCAGAGACCCACAAGCACCCCCTGCAAGAGAGCCGGCATTTGAATCCAGCCACAGAGACAGAAGCGTGACCCAGGGAGAGATGGACAAAGAAACAGTGACAACCAACACAAGGAGGAGAGGTTGTCATTATCCTTTGCCTCCTCCTTGCCCAACACAGCTGGGTAAACATCTGGAAGTACTGATGATGAGAGGATGGAGCGCAATTCCTCCCCATACCAGGCTTCGGGGGCCAAGTCCAGCCAGGACTAGAGAGGAAGGGACAGAGAGGGGGTGGAAAAAGGTGTGGGGTGGGCAGAAGATTTACGTGAAAATGAGAACAGAGTTTTATCATGGAGTCTTGGGAACCAGAATGAGAATGTTTTAATAATCAAAAGTGAGTGAAAGCTCAAGGAATTCAGCACAAATATCTTTAGATGAGCACACCACCCAGAAAAAAAGGGTGTGTGTCAGAGCACTTCGCAAAGGACTCTGGGGTAGGAGAAGAATCTGGAGGGAGATGGGAGAGTGAGGGAGGAAGGGGGAGGAGGGGAGAAGAGCAGAACTAAGACTGGGAATAGGCTGCTGGTTGTAGGACCAGGCGGGTGGGTGAACATGAACCCTGCTGTTCTCTGGACGCTCGTGTGTGGTGGAAGAGCCACATAAGAAAAAGTTTAAGACATTGGCCTTAAATTACTTTTTAAACAAACCCTGTTTTTTTTTTTTTAGAATATGTTATTGTTAGGATATATTTAATCCATTTTTATTTTTCCTGTTTTATTTTTAATTTTTAAAGCATCATGATTTTCTTTTAACATTCTTCGTTATCTCCGCTTTTATTTTCACCTTTAATTCTTCATGCTTTTACATGTAAAAATCTGTTACTTTTTACTATATTAGCAGAGTCCTAATTAATTTCTGTTTCTTGTTCTCTATTCTTGATATTTTAAAACATTTCTAATTTTAAATTATTTTAAACCTTTATTCCTTTTATTCTTTCTAGCTTTAAGTGTCTCTTTTTATTCATCTTTCTTTCTTAATGGTTTACATTATTGATTTCTATCTCTGTTTTGTCATTCTTTTTTTTTTAAAGATTTTTTTTTTCCTTTTTCTCCCCAAAGCCCCCCAGTACATAGTTGTATATTCTTCATTGTGGGTCCTTCTAGTTGTGGCACGTGGGACGCTGCCTCAACATGGTCTGATGAGCAGTGCTGTGTCCGCGCCCAGGATTCGAACCCATGAAACACTGGGCTGCCTGCAGCAGAGCGCACAAACTTAACCACTCGGCCACGGGGCCAGCCTGTTTTGTCATTCTTAACGTTATCCTTTACAAGTTGTTTTGTTGCAAATTTTTATCATGTCAAGAACAGGCATAAACAGAATTGGATGGGGGTGCCCTTTTACCACTGTCCGCAGACTCAGAAAGCTCTCAGTCTCTGTCTCTCCTCCTCAATCTCTCAGCTCTGCCCTACCTCTACCACTCAAGTTTTCCAGAAATTATTTAAGCTAAAAGTATTTCCTAGAACCTCTGCCAATCTTATTGTATGGATCACACATTTGATTTGTTAAATATTGTTATTTCTCGTACGACAGCTGGTCTCTCCGTGTTTTCTGAAATTCACAGTCCGGCCGCACCACCCTTGGCAGTGTGTGTCAGTGTACGGTAGTGGTTTGCTGTGCCTTGGACTCAAATATCAGGCCTGATTCTGGCTTTTGTGAAACCCATTTTGGAGTATTATTTCTATTCTGACTGTAGCCAGTTCTTTAATTATTTGTAATAATACCAGTGAGCTTTTGAAATGACTACTATTGCATTTTGAAATAAGTGTTTGGGTTTATCCATCTACATCTAACACTCTCTTCAGGTCATTCTAAACAGACCTGCCTTGGGAGACTCCAAAAATTCTCTTTTGCATTTTTTTCACACTGCTTGCTTCTTTCTAACATTTTCGTGTCTCTATCCTGACGAAGTGACTCTGTGCTGTTTCAAACTTTCTTTGAAGCAAGGGTAGTTTTTAAAATTTCCATTAAAAGTCATAGAAGACAAATACTGTCTAAAACTTCAACAAAACAAATAATTAGGTAAAAAGCATAGGAAAGAAAATGAGACTTGCCTTAGACCTCTCTCTACAGGGGGCAAACTGGGTTCTTAAAAAGTTGCTGAAGTCCTATCTAGCATGGTAGACCTTTAATAAGAATTTAAATCAGTCTCCTATAAAAATTAAATATTGTGCACATGCGCATATGTGTAAGGCTTTGATTTATTTACAGGATTTAGTCCGCACACTAAGAGGGGTTCAGTTTCTCAGGGACGGAGTCACATTAACCAAACTTGACGGTTGTAGAGATAGACGATGTGACTAATCTGCAGTAAGGAAGGTAAGAGAAGGGGGCATGCTCCTTGTAGACCTACCTCGAAAGGTTTAGAGTCAGAAGGTGACCTGAGGAGCTTGGAATCAGGTCAAGGGGAGTTAATTATAAACCTGCATGTTTAAGGCATCAGGTGTTAGCCCACGAGAGTCTGATGAAACTCTGACCACAATAAGGAAATTGCTCTCCCAGGACTGGTCCAGTCCCTCCGTGAGGCCGTTCTTTTCCTTGGACAAATGTGCAGATGAGCATTCATTTTCCTGTGTTCCATCCTAACCAATCTTTCTCTGACCAGCAAGTTCTTTCTTTAAAGATGTTATACCATTGATTAGCTTAAGATCAGATTCTAATTCTTCCTATTTCTGGACCAGGAAATGTTTTTTCTTGATAATACCTACTAGGGATATCTGATTCTTAGGTAGCTATTTTTAGTTAATTCTCAAGAATCTCAATTATCACCTCAAGTATAGCCTACAGTGAAAAAAGTTGTTACACTATGCTTTGCAATAATATATAAAATAACCTACATTATTTTATTGGCTCCAAGACACTAAATGGAAAACTATGTAAAGAATTACATATACTCATATGAGATAAATTACAAATATGCATTGAGATAAATGCTTTTAAACTTCCTTGATTTGGGATGCTTTGCAGTTTGTTTTTGACAAGTTTAGTTAAGAGAAAGATCCCAGAAATCACTTGTTGAGAGCATTAATAGGTAATTGTGCGCTGGGCTATTGTTCAAATAAGACTTGATGTCTACGTTGTAACCCTCTGCAGTATGATAAAGGCTCCACCAGAGTTATGACATCATTTAGTGACCTCCACTGATTATTTCACCACTTAAAATGGCAAGCTAATTCACAAATAATTAATGAGTGGGTGTTTTCTAATTATATAATACGGAGAAAATGCCATTTGTATTCTAGAAGTTGATGGTGAGGAGGTTTAAGATCATAAAAATTGTATTAAGTTACAACTAAGACCACAACTCCGTTAGCACAGACTCATTTCAGGTGACCAAGAGACTGGTGGTCTCCCTGTAGAGTGTTGTATTCATACCCCAGCTTTGCAAACATTATTTGTAACTGAATTGCAATCAGCTCTAATAGTATAGTATCTTAAAATTTAAAAACCCCTCTATCTACAGTGACTTTAATTAGTGGAAACATTTTTGCAGAGCTTAGCTCAAAACCTATACATCTGAGATGGCCAATGAAAGTTTGTGGATTGATTAGACAGATCTTTGCATTTCATCTGTTTGGTGTCAAATGGCCCACGTAGTTTGAAACACAGTATTAAATGATAAGAACTAGTTTCTTAGGAGAGAAAAAAATATATATCTCAAAGTTTTCATCCCGCTGTAGGAAAACTATTATGCAGGAAGGTCAACTTTTAGATATTATTTTCCCTGAAGGAAATTTCTTGCCCCATGCCATTTTTCTACTATATTTCATTAAAACGTAATAAAAGTCATTGAGCGTTCGCTTATTGAAATGTGTGGTCACTCCCAGCCCTTTTATTTATTTTTTTATTGTGTAAAGGATTTAAAAAATAATCTTCATATTTATGAAAAATTTAAGAAGTGCCAAACATGCATTTTAATCAAGCTATTAATTTTAGAGTGTTGTCTTTTAGTCTTTGCCCATATGCATCATCTCACCTCCCCTTTTTGGCTTTTTTATAACTAAAATTTAACATTTTCTTGTTCCATCATTAATAGTCTGCCTCTGGATCAAAGTAGTGGATCGGGCCTTGCAGAAGGAAGGCCTGAGTGGGTGCCCAAGATTTGAAAATTGTCTCCAGAACTGTGGACCTCCTTGCTTGTTTTTGTGTCCCCTTGTTGACCACCAGGTGCTCACCCCCACTTGTCACTAGCCCCTCCAGCTTGCAAAGCAATTGGCTACTTTCTCAGTCCCTAAGCTTTGGTTGTTGCCATGGGAGTCTGATCTATGAACTCAGAATTTGGCATCACACCTGTTTGGCAAGTGCCAGGGGCTCCCACATCTGTGTAACTCTCCTCACAGGCAGCTCCTCCGACCACCTCCTGTTCCTTCCAGTAAGTGATGGGTAGTTATAGCGCACACATTTTCTGTAGCATTGGATAATGAGGATTACGTTATGTAGCCTTTCTTAAAAGGACAGCCCAGAAAGGAATTTCAAAACTGCTTTATGTCTCTCTCATACATTAAACGGGATGCATGTCGTTAGACACAGCAGATCCTGCTCAAGTCCGCGGTTTGCTCCTGTTTTCAACATCTAGAAACTCAAGGGGCTTCTTAGTCTTGCTAGAGAATGTGTACACGGTATGAGGCAGAGAAAGAGAGGAGAAAGCTGCAACTCCCTCGACTGAATAATTTTTATCTTATCTCTAATGACATCAACTTAGGTTTCAAAACGGTGTTTCGTTGTTGTTGTTTTTTAAATGGATGCATACTATGTCAGAGGACCATAATTTTCTCAATGTTTTTTCTTGTGGTTGGCATTTAAATGCTTTTACTTCTGTAGAAAGCACTACAATGAATATATTTGTGCTTATGGGTTTTTTCTTTTGTTGAATTAAATAAGGTAATATATATAAGGTACCAAGCACAGTAAATAATAGTTTTATTTTATTTCCTAGGATAAACTTCTAGGGTATGTACTATTAAAATATATGTACAGTTCACTGGCTCTTTATTTGTAGGGCCATATTTCTTTCCAAAAGGGTCATACAACAGTTTTAGCAACATTTTAAAACATATTGCCGATCTAAGGAGGGTCCGTGCCCCGAGTTTGTTAGGAATACCAGCAAGAATGAACTCTGCTCCTTTGTGTGGATTTATTCTCTTTCTGTGAATTGTCTGTTTACATCCTTGGTCTTGATATTTTTCTTAAAAATAGCAATGCCACTGTCACTTAGGCTTATTTTTCATTAAACAAAACAATTTTTCATATTTGACTGTCAGTTTTACCTCTGTGAATTTTTCTATACTTCAAGATAAGAAAGTTCACATTTCTCCATCTGTCCAACAACCATTCTGTTCTCTCTCTGCTAATTTTTCAAAAAATTGACTTTCTATATTTAGCTCTCTAATCTACCTGGAGTTTATTTTCTTAAATGATGTAAAGTGCAAATCTATATTTTTATGGAATTTTGATTTAATCATCCCTAAACTATTTCTTCGATAATTTTTCCCACTCTCTATTTAATAATATGTTATCTTATAATATATTCATGTTTAAGCTGTATAGTCGGTATATTTTTGATCTCTCCGTTCTGTTCTATTCATCAAAATGTGCACATTTACGTTTATTTTAATTCTTTTTGCTTTATAAATAGCTCCTATAGAGATTGGGCATGTGCCTTTCTCTCCATTCAAACAAGGGCTGGACAAGTTAACATTGTGAGTGCTGTAACGTACAATTGTGTTGAATTGTATAATAATAAAGTTGTTTGAATTTTCATTTGTAACCGGATCTCATAGTAATTGTAATTATTATGATATATTTTATTTCCAAAATCTCTCATGGCAGTTCTTTCTGGGATGCTCTTAAATACCAAATACCTCCAATCTTAAAAACTTCTTGATTTCTCTAGAGCTTATGGTTTGAACTACTTGAAATTTCAGAAGCAACTGTGGCTCTCTGGTATTTGAAATCTAATGGCCCTTTTATATTTTTTAAGAATTCCAGATTGTCACTTCTCCCCTGTATGGAGATTTTAGAGATAACCATCTGTGTGTGTTTAACCAAATTTTGCTCAGAAAAAAGATTTATATATTTTGTTCCTGGTTTTAGATATTTCACTCGGTGGTCACTTTGGTAAAAGATAGAGGACTGAGCACATACTTCATCTCTGTTCTTTTCCAAGATTTCACTGAAGTTATAGAAAAAAGAAAAAACTCATAATTGTACTGGAAAACAGGAAAGGTGACACAATGTCAAGTATGGATGAATGTAGGGAACTCTTCACTTTGATACATAGTTAGTGGGAGTTTAATTGCTCTAGTCATTTTTGGAAGGGAAACTTTGCTGTAGAGACCCAAATGGAAATGAACATATCCTAGTTACACTCCTAGGAATATGTACTCGAAAAATATTTAAACATGTGCCAAAGATCTATGTGTTAAGATATTCAACAATGTGAACATTCATCAAAAGGAAAATCATTAAATGAATGCATGTGTGTCATCTGTATTGATATTAATTGTATGAATATATTTATAAACATTGTATATACATCTCAGTGTGCGTATGGCATTAGAACTTTTTTTTTTTAAAGATTTTATTTTTTCCTTTTTCTCCCCAAAGCCCCCCGGTACATAGTTGTATATTCTTTGTTGTGGGTCCTTCTAGTTGTGGCATGTGGGATGCTGCTTCAGCGTGGTTTGATGAGCAGTGCCATGTCTGCACCCAGGATTCGAACCAACGAAACACTGGGCCGTCTGCAGCGGAGCATGTGAACTTAACCACTCAGCCACGGGGCCAGCCCCGGCATTACAACACTTTGAAAACATTGACATACTAAGCTCTGAGCAGTGGCTCCCCTTGGAGGGAGGTGGGACTTAGTTGAAGGGTTGTGAAAGAATAAGATAAACTTACTTTTTATACTATATACTTCCATATTACTTGAACAATTTTCAAATGAGCATCAAAAGATTGAATATATGAATGACGTTTCCTCTAGCTACTCTTTCACCAATATTTCATTTTTCTGGACTCTGAGATTGCTCACATTTCTCTTTGCTTATTCTGATTACAGATGATTCTATCTCATGATTTTTCTGCCAATTTTAAAATTAGTATGACTGTAATTTAATGAGTGAATGGTTTGGATGACATTTCTCTCTTGACATCATGGTTTCTGAAAGACTGTAGACCATTAAAAACATAGTATGAGTTATTCTGCTTTCTCTTGAGACAAAACATTGAGTTGAAACTAGGTTCAGTTTTTAAATAACACAGTTATCGTTTTAATATTTGAGCGTCTGCAGTCCCCTGGATGCATTATCATGTGTGGAATAGGCATGTCGTGCATTCATTATTTCTACCGTACGCACTGAAAACACACACAGGAGGAGGAACTGAAGACCAAGCAAGCGTATTTTATTGACTATGATAATCCTCCTCAAGCCCCCTCGTCCCGCTTTTGATCTGGGTGAAAGCAAGCTGGGAACCTAATTAAACCAGTGCTGAGTGAGACCAGGAGATATGACGCACAAAAACCCTGATTCTGACCAACCAGATTTTGAAGTTGAAGTTAATTAAGAGCAATAGACAAATAATCCTGCAAATGGTGACATTTAAAAATGCATTTTGAATATTCTGAAGCTGTTATGTAAATCACGAAGACTAAGACTCTAGAGGAAATGTAAACACACAGGCTCACCTTTTAACACCTTTCGGTAATGTTTTTATTAGACTTAATGTGTGCCGGGGCCTGTGTATTTGGAGGTAATCTGATGACAGAAATGCTGTAGCTCCAAGGGATGTGGAGCCATGGAGGAGGGGCTGCCAAGAGGGAGACCTGTAGGTAAGGGTCAGTGATAACCATAAAGATAAAGACACTAGTGGCATTTTCTGTGGTTCTGTGAGGGTTTTGAGCCTGCCTGCGATCTAAGAAGCAGAACTAACAAGATGCTGGGGAATAGAAAAGGGCATGGCCTCAGTGCCCACAAAGGTTCACACCTTGGATGGACTCTTGGAGTGGGGATGGTAAAAATTATAACTGAGAAGATGTATCCTTTATGTTACAAGTCGCATGTGACTTTCAAGGAATTTCAGTTCATGGATCTCAATAGGGTAAGTAGAGGGCGTGTGGTCACTGAGGTTATTGTATAGCTGGGGAAACAAATGCAGACTAGTTAATGATCTTTCTACGAGGGAACAGTTGGCCAGAGGTGGGATAGGGAGCAGATTCCAGTCATTGTCATCCTTACTTCTCTAAGATATCTTCAGATTTTGGGCACAGCAGCTTCTGGCACAGCTGCTCTAGAAGAAGGTCTGATAACACAGGATGTAATTTCATCATCGATCTCTCCCAGCCCCGATCCCCGAATGTGATGGTCTTTTTTCTCCTTCTCCTTTGTCACTGGCGTTGGCTGACCCCATAGGAAGACCTTACGACTCTGCTCTTCTCCCTGATGTTCTTTTAAACATCTATTTAAAAACACAGTTTTTGTGTATGTATTCAGAGACCACTCTAGAAACAGTAAATTTTCTCGTATGCCATCAGTTCTATCCTTGTTGAGCATTGCTTTTTTAGGGGGATAGCAGGAGAATTGTGTTGAGCTATTTTATGTAGCTCAGAATTGAATTTCTAGAGTCTCAGAGACTTAGAGAACTGGAAATGTGCTCCACATTTTGCCTGTCGACAAAGCCTAATCAAGAATGCATTCTTTGCCAGCAACATTCTAAGCAGACATGATTCCAAGCGGTGGCTCGGAAATAAACTCCTTTTATTGCATTTCAATTTATAACGTTTGCCTTCATTTTGCTAAATATTCAGGGAATTTTCCCATTTAGAAGAACCTGATGCCCAAATTAAGATATTTTAAGTAATGTCATTCATGATCTGTCAGGAGATTATTATGAATTGATATGTGATACTATTCTGAGTTCCTGACAACAATCTACTGAGAATATGCTCTTACACACACACCTCACAGGAAGACTAATTGTTTTTAGATTAAAAAAATAAGTTTAATGAGTCTGCTTTATCATTCAGACCTCAATTTGCAAACTTGTGGATTTTTTTTTTGAGGAAGATTAGCCCTGAGCTAACATCTGCCACCAAACCTCCTCTCTTTTTTTGCTGAGGAAGATTGGCCCTGAGCTAACATCCATGCCCATCTTCCTCTACTTTATGTGTGGGACACCTGCCACAGCATGGCTTGACAAGCAGTGCATAGGTCCACACCTGGGATCCGAACCAATGAACCCTGGGCCCCTGAAGTATAATGTGCAAACTCAACCTCTGTACCACTGGGATGGCCCCCAAACTTGTGGCTTTTTAAAAAATTTTATTTTAGCTTTCTTTTTTTTTTTGATTTTTCTCCCCACAGGTTTTCTCACCAGATATGGCTAGCAGAATTGCTCAAATTAATTTTAGACCCTGAGAAAAACCATAGGTTATCTGACTGACTTGTAGTGGCAGAATTTGGTAATTTTTAAGAGCAGGACAAACAGTTTTTAACATACTCATGGGGATGGAACTCTTGTTCACTTTAAACAACTCAAAAGTTTGGAAACTTGTATTTGCAGATTTGTCTTGTGGATCTGCTTGTTGAAATAATGCTTCTAACTAAACACAGGAAAAAAATTAAGTGGAAGAAATGTTTAAATTCACAGAGCCAGAAAAAATAAAATAAATCTCAAACACTCATATTAAATTAACCTTGGATTTATCTTGCTAACTTGGCAAATCATTATACTTAAGACAATTGAGATACATGGTTTGGATGAGCAGACTATTTCTTGAAACAATATTTTCACAGTCCATGAAATATAAGAGCTCGGCGTAACACCAAATTAACCCTGAGGGAGACAGTCGTTGACATGCTCATGATTTTATATGGGAGGCTGAGCAGAGGAAAGCAGAAGAATTTAATACATAGATGGACAAGCTCCCAAGCTGTGAACAGATATGTTCTCAAAGTCCATTTAAAAGTCAGTAGTTTCTAGTTCAGCACATTTTTCCCACAATAATAAACAGTGAATTCTCAATAATGTTAGTTATGTGCTGGGCTCTTTCTAAGTGCTTTATGTGAATTGTCTCATTTAATTCTTTCAAAACTCCTATCTTTATAGAAGATAAATAATTAACCTATTTTTATAGAAGAAGAATCGAGGCACAGGGAGATTAAATTGTCCGAGGTCACAGAGCTGGATCCCAGGCAGTTTGACCCAGAACCTGTAATTGACCACCTCACGCAGAGCAGGGCTGCTGTTCCTCATGGTTGGGCTCTGTTCTGATGATCTACCGCTACATGACAGTCGACCCCCGCCAAAACTCGATTTTATTTGACTCACAATGTTGGGGGTCAGGAACTCAGGAAGGGCTCCTCTGGGCAGCTCCCATTTGCTCCACATGGTGTCAACTGAGTTAGCTAGACTGGGCCTGGGGGACCCCCTTCCAACGTGGCTCACTTCTGTGGTTGGCAATTGGGTATGGGCTGTCAACTGGGAGCTTGGCTGTGGCTGTGGGTCAGGGTCCTTGGTTCTTCTCCATAAGGACCTCTCCACATGGGATTGCTTAGGCTCCCTCACAGGATAGTGACTGCATTGCAAGGGTGAGTGTTCTAAGAGACAGGAAGTAGAAGCTGTCAGTTTTTTCCTGTCTGGGCCTGGAAAACTTGCACAGTGTTATTTCTGGGGTAATATTGGTCAAAATTGTGGCAGAGATCCACCCAGATTCAAGGAGAAGGGGTCTACCTCTTGATGGAAAGAGTCTGCAGCCATCTTTAATCTACCACAGGCACCCAGAATAGATCATAAAAGCCTGCTTATTTAACATGTGACCTAGATTAATGTTTCTCAAGCTTATGGGTTTTTTTTTTTGGTGAGGAAGATCGGCCCTGAGCTAACATGTATTGCCAATCTTCCTCTTTTTTATTTTTCTCCCCAAAGCCCGGTACATATATCCTAGTTGTATATAGTATATCCTAGTTGTAGGTCATTCTAGTTCTTCTAAGTGGGATGCTGCCACATCATGGCTTGACGAGTGGTGTGTAGGTCCGCATCCAGGATCCAAACCGGCAAACCCTGGGCTCCTGAAGCAGTGCACGCACACTTAACCACTATGCCACCAGGCCAGCTCCTCTCAAACTTATTTGTAACCTTTCTTCCTCTATCAGGTTAGTTTTAAGTCTTAATTTTAAAAATGGAAGTTTTCTTTCAACTCGTAAGGTTTATGATTCTTTGAGAGAAGGATGCATTATTTTTAAAAGTAAAACACCTGGAACATAGTTAGGATTCTATCAATGTTTATCATTTACCAGTTTTTTTTACTTTAAGGCAAGTATAAAATTTAATGAACGATAAAGAATTAACTACAACTCAGAGGAACAAAATAGATTAAGGTGTTTGAAAGTGCAGATATTCGACTTTATCTTTGACAACATGAGCACTTCATTTCCCAAGTTGCATAGTCACATTCCCTTGTCCGTCACCAAACTCCAAGCCTGTGAGCTTCAGGCCAGGGGCTTATCAAATTCATCCCTTATACTGTATCCCCACAATGAATACAGTACCCTTGGAAATAATAGGAACCCAGTAAATATTTGGGGAATGAAGCTTAACAGGCGACAAAACAATGTGAATGTATCTAAAATAATATACTAATAACTAGAATTTCCTAATAGATGTTTGCCTTATAGAGAATCTAATGTATTGATTCCTGATGAAGCAGAAATGAATCTGGTGGTGTGACAGTTTGTGACCATGTTTGTCATTTTAAATGTTTTAATACTCTTGTAAGCCAGGGACACATATCACTCTATTTCTGATAAAGAAATTCAAAATGTATAAAGAAGTTAATATTAACGCACGATTGTGTGTCTACCAAGGGTCCCTATTCATCCCTGCCTCAATGGGTAAGACCTCTTTGTCTTTCTAGTGAAAATGTATTCTAGTCTAATTGCATGCCATTAGCCATTTCCTATTAGGCTAAAATTAATACTAATACCAGACACTTGCCCTGAAGCATCACCTACTCATTTTGATTCAGAGTTTCCGTCTTCATTTGGTCTTCCTTTTTTTCTCCTCAGAAATGATAAAGAATAAATAAGGCTGAGCACGCAGAGCACTTCTTATTTTGAACGCTGGCTTTCTCGGTACCTGGCATGAGTCTGAGCTTTTTTCTGCAACCCAGGACCATGGAACCTGTGCTGTTAAGCCACCCCATAACGCACCTGGGATCTCCGGAATTCTGGTCTGAGAGCTCCGAGATTGCTCAGGCTTGCTCTAAGTTCAGACTGCAGCTTATTCACATAGAGAGGAAAAGGGTCATAGAAACTATTTTTTTCAGGGGCAGATTCAAATATTTGAATAAAAAAATAGCTCCATGAAGATAATTCAAGAAAAAGATGGGTAGGCCACACTAATAATCCACCAAGAAAAGATGTGTTCTCAATCTTTGTATCAGTGAGGGTTCTCCAGAGAAACAGAATGAATAGGATATATACGAATATAAAGAAAGAAAGAAATTTATCATGAAGGATAGGCTCATATGATTACGGAGGCTGAGATGTCGTACACTCTGCCATCAGTAAGCTGGATGCCCGGGAAAGCTGGTGATGTGGTTCCAGTCCAAACCCGAAAGCCTGATAGCCAGAGGAGCCAGCAGGATAAGTCCCAGAGTGAATCTGAAGGCTTGAGACCTGAGGGGCTGATGGTGTAAGTCCTGGTCCGAGTTTGAAGGCCTGAGAACCAGGACTGATGATGTTGGAGGGCAGGAGAAGATGGATGTCCCACCTCAAGCAGAAAGCAAATTCACCCTTCCTCTGCCTGTTTGTTCTATTCAGGCGCTCAACGGATTCAATGATGCCCACACGCAACGGCAATGGTGAAGGCAACCTTCTTTACTCAGTTGAATGATTCAAATGCTAATCTCTTCCGGAAACGTCCTCACAAACACACCCAGAAATAATGTTTTCCTAGCTATCTGCGCATCTCTTAGTCCAGTCAAGTTGACACATAAAATTAACTATTATAATTGTCAATTAAGACATTCATATATGAATAAGTAATCTTCAGGACAGTGACTCTCACATTTCTTGATTGTAAACCATTCAAATTTATTACTTCTCTTCCTATTAAAAGTTTTTCCATCTGAATTACGCACTCCAATACCTGTCTTGCCCTGGGTAGCAATGATGATTTAGCAAAGCAATGAGTAGAAAGGGCGCGCAAAAGGAACATCTCAAATAAACTCAGTTGGCTACTTATTTTGTATTCTAGTAACAGCTCCATGGACTACAAAATTAGAATTTTTGGATAAAATTAAGCATCGATATTTATTATCTGCAGATTATATTAATGCTTGTGGTCTTTTCAAAGGCTACCACGAGTAATAAAGAAATCGCTTCTAATAAGTGTGAACACCTACATGTAGGAGGGGCTAACCTTGAAAGATATGGGATGATGAGACAGAAAAAATTTGAAAATAGGGGTCATTAAATCTCACAAAAAACTTATGGAAATTTTTTGTCAGTAAAGATCAGGTATTTAAAATGATGATGATGATGATTATACATAAAGGTAATAATAAGAAAAACCAAAACCCATACTCTAGCACACACATTTGGAAATGAGAATAAAATCGGGTGGAAGAATTCAGAAAGGTGACTAGTTTGAGTCAGTTTCTCTCCTCTTTCACATGCTTCGCCAACCCCAATCAAAACACTCCAGCACTAAAATGAGAAATGACGAACCAGGGCATTAAAATTTTATTTTCACTTCCAACTTCATCAAGGCCAATTGCAAATGACTTAGAGAAATGAAGAGCACCTTCCACCCAGCAGTTTCAATGGGGGGTTGCATTTCACAGGCACACACACAAAATTATAAAAATGAGCATATGTGGAGGTTTAATAGCTAATTTTCCAAGTTGATTATCTTGGCCAGTTCATTGGGATGCTCTTGCTTCTTAGCTAATTTAATTTGTTTCATCCTTTTTATTGTCTCGCTTAAATAGCAATTAGGGGAGATAGCACTCCATTTGGCCTACTCCTTGCCCCTTTGCTAAATCATGATTTCACCCTGTGCCAGAGAGTTACGGGTGTATGAAGAGATGGCGCTGGTGAAAGGCAGAGTGGGTGAACATACTTGACTCAAGCCTGAGTAATCCAGGGAACAGTTGCCAATGATCAAAATGTGTGTGTGTGTGTGTGTGTGTGTGTTTGTAGCGAATACCTTAGAACAACTCATTTATTCATATATTCAGAAATGTGAAACATTCCTACTTGGAAATTCAGATTCACCTAGATGGTGCTAACCAGCATGCTGCGGCTATTTAAAAGCCAGATTTCAACCTAGGTAAAATATCAGAACCCCTCTAATTTGTACTTCTTGTTTTAAAACCATGTATTTCTATATGCCAAACAGCTATTAAATGCTGTAATATTTTTTAGTGTACTGTCATTAAAAGGAGTCATCAAGCTCTTATTTATACATAGCCTTGTCTTAGGTGAGTCAAAAGGGGGCATCCTTGATACAGAACCCTTCACTAATAGATTTTACACTCTATTCTTGAAACCCGGTATATTCTGATGAGAACAGTAAGAGATGTCTCAATTCAACATGTATATGCCTTTTTTTATAGTAAAGGAAAGAGGAAGAATAGTCCCTGTTCTTAGGCAGCTTTCTTGGGGATGAGAAGACAAACAAACATGGAATAGAATGCGATAAACAAATTGCATCTCTGTACTGAAGACTTCAGGGCGGGATGGTTAGTGAGATTGGGCTAGAAGACTCTTCGATGAGAGAGAGTGGCTGATGTGACCTGGGTGTCAACCAGTCGGGTTATCTATAGCCAGTTGGCCCTTGCAGCTTTGCAAAATCCATGAAAAGCTACCATAATAATTACCCATATTTCCATCATATTCCTCAGTCCTCAGGTTTATATGGTCCAAAGTAATGAGGAAAAATATGCAAACACCAGCTTCATTGGGACTTACATCATTAAGGAGAAAGAAGAAATTTATGCATCTTCAAAATAGTATTTGCTCTCAAGTATCTCTTCCTAAATCATGCTAGAACTCTACAAGCTTTTAGCATTACTGATTTCCTTCATTTATCTTTCATTCTCTTGAATTTGTGAAAGTAGAATGTTTTCCCCCAAAACTGTAACATGATGATGAAGTAGTAAAAAAGGTCTCACCTACTCCTCTAGGAAGGCAAAGGAAATCAGAAATGCAACTGAAAAATCTGTCCTCAACTCAGTCGTTTTTCCCTCTGTGTGACAGTTGTCCAGAAAGGACAAATTGTCCTTATAGCAGAGAAGGACTGTCACAAGACTCTCTAGTTGCTCCTGTGAGTAGACTGGATTAACCTTAAAGAGGTGTTTGTGTACTAGGTGCAAGAGCTTAGGGTGCGCCTGAGAAACAGGAGGTACTCAGTACTCACTGAATGAGAGAGAATGCGTGCAGAAGCGAGGAATCTGGAGGGCCATCGGAAAGCTTCAGGATGGCTTTGTGGTGTGTTAGCACTGGGAAAATGAGCGGCTTTCATTTGAATGGTGGGGGAGGCAGCATCCTCAGTGGAAATTCCAGCATGCAGGTGGAGAGAGCATTCTGGGAAAAGGCTGAGGGTTTAAGGGAGTTTATTTACTTAGGAGTTAGAATTCTAGAAGGCATTGTGGAAAGGATTATCTAGGAGGGCAGCCACGAGAAGATGTTTTGCCCAGAAAGAAAGAACCAAATCAGGATAGGCGTATGGGAGAGCAGAAATGACAAGTGGGGTTTACACTTTGACAGCTTAGGATGACCCAGATAACATGCAAAGCGGGATCAAATGGCCTCAAGCTTCCACTGTGAAATTGTTTCCATTCTGCACTGTGTCAGGGATGTGTGTGATCTTGTCATCGTCCTTCTGTCCTATAAACTCCCAGAAATGCATGGCTCCATAGAGCCTCGCACATAGTAGGTGTTCAACACAGATTTATTGATAGCATGAGTTCATTAAGACTTATAGAGGAAGGCAATGAAGGATACAGACTTGAAGTGAAAAGATCTCCATTGCTTCTAACTGCTAGGCCTGCCTTGTGTGGCAAAGTCACTTTTTGTGACTTAATTCAAATACTTGCAGCACTTTCCCTGTGGAAGATGTGTTTGACCTGTTCCAAATGACCCCAAAGGGCAGAACTGAGGACACATGGTAGAAGTTAGAGGGAAGTAGATTTCAGCCTAGAATTTTCTAACAACTAAAATTATTCAGAATAAAAAAAATACTGCCTTAAAACATGTAGAGAGCTTCCTAATATGGAAAGCATACAAGTAAAAACTGAATGACTGTGTCTCAGGGATGTTTTAGAGAGGGTCTTGCATTGGGAAAGAGCTTCGTCCCTTCCATCGTTAAAAGTTTAGAATTATTTTAGTGCCTGATACTGTATGACAGTCTAATATGATAAACTAAAAGCAATCTATTCAGGAAAGGAGGCATAGATACAATTTCTGAAAAGGGCAGCAGAGAAAAAGATTGCATCTATATTACCACTATATGATCATTTACCAATATGTGTAGTGTAGAAAATTAGAACATGCGTCAGGCTGTAATGAGGAACTATTTAAGACGCACTATGCAGAATGTGGGAATTAAGAAGGGAGAGATTGAAGAGGATCGGAATCATCGGGCAAGGCATCACGAAGCGTTTGGTTGTTTAACTGGGCCTCGGGAAAAGGTTAGAATGAGGACCTGTGAAGGGGGAAGTGCCTCCAGGGAGGGCTGAGGCTTGAGTAGCAGCCTGCATGGCTGTCGTGAGCCTGGCCCGTGGGGGGTGCCCGGAGGAGGCTGAGTGATTGGGCTCACTCAGGCCCTCTGTGTGCGCTTTGCACAGAGATCATGGGAGCAATCAACGGTCATTTGAGGGAATGAAACACACTTAACTTCCTCTTGTCTGAAATCCTCCGGTACCCTGAGTTCCACTGGCCTGCAAGCTAGCAGACCTGGGAGTCCCAGCTGGGTCCCTAACTAGCTGTTTGGTGATGACACATCACTTAACCTCCCTTATTTTCCTCAATTATAAGGCAAGGGAGTTGGGTAAATCAGTGCTTCTCAAACTTTAATGTGCAAATGGGGATATTATCCCAATGCCGCTCTGATTTCAAAGGTCTGGGGTGGGGCCTGTGGTTCTGCAATTCTAGCAAACTCCCAGGTGCTGCTGATGCTGCTGCTCCGCAGACCGCACTGAGTAGTAAGAGGTTGGATACACACTATACAAATTAGTTTTAATTATGTTCTCATACCTTTTCTCATAGCTGTTTTCTCTCTTTCCAGGTTACAAGGTTAAGAAGAGTGTCTAGCACAGAGCTCAGTCCATAGTGGATACCTAATAAATATTTGTTTATTAACATAAGTTTCTCCCCTGGACACTGTGCTTACCTGGAAATGCAGGCATTTTGATTGTGTAATCCTACATTTCAAACAAAGTAATGCAGGTTCAGGAAGTCTAAGAAAAGTCAAAGAAAAATCTCAGGACTTTCCTAGGCCTTTTCTTTCATGACTCCTGCATCTTCCAGGGTGAAAGCAAACAATGGGCTGCTTAAATACCTGAATGTTGTATTGTTTTAGGGAAAAATAATTACACTGGCTTGCCATGTTCTGAGTAGATGGAATGGAGATTTTCATTCCATTAACATGATTCCATGAAACACTCTAAATTCTTGAAAGTAAGCCAATGAACCCCAGGTAATTCACTGCAATGGCCACTGGTAGCATTTTGCCTCTGCAGGTAATCAGCAATACTGTAATCACTTATTTCAAAAAGAAAATGAAGTTGCGTGGGTTATTATTTGTGCCGCCATTTTGTTTTAATATTGCTATTGTTCCTTTTATAATAAGGCATATTGGTCTCTGTCCTAAAGGACTGAGAAAGAGGAGATTTTAGAGTTCCTAAACTGAATGTGAAAATATTGATACTGGAAATAGTATTACTGCTTTTTTGGGTTGACAGTAGTAATTTAGAGGTGTTCTAAAGAGGTTTTATTGACTGCATGTACACATATTTGATTACTTGAGATTTTTACCAGACTTAAGATGGCTTCCAAAAAAAGTTCTTTGAAAGTAATAAGATTTCTTCTAGTCCTATGACCCATGAAATCTGACCAAGAGTAATTTACCTACAGGACAATTTACACTGGGAAAATGAGGTTGACTAAAGGATTCCTGAGGTTTGCTTCTTGCCACCTAATATAAAGCAATGTTGATGAAAGAGAAAAAAGAAGAGGAAATATCAGTTACAAGAGTCTTTCCATCAAAGTAATCTAATAGCCCAGTGATAAAAATCTAACACATAAATTTGGTATGAAACCTCTGCTAATTAGAGAAATCCATTACAACAATGGACCTAACAGAATATCAATATGATGCTGAATTTGTTCTGTAAAGAAATAGACTGGCTGTATCCAAGCCCTACTTAGGATTACTCCATAATTTATTTGGGTTGGGAAAAACTTATCTGAGTCACTAGGTTTTAGACAAGTGTTTGAAATTCATATTTAACTAGTTTAGGAAAAAGGAGTATTTAACGGAAAGCTCTTGGGGTAGCTGATGTCATTGAAAGAAGAGCAGGGCGACTAAATCACAGGAAGGGTGGGGAGAAACAGAGCCAGGCCTCAGGAATCCTTGAACAAGAAACTCAAGCTTGCCAGGACCTCATCTCTCTTTTTTGGTTTCTACTTCTCTTGGTGCTGGCTTTATTTTCTCCCACTGCAGACCGGCATTGCAGACCACTGGCGGTTAATGGGCCTGTTGACACCTTGCCTAGGAGTTTCCCATTTTACAACTTCTACCAGGCAGACAGAGTTTTTTTCTCAGATCCATTTCAAAAAATACTGGAGAAGAACTGTGATTGGCTGTTTCCGGTGGTTGCTCACTCTTGGACCAATGAGCTGTGAGGAGGATGGCTAGATCATATAAGAACATGTCTGCTCCCATTGTAACCACGTGGTTGGAGTTGGAAGAAGAGCAGTAATTTCCAAAATCAGGGAGGGATGTATTTCCCAGAAGATGCAGGCAAATGGCTAGGCAAGTGCTCCTATTGTGTCGGTCCGTCATCCAGTTTGCAGTAGCATCTGATCTTTGCTTTGTTTAATACTCCTTGTGCCCCTTCCTGGTTATAAATCCAAGGTTGGGAATTCTGTGCCAGATGTTCTATGATCCCCAATATATAAACTGCAGGGGCCTTGTGTTCTCTACACCTTAGAAAATAAAACTGCTAGTGTTTCCTGGGCCCCACACTTGCCCAGGTGGTGGAGCTCTTCTGCTTCAGTAATTGATTAGGTTGAGTTACAGCAGAAAAGAGAGAAAGGACAGGCTGACAGATGGTATTTGCAGTAGGTGCAGAAGATCTGAGAGTCTCCGTATGCAAGTCCGCTTCCTCCGCTCTTCTCCTACTAGCCAAGGAAGCCGTGTGGCCTGCACAAGTAGATTGCAAGCCGTCCAGGAAGCAGGAACAGTAGCATGTGTGTCTTTAAGTCCTGGGAAGCTCCTTACACAGGGGAAAAGTATAAAAAATATCTGTGGATTTGATGCTGGTTTGAATCAAGTTCAACTTGTATTAACAGTCAGAAATCTAGTTGGAGCCACATGGTAATTTGTAAAGATCCTCAACGTAAGTGTTTTGCATCTAATATGCATGTTGCTATTGTCTCAAATGGGAATAAAAGGGCAGAGTCCTACCTGTAATTCTATTTGTCAACCACAGAATGTACTTTAAGAAGAATATCATGCATCTATAACAATTTTAATTATTCACCAATAAGTGAATCTGAGTCCCTATTTAAGAAAGGCAAGATTTGTATGATTCAAGTCTATTATCTCTTACAAGCAGACACTAATGAGTCCTATGAAGGTAACAGATTCTAGAAATAGAAGCAGAAGCTGAACAAATGTGTTCATTAGTCTTACTTGTCTTTTGATGATAGATAAGTTGAATCTTGAGCTGGACACATGTCCAGATAGAACTTCTTTAAAACATGCGGATTATATTTTAACAGAAAACTTTACAGTAAATAGATTATGCTACCATTTGTTGTAGTACAGAATGTGTTCCTGATGCTTACCATGAAGATTCTTAGAGATATTTTGCATTTTTCCTAAATAATAGAAATCTTTTTTATTATTTTTTCCTGATTTATAAGTAATATAGTCTTATTGTAGAAAATTTAAACAATTCAGAAATGAATATTAAATATAAACAATTCAAATCCCCCATAATTCTATTCCCTAGAAATAATCACTGTTAACAACTTGATGTAAGTTTATTTTACTTAAGCCCTTGTACAGCAATTAATATATGCCAAGCACTTTATAATTGTACCCCATTTAATCCTCACTACAACCCTGCAAGGTGGATATTATTTCCCTATTTACCGAGGAGGAAATAGAGTCTCAGAGACTTTAAGAACTTGCACAAACATACATAGTTATAACTGGGAGAGTTGGGATTCAAACAGTCTGACCCCAGAGTTGATACTCTTTATGCACCAGGCCTCCATACACCCTTCCAGATCTCTGTGTAATGAAATATGTATGTAACATGTTTTCAAGTCCACCTACCTCCTGTGATCAACCTTTCCTTTAATAGCCATTTAAAATGGCTCAAGACCCCGTTCCACCTGAAGTGGGGAGTCCAGTGTGCCTCCTTCCCGACATTTCTGTGATTTCCCAGAGCTGTTTGTGTTCTGGAACATTTTTCTTCGGAATCCTTCTCCCTTGCAGCATCTTGTCTATGCATTTGCTATTCTCTCAGTCTCCAGACACCACCATCTTTCTTCTTTGCTCTAAAGTACCACTAACATAAATAAGGCAGTTGTGTGTAGAGAATTTTCCTGAAGATTTGGGGGTAATTACAAATTAGAAAAAAATATAGAATGATTGTTACCAGAGCCTGAGGAAAAATTAAAATGTACACGTTTTCAAAGAAGTTCCTCCTTGGGCACACATCAGCTCGTAATAAAACTTTCCTGTCTTGTGGCCTACCTTCTCTCGGACTCTTTCGCTCTGGTACTTTTTTCTCTGTCCGATATCCTTGCATGCTTTTTACTCAGGCTGTCACCCCCGCACACCAGATTGCTCTTATTATGCAGAGCAATTTAGCTCTACTTGTAAATTAATCTTTCCATTTCATGCCCAGTAAGCTTTATCTTTCACAACAAAAAAAATTTATGGTGGAAACCCGTTGTTTTCCCTGTGGTTCTCAATGGGGGGCGATTTCATCCTCCAGAAGAGGTCTTTGTTTGACAACAAAGAATTACCCAGTCCAAAATGTCAACAGTGTCACGGCTGAGAACACTGGTACAAGAGTCTATCTCCTTTTTGGGAATTGTTTTCTTCACTTGGACAATGCAGTTTTGGTGGAATGGTGCCTACTCTGTAACTCAAATGACAGCACTTTGCTAGCCTGGATCCAATTTTAGAGCCCCACCTCCATGGCTACATGACCAGGAATGGACATTTGGGATCAATCTGGACCAATCCTTGCCTGGGGGTGTATCCTGTAGATGCATTCCTGCATATGTGCACCAGGATGACCAGGACATTCAGGCAGCGTTGTTTGCAATAGCAACAATTAGTTACCATCCAAATGTTCATCAATAGGTGACTGATGAAATTATGGTAAAGTCAAACAAAGAAATACTATTGTGGTAGTTTGTACCACGTTAACTGGGTAAAGCTAGAACTGTATTTCCCGGAATCCCCTTCCTTGTAGCATTCTGAGTTAGAATTAGCCAAAAGAGGAATTGGTGGGAGCATTGGAAGGTGAAAGTGGACAGCACCATTACTCTCTTAAGGTCATGGGACTGAGATGCTGTGGCAGACTCAGGGACTGTGGTTTCCAGCAAGCCCTCACTCTTCTTTGCTCCATGTCTGACTTTCCCTTCTGACTAGTGCTTTGCTGCAGACCCTCAGAGGGAAGAGCTTGGCATAGACTTTCCCCCCACTTCCCTGTGTGGTCCTGCCTTGGCAGCCAGACCTGCATGTCTTCTTAGATTGACTGGTTGGTGATCCCTCTGAAATGTCCACTCCCCCTTTCAGATCTTCCCCAGCTCCTCCCACACTTGAATAGGGTCTAATTTCTATAACACATCTCTTATACCGTAACTCTAAATGGTTTTCCTTCTCTGATTGAACCCTGGCTGACACAACTATGTAACCTTTAAAAGCAATGAGGCAGCTCCATATACGGATATGCATTGATATCCCAGATATATTAAGTGAAAAGAGCAAGGTCCTAAACTGATGAAAAATATTACAGATAAAGCTAGAGTCTCCTTTGACCAATAACTCTAATCCTGGTCCCCATTTTTTCCCCAGAGGTAAATACTGTAATTAGCTCGAAATCAATTCTAATGGTCTGGGGAAGAGTCCTCAGCAAATTGTAACTCCTATAGCAGTTGTATCGGCAATATTACTTTATTGATATATAAGTAATATACAATAAAATGCACAGATTTTAAGTGCTTGAATTGACAGATTTTGATAATTGCATAAACCTGTGTAACTATCACACCAAACAAGATATAGAACATTTCACTGTCCCATCAATTTCTCTTGTGCTCTTTTTTCATCACTTATCCTGCCTGCCTCTGCAACCACTTCCTCATTTCTATCTCCATTAGTTTTGCCTGTATGTATTTGGCTTTCAAGTAAATGAAATTATTATGTGGTATGTACTCTTTTGAATCTGGCTCTTTCATTTAGCATAATCTTTTCAAGATTTGTGCATGTTGTTTCATGTATCAGTGGTTCATTATTTTTATGGCTGAGCAATATTCTGTTGTATGGATATACCACAATCTGTTTATCCACTTTCCTAGTGATGGACTTTTGGGTTGTTTCCAGTTTGGGGCTATTATAAATTCCTATAACATTTTGAACGTAACTACAAAGAGATCACCAAGACCACTTTTAGGATTTTAAAGATTGTGCAAACCTTTAATTTAATTTTCCCAGAGAGGTTTACTTCCTTCTGCAAAGAATCACAAATTAGATAAGAAGTTATGATTTCTATTTTTTTTGTGCGTGTGTGGGGAAGATTGTCACTGAGCTAACATCTGTGCCAATCTCCCTCTATTTCATGTGGGAGGCTGCCACAGCATGGCTTGATGAGCGGTGCTAGGTCTGCGCCTGGGATCTGAACCTGCAAACCCTGGGCCACCGAAGCAGAGCACCTGAACTTAATCACTATGCCACCAGGCTGGCCCCATGATTTCTATTTTTTTCCAAAGCCTTACCACAATTCTGGGCAAGAAGGTGAATGAATTTATTCTTACTTGATAGATGGAAGAACCATGCTAAGTTTTTAAAGGACGTCCAGAGTCACAGAGGGAGTCACTTGGTGAATCCATGAGCAGAAGCTGGACATAGTCACTCCAGAGTGCCAGCTAGATGACCACAGTGTACCTATCCAGACTCATGGTCCTTTGGGAAAACAGAGAATGCTGGATCCCTGGCAAGAGGCCACAAAGAAAAGTCTTGATGCAGTTTTAAAAGTATGGAAGGAATAATAGGACAGTGCTAAGCCTGGACCAGAACATAATTTACCTTTTCTGTGACATGGAATTCGGAGAGCTGAACTAAGAGCTCCCAGATAACTGAAGCATAATAATAAACCTGGAGTCAAAGATTACCTCTTCTTTTCTCTGCGGTGGGATTTAAATGGAATTTTTACTTTTAACTAAGGACTAGATCATTAAAACCATTGGAACTCTGTGACTTAGAATGTTTGGTGTTTATTGGGAATTTGAAATAAAACGACTTTGTTCTTCTATAAACTTTAAAGATAAATGGATTGTTTGACTTATAACAGCTAGTGTTAATGGGGCCGACACAATTAATGGCATCAAGAACATATAATTATGTCTCTTATAATGATGCGATGACATCATCGTTTTAATAGGTTAAGTGATCTGCTTGATCTTTTATCTGTTTTTGTAGCAGCTTTATCCTGATTTCTTCTTTTTGAGATAACTTTAGTGCTTTACAAATTTTGAGATAAACTTTTGTTAAATTAATTTACTAATGAAAAATAGTGTATATTTTTTGTTATGGAGATTTTCATAAAAGTCATCAAAAGATATAATATTAAGAGACTTGCTCGTTGATAGCTGTTGTTCAGTCAAAGCTGTTGATGACTTTTGAATCTGACCGTTAAGTGTCCGTGCTAATGAAGTGCTTAGAAAACAATAAGGAGCATTTGCTGAATCTATTTTTAAGAAAGTCTCAATTAATATAACTGATTCTTTTAAACGTCCTCCTAAAAGAAGGTGTTTCTTTGAAATATGCTCTGGGCTCAAAGTTTAAGATCTGCAATAATTTATGGTACTCTCAGGGTCTAGTCTTGAGCAATTTAATATTATTGTGACAGATATTTATTTACCGTTGAAGTAGGAATCATTATTTGCTGACACATTCTGATTTTTCATCAAGTAGTCCTATTAGATGTGATGGGAATAAATCGACTTAATTTCATCATGATGCTCACACTTTGTTTTCCCCACGGGGGTGGCAAAGCAGCGCTGCTCCATGTTACATATCTAGCTTTTTCCCCCAATGCTGTTTCGTTAGTCTGTGCCTTATTGGTGAAAATATGTATGGATCCTAATTTAAAGCACACTCAATTCTGAACTCAGAATATTCTTTAAAGTAGATACATTTAAGTAGGTCAGTGCTCTCAAAGGATTGCTTTCACCCAAATGCAGTGTCTGTTTGGCATTTTTTGTGCCATAGAAGAAAAGACGTAATGCATTTTCAACATGATGATTCACCTGTAAATTCTTTACCTCTATTTCCTGTTCTCTCTGCAAGTTAAGTGACCAGTCCAAGGTCAGAGACAGATTTGGAGCTTAGAAGCTCACAGCCATGAGGATGCTTTATTCCCTGAGCCAAGCCACGCTTCCTCTTTCGTGAAGGAATCAGTCCAGGGCTCAGCTTTCCCTCTGTAAGACAACCACTTTCTGAGACAGTAAGTTACACCCCTTGTTAAACATTTAAAAAAATCGTTCATCCTTGTTATTGCTTCATGACCTCCTAGCAGCGCAGAGCGATGGCTTCTTTGTGAGGGCGGTCTGCTGAAATCAGGCTGCTGTATAGAGCCAGATGGTTTTTAATGGACCACTCTGTATTACTCATGTAGTTATAGTGGGGCTGAAAGTCACAGATGGCAATGCATGCGTGAAAAGAAAACACGAGTTTTGTGATTTGATCGAATGGGAAAGTGCTCTGTCCAGGGTCACAATGTCTTCTCTGACCCCACCAGAATTCCTACAACACTTACCGTCTAAATCAGCACACTTTTCAGGACTCATTTATGTATAGGACCATCTGATACTGTTCACTTACTATTTGAGTGCTAGCCTTGTCTCCCTAAGGGGAGATTGACCTGTTGGAATGTGGGGAGCAAGTCATATTTTTAGTCTTCCTCAACATGTCTAAGACATATGGCTGATTTAACTATTGACTACAGAAACTTTTCTTAAGGATTTAGTGCATAATCATATGTGTCTTCTTTCTTGCACAGCAATACCTACTCTGTGATTTGTGGAGCATCATAGCATAGTTACTAAGAGCTTGGTTTCTAGAATCAGACTCCATTGAGTCTTCTAATTGCCAGCTTTGGGATATGAGACAAATTCCTTAACTTCTTTGGGCCTCAGTTTCCTCATTTATAAGTGAGAATAACAATGGCTACCACCTCAAAGGGTTGTTACGAGCTCCAGATGAGTTAAGATACAGGAAGCACAGAGAGCAGTGCCTGGCACATAAAAAGGGTTTGCTATTGCTATTTCAAGAAATATTTAAGCCTCTAGGGTCTTGACATTCAGGTTGGTCATAATTTATGGGTTCAGCAAACCAGAAGATTCTATTTACAGCTGGCCTAGGACCTCTGTGAGAAATTTTGAATTATAATGGAGTGAGATGGCTCTGGAAAGTTCCCAGTTGTTCAGATGAGTACATGTGAGAAGTAGATTTGAGCTATGGATACAGCCATCTGGAGGAATTTTGACCCAAGTTTAAGATGAAGTGAATAGATTGACCCGGAAATCATGGCAACAGGTTGGTGCTCTGTACTCGAAGTTCTGTTACCTCAGCAAGAAATAATTAAAGAAAATCTGTCAGAGGATCCCAAGGCTCAATAAAATCCCGAATTAAAAATTTCTTTCAGCAAAGTCCTTTAAAGTTGTAGTGAGTTCCTTAGTTGAAATCCAGTCAAATCTGGCTTTGCTTAAATAATCACGTGGTTCTGAACCGCAAATGGCAATGGAGAATGTGGTTGCTTGTCTCCAAAGATGGCCCCCAGTGAAGGCTGCTTTCTAATACTCATACCTGTTTAGTCTTCTCCCCATGACTCTAGGGTGGCCGTGTGACTTGCTTTTGACCCATGGAATGCAGTGGATGTGACACCGCATGACTTCTGAGGCTGGTTGACAAGAAGGCTCACAGTTTTCACCTGTCCTCCTGGACTGCCAGCTCTGGAGAAAGCCAGTCACCAGGCAAGAAGTTCAACCGTCCAGTGACAGCCATGTGGTGAAGCAGTGGTGTCTCAAGACAGTGGGAGTGGTCCACTTAGGGTGTAGAGAATAAGAGGATGCATTGTCTGTAGAGAATTTAAAAACAATATCAAAACCAACTAAAAGTTGGTCAGCTTTTTATTGTTATCATGTACAAACCATTCTAAACAGTCAGTGATAAAATATTCCTTCCCGTGAGTGGACCACTCCCACTGCCTCTCCCACGCACCTACCTGCTGTAAGCCACTTCTGTGAGGCCCAGTCTAACTATGTGGGAAGAGAGAAGCCTGGCCAGCTCCCGCTGCTCCAGCCATCTCAGCCCAGGCACCAGGCACATGAGAGAAGAAGCCATCGTGGATGTCCAGCCCAGGCTGACTTTCAGAGGACTCTAGCCCCTGCTGCCGTCTGACGGCGATGGCATGAAAGATCAAAAGCCATCACCATCCAGCTGGGTCCAGTCAAACCACAGAACTAGAGGAGATAACATTAGTAGTTGTCTCAGGCTACTAAGTTTTGGAGTGGTTTGTTATGCAGTAGCCGATAAGCAGAAGAGAAGAAATGCTTAAGCAGGACAAAGCCTCTCCCATTCTCTCTTTTTTTCTCCGTCTAAGGATAATGCAGCACCCAAGTACCCCTTGCTGTGTAAGGTGACCTGAGATCAGCTGATCTTGATGTTAACAGAGGCCAAAAATACTGGATTTCCCCGATAGATGATATATCTCTATAGATGTTGCTAGGCAAAAAGAGATCAAAAACCTATGAGGAGTGACCACAGAATGCACAACATTGGGTCAGCCTGCTAAGTTCCTGCTGCACTTCTTTTTAAAAACCTGGTTATGGGAAGAAGTGATGTCCACAGTTTGTGGGAGGGGAAGGTCTCTAGGGACCTGAAAAGGACAGTGCACACTTCGATGTTATTTGCCTGAAATGATGAGCGAATTAAAAAGCCAACTTATAACCTAAAAATGGTCATTGTGATTCAAAAGAACAATAATCTTTAGGAATAAATACTAGCAACATTTCGTCTTCTCTCATCCTCACGTTGTTTGAAAAAAGCATTTGTGAGGGTTAAAATCCTTTCCCTTGCCATCCTCAAAGCTTTGAATATTTATTAAAACTCCCAAGTTAATATGCAATAATGTCTTTCTGAGCTTTACAACCATGCTATTAGTTGACTAGTGAATGCAATGTTTTTCTGGGAAGAGAAAATCAATAGGTGAGCGGAGCCTATAAGCTTTTCCTCTGGCTGGTCAGAGAGGCAGGCTGAGAAAGGGGGCATCTTGCTAAGGGCTTTGAGCCTAGCCTAGTGGCAGGTGCACAGGAAAACACTCAGGGTCAGAACAAACTGTATGCCCCTTAACTATTCTGCAACAGCCATCACTTTTATTACTTCTTGAAGTGACCTTTCATCTCTCTCATTTTTTTCTGATAATTAGGTTTTTTGAATTAAAAACATAGGCTCAATAGAAGACAAATAGGAATTGAATGTATGTATTTTCAATGTTTTAGCAAGACCTATGTGTATCCTCAAGCACGCACATTATTGGGGCACCCCCAAATATGCCAAGTCTTTCTTGAGACATGGGTATCGAGGGAGATAACCATGCCTGGTGAGCAGCAGAAACCCGCCCTCAGCCTGCCAGCCTGGCTGTAGTGAGCGCTCTCTGCTGAGCACGACTCGGGCGGACCCACCAAATCCCATGAAAGTGGTCAGAGCACAAATGAGGCTGTCGGGGGGTAGTCCTACCCTATTCATGAGCTCTCTCAGAACAATTTTCATTACTTTTTTTAAATACTGTTTTTGGCAAACACTTGATACTTGAAATAAAAAATGCATGAGTCACCCACTGGGATAGGCACAGTGTGTGGTTCATTGAATTTAGCTAAATTGTGAGTCATCCGTCAATAGTCCTCTCGGTGAACATACTTGTAATAATTTCACACGTTGCAAACAAAAATAGGTATGATTTTCAAGATTCTTGAAGCTATTTCCCTTGGGGACTTTTTGGATTGTGTTTAGCAGTTTTTGTTTTGCTAGGTGGAGAGAAAATTGTCAGCCTTGTTTTCAGACAGATCCAAGGCTCGTCTCTGTCATATTGGAAAAGAACTCCCATTTGGCAGGTTTGGGGGCAGAACATGGAGCCGGGAGTCATGAGTTGGGGGAAATGATTGCTATTTGCCCTTGTCAGATCATTGGCTTTTAAGATTAATTTCTGCATCTGAAAAATGATTGGCTCCACTCTCAGAAGGGCAGTCTCAGAGCCGCAGGAATCTAGGAATATGTACGCGTGCCCCTTTTTTCCTGACAGGGGAAAGCAGAGCAGGGTGGGGACGCGTGTCTGTGCGCCACTGCCCTCTATCGGATGGCACTGGCATTTCTCTGTACCCGTGCCCAACTGAATGAGCGCTCCTGGTGGGGTTGGCAGGCGACCCAGGCAGCTAAGTCCGTATTGGACTAAGACCAGTTGTGTGTGTGTGTGTGTGTGTGTGTGATAGTTGGCTTGTATAAGCTAAAAGAGACCTTACTCTGGCCAGAGCAGTGAGAGTAGGGTTTCTGGCCTGAAAGGTCCTTGCTTCCATTCTGGCATCTGTCGGGTAAGAGACTGGCATCTGCTGTTGAATGGCATTATAGATTTTGTGACTAAACTTCTAGGTCTTTGTCTTGTCAAGAAGTGAAAATAATCACAAGAGAAGGTGTCCCTACTTATTATTTTTCTTTGATAAGTGCAATAAAACCATAAAAGGGCTTTTGCTTTGGCCAAGACCAGAGGTGAAAGTTTTTCTATTGCTATCAGATGAGGTTATGGATCTTTGCAAACGATGCTTAAAGCGCCCATTTCAGTAAGGTGTGTGAGGAGACCCTGGGAGCTGGCTGGGAAGTTTGCTTTGTTGTGGCACATATCTCTGCCCTCCTTCACCTTCTCCAGGGTGGCAGGACTAAGTGTTCATGCTGGAGCCTTGGGGTCCTGTCCTGCCACTACTGGCCGAGTCACTTGGGAGAGCTGTGTGGCTCCCGAAACCTCATTTTTCTCATATGTAAAATGAGGCATTTGAAATGGATGATTTCTGAGGGTCATTTCATTTCTGAGATGCAGTAAAGTGTCTTTTCTCCCTAGTTGATAATGTCAGCACAAAGAACAGTTTACTCAAATCTCTCTCGCGCGCACACACACACACACACACACACACTTAACCTAATCAGTTTCTCTTGAAAAAGCAGTGTGTTTACTGTGATAGTTTAGCACTAAGACGTGAGGTGGTGGAAACAGCTTTGGCTGTTTGCTGTTCTCTTTGGCTCCCGAACCAGAGGCGCTGGACAGTCGTCCTTGCTCGCAGCCCAGTAGGAGTCTCGAGGGCCAGCAGATGGCGCACTTGCACAGCCCACACATTTTTGAGGCTCCCAAGGTAAATGGTACTGATTAGCATCCAGAAATAAATGAACAAATTGCAATATTTTCCAGGCTATTAAAACCATGGCACTTTGCGAGCTGGAACGTTTGCTAATATTTAAAAATGATTAGGAAGGCTGTTAATTTATAATCCTTTCCAGTGCTAACAGCACCTTTCACCTGGGCATCAAAAAGCCCTTAATAAATTGGCTTATTTTTTGCAGGTGGAGACATTAGGGCAGAGGATAAGTTGGCTAAGACCACAACAGAACCAGTCGAAATAATTCAGACCATGCACCTTGGTGATCTTTTAAAATTGTCATTCTTCTTACCCTTCCTTTCTCTCCTGCCCACTTCTCCTGGTTGTGGAGGGGAATTCTGGTGTTGGGTGTGTTGGCGGGGGATGTGGGAGGAAGAATTGACACCTTGGGACATTGTCGCCTGCTATAGCCACTGTAATTCCTGATCTCCCCAACCTATATGTGGAAGGCTCCGTGACAATAACAATTGGCATTTATTAATTACTTGCTTTGAGCCAGGCATTGTCTAAGCATGTCTCATATAGTAATCATTTAATCCTCCCAACAACTCGATAAGGGAGGCAGAGCAGGTAAATAACTTGCCTGGGGTAACAGATCTCTGTGCTTTCCAAACTCTGGATTAGAGTGATAAGGACACCAAATTATCTTTTAGTGGTAGCCGCTTTTTTTTTTCTTGAGGAAAATTTGCCCTGAGCTAACAGCTATTGCCAATCTTCCTCCTTTTGCTTGAGGAAGACTCACCCTGAGCTAACATCTGTGCCAATCTTGATTTCGTATGTGGGACGCTGTCACAGAATGGCCACCAACAAGTGAGGTGGGTCCACACCCGGAAACTGAACCCAGGCCGCTGATCCAGAGCATGCCAAACTTATCCACTAGGTCACAGGGTTGGCCCCAAGTGGTAGCCACATTTGATCCCAAATATTTTCCAACTAAGAGATCATGGCCTGATTTTTATTTAATTTTTAAATTATGGGATTTCTGGGAGCTTTGGTTATAACATGTCAGCCTTGGTCATATCAGCTTGTGAGGCTATTGTTAGTTTAGAAGAATTCCTTCCACAACCTCATGCTTAGAAGGAATGGTTCACCAGAAATGGAAAGAAGATGTGAAGGAAATGAGGAAGTCTGTCTGGCAATTTAATCACTCGAGTGATAAATACTTTCCAAGTGCTCACTTTATCCATTAGTCACCAAGCAGCGTTAGGGATGTGGAACAGATAAACAACACTTATTTGTTACAAAAGCATAGACTGTTACTACATACCAGATACAAACATGACTATGATGAGCCCCATTTTACAGATGAGGAAACCAAGGTGGAGAGAGGTTAAATGTCACAGCTAGTAAGTGACAGAGTCAGGATTCAAACCAGCCCCTGGCTTCGGATCCATGCCGAGAACCCCTCAGCTGAGCCACCTGTAGCTGTAGGAAGCAGGTATGTTGACGGGGCGTAGAGCAATTTAACCAAAGTCAGAGACAGAAGCAATCACTTATGGTGTCGATTTCCTACCTGACAAAAATCCTGGTATGGCAAATAATTTCTAAAGTAAAAGATGAGAGTAAAAACAGCTAGATTAGCGATTAGACTTGGTAAAGGAGAGTAGGAACTATAAAGAGCAGGAAACTGCTGGGAGACCCAAAGATGTTTTTTAAAATGAGTATTAAAGTTTGTGATATTTAGAGCAATGGTTAGTTTTTCATTTTCACTGAAGACTAAACAAAAGGAAGTTGCGTTAAATCACAATTGTGTTCAAGCGAACTTCTGTTGTCTTTACCCTCCCTCCTTCCGCAATGACGTCGTCCCCTACTGCACTTTTCTGAGGAGAAAAAACTTCTCCAGTATTAATGTGCGTGTGAACCACGTGGGGATCTTGATAAAAATCCAGATAGTGATTAGGTAGTTCTGAGGCGGGGCTTCAGACTCTGCGTTTCTAACCAGCTGTGGATGCTGCTGGTCTGCACATCCCGCGGGTGGCAAGACTCCTCCCCTACGCCAGGTTGTTTGGGTTGGGGGCTGCCAACCACAGCATCTTGCAAATCACACACTTCCTCCGTTCTGGCCAGGAGTAGTCATGTGGCCCAGATTTGGCCAAATGAGGTTCTTACCTGGAGATTTGTTCTCCTGTCCCCAACTCATATACCTGGGAGAAACTTGGCTTTAAGAGGGAATGAGGCCAATTCACTGAGAGATGCTGAGAGAAAAGGAAGAGGGGAGAGAGCCCTGAAGACATACCTTGAGTCCTTGATGCCAGCTCTATCCTGGAACATCTTGGTCACACAAGCCAGTAAAATCCCTTTTCGCTTAAGCTGATTTGAGTGGTTTCTGCAACTGGCAATTCCAAGGGTTCTTCCTAGTACAGGAGTGAAATAGATTTGATATCAAGGAGAATTCTTTACTGTGGCAGGAAGGTGGTTGCAACTATTACTGAAGATCCTTAGAAATAGAAAAGACAGTCAGGTTATTTTTAGAGGACTTGCAATAACATGAAAATATTTAATAATTAGTGTGGTATGGACACTGACCAGTGGAAACAAACACCAATCACAGCGACATTCTGGGGAGCACTGGCTGAACACCAGCCATGGTCTCCCGGGTGCCATCTGCAGTAGGTACAGGATCTGTAGTATTTTTGCATTGGTTCTGAATTCTCTAGGCATATAGTTTGTCAAAAGAGCTTTTCAATAATGTTTATAAATATACAATGTTCTTTTACTGTTTATAAATTTAAAACTTCTATTTTCTCCCAATATTTTTACTCAGGGTGCATTCATTGTCATGCTAGGTGATCACCTTTATGTTTTCTAGAATAATCTTCAGAACTTTCTCCTATAAAGTTAATTTCAATAAGCCTAGCCTTCATTTAAATAAAACTATCTTATGTTATTCTAAAAGTATTAAGTGGATAATGGATTAATATTACACAAATGGAAGTCTTTCATCTTTAGGATTTTTTAAATGTTATGAAGTCAAGAGTGATATTACAATTTGGTTTTATGAAACAAGATAAAAATCTACCAAAAGAAGCCCAAGAAGAGTCCATTTTCAGGAGCTACAACCATGGTGGACTCTATCTTTAAATGTGCTGCAAACTCCACCGAGAATAGAAGAGATTCCTGTGGGTTGGTAGACAAGGAGACAACGGGGATGGGGAAATTCTGGAGACTCTGACGTACCTTAGGCCTAGTTGCTCTTTTAATGCTGTCTTTGCTTGCTTAGTTTAAAGGTAAGAGCATTACATTAAAAGTCCAGAGACGTGAATTTAGCCCGACACTTTGAAGCATTCCACTCTGTACCTCCACCTCACCTTTCTCAGCCCCACCTCCTGAGCCGCAGTCTTTCTGCAGACAGCATTTTGTAGAGCACATCAGAGAGAAGATGCTCTTCCTAGGAATAAGGTGCTAAACATTGTTCTTAAAGTGAACCTTAAGCAAGCTCAGGAGCAGAGACTAAGACTCTCCAGGAAAGAGTAAAAAGGCCCTGATGTAAGAAAGCAACGTTGCAGAGCAGCCTGACACTGTTCCAGACCAGAGTATGGTTGGTTCCCAAATTGGGGACCACGGAAACATTACCAGGGGGCTGTGAATCCTGAACACACAGCCAGCTTTGTGAATAAACTGAATAAATACCTCATACGTATTGTACTGCTCTTTTCTAACATGTGTAAGTGTGGTTTTAATTACCAAATTACAGTTCCTTCCACAAAGTGAGGCTGGAATGAATTCACAGTAGCTTTCTGTTGTATTTTTCCTTAACATAAATATAAGATATAAAATATAAGATACTAAGTCTAGATTCTATGGCAGTCTACTCCTTTAAGATCTTAAGCATGTTAAAAAACAGGTGCATAGAATTTAATAGGTAACTTTGATGTAAAAAAAAGAAAACTGAAATTCCTTCAGCAGCAACTGTGTGTTTGTTTTTTTTTAATTCCCTGGGCTGATCAGAGGTGCTCCCTGTATATCCTTAGGACAGTGAAGAATCACCTAGAGGCAAGACAAGAGCTCATTAATTACATATTTCCATAGTGGACACTCCTTGGGCCTGACAGTTCTCTCATTATGCGCCCCTGAGAGGGCGGATAGTTGTCAGCAGCTGATGTAAAATAATTTTCTCGCTGCTATTACTGGATGAGGGAAGGCTTGACAGCAGTTCTTCACGTCTATTAGGTAAATTATTTGAGGAAAAATGGTTTTGCACTGAAGGGAAAGTCAATACATCTCATGCAAAATCTTAAAATAATTTGTTTTTTATGATAAAAAAAGGAATTAACCTTCTCCAAAGGTAAACCTCTTTGCTGGTGCCCCAGGGACCCTTCCAGCTGTGCTTTTGCCACCTCTTTCCTTAGGTATGTTTCTCTATTTATTGTATGGAGATGATTCTATGTGCCCTGAGGCACTGCAACAGAAATACCAAGTGTGAAGAATTCAATTGTTTTTAGTGAATATTATACACTGAGAAATTCGGCAATACTTTGTGGTCTTGTTGGTGGGCAAGATCTCTGGGTGCTCTTTCAATATTCTTTTCCTTTATGGAGATGAACACGTTTTAAAATCCATACCTATGTCTGTGAGCCACATCTGTATCTATCTATATCGAAACCTGACGGGAAACTTTGCCTTGTGATTTCTTTTTACACAAATTGTAAAAGCTGAGCTCCAGTCATTTGGCCAATTATGCCAGTCCCCATAAATAAAACTGGTCCCATCCTGTTTCCATAGCTGGTTTAAATGAAGCATAGGACAGCACATCTTGAAATGTAAAAGGTCATCAGAGACCCACCTCTGGGAAAGCACTGGATTCAAATAGTTTTACAAGCAATTCCTGAAAACTTTAATCAAAAAACCACTATTTTAAATATTTTAAAGCTTCACAATTCATTTTATAATAACTCTGATGGTCAAAGAAAACCACATATAAAACTCACTTGAATACAAAAATCTCAGTTTAGAAAAAGCAAACGAGCTGGACCCGGATGGTTTATTCTGTGATAAAAGTGTTGCCGATGCCCTGATGCTCCATCCACCTCCCATTGGCCCACCTCTGACTTCCACCACGGCTTGTCTCTCAGTTTTTCTGCCTCAGGGCTTCTCCAAGCCTTGGGAGCTTGCTCTGTCTGCATGCAGGTGCAGCCTAGGGGTGCAGAGGAGTTTATATTCTTAGAGAGAACCCCCATCCATTGGGATTAAAACTCAACAAGGAAACACTCCAAGGTGCATTGTATACAACTCCTCTGAGGGTCCCCAAAAGAAATCAGTGGTCATCAGCTTATCAACGCATCCTTTATTCTTCCTCCTTCTCTGTCTCGCTCTCCCCACTCCCTCACTCCAGTATCCTGGGATCACCTCTCAAGTAGACTACCTGTACCAGGGTCCCTGTATGAGGCTCTGCTTTTGTGGGAAACCTACACTAAGAGGTGAAAATAATTCAACATTAGGAAATCTCTTAATGTGATTAATCAGTATATCAATGGAGAAAAACAATATGATCCCCTTAATAGATTCAAAAAAAGCATTTGCTATAACTCAACATCCATTCTGATGAGAACTACTGTTAACATTTGAATAGAAAAAATTCCTTACTATGTCTATCAATTAGGGTTCACTCAAGGAAATACAAACCACTCCACACACGTAAACAGAAGTTTAATATGGGGATTGATTGCAAGTATAATGGAAGGACTGGAGGAAGTGAGATTACTAAAAACAGTAAATGCAGTGAAGGACAGTGCTCGAGCTTCAGAGACATTTTCCCAGCAGTCAAGGGCTCTATGCCACAGAGGCTCCTGCTTTGTGGAGGGAGCTCTATGCAGGAGCTGCACTCCCCAGCCGCTGTGGTGGCTGCTGTTGGCCATTGCTAAGGCCACTTTGGCCATTATTGTTGCTGCTGCTGCAAGTTGACACTGTCCTTGCTGCTGCTGCTACTACTGACTATGTCATCAGATACCAGAAGTAGGAAGACGGTTGCTTCTTCCATCCTTCAGTCTTCCAGTCTTCCACAGTGCCTTCCATCGACAGAACTTACCAGAAGTCAGCTGGCAAGAGTGTCTGGGAAATGCAGTTTTTGGTATTCTAGCCCCCTTACTATATAGATCAAAGCACAAAACATTGGGAATGAGGCCTTAAAGCAAAATGATTGGCTATATAAAATCTGTAACCAAAATCGTACAAAACTGAACTACTAGCTTGGATTTTTTTCTTTTAAAATCAGGGACAAGACAAAGATGCAAGTTATCAACAACTTTTTTTAAAAAAAACCAGTTTTATTGAGATCAAAATCACATACCATAAATTCATCCATTTAAAATGTACGATTCAATGGTTTTTAGTATATTCACAGACATGTGCAACCAACACCCCAGTCAATTTTAGATAGCTTCCATCACCTCAAAAAGAAATCCTGGGGCCAGCCCCGGTGGCCTAGTGGTTAAGTTCAGTGTCCTTCACTTTGGTGGCCCTGGTTCAGTTCTTGGGTACAGACCTACACCACTCGTCTGTCAGTGGCCATACTGTGGTGGCAGCTCACATATAAAAAGAGGAAGATTAGCAACAGATGTTAGCTCAGAGTGAATCTTCCTCAGCAAAAAAGAGGAAGATTGGCAATAGATGTTAGCTCAGGGAGAATCTTCTTCAGCAAAAAGAAAGAAAGAAAGAAAGAAATCCTGTACCCTTTAGCTATTCCCCCCCATTACCACATCCCTCCCCCACTCCCATCCCTAAGCAACTAATAGTCTGTTTTCTGTTTGTATAGATTTACCTATTCTGGACTTTTATATAAATGTAATCATATAATATTTGGTCTTTTGTGCCTGGCTTCTTTCTTTTTTTTTTTTCCTGAGGAAGATGAGCCCTGAGGTAACAACCACTGCCAATCTTCCTCTTTTTGTATGTGAGCCACCGCCACAGCATGGCCACTGACAGAGGAATGGTGTAGGTCTGTGCTTGGGAACCAAACCTGGGCTGCCGAAACAGAGCACACCGAACTTAACCACTAGGTCACCAGGGCTGGCCCCTGGCTTCTCACTTAGCATGTTTTCAAGGTTCATCCACGTTCATAGTATGGATCATGACTTCATTACTTTTTATGGCTGAAGAATATTGTGTTGTATGGATATGCCATGTTTCATGACTCTAATATTTTCCTTTAAGTTTTAACTAATTTAGTGTAAAAATAGACATGAATATTTGGAAATAAAAAACAAAATAATCCTTATTTTCTGATTGTTTACCTGAAAGCCAAAAGGATTAAGGAAAAATGATTATACTTAGTTAGAGAGGTCTGCATGATGACTTTCCTATATAACAGCTACTTAGCAAATATTGCAGAAAAATATTTCATTCATAATATCAACAAAAGTTTCTGTACTTATGAACAAAAGTAAGATACAATGTACAAGACACACATACACACATCTTCTCAGAGACACGATGTGACTTCCATAACTGAGAAGCCCTCACGTTAATGGAGTAAAGACAACATTGTAAATATAGTGTAAATTAACTTATAAATGTGTTGCTTTCAAATCAAAATCCTAATGACATTTATGTAGGGACTTTATAAAACAATTCTTAACATTACCTGGAAGAATAAATGGATGGGAATATATCAGTAAAATTTTGAGAAAGAAAAGCAGTGAAATGAGAGGGACCTACATTATGAGATATTTAACGTATTATAAATAAAAAATAAATAATTTAAGCAGCTTGTTTCTGTACCAAGAATAGAAAGAGTAATCAGTAAAATATAATACATAATCCAGAAGCAGTGTTAAGTATGAATAAGAAATTAGCGTATGATAAAGGTAGTATTATAATTCAACATAATTATTGAATTGACACCCGATTAGTGACTTGCAACCTTGTAGTCATCAAGATTCCTAGGTGCAGACAACAAAACGCACTTTAATAAGCTCCTCTGTGCTTAAATTAACTAACATTATTAGGTAGCTTTTGGAATTTCCAGAACTGAAAGAAAATAACTGCCAACATAGAATTCTATACCCAGCAAAAATATCCCTCAAGGTGAAATGAGGATATTTCCAGATAAAAACTGAGAGGATTGTTTACAAACAGACTTGCACTTTTAAAAAAAGTACTAAAGGGAGGTCTTTAGGCAAAAACAAAATGATCCCAATAGAAACACAGAGGTACAGGCATAAATGAAAAGCCACAGAAAAGGTAACTATGTGGAGAAATGGAAAGGAATGTATGCTATACAAAACAATAATAACAATGATTCATGGAGCTTAAAATATATGTACAACTAAAAGGCATGAAAATAATAATAAAAAAGGTGATGGCATGATAAACAGAGTTAATGTATTCTAAGGACCTAAAATTGTCTGAAGAGTGATAACAGAATTAATTTATACTGTAAGAAACCAAGAATACATGCTCTGAACTAGGGTAATAACTAAAAGATAGTAAAATAATATGTAACTAACTAAAATAATATACAACTAATAATGGAGGGGAAAATAGAACAAAAATGTTCTAGTCATGTTTTATTCATTAAAGACAAGAAGGAGAGAAAAAGTTACACAGAACAGATTGAAGAAATAGTAAGTAAAACAGGAAAACATGTAATAAGTTGATGAATATGAATCCAAATTTAACTGTAAGTATATTCAATCTTAATGGACTAAATTCTCCAAACAAAAGACAAAAGTTTTCAAACCATATTAAAAATAACTATACCCAACTGGGTAATGCTTAGAAGAGACACACCTTGACTATAAAGACAAAAAAAGGGTGAAAGTTAAAAGAACAGACAATGATGTACTATACAAACCCTAAGCAAATGAAAGCTATACTGGTGTTAGCCAAAGTAAACTTGAAGACAAGAAATATTACTAGAAATGAAAAAGGACATTTCAAAATGATAAATGGGGCAAAAAACACAGAAGATAAAGCAATTATAAATTTCTGTTCTTGTAATAACATGGATTCAGAATATACAAAGCAAAATTTGGTAGAACTAAAATGAAAAATGAGGAAATCCATGATCATAGTGGGGGACTCCAAAACACATCCATCAGTAATTGATAGAACAAAAAGACAAAAAAACACACAAAACAATAAGTGTATAGAAGATCTTAATTCTATGATTAGTGAAACTAACAAAATTGGTATCATTAACAGATATAGAATACTGCAACCAGCAACTGCAGAGTATAGTTTCTTTTCAAGTAACATGAAACATAACCAAAATTTAACATATGCTGAGTCATAAAACATTTCTCAAGAAATTTTAAAAGACAAAAATTGTACAGATTATATTCTCGGGTCCCAGGGCAGTTAAGCTAAACAACAACAGAAAGACAACAGAAAAGTGCCCAAAAGTTTGGAAATAAACTGCTTAATTGCCCAAGGGTCAAAGAAGACAATACAATAGAAACTAGAAAATATTTTGAACTGAATGATAATGAAAATATGAATTAGCGTAAGTTATTGTGGGATATAGCTAAAGCCATGGAAAGAGGAAAATTAATAGCCTTAAAATGCTTATGTTGCATTGCTAGAAGAGCAACGGTCGAAATGTCTATTTTAATGCTACAGAAAATTGATCCCAAAGGAAATAGAAAAAAGCAAACAACAAAGAAAGAACATAAATTAAAGAAGTAAACAACAAACATACAATAGAAAGAATAAAAATGTCAAATTTGATTCTTTGAATAGATTAGTCAAAATAATAAACTTCTAGCAAGATTGATCAGGAAATAAAAGAGTGAAGGCACAAAATTACTAATATCAAGAATAAAAAGGGGACATCACTATGAATCCCACAAGATTAATAAGAAAATAGGAGAATATTATAAAGGACTTTATGTGAATAATTTTTGAAATGTAGATAAAATGGACAAAGTCCTGGAAAATAACAACTTATCAAAAATGAAACAAGAAATAAAATATCTGAGTTGTTTTATAGTTATTAAAAGAAATGTCTTCCCATACAGAAATCTCCAAGCCTAGATTACTCAACTTCCTCCCACATTCATAGAAGAAATAACATCATTCTTAAATTCCTCCAGAGAATAGAAAAAAAAAAGTAACTTTTCTCAACATGTTTCATCAGGTCAACATAACCTTGATCCCCACATGTGGTAAAGACATTGCAAGAAAGAAAACTCAATCTTTCTGTGAAAATAGATGCAAAGCTTCTAAACAAAATATTTGCAAACAGAATGTAGCAATTTATAAAAAAAGATGACATATCACAATCAAGTTACTTTTATTCCAGGAATACAAGTTTTTTTTAAAATTAAAAATATCAATAAATGTAACTCACTACATTAACAGAATAAAGGAGAAAAATAATATGATTGTCTCAAGATGAAGAAAACACATTTGCTAAAATTCAATGCGTATATTTACTATTTTAAAAACTTAGGAATAGAGAAAACTTCTTTAATCTGAAAATATTTATCTTCAAAAAACCTACAGTAAAATCATAATGAAATAGTGAAACTTTTCCTTTGATACTAAGAATGAGACAGACACTTGCTCTCATCACTTCTATTCAATATTTTCGGAAAATCATAGACAGAGAAAAAGTCAAATAAGAGAAATAAAAGGTATAAGGATTGAAAACAAACAAACAACAAGTAAATCTTCCATTATTTGAAAGTGACATGATTACGTGTCTAGAAAATACAAATGAATCTGCAGAAACACAGCTAGAATTAATGAGTGAATTTAGGAAGGTCATTAAATAAGATCAATATACAAAATTATACCAGCAGTAAACAATTAGAAAATAAAAATTTAAAAATAATATAATGATAGCACCAAAAACATTAAATAACTAGGAGAAAAATGTAACAAAAGATATGCAAATTCTCCTCAATTCATTTGTAGATTCAATGCAATTCCAAATAAAATCACAACAGACAATATTCACAACGAAACTGGGTGACAAGGTGTGGCAGACACGGAGATGTGCTTGCTACCCATGGAAAGACTTGCTGCCCAGCTTCAGGGAGCTATCAGCTACTTCAGGTCTGCCTCAGCTGCAGAGAGCTGCCTCGCCTAGGATCACACCTTTCCCAGGGCAGCCCACATCCAATGGCTGAAAGAGATGAGGTATAAACTCATGGCCATTTGGGTCCAGAGTGGGACAATTCTGACAGGTAATACTTGCTCCAGATCTCCCTGCTGGGTTGGTGGAGGTGTTGTCAGACTTGCATTATAGTTCTGCCTCTCCTTCTGCCCAAACCTGCTTCCTCTCATTCCTTCCATCTGTGTTGTTTCCTAATAAACACTTTGCCCTCTAAGCTCCTTCTCAGCAGATGCCTCTGGCAAGCCCAACCTGAGACATAAGGGATCCCCATGAACTTCAAAATACTAGCAAATAGGAAAACACCCAATTGTTGCAGTATCTGCATCTTCCTGTGGGAAGGAGGGAAGGAAGCAGAGGGAAACACTGAAGTGTCCGACCGACCTGGGACGACATCTCCAAAATCGCCTGTATGTATTTACTGAAAAGCCTGATGGGCCAAGCTGTAATCCAAGACAATAACATACCCCCTCTGGGACGGGGTTTGCCCGCGAGAATAATGGGTTAGGGAAGGGGACGTGGTATAAGGTCTGAAGAGGATGGAGAAGTCTAGCCCTTGTGAATTCTCAAAACTGACCACCCAAGATTCCCTTCCCAGACAGTGACCTGCATTGAGCAGGGCAGGGATAACAGAGGAGGGAAAGAGCAGGTCTAGATAAAAGGGCGAACGGGACAGACCCCGGAAATCTCAGACAGCAGGCAGCTTTATTTTTGAACACTATGAGAAAGCACCAGAAGACGGAGCTCTGTTAAGTTAGAAAATCTGCCCTGAATTATGCCTCCATTTAAATGTTTAGGAAAACTAATTTCACATGAAAAATAAGCCACAGAAATTACTGAGGTAAAATCCTACACAAAGTTACAAGAAGAAGAAATCATGAAACCAAAGAGACATGCCAACAGAACAGATGAAAACTGTTAACTATATCAATATGAGCTAAAAGATGGGAAGAAAATACAAGATGTGAACCCCCCCCCACCCCGACACACACAAATCAGGATTAGAAAAACTTAGGAATGAGGTGACAGGAGTCAGAAAGAATTGGAAGAACTACCATATGATCCAGCAATCCCAGTTCTGCATATATATCCAAGGGAATGGATATCAGGATCTCCAAGAGATATTTGCACTCCCATATTCATTGCAGCATTCTTCACAATGGCCAAGACATGGAAGCAACCTAAATGTCCATCAATGGATGAAATGGATAAAAAAAGATGTGGTGTGTATATATATATACATACATATATATATATGCAAACACACAATGGAATACTACTCAGCCAGAAAAAAGATAAAATCATGACATGAATGGACCTTGAGAATATTATACTGAGTGAAATAAGTCAGAGAAAGGCAAACATTGTATGATTTCACTCATAAGTGGAAGATAAATAAACACAGAGATAAAGAGAATAGATTGGTGGTTACCAGAGGGGAAAGGGGTGGGGAGGAGGGTGAAAGGGGTAAGGGGTATGTATGGTGATGGATAAAAACTAGACCATTGGTGGTGGACACAATGCAGTCTACACAGAAACTGATATGTTATAATGTACACCTAAATTTACACAATGCTATAAGCCAAGATGACCTCAATAAGATACTTTTTTAAAAAAAGAGGATATGTTTTTGGTTAGTGTCCCCGCACCCCACCAAAAAAGGGAAGTTAAATGTCTCTGTTCATGACTATTGGTTAAAAAATATAATGAAACACCCTAGAACAGCAATTAAATCTTACTTTTATTCATCATGCACATATGGTTACATGTTTATTCATGAATATGTAGACTTCTATTCTTAAGGAAGATATACAAACATAAAGAAGCAGTCAGTGAAAAATTAGATTATGACATCATGATTTAGAAAAAGAATGAAGAGAGAAGAACCCCAGAAAGCAGAACTTTTAAAGTTACCCAGTGAAGCTTTCCCCCAGTACTTTCCTTGCACACCTGGAATACTGCCCTGCCCAACTTTCCAAGGGCTTTGTTGCCACACTGATCTGGGTTGGAATACTTGCTGAGTGATCCTGGACATGTTATTCAACCTCTCTGGGCCTCATCTTCTGTAAAAGGAGGTATTATATATAATCCACCAAAGGTTTAATGTGAGTATTAACTAATGTCTGCAAAGGATCTGGTACCTAATAGTCAGTGCTCAGTAAATATTAGCACCCTTTCTTATCACCTATGGTTTGACCTTCCAATTTATCATATTTAATACATATTGTCCTATATTGTTCTCTGATTGTTTCATATATTTGATGGTTAATTTAACGTGTCCACCTGGCTAGGCCACAGTACCTAGATATTTGGTCAAACATTATTCCACGTGTTTCTGTGAAGATATTTTTTAGATGAGATTAACATTTAATGTTTGAATAAAGCAGATTGCCCTCCATAATGTGGGTGGGCTTCATCCAATCAGGGGAAGGTCTTAATTAAAAAAACGTTGACCTCCCTGGAAGAAAACGGCATTCTGCCAGCAGATGGCCTTCAGACTTGAAATGCAGCTCCTCCCTGGCTCTCCAGCCTGCCAGCCCACCCTGCAGAATTTGGCTTTGCCAGCCTCCACAATCCTACTACTCAATTCCTTAAAATATATATATATATACATATTCTATTGGTTCTGTTTCTCTGGAGAACCCCGACTAATACAACATACAATGTGCAATTACTTAGCATTTCATTAACATCACCAGCCTTTAAAGGTGGGAACTGTATACTTTTAAGTGTTTCTTTTATGTGTCAGCCCCCCACTCCTACCTATATTCAGGGTCTAGCACATGATAGGCTTTTACTAACTACTTATGAAATGAATGATTGAATGCACAAATGAACTCTCTAGAGGAAATCTGAAAGGAAAAGGCTTTCATTTAATTTAGGAAGTGTTATACATATAAAGTTGACTCAAACCTTGAGAGTAGGTTTCATTTAATTTTTCTTTTGATTTGTGACTAAACACATAAAGAGAAAGTCTATGGCTCTATAGACAGTATAATGATTAGAAGGGGAGAGACTTTATTAGTTAGAATGTGGGCAGAGCACAGGTGTTTCGCAAACTTGCACTGGAGATAGAACATGTAGCGAATATGGACGTAGTTCTTTGTGGTCACCAGCACCCTTGAAAGATGCTCCAAAACCACAAAACAAATAAAATATAGATAACCTAACCTACATATGTATGTATGCATCTATCATCTATCTATCTATCTATCTATCTATCTATCTATCTATCTATCTATCTTATCTATCATTTTTTAAGTGACCACAAGCAAAAGATGGGAAAACCAGAGGGACAAGAGAAAAAGAAAACCATCTCTTGCGCTGAATTTCCAATTTGAATAAAGAACTGAGTTTAAAGTCTGTTACAAAAAATCAAAGTGATCAGATTACAAGCTGGAAGGAATAAAAATGAGGTTTAGAAATGGCAGACAGAAATCTGGCTGGGAAAGCAAGATGAAGCTTTTTGCCACTAAGAGGCTCACAGAAAAGGATCAAAACATTGTGAAAACTGAAAGCTTTCAGCCACGATGAGGAGGAGATAACGCCCCAGAAACTTGAGGCCATCCAAAAAGAGACTGATTGTCTATAAAAGAATATCCAAGACGTCCTTTTCCCTCTCCTGGGCAAAAGCTACCCCCCTTCTCTTACCCACCTCATCTCACAAATCAAACCACCCTTACTTGTGACTGGGGGCCTAGAGGGTGGTGATGCCTTCAGATTGAGCACATTCAGTGTGTTCTCCAGTGGTGGTCCTTTATGGCTCCAGCAAAGCCTGCTTGGATTCTAGAGGCTGGGGACTCCTATAGGACCAAACAGCCGAGGGAGAAGAGAACCAGCCTTTGTGCTAAGCCCAGAACTAAGAACTGTGCATATGGAGTAAGAGTCTGGATGGGAGGGATGCAGAGGTCCTATCACATGGGGCTTGGGGGCCAAACTAAAGATTTGCGTTTTACTTAATTGCCAGGGAAGTCATTGGCAGATTTTAAGCAGGAGAGTGATATGATCTGATTTGTGCATTTCCTGTATTGTTGACCCTTTCACTTGAACCCCAGCTAGTAATTGTGAGCCTAGTGGTGCCATTAGGGAACCTCAGATTACTAGCTCTAAATCAAATTGACCAGAAGTGCTGTCATCCCTGGTAGAAAGTTGAAGTCAGCATAGTAGGAGACAGCTCAATTTAAAAATAAGCAAAAGATTTGAACAGACGTTTCATAAAATAAGATATGTGAATGGCCAATAAGCTCATGAAAAGATGTTCAACATCATTGGTCAGGAAAAGGCAAACTAAGACCACAATGAGGTGTCGCTACACACAGAATGGCGAAGATCAAAGACAGACGTAAGAACTGCTCGCAAGGATGTGAAGTAACTGGAGTTCTCATGCGTTGCTGGCAGGACTGCCAAATAAGATAGCCTCTCTGGGAAACAGTTTGGCAGTTTCTTATAAAGTTCGACAGTCACTTTATCCCATGATTCACAAATTTATTCCTAGATATTTACCCAAGAGAAATGCAAGTTTATGTCCACACAAAGATTTGCACGTGAATGTTCATAGCAGCTCTATTCATAATAGCCCAAACCTGGAAACAATTCAAATATCCATCAACAGATGAATAGATAAACAAATTGTGCTGTATTCACACAGTGAAATTCTACTCCGCAGCACAGTGCAGTGAACTACGGCTGCAAACAGCATGGATGAGTACAAAGAACACTCGCTTCACAAAAGACGCCAGACAGAAAGAGAAAGTATAAGGTAGGATTCCTCTTATAAGAAATTCGAGAACAGACAACAATCCACCATGGCAGAAAGGAGATCCGTGGTTGCCTGGGGCTTGGAATGCAACTGTAAAGGGCTTGAGGAAACATTTTGGGACGATGGGAATGCTCTTATCTTGACTTTGGTTATGAATACATGGGTGTATATGCTTGTTTAAACTCATCAAACCATGCATTTAAAATGGGTGCATTTCATTTATTTGAATATAAAAGACATAGCAGGCAATACTTTCAGTGTACTCCCACGAAGGGGCCCTAAAAGTCTGTAACCAGGTTCTGTGAGGCCCTGACTCAGTGAGCAGGTGGGGATCCTGCGGAGTCAATACAGAGACACACTTTCTCCACTTTTTTACTTCTTTCCTCCCCTTTCCTACTTCATTCCCTAGAGCTTGCTCAGTCTTCCACCCGAACCCTTGAATCTTGAGTCACAGAATTTCCTGCCTTGGTTGCACAGTTTATATCACTAGGCTCCACTAGGGTGGCCCAGAGATCTCATCTTCCAGGAGCTATGGATCAAGTTGGTATAATCAGCATTTCTTTTGGGAATATTGGCTAAATCAGCATCTTACACCCTATTAATTAGGCCCACTTTCTATCAGGTTACTTTGAAAGACTTCCAGTATTATTCTATTCTTAGTCTACTACCTATATTTTTCTGGAACTAGCCACATTATCATAATTCCCTGTATTCATCATTTATTCCTTACATTGATAGAAATACATGTGTATACTTTACAGACAGATACATCCTTCATAGAGGAAACAGAACACCCATAGATGCCAACCGTTAGTGTGCTACTGCAGAAAATGAAGAGAAGACTTTTCTCTATCAGCACCCTAACTGTGGGGTGCCTAAAATTGGGTCTACCACTTGAGTAAGTGAGTGAGTTAAATATTTTGACTTGAATTTCATAACTTGTCACAGTGATCCCATTGGCAGTAGAGTAGTGGGTTGCCAAGAAGGCAATTAATTATCTCTCTGTCTCCCTGTGTATTTAAATTTAGTTCCCTCTCCCTAAAAAGAGGTGATGCTATGGCTTACAACTAATATGCTCTTACAGAGCTCTCCACACCAATTAGAAGGGTTCTGTGTTATGACACTCTTTGATAGGATGTTATGACACTCTTTGATAGAAAGCCGTTGTCCCATTGAAGCAGAAACTCCATCAGAAGAACTGAGAATCAAGGGTGTGCTCTAGACACCCTGAATGGGAGGGGACTATCTGTGCTCACTGGGTCCATCAAATAGAGCGCCCTCAGATCGGTCTCTCCACGCCATCCAGCTGGTTTCCTGCACTACTGCCCAGCCCCACCCTTATTTAGTACTCAGTTGGAGGGAGGCCTGTAATCTAGCATTTCTCAAATCACTATTTAAAACTCTAAAAGCCCTCTTTTGTGACAGGCACAACTGGCCGTAGCATATCAGTGGACCAAGATGATGGAGTTACTTCTTGATTAGCGTCATGCTCCTCATTGGGAAAGAGTGTGAGCCATTGCCAAAAACCAAGTCACGACACTTCTGAGAATCATGAATTTTAACATCTGCATCTCCAACTTAAATTTCCTCTTAGAAAGTCTTGCCTGTGGCCTCACACCAAATTTCCCTGTCTGGAAAGTGGGAAGTTTAACCTCAGAGATGTGAAACCAAGCTTGTATTTACTTGGCACCTGAGATTCTTAGATATTGTTGTGTTCCCATTGTCAGGGCCAAGAATTGTATAGATAACTCATTTCATCAATCGTTTCAGTCTTATTCTTTCCTAACTTTCTCTCTTTAGCTTTAATTAGCTTTTTCCTACTCCAGAACTATTCTGATTAAAGTGTCTAAAACTGAGCTAATGGAATATCTCCTTAAGAAGGTGTAAAATTTTATGGGCAGAAGATGGGCAGTTAATTCAACCACCTAGAGTCCTATATAGCTGGACAATTCCCGACCTTGATATATCAGTACCTTTGAATCCAAACAGATTCTAGTTAGGCCTATGGTGAAGAATTATGTTGAATTAGGTGACAGCTTTCAAAAGTGAATAAAAGTGTATATGTTAATTATGGTGTCCAATTGTTTACATTCATCTTGGAAAGTATTCCAGTTTTTATTCAGAGAAGAATTGTTCTGATGTGTTTACCCATGCTCCTTCCTGATCCTTACATTCTGATTGGGGCTACACTTCCATTTTTCTATCTATCAATACTTGGCAGTCATTACTATGCGGTAGGTTTTTTCTTTTCTTTGTTTTTTTGCCTGCAGTTTGAAAAGTAAAAATATACTAGAAATTGGTGAAGCAACAGAGTAAAGCTCTTAGAAAGAGCGTTAGACCAAGTCAGGGAGCCTGGATTCTAGTCGGAGCTCTGTAATAATCTTGGGCAGATCACTTACTCTGTATCTTAGTTTCCTCATCTTTTGAACGGAGGCGATGACGTCTACTTTAAGTGGATAATATTGCATGGAAGTAATTAACACAGATCTACGCCTAGACTAGACACTGCATAAACCTTTGTTACTTCTACATCTAAAAAAATCAATATCTGTAACTCTAAGTTTTCACAGGCTCTACACTAGCTCCAATGATTAGGAATATGCTAGCATTTCTCAGAACCAGCAAAGGGCAACGGTTGAGGATCACTGGGATAAAGATAACAGCAATAAATTCTGTAGTAGGCATTTGTTTTTAATCCTTAGATGGTTCCAAGATATTGGTACTTGTCTATATATTGGGGTTAAGGTAGGAAGAAAGATGAGGATACAAAAATAAGTAAAGCATGTTTCTGCCTTATGAGAACTTACAGTGTCAGGTCCACCATCAGCACAATAAGAAATCTTGGCTACTGATGCATCAGTTTTATGCTGTGTGAGCTTCTCAACTTCAATAGAGAGCTGTGAATTTATTTGAAATTTGTAATAGCTTAAAAATATAGTTTTGCCGAACTTTCTACTTGGATTGAGAGTTAGTAGTTTGTTCTTACTTCAATCTAGAGTCATTTCTGTCATGTTTCCAGCTACCTCCCTTTAAATTTCTCCATCGTTACCTCTACTCTTATCAAGAGCTAGTCAAGTCAATCTCATAGTCTGTCTGTATATATTTTTCTCTTTATTTGGTTACTTTATTATTTATTATACAGGCTAAGTTTCTGTAACAAAGAGACCTGGAAATGTAGTAGCTCTGTCTCATGAGTTCATTTGAGGATCTGTCTGGGCTGCTGACTTAGCTCTGCCATGTGGCTTGAATATATGGTCTCCACGTTAAGCATCCAGGTTAGCTGCGTCAATTAGTGCCTTTCTCAGTCATGGGGAAGGGGACGGACGAGGTCCATGGCAAGCAGCTTTATCATTAAGGGGATGACTCGGAAGCTGCACACATTACGACTTCTCACATCCCATTGGCTTGAACTTTGTTATGTTGCTTCTTCTAGCGATAAAGGAGGCTGGAAAATATACTGTCTACATGGGTGGCAGGAGATTCTATTACTTAAAGGAAGAAAGAGAGAATGCACACTGGCCAATACCTAGCAATCTCTGCCATATTCTCTTATTCCTCCACCAATTTTAATTCATATGTGACCACCAGTCTCTTTTCTTGGTGCTCTCATCAGCAACATGGGGATGTGACTGATATTCCCCACAAGCTGCAGTTGAACCAGGACAAGAATACGAGAATGTTACTGGTCTTTGGAACTAGTTTCTCATATGTCACTCACTCTATATCTCTCTGTCTATCTGTCTATCCATCTATTGTCTGCTATCTATCCATCTGCCTTCTTCATCCTGTGGATACATGTTTGTCTGAAATTCTGACGTAAGTTTGAACCTCCGGTTTTGGGTAGATTCTGTTTGATCAAGGAATCTATATACATTTTACTGGGAAAGTCACTGCATGCTAATGAATGAGTAGGAGTTAACTAAGAGTAGAAATAATTATAAAGCACCTGTCAAAAGTGAAGTGCTATAGAAATGCTAAATAATGACACTAATAAAAGACTGATTGTCGTGACTTCAAAGGAAGTGCTAAGTTGGAGTATTTTGACGTGTATGGCATTTGAATGATCGAAATAGGCGTTTAGACACTCACAGGAGAGACTGTTTTAGCCACTCAAGGGAAATGAGAGTCTCTTCTACCCACTCAATGTTTTGATGCTTCCGTGAGAATTTTATCGTCTTTAAATATTATTTTAAAGGTAAGGATTGTGTTGTCTTGATTAAATTCATATAAATGAAGGACACTGCCTAACAAAAATGTGATGTTCTTCTTAGACTGCCTAAAGTTCCCAGAATCTCTGCCTCTGATACCATCCAATGCCCCTGAATCTGTGTGTGACCAGACACGCGAGAGTTAGGACCGCAAATCGGTGGTGAACTCTTGTTAGAGTTAGAGTTCGGGTTTGGCAGCTTTTTTGTTTTAAACATATATCTTTAAATATTTGTTAGATACAGGAGGCCTCACCAAAGGCAAGAATCTGGTGATTCGAATGTTAAGTGAAAGAGAAAGGAATGGATGATATGTCTCGTAAGTATCAGTAGTTATAAAATAAGAAAAGATAAGTACTTTGAACCGTCAACCTCCAAGTGTTGGCGATATCCTCAAGCTCAGCACCATCAGAACCCACACATGCTTTGGTTCAAAATGTTAATTCTGAAGTATTATTTAGCAAAGTGGTGAAACCTCTGGCTCTGGACTCAGAGTTGAGTTTAAAACTATTCTGTGACCTTGGGCCACCATGAGCTCTCTCCCATACCTCAGTTTCTTCACTGGTTAAATGGGTATTGGAATAATGATAGTACCTCCCTAATGGAGTTGCAAGGATTGAATGAGATATTCAGTGTGAAGTGCTTGCCGTAGTGCCTAGAGTGTGGTGAATGTTCAGTCAACGCTAGGGATGGTTGGGGGCTTTTCCTATTTGCTCAGATATTCTGTGATGAGCCGCATTCACTATCTTTTCTGCTGATGATTTCCAATCTCCTATTCACTGGGGTTTCATAGAAACATTCTGTCCTAATATGGCAGTATAACTTAGTGGTTGAGCTAAAAATTCCTGGTTTCACTAACCTCTAGTTGTGCACCCTTGGGTGAGTTAGCTAACGTTTTTGGGCCTGGATTTTCTCATTCATAAAATGGAAACTGTTATATTACCTACCTGATAGGGTTCTTGTGAAGACTAAAAGGTATATAAAGTCCTTAGCCCAATGTTTGACATACAATAAATGTTCAACAAATATTACATATTATTCATTTTGAAGCTTAAAATGGTTATTAGGTTTTTTTGGTAAAATGAGTGGGTATTTTGAGAGTCTATTTTCACCACTTTGCACACTGTTGATTTCCCCACCTTAAGAACAGTTCTTTCAGGGCCTCGTGGTCTTCAAAGTGGGTTCTCAGTTGTCCGTGCTAGAACGGGGTGCACTATCATGAAGAAATAAAAGAACCCCAAACTGGTAATCCAACCTTCTAACATTCTGTCAAGTCCTTCGTTCTAACATCCACCCACAATTAGATGCCAATGAATAAATCTGGGTGTTTTCTCTTCTCTTTTCTCCTTTACACTTCCTAATGAAGTAAACACATGGTAGACAACTAGGGTCATAGGCGAACTGGCACCGCAATGACTAATTTCCTCTCCCAAAGGACATCTGGGCATTTTTCCAGCATCTCACCTGGTGGTTTTGATGGGGAGGCCTGAGGGCTGAGGAGGATGCAAGAGAGGCAGGAGTCTGCTCCTTCAATACCACCTGCAGCAGACACAATACAGGTGATGTGGCAAACCCAGAAGCATCACTCAGACCCCGGAGCCGGCGGCCCGCAGTGCTGGAGGTCTGCCTGGCCCTCTGAGCGCTTCAGAGGCAGGAAGCGTATCTTACTAGATTCAGTTTCTCTCGCATCTAACACTGACACATGCTTAACAGTTCTTTATTAGTCAGTCACCTGAAAGTAACAAATACCTCTCTACAATTTTGTGTGAGAGTTGATTTGATTTCGATGTCTCTAGCGCTGGGAGATTATACTCTCTTTGTCTACTTAATATGAAATAATTTCGTAAACCAGAACAAGGTTTATATTGACTAAAGAAACTTTCTAGAGAAACCTGTGAAAAATCCTATTTGTGCAAATTGATTAATCCTTGCCTACCCTATGCTTTATAAATTTTTCTCTCCCTAAAGTAATAAAGAAGCATGAATCTAAAATAAAATGTTATAGAACAAGCACAACAGCCTGGGGACTCCGAAGTCACCACTTCTTCCACGTGAAACGTTGATCTGTCTACTTACCACTTTCTTCTTTCACAAGATGCCTGCCACCAAATGTTGAATTCAAACATCTCTACGGGCAATTGAAAAAGCAGATATGAAAACTCCGCAGGCTCTTCAGAAGGGAAGTGGTGTATTCACTAGTGTGTTATTATTTAAAGGTGTAATGCTTGATTCCATGTGGAGCCTATTCTCTGAGGTAAATATTTTAAGGCTTTCTTCTTGGGGCAGAGATGAAGGGGATAAAATTTGGGGGTTTCTTTCAGAAGTTGTGCGTGGGAGTTCTCAAGAAACTGTCCCCCAGCTCTGCTCCCATTGGCTATGAAAATTGGGGTGGGGTTAGCCTTTCCTGCAGTTACTGCTGACCCAGACACAGCCCACCGGATGAACCTCCCTGGGCGTTCTCCGTTCTCGGGAGACAGCCCTCGGGCCACCCCTGACCCGCCTTTATCTTTCAACAAAAGGAGAAAAGTAAGTTCCTCCCGAGCTTGTTGAGGTGTTCCTTGGTGCCGGTTGCCGGCAGGATCCAGCCACTGAAGTGTAGTGCATTTTAAAAAACTCTTTCTGGGAAATGAAAACATGGTTTTGAAGTAGTCTGTCATATTGAAATGCGGCACTCTGCTTCTTTCTGAGGCAAGACCTGCTTTAGGCTCACTGGTGCACAAGGGTCCTCGAGGCGAAGAGGCGAAGAGGCAGAGATGGCAGGAATGGGATCTTAAGAAAGGTATTGCTCATCCTATGAAACAAATTGCTCTAATTAAAAAAGTGTGTCGGGTTAGCAAGAACAGCTCAGTTGGTAACGTTATGGTCTGAGCAAGTTGTAAAAAGCCTCCATAGACATATTTACTGATTTGTAATTCGCAGTTTTGAGTTGTGACAAAAGGGACTGGAACTTGATGGCCAGTGGCCTCCAACGCATCTGGCCATCCCCTTCTCCTTTGACTCTCCCCTCCCGGGAATAGAGACCTTGGAAAAATTTCTCTTCCATTCTCATTTTCTTCCTCCCTTCTGAGTACTTGGCTGCAATAGGGAGAGATGCTTCAAGACATTAGTATTTTATCAATTTACGTCTGTTTCAGTCATCACCCCCAAAGTTCCATGGAATTTTGAACACAAGATTTGCTAATTTGTGCATTTGTAAGAAATTCTGTGCCCTTGATGATAGAAGAGGACCACCAAAAGGAAAAAAAATATTTATTGAAATATACACAATATTTGAGATCATAAACCTCTGTGTCTACCTAGAAACACTATCCTTCATTTTCAATCATGTTTATATTCTTGCTTTTGTTTGATCCCACTTGCATAAATTATTTTGCCATCTGTTTTTAGAAATGCTAAAGTTTAGACAAGTTCAATTGAATTAGATTGCTTATTGATATAGGAAATTCTCATCTGTTTCATAATAGAGGGTAAATACAAAAGCAAAATGCTATACTGAAGAAAAATATACATGCTTGGGGATTAAAAATCTCTGTAGGTTCTTGGAAGTATTATCCCAAATTTACATAGAGACATGAATTTTTTTATACCCTTGCTCCTCCAAGTTTAATGTGCATACAAATCACCTGGAGATCCTATTAAAATGCAATTCTAATTCAGTAAGTCTTGGGCAGGGCCCAAGATTAGGCATTTATGACAAACTCTCAGATGCTACTGATGTTTCTGGAAAAAGGCCACACTTTGCAGAGCAAGCATCTACTTACATTGAAATTTTAGTTTCTTCAGTTCTGGTTGTATGGCTCATTGGTTGGTGGAATTCAAAGTTAACTTTATTTAGCAGGATTTAAGTTACAATAAAATTTGCAGTTTTGGCAATGAGTTGGCCAATGATCAGGCTCCCTTTTCGTAGAGGAAGAAAACCTGAGGTTCACAGAATAATTCTCAGCTGGTCTTCATCCCAGGGCCCTCGGCTCCCTTCTGTGGTTACCTAAGAAATCTCTAGGGCTTCTCTTGTGTCTCCTATTCATATGGAATTGAGCTTTCCATCCTGGATATCAGTTAGAGATGGGTGTTTTTTCAAAAAATGTACTCCTGTTTCAAAATATTTCCTCATCGTTGACCTTTTACCAAGTTCCCTGAAGAATATTCAATAATTTGGGGCCTAGAACATGAGTGCCCCCATCCATACTTTTGGCTGATAATAACACATAAATATCTAAGTTAGATAATGATAAAATAATCAAAATTTCTTACATTTAATTGTCTAAACTTGATCATGTTGAGCCACTGAGATTTTGCAGTTGTTGAGGCAGTAGCCAGCATTAATCATTCTGGTTAATATACCCCCTGACTCTTGTAAGAGATTTTCTAGTCTGGGAGAGAGGATAAATGAGAAGGATAGATGAGAGGATAAAATGAGAAATAAGGGGTGGTGGGTTTGAGAGAAGGGGATTGGGCATAAGGATCCACGTGAAGAGCAGGAGAGTCTGTTCAGAGTCAGCCCAGCCTCCACCTGCGGGAGAACTTCACTTTACTGTCATTGAGAGCTATGTTTACCATCAGTCCTATTGGCATATAGTGAGGGCTTTCTTTCCACGGTAGCTTGTAAATCCTTTATTGACTGGGCTTGACACTCATCTGTGTTTCAAGACTTTGATTGGTTACTGTAGCTTAAACAAGTTAACTCCTCTCTCTTCCTCTCTCCATCCCCGTGTACATATACATAAGGTTCCTGGAGTTTTGTGAACCAAGTATCATGAAGATGGGTCCTGAATACCCAGCAGGGTGATAGTGGAATGGAAGGAAAAGATCTCATTGGTGTACTTGGAAAAAGCTATATAAACTAGCTCAAAAGCAGGAAAGTAGGAAAAAAATCACATAATATTGTTATATAAAAATTGCCAACATTAAATGATGTTTACTATGTGTTTGGCACTGTACCAAAGGCTAGACCCACAGCATCTCATTTAATCATCACTACATCCATATGAGATAGTTACTATCGTTATTTATTTTTTTTAAAGATTTTATTTTTTTTCCTTTTTCTCCCCAAAGCCCCCCAGTACATAGTTGTGTATTCTTCGTTGTGGGTTCTTCTAGTTGTGGCATGTGGGACGCTGCCTCAGCGTGGTTTGATGAGCAGTGCCATGTCCGCGCCCAGGATTCGAACCAACGAAACACTGGGCCGCCTGCAGCGGAGCGCGTGAACTTAACCACTCGGCCACGGGGCCAGCCCCACTATCGTTATTTTTAAGTAATAAAAGAGCAAACTGAGGCACACAGAGGTTAAATAAATTGTCCTGATCCCACAGCTAGTAAATGAAGGACCCACAACAGTTTCCCATTGCTTTTAAGATAAAGACCAAATACCTGATGTGCCTTACAAAATCCTGTATGATCTCGTTCTCATCTACAAACCAATCCTCCTACTGAAGCCAGCCATACTCACCTTCTTTTAATCTCTCAAGGATATAATGCTTTTCTCACACTAGTGCTCTTTTCCTTTTTTTTTTTACTACTATCATCTATTCTTCAAATCTCAGCTCAAAAGTCACTTACATGGGGAATTCTTCCCTTTAGCTGACAAACTCCCAATGTGAAATTCCGTCAAGTTCCCCCGCCCTCCACACTCCAGCACCTTGTACTTTTCCATCAAGGCACTATCACAACACTTACTTGTCTTACAATTGGAGTACTGCCTGTCTTTTCTAGAATGTAACCACTGTGAGGCAAGGACTGGGTTAGTTAGCTCATTATCTCTCCCTGGCACGTATGAAGCTCATAGTAAACGTTTGTTAAGAGAATGAATAAAATGAATGACCCTCAGATTTTAAATTGGGCCCTAGAATATTGTTGGAAGATGGGATGACAGCAGGAGAGTAGCTGAGGAAAATTGCTATCTGAAAAGAACTATAAGAACCATATCACTTACTAGTATTCTTAGGTTTCATTGTGTTGAAAAAAGAATTTTGTTTTCTTTTTTATTCTTTTCACAGTTCTGCAATGAGAGGTACTCTTGATGTTTTTTGAAGATAGTACTATTCTATAAGGAAACTTGGGGATTTTCAATCTCCTGAGTGACCCTGAATTTATTACAAAGGATCCTTGAATTTAACAAAGTATTGGGCATTGTATGTAGATTGATTAAACGACATGCCTTCACATATGTACACTGCTATTCAAAATGCGTAGATGTTATTGTAAATAATACAATTTATTTAAAAGCATTAACAAATTGATAGTAACTTTTTATAATTATGTATTTTCCTCAATCGGTAGATACTAAAAGCACCTTCACTACAATAGTTTTAAACCTTTTGAATATTAAAATATGGCCCTCATGCTTAACTGGTGAAAACTTCTAGATTAAAGAGAGCTAAATCTTCTAGCTCTATTATCATCCTACTTAAAATGTTATTAAAATGAAAATGATCTGTAGGCATCAATGTTCCAGTTTTATATTGTATTTTTACATTCCTCATGGAAATTGGTTTCTTAAATTAAGGCCATCTCCAAAACGGTGTTTGACTTTTCTTTTTGTGAGGTATCTTTGGTTGGTTGTTTATTGATTCTCTCCTTAGCTTCCTTGTAAAGAGAGTACTCGTGGACCAATTACAAAGTCAAGAATAGATAATTAAGGGAGATTATGAATTAATTTGATTTCTTACAAAATCAGGAAAATACTGTCATGTATGAAAAATTTGTATTTGTTCATAGAATTATCAATTTGATTATATTAGTAGTAATTAAGAAAAGTGAAAGTGTCTTTCTAATAAATCAGATTTCTTACACTATTTCTTCAATCCATCCTATCCACGCACGTCTCCAAAATAATTTTCCTAGATTTCTTATTTTAACATTTTAGTTTCCGCTCAAAAATCTTCAGTGACTCCAACTGCCTACAGTTTAAAGCCCAAATATTTTACCTTAGTATGATATATTCTCCGCAATCTGATCCCAATTTACTTTTCTATTCTTTTTTCTTCATATGTCCCAACAAACCTGCTCTAGTGTGGAGGTTAAGCATGTGGTTGAGAGCAAGAAAAATTTGGGTCAAATCCTGGTTGTACCACTTGCTCCCAAGCACTGGGCTGAGGGCCTAACAGTGAGTGTGTATTTAGACCCCAAGGCAGCCTGGGAGCGCCATCGTTAGTATCACCTTAATTTTGCAGATGAGAAAACTGAGGCTTAAAGGAGTTGGATGGCTGGCCCAACACCACACAAATCAAGCTGGAAAATGGGATAGATTTCCATTTTCTGAAAACAGTCTAAATGTGTTGATTTTTCAGTAAAAAACTCCAGCCATAAATGATAATTTTAAACATATTTGACTTTACAAACAAATCCAAATCTATCTTAAAGCGAGAATGTGAATAGTACCATAGCGTTTATCAAGTGGAAATGTGGAAATTAACTTATTTTCACACTTTTATCCTAGGATTTGTCTAGAAATAAAGCCTGGCATTTATGGTAGACGAATAATGTTGACAGGGGCAGGGTGTCAGGGAAAGAGCATCAAATAGAACTCAGGGACCACTTTAGAAGCTCTGTGACTGGGCGTGCCACTTAGCCTCTCCGAGCCTTAGATTTCATAGTCTAGAACGGGTGCCACGAGTCTTTTTTCTGAACTCATGAGATTATTTTGAGGATATGTGAAAATACTGGAAAATGTATCAAATGCTGGGCAAATATAAGATATTATTTACTATTCAAGATATGGCTATCTTTTTTATATCAATTGAGGATAAAATCATACTATTTCCACCATAGGATTAAACCTTGGATATAGGAATATTTTTCTCAAGCCATATATATATGGCTTTTTTTTTCCCCCTGCACAATTGTATAGATGGTTGAATTTAGTTTTATTTTCTATTAGTACAAACAACTCCATTTTGACTGCTGGGTAGATTAATAAGTTGATTCAGAAAATGGTTGGAAGCTTGGTCAGATGATGAATATTAATAAGTAACTTGTTCAAGAGTTTTTAAAATATACTCAGGAAAATTTAGCCACCTGCAAAATGTCATTGGCGTTTTCCTTTCCCCTCTTTATCGATGTCCCTCCTCAGTGGTCCCAAGCTCCTGAGCTGAGGGGGTGTGAGCAGTACAGGAGAGTCCAAAGTTCACAGAATCTGCATCTTCTGGTTTCTCTTTTGACCTTGAGTACATGTGACCTGGTCTGATTGCAGCGTGTAAAGTCAAGACTGTACTCATGTGGGGAAAAGTGAAGAACTTAAATCTCGAATTTTTGCATGGAGACAGTAAAAGAAGACAATATAAGAAGCACCATTTCTATAACTACTACGTATTGCTTTGCTTTTGTATTTGGGATCGATTTTGTGAAACGAAGTCAGTTGTTCATTAGCATTTAGCCCTGATATGATCTGGCACATAATAAACAGTACTAAAGATATGAAATACAAGAAAAACAATTCACAGAATATAAAGCATTTATCCCAAATACTCATTAAGATAACTGAAGAGCAATACATGAAAATAAATGGATAATTCATGTATTTTATCTTATGCTCATACTTGGAATGGTTTCATATATTTAGAAAAGAAAAAATATATGAATACTCTTCATGAAGCTGAGCCAAGGCACTGGAGAACATTTTACTGTACAATCATTTTCAAACAGAAATGTTTATGTCCTGGATTTCAAGGTGAACACAAGTGTTTGCTTCAACAAATTAAATTGATTCAATGCTGGTGTGAAACTATAGGCTCAAGACTGTGGAAAGATTTTTAAAACCAAATGTATTTCTTCTTTTGAAGACACACATACACACACACACACACACACGGACCTGGGCTCATTTTAAGGTTTCATTCTTTGCAGAATCCTTTCTTCCAACTCTACTATTCCTCTTTCTCTGAGTCATTGAAATAACTGCTTTATCAGAATAAAGGGTTCTTTCCCCTTCGAAAGTCTTATTTCAGATTAGTTGGTATCAATTAAGAATGTACACACTTACTATTCACTTCCTAGCATTGATATGCTGTTGGGTTCAAACCCATCTGCTGAAGGTATAGAATGTACTTGGCCAAAGTTGCAGCTGGGTAAGAGATGGAGAGAAACGGATAAGGGAGCTCCTTGCAGAGTGAAGAATCAGGCCCTAATCAAGGACTCTTCCCTCCCTGTGGGATACAGGGCAAAGCAGGGTAGGGAATGGATCACAGTTTTTACCTATAGGGTTTTAAGAATTGCTATGGACCAGAGAATGCCTATATTTATCCTCTCATTTCCCATTTATAATGGCAACATTTCCTGTGGGTATCATGTCCTTGCTCCCCTATTGTATATTAGGTGGTGGAAGTAGATAACTTGTCTCCTTAGTCATAGGTTACCAGACCAAGGGGAGCCCTAGGGGGAAGACTGAATACTGTGTGGAGATTCTGGATTCTGAGCTAGATTCGGCAATTGAAAGGGACTTTGAGTTTTCTTCTTTGGAGTGGGGTGTTTTAAGTGTGGAAAGAAGAATAAAATATTTCAGTCCAGAAGTGCAGAGAAAAATCCTACCCATTCACCACACTGTTTTTTTTCTTTCTGGACACACACAAAACTAAGTTTCTAGTCTCCGTTTTCTCAGCAGAAGGGAGGGATTCCGCAAATGGCTGAGGGATATAGACTGAATCCTGGCCAGTGATGTGTGAGCAGAAGTTATATAGACCACTTTCAGGTCTGACATTTAAAAACCAGATCAAAGCTGGAGTTATGGTTATGAATGCGATACAGTAACCATATTTCACTCTTTCTCTCCCATTAAATATATTGTAAAATGTGGACAGAATTCATGGGGAAATTATTGAAGGATTCTGAGAAGCAAATAGCAACAGGTGGATTGGAACAACATAGAATTTGAAGTAAATTCAATTGGTGGCGAATTTGTCATTTTTTCCCCTCTGGTAGACCCTGACATGAACTCAACATTCCAGGCCTGGAAACCTGGAAGTGAGCACTATCGCCCAGACAGAGGGAGCTCCCGGAGAAGTCTTCTATCCCTGGCTTGAGGCCTGGGAAAGGAAAGCCTAATGCTCAGGGAGAGTATGGAAATGCCCTAATTCCTGTTTTCTGATCTTTTCCTCTTTTCTTCATTCTCTTATTCCCTAACACCCCCAGAAGATTCTAACTTAATAATGATATACATAGGTTAAGAGTAAAAGGATGGAAAAAGATGTACCATGAAAGCACTAACAAAAAGAAAGTGGAGTGGCTACATTAATATCAAACAAAGAAGACTTCAGAGCAAAGAAAATTTCCAGGGATAAAGAGGGATATTACATACTGTTAAAAGGATAAATTCACTGAGAATACATACAAATACTAAATGTGTATGTAACTAATAACAAAATTTGAAGATACAGCAGCAGAAACTGACAGGAATGAAAGGAGAAATAGACAAATTCACAATTATAGTTGGTGACCTTAACACGCTTCTTTCAACCCTAGATATAATGAATAGATGGAAAATGAGTTAAGATGTAGAAGAAATGAAGAATGCCATCCACCAACTGGATCTAACCGATATTTACAGAACACTCCATCCAGCAGCAGCAGAATAAATTCTTTTCAAGTGCTTGTGGAACAATCAACAAGATAGACTATATCTTAGATCATAAAGGAAACTTTAACACATTGAAAAAAATGGAAACGATACAAATTATATCCTGAAACTATGATAGAATCAAACTGAAAATCAATAACAGAAAAATAAGGGGCTGGCCCAGTGGCACAGTGGTTAAGTTTGCTCGTTCCACTTTGGCAGCCCAGGGTTCAACGGTTCAGATCCCAGGTGTGGACCTATGTACTGCTTGGCAAGCCATGCTGTGGTAGGCATCCCACATATAAAGTAGAGGAAGATGGGCATGGATGTTAGCTCAGGGCCAGTCTTCCTCAACAAAAGGAGGAGGATTGGCAGCAGATGTTAGCTCAGGGCTAATCTTCCTTGGAGAAAAAAGAAAGATAATAGGAAAATCTTCAAATACTTGGAAATTAATCATCAAACTTCTAAATAATTAATGGGTCAAAGAGGAAGTCTCAAAGGAAATTAGAAAATATTTTGAGGCAAATAAAAATGAAAATACAAACTGCGGGATGAACCTGGAGCAGTGCTTCAAGGCAAATTTATCACATTAAATGTGTCCATTAAAAAGGAAGAACGGTCTCAAATCAAGAACTTAGGCTTCTACCTTAAGGCTCTAAAGAAAGAGTAAAATAAACCCAAATCAATCAGAAGGAAGGAAATTATGAAGACAAGAGCAGAAATCAATAAGATTGAAAACAACAAATAATAGAGAAAATCAGGGAAACCAAAAGCTGATTCTTTGAAAAGATCAGTGGAATCCACAAAACTCTTTCAAGACTGCCAAAGAAAAAGAGAGAAGACACAAATTACCAATACCAGAAATAGAAGAAGGGGCATCACCACAGACCCTGCAAACATTGAAAGAAAAATAAAAGAATACAACAAACAACTCTCCTCACATAAATTCAACAAATTAGGTGAAACAGAGCAATCCTTGAAAAGAGCAAATTCCCAAAACTTACCCCAGATAAATAGATAACCTCAATAGTTCTAGCTAACAAAGAAATTGAATTTGCAATTTAAAACTTTCTGAAAAAGAACTCTCCAAGCCCAGTTAGTTTCACTGGTGAATTTTATGAACCATTTAAAAAAGCATTTGCACCAATTCTACACAATCTCTTTCAGGAAAATAGAAGAAGATCGAACACTTCCAAACTTGTTTTATTAGGCCAATACTACCCTAATGGCAAAATCAGACAAAGACATTACAAAAAACCAAACAAATCAACAAACAAAAAAAAAACTACAGGCCAATATCTTTCATAAACATACCTGCAAAAAAATCCTTAACAAAAAATTATCAAATCAAATTCAGCAATATACAAAAAAAATAATATACCACAGCCAAGTGGTGTTAATCCTGGAAGTGCAAGTTTGGCTCAATATTTGGAAATCAATTAATGTAACCCGCCATGTTAACAATCTCAAGAAGAAAATCCACATGATCATATAAATTGAGGAAGTAAAAACATTTGAAAAAAATACAGCATTCATTTATGGCCATAACTCTCAGCAAACTAGGAATAGAAGGGAACTTCCTCACCTGATAAAAGGCATCTACAAAAACCCTACCAATGATATCATCCTTATTAGTGAAAAACTGAATGCTTTATACCTAAGATTAAGAAAAAGGCAAAGACTCTGGTCTCCTCACTCCTATTCAGCACTGTACTGGGAGTCACAGCCAGTGCAATAAGACAAGAAAAAGGAATAAAAGGCATATGGATTGGGCAAGGAAGACACAAAACTGTTCCTACTTCCAGACGTGATTGCTTATGTAGAAAAATCCATGAAAAACTTTTAGAATTAATGAGCAAGTTTACCAAGGTTACAGGATATAAGATCAACACACAAAAATCAATCGTATTTCTAAACTGTAGCAATGTACAACTGAAAACCAAAATTTAAAAATCAATACCATTTAAAATCTTTAAAAAAAATGAAATATTTGGGTATAAATCTAATAAAACATGTGCAGGATTTACATACTGAAAAATTATGAAAAACTGATGAAGGAAATGAAAGAAAGCCTAAATAAGTAGAAAGACATACATGTTTGTGGATTGGAAGACTACATAGTAAAGATATCAATGAATCTGTAGATTTAATGCAGCACTAATCAAAATCCCAGCAGAATTTTTTGTGGATATAGACAAGCTGATTCTAAAATGTATATGGAAATGTAAAGAAACAGGAATAGCTAAAGCAATTTTGAAAATGAAGAATAAAGTGTGAGGAATCACACTACCCAATTTTAAAACTTACTATAAATCTATAGCATTCAAGATAGTGTGGTATTGGCAAATGAATAGATATATAGATCACTGGAACAGAACAGAGAGTTCAGAAATAGACCCACACAAATATTGGCAATTGATTTTTGACAAACATGCAAAAGTGGCTTAATGGAGAAAGGATAGTCTCTTCAACAAATGGTGTTAGAAGTATTGGACTTCCGGATTTAAAAAAAACTCTACAAAACTTCTTGATGTAAACTTCACATTTTACACAAAAATGAACTCAAAATGGACGGTAGATCTAAATGTAAAACATAAAACTATAAAAATTTTAGAAGACATAAAAAATAAATCTGTGTTGACCTTAGGTTTGGCAATGAGCTTGTAGCCATGACAACCAAATGCAGAAACCACAAAAGAAAAAATAGATAAATTGGATTTAATTTAAAAACACTTTCTTCTATTAAGACATTGTTATAAGAATGAAAAATGTTACAAATTGAGAGAGACTATTTGCAAATTACATATCTGACAAAGGACTTGTATCCAGAATATATAAAGAACTTTGAAAACACAATAATAAGAAAAAAAATTCAATTAAAAATACACAAACGACATGAGCAGACACTTCACCAAGAGGATATAATGATGACAAATAAGCACATGAAAAGATGTTAGCCATCATTAGCCACTTAGGGGAATACAAATTAAAACCATCATGAGTTACTGCTACATATCTATTAGAGTGGCTAAAATAAAGAAACACTGACAATACCAAGTGCTAGCCAGGATGCAGAGCAATTAGAACTTTCAGACACTGTTGCAAGGTGTGCAGAGTGGAGGGGAGTCATTTTCTCCTTTGGATTTTTCTTCATTCAACAAATATTGTTGAATGCTCATTGTAGGCATTCGATAATATTTGTTGAATGAATGAACTTGGGGAGAAAAATGACTCCCTTCCGCTTTGCCTTCCCATAACTGAAATGATTAATCATGGTGTAACTGCCCCATGCTGACCTTTTCGAGTAGGAGTGGGATGGACAGAGTGGGTGCCTGAACTTGGATCTTCCTAAATCATTTTCAACAGGTTTAGCTCTCCTAAGGGAGGAATTTTCTAGGGATCTGAGGTCAGGACCCTTTCTATGGCTCTGTTTTATATTCAGAGCATGTCTGGTAAGAGTATAAAAGTGAATCTCATCTTCCTGAAATTCCAGGCTTGGCTCAGTGCAAGTTACTTCCGTTTTTAACTGCCTGTCTCCATCCAACTACGGAAATCAAGCGGCTAGGGTACTCTGGCCTGAGGAGGATTTGAGTAGAAAGACCACTTGCATAGCCAAGGCTTCTTCAAATACTGGAAAGCAGTATGGTTTCCTCTTGTGTTGGAAATACAGAGGTGCTTTTGGTGGGACATCGTTTGCCTGCCTTGACTAATTTCCCTGACATGCCACTGGAACACAGTTTCATGGTACGTCCAATTCCATCTTCTGTCTTGGTCAGCAGCAACCCTGACTGCTCAGAGTATGTTTTTCAGGTCCTTCTTTACTCTTCATTTTTGCCTGAAATGAAATATCCAAATAATTTTGGTGGTGATGTAGGTATGGATTTCCCAATACTTACCTCATCTTTCTTCCAGATAATGCATATTTAGGCCAAATCCTAATCATCTAATTTTTAAAAAGCCAGTAGAATCATGATTAAAAAATGGAACTGCAGATTTCTGTGAATTCCCATCTCTCACTTTCTTCCCATTAAATTCCCTCCCGTGGATTTCAAGGTCTTTGACAGAACATTGAGCTGATTCAGAGCAAAATGTATCTGTAAACATCAAACCTCAGTTTCAAGGGATCCCTTGGATTTTCTCCATACTTGTGTTGTGAGATTTTAGGATTTCCAATTAGACATGTAGGAAAAAAAAATTTAAAAATCATTTCTGTCTGAAAAATTCAACAGGGATTATTATCCAAAAAGTCATGAAAATTGAGGCTTTGCTGGTAAAAAGACTTTGGGAGTTTCTTCCTTTAATCTTGACAACCTGTAGTTTTATCCTGTTAGTCATGAACCATTTTTGTAATAGAAAGGTTTCCTTCAGTAGTTCCCCGATTACGATAATTTTTTCTCAATGTGAGAAAAAAAGTAAGAGAAATGGGTTAAGTGGAAAATAATTTATACAGTTTTCTTTATAATTTGCAAATAAATATCACTTGATTTTGGTCTATGTATAACACTAACCACCACGATGTCATGGAGTGTTTTGTCAGCCTAACCCATTAGGGAGCAAAGTAATTTGTACGTTTGTGGTGAGTTATACCCAGATACGGTAATCTTTATCTTTGGTTCTGTTGTTGCTAAAGAGTTCACATTAGAAAAAATGGTGGTTGGGAAAGGAGGTCTTTAAAGATTGCTCACTCTTTTAATGTGTAGAGAAAGACGAAATATTTGAATCATAATCTTAATCTTACAAATAGCATCAATAAAACTTAGTCAACGAATGATAGCATATTTTATTGTAACATTGAAATAAGAAAGAAACATGGGGAAGTTGTAGCATTTCCTGCTGTTAGTTTACAAATAACAATATTTAAGCACAAAATATTAAACCAACAGTAATTAAGGCTCTTATCCCTCAAGAGTCAGTTAGCAATAATATTGAAAGTATCTAAATTACTAAATGGTAGAGGAACATACGCCTGCGTAGTCTAGCTGCACTAAAATAGAAGGGTCTTAATTGAAGTCAGCGCAATATTTTCTAAAGATCAAATCAGGCTTCTGCAGTTGGTTTGAATGAGATGCCTGAAGTATGAATGCATAAAGTTGACTGTCATACATGGTGACCCCTCTGGAGCTCTTCTCTGTTGGGTTTATTCTTCTTTTCTAAGTGTAGCTTCTTGAAGGCTTGTATGAGAGCTGTTGAGTGGAACAGCAAATTTCCTAATATTTTCCCTACTTTAGGGAGTGGGTAAAAAAAGCCCAGCAGGGAGCTTACAAACACATTCTTTTTTGCAAACATTTTTTTGCGGGTTCAAAGGTGAAAGTTGAATATGTCAAGTCTAGTAGTACTTGAGCAGCTGTAAATTTCCTACTGTAGAAAAAATGGTGGTCTTACGGTTGGTTCAAATGTACACCTCAAGATAATGGAAACTTTCACCAGGGGCTTTGGACTTTCTATAAGAAAAAAACCCCAATAATTGGAAATTGTTCATTGTGAATACATTAGATTTGTACAGACAAAACATTCATGAAGTGCAATTATAGCCAGTGTTGCTATATTAGTATGAATGTTAATAGCATGTTTGTTTTTGAAATGGGTTATGCATTCTGATAAATGTCTGCTTTAATCTAGTCATCTGTGTATCACTTGTCTAAGTACTCTCATTTAAGATGCCATATCCCTTCTTGTAGCAATAAAGGGGTAAAGCAACATTAATATTAAATAATTAGAAAAACAAAAGGGGAATGATTAAACATATTTACATAATTGAAATAACACTGTGTCGCAGTGGGAAATCGGGACAATGTTGTCTCCTTTCAAAGTAATTCATAATTCAGATTTTTAATTATGGCATATTCATTCATTTAAAGATGATTCTGGATGAGAGGGCCACTAATGAAATACAATCATTAGCATCTAAACAAAGTAATTTACAAAGTCTCCTTTAGGGGAAAAGATTTCTAGAACATCATCAATCACACAAGATATGCAAAAACAAGCAATTAAACCACACACAAGAACTACAACAGCCTTATATATCAGTAATGTACACATGAAAACATAACTGATTACAATGATTAGACTAGGGTAGTGTGGTTAATTTGTATTTTATGTAGTGATTCCGTGGAAGAATGCACCCGGACAGACACATTACACACAAGAGGAACTTCGTTTTGGTAATACTCACTTAAAACACATGGCCAAACCCTCCCCCCACCCCAAAACCAAACCTTGAATTTTGAGTCATTGCCTGGACATACATGTGGGATCAAAATCCTGCATACTTTAATAAAACCTCTTCCTTTCTCCTGCATCTCTTTTCACCTGCTGTTTGCTTTTATAAACTGGAAAATGTTGGATGAGGAAAGTATTTTGTGAGGCAGGTGCTGCATTGGATTCTCATTATTTGTTCAAATCCTGCTTTAGCCTTCCAGCCCCCACAGGGTCAGCGATTTACTGGCTCTTCCTCCACATCCACAATTACAGATCATTAAGCATGCAGCAGGACTAAATGGATGGTATAATTCTCTGATTTTTATGCCTGTATACGGTATCTTGCTAAATGGACCCACAAAGACGCTGGTTTCAAACACTGCTCCTACAGGCCGTATTATAATCTTGTTGGAAACCTATACGACTTACTTCTGCCAGTGGATTTTTCTTTGTGAAGGTGGAAGGAAGGCTTGGGTGTAAAAGGAGAAGGAATTAGGAGAGCGGTGTTGTGTTGAGGAGGGGGCAGCCCACGGAGGAGGCTGGCACCCCTGGAGTAAGCTGAGCCGCCTTCGATAACCATCAGCTACAGAAGCCAAAATATGCTCTACTGGGTACTCAAAGGATAAAAATACTGGTTAATTTTCAACAGTGCTCCTTCATTTGACTTTACAATTTACAACAGCGAACATTAATGCAGGAATGGCTTGGTTGAGGAGGAGTTTAAAATTAGAGCCCCTCTTTTCATTAGCCCCCACAGCCTGACCCAGGGTGACTGAGAAGCAATTTGTCGCCAGATTCTCATTTTGCTTCTGTTATGGCTCCTTGTAAATGAAGCGCGGCAATTTATTGTAGCACCTCTAGGAGTCAAGAACATAATGTGTAAAACACATACAAAAAAATCTTTCTTCACATTCATTAACACCCAGCACATAGAGGCTGTTCACTTTTCCCTCTAATGAAGGAGGGGGATCTCAAATCTAAAGCTTTCCATCATGTGAAGAAGTCCTCTTCAGGCCATTAGATGGAGGCTGAGTTGGATTGAAGAAAGGTCATTGACAAAAACAGAGTGGCAATATGAGGAAAAATAGAAAATGGATAAAAGAAGAGACTTTAGAAGCCTCAAAGAATGGAGAGTACATTTTTGGCATCAATGATCAACCCTTCTTGTCTCTCAGTATATTTTCTGTTGTCAGGGAAGAAAAGAATATCTGGCTTTCTATTTAGCTGGAAATTGCTCTAGTGTTTGGCCAATTCTCATTTCTTCACCCTTGATCTGACCTTGCAAGAGGCATTAAGTTAGGCTCATTTGAAGAGCATATTGTCTATGATCTTTAAAACATGTTCGCTTATTTCCTCTCCCCTCCCCGCAGCCTTTACAAGAAATTGCAGCGCCCGTGGTTTTAATGGTTCTGATTATGTAACAGGCCACCCCAGCCCGGGGCCGGCCGTGGGCTTTTATCTTGCTTCAGAGATTAATTCTGATTAATGGTTTAGTTGTGTGGGGGTCTCATAATGGCACCTCCAAATGAACCTAATAACACATTACTCTATGGAAAAATTGCAGGAGGGTCCAGGATTGCCCATTTGGATTAAATGCTGAATGTTGCCAGACAGTGTACGTGGATGCTCTGACCTGTTTTATGATATCGTAATAGGCATTCAATATTTATGGCAATAATAGTGATCTTTTAAAACTCATTTTAGAAAAAGTGGAATTCTGAGTTTATAGAACCAGGTGAAAGGTCAGTAGAATCTGAAAGGTTTTCTTTTGAGAGTATCCACGATCAAATGACTTAACTGAGTTACTCTTCACAACACCAAATTAGTGTAATTAAAGTAGGACTTGGAGACTATAAATCTTATTATCTTCCTTCCACCTCACTGCTCAGGTGAGGAAAAGTAGGCACAGAGAAGTTAAATTACATGCTTAAACTCCAAGAGTTAGAAAGGGGCAGAGCTGGCATTCCACCCCAGGCAGTGTTTTACCAAGGTCGGCATACATCCCCTCAGCCACACCGCCTCTCACTGAGGGCACCTTTTGTTCCAAACTCCAGGAACAATTTCCTCTTCTTATTTCAGTTAAACTTGTTTATATTGCTTTATTCTCTTTATTCTCTACAAACATGTTTATATTGCTTTATTCTCCTATCATTCACCTTTCTTAGTCCCATTCTTGGTATATCTGAGATTTAGATTGGTGTGGCTTTAGCCAGTTGAACTTTGGCTTTTAATATTGTATTTGTCCTTATTCATAAACAGCATGCCTACTAACTAAGCAGTAGGTCAAAATTTGAAGGGCAAAATTTGGCACACAAAAAGAGGTAAAATTAAAGAAAATTTAAGAAGAGTTGTCCTAGGTAGTTTGGGTTGCTACAATAAAAATATCATAAACTAGGTGGTTTATCAACAACAGAAATTTATTTCTCACAGTTCTGGAGGCTAGAAGTCTGAGATCAGGGTGCCAGCATGGTCAGGTCCGGGTGAGGGCCCCTCCTCCTAGGTGCAGGGGGCCATCTTCTCGCTGTGTCCTCATATGGTGGGAAGAGTTGCAGCTGGTTCTCTGGCTTCTTCTTATAAGGGCACTAATCCCACTCACGAGGGCTCCACCCTTTATTTATTTATTTAATTACCTCCCAGAAGCCCCACTTCTAAATACCATCACACTGGGATTAGAGTTTCAACATATGAATTTTTGGGAGACACAAACTCAGTTCATAACAACAATTCAACTAAAAATCTTTTTGTTGCAATTCTTGATTTCTCTCTGCTTTGGAGTCCCAGGTCAGCACCTCAGTGCTGCAGAAGGGGCTGGTGGTGCTGACTGCTCGCGGAAGTTCATACCTGGTTGGGAGCTCAGATGACCTCACCTGGGCAACTGCTGCCACCTGCACACTGCACGAGACACAGATGCGAGCAATGCAAGAGTGAAAGAGCGCTAGATACTCAGTGATGCAGCTGAATCCCAGGGTCACCTTGTGATCATGGTTGTGCGTATCTAGTTCTGGTAGATGATAATGCCACATGGAAGGGATGTGTCAGTCTTAGTGTATTCCTAAGGGGACAGCACAGTGCTGCATGCAGTAGGCACACAAGTTATTTTTGAAGGAGTGGTTTTTCAACTAAAAGAGCCGTGGAGCATCTGCACTCTGCAAGATTTAGAGAAACTTGAGCAAATGTGACCTTGCTCAGAAACTGGTGGTCAAGCACCTTCTAATTGTCTGTCATTTTACTTAGAGCCATTCAATCCCTTTGAATTAACTGTCATATTCTCCCTATAATTCTTGTTTTCTTAAAATGGAATAAGATTCCTAAGGGACAAGAGATAAGTTTTCTCACATAATGCTTTGTGTACAGTAGGCACAAAATAAAAATTGTGGATTAATAATGTAAACATTTATTGATTCCTTGAAAAATCCATAAAGCATATTTTTGTACCTACTGTATACAGCCAGTAAAGGCCAGGTGCTGAGCTAGGTGCTGGGGATACGAAGATGGAAAATCCCTATTCTTAAGAAGCTTAAGATCAATGGGAGGAGACAGATACATCAACAGATACAAGGAGGGAGATTTCTCACTGATAGTATTCTAAACTGAGGAGCCAAAAGCTTTGTCTACACATCTAGTTATCCCAGATTGTATAGTTGATATATTCAGATGACGGACTGGATTTATTTCTTACCCTCCACAAAGCTGCTCTGGTGTGGTGTAGACCCCAAGACGTGGATTATTAGATCAGTCATGATCGGACATTGAAACAAATGCATTCAGTATCTTCATAGGAGCCCCACTCAGTTCAGTTCTAATCCAAAGTCTTCTTTTTTCTTTTTTTATTGAGGTCAGAGGAAACCACCAACAAAACGGAAAGACAACCCACCAACTGGGAGAAAATATTTGCAAATCATGTGTCTGATAAGGGGCGAACCCGACTTCTACATTACATCATTTAGGTATTCGAGGGTTGCTCTTATGTCCCCATAAAGTCATCTCTAGTCTAGTTCTTTCTGCTTTAAGTCCTATTTCCTGTTTCTGTAAAAGCATGAGAACAACAGGAGGTCAATTTACAGTTAAGGTAAACTTCAGGGTATCTCACTCCCCCTGTAAAATGTGTTCATATGGGCATACATCCTTGTAAAACTTGCTGAAAGAAGATGTTTTAATTGCCACTGCCTGTCCTTTTCCACTTCAATTTCCCATCCATTGTCCTTCCCCTCAGGAAGGGTGGCGTCACAGTGGTCTTGAGCAGCCCTTGGGTACAACCAAGGGAAAACTGATTTAGAATGCATACTATTTGGATTCAGTGGGATCCATTTCTGTGGTTTGCGATAGCTTCTGTGTGTAGAGTTAAATTATTCTAGCCGCTGTAGTCTTGGTTAGAAATTTGAACTGAAACATATGAAATTTCAAAGGACCCTGAAGAGTCAAAACAATTGTGAAAAAGAAGAATAAAGCTGGAAGACTCATGCTTCCTCATTTCAAAACGTGCTACAAAGCTGCAGTAATCCAAGCAGTGTGGTACTGGCATAAGGATAGACATATAGACAAATGAAAGAGAATTGAGAGCCCAGAAATAAACCATCATGTATATGGTCAATTGATTTTCGATAAGGGCACCAAGGCCATTCAATGTGGGAAAGAGCAGTTTCTTCAACAAGTGGTGCTTGGAAAACTGGATATACACGTGCAAAGAACTACTTAGGTATTCTGCAGCCAAAAAGTAGGAGAAAAAGTATTAAAGAGGTATGTCAAGCAGTTAAATAACACAAATACTATGTTATTCTTATGGATTTTGATCCCTTGGTAACTTTTATAAATTTAATGTGATTTCTTATTCTAAATAAATATTCACTTTCCTACCTAACTTTGTATTCATAATTTTATGTATTTTCTTTTCTGGAGGATCCCCTCCCCTCAATTGTGTAAGCTTCAAGTCCCATAAGACCTGGATCGGCCTCTGGAAACCAGGTAGGGGGCCTCCACTAGCCCAAATAACACATCAGATGACAAATGGAGTAAGATTGAGTCCTAGCTACAGTCGCTCTGTTGGCTGTGTGCCCTCACCCGAGGTACATATTGAAAATTCTGCACAGCAGCCCTACCACCTGCTATACAAGATATTTCAAGCGGGGTCCCATCTTCTCAGTGTAAAGTAAGACTATCTTCTCCTTCTAGGCATTATAGTTCTAGTAAAAGTTTTTCAAAAATGTTAATGTCTGTGGCATTACACTCATGACACCGAGAAAGCATTATGGGTAGAGTGATCACTTAATGCATTGTTCAAACTGGGATGCATTTGAGAGTGAAAGAAGATGCTGCTAATAATTGAGCTGAGACAACAGGCATAAAGTGGGGCAGTCCTGGGCAAACCAAAACTTATGGTTACCCTCGTTATGGGGAATTGTGGTAGAGAAAAATCACAGTGGAAAAGGGCATCTGTGATAGTTAATTTTACATGTCAACCTGACTGGATCAGGGAATGCCTACACGTCTGGCTGAACATTATTTATTTCTGGGTGTGTCTGTGAAGACGTTTCTGGATGAGATCAGCACTTGAATCCATGTACTCAGTAAAGTAGATGGCCCTCTCCAATGGAGGTGGTCTCATCTCATCTTCTCTTGCCCTTTGGCTGAGATTTACCGCATCAGCTCCGCTGTTTCTCAGGCCCTTGGACTCAGGACTGAATTACCCTACTGGCTTTCCTGAGTCTCCAGCTTACGGAAGGCACATCATGGCACTTCTCAGCCTCCATAACTGTGTGAGCCAATTCTTCATAATAAATCTCCTTTTATATCCTATTGGTTCTCTCTCTCTGGAGAACACTAACTAATACAGCATCCATGTTAGACGTAGAAACTGAGGCCCGGGGGACCAGTGAGTAAAATAAAGACAGGTGAAGAAAATAACAAATCATTGACTTCTGATCACCGTTTGTCTCAAGGTTGACTAGACCACGTGCTCCTGACCCCTCGGAGAAATGTTCGTTGTACCTTATCTTAGGATAGTCAAAAAAAACTCAGAGAGATGCTAATAAGATTACACATCCCTGAGTAGTCCCTATCCTAAAATCATGTGTCGAACAGTACTTTTCAGCAGTGGTCGAAGGCATTTTCTTAGAAGATAATGTTTTATGATCAAACGCTGTTTTAAAATTGTAACATTATACTGTCTTTCCTACCTTTATCAGGGTGTCTGCAACCTGATTAGTTGCTTAAAAGATTATGATTTCCCTGTGTTCAACCCACATGTCTGCAAGGACAGTGGTGAGAACGACCAATCAAAGCCCAGGCTTTAGAAATGGCCAACTCTCCTGAAGAGTAATCCGTGGTCTATTTTAGAGACTAAAATTCTGACAGCTTGCTCTTGTGACAAAGATGTTAACAAGGAAGGAAAATGGCACTAATTTAATCTATTCTTATAGTTCATTCTAAAATGAGACTAGCATGACACCAAGTTATAATAATAAATACTATAGTAATTTCACAATTCTTCCTACATGCTGTTCACAGTCTTTTCACATGCAAATTTGCTACCCATTGCTTCATGACAGTGATTTTAAGTGCATTAAAGAGTTCTGAATTTTCTTACACTTGATCTCCTAATTACGTTGCAGGAACATACACAGGATAGTACCGTATACTGGCATTGTCTGGTTTGTAGCATTTCTCCAGCCACTGGGTTCCCTTCTTCTCCTGACACAGTATCTGAGTTGTGAAACATAGGTTTCACCAGTAGGATTTGATTATTACTCCTCTACTAATTAGTATAATAGTAATAATTGAATAATCAAATTTGATTATTACTCCCATATTAATTAGAACAGGAGGAGTAATCGAATACTCACTGAGAGTAGTGAAACAGAGAAGTAAAATTTGCCAAAAATTGTTGTGAGATACCCAATACATCTTTAGTTTGTAAAACAAATTTGCATTTATATAAAGTTTTTTTTTAAAACGTAAAGAACATTTAAAAGATTTGTTTAAAGATTTTTTAGTTTTTAAGGCCACGTTTGAAAAGACTACGCTATAACTGTGAAGAAGACATATTTAAGATCAGTGCTTCTGGCTACCCCATTTTCCTTCAGTGCTTTTGGGGCCGTGCCCTGGGCTGGTGCACTGGGTGCAAAGAACATCGTCAGTTCTGTGTGAAAGAAAGTAGAAATGCTATTATTCTTTAAGGACCTTGAAACCCAGGCCAAGTGGAATTTTCTCAAATGTGTTAGTGAAGGCTGGTGGCTGTCACAGAGAATGCTTAGGTCTACCATGCTGGATGAATATGGAGTTTTGGTGGCTTTGAAGAGAATGAAAAGTCTGGAGAAAGCACCTTCTTTTGACTTAATCTAGCTCACGACCCTTGAAATGACAGTTTCCTAAGGTAGCCAAAAGTATGTATATTGGAAAATCCTTCACTTTGTTGAAGCTATGAAGAGGTGGTAATCAATCTCATTATATGCTTTTATTTTTAAATACTATGGCATGCTTGATCTCCAATGGTGAGATTGTGAGGCACTGAATTAAACCATCTACTTTCTGGGAAATGACTTTGTACTACTGTTTCCCCCATGAATAGAAAATCGTGACTGAAGCGAGTTCCAGGTGATGGCCTGCCTTGGCCGTTTCTTCGGCATCTTGCCCACCAGGAGAGCGAAGACGAGGCTCTGACTCTGTCAGTAACTTCTCTGCATGCTTGTTTAATTAATTAAGGGCTGTAGGTGTACCACAGCCTCTGAATTTAGCTTAATAGCCTTAATTATGCAGGAAAACAATACACTGTGTAAATTAGTACACACCAGACATGACATAATTACTAGTGCAGGCTGGACAGCATTTTGTTGAAGTGCTGCTTTAAAGGAGTCTCTTCAATGCTGAAAATATATTTTTTGTATTTGAGAGCTAATGTACTGAATTGTTCTTTCAGAAACCTGGTTCCAGTTGCTCTAAAATGCCAGGTAGGTAGAAAATCATAAATTCTGTGTCTTCTGAGATAAAAACTACATTTTGCATTATACTGCTGAGTGGCACAATCACTGTAATTTAGGAAGCTTGCCATTATTGTATGAGCAAACTTTTCTTTTTGTATTATTACTGTTTATTTTAATGCAGGGACATAGTCTCTAGTAGCCACATAATGAAAATGGCCTTGTATTAAAATTGTTTACCTGCTGTTTGCTGAAAGACGTTGTAAAAATTAGAAGTAGAAAAGACCTCCTGTGTCATCACATCACAGGCAAGGCAGAGAAAAAAATTATACCCTAAGGCAGCTTTGCCAGGGGAGCCAAAAATACACCACGCTCTTCGAAGTCTCACTGAGTAAATTGTAGGCGGCAAGATGAGATCATTTGTGTCAGTTCAGGAAGAAAAACAGTATTCCTACAGATGTTGAGAAAGAGGGGTACCAATTTGTTGACAAATTTGTTGACTGAGATCCCACGTTTGAGGGTTTTAAGGTCAAAAGAAATTTTTAAAATTCCTCAAGTTGGTCGTGCTGAATCGTGCAATCACTAAGAGTTTCTTCATTAACTTATCCAATTATGCAAGTACATAAGCATTGGAAACAGGGTGGAGAACACCATGCTTTCATTATGGAGCTAAAGTGTATTAAAATACTGGATTGCTTTGAATTTTACTACCCCTTCTTTCCCTTCTGAATTTTCCAGAGGTACAAAGGAGCAAGAAATGGCAAAAATGTATATAAAAGCACTAAGAAGCAGATGAGATGCAAGAGGTCTGGAAAATTCACACCAGAAATGAGCCCTCAGCCACCAAGGGTTGAAGTGACAGTGCTGTGATAAAGTTGACTTAGCCCTTGGCAAAACCGTGAAGCAGGCCTGGTTGTCCCTTCTCTTGGTTTCTGAGACATTTCTGTTGTTCCTCCACCCTTTCCCTCCTCTTCAGCACTCCGCCCCTCCCCTTTTCCTTCCCCAGGGACCCAAGAACCTCCCCAAGTCAGTGAGAATCTTCAGCGAACTAAATTGGAAGAAAACTGATGTTAGATATCTACCCAGCTATTTTACAAATGCAGTTTCTTTTCGGCCCCTCCTCTACGCCTTCAGTCAGACAGACCTCCATTGGGATTAGAGAGGGCCTATTTGACAAGTCTTAGTCACTAAAGAATTTCAAGTGTTTTCATACTAGTGACTGTGGTAGGCAGCCACTAAATGGTCCCCAGTGATCCCCACCTCTTGGTGTTCCTGCCTCTGTGTAATCCCTCCTTCCTTGAGTGTGAGCTGGACCTATTGCCTTGCTCCTAACAAATAGAATATGGCAAAAATGATGAGAAGCCACTTCTGAGATTAGGTTACAAAAAGACTGTGGCTTCTTTCTTAGGCTCTCTCTTGTACTCTCTGCCTTGCTCTGAGACAAGCTGGCTGCCATGTTGGAGCTGCCTCACTGATGGGAACAGAAGGAAGCCTTTGGCCAACAAGCATCCAGGAACTGAATCCTGCCCGTGAAATGAGTAAACCTGGAAGCAGATCCTTCCTGTGTCAAGTTTGCAGATGCAAACACAGACCTAGCTGACCCTTGCCTGCAGCTTCGTGAGAGACCTTGAGCCAGAGGCATCCAGCTGAGCTGTGCCCAGGTTCCTGACCCACAGCAACTGTGAGATTAATGTTGCTTGTTTTAAGCCTCTAGTGTTGGGTAATCTGTTACACAATGAATGCTAAACAATGAATCATCTCATTTATAACACAAATGAATTTCAGTTAAAATGATAATCAATTAGATAAACTGGTTAAATTAATTAACCAATTAGTTAAGATAGTCCTGTGTTCCAACCGTGCGGATTCACATGTCAGCTGTCTGGTGAATGTGCTTGGCTGAGGAGCTGGAGGAGTGAAGCTATCATCCGTGGGATTATGACCAAAGGCCTCTAAGTCAGCATCCCACCCAGCCAGATGGATAAGGCAAGGCAGGACCTCTGAGTCCACCTTGTATAGCCGTTCCCACCAACAGGGTGGGAGTCACAGCCACGCATGCTCCGCCTGGCATGGCCGTGCTCCACTCTGGGACCATTCAGGTGGGGAGGGCCGCTCCTCCTGAAACACAGTATGGTCCGAAAGGGGATCTCCCCATTTACTGGTCAGGCCACGCACGTTTGTGGGGAAGCTGGTGGTAAGCCATTCTAGACCACTTCTGTGAGTTCTGATGGTTGGAAAACAGGGCTAATGAGGCTAAATTTGTAATTTTTGACCCATTTATGAACCCAAGTAGTAGCTTAGCTTATGTCCTGACCACAGATCACATCATGTTAGCTTGGCTTGTAAATTTTGCCTTTCATTCCAAGAGAATTCCCACATTTAATTGACTAATCTCATGAGACTAGTGCTCTAAGAAAACACTTTGGGAGACTTATTTGTTAAAAACTATTTCCTGTTATCGGGCATATAGACTGTTGGCAGTTTTTAGCTATTGTAAAGAACTCTCATCTTCGAGAGCATGAGTATATCCCTATGCTGGGTAAATAGCATGTATAGAATTTCTGATATATATGCTCAAAATTACTCTTCAGAAATATGTCACCTGTTTTCTATTCCCATCTTTGTGTGTTTTCCTGAAACCCTAACATTGGACGTTACCACATTAAATATTTGCCAACTCCATAGGTGAAAATTACATGTATGTTTTATAATATGCTTCACTTCTTTGATTTAATATAGTTAAATGTTTGTACTTTTCTTCGGTGAATTGCATAGTTTTGTTCCTTGCCTGTCTTTCTATTCATGTGTTTACTTTTCTTCATTATTTTGTGGAAGTTTTAATATAATTTCATGTAACTATAAGTCCTTTGAAGATAAGTAGCTAAGGAAGTGGCCAGAGGGGTGATGAAGGACAGAGACTGGAGGCATATTATTTTAGACAGCATGGTTGGGAAGACTGCTCGGAGGAGGTGACACCTGTCTGAATCATCTTCCATTTGCCTTTGTGCAGGACATTGTCCATTTGCCCCTCCAGATTCATTCTCCATCCCTCCCAGTGAGATCTTTGCAGGGGGCTGTCCTGTATACACGACGTTAAAAACTTCCTCTGCTTTCCCATTGGGCTTAGCAAGTGGGGAGCCCAGCAGGAGATCAGAGAGAAGAAGGAGAGCGAAATTGGGTATTTATTTTTCTGATTCCCCCTCGGTAGTCACCTCAGGCTGTTGAAGGTCATTGCTTCTCTCAAGGCAGCTCCCTCTACACGACCCTCTTTCTTGGTTTCAGTATCCACCCTAGCCCTTCATCCTCCAGGCTCTGGAAATAGCAACGGCTCCATCCCTGGTAGTCTACCTAATGCCAAGTACACCTTTATAAATAGTCCCTTTATGAATACACTATCTTTAAATTATTCTAACTTGAATGTGCTGTCTATTTCCTTTTGGGACCTTGTTCTAGAAACTGTTAGTGCCCCACGCGGATCACTTCTGCGAGTGCCGCACCTTCCCACTGCTGTGAAAGTTTGCTGCTGATGGCTTACAACTGCACGCGTCTCCAGAGAATCGCCTTTGCCCTCAGGGAGCCCCCTTGCCCGGAAATGCCTGGGAAGTTAGGTCCTCCCATTCTGGGGGCACCTGCAGCCAATGTCTGACCCATGTAATGGGCACAATATAAAAGCCTCAACCCTTGGCCAGGGTGACTAGAAAAAATGACAGAAGGTGATGAATCATGTGACCAGATACTGGGCAGTGACAGGAAGCTGCATTATTTAAAACCATGGGGTACTAGCCCAGATAGACAAATAGACTAGTAAGGAGTAGAGAGACTGAAATCAGACCAATGTATATTTGAGAGTTTTATGTATGAGAGAGGTGATAATAAAATCAGTAGGAAAAGGATGAACTATTTAAAAAATAATGCTGTGAATTTTGGATATTATATAGTACAAGATAAATTAAATCTCTCTACTACGTAATTCACAAAAATACATTCTGAATAGGTTAAAGACCCAGAGATGAGAAGCGAAGTTCTAAAACTTAACCAAAAAATGGGAGAATATCTTTATGCCATTAGTGGAAGATAATTCTCAAACACAAAAATCACAAAGCAAAAAGGAAAATATTGATACATTTTCCTACATTAAAACATAAAACTTCTGTATGATAAAAGGTGGCAAAAATGAAAATACAAGACATAGACTAAAAGATAGCTGCAACTCATGTTACTAATAAAATATTAATGTCCAGATATATAAAATGTTTTTAGAAACCAATAATATCAGAAAGAGAATATTGTCAAAAGATATAATAGTAAGTTCCCAAAGGAAGAAAGATAGATGTCCAATAAATATATGTAAAGATGTCCAACTTCTTTAGTAATTAGGAAATGTAAATTAAAATGCACGTAACATTGTATACTTACAAATTTATTGTTTGATAATACCAACTGTTAGTGATAGTGTGAAATAAGGACTCTAGAGGGAGAGAAAATGGGTATAATCACTTTGGAAAGCTATTTGGAACTCCCAAGTAAAGTTGATAACGTCTCAACTGTTGTACTTTTGGGCCTTGTTATCAGGGAAAAGCTCTTGTTCAAGAAGGTACGTTCAAAGACGTTCCTTTCCGAATTGTTGGTTAATTGTTGCGAAGCTAAGGAAACCTAAGTGTCATACAATAGGGGGATGAAAAAATACGTTGTGGTTTCTTGGTCTAATGAAGAGCATAAGAATGAAAATGAATGAACTAGATTTGAATGTATCAACTTGGGCAAGTCTCAAAAACATAATGTATTGGATAAAAAAATGTTAAGTATAAGTATCGTATCAACTATTTAAGAAGCTTACCCAAAGGAAGAACAAAACACGTATGAGTATGATAACACTTATTTCAGGAAAGGGTTTACTGCTGGGTAGATAGAAGAGGAAGGGATGGAAGTGGGATTGTAGCTGTATTTGTAATATCTTATTTCTTTGAAAATAAAGATAATCTAAAGAGAATGTAGCAAAACGTTAATAGAGATTTAATCTCAATAGTGAGTGTATTGATACTGGTACATTTTCTATAAATTTCTATTGGGCATAAATACAATGAAACATTAAAAAAGAGCACATGTTAAAGCTATGATATAGAAAAACTTAAAACGAACAATGAAAATAATAAAGCTTATAAATAATGCCTAAATTATTTGTTTTAACTTGGCTCTAAAATACCAATTAAAAATTTGTTGCTGGAGAAGATACTTAACGTAAAGAATTAATAAATACAGCCTGGATCTTTAAAAAAAGTCTAAGACTTTTGCCTTAAAGTGGACAGCAATGAGGTGCTTTCACCCTGCAAAAGTGCCGGCGGGATCAGGCTGAGGCTGGCCTGCAGCTGAGAGCACCTTTACTTAGTTTATTCCCCTGCTTTATCCTGCTTCCCTCGCTTGCTTTCAAGTTATGCCTGAGAGAAGTGTGTCAGTCGCTTGTACAGAAATCGCTGTTCCAGGCTCTGCTTCTAGAGAATCTGCCTAAGACAGTGTGACTGGTGCAGCTCTGGTTCTTGAAAAATATTTTCACTTGGTGCACAGTTCAAAGTCACAACTACGTAACTTTAAGGTAACTTTAAGGTCCTGTTCCGTTTACTTCTAGCTCGATTGTTGCCGTTGAGAATCAGCTGGAGGTCTAACGTAACTTTGTTGCTGGTTTGCCTTTTCTCTCTGGCTGCTTTGAAAAATCTCTTTATCTTTGGTATTCTACAGTTCCATTACAATATTCTTAGGTGTGTATTTCTTTTAATTTACCTTTCTTAGAGTTTGTTGGGCTACTTGAATCTGAGGATTTATGGCTTTCACCATTTGGGAAAATTCTCAGCCCTTCATTCTGCAAATATTGTCTGTTTCTCTTACCTCATTTCAGAACTCCAATTAGATTTATCACTCTAGCCTCCTCATCAATTAACCTCTCTTTTATATTGTCTTTGTCTTTTTCTCTCTGTGTAATTTCTTCAGATTTATTTTCCAGTTATTAATTTTTAATAGTTTCAAATCTGCTGTTTGAGTATTATTATATTTTAAACTTCTACAAGTTCTACCTGTTTTTAAAACAATCTACCTTGTCATTTTTATAGTGTCTTGCTTGTTAGTCATAAAATTGATACTCTCTTTTATTTCTTAAGAGTTTTTGTCATATACCTATTATATTCTGTTTACAATAATTCTAATGTCTATAGTATTTGAGAGTCTTATTCTTCTGACAGTGGTTTCTGCAGACCCTTACTCGTAGTATCTTATTTACTCTTATATTTTATGACTTTTTCTTATGAGTGCATGCATTTTTGCACATTTTCTGGGGATTTTTGTTGAGGCCTGGGATAAGGTTGGATTTCTTAATAGATGATTTGCATTTGCTTCTGTCAGGAACACGGTTCCACTCCCAACCCAGGATCACTTTAAAGTAAATGTCTCAGCTTCAAATTTTTTGGGCTGCAGAGGGAGAGGAAATTTTGGCTCCAAACAGTGTGAAGGACAAACTGTAGTTATGAATTCTCAGAAGAACGTTTCATCTTCAATTTGGAGTCAAGACCTAGACTTGCATTTTTTTTTTTTTTTTCCATTTCCTTTTGGGAGGGAAAGATTTCTTTTTCTAGTTTAGCCCTTACCTGAAGGTATTGCTTTTCCCTTTTTTAGGGGATCTGTGTACCAGTCTAACTGCCGTTTTGAAAGGGCTCTTGGTTTTGTTAAAAAATTGAGTTCAGGGGCTTGCCCTGTGGCCGAGTGGTTAAGTTTGCGCGCTCCGCTGCAGGCGGCCCGGTGTTTCGTCAGTTCGAATCCTGGGCACGGACATGGCACTGCTCATCAAACCATGCTGAGGCGGCATCCCACATCCCACAACTAGAAGGACCCACAACTAAGAACATACAACTATGTACCGGGAGGCTTTGGGGAGAAAAAGGAAAAAAATTAAATCTTAAAAAAAAAAATTTGAGTTCAGAGCTGTCCAGTAAAACTTTCTGAGATGAGGGAAATGTTCTGTATCTTTCTGCCTCGCATGACATCCACCAACCACCGTGGTTATTGAACACTTGCAATATAGCTTATGCAACTGAAGGGTTGAACTTTTAATATTATTTAATTTAAAAAAATTTAAATGTAAATAGCCACATTGGCAAGTGGCTACCGTCTTAGACAGCATGGATCCAGACCAGCAGGGATCAGCAGTCACCCCCAAGTTAGACACTGGTTTCATTGTTCTCTTGCCTTTTGAGATTAATATTTTTGCTTTAATTTTTTGGTTTCTGGGATTTAAAAAACTTCTCCATTAAACTATGCATTAAAAACACTTTTAAACTATATTATCTAGCATTTTCAGCTGTTTTATACTGGGAAGGGTTTTTTCCAAGATGTCTAGTTGGCTACATTGCTGGAAATAGGAGTTGGGGGTGATATATAAGCAGATGCTTGAATGTGGTCAGGAAGCAACCATGTTCTTTCCCTGGTAAGAACAGAGGCGCTGGGGCAGGAACACCTTAGAGTGTTCAAGGACTAGCCGCACAGAAAGTGTAACTGGCAAGAAGCAGCTGCTTGGAAGAAGAGTAGGACACAGCGTCAGAGAGGCAGGCCCGGGGCAGGTCCTGATACAGATTCATAGGGCGTGGTGAGGATTTGGATTTTATTTGGATTTTATTACAATTTTGGTGGGAAAGCATCCGAGCAGTTTGATTTGGGAATGATGTGATTTAATTACATTTTTCAAAGATTCCTTTGTTTGTTTTATGGAATATAGCTAGAAGGCAGATCCACTGGGTTTTGGAGTAGCCCAGGTGGGAGATGATGAAGACTACATGGATCATCATCTCTGTTCCTAAAACAAACAGAAAACCATTGACTACCATGGCACATGGATATTATTAGCATATCTTTTATTACCAACCTCATAATGCCCTCATCTCTACAGCTGCTACGAGCAGGCCACTTGGAAGATGAATTCATGTAATGGGGTTGTTTAATGCCATAATTTTACTTCTGTAAACTCTGCTTCCATTAATTATTTCCAACATGGCATATTTTAGTAAATTCCACAGTTAGTCTTCTTGGTTAAGGTAATTTCTCATCTAGTTCCACAAATTACCTGGAATATATTATTGAATTAAATAGAGCATCCGGGTGGAAAGGCTGTTTATGGGCAGTGCATCATTTATTGCGCATAAGTACCGTTATTCATCATTATGCTCATTACAGTACAAAGGATTTATCTGCTTTTGACATCTTGTCCTTTAAAGTAACCCAATTTTGGCTGCATGTGGAGGGTTAAGAACAAGTACAGCCCATTTTTCTAATGATGGTGCTATCGAAGCTAATGGCAGCACAAACCATTCTAGACAACTAAGCAGAACTTGAGTAGTACTTTTACATACTTTTAGAAAAAAATTTGAAAACCTATCAAGAAGGAAAAATGGATGTTTACTTTCTAATGATAGAGGTTTTACTTCCTGTTATTACCATCATGGATGGGGTAAAAAAGGAAACACACCTTAATATGAATAGAATTTACATTTGTGTGTGTGTGTGTGTGTGTGTGCGCCCTGGGTAGTAGAGACAACATGTTATGAGGAAGCAGAAGTTGAGTTCAAGTTCTGATTTGGCCATTTGTTGAGTGACCTTAGGCAAGTCAGTTTGTCTCTCAAGCTTCTTGCTGTAATATTCCACAGTTTTGCAATCTCCCTTCGCTTAAAGAAAGAGGTGGTCAATTCCCACCGGTAAGGTGTCTCATTTGTGGATAACTGCTGACGGCTGGGATATTTGCCTCTGCAACTGTGATCTCCAGAGGCATTGACCTCAAAATTTTCTGCCTGCTGCTCATGAGTGTCACAGGCTTTACTAAGAATTTTTGGTGATGAAGGTAGTGCTAATAATGAAGTTGAAAGTGCATGAAATCTTTTTGTATTTTAAATCTCTTTTATTAGGAAGCCTTCTAAGAATGTCTTAAGAAATACTGAGGGGCTGGCCAGGTGACGCAGTGGTTGGGTGCGCACGTTCCACTTCAGCCACTCGGGGTTTCCCAATTCGGATCCCGGGTGCAAACATGGCGCCGCTTGGTGCACCGTGCTGTGGTGGGCATCCCACATGTAAAGTAGAGGAAGATGGGCATGGATGTTGGCTCAGGGCCAGTCTTCCTCAGCAGGGAGAGGAGGATTGGCAGCAGATGTTAGCTCAGGGCTAATCTTCCTCAAAAAAAGAAAGAAAGAAAAAGAAAAAAGAAATACTGCTGATGGGCATGTAACCTACCCAGGACACCTACTGTTTTTTTGTCTCCAATATTTATTGGTGATACATTCTCTGCAGAACATTATCTCCCTAAGGAAAGGACAGAACGAGGATTAACTATTAGATATTTAACTTAATGATGCTTTAAATTTTCTATTTGTTCTTTAGAAATAAGTTTCTGAGATTGCTTATCTAGGATTAATAAGAGGCAAAACTAAGAAGATGTGATTATAGCAAGGTGTGGGTAAGGCAGAGGGTAACAATATGTTTCAGGGTTCAGGTAAAGGTGGTTGGAAGAATAAGAGTGGAAGTATGAGAGTGGGAGAGAGGGGAGGATTTATTCTATTTACCCAATAATTATGTTCATAATACAGGCCTTTTGTCAAGTCATTCATTTATTTATTCAGCAAATATTTGTTAAATGATATTATGCTAGGTGCCGGGGAATCAAATACAGACAGGCTACTATCAAATCTCTATGAAAGGAGATCATAGATTTACCGAAGAAATGTCAAACAAAATTCTTTGGGAGTCTAGAGAGAGAAGAAAGTTCTTTGTTATTCTTGAGTAGGTCAAGGAAGTCTCTGGGGAAGAGACCTTGAAGGATGGGTAGAAGTGTTTTCACTGGACAGCAAATATTTAATAAACATTTATTATGTGGCAGGCTTTCTTCTTGCTGCTGGGAATACGGCATTAAACAACCCAAGTCCTTGCCCTTGAGGAGTCTTCATTCTGGAAGGGAAGACAGAAAATTAGCACACAGTGTTTCTTTTTTCTTCACAAGTGTTACAGAGAAAAATAAAGCAGAATGACAAGAGTTGAAAATAATGGATGTGCTATTTTATATCAGGTGTAGAAAGGGATGGGTTCATAAAGAAAAGGACATTTGAGCAGAAACACAACCGGTGAAGGGTGTAAGCCATGTGGATATCTGGGGCGTGAGCATTGCAGGCAGAGGAGACAACAAGCACAAAGATCCAGAGATGGAAGCATCTTGACATGTTTTAGGTCCATCAAGGAGGCCAGTGTGGCTGGAGCAAAACAAGCATGAGGGAGAGCAATAGCATATGCCATCATAGAGCTATCAAGGGGGCCGTATTAGGAAGGGTCTTGTAGCCTATGTAAGAACTTTGGATTTTACTCTAAACAAGATGAGAAATCACTGGAAGGCTTTGAGTAGAGCGACACGATGATTATGCTGCTGGGTAAAGAACAGATTATGTGTGCATTGGAGGGGGATAATGATGGAGGTAATGATGAAGCAATGATGGAAGTAGGGAGATTTGTTAGGAGGCCATCACAGCAACCCACGTGAAGGGTGATGGTGGCTCGAGTCTGAGTGGTAGCCGCAAATGTAATAAGAAATGTTTGGATTTTGGACGTATTTTTAAATTGGAGCCAAGGGGATTTGCTGTTGGATTGAGTGTAGGATGTGAGAAAGAGAGAAGTGCCGAGGATGACTGCAAGGTTTCTGACATGGAGCAACTGTAAGTTTAGCATGTAATCTTACATGACATGGAGCAATTGATACAGTGAAGGCTGCAAAAGGAGCAGGTGTGGTGGGGAGGTGTGGGAATTCATATTTGTGCCTTAATATGTTAAATTTTAGGTATCTATTTATTAGACATTTGAGCGGAGATGTTGAGTAGTTTAGTGGCCATGTGAGCCTGGAGTTCAGGGGAGGAATTAGGGCCAAAAAAATTAATTTGGGAGTCATCTGTGTAGAGATGGCATTAAAGTCCTGGAGCTGGATGAGATCTCCTAGGGAGTACTTAAAGATAAAGAAGAGGCTTCAATATGAAGCCCGGATCACTCTGACATTTAGTGCCTGGGATGATGAGGAAGGCACAGTAAGAGTGAGACCAAGAAGGAGCAGCCACTGAATTAGAACTACCAAGAGTGAACGATGTCCCAGAGGCTGAGTGAAACAACTATTTCAAGAAGAGAGGAATCCATTTTGTCAAATGCTGCAGATCAGCCTAGCAATGTGAGTATTTAGGATTGTCCATTGGCTTGTTGATCTTGACTAGAATAGTCTTAGTGGAGTTATGGGGAAAAAACCCAAACTGGATTAGGTTCAAGAGAGAGCAGGAGGTCTCTACAGTCATCCTGCCAATGGCCATGGATTTGACATCAATAAATTCCAGCCCCAGCTCTTGAACAAGAGTAGTTTCCTGTTGCATTACTTTGGAGAATGTAAAAGTCTTAAAGAAAAACTTATGCAATGCTACCTTAAGCAGAATTTGAAATGCTTTGTGCAGAAATGTATCAAAAAGATATTTGGCATGCAGATTAGAGAGGTAGTTAATGGCAGAAGGACCATTAGAAAACGAAGATTTAGAGATCTAATAGATGAAAAATTAGAAACAATTTTTTAATGGAAAGAAGACAGTTGGGCTCTGGTTCAGGGATTATATGTGACGGTAGAATTGCACTACAGCGTCTGCTTGGCCGTGAGGAGCTCGATGTCCAGTTCTGCTCTATTATGAAATATTACCTAAAACTGGTGCTTTCTTCCCAAATGCCTTTTAAGTATTTGACAAGATAGTTAGGGAAAGAGTTTATCTTTTAAACTTCCCAGAATTACTTTCAAGAATTATTCCTGTTCTATCTTTTTAGCCCCTAAGAGGGTGTTTTTCTTTGTTTTTAAGTCCATACAGGAACATTTTACTTCCAGGGCTCCTTCTGCCCAGACCCGGTTCATAGGGAGCCTTAAGATATAATGTAAGAATGCCATAGTAACGTTTCAATTAGTAAGTGGATGCTTTTTATCTCCCTTAAAATGGTGATTTTATAATGCTGGGGATATTTTTTCAGCATTAACAATACAAATTTCGTTACATTATAAAGACAGATATGATCAAAAATAGTCGCTCACTTTTCCTACTCTTAAATATATCTGCTAGTTTATTTCCTTCTTTAAAAAAAACATAAGAACAAAATAGGAAGTGGAAAGTATTCTGGCTTTTGACAAATATGAGTTCTTGAAATATTTAGATTATTTCTGAACACAGCATCTTTCTAATAAAAGGACAATTTCCTGGTTTGTATCCAGTAGTATTTATAAGACAAGATACATAAATTCAATAACTTCTCTATGCTATCTCTTTCTAAAATAGAAGGCCAGCACATTTTCTGTTTGACAGAGAGAAAGAATAAAAGAAGTGGAGTCAGAGAGTATAGACAGATTCATCATTTTGTTTTGGGTTAGGAGTTGTGGTAGATTACAAAAATGGCCACAAATTCTTTCCATTTCTGAATATATGCCTCTTTGCAATGTGACCTTGCAGGTTCCCCAACAAAAACTGGGTTGTCCACATGACTTCATTTGGCTAACTGGACACTGGCAAATGTGACTAAGCAGTGGCTTGAAAAGTGCTTGAGCTTTGAGTTTTACCCTCTTGCTGCACTTGAAGCTCTTAGATCCCCACGTGCTGAAAGATGAGAGGCCATGTTGAGGAGCCCAAGATGCACCAGCCAACAATCAGCCAGGATCTGGCCAACAGCCTGACAACCACCAGTCATGGAACCGAGGCCACCCTTGAACATCCAGCCACCAGTTCACTGCCAGTTGATGAATGACAAAGGAGAGACATTGCATATCGATGAAAGTGTTAATCAGTCAGAAATGTATACTATTTCTAAACCTATACACAGTCTTGAAAAAGATTTTTAACACACTGATAGGAAAAGTGACCGAAAGAAAGAAAGAAAATTTGAACACAAACTTGACTTAATGGACATCTATAGAACACTATTCTCAGTGACTGTGGAATATATCTTTCCAAATGACATAGAACACTTAGCAAAATTGGCCATGTGCTTGCCCATAAAACAAATCTCAACACATTTCAAGGATTAAAATCATACACAGTGTGTTCTCTGACCACAGTGGAATTAAGTCAGAAATCAGGAATATAAAGATATGTAAAAAATCCCATGGGTCAAAGAATAAACTACAGTAGAAATTATAAAATATTTTAACTAAATGATATTGAAAATATTACATTTTAAAACTTGTCCAATACAGCTTAAATAGCATTTCAAGGGAAATTTACAGTCTTACTTGCATATGTTAGGAAAGAAGAAAAGCTGAAAATCCATGGTCTACATACTCATCCCAAGAAGTTAGAAAAGAAACAACAAATTAAACCTAGAAGAGAGAAGGAAGGAAATGGTAAAACAAGAGCAGAAACTGTTGGAACAGTTCAGAGAAAATCAATAAAACCAGAAGGTGGATCTTTGAAAAGACTAATAAAAATGATAAACCCTTAGCAAAAATTATCACGAACAAAAGAGAGAAAGCAAGAATTACTTTCATATATAGTTATATACTTGATGTAATTTATGACACCACTTCGTTTAGACATCAAATAAACTACAGGTAGCACAGTACTGTCATCCCCAAGTGAAGAAAAACAAACAAGGTGAGCCCCAAGATCACCCCTACCTTCTGACGGGAGGAGGTTTCCAGACTGCAGCATAGGGAGGGGCAACCTGAACAGCGCACAGAGATCCCACTGAGGAGACAGGATGAAGGTGTGAGAGTCTAAGGCAGCTGGAATCCCTGGGCAGACAGCTGGCATCTGTGGAGCAGAGGACGGCAGGGAGAAGGGAACTATGCAAAGAAGTAGTTACAGATGTCTGGTTCTTGAGCGTGTCGCTGAGTGCTGAACCGGGCGTGAATTAGGTGAAACTCCACAGGGCAGGACAAAGAACTATCAGGATGCTGTAAACTGAGCAATTCCCGTTGCTCACACAAGGTTGAAAGATGATCAAGTTCTGACCAGTGCGGATAGCTCTTTGGAGAAATTTACCAACCATTTATGGAGGAAATAATACCAATTCTACACAATGTTTTCTAGAAAATAGACGAGGAGAGAACACTTCCCAACTTATTTTATGAGGCCAGCATTATCCTAACACCCAAACCAGGCAAAGATCATGTAAAGAGAGAAAACTACAGACAAATAGCCTTCATGTACTTAGAGACAAGAATTCTCAACACATATTATTACGTATGTATCAAATTCTAGGGAATTACGAAAAAGCTACTGGAACTAATGACTGTCTTTAGCAAGGTACAGAATACAAAGTCCATGTACAAAAATTGCATGTGTGTGTATAAATAGATATACACACACAAAATATGTACATATATAATACATGTACATGCATACACATACCCCAAAAGAGAAAATGAAATTTTAAAAAATATCATTTACAAGAGCTTCAAACAGTATGGAAAACTTGGGAATAAATTTAACAAAATATGTGAAAGACCTGTACATAGAAAAGACACTGCTGAGAGAAATTAAAGAAGACCTACATAGGGGCTGACCTGACAGCGGTTAAGTTCACGCGGTCCAATTTGGCAGCCCAAGGTTTGCTGGTTTGGATCTTGGGCACGGACCTGTGCATCACTCATCAAGCCATGCTGTGGCAGCATCCCACATAGAAGAACTAGACAAACTTACAACTGGGATATACAACTATGTTTTGGGGCTTTGGGAAGAAAAAACAAGAGGGGAAGATTGGCAACAGATGTTAGCTCAGGACCAATCTTCCTCATACACGAAAAACAAAAGGAATATGTAAATAAATAGATACACCATTTTCTTGTTTTGGAAAACAATTTTTTAAAACTGATGTCATAATAGTGTATAATATTGTGAAATTTCAGTCATACATTATTATTTGTCAGTCACCATATATATGCGTCCCTTTACCCCTTATGACCACCCCCCTAACCCCTTTCCTCTCTGGTAACCACTAAACTGTTCTCTTTGCCCATGTGTTTATCTTCTACATGAGTGAAATCATGCGGTGTTTGTCCTTCTCCATCTGGCTTAATTCACTTAACATAATGCTGTCAAGTTCCATCCATGTTATTGCAAATGGGATGATTTTTTATTTTTTATGGCTGAGTAGTATTCCATTGTACATGTCTACCACATCTTCTTTATCCATTCATCAGTCAATGGGCACTTGGGTTGCTTCCACATATTGGCTGTTGTGAATAATGCTGCAATGAACATAGAGGTGCTTAAGTCTCTTTGAATTGTTGATTTCAACTTCTTTGGATAAACATCCAGTAGTGGAATAGCTGGGTCGTATTGTATTCCAATTTTTAATTTTTTGAGAAATCTCCATAGTGTTTTCCATAGTGGCTGCCCCAGTTTGCATTCCCACCAGCAGCCTATGAAGGTTCCCTTTTCTCCACATCCTCTCCAACATTTGTTTTTTGTCTTGGTAATTTTAGCCATTCTACCAGGTGTAAGGTAATACATCATTGGAGTTTTGATTTGCATTTCCCTGATGGTTAGTGATGTTGAACATCTTTTCATGTGCCTGTTCACCATCTATATATCTTCTTTGGAAAAATGTCTGTTCATATCCTCTGCCCACTTTTTGAACAAGTTGATTTTTTGTTGTTGTTGAGTTATATGAGTTCTTTATATATTTTGGAGATTAACTCCTTTTTGGATATGTGATTTGCAAATATATTCTCCAAGTTGGTGGGCTGTCTTTTGTTTTGTTCCTGGTTTCCTTTGCCTTGCAGAAGCTCTTTAGTCTAATGAAGTCCCATTTGTTTATTTTTTCTTTTGTTTCCCTTGCCCAAGCAGATATGGTATTTGAAAAGATGCTTCTAAAACCAATGTCAAAGAGCATGCTGCCTATATTTTCTTCTAGGACTTTTATGGTTTCACATCTTACCTTCAAGTCTTTAATCTATTTTGAGTTAATTTTTGTGTATGGAAAAAGATAATGGTCTACCATGATTCTTTTGCATGTGGCTGTCCAGTTTTCCCAGCACCATTTATTGAAGAGATTCCTTTCTCCATTGTATGTTCTTAGCTCCTTTGTTGAAGATTAGATGTCCATAGATGTGGATTTATTTCTGGGCTTTCAGTTCTCTTCCATTGATCTGTATGTCTGTTTTTGTGCCAGTACCATGCTGTTTTGATTAATATAGCTTTGTAGTATACTTTGAAGTCAGGGATTGTGATGCCTTGAGCTTTGTTATTTTTTCTCAGGATTGCTTTAGCCCTTTGGGATCTTTTGTTGCCCTATATGAATTTTTAAGATTCTTTGTTCTATTTCCATGAAGAATGTCATTGGGATTCTGATTGGGAATGTGTTGAATCAGTAGATTGCTTTAGGTAGTTTGGACATTTTAACTATGTCTATTCTTCCAATCCATGTGCATGGAATATCTTTCCATTGCTTTATGTCATCATTGATTTCTTTCAATAATGTCTTATAGTTTTCATTGTATAGGTGTTTCACTTCCTTGGTTAAATTTATTCCTAGATATTTTATTCTTTTTGTTGCAATTGTAAATGGGATTGTATTCTTTGAGTTCTCTTTCTATTAGTTTGTTATTGGAGTATAGAAATGCAACTGAGTTTTTAAATTGATTTTGTACCCTGCAACTTTGCTGTAGCTGTTGGTGTTTTTGAATAGTTTTCTGTTAGATTCTTTAGGATTTTCTACGTATAAAATCATGTCATCTGCAAACAGCAAGAGTTTTACTTCTTCCTTGCCAATTGGGATTCCTTTTATTTCTTTTTCTTGCCTAATTGCTCTGGCCAAAACCTCCAGCACTATGTTGAATAAGAGTGGTGAGAGTGGGCACCCTTGTCTGGTTCCTGTTCTCAGAGGGATGGATTTCAGTTTTTCCCTATTGAGTATGATGTTGGCTGTGGTTTTGCCATATATGGCCTTTATTGTGTTGAGAAACTTCCCTCCTAGACCCATTTTATTCAGAGTTTTTATCATAAATGGATGTTGGATCTTGTCAAATGCTTTCTCAGCATCTATTGAGGTGATCATGTGGTTTTTATTCCTCCTTTTGTTAATGTGATGTATCACATTGAAAATCAATATTTTTAAGATGTCAGTTCTTCTCAGATTGATTTATATTTCCAAAGCAATTGCAATGAAAATTCTAGCAGTCTTTCCTGTGGAAATTGATGGACTGATTCTACAGTGTATTTGAAAATGCAAAGGATCTAGAATAGCCAAATTATTTTGAAAATTAAGAACAAAATTAGAGGTCTTACAATATCTGATTTTGAGACTTTCGATAAAGCTACAGTAATCAGGACAAGGTGGAATTTTGTGCAAAGATAGAATATAGATTAATGGGACAGAGTATAGAGTTTAGAAATGGACACACACATATAAGATCCGTTACTGACAAAGGTGGCAAGGTAATTCAATTCGGGAAAGGACAGTTTTTCCAGTAAATGGTTGTGGACCAACTGAATATCCATGTGGATAAAAAAACAAATCTTGACCCTTAACTCACTGCATATACAAAATTTAACTCAAAATAGATCTAAGCATCAGAGCTGAAACTATAAAGCTTCTAGAAGAAAACATAGGAGAATGTCTTCATGTCCTTGGAGTAGGCAAAGATTTCTTAGCTAGAATATGAAATGCATAAAAGAAAGCAATTGATAAATAATTTTACTTCATCGAAGTGTCAAAACTTTTACACTTCAAAGACGCTGTTAAGAAAATGAAAAGGCAGGGGGCTGGCCCTGTGGCTGAGCGGTTAAGTTCGCACACTCCACTTCAGCGGCCCAGGGTTTCAGCGGTTCAGGTCCTGGGCATGGACCTAGCACCGCTCATCAGGCCATGCTGAGGCAGCATCCCACATACCACAACCAGAGGGACCCACAACTGAAATATATACAACTATGTACTGGGGGAGAAGAAGGAAAAATAACATCTTTAAAAATAAATAAAGAAAGAAAAGAAAAGAAAAGAAAATGAAAAGGGAAGCCACAGATTGTCAAATTATTTGCTGTACATGGACCTGGCAAAGGTCTTATATCCAAAATATATAAGAACTGTATAACTCAATAAGTGACAAACAACCCCATAAAAATTAGGGAAAATTTTAGAAGTTTCATAAAATATGTGTGAATAACCAGTAAACATACGAAAAGTTGATCAAAATCATTAGCAATTAAGGATATGCAAATTAAAATCAGAATGAGCTAACACTACATACCCACTAGGATGGCTAAAATTTAAAAGATTGGCATGACCAAGTCTTGGTGAGAATACGAAACTCTCATTACATTGCTCCTGGGAATGTAAAATTGTATAACTACTTTGAAAACTAGTTTGACAGTTTAACACAAAGTTAAACATTCACTTACTGTATAACCCAGAAAATCCTCTTCTGGGTATTTACTCAAAAGGAATGAATATGTGTTCACACAAAGATTGGTACATGAATGATCATAGCAGCTTTATTATAATAGCATAATAGCCAAAAATTGGAAACAACCCAAAACAAATTAAATGTGGCATATTCATGTAATGTAATACTGCTGAGCAGTTTAAAAAAACAAACTATTGATATATGGATGAGCTCCAAAAACATGTTGCAAGAACAAAGCCAGACTAAAATAGCATATACTGCATGATTGTATTTCCAGAAAATTCTAATTCAGACAAAAATAATCTGTAGTAACAGAAAGAAGATCAATAGTTATCTGTGACTTGTAAATGAGGCTGCAGGTTGGGAATTATTGACTGCAACAGGGAATGAATAAACAATTTGCGGTAATAAAAATGTTGCATATCTTGATTATAGTGGTGGTTATATGAATCTACACATTTGTCAAAACTCATTGAAATGAGTCTTAAATGGTGTGCATTTTGTCATATGGAAATTATACTTCACTAAAGCTATTGAAATGACATATAATAGGAAAATCTTATCAAATTTTGTGCCAATAATTATGAAAAGTAGAATTGAATGGATAAGTTTCTGTAAAACATGCTGAAACAGACGCAAGAAGAAATAAACCTGAAAGTATTTTAAGAAAGACTGTTTTTTTTTTTTTAGATTGGCACCTAGGCTAACAACTGTTGCCAATCTTTTTTTTGCCAATCTTTTTTTTTTTTCTGCCTTATCTCCCCAAACCCCCGCTGTACACAGTTGTATATCTTAGTTGCAGGTCCTTCTAGTTGTGGGATGTGGGACGCTGCCTCAACGTGGCCTGAGGAGCAGTACCATGTCCGCGCTCAGGATCCGAACCCTGGGCCGCCGCAGCGGAGCACGCGAACTTAACCACTCGGCCACGGAGCCGGCCCCAAGAAAGACTTTTAAGGAAATTGAATTCATAATTAAAAAGCTTTCCCACAAAGAACCTGTAGGCCCAGATGTTTAAGAGTTATGGAAATAAGATAAATCTTATACAAATCTTCCAGAGAATAGTTCCTAATTATTTTATGTATTCAACATTATTTTGATATCAATACCTACAAAAACATTACAGAAAAGGAAAGAGTAAACAAAATAGACAGATGGAACAAAATAAAGAGTACAGAAAGAGATACATGTATATATGACACTTGTTACTTGTGTCACGATAAACGTGCCCTGCTGCAGTGCTGAGCAAATTTAATATCAATACATAAGGAATCTACACGCATATAGTTATATGGCGCTTAATGATGGAGATGCATTCTGAGAAATGCGTCGTTAGGCGATTTTGTCATTGTGCGAACTTCATAGGGTGCACTTACACAAACCTAGATGGTATAGCCAACTACACACCTAGGCTACATGGTGCTAATCTTATGGCACCACTGCCATATATGCAGTCCATCATTGACTGAAATGTTGTTATGGGGAGCTTGACTATATACACATATATATGCCATGTCTGTATAGAATCAATATATATAAATACATGTTCTATATGTGTATATGGAATCATGGTTCCTAGTTCAAAACATACACACTAATCAATTCTATAAGGAGTTTTCTTGCTTAATAGATTTTATATTTTAGAGCAGTTTTGAGTTTACAGAAGAACTGAACAGATAGTATTGAGAGTTCTCTTACATTCTCTCTTCCCCACTCACAGTTTCTCCCGGTTTCAGCATCTTGCACTAATGTGGTACATTTGTTACAGTTGATAAACCAATATTGATACATTATTATTAACTAAAGTCCATTGTTTACATTAGGGTTCTCTTTGTGCTGTACAGTTCTATGGGTTTTGAGAAATTCATGACGTCGTCTATCTACCATTATAGTATCACACAGAATAGTTTTACTGCCCTAAAGTTCCCCTGTGCTCCACCTATTCATCCCTACCATCCCCCTCCGTGAATCCATGGCAGCTGTTGATCTTTTTGTTGTCTCTATAGTTTTGTCTTTTCCGGAATGTCGTATAGTTGGAATGATAGAGTACATAACCTTTTAAACTGGCTTCTTTCACTTAGCAATATGTGTTTAAGGTTCCTCTATGTTTTTTTATGGCTTGATAACTCATTTCTTTGTAGTGATGAGTAACATTCCATTGTATGGATGTACCATAGTTTGGTTTATCCATTTACCTATTGAGGGATATCTTGGTTGCTTCCAGTTTGAAGCAATTATGAATAAAGGTGCTATAGGAATTTGTGTGGACTTAAGTTTTCAATTCCTTAGGGTAAACACCTAGAAGCGCATTGGTATTTGTACGGTAAGTCTATCCTTAGCTTTTTAAAAAACTGCCAAACTGTCTTTCAAAATGGCCTTACTTTTGCATTCCCACTGGTAATGAATGAGAGTTCCACATCCTCTCCAGCATTTGGTGGTGTCAGTGTTTTGGATTTTGGCCATTCTCATTTGTGGATAATGATATCTCATTGTTGTTTTAATTTGTAATTCCCTCGTTACACGTGACATTGAACATCTTTTCATATGCCTGTGTGCCATCTGTATATCTTTTTTGGTGAGGTGTCTATTCAGATCTTTTGTCCATTCTTTAATAGGGTTGTTTGTTTTCTTATTGTGGAAATTTAAGAATTCTTAGTATATTTTGGATACAAGTCCTTTATAAGATATGTAAGATTTTCTCCCATCTTGTGGCTTATCTTTTCATTCTCTTAACAGTGTCTCAGATCAGAAAATTCACAGAGCAGAAAATCCTAATTTTAATGAAATCCAACTTATCAATTTTTTCTTTCATGAATTATGCTTTTGGAGTTATGTCTGAAAATTCATTGTCAATCCCAAGGCCACCTAGATTTTCTCCTATATTATCTCCTAGAAGTTTTATTGTTTTGGATTTTATAGTTAGGTCTATGATCCATTCTCAGTTAATTTTTGTGAAAGGTATAGGGTCTGTGTCTAGATTAATTTTTTTTTTTTTTGCACCTGGATGTCCAGTTGTTCCAGCACCACTTCTTGAAAAGACTACCCTTTCTCCATTGGGTTGCTTTGCCTCCTGTAATTTTCTTTTCTTGTAATGTCTTTTTTTGGTTTTAGTATTAGGGTAAGGCTGGCCTCATAGAATGAGTTAGGAAGTGTTCCCTTTGCTTCCATTTTCTGGAAGAGATAGTAGAGAATTGCTATCATTTCTTACTTAAATGTTTGGAAGAGTTCACCAGTGAAACCATCTGGGCCAAGTGTTTTCTGTTTTGGAAGGTTATTAATTGTTGACTTAATTTCTTTAATAGATATAGGCCTATTCAGATGATCTGTTTCTCCTTGTGTGAGTTTTGGTAGCTTGCATCTTTCAAGGAATTAGTCTATTTTATCTAAGTTATTAAACTTGTATAGAGTTGTTTATAATAGTCACATTATCCTTTTAATGGCTAGGGGATCAGTCTTGATGTCCCCTCTTTCGTTTCTGATATTAGTAATTGGTGTCCTCTCTTTTTCTCTTGGTTAGCCTGGCTAAAAGTTTATCAATTTTATTGATCTTTTCAAAGAAGTTACTTAGGTTTTGTTGATTTTCCCTATTGTTTCTATACTTTCAATTTCATTGCTTTCCTCTCTAATTTTTATTACTTCTCTTCTTCTTCTTGCTTTAGGGTTATATGGCTCTTCTTTCTCTAGCTTTCTAAGGTGGAAGTATAGATGACTGATTTTAGAACTTTCTTTTCTACTATATGCATTCAGTGCTATAAATTTTTCCTTTAAGCACTGCTCTCACTGCATCCCACACATTTTGATAAATATATTTTCATTTTCATTTAGTTAAAAATATTTTTTTTAATTTTCTTGAGACTTCTTCTTTGACCCATATGTGATTTAGGAGTGTGTTGTCTAATCTGAAAATATATGGTTTTTTTCAGGTGTCTTTCTATTACTGATTTCTATCTTAATGCAACTGTGGGCTGAGGGGGTACTTTCTATGATTTCTATTCTTTTAAATTTGTACAGATATGTTTTATAGCCCATCATGTGGTCTCTCTTGGTGAATATTCCAGGTGAGCTTGAGAATAATGTTATTCTGAGTTGGATGAAGTATTTTACAGTGTTTTTGGTTTGTAGCATTTCCTTTTGATTTTTTTATTAGAGTTTCCATCTCTCTTCTTACATTGCCTGTAAGTTTTTGTGTGTTGTCCACATTTCCTATTAGAGATCTTAGCATACTAACCATAGTTGTTTTAAATTCCAGGCCTGATAATTCTAAAATCATGTCATATCTGAGTCTGGTTGTGAAGTTTGCTTTGTCTCTTCAGACTGTGTTTTTCTTGCCTTTTAGCATGCCTTGTAATTTTTTGTTGAAAGCCAGACATAATGTATGGGGTAATAGGAACTGAGGTAAACATGCCATTAGCGTGAGACTTTATTTATCTACATTAAAGTTAGGCTGTGTTTACTGTTTGCTGTACCTGTAGGTGTCAGAGAGTTCAAGTTCTTCTTTGTTATCTTTGTTTTTGTCCCCTCTACTGTATTTGGGTTCTCCTAGAAACTTCTTCTAATATAGCGTGTCTTGCAGCTCTCTCAGTTGTAATCCTCTGTTATTATCCTGGAGCTCTGTTGATATGGTAGTAAGATACTGGGAAGGGAAAGTGTTCTATTATCTTATGATTAGATGTCTTTTTTTTTATTTTTTGGATGGGTGAGAGCCCCTGGCCTGTGACTTTCAGAGGAGTTTCTTAGGCTTTTTTACCTTCCCCTTATATGAGACTGAAAGTCTTGTAGAGGCTGGCATTGGCTAATTGTCCTTCCCCCAGGTCAGATAAGGCTTTTAAAAAGTAGTTTCCCTTGAGAGATGGCCTTTGTTACAGAGAACAGAAAGAATAGAATGTTCTAGACATATTTAAAAAGGGGTAATTTTCTCCTGTGTATATTTCAAAATGCTTACTTTTCCTCCTCTCCCTGCTAGAAGCAAGAGGGGATTTTACTTAGAGTCTCACCATGGCAGCCTGATGGGTCTCTTGAAGGTAAAACTCATGAAAGTGTGGCGGCTTCCCTAAGGCTGGGCCCCTGGCATTTTTAACTTTCAAGCTAATTGACACTGAGTCTGAAGCACTTTTTCCATTACAATTTAAGTGTTCCTATGGGTGCCGGCTCCAGACAGTAGCTTCTGCTCCTGGTAAGTGGTGATTATCTGTATTTGCTTGTCTCTGGTTTTTGAGGCAGTGGTTAGCTATGGGACTATAATCTTCTGATGGATCTAAGAAGAGTTATTGATTTTCAGTTTGTTCAGATTTCTTCTTGTTGTGAGGACAGGAGTGATGACTTCCAAGATTTTTGCATGTTGGAGTAGAAAGCATAAGTCTTCTATGTGGATTTTAGACCTAAAGATGAAAAGTGAAACAATAGAACTTCTATAATAACTACATACAAATATATCTTCATGACTTGAGGTAGACAAATATTCTTAAACAGGTCAAAAGAAGTGCTAACTATAAAGGAAGAGATGGATAAATTTAACTTCATTAAAATTAAAAACTTCTGTTCATCAGTAGACATCAAGATAGTGAAAATACAACCACTGAGTAGAAAAGATATTTGCAGTACAAATAAGGATTAGTATCTAGTATGTATAAAGAACTCCTACATCAAAGACTTGGATTCAGAATGTGACAAGAACTCCTACAAATCAAAAAGAAAAAGACAACCCAATTTTGAAAATGGCCTCTAGTCTTAACCAGGCACATCCCAAAGAGGACATCCAAATAGCCATTGAGCTTATGAAAACAACATTAGTCATTAGGGAACCATAAATTAAAACTACAGTAAGTTAACTCTACACACCCATCAGAATGGCAAATTCAGAAATAAGAACAACAAAAACCTACAGTGTTGCCAGTGATGTTAAGCAATGGAAACTCTCACAGTCTACCAGGAAGAGTTAATTTGAACAAGCACTTTGCATCATTGTTTGGCAGTATCTACTAAAGCTGACACATGCATTCTTTGACCCAGTAAATCCATTCCTAGTTTTATCCCCAACATAAATGCATCTATATGTGCACCAAAGACACATACAAGAATGTTCATAGCAGTATTCTTTATATTAGCTGATAACAGAAATACCTAGATTCCAATAAGAGTAAAATGGATTAATACATTTTGTTATATTTGTAGATGGAACATTCCATGCTGAAAATGAACAAACTACTGCTATAATATTAAGTGAAAGAAGACAGAAAAGAGAGAAAACATACTGTATGATTCCATGTATTGAAAGTGAAATGTGTGCACAAATAATAATGTTAGAATAGTGGTTACTAGAGGTAATGAGTGGGAGGGCACAAAAGAGCAGCTTCTAGTGACTGAATGATGTATTTTTTTTATCTGAGTGGTAAACAGATCACTTTGTAAAAGTTAATCAAGCTGTTAACTTATGGTTTGTATGTGTGTTATACTTCAATATGAAATCTACTTTAAAAAAATAGGAGATATAATAATATGTAAAGTATTCTCCAAAACAATATACACACAAACACAGACCCACTGGAAAGATACACACCCAAATGTTAGCAATGAGTATTGATGATTGGTGGGATTTTCATTTTTGTGGGCTTTTTTGTTGTTGTTGACACATTTTACAAATTTATTTCAATGAACCAAACAACTCTTGTGATCAGGAGATGTTATTAAATATTATTCAAAATAAAGATTGCTGTAGGAACTGTGTGCAGAATGGATTTGGGGGAGGTAAGAATGGAGGATCAGGAGGCACTAGCAATAGCCTCGTAAGAGATGAAGTGGGCCTGAACTGAGGTAGTGTGGTTAGAGAGGGAGCTGGTACAGTAAGCTGAAATCAGGAGACCAAGAGGAGTGGCAGGTCTGGCTGATTGTTTATGTAAGTGTGTGTGTGTGTGTGTATATGCGTGCACATGCATGTATGGAGGTTCAGTTTGAAACATGTTGAGATTAGGTTCTGTGTGGAACAACCAGGTAGAGATATCTCGTAAACAGCTCAAATCATTACTTAGAATGTGTGATTTCAACATTCCCTGTCATTATCATTTGATAGTTTACTCAATCTAACTGAATAAAGTGAGTCAGCAAATGAAATAATTTTGCCTGTAACACTTGCCTTCACTTCCTGGAGCTATGCATTCACAAATGAATTTTTTAATATCACGTAAATGAGAAATAAGTGCCTTAATGAGTATCATGCTCTCCACTGGTGCTTTATCCCCTTAAGGAGAATTTTTTCATGGCACAAATTACCCGTCAGAAAAAAGGTACAAATTCCTTCAAGAACTATAGGACTATAGAAGATTAAGTAGTCAAGAGCTATAATTGCATCATCATTAAGGATTCTGGAGCTCAAAAACAATAGAATTATACTTCTGGAGCTCCAAGGTAAACTATATGACTCAGGAATATTTATCCTCCTTGTCTAGCTATACACCTAATGTGAATCAAGGGAAAAGATACTGAGACGGAAGAAAGAGGCCTTAATAACAATTTTGAGATTACACAGTAAAAACTTTCCTTTATCAAGAAAACCTAATTAGATGATGATATACAAACTACTTTATGTGTATAAGTAGCTGGTTGCTGCCCCAACTCCCCAGGAGTTCATGAGTGGCTCTTTAATGTATACATTGTGTTTTATATATCATTAGTCTTTAAATTACAATCATTTGCAGCATAAGAGACAGTCTGAATAGACCATCATCCTTAAATGACACAAGAATAAAGCGTATATTAATAATGGAAGAAGTCTAAATTTCAACCCATCTCTGCAGTTGAGTCTGCCAAATTTCATTGCTGGATTTGCTTGATTGAAAATTTCCTCCTCTCTTTCTCTGTGTCCTACACAAGTTCACAAAATAATCCTTAGACTTGGATGCTCAGAGTGACAGCAGCAGCATGTAGGGCTTGGTTGTTAAGTTTGATCGTCTGACCAAAGTGTTGGTGAAAACAATTTGTATTCCTGTTATGGATAGTCCATCCATAACAGATCACCTTACATGTATTTCTGTTAGGATGTTATCTCTGTCCCTGTTTTAGGCAAAAATGCTAATAAAGAAGTTAAGTGATTTCTAAAGCCATGCTGAGTCAGTCAGTAATGGAGTTTGGACTGCTGCCGGGCACATCTAGATGTTGATTCAAGACCATTTCAGTTCTCCAATAGAAATGGTTTTAAACTTTCCAAAATTTTAATAAAATAGGAATGATGGGAGTTTTTTTTCGTTTTGAAGAAAAATTTAACAATCTTTACACAAATAGCTGCTTAAGAACTGAAAAATGAAGCAAGGTTCAAACCTAAAGTAAGAATGCTTGTCTCAGGTTTTGTTGTGTAAATTGAGTGAAATATAAAATAAAAATAAGCATAAGTGGGGAGAAATTAAAAGAGGACACTAAGGAATATCTTTCCTACTTTCCTACTCTTCTACTCAAGTTGCAATTTTCAACTTCTTTTTACCTTTTCCTTATGGAATTCAGCCTCAACAATGGAAAATGGAAAAAGCAAAAAGGAATTTTGACATCCAGTAGAGAAAGAAAGGAAGGAAAAACAAAGAAAGAAATTAAGGAATTAAGAAAGACAGCAGGAAGGAAGAAAAGCAGGGAGGGAGGGAAGAAGGAAGGAAGAAGGCAAGAAAATCTAGTCAAAGAATATAACAGAAGTGGACTAATTTCCAGAGGTCAGGGCCACGTGGGATGAAAACTTACTTTGGCACTGATTTTAGAGGAATTCTGCCCATGCCTAGAGGAACTTTTGACTAAAACTGTAAAGCTTAACATTCTATTGTGACTGTTCAATGATAGGAGGGAGTTTTAGCAATGTATTCAAGGTCAAGAAAGGTTTCTTTTAAAAATATAAGGATATGAATCCTCCTTTGTCAAGCTCATTAACAGAAAATATCTTTATTATTTGTTAGTGAATTTTCAATCAATTATCATCTAATGCAAAAATAATCCCAAGAGCTAAGATTATTTAAATCATGGAACCAAGCCCTGTAGTCAGACATGACCTCAATAATGCAAATGTATTTGTGGATAGCTGGGAAGACAAATTCATTTATAACAACAGACAGTGTCAGGAGGAGATTAAAATATATATGCACCACATAGATGAAATAATTGTAATCAGGACAGTGGAATTACCACAATTGGAGAATTTCACTGAATAGCTGAATTTCATGTATAACACAATCAAATTTTCTGCCTCATTCAGTCTCACCAGTGTTCATATCCTGGATGTTCTGATTAATTTAAACTATGGTTAATTGAATATTGAAATATTCGGGAAACTATAGACAGGAACAGTTTGCTATGGACAATTTCCACCTATACTCAAGACTTAGAGGTCACAAAGATAGAATGAAATAGGCGAGGTGAATTATATTTTTACTAAATCTCTGTCTTGGAAGTAGAGATTTTATTTGCAAGGATATAAAGCTTCGGGTTATAAGCATACTAAGCTTAAAGCATTTGTTTGAAAAGAGGACTATAAATAGTTATGAATGAATTTCAGCGTTCGTTGTCAGAAAAGATTTCAAACAATTTCAAAGTTGCAATCCTGACTTGGGCTTGCATTCATGTGTTATTTTCTTATAAAGGGAGTTTGCCTGTTCGAGTGCACTTTAAAAACCAGTCATTCTTTTCATCATGCTACATTAGAAAATTTTCCAGTAAAACATTTTAAATGGATTAAAATTAGAGTATTTTTATAGAACAACTATCCATACTTAGACATTTGTAGATTTATTGATTCTTAGTTTTCAGATCTAGGCAGATAATTAAAAAACACTGGTTACCACAATCTACACATTTCCCCACTGTACCCCATCTCCCCATCCGTTTAAATAATTGTTCAGTAGTTCTGCATTGCTGCCAATAGACATCAGACAGTATTTTCACAATATAAATAACCGGAAGGATGATATTCCCATAGTATTGGTATTTAATGTTAATAAAGTTAATGTCATAGGACAAATGACTTTTTCAGGTAACATCATATCTTCCTTTGAGCAGAATGTGGAAGGCAGTTCCAGGTATCTCACTCTATGACTGGAGCAATATATTGGTAGTCACAGAATCACAGCCCTTAAAGATTGATTAATTAGTTATCTTAAAGATGAATTCACACAATTCTGAGCTTACATAATGTCTACCAACCCTTTGCCACTATTATCATTTTAATGGTGATGTAACTGAAGTAAACACATTTATTAGTAACATCAATCTGTGTTATAACACGCCCACATATGTTATCTTTTCATCCTCGTGACCATGAGCCAGTGGCGTTTTCCTGATTGGATTCAATCATCAATAGACACTCCAGAATATCTGAATTCCTGAGACAGCTTTGTGAGGACAGTGTGAGGTCTGCCAGCAGTTATTAGGAAGATCATCAGCAAGATAAGACATAGGACACTAAAAGGAGAGAAATCTTGCTGTTTACATCTGAAGTAATTCTACAAAAGGCATGAAAATATTGAATGTGAGACCTGGAAGCAACCTTGGTCTATCCAGGCTAATACCCATATTTTACGGGCGAGGAGCCACAGTGATTCCTTGACTACTCCAGGGTCAGACCGCTAAGGAACACCTGTATGGATCCCAAGTCAAAAGCAGCGTGGCTGGAAGTGGCGGGAGTGAGAAGTAGATGGAGCAGTTCGTAAGACTATGTTGAGACTATGATGAAAGGACATTAGAGGAAGCAGTGAAAAAGTAGGAATGTCTGATGCTTAGAGAGGTAGTCAAAGGGTGGTATCTTCTTTATGTACACACCACCACACCATGCACAGCTGTCCCTCCCCGCTGTTAGAACCTGGCTACACATTTGTCCCAAGTCCTGTGGTTTTTCTATCTCCGTGACCTCTCTGGTGACTTAAAGGCTATGTGTATGTGTGTGTGTGTGTGCTCACGCATGATCACTTACATTTTGACTGTTGCACTCATTTATTTACCCTCAGGGTAACGACAATAGATTGAGAATTTAAAAAAAAAAAAAAGAAAAGAAGAAAATCTTGCAATATTCAACAACTTAGACGAATCTTGAGAACATTTGCTAAGTGAAATAAGCCAGTCACAGAAGGACAAACGTTGCATGACTCCACTTATGCAAGGTACCTAAAATAGCGAAACGCATAGAAGTAGAGAGTAGAATGATGGTTTCCAGGAACCGGGAGGAGGGGAAAAAGGGGAACTGGTAATCAACAGGTGTAAAGTTTTAGTCATGCAAGATGAGTAAATTCTAGAGCCCTGTGCAACAGTGTTTTTATAATTTACAGTACTGTATGTACACTTAAAAATCTGTTAAGAGTGTAGGTCTCAGGTTATGTATTTTTATCACAATACGATGAAAAATAAATAATTAAATAAATAAATCCCTTGCTTCTAATCTCAAAAAGAGAGCATTCAGATTTAAGGATGGATCAAGAAGGAAGACAGTTGCCACAATTATTTAGGGAACAATTGAGATGTTTTAGGTATTTTATTGATCTTTTTAATCTTAAAAAAATCTTAACTGTATCTCAACCGTAGTTTCAGCTGAGGCAGTTAATGAGCACTTCTATGAGACAAGTGTTTCCTGATCTATTTCTTTTCCCTTTTTGGTTTTTGTCGGAATTAATGGAGTCTTTGAATATCTGCTGCAGGAAGATAATGGAACTCGTTGCTTGGGGCAGTGGAGGAACCGTGGATGAAACTTTCACATTTGGTGAGGCTTATTGCTTTTGAAAACTTGCTTAGTGGTTTTGTGATTCGTGGAACACATCAAATGTTGAGAAGTTGTCAGTGAAGAGGATGAGAAATTCTCTCTCCAATGCAGGCAGAGGCATTGTAAAAACCAGCAATTCTAAGCCTACTGCAAAAATCAAAATTGCTCGCAATGTTTGTATGTTTCTCTTATCAGTCAGCCAAGATGAATGCTAAGTTCAAAATGTCTGAGTATTACTGCTTTGTCCATCCATCTGTTCATCCAGCCATCTGTCTGTCCATTCATCCTTCCAATGTCTAGTGCATGCATGATGTAATGTTGGGTGGTATACTAGAGTATTCCAGGCACTGTAAAGCAACAGCATGCTCACAAATCCCCTTTGACTTCAGACAGCCTAAGTCCTTGATGCCTTTTCAATAAAATATGCTACAGAGAGTGTAATGGCTAAACGTGATCCTGCCAAAGTGGAGCAAATTGTGTATGAGTTATTAAGACTTGGCCGTGTCTGAGTTTTTAGGGCTATGTGTGATAAGTTGATTTTGTTTTAATGAAAGCAACATATTAATCCATTTTGTTTGTCAAAAATTCAAATATCCCTGACAAAAGAAAAGTACCCTTTCCAAGCCAGAGTGTTTGGTGTGTATCTTTCCAAATGAAAATATCTGCATTTTCATAGTTTTTATGTCAGTGGACTCATACTGTGTATGTTGTTCTGCATCCAGCTTTTTGCACTTAATCCGTCTAGGAGATATTTCCTGCATCATTGCAATCATCCCCAAAACCTTTCTTTGGTTACTAGGGAATGTACTTTTATTTTTGGTTTAATTGTCGTATTCACTTGTCAGGCAGAAAGAGAAACTATGATAATATTCATCTTATCTAATAGTGAATACCGTGAGGCAACTATGGTGAGATTGCCAATTTTCTGGTGGTTTTCTAAACTTCTGCTCTTCTACTGAAGAGTTAACATAGACAGAAATGTAAACATTGTTGCCTGCTCTGGAAGGTTAAAATTGCAATTCTCCTGGTAGAGTTGTCACTGGGAAAAACACCATCTGAACTTTAAGGTGACTGACCAGTCGGGTTAGGACAGGCAGTTCAGATGCTCTGGCCATGAATTCTAAGGTGGGTGATAGAGGATATACCATATCTTTTGTCCCTGTGGGTAGAAGACTTTCATGGCTGATGAGGTCTGTGGCTGAGAGGGTTAATCCTACATGTTAGAGCAAGAGCCTCAGGAAAAGAGAGACCATTTGAAATCCAGCAATGCTGAGTGCAAAGTTATTTCAATACTTTTTCTCCTCTTTGTCAGATGATTAATCCTATTACTATATCACCAATATATTTTATATTGAAAGCTTAGTCACTTTCTGATAAATTACAGAGAATGGAAGAAGCTAGACGGCCCATTTCCTTGTGTTTTGTTAGGTCTCTTGCCTTCTTTGCACTTTGGTGAAAAGATGTTAATGCATAACTTCTACAGAGGCCATGATTAATTATGTCATTATAAATGGCTTATTCTAACTGGGCCTCCAGAACCACAGGGAAAAGAATACAATTTTATTCACAAAGAAGATTGAACCAATTTTAATTCCCCCATCAAATGCTCAGAGTTGGTTGACTCCGCCAGTTGTGTTCAGTCTTGTGTAGAATGTGGTCTCATTATGCAACTTTACTTCCAAATCCCAGCTTCTCAATGTTAACCAAAGTCGCCTTCTTCCTGGGAGACCCAAGGCCCCTCCCCAAGCCCAGGGGAGTGTAAACAAATTCCTTTCTCTCAGGGTTACATGAAAAGCCAAGTCATCATCCAACACAATAAAATAAGCTGGGGAAGGAAAGAACCAATCAAACCTCTTTGATTCTGAGACTCAGGGAAAGCACTTAGGAAACCTCACAGTCTGTCCATCAGAGGGGAAAAAAGGCTCCAATTAAATGGGAAGAGTACTTATTTTAAGCACTCTAAAATGTTAAGATTTTAAAAATACAGTGCTTAACGTTCTGTAGAGCTACAACAAAGAATACACCAACCTCAGTATTTACACGCCAAGCTTCTGCCAAGCCATTTCATAATGTACCTTAAAAAAATTTCATGCTTTCTTGAAAAGAAGACACCCCCTCCCTCCCCTGCTGACGGTCCACACGTTCCCAGGCATGTGAATTGTACAATTCTGAAGTTCCAGTGAGGCTGGTAGCTTGAAGGTAAAACTCCTGCCAACAAGATTTTTGCACCCCATGCTCAGAACTGTTACTACTGAATGGCTTATTTTCTATCATGATATCTTCTCTGTAAGACTGTGGCTGAAGAGACCACTTTTTTGGTCCGGCCAGTTTCATACATGTTGTCTATGTTCTGGAAAGTGGAATTAACCACCTGTTGGTTCCATTTCTATTATTTTTACCTATACAAAAGGACGCCCCCTCTTCTTTAGTAAATCATCACGCCCTTACATTCCTTGCATTAAAACCTGTTATTGGTAGTTTAATTAAAAGCTGTTGACTCTGATATTTCATTATATTATTTTTTTCCTACTTTTTACATGGCTGCAGAAATTCTTTGTTATCACCTTGATTACATGCTGCAGCTAGAGTCCTTCCAGAACTTTATAGACAGCATAACTAAAGCTCTGTCCCCTGGAGTGAAAGGATGTTAGCAGAAACTCAGAGATTTAAAACAAAAAGAAAGGAAGGTAGAGGGTTTTAATAATAGCTTGGGTGGGCAGTAAAAAAATTACAATTACCATAATTATATTAGAATTATAAAACTTCAGAGCTAAAACAGAGACCTAAGAAACTATCTAGTTGACTCCTGTTTTCTGCAGTAAGAAACAGACACAGAGAACAAGAAGGCTATTACAAATCACGGAACTGGATTAGCAGTGGGGCCTGAACCTGTCGCTTGATTCAGTCAGAGATCTTCCAATTTTACAAGTTGAGTCTGGGGGGCAACATTTTAAAACTCAGCTGTGAGGCAATCTTAGTGCATTTTAAGATTTTCTTTTGAATTTTTAGATCTGTGGGTAATGTGTCCTAAATATATAATTGTAATATAAGATTAGAATAGTACTCAAAGGCCTATTTATGTCGATTGCATAAATGATACACTTTAAAAAACATTTATGAATATGTATTACCATTACTAATGGTGTCTTAGATCTCTAATGAGTATTGTTGTGTGTGTGTGTGTGTGTGTGTGTAAGTACACAAATTCTTTCGTGAGAGAGGGGAGCAAATGGATTCAGATATAATCAGAATCTCCCAAACTCTTTTGTCTATTTCTGGCATCTGCTTTGACCGGAATAGCTTTTTGAAGTTTAGAAGTATTTTCTCTCTTTCTTTAGTTGGTGAATATACATTCAAGGGCTATGTAAAGTGAAGTAGGAATGTGAGGCAGTTTAATCTGTTTATTTGCTCTCTCCATCTTTCCGCCTGTGGACCTGGTCGGGTTTGGGGGAGCAATAAACAGCACTTCCTTGCCCTCCCAGTTTCTGCACAAAATCAAGCAGAGCTGGATGGGAGAGGAAAGCATCGCAGCTGCTGGAGCTCTGTGCCCATGAACGAGACGTAAAGGGCTAGGAAGAACATTGCTGCTGCTTCTCCATTTATGGATCTGCTACTCTGGTCCAGGCACTATGCAAGGCACTGAAGATGCAACAATAAATAGAACACAGTCCTTGTCCTTTAAGAGGTCATAGGCAAGTGGATGAATTAGATTTACAACAAATATTTATGGTATTATGCATTAACTGCTGTTGTAGAGATAAGAAAAAATCTAGGCCCATAAGGTCTAGAATGTTGAACTGTGCCTGGAAATGATGCATACACTGGGGATGGGAAGTGTCTTTTGAGATGTTCAGCGTTATGTTTGTGGCTTCAAATGGCTAGAGATTTTCCGATGTTGGGGAGGGTGTTATCTGTATTTATTTCATTTTGGGAAAGTGTATTTTTTTTTGTTTGCAAATAGAAGGTTCTTAATACGTATTGAATGACTGATTGAGTTCAAGCCAATTTCTCAGTAGCAGCAGGGAAAGAACAACTTCAGTCCAGTATTTTGAACAAGAACTCCAATTAGTCTCACAATTGGTTCAACCAATTCCTTTCAGTTACATTTTCATTTGCTCACTGGAGTTGACGAAAGTAGGTATTAGTTTTGACACCCTTTAAATACACCCTAATCTTAATATAATATACACTATGTTTTTTCACGTTTTGCATTTAAATTAGAAGTTGTTAGGTCTCAAAGTTAGTATTTTTAGTATTCTGTTCAGCTCTGTATGCACCTGGTATATTTTGATAATAACCTCGAGTTTAATCAACTGGAAAGAGCCCATTGGAATCAGAAACCTGTACCGTGTTTGGAGTGAAGAGGAAAGCTTTCCCTGGGATCCTGGATCAAAGAATTTTTGACACCAAGTTTCCTTTGCCCAGTGTCTATTGGCTTTGGGAAATAAAAGGAAAGTCGCCTGTTTGACGAGTTGTCAGTCAGTTCCTTCTGATGGCCCTGGGGTTGTGGGCTTGTGAGTTTGTGATGGTGAGCTTCCCGGATCTTGGGTGGTTGCCACGGCATCAAGTGTTACCAGTGTCCAAAGCACTGACTTGTGGTTATGAAGAGATTTGCCACTGGGTTATTTTATAAAAGTTTATTTAACCTTCTATATAGTTAAAATACCAAATATTTCCAACTGAATAGTTTTCTGCTGCTGTAATTTTGGTAGTCCTTGTATTTTCGACTACATGAATAAATAGGCTGTGATGGGCTAGCCTAGGAACCTCACCACCAATTACAATATTCTTTCTATGGAAATATAGACTTTTGAGTTCCACACAATAGCTTAATAAATGAACTTTTGGAACACAACCCTTTTTTAGGTTAAGAATTTCCTGTGTTTACATTTTTATTATTTCTTTTTACCTTCTTTCCTATTATCACTCTCTGGTGCTGAGGTCTAATGGTGACTGAGTGTGATTATAAACACAACACCTAGCTGCCCTTCTTTTAGGGAGAAGGCTCTAAAATAGCATGATATAATATATAATAGGAAATGGAGATGATAATAGCTACACATTTGCTGCTTTTCAGCCATGGTAGAAAAATAGTTGAGGCGATATTTGTGAATACTAGAAAGAAATGTGCTATACAGAAATCTGAATGTCATTATTCTCCTACATGCTGTATGAGGAAGAAAAATGTAAACATCATTGTTGTTCTCACTCATTTTATCCAAGACTGAGTGACCTTTCAGAGTCCTTTATTATGAACAATCTAATGGCACTTCTCAAATACCCATGGATGGCAGCTCCTATAATCCCATTGCTTTCACACATGAAATGTGTACAGTCTCACTAACCAACCCCCAATAGGATTTTTATTTGTAAATTTAACAGGATGGAAAAACTAGTTTCATGATTTTTGAATCATGGGGATTCAAAATTGGGGAAAATAATTGTCAAAGGCAAGCAAAATACATTCCTGGATAAGAAGCTGCCAAATGCGGAAAGATTCACTGTTCAAGAAATGTTTTGTCACATGAAGAGGCTGACTAGGTGGTGGGGACGGGATACACAGGGAACTTTTGACTTTCTCCTCAATAAACCGTGGTCTGCGTTCCCAGGAGATGTTAACAAATGTGGGGTATTTGACATGTTCCATCTGCCTCGTTCTTCCTCTCCAGCTAGAAGCCGTAGCAAAGCTCTGGCGAAGGCTAGCAAGGAGAAAAATAAAAGCTGAAAGTTCTAATCAAAACTCTAATCAGAAAGATGACAACTGGTGAAGATTATTAAATTTTCTTTGCTCCCTTGATGAATTTAATAAAGAACTAATCAAAGATCATTAGAAGGCTTTTGTGCCTGGCTTGCATTGTAACTGGATTGCAATCTGAGTTTGTGTTTTAGTGGGTTTCCAGGGCAGCATTGGACATGTAAATATATTTAAAACTATAGATGGTTAGACATTTTTTTAGTGTTTTTAGTTAATGTACGAAGCCATGAAAATGTATAAGCTATTTATTGTGCTCATCTACTCTGCCAACTAAAAATATAGAGGATTTTGATTTTGATCTTTAGTAATTAGAATTTTAAAATTTGTATCAGTGTCTAGTTCAAAAAATTTCTAATGATCTTTGATTAGTTCTTTTCTTAAATTAACAGGAAAATAAAAAATGGTATCATTTAATTTCCAGAGCATAAAAATATGTAAATAACTCTGCAACTACCAGAGCCACTAGAAATTTATAGAAAATTATGGTAATATCTGAAGAGATTTCTCACTGCCCTCCCCACCCCCGCCAATTCTGAACATTTGCTTAATGTCCCTTGTTTTCAAATGATTACCCCATAGCCTTCCAACTACAACTTAAATACTACATTTTAAGTACTGCATTTATAGTGGCTCATAAAGTATGCATTTGGATTGTCTGATGACATTGGTACCCCACGCATTTCCAGTGCTCGATTTTGCCTGCTTCAGTATCCGATCAGTCTAACACAGTCTCCTCCCCACCCCCCAACACTGCATTAACCCGGTAATTTAGGATTCCTGCCAGTTCTTCCATTCTCCCATCTCAGATAGCCTCCTAGCCATCTCAGTCGATGACATTTGATTTTGATGTGCCTTAGCAGCAAAACACCTCCATGCTCATCATTAAAGAATTGGCTCTCAGTAATATTAAAAAAGCTTAGGATTTGCTTTGAGTTTTTTGTGTAAGCAGGGTTACATCCTTAATAAATAGTTCTTAGGCTTCCACCTATCTTTTTGCCAGAACAGAAAAATTATTCTGGAATTATCAGGATGAAAAAATGAAACAAAACAAATAGTGGGTGCTTTTAAAAAATGAAAAAAAAAATATTCAGCTCTTACAATGGGCCCTTTTATTAGATTCTACTAAACTTTGATTAATTTTGTGCTTGCTATATGAAAATATGTTAGAGGAAAATCTGTTTCTGTCCTAGTAACTACATTTCTCTTCATAAGTCAAAATATCTTATGACTATTTCAAGATTATAGAAGAATTTTCAAAAATGTACTGAGATGGGCAGTATAAAACTCTACACACATTAGATGAGTCAGAGTCTTGCACTAAGTGTTTGTGGAAGCAGTCGACAATTAACTCTGAATTACAACCCTGTTCTATTGGCCAAATGAAAGCAGATAAACTGTGAAACTAGACTCTAAACTCATCATGTTCAATGTTAAGTTAAATTAAAGTAAATGGTAAGTTCCCAAACAACATAGAAAAGAATGCTTTAATTTTAAAAACTTTCCAGGGGCCGGCCCGGTGGCGCAGTGGTTAAGTGCGCATGTTCTCCTTCAGCGGCCCGGTCTTCACCGGTTTGGATCCCGGGTGTGGACATGGCACCGCTTGGCACACCATGCTGTGGTAGGCATCCCACATATAAAGTAGAGGAAGATGGGCATGGATGTTAGCTCAGGGCCAGTCTTCCTCAGCAAAAAGAGGAGGATTGACGGCAGATGTTAGGTCAGGGCTAATCTTCCTCAAAATAAATAAATTAAAAAAAATTAAAAACTTTCCAGCTAAACTTTTAGCACCATCCTGATTCCAAGGGCCAGATATTAAGACAGTTAACTCTTAGGTAGAGATGAACTTGAAATTAAAAGTCTTGTGGGAACATCAATTCCATGATGATCTCTATCTTGAACATGGTCCTGTGGAAATTTGTCCAACTCTTCATATTTCAGCTGCCCATGTTCTCTTATTTACTATTTCTATTGGTCTTCTTTTCTCTTGTAGATCCAAGTTTCTCTCTCTCTCTCTCTCTCTCTTTTTTTTTTTTTTTTTTTGAGGGAGATTAGCCCTGAGCTAACATATGCCACCAATCCTCCTCTTCTTGCTGAAGAAGACAGGCCCTGAGCTGACATCCGTGCCCATATTCCTCTATTTAATATGTGGGATGTCTACCACAGCATTGCTGGATAAGCAGTGCACAGGTCTGCACCTGGGATCCGAACTGGCAAACTCTGGGCCACCAAAGTGGAATGTTTGAACTTAACTGCTGTGCCACCAGGCCAGCCCCCCAAGTTTCTCTTTGACCTGAAAGGCATCCTTCAGGTAGCACAGGTAGACTGGAAAGAAAGCCTCTCAGTTTGTGTTCTTCAGCAAGTGCCATTATTTAATGCTCGTTTGTGAAGGCTATTTTTGATGGATATGGAATTCTGTGTAGACAGGTTTTTTTTTCTTTCGGCACTCAAAAGAAGTCATTTCATTGTCTTCTGTCCTCTATTGTTTCTGGTGAGAAGCCAATGATAATTCTTATTTTGTTTCCCTTTATAGAAAGTGCCTTTTTTCTCTGAGTGCTTTCAAGATTTTCTCTTTGTCTTTGGTTTTCAGCAGTTTGGCTATGATGTGCCCTGGTCTGGTTTTCTCTGTGTTTATCCTTTGTGGATTCATTGACATTCTCGTTTCTGTTAAGTCAGTATTTTTCTTCAATTGTGGGGAGTTTTAGGCCATTATTTCTTCAAATTGTTTTGTCCCTACGTTATCCTCTTCTTCTTCTGGGACTCAATTACTCTCCTGCTAGGCTGCTTGATATTGTCTCACAGTCCCTGAGCCTCTTCCTTTATTTATTTTTATTTTAATTTTTTTAATGAACTTTATTTTTTAGAGCAGTTTTAAGTTCACAGCAAAATTGAGCAGAAGGTACAAAGATTTCTCATATGTTCTCTTCCCCCCTACATGCACAGCCTCTCCCATTATCAACATCCCCCACCAGAACAGTAAATTTGTCACAATTGATGAAGCTATATTGACACATCATAACACTTGAAGTCTGCAGTTTACATTATGGTTCACTCTTGGTGCTATACGTTCTGTGTGTTTGAACAAATTTGTAATGACATGTAACCACCATTATGGCATCATACAGAGTAGTTTCACTGCCCTAAAGATACTCTGCTCGACCTGTTTATCCCTCCCTCCACCCTAATCCCTGCAACCACTGATCTTTTTTTCCTGTCTTCATACTTTTGCCTTTTCCCGAATGTCGTGTACTTGGAATCATACAGTGTGTAGCCTTTTCAGATTGGCTTCTTTCACTTAGTAATATGCATATAAGTTTCCTCCATGTCTTTTCATGGCTTGATAGCTCATTTCTTTTTAACACTGAGTAATATTCTATTGTCTGGAAGTATCACAGTTTATTTATTATCCATTTACCTCCTGAAGGATATCTTGGTTGCTTCCAAGTTTTGACAATTACAAACAAAGCTGCTATAAACATCCAGGTGCAGGTTTTTATGTGAATGTAAGTTTTCAACAGTTTTGGGTAAATACAAGGAGTGTGACTTCTAGATCTTACAGTAAGAACAGGTTTCATTTCGTAAGAAACTGCCAAACTGTCTTCCGAGACGGCTGTACCATTTTGCATGCCTGTCAGCCGTGTGAGAGAGTTCCTATTGTTCTTTATCCTTGCCAGCATTTGGTGTTGTCAATGTTCCGTATTTTGGCCATTCTAATGGTGTGTAGCGGTATCTTGTTTTTTTTAAATGTTTATTTTTCTTCAATCTTATTTCTCTCTATTCTTTGGGTTAGATAATTTCTATTAATTTGTATCTAGGTTCACTGACTCTTTGTTCTGCTAACTCTGATGTGCTATTAAGCCCATCAATTTTATATTTCAGTTTCTGTACTTTTCAGTTCTAAAATTTTCATTTGATTGTGTTTGTAGTCTCCATTTCTCTGCTGATACTTATTTAATCACTCAAGATCAAATTTTTGATACTTTTAACATAACTTTCCTTTAATTATTTGTATGTCTGTTGATTTTTTGATTAAATATTGGACATTGTGGATAATACATTATAGAAATTCTAGATTCTGTAATCTTCCTCTGAAGAGGATTGATTCTTGTTTAAGCAGGAAGTTCATTTACTGGCTGATCCCTTTAACTTGTGTGATCCTGGTGTCTGGCATTGCTAGTGTAGATCTGTGGAAAGCCCGAGGCATTTCCCAAGCTCTTCTAACTTGGCAGTACTCACTCTCCAAGCTGCATCTTCCCTAAGAATCTTTTTGGGGTTTGGTTTCAGGCTTTGTTAGTGTGGGTCTAGAGTAGCTCTCTCTCTGGGTCCCTTGTTCCTAAGACGTAGACTGTGTGGGGTCTCAGATGTCAGGAGTTTTCATGAGGTGTTAATAAATTCTTCACTCTGGCAGGGCCAGGACTCTGACATCCCCTGCCACTGCTCTTTCCCAAGCACTGCTCAATCTCTGGTATCTTGTTTCCACTTTCAACTCCGTAGCAGTTGATATCTAAAGGCTCAGGTTGCCTCACCCTGCACATGTTCAATCCAGCTCTCAGCCATGGATTTTCAGGAGATCCCTATGGGTTTCTGGGGTCCCTTCTCTGCGCTGCTTTCTTCTCCACAGGTTCTAACTGCTTCAGCTTCCCTGAACTCTGATCTCTGCCTCCTCATCTCAACAAAACCACCATGCTTTGCTCAGACTCCAGGTCACTGGACCATGATTGGGAAACTGTCTCCAGGCGGAGAGCTGGGACAATTGTGCAGCTCACCTCATGCATTTCCCTTCTCTCAAGAATCACAGTCTTACATTGCTTGTTAGCCAGGGCCTGAATTCAGGTGCCTCACATATTTTGTCCAGTTTTATAATTGTTTTGACTGATACTAGTCCAGTATGTGTCACCTCATCATGGCTGGAAGTAGAAGCTCAAGAGCCATCACTTGATTTCGGTCCCATCTGAAATCACATTCCCACACTGGGCAGAAACATGGGTACCATGGTACTTTCCACGAGATGTCTTAAATAATCCCCATCCCAGGTGCAAAAACTCAAGTGAAGATTCCTGTTAAAACATTTCAAACTCAAAATCACATAGACCATGCCTAGCAAAGTACCATCACAAACATCTTCTTTTATGAATTACTAAATTATTTGATGGATAGAGCAGCAAGAAAGTGGGAGGAAGAGCCCACTTCTTAGAGTTATGACTTATCTGCCAATTGATTCTATGATCTTGGACTTACAACTATATTTAACATGTCTTTGAGATCACTGAAGAAACCTCATTGAAAACTAAGGACACCTACTAGTAAATTTACATTGTAATTTATCTTGATTATATCCTCTGAAGGATACTTTCTGAGATCAAGCATCATTATTATGGTTTTGTTACAGGATTAAACAAGTTTCAAGTTTGGCAACTGTGATGATAACTTTGGAGGGATTTCCTCATTTCAGAAAAATCTTCATTCTCATAATTACATTGAATTCATCTAGAAAGAAAAGAACCAATGACATAAGACAAATCTAGGTAGCAAATAGCAGTTTGGTAGTATCAAGGAGGTAAGAGTAAGAAAATGATATAAATACCTGCATATATACATAATGCCACATGAGTGATTAGATTGTCCTTTTTTCCATAGAACGGTATAAAGGTCCCAAGAGATAAAATGGTATAATGATGCAGTATAATTATACCTTTTGGTGAAATATCAAAGATGCGATGACCATGAGCTAAGGAGGCCACAACAGAATCTGAAATGTCATTTCTAAAGAAACTCAGCAGATTAAGAAGGAATACTTACCAACGTGGTCGAGTGTTCCCTCTCAGTGCAAAGTCTTAAGCCTGATACCCGTTCTGCTCAGCCTTTGATCTGGTGCCTCCAGTTGGTTTTTCCAGAACAATCTTCTCTCAGAGGCAGAGTAGAAGTAGGATGAAAGAAGTACACATCAGGTCCCAGATCACTTTTTTTCCTTTTCTCCCCATTCCTCTTTCAGTTATGAATCCTATTTTGCTCTGGAGAAAAAACTACTAATCCCCTCGTTTTTTTCCTGGAACATCACCAATTCATCCTGCCCCCAGTATTTTATACTTAAGTGTAAAAAATAAGACATCTTTGGGCCAGCCCGGTGGCATAGTGGTTAAGTTCACGTACTCTGCTTCGGCAGCCCAGGTTCGTGGGTTCAGATACTAAGAGTGGACCTATACAATGCTTATCAAGCTATGCTGTGGTGGCGTCCCACATACAAAATAGAAGAAGGTTGGTGCAGATGTTCGCTCAGGGCCAATCTTCCTCACTAAAAAAAAAAAAAAATTTAAGACACCTTAGGTACTGAGAGACCCGAAGAGGGAGTTTGTATTGGAGCCCTGGCCTTGATATTCCTGCTGAATAAACCATTCCTTCCTGCTTGAAAGTGAGTGTACATTATAGGTTTTGCCAGAGGAATTTCTGAAAGTGGGCCAAGTATTGCCTGCAAGGCTGTTCTAAACTAGTGTAGAAATGGGGTGTGGGGTGGCTATGCCTACAAATATCCTGCAAAGGAATAAAGTAACACATGACAATATTGAAATGAACCAATTCAGTAAAGTCTTTGGGTGTTACACAAATTCTGCATATTGCACAATTACTTTCTGTTGAACTTTTTCTCATCATTATTATAGTGATTATTTGTGAGGCTTTCTGCCTTCACTGCCATGGCTTAATGGGACAAACTACAGGGACACAGCCCCTCTTCACTTTCTGTGCCCACTTCTCTGGTGCAGGTCATTGCCGTTAAACACTCAAGCCTATTGTTTTTTAAGCAGTGAGAAAATATAGTGATCCACAGAAGGATTACCCGTATAACCCGAAGTCCTTAACTCCCCTATCCTTCTGAGGTTGCCCTTTTCTTTAATAACCATCGTGTATATTGTGGGAAGTCCAAGGTGTTCTCCAGTTCCTCTGCAGATTCTGGAGTTGACACTTAGTTCTTCCCATTTTTTCTTGCTCCAAACTCTTGCTTCTGACTTTTCCCAATTTCTTCTCTCCATCTGCCCATGGCTCCTACAGGCTGCCCCAGGCCATTGTAGTCTGCTTTGCTTCCAAGCATGGCCCCATCACTTTCTTCTTGACAATGTTGTTGCGGGTAGCAGTGCTTTATTAAATTTTCTTGTTTTATATGCATAATACAGAGGAATTATAGCTCAAAACATGGAACCACTTAAAAGTGAATCCTGGGCAGCACCACTGCGAAAGTTCTCCCTGTCACTGTCACCAATCTCTACCTTGAGGAGGCCTTGTTGGCAGCCCTCTCCCTGTGCTTTTTAGAGGCCTGCTCTCTGGACTCTGTTTCCAGTCCTGTTTCATGGTCTGCTCCTCCTCAGCCCTGCAGTGGTGGAAGGAACCTATTCAGAAATTCCTCTAACTTTATGATGCAGAGAAATTTGGCTCTCGCTTAGGCCTTCTTTCTCCCATCCAGACTCTCCTGGGGTTTACCCTCGCTCAGTTCAAAACGCTCACTGGATGCTTTCCCAAACAACAGAGCAGTTTGCGCTTCAAGAGGAATTCTGCTGCTCTCCTGGAGCAACGAACAAAAACGTCCGTCAGCTTAAAAAGTTGTTTTTTAAGTTATAGCTAAGTTCTCTAAAAATGTTTACATAATGTTTTGAATAAAGTGATTTGACAGAAGATTTAATAAAGTAATAGACAGGCTGGAGGGCCCAGTTGTTAAGGAAGGGGATTCTAGCTGAGGCATGAGAAGTCAGGGGTAGAAGAAGAGAGTTTGTGATTTCTCTCTCTCCTCAGCTCTGTGTGGAGGACAGGCTAGACAGGCAGCGACAGTTGTCTAACCTGTGTGCGTCTTCTCACAAGCCAGAAAAGAAGGCAATCGCGAAGTTAAGTCACCGTGAAACTAGCGTCCACGGAGAAGAGATGGAGGTTCAATGAGGCCAGGGAGGGTGAGAAGGAACTCCTGGCGACTTCTCCCATTTCAGGAAAGCAGTTGAGGCCTAGGGAGACAAAAGGCTGCTCTCAGAGGCAAGCACACCCCCTGGGGCACCTCAGGCCTCCTCTCGAGACAGTGAGGGCCCTGGGAGGGCAGCGGAGTGCGCTTTGCAGGCTGAGGCTTCACTGCCTGTCATCTATATCCTCAGTGTCATCGCATAATATACAAAATTCCGTTTATTACATCAGGGAAAAGAACTTTGTTAAGAATGTTTCTATATTTCAGGGACTCCCGGGAATGTTGGGAAAAGGAAATATATCCAATGGCAGTATTTCATTAAATAAATTACCTGGAGAAATTTACAAAAACTTGCAAAGATGCTTACACAAGGCATATAATTATTACAAATATATAAAGAATATATAACTACTTCTAGGTGTCATCTCCTAACAAATTCCAACATTGCTTTAGTAGCTATTTAAGCATTTGTATGTATCGCCTCATTTTTAAATAGATATGAAAGAGTACTTAACAATAAAAGGTTTGTCAAAAGGTGTTTGGAATCAGCATAGAAAAACTTCTGTCCTAGCGAGGATATGCTGTTCAGTAACAAAGTCAGATGCACGGTTCTTGTTTTGAATTTGTTTTCCCTACTCTTACAACATCGCTGATAACAAAACTTTCTACTTACAACTTTACATTCATGCACATTGTCAGCTGAATTATTTTTCTGTCTATTTCTACAATGTAATAAATATTTTTTAGGTTTTAAAAAAGCCAAGGAAATGTTCTGAAATTTTTAAAAGGCATATTCACAGCATATACTTAGTTTAGTTTCCTTAAGACTTTTCTGGAACATAAAATGGTGTATGAATATCGTCTTTTCACCTGGGTGGTCCTGCACACTGGTAAAAATAGGCCAAGAGACATACACCAAATGTTTACCCTGATTATCTTTGGGTGGTGGTTGCCAGTGATTTTTCTTTTTTCTATTGTCCTTTCTATTGTTTTCCAAGTTTTGTAGAAAGACTGTTGACTGTTTCAAGTATAGAAAATAAAATCATAAAAGTACTACAAGAAAATATTAGTATTTTTATAAGCTTTTATTTGGAAAGGTCTTTCTAAATATGACAGTAAAGTCAGAAACCATAAATGGAAAAACTCACACATTTAATGACATCTATAATATTAAAATTCAGTATAGTAAATGATCCCATAAAGTCAACGTAAAATATTAACTGCTGTGGAAATATTTGCAAGATATACAATAAAAGTTAATATAATTCATAAATGGCTATTATAAATCAACAGATAAACAATCCAAGAGAAAAATGCCCAAGAACAGGAACAGGCATTTAGCAAAAGAAATGTAAATGATTTAAAACATGAAAAGATACACACCCTCACTGATAAATAAAGAAATTCAAAATAAAAGCTCGAATACTCTTCACCTTTCAAGTTGACAAATGCTTAAAACAATGAAAATGCCTTGTATTGACAAAATGTGGGATAAGAGACACTCTTAATACTCTGTTGGGAGAAAATAAGTTGGCTTGGTTTTCATGGGAGAATAGTTTGACATTATCACAAGTAAAGGGTTCATAACTTTGGACTGAGAATTCCGTGTTTATGAATGTATCCCACAGGGAAAGTTTAGCAAACTTGTCACGAGAGCTGTGAATGCTCTTCAGTACCTGTGCTCCTCTTTCCTTCCTGCTGTGACCTGGACTTGGCATGTAGATAGAGACATGTGGCTTAGTTATTCCAATGGAATATGACTGGAAGTGATGTAGGTAGCGATGCCTCCAGGTTGAGGTGATTGTGAGTGGATGTGTGGGCCTTCTCTATGCTCTCTTGATTTTCCCAACAAAGGGCTGAATGAAGGGGAAGGAAAGGAGCAAAAGAAGAGTGGAGTCACAGGAGGAAGGAGCCTGAGTCCCTGAATGACTGTGTGGAGCAGAGCCCGTCACAACCATTCTCACTAACCCATATTAGACTGTGATGTGAACAAGCCATAAATTATTTTGTCTTAAGAAGCTGTGATGTTGAGGCTGATTGTTATAGGAGATATCCTACTCAGGCTGATATACATGCAATTTAATTCTGTCCCAAGATAGCCATTACAGCATTATTTATAATAGCCAGGAATTTAAAATAATCTAAATGTCCACTCACAAGCTAATTATAGAACAATATGTATAGCCTAATCTCATTTTTTATAAAAATTATGTATGTATGATTTCATAAGCAGAAAGAGAGAGTTGAAAAGACATATGTCATTCAGATAATGATGATATCACTGCAGAGTGGGACTATAGGACATATACTTTTCCTGCTAAGTATATTTTTCAATTATTTGAATATTTTACAGAATTTCTTATTACTTTAGAGTCAATAAAAATAATACTCAATAAAAAAATCATGCATATAGGTAGTCTGGGGACTTAAGTTTCCTTGATTACTTCCTGGATCAGGAAATAATAAATGCAAATAGTTAATAATTCTTATGTGTAGAAATAGGTATTAGATAGCAATAACTGAAACAAAACAAAGAAAACAATGACATATAGCAAAAGAACAATGATGCTTATCTTGAGTTGCGGTATGATAGATAACTTTTGTTATTTTTGCTTTGTGCTTTACTGTGTTTTCCAAATGTTCTGCATTGAGCATGTAATACTTTTGTAATTAGGTGGAAAGCCAAAGTGTAAATGTTGTAAATGTAAGCAGAAGATGAGAAATCTCTCATATAAGACCACCCTCCTCTCCGTGCTAGCCTCTCTTAAACCAGGGCTGCATCCTCTGAAGATAGAAAAACATTAACTTGACCTTCAGCAGTCCTGGTTGTACACTTGCACTTTTTCTACCTCCCACCCACTAAAGTAGTCTTTTAGTCCACAATGATAGACCAGAACCTCAAGTAAACAAACAGACCTACCTGAGTCTCAATTCAGGAAGAAGCGATTCTTTTGAGATTGAAGAACCCTCTTTGCTTAATGGATCACCGCAGTGTGGCTATTACAGAGTGAGAAGGTAGCAGCCTGTCTGATAATTGCTAGGATCTTGCTGGCAACTGCCAGCTAATTATGCCTAACCTGAAAGAGAGAAACAAGGTAAGACAAATCACAAACAGAACTTAAAGATCAAACTCTCATCCCCTTGTGTTCACCAGAGTGTGTCTGGTACAAAGGATGGTTCACCAAAGCAATTCCCTGAGTGACTATCTGAGAGACCTTTGGCACCACCACCAACACTGTGATTCTACTTGAGAACAAAGAGTTGGGACCCACCAGAGCCAAAAGCTGCAGTGTGAGCTATGTGTCATCTCTCCTGAAGCAGCACCATTCATACGTGCGTTGAGCACAAGTTGGTCACTATGCTAAAGGTGAAGTTTCAAGCGTTCGAAGAACCCCTTCTAAGTCATGATTTAGACATGTGAAAAAAAGAGTTCCTCAGTGGAAAACCAAAGGAAGTGCAGGAAGTCCAAGGCAACAAGGAAAAGGAGGCTCAAACTCACTTAGTATTCAGAAGAGGGTGACAGGAGCACTGGGACAGCAAGGACGAGTTCTTTCCACAGAGGGTGAGTCTCAGCTTCCCTGATCTGTGTAGGTGCCTGGAGGTGCGGAGAGGGATAAGAATGACTCTTTTCTCCTGAGCAGTCTTGGTGAGAGGTGCCTAAATGTCTAAATGCAGAGATAAAAGAAGCCTCCTCAAAATTGGTGTCCCCAGTCAGAAAACTGTGGTCCCTCTAGGTCAGGGAATTTTTTCCTCCAATATTTAATTTTGAAAAATTTCAAACAGAGAAAGTAAAAGAATTTTGTAGTAAACATTCATACACCCACCATCTAGGTCTTACCATTAATATTTTACTCTGTTTGTCTTATCATGTGTGTATGTGCACGCATGCATGCGTGCACTCAATCTTCTATCCATGTTATTTTTTTGGATGCATTTCAAAGTAAGTTTCAGACATCAGTATACTTCTCCTCAAATACTTCAGCACATACGTTGCAAACCAAAAGTGAATATTGGTTTACATTTTTTCTTTTCAGGTAAAATTTACAAAGAATGAAATGCACAACTCTTAAGTGTACTATTCAATGAATTTTGACAACTGCAGACATCTTTGTAACTCAAATGCTTAGCAGGATACAGAAAATTACCATCATCCCAGAAGGTTCTCTCATACCCCTCCCCAGTTAAACCCCACTTGCTCTCTACCAGAGGAAACCATTGTTTCAATTTTTTTCACCATAGAACAATTTGGCTTGTTCTAGAACTTCAAGTAAATGAAATCAGACAGTATATACTCTTGCCTAAGGCTTCTTTCTCTTAGCACGTTTTTGAGATTCATCCCTGTGCTGCCTACATCGATACTCCATTCCCTTTATTGCCAAGTCATATTGCCACTGAATGAACATATCACAGTTTGTGGCCCATTCTGCTATGCACAAATACCTGGGCTATTATGAATAAAGCTGCTATAAATATTCTTGTGCAAGTCTTTGTGTGAACATAATATTTTCATTTCTCTTGGGTAAATACTTAGGAGTGGAATTGCTGAGTGATAAGGTAGGTATATGTTTGGTTTTATAAGAAATTGTCAGATCTTTTTACAAAGTGCTTGTACTGTTTTATACTCTCACAACCAGCATATGAGAATCCCAGTTGCTGTATATCCTCAGCAACAGTTAGTGTTGTCAGTCCTTTTGAATTTGAGCCATTCTGGAGTGTGTGCAGTGACAGTTCACTGCAATTTCAAATCTGCATTTCCTAGGCCAGTGGCTTTCAAACTTTGGTGTGCTTAAGACCCATCTGGAGTGCTTATTAAACTATAAACTCCTGGGCCCCAACTAGGACATTTTTCATTTGTGTGTTTGTATTTTGATTTGTTAGATCTGGCCCCAACACAGGTTTGAGTTCAGCAGGTTGAGTTTAGGGCCTGGGTATCTGCCCTTAACAAGCTCCCTGGAGATTCTGGTGAATGTGGTTCAGACCAGCTCTGAGAAACTGGCCCTCTGGTGGTTGCAGAACTGCTATTTGATATATGATAGAGATGTGCATTCACTTCTCCCTGGCAACTTGGTTAAATTCCTTCCAACGGAAGTGTTTGTGCACTTTTCATGCTTAATAAAACATTTATTCTGGTTACTAAAGTTTTAATTTTAAAAAATTGAGAGCTTGGTGATGAACACGTTGTCTCATGTAGAAGAAAAAAATCTAGATGATCTGCACCGAATTCCAAAAGAAAGATGCTTTGAGAAACTGTACTCAAAAAAGAAAAAAAATCCATATTTTCGGGTATCTGTAATCAGCACGTTATTCTTAAAAATTACCTTCTGGATCATAGATGGGAGAAAATAAGTACTATAATTTTATTTTCATTAGTGGATTAGTGTATTTTTTGGTTTGTGTCACACTAATACTGTTGTATGTGATCTAGTGAATGAAATATAGTCCTGAAATAGCCTAATGGCAATTGGTAGGAAAAATGTTGGAAATATACAAGCATTTTGTTATTACCGCGTTGGGTGCTAAGAGTGAGGGAAAAAAGGACAAAGCTTCTATTAACCTAAAGTGACAATAATAACATGTTATATGTAGGTCTTGGACAGAGGAAAAGTGTGAATAATGAAGATAGTAACAATAATATTGAATTTATCTAGTGCCTTTGTAGCAAGAGTTCGAAGGCTTTCATGAGTAATGGCTCATTAAATCTCGCAGCATCTCTGTAAGTTAGACAGGAGAGGGAATTACACCATATTTTTTTCCAGTGGAGAAATTAAGGGATAGAACCTTTAATGCAAGAATAGGTGTAAAGGACAGAACCAAGAACAAGAATAGAACTAAAGGTGGCCCCAGGGCTCATAACTTCCTTTCGTATGTTCCAGTTCCAAGCCATGCTTGGTAAATTCCTTCATTCCCAGAACCACCTTGAGTTGCAAAATATGTACCATGTTGAACACACATATGGGAATCTTAGATCCAACCGGCCCCAGGTGGACAACAGCACTGGTCTGTGCTTGAAGAGTGTTGACAGGCAGAATTCTTCTCTTGAATTACCTAGTCTATATTTCTTTTTTCTTTAAATAAGCTCTTAGTAAAGAGTAAAGAGTGCTTTTTAAGGAAAGTAAAGCAAAAGCAATCTCATTTCAGTTCTCAGGGCTTTACAGATAAATATCTTAATTAAACACAAAGCTCAAACTTCCCACTTTGGCCTTGAGTGATTTCTTCCCCTTCCTTCTACAACGAACATGTGCGTGTCTCTTTAAGGATTTACCTGGCCTGGTGGGTAACCCAGCCACTGAAGACTGACTGTCATCACAGCTGCCTTGGCTAAGGCACTCAGCCTGCTCCTTGGAGCTTCTTCAGCTCTCCGACTCTGCAGCTCTGCACTGGTTATAACTAGATGTTCCACCGAGAAGAATATGAGAAGAGAAACCCCTTTAGGGGTTTGGTTTGGACAAGACACCACTTTCCAGATCTGCATTTGCAGGCATTTTTGGAAATGTTTGACATGATTCTGCAAATTCCATTTGACAAGTGGGGAAGTGCGTGCAGTTTCAAGATGAACATGTTCTCTCTCATTTGAAAACCTTGACGGCCCCTCTTCTTCCAGTGGGAGTCTCTGGCTCTCTTTTTTCTTACCTCACCTCTGTAATTTTTTGCTACCTTGATTACTCTTTCCTTTTCTTGTGTCAAATTTATACCTCTCCATTCTTTTAATTTAGCCAGTTTTTCCAACCAAATTTAGGAAATACCATGGCCGTGCTATTTCCCTTCCTGAGTAGAAATAGGAACATTAAATGTCCATCCTCATTATAAAGGCTTTTGGGCTCTGCCTTTTTGCTATCATTTAATCAGCTTTGTTGCTCAATATTGAATCTCTCCCAGTTCGCAATGACCCCCTTAAGATAGAGCCTAGAGAGAGATTACACCTGTCCTGTCAGAGTCTAGTTTCTAATATTATATAGTAGCATTGATTTTGGTTCAGACACCACCAGTCATAAGTCAATTAATCTCCCCCAAATGGAAAAATTTTAAAGTGTAGCCCAACACTTCCTCCCCCTCCATCTCCCTTACTTTAATATCAACTTGTTGCCTATTGGTCATTAACCCTTTAAGAAAGAATACCAGGTCAGCACTTTTGAGCTCAATTATCTTTGACTTTCAATATAAAATGAACCATTTACTGAACAAGTGGGGAGGGAAACATTGAAAGCAAAAGCTATTAAAGAATTATAGACTTAAGAAAGCTCACAGTAGCTGTGCATTTTGCTCTGTAGTCGAGGAACCTATGAAATTGTACACACATTAGGCGAGAAGTTCCCACCCAGCATGCATTGATTTAACGGCGTGACTCCTAGTAATGCAAAGTGTGGACCTTGATTCTTAGGGTACCTTTTGTTGTTATCCTCTCTTTCTTAATAGGACAGGGTTTAAAAAATATGCTACTGTGCATACACAATAGCTGCTTTTCACTTATGCTTTTATCTGTGCAGAAATTATTCTCTCAGGCAAGAGATTAAACTAAATGCATAACAACTTTTTAGAATTGGTAATCCAGGCAAACTTCTCTGAGAAAATTCAGCCTTTGAAAAAGTCGTCTCAAACCTTGACATAAACAATAAACACTAATAAAATTTACTTCTTCCTACAATGGACAATGATGCACATGAGATAGACATATGATTTTTTTCCCTTAGGAAGCCAGGTTGGTGCTGAGAGAAGCCAGCGTATGCATTACTACTTTATATGGCACCAATAAGGTCAAATTTATTTGTGCGTGTTTTGTTTCTAAACCAAAACAGGGATCAGATAAGGTTGATGTTTTGAGTGAAGTGGAGAAAAAAAAGGAATGTAAAATGGGTGTAGGCTGGTGCTGTTTGAAAGGCGTCCTGTGAGTCCTGAGGCTGGCATTGGGTCCTGGGTATGCCTTGTGGCATTGGACAAGTCACTTTTTTTTGTGGAGTTGGTTGGGAGGCAAAGAAAGGGGATACTTTGTGCCAAGAACTGTGCTAGAAATGTGACTTAGGTTATCTCCTTTTGACCTTGACTTCCTGTTTTTTGAAAGGAAGAAACATTGGCTCAGAGAATGTGTGAATTGTTCAGAGTTCCCTAGCAGAAAGCTATTTGCTTTGCTAGGACTGAAATAGTCGATGCTTGACTTTTTTGTGTTTTTTTCACTTAATTATGTTGCTCGTCTCCTGCTCCCTCCATCTTCTTTTGGAGGAGCCTCTGGGTTTTATCTAGTGAGTTGAATCTCTTAGCTGTAAAGCTTAGACTGGGACTCCTTATGTCTGCAATTTCCTTTTTCTCTCTTTTCTGGGCACTGCCCAGGCTTTCCTAACAACTCAGGTTACCCCCAGTCTTTCCTTTCCTGCTACTACCTTGTCCTGCTTCCTAAAAAGTCTTCTTTCTGATAGTCATGGCTTCGCACCAAAGGAACTCTTTACAATCCATGCCCTGATGTCCACTTGGAGGTCTCCATCTCAAGGCTGGAGGCTGTAGGGGAAGAAGACATTTCCTCTACCCACTCTGGGTTCTTCTGACTGGAGAATGAATTAAGGTCACATGAGACAGAATAACAGGAGAAAATCAAACAAAGCCCAATTTCTTAACAGCGACTCAACCAATAATCTTAAACATGGATGCAAGAGGCGTCTCCAAAAGAGATCCAGAAAGTTCACTCCCAAAAATAGTCTAAGAAAGTAAAGGCCTTCATTGCACAGTAAGCAACAAAGGTTGAGATGATGACAAAGGCCCCATATAAATTGGGACCCCTTATGACAAACTACCCTGAGAGCTGAAACAGCTGGACAAAGAGAGTGTGTCCCAGAACCCCAGTCTACTGGCCGCCAAGATGTGTGCTGGTACATGCATCCTCTGGATGGCGGAGACCAGAAGGGTCATAAAACCACTCTCTCAAGACTTAGAACAAGACAAAAGGCCCAGACAACAGGCTTATAGAGATGCCTATGTCTTATGACAAACAACAAACAGACAGAGACAAGGAAAAGTACTATCTCTGGGAGGAAAAGGATCTACAATCAATGAATACTCAACCAAATCCTAGAGTCACTGAATCCAAGAAGCTAGCCTCACCAAGATTTTCTCCTGCTAATCTAAATTTAGAAGAGCAAAAAAACTCACCACTCTTGCTTCTACTGGACCCTGCAGGCAGAGATCCAGGAGACTGACGTGGTAAGAACGCTTACCTCTTGCTGGCTCTTGTCAGGGGTCCAGGACCTCTCAGCTGCAGCAGTCCAGGAGTGAGCAGTGTCAAGCCAGTAAAATTTTATCCCATCCAAGTTGCCAAACTGTCGGGGAGGAAGACATTTCCTCCACCCGCTCTGGGTTCTTCTGGCCGGAGAACGAATTAAATTCACATGAGACAGAATAACAGGAGAAAATTAAACAGAGCTTTGTAACATGCATACATGGGAGAGGCTCAGGAAAACTGAGCAACTCACCAAAATGGCTGAAGCCATCACCTTAAATATCATCTTCAGCTAAAGACAAAGGAGGATGTTGGGGGTGGGGAGAGTCAGTTATGGGAAATGATCCCACAAGTACAGTAAACAAGAGTCAGGTTATTATGCAGACTTGAGTGCTTGCCTTCCACACTGATAAGAGTTTCTAGAGATAAGGTCATCCCCTCTTCTTCCTGGTACAGAGAGGGAGACACCTTTACAGATAGAGATTTCCTTTACAATGTAAATGTCTCGTAACAAAGGGTAAGTAAATTCTACTTTTCAGAGTTTCTTTCATGCCTGCTGTTTTTAAAAGTAACCAGCCCAAAATAATCCTCATGCCACAGAGACATATCTTGGGGTGGCCAACTCCAGTGCCCCACAAGGGAGCCATCAGGTAGTTTTAGGTCCATCTCAAAGATAATAGGATTCGTCATGGGATGATAGTTCAATTCTAGAACTGAAAGTGACCTTAGAGAAGATGTAGTTAACACTCATTTTACACATGAAGAAACTGAGGTCCTGATTTGCCCAAGATCACAAAATAAATGAACAGAAGAGTTGAGGCTAGAATCCAGGTCCTCAGACCCCGAGTCTGGGGTTCTTCCTACCGCATCAGAGAGTGAAACATTAAAGACAGCTGCTATCTTCCCTTTAAAAATCCCAGTGGCATCTCCCATCTCCTTTTACAAATCTCAAAAATGGAACTTCACATTATTATGTTTTTCTAAACTCTGTTCCTCTGTTTGCATTGCTACAAGCCTTGGCTCTTGAATGTCAAACCTTTTTTTCCTTTTTGATGAGAATGTGTTGACCAGAACTACATAAAGCCATACAATTTGCTGCATTTTGTTCTCTTATAAAATGACTTTGCCTGGGCCCACTACCATGTTACATAATCCAAGCCAAATTATTTCCCCCGGGATGCTATCCCATGTGTAGCTGTCATAGTGCCACCCACCCCAATGTCTGCTAGCCCAGTAGTTCTTAAACTTTAGTGTGCATAAGAATCACCTGGATGCCTTGTTAAAACACAGGTAACTGGGTCACAACTAGTTTCTGATTCAATAGGCCTGTTGTGGGGCCTGAGAATTTGCTTTTCTCACAAGTTCCAGATGCTGCTGCTGCTGGTCCAGTGCCACACTTTGAGAACCGCTGTTCTGCCTAAACAGCCTCCTGCAAGTCCTCAGCTCAGAAGCAATGGTCGACCTTCCTTTGGGAAGGAGTGACCTCTGATTGATCCGGAGGTGGACTTCTGATTGAGGGGATCAGCCAGTGATTAGCAAGAGAAGAAGAGAGTATAGAGAACAAGAGAAAGGTTGAGAGAGAGACAGTGCACGAGCAAGCAAACCTGAGGGGTTTTCATGGACCAAAATGAACCCACGCTACATAGAGATGACAATTATGGTCATTTTTCAGGACACTGGTGTTAGTTCTATGCATGCATATGGTTGTAGCCATTGGAATCCACCCAGGGCTGGAGGTGAGGGTTCTTTAAGGAATCTTTTTTATTTCTGCTCTTACTGTGAGAGGAGTAGAAGTGGTCATAGGTTCCAAGAACGCAGCCGCAGGATTTGTATTTCGGAAGGGCTTCAGGCTACAGTCTGAACAGAACTGGGACACCCAGAGGGACTCTGTGAAGCTGTATTTGTCTAGCAAGAGACTGTTTTTGTTTCGACTGTTTGTCTAACAGGTGTGACTTAGAGGTGGAAATGACAGGTGAATGGATAAAGAAGGCCCAGTGGACACCTTGACACTGCTGTTTGTTTCCAGCAGGGAAAACAGCTTCAAATATCTATGCCCCCTCCCTAGCCTTTCACCTCAGCAATTACCGTTACTGCACAGCCTCTGCTTCCATCCCACGCCAGTGGCCTGCTACTTCAAGGCCTTGCACAGGCTCTCTGTAAAGTGCCTTTTCTGAAGGCAAACAATATGATTAGCTATGTCGTTGCTGAGGACTTCATTCGTAATGGCTGTTTAGGGACATACATAATCTAATAATTCCCTTGGATATCCTAGAGAGAGTCTTGTTTTTTCTTACTAACACAAGGATCAGATTTCCATCATTGATGGTGATCTTGAAGATTTTAAAAAGAGATTTAATAGTCAAGATGGGTAAGGGTGTGGTGATATGAGCACTTTCACATCTTGCCTATATGGTGACGTGACTTTTCTGAAAAGCAGTTTCACAATCTATATCTCAAGAGTGTAAAAAGTTTCTATTCTTTGGCTTAGTAATTTCACCTCCAGGAATCTACTGCAAGGAAGTAAACAGCAATGTGGACAAAGATCCACGTCAAAGACATTCCTCACAGCCTTAATGACAGTAGTTGTGGTAGACATCGTGGGCGAGGACTCTGTATCCTTCCAACCTCGTTCTTGTGGCCCCTCTGCTCTGCAGAGACTGGAAAGCTAAAACCAATGCAGCCCAGTATCCCTTACCTCCAGGATCCGTATGCAAATTAGGTTCTCCCAACTAGACTCACTCGCATGATACGCAGAGAGTAGAAGTAAAGCAGAGTACGGCTTCCTGTTGACCCAGGGGTTTCTTTTTGTTTTCTGTTGGCAAACATGGTAGTGGAAACACTGGCTTCTCCTGAAGAAGCGCTCCCGTGTCCATCACTCATTTGAGGAGTAACATGGGCAGCTGTGGCTGTGGTGGCAATGGTCCTGCTTCTTGGATCACTACAATGGCAGTGTGTTCCTGAAGTCAGCAATCCCAGCAGGGGTCTCCTGAGTCCCCACAGGCGTCAGTTCTGTGGTGGTGTTCTAGGAGTCATTCCTAGGACCCAGCCCAGATCCACCTTCTACAATTTTATAAGAGCCTAGTTCCTGGTGTTAAATGTTTTTCTGCCTATCACAGGTAGAGAGGTTTCTGTCTCGACTCTTGATTAGGATTGACTAAATCCTAACAATATAATAATGAAAGATTATCTTGTAGTTCATCCCTTTGATGACGTCTTGCAGACTTTAAAAATAATGTTTTGGTAGGAAATGTAATGATATGGATGTTCAACTCATGGGGAAAAAAGGAGAGGAGAGAGTTAAAAAGGAAAAAAAAACACCCTGCTGATAAAACATGGTTTCCAAGACTGGGAGGAAATTGGCTCCACAACGTTAACAGTAGTTACCTCTGAGTGGTAGGAATATGAATGATTTTTCTTTTACTTGCTATACTTTCTTGTATTCTCCAAGTTTAACAATAAACCTTATTACTTATGTAACAGAAGAAAATAAAAATAATAAATGCCAGGACTTTTTAGACAAACTATTTGCTAATTCATAATATGCAAATTTTTAAAATGTTGAATACAATCATTGGCCAAACTCATTCAAAAACCATTTACTGGAACTTTATATACACTAGTCTTATAGCAACCATCATTTCTTTTCTATAATGATTTACTCCTTGCATTTCACAAAATGTGCTTACTAAGACCATGCTACAATTAATTTCATTGTTATCTGAAGGTGAGTATTTGGTTGGTGTCCAAAAGAATTTCACATGAATATATTCAAAAGCATTCTCCTTTGCTTTCTATCTTGTATAAAGAATAAAAAACAGAGGTCCTAGGTAACAGATAATAGAAGGTACTTGTGTTCAACTTGCTAAAGACAGAATCAGTTGACACTCCCAGTTATATCAAAGCCAAAGGCTTGATATACAGACTAACTCCATTTGGGAGGGAGGTAATTATGCTTTTATTCCTAATCTCAGCTTTAGAATTAAAGTTGTGATCATGATATGTTGAACTAGATGTTAAAGTTTTGATTAGTCTGTCATCAGAGAGTCACAGATTTTAAGCTAAAAATTTTGTCTTGCATGTTGCTCTGCTCTTTTGAAACTATTTCCAGCCAATGAAAATCCATCCCATTGAGCAACAACAATGAAGAATGTGCTGCCTCCTTGGGTAATTTATTTCTATTTCAGCTATGAAAATCACTGCATCGAACTTTACTTTCTTATTCCACTGTTCAGGTTCTTTCTTTTTAGTCCATCTTTAATATTGATGGAGAATCATGATCTAAATGTATTTTTTCAATATTTGAAGTTTATTATTAAATTACTCTTTGATCTTCCATACCCCAGGCTAGGAAATCTCAGTTTCCATTGTCAGTCTTTTCACATATGCTTTCACAGTCCATGGGGCATGCCTCTGTTGTATCCAGTCTCCAGGAGAGAAATGTATGAAGGTGTGAAGGACCAGATTCCTTCTGTCAGTCACTGCTTCACAAGGGCATGACAAAATAACTGTGAACTCTCTATGGATCAGGAGAAAAAGAGTGGGTGCTGGTAGCCCCTTCTTTGTCTTCTTCCTTGGGGATGAAATGGGGGAAGGACACGATAAGGGAGAAAGTAAGATTTCCAAATAGACCACAGAAAGACCTGTCTTCAACAGGATGAAGGAGAGGAAAAGAAATCAAGCAAGCTATGTAGATCCATTGCTAAACTAAGGTAATCTTGGGTTCAGAAATTTGTGCCTTGTAAACGTTTTCTTTATCACAGTTCTCTGTTCTCCATAGTGAAGGTTTGACTCCTAGGACTGAAAGTGATGGCATATTTTGAGGCTGCTTTTCTGAGAATGGGGACTTCTATGTAGCCATCTTTCTTTCTGGCATGATTCCTCACAAACTCTTCCATGTTGGTCTCCTCTAGGCCTCTCTTGAGTGTGTGAACACTTTACAAATAGGTGCCAATATACCAATGCGAAGGATGGAGAAAGCCTGCTGCCTGGGCTAACTGAGGAAAGTTTCATGGAAAACGGGGATTTGAGTCGGGCTCCAAGCAACTGGGTACGATTTGACTGGTGAATACTGGGGAAGACGTGACTTACCTGAGCAGGTCAATTATATTCTCCACACTGGCAATGAGCAGCTAATAATTAGCTAATAATAATAGAGACAGACTCTCGGTCATATCTTCCCAGTTACATATGTCAAGGCCCCACCAGAGTTTGTTGGTGAAGGTCTCAATCTTATCTTTAATAAACTAATTAAATTGCCAACTTCTTTTATTTTTCAAGTGCAAATTTTAGAAAATCTCATTTTGTTACTATGAAGAGAACCTCACTTTTTAAATGTGGAAACTCAATTCTATAATTTTATCAGCTTATCTAATAAAATCTTATTTTTCTCCTATACTCTTCTCACAAAACCAGAGAGTCGGCTGACTACGTACAAATGAAAATCCCACTAAATACCTTAGTCATTAATAAAGAAATGAGCAAACTGAGATGTATGAAAGTGAAATAATCCCCTAAAGAAAAATAATAAAACAAGGAGCACAAATGGCTGAAGCTGCCACATGTCGAGAAATGATTCTGTGACACACCATGAGGTGATGAGAGGAAGCAATGGCTGCCAATTTTTAAGGAAAAATTGGAAAGAGAAAACTGTGAAATTGATGTCAGATAAAGACTGATCTATGAATTTGAAAGGGGTGAAAAACTATGGGCTTAATTCAGAGCACAAGGTGGTCTGGATTATAAATACCACCCGGCAGAATTATTTGGTAACGAAATACTGAAACTGGCTTTTCTTACACAATCTTTAACCCTCTTATTGCCAACCAAAGTTAATACAGCATGCCCTTCTGGAATTTTGCTATTAATTCAGGAACAAATTTGTCAGGAGAGTTCAGAAATTGAGATAGAAGGGAAATTGGGCCTCTCCAGTGTGTTTTCTGAAATCTGTAGAACCTCAAGTTCCCTGGGCTGTGGTTTGTCCTTTATTGCAAAGCACAGTCAGTCTATTTGGCCACAGTGGTGATTTGCAGTGACAGCTACAAATCCAGCTGAAAAAAGTAAACAGGAAAAGTACTTAATGTTTACGGTAAATGGGATCTAAATCATCCTATCAATGAAACCACCACAATTTCATGTTTTTGAAGGAACAAACACAATGCACTCTAAGCTCAGACAAGTGAGTTTACCTCAGGAAAATCACAAGCAAATGGCCAAAGCCTGATATTATTTCTTGTAGAGTGAGCAAACCATTCCCTAAAAACAAGTTAAACTTACCCTCAACAAGAACTTAGTTAGGGCACGTGGGGTCTATTCCTCACTTTTGAGGTCAACATCAGGTGTCCCTCCAAACATCCCTTGGTGCCATTGTCAGAGTCAGAATTTGGGGCTGAATAGACTGTTTTTTCTGACTAACAGGAATAGTCTCATGAGTTTTTGTTTTTCGGAATGAGGGAAATCCAGCAGGAGAATACAGTCAAAATGTGGAAAGGTCAGACATAATGGCACATCCCCCTGGCGTTCTCTCCTCCGCATTCCTGCCTGAGGATGCTGTCAACAGAATTCGGCCACAGCCTCTGAAGGTGCAGGTGTGTACCCCTCCAGGCAGCACCAGGCGCCTCTATTCTCTTTCTTTACGATTAAGGAGAAGGATGAGAACCCACGAGAGAGTATATATTATCACAACAGATCTTCATGTCAGTCTATTTCAGTTCTGCCAATGCTTTTAAAAAATATTCTGTACTTTTTTACTCACCACCTTCCTATTCCCACAAACTACTCATATAGAACTGAAGTTGAATTTACAAACGCGGTGGCAGAAGGGTTGGACCAACAAATTTAGGGCATCCACCATGCAAAAGACTAGTGCCTTGCATATAGGAGGTGCTCAAGAAACACACTGAATGAGTGAATGAATCAATGAATGAATGAAGCTTATTTGCAAGATACATGAAAAGTGCGCCAGAGGAGCCAGAGAGCAGGCTCTGGGTTTCTGTAGTGCATGCTATTCTGTTTCCATCCTGTGGGGACGAGCAACCTCATATTTCTTTTCTACTTTCTACTTATTACACTAGCTTTCTACTTTGTGGGCAGCACAGTTTATTTTTTGAGAAGGAATGCCATTTTTGGCAGTAAACACTGCCAAAATAGCCCAATGCAGAGCTTCTCAGAAACCTAGGGAACAGGTTTAACGGATGTTCCTCTAATCGGTCTACCATCTGAATGTGTGCCAGCCAGGGCTCCGTTGTGAGGTCTGAGTGTGTCACACATACTCCTTGGCAAGGATGATTTATTTACATTTTGTCTCCTTATCATTACGCACTGTGGTTTGTGAGGCAATAAATTAAATTAGAAATGAGCAAAATAAGCGGAGTGTGTGCTACAAGTGAATAATATTCTAGTTCTCAAACTCCTGAGTCAAATATTCAATGCAGTGTCCAGGGCCCTGTCCCTCCCCGCCTCCACCAAGATTCTTATTCAGTCTGGGGTTATGGCCCAGGAATCTGCATTTTAACAAATCCAGGCACCTGACGCAAAAGGTCCATGGATCTTACTTTAAGAAGCATTGGTGTGCGTGAAAGGGTCTTGTAAAACACGTGCAAAAGGAAATTTTAAATTGGTAGTAAACTTTGCATAGTAGTAGCTGATGTATTCGCCAGCTTCTGTGTCCCAGACTCATGATCTAGGTCACCTTGTGACCCCATTTTCCAGATGAGGAAACTGAGACAGAGAGAATAGTAGATGGCAGAGCCAGGATCCAACCCAAGGTGGTCTGACCCCCTGTCCACTCTCTTGACCACCTGTTATCCTGCCTCTGCCATGACGACTTGGCTTTCAGGAGGTACTTCAGACATGATAACTTGATGCTTCTGGGAATTCTGCCTGGCACTGTCATCTCTGTTATTTTTCAGGTTTAAACACAGTCATAGACGGAAGATCCTCGAAGACTGTGAAATGTAGGTGGGAGGTGAGGGCCCTGAGGGGCACCAACAGTCACTTCCACGACACATCCAAGCTTCTTGGTTGTCGGCTGACCCCCTGGTGGGCTGAGACACGGGTCCGATCCAGCCTAATGCTTTGACATTCTTTAATTAGTATGTTGATTAAAGTTTTAGCCAATTCAGGAGGAAAAAAAGTCACTTGGGGTTAGGGGATTGTCCTTCAAATCGTTTGGTAGTAGGTGGCTTTGAACGTTAGTGCTGCTGAAGCAAATACAGATGAAGCTTTGGTTGATTGGCCAAATTTTGACTAAACTAATCAGACATTTGAGCATTATGAAAACAGTCACTTTCCTTTGACGCTTAATTATTGCCTTTCCAATGGATAAACTAATATGAAAATAAGGGAGACCTCACTAGACGCTGTGATAAGTAACAAAAACATATGCTATTATGGTATAGACAAAAAGTGACTATACATTAAAAAGTATTTTATTATTTTTAATTCACTGTTTAATCAGTAATTTTTTAAAACATTACTATTAGATTACTTAAAGGGACTCTCTTACTTCTCCCTTATTTCTTGATATACATTTTTTTCCCTCTCTTTTTTCTCCTGACTCTCTTTTCTTTCTCTGTAACTGCTGGCCCTTTAATGTGGAAAATAGGCTCATTCATCTTATCTTCTAATGAGCTTTGATTGTGCAGTGTAAGAAAACCCAGAGTCTGGAGAGGGGTGTTCATGCTGGAGTCTAAGAGGCCCAGCATTTGTACTTTTGACTCCATCATCTTTTATCATGTAACAAAAGACATGAGAACCCACAAAATGTATTGTCTATAGAAAATCCCTATAACTGTTTTTTTAACCCAAGAGTTGACCCCGTTCCATGTAATTTCAGGTTTAAAATAAGATCAAAGGCCGCAGCTTGGGTTATGTGTGCGCTGTGGCCTCCCCACCATCTCTGAGTTCCCTAAGGAAAGCTCCAGGCTCCTCACCATTGTCTCCTTATGCCCAGCAAGCTGCTGGCACAGCGTGTTTGTGGATGAACTGTTTGTACCATGACGAACTTGGGAGGTTTAGGCAGCAATGACTTAGCTTGTTGAAATGGCACTTAGGCAATTGTGACCTGTCATCTTTTCATAGAGTCCGTGGGGTCCACTAGAAAGGATACCGGATGAGGACTCAGGAGATATGAGCTCTTCTGTTGCTTCTGGAACCTTAACAAGTTCTCCTCAGCACGTTAGGCTGAAATTTCCTCATAAATACAGTAAAATGCTTGAGCTAAAAGGTTTTCTTCAGTCTCTCCTGGCTTTAAAATTTATCTTTTAAAATGGAAGAAAATGTATCTACCATTATTTCTTCTTTTCCTTTTTTATTTTGAAATAATTTTAAACTTACAGGAAAGTTGCAGGAACAGTACAAAGCTACTCCTGTTTCCCCTTCACTCAGATTCACGAGTTGTTACCATTTTGCCTCTTTTGTTTTACCATTCATATGTACACATATAAATTCATATAAAATAATTGTTTTGAAACATTCGAGTTTGTTCAGAAACACATTTCCTAAGTACAATGATGTTTTCTTACGTAACGAGAGATTTATCAAATTCAAGAAACTTACATTGATTCCATGCTGTTATCTAATAAATAGTCCACCATATTTAAATTTGCCAGCTGCTCAGAAATATTTTCTATGTCAATTTTTTGCCCTGCTCCAGGATCCAGTCCAGGATCACACATTGTGTTTAGTTGTCGTGTCTGTTCAATCTCTTTGAATCTGGAACAGTCCTTTCTTTGTCTTGCACGACTGACATTTTCAAAAACTACAGGCCGATTTTCTTTCTTTTGTAGAAATTCTCTTAATTTGGGTTTACCTGATGTTTCCTCATGATTCGATCCAGGTTATATATTTTTGGCAGGAATGCCACTTTAAGTAATATCGTGTTCTTCTCAGTACATGATGCCACGAAGTTAAAAAATTTTCAGATGTGAATTTCATCGGGGGGGATGTTTTTCCATTCTCTTCGGATTTGGACTCTACCTATAAGACTATGAACAAACGGAAATATTTCCTAACTTACCCAGATATTGGAATTCTCTAGATTAAATAAGCCGATTGCCTATATATTTTAGTTTTCATCAAAATAATTTTATTTACCTGTTAGAGAGCTTTTAAATAACTATTTGTACTCTCAACTAAAGAAATCTCAGTACGTTCAAAAAGTATTTGGAAAGGGTTTTGAAGAGGATTCAGATGCCTTCACCCTGGAGCCCACATGATGTGCGTTTTTCCCTGAAAGAAAGACCCCCTTGCTGACACTATGTCAGGCAGGATTGTGAAGGCTAACCAGAAAATGAGGCCACACCGTGGGAGAACAAGAACTCAGCCCCCCACCTTTACTCCAAAACTGTTTCACTATGTTGTTGTTCCCATGAATCACTATTTGGAAGCAAATCTGGCTTCTAAGAAATAATAATAATAAAGAAAGCAATTAGTCAATGAGTATTTACACTTAACATATTTCGTAGTGCCCTCAGAATAGCACCAGGCACCAGCCCCAATGATGATGCCCCTCCTGAGAATAAGAATAGCCACCTTGAATTCCTTGGCCACTTTGGGGCATTGTAGTGTTACTGCTAAGCAGTAGATGGCACGGTTAATATACACTGATTTTATTACAAAACTGGAAAAGGGAATAGTGTTCCAGAGGTTTACTATGTGGTCGTTCCAACTAAAGTTAGTGACACTTCATTTATTTGGTGAAGTCCTATCAACTCTATGATCTCTGTGCTGTTTATTTTCATCTCCCCTATCATGATCTGGCTGTAGAGGTTTGGGGTTGTTTTTTCGTCCGTCTTGTTTTGTTGGCACACACATATAAAGCAACTTGTAAACTTTGCTCTGAGAGTTTGGTAATTCATTTGGCAATGGGAAGGCATTTATTATTTACCTACCACTTCATACCAGAGACTTGGGAAGATACGTGGTCTCTCTAATAACCTTCATATATTTCTTAACTAAAGAAATATACTTTAGAACATTTCATACCTTTGACCTGTTTCTATGATGCTTACATAGAAAACATTTTTTAAAGTATTTAATTTTCCCGATGTTTGATTTAGTCGTTTACATTGATTAAATAGTTGATTATTTTCATTTAGATAAAAAATATCATGAAGATATAAATGTTTCATATTTCATGACATCGGTTTTTGTTTTTTTGGAATGAGTGGGTAAGATATTTTATAAATCACGCACATAAGAAACCTCAAAAAAACCTGGAAATAGCAGCATCTTCGTAACCCTTAATGAATTCAGGCCTTGATTATTTGCATTGAATGCAAACTTTACTCGCTCATCATATCACCTTTTAAACACCTCACTTAAATTATGCAGATAAAAATTATATTCTGTCCCTTTATTCAAAAAAAACCTTGAAGAAATAATTAAAACTATGTTTAACCAAATGCTTCAGATGAGGAAATCATAAATAATGAAACGGTATTCATCTTTGCCTCTTTCAAAAAATAAAATAATTTAGTTTTCCATCTCGGGGAGAAGTTTATACCTTCTAGAACAGTGACATCATATGAAATGTTGACATCTATTATCAACCTAATTAACTATTTGCTGTTCAAATTGTGGTGAAAGTATATTGAGACTTCTTTTGTACTCTTATCGCTTGTTTAATACCAAATTGCCCGGCATCTGTGTATCGAGGCTTTGATCTAATACTCTATCAGTTGTTGGCTCAGGCACAAGAGACTACAGAGTACACAAAGCTGTCGCTGCAGACTCCAGGAAAAAAGAGGCGGTGGATGTACGGCCCTGATTAGTTAAGTCAGTCAATATTTGCATGATGCAATGATAATGCCTTCTTTATGTTAGCTTGTTATTTCACTGAAGCAAGTAGGAAACTTCCTTTTCAAGAACTTGGTGTATTTTTTAGAAATTCTTTCCCCCGCTCAGGTACATATATGGCATATTTTCTTTCATCTTTCTTCATTTCCCTTCCTGCCTTCAACACTTGACCACACACAAATGCAACACAATACAAAATCTGGAGGAGTCCATGTTATTTTTCAATATTTATATGTAAAGTCATTTTGATAGTTGTGATCGTGCCTGCAATATGTCAAAGTCTTGGGATCAGAATTGACTGCTTTATTTTTATATCTTAAATGTTAAAACTGCTTATTTTATTCCTATTTTCTGTTGTCTTATCTTCAGTGAGTTGATTGGTATACTCAAAATACTGATGTCTTGATTCTACTTCTAGGATAGACCTTGAGCTAGTACATCTTTTAACATTACTCCAAGTTTTTGAGAAATGAATCTTATAAAATTAATATTTGAATGAAGGCAATAGAAAGCTATGTTGAGATCCCAGTAAAAGTTGAAAATTTCTCCATCGGTTTCCTTGTTTCACATTATTTTAGCATTCTTGGCCTTTGCAATGAGGTTTTGATATTCATAAGATTCTGTTTACACCTAGCAAACTTTTCCAATCACATTCTATTACCTGAGATGCTTTCTCTTTCCATCCCTTTTCTACTTCTTTTTTTTTTTTTTTTTGAGGAAGATTAGCCCTGAGCTAACATCTACCACCAATCCTCCTTTTTTTGCTGAGGAAGACTGGCCCTGAGCTCACATCTGTGCCCCTCTTCCTCTACTTTATATGTGGGACGCCTACCACAGCATGGCTTGACAAGCAGTGCATAGGTCTGCACCCGGGATCCGAACGGGCAAACCCCAAGCCACCAAAGCAGAATGTGCAAACTTAACCACTGCACCACAGGGCAAGCCCCTCCACTTCTTTTCTTTTTAACATGAAAGGGAGTTAATGATGATCAAACAACCAGACTGGTATCCCCTTTAAAATCATTCAATCAACATTTATGGAGTAGCCTGATGGGCCAAGCACTGTGTTATTTGCCGAAGGGGACAGAACAAGACACTGTCCCTGCCCTCAGGGAGTGTATAGTCCAGTACATGAGTTGACCTGTAACCTCGAGTTAATAGTATGAGGGAATACGGGGATTACGATAAAGCTCTATATAATGCGTTCTCTGGGCTTAGAGGAAGAAGTGGTCAATTCTATCCGGGCTGGATGGTCTGAGGGGCTTGGAGGCAAAAGGAGCACAAGAAAGGCTTTGTGAAGAAGATCATCCTGGCAAAGAAAGCAATATGAGCAAAGGTAAAGAAGTAGCACAACCAAGAAGTTAGGGACAACTTAAGTATTAAAAATTTATCATGGGTTGGAGTTGAGATGTAAGGAGGAAAGACCACGGATATCAAAAAGGCTGCAGAAGTTAGCAGGAGCCAGCCCACAGAGGGCCTTACAAATGGGTTTGGGTTTTACCTTAAGATGGTAAGATATTACAGCATTTTTACGGCAGTGCCATGACCGGATTCCTATTTTGGGAAGACGTTATGGCGGTCGGACGGAAGGTAGGTTAGAAGATTGAGAACAGAAGCAGGAAGAATAAGTAGGAGACTGTGACCACAACCAGACTAAGCTAATTGCTCTCAACCTTTTCGGGGCCTCAGATCCCCGAAAACACACATGCATGACACACATTTTACATGCACTATCAGGCGGCCCACAGATCTCTTGAAGTCCATCTGTGGATTCACGCAAATCCGTGAATTCCAGGTTAAGGACTTCTCAATTAGACGATGAGGCGTAACATAATGCAGTAGTAATGAGGGTATGGAGAAGCAGGTGGAGATGAGAGGATTTAAAGAAGAATCCATAGGGCTTCTTTGACAAATTGAATATGAGAGTGAGGGACGGCAAAGAATCTCAGATGACTCCCAGGAGGAGAGTCTGTGGCTATGGTGACTGGATGGATAGTAGAGTTTTTATCAAGACAGAGACTAGAGAGAGACACACATGCTTCTGAGATTGTTGGAATATCTGTGGAATATTCTGGTGGAGACATTAGAAGAGAGGTATAAATAAGGATCTAGAGTTCAGTTAGGGTGATTAGACTAAAAATATTGGTTATTTTAGAATCTTAAACCTATAAATAGAAATTAAACCCATAGGTTGTACTCACCCAAAGCAATCACGTAGAGTAAGAAAGAGAAGGCCAGGCACAATCCTTGGGGAACACCAACTTTGAAGGATCAGTCAAAGAAAGAGGAGTGAGCAAAGGAGATTTAGAGTTAGAAGGACAAACAAGAGTGAAGAGTCTTAGAAGCCAAAGGAAGAAATAATATCGAGGAAAGAATGGTCCACAGCATCAGATCTTACAAGGACAAGTAGGAGGCGGACTTAAAAGATTTCATTGTGTCTGACAATTAGGTGGTTATTTATGACTCCTACCAGGAGAGTTCCAGGAGAGTGCCAGCAGAATTGAGGGTGGGGGAAGGTAATAAGTCACACTACTGAAAGTCAGAGTGAATGGGGGATGAGAAAGTGGCTGTAGAATGTTCCTTTAAGGACATTGACTGTGATGGTAAAATGAATGATAGAGCTAAGAGTATTTACGCTATCGCTAGGTCCAAATGCAGTGTATTTTCAGTACTGTAGAGATATAGCTGACAGCCTCTCCTCAAAAGATTATAGCCATTCACTTCTACAATTGTGTATGAGAATATACAATTTTATACCCCTTCCCAACTGTGTATTAACATGCTTTCTAAATTTTGCTAATCTGATGGCAAAAAGTAACTCCTTTAGGGGCCAGCCCAGTGGTGCAGCCAATAAGTTCATGCACTCTGCTTCTGCAGCCTGGGGTTTGCAGGCCCAGATCCCTGGTGTGGACCTACGCACTGCTTGGCAAGCCATGCTGTGGCAGGCGTCCCACATGTAAAGTGGAGGAAGATGGGCACAGATGTTAGCTCAGAGCCAAGCTTCCTCAGCAAAAAAGAGGAGGACTGGTGCCAGATGTTAGCTCAGGCTAATCTTCCTCAAAAAAACCCAAAAAAGCTAAGTTTTTTAATTTGCAATTACCTGTTTATTAATGGGGTTAAACATCTTTTCATATATAATTTTTAGCTATTTGTATTTCTTCATTCTTGTCTTACTCGTTTATAATCTTTGTCCATTCTCCTATTGAGTGTGTTATTCCATTGATTTGTAAGAATTCTTTATAATTATTGATATTGATTCTTTTTCTGCTATATATGTTGAAAACATTTTCTTCTAGGCTGTAATTTATGTTTCAACTTTGTTTATGGCGTTTTTATGACAATCATATATGTCAGTATTTACCTTTATAAAATAAAAAAAATTCTCATTTTTTTCCCAATGTTTTAAAGATTTGGTTTATGCCATGCGGCTGTTTATCCCATCTGGAATTTATTTATGTGTGTGACTTAATATACACAGAAATTTTGTTCTTGTAAAATGGATCCTTACGTGCCCAGAACCATGTATTAAATATCCGTTCTTTTTCTGATGGTTGGAAATGCCACGTTTATTACATGCCAAGTTCCATAGACATAAGAGTCTGTTTTCAGATTTTCAATTTTTTTTAAAGGTTGGCACCTGAGCTAACATCTGTTGCCAATCTTTTTTTTTCTCGTTCTCCCCAAAGCCCCTCAGCATATAGTTGTATATTCTAGTTGTGGGTCCTTCTAGTTGTGGCATGTGGGACACTGGCTCAGCGTGGCCTGATGAGCAGTGCCACGTCTGCGCCCAGGATCTGAACCGGCAAAACCCTGGGCCGCTGAAGCAGAGCGTGTGAACTTACCCACTGTGCCGTTGGGCCGGCCCCTCAGAGTTTCTGTCTGTTCTGTTATTATATTAGTCTATTCCTGCACTGGGTTTACACTATTTTAAATAATAGAACTTCATAATAGGTTTGATATCTGATAGAACAAATATTCTTCATTTTTTTCAACATTTTTGAAGGTCTATTCTTGTTCATTTTCTCCTTCAGAGGAATTTTAGAATCAGCTGGTCAAGTTCCATTAAAGGTCCTTTTAGAATTTCACTTGAATTGCATTAGCTTATAGATGAAAATCTTTATCATGGGAAGTCTTCCCAACCAGAAACTGGTCCATCCATTTTCTTGAAGCCTTTGTTGTTAGAGTTTTCTTCACACGGGTCTTGCATATTTCTTGTATTTATTTCTAGTATTATAGTTTTTGCTTCTTTTGTGCACGAGATTCTTTTCCCATTGCACTAACTGTTCTGAGTGTACCAGTCAGGAATGCGTCTGGCCACAGACAACGGAAAACCCAGTTGTCGCTTAAAGAAACGGGAGTTTATTTTACTCATATAACAAAAAGTCCAAAGGTAAGCAGCTGCCAATGTTGATTTGGCAGCTTCATGTCGGCAGAGGATGTGTCTCTTTTGCCTCTTGTGGCCTTATCTTCAAAAGACGCCCGATGCAGCTCCAGCCTCATGGCAGCATTCTGCCAAGCAGGAGAAGGAAGGGAAGATTCTGATGCCTGTACCAGTGATAAAAAAAGCTCCTCAGGAGACCTGGCCCACTTCTCACTAGCCAGAACTGTGTCACACTGCCACTTCCAAGTGGCACGGGAGGCAGCCAGGGTGAAGGGGATAAGAATGAGGGTTAGGTCAGCCACACAGCAGTGTCTCCACACCTGGCTTGTAGCAAAGCTATTGATTTGTGTTTATTAATCTTCCATCAGCTGCCTTACTCAATATTCTTGCCAGTTTCGTAATGTTTCCATTGACTCCCTTCCATTGTCCGGGAAGAAGACTATATGTCTACAGACAACGACAACCTCTCTCTTCCTTTCAGGTCAATGTACCTCATTTCTTTTTTTAAATTTCTCTTTTTGATCTTATTGCACTAGATTGTATTTTTTTTTTTTTTGTCTTATGGATGCAATAGTCTCTTCAGTCTTTTTGAAGATATTAATCAGAATTTTCTTTTCACTTTTCTTTTATTCCTTTAATTATTTTTAATCTTCGGGGAAGCTTTTTGTCATTGTTCTTGTTGTTAATGTTGTTAGTTTTCCTTCAGGATCTGGTAAACCTCAGTTGTTCGTTTAATGTAATTAATGATGGAAAGACCAGGTCCACTAATACAGGCAGCAGACACAGGTCTCCTCTAAACCCCTGACTGGAGGCTGCGTGACCCCACAGGCTTCATCTGAGGCATGTGGGCTTGGAGCCGCAGGCTGTGGACTGGCCCCTTCAACCACTCCCCTCTGCCAAAAGTTGGGGGGCTTAATTTTGATGCTGAGGTGAGTAGTGCCTTTGCGTCCTGGGTAGAGGCGCCTTCTCTGTCTGTTCTAAAGGTCTGGGGTTACTTACGCTCTACCTTCCTCCTCTTTTAGGGCCTTGCACCCACACAGGGAGCCTGCAGGCAGGATATTTCTTGAGAGAGAAGCTCTGAGGGTTTAGTCAAGGATTAAAAGCAGCTCCTGCCAGCAGCTCTGTGTAAACAAGGGGAAAGGGGACACCTGCCAGCCTTCGCTGTCCAAGAGCAGGTCTTTAGTGAACCCTCAAGTTCCCTCCAGGGCCTATCCTAAGGGTGAGACTTCTCTGAATATGTTCTTCTCTCCTGCTCCTGGGTTGGGCTGTTTCTCTCCCTCTGATCTTGTTCTCAGTTTTGCTTTTCTCTCTGCTAGGATTCTTTAGAATCTCTTGTCCGCTGATGAAAATTTCCTTTAACATTTCGTATGCTCATGAATCTGTTCTCTTAAAACAGCTGTCGTTTCAGATGTTCCAGATATCTCAGGGGCTGAGGCCAGCAGTAGATGCATGTGTCTGGGCCTCCATCTTGTTCCACACTTCCCTGGAGGGACACCTATGAAGTCATTTACATGCGGCCAATTGGTTGTCCTTCCAAAGCCAACAAAATACAGCTGCGTGGTGATGAATTGTTAGTAACCATTCCGTACTCTGGAAATCTTTCAATAATAAAAACAATGGCAGTTTGATATATAATGATGCATTTTGTAAGCTTTATTCTGAGGACATGATTGTCACTACCCTAAAGCGCTGGTTCAATATCTGTTAGAATGTTTTCCCCCCAAATTAGTGTTTGTCTGCACTCTGTGCTTGTCTTACCTTGGTGACAATTTCCTTAAAAAATTTTTTTCTTTAACTAGGCATTTTCTGACAATGCAAAATTTCCTAAGTGTGATGTTTAAACAACACGGATGCCTACAAATCATAAACATAAGTCCAATTTACAGTATTTTGTTGTTGTTCTTTTCTTTTTCTTTCAGCCTAGAAGAATATTTTCTGTTTTCTTCAGAAATTAAAATGTCCATTAAAGGAAGCTATTATATTACCATAGCAATATGTTTTATTTTATATTTAACTCGCCTCTTGGGGTGACTGCCTGCCCAGCGGGAAAGTCCTGGAAGCTTATCTAATAACTAGACTGACAAATTTCACCACAAAATGAAGGCAAACTTCCTTACTGACTGTGGACTATCGAACCAAGTGATCATCATGGGAAACTCATGGCAGAATCTGTAGGGTTACATTGGAAAATGAAAAGTGATGATAGCACACGCTTGTTTTGGTGGTGGGCTCTCATTTCTCATCCTCAAACAATTGGAGCTCATCATTTTAAAATGCTGCAAAAATCGTGCCACATGAAGCAAACTTCCAAAGGTTCTAAACAAAACGCCATGCCCTGAAATTAATGAAGCTAAATGGCAGCGATAATTCAAAGTTTTCCTAACATAGTTATATAGGACTGCCAAAGCTTCCACAAACGAGAATACCTTCTTAATTCTTTCTACTTACTTTATTTATCTATTTATTTTATTTGGAAGGGATGGTAGTATAACAACCTATGGAACAGATGAGACTGAGAAAAAACTCATGCTAGAAGTTATTGCCTAGCTCAGTAGCAGGTACTGAAAAACAATAGCAAGCATCCCTTAGCTTTCAGTTCCAGGAACTATTGGTTTACTACTACTGACTTAGAAATGTATTTCCAGCATTTTCCTCAGAAGAAGGGAAGTTATTAAATACATGGCTATAACTCAGTCCACTTTGACCTAATTTGTAAGCTAATAGAGTTTGGAGGGAGAATATATTGGAGCAGTTGCTAAAATGGGGTTTTAGGATTATTCAAGAGGAAACAATTGCATGTATGGCTTTTCACTCTGGTTAGTCTTTGATCCTGGTTCTACATTTATTACTGAGTAGTCTATATACTTGAAACTGGGCATCCCAATGGCCAAGAGAGAACAGACACTCCTGCTGGGCCAGAAAGGCTGTCAGAATTTCCTCAAAAAAGCTATCTCAATGTTTATCTTTATTCTAATTTAAATCACACAGTGATTTGCTAAGGCTTTAAAATTGCAATTTAATCCTGTTCAGTTTCCAAAGAGGGGTGAACATACAATGGAATGAATTAACTAGGCCAATCATAATCAAACACTGCAGAAAGCCAGGCAGACCCACCATATGCCAAGGGTTTTGCAAACAGATCTCATCCTGCTGGGGAAAACTTGACACCGTGTGTGCGCGTGCGTGTGCGGTAACTAGGGAAGGTAAAACATCCCTTGAGGAAGGACCATTAATCCTTTCAGGAGATCTGTTCATGTGACTTTCAACAAATCACCACCAACGTTGTCACTGTATTTTGTAAGCAGCTAAATTCTTCTGGGAGCTGAGGACAAAATTTGAAGCCACTAGGAAAGCAGCCTCTTCTCCCATTCCTTGGCTAAAAGTGGCACCCTTATTCTCTCTGAGAACAATTTGTTCATCTAATAAAATGACATTGAAACTGCAACAATCACTCAGTATTTTCTAAACTCAAACTAAGAAATGCTGCTTTGAAGAGGCGGCAGAATGGATTAAGAACAGAGGGTCCAGAGTAAGACAATGTGGCTCTGTGGGCTGGCAACCCTGCTGATTACTTAGTGGCCGTGGATGTGTGACTTAACTGCAGTGACCTTTGGTTTTTCTCATCTGTAAAATGGAGACAATAATCACATGGTGCTGATGTTAGGGTTAAGTGAGATGATAGAAGTAAAGTTCTTAGCCCACATTTACATTGCAAATGCTCAATAAACATGAACAATTATTATTATCATTAAAGCAGTCAAAAATACCAAAACTTTGCCTCGTGCAACAAATGCTTATTGTGCATTTACTACATGCCAAACCTCACTAAACCCTGAGAATGAAGACTCTGCATCTTGGCTACAGATGGCCATTTCTGCTGCCTGATGTTACTTCTTTAAAGACAAAACTTTACGGTGCATCATTCACTTAATGACCTTGGGTCAGATTTTCTTGCCAGTTTCTCAAGCGCTGACTCCTTGCTATAGTGTTTGGGTTGCAAATATTGCAAAGCAATGCCAACCCATTGCCACGTTAAAAAATTTTAAGGCTAATATATTTTAGTGTAATGAACAACTACAGGAGCACCAAATGAAGAAATTCAAGTACACTTCAACTGGCTTCTGTCTCAAATAAAAGATGGGTAGCAGAGTTGCAATCAGGATGGGAGAAGAAAGAAAGAGGCCAATAGTACCTGCCACTGTGAAGATTTTGCATGGATTATTATTTTTATTTTTGCTCTTCTCCCCCTTTTGTATCTGATACATGCTAAGATTTTCACGTGCACAGCTCCCACCTCCTAAGATGCAGTTTTGTTTCTGTACAAGCATGGCATCCCCCTGACAGTTATGTTTGCTTGTGTGCTTCTAGCAGCTGGGGGAAGACTCACGTCAGGCTGTGAGGTGTGAGCCTGTCACACTCTGTGTCCCCTGAGTGAGTGCACTCCAAGGTCCACTGTCCTGGAGAACGTGCTTTGGAGCAGAGTGTACTGTGGGCCAGAGACTTGTCTGGGCTTCCCATTAATCTCTGAAGATGGGAGGGTAATCCCTTCACAAATATGGGAATGGGGGCTGCTCTGAGGCTGGCAAATAATAAACAATGAGGGTTTTTTTCATCCTGGATTCCTCCAGCGCTCCTCTCTGTGGTCCTCAGCAATAACTTAGCCCTTGTCTTCCTCTCTGAAGGATTTAAATGGAATGACCTTAATTCTTGCTTTGTTTGCTCTCTATCTTTTAAGGAGCTGCAGTGAAGACCAAGACAAACAGTAGATTAACAGTGGTACCTTTTATAAAGCTGATTAGTTCCTAAAATATGCTGAAAGGAAACAAAACCAAAAAGGAAAAAAAAGAGAGTGGAATAGGGGCCGAGACAGAAGCCTTTGTCGGTGAGTTTGAAGCAGCTCCGTTCCTTTCAGTCATTGCAGATATTGACCTTCCAGTGAAATATTTCCTTTGTGAGCAAAGGCTTTGCCGGGATAGCGTTTATGGTATTAAGCAGGTGCCTGGTAAGTGTTTCTAAACAAATATTACTTCACTGCCTAATTTTGGTTTAAGGGGAGAGTTGTACTAGGGATGAATTCAGAAAACATTTGATTATGGCTCATCTGCTCTCCCTGTAGCAGGGGCCATCAAGTGGCTGAGAGTGTCAAAATCAGAATTCCAAAGATGCTGTTCCACGTGGAGTCATTAAGAGGAGCACAGCCTCCTAGGATCTCTTTCAGCCCCTCTGGATTTGAAGGAATTTACAGAGAAACTTCCAAGACACCTCAGCTATATCCAAAGGAAAGCCAAAGTATTATAGTGTGGCAGAGCTGAAAGTGTGTCTCTGGAGAGAAAAAAATATATAAAGCTACACAGAAAATATTTCTGGGCATCAGCTTCTGTTTCCTTTAAGGGATGGGAGGATGGTACTGAAATTGTTCAATTTAATTTAAAGTCAAATAAAAATGTGAAAGGCTAGGGTGCATTAATAAGATGATCCATCTGCTTATAATAATAGGATAATTCACATCTTCATTGTCAGAGCAGAAAGCTTCCAGTAAGGTCAGTCATTAAACTCAATATGTCTCATTCTTTGGTGCCGTATCACTTAGATCTCAGTGCCACTTGTCTGCCCTTCTTTTCCACTATGCACCTATATTGCAAATTTAGTTCCATTAGGTAGATGCTGCACCATTATGAAGACTGATTCCATCATTTTCAAAGTGCCAAGCCATTTAAATACGGTACAGGCTTTGGTCATGTTTAATCCAAACATTTACACACGTCCAGCTCCTTCTTATCCTTTTAAATAGGATACAGGGCTTATTTTTAAATTACATCCTCATTCATGCTCTATAAAAGCATCAAGAAAAACTGTCCACGGGATTTAAATCCTGGTCCACAGGTGCTGCTTCCAACTCCTGGCATGGCCATTACATCCGAGCCCCTGCATAATTCTCGGCACGACACTCTTGTGTCAAGGCAGAAAAGATAAAATAGAAACAGCCATTTTTTTCTCTCCCAGAAATTATACTACGCTGAAGTGCACTGTAGCTTTTGTTTTATTCTGTATTGATTCCTAATTTAAAGAGCATTTTTAAATAAGGGTCCCTAGAAAAGAGACAGCAACGGGAAGACAAGATGCTTGAAATACTTACCAAAAGCTGTGAGGTGTGCAGGATTTCTTTAATCACGTGGAGTCGATTAGATGTGCATCTATTTGGGGGAGGTTTCTGTTGATAAAATGAGTCTCACCAGGATTGAGTGCTATGACTAATACCAACCTAACCCTCCCAACAGTCCTGAACCATCCATGCTTCCCTCAACCCTTGGGACTATCTTTTCCACAAATTGCCTCTCCGATTGGTTTCTAGTATCAGCTATGCAATTCAGCTGTATAACAAATGTACAGAGGCCCTGAAGGTTTAGATATATTGCATTCTTTCTTCCATTGCTATACAGATATTGGTGCAGTAAGAAATCCCCCTTGTCAGTTTGGAAAAGCAGTTTGGCCAAACTACTTTTTGCTTAAACAAACAAACAAACAACTGGGTCTCAACTTGCTCTCTGGGTACCTTGTCTTGTCCTGTACTTAAAAAAAAAAAAAAAAAAAAAAATTCTACCGGCACAGTGGGGGCTGCAGAGGAGTCTGTGCAGTCGCCCTGGGTGCACTTGTGTGATAGGCTGCCATTTGTCCCCACTCACCTAGAGAGCTTGTGGATAGCCTGAGAGGTTTGCGCGCACGTGTGTGCGTTGGATCAAATTTTCTAAAGTTGCCATGGGGAGAGAATAGAAGGAAAGTCCTTCAAAAAGAAAATTATTTTCACAGCATCATCACCAGAAAAACGCCCCTGCAATGGATATCTTTGAAGGTCGATTGCCGTCTGAACTAATTGGGGAAAGAGGGCGAGAGCGTTCAGGTTTGCTCACCTTTCGCAATGGGTCTCAGAGAAGCGAGCGGAGCCGGGCGCTTCCTGCCCAGAGGTCTGCGCTCTTTCTAAGCAGAACGAAAGGCTCCTCCACTTGATTCTTGTTCATGTCACTGAGAGAGGTCAGCACCGTGCCTCTTTTACTTGCCACTTCTGGTTATTGGGCAGGTTCTGCTCCGAAAGTCATCTTTTGTTGTGAGGACATTAATCTTCTCGCCAGGGTTGAAATGCTTGGGAAGAAGGTGGGGTGGAAGCGGGAAAGCGGATCTCAAAAGCCTCGAGATCACAGCCGCAGAGCATTATTACAGACCTTTCCTGAAAATCACCCTCGGTCTGCGAGAATGCCCTACATTAGACCAAGAACGGACAATAGGCTTGGGAATATTAGGCACGAAGATGGACTGGCCGCAGCCCCTCTGCTGCGGGGAGGGAGAGTGGCGCGAGCGAGGAGGCGCTGGGACTCCTTCTTGGAGCGGGTCTGCGGTGACTGCCAGCTGGTTACCACAGATCCTTGCTGAATATCGCGCCATTAAACAGTATGAGAGAAAATAAAAATGTATCTTTATGGGTACTAAATAGTAAGTGCCCTTTCAAACGCTCTTTAGTGGCTAGGCTTTCAAGTCACCGTGGATCACCCTCAGAAAGCGGGAAAGGCGCGTTTAGCAGATTTCTGTGGCTGTAAACCACCCCGAGATGCTGGGTGAAAGAGCACTGAGATTTGTGAACAGCCCACGTTCTATTCCCTTGAAGTCATATTCAGAAAGGGAAAACAGCCTTCTGCCACATATACTCTTGAATTCGTAGTTTTAATTGAAAAATTGGTGATGTCTCAGCTGTGTTTTCCCAGAACTTGAGTGACAATCAATGTGTGGTGCCACATCATAATGGATATACTTCCTGGGGCAATCAAGGAAGGAATATATATTTAGATGGCGAGTCAGAGTGAGCAGTGGGTAAATATGAAAAAAAAATACTTGTGGTGTGAAAACACAGATATAATTAAGCGCATTTGTAGACTAAGTACCGTTTTTGTAGTGCACTGTTGACGGTGTTTGTACTTGTTATGTTAAATGTACTCCATGTATGGACAGACACAGGCCAAAGTAACAGAATAGGAAGTCCAGAAATAGACCAGAAACATAACAGACTTTAGCGTCTGGAACAGGGAGCATCTCAAATCAGCAGGGGGGAAAAGATGGATTCTTCCATCATTTGAGATGGGGTAACTGGATAGCCCTCTGGAAAAATAAAGTTGGATCTGTATCTCGTACCCCAGCCAAGGATAGTGTTTAAGTATTAATATTAAATGTAAAAAAAGAAAAACAAAAGAAATCATACAAGTACTACAAAAATGCATGGGAGGGTTTCTTTATAGCCTTAGAATGGGCATGGAAGAGAAAAGACAGACAGAAGCTGTGAAAGATTTGTGTGACTACATAGAAAAACAGAACTTCCGCATGAAAAAAACTCCATATGCAAAGTCAAAAGACAACAAATGGGAAAAATATTTTCAACTCATAACACAACACAGGGCAAATTTCTCAAACACATAAAGAGCTCCTAGAAATCAATAAGAAAAGTATCAACACAATAAAAGAAATATGGGCAAAGTATTCAAAAGAGGAATAACAAGAAAAGAAATATAATTGGCTCTAAAACATATGAAAAGATACTTGACCTCATTAATGAGAGAAATTTAAATAAAAACTGTAGAGTCGTACTATGTTTTACCTATCAGAGTGACCAGAATTTCAAAAGTTCAATATTACCCCCTTGTTGGCAAGGTATGGGGAAACAGGGACTTTTGTACACTGTTGATGGGAGTGTAAATGAGAACAACCCCTACAGAGGGCAATTTGACAGTTTTCATCAAATTTGCAGACGCAAATATACTCTTTAACCTAGAAATTTCACTTCCGATATTCTATCTTTCACATATATTTGCATACATAAAAAATGACAAATACACAAAGTTATTTGTTATAAAAGCAAAATTTTGAGGACAACCTACATGTCCATCAATAGAAATTGATTAAATAAATTGTAGTACAACCATACAATGGAATACTATGCTCTTGTATTCCCTTGAAAAAGAAGAAAACGGAAGCTCTCTATGTTCTGATCTAGAAAGACAACCAAATACAGGGTGAAGTGAAAAGTGCAGGACGGTGTGAACAGCCTGCTGCCCTTTGTGTGCGAAGAGGCAAAATAAGGATCTCTATTAGTGTTTCCTAATACTTGCATAAAGAAATTCTGGAAAACTACGAAAAAAACAACAATGTTTATACGTGGAGGATTAAGAGAGAACTCGATAATGTCAGGGGTGGGAGGGAAGCTTTTCATAGTAAATCTTTTAGTCTTTTTATTTTTTAATTATAATTTACCAAATGTTACCTACTTAAAACTCTGTATCATTAAACTAATTAAATGAAATTGTTAAATAAAAATTAAAGTAAATCATTCCAAAATTAAACACACAAATGGAAAAGTTTATAGTGAAAAAAATTATACTAATACTAATAAAAGTAATTACTGATTAGGGCAGGAATATGTCTACCAATGCAATGATGAGAGAAGGTTAAGAGGAGTTTTTTATAAGCACTATTATTAGTTTGGTCCTTATCTATGAACTATCCCTTAATTTATCATGTATCTGTGACACATCTCTCCATTTTCTGGTTAAAAAATTTGTGAAATGGAAAATTAAATTTAGGAACGATTATATTTATTCTGGTTAGTTTCGACAACATTTTTTTACCATTTGAAGAGAAAGTTCTCTGTTGTAGTCAGCTCTAATCTTTAAAACATCATTTCCACATTCCCAAAGTAGAAATTGACCCTAACACTATCTTACCACTAAAAGAAAATCTCCCAAACTCTTAATTCTGCGTCAGTCCTTGCTTCCAACATGCTCTCTTGGGGTTAAACAGAACATAAGGTTAAAGCAGCAGAGCCTCGAGAATCAAAGAGTTGATGCCACAATTGTATAGTTAAAAACTATATTTACTCTAAATTGCAAAATGGTAGGTATTGTATGTGATGTGTAAGTTGCAGCAATTGTTCTAGTAATAAATGTAATATTCAGCAGCATTTTTCACAGATTACTCAGTTCATCATTAGTGCCATTTTGCCTCTTTATAATAATGTGCACTTTTCTTCAGAAAGAGCTTGGTTATTTCTTTGGTTGGGCCTATTTGCTCCTTTTTTATGTGAGATTTTTCAATACTATGAAATGATGCAGAGCGAAAAAGGTCCATCCACTTCACTTGTGTTGCCTCCCGCGTTACCTAAACCACAACAGAACAATGACAGACAACAGAGGCTTTCTCCTCTCTAACAATTCAGTCACCATGACAACCAGCAGAAGAACGTTGGGCCAGAAAAAAGCATTGAGCTTGAGGGACTAGACTAATCAAAAAATGGAATAACATGGCAACAATTACACTGATGAGTGAGAGGGAAGCGGCACATGCATTCAGACACCTATGGCATCGCAGGCTCCGCGCATTCAGCGTTTCGTGTTTAGTGCCTTGTGTTTTTGAGAGCAGGTAAATAGACAGGATCGAATTGTGTAACAGAATGTCAGTGCTCTAGTTAAATAGAAAATTCCTTTCCTTTGGCTGTGCTACTTCAAGCGCATTGAAGAGGGTTTAGGGGAGATGAGGTTTTGAAGTGAAATGTGTAATAGATACAATATGAGTGCCACAAGGCAACATTATTTAGTTTTAAAAAAGTAAACTTGGGTGTCTCCCACGCCCCCCGCCTTTTTTCAAATATATAGGCACAAATAAAGGGAGGATGCTGCTGGGTTAGTGGCCGACACTATCTTAAATCTGGCTTCGTGTCGGGAACATACATGCTTCACCTCGCTTAACATGTCTCTGGGGCATATTGATTCCTGTTGACGGCAGCAAGCAGCCCGATTTCAGCAGCGTCGGCTCTAACGTCTGGAGAAGTTAAGCTGAAAGGGGCAGGACGGTTCTGTGGGTGAGACAACAGGATGCAGGAGGCTGGTACTTATCCTGCCCATCTCTTGCCTCCACCACTGCCTCAGTTTACCTCCTTTAGAATTCCCTCCTTCCCCGAGGAGGTCAAGATAACGTCTATGTGTATTTCCTTTAAATGGCATTACTTCTTGATGGCAGATATAGTTGTTGGGTTGCATATGCTGACCTTTGCCTCAATTTCTCTGATAAAATTTGTCTCACAATTTTTGTCTTTCGTTATGTGCTGTGCTTAACTAATTTGGTGAGTGTTTCTGGTGAATCACATTATCTGGTTTTGACTTATCACCAAGGCAAATTTTTCTTCCCTTCCGCTAAATGGCAAATTTCTGATTAGGACTATTTCATTAAATCATAAACAGGAACTGATAACCTCCTCTCAAAAAAAAAGTAAAACCTTTGAAATATTGTTGTTTTCCTAGAGAAATTCCTCAGAGAGGAGGAATGAGACCTGATTTTTTAAACTGCCCACTTTAAGTTATTTGTGTTGGGCTGGGTTGTAAGGCTTTGAGCTAATTCTGTCTCCAGACTTCGCAGACCACACTTCCAGCTATTCGCTGTTCCATAACTTAGTATATTTTCTTAGTCTTATTATTTTGACGCCTGTGACTCAGTTTACGTACCTAAAATGGGCTGCTTTTTTACTCTATGCTATATTTTATAAAAGTGAGGGGCAGGGAAAGAGAGGAGGCAGCATAATGAGTTTACTTGGAGCTTGTAAGTAAATGTTTATCAACGATGAGAACTTTTCTATATGGACGAATGACTAATTCTCTTTATTTTGGTCTTGGTGAGGCCTAAAACTTCTAGGTCGAAGTTGCTCATTGGGAGGATGATTCTAAATCGTTTTTCCTTGGTTAATTTTCCTATCGCGCAGGTGAGAACAACAGCATGACTGGAATGGCGATAGCCACTTCTAAAATGTCCATTTATTCATAGCTCATCTACTTCTCAAAAAGAAATTGTGGTAAGTTACACCAGAAATGGAGTTCCAATAAAACAGAGACTCATCAACAGAAGCTAAAAGACAACAGACAAACATGAAGTAATAGTAGTAGAAAAATTTATATCAATAAACCCTCGCAAAAAGAATGCAATTTCCAGCTCTGAGTTTTCCAGCAGCCAGGCAAAGAGAGAAAGCCCATGAACTACAGAGGCCTCCTCAGCTCGTCATGAAAACCACGTGGGTTCTTTAAGGGAAACGACATTTTTTTCCCTCCAGGTGGCATTTGTCCGGGGCAGGGCGTGTGGGAGGCAGCCAATGAATTGCCGGAGAAGTTGGCTTTCGGTAGAGCTGGGGACAGCTCCCCTGGAGGGGGACTGTCTTTCTGACTTTGGCTGATGTGCATTCTGAGCCAGGAGCAAAGGAGAGTCATTCTTTTCCTCTCTGAGCTCGGGGAGGGATAAGCAAGGACAGAAAGGAAAGAACAAACTCTTTGGGGCATGAAGAAGAGTTTCCTATGCCCTGAAAGCGAGTTACAGCAGCTGACTTGAAACCACCACGTAGAGGAGCACTAGAATTTGGCCAAAGGAGTTGTTTTCACCAAAGACCTTCTTGCTCTAAAGGTCAAGGAGCCCAGGACTCCATACTTGGGAGGGCCCATCTGCTGAGTGGGCCCCCTCCCTGGAGAAGGCCAGTTGAGCTGCTGCCAGACTCCATGCCAAATTCAAATGAAAAATGAGGGTTTTCTAGGAGATTATTGTGAAAAGGTGAGAAAAAAACTAAACCAGCTTTGCAGGAGCTAAACAGTGATATTTCGAGTCAACCACACTTTACAAAAGCCGGATGTTATTTTAGACAACATAAGTGTAATCACTCTTTCTATCCAGTCTCTGATATTATACTGTACTGCAGAGAAAATCTGCTGATCAGTTTTAACGCCCTTCTCTGAGTTGTCAGATAAAAGGCCACAGCAATCGGAAGAAATTTATCTTTAAAATGTTTCTATTATGCTTGGTGACAATGCCGTTTCCACTGAGGACTTCTCTAGTATGTATTTTTTTTCCTATGGATGAAGCAGGAATCAAAAAGGACTTTCGCTGGGCCTCGGGAGAGCAACACGGGCATGCAAACACTGAGCCTGGCGGGGCGTTAAGCTCTGAAATGCTTCAGGGAGCCGCTGGCGCTGTGCACGTGCATCAAGGCAGGGATCTTTATAGTCTAGGAAATTCATCACAGCGTGACAATTTGTGCCCGGCTCCCAAACGGAGCTCGTCTAGTTCTCGCTCTTGTTTCCCCTCAGTGGCCTCACACATTCTGGAATGTGTCTTAAGGGGAGGAATTCACAGAGGTTTCAGACTAAAGGAAAAAGCAGCCCGCTGATTCAGTTCGCCTTGCCCCACACTGCGCCTTCATTGTAGGATAATGAGGCCGACGCTCATGCGGCGTCTACACTGTGCAGGCACCAGGTGAGTCACGTCACTCACATCACTGCCAACCCTCACTGCAGCCCTCTAAAAATAAAATAAGTTTTCTTGTCCTGCCTCAATTCATGCATTAAGCTGGCACTCATTCAACACAGTTTTGGAGGACCTATAGTGCAGGATGGCAGACAAAGTTGCAGATGTTGAGGACCCAGTGATAAAGAAGATATGGCTCCCTGCACAGAAATGGGAAAACCAACCAGCAAAAAAGTTAAAGGATCTTGCCAAGGAGGGAGTAGAACCAGAGGGTGATGCCGTTTGTATACTTCTGAAGCTTGCACCGCTTCCTACGCACCACGCTGCTTCCCTTGACTCGCTCCGTCTTCTGAGCTGTGAGTTTCCTGAGGTTCAGAGCAGTGATTTGAGGCTCAAGGCAAAGTTTGCCACATCTTAACTGGATGATCTTGGGAAAACCATTTCACTTCTCTAGCTTCAATGATTTTATCTGTAAAATGAGAACTCTAATACCAATCCCATAATGATATTCTGAGGCTTAAATGAGATTGTGTGTATAAAGCCTTCAGCACTGTGACCAGCCCGTTGTAAATGCTCCCGAAATGTAAAATATGATTGTCATCGTCTTCCCTCCGGCTTTCTCTTACACTGAGGGACCTCAGGGCGGTTGCTTTCACCTAGAATTAAAATTTCTTCCCTGGCTGGCTTTGCCCTATGGCCTATCAGAGTTTTCGTTCTGACCTAAGGTGATACTTGTCCTGCTTTTGCTGTTTACACTAGGGGTTTATGGGAACAAAGATGGAGAAATGTCTTTGTGCTGAGAAGCAGTGTGTGACCTTATATAACATTATCAAGAAGAGAGGCCCCAAGAGAAGGACTCTGAAGACTTGAGTCTTAGCATCTTTGATTCCTGAGACTCACACAGGAGTGAATTACCACCCTCTGTCCTTCTGTCTGACTTTCTTTTTAGACTGGGGAATACCTCAAGGAAATGACTCGGTCTTATTTATCTTTGTTGTCTTAGTGTCTGCCATCGTGCTCAGTGTACAGTTAGTGCTGATTAAATATTGTGGAATGAAAGATTGAAAAGTGACCCCCAAAGTTCCATTTGTTTGTTGTTTTAAAATGGGTACATTTCTGTACTTTGAAATGACTAGAAAAACATATGCCAAAATGTAAGGTGGAACAAAGTTTTTCTCTGGGTGCTGGAATTTGGAGGTGATATTTTTTCTCTGTGCTTTTAGAACTTTGTGCATTAATAACATTTAACAGCAATTGATGTTATCAAGAAAAGATCTTTGGACTTTACTTGTCGGGTAGAAGAGTTTGGTGTTTCTAGATCAAAAAGTGACATGATGAGAGCTGAAACCTCTGGAAATCCAATGTGATGGTGGAGTGAGTGCAGCATCGTCCTTGTCCCACTCTCCCCAGGCACTGAGCAGACCACCGTTAATATGCCTTTGTAGTTCAAATTGCGTCACTCTTTCGTGGAGCTCTTAGCTCTTTGAAGCCTTTACTGCATTCAACCTTCCAATTAGGGAGCCAATATGACCAATCTATTGGACAGGGATCAGAAAGATTATGCCTTTGACCAAGTTTTAAGGTCCCACATTCTGCTCTCCTATAATCTAATCTTCTATACCTTAGCTCAGAGTGGTGACTTATTCCCGCTCCCCCCACCATGCAAATGCTTACTGATGTGAACTGATATGAGCAATCAGCAGGAGCCAGGATGCCTAACTATGTTTGCTTTACAAGCGATGTCATTCTTAACGGCTTGAGAAAGTTTCATTCTTTCTTCTTTCCTCCGCTGCAACTGACTCTCGTCACTGGTTGTCCTCAGCAAGGATCTACATACTCTTCTGTGAAGGTGTGTTTTGTAAATTCTGAGCTCTGTTACTTCCAAACTGGGCTGTGATGTTGCTGTAAAGTTTGTGAGTCACTGAAGAACAAGTTCAGGCCAATCCCTCCCTCGTGACCCGACAGGTTACTTTGAAAAATACACACTAAATCATCTTGCGGTTGTTTGGGTCTCCACAGGATGACAGCTGTGCCCCCTGGTGTAGGGTCAATGGCAGGCCAGTAGGTTATTTGGCCTCTTGGGGATCACAGGCAGCACAGGCTCACCCCCTCGGGCCACCACAAGACTCTTTCTCTGGCCAGAACTAATTCTTGGGAAGACAACACCCTAACGCAGGAAGAAATGAGTGGATCTCACAGGTGTGAGGAATTTATAAACTGAGTTAGTCTTGACTAGATTTTATATCTCTTTTAATAAATTATTAGTGATAGCATGAACTAGATTCTCCCAAACATATAGTTTATTATTTGGTAGTAAGTTAGGCAATTTGGGGAAATCCATAAATCAAATAAATTAATCTCTGCTAATGCATTAGCCAACAAATGTGTTGTCTTTCCCAGACACATGTTTTTGAAGAGTTGGCTTGAGCATGTATCTAAGACATCCTTAAGAAGTGATGCTAATGCTGGGCTTCCAAGTCCTTCAAGATATATTTGGTCAGAGGACATTTTGGGAGGCACCAAATCTCATCCTAGAAGAGACTTCCTAAAATGGATCCTTGCCTGACATCAGGAAATCATCTTCTCAGGCAGACTTTTCAGAAAATTCAGAGTCAAGTCCCCTGGTTACTTTGGATAATTTTTAATACATTCTGGAAATCTTTTTTTTTTTTTTAATAACATGGGAATAATTGAGCTCGCTCACTCCATGGGCTTTTAGGAAGCTTTAGTGGTGTAGTGAGTTGAATGGTAACTCCCCAAAAGTTAAGTTCACTCAGATCCTCAGAATGTGACCTGACTTGGAATAAAGGTCTTTGCAGATGTAATCAAGGTGGGGATCTCAAGATGAGATCATCCTGGATTATCCAGGTGGGCTCTAAATCCAATGACAAGCGTCCTTATAAAAAGACAGAAAAGAAGAAGACATGGAGACGCAGAGGAGAGTGCCATGTGAAGACAGAGAAGGGTTGGAGTTTTGCCGCCACAAGCCAAGGAACACCGGGAGCCACTAGAGGCTGGAAGAAGCAAGCAAGGATCCCCCCAGTGCCTTCAGAGGAAGCTTGGCCCTTGGTTTCAGACTTCTGGCCTCCAGAACCCTCGACTAAATAAGTTTCTGTTGTTTTAAGCCACGTAGTTTGGGTGTAATTTGTGTAATTTGTAACGGCAGCCCTAAGAAACGAACACAAACACATTCTTTGAGGTTCCTGACCACAAGTGCTCTAAAAAGTGGCAGAATGACTGGGGAGTGTGCATTGTTTTCTGAGAGGTCTAGATTTGCTTTGTCTGTTAGGGTTATATCAGATTCTCTTGGCATCCAGGGGGCATCAGTATGTTTTAACTCGCCCTGGAAAAGACCCACAATCCAGTACGCAGCCGGCAGTTTTTGATAAAGGACTGATTGTGAATGTAATAAGTTCTTTATGCATTTTTTGAATAAGCAAACAAATAGTCCCTAGCCCCTTTTCCACTGGGAGTTCACTTTCTTGAAGAACCTGAAACAGGGACACCAAAGGCATGAAGAATATTTAACTCCTGCTTGCAATGTACAGCCAAGAAGTCCTGTTTTGTTATCAGTTCTCTGAATCTCTAAGAGATTAAACATTTGATTAAACATATTTCAGCAACAGAAACTACTGAAATGGCTTTTGAACTATTTTAGTCACGTAGCTGTATATTTACCTTCCACACAATGAAACAATATCCTCTACTCTGCTCGTTTGTTTATGTGCTTGAAGGACCTAGGCTTCTACGTGTATTCATTCCACTCTTTCTTGAACAACAAGGAAATGATTCAATGCAAGAGATATTTGGCCAGTGCCTACTATGTGTCCTGGACACTAGTAGAGCTGGGTGGGTTACAACAAAATTGAAAGGCAGACTACACGTGCTTCCAGATTCATCAAGGAGGTAGAAGGTGCAGGTAATCCTTGTGTCAAAGACACCTGCACTACCCAAGACAGACACCTGGAGAGACACCCAAGCACATGTCACTATGCACTGCTGATTTCCCCCTTTTCTCTGGCACCTCCTTCCTGGTTTATTTACCAGGCCTCTACCTCCTCTACCAGCCATTAACTGGAGGAGTCCCACAAGGTTCGAGTAGAGCCCTTTTTCCTTTTCCCTTTATTGCTGTCCCTGGGCAAGAAATCACATACCCACTAACACTCCAGTTACTAACAAGATCCACAGATATGGATCTTCTGCTCAGAGCTTTTCTCTGAGCTCTGGATGCTCCATACAACTGCTTGATATCTCTTGTATGTCTCAAAGTTAGCTCACTTTCAACATGTCCAAACAAAACTCATCATCTTTGACCCTTGCCTCAGATCCGGCCATCCTTCAATGTTCCCCATGCCCAAGAATGGCCAAGACAGAAACCAAGGAGTTGTCTTTGATACTTCGCTCTTCCGTACCTTCATCTCTAAACCACTACTGACTCCCATCAATTTTACCTTCTGAATTTTTCCCAAATTCATCTGTTTCTCTTCATTTCCACTATGACCTCTCTAATACATGTTATAACCTAATCACAGGAGTGACTTCCCATCATCTTTGCCATATTCTATTGGTTAGAGGCAAGTCACAGGTCCTGTTCACACTGAAGGGGAGGAGGTTATAAAAGCACAATACCAGGGAGCCAAGGTCATGGGGCCATCTTAGAATCCTGCCTATCATAGATCTCAACTCTAACTGACTTCCACAGGAAAACCTCCCCCAAGCCAAGAATTGGGTCTAATCCCATTCTTACAGGCTTTCATCGCACCATATACCCCTTCTTCATAGCATTTATCACAGTTGAAATTTTAACTTAGTTATATGATTATTTGATTAATATCTGTCTCCTCCACTTGTCAGACTCATGAGGGGCTGTTGTGTTCACCATAGCACCAGGCCTGGGAGCATTGGGGAAGCTCAAAACTGTCTGTTGAATAAAAGGAGAGAAGAGCCATGGAAGCCATCTATACTATGTTGTCTTGATCCTTCATGCAAAATCGGAGACAAATCTCACTTCTGGGCTGCTTACTTAATGGGTTGTCTCCTACCCTTGCTGCAGGAATGCTGTTCACAATGGACCTATGGACATTTTATTGAAAAAAGAATAGAGACAGAGAAGCTAAGCTTTTCTCTACCACCATGGGAACAGGCGAATCATGGTTTCTCAAAGTCCTAACCTCAATAAGCATCCCAAACTGACAATTGACGTTAGAGGAAGTCGAGGATAGAGTGATAACCTGGAATCACCAATAAAAGTTATTGTAACTGATTTATTTTCATCGTGTTTTCTGGGATTTCAGATTAGCTTGTGTTCAGAGGATCTATGCTAAACCATTGACAGACTTAAGTTGATATGACTGTGTCTCATACAAGAATTATAGCCAGATTCATGTTTGAGCAATTTTAGAAAACAACCAAACATTTGCTTGGTTACCTGTGAGGTACCCAGATGAGTCTTCCTTTTTCTGCGAATAGTGTTCCCAGTGATGGCTCAGTATCATAGGATCTTCCCAAGCTGCTTTGTGAAGATGGTTACACTACCACCTCCATAATCATCTCTGGCAATTGTGGAGCACTTAATCTGTGCCAAGCCTGCACCAAACACTTTAGGTGTGTTATCTTGTTTACTTATTATAATCCCTATAAGTATGTACCCTATAATAGTGGTTCTCAGATTTTAACTAGCATCAGCATCACCTGGAAGGCTGTTAAAACACAGATTTCTGGAACCTGCCCACAGAGTTTCTGATTCACTAAATTTGGTGTGGCGCCTGAGAATTTGCATTTTTAACAAGTTCCCAGGTGTAGATACGATGATGCTGCTGGTCTGGGGATCACACTTTAAGAACTACTGCTCCACGAGGTAAGTATTTTCATTCCCCATTTTACTGATAAAGAAACTGAGGCTTAGAGAGGTAAGGAGGGTCACATAGCCAGTAAGTTGTGCAGCCAGGATTCACATCCAAGTTGGTTGGCCCAAAACCACTAGGTAACACTGCCAGAATCAAACATTCTTCTAAGCCCTAATCAAAGGCCCAGAGATGTTGGGCTAAATCAATCTTTAGATAACTTCAAACATTCTTGATCACATTGTTTTGGTTTAAGTAAGTAGTCATATAGTCACATTTTAAACGGTTATTTCATTAAGTTTCAGCATATTAAAATCTGAAATTATTTAAGAGTTCATTAAAATGACAGTTTGAAAATCTTGATCAAGAAGCATAGAGAACTCCAAAAAGAATTTGAACAGGTTGACTCCGGAAGAAAATCTCCCATTCAGTTCTCATGGAAAATGAAAGTAGATTGGTTAAGATCAGACAAAAGCCTAAGTCAGTCGTTTTCTTGATGGGTATGAGAAAGCTCTGGCAAGCACAGAGGAAAACTCAACATCATTATGTTCATTCTCCTTGCAAACCCATACCTGCAAGCTTGTAGTTTTGAAGTGATAGAAACTGGAGGTCAGAGGTAATTTTCAGATCTGGCTTAAATACGACCTGGCCTGCGCTGTCTATATTCAATGACCAGAAGTGGAACTTTCTTTCCATGTCCATCTTCCTTTCTTCCCCTGGTGCTAACCTTATCCCAAAGGCTTCCAGCTGGTTTTCCAGCTCTGGCCTTGCCTCCCTAATGATAATCAACAGAGTAGCAACTTTATCTTTCTTCAAACGATGTTTTTGCATGATTCTCCCCAACTTGTGAGCTTAGAGGCATATTCAAGATGTATCAAGACACATCCCTTTTCCTGTCCGTCCCTCATCTCACCAACCTCACTATTCATTATTCTTTAATGAAATTTTTGTTCCAATAAGCAAATCTGCTCTTCCTAAGCCTTCAACAATTTACTTCTGCTCCCCCGGCCACCCCTTTTTGCCCTTTCTACTCACCAATTCTCTACCCTCAAACTCAACTCAAAATCCCCTACCCCTGGGCAAACTTTTGTGACTGATTTCATCTAACTCTGGTATTGCTCGTTGCCCTTACTAGGCCGAATTGGGAGTAAATTAGTTTATATGTGTTGAAAAATTATTATGTATAAGTATTCTTCAGCCATTCAGTTAGTGTTTTCTATCTCTCCAAATAGACTATAAGCCCTTTCAGAGCAGAGATTGTCGTTTTTTTCTTTTGTTAAGTGCCCACTGGACCTCATTCATTCATTCCTCATATTTTCCTCAAGCACTTCATATATTTCAGGCAGTGGGCCCACCCTGTTACTTTCAGGAGAAGTTTGATGGCTTTCATAAGCCCTGCACTGCCCGGGGGCCTTCTAACCTAGAGCTTTGGACTTGGGTATGAGCAGTTGTCAGTTCTTTCCATTTATTTTTGGGGAAGTCTGAAACACAGAGCAGGAAAAGACAGAAGGAGACTTGCTGGGAAATCAGAGTATTTTTGTGGTGGGGGGCTAGGTTGGAGAGCGTGAGGTAAGGGGAGTCTTGTTGAAGAAGTTGAGTTGAGCGCAGCATAACATTTCTTATCAGGTATCCTTTGAGCAAATAGTAAACAAAAGAAACAGTTCATTCCCCATAGTTTTGCCTAATGCAAGGGCAGATCTACTATATTTTCAACAGGCAGAGGCTAAATAAGTAACGGAAGTCCAAAGAGAGTGGCTTTCTGAGTTCATTCCACTTCGGAGTTTGATGAATTTGAGTAGCATCTTTGATCCTAAGTGTCTCTCATCTTTTAAAAAGTAGATATTAGAAGTGGCACAGTAAGAAATTAAAAGTAAGTTCCTTAAACAATCATAACATTGTATATACAGACGTTGGCATTGTCTATGCATGTCTGTATATAAGATGTCTATACAGAATGGTTACAAAAGCAAACAATTCAAAGCTCAGTTAGAAATTGGTGGAAATGGGAGTATAACAGAATTCCATGTTTTTGCTCATTCTAAGCAATTTTTCCTGCAACCATAGAGGCGAACCCTCCCAGTATAGAGTGCCAAACACTGCTAGACAGTTTCTGTTCCTTTGTTATCCGTCCTGCTCTTTGGCTAGAATGGTCACGTCACCCCAGCCCCCTGAGAGCGGCAGGAGGGGCCAGAGTTCCTGGGCTTTGGTGGATTTGTCCTGCCTGAAGAGGATGAACACAGAGATCATTGGGAGACACCTTAGAGTCAGAGCCGAGCAGTTGGCAGTCCTCAGAAGCTACTGGAAGATAACTTTATAGAGAGAGCTAGGAAATCTCTCTCTCAGATGTTTTCTCAGTGTTCATCTTTTTCTTTCTTTTCCTTTTTCCTTTCTGCTCCTTTATCTGCTGCCAACTTCACCTGCCTCACCTTTGTTTCACGGGCCCCAAACCACGCCACAGCACTCACTCACACTCACCCACGTCTCCTCCCCTCATTCCATTTCAGCTAGAGGAGCTTTCTCGACATTAACGCTTCCCTCGCCTGGAACTCTTCATGTAACCCAGCTGATAGGCAGTTCTCCTTGGGTTGTCCTCTCCTCCCCTTCCAAGGCTGAGGGAAGAAGGCAAAAAGCCTGGTGCTGGCAGAGGCAAATTGGCCACCCCAGGGAAGAACGGGCTAATGTGACAGCCTCAAGGAACGGAGAAGGTAACTATGTAAGGCCACTCAAACAGCCCGTGCCGCAAAGACCCAGGGTCAATCGTTTTTACAAATAAAATCTATAGGCATGGTGCACTATGGGGACAACATATTTTACTTGGTAATCTTGTAAAGAATGACATCTTGTTCTTCTTTGACATACACCACCAAAAATACAAAGTAAAACTTAAGTCTCTTACTTTAGTAAATTCCAAGCATGCTCCCATCATATTTGACGTAAATATTTTAGGTACATTATTATTAAGACGAGAGGAATATTTTGTTATTAAAATTACATTCAATTTTTTAAAAACTTCATTGTTGAAAACTAATCTATGGAGACTAGAGCAGTAATTAACTAGGAAGGAATATCAGGGAACTTTCTAGGGTAAGGGTAATATTTTATATCTTAACTTGGGTTGGGTTTGGGTTATACAGGTGTCTGCATTTGTCAAAACTCAGTGCATGTACATTGAAGATGTGTGCATTTCATCATGTATAAATTTTATTCAAAAGAAAAGAATATAAAATACGATAAGGAAATATAGAAATATGTTAATTGTAAAATCTGGATGTGGGTAAATGTGTGTTCATTGTAAAATTTTTAAAACTTTATGTTTGAAAATTTTAGCAATAAAATGGAAAAAATTATTGTTGAGATAATTTTACATCATCCATCAGCCAACTGTTGTCATTTTGGAATATCCCACTTATTCTAGCTAATGGACAAAACCAACATTATTATACAGCTCATTAATGTTTTATTTAAGAAACATCACCTGGCCCTGTGTAGCCTCCAGAAAAAATTATTATTTTTAGGGGCTGGCTGGGTTGCATAGTGGTTAAGTTTGCACGCTCTGCTTTGGCAGCCTGGGCTTCACAGGTTCAGATCCCGAGCGTGGACCCACATACCATTCACCAAGCCATGCTGTGGTGTCATCCCACATGCAAAACAGAGGAAGATTGGCACAGATGTTAGCTCAGGGCCAATCTTTCTCACTTAAAAAAAAAATTCTTTATGGAAATGATGTCTTTCTTCCATTGTACACACATTGATAGAAAATGCTAGTTTTGAGATGGGGGAAGTCAGTACTGACATATATTTTCCTCTTATCACTGCCATAGTAATCCTATATTAATTTTATCTGTTTAAGATATTTCTATGATTTTTTCTCCTGTATAATGTGAAAAAATTTAAAGAAGGTAACATTTGAACTGGGTCTTGAAGGATGACTAGGAGTTAATCAAGCATCAAAAAGAGAGAAGGAGAATGGGTGGTTTCATTTTTATATCTCCCGTAGTACCTAGGCAAGTAAATGCTAGATGAGTGTTTAGTCCGAGTTGCCAAAGTTCAAAGGTCAAGCTCCTAAACAAATTGGAAATGAACCAATCTGATTAGAAATAAATTGTCATTTTACTTGGTAATCAAATGTCAGTGTAAGGAATTCTGAGACAATGAGAAAACTTGGATGTTTTTCCAAGATGTGTGACCCTCCTTGGAGAAATGAGACCTTCTATCAGGAAGCCAAATATTATGGTTTGCTTGATTTTCTTAAAATAAATATTCCAGACTTAATTCATCCAGATGGGTCAAAGTGATATTCCTGGGAGACTCAGGTGTTGTAATTCTCAGCAAACTTTTGGAACCCCTTCTTGGAATGGTATTCAAAGACTACAGCACTTTCTTTTGAATATCTTCAAAGAAAATAGATTTGATTTCTGAAAAAAGAAATTCATGGATAAAGAAGATGTGGTGTATATATACAATGGAATACTACTCAGCCATAAGAAAGACAAAATTGTCCCATTTGCAGCAACATGGATGGACCTTGAGAGTATGATGTTAAGTGAAATAAGCCAGACAAAGACAAACACCATATGATTTCACTCATATGTGGAAGATAAACAAACACATGGACAAACAGAACAGATTAGTGGTTACCAGCGGGAAGGGGGTGGGGGTGGGCAAAAGGGATAAAAGAGCACACATATATATATACAGTGACTGATAAATAATAACATACACCTAAAATTTCACAATGTTATAAACTATTATGACCTCAACAACAACAAAAATGTAATGCAGAGAGTTCCATGAAATATGGCAGAGTAGCTTTGTCTTTTTATAGCCTTTCTGCCTAAAACCTCCTGAAATCAATAAAAACTGTTGAAGATAAAAAAAAAAAAAAGGAAAAGAAATTCATGCAGAGGTCAGCCAAGTTGAGCAGGATTAGTTTTGGAAAGTGGGGCAGATTGTAAACTGATTCTGACTGTCTTGATACAAATTTGTTCTCCAAATTACCAAAGAATTTCAAATATATGTTTAGCATCATCAGAATACATATATCATTTCCTGCGGTGACTACTGTGAAGGGCGAAGCTTGAATAAAAATACACAGTCACACCCAGAAGCGCGAGACGCGTAACCCCACCTCCCTGAGCCATGTGGGCTCAGCCGTGGTAGCTCCACCTACAACCCCAGGGTGCCCTGAAGAGTGCTGGCTCCTGAGGCCCTTTGCAGCAGGATCTACGCCTGCCTCAGTGCCTGTTTCTACAAAAGCAGTTCCTGAAATATGGCTGCTTAACATTTCACCTCGTGGGAAAGCACTGCGCGGAGGCAAGCTGACCCCACGGGAACATTAGAAATGCTCCAAAAGTCAGCAAGAAAGAGAAAGCAGTCATTCACCGTGTGGCCTGTGTTCACCCAGACCCCGCTGCTGCAGAAGAGCAGGCAGGCGATGGTCCTCAGCTGGTGCCAGAGAAGCGTGGAAATGGAAGCGGCCTGAATCATGTGCTGAACCGAACCCTGAAGTTGTGGCGAGAGTGTATTGTGCAGGGAGGCTTGAGAGCAAAAGGAGGCGTAGGCTGAGTCACCGCCAGCGCGTTGAAAACACAAGAGTGCTGGGGGATGGTGTGGGCGGAGAGGACGCGAAACTCGCGTTCTGTGGGTGTTAGGTTGGGTAACAAAAGAATAGGAGGAAATCAAGGGCCTTGAGCCTTCGTGAATTCTCCCCTGCTATCTAAGACACTCCGTTGTTATGAAACAATGTTTTTCAGGGTCTAATTGCCTTGTGTTTGGCACTTACATTTCTTCTGCCTTTTGGTTTATCTAGGTTTATTCTTCTCCTTGAGTGACTTTCGCATTTGACTCCTCAGACCTAGCGCTGTACTCAGTGCCTGTTTAAATGACATCTTATCACGTTTTATTTTCCAGACGAACATCCTGGTGTCCTGGACACCTTGAAACACCACCACCATCTCTTTAACACCACCTCCTCTCGTAACCAAAAATGTGCCAAAGGCATTCTCATGCTCAATGTTCTTTTCTTTGCAGGGTCAACATTTAAAGCCATTGCATTTAAAACACCAGAATTTTAGTGGGTGAACTCCAAAATAATTTGTCCTATTCTTGTCACCTTTTCCTAGGGAATTCTCTTCTTCCTCATTCTTCCCCTCTTTCTTTAAGGATATTATTCCTCACACAGATGTTGGCAGACAGTACGTACTCAATAAATATGTCATTAATGAATAAATGAATGACTTGTCACTTGATAACACAAATTTTTCCAAGGTGGTTTAACTACCGTGCTTTCTAGAGGCCGGGAGATAGATGACTTTCTGATGTCCCTTTAGTTGCTAGGCCTTGAACATTTAAAAACATGCATTCAGAGCACTCTCAAAAAAAGTGATAGTGTAATCCACTGTCAGCATCGTGGGAAGTGAGTTGGGGGGGAAGGGTGGTGTGTGTAAATATGTGTGTGTATTGCTGTATGTATCCCACCACACGCACACACATAAACCTGACCATTCCTCACATTACTATGTTTGACATAAATTCTTGTATAACCATTACTTGATACATGGCTTGAAGTATCCACGTTTTATGAAGAATTGAATGCTTTTTCCTTCATAAGTATAATTGCAATTCATGGACAAGATGGAGTCATGGATTATGGGAAGTCGGGTGATCTGTAGGAGGGCCTCAAGTTATGGATAAGGAAATTCAGGCCCAGAAAAGTTCCATGAGTTCCCACATCCAGAGACGAGGCCGATGGCAAAGGAGAAACCCGCCTCTCAGGTTCCCACGGCCCAGTCCAGTCATCTTTGTCGCTCATCCATTATGGAGGACTGTCACGGTGCTGAGAGCAGTCCAGCTTGGGAAGAGCTCCAAGAAGCAAAAACGTTATGAACCATTTTCTTTACACAGATGGTTTAGTGATATAAAGTGTTGGGTAAATAAATAAACAAATAAAAAGATCAAATGACAATTATCAGAAATATTCTTTTAAATTGAAAATCAAAGACATTTGCCATGAGCAATATCTGTGAAGACTACACATATCTAAACCGTTAGGTGGTCTTTTATTTTACTTTTTAGATTAATAAATTAATTAATTAGGTATGCTTTGGGGTTGATAAAGAGTTCCTTTTTAACATTAAATACTTTTGGGAAACATCCCATCTTAAGTTCACTTCAGTCACTCATTCACACAAGGAACACAGATGTGAATTTAAGAAACACTGGATTTTGGAATATAACTTGGAAAGGAAAATGTTTAAAAAAATATATTTATCAGCATGAAGGAAAAAAAGCAATTGATTTCACAGCTGTGGGTTTCAAAGAATAACTTATTTTTAGAAACCTGCTCCTATTTTTATGTGTAATTACTTTTTAATAAATTCTCCCATAGGTAAACGATATTGTTTTCATTTCTATTGCTGTAATAAAATATTATAGCTGACCAGTTGGTGGAGCAATTACATTTCCATAGCTCTTAATGGCTATTTTGCTTAGGTACTAGTAACTTAATTAGAATCAAGAAAGAGACTATTAATATTCTAAGGACTAACCAAGCTGATCACAAACTTTCAGGAGAAATGACAGACAAAATCGCTGTAACAACATTCGGTCCATTGAAGACAACCTGTAATTAAATTAAAGTGGTAATTCCACTCACGACGGCTGGAGAGTCCCCTCTTAACTCCCCTCCAAGAGGTAGGCCCCATCCCCGCAAAGTCACAGTCACAGGTATGAGGAAGGAATGGGAAATGTCAGCCTTAGTGCTCCAACTCCCGGAAGCATGAGGTGAATGCAATTACGATTTTTAATGGCAAACCAGATACCCTTTTACGAGACCATCCAGTGCAGGTTTCAATGTAATTATTAGCCTCTTTGGCTTAAGCAGCTGCCCTAGAGAGCCGGCTTCTGGGAAAGCAATTTGCTCAATCCAGATTTCCTCTAAAAGAATGGTTAGCTGAATGTTTGCCAGTCCTGCGCTGAAGTCCCCCAAAATCCTTGCAGCTATTTACGGTACTTAGAAAATGTAGTCTTCACCCGCGATAGATTCAGATGAAAAATGTAGAAATCGGGATTGTTAGGTTTATGCGAAAAAGCAAATCCTTTGAATAGACAAAGACTGTAAGGAAATATAAAAGGCTAAGGATGGTTGTACTTACATAGTGAGACTCTGAGTGATTCTTTTTTTTCTTATATTTTCTTTGATGTTCAAATTTTTCTAAAATAAATGTTTGTTAGTTTACTTTAAAAAAACACAAAACTATTTTAAGGTGTTCTGTAAAAAGTAGGAAGGTAGTGCCAATGACCTTAAAGGAATGATTGTCTGTATAGATGCATATAAGTACATCTATAAATATACACAAAATAGTACTATCTTAAAGCTATCTAAATACATCCTTGTCACAGAGCCTGGGCATCACTGAGGCGGGGCACCTGCTCTTAGCTCAAATCAGGGACTAACCTGCACATACTAATAAAGCTATGTTGCCTCCCAAGCTGAAGAGAGAAGGAGCTGACTGACACAGATCAGGGTGGGGTTGGAGGTTTTTTTTTTATAAAATTCAAGTTTCTTGAAGACATGTTTTTAAAGCCAGCTTTAAAACAGATAAGTACCTATGATGTGCCAAGCAGTGTTCTGGACAGTGAAGTTAAAGCGGTAACCAATGGACATCCTTGCTCTCTTGGAGCTTACATTTTAGAGTGAGGAGACTGAGAATAAACACATAAACAAAACTGTAGATGGTGACAAGAACAACAAAGAAAAATAAGGAAGAGAAGAAGGATAAAGAGAGCCTAGAAAGGGGAAAGGGAGGTCACTTTCTGAAAATACGGCTAGGGAAAGCCTCACTGATAAGAAGATATTAAGCTAAGACCTGAAATTGCTATGATGATATCTGGGACAAGAGTTCCAGGCAGAGGAAACCGCAAGTTCAGCATGTCTGGTGTGTCCCAGAATCAACCAGGAGGAGGTGTGGCCGAACAGTGTGAGGAGGGGAGATTTGGGAAATGAGTGGTGTAGCAGAGTACTAGACCACGTAGACCTTGGAGGCCGTTCAAAGAACTTTGGCTTTTACTGAGAGGGATAGGCAGCCATTGAAAGGTTTGGGATAGATGAGTGACTTGATGTGAGTTTTAAAGGATCACTCTGGCTGTTTTGAGAATAGACTTTAGAGGGAGAAAGCAAGGGCAGAGGCAGGGAGATTAGTTAGGAGGCTGTTGAGACCGTCAAGACAAAAGGTGATGGTGACTTGGACCGGGGAACTAGCAATGGAGGTGGTGAAAAGTGACAGGATTCTGAATAAATCTTGAAGACAGAGCCAACGTGATTTGCTAACAGACTGTGTATGATACAAGGAAGGAAAAGTCAAAGACAACTTCACACCTTTGGTCTGAGTAACTGAAAGAACAGAGTTGACATTCACTGCAGTGGAGAAGACTATGTCAGGAACAAGCATGGGTGAGGGTGAGGGGAGAGATCAAGAGCTTGGTTTTGAAGGTATATGCTAAGTCTGAGTTGCCTGGTAGATGTCCAGATGACATGTTAAGTAGGCATTTGGATATACAAGTGTCAAACTGAGGCGAGACAGGGAGGCTGTAGATAGAAATTGGGAAGTTGTCAGCATATAGGTGGTATTTGGAGCCCTAAAACTGGATATCACTAATAAAGTGAGTGTGGATAGAGAAGTCCAAGAACTGAGCCCTGCCCAGGGTATTTAGAGATTGAAGAGTTGAAAAATAATAACCGAAAGAGACAGAAGAGTGGACAGTAAAGTAGAAGGAAAACAAAACACAATTATGAACAAAAAACAAGAGAATTTGAATAAAGCAAAAGCTGGAGACTTATTGGTTCCAGACATTTAAGGAAATCTCTATCCAGTCATTAGCTGACCACTAAGTAACTGAGCAAATCTTCAGTGGCCACATATGACAAAGAATACAGACTTTACAAAATTAGTTCAGGAAAGTCAAGAAAGAATGTTATATAAATGAGCCAAACATGACCTTTGCATATTGGCCCCTAGGTTGTTTATTTCTTCACTGCAGGCTGAGACCTGTTAGCTCAAAAGCCCATTAGTACTAAACTCAAACTTTTACATATCCAATTATTTTAAAAATAGCCCAAACGAGCAAAATTTTAACCACTTAGAACCTACCTGCTTTCCATATCCTGCAAAACCTCACTTGGCAATTGTTACCCATTGATAACATAGAACCTTGTGGCTATAAGACCTCAAGCTACTATCGGTCTTTGGAGCTCTCTGACCCAGGGCTGCTGAGCTGTCCTGCTGAGCAACATCATCTAGGCGAGTACCATCCTTTTTGAAAAGTTTATTTGAAAATGTACTCCAGCTAACAACATATGAATCAAAAATAGCTCAAAAATAGCAGAAATTGTGCATGAAAGGACTAACAGTAAACATCTGAACCATTTAAAGAGTTAAAACTAAATGAGCAATGAAAACATGATCCTTGAAGTGAATAAAATATATGACATTTTTTTGAAAGAAAAATATTTCAAAAAATAATGTTGAACATAAATCTGGGCCTAAAGCCACAGAAAATATTAATAGCTAAAGTATATGTTGTGCTGTGTGTCAGATATCAAATTTTAATTTTATGTTGCTTAAAAGACGTGAATATAAAAGAAAATAGGCGATCCATAAAAGGATGGATTCACACATAAATGTCAAAACAAAATTCTAACTACAATCTCAGCAAATCAAAGCCAGCAGCATATTTAAGAATTGTTTAGTCAGGCACTGCTTATTTTGAGAATACAAGAATGGTCTAATGTTAGGAAATTTATCAAAGCTATTTGTCACATGAACAGGTGAAAGGAGGAAAATAATATGACTGTATTGAAAGGAAACTGACAAAATTAAACATTCACAAATGAAATTATTAGAAATACAGGAATTAAAGATTTTGTACTTAACACGATAAAGAATGTTTCTGTCAAACTAAGAGTCATGACACAAATTCTAGAGGTATTTTTATTAAAGATAGGGATCAGAAAGAATGCCTCCTATTAACACCATTTACCGTTTTTGATGGTTTTAAGTATGTCCACAAATTCTTTGAGACTCATATTGGCAGCAGATTCTCCAGCCCCAGTCAAGCCTTCAGATAACTTGACCACAGCCTCATGAGAGACCCGGGCCAGAACTACCCAACTACCCAACCACCAACTGCATGATCTTGGGTTCCTGACTCTCAAAAGCTGCGTGAGATAATAAATGTTCGTTGTTTTAAGTTGCTAAGTTTCGAGGTAATTTGTTACACAGCAAGATTTAACTAATATGCCCTTGTTCAGAAATTTCTAGTCAATCAATATCAAATCAATTGAATGATTCATAAAATGAGCTCTGACTATGGAAATGGAGGAGACAAAAATAATTTTTTGAAGATTATATAAAGTGGATTAATGCATTAGAATTTTTTAAGAAGCCCAAAACTAGAAGATATAAGTGAATATTTCATTTATCTTGGAATTGGTAAAACAAATAAAACAAAAAATTAAAAAATACAAAAGCAATAGAAGAAATCATCATAAATATGTCTAACATTTATTAAGCACATACTGTATACTAGATAGCATGTCAAGCACTGTAATTCTTTTTTTTTAATCTTTTTTTATTTTTTAGGAAGATTAGCCCTGAGCTAACATTTGCTGCCAATCCTCCTCTTTTGGCTGAGGAAGATTGACCCTGAGCTAACATCTTTGCCCATCTGCCTCTATTTTGTGTGGGATGCCTACCACAGCATGGTGTGCCGAGCAGTGTCACGCCTGCACTCAGGATCCGAACCCGCAGTCCCGGGGCCACTGAAGTGGAACATGCGCTCTTAACCGCTGCAGCAGTGGGCCGGCCCCGTCAAGCACTGTAATTCTATAACTCATTTTATTTTCACGACAAACCCATGAAGAGGAGGAAATTGAGGTCGAGAGAGGTTATTTTGCTCAAGTCTATAGCTAATTTGTAGGGTTTAGGCCTGTCTAAATACAGAACCTCTGCTCATAAGTATTTTTGGACTTCAAAACTCTAAAACATTTGAAGTGCTGTGGACAAACTAGGAAAAGAGTTTCAACAAATATGACAAAATTTATAGAATTGAATTTTTTGAGAATATTAAATGATTACATTTTCAACTCCATTAAGAACACAAAGCTACAGACCAGTAGAAAATATTCACAAAACACTATGTCTGACAAAGCATACCCAGGATATACAAAGAACTCTTAAATTCAACAATAAAAAGACAAACAACCCAATTAAAAAGGGCAAAAGATTTTAGATGACTCTTCACAAAAAGAAATATATGAACAGCCAATAAGCATACGAAAAAATGCTCGTCATCATTAGTGATCAGAGCAATGAAAATCACAAGGAAATACCGTTATATACTCACTGGTATGTCTATAATTAAAAAGACAAACATTAAGTGTTAACAAGGATGTAGAACAATTGGAACTCTCATACATGGTTCAACCAGTTTGGACAAAGTTTTACAGTTTCTTAAAGACTAATTACATACCCACCCTAGACCCAGAAATTCCACTCCTAGGTGCTTACTTATGAGAAATAAAAATGTACGTTCACAAAATGACTTGTATAAGAATGTTTATAGAAGATTTATTCATAATGGTCAAAAACTGGACTCAGCCCAAGTGTTCATCAATAGGAAAACAGATAAACTGGTAAATTTGTACAATGCAATAGTAACTAGCAGCGAAAAGCTACAAACAACTGCTTGTTTGTTGGTGTGTGTGTGTATACATGCAGCAAAATGGATAAATCTCAAAAAATGTTATGCTGAAAGAAATAAGCCTTACACAGAAGAGCCCACACTGTGTGATTCCAACAATACGAGTTTCAAGGGAAGGCGAGACGAGGGGAGGTGGTGGTGCGGTTAGGGATTGATTGAAAGGAACGTAAAGGACCTTTCTGGGGTAAGGATAACGTTCTATACCTGGATAAGGGCTTGGGTTACACAGGAGTTGCATCTGTCAAAACTCAGTGCATGTACAGTTCAGATTTGTGGGTTTCATTGTATATAAACTTTACCTTGAAAGAAAAATGTCAACTAACATTGAACTCTAGTCAAAAATATAAATGCTGAAGTATTTAGAAGGAAGTGTAGTGATATCTGCAATGTTTGAGATGCATCAAACAGATAAGATGGATTAACGGATGGCTAGAGGGGTGAATAGAGGACTAAAGATGTGATGAAGCAAACAGACTGAAGTCTGGTTGGTAGAGTCTGAGGGGTGGGTATATGGCTGTTCACCATAAAATTCTGTCATCTTTCCAGTAGGTTCGAAAATTTTTATAATAATATGTTGAGAAAAATCATGGTTTCAAAGAAATTACTTCAGATACCTTGTCAAATTTTTTTAAAAAGTAGGCTCAAATGTTGCATATGTAATAGGATGTAGTTTACCAAGGATGCCAGTGAGAGCACTAAAACAGAGAAAAGCAAAGTAGTTATCTTGGGGCATTGTGATAATGGGTAATTTTAGTTTTCTTTAAAAGTTTTCTTTACATTTTCTGAACTTTCTGCAGTAAATGTGAATGGTTATTATTATGAAAAAAACACATTTTATCATCTAACAGTCTTAAAAATAGTTTCAAGGAGGCAGATTTTAACTTAGAGCACAGAGGAACACTTGCGAACAGTCAGAACTACACATAGATGGAATGAACTCCTGAGATGGTAAGAAGATTTCCCATCTCCCAAGCACCACTTTTTAGGGCTAGAAGGCCGCAGGTAGGACTATTTTAGATGGTTTAACAAGGTATGGGGGACTTTAGGGTATCCTCAAATTCTGAGACCTCTGTGTGAAACAAGAAGTTGTATAGAAATGAGAAAATCTCTCGGGTTTTCCTAATTGACTCCAACCTCAGTACTACTCCATGAAAATCAAAATGCTGATCCGAGATTTCCCACACCAGCACACACACAACCTGCTTCAAAGTATAAGAGGAAAGTCATCCTAGGTACCAAATCAGAGTTGTTTTAACATCTTAGCTGTGCTGTAGGTAATACAGTAATAACAATGCTTCATATTTGCAAAGTGTTGGAGCGTGAGAGGCGCACTTCAACACACATCATCTCACCTGAGTCTATGACAGCCCTGAGACAGGTGAGGGGAGATGGGCTTTCCAAAGCTGAAGGCAGCTAGATTGTTCAGGGACCCCTGGGCACGGCCTCTGCTTTCTTCCCTCGTATGTGGATGGTCTTTGTTGGTGCTGCGTTTCGTTCAAGAACTCAGAGATCCTGGTCTTTCTAAACATTTCCTTGAAGAGATGCATGAAGTTAGTTCAGGTACATTTTTCTGACTTAGTAGTACAATAAAAAAGTGGTTTCTTCCTTCACCCTTTCAGCACCCTACCTGGAAGGAGTGGCAGTGTAGCTGAGCGCCCCACGAGGAACCCAGCAATGAAGGAACGCTGAGCACAGGCGGCTGCCTTCCCTCCTGCTCTGAGTGTCATCCACGGCCACATGACAGCAGGGACATGTGTTTGGCATAGGGACTTTTCTAGTCGGTTAGGAATTTGTCTTCAACGATACACACTGATACTATTGCCTTTATTTAATTTAATTAATGCTTCTTGTAGACAAGGAAACTGAAGTTCAAAGAGATTAGGTAGAAAACCAGGACTAGAATGTGTGACACCAGTGCTGTTAGTGGAGCATAGATGAAAGCAAAATCTGCTGAGCATTACTCAAGTGAGTTCCCAGTCAAACCTAACCCATCCTTGAGGTTTGCCAGCACATATAAGAAGCCCACCAAAAGAGTACTAATTAGCAACTTGCATTTATTTAATGTTTTAAAATTTTCTGAATGCTGTAAATGCTACTCTGAGCCTTCTGAGAGCCTTTTCCTGTGAGGGCAAGACCACCGGCATCCAAGACGATCACGAGGTTCTCTTTCTCCTGACGGCTGTGGAGAACTTGAAGAGCGAGGTGGCTTTCCTACTTTTGCCTGGTGCTTCATTTAAACTGGGACTTTTTTATCTGAGGCACTCTGGCTGCCTGTCCTGTTCCTGAAGACAGGCAATCGCATCCAAGACAGACCGAGCAAGAGAGTTTAGAGGGATTATGCAAAGCCACTACCACAAACCAAACAACATAGCATTTTTGGAAAGCTCCCAAGGAAACACCAGAATGGGATGGCAGCAACAACCTATTTCAGTAGTCCAAAATCTTTACTTTGAAAACAGATTCTACACCAAAGCTTGGAGAATCATCAACAAAAATGTTTAAAGCCAGGACTAGCATAGATGACTTTTTCCAATCCATGCCTTCAAAGTTGCAAAAAAACAATGCAGGTTAGAATACTTCTGTGTCTGATTAAGTTCTAAGAAGATGAATAAATCCTGTCTTTACTGAGTCATCCCTCGTGTTGCAGCCCTGGAACTAAGACGCCAAGCCCACCGCTTCCTCTTCAGTCAACAGCAGTTCGAGTAGTAACTGCTTCCCCGACATTTCAGGTTGCCACAGTCTCATCTAACTACTGCCAAGAAAAAACTCCAGAGGAGTAATGTCATCCCTTTTTTCCAAATATTGAAGCCCATCAAGTTACTCAAAATTCTGCCTTTCCAGGCTATCTCCAAAACTCTGCCTGCAACCGTCTGCCGACATCAGGTAAAGCTTGACTGCTGCGGGCAGAGTTGACTGGGAAAGGACTGCCCCCTCCAGAATTTCAGGGCCCTCAGGAGACTCTCTGCCTCTTTGCATTCACTTCCCCTAAATATTTCTCCAACTCTAGGTTTGCCTAAAATCGTTCAATTAGAGGTTTATTTCTCGAAGTTGGCTTCTGTTAAAATGCAATACCCCTGGGGGAGTTAATAGCAACTTTCAACTCAGTGTGAAGATGTTTATCAGATTCCCTTGTGAAGAAGGTTGTGATTGAGCAGAACACCACTTGGTGCCCCTCCAGGAAAGCAGGAAAGCCAGGAGGAGGAGAAAACGTTTGCCAAAGGGGCGGCAGGGAGTAGGAACTCCTTGGTTACACCATTTTCTCTGGCCGGCCTTGGCTTAAGTGTTAAAATGCTCTCGATCCCTATCATCAACTCTTACCTACTTATCTGATAAACTGTTCCAATCAAAAGCCACATCAAATTTGTGTGCGCCCAATTTTTCCTCTATCTTGACTAAACAGAGGAAATGAATCACTTTGCCAAGCACACGGAGACCAGCCAAAGCAATCTGCAAATTGTGTAACTTGGTCCCAGCCCTCGGCTCTATGTATTCAGCAAGGACTTCAAGAGAAACCTCATTCTTGTTCGCCCTCTCAAATGCACACACCCAGATTTTTTTAGTAGACTTGTGGGCTTTGATTTTGCAACCTCAAGTTTTGGGAGCAAACAGAAAATAGTAACACTCCATTTGTTTTGTGCTTTTTCCTAGTGTTTTGTCCTCATACAGAGATACATTGCAATAGTCTCTTAACTAGGAAATTATAGAGGGTACCTCCTTTTCTTGTGCACACACACACACTCAGAGGCTTATAAAAACCATGTGACCGTGAATTGGTGGCCTATGTAACCTTATTTTTAGCATAGGATGGAAAAATCCGAAGGACAGGAGAGAGAACTGATTTACCTGAATCACTTGGCCCAGCTATTGGCAAAGCTTAGATTTAGCCTCTGGTTTCAGATCTTCTCTTTTATTCTTGTTTGCTGAGTTGTTCTAACTGTGGAGATTCACTATACTTTCTGTTTCTGCCGCTGTTTTAAAAGCCACCAAAGTAAGCAGGTATATTATCTTTGCTAAGAGATGGTGTGGTGTTCTCTCTAACTGTACTTATCGCTGAATTCAAGTACAGGATCTTTCTAAAGTCTCTGTGCCATTATTAAACTTTTAACTTCAAAAGCATATGAGGTAGATATGATAGTAAACTATAACTGGAATTTAAAGGCAAATTCAATTTTCTTCTTCGAGCTGTCATGAACTTCAATTCTGCTGGCCATATTTCATTTGTCACAGGATCTGAAATGAGTACATGTTGTGTGCAATTGTGTAATGTAGTTGTCCTAAACTTTAATACATTTACTTTTGAGTGCCGTTTACAGATTGTTTCTCTAGCACGCACAACCGAGTTATTAAAGTTTAAAAGTGCACAAGACCCTTAAGAAGACCCTGTCTATAGCTCAAGTACAGAGCACAGGAATTCTGGCTAAATTACTTCGTTTTGCTGCCAGCCCATTCTCCTTCGTTTCAGACAGGCTACAATATCAAGAGGACTGTGTGTTCCTTTTCAATGAAAAGGAGAAATTCTGAAACTCTAGTATTTAGTGAATAATTGGTGTGAAAAGCCATGGCTTCATTTTTAAAGTGTCTTCCTGCTTAGAATACATAGATCATGCCAAAATCTAACGTAGGGAGACTAGTTATTGACAAAAGGCACTGAGGAAGCATAAGAACCATAAGTCAGATCATTAGAAGACTGACCATTTTGTAGATCTGTGTCATTCGACAGCTACCGATTTAGGTTCTGCCGTTGCTTCAAGGTCCATGCAGGTGCAGATCATGTTTCCTGAACGCTCTTAGTTCATAAGGATACAGCCCTTCTCTGAACTCCTGAAGCACCTTTCAAGTGCGCCTGAACTCAGAGAGACCTCAGACGTCATCTGGCCAGTTCATGGAAGAGTTGGGCCTAGAACCCAAAACTGTCCTCTTCCTGCCAGACCCTGCCTTAGTCCTGGGGTGAGGTGGTCAAATCATAGGTTGGAGGGAAAACCAGATCTGGGGGATGAAAATGGAAGATTCAAAGATGTCTAAGGGTTTGAACCTTGGTGGCTTAGAAAATAGGAGGGGCTCATGTTGAGAAAAGGTAGTGGGCTTCATCTTAAACATATTGAGTTTGAAATGATGGCAGAACATGAACTCTATTTGGCCTGGTTAGGTCAGGCTTCTTAGAATGATACAGGATAGAAGCTTTGTGAAAAGGGCAGAAATCTCTGTAGAATGATCGACAAGTTTTCACCTTGGTAACGAAGAGAGTTTAAAGCTTGATTCAGTAGCCTGGGCAGTGTGGAGGCTTGGATGACATTCCAGAGCCTGTGAGAGTGATGGACTGGGCAGCTCCAATGACTGTCTCCTCAGTAGCAATCATGGCCTTTTCGTTTGGAGCAAGTCTTTCGTGGTCAGCCTTGTGGTGTTACTGGTCAGGTCAAAGGTTTGCAAACTACAGCCCATGGGCCATTTCTGGCCCACTGCCTGTTTTTGTATAGCCTATTAGCAAAGAATGTTTCTTCCATTTTTAAATGCTTGAAAAAAATTAAAAGAATAATAACATTCCATGACATGTGAAAATTATATGAAATTGAAGTTTCAGCGTACATAAAGTTTCATTTCAGCAACACAGCTATACTCATTCATTTATATTTTGTCTATAGTTGCTTCTGTGCTATAACAGCAGATTTGAGTAGTTGCAACAGAGACTGTATGGCCCACAAAATCTAAAATATTTACTGAGTGACTCAGAGAAATTTTACTGACTCCTGTCTTAGGTCTTTAAGAGTTCAGGCATCTGAAGATGGCTCCTGATCTTTAGCATTCCAATCTATCCAGCCGTCTATCCATGCGTGCATCCATCCGTCCCTCCATCCATCCATCCGTTCATCCAGCTATCCATGTAAACAGCCAGTCAGCCAGCCACGCAGCCATCTAACGTTTATCAAGTAGATACCATATGAAGTTCTAAAGAGTCCCAAGACCTAATACGTTCCCTTAGCCCAGTGTTATATAGCAGCGCCACCCCTTCTTGAAAAAATATAGCATTCAGTTGGAGCATTAAAGTACTTCCCAGGGTAGTTGAGGGCTGAGTTTTCTGTATCCTTGGTTTCCTCCTCATTAGAGCCCTCTTTCTCAGATCCCAGCCCTGCCGGTGGCTGGAAGCGGGATTGGCCTTTGAAATAGGAATAGGACTGACACTGCAGCTGTCAACCCAGGGGCTCCGGTTAAATGGAAGAGGAGGATTGCTGAAGCTGGGAACCAGGCTGAACCAGAGAAGCAATAGCTTTTGTCTGGTGGACTACAGCTCGTTTCTGCAGCTAGAGGCAGGGCCACATTATGACTGTCACGGGCCTTACATGCTTTCACCTTTCTGGGCATCTTCCTCCATTAAAAAGATGATAAAGGGCCTGCCCTGTGGCGCAGTGGTTAAGTCCACATGTTCCACTTCTCAGCGGCCTGGGGTTCACGGGTTCAGATCCCGGGTGCGGACATAGCACTGCTTGGCAAGCCATGCTGTGGCAGGCGTCCCACATATAAAGTAGAGGAAGATGGGCACAGATGTTAGCTCAGGGCCAGTCTTCCTCAGCAAAAAGAGGAGGATTGGTAGTAGTTAGCTCAGGGCTACTCTCCCTCAAAAATGAAAAAAGATAAGAATTAAAAATGTTGTGACTGCTTTGGTATAAAGATGAATATAAAGCAGTCTGCGTTCATTTTTATTATTGCAATCATTTTTTTCTGAGTTTAAAGAAGCTAAAATTAACATTTTATTGTCCCCTAAAAGTATTGTGAGCCCAAGGCACCGTGCCTATTGTGCTACTAGATAAATCAGCCTGGGCTAGCCTAGGCTAAAATCTTCTGGTGGAGAGGGACCCCTACCAGCCAGGGAGCACTCAGAAGCATGAATCCAGCGCCTAGGGGCTCAGCCTAAACCCTTCCCATGAGGTTCTGACTTATATTTATATATATATAAAATATATATAAAATCAAATGCCATTTTTTAATATCTAAAATTTTAAAATCATAAAATAAATTTTGGTATCACCATACAATGAAATTCTATACAGCCAAATGTATATCCATGCAGACAGGTGTTTATTAGCATGGCAATACATTCAACATATATTAAAAGAAAAAATACAGTTGTGTAGATTGTATTGTAGTGATTCCATTTTGTGAAATAATGTGTCTACATGTGTGCATGATTTATATACCTGTAATCTCACAGAGGCAAGCTAGAAATATATGCTTCTAATTTTCAACAATAAAAAAAGAGGTATGTATGGTAAAATATTAATGGTTGTTATCTCTAGGTGGTGAGATTATGGGTGATTTCATCCTTCCTTTGTGTATTTCTGTACTTTATGTATTTTTTACAGTACACAATTACTTTTGTAGTCAGAGAAATAAAATGATTTTCAAATGCAGCATCTGCCCTGTGTGGAAAGCTGCCCAGTTATGCCTTTATCTCGAGCCAGAGAGACAATAGCCAGGACGAGACCATGCACCTTCCACCATTTTCTGTGTGGTGTTTCAATTAGGAATGCTTTCAGCTACAAGTAATAGAAAATCCAACTAATTGTTAACTACACTGTAACAACATGTATTTACCCACTGTGTCCAGAGACAGGCAATTTCAGGACTGTCCTGGTGGTTCAGCCGTTACCAACTTTCTATCTTTCTGCTCTGCCATCCTTACAGTATTGGCCTTTTATCCACATGCATGTCCCCTTGTGGTCTTGAGATGGCAGCTCTCTCACTTTCACTTTCAAGGCACGAGGAAAGAGGAGGGGGTGCACTGTCCCATCTGGAAAGCAAGTCTTTCTGGGGCGACAGAGAAGCGACTTGGGAATGGAGCTGTTGTATCAGCCAAGCAGAAATATTGGCCATAGGTGAAAAGAGACATATCAGAGACTGATTATTATTTTTCTCCTCATGGCTTCTTCAGTCTTACAGTTAGTAAAAATTTCGCCCAAGATGCTGGCCATGAGTTGTTAGTTTTTCAGTCAGTGTGGGTTTTTCTTTCTCTGTCTTTGGGGGAGTAGGGAGTGAACACATGAGAGTGGACTGGACAAGCAGGAGACAGTTGAAATGGAGTTAGACTTGAGTTTTCGACATTCACATCTTTTGTCTCATATAAGTGTGTAAGGTAGGTAAATAACTATGAAACTGTCCTGCAAATTTTACAAATGATGACGTTGAGAGCTAGAAAAAACTCAGTGATAAAGGAGACAGACGGTCATAAGTCAGGACATATTTATGATGCTCAAGGATAACTGACAACGAGCTAGACACAGCACAGGAGGTTCTCAGTCCGGGTCAGACACAGTTCATTGCTACTGAGTTCAATTTCACTGCTTAGTCTCATGGTAAAAGAACATTTCAGAGATAAAAAGACACATTCAAAATACATTTTGGGAATCCAAAAATTTCTTTCATTTCGCTCTTGCTATAACCTCCGCAACCTCCACCTTTTTCTGGTGTGAATATTGCTTTGAGTTAAGCAATTTTCCTTATTCCCCTATCTTTAAAATGGGAATTATTTTATATAGTACCTGCCTTGCTAAACCTTACTTGAATTAATTTGTTAAAGTACTTAAAAGGCTTTTTTAACATGAAAAGTGCTAGGCATTAATATTAGTTCTTCTAATGGTGTATTTAGTGCAGTGTAGTTAAATCTCAAAAAACAAAAAAATCCAAACAAACAAAAAACCCTGACAAAAGGTTGAAATTCTCTGTAATAGGTAGCACTTAGCTGATGGTGTTGCTAGTTAAATGGTCATGAGTCTATTTTAGTAGTCTCCCAAGGGAAATGAATCTAGAAAATAAACACTAAATGAGCTTCACTTAGAAGTGAAGTGAATTTAGTGCTAGAGTTTAATTGACCCACAGGCTTTGAATAGTCAAGCAGACAGATTTTGTGTCATGTCAGTATCACTTTTTGCTGTATTATTCACTTCATTCTAGCTTAATACTCCTTCTTACTGTTTTCCCATTATTTCCTACAGATAACCATGGTTGAATGAATGAATTATACTCCATCATATGTATTGCTTGATTTTTCAACTAAAATGCTTCCTCAGCATTTATGAGTAGCCTCTCCACACGATATAAACCCCTTTTTCATGCCTGTCTTTATATTCTACACTGAAGTTTTCCCCAGTGGTTTCATACTTGTGTACGTTTCCTCCTAATGGCAAGAACAGAAGCTCCCTCCTTTACTTTCTTTGGAAATCCTAATGAAAATGTTACTAATATAACAAACATAGTACAACCCTTGATGCTTATGTTCACAGAATACTTGATATCATTTTCAAAGCATTGTTCATGTCTATTAGTTCATTTGATCTTCATTGAAGTGTATTTTTCCTATAAAAAATATCTGCATCATATATATTTATACCGTTTTTTCCTTGCCAAAGAAATCCTACAGTCAATTCATGATTTATGAAGTCTTTAAAAAACATAAAATTAATATTTTTGTAATATGACTTTCGTATTTGTTCATGCTCAAAACTCAAGATAGGAATATTAGGAGAATACAGGCCAGAGAGATTAAAGGATATACCTAAAATATGCTATTTCTTCAACAGTGTGAGACCAGAACTTTGGGAGAGCCATTCTGCATTGGTGGAGATGGTCTAAGCTGGACATTCTTCTTTAGTGGCAAAGAACCCTGAAGGAGCTGGACGGTCTTTAAAAAACACTTTTTCAAGCACAGGAAATCATTTTACCAGCGACTATTGAGCACCTCCCAAGCCAAGCACTCTCATAAAGATAACCAAGGCCTACTCCCTACCCTGAAGCTAATTTGTGACTTGTAGGCCAGACATTTACATAAGCCCCTGCAAATCAATGGAGACTATCCTTTGGGAAATCAGATAAAGCCACATTTCATTGTGCCTGGCTCAGCCTGGAGGATGGCAGGGTCTGGAGGAAAGCAGACAGCGGAAGGAGTAAGGAACATTTTACAGAGGAGTAATTCTATCAATGAAGGGAAATAAAAAGATACCAATAACTTTACATTAAAATGATTAGCACTTGTAGGGGAGCAGAATTTGCCACTTCAAGATGTGTCTTTTTGGCATGAGGTTATATTTGGCTGGTTATTTTTTTTTTTTTTTAAACTGCAGACATAGGAAAAGCTCTGAAAACCAAGTAGAAGTTACCCTTTGTAAGAGATATTTACATTTGTAGGGGAATTCTCCATTTGTGAAGATACCTCCCTCTCTGTACCAGGAAGAGGAGGATGACCTTATCTCTAGAAACTCTTATCAAAGCAGAAGGCAAGAACCTAAATCTGCATAATAACTATACTCTTGCTTGCTGTGTTTTTTTCTGGTAATCTCCCATAACTGACTCCCCCGACCCTCAACACCCTCCTTTGTCTTTAACTGAAGATGATATTTAAGGTGGCAACCACAGCCATTCTGGCGAGTTGCTCAGTTTTCCTGGGTTTCCCCCATGTATGCATGTTATAAAGCTTTGTTTGATTCTCTCCCGTCATTCTGTCTCATACCAATTTAATTCATAGACCAGCCAGAAGGACCTAGAAGGTAAAGGATTTATCTTCCTTCCCTACACACTCATTTCACTATATTGTAATTATTTGTGCGTTTATCGTTGCCTCTGAACTTTGAGCCCCTCATTGCCATAAACCATTTTGTGACAGAGTTGAACACTAAAACTTATCTTTCCCTTCTTCCTTAGCATTAGAATCCTGACTGTTAAAGAATAAAATTCAGCTGAGTAAAATTTTAAAGATTGGCTGTATTGACTTTATCCAGTGGGTCATCAACTGGGCAGCATCTAATCTAGCAGACAGAAAGGAGCTCTGAGGAGCAGCACAAAATGAAAGGCTTTTATAGGCAGAAGGGAGCAGAAACAGGGAAGTCATAGGAGGCAAAAGCGGATTGGTTACTGCAAGGTTACTTTCCTTATAAGGAGCAAAGGGCAGTCTTGGAGCCAGGTGAGGTAACTTGTGCTAAGAGGCAAGTGCTGATTGGTTGACCTAGGCCTTCCTTTGCTAAGAGAGCTGAGCACAGAAACTGAGTTTTGGTTTGTTGACATGAGGCTTAGCATAAATGACTCCATCTTGGGCCTAATCTGGACACTTTAACATAACTTTTTGGCTGAACGAGTGACACTAGAATGAAACCAACATCTCCCAGCCTTCGGTGCAGCTAGGTATGTGACTAAATTTTGGCAAATGAAATTTGAGCAGGATCTTTAAGGGGGAGCTCTAGGGAGACTCCTTAATGGCAAGAGGTGTATACTGTCTCTGCCTTCACTTCCATCTTTCATCCTGCTGCCTGGGATACAAATATATTAGCTGATATTTCAGCAACTATCTTGGAGCCATGAGATGACCTTGAGTGAAAATCAAAATAGGAGAGAAAGAAAGACCCTGGGTCCCTGATAACTTTTTGGAGCTCCCCTCCTCCGGGCTGCCTACCTCCCATCTTATTTTACACAAGAGAATAAATCTGAGTGTATTTAAGCCATGTAGTTAAGTTTCTGTTAATAGCAGCTGAAACAAATCCTAACCAATACTCAATACATTTCCGTATTCACAACAGAGAGCATGGCGCCTAAATTGGTAGGTGCTCAAGATATATGCACTTCAAATTTTATTTATTTACTTATACTTGCCTTATTCTAAAAAGAATTAAAGATAGGGTGCTAAATAAATGGCTTCAAAAATTGAAATTATACCAGTTTACCCAGAAAGAGCATAAAGGCCAAACCAGGAAAACGAATGCAAGAATGGAGAGTCTGTCCTCCAGATAGAAAATCATGGAAGTTATCCAGAGAAATGTGAAGGCAAAGGTCAGTCCTTTGCTGGGAAGAAAATCTAGCAACATAATTTTAAAATTATTTTAAAACATGGATAATGAAATAAAAAATGAGGAGCAAATAATTGGCTCTAAATATGAATTGCTAATAAAGGACAAAAATCAAATTCAAAATGATAACAGAGAATTGATCCATATCAAAGCAAGGAAGAGTTGAGTTGCATATCTGGTGAGTAGCATTTAAGGCCATAAAATGAACACACAAAATTATTACAAAAATAAACTTGGTCAGAGAACCGTGTGCTAAATAAGTACTGGTAGCTGATTTACCAATCACTAATTCAGCAATTCTTCTATGCCAGGCACGATTTATAACACTTTACAATGATGAATTCATTAAATCCACATAACAACCTTATGAGATAGTTGTGGTTTTCTGTCCATTTTTCAGACTGGGAAACAGAAGCCCAGAGAGTTCATGTTTCTTGGGCAAGGATTTCACCCAGAGACCAACGTTTTTAAGATGAAAAGTGTTAGGCATTATTATTAGTTCTTCTAAAGCATACTTTAATATACAGTGTACTGATGGGCAGACCTGCTGTCTTTAAATCTAGTTCACATTTTGAAATTGTGGAGAAAGGGAGAGAATCTGAGAAGGGCTCAGAGAAAGGTTAAAAAGAAAAGTCATAGGTTGAAAAACTGGACTCCTGAGGAAAAGCCAAAGATAGTGAATGCATTTAATTTAGAGAAGAGAAGATACCAATGAATTTTCTAACCTCCAGTGAGAGACTATGGTCAGATGAAAGAGAAAAAGACTAGTAGATTGTGATAGCTACAAAGGAAGGAGTTGTAATCTCCGATCCTCATAGTTCTTAAAATGAGGAGAGCCGATGTAAAATACAGACATTAATTATAAGGATTTTATAAGACCTTCCGATCACTTCTTCCATGTATATTCTTCTGAACCAATCCGTATAGTTCACGTAAGTATACCTAACTTCGGAATGCCTTTTCTGCCTTTCTATCACCCTTGTTTGCCCGGGAACTCTTCCTCATCCTCCAAGATCTGCTCTAGCGTCACCCCTCCTTGAAGCTCCCAAGCCCTCACTCTGCCCTTGTCCGAGTGAAATTGACAGGAGGGAGTTTCAAAATCCACAGCCCTTGTAGACGCTTCTATTTGTGCTCTTTTTTGCTGTGTTTGCAATTATTTGTTCACAAGCACACTTCCCTCAAACAGGCTGTGAGCTTCCTAGACCTAGAACCATCTCTTATTTGTCTTTGGAACCTTGGCACCCAGCACGGTGATGGGCACATGCGTGACAATGTGAAGAAAAACGTGTTGAGTGGAAAAAACAAATGACCGATTGACTAACCATATTATTCTTCGGTATTCTTGTGAGGACTTGTGTGATCCAGAGAGGGCAATGTGGTTTTGCAAATGCTTCCCCAAATTTGACAATGACGTGACGATGCAGATTACAACACGAGAAATAGAAGCCAAAGCAAGGTGCCAAGAAAATAGTCAGCGGTGGCGTTACCAACTGTTTTTTCGTGGAGAAGTCACCTGCTGACCTTCCCGTCTGTGGCCAGGAGACATCATTGTTGATTCTTTGATCTTTGTCCTTAGAAAAGTAAAGAAAACATCCCTGGCACATTACTCAAAACAATAGGAAGGCAAAAAGAAGGTGGAAATTGACCCTGCTCCTCATAGCTCCCTTGAGAATTTTTAGTTTTGTTGTTGTATTGCGCAGCCTCCTACTTTGGCTATGACCTCTGCGTACCCCAAGGTGAGTCAGCTTTGCTCAGAGCTTAGGGATTCTACCCTTCGGAGCATCCTAGAGCCTGAGCTTTAACTGCTCTCAAGGACACCCACCCACACCTGCATGTTCTTTTCTTCTTCTTTTTCTTTTGCTTTACAGGGGACGGGGCCTCCTTTTTAAACCTAAGTTTCAAAAGACAGTAAGTAGAATTTATGCTGAAGTGGAGTAACAGGCTTTGGAGCTGAGCAGTGTCCTAATACAGGTGAAAAGCATGTATTGATTACTTAAAGAAAGTTAAAATAAAAGCAATTTTTCTCTCCATTTTGGCCCATTGCAGCTTTTGGCCTATCCACTCATAGCTAAAAAAGCATTCTTTCCTGATAATCAAGCTTCAGCTGTCTGAATTTCAGGCCGAGCCTCTCCTCCTGAGCTCTGCTGAAGAGCTGCTTTAATTAACCATTATACCACAGATGTTATTGATTTTTTTTTCAAATCTGGTTGAAACATCATTGTGCTGGATCATGGCCAAAACTAAGGCCTGAATTTGTGCGTGTGTGCTGCTTTTACTCCTTCTGCATACCTTATTCGTCTCCATGTCTGTTAAGTGCAATCCTTAGTATTAACTCCGAAAATATAGAATTGATTTTTAGCCCGGCAGCCGTGATGTAAGGGCTCCTAATTTGAAATCTGAAAACCTCAGTTGCTAAGGAAGTCTTTCTGCTGTTACTCTACACTTCCTTGAAGTAAGCTTTTTATTCTTTAATTTAAAAAAGAAATCTCCCTCTGCCTTTTACTTCTCTCTTTCCTTCACACGTACATTTGGAGGCTCCACAGGAACATGGTCCATTCTTTGCATTTTGAGCACACAAAGAATGTTTGTGGTGAAAGGCCCACAGAGTCTTATTCTTGTCTGTCCCAAATGTGTGACCAAAATACGGACTGTGTGAAATTTTGAAATGGAAGTGTCTCAACACTTCAATGAATTTTGAAGAAAATTTGGAAGAACCTAAGCAACCTTCCCTTCGAGCTAAATTGCAAGATATCAGAAACACCGCAGCATCTACATTTCTTTCACACCCCGCCTCCCAGTGATGATAAACTCAAGGACCAAACCATCACCGTAGGTTCCCAAATTCTGATAAGGTTTCTGGGAGTTCAGTGATACATTCTTTAAACATAATTTGAAGCTTTTAAAATACTGTAATGGCAGCTCTTGACCTTTAAAAAAATCACATGGAGCAAGAGGTGGTGAAAAATGTTTATTTACTCTGCATTAGTGGCTAGACTCCCGTTCCTTCCTAGAACCGGTAGTTCTTTTATCCTCAGGAACTCATGCATGTCACCCCCATTCTTCCCACACGAACCAGACAGGCCCACTTGAGCTGGAGAAACAATGGCCTGCAGTCGGTCCTATGCCTCAGTGAGAAACAACAATGCAGACCTCTTGACGAATTCTGGCGTCGCGAGTGGAATCTTGCAGTTGAACATGTCTGCTGAACAGAAGTTAGAAAAAGAAAAGATCATCTTGTAAACAATTAATTAATGTTTGTCATGAATTATCATTTTTACTTCCTTCTCAAGAGGCTCAAAGGGAATAAAAAGGCATTTTTGCAGGTGGTGGCATTCAAAGTAAGGGCAATCAAAGGTTTGAGAGCCGAGCACAGCACTCTGAGTCTCTAAGGGTGAATGGTGCTAGGATTAGAGCACAGCGGGGGGCTGAGGGCTTCAGGTGTGAAGCTTAATGTTTGTGATCAGCAAAAAAAGTCTTGAATTTATCTAAACTGCTCTTCTGCTAACAGTACTTCTAGCACATAAATGTTCTGAAACTGACGAGTGTTCTCATTGCTCTTCTAATGCAAACATGATCTGCATTTGAAAGATGCATCCCTTTTGCCTAATTTAGAATGTGCATCACAAAGAGCGTTCGATGATGACCCCACAAAGCGATACACACACACACCCACTCCAGACGTGCATGCTGCATGCGTATACACACATGCAAACGGCCTCTTTCTTGCCTGGATCTTCTCTGAAGCTCCCAGCAAGGATCCTGCAGGATTGTTTTTCTGCAGATTCCTAGGCCAGAGGTTGAAAACTAGGAGACTCCCTAGTCATCTGACCAGTGAGCTCCTCCAAATACTCTACACATATCATTGCTTTTCTTTTGGTTTAGATAATTGCCTAGAATTTACCATGTTGCACTTTAATTTACAGTGTTTCTCCTGCCTCCCCCACCCCTTCTAACAGTGGCAGGATATAGAAAGGTATCAAATATACAAGAATTTTAAACACACACATACAGAACCAACGATATTAAAATTTCCTAAAGAATTACAAGTAATGTTTGCAACTCCTAGCACCAACAACCAAGGCAGGCGTGGTTGATGGTCAGAAGGTCGCTCAAGTCCATCCGAATGCATCTGACTGTTTAATGAATCCTCTCCATAATCTACTGCTGAAATCTAATTACTCATTTTCTCTTACTTTATATCATTGATAGATGTCACCTACTCGAAGAGCTTTAAAAAGAAATACTAAGTGAAGATTGATAAGTCATGACTTAGCAAATATCAGTCCAAAACTTGGAAGGAGCAAGATGAATCTGAGATTCTTGAGTTAATTTTTGTGTGTGTGTATGAGGAAAATTTGCCCTGACCTAACATCCATTGCCAATCCTTCTCTTTTTTTGCTTGAGGAAGATTAGCCCTGAGCTAACATCTGGGCCGATCTTCCTCTACTTTGTCTGTGGGATGCCTGCACAGCATGGCTGATGGGTGGAGTAGGTCCACACCTGGGATCCGAACCTGGGATCCCAGGACTGCCAAAGCAGAGCATGTGGAACTTTAACCATTTGGCCACAGAGCCAGCCCTCAGAGTTAATTTTTAGTCTAACCTTCCAAAATTCTCCACTATCCCAGGGTACCCACCCATTTTCTTTTCTGCATTCATATTTCATATTCCCTTTAGTATTCACCTACCATAATCCAATAAACAGAGGTTCTTGGGGCCCCAAACCTCCTCTTTCCCACGGAGGCCCTGAGGGGTCTAAGAGGACAAAGGGAAATGTAGGCACAGAGAAACTGACAAAGTCGAGTGCCGCTCAGAGCTTTATGGTCACCATCCTAGACTATGTCATGGGGTTTTTCCTTAAATTCAAGCATGGAATACAAACCTGTGGGCTTAAATTTAGGCCAGACCCCCAGAAACTATAGCAGAGTTTGGGTAGAAAGAGCCAATCTCGAATATCATAAGGTAAGGGACATGAAAGGAGCTCTAGAAGCTTTAGAAGAGAAAGGGACCTAGAAGGAAAGAAACCAACACAACCTCAGACAGAATGAAGGTCAAGGAGCCCCTCTCCTGAAATTTCTGGAAACTCTGGCTTAAGTAACTTCGAAGAGCGGGTAAAATGACTTGCCAGTAGAAGTGAATTAATTTCTCATAATTACCAAAGTTCTTCAAACCCAGCGGTCTACTGAAGTATTTAATTTGGTTCCCCACTTTTTTCTAAAGATGTTAAAATCCCAGTAAAAGCCTAATGCCAATTCCTTTAGAATCACATATAAAAATAGTGAAAATATGCCTCTCAGAATGGCTATTATTAAAAAGACAAGAAATAACATGTGTTAGAGAGGATGTGCAGAAAAGGGAACCCTCGTACACTGCTGGTGGGAATGCAAACTGGTGGAGCCACTATGGCGATTCCTCAAAAATTAAAAACAGAACTACCATATGATCCAGCAATTCCACTTCTGGATATTTATCCAAAGAACACAAAAACAGTAATTTGAAAACATATTTGTGTACCCCTGTGTTCATTGTGCATTATTCACGATAGCCAAGATTTGGAAACAGCCTAAGTGCCCATCAATGGGCGAATGGATAAGAAGATGTGGTATATACATATAATGGAATACTACTCAGCCATAAAAAAAAGACGAAATCTTGCCATTTGCGACAAGGGTGGATCTTGAGAGTATTGTGTTAAGCAAAATAAGTCAGACAGAGAAAGACAAATACCATACGATTTCACTCATATGTGGAAGATAAGTAAAAACACAGATATGGGGAACAGATTGGTGGTTACTGGGGGGGGAATGGGGGAGGGTGGGTGCAAGGGGTAAAGGGGCACATGTGTATGGTAACGGATGGAAACTAGACTTTTGGTGGTGAACACGATATAGTCTATACAGACGTCAAAATATAATGATGTACACCTGAAATTTAAATATTATAAACCAATGTTACGTCAATTAAAAAAAATAATGAAGATAAACTAGCAATGGTTGTGATTAAACTGAAAAGAAAGAGAATTCATGACTCCCAGTACCCCAGCATAGAAAGGAACACTTCAGACTTGTGACAGGTGCATTGGGGTTGTTTCTAGGTCCCAGGTTCCTAGACCTTTGTCAGAGTTTGTGGCTCTGCCTGGTGGCCTGCCCCATGCCCACGCTGTGTCTCTGAACCTACCTAGTCTCCCCCAGCCCCCTCCTGAACAATGTTCTGCATGTGGCACTGTCTCCAAGTCAGATAATTTGTTTGGGGAGAGGAAGCCCACCTTTATTCCATGCCTGCCTTACGCCAGGCTCAATGCCATATGCTACTATTCATTCTCACTACTTTGGATGGTTGAGCTGGTACTCACTAGGGCTTGGTTGGGATGGAGTGGGGCTGAAAAAGCTCCAAAAGAGTAAAAAAATTAAAGTCTGTGTGGCTTTTATTGGTATTGGATCAGTTGGTCTAGATCCAACTGGAAAATGTTTTTACCATAGGATGAGTTTTCACAAAATTAAGAGCATTTAGCTTTAAGATAAATGGCATTGACTAATCCAACCATTAAAAAATTGTGCAAATTATCAGCCTGATGCCCTCTTCCCCCCAGGAATGACATAGATTGAAAAATAGATGGCAATGGGTTTTCACGTTCTTTTATTTTCAGTGTAAGCAAATAGATCCCCCCAAGTGTTTAGCTTCAAGTTGCATTAACCCAAAGCAACAAAGAATAGTTTTAAGGAGTATTACTAGGAATATATCCACTTCCTTTTATAGCAGAAAAACAGGGTGTTTGAAATAAAGGCCTCCTAAATTGCTAATAAAGGCCTCCCTGCCCCCCCAACAACCCAAGAATGAGTTGATGATGAAAGAATTAAAAATTACCACTTGAACGGCTCTCCTGGTTGGAGCTGTCTTTTCCAAAGGGATTGACCCTTCTGAGATTTGTGTCTGCGTGAGAGGTCCCACCCACCCTGTTACTATTTTAAGGAGATCTGTGAAAGGCTCCCTCTTTCGCTCCCCTCCCCCACCCCCATTATGTCACCACTGTGCGCTAGCGCTTGAAATTAATCAAGGGCCGCTTCTGGGAAAAAAATTCCTCTTTGCGAGAAACGGAACTGGACGCTTCTCTGCCGTCCCTCGTCCCCTCGACCTGCCGGTCCCTGCTCCCCAAAGCTCTCCAGACAAAGCCCCAGGACTCTGGGGGAAGCTGCTGGAAGCCGCAGACCTGTCTTTGCCAGACAGCTGCTGTTTGAACCCAGCTCTGACCGTAAAATCAAAAGTGGGTCCGAGGGAAGCGGTAAACACTGTGCAATGAGCCTTTTGAAGGCAGCTGATGCCTCATTTGGGGTGACATGTTGTGGCTGATGAGTGTGGATGATGCGGGGTTTTCGATAAGTGCCTCATCAGTATCCTCATCATGCCCGTGTTGCTCCGCCGCGGCGTGTGCCCTGACTTGATTGTAATTGCCCGAATCTGCTCCCGCTGCTCAGGCGCGCACAGTAATATGCAATAAAACAGCAAGAAGTGAATGTTAACCATCTGAGTTCTGACACGGCGGCTCTGCAGTTCAAGATCTCCATTAAGGACCAAAAAAAAGAAAGCCTCTAAGAAAAGAAGGAATAGAAATATTCGCACAGTCTGTTTCTGTGATCAAAGAGAGAGTCTAGAAATTAAGGTGCCGTTTAGCCTGCCTAGGTCCTCACAGGTAGAGACTAACAGGTAGTTTGCTGGTATTTCTTTATTTATAATTTATTTTTACATCACAGGTGTCTGCTTTTGCTCATTAGCTCTAACAGCATGCGCTGCTGTTGGCTTTGCCCGGGTGTGGATGGTGGTCCACCTTCTTCAGGATGGGCCAGCCCCATAGTCTGCCAGTGCCCTGGGTATGTAGTGGGTTGTTTCAGAGACTGAGTTTCTAAGATCCAGTTTTCAGCAACTCAAAGAGGCAGACCCCTGAAGCAGTGCTTAATCAAATCACCCACGGCTGACTGGCTTGGTTGTCAACTTCACTAATGTGCAGTGACATAAGTTCTCTTCTTCCTGCCATCTCCATACCCCTATGGAAGCCTCATTCAGTACTTTGAAATTAACCCAGATGGTGTGCTCGTAGTGGGGGTCGGGTGTGTGTGTGTGTGTGGGGCGGGGGGTAATGATCCCCAGGATGCACTGAGTCTTCAATTGTAAGACTGTCTGGGAAAAGAGACCTGCGTCAGGCGTATGTGGAGTGAGTGCCTTTCGTTCCCCAGGTGAAATAGTCTAGATGAGGAGAGAGGGGAGGAATTGTAGTTTATTTTTAAAGAAATAGGTAATTTTCTTAAAGTTAGACTGTGTACAAAAGTATTTTGAGTCTGAATTTGAGCATAGGTCTAATGATAAATATGCACACCTGAAAATCTGATTTCCGTATTATAAACCTACTTTTCTTAGCCTTACCCCCCTTTCTTCTACCCTGGAATGAGCCATAATTGCTTATCATTTGAAGGTAAAAACTACTGTCCAACCCATGTCTACTTAGGAGCACTTCTTAGTGCCTCTCAAAGAAAATACCATTGTCTTTGCAGTTTCCTGTTAATTTTGTCCTTTGGGAGCCAGTGGCAATGGTAACTTCAGAATGAGGTTTTAATTCTGTATGGAAACCTTTACTATTGTTTTCATCTTAAAGTAGGATTTGCTCGAAAGCGTTTATTCTTTTCCTCCCTATTTCCAGCAGCAGTATCTTTTCAGAACTTTACAAATGCTGTTTGTTTGGACTGTGGGTTTTCTCCTTGCTTAAAAAAAAAAGAAAGCCTCGCATCTGAAACTAATGAATTCAGCCTGCACTGCCCCTTGGAAGGCCCTATACAGATGGAGTTTCATTAACTGTTTGAATATCTGTATCAGTAACTGCTCAGGGGAGAAACAATCCCTGCCCACATGGATAATTAATAGAGCGCTTCACAGCAAAAGGCCGTCTCGAGCGGCAACAACCCGGCCCTTGCTCAGCAAACCTTTCAGGTTTCCCTCCTTCCAGCCTGGGCGAGGCCTCCCTAAACAGCTAGGAAGCTCCTCTTCGTGTGGAGTTACTGACTGACAGCTTCCCTACAGCAGCTCTGCCCGCAGTCTTGCCTACCTTCTGGTAGGTCCAGCTTGGGTCTACCTAGAAGAGAATGGAGTTACTCTGTGGCTGGTACCTGCAGTAATGCTATAGGAGGCAGCCTCTCTCTCCTCCCCAAGGATGTGCTCTGGCCTGGTGCTCAGCAGACTTTCCCTTTGATAATAGCTGTATCCATCATGTATCATAAGGCAGGATTTAACCCTGAGTTTTTGGTTCAGATTCCCAAATGGGGTCATTACATTCCAGCTTTTAAACCACCACCCCCACAAGCCCCTGCAAATTGAGATAAAGTCTTTCCATTTATTGCCTGCCTTGCCCAGGTGTGCAATGTTAGCAGTGCTCTGCTTTCTCACAGCTGTTGCTTTTTATCCACGAAGTGGCTGAATTTCGGAGGTGGGCGATGCCAGGATAGAGTCTTGACTCTTCTAATTAACTTGATGTTCTATTGCAGTTTAACAATCACGCTTAACAGGTGACATACAAAGGAAAGCAGTTGAGGATTTCTACTCTATTAAAGACAGACACACTAAATCAATATAATTTTAAAACAGGGTTTTTGAAAAGCTAAAAGAATAATAATTGTGTTAGAGAAGCAAGTAGGGATAAACTGAGTAAATACACAATTTCCAGTGAAAGGTGTTACTGAGAGGGAGGACGTTAAACTAGGAAATTTTATCAAATATTCAATGTTTCAGATGTTATCTGGACACCAGAAAATTTCTTCACAGAAAATGATGTTTGTGTCATTTTTTTCAGAAGGTGATTATAAGCAATTTAAAAATAAGCAAATAATAAATGATTTATAAAATATTTTGGTGCAAAGTTTTTAAGATTCTGTCCTTAACGGGTTAATATGATAGCCCAGAGAGGTAGTAAATTGAAAAGAACTTTCTAGTTATAGAAATGTATGAGCTTTTAAATGCATATTCCTTCAAATATTGCAAGTACACACACACACACACACACACTAGGTGTGCGTGTGTTCATGTAAATTTAAAGTAAGGATTTGCAGGAGAGTTCGCTCCCAAAAGTAGTTTTCCACTATAGCAATTAAGAGAAAACAGTGAAAGGAGGAAAATGAATTCAGAAATGCAAAAAGCTTGTATTAAATGGCAGTTTTAATCAGTAGGAATGCATAAGTCAGCTTTCAGACGGTGTGTCTTAGCGAACCTGATTGGATTCAGGCTGGTAAGTTCCGGCTGTGAATTCTGCACAAGTTGAAGGATGTGCAAAAAACTGCAGCTTCGACAGTTCATTTCAAAAAGTTTCCAAAACAACAACAACAACAAAACCCTGCAGTAACATTTCAGCATTAATAGATGGGGTTGCATGGGCACCAGAGAGCAGCTCAGAATAGGGACTGCTGCCTGAAGTCACTTCTGGGGCGTGGGCATAAGCAGGAGGCACCATATGGGGGGCCTGGCACCATCAGCTGAACTGTGGTGTCTGCATTCCGTGGGGCCTCAACAAATGTCAGTGGAAGAGAGTGGGTCTATAGACTTGTGATGTGCTCGTGAAGTGGGAAATGACTGATAGACTTGAATTTAGGGAGAGAGAAACTGAAGTTCCTTGCCCCGGTACTATGAGAAGCAGTTGGGGACCTGATGCCGTTGCCCAGGTCCAAGTGCTGATCCCACCTGCGGCAGTGTCAGGAAGTGACTGGCGAGCTGTCCTTCCTGACTGCAAGTTAGCTCAGGTCAGAATTACCCCCAAGCTGCAAACACGGACAGAATTTGGTGAGCTCACGTGGCCCAGGGCCAAAACAGGCAAGAGAGTCAGGGGAGGACTTAGTTGTTTCCAGAGTGAAATCTGGAAATTGAGTTTATTCAAGCAGAGATTTAGAGTAGCCCAAATAAGTCGCCCCTCCCAGGGGTTGGGACCTACCGGAGCAGCTGGACAGACCCCAAAAGGCCAGAAAGAAAATGGGTCCTCAGTTTTAGAACCACAACCCTGGGGTTGGAAAGAGCAATTCAACTTATTATCTTCCGTTCCATGAACATATAGAAGGAGCTTTATTGATTAAGGGTAAATTCGTAGTATAGAGTCTGTTAGTATTAGCATCATAGGGCGAGTGTCTTAAAGAAAATGAAAATGGTTTCGAGTACAGCAGAGAAAATGAGAAGTAGCCAAATGTTGATGAATAAGCCATTCCCATCTTTCCTAAACTTGGGACAAAAGAGACCAGGCAAGGATCTGATTTTTATTCCTTTCTTTTAGCCAAAAAGAAAAAGAAATCCATGGAATAAACTAGAAATGTGCCTCGAGACAGACAAAGAGAATGCAAAATTAAATTCTTGATGTGAAAGGGAAGGCACAATGAAGCTTCTAGACGGGATACCTTTGGAGAAAATTTCAATTTCACTGTTTCTTTTCTTTCTTGCTTGCTTTATTTTTCTCACAGATACGCTCTGTGGAGTGCCTGAAAGCCTTCTTATTATTTCGTATTTTCTTTTTCTTTTTACTATATGGTATACATTTATTTTTTTTTATCTTCCTTCCAATGTTGAAGCAGTTCCCATTTTTCTAGTTTTGTTTCTGACACCTGGCTGCAACCAACAATACCTTCCATTGAATCCTTCTTTTCATCTGCTCAGTTTCTCTCATCCCCTGCTCTCCTTTCCCCTCACCTCCTCCTTACCTCTCGTTAACCCTCACACTTCCAGGTATATTGTGACTCTCACAGAGACCCACTTCTCTTGTTTTTCAAGCCTAACCTATTTTTTCTACATAAACTCAAGTTTCTATCCATGATTCTATCTAACTAGATTCATGGACTCAGTCTTTTTAACAGGGAACTCAATTTATTCTATATTGCATAACTTTGTCTTTGTTTTGAGGTGTTTGTAAGATACTATTTTCCTTAGGTGAGTAAAGTATATTCTAGTCTGGGCATAGAACGGCTCCACACCCAGCTTTTTTTTTTTTTTTTTTTTCTTTGAGGAAGATTAGCCCTGAGCTAACATCTGCTGCAAATCCTCCTCTTTTTGCTGAGGAAGACTGGCCCTGAGCTAACATCTGTACCCATCTTCCTCTAATTTATATGTGGGACACTTACCACAGCATGGCTCGACAAGTAGTGCCATGTCTGCACCAGGGATCCAAACTGGTGAACCCCAGGCTACTGAAGCAGAACGTGCAAACTTAACCGCTGTGCCACCAGGCTGGCCCCACACGTCCAGCTTTATACTGTATTCACTTGCTAAGTCACTGACTTCCGAGGGTCTCTAACATTAGATTCTGGCATGATTTGAACATGATGTGATGTCCTTTGTCATTTTTTCATATGGTTTTTCTCACAGAAGGGTGATGAGTATTCCATGGTGTGGCATCTAGGTCAGGAAAACAGATCTTTAGGGAGCTAAACTTAGAAGACGTGAACTAAAATTTAAAATCGCCAGGTAATTTCAGTATCTTAAACTCTTCTTTCAGACACATACATGCCCACGGCATTTGGGTGCATTCTTAATGTTTCACCATGAAAATCCCAAGTCTCTGAAGGAGCGTTGTCTCATCCACAGTACCTTCCCTGTCCATGAATATTTGGTTTTTGCTGTATTTTTCATGAGGTTATATTTTGATGTTATATTTGTCTATATAACACTCTGAAACGTAAGGAGAAAATAATGTTCTTGAAAACCAGGGATTATGTTTGCTTGTGCATATGGAAGATGTAAGCTTTCCTTTAAATAATATAATATAAAGTCAAGTCAGAGAAGATATAAAATCCAAATGTGCTTATTTATTTAAAAAAAATTCTTCCTTTAAATCTACCCACAGAGAGATTTTCTTTAAACTCACCTGTTAAATATAAAGTAGTTTATATCGTATGAGAGTCTCTGTTAGTTGAGGACTTTACTGGGAAATTGATGAATTGGCAATGTATTTTGCATAAATCAACAATTGTTTACAAATTGTTTACAAACTTTTATAAATCAGCTTGGAAATTGTTTTTTTGTTAGTCTTTTCTGCTTTGGAAATAAGGCTTAAGGAAAGCACTTTTATTTTTTCTCTTCTAAGGAAAAGTTTGCTTTTAATAGAATGTAGAAATAAATCTTTACTTTTTAAAACGTATAGAAGTCAAGCCTTGAGTGAACAGAAACTTTGAAAAACAGGGAAAAACTTTCTGGATGTATCTCAGTGACAAAGGAGTGTTATTTTCCGACAATATAATCATTCGTTCCACCCAACTTACTTTAGGTCACCAAGTTGAGTAAATTTAAAATAAATGAAATAAGTCATCTTGAAAAGACTATAATCAGAATTAATGAAAATGTGCAATATTTAGGAAATTTTAGAAAATATTTAATGTAATATTTTAAAAAATATTTTAAAAGTTATGTTTTCCAAATTCAGAAAATGCATTAATGCCACAGGCTCGTGTACCCTTAAAATCCTGGAATACAGAACTCATTTTTACCACGTTATTCTAAAGTAGTCACAAAACTGAAACTAGAGTCAGGCACCCAAAATATTTGTTTGCACACCACTGATGATTTTTGATACATGTCATAGTTAGTGTCGAAATACATATTTTTGAAAACATTAGAATGATAGTTATGGCAAGTTATCTTTTTGTCCTAGGAGCACTTTCTCTTTTCATTTTGGTATTCTCTTTCTGTATTTTCTTAGTTGTCACTTATAGTATAAACTTTTATTTTCATCAGTTGGACTTAATAGTATTTTCATTTCCACTGTGTTCCGGGAGAGATTTTCAGCATAAATGAATTGCAAAGCCTGTGAGTTTGGGACATGGCTTTTCTTTTATTCATGAATTCGGAGGTATTGTTCCAGTCAAATCTGCTTTCAGGATTGCTGAGGATATCATATTCTTTTAATAGGCAACAGTAATTTTCACCAACTACATTGTGTCTCTCTGTGTCAGTCTGATAATTAGATGCTATCAGTTTTGTGTCATTTCCTCGAGGATTCCGTGTCTACCATGCACCACTTTTAACTGTTTCACTTCATTCAACATTCTCTCTAATTGCCATCTCAATGGTTTACTTGAACCCTTTTCTTTTAAGTATAATGCATTTGACTATAAAATCATGCATTTGCAGTTGATCATGCATTTACATCAAACTTATAACTTTAAATTTCGCTTAGGAGAAAAGCTTCATATTTTAATGCAAGTGTTGAATGCAGATTTGCTATAAAATGAGTGAATAATAATGCCAGGTTATTTTGGAAAGTGTTCTTTTATGCAATCACTGCATTTAATACAATCACAAAGTGGCTGCCCAACAGGTGGTCTTTTCAGAGTGTTAAGCCACAACAATCAGAACAAAAAGGACACCAGAATCTAATGTTCTTCAGAATTTAAAAAGCTGTTCACTTTCTTTTGTTAATTTTCAGATTTACCCATGTTCATTATTGTTGAGCCCCAAATGCAGGACATTCTTTTTTGACATTTTGCCCTAAATAGACACTGACCGAGGCTGACTCTCTGACTAGCTGTTTTGTCACATGCAAGCGGAAACTAGTCATGAACAATGGGTGTGCATTCTTGGTACTTAAATGGCTGAGGAAAGGACCAGTTTTGACATGCTGCAAATCTGGCAACGTCTGGGTTAACAAAAGTGTATTTGACAAAAGATGAAGTTTCTTTTCCTATATTTTCCCCAAAAGTAAGTATTTAATTATGTCCTAACACATTTTCTTCTCCTTTGCTCAGAGGATTATATATCCTAGTGACAGGCTCATTCACTCTCTGAGGTTATCGTGTGGCATTATGGACCATACCATTCAAAAGCCTTCTTAGGAAGAAACTATTCTTTAACCAATAACTATTCACTTAAGGGAGAAGGGTTACAAAAATATGTAATTTCACTGTAGAGTTACCATTACACTGTGGGATAGCATTTTGTAAGGTGAAGTTGTTTAAGGAACTTCTCAGAAAATTGATAAATATGGCAATATATTTTTCTAAGCAAAAGATCAGGCTACATTAAATACAAGGAGCAAAACATGTCAAAGGATTTGAATTTATAAATACTCAAGTGAATAAAAGAGAGAAATAAAGAAAATAACTTTCATACTTAAATGCAAGACTTAAAGTACACCTTATCGTAAGTTTTTGAAATCATATCCTTCACTGTAAAATCTGCAGCCTTTTAAATTGAGACTTTAAATCTTAATAAGTACAAAGCATGGCATGGTTTATATTTCTGTAAAGCTAAATAATCCTTCATTTCGAGAAAGAGACTAGTAATAGGCATTTGTGAGCAGGATGTAAATGTAGACCTTAGATATGAAGAAATTGAATTAATGTTGTGTAATAAATTTCCATCCATCTGCAACAAATAAATAGGAAAGTTAAATTAACTGAAGTGTTTTTCTGGATAGTGTCACAGAAAGAATCAATAAAAAATCTTCCATTTGAGAGTTTTATTTAAAAATACAACCTCGGGAATGTCATGAGGTACCCCAGATTCAGCCAAGTCACCCTTAGCTTCTGCAGCAACTGAGCTGTTGAAAGAACGCTGCTGTTCCGAGTGGAGAACCTGAAGCATTTGGAACTCTGACTTGTCTGCATAGTCATCAAAAGAACATTGCATTACACCTGGTAGAGCTTTTTAAAACTTCTTTATATTATTGTATCTTAATCCTAGACATTCAGCAATGTGTACATTATACGTAGAACTTTCAGTTTCCAAGACACAGTCTTTAGAAAATGGGATTTATTGTGATGCTCAGAGCTTTTGTTAGACTGACCTAAACAACTTTCGTTCTTCAAGGATTCCAAAGCTTTCTGGTTGAGAGAATTTCAGCCTAAAATTCTACCTGAATTTTAAAGTAGACCTAAATTTCCCCATATAAATTTAGACTGACTTCAAAGAAAATCTGGTAGGAAGGGACCAGGGCGGGTATGGCCAGGCTAGAAAATGGCGTATATCATGTCCAGGGCTTAAATCGCGTCCACCCACATCCCACTGATGAGAACTCAGTTGCACACACAGTCCCTATCTAATGGCAAAGGAATCTGAGAAGAGTCTTCCTTTATTCCTAGAGAAAGAAAGATTAGAAATCATTTGCTTTTCCTCTCAGTCACTTAGGCGTACACATTTCCAAGCTTGGCCCTCTTCTGCGCACATCTTCAGTGTCTTGACATCTTTGGTCTGCACTGTAGACTAAACACATCACTAGCACTTGAGGAGGAAAGTTAAAGCACCCTTCCAGTCCTTGCATCCAAAGCATTTTTAACTGATCTGAATTTTAGGGGAACAGCTTTAATTAGCTTCTGTGGCATAAAGAAAAAAGTGTCCTGCTATTTACCTAATAAACACTGGCTCTTAAACTTGTTTAGGTTTATCCAAATGTCAACTCTAAACACAGAAAATATATAAATTTGTACAGTAAATTTCCAGAAAAGAAAACTGAAAGGTTCTGTGTAGACATCATGGTATTTCAATGGTACTAATTATAATTCAAAGCAAGACTATAAAGGTGTGAGGTTCAACATAGTATATTACTAAAGTAGAAAAAAAATCTATTCATTGAAAACAATTAGAGTCAGTGCTCTCTGTGAACTGTGGGAGCAGACTCTGGCACTCTGGATTATCAAACATATACGTATTTACTTATTTTTAACAGATGATTATAATTTTTTATCCTCTGGTTCAAAAGTGTGAGGAGAAGTATAAGTCTTCAATGTGAAATTTCACATTGAGGAGCATTGGAGATGACTTTCATTATGTCCTTTTATTATGCTCTTGGAGAGTTCACAGGATACTGCGGAACTGGAAAACTGTGCCGTAATTAATTTGGGTAGCTCGTCCAGCCACGTGGACAGAAGCAATTCACTTGCACTTAGGAAACTGATTGGTAGAGAGAATCTATTTTACTGCTGAGACCAAATAGATTTTTCATATTGTTATGCTAAGTTGAACATCACACCTTTTATGTTCTCTCCATTTGGCCCTGAATAAACATCAGTACAATAATAATCTAAATGGTTTGCAAGTGGTCATGAGCAGTTGCCCCTCTGCTTTGGACAGAATTATACAAATCAATTACATGGACGTAAAAGCCAAACAAATGTGAGTGACTCAACAGCAGAAATGAAATGGATGAACCCTTAAGTTTTGCTCATCATATATAACCCCTTTAGGAACCAAAGATGGGTAAATTACACTCATTAACCTAGAAAAATTAGATAATAGGTTTGAAACAATACCTTTCTATTCCAAGTTATGACACGTATTTTGTCCATGACACAGCGTAGTTTAATTGGAGGTCTACAAAGGAGAGTGTATTGATACTGTTTGTTCCTTCCTGGAGAGATTATTCCATGAAATTAGCTTGAATTTGTTTTTCACTCTATAACTCAAACTGAAAAGTCCAATTGCTCAGTTGTCCTTAGGTAAAAGTGAACACTGACTATCCTAGGAGTAAAGTAAATATGTATTTAGTTTAAAGAAATCAGTCTTGAACCTGTGGGCAGGCGCTTGAGAGAGGCCAAAGGAAGCACTCTTTACGATTTCGTTGGACGTTTGTCAAGTCTTCAAATATTTATCAATGCCATGAAAAACCCATCAGCAAAGAACACTTGCATGTTGGAATAAAATTAAGCAGAATCTGAAACATTTAGCTTTTCAGACGCTGTTCTTCTCCCGTAAAAGTGAAACTGACCGAGATGACTTTTCTAGCCGTGAGACTGATGGGGAGATCGTTACTAGGAAGTCCTGAGGCGTGGGTTTTGGGTCCTGGTTCTCTGTTTCTGTTAAGATGAGACACTTCAATATCACTATGTGTTGGTAGCCCCTCCCCTCCAGGGAGGTCAGGCAAGCCTCCACTTTACAGGATTGGGGCTGAAAATTCCAGTGGCCATCGTCTCAGAATGGCTTTGGAGGAAGGCATTGGCCACAAGTTCTTCAAAGCGAGAAAAGCCTATGCAAGAAGAAACAGCCTTGTATTTCAGAAAGGAGAGTATTATTTTGGCGTAGGAAGAATGCTTTGATTGCTTGATTGATTAAACTGAAATAGGCTATGTAAGTTGAGAGTCATACTGTGACGGTTAATTTTATGTGTTCACTTGACTGGGCTAAGAGATGCCCAGATAGTAGGTGAAACATTATTTCTAGGTGTGTCTGTGGGGCGTTTCTGGAAGAGATTGGCATTTGGATTGTTTGACTGAGTAAAGAAGACGGTGGTCCCCATTGCAGGTGGGCATCAGCTAATCTGTTGAGGGTCCGAATGGAACAAAAAGGTGAGGGAAAGCGAATTTGCTCTCATTGGTTGAAGAGAGACCTCCATCTCCTCCTGCCCTTGGAGATAGGCGTTTCTGGTTCTCAGGTCTTTGGGTTCGGACTGGAACTACACCACCGGCTTTCCTGGGCCTCTGGCTTGCATACGGCAGATTGTGGGACTTCAGTCTCCATAATCATGTGAGCCAATCTCATAATAAATCTCTTCCAATACATCTGTAGAGATATAGATATATAGATCCTATTGGTTCTATTTCTCTGGAGAGCCCTGACTAATACATACACCTAGGATATCTCATCAGATGTTACCAACCTAGACAAAAGATTCCTTGGGTCCCCTTCCTGTGCGGTGAATCTACTTAAAATGACAGCACAAAAATTATTTTCTTCCCATCCCTATCTCTGTCACTCTTTTTCATTTGTTTCATGCTAACTTTTTTGAGTACTTACTCTGTGCTAGGACCTCTGCTAAAAACTTTGCATCTTTCATAGTCTTCATACCGTTTTCCTCCACAGTTTCTTCTAAAGTGAGATATGACATGAATCTAGCATATTCAAAGCCTTAAATTTTTAGCTTGTTCTGAAAGTATGTCTGGGCAAGCTTTCCAGTCTCCATTTGCCATCTTTCTGCATATTTCTCCTTACCAGCACCTGCACACATTTGATTTCTTAATCACTCTGGGACGTTGCTTACCATTGTTATGTTTTCAAAGCTCTTCATGCATCAGGATTAATCCAGGGAACTTAAGCTTGGCACTGGGGGAGTTAAGACACTTGAGGAGTAGTGTATGTTCTTAATTAATACAGAAAGAAGAATCACTTGTAATTTATTAAAAAATATCCAATGCTGATCCAAATAATATTTTGGAGTAAATGGGTATGGAGTGAACAGTGTTCCACGGCTCCTCATTCACTGATCCTTCCTGCTGGTGTGAGGGTTGTTCAAAATAGCACTTCACTTTTTGGTTTATTTATTAAGATCCTGCACTCGACTATGAGAAATTAGCCTCCTAGAGGCGAATCACTTCCTACACCGCAAAGAAAAGATCTGTTCCTATAGCAAAGAAGAAAATCCTGCGTATGTTCCTTAGGCGGACAATAAAGAAAAGATCAAAAAGGTTTATTGCACAGCCTACTGCCAGTGTGAAATAGGGCCGCTGGAGGGTTAAGGAACGTGGACTGTGGTGTCTGAGAGAAGTATCTCGTTACTACCCATTAGACAAGGGGTATGTCCGAGGTGGGAGCATGATGGGTTTTTTGGGGAACTTTTAAACTCAAAGCTCTTTAGTAATTGAAAAATGGGATAGCTTGAAGAAAAATGTTTTCCCCTATGTAGAATATTCTGAAAGCTAATGGCATAACTGCCCTGGAAGAGACATTGAGAGAGCACTAGTCAAGCCTCGTGTCAGGTGTGTTAGGATCGCCTCACTGCCAGTCAGAATCTTTGCTTTAATTATCTGCAAAGTGCACTGGCGGTGGGAACGTTTCTCTTCCCTCCTTCTCGTCTCATCCGGTGTCTTGGCTGCTGGTTTATTGCATTGGAATTTCCAGACTCCCTGCTTCCAGTTAGACTTTGAGTCTCTTCCTCAGTGAAGGCCACCCTGGGGACAAAGCTGGTGTGATTTACAGTTCACCTGCCTGCCTAAGTAACGCTCTCTACAAACCCAAAGCGTCCAGACAGAGACTCAGAGAATTACTAATTTTGTCTTGCCTCTCTCCCCCTCCTTCTCTTCCATCTTTTTTCTTTGCTGCTTTGTTAATACTAATTAGAAAGGTACTAAATCCATCCATATTTAGAAGAGAAAAGCTCACACATGGTTCATACCATGTCCCATGGAGAAGGATTTTATATATATATAACTTTCAATTCACCATCACTTGGCTCAACTAAGCAGTTTTTTGCCGGTTCAGATACAGCCAGTGAAAAACATGTTAAATAAGCATTAGTTTGGGTACTGACCCCTAATCTCTACTTTTCATAACGTCTCAACAATATTCAAGAGACCTTGAGCTCTGACTTTGGACAACACTCTGAGGTATGTTGGCTATGCATCTCCTGTCTTCTCTACCTAAAGAGAGTCACCTGCTTCCTGGCTAGCTGGACTTCCCCCAAAGGCAGGTTACGCTGGGCCAGCATCCTCCCCTCCCCATTCCAGTCAAAGCTCACCAACTCTGTGTCCCATTCCCTGGAGTTTTTGGTAGCTGATTGGATACTTAATGAGTTGCGTCAGGTAATGATGGAGCCATGCCTATTAAATCAAGACCCCTGCAAGGTAGTTGGGATGCTGGTTCAGGAAGGGATCATTTCCTGTGCACCTCAAATCCTAATGTGTCGGTGACGATTGACTGCACAACTGACCGTGGGTGAGCCTGCGTCTTAGGAAGGGCATGAAGTCAGGGACTGGATCTTCCTCCAAAGAGAGTCTATATTCCAGAATTTTGGGCACAAACCTGGAAGAAAGTTTCTTTTGGGGAGGGGAGACCCACTGTTCCCTGTAGCAAGGAAATGTCACCCTGCGGGGCAGCCAGATCTGCTCAAAGCAGCTGGCTTTCAGAGGCTTCGAATGCTGATTGAGCCGCCTTGTCCAGTGACAAATCCCAGGGTATGTGACAGGGGTTGTGTTAAATAAGCTAATAAGTGGACTTCCTTTCCGTAGCATTTCATCCTTAATATTAGTACCTCAGCAGAAAGGCCATCTCCTGAATTCTGTAGTTCAGTAGAAACGATGTTTATGGCTGTACTTGTGGTATTCCAAAATTTCAAAGTTGATCATCTCTAGCTGCATATCTCTTCCTTTGAGAAGCAAATTGCCTTTTTGCTCTTATCAAAAGGGTACTTCCCCATGATTGTATTTTTTTTTTTAAAGATTTTATTTTTTTTTTCCTTTTTCTCCCCAAAGCCCCCTGGTACATAGTTGTATATTCTTCGTTGTGGGTCCTTCTAGTTGTGGTATGTGGGACGCTGCCTCAGCGTGGTTTGGTGAGCAGTGCCATGTCCGCGCCCAGGATTCGAACCAACGAAACACTGGGCCGCCTGCAGTGGAGCGCGCGAACTTAACCACTCGGCCACGGGGCCAGCCCCCCATGATTGTATTTTTCCAGTTAGTTTCTCCCCTTCGCTCTAGCTGACCGTTTTCACCCTTCATTCTGTTTTTATGCAGTTACCTCAGCCTTTCCCTCCCCAGCCGCTGCCTGACTAGCTGCACATAAATGTATTTGCAGCTTTCTGGAGAGGCAGGAACACGGGCTTCGGACAGGGTGAGGGCAGGTTCACCAACCTGCCTCTTGCAGAGGGCGGCACTCACCTTTCTGAGCCCCAAATCCTTTATCTGCAAATAGGAATAATAACACAATAACCTCTTCGCTTATTGCAAGGATTAAATGAGATAATGTGGGAGAAGGTCTTCAGCCTTTGTCTGGTTTGAGAAAGTACTCACAACTGTTGGTTCTTGTCAGCTCTTTCTTCCTTTTTCTCCATTTTAAACTCTTATCCATTAGCAGAAATTGACAGAATCGAGTAAAATTGCAGATGTTTGCTATACATAGAATAACTTTTAAAACAGACCATGACAAGATATTTAAAACAGATCAACTGTGGTTTCTTCAAAGGGGCCCTCTTCTGAAATTTTTACTTGGAGGCCCAGAGGTCAAGGTTAAGACCCTGTTTATAATAATAACTTCTTTTTTTTTCTTTTTGTGAGGAAGATTAGCCCTTAGCTAACATCTGCTGCCAATCCTCCTCTTTTTGCTGAGGAAGGCTAGCCCTGAGCTAACATCCGTGCCCATCTTCCATTACTTTATATGTGGGATGCAGACCACAGCATGGTGTGCCAAGCGGTGCCGTGTCCACACCCGGGATCCGGGCCGGCGAACCCCGGGCTGCTGAAGCAGAATGAGCGCACTTAACCACTGCACCACTGGGCCGGCCCCTATAATAATAACTTCTTAATCAAGTGTAGTGTACTAAGCATAGCAACCTATTCCCCACACCGCAGCCAGAAGCCAGAGTAACTTCTCTAGTATGTGCCGCTCATGGGTCACCTTCCTCCCACTGGCTCCGTAAGCTGATGTAACAGGCCCTACAGACTTGGGCCGGGCTTCCCTCTCAGGGGTGGCTCTCTTTCTCTCCCCTCTCTGAGGCCTGACACAGGGCTCTGCGCACAACAGCTGAACAATGACAGTGTGTTGAATGAATAAGTAAGTGAATGAGTCAACAAAGAACAAGGTGGTTACATATTCTATAGCTCTTGTTGAACAATAGCATTCAATAGATGGCCTTTTTGCTGGTGTGGAAAAAAGTTCACTTATTAATTTTAAATATATGTCTGTATTTGGCTGCCATCAAAGAAAGGACATAATCGGGAAATTCCATTGCAATGTTTGGGGTTTTTTTAAGGTGATTTTTTTGGAAGACAAACTTCTTTTCTACAGTTTACAGCAAATGGTTAGCTTTAGATGGAAATCAATTATATGAACATATGTGCACGAGTATGGGATGCGTGAGAACAGGAAGAGTGGAGCGAGAGAAGTGCTTATGTTTCCCCAAGTGTTTTCATGAAAAATTTCAACTCTCCAAAGCAGTGGAAAAGAAATATGCTGAAAAATAAAATCCTTTAACCACAAGTGAAATCTTGCTTTTATGTTGGAACTGCTCACATGAAGATGATTTCCAAGAGGAGGGAGACAGACAATAAAGGTGATATTTGAGTAACTTATGTAGTTTGTTAGAAGGAACTGAGTGTTATGAGAAAAGAAAAAAAATAGAGCAGGTGAGAGGAGTGTGGAGTCTGGGGTAGAAGGCAGGCAGGACGGACTCGGGCTGGGCAAGAACGCATTGCAGGGCTGCCGGGTTTAAAATAAAGCCAAAGAACAGGACTCCCAGCTAAATGTGCATTTCAGATACACAATGAACAGTTTTTCTTTAGGATATGCGTGTCCCAGGCAGTATTTGGGACATCCTTACACTAAGATGCTATTCATTGCTTATCTGAAATTCAAATTTAACTGGGGCCTTGCTTCTTTTCTGGCAACCCTACCACATTGAGAGTGAGATTTGAGCAGAGGGATGAAGGGGATGTGAGACAGTAGTCTGGGGGAAGTGTTCGAGGCCCAGAGGTGGGTGGATGGCGGGCCCCTTCCGGGCAGCAAGGAGGCCAATCTGGCTGGGGCTGAGGAGTAAAGAGGAGACCGTCAGAGACCGACAGGGGAGGGCCGATCACATAGGTCCTGTAGGCCTTTGGATGGATTTTGTTTTCTCTATCGAATAAACCAAGAATCCATTGTAGGGTTTTCAGCCAAGAAGCGGCGAGAACTGACTTCCAAATTTAGGGGATCGTCCTGACTGCTGTGTTGAGAATGGAGAGCGGAGGGGCAAGGGCAGGCCCAGGCGGCCCCCAGGACCCAGGGCACTAGTGTGACGGTGGCGCTAAGTGGGGTGATAGGAGTGAAGTGAAGAGAAATGGTTGGAGTTTGAATATATTTTGAAGAGACAACAGAATTTTCTGACAAACTGAATGCTGCGTATGAAAGAAAGATAGGAGTTAAAGGCAGTTTTGTTACTGGCACATTAGGTTCTTCTTGTCCCCCAGGATAGACATCAAGAGAGACAATAAACGGGAGTGGAAAAGTAAGTTTATCATCTTGTGCACAGGGGAGGCACAAGAGAGCCGGTACGGAAAGAAAAGAGGCAGGCGACCGGCTCCTTAAGCAGCGGGATTGTCGGGGAGCGGAATTGTGGGCCTTTTATTAGGCAAAGTCTGGGGAGGAGGGCGCGTCATGCCATGTGGAGGTGGGGCTGCGCTTGCGCCTGCGCTGTCATGTAGCATTCTGCTACCTGCGACGCATGTATCATTAGCAGGCGAGCTCTCCACCCTGGGTGTGATTTTTACTATGCTGATCACCTTCAGTGGACTCCTGGGTGCTAGGGCGCATGCGTGAACCCAGGAAAGGCCGGAGGCTGTGGAATGTGGATCTTGGCGAGCTCCGTCTGATTCTCCTAGCTTGCCGATTGGTTAGGGGCCTTATCTTGTTAGGCTAGGGGCCTTGTAGACGACCCTGTCTCGTTAGACTGGTTCCTGTCTGATTTTTGATCTGAGGGCCTGGAAATAAGGCATGGGATGAGATGGGAAAGGTGTAACTAAAGCAGGTCAGAGGAAAAGCTCAGGAGTTTCGTTTTGGAAGCCCTGAGTTTGGTACCACTCAAGACATCTGCGTGGTGGCTTCGAGTGGACCACCGGATCGAGGAGTCTGGGCCGGGCAGGAGATGTAAATTTTGCAGTCTGTATAATCTCCATTTCTATCAGTGTTCCCAAAGAAAAATGGCTTGACACAATCCTCTTAAGGAAATATTTGTCCCTTCCTTCTAGTTTTAGTTAGAAAATACCTTTCTTGGAACCTGTTGCTTTGTTTGGTTTTCTATCACCTATCCATCACTGCTGAAAGACAGGAGTGAGGGGTGACACGTTTAAAACATTTCATCACTTATGCTCCTGAAATCCAGGAAAGTGGCAAGAGTCATTTTTCCTACACAAGGCCCCTCAGTAGAAACAGATTTTTCTCAAATTTGTCTTTGAGGGTCCCATTCTAGGTAATTTTGTTCTTTTAAAATTTGACTTTAGGCTCTTTCAGAATAATGATGTAAGTAGGATTTAAAGTCACACAAGTGTCCAGGCCAAGGCTTGCTGGATTCTGAATTTATATGAATATGTGGCAATTCTTGAGGGGAAGGTGATAGGAACATTCGGAAAAGGAACATTTTGAACTGAATGTATGTAAGGTCCCTAGATTTCAGGTCCTAAAGGCTGGGTCTAGGTTGGAGAAGGTAAGATCTAAAAGAAGACATCATATTCTAATTTATTCACAAGAGAGATTATGGTTTTTTATAGTTTTTTTTTTACAAGATTTTACCGTGTCAAATAATTTTAAGTTACGTGAAACTTTTAAAAATTGCTCCGAAAGCATTGGGTTAGGAGCGAAGCAATTTGGTTTTAATCCTGATTCCTTAACTACTAGCCATGAAGTCTTTGGGCAAAACTTTTAACTTTTGGCCCATCCGAATTCTCATGTCTCAGAAACGAGGAGTCCGTGCAGCTGTTTACGTGTCCTGGAACGAGATGCGACTCAGAGTAACGTGCGAGAAGGCGCTTTGAAGATAGAAAGTGCTCTGTGAATTCAAGGGATTGTGTCCCTGCTGTGAACAGTATGATTTAATCCAAGAAGAATTCCTTCCACTCTAATCATCGACATAAAACATAAAGTTTGGCTTTTTGGCAAAATATAAAACAGAGTCAGGGGCATACTGTTATTTCTTGGAGGAAGAGAGTGTTCCTTCAGTAATGGTGTTTCATTGATGCAATGAGCCAGAGTGTAGATGTTGAGTGATGCCTAACTTCTATTGTATTTCCCATTTGAAGTTTCGTATTTGTAATTATTTTGCTGAGAGCAAGAGATTCTCAGGAAGACTTTGTGAGAGAATCAGCGCCTCCCCACAGTGATCCTGGCTTGCTGTTGCAGACGGCTGGTGTGGTCACATGGAAACATTAGAAACAAAGTAGTTGATCAATTTATTGAACACAGAGATTTTCATTTCCCTTCTGTATCACTGTCTGTATATCCCTAAGCTCTGTACAATACTTGTCCTCTATTTGGGTTGTTTGCATTTGTGTGTTTCAGTTAAAAGTAGAGAACATTTGGCATGTGGGAGCTCAGTATTTTTTTTTTTTTTAAAGATTTTTTTATTTTTCTCCTTTTTCTCCCCAAAGCCCCCCGGTACATAGTTGTATATTTCGTTGTGGGTCCTTCTAGTTGTGGCATGTGGGACGCTGCCTTAGCGTGGTCTGATGAGCAGTGCCATGTCTGCGCCCAGGATTCGAACCAACGAAACACTGGGCCACTTGCAGCGGAGCGCGCGAACTTAACCACTCGGCCACGGGGCCAGCCCCGGGAGCTCAGTATTTTTAATTGAGCTGAAGCAATCTAAGCCGATCGTGGAAATGTAGTTCCCCTTGCCAGTGCCTGGAAGGTGCATGTGATACAATTCTGGCCACTGAGATGTAAATATCTCATCAAAAAAGTGACACCTGGGAAGAAATACTGCTTCTTCTGCTGTCCTACATTGTTTTGTCTAGATGTGACACCTAGAAGTGTGGCAGCCATTTTGCCACAAGGAAGGCTTAGTGGTATCAGAGCAGAAAGATGGGAGGAACCTGGGTCTTCAGTGACTATGTGACTGAACTAGTGCATTAACCAACCCTGGACTTCTCTTTATGGTAATAAATCTTCTCATTGTTGAAGCTAGTTGAGTGGGAGTTTAACAGCGTAATGGATACAAAAACCCTAACAGTGTTTCGCTTTTCTGGTTATTTTCGTGCATGTATTCTCTTGATCATGTTAGTTATGCTCCTTGAGCATTTCCAGAGCCCCCCAGTTATTTTAAAAAGAAGCAACTGGGGCTGTTGTCGACACTGTGGATTAAGGCTTCTGAGGGCAGGGATTCCATCCATTTTATGTATCAGTGTATACCTAGGCCTCGCACAGTGCTTGTTATTCAGTATGTGTTGAATGAATCAATAAATTTTCCATAGTTCCCTTTTTTTTTTATCATAATGGTACATTGGGCTGATAGCCTCAGGCAACAGACTAAGTTTAACAGAAAGCCATTTCAATTCCCTTTTTCCGATTTTACCTTGTAAAGTCAAATAAAGGTCAGAGGCCATGACTTTTCAAGTATGTCATGTTTTTTTCTCCAGATTTGTTAACTGGCATGAGAATTCATCTATGCTTGTTTTTCTATTGAGACAGAAAAATGACATCAGGAGTCCAGGAGCAAGAAAAAAAAAAAAAAGGTGGTGGATAGCAGCTATTTAATAGGCTTCCACATGAAGGCTGAAGCTCTTTAGCACTGGTGAATTTCAAAGCATACTTCCCATGCTATTAAGCTGTAAATGTTTAAATCAACTGAGATAATACAGGAAAGAAACAGAATTGTCACAGTTAAAAAACGAACATACGTTTGACGCTTGGTTATACTTTCCTATATCACTTGATATATCTGCTTCTATCAGTAATAAAAAAATAAATAGCTTGTTTATTTGCATCCCTTTTAAAAGATTACATTCCAGTAAATCTCTAGAGTGGCTTGTTTTCCAAGGTTGGAAGCGATGAGCTTGGAAAGCTACCCACTCCATAGGCTACCACACATAGTTCAGGGTACCATCCAGAAACAAAAAGAGTGGAAACAACTTAGGTGTCCCTTATTTGGGAAATGAACAAATAAACTAGTTTATTTATACATTTGAAATATTAAAAAGCAGTTAAAATAGGTAAAGTAGGTCTACATAAATCCATATGGTTAAAATTCAAAAACAATGTTTAGTCAAAAGTAGCAAGTTTGAAGTATGACACAATTAATATAACACGTTGAAAACAATGCTAAAAAAAATACATGAGAATGATGCATACCAACTTCAGGATTGTGGTTCCCTCATGAAGAGAGAGAGAGAAAGAAGTCATTGATTTTTGCTATATCAGTACTTGGCCTAGTTCTTTAAAAACAAAAACTTGAAGTAAATATGGCAAATGGAACATCTGTCAAAGCTGGGTGGTGGGCCATGGTTGTCTGGTATATTATCATCTGTACTTTTCCATATGTTTGAAATAGTTTGTATTTTTTTTTTTTCAGGAAGATTAGCCCTGAGCTAAATACTGCCAATCCTCCTCTCTTTGCTGAGGAAGACTGGCCCTGAGCTAACATCTGTGTCCATCTTCCTCTACTTTATATTTGGGACGCCTACCACAGCATGGCTTGCCAAGCGGTGCCATGTTGGCACCAGGATCCAAACCGACGAACCCTGGGCCACCGAGGTGGAATGTGTGAACTTAACTGCTGCGCCACCGGGCCGACCCCTGAAATAGTTTACACTTTTACAAAAAGGGCTAATTTCACAATTCTAGAATGGCAAAAATCTATTATTAACCTTCTGTTTAATAGTCTAAACTTACATCACTATTCAAACTTTTAATTTTAAGGTAACTTGGAAAAAATTTTATTTGCAAGTAATTTATAGCAGTGTGGAGAAAGGTCATCCTAGAAAAGCCATTTAAAGACAAGAAAATAGGACTTATAATGAATTAAATTTCTCAGACAGTTCTGGGCTTACCAAGAGCTGCAAGTTCTAAGAAATGAGTGAGAACGTTTGAAGCATTTTGTCCTATAAGGGGTGAGAAGTTTTCGAAAGTATCCCAACTTTTTACACAGAGAAAGCAGTTTGCCAGCTATTTAAATGTTTACTTTAAAAAAAAAAAAAAGCAGAAGCATGCAAACATTTTGCAATACAAGGATTTTCTCAGTTTCATTCCTTCTTCTTGACTGGAGTTTCCTCGAGGACGTGTGTGGAGAAGGGACCTCACATGTCTTTAAAAGTCTTGGAACCATTTTTAAAAATTAAATCTTTGAAGGTAATGTTCTCCTACCTAAATATATGATAATTTTTCTTTTACTTTGGTACTATTATAAAAAATTAATGTTAGGCATAGGAATTTTACAAAGATCTTCAGGTTTTAAAAATATCTCTACTCTCAGTGTATCAGGAAAAATAGTCATCACCATTTACCATCTAGGTTAGGTCCAATGGATCTTAAAATTAAAAATAAGTATATTTTATGTCATTTTATGCATAATTTACAGAAGAATAAAGGGATAGTTTAATTAGAAACTTTAATAAGAATTTAAACATAGCACAATTCTTATTTCATATCTTTTTGTCTTTGAGGGTGTATATACTTGAGATGGGCAATGTCAGTTGAATGCAACTAACTGCTCATCACCTGAATGTATGAACCTGGAACATATCCATCTTGTCAACAGTGACTTCAGATTTCAAACACATTTTTATTAGGCTCTAGCTTATCATGACTTCTGGTTCTTTTTACATGTGCATTGCCAAAATGCAATACTTCAAAAAACTTTAATGAGATGATTTTGTTGAAAAAGGATGGTGGTTACTGGAAAACATTTTACTTTTTAGATTTATAAGCACTAATTAGAATGACCAGCCCAATGATATGTTCATTTCTACATCATTTATTTCCTTTCAATCACTTTTGTATATGTAGCTGTCTTTAGCATTTTTCAACTTAGGAACCATATCAAGTAAAGTTTGGTGGAGAAACATGATAAAAGGTGAAAGAACACTACCATACCATCCACTTAGCAAAAGGACACAGCCAAGGTTCTTGCTGTAAAATATTGCATGATGAAGCCGTTCCTGTTGAATAAGTAGATGAGAATACCTTATTTCCTTGTTGTCCTGAGAAATGTATGGTTCACTCATCCATTCTTGAATTTAAGAAAACTCATTTAGAATACTTACCTGAAGACTCATGGTCTGAGATTTTGCTTACATGATCAATTTCATCAACATCATTAGGATCTAGAGTTCTGCCCTCTGTTTCTTTGTATTCACCTTCTGATTCCTTTAGTAATTGTGAATATTTTTCTGTTAATTTTCTTCTACTTGTCATTATGGTCAAAATGAAAAATTCTAAACTCGCAACTGTATTCATTGAAAGCCTAAAGAAAAAGACTCTAAACAGACTTTTATACCTTCTTGCAAGATGATGCAATACCTTGGGCAATGCTACATGAAAAGTGAAAGATGACATAACAGGATCATTTATCTTACTATTACATTCTTCTAGGTGATTGTATCATTAATCCATTTCCTTATTATTTTAGTCTTTTTAAGCATAGTTGGGAATAATTGGTTAGTAATAATTAAATAATTCCTGGGATGATGAAATGCAAAATATTTCCAAAGATGTTGGAAAATTAAATCACTGAGATCCTGCAATGCATCTTAGAGTTATAAAAGGGTCCAATGGACCTGTATGGGAATTGACACTTCTAGTGTTTTATTCTATTTTTTAAAAAATAAATTTTCTCTTTATCCCTTGGAGAACATGAAGAAAGACTAAAAGCCATGAAATATCAATCCTTATAAATAGTTAACATTGCTCAAAAAAAGAAACCCAAACTCAAATTTTGTCCAGTGGATGGACCTGGATGATATCTCTAGGGTTAAAGGATTACAATGTTTTTAAAGTCATGGGAAAAAAGTACTTCTTAGAAAACTAAAAATTTTATAAATAGTGGCTGTTCCTTGGTTTAGATCGCAGGGGCACTGTTCCCAGCTCATGTTTTCTTTGTTGGAAGTGGCCCTCGTTCCCCAAGGGGCTGGGTGAGTGTGTTGGAGATCCTAATACTCAAGCCATAGATAATTGGTCTGGAGGTGGACAGTTGACCCAAGTTATGAATATGAATTCCTCTTTTTCCAGATTTTGAATCATAGGGAACAAAACATGAGCCACTGGAGCCAAAGAGCTAGGTCAGAGCTAGGAGTGACAAAATTCCCTACTCCAAGGTGTAGGGGAGGAAGACGTTTCCTTTACCCACTCTGGGTCCTTCTGGCCTGAAAATGAATTAAATTCATATGAGACAGAATAACAGGAGAAAATTAAACAAAGCTTTATAACATGTATACATGGGAAAGCCTCAGGCAAACTGAGCAACTCACCAAAATGGCTGAAGCCACCACCTTAAATATCATCTTTAGCTAAAGACAAAGGAGGATGTTGGGAGTGGGGGAGTCAGTTACAGGAGATGACCACACAAGTACAGTAAACAAGAGTCAGGTTATTATGCAGACTTGAGTGCTTGCCTTCCACATTGATGAGACTTTCTAGAGATAAGGCCATCCCCCCTTCTTCCTGGTACAGAGAGGGAGACACCTTTACAGATGGACATTTCCTTTACAAATGTAAATCTCTCTTCACAAAGGTAAGTAAATTCTACTTTTCAGAGTTTCTTTCCTGTCTGCAGTTTTTAAAAGTAACCAGCCCAAAATAATCCTCATGCCAAAGAGACATATCTTGGGGTGTGGCCAATTCCAGTCCCCCTCAATGGAAAACTGGTAGTATGGAGCTTTTTGCTGTTAGTGCAGTCTGGTTGGTTCCAATTCCTAGCGAGCCTGTGGACAGTACAGCTGAACCCTGCTCAGTCTTTTAGCGCCATCTTCTCACCTTCCGGTGCTGTATCAGACAATGCTCCACTGCTATTCACAGGTTTTTGTGGCCAACTTTTTCAGAAGGTGGTGGCCAGGTCATTCTTCAAACTCTTGTCTTAGTCTGGAAGCTCCACTGAAGCCTGTCCACCATCAGTGAGCCTGCTGGTATTTGAAATTCTGATGGCATGGCTTTCAGCATCACAGCAACACACAGCTGACACAGTATGATAACTGATTGGTGGTGAGGTTCCCTGATGGGGAACGAACCTGGGTCGTGGCAGTGAGAACGCTGACTCTTAACCACTAGACCACCAGGGCTGGCCAATATGCAGGAAAGAGATGGCAAAATAGCGAATTAAACAATTGCCTAAGCTTCAGACTTAAAAGTTGTCAAATGGTGAAATGTAGGAATATGTTAATTACCTGTGGACATAATTAAAATTCAGTGGCAAAGGGAGTTTTCTATACCAGGTTGTCTGGCTAAAAGCAGGGAAAAGCAGGAAATTGCAAACCTATGTTTCCTATAGGGAAATCTTACCTGCTGAGATTGTTGAAGATCAGATCCAGATATTATTCAGGAATTTGGAAAAGCTCCGGGCTCAGGAGCCTAGTAATTGAAAGGAGGCTATCTAGCAGTGGCTAGAACAGTTTGGGAAGCCCAGCCGTTTTCCACGGGATAAACATCTGATGCCTGTCACCCCACCCCCCCCAAACTCCCAACCCCAGTAAAACACTTCCCTGGATGGAATGTAACCCGTGGAGAGGAGAGATTTTTAGGGCAGACTAGGGAAGAGAGCTTCCTGTCTGGCAAACCTCCTTCCAGTCGCTTTTCCTCCTTTACTCTCTTGAGGACAGGGCCATATGAACAATGCGTCTAAGAACAGCCGAACAACGAAGTTCCTGAAGGAATGGTTTTTAGCTAGCCTGGTGATTAAGGGAGCAAGCTTACCCTACAGAAATTCCTGGCATCACCTTAGTCAGTAATGTACTCAAGAAGACAACGGCTGAGAGCCCACTAAAATCCTGGGGTAGTTCTCACCAGAAGACACTGTCTTGAACAAGTACCTATACCAACGCATACCAACATGGCGCTGAGTGCTGGCCCCGTCTGGAGACTCTGACTAAAGCAGAAAGGGCTGCTGGCACCAGACAGTATTTCCTAATTGCGGAGAGGACTCCGAAGTCCTTCAGAAGAGCAGGCCTCAAGAACAATGGAAAAGGAAATCCTTCTAATGGCCAGATTCTAGGACTGTCAGACGTGACTAAGGAACTTACTCTACTGCCAAAGGAGTCAAGAAACAGACTCTTGGCATTTACTTAGGGGCAGACTAATGACCAGTATATGATCCTGTTTTCTAGGTTTCTTCCCCACCTCTAAGTCAAACTCTTTTTCTAATTGATCATTTTTACTGATGTTTTTCCTATCCGATTGCTGGTGTGATGGTAGTAAAATGTGCCAATAAACCCAGAGGAGGTCATTCCAGCAGGATGGTGTGTACAAGGACCAGACAGAGACTGAGGAGCAGGCACTTGTAGTTGTACTTATAATACTGGATCACACTGGGCAAGACTATCTTGAAGGACGAGTTTGCCCTACAGAGAAGAAATCTAGTGGGAAGATGTCAGTGGAATCGACATAGTCCACACCCACTTCTTAGGAATGATTCCCAAGCCCTCGTTTTTGACCAAGTGACCCCATTTTCAAGGCTTGCACAAATGGTTGTGTGTACACTGCATACTCCTGTGAAGAGGTGCTGCTCCATCTTCCTGGCCACAACTGACTGAAATCTCTGATCACACTGAGATTCAGTCTCTGAAGACTTGCACTAAGGGATACAGACACAGGTAAACAGCGGTTAATGGAGCTGTGAGGCTCCACAGAGTTGGGTTCCGAGTTTGTACCATAGCAGCTCAGAGGCATGAACAAGCCAAGGCTTTGGAGACAGGGCTAACATGTCACCATGTGGGGAAGCAGAAATGAAAAGGCCTTCAGAGAAACCAGTTCACAGAGGAGAATAAAGCAGATGCATAGAGGATTTGTAACAGAAACAGAATGAGGAGGAGGGAGACAAGGGGAAAGAGAAAGAGAAGGAAAGGAAAGCAGAAAACAAGGATGGCAGGGGACAGAGACACAGCTAGACAGAAACAGAGCCAGAGGCAGCTAGAGACACGGAGAGACAGATTTACTGCTCGTGACTTTCCAGATTCCACAACATCCAGCTCTAGTTCCTGCAATTAAACTCCAGACTTCTGATTCCTTTTAACTCCCATTTTACAAGCTATTTTAGGTAGATTTCTGGTTCTTGCAACAAACAAAACAATCACCTAAACACTTGCTCCTTGACTGTAGCTGCCTCTTTTAAATGTTTAATTTGCAACTGTGGAATCTATGTACTGCCTAACATAACTGGAGCATGGGAAAGGCCCTCGAGGGAGAGGAACTGTAATTTGTTTGCCACATCTTCACTTCTTTCCAAAGACAGATTTGGTTTTATACAGCAACAGCTAACATTTACTGAGCACTTCCCTTGGGGCCAGTTTGCAAAGCTGTCCATGAGTGATCTCACCTATTCTTCAGGAACATTATAGGTTCTACTATCATCATTCCTATTTTACAGGTAAGGAAATTAAGGCCAAAAGAGAGGGTAAGCAACATGCTCAAGGTCACACAGCCAATAAAGGGATACAGGTGGGATCTACTATTTATTTACATGAAAACTGACATTTGAAAAATAAAAAGTGTATGCATTCATTTAAAATTCGTTTCAGTCAATACATTTCTGTTGAATGCCTATTATGTACAAAGTACTAATCTAAACTAGTTAACATCAATGTTACAAATATAAAGTCCTTTAAAATATCACTATTCAAAATAAATCTTCCTTTCTGTGGTACACACACACACACACAAAAAGATGTACTTTCAAATTAAGTTTTTCAATTTCTAAAATACCTCCTTTAAAACAGAAGGGAATAATTTCGACAATGCTATTTTCAATGCATTAACTATTTCAAAATTCATTGGAATATTTGAAGAGTATTTGCTGCAAGCTGCACTCACATGAAAATACGCCCTGACTTCAGAGGGAAGTCTACATAGATAGACACGTGTCCGTTTAGTTAAGTGCAGGGTAAGTTACACGCACGTGTGTAACAAGGTGACCGGCAAGGACGCGAGGCGTTTTCATGGGAGGTGGTGAGCCACGGTGGGTTCGGCTTCTCTTGATTTTCGGAGCAGGGCTTGCTTGAGGGCACTGATTTTCTCATCGAGCTCAGCCAGTGAGTAGTTCTGCTGTAAACAATAGGAACACAAATTGCTGAATAAGACTCCGAAGTTTCTTAATGCAGATAAAGTGCTAAATGAACTACAAAAATTTTAAATATCCAAAAGCGTGGTAAATATCTTTTTTTCCTCACGAGAATAATTTTTAAATGGAACTACATATGTTGACTATATCATAAATTTAAAGGCATAAAATAACAAGGCTTAAATATTTCTTATTTTCTTTCTCTTTCTTAATGACTGAGCTCTCCTGGACCTTACATACTTTGAATGGACTGTAACTTTTTTTTTCAGCTGACTATCCTCATAATCAATAGCAAAAAAATTAAACTTTAGGATTAGCTTAACTGCTTAAAATACCTGGAAATTCTTTCTGGATGGATCAACTGCAATCAACTACCTCTCCTGGAAAAAATGGACACTCTCAAAAATTTACTTAAAATTTTACAATAAAAAAATAAGTAATATGCTACCCTTAAAATATAAACACAATTTTTTTTTTTAAAGATTTTATTTTTTCCTTTTTCTCCCCAAAGCCCCCCGGTACACAGTTGTATATTCTTCATTGTGGGTCCTTCTAGTTGTGGCATGTGGGACGCTGCCTCAGCGTGGCTTGATGAGCAGTGCCATGTCCGCGCCCAGGATTCCAACCAACGAAACACTGGGCCACCTGCAGCTGAACGTGCAAACTTAACCACTCGGCCACGGGGCCAGCCCCTAAACACAATTTTTTTAAAGCTTTCCCCAACTTTAAATTTACATTACCACCATTAAAGGCTGGCAAAACCTTACTAATTAACATTCAATAATTAACACAGTAGTACTGTGGACAGGGGTGGGCTGAAGTCAGCCTCTGCCAAACACCCTTTTTTGATTTAGATGCTGCTAGTTAGTGGTGTCTGCAAAGGGGGAAGAGGGAAGATTTGAATTCCTCGAGCATTTATTATTTTTTAGCATTTTGTAATGATACATTCTTCTACAGTTAACAGCTGGATAAAGACTTTTATATTTATTTGGCCCATGTGAGTCATTCCATGCCCTTAAAATAAAACTATTTGTTTAATTCAAGTACATTAATTTATGCTGCGCTTTTTTTCAGTCCTAAATCCAGGGTATGACCTAAAAGCAAACATAGCAGAAACTTTTATTAATAAGAAACGTGAAAAACTAAACTATTTCAGAAGCCAAAATGAAAATGCAATAACTTACTTGAGGTGGTTGAACTTTTCTTCTTTTTCCAGAAAAATTCTAGATTAAAAGAAAAAAACTAGTAAGTAATCAAATGCTTAAAAAATCTAAATAGCTATTTTCCTTTCTAGAAAACTGACTAAACTGTGGAGACCCCAGCAGAAACAGAAGCCACAAACTCACCAAGCACGCTCTGCAACTCCTCTGCCTGCCCGTGCTTTGGACGTTACCCTCCACGGGTGATATTAAAAGTACACAGCAGTGACATTGCGGCAACATGCTCGCCCCTGGCTATACACACTGGCCCACTAACTCTCAGCTTCTAAAGAGGCTGAGTGATTGTGGAAAGAGGTGCTCTGGGGATTTTCTATTTCGCGTCCTTTTTACAACCTTTCTATCCCAGGATACTGAACAAGTGAAGCAGCAACAGACAGAGGAAAACAGAACTTAGAATACCAGGCTGAGGGTGAAAACATACACAACCCCTCACCCCCACTGACTGACTGTAACGAACACTCGTTGTCTGTGTGAGCAGCTATCCACCGCTCCTCTAGGGTACTCAGGGGAATACTGACCCCACCCCACTGGTCTCGCCAGTCACTGGAATGGCCATGGGCCCAATTCTGGCCAATGAGTAAGGGGAAGTCTGCTGGGGATGATGGGGCGAGCCTCTGGAAAAAACTTCCTCACTTCTAAGAGAAAGCCCTCAAAGGAGGCAGTTCCTCTGGACACTGCTGTCTCTGGACACGACCCCTGAGAGTGCTGTGGCCATCCTGCCACCTGCCTGGGGAAAAAGCCAACACCAAGCAGAGCTGAGAGGGGAGAGAGCCCAAGTCTGTGACAATCATCATTTAGCCCATAATCAACCCTGCAGACTGCATTATTGTTGAACTTCCTGTTTTATAATTTCCATACTGTTTAAGCCAGTTTGAGTTTACATTTCTATCACTTGAAGCTAACAACATTCTCACCAACAGGCTGCTGAGCCCTTTAAACTTTGACCTAATGAATTCTTTCTAGATTTTGTTCTTACTCTCACAGAACCACAAGCTTTTGAATGGCAAATTAGCATATTAGTACATTTGACAAAGAAACTGTCAGTGTAGGTGGCAAAGTTTTCTCCTGAACATTTCTGACCACTGAGATTTCAAAGAGAAGGTATTATTCACATTTTCCTCTGTTTCAAAAGCTTTTCAAAGAATATCAAGGTATGCCTCTTATCAGCAGTTATAATAAGTGGGAAATCATTAAGTGTTGGAATTATTAAACATGGGGAAAAAGTGCTTATTTAAACATGATTCTTCCTTTGCCAAACTGAGCTGCACAGTTTGTGTGAGGCCTCTGGGCAGGGAAGGGCTTAATGTTTAATCTGCTCACTGCTCAGTCTCCCCCTTTCCCAAGAAGTGGCTTCTGACACAGCTCATGTTTCCTAACAGTTTAATCTATAACATATTGATAGTTGCCATGATATTGAGCAATCAGATTATTACTGTATCATGAAACCAAAGAAAGAAGTATCAGAAAGAGAAAAGAATGACATTAGTGATCGGATGACTTAAAAGCAGTAAAATGTTGCCTCTAGGGGTTTATTTTAGGTCTGAGCAGAATACTTTGACAAGTAGAACACTTAGAAACACATCTGTTGTGGATACACTGGACTAGCTTTATTATTGTTTTTGAGGAAGATTAGCCCTGAGCTAACATCTGCTACCAATCTGCCTCTCTTTGCTGAGGAAGACTGGCCCTGAGCTAACATCCGTGCCCATCTTCCTCTACATTATATGTGGGACACCTGCCACAGCATGGCTTGCCAAGCGGTGCCACGTCTGCACCCCGGATCCGAACTGGCGAACCCCGGGCCTCCAAAGCAGAACGTGCACACTTAACTGCTGCGCCACCGGGCTGGCCCCAGGACTAGTTTTAAAATTTACCTTTTTTTTTTTTTTGCCAAGGAAGATTTGCCCTGAGCTAACATCCACTGTCAATGCTACTCTTTTCTTTTTGCTTGAGGAAGATTAGCCCTGAGCTAACATCTGTGCCAATCCTCCTCTATTTTGTGTTTTTTGTATGTGGGACATCACCAGAGCATAGCTGGTAAGTGGAGTAGATCCACACCTGGGATCCAAACCTGTGAACCCGGGCCATCAAAGCGGACCATGTAGAACTTTACCCACTTGGCCACAGGGCTGGGCCCTAAAATTTACTTTTTGTAGGTCTAAAATCTCAGCGTAAAAGGTGGAAATTTTTTAACAAGTTTTGGTACCTGAGAGAAAATACTTGAGAGCACAGCACACCAAATAAACAGCTGGACAGAGATCATCCGAAATTCTCTTCTTTCCTGTTATTTTATCTGAGCAGGTCATTTATAGCTACATTATAATGTCGGTGTCCCAGTGAAAAGGTGATCTCACACACACACACGCCCAGGGGACCCGTGCTCTAAGGAAACTCAGTGGTAAGGAGGCCTCTTCCATGACAACCCCCTTCCTCATGTGTCATCAGCAGTAAAGGGCCACGGATTCTACAGGGGCAGCATCTTAAATCTTTCTTCTCTTCCAGTCCCACGGCCCTGATTCGGACCTCATTTCTTCCTGGTGTGAACAGTGATACATTTCCTGAACTACTTGCCTGACTCCAACTTAGACTTCATAATGCCACCAGACAGGAACCTAAATTACAAGTTTTTCTTCCTCAAAAACTTAACGGTGTCCAATGGACACTGGAATTGCAAACTGCTTAGTGTGACCTTCAGGGCCCTCCAGAAGGTGTTTGCAATTTAATTTTCCAGCTGGATCCAGCTGTTCACCTTTCAGGGCCCCCACTCGTTTCACACATCCCCGGCCCGTGCATATGAGGTTGACTTGGCCTTCAGCACTCCCCTCTCCCAATATTACCCTTTAGAACCACGAGTTACCATTACAGACTCGAGTTAAGATTCCACCCAGTCAGTGCTTTGGAAGAAAGTTAACACACCTTCAAAAGTCCAGTAACTAACTATCAGCCAGGTCCTATCCATTCATTCACAGGTTTAGTCAATGAACTCCATTCTATGTGTTCAAAGATGAACAAGACACAGTTCTTGCCCTTCAGAGGTTCAAAATATACTGTGAAAAATAGATAATCATAAGCGGTAAGTGCTATAAAATGAACAAGTGCTGTGGAAAAATACTTGTGAAGCATGTTATACTTACTGTTTTTAAGGGCTGTAATTTAAAATGAGCAAGTAATTCTTTGGAAATACTCACAAGGATTGTATCTCTTAAATGGTCTGTTAAGCGATGCCCTGAAAAGTTTTAGAATGCTACCACATTCAAATCTTTCCATGTTGAATGTGAAGGGCAAAGATCTTTAGAACTATTACATTAGAAGGTGTAACAAATACTAATCTTTGTTGTGATTCCTGCTTTATATACATTAACTTTTTTTGGAGTTTTATGTCTGCTTCATAAATGAAAAGAATTTTACATAATCTAGTTTTGTTTTATGAACCGAATACAATTTATATCTTTTCTTGGTTAATGTTTCCCTTTTCATACGCTGTGCTTCAATGTTACCCATGATCATCACTCTCTACTCACTGTAAGAGGCTTCCCTGTGTTTAGAATTCATCCATGTGTGAATCTGGATTAAACACATTTCAATTAAAATCTTTTCAGAGTTCAACTTGTAACAAAAGTTCAATTCTAAGAAATTTAATGGGCTTAACTTTCCCTTACTTTCTAACTTTCGAAGCTAGAAGACTGTGCTATCTATATAGTCTTTTCTGTGCATTTTTGAAGGGTATGTAAAATTACGCAATTGCCACACGTGTATTCCCAGCACGAGAACAGGGTCTGTGTTCAATTCCTCTTATGTGCAAAGACAATCTTGAGCTGGCTCTATTCCAAGCAAGGACTGCGGCTCCTAGAGGTGGCACAGTCATTCCATTGTGGAAGGGTGAGTAGGAAATCTTCTTTCTCTTTGGGCCTGTGACACATATATTCATAGGCCTTGAGGACAATCTGAATGTTTAAGCCTTTTCATGTTTTGTGCTTCCTTGTAGCTCACTATTAATTTGGATATGTCATTTCTAATACTGATTCAGAAGTGATCCTTCTAATCGAATACATATTAACAGATTTGGAAATATTTTTTAAAAGCACTAGTTTTACCACAGGTATGGCAACCTCATACATTTAGGCTAATCCTCTGTTTACATTTATAATACTTCCTGCCCCTGCGGTTAGGCAGGTACGAGGCATCAGCCATCAGGCCTCTGACAGTCCCAGCGTTCTTACCCACTCTGTTTTAACTATCACCTCTACACAGACTCTCCCAACCGTCTCAAGCGTAAGTCTTACATCTTGAAAAGCTTATCTGATATTTCTATCTGCATATGCTGCTATGACTTCAAATTCACATTTCCCCTCAAAATACTTCCCCGTCCAGATTTTCTTATTTCTATCAATGATGGTATTATTTTTCCAACCAGAAACTGGACTCACCCTTGTTCTATGTCTCTTTTTCCATATCCAATCAATTATCAGTATTCGTCAACTTTTCTTTCCTACTGACTCTTGCACTCATCTTTTCTGTTCTCACTCTCACGTCCTTAGTTCAGGATCTCACCTCACATCTCAGTTAGTATAATACTGTCTTCTTGTTCTTAGTCTCTCCTTTTTCATTTATCTCCCAGAACAGCATTAGATAAATCTTCTAAGTATCACTTGCACAAGTCACTTCCCTGCTCAAATGCTTTCAACAGCATTTAAACTTTAAATACTTAAAACTTCAGAGTATAGCAATTTACCTCCACAATCGGACTACTTCTACCTCCTTAACCAAACACTCCAAACATTCTATCCTGTATATAATAGGTCCCCCAAAACAAGATTATGATTTCAAGGGCTTGTTCTTTTGTTAACCAAATTTAGTAACAGGTATATGTTAAGCTTTTATAAATCAGAGAAAAGAGATAAATGATGGGGCAAGGTGTCACTGGAGGCATCTAAGAGTACAATACTCTCTTGTAAGATCAGTTCTATTGTTAACAAGAATTATATTAACAAGGTATGAAATTCGACTAGAAAAAGAACCAGCCTAGGGATTACGTTAAGGCCAGCTTGATTACGAAGGCAGCTTGAATGGGAAACTACTTAGGGTAGATTGTTGTAGGAAAAGGCATAAAATCTTTATGAAGTTTTCCAGGAGGACACATTCAGATAATCCTAAAAGAGGAAAGACCTTTGTAATTATGTAGTACAACCAACAAATCTTCTAAAATGAGACAACTGAACGCCAGAGGAATTGTGTGACTTATCCACGTTTATACAGCTACTTCAGAGATGGTTTCCGAAACTAAATAAACGCTAACATTTATTGAGGTTTCGCCATGTGCTGGGCAAGTGTGCCGCTTGACAGATATGACCTCATTTCATCTTTGTTTCAGCTCTCAGTACTTTAATAAACCTCATTTTACATTTGAGGGAAGTAAATCACTAACACTCTTCCTCAAAAATTTTGATCTTTGATCTTCTTATTTTTCACCAGTGACTTAAAATGATCCATGCTAGTGTGAGCTCTTTTACATAATTTTCAGAAATAGGAGCTTTTGTAAAATTTTCATGAAAAATTTAGTAAATTTAAGAATTCTGTTCACTTTTACATTATTTTAATTCTTCTAATATAACACTGCTTAAAAAATAAAACCAAACCTCAGAAAAGACAGGTGTTATACAATCACCCCAGAAGGAAAATAACACACTGAGCTCAGGATCGCTTGTCTGAAACATGCTGATGTGGCAAAGAAGACACTTATCAGCACAACACTGTTTCTTAATGTCCTTGGGAAAAGGGTGAGAATGAATGAAGGACTAAATAAATGCTAGAGTTGAGGAATTAGACAATATAGACTAGTCTTTCAAAGTCTGGTGGTTAAGGTAAAGAAAACGGTAGGGTGGCAGATTGAGGTGTGTGTTGAGATGGGGGAGAAATGGTAGCCTGTACGAGCTGAGGGAAGGCGTCTGTGGAGAGGGAGGGGCTGGAGAGACAGAGGGGACAGCTGACGGGGCAAGGGTCCGGAGGAAGCCTTCGTTTTACAAGATAGCAAGTTCAGAGTGACAGGACTGACCCCTATCCAGGCTGATTTATTATGCCGTGAAAATGGCTTAAGTTTGGGAATTTGCATAATGTATAATAAAAGTAGCCCTTTTTGAAAAATTATGAGTCTATAATACAATATTCAGAATCACAGTTTCTAAAGAACTAGGTAATCCCTTACACAGGACAATGTTCATTCATCTCTGAATTATTCTTTTTTTTTTTTGAGGAAGATTAGCCCTGAGCTAACTGCTGCCAATCCTCCTCTTTTTGCTGAGGAAGCCTGGCCCTGAGCTAACATCCGTGCCCATCTTCCTCTACTTTCTATGTGGGACGCCTACCACAGCATGGCGTGCCAAGTGGTGTTATGTCCACACCCGGGATCTGAACCAGCAAACCCTGGGCCACAGAGAAGAGGAACGTGCGAACTTGACCGCTGCGCCACTGGGCTGGCCCCTGAATTATTGAAACAGTGTTTCACATATAGCAGATCAATGAGTGAATTGTTATATGAAGAAGAATCCCCAAATCAAATAACATTTATTTAGTTTTTAAAGATACTTATACTTACTATGGACTGAAAATATTCAGGAGAGATGCCTTCCAGTTCAAGGATTTTATCCTCAAGTTTTTTAATTCTTTGATAAATGTCTCTGGGCACCGGACCACCTAAATAGATTAAAAAACATTCTGAGACACTATTGAAGAATTCTTCCTTCTTACAATTTTTATTCTTAAAATACCATACAAAGACGCTTACACAAAGGAATGGAAATATTTAAACTCAAAAAATGAACAGGAATAAAAGAGAATGAAGTCTTGAGCTCACACTTTCCTGTTACTCACGACAGGATATATTATTACACTACACCTCTCCTCAAGCCCCACTTATAATTCTTCTATTGCTAGGAGTCTTGTTTTATGTTAAATTCATTTTTCAAGATATTGTATAGTTCCTAGGCAGAACGATTTGTATTTCTGATGGACTTTGATAGTTACTTGGGAGGGGAAAAATACATAGTGACAAATGACAATTCAACTCAGTGGTTGCAATCTGTCATATAATTTTCTTCAATTTATATTTCCTCCTACATGCCATATTTTCTCCTTGAACCTAGAAGAATGTTAAAGAAGAACTGTACCATAATTCTTTTTTTTGAGGAAGATTAGCCCTGAGCTAACATCTGCTGCCAATTTTCCTCTTTTTGCTGAGGAAGGCTGGCCCTGAGCTAACATCCGTGCCATCTTCCTCTACTTTATACATGGGATGCCTACCACAGCATGGCTTGCCATGCGGTGCCATGTCCACACCCAGGATTACCATAATTCCTAACTAACAAACTTTCTGGGGGGCGATGGTAAATTAAGGTTACACAAATTTCAAGGTTATGCTTATACCCCGAATCCTTTCATTTCTCACCACCTCCAATGTGACCATTCTGGTCCAAGCCACCATCATCTCTCCCTGGATTATTACAACCTCCAAAATGTTCTCCTTATTTCTCCCTTGCTCCCCGAGAGTCTACTGTCAACACAGCAGCCAGGGATCCTTTTAAAATGTAAGTCAGATAGTGTCACTTCTCTGTTCAGAACCATCCAACGCCTTCGTATCCCACTCAGATTAGAAACCACAGCCTTTACAATAGTCTACAGGGCCTGCACAATTTGAACATTCTCCCCACACTCATCTCATTCCAGTTACTTGATTCCTCTGTTCTGTTATTCAACGATGCCAAGTAGCTCAGAGCTTTAGCACTTGGGGTTCCACCTACCTCCATATTCACAAAGCTTGCTCTTGCCAATTTCAGGCTTGGCTCAAAAGTTACCTGATCAGTAAGGCCTTCTCTGACCATGCTTTAAAAGATAACAGTGCTACCACCTTCCCCTAGTGGGCACTCACTTTCCTCTTTATTTTTCTCTAAACTATTACTAACACCTGACACTCTGTATATTCTGTTTATTTATTCCCTATTTCTCCCCTCTAACGTAAACTCCAACAGGGCAGAACTTTACATGTTTCATTGGGTGTGGCTGTGGAGCTTGTGACCTGCACAAATCTAGGAAGCATCAGTTCACAGACTACAGAGGTGCTTAATATTTACTGACAGAAGGAATACATGCTTAGACAATCACTATGCAACTAAAGAATATGGGCAAAATTTCCTATCAAAAATTCCTATCAACTTGCTAAATATAAAAACTCTAGAAATATGTTTGTTTTTCTTTTAAGAACGTTTTTTATCCCAGGATCCTGGTTGTTCTTGCTCTCAAATACGGTAAAATGAATACCCGATTCATCTGTTTTGCTCTTGCCACTCCCTTTACCTACACTGTCCTCTGCCTCACCTCTGCAACCTTTTCAGAGCCAGTTCAAGCTTCAGTGGGTCATTGAAGCGCTGCCTGAGTCCCTTCACATGGAGGCACCCTGTGTCTCCACGATACCCTTCCTTCAGAGCCCCATTCCATTCCACTTCACTACTAATCTCTCTCCTTAACAGATGATCGAGTCCTAGAAGGTCGGGACTGTGACTACATCATCTCCGTATCCCTCTAAAACAGCACTTGGTGTAGAGCATGCATTCAACAGATATTTTTCAAAAATAATTACTTGATACTATTAGACTTAATAAACCAGGTAATCCTTTTATACAGTTGTATTTTAATTCATCTAGTTCTGGGGAAGGGGATCTTTAATCCTAATCTCTTATTACCCTCAAAGATTTACTCATTCTCATTTCTTCTACCTCTATCTAGCAAATATTCCAGCTAGACTGGACTCAGAAATTCCCTGAACCATATTTTGTACCTCTGTGCCTTTTGCAGATGCTGTTCCCTTTTTTTGGAATGCTTGGCTCCTGCCTGCTGAAAACTTCCTACTAACCCTTCCAGGGCTCAAAGGTCACTTCAGCAGGATACCATCCCTTGACCTCCCCTAAGAGAGCTGAACACTAACTTTGTGTCCCTACTGTACTTTGCACATATCTGAAAAGGTGCAATGAGCAATCGTTCCTTCAATAAACACGTGAATACCTGTTTTGTGCCAGGCACTCCACTCGAGATGAGGTAATGAACAGAACAGTTTGCTCTCATAGACCTTACTATCTAGCTGGGGAGACAAATATTAAACAAACAGAACTGTGATCATGCTGTAGAGGAGAGCAGGGAGTACCAGGTGCTACTGAGACTATGTAAAAGGGGAATCCACACCAGTCTGGGATCAGGAGGGAAAAGCAAAGGCAGAAGAAAAAGCCTGGGTAAAGGCCCTACAGCAAAATGAGTGGGAGTTGGGATGCGCAGAGATGTGACTGGAACTACAGATGCAGATCATGCTATTTAAAATTACAAACCCCTCCCATTCCAATCTTCTTTCCCTCCTCTTGGTCAAGCTGCTTTTATCTGTGGCCTTTTTCTTCTAGTGTAGCATATAACATATGTACTAGAATTTCTGTTCACAGGTATTCTCAGAGCCTAGGACAGTACCTGGCTTATAGTAGGAACTTAATACCTATTTGTGAAAGGAATGAATAAGTACTAAGTTTGGGATGCGTATAAGAACAGAAAACCATTAAAAACTTTTTAGCTGGGGAGCAGCAAGATCAGATTTGAGCTTCAGAAAAGGAATTTTTCCACAAGGTAGAGAAGTGTCCCGAGGAGGAAGTCTAGCGGTAAAGTGCCCAGTTACTATCTTTCTTCCATCAGGCCAAGGCCGAGAACACAGTGACTCCAACTAGAGCAGCAGCCGTGAGGGTAGACTTGAGAGATACTGAGGAGACAGAATCAACAGGATCTGGTGATGAAACGGGGAGGGAGATTCAGGCTTTGCAGCCAGCTAAGATCTAGGCTTGATTTCGAGTTGTCACTTACTACCGTGGACATGGTACCTGGGCTCTCTAAACTTCAGTTTCTTTATCTGACGATGATAACAGCACCAACACCTCACAAGGGTACTGTTAAATATTAAGTGAGCTGACATATGCAGTAATACTTTCAGAGTAACTGGCCCTTAGTATTATTCATTAAATGTTAGTTCACTGCCCGTATGGCATTTATTTATTTATATGCTTATCCTCACTGAGAGATCCTTGAGGACTAGGATCAGATTTATAAATACTTTGTGCCTAGTAGAGTGGGTGATAAGAACTAGAGACGGTCATGGTTAAGCTTTACTCATTTTTGTACAAACTGAAACAATGTTTTGTATGTGACAGGTGCTCAGTGAAAATTTGGTGACTAAATGAAGTGAAATTTCTTGAACCACCTGCAAAGGCACATTACGGAGAACTGCCCAGCACTCTGCTTACCTGTCTGCAATCGCAAGTGAGCCTCAATATTCTGTAGTCTCTCTTCTACGGCCTGATTACCACAATCTCGAAGCATGCTGTTGGGTTTATGACCTGACCCTTGAATTCCTTCAGGTCTAGTCTGTGGTCCATATGTATTCACAACTCTAGAAACTAAGATAAGAAACTTTTGAGTCTATTAAATTTACGTTTCAAAGATCAGAAAGTCTCTCTCCCTAACACTACTTTATATTCTTTAGAGAAAGGCAAGATTTTTCATTTTGTTTTAAAATAAAATTTAGACAGGAAAATGATTTCTATCCATTTTGCTTATAATCTAGAATAAGCTTCTATCGGTGATGAAGATATTATGGAGCGGATGCTTACCTTTTACATGACTTTTAAATCCGGGGTAAGGGGTAAAAACGGCATCGGTTCTTGCACAACTATTTTCTAAGGAGAATTTAGATGAGTACAAGTTTAAATATTCTTAACTTCAAATGTATGAGATTTTGATAAACTTCCAATAATTCATATTAACATATCACTCATAATAATAATAACTAAATTATCAGCACATACAAGATAAAATTTAATGATCTTGACCCTCTAAAATTTAAAATATCTAATCTTATCTAATTTTCAGATTTGTATATAGAAGAGCCCTCAACATTCAGTGGCATAATTTAATACCAATATCCCTGAAAACCACGTAAGCCTTTAGAGAAAATAACTTATATACTATAGAGAGCATTTTAATTCGAAGCCAAAGAGACATTATTTATTTCATCCTAGAAATAAACAGAACTCATTATTTTTACTGAAATATCTTTTAAAAAAATACAGCATTTTTGAAATTACTGATCAAATTAGTAAACATCTAATAAAAAGAATTATACATTTGACATATTTTTATTTCAGAACTCCACACAAAAAAGACCTTGAAATCTCAAGTATAACACATTTGCCACTTTACCTAGATTTCCAATGCTTATTTAAAAATCCCTAATCACAAAAGCCACCTCTCTTTCCAGACTGTCCCTTTCAAAAAAGGCAATTTTAGGAAAGATACATTGTAAAAATTTTGTTCCAGTTTTTTCTAAGCTGAAAAGCACAGTTTCTTTCAAATTAGATATCAACAAATAAACAGATTACACACCAAGGGGGAAAACTGGAACAATGTTAACATAATATATAAACATTTCAAATATTATAAAATAATACCTAAAATGACATTAAGTAAAACCCCACGTCTCAGTAAATTTCCTGAAAAATTCTCCTTGATTATTATATAATAAAAAATGGATGATAAAAGAGATACTGAAAGAAAATTCTTTTTTTCCCTATGGAATTTGAGTTTTAAAAAAATCCATTGTTTATATTTAGGTCAAATTGAGACGTATTAAAAGGAACATACTAACACATTACAATACTTTTGTATTTTTTCAGTCTAAGTTTCCTTAATAGTTCTGCTGACAAATCAAACTGTATGAATAAAATTACCAATTCATTTATGTTTCATATAAAGATACCAAGCAGAGCCATTTTTTTCTTTTTTTTGAGGCACTTCAAAATATGTTTAAAGGGCCATCACTTCTCCATCCTTTTTCCACCATTTCATGGGGCTGAGGGTTAAAAGAATAACCTATCATCCATTCCAGAGCTATATTGCAAATATATAGATTAACGGGCCCATCAGTGAGAAATTCAGCATGGTGTGAAGACAGTGAATGTATGAGTGCTAGTCACTCTCCACAGCAATTCTTGCTAGCTCTGTTTTGAGCCAGCAAGGGATTGAATGGGCCAAGGAATCCCGCTGAGCATTTCAATTCTTGTCAATTTCTATCCCCTGGTGGTTTATAATAATAGAGTTAGCAGGGAGAACAGAGGAATAACATTAGTGACACATGTGCTTGCTCTCTCAACAAACTCTTTTCTCATGGGTTGCTTGCAGTTGGCCTGTAGTACCTGAGATTTTGCCACTGTTGCACCTGTTCTGAAAAGCTAACAGGAAAATATATTAAATCTAGAGATAGGCATGTATGTTACTAGAACAAAAGGCTGAATTTAGGACCCAACTTGAACCTTTATTATTTCATTATTAAGAGAATCAGTGTACCAATGTGATGAGTTAATTCTAGATTCATCTGACAATTCTGTGTTCATAATAATTAGCCCAGAGACATTAGAGGCAACAAGAAAAATGTTCATTCCAATTAGGAACTCTTCTCCATAATTTTTTCTAAGAACTACTTGTTCTGATTATTACTATGATGCCTGAGTACGATCTATGCCAGTGCTTTGCAATATTTTGTATTCTGCAGCATACCTGCAGATCTGTAAATATACTATGGCATCAAGCGGAGAGGAAAAGGAGAATCGGATGAAGAACAGTATATATATGCACCATGAGAGAAAGGAAAACAGCATAAGACACCATAGTCTTTAGGACAAATTGGTTTTATCGTGACAGAAAACATTTCAAATAAGCTCAGGAGTAGTGAGAAAACTGCTCCCTCTTGAGGAGTATTAACTTTACTAAGTTCACTTTATGTATTAACATCATAAGTCCCTAAGTATATTTACAGGCTTTATATAGCTTAGTTCCTTCTTACTAGTGAGACCAAGCAGCCCTGCCACCCACACTTAATCTTCATTTCCTAAAGGAACTTTAAAACAATCTTTGCACCTGTAGTAAACATTAGTCTTTTTGTCACCATTTCTTTGATTTTTGCATAAGCAAACTGAAAACCGTTTTAGCAATATAGCCTGTTACTAAACAGAAGGAAATTCTGCTGCCTTAGTTTCTAAATAAACCTGTGAAATAAATTGTGTTCTTAATGTTATTCATTTTTAAAAACAAATGAAAGATCAGAGCAACTGTAAAAACTGTGCTTAAAATCCTATGAAAATTAACTTCTTCCATGTAGTTACCTTGATTACAATCAATAACATTGCAAAATTCCCTGACGTTGTTTTCATTGATTTCAGCTTGCTTTCTTTCAATAAATGCAGATATTCGTCTGTCAATCTAGAAACAATAAGTATGCATATTTTAACAATTCAAACACAAGATTTAAAAAATAATACTCACCCCCCCCTCCAAAAACCCTCTTACTTCTGCTTTTCCAGCCTTTATTTGAACTACTTCTGGATCAAAATGGATCTGTGTCTTTTTCACATCTCCTAAGTCACCATCTTTGTGCTTTTCTTCCTCTTGTAGCTCGACAGTGGGAAATTTGGCATTTACTTCACTCCTGTCCCCTGTTTCTGTTTTTCCTATCTCTTCAACAACGGTTGTATTATCCTCCTTAATCAGAGGCTGAAGTTTTGCTAAAAAAGGCTGAGAAGAACACAATTTCATCTGCTGGGGTTCAAACTGATCAAAATTAATGACACAACATATTTATATAAATTTCTGCTAAGTAAATGCAATATTTAATATCAATTAACTAAATATAAAAAGTTGGCTATCAGGATACATAGATGTGACCACATGTGTTTGCTATTCTCTGCTTTTGTGACCATTATCATTTGCTATAAATCTGTTGAAAAGAAAAAGAAAGAAAACCTGAGGAAATTTAAAATTTTCTTTGAGAGAATCATTCTGTCACTCATCTTTTATTTTGTGCCAAATCAAAGCCTCAGCCTCTGGCACCAATGCCACTTAATTACCATGTCATTCAAATGCCTCCTCAGAACACTAAGGCTTAGTATTTTTCCTCCTTAACACGAGAGCCAGCGCTCTCACCCGGCAAAGCCCTGCATTATCACTAGATCACTGGAGATTCTCCACTTGAAACTGCAGTTGGCCAAAGTGAATGAGAGAGCACAGACATGAAATATGTAGGTGTTATGCTGAGTGAACACTCCGGCTGTTCCTGACATGGCAAGATATCTTCTTGGGTCATGAAATTAAATTTTTAGAAAGAAAATGAACAAGAAGAAAAAAAACCTACTAAAATCTATAGCTGGAGAGAGAGAGACGCCTATCACTATACTAGAGGGGAAAAAACAATCCTGTTGTATAATGTGAAATAGACTCCTATTTCACCCCCCACAATTAGGCCTCAATTGAGTTCTATAGCTCACTGCTTCTGCCCTTTAAAATTAGGGTTAACTATTACTTTTAACATGAAACAGAGAGTTAAAATTTCCCATAAAGTCATTGAACAGAGGGCTGAAAATGAACGTCTATTCCATTAATCAAAACACACCAACACTTGTCAATGTTCCAATTATTTTTTCATACCTACAATTTTGCTTCCATTGTTTGCTATACCAAATACTCTTCTGAAACCTTATAGCAACTTAACAGCAGTAAACTGACCAATCCAAACAGTTCTTCCGCTTCCCTTTTTGACACTTCATATTTTATACTTTGATTAGAGATTTACTGCAAACTCACATCAATGATAATTGCAGAGATGTTCAATTGAAAACCAGCAAGGTCATAATACTGTTTAGTTACTGAACTGAAATATTAAAAGATGTAGCAATACTATTACAAATAATGATTTGATGCTGACTCCTAATATAAAGGATAAATTATTTCAAACTGTCAGGAAAAAGAAAAGATAAAATAGTGACTGGCTACTTACTAAAATGAGACATTAATGTCACAGAAATTACTTTCTTTTTAAAAACTATGCTGAAACTGTTTAATTGCAATAGACACTCCAGGATGTGTCATGCTGGGATAATGCCACTTCTTGAACCACTGAAAGCACTCCATGAGCCTCCAAACTCACCCAAGGCATGGAATCATTATCATAGCATGACACACACCTGCCGTGTCTTATTGCTTAATTATAACCCACCATAGATGCAACTGTATTGAATTCTCAGTGCAAGTCTAGAATTGAATAGAATTGCATTCATTCAATCCTCATACCCACATTGGCCTATTGGGCTATATTCCTGTAAGTGTCCTGATCACTATGTAAATTAACAGATTTGGATCCAATCTGGCTGAAGTAACCTTTTATTAATAACGCTATTAATACAGTGTTAAGATAGAACTGACAAATACTTCAGCTTATAATTTAACTACAATTAATTTCTATTCTCAATATTGAGTTAACATTTTTAACAAGAAATTTACCTGTAAATATAAAACGTGTTGTTCAAGTGCACTAAAGAGCAAAGTGGGCTGGAATGCCGAGAGGCTCTGGAGCTTGTTCCAATCGATTGTAATTTTCACCACATCATCTCTCAGGTTAAGCTTCAAAGGGGCAAACCAGCAACATCACAAAAATTACATGATTAAACTGTACATACGGGATTGTCTCAAAAATAAGATTTCTACAGATAACATGCCTATTTACCTCAAAGTTAGCAAGTTTTTAATGATACATTAAAATGCTCTACCTAGTTAGCATTAAAAAGGCCAAGAAAGGTATAATTTTCATAAAAAAACCAGAATGACATCTCATTCTAATTCTCTTCTTGGGTCTGTCTAATGGGACCATGTTAGAGGTGAAACCATCCACAGAAGATGAAAAGACGAGGCTGTTTTGATACTTCAATATCTAAAAACCTTTGAATGGAGGCCAAAATAGGCTTGCTTTATTTAGAATCCTACTACTTCTAGCTCAGAGCATTAAAGAGTGGGCAGGCACATTTATAAAAGTTCTGATATACACATTTCTTTGTGTTAAATATGTTCATAAAACATAACTGAAATCTATGATTACTTTGGTGCTTTCTGAATCACGTTTTTACTGTTTTCAACTTTAACCAATTTTTAAAATAATTTAAAAATCAGGATTATTCATACATTTTATAAAGTCTAGGGATACATGGCAACATGTTTATTTACTTCAAATGAAAATTAAACTATTATTTAGCTGCGGAAATCTTAAAATGAAAAACATATACTTTTCCACATAGTGAAATGAATGGCCAGAGCCTGAATGGAATGGCCAGATCTTTTACTAAATAGCATTTTCTAGTAAAGAATGTGGGCACACCATACGAAAACTTCTTGTAAGTTGGCTATGCTATGTGTGACCTATTAGAATAAAATTATATACAGAAAACGACCAAGAACCTGAATATAAAATCATTATCAAAATCAGTGAAAATTTTAGAGGGAAACCTCCATATTTAGTCTTTTGAGCAAATAAAAGTGAACTACCATAAACTTTTCTAGGACATGTGTTTATAGCATACTATAAGGATATACTGCATAGTAGAACCAACTAGTTTTTCAGAAATCATTTATTAAAAATTAGTCATATTTTCTACAAAATAAAGACAAGAGTTACATGAGTTCAAATACAGATCTTGGGAGTTATGATTATAATAAAACAAAAAGAAGCACTGAACAAAGAACCAAAGGATCCAAAGTTGCCCCCAAAAATGTACTATATTGAATGAATACTATATGACAGAAATTTACTACCCTTCACACACGAGACCAGAAACATTTAAAGTCCACATTAGAACAGCATAAAGAAATAGGAAGTTTTGCGTAGGCTGCACTGGCAAAGATTAGTTTATATTAATTTACATAAAGTTTTACATTAAGATCACCACATTAATCTTATTTTAAATTATTTAATGGCTATAAAGATTTTGTTAGACAACAACTTATGTAGGGAAGTAAAGTATTACTATAGTTTTACAGTCCTCAAAGAGATCTATAGTCGATTATAACAAATTTATAAATACAGTTTGGGGATAATGCAAGCAAATCCTCAACCAAAGCAAAGCATCGAATTTTCTAGAGAAAACAGTAACTTACAGAAAATAAATCTTAATGTTAGGATCATTTTCTCATTTCAATTCAGAATTATGTAAGCTTTCAAGTGCAATTAGATACTTCGTCTTTTAAGAAAACCACATAATAAGGTCACAAATTAAAACAATCTCAATGCATCCAACTATTTATTCAACAAATTCTCTACAAGTAATACGAATTCTATGCATTTTACCCTATAGAACTTGAAACTGTAAACTACTCACCCAAAAGTGTATTAGTCTGCTATTAATATGGACTATTTAAATATGCATTTTCAGTAAAAACATTATTAAATTAATATGAAAACCCAAGCTAACAATAAGTAATTCTTCAGCTTGGTAAAATGGGCCATCCAGAGGCAAGCAATAAGGTCAGAATCAGTAAATTTGAAAACTGGAACAGAAAATACTTTTTAATATTCAACTTTATGTTCCCTATTGAGAGAGCTAATAATACAATGATAATATACTGAATGAACTTAGGCATATTACAACATATTTTTTTTAAAAAACCCTTTGAACTCTTTGCAAAGGGAAATAGTGATTTCCTCCAGGGGGAATTTTATTAGCACTCTGGCTTTCAGTCTGTAAACAATAAATCTCAATATATAAAGAGTATCATCAAAAGGGTTAACATTTAATTGAGCAGACAATCTTATTTTTTGACACTCGCATAGATGGTCCCCTCACCGTTTCACATACACTTGCCAAATATTTACTCTAACCATTTTTGGCAGGTGACAAATTTTAATCAGATCTCTACTTGTATCTACAGAATATCTGAATGTTCAAAATTTTTAAATGTTTTAAAAATTCAGTATGCAAAATATTTCAAACGAAATGTTTAAATTATTTCTTAATGTTATTTTTAGAATATCTCATCACTGAAAGAAGACTTCTGTAAATTAGAGATGAGCACAGACTTCTTTTTATCTTGACATTAGAATATAAATAAATCTTAAAGTTCCAATCTCCACGCCATAAAAAGTTCTCAAACTTTTAAACCATTTACAGGTCTTGGGTCTTAAGACTTAAACATTAATGTCCTCAAGTCTGTAAAAATTTTTTTTAGTAAGTCTTTGGCAAACTGGGTTTAAAAGTTACAATTTTTATCAGATTTTATTAGTCGTTCCATATACCAAACAACGTTTAACTTAGAGTAATGCTCTTTGTAAGTCACGACAAACATGTTAGGATTTTAAAAAATATTGAAATAACCTTTTAAAAAATTGATTCTCCATCCACTCAAGGTTTTTAAAAATAACTTTCTCAAATCAGACAAACGCTCTATTTTCATCAAGGAAGTTAGCATTATCTTTGACACAAATGCCTGCTGTGTCTACCACCAGACCCATTACAAACTTTTACAGCTAGAAAATATTCCGTCTAAGATAGAAGAGAAAATAAATCCTTTAAAGGCAGACAAACTTATTTGTAGGCTGTTTCTCATTTAAAATTTGTTTTGTATTGTACGTCATGAAACGATATAGTGACTTGACTGGAATAGAGTGTAAGGAGCACCTTTATTTAAACCCAACTTGATTATGACACTTCTGCAAAAGCTACTTACCAGCCAGTTAAACTAGTTAATAGGTAAACAATTAGCTAAACAACAGTTCTGATACAAACAGTATCAACCACGGATAAATCATCCAACTTCACGCTATAAGTATTTTAAATTAATTCCTTTTATTTTCCTCTCTGTTTGAAAGGGTAAGAGTTGCACACAATGGCCAGAAGGAAAAAAGAAATAAACCAAGTGACTAAAAAGAGCAAACCACCCAAAAAAGGCGGAGAGAGGGCTTTTCCAGAAATCTCAGGCCGCACTAACCTATCCCTTTCTGTAATGAAGGAACTGGAGGAAAGGGGGTCCTGAGCGCCAGGCGCCTCCCAAGCCCTCAGAGCAGCTGTTCCGCATTCATCCTCTCCAAGCCTGTTCCTCTTGAGGCCGGGATGTCACTTAGACTATCCTCACTCACTCTTGGGGAGAAGAGTTGCAAGGGGATCTAGTCTGTCGCGGGTCCTGAACTAAGCTCGCGCGGCCATCCTCACTCTGACCGCGGCTGCCGGGCCGGGGCTCCTCCTCCGGCCTCACCCCTCGGCCCCTCGGCGGGTCCCACGCCCGGCAGGCCTCCGCGGGGCGAAAAAAGGGGGGAGGGGCCGCACAGTTCCCGTACCCCGACTCCCACAGGCCGCCACTCACTTGTCCAGCCAGGGTATGCAGGGAGCGAAAGACTTCGCAGAGCACCTCTTGGGAGAGGCTGGGGCTGCAGCTCCGCTCCAGGCTCCTGTCACCGATGCTCGGGGAACTAATCTCAGCGGCCGCAGCCATGACACCTTAGCAGGCCGCCCCGCCACCACCGAGGTGTGCTCCCAGCCCCACCCACTCCCTCTCCTGCTTTCGTCGCTCGACGATGACGTAAAACCACAGCGTCTCGTTTAGAGCGGAGCGTTGAACACCCACCCTCTCTCTGTGACTGACAGCACGTACACCAATCAGGTGCAGCGATAGTGTTAACGCGGAGGAGTGGGAGCGGGTAGGCTGGATGTAGTATTTGGAGTGGTGTTTGGAGTCGTGGTCGGCTGAGGTTTACCATTGTGAAGCGTAGCTTGATTCTTACATGTTGCTTAGGAGTGTTGGTAAGAGGAAACTTAGACCTAAATGCTAGAGTTTTAGCCCCAAATTAAAAGTTGAAATTTTAACATGGTGCTGTGGGGTGGTCTGGAGAGAGATTGCTGGTCAGGGATGCAGCGGTACCCACGCGTGTTTTTAAACGTGGAAAAACTCTTCGGATAGAACGTTTTCATCGCTGCAAGGTTGTTTCAAACTTACACAAATTAACGTCACTAATTTTTCATGTGAGAGACAGGGGAACAATAAAATGCTCTATTATGCCTTATTTACTATCAAGGAAATGACGTTAATTACTTAAAGTCTACAAAATGATGTCCAGTTTTACAACGTGCATCAGTTGCTATTCTCTGGGTGATACGGTAGAGACGCTCACTCTAAAACTGTTTCAAGGAAGTGAAACACTGTCAATATGATTCCAACAGGAATTTAACCCAAGTAGGTAACTGCAAGCAACACAGTCTTTGGAATTATAAGGAAGACATAAATCCGAATTGGAATTTGACAAAGTATTATTTATCAGACAGCTTTATTAAAAGATATTTGAAGGACTTTGTAATCTTATAGGGTCTTAAGATTAAAAACAATTTTGTCCAATTGAAAAAAATAAGTTTTAGAAGAATTTTTAGTGTTAAGCTCTATTCAAAAACACAAAAAATAAGCATTATCAGTTCAGAGATAAGGGATGAGGGATTTAAAATTCTTAATTCTAATAGTCTAATGCATTTACAGTAGAGGAAGCAAAGGTGGAAACTTGCACAATGTGTATTCTTCAGTTTTTGAGTAGGCTGAGTGAAAAGGGAGGAATAGGGTATCAAGGAACTGGGATAAGGGCAGTGGGGATAAAGGAACTCCTTTGACCTGTCCCTAGGGAGCCTCTTAATTAGGCTTTGGTTTCCAAAGATCTCCAGGCTTGACAGGATTTTGAGACATTTTGTCTTTTCCTTTGTTATGCAGCAAGATATACAGTTTATAATCCAGCCAATGTCTAGAGGCATCCAGAAAAAGATTTCACAATATCTAATCCCAAATTGAGTAACCTTCTCATTCAAGCCACTCATCCCCGTAGCTAACCTAAATTCATGATTCTTTGCAATGTTAGCCTGTTTTCTTTGCCTTTGGTTCTCTTGTTAGAGGAGAATAATTGTAATGGAGTAACTAGAAGTTTTTGTTTGGTAACAAAGTAGCAACCAGTTCCAGATCATTTATTTTCATCTAGATGTGAAGTTTTTTTTTTTCAAATACTCAGGACACTGGTATGAAAAATATTTGGGAACATTCTCTGTATATTACAAGAGTACCATCTTTAATAAGGGACTGCTCATTCCTTTCTTTGCCATCACTGATTTTGAAATTTCAAGTTTTACTTGAACCTCTAATATAGAATTGAACCCTTAATATAGAATTAATTGATGGCCATTTGATTTGTATATAAATTATGTAATTCTGTGTTTTGATATCCAGACTTCCACTTATATCTTAGTATTGCTTACTTAGATAATACTTGGAATTTAACTCTTTTGTGCACAATTTCTTCTTTCCAGGGACATTTTTTACTCCTTCCTGACACTTACTACCTTCATTTTGGAAATTTTTCTTGTTTTCTCCTGTTTATTTTATTTTACCTTTTATTTTTTAGTGAAGAAGATTGGCCCTGAGCTAACATTTGTTGCCCATCTTCCTCTTTTTGCTTGTGCAAGATGGTCCCTGAGCTAAGATCTGTGCCAGTCTTCCTCTGCTTTATATATGGGATGCTGCCGTAGCATGGCTTGATGAGTCGTGTGTAGGTCCGCACCCAGGATGTGAACCTGCGAACACTGGGCCACCAAAGCATAGCACGTGAACTTAACCACTATGCCACTGGGCTGGCCCCTCTCCTAGTTATTTCTAGTAGAAGAGTTTGTGGGCTGAAAAGATGTGGATTTCCTTGGGCTAACTTTAAATAGAAATATATAGATAGTGATGTAGAACAAAAATATGATGAAGGCTATGAAATTTAGAAAGGGAATAAAGGAAATAATTTGCCCTTTATACAAGAGTAATTACAGTTTATGAAGTGGGTTGCTGAAAATCTGCTGCTTGGCAGAAATGATTCAAAGTGCCGGTCTTGGCATTAGCAACAGAGTTGGAAATACTGTCCTGCAAGCTTCTGCTGAGAATCAATTGGGAGGATAGAATCTATAAATGAAATCTAGGCTATCTACCTTATGAACAAAAATGTCCTTTATGAAGAGCTTTAAAGGCACAACTCTGTGAATAATCCAGTTCTCGACAAAATGCCTGAGATATTATATGTGCTCAACAGATGCTTTCTCAGTGTATGGTAGTACAAATTCTTCCTAATGCAGAAAAGGAAAAATAAATATTATTTGCCTTCTTTGGCTCCTCATCACCTGATGGACAAATCCAGGTCCCTTAGAATGGTGTCTAAGGCTCTTCTCATGATCTGGCCTTTGCCTAAATTTCCAGCCTCATTTTCTGCCACAAACCATCTGGTCTTAATGCTCTTGAAACTGCTTTTCTTCAAAGCTTTACTATTTTTTGTCTCCATGTTTTTATTTATGCTCCTGCCTCTTGTCAGCTTGGGAAACTCCTATTCCTCCTAAACTCCAACTCAAAAATCTGCTCTCAACTACTGCCGCAACTTGTATATACTTCCATCATTGTACTTATCACAGTGATAATGAAATACATTTGACTATGAATCTGTCTCCCCATTGAACTACGAGCGTTTATACATACCATGTTTGTGTGCTTAAAGCTTAGCATAGTTCCTGGCACAGGGTAATTGCTCAGTATATGCTCGTTGAGCTGAACTTACTTGCCTAAGGTGAACGGATTTGTAAAATGGAAAAAAAAGAAACAAGTTTCTGCTCTTGAGGGGAAATTGTAACACATAGTACGAATGCTATAAACAGTTCATTTCAAATAATGAAGCATGTCTGTTTATCCTCTTCTGGAATAGCAAATTCAAAATGCTCCAAGTTTTCTTAATGAGTAAATATAGCTAGCCTCCATGACCATTCTCATGAATGACAGCCATACAAATTAATTGTACCTACTATATGGCAGACACTCTGATCGGCATTGGAGGTACAAAGATGAATCCGACAAGGACTCTCTCAAAGATCTCTAATTCTAGTGGGCTAGCATATATGTAAACAAACAACTATGATTATAATGTGACAAAGATCATGTTAGAGGTATGTATAAAGCAAAACAATCAATTAGTTCCTTTGGGGAGGTATTGGGTTCAGTGTTTGGAAAAGCTCTAAACACTTGATGTAAAACATGGACTGAGGCTCAAAGGATGAGCAGAAATTCTCAATTTAGATAAAACAGGAGCAGCAACTTGAACGAGCTTGATGTGTTTAACGAAGATAGATTGAATAGAGAAGTGTGGCTAAGCCAGCATTTCCTAAAGTTTGTTCTGCTCGATACCGGCCCTATAAGATGCTTCTTTCAACAAAAGTTTCCACAATCAAATAAGTCTCAGTAATATTGACGAATTGTATTGCCCCATCAGGCAATGGATCACAGCATTCCACTTTGTATTAGCTCAGCACCACAATCAAGTCCAAGGACACAACTAAACCAATCTTGAAATCCCATCTTTGAGGATTTGTCTCCTGGAACTCCCTGTACCAATTTCTAATCAGTCAAGGTTTAGTCAGGAAACAGAAACAGCAACAGAGATAGGTTAAAAGTTAAAAGATGGAAAAAAAATATACTCTGCAAGCGCCAATAAAAGTAAAGCCGGAACGACTGTTTTAGTAGACAATGTAGGTATCATAAGCACAGTATGTAACGTTAAAAGGGTCAATTCACCAAGAAGACTGAACAGTGCTGTTTTTGAAGCAACAACAGATCTTGAAAATATTTGAAGCAAAAACTGATAGAACTGAAAAGAGAAAGACGTAAATCCACAGTTATATTTGGAAACTTCAACGCCCTTCTCTCAGTAATTGGTAGAAAAAAATAGAAAAATAGTATGTGAATTGCTAATTTTATAGAAGATAGACCAACTAAAGGAAAATGGCTCATTGGAAGGAGGGAAGAAAGGCACACTTTACATTTCATCGCTCATTTTATTATAGTCATTAATCACCTTATTTATTTTTATAAATGCTTACCTTATATTAAAAGTATTTTTTCTTTAGAAAATCATGTAAATCAAGCTTTACAAATTCAATCCCACTTTTCCCCTTTGACTTTTATTTTAATTTCAGAGGTATGTAATCCATTTTAATTCATTTTCACAAATCAGTGGTTCCTAATATTTGATTTAAGTTTCCCATTAAATGTACAAAATCTATATGAAGAAAACTGTAAAACACTTCTGAGAAACACAAAGTAGACTTGAACAAATGGAAAAACCTCCCACATCCTTGGCTGAGAAATATTATGAGGCTGACAGGTCTCCCCATATTAATGTATAATGTTAATGTAATTCTAGTAAAAATATCGTTTTTTTTTCTGTAACTGGAAAATTCATTTTAATGTTAACGTGGACTAGTTAATAGACAAGGATACTTAGAAAATTCTACATGTTATATCCTCCCACAAAAAATGATTATTTAGCCTTGCACAATTATCTTTTAAAGAAACCAAAAAATGAAAAAATGTATTTTATATTAACCTGCATATTCTTCATTTCTGGTTCTCTTTATTCCTTTGTGTAGATCTGAATTTCCATCTGGTGTCATTTCCTCTTCGCCTTGAAGAGCTGCCTTTAACTTATTTTGTAGTGAAGATCTGTTGGTAATGAGTTCTCTCGGTTTTTGTTTTTCTGGAAAATTATTTTGCTTTTGACTTTTAATATATTTGCTAGGCAAAGAAATCTGCTGGGTCTTTTTCTTTCAGTCTTCATTATCTGTCTCCATTATCTTTTGGCTTGCAGGGGTCCTTGAGAAGTCTGCTGTAATTCCTATCTTTGTTCCTCTGTGTACCTGTGTCATTTTTCTTCTCACTGCTTTGAACATTTTTCTCTTTATCACTGGTTTTCAGCAATTTTGATTATGCTATGCCTTGGCATGGTTTTCGTCACTTTTATTCCACTTGGGGTTCATTGAGCTCCCTGGATCTGAGAGTTTGTAGTTCTCATCAGTTCTGGAAATTTTAACTTTTATTTCTTCAAATATTTTTTCTGTCACCTCCTCTCTCTCTTCTGCTTTCGGGACTTTAATTATACATATGTTAGGCCACTTGATATTAGCTCCAATGTCTATTCCTTTTTATCCAGTCTTTTTTTCCTGTGCTTCATTTTGGATGGTTTCTATTGCTATGTCTTCAAGTTCACTGATATCATCTTCCGAAGAGCTTAATCTCTTCTATATCTCATCTAGTGCATTTTCATTTCTCATATTGCACTTCTCTTCTCTAGGAATTCCATTTGAATCTTCATTATATCTTCCATATCTCTTCTCATCATGGTCGTGTTTCCTCATATTTTCTTGAATATATAGAGCATATTTATATTAACTATTTTAATATTTTTGTCTGTTAATTATATCATCTCTTATTTCTGGGTCTGTTTCTACTGAATGATTTTTCTTATAGTTATGGGTCATATTTTCCTGATTTTTTAATTGCCAGACATGGTAAATTTTACACTGTTGGTTTCTGGATTTTGAAGCATTCGTTTAAATAGGGTTTTATTTTGATATGCAATTAAGTTACATCTAATCAGTTGGATGCTTTTGAGGCTTGTTTATAGCTTTGTCATGGCATGTCCAGAGCAGCCTTAGGCCAGGGCTAATTTAGCCCCACAACTAAGGTGATACCCATTCTGAGGATTCTAATCTATGCCCCTAGTATTGCAAGAGCTTTCCACTCTTGTTGTTGTGAGCACTGGGAATTGTTCTGCCTATTACTTTCCAGCCTTGGGTAGTTTCCTCTCACATGTACCAGGATCAGTACTCACCCAAAGATTCAAGGGGACCCCTCTGCAGGTCTCCTGAACTCTCTACCTTGCAGAACTCCCTTTTCTCTGGTGCTATGTTGCACAAACTCTAGCTGCCTTGCCTCCCCAAACTCTGGTCACTGTCTTCTCAACCCAGTGAGATGACCAGACTTTATTTGCATTCCACCTCCGTGAGCCGCAGACTGGAAACTGTCTATTGGCAGTGAAATCGTTGAATTCTAGGGCTCAACTTGTTTGTTTCTTTTCTTTCAGGAATCACAGTCCTATGCTTCCTCTTGTCCAATGTCTAAAAACAGTTGCTCCTTTTCTTCTGTTTTTGCTCTTCTCCCCCTAGTTGTCTAAGTCGGGGGACAAATCTGGACCGTGTTACTCTGTCTTGGTTAGAAGTAGAGGTCTGTCACTGCTTTTATTAGGCCTTTTGATTCCCTGATGTGTCATGCAGTGGTTGTAATACTCTCCACAGGTAACATCTTCCAGAATTGAGAAAGCCAAATTTGTGCTAAGCCATCAGCACCAGAAGGGCTACATTTTCATAAGCGTAGTGAGAGGGTGTTGGGCAAAGCACAGACAGTTCCCAGGTGCCCCTGACAATGGCTCTACCTCTAACTTTCTATTGTCCTGAAAAGTTCGTTCCCTGACTCTGATTTACCACCATTTGAAAGAGTGGTTCTGATACCAATTTGCTTCTCCAAACATCTTAAAGCAAAGATTTTTGGGTGTTAAACTTTCTATATTCTTACATGTCTGAAAATGTCTTTATTTTGTCATCACTCTTGAGTGATAGTTTGACTTGCCAGGAATTTCTAGGTTCAAAGTTTTCTTGTTGTTATTTTTTTCTCATACTTTGAAAGCATTTTTTTGTTTTTTTTTTCTAGAACTAATGTTACTGTTTTTTCTAGAACTCATATTACAACACTTTCTCTTTCCTTATAGTAGTCTGTGTTTTCTCTGTGGAAGCTTGATGATTTACTTTATTTTTCATGAGTTTCATCATAGTTTAGATATGAGTTTTTTAAAATTAATTTTGATTAGCATTTGATAAACTTAAGATCTGAAGACATGGATCTTTTAAAAAATTTTTCTGCTAAACTATTAGTCATTTTCTCTTAAGATATTGTCCACCTACCATTCTTTCTATTCTTTCTTCCTGAAAATATGTATCCTAGTGTCTCTTAACATTTCTTTTCTATTTTGTGTCTTTTTATATCTTGGTGCTGAGAGCATTCCTCAGTTCCACCTTCCCGCTCATTAATTTGCTTTTCATCTGTATTTTGCCTGTGATTTAGCCCATATTCTGAGTTTTAAAATTTCAAATATAGTTTTGATTTCTAAGATGTCTATCTGGTTATTTTCCTTAACTGCAGGTTAATGTCTGTTTCGTCACCTGGTTTTGTTTCCTAGTTGATTTCCTCCTTTATCTCTTTAAAATATTAAATGGATTCATGTAATATTTCTAATGTAGACTTCTATAGTCTGTCAAGCATTTGCTGGTCAATTTCTCCCTTGGATTATGTGGGGATAATCCCACCTATCTAACAGAGTAGTGAGTATAAAATTAGATAATATAGAAAATTTCTCAGAACATTGGTTAACACGCACAGTAATCTTACTATTTTTTACCACCCCTCTCAAGTCATCTGACTATATTCCTTTCTTTGATTTGCATTGATGTTCTCATTCTAACCCCTTCTACTTTCAGCAATCCATTACTTTAAAAAGAAGAAAATGAAAAGTGCACCTTAGTCATTCCTTCCTTCTCCCAATTGTTTTCCTCTCCCATTTTTAATGGTCTCTAGCTAGAGATTTTACACCATCCGTCAAGATCAGAAAATGTCTCTTGGTATATCTCCTGGTTGACTAATAGTAGTTTTTCTTATATTCTACATTTATTTAAGGGAAGCCAAAACCTACTTCCTGTGTTGATAAATTGGCTCACCACGCCTGGTTGTTTAGATTGCTCTTCATCTCTTTTCTCAATCATGCAATTATCTTTATTGAGTTAATGCGTGTAAAATGCTACCCTACTGTGCCATGCACATAGTGAGTTCTCAGTCAAGTTGGCTGCTATTGTTCTTATTAACATCATCTTTTTGAACAGAGAATGATAATTAAAATTGATGCTATTCCTTACATATCTTATTATACTAAGATCCCAACTAGATGTTTCCTTTCTTCAACGGAGAACATCATGAGAAGAGAGAATGCAAACTGTGATTTGAGGGCTCCGTCTCTAACGTTTAAGAGAGATGTGAGGAAACCTTTCTATAGATTTTTAAGGATTGTAAATCTGGGATTGTTCTCAAAGGCAATGAGATTGACTACATAAAATCAAATTCCTTCTGATCCCATGGCTGTTTCTAGTATTTGGTAAATATAATCTTGTAACCTATCCTAAGAAAGTATTCTGAAATACACAAAAAAGTTTTGAGCATAAAGATATCCAAAATATCTTTCTGTTTATACATGGTTAAAAACTAGAAGTATCTTATGCAGTTATTCAAGATATTTAAAGTCTCAAACAAAATGGGAAAATACTTGTCCTAATGTCAAAAGAAAAAGATGAGATAATGAACCATCTAGAGTGTCAACTCAATACTGGAACCGTGCATAGAAAAGTGCTTGAAAAGGAATTGACCAAAATATTAACTGTGAGTGGTTTAGAGTGTTCGTTTTCTATATATTTTCCTGCATTTTAATTTTTTCTACAATGACTGTGAATTTCTTGAAGAATAAAGCAAATAGAAAAAGATCAATGGGAGCCAGCCCTTATGGCCTAGTGGTTAAAATTTGGCACACTCTGCTTTGGCAGCCTGGTTCGGTTCCCAGACGTGGAACCACACTACTCCTCTGTCAGTAGCTGTGCTGTGGCGGTGGCTCACCTAGAAGAACTAGAAGGACTTACAACTGGAATATCCAACTATGTGCTGGGGCATTGGGGAGGGGAAGAGAAAAAAGAGAAGAAGATTGGCAACAGATGTTAGCTCAGGGAGAATCTTTCCCAGCAAAAATAAATTTTAAAAATTAATTAATTAAAAGGGCTAATACATTTTTTTTTTAAAAAAAGAAACAAATCAATGGGCTAGTATTAGCTGCATGACTTAACTTACAAGTTGTTCAAATCAGTTGAGCTGGAGTATGTGAAAGCATGGAGTAAACTATAAACTGAAGTAGGAAGGTAAAATTATCATCAATAACTAAAGGGTAATATAATTCATATTTTGAACTCTCATTATGGAGAGCTCTCTTTTCGGTCGATTTCATCTAATTTATTTTTGTCAATACAAATGGGGTTCCAAAATACTTGGAAAATCTTCCTGAAGATAACAAACTGTATTATCTGTTTTGTTATCGCTTTGGACTATTTCAGTCATTGTAATAAATAAAACCCTTTAAGCTGGTCTTACCTCCTGTCCTTCCACCCGGGCAGCAGCATCACCCCCCCTCAACAACAACAAAAAAGCCAGATAAAACTATTAAGATTTAAAATATAGTCTTACAACAGCTTTCTCTAAAAGGTGAGTTAGTTAAATCATGGGCAAAGAAAATACCAAAATTAACACGAACAAATGTATGCCTGTTAAGCAACACATTAACTGCAAGTGATTTCATATGTAGATTACCTATAATTTGAATGCAATTTTCTAAATTTTTTTAATGTGAGTAGTTCCAAAAGTTCTTTGGTGTTTAATAACACATATATTATTAAAACAGTTAAAGTGCAGATGTTTTGTTCAGTGTCTGACCCTTTCTAGATACTGCCTGAGAGGATGTTATTACTTACAGTTGAAGGTAACTATTTCTGGGCCTCCTGGCTTCCTTCCTCCTCAACACCAATTGTGTGTCTGATGCTTTGGTAGGCAATGAAGATCCTGCTGTGAACAAGCCAGATACAAACCTATCCTTGCATTGTATGGAGTCTAGTCACACAAGTATTTGAGTGTCTGGTGTGAACCCAGCCCTATCCTGAGAATTTTAGGGTTCCCAAAGGAAAAGACTTCATTTGCTGGAGGAGCTTTTGAGTTCTTATCCTCTTTGATGGTTTTCCTGACCACCACATAACCACTTATATTGATCGTCTGCCTGGCTTCCTAAAGAGAGGAATTGAGAACAACCAGAGTCCGTCAGCTTCTTTCCATCTAAGACTAGGAACCCGTCTAAAGTGAGGAAAATCTAGGTGTCAGAAAATTGATTTAGAATAAAAGATACTAATTCTGCCATAGAGTTTTAGAATCATGATGTATTCAATCATATTTTTGAATAAGCTGATACTGTTTTGCCATATTTTCTTATATTCATTTCAAATATGCAGACACATGGGATATGTAAATTCTGACCAGAGGACGAGCTGCATAAATGAACATGAGAGTTGCTAAATCAGTAGAGGCTCTTCTTTAATTTGTGAAGATTTAATGTCCTCTGAAAGGGTCCCCCATTTATTCAAAAAAATAATTTATGGGGTTTATGGGATTTCCAAGCTCTCACAATGGAAAAGTAAATATTATTTATTTAGTACTAATTTTATAACACCTTGCATTTAACCTCTGCATACTTTTATGAAAATTTAGAAGTTTATTATAAGAGGACACCTCTGTGGACATTCTGTTAGAAATAAAACAATTCCAAAACAGGTTTACTAATGATACAACTATTTCAGAAATCATGTTGGAATGCGATTTTGAATAGGACAGTTTAGAGTATGGTAATTCATTTTTTTATGGATTAAGAATATGAGGAAAATATCACATAACACCAAATTATTTGGAGAAGAAAAGGCTTTCATTTAGTGAAATGAGAAACTCCACTTTGCATTTATTAAACCCTGATCTTTCTGCCATGCCAATCCTCACCTTCAGTCACCACCCTACCCGTGTGTTTCCCTGGTCCTTTTCCTGAACTATAGAGAATTTCGTTAGAATAGTGTTCTTGGAGAAAGTCCTAGCCCTCTGTGTACCCCTAGCCTAGTGCAAATCAATCCGTCCTGCTCCAACTGGGTTCTTGCTGCTGCTTCACGATCTTGATATTGGCCTCCCATTTATTCCCCAGCACACTTCCCTTAGCGGGTGCTTCAGATCTCTCTGCTCACTCATCTAATTCACTGCTTATCCTTTCCATTCTCACCAGATAATAACCATCCTCCTTTACTGAGAAATTCACAGGTAACTGTTGTGCTTTCTCATTTTTCCTTATCTCTACCTTAAAGCAGCAAACTGTTATTGGGTATCAACCATGTGCCAGGCACCATGCTTGGGCAATGGTATGCCCAAAGTGATGGAGCTGATTGATGTTTGTACACACCACACCCAGCACGGTTCCTGGCACATAGTAGGTGCTTGATAAATGTTGAAATGAATGTATGATGAATGAAAAGATGAGTGTAGAGGTTGAGATACTTTAGGTAGAGGAGACAGAGCATGAGGAAGCACACAATAGATGTTGTGACCTTAGATGTTCTTTCTTAGTAAAGAAGTATCTTCCTATCTCAAAGAAAGAGGTGTTTTTTTCTTTTCAAGGCTGAACTCATACCATTCCTCTCTGCTTCCTCTGTGAACCTATTTCGACTCTCTCAAAGGAGGATAACTTTACTATACCTAAACAACCCCCCGCCAAACCATCACCATCATCAGCAACAACTTACATTCTGACTCTGCTGACTATCAACATCCTGTTGTCATACTTCCCTTCTGCATAAGTGGTGTGCAGTTACCACAGTATACTCATTTCCCTGCCACCCATATTGCCCCTTGCATTCATTTGGTCTGGCTTATTACTCTCATCTACACCAACTGAAATCTCACCTATTTTTTTTAAGACTTAGCTTAAGACTCACCTCTCCCACCAAGCCGTCTCTGGCCCATGTAACTGGAAGCTTCCTTGAGAGAGCCAGCATTGTCTATGCTGCTCCTATGACAGATATCCTAACCTGCCTTCTACTTCTATGCAATGCCATGGGTTTCATTTCCCTGACATAGTCAGGGTTCAATAAATATTGGTTGGATGAGCATTGATAAATTGAATACCTTAAATGGGAATGGCAAAAGAAAAAAAAAGGTTAAGATTATCTTTTTACAATATAATTTTTTTTCTATAATCACTCTAAGAAACAATTCATTTTCAATGCTGTTTCTATTCATGTCTTGGTACTCGAGTGAATGAAGTTATCAGCAATTTGGCTAGCTTCAGTCTTTAGCTAGCAGGATATTATTAGAAATGGTGATGGCGATATAGCCTTAGTTCCCTCCTTCTATTGTGGGAGGAATCTAATGCCTTAATATCATACGTGTTACTGAAGTCTCGATTTCTCCAGTGAAACTTCAAGAGAATTTCCAGGCACCTCCAAAAGACTGACTTCTGAACCTATTACAAGGTGGATTACTTAAGACTACAAATGGGAATTTCTGGTTTGCTTTCAAATGGTTCTGATACTCTTCATTTTGTCATGTTTTTTGGCTGGTACTGGTTATCACTGTACTTTATCAAATAGCATCCCCGTTTCAACTGAGAATGAAGAGGTTCTTGGATAAAGAACTTGTAAAAATCAGGTACAATAATAAGTCATGGATGGTTCTTGGAATTTGCTAAAATGAAATGCTGCATCTAAGTGCAATATAAGTGCAACATCTTAGCCATATAAGATCATTATCATAAAGTAATCATCGTGATTAAAAAAACTCTAATTGAATCATTATTTTTTTCCAAAAGATCAAAATTCTAAGAATACTTCTCAGAAGCTCTCAAACTTAATATGGAGCAGGAAATATTGCAATGAGCCCTCAAGAGTGAGAAATAAAAAACAGTCGTGCCGTTCTTTCATTACGCTTTTTAATCATTTCATTATTCATAACTATATAGTACTTATGTGTGGTGAAGAATGTAGTCATAGGGGAATGTATCTGTCAGCATATTGGTATATAAGAAAGAATGAAAGTAAAAACAAAATAAGCATACTCAGGAGGTTCTCATATTTCATATTTGAAACTCTAGATATATATTCCTGTTTTTAAACAAACATAAGAAAACAAATAAAATTTTAAAATGTGTATTTATGCCATGACTAGGTACAGCAATAAATAAAATTAAAAATAATGTGAATTTATGCCATAACTAGGTAAAAGCAACTCTTAAGTAGATTAGTACAGCCAGATCTGTGACTCCTTATTTTGACTCCCTGGACAGTACCAACAGCAAAATAATGCCAAAAATATGCATAACGTTTTGAAACTGTACCTACAAGAACACCAGTGATATTTGAATATTCAATCAGAAATATTATATATATAAAAATGGTAGAAATCTACCCCTGAATTTTGTGGTGGTGAAGATTTTAATGGAGTATGTGATCAGTATAAAATTTCAAAATTTCAAAAAATGTGCAGAGTTTGAAAGTACAATGGATCCTGAAGAGGAGAAAGAAATTGTAAACGACTCAACATGAAGATGTTTGAAGGATCTATTGAGTTTGATTCTTCATCCGCTAGTATAAGAAATGAAATGCCTAATCTTACATACTTCTGGGTCATATTTGAAGATGCTTTCGTTTAGCCAGTCATTCTGTCTTTCAGTCTTCTTCTCATTTCTTGTCGTTCTCAGTCCCGTCTTGACCTTAGTAAGCTATTGTATCAGGCAGCATGGGAAAGGCTGTGCTGCAGTAATAAACCTTAGTGGCTTAAAACAAGACAAGTTTGTTTCTTGCTCCTGTTACATGTCCCTCCTGAGTTGGCAGGGGACTCTGCTGTACGTTATCCTCATTTAGGGACCCTGGCTGAGGAAGGGGCTCCACCTCCATTCTCCCACAATTACTGCAGAAAGGACAAAGTAAAATGACAAATAGCGCGCACTATCTAAGCTTCTCCCTAGAAGTGATATTTGTCACTTCTGATCACATTAATTGACTGAAACAAATATATGGCCATGCTCACTTCAGATGGGGTCAAGAATGGTGATCCTCTCACATGCTCAAAAGAAGAAAAGCCAGAAATATTTAATGCACTAATGAGTCCACAGCCACCTGCAGAAGATTAGAGATGGCAACCCCTCTAACTGGTTCTCCACTCAAGCCAGATTTGGGTGTGGACTCCTTTTCTAGTTGTAGAACCAGAGGGATGTCAGTGGTTGATAACTTTCTTCAAGGAATAAATGTGGGAGAATATTATATGGAGCATTAGGAAAACTGTTTTACTCTTCACTCATTTGTTTATGGATTCAAGGTCTTCTTTTGCCCCCAAGGAGGCTATAATTTGGTGGAAAACATATGTCTAGACTCCCTGAAACAGTTGGAGGATGAGGCAGACCATCTTATTGTTCAAGTGAATGTTAAGAGGCACACAATAAAGCAATAGGGGCAGATGAAATGAAGTGAAAGATCAGTGTTGAGTGGTGTAAGTTAAGAAAATTTCCTTGGAGAAGGTATACTAATAGATGGACATGAAATCTTAGGGTCAAATTGATGGAAAGAAAGAAGGAGGATATTTCTAGTATGAAACACAGCAGCCAAGAGGCCAGAAATAGGAAGGAGCAAGGAAGAAGCAGAGATGAGATTTGCTCAGCTGTAGTAAAGAGTCAGACTAGAGGTTGAAGCGGCACATTAGGGTTAGCTTTTATGAACTTGAACAACGGGCTAAAATGCCTGTACTTAACCTAACGGCAACAGTGAGAAACTGTGGATTCAACCACAGCCAGCATAAAGGAGAATTTTAAGTTGTAGGAGTTTCTAGGGTACACCTAAGGAAGAAGTTCCTAAGAGGTTGTGTTTTGTCCAAAAAAAATCTTGAGAAAGCTGAACACAGGGTTCCTCTTAGACCTTGAGGAGTTTCAATCAGGTTGGGAAGATAGAACATGACTTTGAAGTAAAAGTAGATTTTGCTTAGAATTTTAAAGTATAAAGCTGGTCACTGGTGGAAAAAACTCTTTCCCTAGAAATAGTTAACAAAAATAAAACTCTAACTATCCAAAAAAGTTTTGGTTGTTCTATCTGGAGACAAGCGGTTGATTTAACTTACGTTACAATGATTTAAAAACCCACACATATGTCATAAAATATAAATATGTACTTATGCCACCTAATAAAGGAGCATATTGTGTTTTCAAGTCATGGATAAATAAAAATTAATTTTGTTCTATTAGTTAAAACACGAACCATGGTTTCATAGGAAAAGCATGGTCTTTAGAAGGAGGTGGATCTGGGTTCAGATCCAAGCTTTGCAGCTTAGTAGAAAAGGTTAAACTACTCTATCTCCCAGAGCCTCAGTTTCCTCACCTGTAAAATGGAGATAATATTGTATCTACTCAGAGAGTCGTTATGCAGATCAAACGACAAAACGTATTTAAAGCACCTAGCATATAATAGACATAGCAGTCATAATGGCAATGATTATATATAAGCAATTACTAAATATTATTGAATTGAATTAAATTTAAGAAAAGCTTCCGGTCTTTGTAAGGATTATAAAATTAATAAATCCTAATTTAGTGATGTTTTATTAACTAAAATCAACCTCATACTTTTATTCTAGAAATAAAAAGAATAAATAAAGAAGAAAGTAAATTTTCAGTAAGAGAATGCAGCGTTGTATTTCTAAAGCGCTCATGATTCTTGGTTGGTTTTGTTCCCCTTAGCAGGTGTTCTCTCCTTCCACCTCAAGGGCAGAAACTTTCAGCAGTGACTACTCCCCAGAGCTGCCTGGTGAGCAACACCCTCCAGTGTTACAGATGAGGAAACCAGGCAAAGTAAATGGCACTCAAGAGGTTAGTTGGAAAAGTAGTACTTTAACTCATGGCATTTTGTTTATCTTACTGTGTTGATTTCCCTGTTCCTCAGTTTTATGGTACCTTGTCGTTTAGAGGAAGAGTTATGGTTATGAGTGTGTCAATCTTCAAATGGTATCCCAAGGAGCATATTTAGCCAATCTAAGGTCCTTGAGGGTTTAATCACTTCCCAAAATTGTATCCCTGGTTCATTCATCATTTCTGCTCCATATTTTGAATATAGGAGACCTAAGAGTATGATAATAAGTAAAATGAAAATGAAAATGAAAAAATAAAATAGAAATTGATATTCAGCAACCTTAAGGTAGTAATCATGAAATTTTAATTTGAAAATGTCATATATATATATATATACATATATATATATATATATGCTATGGGCTGTTGGCTTAATGGAGTGTTGAGGTCTGGTATTTCCTCTGACTGCGTGGATCAGCACAGTGTGGGACTAATATTCTTAGTCTAAGCAACTGTGAAGAAATGAACAGTGATAATCATTCTCCTGAAGTGTTTATTTTGATGGTTCCTCAGGAGATGGTCCAGAGTTTCTGCTTTCCTGGAGAACCATCCGCCCCATCACTGCTTTGGCGTAACTGATCACAGATCTTGAAATGGAATGTGTGTGTGTGGAAAAACATCACTTACGGTGAAAAAAGTAAATTCTCTGTGACTCAGTTGGACCAGGTAAGTATTTCAGCCTTAGTGTGTGAAGGGGCTTTTGGACAAATGCATTTGACAAGCCGCTGAAGGAAAAAGACCTTTGTTATTAGACACGAATGCTGCTATGTCATACAAAGAAACACAAACAGCCCACCCCCCTGAAAAAAATAAAGAGAAAAGGAGAGGGAAAAACACCACGGCTTAAATGATAAGTTTCGTAAAGGTTCTGCTGTTTTATAATTTTTCAGTTGAAACTACAGTTTCCTTTTTCTTCCTTCTACTTTTATACACACAGCCCAGAAGATGGACATTTGGCAAGCCATAATAGACTGCTCCTTTCCCAGGTATCTCCTGCTTGTTTCCTTTCTCTGTGAATAGGAAATGGCTTAAAGGCACCTGTGGGATGAAGGTCCCGGGGGCAGCTGCCTGACTAGTGAATGCCTGATTATGTGTTAACATGCTTTGTCAGATATTGGCAGAATCTGTTCTCTTCTTTTGCCTTTTCAGCAAGGGTACCATTGACAGCCTGGCTACCCATTTATAGAAATGTTGTCCATCAAACTGTGAGGAAGGACAATAGTGTTTTTCTGTGGCCAGTGACTGTGGGAAACTTTTCTTTGGCTATTCAGGCAATTTTTGTAGCTTGCTCTGAAGAGGAGAGACTGATGAGTGCAAAAAGTACAATTAAGCAAAGCCAGACTTCAATTGAAGGCTCTCGTGTAGTCTGCCGTTCTCATTTTTTTTTTTAGAGAGGAAAAAAACCCTATGGGTTTTCACGTTGCTGTGTGGCATTCAGCAGGGGGCTATTACAATCCTAAATTTTTTTTCTAGACCACCTAATTCTAAGTTAAAATTAAATGTAATGAGAGCCACTTGGAGTTCTGAATATTTTAAAGCATAATTCCCACAGAAGGGATTCGACCTAAAGCGCAGTGAGCATCAGTTGGCTAATTATAGCTGCATTTTATATTACAGCAGGTGTCAGATGCAGTCATCTCAATAAAGTCCACATAATACTCTGGGAAATAACAAAGACTTTTCTTTGAATGTGGGTACTAATTTCTGCTAGGTGTCATATGAGCCTTGATACTTCTTATTGGCGTTAACAAGAGCACTGCAGCTCTCAGAAATGCTTTTTGCTTGGGATGAATTGATACTGTAAAGCACTTACCAGTCAGACTTGGCAGATGTCAGTAGTTAATACTAATGTTGCAGAGGTCGGAATATAATGCAAAGAGTCTTATGTAAATACTCTTAGATGATGGGCTGGTTTTGAGGAGGCGCCTGAGCACTGCACCAACTCACTATTGAAAGTTAAATAGATAGCAGTGGGGTATCTGCATTGACTTTGGCTCCTGCTTTACTGTGAGTCCTCCAGAAGTGAAGGGCAGATGGTAAGGCAGTAAACTAGGTGAACAAAATACGCTGGACTCGGAGAAGGACTTGTTCTGTTCGCAGTACTTTCCTTGACTTGTGTGGGTGACTCAAATCACTTAAGTGGCAGAGAGGGCAAAAGCATGCCTGGAGATAAGGACTCCTGTGCATAGCCAACAGATACGAAATAAACTTAATCTAGAAAATACGTCTGCAGTTGAAATACAATTGGACAATGGGCTAGGCAAAAGGGATGTCACTTTAAAACCATGACAATTGTTCTGTACTGCTCCATTCTTCCAAGAGGTTTACAGTGTAGCCAACCTATTGTAGGCACTATTGGATCATAGCACGTGAGACCAACAGGAGGACCTATTAAAATCTTATTACAAAATACTAGCTAAGATAGGACAGATGTGAACGCTTTACACACATTCCACTCTGGAATCAACACTGTTTGTTTTAAATCTAGTTCAGAGCTAACAAAGCAAAGACCGTTGTCCTTGATTATAATCCCCCAAATCAGCTTTCGGTTCGCATTTTGGCAGGTTGCAGTTTATGAACATCTCACAGCAAACCCTGCAGGGTGCTGTCAGCAGTTAGGCAGGCCGGCGAGGAGTTCAACACTCATTCAACACTGATTCAGTCAATGACTGAGCACTGCTTGGGGCAAAGCCCTGTTAAGCCCAGCAGTGAAATCTAAGATGAGAAAGAGGACACAGTGTCTGTCCCCAGAGGGCTGACCCTCTATTCACAAAAGCAATGTCCCTCGTAGCTCTTCTGAAGATTTCTGTTAATTTTTGTTTAGATCAGATATGTTCATGAATTTTGATAAAATCTGGGACAAAATTGTGAAATAGTGTGAAAAGTCACAGAGAAATCACTACAGAGGAACATAGGTAATCTGCTACTGGCCATTGGTTCCTTACAGTACTCAATAATGTTCAAGTGTTTTTAATACCTAAAGCCTCAATTGTGGATAATAATTTCTTATTTTTTCTTACATAAATGTAGTATTTCTTTATTATAGAAAATTTAGGAAACACACATAAGATACAAAAAAGAAAATAATCCATACTTCTACTACCTAGACTTAGACACCATTGTTAACATTTTGACATGTGTCATGTTTATTCTTTCTTCATTCATATACATATAAAATGTATATGACATTTTAAATAATAGGATTGTACTATTTTGTAACTATCTTTTACAACAAACCTTATGATATTCTTAGAATATCTTTTTATGTTGTGTGTATTCTTCCACGACATAATTTTTACTGATTACATAATATTCCAGTGCATGGATATGCCATTCTTTATTTTGAAATTTACTATTATTGTACATTTAGCTTATTTCCAATTTTTTGCTGCTATAAACCACACTGTAATGAATGCTTTTGTAGCTAGATTGTCTTCCTACATCCATGATACTTTGCTTATTTCTGGTAGTGGAAATGCTAGATCAAAGGACATGTGCCATTTTAATTAAAGCTGCAGATTTCAAAACACTTTTCATAAAAAAGAAAAATATCTTTAGTATAAAATTCTATATTGCTTTCCATCTAGGTGTGAGATTTTAACTGTTGAGAGACTTTAAAAGTTTAAAATACTAAATTGTGAATAAAACAAGATCTTTCTGTCTAACCAGGAAATTGATCAGCTATTACCTCATTGTCAACAGGTGGCTTCTGTAGCCCTGAGATTTTCAGTATAAATAGGATCTATACAAGGAACTATAAATATGTAGTGCCTGGCAGCACAGTGTGAATATCCAAGGTACTGGGGCCATTATTTAGACCTTTTTGTGAAAAAAGTTCTGGCATATATTTAAACATTACATATGTAAAGAGTTCTGGTATACATTGAAATATTATTTATATGTGCATTAATTAATACTGTGCTTTTAAAATCATGAACTTAAATAAAGAGTGAAGAGGCCATTAGTCTTGGACTGCCTCCAATTTAAGTCATACAATTTCAATTGCCTTCACTGTGGCTTAGAAATCTTTTGGTATATCAATTCTTACCAGGCTTCACATACTAATTATTCCAAGCCTTCTTCATTCTCCCCCAGGCTAATCCAAGAAGACTCATATGAACCAGAGAGAGATTAGAAGCACTAATTTCTATGTTTTGCATTGATAGTAATATAATGTATATTGTGATTTAATAGAAAATTAGAGATAGTAAATGATCTTGGAAATATTGTTGGGCTTTAACTCCTTTCCAAGAAGAGTACTATAACTGTAATCATTTGGCTTCAAGAAGTAGAAGAGGTTAGCTGATCATTTTAACCCTGCATCCCACCCTCACAGAGAGGTGAGACATTCCTACTTTGGAATACTTCCAATTAAGTGTCTATGTCCTACCTTAGTAATGCATTCCATAATTTAATATAGTCTCCTAATCCTTTAAATTATTTAACATAGTAGACACAAATTGAGATAGTTGCCTGATCTTTGGCATTCCTCCAGCAGCCTGTCTGGGCTGCCTGTCTACCTGCTTTTGGGAGAACCACTTCTCTTCCACCTTGGTACATTAGTGGGTTTTAACAATTGGGTGTGGCCATGGAAAGAGTAATTTAGACCTACCCCAAGATATGCTCCCTGACGAGCACCATCATAGGCTTAACATTGTGAGGGAGTATAGAATTCACTAAAATAATCCAGCCAGTCCAAATATATAAGCAAATAACAATAACAAACCCTGGGGTTGGGGGGAGACCAGTATCTGTTTTATGTAATCCTCATCCCTCATGATGACTGATCCAGGCATGGGCAAAATACCCAAGCAGGGCCCAAGAAAACCTTCTGTGGCATGTTTTATGACGGGAGATGTTGCATAAGATTTCTCTCCTTTCTGTTTGAGAAGATCTAAGGATGTGAGCTTAGGGCTGCTGGCAGCCATGTCCCCCACCCTACACAGAAATTGCCTTCAATGGGAGAGAACAGAGCTAACATGGAAGAGAGAAATAGAATGAGAGGCAAAGAATGAGGAGTGAGACCAAGAGAGAGAATGCATGCAAGAAACAGCTGGGCAGATGAGCCGACCCATCTGATTCTAGGCCTCCTGAAGGCCAGCTTCAGCAGCTCTCTTCTTGTGTTATGGCTGTATGAGCCGCTTACATCTCCTTTTGTTCTTTTACAGGAACTAATTAGAATTAGGGTCTGTTACTTTCATACAGCGTCTTGGCTAATAAACATTCTAAATTTGTTTCTTATTTATGCACCCTCAGTAAAATCTCTAGAGTTTACAGTGAATAATTAGAGGTGAGCTCCTCGTCCCAGGGCTCTTAGTAGGGAAGGAACCAAAGAGAAATATTGACAGAGTTCACACTTGAGAGTTTACACATAACAGTCCATGAAACTTTCTAATTTTTGTCTTAGCGACTATGTAGTTATTTTAATTTCAGTTCTCAGGTTAATTAATCCTGTCATTCATTCTATAATCATTTGTTGGTGTTTTCCTACATGCTGGTGAAAGTAATAAGTACTGCAGAGGAGTAAATAAAATAGCTCCCCTACCTTGAAGAGGCTTCCAACTTGGTAATAATCAGGATAGCAAATACTTACACATCCGGGCATTGTTCAAAGTTCTTAACATATTTAGTTCTTACCAAGACCCTCTGAAACAAGAGTTATTATTCCTCCACGTTATGGATGGGCAGACTGAGCCACAGAGGCTATGAATAGCTTGTCCACTGTCCCAGGGCTACTAAGTGATGGAGCTGGGGTTTGAACCTGAGCTGTGTGGCCCCAGAGCCCAAGCCCATAACCTCTCCTCTGCTGCCTCTTCTAGTAGTAAAGACTAAAACTTTGTAACAAGAAGTCTTTACATAAGAAAGTAAAGTATGGTCATTCACTCATATTAAGATCTTTATTATGTGGTAAGTTTCAGAAATAGCAGATCTTAATTGTATCTGTATAAAATGGATCTGTAAGCTGTTAAAGTATTTACATATGCAGAAACATCTATAACATTGAGATAAATAGCTTTATTTACACATTTAACAATTAAAGCTTCTCCTTACAAACACAAGCTTCTTTAGTGTTTTCTAACATTTAACCACTTTTTTCCTGATTCCAAAAAGGATGCATTTATTTTGACTATGTAAAAGATGCAGAAAATCTTAAAAATCATCCATCATTTCACCATCAGTATATACCTATTAATAATATTTATTATTTAGTTCATGGTATAATCTTATAATTTTCATTTCTGTTAGGTAGGACACTAATATCAGTAGATCCTCTTTTTCTATTTCACCAAGTATGATAATGTTGATTCTAATACACCTTATAAAGTTTCTATTCCAATTTAACTTTAAAGGGCTGCTTTTTAGTATTGGGGTTTTTGATAATTTACACTGAGATTGGTGGATGTAGTGCCCAGCTGCATTAACATAATTCCTAGAAACTAAGAGTATGCACTAAGTGTGCATTTCACAGCTAGTATACCTCATGTAATTCAGTGCTTATTGCTGGATGCCCATAAGCAGGGCAAACAGGCCACATCCTATTTGGGAAGCACCAATCAAATTCCTTTTCTTCAGGAAATAATTCTTTTTACTTCCTGTTGGAAATATCACTTTAAAAAAAAACGTGAAGGAATTTGATTTTTAAGATTTTATTATTAAAATGTAAATCTCATGGAATCTTGGTAATCCTATCTAGTATCAACCAATGTCTTTGGTGAGGAAGATTGGCCCTGAGCTAACATCTGTTGCCAATCTTCCTCTTTTTGCTTTAGGAAGATTGTCACTGAGCTAACATCTGTGCCAGTCTTCCTCTTCCTTGGCCCTGAGCTAACATCTGTGCCCGTCTTCCTCTATTTTATATGTGGGACGCTTGCCACAGCATTGATGAGCAGTGTGTAGGTCTGTGCCCAGGATCTGAACCCACAAACCCGGGGCCGCCAAAACGGAATGCGTGAACTTAACCACTATGCCACTGGGCCGGCCCTTCAACTGATGTCTTTTTAACATGTTAACTGGAATTAGTTGAGTTAGTGCTCTAGAAAGGAAGCCAGTACCTGGGAGTGAATGGGAATGAATGGAAGTTTAATCTAATAGTCAAGTGACCTAGATTCAAATCCTGCCTCTACTATGGCCTGATTGTATTTAACTTCTCTGTACCTCAGGTTCTGTGTCTGGAGAGTAGGAAGCATTATTATTAGTTATTAATTATTATTGCTACTTATGATCATTGATCTGCATTAGATGACTTACATGTAAGATGCCAACAATATTATTATTATTATTATTATTCTTTTTGAGAAAGACTAGCCCTGAGCTAACATCTGCCAATCCTCCTCTTTTTGCTGAGGAAGACTGGCCCTGAGCTAACATCTGAGCTCATCTTCCTCTATTTTATATGTGGGACACCTACCACAGCATGGCTTGCCAAGCGGTGCCATGTCTGCACCTGGGATCCAAACTGGTGAACCCCGGGCCACCAAAGCGGAACGTGCGCACTTAACTTCTGCGCCACTGGGCCAGCCCCTCTCCATAAAACACTTATTAGTTATGTAAGGGAAAAGAATAACTTTACAGCGAAGTAGCCCAGGAAGGTATCACTTCATTCAAATGATTAGTGTGAATATCAACAATAGGGCAAATTGAAATCATGAGACACCAAGCAGTGTGAAGAGTTCAACATCTCTTTGTGATATTCTGGAAAAAGATTCTTTACTTGATCTTGATGGAATCATAAGGAAACATCAGGCAAATCCAAATTGAGGAACATTTTATAAAAACCCAAACTGAGGAATATTCTATGAAATAATTTTCAAAAGTGTGAAGGTCACTGTAGTGGACAGAACCTAAGGTGACCCCCTCCGCTGCCATGATCCCTGTCTTTTGGTGTTCACACCTTTATGTAATCTGCTCCCCTTCAGTTTGAGCAGGACTTGTGACTTGCTTTTAACCCACAGGATATGGCAAAAGCGATGGGCTGTCACTCCATGATTACCTAGGACGTATATAAGACTCCATCTTATTAGCAGACATACTGGAGGCACTCCCCCTTTCTATCCTTGATGTAAACTGCCATGAAGGAAGTGGCCATGTTGGAGAAGCTCACATGACAATGAACTGTGGACAGCCTCTAGGAGCTAAAATAAAGAAGGTGTTGGAAGCAGATATTTCCCCAGTACAGCTTCTGAGGAGACCATTGCAGTGGCTGACACATAGAATTCAGCCTGGTGAGACTCTCAAGCATAGAACCCAGTTAAGCCAGGCCTGGACTCCTGATCCACAGGAAGCTTGAAATTATGTGTGCATTGTTTTAAGCTGCTAAGTTTGTGGCAATTGTTGTGCAGTGTAGAAAACTAATATAGTTACGAAAGTCAATTAAAGACTGAGAAACTGTTCCAGAGTAAAGGAGACTAAAGTGATAGACAACTAAATGCATTGCATTTCCCAGAAACTGAGGAGCAAATACTCCTCCCCACAAACCAATATGAGTTTGAATGTGGCAAGGGGGATTAGAACGGTGAGATTAGAGCTCAGTGGGTGCGACTGCCCCATTTTGTTACTTGAGTCACATTCCAGATGGCCAGTTGGCACCAGGAATGCACCAGTTTCACACCCTGAGCTTGCAAAGCTCCCTGGTGACATTTCCAGTTAGTGGCACCTGCTTACCCTTGTTTTCATTGTGAGGATATACTGCTGTGTCTCCTTACAGCACTAAGGAGGAACGGCCTCGGATGCTCAAATCCTCACTCTCTGACTCACTACATAATTTTGGACCTGCCACTAAGCCTCAGTTTCCACACCTGGAAAGAGAGGAGAATAATTACAACCTCATTTATTTGTCATGAAGATAAAAGGAAAATCATGTAAGTAAAAGTGATTTGTAGATTGTAAAAGACTTTAAAAAGACTGGAGCCGGCATAGTATTTCATTAAGAGCATCGGGAGTAAAACTACCGGAGTCTAACTTACTAGCTGTGTATCTTTGGGCAAATTGCTCTTTGTGCCTCAGTTTCCTCACCCTTTCCTGGGGATAAAACAATGCCTACTTCAGAGGGTTCTTGAAAGGATAAAATGAAGTAATGCATACAAAGAATTTAAAGAGCACCTGAAACATAGTAGTTAATAAATGTTGAATATTATTTATATAATATAATGTAATATTAACATATAAATATTTGTATAATTAAACAAGTTATTGAGTGCCTAAAATAAGCAAAGCTCCACACAGGAAACAATATTGTATTACTGTATTGTGTTGTAGCAGCCAGTATTACTTATCCTGATGAATACAGTTGTGTACTCAAATATGTACAGTACCAAGGAGTGTGTACGGAATGTTGGTGGAGGGCTGGAGTTGAGCTAGGCAGGCATTGAGGGATGGTTACTATTTTGATAGATGAAGATGGGGGTTGAGTGTTTTAGTCGGTGAGAGGTGCATAAGTGAAGGCACAGAGATGGGAGTGTCATGGGATTTAAGGCCAGACAAGTGTGTTGGGTCCAGGTTGTGAAGAGTCTAGAATGGCAGGCCCTGGAGTCTGGATTCTCTCTGAAGAGCAGAAGAGAGAGCCACTGAAGGACCTTTGAGCAAAGTGATGTGAACAGAGCACCACATTAGGAAAATTAATGTGATGGTGGTTTGTGTAAAAAAAAAACAGCAGAGGGAAGCCTTCCACACCAAGAGATCATTTGGAAGAAATGTGAGGTACTCCAGTGGTGATGCGATAAGGGCCTGTACCAAAGCGGAGCAGTGGGACCAGAAAAGTCCAGACAGACGTGAGAGGCAATGGTGTTGAACAAGCCCAGAGGGTGATGTGGTCTTTACTCTTTACTCATAGAAAAGAGCTTACCTACCTGATTCACCTCAACAGAGCAACCCATATACAAATAACCAGAGGTTTGTACACAGCTACACAGTACATTCATCCTTATGTTACATTTTTGTGGGATTTGCAAAAGGTAATCTTTCCACTATATGGCTTATGCTTTATCTCTCTGAAGTGGTTTGAAAGGTGACCCTGGAAGCATAAAAAATGAGTTAGTAACAGGTAGTGGCCAGTGTACACATTCCTTGAGAAGTAATTATTACTTCTGAACTCTTCACAGAGCTGGACTGACTCTGTAACTGTCACTGCAGAGCAGCCTGAGAGAACTGTCATTGCCCCTGTTTTACAGATGAGAACATAAAGGTACAAAATGAGAATTTTATAAGCTCTCTTTGCAAATCCTGCTCAGCCTTCCAGTCTTAGCTGGAATGTCATCTCCTCCCTGAGGACTTTTCAGAGCCTAGAAGCAATCTGAACCCCCCAAACACTTGTTTACCATCCTTCATGATATTTAGAGCTTGTGTTAGAGCCATTTGTGTACATGTTTTATCTCATTTATTCAATCGTAAGTTTCTTTAAGATAGAGGCTATTTATTGTATGCATCTTTGTTTTCCCCATAGAGCATAGTCCTACTGCCTGACACATAGTAGGGGGCTCAATCAGTGTTTGTGGAATTGATTGAAGCGTGAACACTAGTAAGCCTCGTCTGCTGTGGGTATGTTTATTTGCATGTGTAATTGGCAGTTTCCCCATGGATCCTTGAAGAGTGTGTTGATACCATAGCAGCTCTTTGAAGTTCTGGTGCATTTAATTAAAAGTGTAATCTTTTTAGAGTTCTTTTACCAAGAAGATAGATTGCATATTATAATGTATTCGTTGTTCATTCCAAAAAAAGACCTCTACATCTATTTAAGTATTCTGTTAACAAAGACACCAAAGAGGAGAAATAACAGGGGTTCAAAGTATTCACCAATTCAGTCTCCCTAAAATTAGATATTTTAGGATCTTCTCTCTTCTATTTCATATTCCTTTCTTCCCTCGCTTTTGGTCAGAAAGGATCCCTTCCTAGATAATTCCACACCGTTCTAGTTTTCGTATTGTTTTTACTTTGTGTAAGAATTTTAAAAAGAACACTGGCGTCTAGTTCTCTGAATGGTGGTTTATCAAGAGGGCCTGTTGTAAGTCAAGGAGAGTTGGCTTACACGGGATGGAGCCAGGAGGGTGCGTGTGTCTTGCAGGCAGATGTACAGTTGCACTCGTGGATTGATGCTGCCGTGGGGCTCTGAGCTCCGGGTCCTTTTTAAGGGTGGATGTTCTGTACCTCCCATCACACAGCCTTCCTGCTGCCAGCATTTTCTAGGCTTTGGGATATGGTAAACCTGGTTTCCTGAGAGGCATTGTGGTATTAGGGCCCCATGCTAGAATCTGCTTCCTGCAAGCTTCAGGGGAGGGGCCTGGAATATCTGTTTTTTTACCAAGCACCTCAGATTAAATCGCACGGTCAGGCGAATTGGGCCACTTTCATATAGTGGCTTAAAATAACTGGCTCTATAGCTTTCACTTACTGGCTGGGTGAATCTTAAGCAAGTTACTTTCCCTCTCTAATTTAGTTTCCTCAACTGTAAAACGGGGTAATTATAGTATCTACCTATTACTAGAATTTTAGAGAGGATGAAAGTAAACGCTAATCTATGTTAAATGCTTAGCATAGTGTCTGGGACATAGTACGTACTCAATAAATGTCAGGTCTGGAGTGAGCTGTCTCCCCTTGTGTCATATTGGCAGTCTTGTCTTCTAGAGGAGGGTGACTTCCCGAGGTCACTTTATCCAGGAAATCTTTCCCGTCTAATTAGAACAGATTCTCTGAGATCCCATCCCTACTAAACCTGCAGTGTCTCTCCTCAGAGATTACGGTATTTTAGACTTGGACAGGACTTAGAGGTGTATAATCCAATACCTAATGTCATTTGCTTATTTTGGGTCTATTCCTGATTCATTTTCAGTTAACTCCCTATTCCCATGTAGTTCTAGATTCCCCTTTTAGGGCCATCTTCCCCCACCTTCCACTTACACTGGGCAACCTGGACGCCCTCCCAGATGGTTCCAGGATCCCTCTCACACTCGGAAAATGCCCTAGTCTGCCTGTTCCTTTGATGGTTATAGGATTTACCTCTCTACCAAACATCTTTTCATGGCAGTTTTGCCTCCCCTGCAAAAGAGAAACTACGAATGCTAGTCCTGAATTTTGAAAACCAACATGTTTTCCTCACTACTAGCAATGTAAGAAGAGACAAACTTATTAAATTTTTGTTATGTGTTTGTGTAATTTTCTGTCTATTTATCTGAATCAATGTAGTCTCTCTTAGACTGTATATTTCTGAAAGTCAGGGATTTTCATTTTTTCCCATTGTCTTATGGAAAAATTCTGCACAACTACATAATAAACGCACAAAAAATATGAAGCTGACGTTGGTGGTAAATACAATGGCATTGACTTAAACTATTATTTTGTCTTTGTTTCAGTAAAATTCTTTTGGTCCTAAGGTATATTTACCTGATTCCTTTTCACTTTAAAAATAATTTAGTGCACAATTTTTGTCTCTGCATTTCTCCAATTTTAAGAACCACTTCTTTGTGTGTGCTGATTTGTCAAGCAAAACTTTAACAAACATCGCCTGGAAATTTAGGATAGGGAATTTTGAGGCATTAATTTGCTTTTCTTGGCACTTACTTCCTTAAAGAAGTCAAAAAATTATCGAAGCGTGACTTTTCATTCCCGGGACTGCACTGGCTATCCTTCATCAAGCTGTGCTTTTCTCAGTGTTCCTCATTTAATCTCCTAAAATACTTCCTAAGACTTTGCCCCCCACAATGGAATCAAAACTAAATGGTCTGTAATTTCCTCAAGTGTTCCCAGATCCTGTTGTAAATAATGACATTGTGCTGGCCACTTTCCAGTCTGAATGAAGTGACCTTGTAAAAATGTCTGCTCGCTCTGCTATAATGTCTTTTTCTACTTTCTGTAGGGCTCTTGGATACAGCGTGGCAAACAATACCTATTACAAGAAACACCATTCTTCCCCTCAGTCATGTTATTGCCTTCATATAGGCAGTACTGGATCCAGAACTAAAGGACTTACGTTTAAAAGTTAATTAATATTTTAAAATAAGGAATTATAGGTGCACTGTGGCAGAAGGCCAGGCTGGATGACCTATGAATATCTGAATTGCCAGAAGGAAAATCTATTGTGGTTTTGTAAACTCTTTAAGAAAATGTTGAACTTCCATTCAATCATTAGATAGCTTTTATTGTAATCACGTTCAATACATTTTTTTTTTTTTTTTAGAAAAGAAACCATTTCCTGCTTTATAATACAAAAACATTTAAAATTGGTTATTCCAGGCTGGCAGTTAGCAAAGGAATATTTCACCTTATTGGTAAAGATAGATGTTCTTTCTAAGCAATTATGTTGCATTCAAATGAGAAATATGTGATGTTCTGGTTGTCTCAATTCCTCCCCCCCCCCCCCCCGCCCCCTGCCCCCTTTCAGGACATCTGGAAAGGCCCAGGGAAAAGCAGCTAAACTCACTGAAGGGACAGGGTACTTCTCACATGAAGACAGACTAAAAATACAAAAACCTATTAGTGTGAAATAACAAAAGCTGAAAGGGGAGAGGTAACTGGGACCTCTGAATCCCTGGCTATGTGGGACCACCAGCTAGACAAGCTAATTAAAATGAGCAACCCCATTTTTGTTATGGCCGACATGTGCATGCAGGTTTTATAAATTAAATGTAAGTATTGCAACTAAGACTAACTAAATAGATGGAGATGTTGGTATTTTCCAGCCGGAGGGCCGTGATTTTATTAGGTTCTTTAAGAAAAACCGAAAGGTAATACACTTGTGAGAGCACTTGGAACTTCAGAAATCAAATCAAGATTTAAAGACATTTTGGAGAGTTATAAAGCTGGCAAATAAGCTGGCAAATTTTTTTCGTCACAAAATAGGAGCAAAATAACAATTATTGAAGATTTGGTTGTTTGGTTCTGATTTGGAGTAAAGCAATTGCTTTTGCTTGTGCTTTCATAACTATAAACATCACATGCATTAGTGGGGGTCAGTGTGTTTTCACGAACCTTCCCCCGGCATCGTTCAGCTCTGTGGAACACCTACAACACAGTATGCGCCATTGTAGGAGACTGGCAGCAAGGTCCTATTTAATTAACTAATTAGATGACTCATCCTACACCTAAATTAGCATCACTAGGTCTTTTGTAATGATTGTTGAAGCATTGTAAATTAATTTTCTTACTGGCTATGACCATCATTTGCCGCTATCACAGTCTTAGGAGATAATGCCATGCACAGTAGGAAATCTCTATTGGCAGAAAATGAACATGGTCATCCTTGGATCACCAATTAGGAAACCTATTGTGTAGCAAAAACATCATTTCTATGCGGTAATATGATCAAATAACCATTAATTACCTTCACTAGTGAGAATTACCTTCTTTGTTGGGGAAGTATTGCATTCCATATTATAGTTCAAAAATGTCAGGAGAAACCAGCAACAAAAACATCAATTTCTAAAAATGATACATATAATCCAAATCATATTAACCTGACATGCTACATGTCAGGTTAAATTAGCATAAGCTTTGTTACTGAGCATGAATAATATAGCTTACCTCTTCGCCTTTAGATATATTGATTAAATAGGTCATCCTCACCTGCCTACAAATACAAATATAATCAAACTGCACTGTTCTCCAGGGAACTGAATGGCAAAAGCCCTGATGAGTCTCCAGTCCAGATTCCTGGTAACCGAGAGCCTGTTTCCTTACTGAATACAGAGATGACAGAGGGAAGATAAGCAAGTCCCTGGAGGCTATCTTTGCAGCTGCTGTGTGGTTTTGTGTGTGTTGGTGTCTATGTGTGTAAATATGCATGCTTCCTGTGACCAGGGTCCAGGAACTTTCATGAGGTTCTCAAGGGGATCTGGGACAGACCCGCTCCCCCTCCAAAGCGCACCACCTTAGGGGGCTCATGTGCAAGCAGCCGCTGTGGAGCAGACCACCCGTGCATGATTGCACTGTTCAGCAGCCGTGAATGAACCTGAGGGCCAGCGTGAGGTCTCAGGCTTGCTTAGCATAGCCATCTCAGCCTCACTGCGCAGGGCTGTGGTGTGATGCTCAGGAGAGGGAGCCCTGCGTTACGTTGCCAGGATCTGGGCTGAATGCCTATCCTTTAAAAGCTGTATCCCCTTAGGCAAGGTACCCTAACTTCTCTGTGGCTCCGTTTTGCTTATCTTTAAAATATAACTCACCTCAAAAGTTTGTTGTGACTACATACCCTCTCAGGGAGTTTCTGGTGATCTAAATACCAGAAATCATAAAATGAGATACTAATAAATTTGACTAGACAAAAATTAAAGTCATTGCAAGACTATAATTATCATAGACAAAAATAATACAAAATGACATATTTATTTTGAAATAATCCAGCAGGGCAGAGGGAGAGAAGTAATGAAGGGAGGGGCAGTAATAAATGAGTTAAGTTTGTCTATATATTGATCATGCTGGGTATCTAGTCCATAAAAATTTGCTAATCTATTCTCTTTTTTTTGTATATGTTTGAAATTTTCTAAAATGAAACATATTTTTAAAATAAAAACATGAAAATACCATAGAAGATATCGGAAGAATAATGACAAGTTAAGGGAAAAAAATGTTTGTTAAGACATATAATACTAAGGGGCTAATTCCCCTAATACATAAAGAGGCCATACAAATCAATAAACAAAGAACAAAAGTGTGACATTTTAAAAATGGAAAATGGGGGCCAGCTGGGTGGTGTAGTGGTTAACTTCACTGCTCCACTTCAGCGGCTGGTAGGGTTCACTGGTTCAGATCCCAGCTGTGGACCCATGCACTGCTTATCAAGCCATGCTGTGGCAGGTGTCCCATGTATAAAATAGAGGAAGATGGGCACAGATGTTAGCTCAGGGCCAAGCTTCCTCAAAAAATACATAAATAGATAAAAACAAATAAAAAAATAAAATGGAAAATGAACACAGTCAATTACAGAAAAAAGGAAAAGTACATCAAGTAATGCTAATTTTATTTTTATAAAATGTTATTTATTTTAAATATCTAAGCTTTAAATTTTAATTAACTTAAATATTATTTATTATAGTTTTTATTTATATTTTTATGAAATAGAATTTCATTATATTTAAAATATATCAAGTAACGCTCATTTTCTTCATAATAGAAATACAAATTAAAACAACAGTGAAAATCCACTTTTGAGCTATCAAATTGGCAAAGATCAGAAAGTTTGATAATACATTGTGGATATGAATATAAAGCAGTATAGCTTCTTTGGAGAGCAATTTTACAATATTTGTGAAAAGTTAAAATGCACATTCCTTTTCAGCCATCAATTCCACTTCTAGGAATTAGCTTCCAGATATACTCAGCCATGTACTGAAAGCAAAACATGTAAGGATGTTCAATACGGTTGATTGTAATAGCAAAAGATTTGCAACACCCTAAATGTCTACAGGAAGGAACCGGTTACATAGATTACAGCACATCCATATAATGGATACTAAGAGGCATTTAACAAGAATGAGGCAGCTCCATAATATGAGTTGATCTCTAATACATTGAAAATGAAATAAACAAGGAGCAGAGCAGTACATTAGTACATGACCATTTGTGTAAAAAATATATACAGATGTGCTTCCATATACACAGAATAGGAATCTCTAGGAGCATATAGGAAAAATTGGTAGCAGTCGTTGCCTCAGGAGAGAGGAAATGAGGTAGAGGAAGATACAGGCATGGGAGGGAGTCTTACTCTGACCGAATACCGTTCCATTTCTTTAAACTTTTTCACCATGGCCATGTATTAGCCATTTATAAATGTATTTTTTACATTTAAGTGTTTATAATTGTGTTGACGTGTACTAAATGCTTGATAAATGTTATCTATTGTTACTTCATATAACAATATGTGTATATGAAGTATAAAAAAATAACAATAAATGTTATTATTGTTCCTTCACTGTTATTCCAACTCCATTTCAGCCCTTATCTTCCACTGCTCCAGCACACATACCCTTTTACGGTACCAAAGGGATCACTAACCAGTCTCCAAACATGCCCTCTGCTTTGCTATTTCCATATTTATATTCATGTGCTTACCTCCATCTTTACCTGTTGAAGTTCTACTTACCCTTCAAGGCCCAATTCAAATACCGCCTCCTCCTGAATTATATACTAGCTGTGTAATCTTGAGAAATTTATGTATCTGCTTAAGCCTTGGTTTTTACATCCTTAAATGGGAAATGATGATAGAAACTGTAAGGATTAAAGGTGATAAGTCAGGAAAATCTACTCATGCATCTACCCAACACATGGTTCTCGATTGCCTATTTTGTACAGGAAATATGATGTGCTCTAGGGCTAGAGCCATGAAAGAACTGACAATATCTCTGCCCTCATGAAGCTCACAGTCTGGAAAGGAAATTTCCATACTGTTGATAGATGCTATGGCAAGTGTGGGCACAGGGTCTGGAAGTACAGAGGAGGGCCACCTACCCAAAAAAAAGGCAAATGCTCAGGGCAGAAATAGTTGACCTGGAAGGAAAGTTGGAAACAAAATCTGATTTTAACTTTGAGTGACCCCAAAGAAGTTATAAGCAGGGAGTAGCAGAGAATTTACAAAGATTAGTCTAGGTGCCTCTCCTGCTTGTGACCACCTTGGGTCACTGCTCCTCTGTGCTTCTGATAATCAAAGGCAATCCACAGAAAGGAGACAGCGTTCCCCTGCCCTTAGCCTGAACATTCTCCAGGAAGTAGTCCTCCTGCGACCCCACGCCCACCAGCCTCCGTGAAACCAAGCCTGCCAGGCTATAATACAGAGAAACAAAGTTCTGTACTGAAGAATCAGGCAGTTCTCTACATGGTGTTGCAAGGAGAAATAAAAGTTGAATTTAGATGTTCCCTTGTACGAGCCAAAGGACAGGGCCTTCCAGAATTAGGAGTGCCAAGGGATAGTGCCTCCCCAACCTTCCAACCTGCCCACTTCTGCCAGAGGCGCCCTCTCCACCCGAGTCCCCTCTCCTTCCTGTGGTCACCCCACACCAGCCCCCATCTCAAACCTCTCTTCAATCTCCTAGTTAGGCGATCCCCACTGCTTTCTCAGGAACCAATCCTTCCTCATCCCTCAGGAGGAAGCTTCTTCTGGCTCCTTACAGCACTTGAAAACTCAAGCAAGGCCTCAGGTGGGACCCAGATGTTAGTTGAAATTCTCCACTCATTCTGTGGCGTCCAGAGGAATATTTCTGTTCCCTGAATAAAATTTAATGAGAGTCTGGTCTCCCCACTTGTGAGAGATGTGGAGTAAAAGCAACTTATAATAACAATTATTTGCTTTATTAGACTAATTCTCCATAAAGGAAGGAATATTTCGCCTAGTAACCTGGTTTTGGCTTCAACCTTTAGCGACCACCACTACCATCACACTCTGCTATCATTATGCTGAGAAACGTTTTCTTCTTACAGCTGAGGCCTGACAGCTTTACAAAAGCAACCACTTGAACTACTTAGAAGAATGGGTGCTGGTTCCAATGAGATCCTTTTGACTCTAGATACCCTTCTGATGGAGAAAGTTTTGCCAATTCACACAGCCACAAGTTGAATAATTTCTCCTTCAAGGATTTAAGTTTGGTTTGCCTTTTTTAGGGGAAAGCCAAATAAACCAAAAACAAAAAGAAAACAAACAAAACACCTCTGAGCCAAAAATGAAACTGTGATTCTCCAAAGAATCCTAGAGTAAGTCCAGATGTCTCCGTAGGGCCTCTGCTGCCGGGCCCAGCTGAAACAGTAGGCCAGAGAGGCTTTCACTAGTCTTCATCAAGTAGCCATGAAGTGGAGATATGATCCGGTTCAACAGTACACAGAATCACACGGTGCACCAGTGGCATCTGCCCGACTCACCCCTAGGCCCCCGTCTGCCTTTAGCGAGGGGTGACACCAAAGCCTCTCTGAGCATGTGCAAGGCAACAGATTGATGCTGCCCTCTGCTGGTGAGCCGCTCTACCGCAAACTTTTTACAAGGGGAGCAAGGCTTGGGTAGGTTGACTACTGCCCCGCTCCCAGCCCCATTTTCTAGCCGCCTCGAAGGGAAATGACTGTCAAACTTAGATGTTGGGGGGGTGTGGCTGAGGTGAGAGTGGAGTAGGGGAGAACATAGTGTGGGAGAAGCCGAAAGACCACAAATCAGGAACATGTCACTAGAATCCAATATAGCCCACAGGGTTATCTGTGTATTTGCTTTGTGAAGGGAAATTTTTGTTGGGACTTTCTTGTGACATTTGAGTTACTTAGTACTGAATGCATTCTGTGACGTATTCAGAAAATGCATTTCACTAATGCTTCCCTAATTCAAGGGGGCTGCTGTTTTACCAGTCACCATGATCCTTAATCAGTGGAGTTGTATAGCATGTAGATAGTCTGCAAAAGTGCTTAATAAAAATCATTTAATTCTAAATTACATGAGTGCACTTAACCCTAAAGATATTAAAACTGATTGTTTGATGTATTGCCATGAGTAGGTAGAAATTCAAAAATAAAAGCTTCCTGCACTTAAATCAAAGAGCACCGAGCTCATAGCCACTCAGTACAAGCACATGCATCAGTGTCATGAAGCTGGGCTATGATAAACTAACCCATTTTAGGCTTTTAAACTGTAAATATGAAGTACTTGAATTTGATCAGTGATGAGATACGTAAGTGAGTTTTTCCAGGCAGAGTACCGTGTGTGACCTGATAGGCTGTTAGAAGCCTGTGGAGATCACCTGTTGCTAATTTGCAGACTAAGGCACAGAGGGGCCTGCCGCAGGTGCTTGGCAGGGCTAGTCTGAGATGCTAGTCTAGACTCCAGTGTAGAGGCAGGTCTGGTGTGAGCAGATAGGAAAGAGTGGGCATTTTCATTGTAGCTACATTCTCACTTGCTTAACTCGCTTGTTTCAGCCCTCAGCACAATACCATGCCCATGAGGAAACCTAAATCAGTCTTGATTATAGGTCAAAACAAATTTTGGAGGGATGCACCCGTCAAATTTGCATTCGTCTTAACCCTCCAATGCTTTGCCACTTTTTACTCAAATAATCTGGTTAATATGATGCCATCAGTACAGTGAACCGATATGGTGTTCTGTGGAATATCCTTAATTTTCTAGTTGCCTTCAGATTATATTAGAATAGAGGGTGGGAGAGTTAACATCACTCTGGGCCAGAATGTAAATGTACACGTTATCTGTCCCACATGAATGCACACCACTTTGATCCCACTAGCCAGATCGCTGGCTTCCTCCCATGTACCCAAGGCTGTGTTACTCTCCCCTAGCATGGAGGCTACATCTGATGTAGCAGCTGCAGTTGACACTACTGTTTGGTTGTGTTTGCCATAGTCCACTGTCATCTTCTAGAATTCACCTACTTTTTTAATTGAACCAGACTTGGGAAATAAATGGGAATATGATAGGGACCACTGCCCTTGCATCTTTTATGTCTTAAGGGTGACACTAATCTCTGCCATTCTCCCCAGGATGAGATAATGCTGTTGGTCAACAACTCGGCAGGTGGAGAAGCAGGTTCAGAGGCTTCCACATAGCCTTTCCAGCTATGATGGATATTACTCCACAGAAGAATGAACCAAAGGGAAGGTTCTTGCAACTCCCAAATACATTCATTACAAATAAACATTCAACGTCTAGCAAAGTGACCACTGGATGGATCCCAGTTCCAGTGGTTCCAGAGTGAGGTGGTCAGGACTCCATTCTTTGTCTGGTCTTAATGTACTCCCCATTAATAAGACTTTATTAATAACACTTCAGATCTCCAAAAGTTAGTGTCAACTCAAACCCTGTGTCCAAATGTCATCAAAATGTCTGGATATCCCCCATTATCTACTCTGCAATTACCTTAGTAAATAGTCATAGGTCTCACTAGGTACACACTAGGGGAATCATTATACACCAGGCATGATGTTGCAAGGTCATAGCCTCTCATTCAGTGAATGGATTCAGGGTCTGAATGGCTCAGGTTCAGAAACTAGGGAGAGGATCATGTCTTTTTATAATGGGGGAGGCTACTCTTAGCTTCTTGGTCATCTAGCCTTGATTTTTTTTTTTTTTTTGAGTGTATAAATTAAGCAATACCCTTGTCAGCTGTCTGTCTATCCTGCCCCAGGGAACATCATGTTCTGTCAACCGTCTCCATAGCTCTCTGAATGCCAGACCATGCTGGCTACCACTCCCACAGGGCTGCTCACTGCAAGAACTGTGTTTGTCTTGCTTTTGCCACAATCTAGCTTCTATGTTTTCAGGATATTATGGGCCCCATTCTATTATCACCAGTTTTGTAATAAATTTCGTACCATGAGCCATGGCCTGCAGAGGATAGCCATCAGTTAGCTTCTCAACAATGCTGGTGGCCTCCTCACCCGCATGTTCCTTATCACTTTGGTAAACAGAATGTCCTCCAGGCCCTATCTATCAGTGCCTTTTTCTGGTCTTACTTAGTATATCTCTTCTGACATGCTCATTTCTCTGTGCCTTTTGATTCCATGTCATAGATTTCTCATTTAACATGAGCTATTGCTTTTTTTTTTCTTGAAGATTGGCACCTGAGCTAACAACTGTTGCCAATCTTCTTCTTCTTCTTTTTTTTTCTTTTCTGCTTTTTCTCCCCAAATCCCCCCAGTACATAGTTGTATATTCTAGTTGTGGGCCCTTCTAGTTGTGGCATGTGGGATGCCACCTCAGCATGGCCTGACGAGCAGTGCCATGTCTGTGCCCAGGATCCGACCCGTCTAAACCCCATGCCACCAAAGTGGAGCACACAAATTTAACCACTCTGCCACGGGGCTGGGCCCCCATATTACGTTTTTAATTTAATTTAATTTAATTTAATTTAATTGAGGTTATAATAGTTTATGTATTTCACATTGTGAAATTTGAGTTGTACATTATTATTTGTCAGTCACCATATATCTGTGCCCCTTTACCCCTTATGCCCACCTCCCCACCCACTTCCCCTCTGGTAACCACTAATCTGTTCTCTTTGTCCATGTGTTTGTTTATCTTCCACATATGAGTGAAATCATATGGTGTTTATCTTTCTCTGTCTGGCTTATTTCACTTAAAATAACACCCTCCAGTTCCATCCATGTTGTTGCAAATGGGACAATTTTGTCTTTTTATGGCTGAGTAGTATTCCGTTATATATACATATCACATCTTCTTGGGGTTTTTTTCTAGTGAGGAAAATTGGCCCTAAGCTAACATCTGTTGCCAATCTTCCTCTTTTTGCTTGAGGAAGATTGTTGCTGAGCTAACACTTGTGCCAATCTACCTCTATTTTATGTGGGATGCTGCCACAGTGTGGCTTGACGGGCGGTGCTAGGTCTGTGCCTGGGATCTGAACCTGGGAACCCTAGACCACTGAAGCAGAGAGCGCAAACTTAACCACTACATCACTGGGCTGGCCTCAATATACCATATCTTTTTTATCTATTCATCAGTGGACGGGCACTTAGGTTGCTTCCACGTCTTGGCTATTGTGACTAATGCTGCAATGAACATAGGGGTGCGTAAGTCTCTTTGAATTGTTGATTTCAACTTCTTTGGATAAATACCCAGTAGTGGAATAGCTGGGTCATATGGTATTTCAATTTTTAATTTTTTGAGAACTCTCCATACTGTTTTCCATAGTGGCTGCACCAGTTTGCATTCCCACCAGCAGTGTATGAGGGTTCCCTTTTCTTCACATCCTCTCCAACATTTGCTATTTTTTGTCTTGGTAATTATAGCCATTCTAACAGGTGTAAGGTGATATCTCACTGTGGTTTTGATTTGCATTTCCCTGTTGATTAGTGATGTTGAGCATCTTTTCATGTGCCTGTTGGCTATCTGTATATCTTCTTTGGAAAAATATCTGTTCATATCCTCTGCCCATTTTTTTATTGGGTTGTTTTTTTGTTGTTGAGTTGTATGAGTTCTTTATACATTTTGGAGTTTTAACTCCTTGTTGGAATATATGATTTGCAAATATTTTCTCCCAGTTAGTGGGTTGACTTTTCGTTTCCTGGTTTCCTTTGCCTTGCAGAAGCTCTTTAGTCTGATGAAGTCCCATTTTCCTTGCCCGAGTAGACATGGTATTCGGAAAGATCCTTCTAAGGCCAATGTCAAAGAGTGTACTGCCTATATTTTGTTCTAGGAATTTTATGGTTTCAGGTCTTACCTTCAAGTCTTTGATCCATTTTGAGTTAATTTTTGTGCATGGTGAAATATAATGACTACTTTCATTCTTTGGAATGTGGCTGTCTAGTTTTCCCAACTCCATTTATTGAAGAGAATTTGCTTTTTCCATTGTATGTTCTTAGCTCCTTTGTCAAAGATTAGCTGTTCATAGGTGTGTGATTTTGATTTTGGGCTTTCAATTCTGTTCCATTGATCTACGTGTCTGGTTTTGTACCAGTACCATGCTGTTTTGAATACTATAGGTTTGTAATATATTTTGAAGCTGGGAATTGTGATACCTCCAGCTTTGTTCTTTTTTCTCAGGATAGCTTTAGCTATTTGGGTCGTTTGTTGCACCATATGAATTTTAGGATTCTTTGTTCTATTTTTGTGAAGAATGTCATTGGGATTCTAATTGGGATTGCATTGAATCTGTAGATTGCTTTAGGTAGTGTGGACATTTTGACTATGTTTGTTCCTCCATACTATATGCATAGAATATCTTTCCATTTCTTTATGTCATCATTGATTTCTTTCAATAATGTCTTATAGTTTTCAGTGTACAGGTCTTTCACCTCTTTGGTTAAATTTATTCCTAGGTATTTTATTCTTTTTGTTGCAATTGCTAATAGGATTGTATTCTTGAGTTCTCTTTCTATTAGTTTGTTATTAGAGTATAGAAATGCAACTGGCTTTTTAAGTTGCTTTTGTACCCTGTAACTTTGCTGTAGTTGTTGATTATTTCTAACAGTTTTCCAATGGTTCTTTAGGGTTTTCTATATATAAAATCCTGTCATCTGCAAACAGTGCGAGTTTCACTTCTTCCTTGTCAATTTGGATACCTTTTATTTCTTTTTCTTGCCTAATTGCTCAGGCCCAAACCTCCAGTACTATGTTGAATAAGAGTGATGAGAGTGGGCACCCTTGTCTCATTCCTGTTCTCAGAGGGAGGGCTTTCAGTTTTTTCCTGTTGAGTATGATGTTGGCTGTGGTTTTGTCATATAGGGCCTCTATTATGTTGAGATACTTTCCTTCTATACCCATTTTATTGAGAGTTTTTATCATAAATGGATGTTGGATCTTGTCAAATGCTTTCTTGGTATCTATTGAGATGATCATATGGTTTTTATTCCACATTTTTTTAATGTGGTGTATCATATTGATTGATTTGCAGATGTTGAACCATTCCTGCATCCCTGGTATAAATCCCAGTTGATCATGGTGTATGATCCTTTCAATGTATTGCTGTATTCAGTTTGCCAATATTTTGTTGAGGATTTTTGCATCTATGTTCATTAGCAATATTGGCCTGTAATTTTCCTTCTTTGTGTTGTTCTTGTCTGGCTTTGGGATCAGGGTGATGTTGGCCTTGTAAAATGTGTTAGGAAGTGTTCCATCTTCTTCAATTTGTTGGAATAGTTTGAGAAGGATAGGTATTAAATATTCTTTGAATGTTTGAATTCTCCAAAGAAGCCATCTGCTTCTGGACTTTTGTTTTTCGGGAGGATTTTGATTACTGTTTCAATCTCTTTACTTGTGATTGGTCTATTCACATTCTCTATTTCTTCTTGGTTCAGTTTTGGAAGGTTGTATGAGTCTAAGAATTTATCCATTTCTTCTAGATTGTCTAATTTGTTGGCATATAGTTTTTCATAGTATTCTCTTACAGTCCTTTGTGTTTCTCTGGTATCCATTGTAATTTCTCCTCTTTTGTTTCTAATTTTATTTATCTGAGCCTTCTCTCTTTTTTCCTTAGTGAGTCTGGCTAAGGGGTTTGTCACTTTTGTTTATCTTCTCAAAGAACCAGCTTTTAGTTTCATTGATCCTTTCTACTGTTTTTTTGGTTACAATTTCTTTTATTTCTGCTCTTATTTTTATTATTGCCCTCCTTCTGCTGACTTTGGTCTTTGTTTGTTCTTCTTTTTCTAGTTCTGTTAGGTGTAGTTTAAGGTTGCTTATTTGAGATTTTTCTTGTTTGTTAAGGTAGGCCTCTATTGCTACGAATTTCCCTATTAGGACCGCTTTTGCTGCATCCCATATGAGTTGGCATGTTATATTTTCATTTTCATTTGTCTCCAGATATTTTTTTATTTCTCCTTTAATTTCTTCAGTGATCCATTGGTTGTTCAGTAGCATGTTGTTTAGTCTCCATATGTTTGTCACTTTCCCAGCTTTTTTCTTATAGTTGGTTTCTAGTTTCATAACATTATGGTTGGAAAAGATGCTTGATATGATTTCAATCTTTTAAATTTATTGAGGCTTGCCTTGTTTCCCAGCATATGGTCTATCTTTGAGAATGTTCCATATGCACTTGAGAAGAATGTGTATTCTGCTAATTTTGGATGGAGTATTTCATATATATCTGCTAAGTCCATCTAGTCTAGTTTTTTGTTTAGTTCCACTATTTTCTTGTTGACTCTCTGTCTGGTTGATCTATCCATTGATGACAGTGGGGTGTTAAAATTCCCTACTATTATTGTGTTGCTATTAATGTCTCCTTTTAGGTCAGTTAATAGTTGCTTTATCTACTTTGGTTGCAATTGCTAATAGGATTGTATTCTTTTTTTTTTTTTTTTAAAGATTTTATTTTTTCCTTTTTCTCCCCAACGCCCCCCGGTACATAGTTGTGTATTCTTCGCTGTGGGCTCCTCCAGCTGTGGCATGTGGGACGCTGCCCCAGCATGGTCCGATGAGCGGTGCCATGTCCGCGCCCAGGATTCGAACCAACGAAACACTGGGCTGCCTGCAGCGGAGCACGCGAACCTAACCACTCGGCCACGGGGCCAGCCCCAATAGGATTGTATTGTTGAGTTCTCTTTCTATTAGTTTGTTATTAGAGTATAGAAATGCAACTGGCTTTTTAAGTTGCTTTTGTACCCTGTAACTTTGCTGTAGTTGTTGATTATTTCTAACAGTTTTCCAATGGTTCTTTAGGGTTTTCTATATATAAAATCCTGTCATCTGCAAACAGTGCGAGTTTCACTTCTTCCTTGTCAATTTGGATACCTTTTATTTCTTTTTCTTGCCTAATTGCTCAGGCCCAAACCTCCAGTACTATGTTGAATAAGAGTGATGAGAGTGGGCACCCTTGTCTCATTCCTGTTCTCAGAGGGAGGGCTCCTGTGTTAGGTGCATATATATTTATAAGTGTTATGTCCTCTTGGTGGAGTGTCCCTTTTATCATTATGTACTGCCCCTCTTTGTCTTTCATTGTCTTTTTTATCTTGAGGTATACTTTGTCTGGTATAAGTATGGCAACACCTGCTTTATTTTTTGGCCATTAGCTTGGAATATTGTCTTCAGTCCCTTCACTCTAAAACAGTGTTTGTGTTTAGAGCCGAAATCAGTTTCCTAGAGGCAGCAAATTGTTGGGTCTTTTGATTGGGGAATTCAATTAATTTACATTTAGAGTGATTATTGGTATATGAGGGCTTAATGCTGCCATTTTATCACTTGTTTTCTGGTTGTTCTATATTTCTCTTGTTTCTCATCCCATATATTTCAGAGTGCCAATTCAGTTTGGTGGCTTTCTATGATGGTTTTCTCAGTTTTCTCTTTATTTATCATTTGTGTCTCTGTTCTGATTTTTTGTTTTGTGGCTACCATGAAGATTGTATAAAAGATCTTGTAGATGAGATATACCATTTTCTGATAGCCTCTTATTCCCTTTGTCTAAACAGTTTCCATCCCTTTCCTCTTCACCTCTTCTAAGTTATTGTTGTCACAACTTATTCCGTTTTGTGTTGTGAGTTTGTGGTTAAAATGAAGTGATTATATTTATTCTGGATGTTTTCCTTCCCTTTACCTTTAATGTTATAATTAAGTCTTTGCTAATCTGTTCTGATAGACAGTTGCAATTTTTTTGATTTTGTCTGCCTATTTATCTCCTTGCTCAAGGCTTTGTAAACTGTTTCTTTTTTTTCAGGTATGAGGGCCTTCTTGATCATATCTTGTAGGGAGGGGTGTCTTAAGGCAATGAACTCCCTCACCTTTTGTTTAGCTGGAAAAGTTTTTATTTCTCCATCATAGCTGAAGGATATTTTCACTGGATAGAGTATTCTTGGTTGCAAGTTTTTGTCTTTCAGAATTTTGAATATATCATTCCACTCTCTCCTAGCCTGTAAGGTTTCTGCTGAGAAATCTACTGAAAGCCTGAGAGGGGCTCCTTTTTAGGTTATTTTGTCCTGCCTTGCTGCCCTTAATATTTTTTCTTTGTCCTTGACTTTTGCCAGTTTTACTAATACTTGCCTTGAAAAGGTCTATTTATGTTGATGTAATTAGGAGTTCTATTAGCTTCTTTTATTTGTATTTCCAGCTCCTTCCCCAGGTTTTGGAAGTTCTCAGCTATTATTTCTTTTTTTTTTTTTTTTTTAAAGATTTTATTTTTTCCTTTTTCTCCCCAAAGCCCCCCGGTACATAGTTGTGTATTCTTCGTTGTGGGTTCTTCTAGTTGTGGCATGTGGGACGCTGCCTCAGCGTGGTCTGACGAGCAGTGCCATGTCCGTGCCCAGGATTCGAACCAACGAAACACTGGGCCACCTGCAGTGGAGCACACGAACTTAACCACTCGGCCACGGGGCCAGCCCCTCAGCTATTATTTCTTTGAACAAGCCCCCTGCTCATTTCTCCTTCTGGAATACCTATAATCCTTATGTTGCATTTCCTAATTGAGTTGAATATTTCTTGGAGAATGTCTTCATTTCTTTTTAGTCTAAATTATCTCTCCTCCTCCATCTGAAGCATTTCTATATTCTTATCCTCTAAGTTGCTAATTCTATCATCCATAATATCAGTTCTGTTATTTAAGGATTCCAGATTTTTCTTTATCTCATTCATTGTGTTTTTCATCTCCAACATTTCTGATTGGCTTTTCTTTATAGTTTCTATCTCTTTTGTGAAAATTTCTCTCTATTAATTGATTTTGTTCCTGATTTCATTGAACTGTCTTTCTGAGTTCTCTTATAATTAAGTGAGCCTTTTTGTGATAGCTATTTTGAATACTCTGTCATTTAGATTATAGATTTCTGCACCTTTGGGATTGATTTCTGGGTGTTTGTCTTTTTCCTTCTGTTCTGGTGTATTAATATACTTCATACTATTTGATGGAGTGGATTTGTACCTTTGCATAGTGATAGTATCTGGTTGCAGATTCCACCTGTTGCCTCTGGGGGTGGAGTAGGGCAGGAGCTATGTATTCTGAGCCTGCCGCAATCCCTGTCAGCTGTGCCTGCCCAAGCCAGGGCCACTGTTTGGGATTGCAGTGGTCCTGTGGGCTCTCCCACTGAATGGGAAAGCAATCACTTGGGGGCTCAGGGCTGCTGCCATCTGCGCTCACAATTCTGCTGAGATGTGCTCCCCCTTTCAGTGCCCCAGTGGTACTATGGGCTCTTGTGGCAGCCAGGAACTCATTCACCCAGGCCCGCAGATCCACCACTATCTCTTCCTAGGTTGCACCAGCCATAATGGTTGGTGGGCAGGGCCTCCCTACTGTGTCTGAGCCTGGACTGCTCCCTGGGGACCATGGTGGCACTGTGGGCTCTCCCACTGGATGAGAAAGTGATCATGCAGGGGCTCTGGGATGCCATCACCTGTTTGCACAGTTGTGCTGAGGTGCACTCCCATCCTTGGTACCACAGCGGTGCTATGGGTGCTCCAGCTGGGAGACCAGTTGCACACATTTACAGGGTTGCTGAGGGGCCAGAGAGTGCTCACCTTTCTCTACCACCTCCCTGGGGGTAGTCCATCCACCTTCAAATATGTAGCTGCATGGGTCTCTCAGGAGTCCTGAGGTGCTGTTTGGGTATCCTCCACTGATCAATGAATGTCCATTTAGTTGTAATTTGAAGGGGGAGAGACAAAGGGAACAGCTCACTGTGCCGTGTTGCTGACATCATTTGAGCTATTGCTTTTTCAAAACTTCCTACAGCATATTAGCACTGTCTCCTGGGGTCTTTGTCAGGAATTAAATCCTGTGTCCCAGGCAAGTGTTCTTACACTGATAAGCTCTCCTTTATCCAACTTTACCTTCCATCCCCTTTAATCTAGAATCTTTAGGATCCAATCCCATAATACTGTCCTGGCTGCTGCCAATACATTTTGACTAGGTCCCAAAGATCCTTCAGCATGTAATCTCTTTCCTGCCCTATAGGCCCAGCGCTTCCCCAACTGAGCTGAATTGTGACTTGACCCTAGTTATAGGTCTGGTGGCAAGGAGGAAGGTAGACATTCATCCTGAGCAGGACTTGTGTGATCTAGCAAGCAGAGACCTCTGCATCGTCTTCAGGTGAGGGGTGAGGGGCACTAGCCTTTAGCAGGGAGGAGTTTGTTCCCTTTTGCAGGCCTAGAGGGCTCAGACTCATCTGTGCTTTTAATGTTATGAGTGCAATGACCCAGGTGTCCCCATGTCAAGTCCCTGGACCTCACTCTTTGTCATCAGCACTCTGATCTTTGTACAGCAGACTCACTGGGGTTAAGAAGTCAACCTTCTTTTTCTACCCTTAAAAATTAAGTCCAGATTCTGATCCTCAGTATCTTCTGCCTCCAGAAATAGGAAATGAGAAACTTTACACAGCCAAGGAGGCCCTCTGACATTCACACTTTGTCCTAAATTTGTGACTAATTATCTCTCTGCCTTTCACTGTCTTTCTCAAATATATTGATAATACCCGGTGACAGTCAATTGATTCCATAGTTCTTATAGGGAGTACTTTTCTTGTTCCTCTCAAACAGAGATTTTGTACCAGCCAGTACATTCCCTTCTACTGGCGTCTCATTCAGTTCACTACCTATAAAAGTTCTAACAATTGCATTGGTATAGCACGCCAGGGCCTATCAGTGCTTCACTTACCGCCAGTTATGGGGTTCTGATTATTGGTTGGACAGTGTGTAAGCCAGCTTCAAAATCCTATTTTACACTCAGTTTCCTAGGACCAGTCCTGGTGCCAACTCTCTTAGGTCGGGTTCCTGAGAAATAGACTCGGACAGAGATTTGCATGCAGGATATTTATTTGCAGATTCATTGAAACAACACCTGTAAGAAAGTGAGGGAAGCAGGACTGGGCAGAAGGAGAAACTGAACTGCAATGTAGTTGCAGTAGAGAGCTCAGCCAAGCCCATCAGAAGTGCTGGTGCTGGGATGGCCCTTCTGAGTTATCCCAAATTGAGGCAAAGGGGCCAGATTTTTGCACCACTGCACTGGATGTAGATTGGCCCTGGGGCTTCCTTTGGCTCAGTCAGGATTTCTCCATGGCGACACTGTTGACATTTTGGACCAGATAGTTTCTTTTTGGGGGAGAGCTGTCCCATGCATTATAGAATGTTTAGCAGCATTCCTGGCTTCAACCCACTAGATTCCAGTAGCATTCTCTTCCTCACCCCACCCCCAAACAAAATGATTCCTGATATTGCCAAAGTGGGGTCTGCATTAGAGTCATCTGGGATGCTGATTTTGAAAATGCTGATTCCAAGGCCTAACTCATGAGGATCAAAGTCTCCGGGTACGTGGCATTTTCAAAAGCTCCCAAGTGATTCGTCAGCACATTCCAGTTAGACATCCCCTGATCCACAGTGTAGGTGCAAACTCCTCACGGCATGGGAGACCCCGCAGAACCTGGAACCTGGGCCTATCTTTTCAGCCTCATCTCTGCCGCCTACTACCCATTTGTACTTAGAGCCGCACCCAGCTAAAGTACTGGGTTTTGTTGGCACTTGCCAGGCATGTCCCACATGTGTGCTTCTTGACATGTCATTGCCTTTTTGTTCTCTGACTGCTAAAACCCCTCTGTATCCTGAGGTTCCCCTCCTCCTTGAAGACTTCCCTCATGATGTGCTCCACCAGAGTGTCTCTCTCTGCGAGCCTCCCACAGCACGGTGCACCCTACTCTGCTCAGTTCTCACCCCAGGCTACTGCTGTCTAAATCCCTGCCCCTCCCCTGGACTGGAGCATCTGGGAGCAGAGCCTGGTCTCATGTATTTCAGCACCTTAGGTGCTCAATAAACATCGGCTGAGGGAACGAATGAGTGGTATGGTACTCACTCTAGATCAATGCTGTCCAATCGAAGTGTAATCTGAGCACGTATGTAATTTTTAATTTTCTAGTAGCCATAGTAAAAAGAGCACAAAGACCCAAGTGAATTAATTCTGATACATTTTTATTCACTCAATCTGTCCAAAATTTTATCATGTCAATGTGTAATCCATGTAAAACCTATTGAGATATTTTACATTCTTTTCTCATATCAAGTCTTCCAAATTCCAGTGTGTATTTTACACTTAACAGCATGTCACAAACCAGACCAGCCACATTTCCAGCGCTCGACAGGCACACAGGGTTGGTGGTTACCACATTGGACAGCACGGTTCTAGAATAGAGAGGATGCTCTCCAGCTCTATGGGAGAAACTTTGCACATGAAGGAAGCTGCATTCTAGTCCAGGGTTCATTCTTGGTGGCCACATGGCACTGGAATGGTTTTTACCAAGACCTTGTTAGCTTTGGTCTCCTCGTGCACTGTGCAGGGCTGTGAGGCCAGGTCTGACCGTGAGGGTCCTGCGTGCGAGCCATGTGCGGCCAGTGAGGAGGCTCAGGACTGTCAGCAGCTAACAAGCCTCCTTCTCCACCAGGCGGTTGGAGCTGAAGTGCGCAGGTACTCTGTTCCCTCTTTAGGGCACACTGAAGGCGTGGTGAGAGTGCTGCATTCTTTGGTGTGCAAAGCCACACCCTCCAATGCCATCGACACTGAGGCTCTAGTCACTAAAAGAAAAAGCCACAGAAATGTAAACACGGTTCATTTGTAGATGCCTTGGCAGAGGCAAGCTCCAGGTATCCACACCCTCTGGGGACATCATTCCTTCTGAGGGAGGAGATACAAAAATGTCTTAAGCAGGAAACTTAGAACACATCCAAGACATGAGCTGTTTGTCTTGCTCAGGCCTGTCGGCTGGCTCCCTCTAACTCAGACCACAGTGAGTGTTTGCTGGGCCCAGCCCCTACTCTCTTGGGGTCAGAACTAAGAAAAGAAATGAGTCTCCATCTCCTGGCCTCACACTCTGGTGACCTCAATTGAGAAGCCTGGTGCCAACTGGCACCTAGTGGAGGGTGGAGCTGGAGTCGACTTGGCACTGCCAGCCAGGCACCCTCTTCGTGGGCAGTATCCCAAAGCAGTCTTTCCTTCTGCTTCTCCTCCCCTAGGCCCCATGTTCAATTAAAACAGTCAGGTACACAAATTAGCATCAGAACCAAAATGGTTTCCTGGGAAACTAATGACAAAAATTCCAGTTTTAAAACATTTTCTTTGCAACCTAGAGAGCAAAGCCATGCCTTTCACAAGAACAAAAGCCCTGAGCCAAAGACTCCATCTCATATAAAGAAGTGTCATTGGCCAAAGCCTGGGATGGATGAAAAGTGCTGTTTGAAGCTGTCAGGACAGGCTCTATGTGTTTTCCTGCACCTTGCTCCCATGTAATCCTGGCCCAACATTCACTCATGCCTGTTTTTACAGAAGGGGGACATTTCCTTGTTAATTTCTGTCCCCAGGGCTCCTTCTTGCTGCGAGAAGTTGAACTCTTTGGGATGCAAGCAGGTAGAGGTCGGATCAGAAATTTTTACCATTGTCAGGTAGAGAAGACGCGATATCAATCCTCCACTCATCAAAATACACACCTTGGAAATTATCTGAGAAAAAAATTTGCATTCCAATAGAAATAATGTGCATTTGTACAGTGGTTCATGTTTACAAAACACCACATAGACTTCCTCAATTCAACGTCACAATAGTTGGAGTAGAAACAACAGGTTCAGTCTTTATGTGACGTCTTTAGGGCCGTTCATTCCATTGACGAGCATCCTGAGAGCCTTCTTTGCACCTGGCCTTGTGGAAAGCATGGGGGAACAGAGCTATCGAGACATAGTTCCTTCTAGAAGGAGCTGAGTCTTGGGAAAACAGAAAATAGACAATTATAATCCATATAAACCCTCTGACAGAGGTACACAGCATGCTGTAGGAGCACATAAGAGGGGGCCTCAGTGCAGAATTTTAAGGTCAGATAATTCCTTAATCTGGAGAAATTAAACTCCCTAACGATGGGCTTTCTGATATCCTAACAAGCTACTAAGGGAGCTATTGTCAGGGAGGCCTTCCCAAGGACCCCTAAATCATACAGCACTGACACAGAAAGCATAACTGTACTGTATATATAATATATACATATTATATATGTAGTTTCAGTATGAAACTAGAGTGTGTGTAGTAGTCATAACATTAGATATGGCTCTAAACTAAGGGGCCTTATTCTTTCGCAGTATGCCAGGATCCATAAACTCTCCAGATGAGCATTAGATTCCCAGTGCCGAGTAACTACTTCTGAATATAGCCATTGCTTAAAACATTTTATAATTCCCTTTTACTGGCATTTTCTTCAGAATCTGGAGGTATTATTTCCCTCCCTCTTTTTCCCTTGTTTTCTAATTACAAAAGTAATACATGTACATACTTATGGCAAACAGTTGAATATTACACAAACATACAATTTAAAAAATGAAAGTCTTCCACCATCATCCCCCACACTAAATTCTGTTGACAGTTTAGGGCTTATACTCCCAGCATTTTCTTTTGCTAAGGAACATTTGCCCTAGGCTAACATCCACTGCCAATCTTCCTCTTTTTGTACATGAGTCGCCACCACAGCATGGCTACTGACAGATGAGTGGTGTAGGTGCATATACAGGAACCGAACCCAGGCCGCTGAAACCGAGTGCACTGAAATTAACCACTAGGCCACCAGAGCTGGCCCTTCCAGGGTTTTTTAAATGTATATGTTTACACATACCATTTTTAACAGGAATGGGAACATATTATGCATAATATTCAACAACATGCTTGAGAAATAGCTCTTTGAGATATCGTCCCATGTTGGTATAGACATAACATTCGATTAAAGACTGCATAACCATTCACTGATTTATTTAAGCAATCGTCTACTGATAAACACTAGGCTGTTTTTATAATTCTTTCTGTCCTATGAACAATGCTGTAATTAATATTCTTATAAATATTCATTGCACATTGGTTTGAGTATTTCTAGAAATAAATTCCTAGAAATTGAATTGATAGCATATTCTTTACAGATCCTCAATGAGGGAAAAGCTTTAATATTTAAGAATAATAAATTGTCTGAAAATGTTTTTGGTCAAAATAAAACTTGACAGGGGCCGGCCCTGTGGCCAAGTTTGCATGCTGTACTTCAGCAGCCCTGGGTTTCACTGGTTCAGATCCTGGGCATGGACATGGCACCACTCATCAAGCCATGCTGGGGCGGTGTCCCACATAGCAGAACTGGAAGGACCTACAGCTAGAATATACAACTACGTACTAGGGGGTTTTGGGGAGAAGAAGAAGAAAAGAAAAAAAAAAAGAAGATTGGCAACAGATGTTAGCTCAGGGGCCAATCCTTAAAAAAATAAAACCTGACCATAAGTGGGGAGGAGAGGGAAGATTTATTGAGCAGCTACTATGTGCCAATCACAATGCTAGATACTTGCATCATCTCATTACTCCCAGAAATTTTGAATATTTTGACATTATTATTCCCGTTTTAGAGATGAGGGTATTGTAACACAGAGAGGCTAAACTTTTCCAAGGTTACACAGTTAATAAATGGCAGAGCCATGACTGGAACTTAGTCTTTCTGACTCTTCCCACTGCACCACCACTTCTAAGTAGTGTATAAGCACGTTGCTGGTTTTTGGTTTAAACTGCAACTGACTCTAAAGAAAATCTCAAAAATGTTTTGATCAGTTTCAGAAATGCTGAAATAAATATGTATCTTCTCAAACCTGTATGTCAAAGATCACTGCTCATCTGAAATATATAAATTTTGTTATGGTAATTATCAAATGTCTCATTAATTTAGTCACTTCGTCTCCCTTTTCTTACTGATAATAGTACTCTATATAAAATAATGCATCCAATACAGATGGCCAACGGGGATATGAAGGGATGCTCAACATTGCTAATGATTAGGGAAATGCAAAATCAAAACCAAAATGAGATATCACCTTACACCTGTCAGAATGGCTATAATTAACAACATAAAAAATAACAAATGTCAGAGAGGATGTGGAGAAAAGGGAACCCTCATATGCTGCTGGTGGGAGTGCAAACTGGTGCAGCCGCTGTGGAAAACACTATGGAGATTTCTCAAAAAATTAAAAATTGAAATACCACATGACTCAGCTATTCCACTACTGGGCATTTATCAAAGAACTTGAAATCAACAATTCAAAGAGATCTATGCACCCTTATGTTCATTGCAGCATTATTCACAATAGCCAAGACGTGGAAGCAACCCAAGTGCCCACTGACTGATGAAGGGATAAAGAAGATGTGGTATATGTATACAATGGAATACTACTCAAGCATAAAAATGTCAAAATCATCCCATTCGAACAACATGGATGGAACTTGAGGGTATTACGTTAAGTGAAATCAGCCAGACAGACCATATGATTTCACTTATATGTGGCAGATAAACAAACGCAAGGATAAAGAGAATAGATTAGCAGTTACCAGAGGGGAAGGGGATTGGGGGATTGGGTGAAAGGGATAAAGGGGCACATGTATATGATGACGGATAAAAATTAGACTATTAGTGGTGAGCACGATGCAGTCTATACAGAAATTGATAAATAATAATGTACACCTGAAATGATACAACGTTATAAACCATTATGACCTCAATAAATAATTGAAAAAAAAATAAATAATGCATCCAAAATACATACATCTCTTTGTTCTGAAATCCTTATCTCTGGGCTTATGCAAATTCTATTATTTAAAATAATAGTAAAGAAGCAAGCTCATTATGAAGTCAGTTTGTCTACATGCTTCATTGTGCTTGGATAGAGGAAACTGTCATCTCAAGAATCTATTCTTTGCTTGTTAATTAACCACCTCTTTCCTTTCAACCCGCTTTTGAAAATCCACCAGTTCTCTAGTACTTTTCATGGTTTCTTTCTGGGGCAATTTCCTGTGGAAACAAAATACAGAAACCATGAAATGAGATGGGTGGGGGAAAAAAGGAGAAAACAGGAAACCAAAAGAATAGTAATCAGATACTTCCGCCTTTTCTCTGAAGGGTTGTGTCTAATTGCTTCATTTTGGATGGTCACCTCAAAAGGCAATACTAATGTTTTCCAGGGTAACGTTTTACTCATTTATGATTTTCTCATCAGCGCTGGGTTTTCTCTTTGTTTTAGGGTCTTTCCTGGCACCATCCTTATGTTCTCCCATAGCTCCTTCTGCATAACCCCATCACATCACTTGTCACACTGTTTCTCATCCTTCTTCCTCGTTAGACTGAGAGTGTCTTGATAACAAAGACCATATCTCTGTTATCATTGTGCCCTTGGTTCGTGGCACAGCAGCCAGCATGTGGTAAGTGTTAAATTAATATTTGTTGCTTGAATGAATAGCCTCAGGAGCATTACTTCTCCTAAACTTTCTGCCTGATGCATCTGCAGTCAAAGAAGCAAGCCCTGCGGTGGCCTGATTGAAGGGATGGACGGATGGTCACAGGATAAAGAATGGCAGGGAATTTGATGGCAGCTTTCCCCAGATGCAGTCTCTGTTTTCACCTTTCACCAATATTAACACAGAGCTCGGCACCTCTTACCTTCCCGCAGAAAGGATTCGTTCACACCACAGGATTAGGTGGATTTCACTGGAGATTTTGTAGGGATATCAGGAAGGGTGGACCACTTCTCAGTCCTCATCAGACACATTTGTTCCCTGAGGTCCTTTCTTCCCCGCTGTGCTTCAGCCTCACAAGCATCCTCCTTCGATTACACAGAACAGTTCATCCCTTCCCCAGCTTCTTTCTCCAGACTTCCATGCCCACGCCTATCAGAGCCCACATTAGGCACAAGCTATTCATGAGACAGTGCCAAATCCTAACCATAAGACCACCAGGCAGTGCTGACACATGCCTTTCAAAGATGGCGGGTGAGTGTGTGTGTTAACAATAATGTTTTTTTCCTATTGCATCAGCATTTGCAGTTATTGTACTTAATTCAATTCTCCAAACAACTTTAGGTAATCTGCTGTAAGCAAAAATCATTCCTCTTCCAGGCGTACCATTTTTAAAGTCATTGTCTACCTCTCCAGTCCCAGGAAGAACTAGTCACTTCTTGCTAGTGACCTTCACCTCATGTGGCAAGTAAGGTCCTTCCTGCTTGACCCTCAGGCTGTGCTCACTCCATCACCTCTTGGAGCCTCCTGGTTCCTAGTCCTCGGAGAAGAAGGGAGAAGAAGCCCTCCTCACCCGAGGCCCTGAGGTCACTACTCCATCTGAGGCAGAAACTTTTCTCACCTCGTGGCTGGTGTCTCCCTCTCTCTGGCCTCTAGGAAATCTCCCCTATTAACCTTAATAGTTATAATGCAACTGCAAATGTATTGATCCACTGAGATGTGCCAGACACTATGCTGAGCACTTTTTATAGGTTACGTCATTTGATCTCTAGGACCACCCTGTAAGTGGTTGTTATTATTATCCTTATTTCACAGATAAGAAAACTTAGGGAAATGAAGTAACTTACCTAAAGGTGCTTGACTCACATGGGGTTTGAATGCAACTCTGACTTCAAAGTCTGTGCTTTGATCCCTCTCTCTCTGAATAGAGATCCAGCATTCCCTCCTGTGACCGGGGCCATCTGGACATTCCCTTCTTCCTTTCTATCTGGTGTTGATCTAGGGCTGCTCAGAGGCCATAACCTTACCCTTGCCCTACCGGCCACCTATGCCCTGGTCAACTGTCTTGCTCTTAACTCAGGCTGTGTGGCTTCCACTCTAGCCATTGGCACAGTTGGCTCTCGGCCCTTATTTTTCCTTTTTTCCCACGCTATGGCCTTGGCAGATTTGCTCTTATCTTTTTTTCTTCCTCTTCAGTATTTCTACCAGTCATTAAATCTCTTCTGAGAAAGGTAAGATGCCTAGCTCCATCTACATCAAGCCCAACCCCAAGAAACTTCTCAACTTTTCCTTATTATACCATCTTTGCAAGTTCCCAGCAATTCCTAAAGGCTCCTAGTAAATATTCTTATTCTTGATGAAGAATAATTCTTATTGGATGTCAAGTAACTGAAAAAAGATCTCCAAGTCATATTATTAGATGAAAAAGGCAAAGTTCAAAGAAGTGTATATATTTTGCTACCATGTAAAAAGGATAGGAAAAACTACCCAGTTTTGGTAGTTCTAGGGTGAAATGAAGATTTTTACTGGGCAGATGAGGAATAGGGGCAGGCAGAGATTTCATTTTGTATCTTTTATAATTTTTGATGTTTGTATCATATGAATATATCACCAATTTTAAAAATAGATGAATGGTTTTTTTAAAAAAAAATGCAAGAAGTTTTCCTGATAGGCAGAAGAGGGTGTTTTGCCACAATAGTCAGTAAACAATAATAAAAAATAATAAATGAATAAAATAGTTTTGAGGAAGAACACAAAGACAAAGAACCTGTTCCAGAAGAATGTTTGGGTCAATGAGTATCACCCATAAATCTGGTATTCCAAAACGTGCAGCATTATGGGCAATTTCGGCAATGGTCTGAAAACAATCAATGGGTAGCGGAAAGTACTGATACAACTATATGTGTCCTGTTTCTTGCACTACACGTGTAGGGGTCGGGGGCTTTCTCTCTCATACAGCTAGAACTCAATAAATGTTTGACAGTGGCAGGGAAAGACTGCCACTCGGAATCCCTTTAACTCTGCGAGGAGCAGGAAGCCCTTTCAGTGTGATTTGTTGAGTCCTAAAAAGAGGACAGAACCTTTTGGGGCACAGTTGAGTGGACATCAACTCAATCTCTACTTAATAGCATAAAATAGAGGGCAGCCAAGTAAGCACCTGTGCCCTCATTCACGTTCCTGACCCTGGTCTTGGAGAATGCACTACCTGCCCTAGCCCGGTCCCACAAAGCACCAGTACACGTGACTTGAGGAAACTAGGATCAGTTCTCAGGGAATCTGAGAGCTTTGCTAGCTTTAATTGATTACCTTCCAAGTAGTATTGAGCGCATCCTAGGGTAGGATAAATCCCCAGGGCCATCTGTAGAAGTGACTGGCCTGCTCAGTTTCTTTGGCTTGGAGACAAGCAAGAGTTGACACTCCCGCCCCGACCCTGAGGTCAGAATGGATTAGACATGACTTCAGGCCTTCTCTATGTGCAGATTCATCTCCCCGGCATCCAGGGAGCAGGATAAATGGCAGCTTAGTGTCTGCCATATCCTCTTGAAGCAGAAGGAATTTCATCCAAATAGTATTTTAAGACTTATTTTAGAGATCTTGAAGGGACTAGAGACAACAGGAACGATGTGGGTAGAAAGCTGACTTTCAGCTTTGCCCAGTCCTAAGAGTTGTAGACAAAGTTCAGTGGATTCAGCAAGTCCCAAATTATCCCAGACTAGGATCACATGGGAGCTGGCAATGGATAGCTGGGTCCTTTCATTCCAGGAGCCTAAATGTGAGATAGTCATTGAAATGTCTGATCAGTCATCTGATTTTTTTATGTTTTTCTCTTAAAAAAGATTTTAAACATAAAATTTCTTCTAAATCTATTTTAGGTTGCATACAGGTAGTTCATTTGGAGAATGCCCTGACAAAATCTTTAAGGGAGTGAGGGAGGCAAGGTGCGGCAAAAGGAAAAGTCAAATTTCATTCAGTCAAAAGAGAGACTTCAGCTGATCCCCAGGGGAGCTCTGAACCTGGAGTGACTCTTCAGAGCTTTCTAGAATTGAGATAAGGGGGCGGGCCTTCTATCCCAGTGAAGACCAATCACTGATATGGGCTACCACAGGCAGGGGGTGTAACCTGTGCGAGGCAGCTCCCTTAGGCTGAAGGCAATTCCTGGGAGGGGCTCAGCTATAGATCTCCAGCAGGCAACACTCCCGGCAGCTGAGAGAATGACTACCTTGGTCCTCCAAGGTGATCTGGGCCACGCACAACAGCATCTACTATGTAATCAAACACCAACCTGAATACCAAACAAACGTGTCATAGCTCTGAAAGTGGCATGCGGTTAGCCCAGAAAATATGGTAGCGTGAAATGTGATGGAGCTGTGCCCTGGCTGAATATGTGAGGAAAGTTCTAGAAGCCATAACTGTCTGTTTATGATTACCTTTTGACTCTGAAATTGCCAGTTCAGTAAGCAAAAGGAGGCTGATTGAAAGTCATATCTATTCTAAAACCCTCAGAGGCAGGGCCTCTCAGGCCCGATTCAAAAGGAAAATTCTTGCTGCAGATTCTTCCACATTTTTTCCATTTCTGTGTGTTCCATGAGCAGGTGGCCACTACCTGCAGCTGATAATTACAGGCTTTATGTACGCTGTGCTCTGAAAGGAACTTGTCTGTGGTACCAGGCTGACACCTGTAAAAGGGGAAAATACCCTTTTGTTATGGGACATAGGGTTTTCAAGGCTGCTATCTATGGCAAATGTTCACCATGCTCAAGGGCTAAGGGCCCAGCATACAACCTTTTAAGAGCTTGTCAGCGGAAAGTCCATTCACTGAAAGCCCTGGCTGTCCCACACAATGGACAGGTAATCAGGGCCATATTGTGTTCCTCCCTCGGGAAAAAGGTAAAAGTTCTATAGCTTCCACCACTGAAAATATTGAATATTGCACCATTAATTTTCAACGATAGTAATAATAATAGCAAATGTTACCATAAACTTTGTAGATAAAAATGGATGTTTTGAACTTAGGTGAAACATTTTTTCTTCTGGGATGGAGCAAGGCAGCCATTCTGACAATATCTGAGAAAATGACACAGCAGCTCTGGGCAGGAATATTGCAAAACCTCCACTGAAATTATAAGAACAATTGAAACAAAGAATTGGCCCTAACCTGAGTAATTATGCCCTCCCTTCTCACTCCACTCCCAATTCACATCCACTGATAGCTGCCAAACAGATGTTTATTTGATTATTATGGGTATTGAACAATATTGCATCATTGTATTACTATTATTAGAATTTTTATTCAGTGTTAATAGTCACTTAGATAATTTATCATAAGATGCTCATAATCTAAATTAGATCACAAAGTGATAATAGGAATAATTTTGTTCTTTCTGATTTCTGAAATGGTTACTTGAAAATATGCTAAAAAAAATCACATATTATTTGTTCAATCATGTGAGTCCTTTGGGATTAGAGACAAAATTGTGAAATTTTAAAATTAGAGTTTACCTTTGAGGTTGTTGTGTACAAGTCCAACTTTCACGAATGAGGAAAGAGGCCCAGGGAGGTGGAGCTGCCCAGGGTCCGGGCCTCCTGATGCCCGAGCAGTCTTCTTGCCACTAGAAGAAGCATGTGCTCTGGTGATTGGCAGTATATGGATATGTTAGCGGCAAATTTTTATTGCCCAACAGAAAAGGAAGGCCTGGATGCCTTTCGACGAGACCAGGTTCAGAATTGTTTCTCTGTCCCAGAGAAACTGGATTTGAGACTGTGAACTCCAACTTGATCTGAGCCTCAGGCACAGCTGATCCCCAAACCTTGACTTGGATGAAGCTTGTCAACGTGCCAGGCACAGCCTGGGAGTTTCAGCATTGCTGGCTTTCACATGGCTGTGCCCAGAGTCCTCGCAGGCCTTAGGGGGTGGTTGTGACAGCAGCATCCTGTGAGACTTTGAAATCTCCTCGTGGATACCAGTATGTTTGCAGATTCCAATGTCCCATTTTGTTCAGATTCCCACGTAATGGCACGTGTTCACAAACTGAAGGCTTGGATGCATTCTGCTACTAAGGAGAGTTGAAGCATTGTGTTCTGCCAGAGCTAACCCTACAGAGCTGGCCCTACATATTCCAATGTCCTAGAAGAGTGGAAAAGAGAACTAGAGAGATCAGAATGCAAGCCACGTGTGTACCGAAGCTCTCATCCTTACAAGTGTAGCCTTGCAAATGGTATAGAGATCATGAAAATAAAACACCAACCTTTCCTACTTTTATTTCACAGGGCTTTTCCATGACTACCAATTTCTAGGGGATATGAATGTATTCCCAGTTCTCTATATCCTTTTTTTTTTTTTTTACAGTGAGGAAGATTGGCCCTGAGCGAACATCTGTTGCCAATCCTCCTCTTTTTGCTGAGCTAACATCTGTGCCCGTCTCCCTCTATTTTGTATGCCACAGCATGGCTTGACGAGTGGTGTGTACATCCACGCCTGGGATCCGAACCTGCGAACCTTGGGCCCCTGAAGCAGTGTGCGGACCTAACCATTATGCCACTGGGCTGGCCCCTAGTTCTCTATATCTTTTGAAAAGTCCAGTTTGGGAGGTGGAGGTGTGCGTGAAGATCCGGCAGCTCCTCGGAATGACGCAGAGCCCATCCTAACTAGTCCACCTGCTCTGCAATGCAGGATGTTGAAATGTGCTGATTTGTAGTCACTGTATTATTTCTTCAAATGAAGCTGTTGCAGATTTGTGTTGCTGGGGACAGATGGCAGGATCTACCAGCTGATGGCTGGCACAATACCAGCTGAGTTCATGTTAAGTCGGAAAACACTGCTCTAATGAGCATCTATCTTCTGGAAGGCTGCAGTTCCTCGCAACAATCTCTTCTCTTCCCTCCCCTTCTTGTTTGTTCCAGAGTCTCCATCATGGGAAAGAGGGGTCCCTGAGAGAGCCTTATGCCTTGTGAGTGTGAACCACAGCCCACAGCCTTTCAGCCGGACCTGAGCTGGGCAGAGAATTGGGATCTTGGCTCTAGGGTTTGTATTAGTTAGCTGAGGCTGCCATGACAAAGTACCACATGCTCGGTGGCTTAAGCAACAGAGAGTTATTGTCTCACAGTTCTTGAGGCCAGAAGTCCAACAGAAGGTGTCAGCAGGATTGGTTTCTTCTGAGGGCTGTGAGGGAGAAATTGTGCCATGCCTCTCTCCCAGCTTCTGGTGGGTTGCTGGCAATCTTTGGTTTTCTTTGGTTTGTGGATGCATCACCCCGATCTCTGCCTTCATCTTCACATGGAGTTCTTCCTGCGTGTATGTCTGTCTCTGAGTCCAAATTTCCCCCTTTTATAAGGACTCAGTCATCTTGGATTAGGACCTACTCTAATGACCTCATCTTAACTTGGTCATACGCAAAGACCCTATTTCCAAAAAGGTCACATTCACAGGTGGTCCTGGGGGCTAAGACTTTAACATCTTTGGAAGGGACCCTCTTCAATTCATAACAGGGCTTCTAACGTGAGTCCAAGGAAGACAATGGGAACCATTGGATTGGGCAGATTCAACCCTCCTCTCCCCCTTTCCTGGCCCACCAGGTGTTTTCTCGTTCTCCAGCCCTGTCCCACTGTCTCCTGGATGGGCTTTTCTGAAGGAAGTCCCTTATCGGCCTAGGATGGAGTGGAGCTTCCTTCTGTCTACGGAGGACTTGAGTCTGTTGCCCAGATTCTAGGCCTGGATTTCTATGCTGCTGATACCCAGCATCTGCCAGGGTTTCTGATCTCTCATGGTGTAGACAAATTGTCTGTATTCCTGGTCCTTTTTATCTAAACTTATAGATGAGGCAATATGATATAAGGGTTAAGAACTCAGACTCTGAAGCCAGACTCTCAGCTCTGAAACTTCCTAGATGTGTGACCTGGACAAGTTGCTTAAACTGTCTGTTCCTGTTTCCTCATCTGGAAACCCATCACCTCAAAGAGTTGTTAACATGCAAATGAGATAATTCATATCAAGCAGCTGGAGCAGTGCCTGGCACAGAGTTGATGCTCACTAAAGTTTGCTGACATTGTTGTTAGCTTATCCCTGGCTCAATGAGCTAGCACTGGTTCTTGGAGAGGCAGGCAGGGCAAGGGTGATGGGTGAAGTGGCAAGGCGGGGAGAAGCCTCCAAGGATGAGCGATGGAGGGAACAAGCCTCTATAGGGCAAGCATCTGCAGCGGGGAATGAGAGGAAGCCAGGACCCAGAAATGAAGGAGGTAGTGAGAGGGCAGCAAGGTCATGAACCATCTGGGCAGCAGACCCTTAGACTGAGACAAGTGAAGAATCTGCGGAAACAGTTCAGGGCTTCTTGTCTGCTTGCTCCCCAAAAGCGGAATGATCTCAGGTGTGGGCAAGCTTGAGCCTCAGCAGGCACACATGGATGCAGACCTCCAGTAGCACAGGGCTGTGTGTGTGTGTTTGTGTTTCTAGAAGTCACCAGGAAGTTCTTGGCTCCATTGCCTTATTACCTGAAGTACTGTCCTAAATTCTACACTTACAGTCTAAGACCTTGGGCACCATACTCACCCTCACCCTTCAGCCTCCCCTCTGTTTTCTCAATGTCAAGCCCTTACCTTTCATCCAGAACAGCTGCCACCCTGGGTTGCCGCTGCCGGCAGAGGTGTTCTGCTTACAAAATTCTCTGTTTGGTTGTCACTGTTTGGTTATTACCCCACTGCAAAGGAACAGCTTAACAAATGAGTTTAAACTATTCACTTTTCAAATATTAGGTTAAGGCTATCTGAAGTTTGATCAAGATATGGTGGATAAGAAATCACTGCCCCTCCTAAAAATTTAGGTTATGATTCAAGTGCTCTTTTAAGAAGCATTTCAGAATGTTGACTGTATACATTATCCCAGTGCCCAGCAACCGTGGCATAGCTACGTTTCGTCAGTCTTTTGTGATGAGAGGTGTATATGAGTGAAGCATTTGGTCATTCAAAAAACCACCAACCTTCTCCTGACCCTGCTGTTCCCTTAAGGTACCAGCCTATCTCTCACTTTCCCTTTACTCCTCGAATTGTCGAGAAGCTAGTCCATACTTGTTTCCACTGCCTCACCACCCACGGTCACACTGGATTGTATAATCCTTAACTCTTTGCGTCCTCACCATCCAGTTAAAATTGCTCTTTAGAGGTTGTTGTTGCTGGTCCCATCACCAAATCCAATGGCTGCGTAACAGTCTTTAACCTTCCTGACTTCTCTGTAGCGTTAGATACATTTAAAAATCCTCTCCGCCCAAGACTCCCACGACCCTGAGCCACTCTAGACTCCCTGTCTCTCTGACAGCAAGTCCTCTGCATCCTTCTTTAGCTATTCTTCCTTCTTCCCCCTAAATGCAGGTATGTTCAAAGTGTGTGTCCACTTGCTCTTCTCCTCCCTCCCTATCCCCTCTCTCTCCCTGGCTATGTCTAGTTTATTGGATGTGGAAGGGCCTCCAGACAGCGGGTTGCTGGAAACACAGAATATCCGAGGCTAGGTATGTTTAGCCATGGGACTTTTTAGAATGTCCTACCAGGAAATGAGAGCAGGCATTGTTAGCCCAAGCCCCAAAGCAGAAGGAACCAACACAGCAATGCAACACTGGGCTGCCATGCTTGGGTGCAGCTTAGGATAGCAGATAGGCACCAAGGGGCTGGACCGTAGGAAAAAGGAGGGGTCGAAAGCAGCGAGTAGGCCAGCGTGCTTGAAGAAGCTTATTTCTGATGATTGTATGCAGCAGCTTTAACAGTGTTCCTGATTTCTCCGCTGGAGTCAGATACCCCTTGTTCTTCCCCGTCAAGTCCTTATCACCCTGGATATGGTGTATTGTTTGTGTGCTGGTCTATACCCACCTCTAGACTGTAAGAGCTGGAGAGCAAAGATCGTATATATCCTTTCTACCATTTTATTTCCAGTGCCTAGACCAGTGCTTGTCCCATAGAAGGGGCTAAATAAACATTTGTCGAAAGAGTGAATAAAACCAGGTTTTCAAATTTGGATGTCAAATAAGTAGAAAGTATGGGAAAGAAATGATATGTAAGCCAAGATAAAACTGTCAAAGTGCATACCAAACATCACGTAGCACCGTTTGAGGTGGGCTGCACATTTCACCCTGAACTTCCCAGTAGTTAAAGCACAGAAAAAAATAAGTTACAAAACTTATCGTGCCTGTAGAATTTAAAAAGAAAAGTTGCTCAGATGAAGCATGACTGTCCCTGTGTTGACTTAAGAGAAACGTGTCCGCGGATTCTCCTAGGAGTGCCTGGCTGGGCCACATACTGTGTGTTCCCTGGCATCTCTGCATTAGACACAATAGTGAATTCTGCAGGGCTATTTGTTACAATGTCCTTCAATATGGTCTAATCACATACCTTAAATTTATTTATTATTTTTTTATTGAGGTAACATTGGTTTATAACATTATACAAATTTCAGATATACATCATTATATGTCAATTTCTGGGTAGACTACATCATGTTTACCACCCAAAGACTAATTCCATCCCTCACTGTGCACATACTTTAAATTTAAAATAATTCTGTGACAGGGAGACCAGAGTAATGTAATCAGGTACCCAGAACTCTGATGGCCTGGCTTGATCCAATGATAAAATTTAAAATATTCGAGGGCTGGCCCCGTGGCCGAGTGGTTAAGTTCGCGCGCTCCGCTGCAGGCGGCCCAGTGTTTCGTTGGTTCGAATCCTGGGTGCGGACATGGCACTGCTCGTCAGACCACGCTGAGGCAGCGTCCCACATACCACAACTAGAAGAACCCACAACGAAGAATACACAACTATGTACCGGGGGGCTTTGGGGAGAAAAAGGAAAAAATAAAAAAAAAATAAATAAATAAAAAAAAATTTAAAATATTCGAGCAAAGTGTGTTCTGAGGAACAGGACTATTCTCTATGAAATGATCTAAAAGATTTCTGTGGTCAAGTATATTTGGGAAATATTGCATACTCAGACCTATGTTTGGATATTTACATGTACATTAGCATATATTAAATGCTCTGAGAAATCCTTCAGCAGAGAAACTTTGTCTAACCCAAAGTTTTACCAAAATAATTTGATCCTTTTATCATATAATACCTGTTTACCTTTCAGGGAAATTTAAAGATGACACTTTGGGAAACAATCATCTAGGGAAATTATGGATTGCATCTGTTCAGGCGACCCTATGTGAATATTGTTTCTCAGAGCTAGGTTCTTGATAAGAATCTGTCCATGGAGTATCCCCAGCTGTTCCCTCGGGCAGGAACTTGGAGTGCAGATATTCTGTTCTGTCAGTTACAAATGGACCTTTTTCTTGGACAGTCAACTGAATGGCAGGTTATCTAAGGACAGTGGAAGCTCCTAATCAATGTTTGTGCCCACACCCTCCCTAGAGAGGACCCAAAAGCAAGCCAAATACTTTCTTGGGAAACAGTCATGACTCCAGTTTATTTAAACCCAGTGATACAATCTGAATCAACTCAGTGGAAAAGAATCTGAAAATCTAAGTTAGTCTGAACCACATTAATGGGATTCTTCTCAAGAACTTCTAGATGCTTCTAGAAGTGGTGAGGAACACACTGCTACTCTTACTGAAAATAAATCTATTGATTATCTTAACCAATGACGCTATTCTTAGTAGGTTAATGTACCAATAATTCAGTCTGTTTGATTTTCTGCACTGAAACTTGAGAGTTAAATCACTACATCATAAAAAATCATACAATGCATTGCCCCTTCTCTCTGGGCAGGCATGCTTCCAACTGATAATAACCGGTAAACATAATTTCCTTGGAAAGAGGGAGCAGAAACAAAGTTTGTGTCCTGGCATATTCCTTCTAACCAAGTGAAGACTTCTTTCAAATCATTAGCTAAATGAGGGACCAGAGACACTCAGAGTCCCAATCACTGGGGCAAAATGGGACAGAGCCCTTAGAGGGAAGAGGAAGACCTAACTTTTGTTTCTTTTTCTGTTTCTAATCTCTTTGAAATCTCTAAAATATTTCCTGCCCTCACTTACTAGGTTCTGTAGAATCAGGAAAGATAAAGCGTCATATAAACATGGCAGATAAGTGAGCTAAAATCAATTTTACATTTCATTCTGGAGTTCATTATATTTTTGGCAGCAAATTTATCTTCCTAATTATGTTTTACTTAGGTTGAAATTAATTTTAATTGGTATTTCCTGTGAACACACTGAATAGGAAGCATGAAAATCTGCCTGAAATTAAAAATTGACCTTGAATAATCTGAAATTCTCACTCACTAGGGATGACCTCGTGCATGCCCATGACTTCACCTATCCCCGATGCTCCGAGGACTTCCACACCCACGTCTCTCCTCCAACCTCTCTCCTGAGCTGTGCAGTGCATCCAGTTGACGCTTGGGCAACTTCACATATATGTGACAAGTGCAACGTGAGTTCATCTTTCCTACCATCTGTCACCTCTGCTGCCTCCTCCCCATAATCCGAACCTCTGTGATTGGAACTACTTCCCACCCAACTGCCCAACGCAAAATCTAGAAGATACTCTAGACTCTTTATTCTCATCACCGTCTGTCTTGGGACTAAAACCCAAATTCTTTGGGATGACTTTGAAGGGCCTTTCCAGCCCAGCCTAGTGTTTCCCAGTAAAGGCACTATTGGCAATTGAGGTGAAAAAATTTTCTTCTCTGTGAGGAATCTCCTCCTTATTCCTAGTCCCACCTACTAAATGCCAGTAACAATCCCTAGTCACTATGACAACCAAAAAAAAAAGCTCCTTCGCATTTCCTAATGCTCTTTGTGGGATAATAGTGCCTCCAGCTGAGAATCACAAGTTCTGCCTTGCCTACTTTTCCAGCCTCTTCTCCCACTACGTTCCTCCACAGACTGCGCATTCCAGTCGTACAGAGTGATTTACTCTTCTCGTGCATGCTGTGCTCTCTCAAGCCAAGCCTCCGCACCTTTGCACATGCCATTTCCTCTGTTGATAACATCCTCCTTTCAGCCCTCTCCTTACTAGGTCAGTCAAAAATCTATACCTCAATATCTGATTCAAACTCCTTTGTCCCTGTGAAGTCTCCCAGCCCGCCCTCAACCACAGTGACCCCTCATCCCTGTAAACTCAGGTGGTAATTACTGTAAGAATTTCCCCTTTGGACAGTTCTAGACTGACGAAGCCTCAAAGTACCTGCCAGGCCCACATCCCACTTTGAGGGAAATTGCCCTCCCCATAGCTCTGCCCCGTGTAGATCAGCCCTTTGTAGATCACATGATCACCTTACAAGTAATGGACCAGGAGAGGTCCCTGTGCAAGGGCAGCCCACTCCTAGGACAGTAGTCCATGATATGTCCTAGTTTTATAAGATGAACTAGGCTCATTAGATGCTCTCTCTCTGTGTCTCTGTCTCTGTTTCTCTCTCTCTTGAGAATTTACAGTAAGAAATACAAATAGAATGAGTCATTTGTCAGGAGCTGAAAGGTCATAGGATAGACATGCTACGAGGAAAAGGTCATGAGTCAAAGTCCACACGGACTGTGAGAGAGATGAAGAGACCAGCAGAGTCACACAGGTAGCACATGGCCTGGACCCTTCTCAGTGGTTCCAGTAGTCGCTGGAAGCACTGGCAATACCATTGGGGGCCCCCCTGAGGAGAAGCAAGAGAGAAAGCAGGGCATGGGGAGACCTGAGCAACAGAGCGTGACCCCTATGAGAGGAGGCAACGCTCGTCTTGACCTGCCCCCAAAGAGCCTCCCAGATCCAAATGTGACAGGTCTTCCCTTTTTGCCCTGCGCTGACCCGCAGAGCAAGGAGCAAGTGGAAGGGAAAGGCTGTTTTCTAGTTCTGCCTCAGCCCGTCGCAATCCCCGTGGCCTCGGCAAGTGTTTCTGGAGCACTTTTTCTCATCTGTGAAAGGTAAATGTTAGAATCTGTCCTGCCTGAGGTCCTGCTCAATGATTAATTAACTGTATGACCTTGGGCAAATCATCTGACCTCTGTGAGCCTAGTTTCCGCAATTTTAAGATAGGGTCAATGAAACCCATTTTACACAGAGGATACAATAATCAAAATTGATAACTTATGTAGAAAGTGCCTTATAAATTGAAAATTGCCATATATATCTATAAGGTTATTATTATTATTTCCTTTTTCCAAGCCTTACAAACATGATGGGAGATATTTTTATTGGATTTATTTATTTATACTTATATTTATACTTATACATATAGATATAGCATATTCCTTAGCATCTTTCCAAAATTTTCCTCAATTCTACTTGTTTGGTTTTACTTAAACTGTAAAGCTACTTTTACACTATTTTATAAATGACGATTATCACTTAACTTCAGCAGTCTCAGTCAAATAAGGGATTGGTAGAATTTTAAAAACCACTTATCACTTTCTTTTTATAACGACACTCTGAAACCCTTCTCAGGCTATAAATCTATGCTTTTTTTCTGCTTACTACCCACTGTTTTAGTTTAACTATTAATAGTAACTTTAGAACCCTTATATAGCTGTGGAGCAATTTTTCCAAGATTGTTTATTATATGACTTCCATTAGGAACCATTGATACTGTTTTCAAATCCTTTTGGGCACCGAGAACCCTGAGAGCTCCTGAAACCTGGGCATCACTTGCCTTTTTTCTTTGCCACCATCCAATCAATTATTGATTGTTCTGTCTATTTCGTAATGTCGCTGGAATCCGTCCACTGCTGCTATCCTAATGCAGACCGCTCTGCCCCTAGTGCAGACTTGAACGTCCGCGGTGGCTTGCTCACTGGTCTCCCTGTGCTCCCATGCAGACGCTGTGGGTACATCAGCGAGTAACACAGGTGAGGTGGAAGGTTCCAATCCATGGAGCGTTTTTATACTAGTGGGAGAAAGACAAAAAGGTAGGTCCTTGAGAAAACCCCAGTTTGCAAATTGTGATGAGTGCTATGTAGGGAAATAAGCAAAGAGCTGAAATAGAGACTATGACGGGGAAGGTGTTGTCATTATAAGAGGTGGTCAGGGAGGACCTCTCTGAGGAGGTGACTTTCCAGCTAAGACCGCAAGGATACGAATAAGCCAACTGAGAAAGGAGAAAGAGCATATGGGGCCCAAGGACCTACGGGGAAAGGAGCATGTGAGAATCTAGGAGAATGCCAGTGTAGCCGGGTCATTCTGCATGTCTACAGGCAGGGTCAGCACCCCCTACCCTCAAGCACACACAGCAAATGTGCGGAAATGAGAACAAGTCACCCCATATAGGTGGATGAATCTCCTTTCTATAATATAAATGTGATTAAGCCACTTAAAGGGCTTCATGATTTCCCGTGGTCCTGAAATGTTCAGGCATCTTAATTTGTACAAGACTCACAAGAACCTTCACACTCAGGCCTCTACGCACTTCCCCCGCCTCACCTGTTCCCACTCTCCTTCTTCTTACGGTTCCTTGAACGCGCCATGTGTTTTTGTGTCCACGGCTCACCTCCTCTGTCCTGCTGCCTGGAACATCCTTCCGTCCCCTTCACCGGTCACTCCTTCCTCACCTTTGAAGGCTCAACTTAAACATCACTTCGTCTGAGAAAGCCTCTCAAAGCACGTGTCTGAGAACTTTATCATCCACGTTGACCCTTAGCTCCTGTGTGCCTGATTCCAGTCTCTGCCCTCGCTTCAGACCTCTAGGAAGGCAACTCATGGTGCCGTCTGTGACTACGCCTGGTGTGCTTGACATTATATCTGTCAACTATTCTTTGGCTGAGGATCTCAAACTGTTCTTCAATAGACTCATTATCTTTTAAAACTCTTCTTGAATGCATGCATGGAGTACGCTGTACCTTGCCCTTGCAATTTTCAGAATGGCAGCTCTGTCTAGGCTCTTATCCAAAGTGATTACAGATGTGTCAGAAACCCACCCTCCTTAAGTAGACCCCAAGTCAGTGTCATAGTGTGGTCAGAATATCGTAATATTAGCCAAGTCTATTTGGAGGTTGCAAGCAGTGGAAGGAAGAGAATTGAATCCGGGTTCCTAAGATCATGTTCCCAAGCTAAGTAGAGAGAAGAAGAATTCTGACCTTCACCTTTAACAGCACCTTCTACAGATAGAATCCAAAGGTGAGGAGATGGATTTAAGGTGCTTAAAATCCTGCCACAGTGAAAAAATGCTCTATATCAACTTCCCTTCCCTAAAATTTCTGTGTAACCAGTCACCTCCTGAAGCAGCTGGTTTTCAGAAACACGACAGCATATTTGTATATCCACATCTTCTTTTTTAACCAACATGACTGTAGATTGCTTGAGACCAAACCTTAAAATAACAATGGATGCTCATGGTTCTGAGCAGAAAGGCCACGTAATAAGGCAAATGCAAATGAATGATTTATTGGTTAACAAGTACCTCATGCTTGAGACTTTGCTGCATAACATACACAGAAAAGAGCAAAGAGAGTACCCTGTAGCACCTGCCCTAGGGTACTCATGTGATCTGAGAAGGTCCTCACTCTGGTGAGAAACCACTTCAGTGTTAAATTCCAGAGGTGGCTTGGAAGAGCTGTTCCTACTGCAATGTCAAGCTTCTCCAGTAGCTCTACAGTCATGAAGGGTATGAGCCCTCTTTATGGTATGTATACCTTACTTGTCATAAGAAAGAGTTTGGGGTCATATATGTATATGTATGGATAAGATCAAAAGTAAAATAAACAAGGAAGTAGAGGCAAAGGGATAGCAAAAAGGAAGAAGGGAAGATGAAACTGGGAGTGAGCGATTCCGTTGTTTCCAGTGTCTTCCGATGCTGTTTGGCAGAATGCGATTTTTATATGTGTTAGAGAGAGTCATTATTATTTCCACACTATGCATACCCTCACTAAAAAAAAAAAAAATTCTTTCTAGAATTTATTCATGCTTTTTACCTAATTTTGTTTATGAGCTCCTAAAAGTAGACCCTAGCTGATTCTACTGTCAGCATTTGGGTCACTGGAAGTAAATATTCTAAGTTCTCCTTTATTTAGCAAATATGGTCAGTGAATTTAACATTGATAATATTCTCAATCACCTGAATGACATTTCCTGGCGAGGATAAAAGAAGTGTGACACTGTCTAAAAGTTTGATGCCCCCGACAAAGCCCCACAGTCCACGATTCCCAACAGTGGGCCTTGGCCCTCTGCAGCACCACGGCCTCTGTGCCACCTACGGGGTAGCTTCACGGCCTACATTTCCAACCATCCAACTCTCAAAATTGGGGCCAGGGTTAAAGCCACTGTAAAGCTTCCTAGGAAGCGACTTGGTGGAAGGGAATTTTTCTTATTTCACAAGACCTTTGTTCTCTCAACCATAGCCATGCCCTCCAGAGAATAAGAGCTTTAAGCTATTTGTTCTGATTTTTTGTCACTGCATCTTCCAGATGAGTTTGTTGTTGCTGTTTTCTTTTACAAAGAAACTCATTTTAGGGGTCAGCCCAGTGGTGTCATAGTTAGGTTTGTGGACTCTGCTTCGGCAGCCTGGGGTTCGCAGGTTCAGATCCCAGGTGTGGACCCATACACAGCTCATCAAGCCATGCTGTGGTGGCGTCCCACATACAAAATAAAGGAAGATTGGCACAGATGTTAGCTCAGCAATGATCTTCCTCAGCAAAAAGAGGAAGATTGGCAACAGATGTTAGCTCAGGGCCAGTCTTCCTCACCAAAGGGAAAAAAAAGAGAGACATTTTAAAGGGCACATTTGCACATTCTCAGCAGTTCCCCTGAAAGAGCAAACATTATATTTGAAATGAGAGGGGGTTCTTTATTCAGACCTGTTTCTCATGTGCTGGAGCTGTGGTCAAGATGGTCTGTTGGGTTAAAGGTCAGCAAGCAGGATGTGTGTGGCCCAGGAAGGTGGAGTCCTCTTGGCTATGCAACCAAGAAGCCATATTCTAGAAGAAATGGAAAATTGCTTGAAGGTATTACCAGTGTGTTTGAGAATACTGATTGATGTACGTAGTATTCAATAGCAATATGAGGACAAAACAGGGAGAAGTAGTGAAGATAGCTATTCTTCAGTACAAGAAAGGAGAAGAGAAAGAGGTTGCCCTCTCCCCCCAAGATTGAGAGCCATGAGGCAGCTGGGTCTTAGGGTAACTGTCTTGGATTGTACGATTTGGTTCCGTGAGCTAAGGGGGCTTTAAGGGGCTCCATGGAGTTCATTTGGGAGTGTTTAACCCCAACCTAGGGAAGCCTTATCTAATTGCTCAATATACAGGCATTTTTCTCAAGTCCTGCTCTACATCCTTACCTTTTATACTAACAGTGGTCAGCCCACACATTTAAAAAGGGGGATGAAGAGGGGGTGTTCATGTAGAGTTAGTAGAGAAAGGATGGCAAGGATGAAAAATGTTCAGATCAAAGATTTTTGTCACCTGTTGAAGGCTGTTGACACTTTCCTTAAAAATCCGCAACCTCCTAGTTTACCTGGTTGAATCAGAAATGACTAAGTAGTAGATCTTTTTTGTTAAAAAATGTAAGTCAAGTTGTAAAAATACAACATGTTCCTCTTATTTTTAACATTTGATGAGTTGAGTGCATCAAGCAGGGTATTTGAAGACTGGTTTGAGATGATTTCATAGAATGGTTTGATTTTAAGATTAAGGCAAAGATGTGCAAAGTATGAAAGACAAAGGGCATAGTCTTATCCTCCCCTCTGGACCCAACAAGTGTCCTGATGGCTCCTCACTGCCTCCCTTCCTTGTCATGTTGAGTCTGAATACCAGTAAATAGCAGCCTGAGCTGGTTCTTTGGAGAAAAGTGGTGTTACCATTACTGAGCCCCTGAAGTCCCGCAGGATCAGCATGAAGGGTTGGGGTGAGAAGCAGCATCGTTCTGTCTTCAGGGAAGGCAGCAGAAAGGATTAAACATTGCGGCTGTTGTGGACAGGGTACCCAAGCCAACTCGGACAGGTTTTGGGCTGGGGCTTATCAAGAAGTTTGATACTGCAAAAACTGCTGCAAAACCCTTGCCGAATCAGAGAAGCCTGAATACTGTCAAATTCAGGGGTGTGGCAAGTCAAGTGAGCTTAGACACACAGTCTAATGAGGCTCACTTTGTATGTGTGCCCCATGCATAACAAAAACCAATCTCCTGTCTTTCTTCTTCCAAGTGTGGGAGGTAGATTTGGTTAAGGAACAGAAGAGGTTGCAAGGAAGTCTGGGAGAGGAGAGAGTGGGTGGAGCCTCCTCTGAAGGGAGGCCCATGGAGGGGAAAGGCTGGAGCTGCGCTTCTGGAGACTTTCCCAACACTGCCTGCATCTGGCTGTTGACCCTGTGTTTCCCTGCTGCACCTCAGAGGGTACAGGGCTCCTACATCCTCACAGTCCCCAGGGGCATCCAAAGCTGATCAAAAGCATCCCAGAGCTCATCCTAGTCAAGGCTTGCAGGCCACTTCCCTCACAAGAGCATCAATTGCTCTGGCTTATTTTCACCAAACTTTAGAGGGACCTAGAGGGATGTGGAAGTAGCATAAGACAAAATGCTTGCTCTGTCAGAATTACAATCCAGCTAGTGATGTGGAATATGGCACAGACCGCAATATAAGGCCATGGAAAGTGAATGCAAACAGTGCCGGCAGGCTGGGTCATACATGAATGTGAAATGAAGTCAGTCAAAGGAAGGTTTCCTTGAAGCTGTGGGTTTTGAGCCACGCTATGGAGGAGGACTCAGATGGAGTTAGGGGACTTCTTGGGACCAAAATGGACGTTGCTGAGGTCAAACAAGAAAGAGGTGAGGGTGGAGATTCATCCTGCCATGGCACAAAGCAGCTGTTTCTGGGGTGGTGTCAAAATGGGCTCTGGAAATACAGCTCCAGCCCTGCTGGCCACAGCCACCCAAGTTCAAGCAGAAGCAGGGAAGGGTGTCAGGGTCTAGGCAGGATGGGTGTCATCCAGCATGAGGCATGAATAAGTTCTACAGTGCTTCTTGGCCTGATGAGGAGGGGAAGAGGTCTGTGTTGAGCAGCAATAGAAAATGGTGGTCACTGCAGGGTTAGAAGGCTGGCCTGGCCAGATGAGTTTAGATTTGAGATGATTGACACCAAGAAGCCCCTGGAAGGTCTTGAGAGAGAGGTGACATTATGCAAGAGGGTTTAAAGAAGCCTGTTCTGATGGCTGTATCCAATGAGTTGAAGAGGAGAGGCTGTGTGTATATGGAGGTGGGTGGGAGGGCACCAGTCCAGGGGATGTATCTTTACCCAGAAGCACTGTTGTCCAACTCCAAAGAAAGTTGGCTGATTTGGGACCAAACCACAGGATTAAGCTTCCTGGTCTATTATAGTAGAGCATCAACTTTTCATGTTAAAAAAAAAGATTGGTGCAGTCTATTGATCTCTTGCCTCAAGAAATAGTTCATGGTAAAAAAAAAAAAAAAAAGGAAAAAAGAAACACTGAAATTGTGGCCTCTTAGTGTCATCCATTATGTCAAAGGAAATGTTTTTGGAGGGTCTGAAGCTTGCTCAAGATGACTGTGGGTACTCTGTATCCTGCTGCAGCAGCACGCTTATCCAGAGGGGATAGGTGACCTCACGGAGAGATCAGTTGCATTAATTAAGACAGAGTTCTGTCTTTGCTGGAGTTAGCAGTGTTTTGGTCAAAAGTAGCATTATTGTAGGAGTAAACCCTGAGCAGTGAGTTGATAGACCCAAGAAATTGATGACTATGTTCTGCATATGCAATCAACCTGCCCGACACCTGCTCGCTACAGTGTGGTATGTGCTGATTGACACTCCGCAGGGCACAACACCGCAAGTGGAGCCAAAGACATCATGATGAGGGCCTCCAGTACTTGTTTTTGCTTAGACTGGTGATTCTCAGCCTGGGTGGGCATCCTGATCTTTTGGGGAGCTTTTCAAAGATGGGGGATGCAGAGCTCTCACTAGAATCTGAATCTCGAAAGGAGGAGCCTAAACTTATCTATATGTATGTCACATTTTTGGGGGATTTCCCACATGCTCTAGCACAACAGCTGGAGTTGTGAGCCACTGGCTTAGATTATGAAGCTGAAATGGTCTCACAGAAAATGCGACAAACACACACACACACATTTCTGCGATAGCCAGTCCAGCATCCAGACAGAAGTGTTTACAAACAGGTATTCTGGGATTATCTGGCACTCAGAATCTCCAAATTTTTCAGTCCATGTTAAGATCAGCCTCCAGGGTTTTTAAAGCTGTGTACTGTTGCCATATAGCACCCTTCCCAAACACCATGGCATTCTTCAGAAGCAGTTTTCCTTAGTGAAGATGAGCCCCCTCTCTGCCCTTGGCGTGACTGGGCACTCTTTCTTGCAGTCCTCATTTGCATTCTGTCCTCCACAGCAGTATTCACTGAGATCCACATTCCTTGTTGATCCCTCTTCCAAGAAATAAGAAGGGGGGAAGGGAAGAGTTTCTGGAGCCCATGGGGAAGAATTAAGCCTCCCAGGAACAAAGTCACTGAGGAGCCGCTGCATTCCCCGAGGTAATCTCCATTGAGTCAAAACACAAAGGGGGAGGCTAATTCAATTAGCAAGCGATGCCTCCTCCTGGAATAAGCGTCTAGGCCCATGAAGGTGGGGCCCTCCGAGGACTGGTGCCCAGACAGCAAACAGAAAAGATTGGCAATGCCTGGTGCCTGCCACCCTAGAAGCAGGGGCTGTTCACTTTAGTGTTATTTACTGAAAAATTAGCAACATGTTAGGCTCTTTAGGACACAGAGCTTTGTTCATAAGATAAAGTACACTGATGAGACACAGAGAAAGGGAAGGGATAAAAATATTCTTCAGGGAAATGGGGGTCTCAAGTACAAAGGTTAAGAGCTATAGGGGAACATTTCACGTTCTGGCTTTTAAGTGAATTGAAAACACAGTTCCTGAAAGAAATGCATCTTGAGAGAGCACTTAGCCCAGAGCAGGGAGTTCTTACAAGACGATTTTGGGGGAAGGGGAGGTTGCTTATTCCACACCCAACACGGCGTCTTGCATGTGGCAGAACCAGAGAAATGTTTATTGAAGTGAACATTATTTCAGTATAGATTGGGGTCATCTTTTCACTTTCCATAATTTGAAAAAGATACTCAGAGCGATGCGGGAACAGCGAGCCGAAGAGTCAAAAGAAAGATTTCTTGGACTCTCGAGGTCTGGCAGTAGTGCTCTTTTATTTAGAGAATAGTGTGGAATAGCATGAGGACAGGACTCATGGGCAGTAAAGAGCTGCTGCATGGGGACAGGACCCATGGGCAGTGAAGAGCTGCAGGCATGGGGACAGGACCCATGGGCAGTGAAGGGCTGCTGCCGCTGCTGCATCCAGACAGGACCCATGGGCAGTCAGAGCTCCTGCTGCTGCCCTGAGTTGAGGGTTAGGGCTAAATTTATAAGGCATGGGTACTTGACTTATTTTTACTAGAAAAAGAAAAGATGATGTAAAAAGTCATTAAATGATTTCAGTGCAGATGGGGTCTGCTTATTGTGCGGTCATATAACTTTAGATACCAATCTGGTCATATAATCGGCATGTAGGTGAGGATGCCCTGGGCTTCTCTCCCTGGGGCAGCCCTAATTCTTACCATAAAAATCCACCAGGTCATATTGTTGGGCATGTAGGCCAGGTCACCTTGGGCTTCTCTACCTGGGGCAGCCTTAATCCACATCAAGAGTATTAGAGCAGGAAGGGATCTTGATATTGTCAGATAGCTTATCCAGAGTCCCAGTACTTAGTCTACTTACTTGGGATGAGCATCTCAGGGAGGGTCCAGGTTCTGCTTGCTGGGCCTCCTCTCTGCAGTGGCCCTGGAGCAATCTTGAAGAAACGCAAGGGCTTGGGGGAGCATGGTTTGGAAGCCTCCAGTCTAGCCGCTCTGTTTTTATAGGCGAGGAAACTAAAACTCAGAGTCCAGGAGTCAGCGCCCAGTGCCGTTTCACCACAACAAGGTGAAGTCCCGCTCCACGTATTCCTGTGCGTTTCCTCCCCACACCTGTGGACGTTCTGTCTTGACCTGTGAGGCACGGTGAAAAGAGCATGGGTTTGGGGCTCAGACAAACCTGGCTCTGAATGCTGGCTTTGCACGTATTTGCCTTATGTTCTTGGCAGATTGTTTAATCTCACTGAGCCTCCACTTCATTTATTGAATGGGGATAAAATGCACATTTGAACATAGAGACAAGAGCGGTAGAGGGCACTGTCATTATAACAGTATGATAATAATGGTGCATAGCACTTACAGTGTGCCACATTCTGTGCTTGGCACATCATGTATGCTAATCTTCAGAACAGCACCATTCAGTAGGTACTATTTTTGATCCCCATTTCACAGGGAGGCAATCTGAGGCACAGACTGGTGAAATAACATGTCCAAGGTCACAGAGCTAACAAGTCGGGACATTGGGATGTAAATCCCGATGGTATGATTCAGAGTCATGCTCTTATTCAACAACCATCTCTGCAAATGTACAGGATAGGAGGCAAGGGAGGATGAAAGTGGGGGGCTCTGGGGGGGGGGACTTGGGTGGTTTGGGCGAGTGGAACATGAGACCTGGCATTCAAGGACGCGTTTACATGGACAGACATCTAGAGAACAGGTGGCTCAGGATTCTAGAGCAGAAGAATCTGAGATCTTTCTGTCTCTCTCTCTCTCTTTTTTTTTTTTATAAATACCCTCAACTATCATCTGTTGAGCACTTGTATGTTGGTACTTTCATACATTATCCTATTTAATCTTCCCAACAGAATCCTAGGAGATAGGGCTGTTATCCAGAACCTCAGAAGGTAAAATAACTTGCTCGCGGCCACATGCTTAATAAATAGTGGCACTAGTATGTGAAACAGCTGGTGGGCCTTTACTGCTGCATGAATCCCCAAGTGTTTTTTCCTACATTAGTTATAAAATTACTTTCATAACCTTTCTCTATCTCCAAATTATTTTTACCCACCAGCACAAAAGTCATCTGTGGATGTCAATGATTATGTAATTCTTCACTTGAGGCCTCTCAGGCCTCTTTTCTAAGTTCACAAATGACATCTGAATATATTCCTTTGCTAGGGAGAGCCTCTCCCACTGGGCCCCGGTTACAACTCTCTTTAAATGTATGACCTTTGCCCTATCACCACTCTTTCCTGTGGCACCACAGTGGTTCAAATCATCTCCCCTGTCCATAAACAACTGCGCTTGTGAAGCAGGAATGACTATGAAAAAGAGTGGTGGGGACCCCCTGTTGGGAGTTCTAATAGGCTCGGCCAGGGACCAGGGGACATTACTATCACATCCATATGTGTCCTCTTACGGGGTCAGCCTCATGGAAACAGGCACAATAATAGCTTCAGACAGAAGCCAGGGAAGAAAGAAGAAACCTTTCTTGGAAACCCACCACATTCTCGATTAGGGGCAACAAGCCCAAAGGGAGGAAGGGATTGGAGATTTTTTTTTTCATTTTCAATTAGTTTGTATATGATCCTCCAGGACTTTTTTTTTTTTTTAAAAGCTAGGCCTTTAGCTTGGACACTCTAAGTGAGGAGATCATCACTGCACGCAAAGCCTGTTCCTTTCACCACGAAGAGTACAGCGGAAAGTGTCGTTGCTGGCTATTGTCTAAACAAGGCAGGCCGGGGAGAGCCTGCACCCTGAGCCACGTCCCCCACTTCACTCTCATCATATATTGACTGTGGTATGTTTTTGACTTGATTGATCAGATCTCCGGTTTCTAAAAAGTTTTTAAAGATAAAGCAAGTTTTTTGCACTTGGGCTAAAAAGCGCATTTGTTTAAAGCTCGGGATGTTAATGATGATGAAAAATTGAAACTTAGTGCCAGCTCCATTTCTGTGGAAAGCATGAAGCAATTCTGCAAGGGCATTTTCTATCTGGATCCAGTTTTCTTTCTGTTGCAATGAATGTAATTTTAGTTGTCATGTGTCAAAGTTTATACTCCTGCTCCAAAGCATCTCTTCAACTTTAACAGCATAAATGAAATCACCCAAGTGTATGGCCTCACTGGTAATATGGCTTTTAAAATATAGGCCCTTCTCCTTATATCTCTTGTCATTAACTGGTAAATTACTAATTTATTTCCTATTAGAATTTATATAGTTTGCAGCAATTAAGAAGAAAGGCATAATTGCTGACAAACCCAGGGCACTATTTAAATCACTTCCTTGTTGACAACATATTTCTCTTTCCTCAAACTGAATGTCACTGAAATCTGATTTGTGCAGAACCCTTGTGGACGAGCGTGCTGCACCTGTCACCTGGGCGCTAGCATTCTGCTAAGGATCAATTTACATAACCTCATTTAATGGTTCATAAATCATACCCATTAAGCCCAGCTAACAGGAACCAAGGGTCCTAATTTATGCTGCCTTTCATAGCAGAAAATTGGGAGGCTGGAGCCTGTGGATAAAGAACCCAGGTCTTGCCTTTGATTGTTGATTGTGATGGTAAATGTATGGATGATGAGAACAGATTTTCACTTTATTGATTTCCTGCCAAAGCACAGCATGCTGTATTGTGAAAGGGCGCCTTTTGGCAGCAATGCTAAAAGTGGCAGTTGTGTAGGAGCCCTTTGCCAAGATGAGGTCTAAGACAATACAGAGTGGTAAATACTAAAATAATATCAAGCTGAAATGTTATTCTTTAAAAGGAAAAAAGAAGCTCTAACCTTTCTAAAATCACTGACCTTTTCTACTCAGCAGCAGCTCCCCCCCTCAAAAAGCATGCAAAGCCAAGAATCAGAGACAACAGGGTTTTAAGAAATTAAAAAACAATGCTTGCCATCCCCTGCTCTAAGTCACTTGCTGATGGAGGCTCATGCACAATAATGCAGATGTCTAGGATCCTTCAGATAATGACATTGCAGCCCGCGTGCTCTGCTGGGCCAAGTGTGCAGCCTCAGGCCTCTCTTCTGCCATGTACTGCTTTTTGGTTGAAAACCCGGAAACATCATTTTTCTCTCTCTTTCATTTTTTCCCTTTAGATCAAGATATTGTGTCCAACTATATATAGTTCTGTGCAAAATGCAATATATAAAAGGTCATCTTCTCACAAGTGCTTGGGCTAGATTTCAAAATAGCAAAAGTGGTCCTAAGATCATTTTCCAGACGAAAAGCATCTCTTAAGTGTCACTGAGGCATATTGATTCCCTTCTCTCGTCTTAGTTCTGTCCTATAATGGACATTGTATATTCTCATTTTAGCTTGTCCTCAAGATCTTTGTTAAACATGGTGATTTTTTCCGATAAAATGTAGCGGCTCCCCTCACCCCCCCATCTCTCTCCTCAAGGCAGGGTTTTCTGAAACACTTCACTTTGATTCCAGGTTGCAGGTGTTGCTGTGGAGGCTTATTTGAGGTGGATTACAAATATTGTGGGCTCCTCCCACCTCCATCTTTAAATTCCAAACCTGCCATGTAGAACACTGATTGGAGCCAGGCAGGAGAATCGAAGCAAGATTGGCAATCACTTCTGTCTGCTTTTCCATCCAATGTGGGCTGTCTCCTGCTTTGTTACCGGTCCTTCTTCATAAGGGAAGATCAATGGTATTATGTCTTTTCTGCTATCTGGGAGGGTTTACCCACAGCTAGTTACACAGTGTTCCTAACCGAATGTAAGCGGGCGTGTAGAGTTGTTATTAACAGCCTATTGACTAGCAGTGTTCTAGGCACGAGAGATACGGAAGTAAACAAAATAGAAAAAAGACCCTGCCCTCATCGTGCTGACATTCTAGTTAGTGGAGGCAGGCATACAAATAATTAAAGAAATAGCAGGGCAGGTATTGAAATCTTAACTAGTATTTCACTTATTTATTACTATATAACAAACCTCCCAAGGGGCCAGCCCGGTAGCACAGCACTTACGTTCGCATGTTCCGCTTCGACAGCCCGGGGTTCACCGGTTTGAATCCCAGATGTGGACCTACATACTACTTGTCAAGCCATGTTGTGGCAGGCGTCCCACATATAAAGTAGAGGAAGACGGGCACAGGTGTTAGCTCAGGGCCAGTCTTCCTCAGCGAAAAGGAGAAGTATTGGCAGCAGATGTTAACTCTTCAACTAAACGAAAACAAAAACAAAAACAAAACAAAAAGATCTCCCCAAACTTAGTGGCTTAAAACAAGAAGCCTTTATTACTTTTTACAATTCTCTGGGTCAATAATTAGGTCTGAGCTCAGCTGGGAGGTTCTTTTGCTGACCTTCCCTGGGGTCACACGTGTGACAGCCATCATCTGGAAGCTTGACTGGGGCTGGAGAGTGTGCGATGGTCTCACTCACATGCCAGGAGCCTTGATGCAGGCTGCCTGCGAGGCCTCCGCCTTGGTGTGGGCTAGCATCCTTCACTGTCTAGCCTAGGCTTCTCTACAGGGCAGTGGGAGCAGCCTGAGAGAGCAAAGGCAGGAGCTGCTGAGTTTCTTGAGGCCTGGGCTCTGAAACTCAGAGATGTCAGTTCCACCACATTCTGTTGGTCCCGACTAGTCACATGTCCAACTCAGATTCCAGGGATGGGGAAATAGATTCCAGCTCTTGATGAGAGGAGTTGCAAAATATCGTGACCATCCTCTTCAGTCTACTGTGGTAAGGTGGCCAGAGAAGGCCTCATTGAAAAGATGATATCTATGTATAGACATGAGGGGCTGAGGGAGCCAGCCACATGTGTATCTGGGGGAAGAGCATTCCAAACAGAGGGAACAAGTGTAAAGACCCCAAGGTGAAAGAAGGAGGAAACTCAGGAAGCAGGAGAACGGGGGTCAGTGTGGCTAAAGTGGAATGAGCAAGGTGGAGAGTAGCAGTGGAGGAGCTCAAAGGGACGATGGGGAGCTGGGCCTCGTGGAGGGTTTTCAGGCCTCTGACTTTTACTCTCAGTCAAAGGAGGGGCCACTGGGGCGTTTTGAGCAGAAGAGTGACGTAATTTAACTTGCATGCTTGAAAAGGATCACTTGAACTGCTATGTTTCAAACAGACTAAAAGGGTCAAGGGTAGGACAGAGGAGAGTAAAAAATAAGCTCAGAAGACAGTTTGTAGCCAGTTTGTGGAAGATCTGGAATACCAAACAGTGGGCTGGTGTAGGCGTGGGTTTCCCCCAAATTGGGACCCAGAATTTCTTATCATCCACAAAGGAAACCCACAGGAGGATGGGAATGGGGACCAGCTTGAGTCTGTGAGCTCTATTCACTGTCCAGAAACTTTAACTGAAACGTTAAGGTTCTTAGCTTTGCATTAGAATCAGGCATCGCCTTTTCCTTAGGGAAACCTTGGTTAGATCATATTGGTAAGAAACTTGCTTGACTGTTGCTGGCACCGTACGCATTTCTGGGATGTGATTGGGACACGGGCTCTGTGTCAGACCTACAGGCCAGGCAGTCACTGCAGAGAGAGCCTTTCACAAGGACGGTGATTGTGTGGCAGCCACAATTATGGGATACCTACTCACCAACAGTGCTTAAATACGCTCTCTTAACTTTGCTGCTTTTTCACATTGTAGATTATTGATTTTATAATATTATTGTGCAACCCTGATAGCCATTGGTTATTGATGAAAACTTGACTCTGTATTGTAGTGAAAATTGTGTCAACACTTACTAAATGCTATTTGTTTGATACATAGCTTTGAAAACATGGTATCCACATGCAGGTGCATGTTGATTACTTTTATTTTAAAAGTAATAATGAAAGACATAGATCTTTTATTGTCATTCTTTTTGGACCTGGATGGGGCATAAGTTATAAATAATAATGTCCTACGTTTCTAATTTTTTAGTTGTCATATAGTTTTGGTATTGGAGGACAGAAAAGAGGGAGGAAACAGTTTTCCTGCTTTTAATTTTGTTATTTGTTATTTTCTATAAACTATTTCTTAGAGTTATCAACCTGATGGAACTTTTTTTCAAGCTCTTGAAACTTTCAAAGCTCACAAATATCCAACAGTCACAGATTAGTTGATATATTCTAGAACATCTGTAAATGGAGTACTATATAGCCATGAAAGATGATACTGTAATATTGAGTGAGCGAATTTAAATGGTAAAACCACGGACATGACATGATTACATTTTTTTAAAGTGTGTGTGTGTGTGTGTGTGTATACACACGTGCTTAGGAAAAAACAGGAAGAACATAGACAAAAATTTCAAAAGTAGTTATTTCTAGGTGGTGAAATATAGGAGCCTTATTCTAAAAATGTGTCTATATTTTATGCTTGTGTATAATTAACATGTGTTGTTGGTATAATTCTTACTGTGTGACACAGAATTAAAGGAGACAGAAACATGGCAGTTACTTTTCACGCCAGGCTTCCTCACTTTAGCTCATCGGGCACGACGGGTTTTAGGGAAAAGCAGCCTGAGCCCTTTTTAGGGGCTCCTTTAACTGCTGTGCTTGTCAGCGTTTGAGGGATGGCTTTTGGCCATCCTGGGTCTCAAATTGAACCCTTTTTGATAGATCACCAATTAATATCATCAAGGACTGAGGTTCCAAGAAATTCAATTTGTGAAACCTGATCTAGAAATTTTTAAAATGACAAATCACAACCATCATTAACAGTCTTCTAGGGGCCACCCCATGGCCAAGTGGTTAAGTTCGGCACGCTGTGCATCAGCAGCCTGGGTTCGGTTCTTGGGTGTGATGCTACACCACTTATTGGCAGCCATGCTGTGGTGGCAACCCACATACAAAATAGAGGAAGATTGGGATTGTTAGCTCAGGGTGAATCTTCCTCAAGCAAAAAGAAACGAAAAAGAGTCTTCTAAAAAGTGTCTTTTCACAATGACTGACTAAATAGATTGGAGTGGGCAGGGAAGGACTGGAAGAGGTGAGGGAGGTGAAGACCTGTTAATGGAAATAATAATTAAGCAACTTGGGAAGTAGAAAGCTTTTCTTTCTTGTTCTTACCCTATATCTTGTAAACCAGTGTAGCAACATGTCATTAAAGAGATTTGGTTGCATCTGCTGGACTGAACTCTTCAAAACTTTTATTTAGGGGGGTTTGTAATAATAAGAATTCACTTCCTTCTCCCTTTGCAATAGAAACACATTCTTAGATTGAGAGCTGGAGATGGCCCTCTCTGTTCCTGACCTTGTTCTCTTGCTTTCTGCCAAGTCTAGAGAGTGTAGTCATGGGTTCCTCTGAGTCAAGAGGCTGAAGAGGCACCTTTGGGTCTCAGGAGTTGAGTGACATTTCCGGAACAGTGCAGAAATAAGTGTCCTATGCTTCGCTCTTACTCTTGTGGCTTTTACTTAGAGCGTTAGCACTATGTTGGATATTATCAAATAAATAGCATTCTATATCAGTACAGATATTATTTCATTAATGTTGATTTTCCTTGATCATGGAAAATGCATTCTTTCTCTTTAGGGAAGGACTTTTGGTCAGCTGATCTTGTGAGAATGGAGAGGTTTGAGAACAGTGAATTGTCTGTGTTTCTTCTTTTAAATCAAAGTAGCCCTGATATCGTTTGGCAATTGGATTATGTGAAAAATCCCAACACAGCACGGCTCTTCTATTGAAATTGGATTGATTTCTTTAGAGACCATCTGATCTCAACAGCAGTCTGTAAAAAATTCCTCTGGACCTTGAAAGAAACTAAAATTAATGGAGTTCATAAAAATCTAAGCTCTCAGTTTTTTGAGCATGAAAAGATCCCTTCTGCCAGTAATTTGTATCTAAAAACAAAAGTGAAAGTGTGCATATCTGTACATGTCAAAGAACCTAATATTCATTCTTGTGCTGAACTTTTTGATTTCTCTGTTTACTAAAGAGAATTATAATGTTTTTGAAGATGCTAAAATTTTCTTTGAAATATCTCAATCCATAAACCCAAAGTTCTCCAAACTGCATATACTTTTTAAAAATGTGCCTAGTTTTGGGCTGGCCCCGTGGCCGAGTGGTTAAGTTCGCGCGCTCCGCTGCAGGCGGCCCAGTGTTTCGTTAGTTCGAATCCTGGGCGCGGACATGGCACTGCTCATCAGACCACGCTGAGGCAGCGTCCCACATGCCACAACTAGAAGAACCCACAACGAAGAATACACAACTATGTACCGGGGGGCTTTGGGGAGAAAAAGGAAAAAATAAAATTAAAAAAAAAAAAAATGTGCCTAGTTTTTTAGAAAGGAATTATAATGTGCCTCCCAAGCTTATGATGTATGGAAACATATTATACATCCCTCCAACCCTATGGGGTGTTTGAAACTGGAGTGGGAATGTCCTTCTCTTGAAGCAACTTGAAGCCAAAACATGAAGTTTTGAGACATTTACAATAAAGAGTGATTATATTATGATGACGATTCAAGTTATGAAAGGATTCCTCATGGGGTGTTTCAAATTAATGAGCTTCTCTAAAAGTTTTAAAGCAATTTAATTTGAAAATATTTTATACTTTTTAGAAATACATACATTATATGGAGCAAGATTTCCCAGATCTCCGCCTTTTGGATACCACATTTTTTTGCCATATCTGCATATTAATATTTCATTATGTACTTTATGGTTTTCTTTAAAAAGACTTTAAGCCAAGTCACTTTTATTATTGCTTTTTATCTTAAGATTCATCCTAAGAAATAATATTCATGATATTGTGGGTTTTATAGGTTGACAGTTAATTTTCTGACACAAAATAAAATAAAGTTATAACCATTAAAATGAATATCTTTATGCAAATGCCCTCAAAAACCAGTGGTAAACATACCCCAGTTTGGGAATACTGGCATCAAGAAGGTATTACTGTCTCTCTGTGATGGTTAGTTTTACGTCTCAGCTTGACTGGGCTAAAAGATACCCGGATAACTGGTAAAATATTATTTCTGGGTGTGTCTGTGAGGATGTTACTGGAAGAGAGTAACATTCAAATCAGTAGCCTGAGTAAAGAAGATGCGCCTGCGCTGGTGAGGCGTCGTCTGTTGAGCATCCGAAGAGAGTAAAAAGGTGGAGGAAAAGTGAATTCTCTCACTCCTTTCTTGAGCTGGGACAACCACCTTCTGCTCTCAGACACTGAACCTCTGAACTCCCGGTTCTTGAGCTTTCGGACTCTGGGACTTACACCAGCGGGCTCCTGGTCCTCAGGTCTTTGGCCTCTGACTGAATTATTCCACCAGCTCTCCTAGCTTGCAGACAACAGACTGTGGGACTTTTCTGCCTCCATAACTGCGTGAGCCAATCCCTATAATAAATATATATTCTCCATATAAATATATAAATACTATATCACATAATTATATGTAGTATAACTAAATAATGTATAATAAAATATATATATTAAGGTGTATTTACTTATGTACCTAAAATATAAATTGATGTATATATATATATCTCCTACTGGTTCTGTTTCTCTGGAGAACCCTGACCAACACAATCTCACTGCCTTTTTTGTGTGTGTCATATTAAGGACTCTTGTTTGCAGATGTTGATTGTGGGGAAGCTTGTTCTCCACCTTCCACTGCTGCACTAAGAGCTGCAATTCAGACCACAGAGGCTGAAGCCCCACGTGGAGTTCTTGGTATAAAGGACCATGTTTCCCAGCTTTCCCAGCATTCCTGGAGTGGGCTCTCCATACCCCCAGCCGCTCTCCCCACCTGCAGCATCTCACTGCCCAGGATAGGGATTCCCACTCACTTAGATAAGTGTCTCACTTTCTTATGGACTTTGGGTATCTGGGGCCTAAGGAAATTCAAGTGGCCTGCTTTTCCACGTCTCTGTAACTACCTTGTATTTCTTTTAAAATAGATCTAAACTAAACCGGCGATATGTATCAAAAGCCTTAAAAATGCATACGTCTTTTGACCTGGCAATTCTACTTCTAAGATGCTATTCTAGGAAATAATCAGAAATTTGGACAAAGCTTAACTTACAAGGATGTTGATTGTTGTGTTGTTTATAATAATGAACATAAGGAATGTGAGAAGCAATCTAAACTACAAGAGATTGATTAAAATTCTATACATGCATGTGATGGAATATTATGAAGATATTTAAGAAATCAAGTCACAGGACTTGCAGAAGTGCTCATGACGTAGTTAAGTAAAAAATAAAGGCTGTGAGGATATATGGGAACACTCTATACTTTCCAATTAATTTGCCGTAAACCTAAAGCCACTTCAAAAAATAAAGTCTATTAATTTTTTTAAAAACTATGTGAACTAAAAATAAATTAATTAAATAAACAAATACATGTTACAGAGGAGTATGTTATATATGATCCCTATTTATAAAACCAAAAGATTATATACCAAAATATTAACACAGTCATATGCTGCATAATGTTTCTGTCAGTGACAGACCACGGATGTGGTGGTGGTCCCATAAGATTAGTACCATATAGCCCAGGTGTGTAGTAGGCTATGCTGTCCAGGTTTGTGTAAGTACACTCCATGGCATTCACACAATGACAAAACCACCCACGATGCATTGCTCAGAAGGTATCCCCATCATTAAGCTACGCATGACTGTAGTGGTTTTCTCTTCCAGTATTATGAGTAACGCTAATTTTCTTCCTTATATATTTCTATGTTCTTCAAATTTCCAAATGACAAACGTATAGTCATTTTTAATTCAAAAGAAGAAAATTAAACTAGCAGTGTATATTGTTTAAAAAATAATTGGAGTGGAGGAAGGTTTGGAGAAACTGAAGTCCTGTGTAGCTCAGAAGTAGTCCAGCCTACCGGAACCAGCTAGAGAAATCTCAGGACCTGATGAGCCCCGCTCCTGAACGGAGTGAAAGGTTTTGAGGAAAAAAGTTCTTCAGAAGAACAGGTCATCATTCCTGGAGGAGTTCCTCAGAATGCCAGACTACTTTAAGGACCTGGACTCCACTTCAGCTCGCCTCGTGCCTTTCGCAGCAGCTTAACCTCTACCATCCCCTCCTGCAGTGACCTTTCAGAAGGTCTGTTAGAAGAGCTCGTCTTGGGCAGCAAGGGCAGGTGGAGAGCTGGGAGCCCAGAAGCAGGAGAGCGCTTCTCATGGGCTCGCTCTGAGCCTGAAGCAGAGAGTCTAGTTTCCCTCTACTATGCTCCAACCAGTTCCCCTGAGACGGAAAGAAGGCCAGGATTCCTGGAAGAATCCCCGCTCAGGAATAAAGCTGAGATTTTTGATGCCAGAAGTCTCTGTACTGACTTGGAAATATCTCCAGCGTATGTTGTAAAGGAAGAAAGCAAGTGTCACAACGACATACCAGGATGCTACATTTTGGTGAAGAAAGGGAGGAAAAAATAAAAATACAAATATATTTACCTACATTTCCCTAAAGAAACATTGGTGGGATATACAAGAAACTAATAAAAGAATTTAACGAAAGGGAGATGGGAAACAGGGTGAGTAAGTCTTCTCAATGAATATAATTTTATATCATTTTGATTTTTGAACTTTGTGACTATATTGTCTACTTGGAATGAGTAAAATCCAGCCAGAGATTAAGGGGAAATCACAAGGCTGTCTCACTGAGAGGGTGGGGAGGCAGGTAGCACAGTCTCAGTCATTTTCATCACAAGGTGGGGGAATTACCAGATGGCTCTTTTGATGGACAGGATGTGGCCACGTTGGGTCTGGAGGTCGACATCAAAGTTTGATGAGAATCTATTTGGTATCTTATCAGGTTCTGACCCTTGTCCCCAGCTAGATATTTGGGCCCAGAGCTACCCGCTCGTTAGTGGGACACAGAAGGCGTTTAGCACGTGGCATACAGGCTACTGACCTGCAGTTCTCGGATGCTTGGAACCTGGGGCTTGTCTAAAGCAGAGCACCTGTAGCTGGGCCCCCCGTACAGGCCAGTTCTAGATAAGTGGCCATGACCTGTAGCTTCTTCTGTTAATTCAGCAGCCCCTGGGGGACCGACTATGCTAATGTGCCTTATGCGCTAATGTGTTTATAGGCATGAAGGGACTGGAAAATGTGACCTAAACATCGGTAGGTCTACGTGTTGTGTTTATATGGATACACTCAGTTCTTGGGTATCCACAAGTGGAGTTGCCCAGCTGGCAATCAGTCAGTCAGAAGAGGGTTGGGGTGGGTGGGGAAAGTTTGGATACGTGCATATAAAAGATAAAAAGGGGAGGGCATAGAGGAAGAAGACAGAGGGAGCGGGATTGGCTGCATGCCAAAGACAATGGACAGGATCCTGCCTCCTTTCACCAACCTGGAGGTGGAAAGGTCAGATCAGAGGCCATGATATTTTACGGATCGCAAGGACATTAGAAATAAATTAGTGGAGCTGCTTCAGTTTACAAACGAGGAAGCTGAATATAAAACACCCATGTGGCAGGTGGGGAAGGTACATGCCCCCAGACGTAACATGTCTGTGTCATCTACCCACGCAAAGACACACCTTGGAATGCTTTCCCACTTCTCAGGCAACTTAATTTACATTCACTTCCCTTCAAAATATTATTATTAGCTCATTCTCATTGCTAAAATGAGTCATAAACATCAGGCTTCTATGTCCATTTATTATTTTGAAGCAACCGCCAAACACTGTGGAAACGGTTTCATTTACCTCTAGAATTTGCCAAAAAAGAATCCAATGATGACTGAAACCAGTAATGACTATTTTCTATTTTCTTTTCCCTAAGTAATTGACCATTAATTATAATATCAATAGGCAGTGGGTAAGGAAAGCAGAGCTACATTAGGGCTACATTTCATTTGTAACTGTTTTGTATATATCATAAATCTCTAATATTGGGCTATTGTCACCCGTGATGAATTATTGTAAGCATGTCAGCACATGGTGGAAGTCAAGTACATTCAAATACTACTCAGTCAGAATTGAATTTGGCATGATAGTCTCGTAAAAGGGGGCTCAATTGAGAGTTCCCACTTGCCTGCTCTAAACTTGTCACTTGTAGGTGCTAAAGAGCTTGTTGTGTTGGTTTAATTAGTCAACAAATCGGTCCTTACTTGATTGCGTGGTCGTATCACATATGTTAACACTTCAGTGTTTGATGGAGATATTAACAAGTGACAAGAGTCTCTTGGTCTGTGGACTTTAAAGAAGAGAAGCTCTTCTATATTATTTCATTTGGCCCTGCCAATATTTATTAGATCATGCAGCCCGCAGGCTGCCAGTTAAAGAAAGACAACACAAACATTTTTCAGGGTTATGCTCATCTGTATCCCAAAGAAGGGTCACTGAACAATCGATGGGAGAAGAGCATAAGTAAGACAAGTGTTTTCTTCTACTGCTTGCAAATTCATTATTTGATACAGTTTGTGCAGACCTCCTTTGAGCTTTTTTCACTTAAAAGATAATTTATGACAAGAACAGAGAGGTTCTTGAAAATGCTATAGCAACTGAAGCTGAATGATACCACGCTGGTGCAAGACGCCGAGTCACCGGAGGCTGGTGAAGAGGAAGTTTGCGTTTGTATGAAGAACTGTGTTAGTTAACATTCATCCATGGTGGATACAATTCTCATATTAATAGTCGATAGAGTCAAAGGAAAAAATTCAGTAACCGAAATGATTATTCCCAGAAGGGGGGTAGGAGATAAAAAATTGATACCCTGAAAGTTCGCAAAAGACCCGTCTATTCACTTTTTCTATAGCAGAACAAACAAAAGGCCTGTGCGTACTCTGAACGACAGGCTTCATTTGTTCTGCCATCAGTCCGTTATGGCTTTGATCTGTGCGTTAGCGAGAACCAGGTCTCCGTGCCGTGTGCGGGAATGATGTACAGCATATGAAGCAGAGCCATAGAAGAGTTCATTTCATTTAGGTTGAACATTGCTTTGCAGAAAACATTTAAATGACTGCTAACGATGCAAAAATTGCCAGCAGTGACTTAACCAGTGGATATGACAGGATATAAAATTATGACTACAGGGTTTTCTGTCCAGACTGTCTAGTGGGAACTTCTAAAATCCAATTTATTTTTATCTTTCTTAGGAAGCTGCCTAAAAATCCAAAATATCCTTATCTCTTGCCTCATAAAGGATAAAACTTGCCATTCGTCTCCTTAGAAGAGCTCACACTGATTTATTCAGTATTTAATTATGTGGTGGTCACCCTGTTGTGGGTCAGAGACCAAAGCCTTATCTGTTCCTTAGAGAACACCAGGTGAGCCCCGCCTCCCGTGGGCCTGACCTAAGTGTTCACCTGCCGGCCGGCTGACAGTTGTCTTGGAGCTGTGGCAAGCGCTGGAGGAGCTGCACATGAATAGTTGAGACAGCACCGTCTTTACACAAACATTCTCTGCACATGCACATTTGGAGAGCGTCAGTAACCATGGGTTAAGGAAGATTTTCTCTAAATAATAAAAAATACTTTTCAGATAGTTATAGCATCTTCCTTCCCAAAGCCACTCCCTTTACAGCCAAGCCTTGGGACTGGAGCAGCCTCGGTGTCCATGATAAAGCCTTTTCCACTCTAAGGTTAACACAGATAGAGTTGAAAAGGAGGAATGCACTCTTTCTGACTTACTTTCACTTCGGCTTCTGCTTAGCCTAAACACCAAACTAAATCACCTTTAGAAGGTGATTAAACTTCCTAACTTCCTCATCCCATCCCCCACCATCACCAATGCTTTTCATCAGCGTTACAAATCCACGCCCAGAAGCAGCCAATCAGGTTTTACTGGGAAGCAGGCCTTCAATGAATACTCGTTGATTAATTGATTGATTGACTAGGGTAAATTATGAGTGTTAGTCTAACCAATAGAAACAAAAAATAATTTGACTGAGTGACAGTGTTAATAGTGAAAGGTTAAAGGGGGTAAGACAGGGTGCATTGTGGGGTAGCACGAATTTACGTGAAGAATGTGAAAGCTTTGGCGGGATATTTTCTTTTGAGGGGTAGGAGATGGGAAATGGGTTGGTTGGCCTGCAAAAGATACGGGTACCCTCAGTGCAAGAATTTTCCTGCACTGAGCTCTAAAGAAAAAAAGAAGAAAGGCAAAGGATGTGGAGAATGAAAAGCCATTTGATGTGAGGTGCAGAGGGAGGATTGGGGGAGGGGAGGGGTAAAAGCCGTGAGAAGGGACGCAAAGGAAGGAAGTGGGAAGCAGGAACGTGTGTAGCTTAATTTTAGGCTCCAACTTCCAGAGCCTCCAATTTTTGCTGTTGCCACAATGCTGTAAAGAACATCCTTGTACATATAGCTCTGTGTACTTTTGAAAATTATAGGCAGGAATGGAAATATAGGGACTTTCCTTCCCACTTTTTGTAATTCTGTAATGTTGGAATTTCATATAATCAAAATGGATTGATTTTATAGTCAGAAAAAAATAACTCAGGAATATTACAGTAAACAACAACTCTTAGAGCTAGGACTTTTCTCAAAGAGGAGAAAATAGAAATATCAGCCTATGAGGTTTAGCAATTTAATAATAAGTTGTGACTATTAAAGTTATTTTAGTTCATTTAGGAATATTGACTTCAGCTTCTAGAAATAAGCAATAAGATATGCTCTTGAAGCATATCTACTTTCAAAGAAGTTTGAATCTTCTCCTTCGGTTCTAAGACGTTTTCGCTTGCTGCCTCAAACAAGTACAAAACCATTTCCCCCGAACTGGTAGAAAAGCCTTATTTCAATTATTTTTCCATGCCCACACCTCCAGAGGATGGGAAACTTTTCTTAAAAGTGAAATGAGCTGACAGCAGCTCCATGTTGCCTGGGGCCAGGGTTGGGGGGAGGAACCGACTGCAAAGGGGTACATGGGAAGTTATTGGGGTGATAGAAATGTTCTGTATCTTGACTGGGGTCGTGGTTACGAGACTGTATACATTGGACAAAATTCACTAAATGTACACTTAAAATGGGTGAATTTGATTGTACATTAACCGTACCTCCATAAAGCTATTTTTAAAAATAGCTTTAAAAATAAAGTGAACCGGTACTTTTTTGGTGATCATTTACAAGAATATTCCAAATTCTATAAGAATCAGGAGGATTCTCATTTCAAAAGTCCTAAAACTGGTATGAAAAGATGTGTTCGACTGAAAAGCTAAAAGGAGTTTACATACTTAAATTCTATTTTTATTTGAAGCTAGCATAAAAAGGCGAAAAGAAATACATTTTTTTAAATTACAGATCTTTATTCAATAATTTATGTAGCTCTTTTCTGTTTTAATTTCCCTTGGGGTGTATCCTTATTCTGATATGGATATTTTGAGTAAGACAAATATCCACCCATTCATTAAAAGTTTCTCTCATATAAAGGAATTCAATTTTTTTTTTGATTGGTGCTAGACTCACAGACAGACAGAAATAAGCTGCCATTCTTCCATTTGATAGCCAGACGCTGCCAGTTGTAGCCAGGGCAGTCATGCTGTTAAATTAGGTCTAATGAAGGAGTAATTGCTTTAGATATAGTGAACCATTTCAAAGAAAACAAGGATTCTAATTGATTTGCAATTTGTTTGGCACATTGCATTGTCTGCTGCCATTGATTAGTCTTCTGGATTTCACACTGCATGTGTTTCCCTTTATTAAGGGAATAACAGGTTACTGATTACTTTCTTTCTGGGTTTAATGTAGCGGTTAATGTCTACTTTGTTCTTGTGTCATGTCACAGGCGAGGAAGGAATAATAGGCAAGTGGGTGGCCCTTTGCTAAGCAACTTCCCTGCTGCTCTGAGCTGTGTGCTCCGAGACAGGCTGAAAAGCGGATCAAGAGAAAGGGTTAGAATAGCAGGACTCACAAGTTAAGGCCTGAGTCAGGGTAGACACGGCTCGAAACTTGGCTTTCCCCTCCCAGTCAAAGCAGAGCATGGGACGAAGCAGCTGGGGGTAGATTTGTTCTTGTATCATTCGATGATTTGTAGACAGGATATAAATCTATGCCCATTGTTTTGTTTAATGGGTATGCATACTAAATGGACGCAGAAAAAGAATATTGGAGGTTGAGGCCTTTTGGTTCATTTAACCCTTTGGAAAGTGACATTCTGTTGGCACCTGGGAAGCACTTGTTGCTGAGGTGTCGATATGATCATCAAAATGGCTCTGCTGTTTATACCAACTGCAGGGGAGGGAGAAAAAGTTCTCAGGGTTACAGTCATTTCATTGCCCTCAAAGCGCAGCAGGAATTATTAGCTTAGCCCGGCGTGCCCCTTTGTTTTCCTAAGGCTCTGCTCCTCCAACAGATACTCATTTAAGGCGAATCCACTGCTCTCGGAAATGTGTTTTGCAATGGTGCACGGAACAGGCTCTCACTTAGCGGATCTAATCCTTTCACGGCTCGGCTTGTTAATGTAGCAACCGCTCAAAATGGGAAATGGATTCTCTAATGAGACAGGTCCCTTCGTGGCTTTATTCTCCCAGGCCAACCCCCAGGCATTCATTCAAGTACGCCCCCGCCCCCAACTCCAAGCTAGGGTCAGGCACCCCCTCTTCCCACCCAGCAAGCAACCCGTTATTCAGCACGCAGTCCCCCATCTCTAGGCCCCTTGCCTCCCCACGACCTTCCCAGAGCGCTTGGAAGCTCACAAATAACAAAGGGGTGTGGGCAGTAAAAGGTTCCCTTTTCTCTGCATCAGTTACCTCCTCTGAAGCCAGAGCCCACCTTTTCCTGAGCTCCCGACCTCACCAACAAGGTTGTAGAGAGGAGGTGCATTCAAAGTAGCCAGTGCCCAGGGTGTGCATCTCAACTTATCAAATAAACAACATTTTGCTATACTACCCAACATATTTCTATATTTGATGTTTTTACTTAACATAGTTTTTGTGCATATTGGCTTTCATAGTGATCCTGATTGTGATGAGCTTAACCAATGGAACCAAGCAGTGAAGGTAAATGTGGACTCTGGTCTTAGTTCCTTTTCTTTTACCATATTTACTCCCAAGGGTCTTCCTAAAGGCTGTGTACTTCTCCTCCAGAAATTCCATTCTCCCCAAAATTCTAAGCAAGTAAAATTCAGGTTAAGAGGAATATTAAAGGCAATTTGGGAGCCATGACAGGGCAATCTGACATTTGAAGCATGCATTTAGAAGTGAAAATGAAGATAGTTCTGCCCATTTTGCTTTGGGGATGGTTGATTGGGGAAAATAAATTATATATACATGAGCTCAGGTCCACCTTTAGTCTGACAACTTTCCCTTATGTGTGTGCCATGGAATCCTTTGTCAATCTGATGAAGCCCATGGACCTCTTCTCAGAGTAATGTTTTTAAATGCATAAAATGAAATACCCAGGACTACAAAGAAAACCAATTATACCAAAGTAAAGTTATCAAAATATTTTTAAAAACAAATTGATATATAGCAATTTCTTTATTAGTACTTATTGTTAATGAATTTATTGCTTCAGATAATAAGATCTATGGATAGGTCTAGCAATTCCTATAATTTTGAAGTAATAATGAGTAATTAAATTTTGAATATCTAACCACTTTAATGTGTTATGAAATAACTTGTCTTTCCTCTTGGTGACACAATCACAGGCACTGATAACTATTATTTTTGTTGACTGCACCTATAATTGAAAGGGATTATTAAAAATAAAGATGTATTGGGGCTGGCCCTGTGGCCGAGTGGTTAAGTTGGCGCGCTCCGCTGCAGGCGGCCCAGTGTTTCGTTGGTTCGAATCCTGGGCGCGGACATGGCACTGCTCATCAAACCACGCTGAGGCAGCGTCCCACATGCCACAACTAGAATGACCCACAACAAAGCATATACAACTATGTACTGGGGGGCTTTGGGGAGAAAAAGGAAAAAAAAAAAAAGATGTATTTTTTCCCATCCAAATTCATGGATCTCTAAATGCTATCCACCAACCCACAGGACCCCTGCCTTCTGCCTCAGTGGCCTCTTTCAAGGCTCCAAAAGGGCCCAGAGCTGTCACTGTAGTTCTAGGGAGGGGAAAGAGAGGAGAAATGAGCAGTGGCCCCGGTCCGAACTCACCAACCATATGACTGAACTGAATGTCATGGATCATAGATGTCCTCCATGTCTTCCTAGACTTTTGCTCCTCCCAGTGTCTCCCCCCATCTACAAAACTCATGTCTATATAGGTCAAGGCCATACAACATGGACACATGGAGAGAGGAGAGCTGAGCAAAACCAAAACAGAACAAGCACATAAATTGTGCCTCTCTCTGCATTATCTGAGTCTGATTACAAGACATGCAAATTTACAAGACATGCAATTCAATAAACGAAATATTTCTGGGGATTGATAGGATGTGAAAGTAACAAAGTAAAACCATTATCAAAGAGAACAGAGCTCACATTTAGTTAACTAGGGTTGCCAGATTTAGCAAATAAAAATGAAAATATTGCATGAAACATACTTATACTAAAAAATTCCTTCTTGTTTATCTGAAATTCAGATTTAAGTGGTTGTTCTGTATTTTATCTGGAAATCCTAAATTAAAATATTGTATAACTGGCCGGCCCGGTGGCGCAGCAGTTAAGTGCGCACATTTCGTTTCAGCGGCCTGGGGTTCGCCAGTTCGTATCCTGGGTGCAGACATGGCACTGCTTGGCAAGCCATGCTGTGGTAGGAGTCCCACGTATAAAGTGGAGGAAGATGGGCACGGATATTAGCTCAGAGCCAGTCTTCCTCAGTGAAAAGAGGAGGATTGGCAGCAGTTGGCTCAGGGCTAATCTTCCTCAAAAAAAAAAATATTGTGTAAGGCAAGTAAATCCAAGCGTAGACTATAATTAAGTGATGTGAGAGAACTCTTGTTTTACTGGTCAAAGAATTTGAACTAAACTCAGAAGTGGAAAATTTTTGATTTGTTTTAGAATCAAAGAGGATTTTCAGGATTGAAAGAGATGAGAAGGAGTTAGGAGGCGAGGAGGAGGAATGAGATGAGTCAGAAGGCAGGAGGGAGGATGGCTGGAGACAAGCACTTTCTGTGCTTGGCTGAGAATCCAGAGCAGGTCAGCTCTGGCAGGACCTGACCCAGCGACTTCTTCCTCTCTGGGCCAGGACTCTGCCCTGACTCTTTTGAAATGGATGAGGCCAGCATTGCTTGGGCTTCTGCTTGATCCTCACAAGACATAAAGGAACCAAGGCTCGGGGGTTAAGCAACTTGCCAGAAGTCGCAGAACTGGGATTCAAATCCAGGGCTGACACACCAAAGACTACAAGCTTGCCCCATACCTTACTGCTTCTCTAGTAAGTAATACCCCAGATTTTAATCTCCCTGCTTCTTCCACTGCCACCTCTCCTGTTTACTATAGAGGAGGGAAGCTCTCAGAGCTGGTAGGCTTGGGTTGTATGCCAAAAACTTTGAAAGCTCCACTCTCCAGGGGCCTTTCCACTGTCCAAGGGAGGGCAAGTAAATTAATCAGCTGGGAAGCTCACTTCCTGAGAAGAAAAAGACAAGCCCCCATCCAGTTCCTTACTAACAACAACAACAACAACAAAGCAAAGCCTCCTTATGAAGCCTCTCCCAGTCTTTCCTGTCCTCCTGGGTCGTGTGAATTCAGACTTGGAGTTTTACAGTTGAGGGCAGGTTCAGAGCCCAGTAGCTGCCTGTGGACCTAGGTGCTCTGAAATAGCTCCTCTCTCCCACGCTGGAGCTACATCCCAGAAATGTCCAGGGCGCCGTGTTCTAGAGGCCTTACAACAAGGGAAAGTGTTATTCTATTAATTCTTTTCATGCCCCAGAGCACAAGGGCCAAGACAACCACAAACAAACCTCAGACAATCTCTTTGGAAGTACAGACTTGCTGGAAATCTCCTGAGATGGTAATGCTGTGTCAGCCCAGCCAGCACCCCGCCATCCCCTGCAGGGAGCACCCCTGTGTGTAAAGCTGCTCCAAAACAAAGCTCCCCTGGGTGAAGTCTCACCATCAGACCTCCTCTAGACTCGGGACCCCATCACCCCGTGTTGATAGTCAGCTATTTCCCCCCTCTGCAGAGGCATTTCTCTTGCTTTAACACAAGTGGTATCAATAGGTTATTTATATTTTGAACTCTATTGAAAAGAGGATTATACCAGGACATTTAATTTTAGTTAAGAAAATATAGAAATTACTCCCATCTATGAAAAGCAGTGCTTTAAAATGAAAGAAAATAGTTCACTTCTCGCTGTCACAGCAGTGGCACTGGTAAGTACTTCTAAATTGCTCCACTTTGCTATTGTCTGAGGTCCTTGATAAGCATTCTGCATTTTAAGCTTTATCTATTTCTCATCATTAAAAAGCTCATTAGTTAGTCAGCATACTGGTACTTTCTTTACGGTTCATAAATTCAGATTATAACCTTGCGTCCCATAAATGGTGCTGCTCATTAAATCATCAAAACACTAGTGTAGAGACATTTAATGGTAAATTTAAAATTAGATTTCTACATTTAGAAATCTCAACAAAATGCCCTGACTGCCTAAAGTTTTTAAAGGGAGACATAAAATCAATAGGATTTTACTGTGTGGTAGGACTCTGCTTCTCAACGAGCTGTTGCAAAGATTAGGTTAGAGAGCCTGTGATCAATGCTGCCCATATAGTACCTGAATGAGGACATGGACCCAAGCCTAAATTTTTGATGCCAGGTTTTTCTGATCTAATATAAGTAGTATTCCTGTTTCCACAGTGGCCAAATTTTGCAATGATGTTCCTTCTAATATGGCTTTATTGTAAAGCTATGTGTCTTCATTTGAACCCATGATTCTTGACCACTATTTGGACAATTTGAATACTTGATGAAGCGTCTCAGTCACAGACTGACAGGCGATGGGTCAGATGGGAACCCAATGACCTCATTGACCTTGATTCCACACCCAGGTAACCTCAAGATGTGGAGAACCTTCTTAAGGATACGGCACAGCACTGGATATCTTGCCCTGACAGTAGTAATTGGCAGGAAGAGAAGATGGTAGCAAAGAGTGTGTTGGAAAAGTGGAATCCATAGGTAAGACATTGTCTTGTCATCCTGGCTTAAAGCAAGGAGCAAAGGCAGACTTACCAGTCAACGTTCTAAAGGGAAACAGAGGAAACTAAGTTCCCAAAAACCTGGGATTGACACCAAAGGAACAAGAATCAAGTGAGCAAGCATTTCTAAGGGTCCCTAACACACACACACATGCACACGCACACGCTGACACACACCCCTCCTCCTCTGTGTTCTTATTCTTCCTATTTGATATTTTGCCCTGGACTGGATACCGTGGATCTGAATGGGCTCATAATGCATTCCTACTGCCATCTTTCCCTAAAGTGGCCTGCCCAACTCCAACCCAAGGCCACTCTGTGTTCTAATCGTGAAGTGTCTCCTGCTGTCGAGGAGTGAGATAATGAGGCTGAAGGATGACAGCAGAGCGGCTTGCAGGTGGGAGAGGGCAAGGGGGGGAGTGGTTCTGGTGGCACACCTGTGAGGCACGGCATTCCCCAACCAAAGGCTCCAGGCTGGCTATCACGTTTCTGATGCTAGAGCACTTTCAGAATTATGCTTTCTGTCCTGTGCTGCACTTGGCAGGTAGGCAAGTTCAGTAATTTTAGCATGAATAAACTTGACTCTTTATTGCCCCACTTAGAATTCTGTCTAGAATGGGGACAGTGCTCCCTTCCCTGGCTGTTTACTCCCTGTCTTTCCATTTCCTTTATAGTGACTTTTGACAGTTTCTCTTTCCTCAGGCATCTCTGACCACAAGGTAGCATTTGGCAAAATAATTTTTATTCATTGAAGCCTATCTTTGAGAATCTTCCATAATGCCAAAACCTGGAGTTGCATGGGCCCTTGCCCTGTAAGAAGCGTATGTGGTTCACTGTTCCCTAAATACCAGCCTCTCTCTCTCCCCCGTCACTCCCCCACTGCCCACTCCACCACCTTCCATGTCCACATCCCACCAACTTCCTTATGTCACTCTCACCCCCATATTGTGAACATGCAGCCCAAGGAGACCAACGTCAGAGTACAATTCAGGAATTCTAGGTTCTCTTCCCATCTCTACCAGGCCTGCCTCTGGGAACCCAAACTATTTTCTAACACCATGTGTCCTGGCATCTGTAAGTCAAAAATAATCACCTGAATACTGAATACTAGAGAGAAGCCAGCAGTGAAGAAATAGTGCCGAGTCATAGAGAATGAAGGCTGGAAGCACGAGCTAAACCATGTAGCTCTTCTGCATCAGCCACATATGTGAGATGAGGAATATCCTCGGGCAACATGTCTCCTTCTTAGAACACATTTTTCCTTAAACACATTGCCCAGCTTTACTGCCATCATTCTGATGACCTTGCCTCCCCACTGAAAACTTCACCCCCACGTCTTGGCCACCTTCTTGAGTTGAAGCAAACACCTTGAGATTTTAGCAAAGCATTTTAAGTTTTGGCTCCATGTTTCCCAAAAGTTCCTTAAGTCGTTTTTCAAGAGCCTTAGCTTGCGTGGATGGTTCACTTTACACAACAGATGTGCTGTTGGGGGTGGGCAATTCATTTTTTGAGGATAGATTCCATTTTCAATATATGAGAGCTCACTATATCAACAACCTATTTAATGAATTCTTTTATGAAGCAAAGAATCCAACACATTTCTATTTCAAAGAGCAGATTTTCTTAAGACAAGTCACACCTCAACACCCCATCTCTGCTTGCTGCTTGGAAGGAAACGCTGAGACTGTGAGCTCTCGCCTTAGTCAAACTCAGTAGAGGTTCCTTCTCTGGATCTTTGATGCCTGCCTGCCTAACTCTTCTGGGCAGACTCTGCTCATTCCAGTTTCCTCCCACTTAAACAAACAGAATATATTGCTACATTTTACCACCACAAGCCTGGCCCCAGCCTCTGCCATAGCTCACTTCTCTGACCTCTCCTGCTAAGCCAGGCCCTCCACAGCCTCTGCAGCCTGCGCACGGTCCCAAGGCCCGATTCCCTGGGCTTATCCTAATGTCTGCGGAAGCCGTTCTGAGCCCCGACATTCGGCTCACGATGATACACAGACAAGGGCTGAGCACTTCCAAGGAATCCAGCCCTTTGCCTCTCTCATCACAGCACTGTAGAAGTCAGGGCTGTGGTGGATGGTGTTTCTTCCTGTAGTCTAGAGTTTCTGTGGACAGCAATCCCTGTCACTCCTTGCAATAAGCCAGTGTGCTGCAGCCCAACGCTGTAATAAAGCACAGTACACATGACGATAGCTCTTAGCCAGGCCAAGCCCACACTCTAAAAGGCGGCACTCTTATCAAGAGGGTGAAAAGGCCCTCCAAATTCAGAAGCCTGAAAGCGACAGGACAAAGCTGGCCTACACTGGCTCTGCGCATGAGTTAAGAAACCTGGCCATGAGGAATCATTGTCTACAGAAGCCATGGAAACCCACTGCCCCCCAGTCCCGGCCCCCACTACTCCTAAAGAAGCCAATTCCCTGACATTAAATGTGCCATGACTCACCCACAACCGTAGAAAAGCACAAACTTACTGCACGTGTATTTTTCGTTGCTTTGTGTGGTAGGCAGAATAATGGCCCCGCAAAGATGTCCACATCCTCGTCCCTGGAACCTGTGACGGTGTTACCTTCCATGACAAAAGAGATATTGCAGTTGTGGTTAAATTAAGGACCCTGAGATGGGAGAGTATACTGGATTATCCAGGTGGGCCCAATGTCATCACATGGGTCCTTACAATTGGAGACTTTCCCAGCTGTGGCTAGAGGGAGAGGTGCAATGTGCCTGGCTTTGAAGGGGCCACAAGACAAGGAGTGTGGGCAGCCTCTCGACACTGGAAAAGGCAAGGAAATAGAACCCCCAGGAGGGAATGCAGCCCTGGCGACGCCTGGATTTTAGCCCAGGGTGCCCATTTTGGACTTACGACCTCCCGAACTGTAAGACGTAAATTTGTACTGTTTATGCCACTACGTTTGTGGTAATTTGTTGGCCACCATAGGAAACCAATACAATCTATATAACAGTTTACTAAATTTGTTGCCACAATTTATCTTACTTGAACACTTTAAGAGCTTTCATCACCTCTCTCTCTCCCAGAGGTTTTCTAGGAACAAATTACTCCCTTGCCTTTTAATTTTTTTCTTTCACATGTAGGCTGAGGCTTATTCAGGCTCACTCCAGTGAAGGCTCTAGCAATATTATCTCAGCATATGGCCCCAGGCAAGAACAGTCCACACAGGATGCTATGTTTCTCCCTCGGTAAGGCGGGCAGAGGGTATTGTGTGGGGTCAGCAAATGCATTAACCACAGACATACTCCAGGGATGAAGAATGAAAAGAAGATGTTTTGACCAGCTTGACTGTGGCACTCCATCCGTGGAGTTGTTCCCTGAGTCTAAATTGCCGCTGACTGGGCAGTTTTCCTTCTAAAAGCTTCAGGATGACTGGAGTATGCTGCCCTGGGGGAAGGGCCTGGGGGGGAAGACAATAGCTCTGAAAGAATCATAGCTCTCCCCCACTCCAGCCCCCCCCCCCAATGAAAAGTTAAGAAAACAGCCAAATGGATGCCTCAGAGAAATGCCTAGTCAAGCAGTTGGTCCACCCCTGCCTGTTGAACATTTGGGTCACCCAATGCAAATGTTAAAGCTGTGTTCAAACCAGAAAAAATAAAAATAATAAGCTGTCAGAATAATTACTAAGAACATGCAAGGATTATACAAAGTAAACTGCAGCCTGCAAAAAAGAGAATTGCATGTTAGCTAATTGTTAATTTTAGCCATCGCCGCGGCTAATTACCATGGCACACAGTGACTATTAGCGTGATGCTCCAGCACCTGCTCTCTCCAATGAACAGATTTCTTCATCGCTAGCACAGGAGCAAAATGTGTAATTATTGGCCATCATTGGGGCGATTTTTCAGTGATTCTTTTGTGCAATGTGAATAAAGCATAATGACATATTTTATTAGAGGGCAAATAGCTGTTTGTTAATGGAAATGATTTGAAATCCAAAAAACTAGAAGCTAGGAGCATGTTTTCGGTATCAGCGTGAATTCAAATGTATTTTCTTTTAACTCTTTATAAAAGGAGCATAGAAATCAAATCTAAACTGAGTATAATATATTTAATGATATGTACAAACACAGCATCGATTAATTACCTCAAATGCTTTTAGTGCTACACCATTTATTTTGTTTCAGTCATGTGTTAAATTTTAGTATTTCATATTTAAATTCTTATTTCTTGGTCCGAGAGACTGGTGAAGCTGGCCTGCGTCACACCTCATTTCCTGCAGAACTCTCTTTTTATTGGTACACATGGCACTTGCAAAAAGTGAGCCAAAAATCCGGGCTTCAGTGCTGTTGGAGCTGGGCACGGCAGCACCTCCCTGAAGAGATGAGCATGAATTAGGTTATCAACACCCAACTGTCAGCCACTGGGTGGATTGCACATTGTAAATAAGGTGCCCTGAGGACAAGACTGGAACTCTTTCAGGCTTGGAAATGACATTCGTTTCCCTTTCATGACAAAATTAATAGATCTACTACAGGAAGCTATCAAAGAACAAAAGCTCTGTCTATCTTCATCTAAGGCATATAATGATCACATGTATGTGCATGTATGTCTGCATGTGTGCATGTGTACGTATTTATCTACTAGAAAATAGTACTTCCATTGGCAATGATGCAACATAAGAAATCAGGTCTTTTCTTTCAACTTTGCCCCAGACAAGGTTCTCAAAGCCCTTTCTGCCTTCATTTTCTCCCCTCGCCCTAATCTTTGTATTTTTATAATGGGATAATAGTTCTAAATATGGCGCTATGGAGCTTAAGTCTAAAGTCTTCCGGAACTCTCAGATAAAAAACCATTTGAGAATGGATTAATGAAGAACTGATACTAACATGATCAACATATTCCTGTTGTTTTGATCAGGCTCAGGGGGAAAAACAAGCTGGTTCGAAGAGAGTGTTTAATTCCACCGCATGTTTATACCTTATTTGTATTTCTAACTCTGAACACTGTGTGCTGAATTCTTCCTAAACCATGACATGAGAAAATGTTCTCAACAGGAAAGATGAAAGGGCTGCGCTTGAGATGTATGTTTGCTGAACTTTCGTCACTCCATTCCACTCTGAGGTTCGGTTATGAAAGTTGTGTATTTTCAAAGGTCACTGGAAGGCAACCCACCTCTGTGTTCCCAGTGTGGAGAACCTGCTTCTCATCGCCGGGCATATTGTTTTATCGCCACTGTTTACAAACAGGGAGAAACTCCCGGGAAAGGGCCCTCCCCTTTCTTACCGCAGGCTTCCCACTATTTTAAGATGCAGATAAGTTCGGTATTCAGGTTCACTGTTTGACCCATTAAACTGGTATTGAGGTATAATTTGTGTGTTTTCCCAGTACCGTTGCACATAGAATGGGGTTCATTTCCACACGTTTGAATAAATTTATCCAGTTCAGTGAACCTGTTGTGAAGCTCAGCAAAACTCAGTAGGTGGTTTTAAAGTCCTGTAATTAGCCCATTACAGGAAATCTGTACTTTGGATTTTTGCACATCGGTTAATAAGCATAACATGCTTCATATATCAATAACATTACATTAAATGATGCAATATAAAGGAATCAAAGGCCAGTGGAGCTAAACAAAATGCTTGAAAGAGACCTCAAATTAACACGCTTAATTCCAACTCAGTGCACAGGAAAAGGCTCTCGCTCTTACTGTACCCGTTCCTCGGGAGCCCACAACGACACAGCCGTGCGCAAGGTGCCTGGTGCCTGGTTTCCACGTCTTACCTGCCTTTTGTCAACTCCGTGCAGCTTGGGATGGGCTCACCTTCACCCCGTTTCCTTTCCTTTCTCATCATGGACTAGGACATGAGTTGAAGGGGTAGAAGAAAAAAGGAAAAGAAGAGGAAAAAAGACTTCAGCCCAGCTGCGACTTCCTGGGAGAAGAGTCACGTTAGCACTTCCGTGATTCAGGGGGCGGAGCGGGCCGGGCCTGGCTCTCCCTTCCCCTCTGCTGGTTTCTCTCACTCACGTGTGTTTGACAACCACTTCAGAGTGGAGTGCTGCGTGAATGCCACACACTGAACTTTACCTGTAGAGTTTTAATCATTTTACTAGAAATATTCCTGCCAAGCAACCCTGTGTAATATTGCCTCACTCTGGCCTATTTGAAAAGCTTTTCGCCTCCCTATGGATGAAGTTATAGTTCCACTTAACTGGTCCCCAAATATAGTGTAACAATAAAGTAAACCTGTTCCTGTGAATCCAGAAATGAGTGCAGCATTTAGACAAGTTGCACTATTGTTATATAACCAGTAAGAGAAAATAGTTGCACTGCAAGTCACTCTAGAATGTAAGCTCCGGGAAGCCAGGCGCCGGGACGGTCTTGTTTCCCTTTGTATTCCCCTTGCCCAGCGCAGTCTGTTTATTCATTTATTTTTCAACTATTTATTGAGTACCTTCTGCATACCAGGCACTGCAACAGGTTTTGGAGATGCAGCAGTAAATAAAAGAAACTCTGAATAAAAGAAACTGGCCACTTGGCCAAAAGTCTACCCTGTAAAATTAATTCTTCAAATTATCAGTTTACTGAATCACTGTTTTTTCAAATTTACCAAAAACATGTTTCTTTTAACTATTTATACAATTTACAACAATTTGTATAGGATGGTTTTAGGTGATGAGTTTTCATTTGCTTTATATACCAGCATTTTGAGGAATTTTAATTTGTCAAAAGCTACAAGTAATTTACTTTTCTTGTGGATACGTTTTATATCCATAAATACTTCATATTTTACCCAAGATTTGTTATTTTCCTTAGAAATATTCAGTCTTACACAGATTCCTTGTTTTAAAGTCATTTGCAGTTTTGTCAACTATTTAGCACTTACGCAATTATTTTTGCCAATTTTCTAAGAGGAACATTGGCCTTAGGATATGATGTTGTTGCTTCATTATTTCCTAGTTCATTTCTTATTTTAGTTATCTTTTAGCATTTTTATAATTTTTAGCCAACTTTTTAAATCCTTTTTTTGGAAATTTTAGTTTTATGGCAATATATAAATCAAATTTGAAGTTTTGTCACTCATTTAATTATGCCAACCTCTTCTGAGTCTCCTCACTTCCTTTACGCATCTTTGAACACGTTTGCCCTCTCATTTCAAATCTTTTTGTGCATACAACCAGGTAAAAATATCTCAATTTCTCCTTGCTAGAAAATAAAAATTGAGCATTTCATCTTCAGCTACTTCTAATTTCTGTAATTTTCTAGCTTTTTCAAATTATAACCATGATTAATGCTCTTTGCACATTTGCTTGGTGGCATGGTGGACTTAATTTTTGTTTCTAGCAATTAAATTTTTAAATTTCATCATTACACATGGGATCAGATTGCTTCAATTGACTCAGAGTTTTTCTCTATCTTTCCGGATGTCATTTAGAATTTCTCTTTAAGCATCTTTACATTCTTTCACCAATGCCTCGAATGGCCTATCAGCCTTGATTTTATATGACTAGCAATTAGTGTCTAAAATCTCTGATTTTCACGTTGATTTAGTTCTGAATCCCTTTTTAGCAATTTCATTCTTAAGGGAATGAATGTCAGAATTGGGGTATTAATCTTAAGTAAAGTTTGGGTTCCTGATTATTCAACACCCTTTCCTGAATATTAAATATACACCCTAAAAGGCTAAGCCATCCTCTGACCCTTAGGTGTTGACAATCAAACATTCCTTAAAAATGCTGTTATGAAGACAAAATTAAAACCAATCAACTAAACCTTCACAGAAATCATCGAAAGCTGTTAAAACATTTTATCCAATATAATTTGCTATATAATTTATAAACAGAAAGATAATCCACTCTGTCAAACTGGTACATTGCTAAATGTGGCAAAGGGTCATTCAGAAAACTGGATATCAGGAAGTTATTTTTATAAGCGACTTAAGAGCTAAAAAAACAAAGCAAAAAAAAAAAAACATGGTCCCCGACCTCACGGAGCTCACAAGTGCAGGAGCCAGGCATGAGGCAGAAGTCCTATTTCACAGGGTAATGAGGCCGTGAGGGCACATCTGGGGGAACGGCCCTCAGAGGGAGGCCAGGTGTGGAGAGTGAAGTCAACCAGGTGGAGGCGGGGGACAGCGGCCTTCCTGGAAGAGAGAACGGCGTGTGCGGGGCCCAGGGCCTACAGCAGAGACCCGAGGACTCCATAGCTGTCGAATGAATGAATGATCTGTGGTAGGAGACCTTGGATACTCTGAGCCCTCCCTCAGAAGATGGCCCTCCTTGACGCTACCAGTCCTGCCACCTCCTTCCTGCGGAGTGTGCCCGGGAGGCCTGCCAGCTGAGACCTGCAGGGAGCTCACTGGGGCGCCCTGTCACCCACACGCTGGGACAGCTTCTCTGGCCCTCACCCCGCCCTCAGTCCTGTCTCAAAGTTTTCCTAGAAGCAGGTGTTGAAAGAGTACAGGAAACTTCTGTCAGTAGCTGTAGACCTCGTCAGCCGTCGCCAGCTCTCTGAAGACGAGCATTCCTGGAGAGTTAGTAATAAGCTTCATCCACAGAAAGCCGGGTCTCTGAGCTCCTGCCTCACTCCAGGCTTGTTTTCTCTGAATTTACTTCTCTGCGGAGGGACATGAGAATCTCTTTGGGTGTGGTCTAAAATGCACAGTCCAGGAACTCACCCCAAACCCACAGAATCAGAATTTTAGGGGAGGGGATCTGGGATATGCATTTTAACAACCCCTTACCCGGGTTATTTTACACCCTGAAAATTGAGAACTGCTAGTCTTAATGCTGAATAAATACAACTTGAAGAGAATGTTGTGGCAGGGTTTATCAGATGGGGTTTTACCTGTTTCTTTAAGTAAATTGTTTCAACTTACTCGCTCCCTCATGTTGGAAAATTTGTGTGGGTGAGGGGCGCCACTGTTCTTTCTCTCTTAACGCCAAGCAGAAGTTCAAAGCCTAGGTAACTGATCCAAGTGGGGAGACCATTTGGAAAATCTCTGCCACATGCATCCACAGGCTTCCTTCTTCAGAGGGGACCAAAGCTCGTCCTAATAAGTTTCCAGGAATCCTGCCCCAGGGAAGTGGCCAGAAAGCCGCAAAGAGGAGAATCGTCATTGTCCTCTCAGGATGAGGAGGCACGGAGCTCTAACTGTGCAGGGCATTATGCAGACCTTCTTTTTGCATCTCAAAGATTCACAGCCCTTATTAGCAACTGGTGGATGTTTGATGCATGTTTTTAAAAGTACTTTAGTCACACTAATGTGTACCCACTACAGAAGAAGATTGATTTCCGTCAGTGACATCACCTCTCAATAATCCAAGGTTAAAATAGAGGACATTGTATTTCCTAAGTGCATGTAGATCAGCTCTCACTTTGGTGTATACACATATGGATGTGATATTTTTTCTGATACCACATCTCAACCTGTCACCTCTTGGGTGTATTGAGAAGAAACAAGTAGCTGAAATGTGGTAGAGTTACATACTCGAATATTCATTTATTTAACCAGCTTTTGTTGAACACTCAGCCTTTAGTTAGGTGCTGGGGATGCAAAGATAAGTAGGATCTTGGCCCCTGCCCTCCTGTTGTCAACAGTCTAGTAATGGAGGCAGTCTTTTCAGATAATTGTCATACAATGAGATATGTGTTAGCAAAAGTAGCCTGATTCCTCAGAACTTTCTCAGGTTATAGGAATAGTGCCAGAACTTTCTGAGACAGTTAAAAATAAGAAGGATCCACCTTCATCATCGCAATTGCTATCGTCAAGATACCAGGCCATCATGCACAGTTGTGGGGCACAAAAGGGTACCACAGTCTAGGGGGGTACCAGTCATTTCGTAGACATCATTGATTTATACATTTACTAGGATAATTTATTGATAAATGGGAAAAGGGCACCATTTCATAATAAAGACAAAGGACATTACGTGGCTCTTCACAGCCCTCCCACGATGGTACCATTTTTCTATCCATTAGGCTTTCCATCATTTGATCCTTAAAACAACTATGTGAGGCAGGCATTATTGGCCCAGTTTACAGATGGGGAAACTGAGGTTTAGAAAGTTTACACAGCTTGTTCAAGGTCACAGAGGTCCACACGTGTGATGTTCATGATTGAGAGCTGGTTGAAGTGCGTTACCAATTCATATTCTGAATTGCTTTGCACAGCAGCCCCGAGAGTCCCAAAAGATCCCAGCTGAATTGCGAACCAGTTTGTCTTTGATTCAGACAAGCCCAAAGCACCAGGAATTGCCTGCTGTCTGGAAACTTATGAGAATATCAGAAAAGTTCATTGCTGTGTTCTAGAGGGTAGACTAAGTCATTCCCGGAATGTTTACATTTCCTTGGTTGTTTGGAATTCTTTGCCATATATAATAATGGACCACTGCCCAGACTCTTGCTGGTTAAATTTATTTACTTGAGGTATTTATTGTATGCTCACAATGTGGAAGGCACTAGAATTGGTTCGGACATAGATCCTAGATCTCAGGAAACTTACAGGAAAACAAGGGTGATGAAATGTACAAAAATAATTGAGAGGTAGATTGTCGTCATTGTTCAGAAGAGAGAAGGATTCCTTCTAGGTAGCACGGCAGAGAAAGCTTCATGGAGGAGAGAACATTTGACCTAGACCTTGAAAGAGGGGAAGGAACTGGGCAACCAGAAGTGGGAGTGAGGAGAAGATCCTCAGAGAGAAGGCCCATCCCAAGCAAAGGCAGGATGTAGAGAGCAAGAACAGGTACAGAAAATGGAGATTAATCCAGTTTGAGTGAACTACAATGAAGCCATCTTTGAGGAGTTTTCTCGGAAACAGGAAAAGAAAGTTTCTTTCTTGATGTAGACACTCAAATCATCTCCTACATAGATAGCATCCCCGACATAGGTATTCTTCTTGAGTTTTGAACGAGAAAATGATACCTTGGTAAATGTTCCAGGTGAAAATATTGTCTTTAGATTGTATGGCAATGACACCACAAAATTCCCAATGATGCGAGACTAATAGTTCAATATACAACAGATTTTCACTATTCGTGCCATCCTTTTTTTTTTTTTTTAAATGATCTATAAAGCCCCTGTTAACCTCTCAGGATGGGTGAAGATTTGTTAGATGATCACAATGGCATGAAATATCTTATGAAAAGAAAGATCCAGGTGATCACCATGAATGAGGCATTATTCTCTAATAACAGCAACATGAAAACACAGTTGCCATTTCTCTCTCTTTTAATACCTCAACATCTTTACTCATACAGTTATTAAATGGCACTTCTATCTACCTGACAAAGATACGGCTGAAATTTTACCCTCAGTCCACCACAGGCTTCTCCTTCAGAAAGTTTCAAGAGGAACATTTCAGAAAGGAATAATTAGAAAGAAAAGTGCTATAATGGGCATTCTTTCATTTCATAGATGCAATTTTAAAAATTAAATTATTCTTGCAGTCAACTACCTGGGTTTGCTATAAATCATTTCAAATGTTAAAACTTTGATTATAATCTATTTGCCCCATGGGGAAAAAAATCATGAGGAGTTAAAATCGGACAGAAATCATGTACAACTCTTTCTGGCCAGTGGCTTTGCAATTTGTTAAAGATCTTGAGCATGACCATTGGGCAAAGACAGTAACGTAATGACCTGGCTCCCTCCCTGGGGCTTGTGAAGGAGTATAGCTGACAAGCCTTGTTTGCAGAGAGATGAGGGATCCATATCTGCCTGCTGTGTGAGATCCTCATTTTACCCAGATTAACAATAACTAATTGGGGCTATTTCCAATTTTGTGGCATCACAGGTTGCATTTCGCAGGCGAGCTGTATCATTCGATAATGGGATGCCTTCATTACAGCATCTGGCAGAGGAATTTTTGGCATCACTCAATGACAGAAAGAAAATTAATTTGAATAAAAAGTTGTATGTGCTTAGGTCTTAAGTAAAAGAAAAATTAGAGTAGACTGTCTTTTCTTTTAGCTGAAAAACAATCCAAAAACATAATTTTAAAGACAAAAAAAAGTTCCTGAGCTAGAAAAGTTGCCCAGGGAAAAATAAAACAAAACTCTTGAAACTTAAGATATTATCTAGAATATATATAATTAGAATGTGCAAGTAAAATGTGTGATGGACTGAAATAAGAAGAAAGGACTTAAAAATGTGGAAAGAGAACATGTAAGAAACTGGCTCAAGTAGTTACATCTGGTAAGAGAACTTGGGATGGTGGTCAGTGGGTGAAAGGAAGCTTTTTTTAAAAATTGTTTGAATAGTTAACTTGTAAATGACTATATGTTATCTTTAATTTTTCTAAATTAAAAATAACTTTCAACACATTAGTTGTGTTCTTAGTATTTGTAGTTTGCTTTTTTTCAAAATATATTATTCCTTATGTGCTTGCTTCAAATAAAGTTTTAGAAATTGCTGGATACAAATGATAAGTGAATAAATAAAGACACAAAACCCTCTGAGAAAGCAGCTGGGGTGCATAGGCTGAAGGGGATTAAAACAAAGTATTTCATTGCTCTCACTTTTATTCATCTCTGTTTTATATTCTACATTCTAAACCTCATAGACTATCCCTGCAGATTTCATAATTTCAGTTTAACCCAACTCGTCCACCTTATAATTATGAATGTATGGCCATAATTAACTGAATCACTTTGAGAGAGAAAAAAAAATACCCTACTTAAGGCTAATTGGATGAATCATGAATGCCTGGAAGAATGCATTTCAATAAGATGAAAAACTTTGGATAAAAATTTAATGAAGTTTCCAGTTGCATTTGACCACAGAGAATATTGATAAACGTTCATTCCATGCAGATTATTAAATTGTATTGACTTAGGATCCCAAAGTCTCAACACCACCATTGCCTGCAGAGGAGACCCGATTGCACTTACATGTCACATTCATAAAAACAGCGCACTAATTGGGAGTCTCCCGCCATCTGCACACTTGCTTCCAGGCGCACATGAAATGATCAATGGGAAAGCAGGGTCAATCCAGGCAGACTGTGAGTGAAATTAAAATAATAAAATGTCTAAACATTTAACTGCAAATAGGAAATCTTTATACCCACCCACACCCTATTCTGTAGCATAAAGCTAAGGCATAATTATTCATATACCTCAAGTAATTTGCAGGCTCCATACAAAATCTCATTTAAAATAAGAAATTGCTATTTCTGCACATTTATTCTACCAAATGCCAGCTAATTGCTGCAATGGCCATTATAAAGAATAATTTTCTCTTAGTGAAAAAAAAAAAGGAATGAAGAGAACATTTTCTGGTTTTGTTCCACTGCGAAGGCTCTATTCAGTGACTACTGAATGCACAGCGTTTCACTGCTACGTTTATTATGCTGAGAGGTCAAGTATTACACAGCATCTTGTATTACGCTTTGCATGCTAAGTATTTCACTTCACAAATTGACCCTCCGGTGTACTTACTACATAATGCTTTAAAAACCCAGCTAAAACGCAGGACAATTAGCAATACTTTCACTCCCAGTTAACAATGGGAACACCAATGTAGGTGATTGCATTTACAGTGTAGCTTTCTTCACAAAACATTTTTGACACATTAAGGTACTTCGGAATTGTGCAGTACCAGTCCTCTCTTGTGAATGGCTTTCCAGCATTTGCAGAAACAGTTACTGTATGTTAGAGCTTAATTGAAAAGAATTCAGCCACTGCCTATGAAGCACCAATTAGGGTGATATTATATCATAAAAAGCTGTAATATCCATTTTCAGACTTGTGTATCAGCCAATACAAAGTAGGACACAATTAAAAAGGTATACAGTTTAAACTCTTGAAACTGTTAAATTTAATTAGGAGTTCAGTATGAGAAAAAAAAAAAGTGGGGGAGGGGGCGTGGCAGAGAGAAGGAAGTTGTCTGCAGAGCTGGAAGACCCGCAGGCGCTGGCCGCCCAGGACTACAGAAGTTGGTCCTTTCCGTTTAAACCACCTTTAGTTAATCTAAGTGTGTGGTGTCTGCTTTGCCCCCGCGACTAGTTTCTGGGGTTAGATGAACATTCACGCTAGTCAGGAAGTGCCGCTTTCCAGTAATTCCGGCGTCTGCTGACGTCTGGGAGGGAGAGAAAGCAGAACGCGCTCAGGATCAGGGAAGCGGGAGTGTGGTGCTGATGTTCTCTTGCCCACACAGGCCACACACAATTAAAAGGGAGTTAACTGCATTGCTTTTCATGAAGAAAGACACAGATAATTGTAAAATAAAATGGACATGGCCAGATTGGTAGAAGTGTCTTGGCAGGCTTGGTTCTGAATGTAATATTTAAATACTGCAACCTGCAGGAAATCCCACTTTGAGGTGACAGCCGGCAGGTAATTATCAGTAAAACAACATTATCAGAGTTCTCCCGCATAGCATGTTTGACCGACTGGAGTGCTTCTCCTTACAAATCCCGCTAATATCCATTTCAATCTGCTTTAATATGTTCACAAGTTGAGGCTTATTTTGAATTCCACTGGGTAAATGAGGACAGCACACTCTGAATTTGCATACTATGCACATTCCTTTCATTTATAGAGGGTTTCCAGAGTAGTTTTTAAAGGAAACTGTTAACACTCAGAATCCAAAGAAATTCCTTTACTATAACTAGAATGAAAATAGAAAGCAGCCCATTTGTCTATTGTATTTATTTCCATTTGAAGCTATATAACAGGTCTGTGAAAATGATCTTTATTATGTTTGAAAGAAAAAATTATTTTAATAATTTATCAGTGGTAATGCAATTTTCTGAGGTGTTTGAGGTATTGAAATGAAAAGCTAATTAAATTTTTTAAAAAGTCTGTGTTGGAAAAATGGAGGTGGGAAAGTCCTCAACTCTGATTTGAGAAGGTCCCTCTTCATTCCATGCGGTTACTCCAGGCCTTTTTTTATTTCCACCTCTTTCCTGTCCAAGAAATAAGCAGAACTGAAGTGACACTGTACTGATGAGATAAATTTGAGTTTTAGATTACTTAAAGCCACGTAGTCCACGTTCCCTTCTTTCTCAACCAATTCTTCATGACTCTTAAAAAATCAGCAAACAGAAAGGGGTATCTCATTAAAGAGACAAGGACGCCCCGCTCTCAAACCCACTGGCAGTTCAGACAATTTAGAAGACAGTTGTTACTGTGGAGCGGTTTCTGATACCTTGGTTTCCAATACCTTGAATTAAATTGGACATTACATCGTACAAGCTGGTTTTGTTTTATCGGTTGTACGTGTAACAAGAGGCATATTTTTACTGGGAGATTCTGCCTTTGAAAACTGTCTGTTAGCAGACTCTAAGGTGATAGTGGTATGAGGATGTTTTCCCTCTTAATGAAAGTGGAGCCAAAATGATGAATGTGATTAATATGAGAGATTTTAAGGGATATGAATGTGAAGGGGTTTAGATAATGCTCAAGAAATTGCACAGGAATTATAAACTGAGCAATCTAGATTCTGACCTTTCCATCCAATCTCTTTTCTGAGTTAGATCCCTTTTCCCAAATAAACAGGAGGGAGGAGGTTCCATTTGACGGTTTTAATGGCAATTCAGAAGCTTGTTGTGTTAAGATTCTTTCGAGGTGACAAAAGATTTTGCAAATGTTTTCCTAAGTTTGTTTTTTGACTGATGATATTTCTGAAATTCTCACCCTATAAGGAGGCTAAGAGAATTAATTATCCCAGGTGGTCTGGAATTGATTTGATGATGAAAATTCCTGCTGAGGTATCAAAGATCTATTTTTATTCTTTTCTACAGGAAGAGAAATGTCTCTTCCTCCACTAGCCAATTCTATCAAAGGATGCCGAGAGGCGTAGACATCAGGACCTCACTTTTCCTTCCATTGTAGTGTTCTATCTTCTTTGTACATAGACCTCACTGTGTCCTACTGCTCAAGAAATAATCAAATTTTCATTCACCATCAATATCCAGGGGTCATATATATACACAACCCTGGAGCAATATGAAATGTAAATGGGCGAAGTGGACTGGGCATAAGAAAACAAGGGGTGGGAGTGGAGCCACTGGTGAACTAGACCATGCAGTTACTCAACTGCAGGCATTTGGGCCGTGCAGAAATGTGATCTTACAATTGCAAGGTCTTCCAGTTTTTCAAGAGAAGCCAGAAGTGTGTGTGTGTGTGTACATGAGACAGAGATTCCCTGATTTTAAAACACAAAAAGTAAAACACATCTATGGCCCAGCTTTGGTGCAAGGGGCCACCAGTTTGCAATCCCTGATACAAATCACCTTCAAGTGTGTTCTAAGTTTCCTTCCTTATGTAATGGACTGTCATCTTATCAATGTGAAATGGTTTGCGTTTCTATAGGCATTGAACTTCTAACTACGATGTTGAGCACACAGGGCAGATATTTCTTCTAGTACATGTATCTTCTTAATCACCTGAAATTAAACTGTGTGGCCAGAAAACCTTGTCTCCAGACATGAGGAGCTGCATTCTAGTTGCCATTTGCTAATAATTTTCATTATATTGTCTAACGCTTATTGATCTGTCCCTTGGTTCTGGAATGCATGTTTTAGATGTCTTGTCTGACTTAAGCCTCACAGCAATCCTATCAGTCAGAATGAGCTAGGTGACAGTGCAGTAACAAATAACCCAACAATCACTACAATTTAACATAACCAAAGTTTATTTCTCGCTCATTCTACATGTCCGACGTGGATCAGGAGGGTGACTCCGCTCATTATGGTTGCTTAGGACCCCAGGCTGGAAGAAGTTTCATCTCAACCAGTGCCTCTGCCATCACCAAGACAGGAAAAGTGGATGAGGCAAACCATGTGCTGGCCCCTAAAGCTTCTGTCCAGGAGAGACACAGACAACTTCTGCTTACCCTCAGTGGCCTTCAAGTTTCCCTAAAGGGACAAATGCCTGAAAATATAACCCAGTAGTATATTAAAAAGAAGGAAAAGAAGAGTACTTCGGAGTGACATGCTTTATGGAATATCAGAAAAATCTCATAAAGGTACTAAACCAAATCAGGTATTTGCATAGGAATAGGCAAATCAGTAGAACAGGACATAGAATAGAGAAATAGTTCCCAATAAATATGAGAATTTATTATATGATGAAGATGACAGTCTGATTCAGTGGGAAAGGGTGGGTTTTAAAAAACGATATAGAAAAATTAAGTTGAACTCATATACAAAAATAACTTTAGATGGGTTAAAAACTTATTAAATAATAAAAATTTTTCAAGAATGTACATGTGAAAAAAAAAGAATGTACACGTATGGGGTAATTTCCATAACTAAGACAGTAAACCTAGAAGCTGTGAAAGAAAAGATGCACATTTTTTAGCTATATTAAAAAGTATATATTTCAAATGATAACAAAAATAATTTGGAAAAAAACTTTAACATAGATGAAAAATAAAAGATCATTATACAACAAGCCCTTCCAACATACAAGCCAAAATAAAAATAATCACCTTGCAAAGGAGCAAAACCAGATGGCCTGTAAATTTATGGAAAGACATTCAAACTCACTAGTAGTTAGGGAAATGGAAAATGAAGTAACAGTGAGGTTTAAACCCATCAGTCTGCAAAAGGAAAAAAGGGCAATAACGTCCATTTTGGTGTGGATGCAGGGAGAAATGGTGCTCTCATTATTGCTGGTGGAAATGAGAATTGTTGCAATATTTTTTGGAAAACAATCTGGCAACTGATTAAAATTAAATAGCCACATCCTTTGACTCAGAATTCTCACTTTCTGGGAGAAAAGCCCCGGTACACAAGGACGCACGTACAAGGCAATTAGTCACAGCGTTGTTCAGTATAGCGGAAAACTAAGAACAAAATAAAGCATGGTACACCTCCACCAAGAAGTAGCAGGAAACGAAGTAGAACTATGCCAGTTGACTTGGAGACATTCTCCTGAGGTATTTCCTAGTGAAAAAGACAAATGTAGGAAAATGGTATATAATATAGTCCTATGGTTTAAAAAATGGTCCAAAAAATCCATGCATGGGACTGTGTAAGTACTTATATATATATGCTTACATAGGATTATATGACCATGGGTAAAATATATGCAAAGATACAAGCTAGTCTGATAACATGGGTTATGGTGGGTGTGGGGCAGCAGCAATGGAGATGAGGAGCGAGGAGGTTTGCAAAAGGAAAAATGAAAAAAATAGTCTGCACCAAAAGCCCCAACATATAAGCTATAATCCCATTTATTTATTAATGCAAAAATTCATATTAGTGTGTATGTGCAAATAATTTCTAAATATAATAAAAATGCAAATCTTGTCACATAAAAGCAAACAAAACATTCCAAACTAATGGCCCTTGACTGTGATTTAGGCTTTAGATTGATGAAGTCAATCACTCATCAAACGCTAAGAAGGACTGAAGGTGTCGCTGCCCAATAGCAGGTGCTCCCCAGAGGTAGATGGCATCCGTGGAGGCAGGCAAAGTTCTCCGCGTTCATGAAGTATGCCATTGGGCTGTGTGTTTTTTGGATCTCCAAAGCATATGGATCTGCCATCAACCACACCTGCCCTATCCCTATTCTTCAGGTCCTTTCCAGAGACAAGATCCACAAACTCTTTGCTCTCCATATGGGCTGAAGTCTTCCCCAACTGCCTCAGTCTCCAAACAGGGGAATGCGTTCATCATAGTTTCTGTTAGCCAATAATTTTAATAATGATGGTTGAACGTGGGTTTTCTTCTAACTGACAGGTCTGGCAAACCTATCTGGGCAAAGGTTTGTAATAGAAATTGATGTACATTTTGGACTGGACCTCCTATAGGACAAAACCTCTTGTTTCACAGCAAAGTAACTGTGAAGGAAGCTATTGAAGGAAGCTATTGAATCTGGTTGCAGCCTGGAAGTTTCAATAATTAGTAGTCTTGCAGTAGCTACTAAGTAATTGCTTTTCTTTAATTGTGACTTTGTCACTCTGAAAACCATTTGCAGCCTCTGGTCAACCACCTGGCAAGCAGAGAGACCTTAACCGAAGAAGAAAACAGTTTTCAAATATTTGAAGCTTCCATTCTTAGTGCAGATATTTATTTAGGTGTCTCTCATAACTGCCCAGCAATTCAAGGTGGTGGAGAAGGCAGGAAAGGAGCTCGCAGATTTCTGATTTCCATCACTTAGCCCCCTGTACTATTGGCTTAAACCTCCACCGCCAAGCTGGTGAGACAGAGAGAATAGGTGACTGAGTCAACGCCCGCTCTGCAGTGATGGCTGGAGGCAAGTCACTTCCACTCTCCACAGCCCAGAGTTCTCGTGCATTCGCTAACATATGATCTCAGAGAACCCTGCTCTTTTACTTAATAGCACTTATAAACATTTGTGATTATATGCTTGTGTGTATGATTATTTGTTAATTGCTGTCTCCTCCACTAAAGCATAATCTCTATATGGATAGGAACAAGTTACCATAGTGGCTGACACACACTCAAATTCAATAACAATTTACTGATTTAATGGATGGGTGAATATATGAAAGGAGGAAAATGACCTCAAAGCATCCCTCCGACTCTTACAGGGTATGATTCTCTCAACGCGAGAGGCTTTGATTTTTAAAATTAGGCCATAATTCTGCCACTCCGCCTGAACATCATCTAGTAGATTGTGTACCTACGTGAGCACGGCCCTGTTCTGTACAGTTACTCCAAAAAAACTAGACGGTAGTTCCACATCTCTGTTAGCAGAGCTATAATTTATACAGGATAGACATTTGTTGTGTGTTCTAAAAGATTTCCAACCGCCCTTGCTATTTTGTTCCTGGACCTTGAAATCCTAACAGCGATTGAAGAATTACTAGAGAGAAAGAATTCACAGAAGCAAGAGGAGTTAGAATTGCCTAGTCCAGTGATTGTCAAATTGTTTAGCAGTAGAACTCCGTTTTACAAAAGAAATCTTATGCAGAAACTTCATTATTTCTACATGTTAATTTGTATCTATATAAATAGATCTCGAATTTGGAAGGGAAGAAAGGATGGAAGGGAAGAAGGAAGAAAAGAAGGAAGAGAATGGGGATGGGGAAGGAGAGAAAGAAGGAGAGAGAAAAAGAAAGAAAGAAAAGAAAAGATTGACCCTGGCTGAAGGGAGAAATGGAGCTACAGAGCCCCCCCTCCAGCTTTGCCTTGACTTCCACACTGGGCTCCTGCGCCACCACCCGCCCGGCCCTCCGCCTGCCCTGCCTGGTCCATAATGCCCTCAAACCTGCCATTGAGACAGTCATCTACAAAAAGCTTGAAGGCCACCAGTTTGAATGAGTATCTCCTTTCAAGAAATAAAGAAACTAAGACGTGATGACTCAGTCGCGTCCTTCTTTAGTATTCCAAATCCTTCCTTCCTTTTTGTTTGTTAGTAGATTACTACACACAGGCTTCTCCAAAGTAATTTTATATGAATCCAGATCATCATTGCTCAGCATATTCTTCTTATGATTAAACCACCATAATTTAATTTTATTCATAAAATTTTCTTCTGACAAAACGGTTTTGGAAAATATAAAAATTTCATAAGCACTGCTTTCCTGTTACAAAAAAATATAAAATTTATTTAAACAATTTTTTAAAAATATGATCTCTATAATCACAAGTCTAAATTTTGCTCATGTTTATTCTGAAGACACATGGGTGAATTAAAAGAAGATACTTAATATTCTCAAATGAAACAAAGACCTCCTTTTGCAAACAGAGAAGACATAGACGTGGTTATGAGTATAAAGCAAAGCTATGTCTACCAGAGGACAGACGCGCAGCTATTGACCTGGAATTGGCACCATGACAAACTCCTCTGCAAATCTTCCTCTTCCCAATTAAGGTGTCTCTCTTGAACTGATTGAAAGCTGTTTGACAAGTATACTTTTTTCAAGATGGTGTGCTCGGTTGGGGGTCTTTTTATTAAACTGAAATTCCATCATTAGCTTTGACTAGCACCAGCTGCTGTATAAATTCTGTGTGGATGTAGACCTGTGCTGGTATTCCAAATACTGCAGGTGAGTCTCTGACCCCAAAATCCTCAATCACGCAGTATGAATAATTAACATCTGATAAATGCAGAATAGAAAGAACTCTCATTAGAAGGCACAGTAGTGGGGTCATAATTCCACCTCAGCTCCTCAGAACAGTGAACCAAATAGGACCTTAGCTGTTAAAAACAAACAAACAAACAAACAAACATTTCTAAATCACTCCACTTCTGAATTTTTCCCTATACCTGATCAGAAATGGGAAAGTTAGGACACAAGATGAAACGTTTTAGTCTTATAGCAAAGCTAAAGACAGAATCCAAGATCCAGCCCATTCTAACTGATGTTTACTTGAGTGTTCTAATTCCCAATCAAATCCCAGGAGTTTGGGGCTCGTCCAAGCCAGATTCCTTGTGGCTTTAAGATCAAGGATCCGAACTTCCTCCTTGCTGTTGGCTGGAGGCTGCCTGCAGTTCCTCACCACGTGGGCTTCTCCAGCGTGATCGCTCACTTTATCAAGCAAGCATGAGTCTTCTAGCAAGACAGTCTTTGATTACGTAACACAATCACCGGGACACCACATCACTTTTAAAGTATTCTATTGGTTAGAAGCAAGTCACAGGTCCTGCCCACACTCAAGAGCAAATACCATGAAGCAGAGCTCGTTGGGGGCTCCCCTGGAGTCTGCGTGCCACATATAATAAATGAATAGGTGAATGTGTAGATGAATGAGTGATTGAACCTAGGGACCAACTTAGGTATGAATGGAGTAAACCATAAACCTCTTAGACATCAGAAAACATGGGAAATAGTTCTAAATCCAGGATAAACAGGTGGACAATGGACTCTTCAGGTAAATGCTCAGTTGAAGTGATAACACAAGTGTTCAACTTGGTGAAAATAATGTACTGAAGAGATATGGGGCCTGGGCTCTGAGTCCCGGAGAATGTCAGTATAAGATCTGAAGGATGGTGGGGAGTGGAACCCTAAGGGAAGAATAGGATTTTTTTTGTTTTTTAAAAGATTGGCACCTGAGCTAACAACTGTTTCCCATTTTCTTTTTTGTTTTTTTTATTCCTCTCCCCAAATCCCCGCAGTACATAGTTGTACATTTTAGTTGTGTGTCCTTCTAGTTGTGGCATGTGGGATGCCTCCTCACCATAGCCTGATGAGTGGTGCCATGTCCGCACCCAGGGTCCGAACTGGCGAAACCCTGGGCCACTGAAGCAGAGCGCTCGAACTTAAAGACTCAGCCACAGGGCCGGCCCCAGAATGGGATTTTTGGTCCCACTATAAGGTGATAATTTTCTTATACTTGGAGCAAAAAGAGAAACTAGAAATGAAATCAAATGCTAAAATATAGTTACAGAAATTTTTTAACTTCTAAGCAATAGAAATAACTAATGATAAAAACAAAAGAAGAATATTCACCGCAAATGGAAGAGAATTATCTCCAAGCACATGAAAATTTATTCAGACATATTTATGAACATTACCAATACCCTAGTGAATAAATGAGCAAAGGACATGATTATGTAATTCATGCACAGGAAATATAATTAGTAAAATAAATTTGAAAAAAGTTTAAATTTAATACAGATGGGGCAGAAGCCTTACAAACAAAAATTTTTAAAGTATCAATCTATAATTTCTGTTTTACCAGCTGATTACTCTAAGATGAGAGAGTAAACAGTAAAATCAATTGCATTAGTATTATTCACCAAACACCTGCCATAACTTGTAACTCATCCTCGGTGGATGGGTATTTGATGATAATTAACTCGTAGTTAGTCAGAGGTAAGAGAGCCAGCACGGATGACTGCATACGCAGATCATCAAAAAACTTCTTTTCAGACCTAGGTTCATATTAGCATGAAGCAAATATACGAAAAAAAAAAAAAAGCTATTTAAAGTTCTTTCTCATTTACTTCTCTACCCTCGTAGCTGAAACACAGTAAAACAGATACAGCTCAGACTCAGGAAGAAGAAGAAAACTAGGCAAAGTGACTAGATAATCCCTAGGAAGAATGAAGTCAGTGCCTTTGTTTTAGTGAATATTTTTACGACAGTACCTTGACTTCCAACGTCTGCCTTCTCTGTGGCTGGCTCGCTGGGTGCTGCAGGGCCAGGACCATTCCTGGACGTGGTGCAGAAGTGGGGAGACAGGTAGGGTTCTGGTTTCCCTCTCCCCTAGGCCTGTTCTGGGTAGACAGGGGACATTAGTCTCAATGCCAGTGATAATGTGCTAACACGTTTGTCCACACGTGTCATCAGATCCCTTCAGGATTAAGTTGCAGCACGTCTCTTGTCATGGCCAGGAACGGAAGGGCCAACAATTAAATGAATAATAGTAAGCTCTCACTAAATATTTATTGTTGGTATTAAGGTTATTTTTGTCTTTGGTGGGAACGAGGCAGACAAGGATGGATTTGCTCCTGGAATCTAGATGGGCTGTCTTGTGGTGTCAGGGAGGCGGGCACTCGGGGACAGCTGCAGCGGAAGTGGTGGGAGGAAGCCCAGCCAGACGAGCATGGTACCAGAAGATGATGATGACAGACAGGCAGCAGGTGGTGTCCGGGAGGTCTGACAGCCACGGTCAGGACCCATAGTTTCCAAACACAACTCCCAGCTGATCAGCTAAAGGAGATCCGGTGAGCTCTTCAAACCAGAGTCACCATCGCCCCGGCTGATTAAGGGCACTGTTAGTCTGGGACCTGAGGTGGGATTGAGGGCAGGAAAGTGGTATGGGAAAATTGGGCCAATGGGAAAAGGGAGAGGAAATGAAAGAACCAAGCAGATGGTGGGTACAGTACCTTCCCGAGAGCCGCCGCTTGTTGTGCACCGGAAGAGAGGAGAAAATAGGTTATGACAGAGACCTTCAGAGAGAAGGAGCAGACTGCACGTTTGGTCTTTATATTTGGCCCAGGTGAAGACTGGATGTCTCAGCTGGTCTCCACTGGTCTCTTCCCTCCTCAGTCTAGGTAATAAGTGTGCCGTGGTCCTCACCCTTTAAATATGATTCCCCTAGTCTCATTTGGATGTCCATCCATGGACTAGTTTTAATAGTTTTTGCCTGCATTTGGTGAATCTTAAGCATGTAGGCCTGCATCAGTATGTCTCTCTTGGACTGTAAACTTCTAGAATGCGGGGATCAAATCTATGTAGTTCTCTTTAAACGGTATGTAACACTATAAACAATTAGATGATTAATATTTTAAGATGATGCTACTTACAAAGTGTAAAAGGTGAATGAGATTCATAAAGCCATTTTTTTGGCAATTGTATTAGTGGTACTTGAAAAGTTAGTACTACACTGGTGAGAAAATAGCAGTACCAATTTCAATCCTTAATGCAAAACGAGCTTCCTTATTCCTCTTAAAATGTTGTACTTCTAGGATCCTAGTGTAGGACAACAATCAGCAATATGAGCGAAGATTTATGTATAGACACGTGAGCACCTGGAAGCCTAACAATGGGAAAATGGCCAGGTGAATCCTGGTACTTCTGTGAGATGGAATGTGTAGCAGTCATCAAAATTCATAGTTAATGATATTAACAAGAAAATGCTCCTATTAAAATAGCAAGGGAAAAAATATATACAGTATGTTTCAACTATGTTTTTCTAAAGCACAGAAATATTGGAAAGAAATACAGCAAAATGCCAAAAAAAAAAGGGGGGTGATGGCAGAGAAATGACTTAGAGGTGAGCAATGAGCAAACAGGAACTAAGTAAAGGGAAACTAACATTTTTTGAACACCTACTGTGTGTGAGCAATGGGCTCAGCATTTAACCCTATTAATAATTGTTTTTCATAATTAAAAATAAGCATTAGGATAAGGCCACTGGGAGAAGAAAGCCTCTTTCCACAATGAGCAGAAGCCTCCCATTTTGGCTTAGTGGAAGGAACTGGAAGGCCAGATACTCTGTGAGTGAGGGTTCAGTGTGTACATGAGATGGCTGGGATGTGGTTATGAGACCATCACCTCTGCTAAGCCGCTGAACGTGACCTTGAAGATGAGAGTAAGCATCTGCCAAACGGGGATTCAGTGCATGCACTGCAGACATATATGGGAAGAGGGGACAGGCAAGACATCAGGCCGTTTATACTAGTTCCTAAACCACATCCAGAATTACATGGGGGCTTTTTAACACTACAGGTGTGCACAGGCCAAAGGAGCCTAAGCAGGTTGTAGGTGAGAACAAAATGACATATAATGGGCATGGAGAGTGCACAGAGACTGGAAGGAACTGAACAGCCGTGTGCCTGCTTTGTGCTTGGTGCTTTACATGGGCCTCCTCGTTTACCCCCCACAGCATTCCCTGACAAGTGTGGGCTTCCCCATTTAACCCCCTCCTATTCCCCCTCCTGCTTGCAGTGGCAACCTTTACCTTTCCACCGACTCCTCTCAGCCACTTTTGGATGTGTTCTTCATTCCCTGCTTGTTTTGCAGCTACTGCACTCCCCTACCCTGTCCACCCCTTCAAACCCACATTCTCTAAATGATCAACCACACACAGTCATTTCCTCAGCTCCATTCTCACCTCAGCCCACCACCTTCTGGCACCTGTGCCTGCCTTCTCTCTAAAACTGGCTTCGCCAATGTCACCACAGGACCCCTCATGGCTAAAAGTAATGGCATACTTTCCATTCCTTCTCTTACTGACTTTTTGGCCACATTTAACCTCCGAGATTTAGCTTTAGAGTCACCCATCTAGCTACTTGTTGGCCATCCCACAGCTTCTTCAAACCTCAGATTCAATATGTTACAAGCTGCACTCATCCTCCCCAAACCTAATCTTATCCCACATTCTCTGCATCAGTAAATGGCTCCAGAAACACCTGGGCTTTAAGCAGATCTCTCCTCTATCCTTCAGCCCCAAAGCCCTCTCCCTCACCCCCCACAGCACCACACTCAGTTCAGGTTGTCACTGTCACTCACCTGGCATCCCATCCCCCCACTGTCCCACCACATCTCTAATCTGTGCCCTGGAAGGCAGTCCAGGGGATCTTTCTAAAGTGCAACTCTGATTATGTCAGTCTCCTCCTTCAGATTTTTCCATGGATTTCTACTGTCTCCCAAATCAAGTCTAAGCTTCTTAATGTGGCTTGCAAGACCCTCTCCAAGCTTCCTCTTCAACACGTCCCCTGCTGCACCTGACAACCCAGCTGTACTGTCTGCTCTTCCTTCACTGGAGGTGCTGCCTCCTCTCTCTGGCTGTTTCCAGTGCCTGAAACACCACCTCCTGGCTTTTTTTCTGGTTGGGTCCTTCCAAATCTTTAAGTCTCCGCTTATAATCACTTCCCTGAGTCCAGGTTAAATATCCGTCTTTCAGCCCTCCATTGTATTAGAAATGCTCTCAAAACTGACTTCCACTTAACCAACTCACTTGACACACATCATTTCCCTTGTAAAACACAGTGACTCCAGCCGTGGCCTCACCGGAGCTCGAAGGCAGTCAACTGCTCTGAGCACAGCCCAGCTCACTCCTGCTCCCACTAGTTGAATTGAATCGCACGCTTAACAAGAGTCGGATGTGTTTGTTCCAAACTCATTTTATACTGGTTTTCCTTGTTGTAACTACGTCATTCAATGAAATATTATGTAAATTCATAAAATATGAGTACAGAAGGAAAGTTGTTCTCTATGAAAAATAATGTAGGAAGACACAAATGTGAGTTGCTGAAAAACTGCTGTTATGTCGTGAATGGATGCAAAAGCTATAAATGGGAAGAAATCACAAATCTAAACAGATTCTACTCTGAGACAGATTTGCAGGATCTAAGTTCTTGTCCCATTTTAAAGAAATTAAAACTAGAAATTAAAAAAATATACATATATATATGTATGTATAAAATGGGTGTGGTTTATGCCAGAAAGATGACTTGGAACTTCAATTATTGGACACATACCTAAAGAAAAGTCCTTAGCCCTACATCAAAAGATTGGCAAAATAATATACACTTATATGACTTTTTTATTGAGGCAAATTCACATAATATGTAATTAACCATTTTAAAGTGTACAATTCAGTGGCATTTAGTGCATCCACAATGCTGTGTGACCACCACCTCTCTGTAGTTTCAAAACTTTCTCATCACCCCAGAAGAATACCCCGTACCCTTTAAGTAATCACTCCTCAGGCCCCGCCCATCCCCTGGCAACCCCTGATCTGCATAAATTGAAATAGAACATTTACAGCACACAGATAACATGTTTTATGATTCTCTACTTTGCTGATTTGTTTGATTAATCCGTTAAATATTGGTCCAGCTCAACTGGATAAGTGTGCCATCCTCACAGCTCTGGATTATTCTTGCCTGGCCTCCACCAGGCTTTGCAGGCGGGGGCCGCGTTCCAGCTGTTCGTCCTCGGGTCTGCAGCACCTTCCACAATGTCTGGCACACAGTGTGCTCCATATCTGTGGGACTAATTCACATTACCAAGAAGTTAATTAATTTGTCCAAGGAAACATAGCTAGTAAATGGTGAGTCATAATTCAAGCCTACGTTTCTCTCAAGACACACTAAGCAGAAACTGGGGCCTGTTTGGGAGGCGAATTTGACAGCACTCACCCTGCAGTTGATGCTGAGAAGGGCTTACTATGTGCCCGGCACAGTTCTAAGCCCTTTCCAAGTACTACATCATTTAATCCTCCTAACAACCCTATGAGGTGAAATAGTACAATTAGCCCAGAAATTCTGGGGTGGGAGGTGGAGATGCCTAAATCCTGTCCAAGTATGACAGGAACGAGAGGAAGGCTTTGAGTCCAGGAGGAGCATAGTCAAACCCAGGGAAGGACCATCATCCTATCACTTTAATGACAACTTTCAGGACTGACTTTGGGGAGGAAGACTTGGGTGAGAAGGCTGAAATGGAGCCTGCTCTAGAGTTTGTCCTACACACAGAGACACATCTCGGGTTGGGTCTCACATATGTTTGGTTGCAGTTCTTGTGGAAATGCCATTTCTATGCTCTTTTGCTCCGCTGGGTACCACTGCATCCTGCAGGTACCACTATATCAACTGTGAACTAGAACCTGCAGTCTCCCTGCTAGTCCGGCTGCACCTCAGGCTCCACCGTGCCTGTGCCGATCTGGGAACCACTGCCTTCTGCACGGGCTCCAGGCCACCCATCCTGCTTCTGGGCAGGTTACGCTGGATGCTGCCACCAAAACCCCAGAGCAAAGACGGCCACACTGCTCAGTGGTCTGGGACACAGTGGACGGGAATGTCTCCTTCCAATTACTCCCTGCATCGGATGTTACCAGAGCAATACTGGCCTGCTCTTTGAAGTCTTACGGGGCTTGGGTGAAGATGGATCTCCTGGGTGTGGATGGGTCTTCTGGTTTTTATTCACAGTCCTCTCTCTCTTCCAGGACTCAGGACTGAGTCCCTGGAAATCTGGGCCTGGGGCAAATGTGACTGACCCTGACATACCTGGAGTAACCACTCTGCTCCAACAACTAAGGTTTGTAACTGTGGGCTGGTCCCACCGGCCTCCCCTCCCCTCAGTCCCTCAGGCAGGGTCACGTGATTCTGAATTCTAAAGGTGGTTGGCACTGTGAGCCTGGAGCTGGAACTCCATCTCCCTCGCCTCACGAGCAAGTGTGGAAATCAGAAGTGAAAGAAAAGCAATCTGAGGCCTTTAAGAGATGGCGCTCAGGGGCTGGCTCCGTGGCCGAGTGGTTAAGTTTGCGCTCTGCTGCGGCGGCCCAGGGTTCGGATCCTGGGCACAGATATGGCGCCGCTTGTCAGGCCACCTAGAGGCGGTGTCCCACATCCCACAACTAGAAGGACCTGCAACTAAGATATACAACTGTGTACAGGGGGGGTTTGGGGAGATAAAGCAGGAAAAAAAAAAAAAGATTGACAACAGTTGTTAGCCCAGATGCCAAGCCTTAAAAAAAAAAAAGAAAAAAACAAGGAAGATCGGCAACAGTTGTTAGCCCAGGTGCCAATCTTTGAGAAAAAAAAAGAGACGGTGCTCAGAATTCGGTGAACCCTTGATGACAAAGACTTTTAGCACTAAGTTATATTCTGAATTTCTCTGGGAAGGTTTTGTATTTTGTTCAGAACTTTAGGGAGTTCTGTGAAGGGAAATAAAGAAGGTATGAGAAGTGCAATTTTATAACCTAGTGGTTTAATTTCTATCCTGTCCTATCACTACAGGAGTTATATTAGTGGAATTCTCCTCACAGGCCAGTTTAACACCTTGGTTGGGATGCATCTGTTGAGGAAGACCTCCATGCAGAACACCGTAATGGGCCCCTGGGGGGGTTAGGACAAAGTGGGGTGAACTCGGATCCCTCAGAGCACTCCCGGCATGCATGGGGACACAGAGCGACCCAGTCGATACCCTGTGAGCATTCCAAAGTTCTGAAGGTAGTGTTAGGGGTGACAGTTATGTTCTCCTTTTTGCTTATCCACACTCTCTAGTTTTCTATGACATATACATATATTGGTTGTATAGTAAAAAATGAACCAAAATTAAACAAGGATAAATACTCTTCAATCAGAGTTGGCACCCAGTGCCCTGAGGCTCAGTCCTCCCTTAGCCTTCACCTTTCTCCTTGAGGACTGGATGGAAGTGCTGACAGGGGACCCAAGGACCTCTGGTCCTATCTCTTCGTTTGCTCCCTCTGCTTGTTCACTGAGCAAATGGATACACTCGACACCTCATGGAAGCCTTGCTGTGAATTGAAAACTCCAAATTGTTACGTTACATAATAATAACAATAGTAATAATAATAATAACGTATCTGAGGCTTTTACAAAATAAATAGGCTGGTTGTTGAATGAGTATTAACCCAAAATAAAAGAAAAAGGCTTTAAACGAAATGTTTCTCACTCTGCCTCTCTGTTATCCATTTTTCAATATGATCCTAAACAAATAAAATATTCTACTCTAAACATTCCATTTTTAGTCACAAAAGCTTTTAGTAAGATTTTTCTAAAAGTATACAGAATTAGATCAGTTTTCGGCATTTTTTTCTTTTCCCAACCGATTTAAGAACCATACTCTTATGGACATAATTCTTGTGAACCAAGCAGGCAGTAAAAATTTTAGGGTCTGAATTAAAATCTCTCTTCAATAACTGCCTTCCTGTAATGTCTCTTTACATCTTGGCTCTCGTCTTCATCATCATCATCGTCACCACTGCAAACATCTAGATCAGACACGAAGTTCACAAGTCATCTCTACACACAGCATCTCTCCCATAGTTGCCCTACTATTCCCATTTTATTGAGGAGGAAACTGAGGTTCATGGAGGCTGAATGACTTGCCTATGATCTCGTAGCTGGTTCAAGTACATAGCCAGGCCTCATTCCCGTATCTGCCAGCTCTACATTTTTTATTCTTTATTCTACCATACTGCTCTTCCATTTCCTTTGTTACTGGCTTTTAGTAGTGGTGACATTTGGCCTGACTTAGAAAATTTTAAATTAAACCTTTGAGCAGCTACTTTTACCACAACCCCAAGAGACTACCCCAGGGGTACAAGCCTAGTCTGAAAGGAGGAGCCCTCCCATCTCATTCTGTGTCTGTCCGCCCTTTACAGTCTAAGCACCAAAGCTTAAGGACATGCCTTCGAAAAATCGAAACTGGGAGGGTGGAGGGAAGAAAATAAATTTTAGAATTTTCTCTATATTACAATTGGTGGCGAGGCAGCTAACGTCTCTCTCCAATCACTATTGTTTAAAAAGTTCTTTGAAAATATGCAGTGAACAAAATGCTCTGTTAGGACGAAGCCTAAGCAACAGCAGGTGAGGCCGTATCCAAAAAGAGATCCGGACTATTGAGCTAGATTGAAATTCTGGATCTGGGGTTTCAAACCTGCGCGGCATCTTGCCTCAGAGAGTAAGCACATAAGACCAGGGGCATAAGTTGGCATAAGTATGTCACATGCAACATTTGGGACATATTTATACTAAAAATCATTCTTTGTGAAATTAAATTTAACTGGGCATCCTGTATTTATCTGGCCACCCTACTTTAGGGGCTAATCCACAGGACAGCCTTGGCCCAGGCGCAGAGAGAATGCTTGTTTGGGGACGTTCCTGGTAAACCAAGAGCTAGGGCTGAGCTGATGCAAGCACGTCTGAAATAAGTCCTAGGTTGTGCATGTACGTCTTCCTCCTGTGTTTCATCATCCGCTTGAGCCTTTTGTCTTTGATTGAAAGTCTCTGTAAACTGTGCCTGAGCACCACGGCGTTAATCACAGGCCTCCTGAAGTATTTTCATATTGTGTGTAATAAATGCCCATAGACTTAGGAGTTAAAGTAAGAACTACTCACCACAATATTTAGTTAAAATTACAAAGGGAGTGCAAATTAAGCCATCGTTTTGTTAAGGTGTATATTATAAGTCTTATTTGATTTCCCCATGTTCTTACATGGATGTTTGTATAACTGTTGTGTCAAGACCTTCACTGATAAAGTATTTCAATTAGCTGCTAAAAGAAACACATTTAAGGAGTTACAACTGATGTACATTTGGGCTAAATACCTATAATCAGAGTTGTTTCTCACCTGCGTCCCTCTTACTGATGTTATGTAACAAGTGGCCCTGATTGCCGGCAACAGCTCGTCTAACACGTTCCCATTTGTATGGGAATCGCATAAAAATCATGACTCACTAGAACTTCCAAAAAGAAAGTGATAGTAGGTTTAGGCTAGATAAGCTGTATGGTTACTTTATCACTTCTGGAGCTCTAGTTTCTAAATCACCAGGATTTTTCAGATCCTTCTCCATAGGACTGATTTGAGACCCCCTGAGAGACTAAATGATAAGGGGGGATTGGGGGGGGACTTAGAGAAACTGGTGACAGGAAGGTAGTGAGCAGCTGCCTTCACGCTCACCCACCTCTGTGTGTCCAGCCACTTGCCACTCCCCAGGGAACCAGGGCCGACAACTTGGTTGAGCTCTTACATGCAAGACCGGCTGAAGTGAGGTGAAAGGCAGGGCTGGTAGCAGTAGCAAGAGTGAAGAGATTCGGTGCAGAAAGGTACAGACAAGTGCAATCCCCCCCACCCCCCAGCAACCTTTTCTGTCCCTGTGAGGTTTGTGTGATGATTACGTCCCATTCAACAATCTTCCAACATGGTCTTTTATAATCGTGAAATCATCATCAATATTTTTTCTCATGAGCCATTTATTCTCTACCTCCTTCTTTCATAACCTCGTAATCTCAGTTCACAGAAGTGACCAGAGAATTCTCAAGATCTAATTCTATCCCACTGCTTTCCCCAAAATCACCTTAATGTGGTGTTCTGGGAAATTCATGGAACACATCCTTGTCAGAGATAAGTAGCATCTCTGTGTCAAGGCAGCTAATTTCTCTTATGTATAACTCAGCATAAGATCTTTATTTAACGGTTAAAGAAGAAAAATTTTCCCATTGCTCAATTTCATGACTTAATCGGGTCAACCCAAGATATGGGCAAATCATGCTTTTCCTACAAAGCCATCACAAGAAACCTGGGGCGGCCCCTTGCCTGTGGGAAGTTTAAAGAATGAAATTGACTCGTGACATCATTCCTTGTCTTCCATATGCCCTGTGTATGAGAAATTCCACCTCTGAGAACTTGGTAGAGAACAGGAGTCCTCCCAGCTCTGCTCAAAATCATTTCCACGAGATAGTGAGTCTAAGAAAGTGCTCAGAAAAATCCAGTGCTTCCAGATTTTTAAGAAGGCTTCTTTCTCCTGTTTTGAATCTCCTTCTCCAGGCCTATGTAATGTTCTTTATCCCAAATAAATGTAGCCAAGCACCTCCAAATACCCCAGAGAATGCAGAGCCTTGAGGGGGAGAATTTTATTTTATAATGTAAATTTATTTAATATAACTTTCTGAATAGATAAAACGTTCACATGTTTCAGGAATTAAAATGACATAAAGAGGTATACACTGAAAAGCTGTTTCACCCCCTTTTCCCATCCACCCTGATACTCCCTGATGCCTCCTATCAGTTAGCACTCGAGTTGGTTTCCCGTGGGGTCTTCCAATGTTTTTATGAGTACACAAGCAAACGTTAATTCCTCTCCTTATTTTCCTACATTTCTTATACAAAAGGCAACATATGCTATACGTGTTCTGTAGCTTGCATTTTTCATATAAAGTACATCCTGGAGATCACTTCATATCAGTACGCAGCATTTATTGAACTGTATAGAGTTTCCTTGTCGACAGACGCTCAGGATGTTCCTTAACTCTCACCATCGCAAACAACGCCGCAGTGACAACTGGTCTGCATGTCCTTTTGTACATGCACAGGTATAGCTGTGGGTATATCTGTATGTTCAGTTAGGATACGTTCCCAGAAGAGGAACTTCACAGAATTTTGATTAAACACTTCTGTTTTAACACTTTTCAAAGAGTGGCTTGTATTGTAGTTAGTGTTGTCTGTCTCCTCACTATTTTATGGGCTTCTGGAAGGCATGAACTGTGTTTCATTCATCTTTGCATCCACAGCCTCTACCACAATATCGAGCATGTTAATACTGAATACAAACTAATGTTCTTAGTGTAACTATAACCTTGAGAACATTAAAATAACTCCTCAACTTAGAAGGCTACCCCAGGGTGTGGACTAAGAGGCACTTCCAAGTTTCCATCTGAGGATGAAGGCGGTTGTTAAGTCCAGCCGATGCTGACTCCTAGTGATGCTGTGCATAGCAGAGTGCATCCCTGCCCAGTCTTTTTGCACCATCCTCTAGCCTTCCAGTTCTCTATCAGACAACGTTCTGCTGCTATTCGTAGGGTTTTCATGGCCAATTTTTTCAGAAGTGGGTGGCCAGGTCCTTCCTCCTGGTCTGATTTAGTCTGGAAGCTCTGTTGCAACCTGCCCACCATGAGTGACCCTGCTGGATGTGAAATACCGGTGGCACAGCTTTCAGCATCACAGCAACATGCAGCCACCACAGTATGACAACTGACAGACAGGTGGTGTGGTTCCCTGATGGAGAAACAAACCTGGGCTGTGATGGTGAGAATGCTGACTATTAATCACTAGACCACCAGGGCTGAGTAAGGAAGAAGATGGGACTAAAACATGCCAAGCCAGGTGAAAATATTGAATAACGAAGGAGTGGAAGTTTCAAAGATGAGGAGGATTCTTCAAATCCAGGACCACATCATGTAAATTTCCTGGGTTAATTGCACACAGAGAAGCTGAACGGTAAAAATGGAGAGGAAGCCTGGAGGACTCTTGCCTGATGAAGCTCAGCCACTGAGTCACTGAGAATAGCACTTCCTTAGAAGCACAGCCCAAGACAGGGAGTAAAAGTAATGCACACCTGCATTAGAATCTAAGCAGAGAGGGAGACTGCGTAAATGTGTGTGTGTGTCTCACATGATTCTAATTCACCTTCATCTTCATTTTCATGATAGGTTGTGTGAATGGCTCCTGATTCTGCTCGGCAGCCCCCACCCTGCATTTGTCAGGAAGGCTGCTAGCAAGCTTTGACGAAAACTCAGACCTGGTCCTAAACTGATGGCAGCTGTACTTCCCAGCTCTTTCCCTCACTATCCCAGGGCTGTCTCCTCCCCAGCCATTGCTGCCACCCTAGCACACAAGCCACAGGAGGATTCTCTCTCTTCACTAAGTCATCACTGACCATCCCAGCTGCCCCCGAACTATGTTTAACCAAGTGTGAAGAGATGGAGTGGCAGGCAAATGTGCCACACACAGAACTCGTCTCAGCCTGTGTCAGAAATGCCTGCTTCTCAAAGTGTTAGTGAAAGGTAAGTAGGTACAATCTCTTTGGTTGTATCCATAATGTGGCAATATCATCTGAAAATTGTAAATGTGTTTTTATACAGCAGTTTCACTTCAAGTAATGAATTCTACAATACACTTATAAAAGTACACGAAAATACGCATGTCTTCTGAAGTATTATTTGAAACAGCAAAAAGTCTAAAAATCCCAAAATACTCATCAGTATGGGATGATATATTCATAATAGCATGTTATTTGATACCCTGCACAGCTGCTGTAAGAATGAGGTGGATCCATGTGTTGGGCATGGATCGACAGCCAAAACACATTGCTAAGTGAATAAAAGCAAGTTCAGAATGGTAAATCTATTGTATGATTTTAATTGAGTTTTTAAAAGAAGATATGCTTTCATGTGAATTAAAAATGTTAAAATATATGGGAAACTATTATTAACGATTACCATTGGGGAATAGGATTAAGGAGGCAAGAGGAAAAGAACTTTTTTTTACCTTATATCCTATCTGTTTTGCCTTTATAATTAAAAAGTGCACTCATAGCCAATCTATTATTTCTTAGGTTCCTAAGGTGTGCAATTTATATAGGGTTTAGTGATCATTTTTGACTCAGAATAACCATCGCTTTAAAAATCCTCCAAAAAAGTTCCTCAAGGCTGAGTGAAGAGCTATGGTTGTCCTTCCTGGAGGTTCAGAGAACCAACCGCAGCTTTATGGACATAGGCTCAAAATCCAACTCATGCAGAAAGCTTAGTAAAACTTCCTGTGGTTACAAAAATCACTGTGTTGAGCCCTAAGACTTTTGCTGAGGTTGGCAATAATTTTAATATCACTCTTGCCCACCCACAAACTACCACCCGACACTTACCTGAACACATCTTTTAGGAGACGCGTTTTAGTTTCGATATTGTGTTTGCAGCAAGATTTCCCATGAACTAGACTTTAAAATTATGAAAGATTTTCTACCATATTTTACAAGATCAGGGAGAAGTTAAAAAGAGAAGGTGCTCCTGTATCATACAGGAGTCCTCTTGCTAAAGAAGAGACTGCTCATGGCAGACTTGCACAAAATGGTAGATTCTGATATTAGGTTTTCAAATCCTGATAATTGGAGCCATTCAATCAGTCTCTGTGCCTGATCCTGAAGAAAGAGAACCTGAGACAAGAAGCAAGAAGATGAGAAAATCTCAAGGCAAGAAAAAAATTGTGGTCGATACAATTGGCAGTAGACTCAAACAGGCGCTCTGGAGGCAAGGCTTTAATCAAGAAGCTGGAACATAGCAAAATTTCATTTGGAACTTAATTTCCAAGTCACCTACCTTTTCCAAGAATTCCTGTTGCTAAGATGATGTTGTCCTTGGTTACTAATTTAACAAAGTTTTCCAGTGTCAAAAAGTTTGAACACTTTGCCTTTCTCTCAGCAACGCAGAAAAAATAAAATTGTGGGGTGTACAACATTAATTAAATGCCTTGTACGATTCCTCTTCTCTCTGGAATAGTACTTCATATTTACAAATGTAGAGAAACCTACATTTTCTTGGTAGTGAGACAGCAGGTCTATACTAGAAGCTAACAGACAGATAGACCAAGCAAACAGGTCGTTCATCTTGCTGTGATTATAACCAGGTCTCGTTTGTGGAAGTAATCCATGCCTGAAATTCATAAGCAATCTTAGGAGATCTTCAGAACCAAAACATACACTTGAGGTTAGCCCCCAAACCTTTGAGAACTTCCATTTTGTGACTAAATGCTAACGCACAATAACATTGAAACAAGGAAAAGAGGAGTTAAAAGATCAGCAAAAGAGGAGGAAACAGAAATTAAGGAAAAAATAACGAGAGCAGTAACACAGCAATAATTATACCTGTGCTTGCCTAATTCATGTATTACCAAGCAATTCATCTTCAATTATAAAGCGAATGTAGCTTTCTAAGAAAAGTTTGCTTCCACAAAGTCAACAGGTTCCAAGCATGTTTGGCAATTTAATTTCAAATATATGTGTTGGTGCATTTGGAGGATTTAAGGCATTAGCCTCCAATATTTAGATCCAGGTATCCAGAAATAAATTATCTTGTCAATTAACAGGAGTTCCAAACGCACATCAGTCCCTATTATTGGGATGGTAAGGCTGAAAGTATATTTTTGAACTCAATTCTCCAGAAAACTTACACATAAATACCCATCCAAAGTCCACAGGCTTGGGATATCTCTTCAAATTCATTTTGGAATAGAATATTTTCTTCTTTGAACCACTAATCAACTTTATTATGTGCAGTTTCTACAATACAAGTCTATTTGCCCCAATGTCTTAGCATCATAGTACCCTCTCATCAGGATATTGGTTAGATTCCCCAGTGTGAATCACTTATCCAGTTGCTTGCCTGATTATTCACGTGTTTTTGAGATTTGTGAAACGTGGCAGATAAACAGTTTTATGCTGTGTGCAGCTTGGAGGGCAGCCAATGTCTGTCTGCCTATACAGTATATTTACTCTCCTTCCTCAAATCTCTCTCCCATACAGAGCAGCAGTATTCTAAGAATAAAATCAGTGTAGAATGCAATCCAGTAATGTCATTGCAGAAAACAGCAGGTGCCCATCCACTCATTTGTGGTGATTCTTGCAGTGAAGAAAGTGAATCAATGATTCACCCAATGGACAAAGAAACGTCACAGCGCATATTTGGAAAAGTCAAATGTGGGAAAGGAACGCAGGGAAGGATTCTCATCAAAACGTGTGCTCTGATTTTAGAAAGGAAAACCTCCCACCAGAAAATCAGGAATTTTGTTGTAAGCGATGGCATGTTCCCTCTCTCCCTGCTCCTTCTGTTTTATTGCTTTTGTGTTGTACTTCTAAAATAAATATCAATAAATCATTGCAGTTAGATACTCCAATATAGACAGAAATGTACTTGACTCCCTACAGTCATTACAATTGGAGGGGACTCTGATTAGGATGCTTTACTTAATTAAGTGATATCGTCTAAAGAGAGTTCTTCCCTCCATTTTCTGTTTAACAGTCTTATAAAACACCAACAGAGGAAATTCATTCTGTTGTTTGCTTTCCTTATTGTAAATGGTTTCTTCTCATTCACAGTTTACAGAAGACGTGGTGTTAATGGAATGGCTAATAAGCCGAAGGCTGTGGTTCAGCTACACGCAGAGCCTGTTCAGATCAGCCCAAGCTACACTAGGCTTGAGCATATTTCCTCCCTCTGGCCCAGAAATGTACTTTTAAATTTAATTTTACAACATTTGTAACCTGAAATTAAGATGACTCGAAAGAAAATTTTTTTCTGAGAAATCCTTCTTAATCTGGTTTACGTACAGCTCAGCAGAGACCTTAAAAATCTGTTTCTTTGAAAAAATAGAAAAAATGGGCAAAGAATAAGCAATCGTATGCATAAAATGCTATTTGTGAGGCACTTTAATTTTACTGAAAGAAGTCATTAAATTTGGATTGCCAATACAAATATGATTATATATGTTTTCTAAATAAAATGGTATTATGTTGCAACTGAACTCATCCATTTATTGTTTGTTTACCCAATGCTCAAACGCATGTTTTATTCATAGATGTCTGGGAGAAAAAAATTTTGCTTGATAATCACACCAAGCATATTTAACAAAAGAGGTTCTCCTTTTATTAGTGAACAAGTTTAAGCAGAATGATTTCATTTTTTTTCCATTTGTTTAATTCAGACTAGAAAACTCCTCAGTATACAGCTTTTGTTTCTCCCCCTGCTGCCTTACGCCTTTAATGTATGCATACCTATCCACTGATGGGAAAATATCGTTTCCTACAACTCCTCCTCCTTTTTCCTTCTTGACTATCCTCTCAGCTGATTTCTGGTTTGGGTTAGTTTTCACTCATTGGTTCTGTCAAATCCTGTACAAGACAGACAAATTGAAGCCAAGTAAATAGTTCACTATCCTGTTGAAGATTTTGAACTCTCTTTCATTAGAATGAATTTGAATTCTAAATATATTTACTCATCCCTTTAAAAGTAAACAATATACTTATATTTTTAAAGAAATTAAAAATTGATAGAAAGTAGTGAAGAAAGGAAAGATTTATTAATATCTATGAAATTGTTTTCATTACCAAATAAAACATTTTAACAAAATGTTTGCAACTTTAGCAGAATAACAATGACCTAGCATCAAATTTAGCAACTTAATTTCCATCTATTTAAAAGCAACATAAATGTGAACACTTTTTAAAATGAACTCAACCAGTTTACAACACATTTTTTTGCCTTAACACAATATGCAGCTAAAAGCACTTAATGATCTGAAAATTTTAAATATATACGTCTCAAAATACAAAAATGAATATTAATGAATCACATGCAAGAGGCTTTTAATTAATTGCTAAACTATTAAAAGAACACTTTATAACATTGCTAGAAACCTGAATTGTTTTAATTCCTGACCTGTATAGCTTGGTTATTTTTCAAGCAAAATAATAATAGTAATAAGAATAATCCATAGCTGCATAATGAGTTAATTAAGGTATGACTCTAAGTTTTTTAACCGCATAGCACTAGTCCTGCATAAAAACGCTACCTGGAAACCTTGTGAAGTTACATAAGTTTTTTTTAACTCCCAAGTTAAATCAGCTCGATCTATAGGAAACCATAGAAAAACAGTAAAACAATGTACCCCCTGGACATGTTACCAAAGTGAATTCCAGAAGTTGCTCGTAATTGCTTTCATTTGTTTTAAAGATGTTCTTTACTAAAAACTATCCTTATATTAGTTCCAAAGTTCATTAAATATTAGCTATTTTCTAACTTTGTAATCTAGATAATTTTTACAACCAAAAGCTTAGTTATCTTACTTTCTATTAAACAAACTTCTTTATAGATTTTCTTTAAGCTCTCCATTTTAAAAGGTGCCTTTGTCCTGAAACTAAATATATGACATTCCTGCTCCCTAAGAAAATTTTTAAAGAACTGAATAACAGCAAGTAAATTCTGTTAGAAATTTAACTCCATTATCCTGTATTGGTGTACTTCTTTAAAAATAATTTTTAAAAATGAAGAAAGTGGCTTTTTTCTTAAGACTTTCAGATGAATGAGAATTGCATCTAATGAAGTACCACTGAGCTTAGAGTAGCTGCTGAATCATTATCTGGCAGAAGAATGTGAGTCCTATTTCGCCTGAATCAATTATTTTTATCAAATGACTTTTCTATCGAAATTGTTTGCTTTAGGAAACAATGATGTCAGAGAGACGCAGTTACTTTAATATGCATCTTAGAGCATTATTATTCCAATTCCTATAAACTAAACTAAATGCAGCAAAGCCAATTTCAGGCTGTTATTTATTAAAACCACTTTTTATTAGAGCAGGGAACATTCGTAGCTAATGCTCCAATATTGACATGCAAATATATCAGATTTTAAAATTTAAACACAAATATTACTATACATTTAATAGGCTCTTTAATCAGAGAAAATATTTACATCTTAACACAGGCTTTGTCTGTATTTGTAAGATGAGTATTTATCATCAAAGCTGCTGTTTGTTTCTGTAAAGCAGCAGAACGAGTAAATTTCCTAAAGAAGAGTAAATTTCCTAAAATCTAGCTAAGAGACTGACTCCTGCAATCAAGTTACCAAATCTGTGCAAAGAAGGGCACAAAAAAGAAAGTTTAGTGCTAGAGAGAAGATAGTCCTTGGAAACGATTATTTTTTTCTTTCTACAGAAATATATAATGAATGCTCAAGAAAGAAAATATTTGACAAAAGCTTTTTAGGGAGTGGAAAGAGAAAAAAACATCTTGTGTGATGTAAAAGGAGGAAACATACAAACCAAACCAAACAAACGAAAACAGTCAGAAGGGACTGTAACTGTTTTCTGCTAAAGCTTGTTTCCTTTTAGCAAGAGACGGCTGCAGTCTGAGGGTAAATTACTGCCGACAGCAAGGTGTACCTCATAAATATAGGAGGATGCACCCTCGACTCGTTTGGAAGACTATTTTCTTATTAATAGCACCAATTTCACAGCTATTTTTGCCTCTAAAAAGGGCACCTGTGAGACATTCACAAATCATATTTTATCAGGGAGAAAAACAACTATTGTCAGGATGTATATATTTCTGATTCGAGTTACCTATTTTTAATAAGCCATCTTACGAGTGTGTTTTGAAGCACTTCAGTGGTCCAGAGGGAGCACTACCTTTAACGTGAGAGGACAACACAACAAAGAAGCCATCACACATATCACAAAAAAACCCAAAAACAAAAAAAGAAGGAGGCAGGGGGAAAGAAGAGGAAAACGACTGTTGTTTATAATGAACAGACTGTGAACTTCATGAAAATATGACAAAAGCATTATTTTTGCCCTCATAGAGCAATTCCTGATGTAGAAGAAATGAAAGTGAAGTAACACTTTTGAGTAGAACGAAATATTGAATGAATCGGAGAAACACAGTAGTGTTAAGCATGGCATATTTTTTAAGACGTATGATATAGATGTTAATTAGTTAATTTAGCTCAGTATTCTGTTAATATGCAAATAGCTATAACGTAATACTTCATTATTTGTAATATACTAATTAATCATTCATAATAGTCCAGGAAAAGCCCAGTTACCTCTCACAAGTACAATAACCGTACATAAATCCTATAACAACTCAAATTCATGCTCTAAATTTTATTTTCAAAAATTGTGAGTTTTTTCCTCATGTTCAAACACATGTAAAATTAAAACAAAAAAGTGTAACTAAGATTATCCACCTAAAACATAAATAGAACAACATTTGGGGATTTTCAAGATCTTATTTTTGTAACAATGACCTAAAAATAATTATTGAAAAGAGCAATTGAAATACATCATATATTTTAATGACTCAAATATTTATTTCTCATCCCCTTGGCATCCAGACTGTGGGAAATTTGTATTATGAAGATCAGATGGCACACTGATGTGAGAAATGTTGCAAAGCATCCTGTTGATTGGTTCTAATTAACTGCAATGCTCTTGTGTTCTCAGTTTTAGCCGGCACCCACTACACAATGCCTTTTATTTTGCTTTGAATGGACTTTTACTTAAAAACAGCTGATCTCAATATCCACAGCATTTTGGCTTTTTTAATCTCTTCAAAATTCCCTGCAATATTTTCTTTCCAATTTTGAAAGATAAATTTGAAAATATTTCTAAAGCATAAAGTATAATCAGTTAAATTAACGGCGCTCGTGTGCTCTTTCACATGGATTTTGCGTGTTCTATAGTACGTGATTACATTCTCAAACCACATTTCAATTCCTCTTTAAAAGTTACACATCTTAGCGATGGGTTAAGCAGAAAATTCTGAAAAGCAATTTAGAGCATGCTGCTAATTTTTTATTTTTGTAATCAGGCTGCTAAATAGAACAGAGCGAAAACATGGGACCGTGAGCAAGGGATGGGAAGGATTCCGGAATTAAAAGTATTAAATAAAATTCTTTGCACTCACCTTTCTCTGATGATTTAAGCTCAAGCAGCCCTGGTGAGAGAAGCCATGAATTTTCATCAACTTCACACATGTCATACATTTAAAAACATTTTGATTTGCCCTGGGACCCCTGCATGTCTCTGAAGCACAGTAACAGTGCTGTGCTGTTTTGTAGGTACAAACCCGTGGACTCCCAGAGCTCTAGAAGATATATTACCAATGTAAACAGGCCCTTAAGTGAAAAAAAAAAAAAAAGAACATTAAATAACAGAAAGTTTCCAAGGAAATTCGGAATTTAAAATCAGGAGAGTTTTATTAGCAGCAGTACACTTTCCGTAATTTTCAGGGCCACAATTTTATCCACACATTTGCTTTCTGAGAACGTACAATTTTCTGACCTGAGAAACAACCATTTTGGACAGGAAAACTCATAACCTAAAAATTAGAGCTAAATTATTAATTTAGCCTAGTAGACATTGAAAGTGATTAAATAGTCATCTTTTTGTTCATATGGGGACAAAATGCAACTCTTGAGCAAAAAGGCCACAGTTTCAAAGCAGCTGCCAACATCCTGCTGTTTCCAGGAGGAAGGCTAAATGTGTTGTGTCATGCAATAAAAACAGAATTTTGCCCTAAATAACATATCCTGAGATTATCTTCTAAATATTTCTATCCCTCTTAAAATGGTGAAAAATCATTAAAATGAGGTAAGAAATAAACATTGGGAGAGATTAACAAGTGCAAAGTCACAAATCTTAGAACGATATAAATAAAGTGGCATTACAAATAGTTTACACTGTGCCCCTCACTTTACACCTGAAGAAACTGAAGCCTAAAGAGGTAAAGTGACTTCTCCAAGGTCTTAGAAAGACTAAGACTTTAAGCTCAACTAGAGGAAAGTCTCTTGACTCCTGGGAGCACTCCTTCTACACTACATGGTCTTTTGATACAGAAACAGAAATGTTAGCTCAGATGGATGTCAATCATACAGTTAAGTAAAACAATAAGCAACAACCCCTTGACCCTAAAAGGTATGCGCAGGGCATACAAAATTAACCAGCAATCTTACTCAGTGGGAACAGTCATTTTCCTTAAAAAGATGCCTCTTTGGAAGATCTCTTCATTCTTGCCAGGGTTTGAGAATTTGTATCTATTTAATGAAAGGCAGTTCTTTTCATCACTCTTACATCAAGCAGGCAGGTAAAAACAACTACCACATAGTCTCATTGTCCCTAATTTGTCCCCACTTCCAATCCATCCTCCAGTCTGCTGACTGCATGGTCTTTCTAAAATGCACATCTGATTATGTTTGATTTTTTTCAATGGCTTTCCATCTGCTACAAGATAAATCTACACTTTTAGTCTGACATTCAAGGGTCTTCAAAATGTTTAGCCTGACCCACCCAATCAGTTCTACTCCCAACACTCTATTCACAATTTCTACGCCGTCAATACAAACTAGGTATGACACCCTGAACATGATACACTTTTCATTGCCTCTGGGCCTTTGCACATGCTGTTTCCTCCACCTGGAATGCCCCATTAAACTCTGCTCCTCCTTCAAGAGGGAGCTCAAGCATTACCTTTTCCCCTCTTGCCAAACATAGATGCTTCTTCCCCTGGGATCCCAGTGCCTTCTGCACAAACCTCACATTTCTCCACTCATTGCACTGAAGACTAATTGTCTATTTACATGCCTGTCTCCCCAAAGTATTGTCTTTGAGGTCAGAGGCATATCTTTTTCTCCATGCCTAGTACTTTGCCTGGAGTAAGCACTCAGTGACAGTTTACTGACTGAAAACGTAAATCAATAAATAGACCACCATATTTTTTTCTTATCACAAAATCTTCACATCTTAGGATGATGTCCCCTTGTTCTTCTGTACAATGTCTAAACTGGATGTACACTGACTGCAGGACATTTGTATCAATCTCTATTTTTGGATTCTATCAACTATTTTTTCTAAGCACAATTTTATAATCTCTCTCTCACTACAGTGAGTTGACTTTGGCATAAAGTTGGTGATGAAATACCAGCTCCCACCTACATGTGAATGAAGAGAACTCTTGGGTGAACAGTGGGTTGCCATTGTTCTAGACATTGTCTAGACATAGGTCATTTTAGGACTCCATTTCTTACTAGGGACACAAGTTGAAGGATTACCTGTAACCCACTAAGACTATAAATGCATATTTGGATATAAACAGGAAGTGATATCAATATCTTCATGCCAAGGGAGTGCTTTAAAAGAGGGTTTTTAGTCTTAAAAAAATGGAATTTAGATTTAAGATGTAGCTTGTTTGGGGTTCTGTTGCTGTTTGACTGCTTCCTGTCTTCCCTACCTTGCTGAGCAAATGCTACCTAGATACAAATGTCTTCTAGGAGCCTGCCTAGCTGAAGCCAGGGACGTCCTTGGTACAGAAGTGCACATTTTCCACTTGAAATAATATCCTCATACTCCTTGATAAAAGGCTTCACATTCAAAATAGAAAAGAATTTGCCAGTATATTCTTCACTTAACGTGTACATAATCTTGAGCCAGGCCCCAAATCAATGAAGAGAGGATCTAGTAGCTGTTTGGGCCAACATAAGGCACCAGGCATCCCAATTCTGAAGCTAGATCCAATCTTTTCATTCCCCCCTGACTCCACTCCATTGGTTCCATTGTGCCCCAAAGCTATGGACCCTACTCAAATGTGAGGGGTGCTCACTAAGGAATAAAGGTTTGGAACACAATAATAGTAGCCATCTTTCCTGCATAATGGATTCCTCTTGGCCAGTGGACCACCTTCCATGGAGCAGCCCTATGTGGCATTATCTTTAACAATCAAAATTAGGTTTAAATTCTGTTAGATGAGACCACACTGGCCAGTTCCCACCCGAACCCCTTAAAGGATGATAGGATTTGTGACCTTCTGATCCCCTCACCACTTCAGAAGATGGCTACCCTTTAGAATTTTAAAGGTCTTGAATGGTGGGGTGCCATAGAAAGTGTAAGTCTGGAATGTGAAAAGAGATTAACTCTAAGGATTTTCCAATTTATTAATTTTTAGGGCTCATTTTGTGTTACAGCTAAGCTTTGGGGGTTTTGTTTGTTTTAAACATTACAGCATTACCTCAAACAATTTTCATTTAAATAGGTAGGGAAATGTGAGTAAGAGATTCCTCTCTTACTAACTAGCATAGAATAGGGCCTCTTTTATGTCATTTTGAGTCAAATCCACCAAGAATTAACAAGTTTTTGCTCACATTTAAAAAAAAGAATGTTAATAATACTCCTTTATCTTTACATTTTTACATATAAGAAAAGAGTACAGCAAGGGAAATAATGAAAATGTTTCATAAATTCATTCATTCAGCAAACTTACTGAACAGCTATTATGTGCCAGGAACTAGACACGGTACTTACTGCCTAACAGCAGATTTACAAGAAAAAAAGAATATGGTCATTTACAGCTCTAAATTTAAGAATGTGAAATGTGACCACTGTCAAATCATGTAGGCTGGGAATTTCTGTCTGTCCACTTTCTATCTCCTCTCTTGAAAGAAAAACTTTTCTGGCAGGAAGTGTTATTAGGATGGAAAATGGTCATCAGCATAAATTCCAACTTTATAGTTTAAGAAGAAGAAAAAATATATTTATGTCTCCAACTTCAGTGGGGCCATTTGAAACTTCTTCAAAAACTTATAAAAAGACATAGGCTTCGGTTTTCTTGTGGGTTTAAAATGAATCCATTACATTAAATGATTCTCAGTAGCAAAAGCAAGTAATGATTTGCATTCTAAGCTAGCAAACTGGGGGGTTAGGTATATTTGTACAATGACATCTTTTTTTAATTTGCTTTTATAGAGATTCTCTCCCATTCCTGCTTCAGTGAACTTGGGAGATTGTCATCATTCAGTATTGTTTAAATTAGTAAGGCACAAATCTGTCATCTGGTTTTTAAATATTTTTCCCCTTTGGTAATGTAGATGAGTAATGCCTATCTCCATTCTTTAAGCATATGCTAATATAATGATAGTCTAATTTTGAAAAAAAATTAAATTAGTTTTTTCATATCTCACATCTAGAGACCTCCTGACATATTGGAAAATATGATTTCTTCTAAAATATACTTTGCTAGCCTTCCTGAACACTCATACTTCAGTGAACTATACTTTTCTTTTCTGTTCAAGAAGTGCTATGAGACCTCTCGCATGAGCAAGTCTCCTGGAGAAGATGTCATTGATGAGGTTGCTCTACCTTTCACGGTAACTACCAGTCAAAGTTATGGCTTTACCATCAGTCATGATGGTTCGTCCTGGAACCCAAAGCCGCTTCTAATGTAAAAGTATGAGCAAAGGGCCTATCCTGCCAACAAAGGCATAGGAAGTCTTGTTTCACCCTTCCAAGTCTTTTATTTTATATTCCTAGACTTTCCATCCTCGAGGAAAGAACACTAACATTAGAGAGAGACGTATTCAGCTTTTACAGTGTCCTTGTCTGCCAAATGCCTCCTTGTTTCAATTCAAGGTAGGAAAAAACTATTTTATATAATTTCAATTTCACATTTCTCTGAAAGTGGAGTGCCTAAATCTTATCAAGTTAGCAATAATTTCTCTTTCAAAGCAAATGTGGAAAGCCAGAAGTTTGTTCTATTGACGAATTTCATCAAAAGCTCTCGATTTTCTTCCCCTACTACTATCTGATAAGGGACGCGCTGCCTGATTTTTTTCTCCCTATTCGTAATGAGAATCTTATTTCTATTTGTGGGTTTTTCAAAACTGGGACTATCAAGTAATGCGCTTACAACTTACTTTCCAAGGAAACTGCTTGAGAGCTCCTGCACCCAAGTGACTTCTTACCATTGTCCTCCCTGCCCTCCTGACGAGTGAATTCCCCCGGAGTGATTTATTACACATATGTAGTGCAGAGTCCAGAAACGGGGCTGATTGGCGGACCCGCCTGCTGCCGCTGAAGTTTTCCTGGTACCTTCTAGATGCTACTGCTGGATTACATGACTGATTCACTCCTCTCTGTGTCTCCTGGCAGCTAAATGGGAATATTGGAGGGTTGCCAGAAGGGTAGGTAGCCAACCTGCTTGCCCTTGATTGTGCCTGCCAGCTTTTTAATGACAGAAGTAGGGTCAAGTAAGTGAAATCACGAACCGAGGAGAGTATTCTGAGAATGCAAAGGCAGTTAATGTCCTTCCAAGCCTGAGATGGCTGGCAACCCTTGGCAGAGCAATCTATGATTTGTGGCACCTGACCCTTCCACTGCGACTGTTATCTGTGTATTCACTAGAAACATATTTACAGAATCTCTCCATTAGCAAAGATGCCTTGTGTGTGATTACCCAATTGTCATGGTCACACTAGGATTTTGATACAGCTCCTATTCACAGATGGAAAACTGCACTAAACTGCACGCAGGATTGGTTTAAAGCAGGATCCGAAATCGATAGATCAAGACTTCGCCTGGTGGATCTCAAAGAGATCATCACAGTCTGGCTCCCCCCTCCTCCTCACCCTCGAGGCCACATTCCACCTCCCGCCACCCAATGGCAAAACATCTCTCCTTTATTCCCTTGAACCCTCAAGAATTCTTAATAAAGTTAAAGATAATGAGCTATAAGAATTATCCAAAGAGATGAGCCTGGTTAAAACAGACTCCACCTCAGAAAACATTGGAGGAGCCCACGGCTTGCTTCAACCGGCTAGCCTTGCTCACATTTGTATAGAACTCAGCGTCAGCAAAGTACTTGCTCCTCGTTTATAATGTTCTCGTTACAAAGGCAGAGCCAGGTTGGAGGCTGGCTTTCCTTCATTCCTACGGAATCAACAATAAAGAACGTTTTAAAAAAATTTTTGTCCGAGGCAAGTGACAATGAGGGCGCTTGCTATTAAAAAGTTTATCGGGAAGTTTAAGAAGTGGCGTTTCCACCCTTCCCCCTCAAATAAACGCAGGGAGGTCATCCATGCCAGAAGATTCCTCTTGCTTACATCCTCTGCTGGCTGGCGCGACAAATGAGCTGAAGCAGTGATTTAGGGAACAGAATCAAACTCACTAGGAGCAAAGAAGTGGTCATGACTCGAAATGGAAAACACGATAACCCAGAGTCATCGTCATGTGTCTCCCAAATGAGATGTGCTGAGGAAATGAAAGAGACAAAGTGGCACCAGATAAATAAATGAAGGCGAGAAACTCACCACAGGTCAAGAAATACTACTAAGGTGACCTGCCCTGACAGTCACCGCAGGCGACCCTTGGGAACCGCGTCGGGGTTAAACGCCCTGGGAACCGCTGAGATGCCGCCGGCCTGGGCGCCGGGGCCTGGCGGGAGGAGGCCGGAGAGCCCCGGGCCCGCAGCATCGCCGGGTCCAGGCGGGTCCAGGTGCAGAGGCGCGCGCGGCGGACGCGAGACCCCCAACCCCGGCGCCGCTGTGCGCGCAGCAGGCCGCGCGGCCGGAGCCAGGCCCGGGCCAGGCCACAGCGGTGTCCGCGGCTCGCTGCCTCTGCAGCCGCCGCCCTGCGCTCGCTCGGGAGCGTCCCCGCCGCCGCGGGAAGCGAGACGCCCGAGCGGCGCCCACTCGCACGGCCCGGAGCTGCGGCCCCGCCCGGCCGGCCCGAGAGGGTGCGGAGGCTCCGTGCCCCAGCGGGACGCAGGCGCCCTGTCCGCGCCTTGGGGACGCCCAGGAACTTGGGCGCCCCTCGAAGCTGGGAGTCATCTGGACGCGGTTCTTCCCGGGTGGACCTGAATTCCACGCCGGAGAAGATGCTCCGGGCAGGAGCGAGCGCCGGGGGAAGAAAAAAGAGCCCTTGAAATGGGGGAGGGGCAGGCGGGAGGAAACCGCGCGGAGGAGAAATCCCCGTCACCACCAAAACCGGTTCGGAGAAGTCCTGAGGTTTTACGCCTGGAGATTTCACTTTAAAAGCTGGAAAAAAAATTTTTCCACCGCTTTTAATTGAAGTTAACAAAGTGCAACAAATCCTAACTCAAATATGATTGCGGTGAGATTAGGGTCTAATTGCTTAGGGTTCAGGTGGAATCTGCGGGCTAAATCCTACAGGGCCAATCTGAATTTCACAATCGTTCTGTCAAAAGGAGAGCGATGAGAGCCCACACGCTTCCTAACAAGTCATTTTTAACAGTTACAAGCTTCGCACAAAGACCACACAGGGCGTCTAAGAGATGCAAATCTAATCCCTGGTCATTCTACAGGCCTTCAACAAAGATGTGCTAAACCCTAATAGAAAAGAAATCAGTTCTCTGTCACCAGCCCCTGGTAAAATCTATTAGAGAATGGACAGAGCCGCATCTACAGCAGTTTCTGCAAAGGTTAAGGACAAGTACAAATAAGAGGGACCCAGTTTTGTTTTCCGTGTGAAATATCGGGAGAAGCTAACCCCAAATGAGGGATGGGATTCGATCCGTGGCTTCGCATTCGTTTGAATGCTAGAAAAAAATAAACACACACATTAAGACTGTGGAAGACTCCGTTTCTGAATCTAGGAGAGATGAAACAAATTCCCCCCAAAGTTCGAATCTTTGCCTCCGAAATTATCGAGGAATACTAACAGGGGAGGGCGGGCGAGCGCGCGGGGCGAAGAGGGGGGACCCGGGCGTCGGGACCGGCCAGCTGACCTCGCGCTGCGGCGTCCGGGCCTTGCCGGGAAAAGCCCCGACGGCAGGGCCGCGGCCGGGTGGGACTCGGGAGCCGGCTGCCTCTGGCCGCCGCGGGGGCCGAGCGGTGGGCGCCGACGGCGGGAAGTCTGGGCGGCCGCCCTCCGGTGCCGCCGAGCCGGCGCCGGGCCTGGGTCCCCCTCCCCGACCCCGCCCGCGGGCCCCCGGCCGGTGGGGAGGAAGGCCTGGGCATCACAGGCCGGGAAGCATCTCAAACAGGCGCTTCTGCGGTCACAGACCCAATGAGGTCCTCACGGACACAGTGTCATGCTGGGGTGTTAAAAGGGTTAATGCGTTGCAGCTACAGCGCATCACTGTGGGCGAGCCCCTTCAGAAAGGAAGGGCCCCGGGGGTCCCGGCCCCTCGGAGAAACCCGCACGCGGGCTGGGCGGGGGGGGGGGGGGGGGGGGGGCTGGAAATGACCGTCCTGGAAAGTTGTATGGCGGGATTCCCTTCCCCTCCGCGCGGTGCAGAGTCCCCGGCGGCCGGGCAAGCCCGGGTCTCCTCCGCAGTCGCGGGCTCCGGGGCTGCGCCGCGGGCGGGGCGGGGCGGGGCGGGGCGGGGTGGGCGGCCCGGGGGAGGGAGGGAGCGCGACAGAGACGCGGCCCCGCCCGCTGCGCGCCCGCCCGAGGATGCGCCCTGTGGGTCGCCAGGAATCTGCCGCCCTCTTGGGACCCGCCTTCCACTTTGGGAAACGACTGGGGACCCGAAGGTGGAGGGCTGCGTGGCGGGCTCGGCTCCGAGTCCCAGTACAATCGCCATGCCATTTTCCCAGGCAGCTCGGGCTCCTTCCACGTGGCACTTCCCTCGAGGTCGTGCTGGCAGGGACGAAAGGGGGCGCTGTCCAACAACCAGGAGACCAAGAGGCTCCCCTCTTTCTAAAGTCCCTTCTCCAATTGCTTGGAGGAGGGGTGGGGCACTTGTGTGAAAGAAAGGATTTTTGTCTGTTTCCACCGAAGTTTCCAGAAGCCACTATTTCTTCTCCTAGTGACTTCGCCCTCTGCCCCCTAGGTCCCCCTGAATTTGTTTCTCCCCAAGGTAGAGCCCAGAGCTGGCCAGGTGGGAGGAGGTGGCTGGAGTTCAGGAAGCAAACTCCATCCCTGGCCCCTCAGCTCCCTAGCCCCTTAATGTCCTCTGGCAGAAAGTGCCCATTCTTAAGGTCTGGCAGGAGGCAAGGAAGGGATTCATAGGTTAGCTTCTCAGCTCAGAGACACCACCACACGCACATCTGCTTCCTCCTCATTCGGTTCTATGCTTGTCCAGGCCAGGCCTGTGCCTTAAGTGGGGGCTGTATTCCTTTCTTCCCATCTACTGGTGTTAATTGAATTTCTCTGTGCTGCTGCTTCTCTTTGCTTCGGTCATTTTTCTCCCTAGTCCTCTGATAGGCTGACCTTGGCCGTTCTCTGGTCTTCTTACCCCCAACTGGCTTCTCATATGGGCCTTACTAGCTCTCATTCTTTATGGCTTAGCGCACGCACTTTATCTGCTTTTCCTTTTAGTACTGACATTAGGAAAATGATACCGAATTGCCTGCAAAGTAAGACTGCAGCTATGAGGCTGGAATTGGACGAGAAAACAAGTAAAACACAGGCATTGAAATGAAGAAACAGAAAAAGAGAATGAGGAAACCAATGAAAAGTAGATAATAAAGCTACAGCAGGCTAGAAATACAAGAATAGGATGTGCCTGCAGGTGGTTTTGGGTGCTCATGAGGATCTCCCATGTCTCCCTCGGGAGACAAGGAGAGGGCTCCCTGAGGAAGGCAGGCTGAGGTTTCTTCTCCCTGACTCGGATTGCTCCTGAAGACTCGGGCCAGCAATTTTGAGCCTGCATATCCTTGGTCCCCAGGGAGGTCCAGGAGGATGGGAAGGGATCAGCACAGAACATCCACCACTCCTTCAAATGGTCTTGCAGTCACCGTATCTCTATGGAGCTGTCAAGTGGCTGGAACTTTCTGCCCTGGGAGCCTGCTCTGGCTCGCTGCTGCTCTGAGGCACATTCCTGTGCACTCCCTCTGTCTACCCAGCTAAGCCTAGGCTGGGGCCCTGTCCTCAAGGGGGCCAGCTAGCTCCCCTTCACCCTAGCAGATGGGTCCTACTGGTCCCAGCCTTACTCTCACCTCCAGTCAGTTGTAGGAGTTTTGTCCTCCTGGTTTGCAGAAATAGGGAGCCTGGAGGCTCCCTGTGGGAGGGCTGCCCTGTCCTCCTCAGGGTGGATTAGTGCCTCAGGCCCAGTCTTGCTCATCCATAGAATGGGTTCTAGAGAGGAAAAAAATCTAGAGAGTTTACAGCTGTGTGTGTGTGAGAGAGACGTCTGTTAAGGAGAACACCAGGGCTTTTGGGGCGAGCTTTGCAGAAAATTGAGCAAGCCGGTGGGAGCTGTGCAGAAACTCCTCCATCCGCCCCTCCCCCATCTATTGGTTCTGAGACCTTCCCAGAGGCAAAAATGCTTCCCAAGTACGTCTAAAGACACAGCGCCTGCCTAAGAGGCACCAACTTGAGGAGGTTCATAAATTATCCCCTTTTGAAATAAAAATGGAAATCAGCATTAAACACGTAACTATTATTAGATTGAGTTTCAGCCTACTAGAAAGTTCGTTAGATGGTGGTATCTGCGCAGAGATGGAATCTCTTTTTTTCCTTAGGAAAATTCATCAGGGAAACAGCAGCAGTTGGCTGGCTTTGTTTGGTCTCCTTTATTTCTTCAAAGAAAGATTGTGTTTTAAGACAGTTTTAAAATTCCCTTCAGTTTAGGGTTTGGATCGTCGTCTTGACCCAGTGAACTAATATCTGTATGTTCTGGGGTCAAATTCACGGGAGGTTTCCACTCATCCGCACACCAGACTTCTTGGTGTGGTCTCCAGAAGGGGGTGGGGGCCTGGAGGGCAGGCGCCGCGGAGCCGAGATTGTTCCGCACGCGGGCGGGGAACCCGATGGAGGGTCACCCGCTGGTTAGGGGTCAGAGGGGGAGGGGAAGGTGTGGGGAGGAGAGAGTGGGGCCACGGGCAGGGCGTCGGAGGGGAGGCGAGGGGGCTGGGGAGTGCCGAGGCCGTGGGCAGGAAGGGGGAGGTGGTGGACAGCTGCTTTTCTTAGTCCTGGAAACCAAAACTCTCTCCGACGAGAGACCCTAAACTAGCTCGAGGTTTTAAGCGCCCACACTTCTGGTTGAGACCCCTGACCACCCATTTGAAACCGTGGGGCCGCGAGGGACCCTCGGGCGGTGCAACCCGGAGGCCGCGGAGCCGCCCCGGGGTTGCGGTCGCAGCTCTGCGCCCGGCCCCGCAGACGCCCCGCTGGTCCCCGCCACACTGGACAGGGCTTCGCGGCTCCAAAGCGCGCATTTTAGCCCCGGACACCTCTTCTGGCTGCTCTTCCTTTAAAAAACAAGTCTGAATTTTCCATCAAATCTTTTACCCGTGTGCTCTTCACTAAATGACTATTAACCAGCACCGAGGAGAAGCACAAATATGGTTTCTCTCTCACCTTTCCTGTAGGGTTTTTTTTCCCCCTTCAACCATGGAGTCTCGATTTTCTAAGCAATTAAGTTATATATTCAACAGGAATATTCGATTTGAAATACATCGGGCCTAAAGACTGATGCATAAGGTCTGGGGCTAGAAGAAAATATTGAGTGCTCGCCTGCAGATTCTGTCACCCATCATCTGCCCGGAAGGCGCTCTGTATCTTTCAGCGTGTCCGGCTCTTATGATTGCAAATGGCCCTGTTTTCAAATGGAAATAAGACTTGCAAACTGATTATGTGTATTGAATTGGAATCACTCCCTAGATCCTCTTGTTTAAAATGTATTGAAAAAAGGATGATGGCCGCAGACCTCTGTAACCAGCTCCCTCTCTTCTCAGGGAGGTCGATCTATTTTGCAACTTTTTGCCATTTGAGCATGTTTCAGCCAGATAATTGTTGCCGTTGTGTTACCCGCCCAATGCACAGAGACGGTACACACACTGCCTCCCAGCAGGCCCCCCTGTGCTTCGCACGAGCATCACTCCCTAAACACCCCACACTCATCTGCCCTGCCCCACCACTTTGACCCAAAGACCAGCCATAATCAGCAAGACTCAGCTGTCACAAACCCCACACAGTTCCACCAGGCACAGTTGTTCCTCTGTCTCCCCTCACCTCCTTTCCAGTCCCCTCTCCTTTCCTCTCTTGTCTTGTCTTACCAACAAGCAGAACCACATACACACAAATCCCCAGCTTCCACACACCCAACCAACAGAATCCAAGTATTTAGCCAGGTTGTGAATTTTCAACAACTGATTTTGGGTTGGTGTGGCGTAGCAGTTGTTAGAAAACAGTTCATACAGGAAGCTTAATGTCAACTGTTAGGGATGCATGAAGGTCCTTGTATACTACCATAGATCGCAAAGATTTTCTCTTTACCCCCATCCAGTGCTTGATTATGGCTGTGGGTGTGTCGGCTTGTTAAAAATTTCCAAAGGTTCTCCCATTTGATTTCAGTATGAAGCCAGTGTGACATACAGACAGATACCTGAGCTTTACCTGCTGTGTGAGTTGTAGGCATGATACATACGTACACTTCCAAAGTTTCCTACACCCAGGCCTCAGCCCCAGGGGTCCTGCTGGGGAGCAGTAATCAACATTCCAGTTTATACTGTGGGTTAGTGAGTGGCAATGAACCAGCTACAGCTTCTGTCTTCCCTGGCTAGAGATGAGGATGTATGGTCTGTGCACGCCTGGGGTGCAAGGGTTGCAGTTCTTGCTGAAGCACACTCAGAAGGAAAGAAGCCATCACTTCCCAGCTTGCCCCCTCCCTTTATCCCCACCCAGAAAACGGTGCCTTGCAGACCTCAAGGCACCGTCAAGTGGCCAGGCGGGGAGAAAGGTTTAATCCTCTGCGGCATCAGAGTCTCCTCTGAAAAAGCCGGTCGCTGCAAGTCTGTTTAGAAACCTGGTGCTCTGGGGGCACCTGCGGGGACCCTAACTGTGCGAGATCCACTGTATACACAGGCGGAGCCGGATTTGTTAAACCGCTGACCTGGTCTCCTAGGTTAGAACAGAGCGAGCAACCAGCTCAGAGGAACCAGCTCTCAGTCCTTTTCGTGTCATTACGGTAATTCCCAGGTTTACATCTGTGCGCGCGCGCTCAGCCTTATGTACGCCGGAGGATCAGGTAAATCGGTAGCACGCGGACCAAATAAACCCTTGTTTTCCTAGAGCTTTGGACACCTTAGAGCAGTGGCATTGGGAGGGAGAATGCTAGGCATCGTGGAGGCGCTGCCGTTCTGGGTGATTTTGCACAGAATGGCTCCAGGGCATTGCGACTGGGGAAGGGTACCCAAAGACACTTATCATGGGCTGACATATTCGATTTTGTAGAAATGACATTATCAGCAATCACCGAAACCCCTAGAACTGCAATGTTTTACACTCCACCAAGAGCCTGGTGTTACTGAGGATTCCATCCAGCATCAAAGACAGAATTCCCAGAAATGTACAAAATGGGGAGAGGGAGGAGGAAAAGTTTGTCTTTTCTCATTGTGAGACTACACTCGGACCTGCTATCTTATTTCCACTACTCTGTGAAGGCCAGAAACAGTTCCACTTGTTTTTTTAGCTGGCACTAGTGTTCCTACTAACGATTTCTGTTAGTGGGTAAGGTAGGTGTGACAAATGACAATAATTTTTGTTACAGATTGCTTCAAGACGTCTCATCTACAGCTGTGTGTCTCAGGCAACAAGTCCTTTTTCTTTAAGAATAAGTTTTAATATTTCCCCAAAGCGTAGCTAGTTCTTCAGAGTTTCACATGAAAATAAATTAATATTCTAATTTAAAGTGGGGAAAACCAAAGAAAGTTTTTGTTTACTTGATTTTTTTGAAGGGAAACTAAGTTTCATGTGGCGTCTTAATTGAGCTAATGAATGCATTCAACTTTCTTGCATCCAACAGGTTCTGTAAGATCCCCTACTAAGAGAATTCTACACTAAAATTCTTTCTTTTTGAATATCTTATAAATAGATATATAAGATAGACATATGCACCTACACTTCTATAATACACACACAGACAGGTGTCTGTATGCAACCACTTATACCAACATACACACTGGGCAGAATCAGATGTGAATATTATGTTGGAGGAAAGGGTGCTCTTTAATGTGGCCAATTGCCTGCAATTTTTTAAATATTTTTTTCTGTTTCAAGCAGCACACTAATAGTGACCACTTTATATTGCAGTGTCCTGAAAATAACGAAGAAAGAAATAAAATAGGAAAATGAATTTAAATCTCACCCTTTCCAAAACTTTGTTACAACTCGCAATAACTAAGACAGTAAATGTTTAGAAAGCAGAGACCAAATGGGAAACATTATCAAATGAGAAGCCTGGGTCTGGGTTGAGATGCCCTCCAAATAGAGCATTAGGTCACTATCAGAGAGAGACGCAGCCAGCCACTTCAGCCATGGCTTCAGATGAGGCAGAAGCTGTACTGTCAAGTTGCTGAGCCTTCTGCTCCTGGGTTCCTTTGAGAATCATCCAGGAAAGTTCAGAAACACAACTACATGGAGAGGGGGGCATGCAGACCCTGGGCCTCCCCGTCAAGAAAGCACATTCTTTCCTCTACTCCCATCCATACCCAATTCCTCCAGCCACTTGGTGGAGGAGCTCAGAGGGCAAGCTCACCACAGAGGGTGATTGGGGATAGGACACTCCTTCCAGAAGCTACTGGCCCAAGAGGCACCAGAAAGCTTTTTATGCTCCAACTTGAGGCAGGAACCCAAGTTGGGCCCCACAGAGGGTGGCCCAAAGCCGCAAGAACACAATTGCACAACCACAAACACACCAGCCAGGAAGGCAGAGAGGGCCAGAGGAAGTGAGTGTCCCGCATCTCCTAATACTGACCGGGCTGAGCAAGGAAAACATTCATCCTCATGCCTCCCAATACTCAAGTCTGTCACTTTCTTTCCATTCTAAAAGAAAGCCACATTTGAAACAAACAAGCCAGTAAATCATGCCTAAGAGCCATATCATCTCAGATTCACATTTCCCAACAGGCTTCTAGTTCTCCACAAACAATATCCACGCTCACTCTGCTCCCCAGCTCTAATAAGAGGGGGGGGGTGTCTAGAGAGACTGGAGACATTCGATCAGAATTCAAGGCAGCTTCTCACAACTCTCTTGTTTATAGAAAATGAATGTCTGCCTGGCTTGCTTTTAGTTCAAGAAAGGGGTCAGTCTTTATCAGCACGGTTCACACAGATTCTGGATTTTTTCCCCCGTTATCTTAAATTGACCCGCTTTTAAGATAAAGACATAATAGAGAAAGCATTGACCTTACCTGGTCCCTAATGAGTTGGAAGTCAGAAAACCCCGTTCTCATTTCCTCTTATCTCGGGTCGCCTGAGAAGAGACTCGCGCTACCTTTTGTGCTCGCGCCTGGAGATGCCCCTCACCGACGCCCCTACTCGGGGAACGCGCCCCAAGAGCGGACTTGCCTCTACAGTCTGAGAATTCTTCCCCAGGGTCTCAAAATCCGAGACCTGGATGCCAGACCTCGGCCTAGCCCAGCCCTACGAGGATTTAAAACCCCTTGGAAGGCTCCCGAGCAAGTCTTGCCTTTGAAAGCCCAAGCCCTAAGCAGTGGGGAGAGCCGGCTCCTGAGAGGCCCTTGGAGCGGAGCGCGCGGGGCCTCCCTCGCCTCCAGGAGCAAGTGCCTGAGCGCCTCTCGCGCAGTCGGCTCCGGCCAGGCTCTGATTTCACTCGCGGGCCCCAAGCTACTTCCCACCGGGCCAGCCCCTATCTCAGAGCCGCTGCCCCGGCGGCTGAGGCGTTCCCTGCCCCCACCCGCCTCCTGGCCTTGAGGACTCCAGCTGTACCCGCTGGTGCTGCGGTTGGGGGCGGCTGCAGCCCGGGCTCCCTTCTGCCCTGCTCAGAGCATCTCCAGTCCTTTTCTTGCCTTCCCCGAACCCAGCCCAGTTCCCGGCCTGGCCAGCGGAGAAGGCTGCTTCCTGCCTCTCCGACCCACAGCTCGGGGGGCTCCCAGGCTGGGGCGGGGGTGGGGAGCCGCTTTGGGATGCTAAACATCAAACAAGCCAAGCCTGGGGTTTCAGGCCCCGAAGCCACTAGAGCCGCTCTCCAGGGCTCTCGAGAAAGTCCTCGTGTTTACACGGCAGAGTGGGGGTGGGGGAGAGGAGGAAGGGGAGATGCTGTCTGCAAAATCTCCCCCACTCCCCGCAACCGTCGGGGCCTAGGGATGGGTGGGGTGTTTAGGTGAAGTCGCTCAGCTTCTCCCTGAACTCGGGGCGAACTGCGCTGCCCCCACACGTGGGGAAGCTTCCGGCTCTTCCAGGCATTTCAGCGCCAGGGGCATCTCCAGGAGGCTGATTTCGCCTCAGGAGAGGCCAGAACCGATCCGAGCCAGAGATGCTGGAGACCTAGGGGAGGTCCATCCGGGAGAGCACGGACGGAGATCTGCTTCGCAGAGGCTGGCCGGGATGTGCGGGTGGGGGGCATTCCCGGGCTGCGGTCTTTCGCTGCGCACAGCCGGCACCTATTTCCCTGTCAAGACGCTTCCAGTCGCGTTCCAGGGCCGCTTCCCGCAGCTACAACAATCTCCCGGCCAGGAGCGGGAACTGGTGGACCCCGCGTGATGGATGGAGAGACGCGGCCAAGGCCCTGTCTGTGTCGGTCCCGTCGGCACCCGGCTGAATTCTCCTTTCCCCAGGACGAGTAAACAGACTTCAAACTAAGCCGGCTCCAGACGGCGGGGAGAAGAATGTGTTTGACAGAAACTACATCCAGTGCAAGGGTGACAAGGCCGAGGGTACCAAAGCCCACTAAAGTTGTGACTCTGAGGAGCCCGTCCCCCCCGCTAGGATGGGTTGGGGAGCAGCCCTGGCAGCGCCTGCGCACCCTGCTACCCCACCCAGCCTTGTGCTGGGCCTGGGGCTGGCTGAGCGAAGGCTCCCACTCCACGGATTTGGAGCCCTAGAGCCAAACATCTCCACTGCCAAGCCGCGGCCTGAGCTGGGTGACTTGACCACCTACACACCCTGTCCTGGGACCACTGCTGCCCATTCTAACACAAGTGTTCAAACTTTCCAGTTTTCCCTTGTTTTCTAAAATGTGAGGCCTGCTGAGATTCCCTTCAACCAGCACACTCTCTAGACCCAACCAACCATCCTCTCGGAATCTCCGAGTCTCTTCTGGATACTGGAAATCGTATCTCTGCAGACAGATGGGGGGAGAAAACCCTCCCTGGCCCCCCCGCCCCCCGGTCCTAAGACACTATGGGAGAGGAGCCGCTAGGAAGTCAACAAAGAGAACTGCTGGTGCAGAGCGGCCCCTGGGCCAGTGATTTCCCTTACAAGTTCCTGGAAGGTGAGGGTGGAGGTTGGGGAAGAGAGAGATGCAGACAGAATGAGATAAAGAGAGGAAGAAAAGACAGAGCGGTAAGAAAGGGAAAAAAAGTTGAAACTCCAGGCAAGAAGTGCATACGTACCAAATATGCATGAATCCCCCACAAGCAAACACTTTTGAGCCTGGAGAAAAGTGCTGGGAGGGGCATCTGTCCACAGCCTGCTCTGCCTCCTTGGAGGTTCATCAGGGGTGACATGGAAGGGGCAACAGCCTGTGTCCACAACCACTCCCTCCTCCTCCTCTGCCCAGGGCAACCCTGAGAGTTTTCCAATAGACATATCTGGGCATCAAAGAGCCCAGGAAATTAGAAGTGGGAAGAAAAGTCAAAGATGAATTTTTTTGCTGGGGGGTGGGGAGAGGTGAAAAGTTGGGAGAAGAGAAAGATTCATTACTAAAAAGATTTAGGAGCCCAGAGATGGAAACCGGTGGAACAAAAAGTGAAAGTTCAGCTCCCAAAGTCCTGCTGGGGTGTCCCCAGGCCAGCAGCCCAGTCCGACACCTCCTGAGGCCAGAGAGGCCGCCGAAAGTGGAGATCCGCGGCCAGACCCGTGCCAGGATAGCTGTTTTAGAGCAGAAATAAAACCGGTAACAACTTCCCTACTTTGGAAAAAAAGCCTCCCAAGGAATTCTAATTCTGACAAGGCTCAGACGTGCATTAGAAATAAAGGATTGATGTTGAAATCTACAGGGGCGATCTGTTCAGTAAAAATGATCACTCACACAGGGCTATTTAAAACGGATGTCCTGGCTGCCTGCTTCAAAACGTTAGTTCAGCTGTACAAGACCACAGTAGACACTTCTGAGGTTTCAAAAAACACAAGCCTGGCTCTGAAAACTAGTCGCTTGGTCTCTTTCTCTTCCTTTCTCCCTTCCCCTCCCTGTGGAAGAAGTTTACCTCTTTTCCTCTCTATTGCCAGGTCTCAGGACTGCTCAATGTTTGCTTTTACTCAATTCGGAGCCAGAACAAAATTCCCTCTTCCCATGGGGCAAGGACTCTGGGCCCAGCCTCCTTAGCTGGCTCAGGATCCCTTGAGCCCCCAAACAATTCAAATCCCATCAGGCCAATTATGAGCAGCCCCCCTACCAAATAACTCCATTTACAGCTAAATCAAAACGAAACAAAAGGTGGGTTTTTAATCAGAAAAAGAATCTTTTTAATTTGTATAATTTATTAGAAGCTTCTTAGGAACTATATTTAAGCCAGATATCTACATAAGTTACAACAGAAAAAGACTGACGCTCCGAATACCAAACTGCCAAATAATATACACAGATTCGTCAACGCCCATAAAAAATACGATGGGCTGGGGACGGGGATTGTTGTGTTTCTTTTTCTTTTCTTTTTTTTTTTTTTACAACAAAATGTACAGATTACTAAAAACTAGGCGTTTTCGTCCAACTTTTGACAGCATTTTACAGCTACAAGTTCACATCAAACATAAAACAATTTTAGCCAAGGCCGTCCCGGCTGAGCCTGGGAGGCCAGAGGGCGCTGAGAGGGGCCCTTCCTTTGTGTCAGTGACAAGCGGGTCCTGTCGAAGAGTCCTTCCTCTCCCCAGGCCCCGTGTCCCCTTCGAAAGAGATCCTGGTATTTACAAGCGAGTCCGTTTTGCTGGCACAGTGTACCCAGAGTGAAGTTTGCCATCTCTAGAGTCCAGAGCCACGTCAGCGTACAACCGTCTCCAAACTGTGCCCCTCCCGAGCGTGGGAAACCCATTTGAATCACCCAAAGACACCCCAAAGCTGTTCTTGTTATGTCCTTCTCTGTTTAAAGACTCCTTAAAGAATTAGATTCGCTTGGTTGTTTTTTTCTTTTTTAAAAAAATCCCACAAATTTTAGAAAAAAAAAAAAAAGACGTCCAGCAGTTTGGCCTTTGTTTTTTCCCTTGGTCTAAACGGAACAGGTTCTTAAGAAAAGTCGAAGCGCATGGAGCGGCGGGCGGTGGGTGGCGTGTGGCGGGCAGGAAGGAAAGCGATGAGGCAGCGCGCTGGTCTAGGCCCGGCCGGCGTCCTCTCACCAGGTCCGACCGTATAGCAAAGTGGAACAGGACATGGTGCCATAGTCCGAGCCCGAGGAGTTCAGGTGGGACAGGCTAGACACCTGGCCCTGCAGCGCCGCGGGGCTGGCGGCGTGGTGCGCCAGGTCCGGAGACTGGCCCGCGCTGCCCGGCTGGTGGCCCGGGTGTGCACCCAGCCCGGGGCCGCCGCTGCCCACTGAGATCGCCGCCGCCGCCGCCTGCGCGGCCTGCGCCTGCTGCTGCGCCTGCTGTTGCGCGTGGCCTTGCAGGCTGGCGCCCCCCGGCGCGGGAGCGCCCGCCTGGCAGGGTTTGCCGTCTTTCACCAGGACAGGCACGGCCACGCGGCGCGGCGACTGCTGCTGCGCTTGCTGCTGCTGCGGGCACCCAGCGCCCCCGCCGCCGCCGCCGCCGCTGTCCTGCTGCAGTTGCTGCTGTGCCGCCTTGTCCTTGGCTTGGCGCTTCATCTTGTAGCGGTGGTTCTGGAACCAGATCTTGACCTGAGTGGGTGTCAGGTGGATCATGCTGGCCAGGTGCTCGCGCTCGGGCGCCGACAGGTACTTCTGTTGCTTGAAGCGTCGCTCCAGCTCGTACACCTGCGCCTGGGAGAAGAGCACCCGGCGCTTCCGGCGCGGGGCGCTGGGCAGCGGGGCCATGTTCTTGCTCACGTCCCCCAGCGAGCCCAGGCCGCCCATGCCGCTCATGTTCATGCCGCTCGCCGGGCCCATGAAGCGGGAGACTGTAAGCGACAAACGCACAGCGTCGGCCGGGGCCGGGCCGGGCGAGGCCACCACTGCCTTCCGCGCCCTCGGCCGGCCCAGCCCGCCCCGACGGCGCCCTCCTCACCTAGGCCGCCTGCGCCCTGAGAGGCCCTGCCGCGGGCAAGCGCCAGCACCGGCCCCCCGCCGTGCCGTCGGGCGGTTTCCTGGAGAGCCCCCCGCCTCAACCCGGCTACCTCCCTCAGTCTCAGCGCTCCACCCAAAAAGCCCAGTGGAGACAGGCCGCTCCTGGTCCTTTCGTGCCCAAGCCCGGCTGGTGTCGCGGGGTTAGCGGGCCGCAGGCGGCGAACTGGGCCCAGGCCAGCAGCTGGGGTCCGACGGTAGATCCCAACTTTGGGAGCTCGGGAGAGGGAGATGCTCACTTTCAGAAGCTGGAGACCCAGGACGCTTTGCCTCCCGGCCGCTCTCCCTGTCAGCCCCGCTGAGGGCACCGGCTCGGCCCATTGAGAGCCCTCTCTGGAGCTGCACGCCCTGCCACTTGCCTAGACTGGAGAGCAGGCCGGGCCGGGCTCCCGAGCGTGCCCAGCAGGGCAGCCTCCCGCCCGGCCAGGCCGCGCCGCTCGGCGCCCGGCTTGCCCGGCTCCCTTCGTTAGGGGGGCGCGTCCCTCGGCACTCCGAGCTCTCCTGCGCCGAGCAGAGCTGCCCGGCGGCCGCCTCTGGGAGACGCCGAATCCCAGCACCTGCCCACAGGACCCTAGCCCTACGAAGTGTCTCTTTTTGGACCCCTCAGCCCAGCAGGGGGAAGAATCGCCAGCTCCCGCGCCCGACTTCCTGGCACCGCTGCCCGGCCGCCCACCCGAGTGCCCAGGGCGCCGCCGGCGGGCGCAGCGCCTCCCGGGCGTCTCTGCCCGCGCCTCCCGCGCTCAGCCCGCGGCCCCGCGGTGGGGCGGCCTCACTTACTGGCGGGGAAGCGCGGGTCTGGGTTGGCGCCGTACCATCCCGGGCCTGAGGCGCTGTTCCGCATGGTGTCCTGGTACGGCGGCAGCTCGCTCATGTTGCCCAGGTTGCCGTTGCAGTAGCCCCCCACGGCGGAGTGCGAGAGCTGGGGCACCCCCGCCGCCGTCATGTGGTAGGCGGCGGTGACGGCGCCGTGGTGCCCCACGGCGTGCTGCTGCATGGCCGCGGCCGGCGGTGCCGCCTGGCCCTGCCTGTAAGCCGCCAGCGGAGCCCCGAGGCCGCCGCCCTCCATGCCCACTTTCTTGTAGCTTTCCTCCAGGGGACTCAAGATGTCAGACACTGAGAACGGAGTCGTGTGCTTTGGACTCATCGACATGATTCGGCGGCGGCTGGAGGAGGAAGGAAGAGGAGGAAAAAAAAGGGAGAGGGGGAAGGCGAAGCCTCGCTGCTTTTTTTTTCTCCCTTTGCCAAATATTCTGATGTTACCTTAACGCCGATCTTGTTGGATGTACACGTAACCGAGTGGACCAAGTCCGCCTTAATTGGCTTGAGTGGAGGCTCGGGGGCTGCCTCGCGTTTGTTTTAGCCCGGCGCCAGGTTTTAGGCAGCCACCAGAGGCGGGGCGTAAGCGCTAAAGCAACAAGACAATAGAAGCCTACATCTTGCCCGAGATAATTAGCTTACATGCTGATGACAAGGTAAACACCTTTAAGTTTCACTTGTCAGGATTTTTAGGTCTCAAAGAGGGGGAGAGAGAGAGAGAGGCAGAGACGCGACCCAAAGCATTTCTTTCCCCTCCCCCGGGCACCCCCACCCCCATTTTTTTGTGGGGTGCCGGTGGCGCGCGGGGGGGAAGGCGGGGGAGGGAAAGGAGGAGGGAATCGAGAGAGGGGAGGGCAAGAGGTGGGGTGGGGAGTAGCCGAGGAGGAGGGATGGCGGGGAGGAAGGAAGGTGAATGCTGCTTTGCAACCAACTTGCGGAGTTACAAAGTGAACCACTTTCCAATTCGGTCGGGGTTCCCGGGCGGGGACAGGTCTTTAGAGGGAGAGGGCCGAGGGACGGGGTGGGGGTTTCACCTGAGCCTGCTGGGGCTGCTCCTCCCTCCCGCCGCGGCCTCCCAGCCCCGCGCCTTCCCACCGCCTCCGGACCACATCAGGCTTCGCAGGCGCCGAGCCCCAGTCGCCACCAAATGAGCTCGCGAGTCTGGGGAAGAACCCTGGGGCCGCACTGTTGGTCTGCGTGTCTGTCAGTCTGTCTGCCTCTTCTGCCGCCGTCAGAGGGACACCTCTGCTCCCCGCCCCCTTTTCCCCCCTACCCGAGAGAGAATCCCAGCGGGCGGAGGGGGCGCTGAGCAGGGAATCGCCTGCCGCAGAGAGGCTGTCCCAGATCCCCGCGTGCTCCTCCGCCCAGCTCTGGGTCTTCTCAGCAGGCCAGGGCCCCCTGCATCACGCCCACCCTCCAACCCACACGCGGCTCCCTTTCCCCACCCCCAACCCCAGCCAAGGCAAGCACACCACTGGCCGCGGGAGCTGGGAGGCTGAGGGGGGGACTAACGCGCGGGGCTTTCACTGAAGTCTCCCCACCTCGAACAAACCTGGTGTCCCCGACCCTCGCCCATCGCCCGGACACGCAGGGACCTGGGGCTGGAGCTGACTTTCCGAGGACATCACAGCCCCAGCACCCGAGCCCAGGGCCACGCTGTTTTCCCCTCTGATGCTTCAAGGGAGGGCGCGGGCAGGGAGCGTCGTGAGTGCCCGCCCGCCTGTTGCCGGGCCGAACGGAGCCTGAACCCCGGCGGGACCAGCTGGCCGGGAGGGGGCGATTCCCGAGGCACGAGCAGCCCAGCGGGCGGGAGGCTGGGCTGAGGCTCGCCTCCGCCCGGAGCTGAGCCATGCAAAAGTGCACTTGCTTCCCCGGGAATAACCAAATATCTTTGTTTAAAGTGGCGGCGTAAATGGCCAGTCGCTTTGTGGCCACGCTGGATATTAGTAGATGAGGATCATTCTGCTTCAATTGGGCGCCTCTCATCCGGCGAGCAAGAAACTGCTTAGGAGGAAGTGGGTTTCCTGTCTGCGCGTTCCCAGGCTTCAAGTGTGAGCCCCGCGCCTTGAGGGTCCTTGGGCGCCTGGAGAGGGGGAGCTGTGGGCTGCGCTCCCCGGCAGGGCCGGAGGCATCCTCTGCGTTGCTCCGGCCGGCCCGGGCCCCCGCCCAGTGGACTACGGAGCCAAGCCCTGCGCGGCGCGGATCCTGAGACCCACTCCGACTTTTCCCCTTGGATTTTAAACGTTTCTCCTTGTTCTGTTTTTTTTTTTTTTTCTCTTTGGCTGTTCTAGCCTCCGCTCCGCGCTAAAGGCTGGGAGGGCGGAGCGCTCTCTGGCCCGGCAGGGGCCTCCAAGACACTGCGGGGGCGGTGAAGGGGGTTTCTCGAATTTGGTTATTGTTTTCACATTTTCTTTCCCCTCTTTGTAGAGAAGGAGCTCCCGATGATGAACAGGTACTTTTGAACGATTTAATTCAGCAGGTTTAGGCGCCTTTTCCATTAATAGCAGTTGTAGTAGGGAAAGTTGTTTTCTTCACTGGCTTTTTATTTTGACTTCAATCCTCTCTCCTGGAGGGGTGCTGTGCACTCCTTCAATACAAAGTCAACTTCTATACTAACATTCGCGGTCCTCACCGCCTACATCCCTGTCCCTTACCGGGGGAGAGAAAGCTCAGGGCACTCCCCACCCCCACCCCATCCCCAACCTCCGCGGGCAGGAGCTCGCGTTTCTGCGTGGCCCCCTGGGCGGCTTTGGGGCAGGCACCCCTGAGTTTGGGCGCCGAGAGGCCCTTCTAGGTTGCGCTGCGAAAGACAGGCGCCAAGCCAGCTCCTTGTCCTTCCTTCCAAGGAGCTTCCCTGGGGGGAGCTTTCAAGAAGGACTCAGGCCCCATCAACTGCTCTTTGGTCAAAGTGACGTCTAAGCTCAGGGAGCAAGGAGGGAAGGCGACGCTAGGCTCAAGTGAGAGGACAAAACTGAATGCAGATCTTGTCTGCAGGCGCCCCGGGGCCCCGGGCCTGCGTCTCGACTGGGGTCTTAATATCAAGGCGGGGTGGGTTTCCCAGTCACCTGTTTTCTTTGTCTCCCTCTCCATTCATATGATTCGTTGCATATTATTGGTAAGTGTAAGAAACTCCAAATGTAGAACGTTGTCCGTCTCACCCAGTCTCAATGCCATTTAGAAATGGAGATAATTCTTCACAAGGTTTTTGTGAGATTCAAGTAAGATCGGACTCCTAAAAAGTGATTTGGAAGCTTTGGAAATTTTTAATGTTCAGTGCCAGCGCTCGAGATTTCTGTATTATCATTAGTACCCCCTCCCCCACCCACTTAAGGCCCTGAATCTGAGTGAAGGGAAGAGTTGGGTGGATCTTCACAGTCCCTGACCCATGCCTTCTTGGCCTTCGTCCCTCCGCCGCTTCCCAGCTCGGCTGCAGGCCTGGCGCACGTGGCTGGCAGCTCCGGACCCCGACCCCAGACTAGATCGGGACCCGGAGCCATGCAGCCGGCGGAGGGTGGGGGCGAGGAGCAGCAGCGGGGACAGCCCCTCCTGCTGCCCCCTCTCCCTCGCCGCCACGGCTGCGCTGCCACCTCCCCTGAGGGTGCGCGCACCAGCCCCGGCTCCAGCTCCAGCTCCGGGGCTCCACCTGGCCTGGGTCTGTGCAGCGCCGTGCGGCCGGCCAGGCACTTCCCCTAGGCCTGCCCCTGCACGCGCACCGGCTCCGCGCGCCTGCCCAGATGCGCTGCCCTGCCAAGACGCAGCCTCGTGGGGCAAAGGCGGATGTCTATCTATACCTCCGAGCTTGTCCGAGCCAAGGCCTCGGCGGTCCCTCCCCTGGCCCCAACATCTCTCCCTGACCAAAGCCTGTCCTTTCTTCCAGCTGCCACCCCGACTCTTTTTAAACAGGGCAGACCCCGGTGAAACCAGTAACTTCTCCATGGCTGCAGGGGATCCTTAGGAACCCCGAGCCCACGAGCCTTCCTTCATCCCTCAACGAACCCGCGCGGGGTGGGCGCGGCGGGGCGGCGGCAGGCCAGGGCCCAGCTCTTGCCTCTCCAGGAGCCCTCCCCGGGGCGGCTGCCCGCGTCCGCCCCCGTCCCGGCTGCACTCCTCTGCCTGCGGCTCGGCCCGCAGCCTCGGAGACCAGAGGCACAGGCCCAAGCCGCTGGGACGCGCGGACTCGCCATCATCCTTGGCTCAGCACTGGCGTGGCCGAAGGGAATCGTCCCTCTCTCCCTCCAGGGTGGCTTCTGTGAGAAGGGGCTCACAGAGGGCTAGGGCAGAAGGCTAATTCGGGGCCTGTAGCTCGGACTGGGGAGGGGGATGACAGGGGAACGCCTGCCCCCTCCCCATTTTTCCAATTCCCTTCCTAGTCCTTCACACCTCCCCTAGGGCGTTAACGACTGCATTTTCTGGTGGGGTTATTTTGCTCCGAGTATCGCTATTCCTGATTCATTCAACAAGCATTTATTGAGTGTCAGCTCCGTGCCAGGCTCTGGGCCAGGCCTGAAAATTCGGCCTTAAATAAACTAGATGCGGCTCCTACCCACACAGAGCTTACAAATTAATAAATTACCCAAATAGTATGTCAGCACTTTGTGACTAAATGTTACTCGGATCCAGCTGAGATGGAGAGGGTTGTAATGAAGGTTTGTGTGTGGGTTTCTGTACCGCTTCCCCATCTTCGCGCGCTCAGGGGACGTGGGCAGGGCACTTGAGTAGAAGTCAGAAGTGCTGGGGTTCACCCGGCTTTGCCACTTTTGAGCACTGTGGTATAGCCCTTGTGAACTCCCACCAAAGCCAGAGTAAATTAGGGTGTTGTTTTCGCCTCTTCCTCGAGGGTGAATCCCGTTTTTTATCTTTGAATCCTCCAGTGCCTCAAGAAATGCTGAATTAAGGAAACAAAGCCTCTGAGCACCTGTTTCCTGAGCTGCAAAAATGGTCATCACTGGCCCTGTGTACCTCCCAGGCTGTGCCAGGGATCCAGGTATTTAGGGATGAGATCATGTGCATGAGTTTGTAAAGCATAAAAATCGCTAGAAAACGCAGGGGATTATCCCTTTCAGTTCTGTATCCTGGGTTTATAGAAATTGTGAGTATAGGTCTCTAACTCTGCATGAAGCTCTTGGCCCCTCGGCTTCTCCCGCACCCAGGCCCGTGACGGGCGAGGCTTCCTCAGCCAGGTGCGGGCTCCAGAGCCAAGCTGAGCTGGGCTCCCGGTGCCGTCCGTCCCACCCCGCCCGGGCAGCAGAAAGCAGGAACGCTGCCGGGCTCTGGGGGTCGCTGCTCTCCAATCCTGAGATCCGAGGAACCGAGAGACGATCCGGAGCCGCCTCTGGAGGGCGTCTTCCTCTCCCTGAAGGATCTCACAGGACCCCCCTGCCCCCTTTTCCAGGGCACCAGAGGTGAGAACCTCTCGAGGCTCTGCGCCACGCCCGGGACCGGCTTTCCCGAGGAGAGGCTTCCGCGGACGCGGTGCGAGGACAAGATTCGGAGATCCGCGCGAAGCCCGTCTCGTCTTGACCGTCTAGGGTCTTTGAGAGCGACCTTCCTTTTGGGGAAGCTCTTCCCAAGCCGTGGCCTCTGGGCAGGCCCTGGGGGCGGGGGTGGGGGCGGCGGCGGGGTGGGGGGCGACAGTAGGACGTCCGAGGGCAGCTCCTGTGCCTCCCTCTCCCTGCACTGGCGCGCTGTGGGGTTGGAATGGGAGGCGAGGTCGTGCATGTGAAGGCCAGAGTCCGCCAGGAGAAGAGGAGAGTCCCGTCCTCGGGCCTTTGGTGTCAAAGAACTCTGTCAGGTCAAGCCCTCCAGGACGTTGACACCCATGGTCTCCAAACCCGCATATTTTCTTGTCACCCAGTCCAAGCCTGGATTCAACTTGTCCCAAGTTGTAGTCAGAGTCCCTACCCTCTCCATTAACTCCAGAGGCTCCCCCTGGCGGGAAGTGGTCTGGGGTAGGAGCGAATTTGGGGACTGGGTTACAAAGCAGAGACAAGGGGGAAGTCGACGCTGGCAGCACCCTTTGAAATGCAGAGAAACCAAGACGGGTGGGAAGTGGGGGACGCGGGCCGGCCGCTGCTGGGAGGGAGGCCCAGCGAGGCCGACGGGGGCGCCGCAGGAGACTGATGCACGAGCCGAGCCCGAGCCCTGCAGCGAATCCGCTTCTGTTTCCTCCCGGTTCTACGCTATTGTTTAAATTAAGAGCCTCAGCGGCGAGAGAGTGGATAGAGATGATTGCACCATATTCCGGACAGACAGGAAGCCCTCATCCTAAGCAGCGGGGACACCCGCGGAGGCGCTCTGGGGCGCGTGCGGCTCGAAGGAAAGTTTTGCAGCCACTGCTGAGACCGAAATGACACATTCGGGAAGAATCCTCGTGGCGGCGCTGCTATTTCGCCCCAGGACCGCTGCAGCCGCATTCAGCTTTAGGTGACTGAGATCTGCAGTTCTTTCTAACTTCCATCTCCCATCAAACCGCAGCCCCAGCATTGTGCGTCCCTGGGCCTTGAGTGTTCGCGTTTCTCCTCCTCAGCGCTGGGGTTTCTTCGCTCCTTTCTCCTCTCCAACCTCCCATCCTTCCCCAGTCCCCAGCACTTGGCTCGTGCAAAGTTTCAGGTAGCCGCAGTAGCAATTAAAGGAGCTCTCCGGGAGATCGCGGCTCTGAGTTTTCTGGGAAGTGACCAAGGCTGGCATTCCCTTCGCCGCCCAGGTCTCAAGGTCTGTTTCCAACAGTTGCAGACCTGGGCGATACGCAGCGCTCTCTTCTGGCCATCGGGAGAACTTCATCCTCAGGGCCGTCCTGAGAAACCTTTGTTACAGCCCTGGGCCCGCCGGGCACGACTGTGTTGAGAGACTGGTAGTGTGGTTCAGCCGCCGCGAATTTGCCCACCTATTTACCATGTTATCCACTAGAGTATATGTCCGGGTGCCAATCGGTCCACCCAAACCCACTGCAATACAGGTTATCGTCGACTCTTGGGATCACCCGGCCTCCTGCACCTGCTATTTGGAAGAGCCCGTGTGTAGACCAGGGTCATGGAAGCTGCTCTGATCCCTAAAGCCCTTCTCTAATTACGCTTTGCCTTGAAATCTGGTTCTGGGAGTTTCGTCTCCATATCTGACGGCAACTGGACACGTATTTCGTGGCCAGGGGAGTAGCTTGCACCTTCTGCATGTCCAAAGCCTGCAGAAAGCAGTGGCCCTACTTACACGACACAAGGGGCCCCTGCTTGTGTTGCGGCAGTGGTGCACAGCGCCTAGAAAACAGAGCAGGAATACTTCTGGGACTAGCTACACTAGGGCCCGTGCCCTCCAGCACTCCAATCTCTGGCACCAACTCACCAAGCCAGGTTTTCTCTCCAGTTATTCTCTCTTCTTGGACTCTTGTCAAGACTGGATCCTCTCCACTCCCCTTCCTATATGCCTAAGTTACTCTGCTTTTGTTCTTTTCCACTTAGGTAGAATATCATTATTCCCACCCCCATAGCTAACTCATAGCCTTCTTTTTAAAAAGCCCAATTGCCTCTTCCAGCAACTAAATATCTGACACAGGGTAGGAGGTCCATATGTTTGCAGAATAAATGAGTGAGTCTTCACTGTGCTCCTCTGTTACATTAATAACACAATTCACCCTAATTGAATGATTTACTAATTGTTTTATGTTTGTGTTCACTTTTCCACTAGACTGTAGGGTCCTTGATTTTAAGGGTCGTGCCAAACATTTAGACATGTCCCCAGAAATGTGCTGAAGTGTTTGATAGTGTTAATCATCTCTTTTCAAAATTCTCTCCTTGGCTTCCGAGTCACCACTCAGTCATGGTTCTCCTCCTCCATCTCTGGCCATTTCTTCTTCACGGCTGGACATTTCTCCTCCACTGCATACCCATCTCCATGGCTTCAACTGCCACCTATTGCTGATGGTTCCCAAATATGTACCTCCAGCCAACCTCTCTCCAGAGCTTCAAACCTCTGTTTCCAGTTGCTTACCTCCTCATGTGAATGTCCACCAAACTTAACATATCAGAATCTGAACTGGTAACACTGTCCCAGCTTGCTTCCTGTTCTGTGTTCTTGATCTAGGTGAATGGCATGAGCATCTTTCCTCTCTCCACAACACTGCTACCCTCAGAAGCTCTTGTGTTAGTCTGCTTGGGGGTGCTGTAACAAGATATCACAGACTTGGTGGCTTAAACAACAGAAATTTATTTTCTCACAGTTCTGGAAGCTGGACAGTCCAAGATAAATGTCCCGCAGGGTTCAGTTTCAGGTAAGGACTCTTCCTGGCTTGCATACAGCTCCTTCTCATTGTGTCCTCACGTGCTAGAGAGAGATATCTCTCTCTTCCTCTTCTTGTAAGGCCAGAGTCCCAGCTGTCTAGGGCCCCACCCTTATGACCACATTTAACATTAATTACCTCGTAAATACCCTGTCTCCAGATACAGTCACATTGAGGGTTAGGGCTTCAACATGTGGATTTGGGGGAACAAAATTCAGTCTAAAGCAGCTCCCAAGCCAGATGCCTGAATATCACCCCTTTCCTCTTCCTCATCCAACTGGTCATAAAGTCGTATCAGTTCCATGTTTTAGATGTCTCCCCAATCCAGCCCCACGTCTTCCTAACCAGTTCTTCACTCCTTTCACTGCCTTCATTGAGGCTGTTCATCATCTGTTCCCTAATCGTCTACGTCTCCTTTCTACCATTGTGCTCTCTGGTCTAGCCCATGTGCAAAGGACAGAGTACATCTTCTCTCTCCAAACTAATTTCTCCTGCCTCCCTACCTACCCCTTCATATCCCACTCTCGAGATACCCTAAACTTCTCAAATTTTTTTCCTTTTATACAGCTTTATTGAGGTATAACTGATATGCAATAAGCCACACATATTTACTGTGTAAAAGTTGATGTTTTGATATATATATATCAGCCATGAAACCATGACCACAATCAAGATAATAAACATATCTAACACCCCAAAGTTTCTCATTACCCTCTCTCCTGCTCTGCCTGTACCCATCCTGATCACTAGTCAATTGCTGATCTGCTTTTGGTCCTATAGATTAGTTATCATTTTCTAGAGTTTTACATAAATGGAATCGAATAGTATGCACTCTATTTTGCCTGGCCTTTTTCACTCAGGATAATTATTTTGAGATTCATCAATGCTGTTATGTGTATCCATAGGTTTTTTTTTTTTTTTTTTTTTTCCCTGAGCGGTATTCAATTGTATGGATATACCAAAACGTGCTTATCCATCCACCTGTGGATGGGCATTTGGGTTATATAATAAGATATGGAAATATATATTTGGATTATCTATTTCTTACTGAGTTACCTTTGGTAGTTTGTGTCTTTTAAGAATTTGTCTGGTTCATTTAAGTGGTGGAAATAAAATTATTCATATAAATTATTTCCTTATTATTATTTTAATACCTGTGAGGTCTGTAGTTATGTCATCATCTCTTTTATTGCTGATAATGGCAACTTGTGTCTTCTCTCTGTCTCTTTTTTGATAAGTCTAGCTAGAGGTTTAGCAATCAATTTTATTGATCTTCTCAAAGACTTTGCTTTTCGTTTCATTGATTTTCTGTATTGTCTTCATATTTTCCATTTTAATTGATTTCTGTTCTTATCTTTATGATTTCTTTTATATTGCTAACATTGAGCTGAATTTGCTCTTCTTTTTATAGTTTCTTAACACAGAAGCTGAAGTCATTGATTTGAGTCAATAATAATTTCCTGTGGCTGCTGTAAAAAAATTACCACAAACTTATATGCTTAAAAGAACAGAAATTTATTCTCTCGCTGTTCTGGAGGCCAGAAGTCTGAATTCAAGGGGTCAGCAAGGTCACACTCTTTCCGTGGTCCTGAGGGAGATTCTGTTCCTTGCTTCTTCCAGCTTCTGGTGGCTGTTGGCAATCCTTGGTTTGTGACTACATTACTGCAATCTCTGTCTCTGTTTTCACATGGTCTACTCTGTGTGTGTTCTCTTTGCCTCTCTCATATAGAGATGCTTGTGATGGCATTGGAGCCCACCTGGAGAATCCAGGGTGATCTCATGTCAAAATACTTCATTATATCTGCAAAGACTGTTTTTCCAAATAAGATAACATTCACAGGTTCTGAGTATTAGGATGTGGACGTATTTTTTTGGAAGCCACAATTCAGCCCACTACAGAAAACTTTTTTAGAAAGGCGTCTAGTGCTACAAATTTCCCTATAAGCACTGCTTTAGCAGCATCCCATACATTTTGATAGGGTGTGTCTTCATTTTCATTTTCAAATCAAAGTATTTTATAATTTTTGTCTTTATTTCTTCTTTGACTCAGGTTATATAGACTTATGTTCTTTAATTTCCAAATGTTGGGGGATTTCACAGAGATCTTGCTATTATCGTTTTCTATTGTGATCTATTGTGATTCTGTTGTAATTTTGATTCTATTGTGATCAGAGTACTTACTTTGTATGACTCAAATCCTTTCAAATTTATTGAGACTTGTTTAATGGCCAAGAATATGGTATATCTTGGTAAATGTATGCATACATTTGAAAAGAATGTTTACCCTGCTAATGCTGAGTGGAGTGTTCTGTAAATGTCAATTAGGCCAACTGGTTTCATAGTGTTATTCACATCTTCTGTGCTCATATTGTTATTCTGTCTACTTGTTCTATCAATTATTGAGAGAGGTATTGAAATCTTCAACCATAATTATGGGTTTCTCTATTTCTCCTTACAGTTCTGTCAGCTTTCGCTTCATGTATTTTGAAGCTCTGTTATTAGGTTCGTAAACATTTAGGATTGTTATGTCCTCTTGAATTCAACACTTTATCCTTATAAAATGATCCTTTTCATCTTTGGGAATATTCCATGTTCTGATGTCTTCTTTTTCTAATATTAATATAGCTTTACTTTGATTAGTGTTAGCATTCTATTTCTATTTTTCTTCTTTTAGCCTATTTGTGTCTCTATAGTTAATGTGGGTTCTTGTAAGCAGCATATAGTTGGGTATGGCTTTTAGTACAATTCGACAATTTTTGACTTTAATTGCAATATTTGAATGAGTTGTATTTAATGTTATTATTGCTATTGTCGGGGCTAAATTAACCATTTTGCTGTTTGTGTTCTATTTGAGACTTCTCTTTTGTTCCCCTTTCCCTCTCTTTTTGCCTTCTTTTGGATTGAGTATGCTCTTTGATTCCATTTTATCTCTTTCTTTTGTCTTATTAGCTGTATTTTTATCGTGTTATTTTAGTAGTTGCTTTAAGATTTAATTTAACTTATCACAGTTTGCCTTCAGATGATATCATACCACTTCATGTATAGCATAAGAACCTTATAAATGCATACTTTCAACTCTTTGCTTTCTGGCCTTTGTGCTACTGTTGTCATACATTTTACTTCTAAGTATTTATCATAACATTAATTAATTTATTTGCAATATATTATTCACAATAAATATTTATTTATTCAATATTATTTATTCACAATAAACGTTTATTACCTTTGTTTTACACCATCTTTTTTTTTTTTTTAAAGATTTTATTTTTTCCTTTTTCTCCCCAAAGCCCCCCGGTACATAGTTGTGTATTCTTCGTTGTGGGTTCTTCTAGTTGTGGCATGTGGGACGCTGCCTCAGCGTGGTCTGATGAGCAGTGCCATGTCCGCGCCCAGGATTCGAACTAACGAAACACTGGGCCGCCTGCAGCGGAGCGCGCGAACTTAACCACTCGGCCACGGGGCCAGCCCCCTACACCATCTTTTAATGAGACTTAAATACTAAGGAAAAAAGTCTCTTATATTTCACTCATAGTTACTATTTCTGATGTTCTTGGGTAGATTCATATTTCCATCTGGAAAACTGCCTCTCATCTGCCCAAAAGGCACACAAGATTGTCACCTCTCACTGTATCCTATATGGAAATTATGAACTGCCACTGATTGCTTCCAGAACAGCAGTTGGTATATTTCTATGTGGAAATATCAGGCTTAGACATTCTATAATCATTGTTTTAAGACCTTTCCAGGATGTAATTGCCATTATCATGGTTATTCTTCTCTTGCCTAAATTATCCATCAAGATGCATTCTTGTGGGAAAGTGAGGAGGAAACTACAATATAAGGTTACTTTGTGTTTAAGCTGAAATTGTTCATTGAAACTGTGCCCCCTTTAAAAACAAAATATTAAGAGAGCATAGATTGAATTCCAAACCAATCATAAGAAATGCATTTGCCTGGGCCTTCTGAAAACAAAGCTCGGGAAACAGTCTTAGATAAAGGGAAAGTCCTGGACCATCCCTTCCGATATGTCTCAGGGAATGTTCCAGGCATTTTAGCATTTGTTTACAAAAGAGAGGTAGTATTTTCCCGATTTTTATAGACAAGGAAACTAAAGCTCAGAAAGTTTAAGTAAATTACTGGAGATCACATAGCTAGTAAGTAGTAGAGCTAAGTTTTGATGGTCAGCATGCCGTATGCCAAAACACAAGAGGAGTCATAGCCTAGACAAGCAGGAACTTTTAAGAATTCTCTATCTATCCCCCATTCACATCTTCTGATTTTGTTTTGTAGTTATTTTGACAGCAGGATCATTTGAATGTCAGAGAATTTCTCTGTATTACGCCCTTTTGTCTAGTTTAGTAGTTCTCAAACTTGAATGTGCGTAAAAATTATGTATCGAGTTATATACACAAAATTTTGTCACCATTTTATAGGATTTTCTAGGGTAAATTTGATATTATTAGATTTTTAGCTTAGGCATTATCATATTTAAAACCTAACAACCCAGAACTATGGGACCACACTGTATTATTCCACTCTATTATAGTGTTTCTCTGATTTCCGACAAACAGCTTCCAGTCCCTTTGGGAAAATGTAGTAATAAGGAACATACTCTGGGAAGAGTATAGTTATTATGTTTGTAAGGCTTTACCTTCATCATTAAGGAGTGTGACTAATGTACCCAAAGAGTTTAAACTGTTCTTTGTGAAGAAGTGAAGAAGATGATTTCTTAAAAGATAAAGTTAAGCAAAGAAGTTTAGCTAAGACAGCAGCTCTCAAACTTTAGAGTGCATGAGAATCACCTAAAAAGCTTGTTTTAAGTGTGGATTCTTGAATGGGAGTTCTGATTCTGGTAATGGAAAATAGCTTATATCAGACTAAGTTTCTCAGATAGCAATAATAAACTCTGGACAACACACACACACACATGCACGAGTGCACACACACACACTTATCCAAAGGCACCAGAAAATGATCAAAAGCAGGTAGAAACTGAAGGAGAGTCTAGTCTTTAATGGAACCACTCATAGGTTGAGAATCAAGTTTACAAGGCTATTCTACTGAGGGCACTACTCAGGCCATACAGCACAGGGCAGATAGAAGACAAACAGAAAAGCCTAGTGTTTTTGGCTTGAGGTATCAAAGGATGGAGTTAGAGGCTGCAAGAATATCTGGAAAATTAAGGTAGGGAAATCTCAGAACAGAGGAAGCCATGTTGGGGAGGGGAGGGAGACCCAAAATGTGGGTTTAAATGCCACTCAAATTACAGGATAACTCCTGAAATGCATATGCACAGGAGAGATTCCCAGGACCTCAGCAGAAAACAGGACATGAAAGAATGTAAAAGCTGAGCAGGGAAGTTTGGAGTTTGATCCTCACCAAGTTAAATGGATTCAGTAAACATCTCTGGCTTTCCATCAAAAGAAAGCTTGCCTTGGAAGAAAAGGCAAAGTCACAGGACTAAAAGATTGACCTCCAATGTGAGGGCAAGTAAATATATCTATCAATGTGTAAAACCAATGCTCCCCAAGTTCAAGGGGGATCAGCTGCTAATTTAACTACCTGGCAGAACACAAAATTAATACTTTTCTAAGAAGAATAACAGAGTTTAGAATCCAAAGATTCTAGAATGTATTATTCAAAAAGGCTAGATTATAATAAAAAATTATTAGGCATGTGAGGACATAAGGGATAGTTCCCTAGGTCAAAAGAGAAAGCAGTTAGTAGAAACAGACTTCTAGATGACAAAGATGTTGGAATTAGTAGAAAAGTACATTTAAAGAGGCAAATAGATACAATAATATACACATATGTATTCAAAAACAAATTAAAACATTGTAACATTAACTGAACAAATGGGGGAACCCTCTCAGGGAAATGGAAGCTATTTTAAAAATCAAATGGAAATTCTGAAACTAAAGAGCTACAAAATATGAAATGGGAAAAACACTGGATGAGTTAAAGAGAAGATTGAAGGCTGCAGAAGAAAGGGACAAATAACTTAAAAACAGATCAATAGAAATGATCCATCTGCAAAGTAGAGAAAAAAGATTAAAAACAAAAGCAGAACCTCGGTGAACTGTGAGAAATATCAAATGATCAAAAAACATAAAGCAAAGATTCATTTTCCTGCTCTATTAGATCATTAAACAAGCATGGGGTAATTTTCCATTTAAAATTATTTCTGTCCTTCGGTAAAGATGACTGCTTCTGTTGGCATGACCATCAGAATTTTTACCCTTGAATAAAGATACTTCTTACCATTAGATTGCTTATAGTAGTGAAGAAGTCCAGTCACTCCACCAACAGTGTGCGAAGACCTCACCAGCAGGATCAGTCTGTTAATTTATGGACGACTTGATTAAGCTTCAACAACAGAATGTAACACACTTCTGGACAATGTATGTTAACAGAGTTTCTTCTCCTTGCCTCACTGGCTAAGCAAATATGGGTCATTATTGCTTGGCTTAACTTCTCCTTCCAGCGGAAAATTCATCAGAACCTTTGTTTAATAGCTATATGTTCCTATTTTTTTTCCACGGGATTGGGGAGAGTGTTGTAAAAGCAACTCACATCATCTTGTTTTTAACTTCCTTTAGTTGAATCTCATTTTCTTTTAAGTCAATGAAAGGCTTCTTTCACTAGTTTATCTAGATCTACTTTTTGTCTTGAAAGTCTGACTGAATATTTCTCTCCAATCACTGGCTATAGCCATTAATAACTCTACCGTCTGTCTCTACCATCTGCTCTATCTGTCTGTATTTTGGCTAGTCGATATTTTCCAACATGTCTTCAAGAAGGAGAACGAAATTCCTCTCATACATAATCACACCTGACAGATTGCTTACTATGGTAAATGCTTCCCAGCTTCAATGAGTGTTTTCTGTAGAATCTGCCATGCTTGGTCAAAGAACATGGTGTAAGTTCTATTCAAAGACTCATTGATTTGATGCCTGTTTAGTCAACATCTTCCATGCTGTCGAGGCTGCAAAATATCCAACAAAAGTTACTTAACTTCATTAGGCATCGGGCTGGGTCCTGCTTAAACTGCTGGACGTTATCATCCTGATGTGTGTAGCAGTAGAGAATACTTTGCATACATTTAATAGCCAAGCTCATGGGTCTTTCTCTTGTCGTAATCAATGTGACTATATGCAAGGACTAAAGCCCAAGCTCCAGAAGCATACCATAGGCTGCATGGATCTTGGTATTCTGGTCATCATCTCAGAGATGTTGAAAATGAGACCTGTGGTTGGACTTTGAAACAGCAGCAATGTTAACTTGACAATTCTGTAATAATGATCCAGTTTATCCCACAGGATTTACTTATCAGATCTTGGAAGATTAGGCTTTAAAGAGGTTCAGAAACTGAGAGACTTTAAGAAATTGGTTGAAAAAGACAGGACTGCATCAGGTGAACTTGCGATTTCAGATTATTGGTTCTAATTGTAAGCATCACAAGCCACACCTAATACTTGGCCTAGACTCTCTGCTCCAGACCTTCCAGCTTACTTTGGCCATAAATCCCACAAGCTTATCATGTCCTCAGGCTACTGCCTTGCCATTTGGATCTTATTTATAGTTTCTGTTTTTTCATTTATTAAAAGCGTATTTTCCTTTATATCCTTGAGCATAGTCAAAATAGCTGCTTTAAAATCTTCGTCTGTGGGGCTGGCCTGGTGTGCACATTTTCTGCTTTGGCAGCCCTGGGTTCACAGGCCCGGATCCCGGGTGTGGACGTGGCACTGCTTGGCAAGCCATGCTGTGGTAGGCATCCCACATATAAAGTAGAGGAAGATGGGCACGGATATTAGCTCAGGGCCAGTCTTCCTCAGCAAAAAGAGGAGGATTGGTGGCAGATGTTAGCTCAGGGCTAATCTTCCTCAAAAAAAACAAAAAAACTTTGTCTGCTAATTTCAACATTTGGGTCATCCTAGGGTTGGTATCCATTGACTATCTTTTGTATATGGGTCTCATTTTCTGTTTTCTTCATGGTAATGTTGGATTGCGTCCATTGTGAATGATTCCATGGGGAGGCTCTGTGGGTTTGAGTTTTAGTTGTCACTATGGCCTCTCTTTAAGAAAAAAGCTGTAAAAGTCAGAAACTCCTCCAATGCTGTTCCCTTCATCCAAATGTTGACTCCCTTCTCGTTTCTGCCTGCATCTGGTTACTCTCTGGGGCTTTTAGACGGCTGTTTTTATATTTTTAGGTAGTTGTATTTATATTTATATTTTGTCTAGAATTTATAGTTATCTGTGAAGCAGAACCCCAACTATTTACCTTTGATCTATTTGTGACTTGATATAAATCTTTTTGTTGTAGGCAGCATGTAGTTTGGTTTTGCTTTTTCATCTAGACTGATGATTTCTGCCTTTTAATTGGAATGTTTAGACCATATATATCAAAAGTAATTTTTTTAAATCTTTTTTTCCCTCTTTTTCTCCCCAAAGCCCCACAGGACATAGTTGTATATTCTAGTTGTGAGTGCCTCTGGTTGTGCTTAACGTAATTTTTAATATGGTTGGTTTAACTCTACCGTACTGCTATTTGTCTAATATTTATTCTTTCTGTTCTTTGTTCTTTTTTCCCCTCTTTTTCAGCTTTCTTTTGGTAGTTGAGTATTTTTTCGTATTCTGTTTTAACATCGCCATTGGTTTATTGACTTTAATTCTTTTTAAAAGTGGTTTCTCTAGAGTTTATAATATGCATGTCCAACTTACCACAGTTTACTTTCAAATATTATAACACTTCATATATAAAATAAAGAACTTACAACAGTATAATTTAATTTTTTCTTCACATTATTTCTGCTATTGTCATATATTTTACTTCTATAAATGTTATAAACAGTCTATTATTTAAAAAATGAATTTAAAAACCAGAGAAATTGTCCTTTATAAGTACTCATATATTTACCATTTCTGGCACTCTCCTTTTTAGTGTGTAGATCCTATTTGCCATCTGGTATTATTTTCCTTCAGCGTGAAGAATTTCCTTCCTTTAACATTTTTTGTAGTGCAAGTCTGCTGGCAGTGAAGTCTGTCACTTTTTATTGATCTGAAAATATTTTATTACGCCTTCATTTTTGAAGATTTTTTTTGGATATGAAATTAGAGATTGAAAATCTCTTTTTAACTACTTTATTGAGTTATAATTGACATTACAAAAGCTGTACATATTTAATGTATACAATTTAATGAGACAATTTCTTTTCTTTCAGCATTTTAAAGATGTTATTCCATTGACTTCTGCCTTGTATTATTATTATTACTATTTAAAGATTGACACCTGAGCTAACAACTGTTGCCAATCTTTTTTTTTTTCTGCTTTTTCTCCCCAAAGCCCCCCAGTACATAGTTGCATATTTTCATTGTGGGCCCTTCTAGCTGTGAATATTTTTAATGAGAATTCTTCTATCATTCTTATGTTTGGTTTTCTTGCTGCTTTTAATATTTTTCTCCTTGTCATTGATGTCAACAATTTCTTTATTATCTGTCTTGGTATGATGTTTTTTGTAATTACCATGCTTGAAATTTATTGAATTTATTGGATATGTGGGCTTATAGTGTTCACCAAATTGGAAATTTTTTGTCCCTATTTCTTCAAATAACTTTTGTATCCTCTCCCTTTTTGGACTCCAGTTACAAAGATGCCAGACTGCTTGAGATTTTTCCATAGATCATTGAGTATTTGTTCATTTTTTCTTCTTTGTGTTCTAGTTTGGATAGATTCTATTTCTATGTCTTCAAGTTCAGGAATATTTTCTTCTGTCCTGTCTAATCTTCTTTTAAGACTATCCAGTGAATTTATAATTGCAGATATTGTTTTTTTTTAACTCCAGAAGTTCCATTTATTGGTTTTTATGTCTTCTATTTCCCTAGTCATTATGTTTACATTTTCCTTTAAATCCTTGAACATATTTATAATAGCTGTTTCAAAGTCCTATCTGCTAATCTATCTTCTCCATAATTTATGAGTTTCTTTCTTTCTAACTGATATTTCTTCTGGTTCTGGGTTACATTTTCCTGTTTCTTTTTATGCTTAGTCATTTTTTAAATGGATGTTGACACTGAAAGTTACATTATTGAGTGTCTAGATTTTGTTACTTTCTTCAATGAGTGTTGGATTTCATTTTGTCAGACAGATAAGTTACTTGCTGATCAGCTTGCTTATTTAGAGATCTTGCTTTTAAGCTTTTAGGGGAGGGTTAGTGTAGCTTTACTCCATGGTTAACATAGCTCTACTACTAAGGTGATCCCTACTGAATGCCCTAGTGTCAAGAAGGTGTCTTCATCCTGGCTTATTTGAACTCAGACACTTCCCAGCCCAGTATGAGCTGTGGGAACTTTTGCGTTTAGAACTCCATTTGTTGCCTGGCCTTCTGGAATATCATCCTATTTATATGCTGCTTATGTTCAGTCAAAAACTCAAGGAGATGCCATGCATATTTCTGGGGCTCTTTCTTGGCATAGCTCCCTCCTCCCTAGTGCCCTATCCCACACATTCCAGGGACCTCATCCTCCTCAAACCTTGATCTCTGGCTACTAAACTTAACAAGACCACCATATGCTGCATGGAATCCCTTCCCTGTGTCATTGTCCAGATCATCCTTGCAGGCAGAATGCCGAGGTGATTGTAGGGCTCTCCTCATTTATTTGCCTTTTCTCAGGGATCACAGATCTGAACTAGTTGTAGTTCAATGTCTGAAAAGTGGTTTCATGTATTGTGTCTAGTTTTATACTTGTAGACAGTGGGAGGACATGGTTGGCATGAGTTACTCAGTCATAGCTGAAAGTGGAAACCTGTGACCTTTTTTTTTTTTGATTCCCTGCACTCTTCTTCAAACCAAGAGCTAGAGTCAATAGAGTAACATCTGTATGGACATAGAACATATAGAGTTAGATTTGGGCTGACAATCTTTTTCCTCCCAAGAGGCAGTGGACGAAAATGGTTAAATAACCTCCTCACCTAAATCCCTCATGGCTCTATCATTGCTTCTAATTTACTAGGCAAAGACAAATCATGTGCCAGAAAAGTAAAGGAGTTTCTGTTAAATAAAGTGTACATTCAACTGGACTGAAGGGAGTTATTGAGTGTTGAAGTAAAAGCCCCCTCTAGGGAAACAACAAAATAACCACAAAGTTAAATTGAAGAGACTTTGGGAGAAATCAACCAGTATCCCAAACTATGAAATGAAATAGCAGGAAGTAAAGTGGGTCAAGGATTAGACAGGGAACTTTTTCAGTCAAGATTCAATTAGAGAAGCAGAATCACTAGGAAATTAGCTAAATGGGATAGATAGACGTAGATAGCTATTTGAGATGTAGCTCATACACACACGTACACACACACACACACACAATGTGCTTTGTGACGGGGATCTAACCTTGATTGTGGGAGCTGGTCTAGAAGGTCCTGTAAGGCTGTTGCTTTCACATCTGATGCTGCAGCTTGAAGTTCACGGGACAGGCAATTGGGAAGGGAAGACAGATGTAAAGTGTAGGAGAGAGAGGACAAGCTGAGACCCATAAGCATGACCTGAAGCCCACAAGAACAAGCTGAAAACTGTCAGCTCTCACTGCCTCTGATCTTGAGGCTTGGGTATCTGCAGGAGAAATGGCTGCTCTTAGTCATGGAGCTAAACACACGCTTGGCCTAGGAGTTGGAGAAGCTGAAAGAGGATCCAAGGGAAGATGGAGCTGTTGCGGACCGACAAGGTAAGCAAGCAAGTAAGTGACAATGTAGGCAAGCTATAAAAAAAATGGCTGCTGATCATTTTTGCCTTTAAATCACACACAAGAATGTCTCTTGTGGCCTACCCTAACTGGAAACGCACAGGAAAGAGAATTCTGAGAAATGTAGCTCAGCCTAGCCAGTTGACACATTACAAAACCACGCAGAAGCACTTGGTTCCATTGAACCTACTTGGGTTCCATTTCACCAGTGCAAATCAGCAGTTATTAAAAAGAGTGGCAATAGGAAGCCACCAAGAACAGAGCTGGTCAAGTGGCAGAACCACTTTTTTAAGAGTTAGGAAGGCCTGTGAAGCTGGCAGCAGCTGATAGGCCTTGCAAACCACTTGTACATAAAATGAATAACTGGCCAAATAGAAACAGAATAGTAGCTTTCTAGAAGCTTAGCTTCCCATAGAGCAGCTTCACCAGACACAGTGGAGAGATACCGTAGAGATGGAAGTCCCCTGCTTGGATTTTCAGTGTTTCAATATCCTGCTCACATGCCCCAGGACTCCGGTTTACTGAAATGTATGTCACCTGGACTTCTGACTGAAAGGAAAAGTATAACAACAGCCTGTGGGCCAATGAGGGAACCAAGCAGAACATACCTTTCCTGTTTAGGGGGAAAACCAGGCCCAGAAAGGCCTGTCTCCTTCAGGGATAATAAGCAGAAAGAATGTGAACTAACATAGGGAATCTGAAAAGATTCTGAAAAATGAAAAATGAAGAAAATAGTTTCATGATGGGCAAGAAGAACGTGTTTTTAAAAAAGATTTTCTGCAAGAACAGAACATCTGCTTAGTGTTCTCAAAAAACCTTTAAACCTATTCTATGAAATGAGACATAAGAAAAAGGTGATATAAACTATCAGACTGAGATGGAAAGGAAGCCGATTGGAAGGCAGGCAGAAACATGGAGGGTGTGGGATGGTTAAAGGAAAGACATCAACAATGAACTAGCATAGATTAAATCTGTATTAAAAGCAGGAAAGTTCAGACTTTATTTATTTATTTTAAGGATTTTATTTTTTCCTTTTTCTCCCCAAAGCCCCCCAGTACATAGTTGTATATTCTTCGTTGTGGGTCCTTCTAGTCGTGGCATGTGGGACGCTGCCTCAGCGTGGTTTGATGAGCAGTACCATGTCTGCGTCCAGGATCCGAACCAACGAAACACTGGGCCGCCCGCAGCAGAGCGCGCGAACTTAACCACTTAGCCACGGGGCCAGCCTCCCAGACTTTATTTATTTATTTATCTTAAAGATTTTATTTTTTCCTTTTTCTCCCCAAAGCCCCCCCGGTACATAGTTGTGTATTCTTCGTTGTGGGTTCTTCTAGTTGTGGCATGTGGGACGCTGCCTCAGCGTGGTCTGATGAGCAGTGCCATGTCTGCGCCCAGGATTCGAACCAACGAAACACTAGGCTGCCTGCAGCGGAGTGCGCGAACTTAACCACTCGGCCACGGGGCCAGCCCCCTAGACTTTATTTTTTAACAATTTTGATGCTTCATATTGTGGGATGTTTAAAAGATATACACAAGCAGAGAGATTAATATAATAACTACCATGTGCTTATCAACCAACTTAGATAGTTACAATATTTCGTGAACCATTTTTTAAACCTGCCTTTCTCTGACTCTTTTTTTTGGACTAAAATCTTTTAAGATTTTATTTTTTTCCCTGCCCCCCCCCGGTACATAGTTGTATATTCTTCGTTGTGGGTCCTTCTAGTTGTGGCACGTGGGACGCCGCCTCAGCGTGGCTTGGATGAGCAGTGTCATGTCCGCGCCCAGGATCCGAACCAACGAAACACTGGGCCGCCTGCAGCAGAGCGCGTGAACCTAACCGCTCGGCCACGGGGCCAGCCCCTGGACTAAAATCTTTTAAATCGAATGCCAAACATAATTTTTTCTGTAGATACTTCAGTCAATGTCTCTGACACATAAAATCTTTCTTTTTTCTTCTTTTTAAAAAATGTAACTACAGTTCCATCACCACATCTCAGAAGACTAATAAGACTTCCTCAGTACATCTGATATCTGAATCAGGTTCATATTTCTTTAATTGTCTCAACAATTATTTCTTCAAGTGTTTGGCTTATCTAATCAGACTCTAAACCAGATCCGCACAAATGATATGGCTATAAAGAAGTGAATTGACACTAAAGAAAACCAAATTAGTCACATGGAGAAAATACTTGAGAGGCTTGCTAAAATTACAAAGAAAAGGATATAGAGATGAAAATGACAAGTAAGAAGCTAGTGAGACTAGAGACAGAGCATAGAGAGCCTATATAGGGGTGGCTGATGCTTATAAAGAGAAATCATGAGCACTTGAAGCAGAAACAATAATCAATATAACAATGAAAAATAATTTTAATAAGCTAAATAAAGAACTGTGTCTGCAGATAGAAAAGGCTAATGAAAAATTAGTGAAAATACTCCAATATCTGAGCCAGGGATTCTTAATTTGAGGTCTTCCATGGATGAATTTCAAGATATTAATTAAGGTTTTAAATTAGAGCAAAAAATTGTGTGACCATATGTAATCTACCACATCTTGACATTAAATATTTTTGTTGAGATATATCCAGATCAGAGGCTCTTAATATTTTTTGTAGGTCTTATATGCTTATAAAGATCTTATTAAAGTTATTGATCTTCTCCCCAGGAAAATGTGCATATATTTACTATTTACCAAATACCATGTAGTTTTGTTACAACAGCACTCCACTTCCAGGTACCAATTTTTCTTTTAGTTGACTGTTGCTGCGTAACGAAATGCCCCAAACTTAGTGGATTAAAACAATGGCAAACAATGATGTCTCATGATTGTGTGGGTTGGCTTAGAGGTTCCTGTACTGGTTTCACATGGGCTAAATTAGTAAGAGAGTTGGGTGGACTGAAAGGTCTCAAATCATCTCACTCTAACATCAAACAGTTGGTTCAGACCGTTGGCTGGGGCACCTCAGTTTTCCTCTGTGGGGCCTCTCATCTTCTCATTCATGGCTGGGAAAACTATGGCCCATGGACTAAAGCCACTCCTTTGCCTGTTTTTGTAAATACCTTTTTTATTGGAATACAGCCCCATTCATTTGTGTACATGGCTGCTTTCACTCTACAATGGCAGAACTGAATAGCTACAACAGAGATTATGCAGCCCTCAAAGCCAAAAATACTTGCTGTGGGGATCTTTACAGAAAGTTTTTGGACCCCTGTTTTAGTTCATCAATCTTTAGATCGTGAGTTGTCACACAGGGGGAGCCTTAATCTCCCATGCAGATAGTGTAAATATTGGATCTGATGCTATAGTTGTATCAAACTTTTGGAGGTCTTAGGAGGGGCATGTGGGAGGAATGTAAATAATTATGGCCAGAGGGTGGATGGCAGCAAATATAGCCATAAATTCTTGAAACATCTCCCATCAAGAAGTATACTCTGTTTCCCCACTGCTTCAATCAGGGTGTGTGCAACGACCAATAGAACTTGATGGAAGTGATGCTCTGTGAGTTCTGGAGCCCAGGCCTTAAGGGGCCTTGTGGTTTCCACCTCTCTCTCTGGCAACACTGCCATGGAAAGAATCCAGTCTGATCCAATGGAGGATGAGAGGGCACATGGAGGAATATCAAGACTCCACAGCTGACAGCCAGGACCAACTGCCAGACACACAGGTGAGGTCGTTGTGTGTCTTTCAGCTCAGCTGCCCAGGCAGCTGAATGCACTCATTCAAGGGTGCCACATGAACCCAGCAGAGACGCTGTCTAGCTCACCCACTGAATCAGTACAGAATAATGACAAATAATAAAGGATTGCATCTTTAAGCCATTATATTTTGGGGTGTTGCTAAATATAAAATATTTGCTAAATATAAAACATAAAAAAATCTTAGAAGCATTTAGATAGAAGTATTAAGTTGTCTTTAAAGAAATAAAAATCATGTTATTCCCAGATATACAATATTAACTATCAGATGATGATAGGGTGATATCAACACAATTTAGAGAGAAATAGTAATGTTAAAATGTAAAAATGTTTAGAATGTACCTTAGAATCAGTGAAATACAGCAAGTCTGGGAAAAGGAGGATCCAGACAGCTCTGGGGCTCTCAGTAGTAAACATTTTAAGACCTTCTCTCTGGGGTATTCTTATCTGAATATCAGGATATTCTTGTTGTCTAAGAGGAACATACATGCCTCTCTTAACTTAGGGACATTTAAAATAAAAAATAAAAATGTATTCTTTAAGGATAGTGAACAGCTTCCAAGCAGTGTTGTGCATGTTGGAAGACTAAAAGTTAAAGAAAGTTTCATTGTGAATATATTTTCCCGACATGCTCTGTACAGTACATGATATTCTAACAGCTAATGACAGTTTTTAAAGATGGTAATAAAATCTTAACTAATGGTTTTATGTTATGGTTCTAATGGTGTTAATATTTCGCTCTTCTTTTATGAACATATAAGAACCTTTGTTTTTAGTTTTTTTAAATGTATCTAATACATCAAACAGATGGTAACACAAGTGATAAAGAAATTGTTGGTATGAAAATTAACAAGGTTTAAAAACTTGTTTTTCAACACAAAAGATCTATTTGTAAACCCACTGAATTTTCTTAAAGAAGTATTGTAGTAGAGACATATAAGAGCTTAATTAGCCTGATGGTTTTGAGATAAATAACCTTAGTTTAACAGAATTTTATTAAGGTAATTCTGGACAGTTTATTTTCAGACATCTCAAACCCAGTGCTATATTTTTGTTTTCAGAAATTTTATATCATACTGCTATATAGCTCAGTGAGAACATTTCTTGTTTAACCAGAAATATAGGCCACCAATTACTACTTTGAGCAGGCATTGTATCTCACATGGCCCATCCCCATGAGAGCGGACAGTTAAGTACGAGGTCTAGAAATGCCACATTGCATTTCTGCTCACGTTTCACAGATCAGAACTAGACCCATGGTCTTGATGAACCATAAAGGGGCCCCGATGGGCATTCCTAACATGTTCCCAGAAGTGTGGGAATATTTGGTGAACAGCATTCATGACTACAACAGACACTCTTTCCTGTAGGCTTTGGGTTAGAACTTCAATTTAAACACAAATTGCCGTTTCATTCAGGCCCAGTTCTACTCCAGCGGGGGCAGGTGAGTAGTCTATAGCAGCAGAGACTGGCAGAACCCTGATTGAGTTGCCTGGAAGATGGTGGTGAAAAACAACTTAGATCTGGATATGGCAGACAAAACACTCAGTCAAACCTTATCATCAGTTTGGCTCTGATTTTTCCTGGGATAAAATCTAAATCTATAGAGGATGAGCTCTAAAGACTCTGGCCTGGATGTTAATCCACCAGATTGATTGACCAGAGACCCAGCTTCTCTATGGTAAGCAAACTCTGAAAGCTTAGCACAATGAATGCACAAGACAAAGTGGTGAGAGTTTCCTAGTGGCTCATTGTGCTATTTCATTGCCCTCATCCTTCTCACTGCCTTAGGTTTTTATCCTCTGCCTCTGCCCTCCTGGCCTGTCCATCCTGGCTCCCCAATCTCCAGAGAATTTCTCCTTCCCCCAGATATACCAGCCGAAACTCTCATGCATGAAGACAGAAGGAAATTGGCCACAGACAGTGAGGATGGCCTGTAGAGACAGGCACCATGACCACTCGCCAGTGGTAAGGAGGGCAGCCAGGGCCATTATTTGCTTATATAACGCTTTTTTGCAAATTAAAAAAAGAGACTCCTTCCCTTCTCCTATTAGAATAGATGTATCTCCATATTCTAGGTATAGAAAATTCTTGTGACGCTGCAATGGGAAAGAAAGGGTTAATAACAAGTCTATGAGTCAATCACCTTTGCTCAAATAAGGTGGGATCTAGTCAAGCACAGAGGGGTCTGAGTTCACTCTCAGTGACTTCCTTGACCACTTTGAGCTTCAGTTTCCTTGTGTGTAAAATGAGAATAATAATACCTCGGTTTGGAGGTAAAACTTCTTATCCTCAGCTGCTTCAGGCACCATAGTGGGAGCTCAATAAAGCGTTAGTTTTCCCTTTCTTTCTTTCGCAGAGGAAAAGTGCTGCTGCAGCAGGGGGGCCACCGTCTCAGGAGCGCAGGAGATCCTTAAGAGGGCGGAGACGCCACTGGAATGACTTCCAAACCAATTCCTCCAGGCTCTCTAAACCCACTAAGTTGGTTATTTTTCAGGGTCATTCTTGTGGGAACCATGACTCAACAAAATTTCTCCAATCTGTTTGCTGCTGTCTGAAATATTTTTAATAAGACATATTTCTGTCTTATGAAAAGCAGCAGTGAAGGCAGAAAGAGGTAGAGATCGAAATAGTCTGTATTAAAAACAGTGGCAGACTAGTCTAATGACCTTAGGCAAGTCACTGCATCTTCTCTTTTCATGCCCAGTAAAACCCACTCTTTTTGGTACACAATTCTGTAAGCTTTCACAAAGTCTAGTCATCTAACCACCACCAGAACGGGGATGTAGGACGGTTGCATCATCGCCAAAATTCCCCTGTGTTGCTCTTTTGCAGTTAATCCTTCTCACCCCCGGCCCCTGGCAACCACAGACGGTTTTTGGCCCTATAATTTTACCTTTTCTAGAATTTCACATAAATGGGATCATATAATAAACAACCTTTTGGGTGTGGCTTCATTTACTTAGCATAACGTGGTTGACATTTGTCCGTTTTGTTGCATGTGTCAGTAATTCACTCCTTTTTATTGCTGAGGAATATTCTGCCGAATGGATGGACCATTGTTTGTTTATTCATTCACCAGTGGAAGAACATGTGGGTTGTTTCCAGTTTGGGTTTTTTTTTTTTTTTTTTTTTTGCCATTAGGAATAAAGCTACTAGAAGCATGCAAATACAGATTTTTTATGTGTGAACATGAGTGTTCGTTTCTCTTAGGTAAATCTCTAGGGGTGGGATTGCATGTGGGGTCATATGATAGGTTTATGTTTAACTCTATAAGAAACTGCCAAGTTCTTTTCCAAGTGGCTGTCCTGTCTTGGATTCCCATCAGCAGTGTGTGAGTGTTCCATTTGCTCTGCAACCTTGCCAGCAGCTCTTCAAACCTCAGTTTCTAATCTCTGCAATGGGAAGACTAAATAAAAGAGTGTGGTGATGATAAAAATTGAAGAGTAGCAGTAAAATGCTTTGAAAATTATAAAACCAGTATGTAAACGTGTATAGCTGTACGATGATATTTTTAAGGTAAGAAATTGGGTGAAACAGACTGAAGAGATACTTTACTTCACAGAAAATATCATTGGGCCAAACAAAGCCTATAATTCTTCAGAGGAGGTTGTTTTCCTGTAATCACAGCTATATGCATACATATGTTGATGAATCAAGGCCTACTATTTTTTTTTTCTTATTTTAATTACAATTTTAAAAAGTCAAAGTAGGGGCCGGCCCCGTGGCTCAGTGGTTATGTTCATGCACTCCGCTTCGGTGGCCCGGGGTTTCGCTGGTTTGGATCCTGGGCGCAGACATGGCACCGCTCATCAGGCCACGCTGTGGTGGCGTCCCACATGCCACAACCAAGAATATACGACTGTGTACTAGGGGCTTTGGGGAGAAGAAGAAAAAAAAGAAAGAAATATTGGCAACAGATGTTAGCTCAAGTGCCAACCTTCAAAAAAGACAAAAAAAAAGTTGTCAACATAAGACAAAAATTATCTATAATTCCATCACTCAAATTCAATTATTGATAGCATTTGGGAGTAATTCTTTTAGTTTTTTATTCTTATAAATATCTCTACTTGATAGCAACTATAATTTACAAAGAATTTTTTATCTTCATCTTTTCGCTTTATGTTAAAATCATAAGCATTTCACAGTGTTATTCCATGATCTTACAAACGATGACTACTGTGTAATATTCCATAAGGTAGATGAATCTCTATTTAGTTAACCATTCCCCTCAATGCTTTACTATTATAAATAATATTGTAGTAATCGCATCCATGCCTATAGATTTTTTGTTTTGTTTTTTGCTTTTTATTATGTCCTTAGGATACATTCTTAGAAGTGGAATTACTGGGTTAAAAGGATTTGAATATTTCAACGGATCGTAATGCCTGTTTATAGATGGCTTTCAAAATGCTGTGTCAATTTATGTCTGCTCCCAACACAGAGTGTTTCATCAAACCTTGGCAATTGCTGGATGTTATCATTTTAAAACTGTTATAACATAAACACTTAAAATGGTATGTTGTTATTTTAGTTTATGTTTCTTTGACTATTAGTGAGGCGGCATATTGCGGTAGGCAGCCTGTAGGAGGGTCCCAGACGATCTCCCCTTCTGATATCATTCCCTGGTACAACCCTCCCCTCAGGAGTGCTGGCTGGACTCACTGACTCCTTCTAACAAAGAGAATACGATAGACGTGATAGGGCAGATACGAACCCACAGAACAGACTTCTTTCGTTTTAGGAAAATCAGAATCAGCCCCTTAGTAACAAAAAATGTAAACTAAATATCTACCAAATTTTCTTAGCTAAAACTGAAGTTTTAAAAGTCCAATTGCAGAAGCTGTCTACTTGTAGTGGGTTCTTGCCTTGGCAAGTTGGAGAATTATTTGCTTGTTTTCTAAGTACAAATTTTGAATGGACTGAATAACCCATAATTCAGGATATTGGGGGCCTAGTTTTGGGCATGAAAGCCTGACTACACTGCATTCAGAAGACCACAAAGTTTGGTTCAGGTTCAAGGACAGGCTTTGAATAACTTAGACTTGGTTCAAGGTTGCTTTTACTTAGATTTACTCCTAAAGCAACCAATAAGCAGAGCAAGGTTTATACACGTGATAGAGAGGCCGGTAGATATGGCTTCCCAGTGTCTCCCCGAAGTCTCGGGGAGGCCTAATGCCTCTTGTTAGCCTTTCCAGAGTGAGGTGTTCCACCCAGCTGGAGAAGCGAAGACCTTTTCTCCTCCAGCCACAGCAGCACACTACTGTCCAGTTTCTGGGACTTGAAGTTCTTTCTGTGACAACACCGGGCAAAACGCCCTCATCAATGCCTGTCCTACTGTCCATCACATCCGTTGGGCAAGTCCAGCCCTGGGCTCCCCCATTCATCCTGTCCCGCCCATCTCCCCCAACGGACAGCGAGCAGTTTAAAGTGACCACAAATCAGGTCTTTTTCAGGACTCTTTAGGGATGCCTGTACTTATTTAACATATATGAGTGCTTTTTACCCAAAAAATATCCAGCAAGACTGAAGTGTTGTTGCTGTTACAGTACATAGTTATTTTGATTTATCCTAGTATCAGAACTACTGATTTGGATAAATCTCTCTTTTGTACCTCAGCTTCTTTTGAAGGACTGGAAAAATCCCACTAGATTTTAATGAATATTATGTGTACTTCTTGAGGAATCTCAAATCATTTGGAAAATAAATTGAAACCAGATAATGAACATCCATTATTTTGAACTTAAAGTTTTGAATTTTCTATGCATGGGGGTTTATTACGGTGGTTTCCTATATAATCCAGTCCAGTGGCACAGATTCTAACGGCTTCATCACACCCTCGATTCAGCAGAGCTAAGTGTTACCGAGTTTATTTTTTGCAGCCGCAAACCCTGCTAGCGTGAGTGAATAACAGTCTGTCCTCAAATCATGTCCCTAAGTTCAGAAGCTCATTTCGTTCACTGATCTTTTAATTTTTTTGTAACATTATTTAAATTTAACCAATTGCTGCATGTGATTTATTTTGAATTTAATTACAGAGACAAAACGCCACATATAATTATGGATGTAAGTAGCAGTCGCTTCTTTACCCTGATGGCTTGAGAAAGGCCGTAAAGTGTAGCATAGTCTCTCTACATCATCTCCTATGAGCCTTCTCTCCCTGCCGTTGAATCAGTGCTGACAAATAAAGTATCAGAATAGCAACTAATAAGAGGTCAGGTTTTTGTGCCAAGCCCACCTCTTGCTCCTCATTCATGTTGATGCTAATGGGATGCCATTTAACACAGCTCAGGAAAATTCACAAAGTCAGACTGCTTGGGAAGAACCTTTGATCAAAGACGGACAGATCACAGCGCTCCAGGGGTTGGTTTAAAATAAGTAGTAATATGACATGTTTCCCTCTGTTGTGAGTTAAAGCTCTAAAGTGCATTTGCATACTCTAGGGGAAGAAACTCGGCTCTCTGGAACAGAACAAGCAGATATGAAGAAAACAACTACCTCGTCGATGATAACACTCGTTTTAATTCTATACAGCTAGTGGGTTCCAAAAGAGAAATTTGGGTCCCACCTATTCTCTGGGATTTGGCTGCATGTGTAATTCCTTGGGGCTCTTCGCTGAATGAGAGGGCTGATATCTTCCTACATTCCACAGATGGAGGTTAGTTTACTAGCTGTGAGGCCTTGGGCAGGTTATTTAACTTCTCTGAGTTTCAGCCTCCCTATTTGTATTTTAGAGAGAGTAATTCCCCATATTTACTCAGAGGATGGTTGTGTGGATTAACTGAACGCATGCAGAGCATTTAGCACAGTGCTAGGTGCAGAGTGGTGGCCAATAAGGATTGTTCTTATTATCAATTTACATTTAGCTTCCCTCTACTGCTTTTTTCACCTCAGTTCCTGAAGCCAGATAAATACTATAAGTTTAGGGACTGCTTAAGTAACGGAAGTTTTGATATTGGCAGCAACGTTGTCCCAGTGGCTCTAGACCCTGGGGGACTCCGGCTTTGCTGACTCTAGTACTCGCACCCACGCGGCAGCTGTCTCCGTTCAGGCTGCTGTAACGAATATGCCATACACTGGGTGGCTTAAAGAACAACCATTTATTTATCACAGTTCTGGAGGCCATCCGGAAGTCCAAGATCAAGGTGCCGACAGATCCAGTGTCAGGTGAGGCCCGCTTTCTGGTTTGCAGATGGCCATCTTCTCATTGTATCCCCACCTGGCAGAGAACAGAGAGAGAAGGCAAGCTCTCTTGTGAGTCTTCTTATAAGGGCACTAATCCCGTTCATGAGTGCTCCACCCTCATGAACTAATTACCTCCCAAAGGCCCCACCTCCTAATACCACCACCTTAGGGATTAGGCTTCACCATAAGAATTTCAGGAGGACACAAACACCAGTCCATAGCAGCAGCCCTATTTTGGGCCAGCTCCCTTCTCTACCCCTGCCTGAGTGCTTTTCATAGAGCATGAGAACTTCCATAAGAGCTTAAATAAACCTTTCCCACATATAGGCATATTTAAAACTTATTAAGCAAATTTGCCAATTTAAAGGAACTAGGGAAGATGTCACAAAATAAATCATAATTTTATACTTTAGTAATTGTCTCTGTTTAGATTTTTCATGTATTTAATACACTTTTTAAAAAAATGTGGGATGTTCTTGGTTCTCAAGTGACAGGATGAGTTTTAGAAGACTACTCTAGAAGGAATAAAAATAGATAGTGACAAAAAGGAAGAGAAGAAAGAGGTGAAGAAGTGAGAGAGCTGGACATATATATATATACATATCTCCAACAGAAGCGCAAATCCATTGATTTTAATTTTTAAACAACTTTATTGAGCTATAATTTACACACCATAAAAATTTCCCATTGTAAATGTATAATTCAATGATTTTAGCATATTTGCAGAATTGTTCATCTATCATAGGAATCCACTTCTAGAACATTTCCATCAGTTCAAAAAGAAACCTCACGTCCGTTAGTGGTCACTCCCCATTCTTCACCCCCAGCCTGAATCAACCACTAATCTATTTTCTGTTTCTATAGATTTGCCCATTCTGGACATTTCATTTGAATGGAATTATATAGTGTGTGGTCTTTTGTGTCTGGCTTCTTTCACTAAGCATAATGTTTTTGAGATTTATCCATGTTGGATTATGTATCAGTTCTTAATTCTTTGCACTGATTTTTTTAAAGAAAACCTATAATTTTATTTTAATTTTCAGGTGAAAATGTCTGATTTTAAGTCTCTGCTGAGAAATGTAAGACATGGATACAGTTACTTATAAAAGAATAACATAAAATCTGCATAAACTAGTGCATTCAATAAAGCCTTAGTGACTTGAATGAAATGAGGAAACAGTTTCAAACAGACAGTAGAATTGACTATTAAAAGGTAAGTAAGGTTACTTGGTACTAATATTAGTTGAGAAAAAACACCCTGAATAGAGCAATTAGAAAAGGTAAAGGAGAGAAAATCTTTCTTCGGACAGTTAAAACAGAGCTTAGGGTAATGAAGGCCTCCTTATGGGCACTGGATAGTGAAATCTTAGGGCTGAAAGTTTCCATGGACTTTTGGAAGCCATATGACGAATCAATAACTAATTCAAGATGTAGTCACAATCTACCCAAGGAAGAATGGTGGGCAAAATTCGTCAAGGGGACAACCCCATCTCCCAATTTTTTTTTTACTAGACTTTACTTTTTAGAGCAGTTTTAGGTTCACAGAAAAGTTGAGCAGAAGGTACAGAGATTTCCCATATACCCCCTGCCCCTACACATGCATAGCCTCCCCCATTATCAACATCCCCACCAAGAGTGGTACATTCGTTACAACTGATGAACCTACACTGGCACATCATTATCGTCCAGAGTTCTTCGTTTATATTAGGATTCACTCTTGGTGTTGTGCGGTCTGTGTGTTTGTGTCCACCATTTTAGTGTCATACAAGGTGCTTTCACTGCCCTAAAAATCCTCTGTGATTTGCCTATTCATCCCTCCCTCCTCCCAGCCTCTGGCAGCCACTGATCTTTTAACTCTGTTCATAGTTTTCCCTCTTCCAGAATGTCATTTGGTTGGGATCATACAGTATGTGACCTTTTCAGATTGGTTTCTTTCACTTAGTAATATGTATTTAGTTTCCTCCATGTCTTTTCATGGCTCCATAGCTCATTTCTTTTCAGTGCTGAATAATATTCCATTGTCCGGATGTACCACAGTTTATTTATCCCTTCACCTACTGAAGGACATCTTGGTTGCTTCCAAGTTTTGACAATTATGAACAAAGCTGCTTTAAACATCCATGTGCAGGCTCTTGTGTGGCATAAGTTTCCAACTCTTTTGGGTAAATACCAAGGAGCTCGATTGCTGGATCATGCGCTAAGACTGTTTAGTTTTGTAATGTCTTATATTTGTACCTTTATTGGCACTGTTTTCCTGCTTTTTGAACAAAGTGTCAGGCATTTTTCTTTCACATTGGGCCCTGCATCTTGTGTAGCTGGCCATGCCAGGGGCCCATTTGAGGGACAAGGAACTGGGCTGGTGGCTAGCAGCTATGATGGGTTGGAAGGAACAAAATAGCCAAATGAGGGCTAAGTTTGGAGGTCATGGGTGCCTAAATGATGGATATGGGGGGCAAAACTTGAGAGAGGTAAGCTGATGTATGGACATGAACACACGGGAGGGTAAATATTGCACGGAAACCCAGCATCACACCAGTGGGGAGTCTTTTCCTTACTTTGAGAGTGCATTTTATTTCATTTTACTTTTTGCAATTAAAAGATAAGGGAAAAAAGTTAACAAAAGGCCTTTTGAAATGTTTTGCGAGAGGTCCAGATGTGCACATGTTCTCATAACCCCCCCGGATCTTCCCTACATTTGCCCTCGTATTCAGCAAACATCATGGAATAACAGCACAGGAAGTAGACTCAATGTTATTTGGTGAGAAATCAGTTACTTTTTGTAATACAAGTAATAGAATAAAACTTTAATTGCAAGTTTGAATGATACTTAATTCAGTACACATATAAATACAAAAATAGGAAGTCCTCATATATGACATGACGTATGTATTAAATAATATTGACTATTAATTTTCAAAAGCATGTTAATTCAGAGCAAAGTCTTAAAAATCCATCCAGAGTCCAGCTTGTTGAATTCCAATATTGACTTTTAGTATTTTAGGGTGCTAGCAAAATAGTTTCGTTTTCCTCTGTGGTAGCACACTGGCAAAACTCCAGTTCACCTAAGTAGGTTAAGGATGGCAATCTTCAGCCTGAACTCTGCATTTTCCTAGTTGAAGGTGCCTCTCGATATATTCTTCCCTCGATACAGAGAGATTTACACTTATAACTCTTAGAATATGGTGATGAAAATATTATCCCTGACTTTTTTGGCTGTGAAGAGATCATCCTTTACTTTGTGTCGAGTATTTGAGTTCCAATTCTCATCTTAGTTACCACGGCATAAATAACATGAAAACATCCATGACTGAAAATGCACTTTTCTATTTTTGCCATTTTTTTCTTACTGCCATTTTTTAATTTGTCAGCTAAAATGTGATGAATATATTATGTTAACTGAAAGTTATTAAATGTTTCAGAGATTTGAGGAAAATATAGATATCTTACCACATTTCAATATTTCTAAATATCCAAGGTTGTATTTGATCTAAAAGGGAACAATGCCCTACTACTACGATTTTCAACTCCTTCCTGGTCTCTCTTGCTTTAACACCTTGCTTAGCCATCTTTACACATTATTCTGACTCAACAGTCCTGGGGGCTCAAAGAGCAACCAGTGATCTCTAGGTGAGAGGTCACAAACCACGGCCACATGCCAACCTCTGCTGCCTGCTTTTGTAAACAAACTTTCATTGGAATGCAGTTATACCCATTGGTCTATCTGTTGTCTATGTCTGATTTTACATTACAACAAGAGTTGAACAGCGGAGAGAGAGAGAGAGAGAGAGAGAGCTCACATGGCTTATAAAGCTGAAAATATTTACTATCTGGCCCTTTACGGGAAGTTGCTGACCCCTGCTACTGTATGCTCTGTCTTATTTGCTCTGTTTAAAAAGAGAGGCTAACATATGTCCAGTTTCAGAAGAAAAATAACATGAAGTAAGCACCACACTGTAGTTTTGTCCATTTACTCTTGTCACTCATTCATTGAAGTAAGTGTACTCTTCCCATCGTCCTGTTCTCCAGGCAGGTGGAATGAGTAAAACATGGCACGAGATGATTCAACCCAAAATAGCACTTTTTAAGCTACAGGATCCTCTCATGGTATAAAGTCATTTTCAACCTTAAAGTGTGGAAGCAAATCAGCAATAAAGCCCCTTGTGGTAAATCAGAGTTTTCTTTATATTTCTTTAAAACTGCAAACCAAAGGTTTGGGACTTCAAACTTCCATGCACTCTCAGGAATATTATCTCACTTGAGCTTCAAAATGAGCTTCAAAATCCTTTGAGGTACACAAGGATAAAGTATTACCATTTTACAGATGAGGAAACAAAGGCAGAGGTGCCAAGTGTATATTTTAAGGTCAAGGTTAGTAAGTGAGAAATTTAGTCCTAATGCAAATACTGATGCTTGATTCAGCGGCATTTCGGACTGCCTCTTGGCTTTCTCCATCTTGTTTTACTGTCAATCATGTACGTTATTAGTTCCTGAGAATCTTCCCCTTGCCAGGGGCTTTATACACAACGTCGTTTGATTCTCACACAATGCTTTGAGGTTGTTGGTATTATACACATTGTATAGAGGAAGAAACTGGAATCAGAAAGGCTAAGTAACTTGCCCAAGATGACACAGCCAGTAAATCTGTCGGACCCCAAAATGCAAACTCTTTCTTCTCCACCACAGCTGGGCATCAGTGCAGAGCTGGCTTGAAATTTGATGATTCAACGGGAGAAAAAGTCTGTTTAAAGCCTATGATAATGTATATGAATTTTTCAGATTTTTTTTAGAAACAAATTTTCTTATTATAATTTTCTTACTTAAGTGAATACTACCTAGATGTAGATGATCAAAAATTAAATAGACAAAATAGTAGAGAAAATGGAATGATTTTTTAAATTCTAGGTTTACGATTGGCATAGACTAATCTATCATTCATCTAGCTGGTTGGCTAGCCAGCTTCTAGCAATTTGGCAGCCAATGTGCGTGAGACAGGAAAAATAATGAACAAATTCACGAAACTTGTTTATTTATAAGTAATTTTCATTTACTTGTTTGATATCTCCACTTGCCACACCTCCCTGTCAGTTAAGATGGCAATTCCAAATCTATGCTTTTCTGATCTTCTCTACAGGGACCCCTACTCAATTTTTCACACAGTGCTGCTGAAAATTAAAAGTATTAGAAATTCCTCAAGCTGAGGAGGCCTCAAGGAAGTTATGGCTCAATAATTTCACCCTTTTTTCTGTTATTGTTACAGTTTGCCTTAGGTTCTAAGAGAGAAGATATCTTTTGTAGGGTGACCAGCTGTCAGTTGCCCAGGATGGAGGGTCCTTCGGCAGGCAGGAATTTCAGTGCTGAAACCAGAACAGGGGAAAATCTAAAATAATAACCTGTTGTGTAATTAAGTACCAAACTTTTAAAACTCTGGGACTCTAATCACATTTTTGTCTCAAACTATCCATGTTATTTAGAAAAAGATAACTTAACATTTCATCTAAAAAGAATATTAATGTCCGTCATAAATCTTTTTTTAAATATTAAAATATATTTTTTAAGGGAAAGAGAGGTTTCAGCTAGTAACCTCACACAGAAGATTCCCCTAGCTAGCCCTGGCCCCTCTTAATTGATACAATCTATGCATTCAAAAGTGAAACACTGAGGCGCTGGCCAGTGATGCAATGGTTAAGTTCTCACATTCCACTTTGGTGGCCCGGGGTTCGCAGGTTCGGATCCCAGGTGTGGACATGGCACCGCTCATCAAGCCGTGCTGTGGTAGGCATCCCACATATAAAGTAGAGGAAGATGGGCACGGATGTTAGCTCAGGGCCAGTCTTCCTCAGCAAAACAGAGGAGGATTGGCGGTAGATGTTAGCTCAGGGCTAATCTTCCTCAAAAAAAAAAAAAAGTGAAACACTGAAATTGGGGATTCCCAGTGACTAATAGAGGATTAATAAAGTAACCCAAGAAAATTTTAAAATTTTGCAGGGTTTGTGATAGAGATCTAACTTCATTTTCTTCTACATGGGACATGATTTTTGTCAGGACCGTTTATTAAGCTACTCTTTTCTCACTGAATTGAAATGACACATTTATTATACGAACTTGGATCTATGGGTGAACATTCTAATGAGTTCTTGATTGTTCTAGCTGTGTGTCATTGTCATATTGTTTTGATCACAGTAGCTTTATAGTAGGTTTTATATCTGGGACACATTTTACCTTTTTAAAACATCTTTTGTGGCAATTCTGATTATTGTTTCAGATGAATATATGCATCTGTGTATATACATATATATTTCAGATATATATGTGCATATAAATGTGATATATATGTGCACATATATACCACACACACACATTCCAGTTCCAAGAAAAAAAATACATATGTGTTAGTTCTAAGAAAATCCTTTTGGGATTTTGATTGGAATTGAATTAAATGTATATATTAATTTGGAAAAAAGTAGTATTTTTTTATCATGTCATCTTCCATCCAGGACACGGTAGACCTTTACATTTATTCATGTCTTGCCTATGTCCTTTAATAAAATGTTATGATTTTTCTCTGTAGGCTCTTTCTTGTTCACTTTATGCTTGAATATGTTTTAGCTCACTGACATTATCTGAACTACCTCTTCCATGGGCTGTGCTAATCTGTGCTGTCCAACACAACATCCATCAGCCAAAGGTGGCTATCTAAACTTCAGTTATAAAAGATTAAATGCAGTTCAAAATTCAGTTTCAGTTTTAACTAGCTGTTGCTATATTTTCTTTAAAAATTTATGTCTAGCTACTTTCCCAATTTAATTATTCTTATTAATTCGTATCATTTATAACAGAGTCTCACGAATATTCTAGGTATGTAATCAAATCATTTGAGGGTATTTAGGAAGACATCTGGGTCACGTCGAGGTGGGACAAGAACTGTTTACATACACAAGTTAGAAAACTCAAAGCCATAAATGATGGGCTTGGCCACCTACGATTTAAACATTTCTGTATAATAATAATGGCTATCATCTTCTGGGCATTGTTTTAAGAAGTTTACATTTAGACAATGCTCAGGGTATGCTGGCTAAAAATCAGTTCTATTACTTTTGACAACCATTAGGATCAGCTAGCAGTCTTGGTCATAGGCACCTGGGGAGTTTCAGTCAAGAAAGCAGGAGTCTTAGGATTGAAGCCAAGCAAAGATGGAATTTGAGGAGAGGTGGGATGGCCAGAGAGAGGAAAGGAGCCTTCACTCCCTTGGTGAGTGACCATATAAGGACCATGGTTGGGTAATTATGGCTTCTGATGGCTAATGGGAAAAGAAGCAGTGTAGGAGGCAGTGGAAGCAGAAAGGAATCAAACGTATCAGCAAATTCCATTTTAGGGAGCACAATATAAGAGATGTAAAAAGGCCAAAATCTCGGGCTGGCCCAGTAGTGTAGTGGTGAAGTTCCCATGCTCTGCTTCGGCGGCCCGGGGTTCGCCAGCCAGATGCGGGGCATGGACCTACACACACTTATCAAGCCATGCTGTGACAGGCATCCCACATATAAAGTAGAGGAAGGCTGGCACAAATGTTAGCTCAGGGCTAATCTTCCTCAGCAGAAAAAGAGGAGGATTGGCAGCAGAGGTTAGCTCAGGCTAATCTTTGTCAAAAAAAAAAAAAAAAAAGAGCCAAAATCTCTCCTACTTAACCCAATATAAGGAGAACAGGTTACCTGAACTTTATGGGGGCCGCTGTGTGTGGTTGTGGGTCAGCGAAGGTGTGGAAAGAGCATCAGCATTGCTTTTCCAGTCAAGTGATCAAAAGCCTGTTGTCTTGAATTCAGTGCAGGCTTTGGCCAAGCTATATCCCCTCCGCATTGACATAGTACAACTGGAGACCATCATCCACCCTGAAGAACACCTCTTGGCCTGCCTGAGGACCTAGACCTTTCCACTACTCAACCCAGACAACCAGAATGCAGTGTTCAAAACCAGTTTTCACTGTCCTGCCAGTGGCCTTTTAATAAGCTAACGACAGAAACTTTCTGTCACCACCGTGAACATCAAACAATATAATAATTAGTCCCTGGATTCCTCATCATTCCGTCCAGAGAATCTGCATGTCACATTAAGTGGTGGTGTTAGCATCAAACCATGTGAACAATCCTGAAACAGCTGCATCTTAGGAAAAAAACCACCCACCTTAGTAAGCTGTGCTCAATGTCCTGCAGATAACAGTCCCTCCACCAGGGGGCTCTAGCTCACTGACGTTACCTGGCTCTAACCCTTCCATGGACGATGCTACATCTGTGCTGTCCGGTATGAGGGCCACCGGTCACACGGGGCGATCGAAATTTAAATTGGTTAAGATCAAATAAAATTTAAAATTCAGTTCCTCAGTTGCACTAAACACATTTTAAGTGCTCAATAGCCACATGTGGCTATTGGTTCCTATATTGGACAGTACTAACAGTCCAGAAAGTTCTAGTGCACAGTGTCATATCCTGTAAGTTTAATGTATCAATGTCGAAATACTAGTTCAGGATCTCACTGTTAAAAGGGCAAAGAGGCAGCACCTCCCCTCAGCGCCCCTGCTGAGTCTCCAGCACTGGGTTTGAATCCTCCCTCTATCCAGGTGGTGTTCTTTGTGATTACATTCAACATATTTTCCCCTCACAGCCAGCATGTTATTTGGCTTTAATAATTCGTAGATATCATTTCGTTTTTTCCTTATAGCATTAACTAGTTGTTTAGACTATATTAGAAGATAATAGCTTTTTTAATATAAGTATCATTTTCCCTTATATTTAAGATGGAATTGTGACCTTAGGAGATATTACTAATTCCATTCTTTATTGCTGACGTATCACGAGTAGTTCATCACTTTGGTGAGATATTTCAAAGTAACGAGGTGGCTTTATTCCAAGGACCTCCATTATAGACTTAATCTAATGTTGTGGTCATTACAAAAGCAAACCGCACTAGGGGGCTCCCTGAATTATTCCTCTGTGTGAGATACCCTTCCTTGAAACGGATATCACTTTTTTTTCTAGAAACATAGACACAGGCTGTATTCTCTGTTCTACACACTCACATTCTGAACAAGTGATTTAAAATTTTTTTTTATTTTAAAGAAAAAGATGAGCTTCTTTTCAGGTTTAACATTGCTGCTTCTCTCAGACTCAAGATGAAAATATTTTTGTACCTGGGGTTTCTCTTGCAGAGAGCGTTCATCCTTCAGGGAGCGGGCCACATCCTCGCCTATTTGCATGTAGTCCCTGGTTTATCACGTCTATAATTCGCAGTGGGCTGAATATGGGGAAAGTCGAGGAGAAGACGGAGTTTAAGGAGAGAATTGTGAGCAGGAGGAAGCAGTGATTAAAATGGAAATGGTGGTCAGGAGCCTCTGTTGTTTCCCCAGGCGCTTTGTTGGCAGAAATTAAAAAAAAAAAAAAACTTTTCTATCCAACTCCACCTGAATTCTTTCAACTACAATGATGCAAAGAAAATACACGCTAATTATGAGCAGGAACATTATCTATTAATATGTTAATGAAGCAGGTTTGCTAATGGTGCAAGACCTGAATTTTAATAAAATTTTAAGAGCTTCTTGATTACGTGTTTGTTAGTCGATATGATCATTTAAAATTATCTCTAGGTGGCTTTACATGGAATAAAACCTGCATTAGAACTGTATCCTAAACAGGCCTTAATGAAGCAGGTGAGAATACCATCTGCGACATAAACACCGTCAGCCAGAAATTCACTTCAAAAGAAATGTAAACTAGTTAACAGGAAACATGTTATCATATCTGCCAGGAACAGCTTTCAATGCAGGTAATTTATTTATGCATTTACTTGCTAATTTTTTCAAACATATTTGCTTATGAAAATAATGTTCGATTGAATTAATGGATACTGCGTTTCAATATTGGAAGGGTTATTTTTCATTAAAAAAAAACAACTCTAGTGTCCTGTTTTGACAACATCCCATATATAGATGAAAACTGTTTTATCCACCCAAACCCAGATATCTTTTGAGGAAAAGACAGTCACCAAAAATCCCAGAGTCAAACCAGAATTGGCACAGAAACCTCGCTGATGTGTCTCTGAATAGGAGACATTGTGTTAGCTGTTCTCCAAGATAACTACAGCATCAACATGACAGATAATCCCTATCTGCCTTTCCAGAGTGAAGGCACTTGGCATCAATCCTTCACTTTGCATATTAGAAGCATGAGGCCCTGATTAGTGGTTGAGCCTGGATTACAACCCAGGGCTTCTGAAGAGTGAGCAGACACTGAGGAGGCAGAATGGAGCCCCGGGTGCAGAACACCAGAGTGATGAGCCCAAGGAGCCTGGGCGAGGCTGGCCTGGAGCATCTGAAGGGTGTGTGCAATGTTATATCATTTGGGGTTGTGGTCTGGGTGTGGGTGGGGCCCATTGTGTATGAGGCAGCGATGAAGCTGTTAGGGAGGAAAGGCAAAAGTTAATCCTAGGAACCAAGGAAGGGCCGCTCAGAACCCAGCCTCGAGTGCCTGAAGCACCCACGGGCTTAACAGGCCAAGAATGAAGGGAAGTGCAGGAGTAGGTGAGCAGGATGAGGAAAAGCAGGGACCTCTAACTCTCGCCTTGTCGTTCTGAGTTTTGAAGAGAGGCTGCAGAGGAGAGGTTATGACGGGAAATCACTTTTGAAGAAGCAACCCCACCTGAGAAACCAGACATGCTTCCTCCTGAGCAGAGTCCCTTTAGGAAAGGTGACACGCAGTCACCAGGTGTCTTAATTTCCTGGGTATTGTAATGCTATTCATTTGATGGTGTCAATAAAACATACTTCTGTGTCAGCCACTAGAAATTGATAATACTCTCTTAAATTCTTGACAGTGTTTCTAATGAGATTTTTGAGGGTCCTTTTCTAAGGTGGATGAGAAACAATTCAGGAAGGTAATTGACCATTTAAATGGCTTCTAACTGGCCCTGGGTGAGTTTCCCTGAGGGCATGCTGCCCTCTAGGGGTCGGAGCCGCCTGGAGAGGATTCCGGAACTGCAGGAGCCTTGTTTGTTTAGGGGAACTCAGTGCTGTCCTAGAGGTTTGATTTTTCATAAAAGTGATGCAATCTTTTCATCCAATTGTATTTTAGCTCTAGAAAAATTGTATTTCATAGAAAGTATCACCTATTCTAAAGACGATTCTAAATAAAGCAATATCAGAGTCGATGTCGTCCTTTTTTCCCTTATTTCTCTTTTTTCAAGAATTAGCATTTGCCATGCGGTGGGGTGGGTGGGGACAGAGGGAAAATGTACAGGCATTTTTTTAAACCATAATACTCCAGTTCCCGATTATTCAGTGCGGAAGTCTCTCGCCCTCTATTGGCGGCTAGCATCAGTCGGGCTTTCCAACTGCAGCCATGTCTGACTCTCACCTAAATCTCACGGAGCTGCTAAGGGCCTGGGGCCAACAATCAGCAGAATCTGTACCTGATCCCAAGTGTCCTTCTTCCAAAACCAGCGCACTTCCCATTGTGCCACCAGATAACTGGCTATCGCTTAGCTTTAAATAACTTGTTATTTGACACTTTTCTTTTTATGCTTCTCTGATTTTGTACAGTAATCACGGCTTTCGTTTTTTTTAAATAAATGAAAGGATTTACAGATAGATAAACATATGACAGCCATTCATTTTATCATTTGGCAACACATTGACCCAAAAGCTCGATTTTGCTGACATAGCCTAGAAAGAAAACCAAATAAGAAGATTAGGATGGCAGTGTAGGCTAAGGGCCAGAGAGAAATCAGATTCTAAAGACTCAGGGATGGGCCAGAAAAACTTATAAGAACAAGAGAAAACAAAACTGGAGGCATGGAGTAAACTACAAGAAAAATGGCATAAAATAATTCAAAGGTAGAATTCTGACCTCCTGCAGCTGGGGTGCTTCTTAAATCCTAGGAGGACCGATCAGAGAATCGTGGGCCTTTCTAGGTGGGATGTGTGCTCCTTCCCTGGGGGCTGCTCCCAGCTGGGACACCTCTCCTCCTTTCCCCTGCCACCCACCCGCAGCCCACACTAAACATCAGCGACACAAAGACACAAAGGTCAGGGCAGGCTGTAAACCCCTCTTGCTGCTACAGATGCTGTGTTAGTGGAGGGGGAGTTTGTGCAGGGGAAAGCCACAGCACAGAGAAGGGGCCTTCTCCAGTAATAAACAGCCGCAGCTGGCACTTTACACGCAGTGTGCCCCACACATACACACATGAATAATATCATCGCAGAATCTTAGATTGGAAAAAGACTTTACTAATTGGTTTCCTAACCCAGCTATCTAAATGCACCAATCTTTGAGCTTCCCGAGGAATCCCCTAACTTTCAGCAAGTCTCTGCCTAAATTACGTTCACTGAAATCTGCCTTTATCTTGACATCCACTGGTCCCAGCGCTGGCTGGTGCTCGTGGATCTGACAGCAAATATTTACAGTCGGATATATCTTTTCTAAATTCTGTTTTGTTATACGTAATAACAAGGAAGAAGCCCACCCCCGCCTCCCTCTTGATGACCACCCTCTCCCCATTCCCACCATCTCTCCCTAATACATTGTACAGAGCGCACACGTACCAGGTGGCTGCTTTTCTGATGATGGTGTTGAAGTTAACGGTGATTTTCACAACTTCTGAAGACGTCTTCTTGAAGTGGAACAAACAATGCTGACAAAGCTCTAAACAAGAGAAATCAAACCGTGTAGCGTCCTCTTCTTTTGCAAAAGAAACTGCTAGAGGAAGAAAAAAATCCATTATTTAATGCTTGAAGTTGCTTTGGAATGTGGTTTGGGATACTCTCTTCTCTTTTGAATGGAGCTGCTTTTAAACAAATCAGGTATAAACTGGTCTGTGTGTGTGTGTGTGTGTGTATTCAGAGAGAAAGAGAGTTGAGTCTCTCGGTCGCTCCCTCTCCCTGCTGTCCAGCCTGATGCATCCTGCTGCAATTTCGGGCCAGTTCCTCCAGTCCGGACCTCAATCAAATGGACGATAGGCACTCGACACCTCCACACCTTCCTCTCATCTCTTTTTCCTTTGTAGGTTTTGAGTAACTTCTTTTCCTCCCAAAAGTTTTCTTTAGCCTTTGGGGATTTCTTTCTCAAATCTTTTATAAATTTAATTATCTTTCTCTGGAAAATGCGGCTTATGTTATAGGTTCAGCAAAATGGAGATGTAATATTCATCACCTCTATCTAATGCCGAAATTAAAGAGGAATATCGCAAAGTTTATAAAGTGTTAGAATTTTATTATTTTTCAACAACACTGGATTTCTTAAGACTCATCTTCTTCTGTTGAGCGTTGTCATCCCGGTCCTCATTTTAAACCAGTTTAAGATCAGAGCTCTTACTATAACTGACGGCTGCATTAACTGGTTTGGGCATAAAGAACTAAATGACCTAGAGTGAAATTACTGAGAAGAAATTTCCCAAGAAAATGGTATATCTGCTTTTCCTCTTCCCCTCGAGACCAGTTTGGTTCTAATTTAAGGTCAGGAATGAAGGTTTATGATCTCCCCAACCCAGGCCCAACCCCAGTCATCTCAGTGGAAAAAACGTTAGAAGCCTGACTCAGTGTCTCAGCTCAGACCCCTCCAGGAATGCCTCAATCTCCTCTCTGCCCAGCCCAGGCCTGGGTCTCAAGCTTTGAGGCTTCATTCATTCATACACATTTTCACACATTTCCTGAAAGGCTGTCATGTGCCAAGCATCGTACTAGGTGCTGATAATACAAGAGTAAACACAATTTACATGGTCCCTGTCCTCGTGGCAAGTGAGAGGAGTAAATAGGCATTTATAGAAGTGTGGTTAGAGCTGTGATGGGGAAGCAGAGTGCCATGAAGACTGAGCGGGTCCCCGAGGCTGACCTGGATTGGGGGACAGTCAGGAGAAACCTCTCTGAGGAGGCTATGTTTCAAACAAGGTCTGACGCATCCTTTGAACAAGAGGGAATAAGTGTGAAGCACTAGAAAGAAGAGCTTGATGTCTTTAAAGAAGTGGGGGAAATTCAGTACAACTGCCTGTGCTGTTGAACTGTGTGCATGGCGGGGAGGGGTTCGGTGAGGGTATGGCATTGGGAGGAGGGAGTGGCTCATGGCAAGAAATGCGACTCAATAATAGCTATCTTCCATGTTAGGAAGTTTGGGCTGATTCTACAAGTACAGGCACACCTCGTTTTATTGCGCTCTGCAAATACTGCATTTTTTTTACAAGACCCTCCGCCAGCAAAAAGATTATGACTTGCTGAAGGCTCAGATGATGGTTAGCAGTTTTAGCAATAAAGCATTTTTAAATTAAGGTCTGTACATTGTTTTCTTAGACATAATGCTTTTGGAGACAATAGACTACAGTATAGTGTAAACATAACTTTTATATGCACTGAGAAACCAAAAAATTCACATGGCTCACTTTATTGGAGGTGTGCCACTGCAGAGTGTTGAACAGGTGAGCAATAAGATCAGACATGTGTCATATAAACATCACTGAATACAGCGTGGAGAAGGAAAGTACAACTAGAAGCAAGGAGGAGACTGCAGTAACCCAGCTGAGAGAAGACGGGGACCAACGCACTGCAATGCCTCTGATGCCTGGCCCCTCGACCCGTGCCTGCCCCAGAGTCTCCTGGAATCATTGTATCTGCCCGCTCTCATTCCCCGATGAAGGGAAATCTCTGTTAGGTGGGTCATTTTCTTATTTCTTGACTATTAATAATATTTTTTTATTATCTGTATTTTATGATGCTTTGCTATCTTGGGGCCTTGTGGACAGTGGAGGGACTGGCCCTCCCAGGGTTAGCTAATTCCTAGAGAGAGCAAACAACTTGGCTGCAAGCACACCTTCCACATGCAAACTAACCAATCCAGAGCCCGTACTCCAAACCACCTCCTCATCTGCCTTTTATGCTCCAGGAGGCATACTCCTCTGCCCTATTCGCTCTAGGGCCAGGTACTGGACAACTAGGGGCCACCCCTATAGCCCAGAGCCTACTGAAATTATTCAAACTATCCAATCCTATGCCTGACCAGCTGCTTACCCTGTGTTGCAGATTCCTTCCCACAAAAACCACAATAAAGGCTCTTGCCCGTGCTTTCTCCTCACTCCTTCTGACTGACCCTGCCACTTCCCCATGTGGCCCTGGGTGACGAGGCATTCCCCCTCCTCCTGGAAACAGTGCTTAACAAGCTATCTGGCAAGTGTCTCGTGATCTGTTGTCCTCACCACACCTGAATAAAAACAAAATCCTGGGTGCATCTTAAAACAAATTGCATCTCACCCAGGTGAGCCTCATGCTGAGAAAGTCTTGAGAATCCATGACTAATTTTCTTTAGACTTAAAATACTACATAGTTCACTTAGTGCTCTTGCATGTTGCCCTACTTGTGTCATCAATAGTAGTTTCATGAGTTCTGGAGGAGAGTTAACAGTCTGTGAATCTTAAATACAGGTATATTAGATTTCACAATCTGGAGATCATTGGTGGCCTTGATGCAAAGAGTTTCAGCAGAATGGTGGAGCACAAGCTTATTAGAGTAAGTCTACAGGAGACTGGCAGATTTCTCCTTTGACCAAGAAGAATTAGCAGCAACAGGAATTACCCTTCAACTATAAACTTGATAAAACAGATGAAACAATGGTTTTCAGACATTTGACAATAGGCAGCATAGGACTGTCATCATTGAGAGAAAGGAAACAAATGAGATGAGCTTTAGGATCTCCTAGCTTACCGTTTAGAGCCAACTTCAGGCCATACTGCAGGGGAAAGGGAACCCAAGGAACCTGACACTCCTACTGAGTTGAAGAGAACAACATCAAAGTCCGAGGATACCAAGATGGCTAGATTTATAAGGCAAAGTCCTGAAAAGGAGAGTGTTAGCTCAGCGACAATTTTCCTCACCGAAAAAAAAAAAAAAAAAAAGACAAGTGCCTTCTGTGGAATGGAGTAGGGACTATATCTATTCAGTGCCTATCAGACATTATTCATGCATTTAATACTCATATTAATCACATGTGGTAGACGGTATTATCTCAAGATGAAGCTCTAAGGGACCAAAGCTAAAAGTAATTTCACACAATTCATGTGGCAACCAACATTCAGTTTTTTCCTTCCAAACCAAGGATTGCTCAATTCCCAAGTCCATGTTCTTTCCACTCTATCATACTGCCTTCTGAAAGAAGGAGTTAAGTTTAGTTGCAGCTTTAGATAGGACGGCCCCAGGTGAATTCTTTACTTGTATTCCATCAGTTAGGGAAAGGCAAGGTAGGAATTCTGTAACTGAAATCATCTGCAGAAAGAAAAAGAGTTAGTGACTTGCACAGTAGGGCATTTCCTAGCAAAACAGATAGTCTACAGAAAGCTCCAAGGCAGGATGATGAAGACACAGAGACCTCCCTAAGATGAGATGAGGGTTCGAAGTTTTAGTGCGTAAAGAGATGTGGGGAGAGAGGAAGTCTTGGTAAAGAAACCTTATTGCCGTGTTTGAACTCACCCAAGTAAGAAACTGACAGCCAGTTCCTTCTGCCTATGTCCTTTGGTCCAGCTTCATAGTCTGATTTTCGCCTTGTTAAAGGCAGGAATGGTTGTCGGTTCCAATGCCTGACTCTTGGTAGAGGGAAGAATCTGAGGCTTCAGAAAAGAGGAAACTGAGGGATAAAGGAGATTTGTGCTTTCCAAACCAATATGCTCTCCATCATTTCTCCTTGTGGTTTTAATTTACAAATATATAAATGAGATATTTCCCTTGCACTTTTAATAGCTAACCTTAGTCTACTATTTATTACACCATTATTCTATTAACGAGAAACCAAATGTCATATGAAAATAGTATATTCAAGAGCATAGCTTCTTTATTTTCCATATTATTTCATATGGCAAGGAAATAGTCCATATTTCTATATTTTCCATATTACAAAGAAAATGTTGTTTTTAGGAGAAAAACAAAATATCCCTCCTACATGGGTCTGACAAGTGAGATTTATAAATTAGTTTCTCTTTCTCATTAAAAGAACTGAACATTTCCAAAATCTGCTCCACACTCACTCATATCTGTATTGTACGCACGTACAGAATATTTACATACTTAAAAGTTATAAGTTAATAAGACAGTTGTGGAATTAGGTTGATCAGCTGTTAGGCGTCCCTGAGGTATTTGAGTACGTGTTCACTTTCAGTGATGAGCTGGGTGAAGAAAGAGAAGATTCTTGTAATGTTCCCTGGACGACAAAACTCTGGGAGCTCTATTTTATTCTGTTAGTGTCTCTGCTCTTACACACCCCCAAACTGATAAAATGATTAGCCTTATTTCAGATGTTTCATCCACTAACATGGAAAATAAGAAAATCCTACCCTATCTCTATGTTTTGACTTGAGTTAAACATGAACCGTTCCCCTCAGTGAATTAGGAGCACCGTCGAACACTTGGCAGACAGACGACTGACTCCATCACTGTGATTAGCGAGTAAGAACAGTTTCCCCGAAAACTCGTTCCTTCTCTACTCACCACACCAGGTTTCTTCTATTTTTTCCTGGTACTTTGTGTCTCTTGGTCTAAATTTCCATTTTGCTGTAAGAAAGCTCTCTTGTTGTTGCACTGATGCTTATCTGAAGGTGTCTGACCCCAACATGTTCTGATGATTCAGGGTTGCCTCTAGTTGAGGATTTACCTCCCAAGAGGTAATTTAAACCCAAGCTGATAACTTCTTTAGGAGGAAGAGCTGCTTAAAACATCGTCCTTCAGCAAAGCTGGAGGAGGAACGTATAACAGGCATCTCAGGTGAGAGCTTCAAGGGCCCTTTTAATGGACTGTTTGGCATCTTTGTTTCCGGTTTAATTTGCAAACAGCCTCCACTCCCCTTCCTACTGAATTCTGCCAAGTATCCTATCCAGCCTCTAGGAAAGGAGAAGCGGGGGGGAAGTTGGTACTGGAAGGAGAGAGAAGGGACAGTCCAACTCAGAGCTTTTAGCCAAGGAAATGCAGTTGAAAATGCAGGAGGAAATGAAGCATGACCAAGGTCCCTTCAGATGTTCTTTCCATAACACCCTCCTCACAAAAGCTACAGTGAAACCACAGCAGCTTTTGAAATTAGAGGACCTCGATAAAGACCCAGAGATTTTTATTGGCCCATAGGGCAGCGTACTGAAGAGAAAATGATCTTCTGTCTCTAAAACGTGACATTACTTTTCTGGATAAACAATAAAAACTCTCCACTGGATATGGTTGGAAAAAATGAGAACCCCTGTGCTTGAAAATCCGGGGTAGATGTGAGACCGTTTAACAGTCTAATCGATTCTTCTGGTTAGATCACCACTCTACGGATCAGCATTGAAGGGAACGCTTTCACTTCTTTGGTGAGCTTACAGACTGAGTCATGTGAATGGTGGGTACATAGTAGAAAGGGGAATGTCATATACCTTCAGCTATTAGTCTGGGCGGGGGCTTGGAGGGGAGTTAACAGGTGCAGAATTGTAATTCTGAAAATACTTAAGGTACCATTTAGTAAATCCCCTCCCACATCATGGCTTGGAAAAATGATGAGTGACCTGGAGGGATACGGTTTCTCATGTAGACTTTGAATACTAAGTGATACAATCACATCCATGGAAATGACCAAGCCCTGGGGTAGAGACAGTACTCAGCATTCAAAAGCTCCTTTGACTGTCTATTGTTCATGTTTGCAGATAACCTGCCTAGACTGGTTAACTGAAACACTCAGAACAGACAAGCATAGTTAACAAACCATTTAACCATGCTAAGCCCATAATTATCCTGCCTGGGCACTTTATTGCTAAGTTTAAAATGCTGTAAAGGTAGTGAAGTGTGTGTGTGTGTGTGTGTGTGTGTGTGTGTGTGTTTTGAAGAGGCAAATTAATTGTGTCAACAGGCAAGAGAATAATATACATCTAAACACCACCATTAGAAGGGAAGGCGTAGGTTAACCTGGGCTCAAATAGCTTCTTTCTAACACATCAGTAGCACCTTACCTAAGATTCTAAAGTGCTAAATTGGTCAGATAAGAGATGTGCTAAGATGTAAGATCCTTTGAACAATGAGAAAAGAAAAGTGAAGTGAAAATTGCTATCTCTGCCCACAAGAGATGTAAGTGAGATGAAGCGAAAATGTTTGCAATCGAAGAAGAGAGAGAAAATGGGAAGAGGATGATATTTAACAATAAAGACTCCACTGGAGACCTAGGGAGGAAAAGGATGTCTGGGGAAAGGGCTTGGGAAGCCAAAGTCATAAAGCTCCCCAGGGATCTGGGCCTGGGGGGTTGGGAAAGCTCACAGGAGCTTATCAGAGTCAGCAGCCAACCAAAGGCTGAGAGGACAATTGGTGTCAAGGCAGCAGCAGCAGATGTTTTTCTGGAAGAAGAATGGTGGAATGATAGTCACGGGAAAATATTGTGACCTGCAGACAAGAGCTGTGTTTCACTGACAGCTGGACAAGAACGCACACAAACAGACATGGGGAAACACAGAGGCTGTGTCCAAAAGCTGGAAGTTTGGTAGATGGGGAGGGAGGGAAAGAGGAAGGGAGGGAGACAGAAAGATACTAAAAACACGTCTCTTAGAGAAGCATCTGTAAGGTAACCAGGACTGCTGACTGAGGGAAATAAAACATAAACCAAGAATGGGAAGTCATTGCCCCCACATGGTTAAAAGTGTGTGATTTGGAGCTGGACCGCTTGGGTTCAGATCCTCTCTGTCACTTACTAGCTGTGTGACCCTGGACTAGTTATTTAGAACGTCTTTGGCCTTCAGTTTCCTCATCTGTAAAGTGGGAATAGTTGTACCATCTTATGGGTTGTTGTGAAGACTGAATGAGTTAATACGAGCAAAAGAACTTAGAATATTGCCTGGTACACAGGACATGTCAATAACTGTTAGCAACTACTGTGACATCATGTGATCAGCGTCTCTGAGTGGCCCTGAGCTGTGCAGGGTGCTTTTGGCATGCTCTCTCACTCTTCCAGACTATCCATGAGACACGTCTATGACGGTGGGTAGTCCACATATGGTCACCACATCAAGATTATAATGGTCCCCCTTCAGGAAGCCTGCAGGGTTGCTTAAATGTGGGTGAAGCTGAGGACAATGGTAATGTTCTATGAAGTCCACAACTGCTATGGACAAGTCACTCCTACATTGAACCTCAATTTCCTCTCTGTAAAATGGGGGCATTCGACATACAGTGCAGGAGTTTCTATGAGATCAACCATGAAAGTGCCTAGAACCATGCCTGGAACACTAGAAATGTCAATAAACATTTGCTGAGTGCGACTCTGCCGTGGGATGCTGGTGATGGGTGCCAGGTCTGAAACACTCTCCTCGTGGGAGGGAGAGCCCTGCTGTTAGCCACTGGCAGAGAGGCCTCAGGGTTAGCTTCTCTGCCCAGAGCCTGGAAGAATTGATTTTTCAGGTCAGAAAGGACATTGGCATTTATCTTTTCCAGTTTATCACAGGTGTGAACAGAAGACAAGTGACAGCCTGAGTCTCTAAAATGGGTCACTGGCGAGGCGAGTTCATTGTTAACTCTCCCCTATGGCTCTTCCTGAGGAGCAAGGGAAACAGCAACAGTTATACATGACGGCTCCTGAGGCCAACGTTATAGGAAGTCCCTGCCCACCTCCTGCCCAGGACACAGGCTGGCTCGCTGGTGGGCATCCTGCTATGGCTCTGCCCACCTCGCTCGCTGGGAAGCCAGTAAATGGTCTTTCTCACAGGCAACCACTGGATGAATTTCATTGAGGACATGCTCCCGGACACCACCTCTCTCCAAAGTCCAGACTCCTTAGTCCTATGGGGCTCAGAGCTCACAGGCTCTCTCCACCTTGCACACCCCAAGACCTGCTTTCTCTGGAGCTCCAGGAAAAGAAAAGACAAGAAATTGAACAGGTGGTGATTTTGTACTTTCTCCCCAAGAATATTCCGGTCTTTGTCACCATCAATAGCAGGAAACAAGCTACAAATCTTTACCTCCATTCTTGAGGAAAACACCCCTTCAGGAAGAAGAACACGGAACAGCCAGGCTCCCAGCCAGCCGACACAGGGACATGTCCCCACCCGGGCCACCTCCAGAAATCTTTTCCTCCTTTTCTTTCTCATCTGCTCTGCCAGGGAGAACTGGAAAGCCCCCAGGGCAGTTTCCAGTATATGTCTTACAATGTCCAGGCTCCATCCCCAGCAATCATTTATTAGAAAGAGGTTTTATGATACAAATTTGATAATCTCCCATGCACACTGGCACTGTTCTAATTGAAGTTGTAAGCCCATAAAATTCAAGCCCTTTGTCTTCCTGAAGGCCACAAGGTTTAAAAAGATACTATTGTCCTCCCTAACACCCACTACATTGTCACCAGGGACTGATTAAACAGAGTCCTGAATGGAAACAGTGCGGATTTTGTCTAGGTCCTTTTCAGGCCTGACAATGCCCTTTTCAGTTCCCAAGACAAAAGGAGGTTTAAGGATCGAGATTCTTCTAAGATAACGGCATCCATATGGAAGGCAAGGTGGCCAGCAGCTGAGACCCAAACACCCCACTCCCTTCCCCCTCTGCCCTCCTCTCTCTCTCCCCACCCCCCAAAATCCCAGGTGATAACACTGCCTCAGCCGCCCTTCCTCCTCCTCCTCCTCTTGGGACAGGAAAGCCAGGGCCCCAAACAGGTCGGATGCCTACTCAGAGACCTCACTGAGCCCTTGCTCCCTCCCCTGGATCCGACCGAATATGCTCTGCTCACACGCATCTCCCTGCAGAGAGGTCGTCACTTCTCGGAGAGTGACCACCGCACAGGAGGCCCTGTGGCTCCGGAAAGCAAGGCGAAGAGCAGGGCTGGGACACTAGATCGCCCAGCCTAGCGTGCACTGGGACCGCGGGCAAAATGAGACCAGCGGATCCCAGAGCCATGGCTAGGCCACTGGGGCTCTCCAAAGCTGTCCTCCCTCAGGTGGCAGCCCTGAGGCGGGTCATTCCCCATCACCCTTTGATTTCCTTACCACGCCACCCCCTCCCCATCCCACCCCGGGGACCAGGTGTGGCGTCAAGTCGCGGCAGGAAATCACAGGTGCCAAATGAGGCACGTGCAGGCTTAACTGGGGGACACAAATTCTCCGGGTGCTCTTCGGGCCCCTGAACCCTCGGCTGCCGCCCTCTGGAAACGGACGGCTTGCAGCCAGGCCCCGGTGGCTGCGGGCCGCCCCGCAGGCTCATCTCCGGAGAATCCCTACAGAGCAGCTCATTATGCCGGATTGTGGCCAACTGGGTTGACTTTCGGTGTGTGAAACGCCGGCAGCTCCAGGAGTCCGGAGGGGCCTCCGCATCACTTCGGGGCCAAAGCGACCTCCCCCTAACAGGGACCCCAAGGTTGCCTCTGCTTCCCCCCCCCCCCATCTTCCTAGGCCGTGTTGGGACTGCCATCTGCCCTTCGACCCAACTCGGGGTGGACCTTCACCGAGGCGGTCAAGGAGTGGACTGGCGCCCCAGCTCAGGTCGGGCAAGCACAGCTCCCATCTCCCTTCCCGGCAGGCGCGCAAGGGGACCCAACCCTACACATTTTATTCTCGCACCACAAAGAGGAAAAATATTCTATTTCTTTTAAAATAAGTTGCTTCCCATACAAATAGCTATTTTAAAATATACAAATAAAGTTCAAGCAATAAAATCTAGCTCTGGGGCTGGCGGTAGAGGGAAGAGGCGAGCGGGGATCCGGGCGAAGGCTCCCCGCGTGCGGGCTGCAGAGGGCGGAGCGGAGCCCGCAGGGAGGCGGCCCGGGGAGCGCCCCAGGCCTCGGGCTCCAGGATCGCTGCGGCCGCAGAGCGCGCTCCCAGGTCCGGGCGGCTGGGGGTCCGCGCCCCGCTGCTGCCTCACCAGTTCCAGGAGACCAGCGCGGAGGGCGCTAAGTGCTGGTAGGCGGGGAAGAGGCCGAGCGCCGCGCCGGGCCCGAAGGCCGCGTAGCCCGGCAGGGGGCGGGCGGCGGCCGGGGGCGCGGCGCTCTTGGCCCGGACGGCGGCCGGGCCCACCTCGCCGCCACCGCCGCACGGCTGCCCGTCGCGCACCAGCACGGGCACCACCACGCGGCGCAGCAGGGCGGGCGCGGCGCGCAGCTCGGCAGCGGCTGCCAGGTCGGCTGACTCGGTGGCACCCGGCGCGCGCGCGCGCTTCAGCTTGTAGCGATGGTTCTGGAACCAGATTTTGACCTGCGTGGGCGTGAGGCGCAGCAGGCGCGCCAGCTGCTCGCGCTCGGGCGCCGACAGGTAGCGCTGCTGCCGGAAGCGCCTCTCGAGCTCCAGCGTCTGCGCCTTGGAGAACAGCACCCGCCGCTTCTTCCTCTTCTCGGCGTCCGAGCCCGGAGACCTGGGCCGGGCGGACGGCCGCTGCGACGAGTCAGGCGGGCTGGTCTCGGGGCTGCTCTCGTCCGAGGCTGGGGATGGCAAGGGAGACACGGCCCGGTGAGACGCGGGCCCTCCGCGCCAGCTGCCTCTTGCGCGGGCGCCGAGCCACCGGCCGGAGGGCGGCCCCGCTCGCCCGCGGCTTTTGGGGTGAAGCCGTTTCCTTCCCTGGCCACCCTCTGGACACCACCTCTCCGAATTCTGTAACCCTTTATACCCCAACCTGACTGCGCCCCCAAAGAAACGCACCGTGGGGCCCTCTTAAAGCAAGTCGCTGCGCTGGCAGAAGAATTGACCTCAAGCTGGCTCACCAACGCGGGCCACCTCCAGGTCTACTGCACTACGGTTTGCAAAGCCCTGAATCCAGGGGAGCTGAGCCGCCAATGCTGCCCATCCCAGACCGAGGCTGAAGGACGTGGCCGTGTTTTCAGGCTTTTAAGGGCAGCGTTTTAAATATTTAAGTATTCTGACCCCTGGAAACAGAAACTCAAAGCCCGGGGCGTTACTGCCAGGTACAGGGATCTGCTCTCAGGATGTCCCGATTGGGGGACGCATGGCATGGGGGTTTGAGGAGGACAGATCCTCCGGTTCCAACCCTGAAGAAATTCAGCCCCTGGGCTGGGGTGTCGGCTTCCCAGCCCCGCATGGGCCGGGTGCTTCGTTCTGTGCCCCCCTCCACTGCCGCCCCGTCTTCCGCTCACTCACAGGGGTAGTGGCCGCGCTCCGATTCCAGCCAGGTGGCGCAGGGGCCTGGGGCGCCTAGCTCCGACTCTCGCCTGCGCAGGTGCTGCGCGTCTTGCTCGGGTAAATCCAGGAGCCTGCGCACGGTGAAGCCGAGGCGCCCAGCGGTGGCCATGGCCGAGGAGGGGAAGGAGGCGGGGGCAGGGCGGACTGGGAAGCGAGGGGCGGCGGGGGACGCCGCTTCTATGGGTGGGCGCGAGAGGCGCAGGCCATGAGCTGGCTACCCAGCTATTAGCGCGCTTACAGAGGCATCTCTGTTTATATAAACAGCTCTTCCCACCCGGGAGGCTTTGAAAGCCGGGGTCCGGGTTTCCAGGGTGTTAAGTACCTGAATGAGTGCTGGACCAAAGCCCCGGCGAGCCCGGAAGGTGCCACCTCCGTCCCCGCCCCGCACCCCGCCCCTCGGCGCCCCGTTACCTCCCAGAGGAGGCAGGAAGCAGCCCTCGGCATTAGCGATTCTGTCTGATTCGCCCAAAGTGGGGACAGATAATGGGAATTGTTACCAATGAATAACATCTTGGGTGGCAAGCGCTGGCCATCACCCGCCCGTCCCAGCCCCAGCTTCCTCCTCCTCCTGGGGTGACACAGGGCCTGGCCCCGCGGGAGCGCCGGGAAGGACGGGGGCGGCATGGGTGGGTTTATGAGCACCCAGGAATTTATTCCCTGTTTGCTTTATCCCTCGAGCTTGTTTGCTGGAGGGTTCGTTTCCCGCAATTATCCGGAAAGTGATTTACAAGGCGGCGTTAAGCTCTGGCGCGCTCTTTCTCTCTTCGCTTGGGCCCCTCTGAGGCTTCAGAGGGGAGAAGTTTCAGGCGGGCAGAGGAGTGACCCGGACCCGCCGGCCTCTGGCCGAGGGTTTCGAAGGTCGCTAGGAGCATCCCCACACCCCAAATGTCCCGCCCAACTTCAGGGGTGCAGGGAGGGGCTGGCGGCATCCGGGGAGTTTCCACAGGTCGTCAAAACGGAGGCAGAATCGGGCCAAGCTATTCAGGTCCGAAGTGCCCGCCCGTGAGCCCAGGCCCGCCCGGCCGCTGCCCGTCGCGGCCCAGGCCCAGTGGCCGCGCCCCTCAGAGCTGCGCCCAGGCCCGCTCGAGGGCCCAGGAGCGGCGGCGTTTAGCAGGGTCGCCCATGAGGGCTGCGCGCCTTCTTGGCGTCGCCAGACCCTATGGCGCCAAATGCGCGCCTCGGCTCCGCGCCCTCAACGTCAGGCCAAGCGCCGGGGATGCGGCCTTTGCCCAAGAGCAGGCCCTCCGGCCTCGGCTCCCCACTCGCCCACGGCTACCCGGCCTGGTCCGGTGATTACGATTGGGCCCGCCGGACAGAAGAGACGGCCTGCCTGGGGTTCTTGGAGATCTGCTAGTCCCTACAGCCCCACCCGAGAAAACGATCGATGGAGAAGGCACAGGGAGGCGGCCGCCGTGGAGCCATTCCGTTGGCCCATGGCCCGGCTCCGGGGCAGGGCTCAGCAAGCGCGGTCACAGGCCCCTCCTCCTGCCTCCAGTGGTTTGGGGATTTGGTTGCTAAATTTCAGGGAGGGGCACGGCGCTCGAGTGGCCGCACACGGAATCCTGCCTCCACCTGCACTGCACTCGGACCTGGCTCCGGTGCGGTGGCCGCGGCCCCTGCCGGCCCCCTCCCCGCAGCCTCCCGGTCAAGCGTGCCCCAGGCGCCCGGGCTGCGCGGCGCGCTGGGTGGTCGGGCGGAGGCAACCCCAAGCCAGGCCAACTGCTAGGCCTCGGACAAAGGGGAAAAGGAGCTCGACGCCCCGGACCTGTTGGAAGCATTTGTTCCAGTCAAGATTTTGCATTTGTTCAGTCCGAAATAATGCGTGATTGACGCCTGCTCACAATGCGCTTTAGCGCGCCGGGATAAATCGGAGCTTGTCCGGTGTTGTCATGGTTTTCAATGGGGTTCAATGGGATTGGGAGCACGATCAACTCTGCTGGCCGTCTCTTCATGGCCCTGGCAATAGATTTATTAGTTATGTCTTTTTAAATAAGATTAAATTGGAATGGCTTGGCTGTCCTCTCCGCGATGGGGCGGGAGAGGGAGGGGAGTAGACAGCGGGCGGCAGAAGCGGGAAACCGGCGCCTAAGCTCCATCGTCCTAGAGGTTGAGTAGCACACAGACTGGCCCAGGGCCTCGTGGAATTCTCTTGGGCTAGAGCCCGGTGCCTGGCCACCTCCACCACCCCATTTCCTGAGAGGTGGAAGGAGGGCACTGACGTTACTGTCCTAGGGAGGCATTAGGACAGACTCCCAAATTGGGTCTGAACTTCGCGGCAGTCTCAGGTAGAAGGGGCTCCGGCCTGGGAGTCTGGTTGGCATCCCAGCTCTGCCCCCAACCAGTTTTAATCGCCTCATCACTCTGAGCCACCTTTTTTTCTCTTCTGAAACAAGGGAATAGATTTGGTAACTTCTAAGGACCCTACCAATTTTATGATGACATACCTCTGGAGCTTTTCTAAAACCATCCTCATTGTACTAATCAGCAGACTTTGGTCCCCTTCCTCCCTCTGGTTCTGGAACTCTCATCCCCAGGACTGTGACTCCACATTCTCCAGAATGTTCTGCGAGAGGATGTGCCATCTTTTGAGTTTCTGAGGGACCCTCCCCCCTCAAGGGGGGGTGGGTTAGATAATTTTGGAAACAGAACCAAGTCAGGAGAAGTGAAAGAAGAGTCTTTCCTGGAGTGACTGACCTCTCTTAGCCTTTTAATCTATTTAACATCCTAAGCCCACACTGACGTGTAGAAATGAGTAAATGGCACTCTTCAGTTGTTAAGAGCTCTTCAGCTTCAAATATTTGCTTTTACTCTTAGTATTTGGCTCCCAAAGAAGAGATATATCCCCCATCTAGCAGTTGTGCTCTGGGGAGGACCTAGCTATGGGATTAGCTCTAAATATTACTTCTAGCCTCACCTTCCTGACCTGGGAACAGTGTTCCTGGGCCCCAGTCCGTATTTTGAATAGCCCTGGGAAACTCTGTACCTCCTAGTTCTAGGAAGTGCTGCAACTTCCCTGCTCCATCGTGGTTCCCCCCTCCTCCTTGGACACCTCTGTACTAGTCCAGTCTTCCTCTCAACTCTGCTCCGGGGCTTTATCTAAATTATCTCCGAGAGCCAGAGCCTGGGGATTCCAGGAGGGCATTCCACTTAAACCATGCCTTCTGAAGAAATGGAGGAATGGAAGTGGAGAGCGAGAATTATCAGAGAAAGGAGATTTCTTTACTGCCTCTTAACACAGGAGAAACTCAAAGACGTGGGAGGAGAAAATTATTTTGATATTGAGTCAATAGAAAAAAGTAAAGATATTAGGTTTCATACATATTGAAAATATCCATATGAATTGCTTCCAATTCATAAGAGATTCTTAGAATCACAAGTAAACATCAAACTGCATATTCTTTCAAGATTTTAAAATGGTGTTTGGTGTTCTGGACCCTTGGACTTATTTTGCAACTCAACATAGCTTGTGTATATTATTATTTAATTAGCAAGTATTTGTTTCCCTGTAGTTGGATGTAGTACATCTCAATCCTAGTAAGAGTTTTTAATCTTTAGGCATCTGTGACATCGTGAGTATATTTAAGCAGTCTGCACTAATCACCCTTTCAAAAGTATTACCCAAGATGATCATCGCTGCTGGGTGCTTAAGAATTTAAGACTAGAAAATTCTGAAATGAAACTAAAGTATCTTTACTTTTTTTTAAAAAGGATTGCATCTATATCTTGCATTCCGTTTTTAAATCCTTCCATTTTGGTTAAGTGTTCCACAAAATCCTGCAAATCTATACAGTGTTGAAGAGAGGCAACATTGCAAATTCCCCTTGGTAGATGAAGGGCCCTCAACTGCCAGGCATTTTTCTTTGCCTCATAGCAACTGCTCTCCCCTTTTTATCAGTATTCTGGTTAAAATAGTAAAAGGAAAATAAAAATGGGCTTCTGACACTTCCGAGAAGAAGTGAATGATCTCGATCGGCCTTAGGATGGAAAGAAAAGGCAGCATTTAAAATCAGACCTCCTTGCCTTGCCTTCTAAAAACTAGTTGCCGTGAGTAAGTAAACATTTCCCCTTTAATGGCTAATAATCAATTGCTTGGCGGTGGTCCAGGCCTAGCTGCGATTTTTTCTTAGTTGTATTGATGAGATATATACATGGGACAAGGGACAGCAATTACTTCAAACTGGGAAGTCAGTACATCTTTGAAACGAGCTTTAGATTTTATTGTTTAATGTCAGGTGACAAGATTTGAAAGATCCCATCTTAAGTTCCTTAAAATATTGACTTTACATGGACTTTGTTGTTGTTGTTCCTGATCCCTAGGAGAAAAGTTTTTCTCTTCTACCATGTCTACGTAGTTCTTTAGGTAAATTCATGAAAAAATATACAGGAGGTAAAATGGTTCAATGAATGAAAAAGTAAATGTATTTAATTAAATATCTAGGGTCTCCATTTCCCAAAGAGCCAGAAAAGAACTGTTTCTCAATTTTTTAACTTATTTATCAGTTTATTAAATCTTTCTGGTCTTTCCCAGGCCTTACAATGGTATCATAATGGCAGCTGTGAATGCAGGGATGTAAGTTGTGAGAATACAAATAATAGCGAACCTTGGGGAGGGTGCCAAATCTTATTTGTCTAGTGCTGATCTTCTCATATTTGTCTAATCTTTTTTTTTGAGGTACAGATTTACACTCCTTTGCTTGACTGATAATATAGTTTATATACTACAGGATCCTTATTGATGTTTACACAATAGAGGCCCAGGCCCTAATGTCACATACAGACACGGACAGAGTAGACTGACCCCAGGAACGTATATTATACTACTTGCCCCAGTACCTGACCCGGGCCAGCCTGCAGTGCTGGCTTATAACCACTTATTATTTTTTCTTAAATCACCCAAGCATTATAATGTGGCCTTTTTTCTAAATATACCTTTGCTTTGTCTGAGATTAGCTTTGGGGTTTTAAAAGAATTGCGTTATTAAAGTGAAATATTATTTCTATCTTATTTAGCAATTTAAACACTAAAACAGTTATTATGCTGGAGAAGTATTTGTTGAAGACAAGGACCACAGTCCCTGAAAGGGCTAAAGAATCAAAGATTTCACTTTCTGATTAGTGATGATGATAACGGTAGTAAGAAAGTCACTTTACATTTTATACATTCAAGAATGTTTGCAACGTGCACTCACCCTTGTTATTGCACCCCACGACAGGACGGATTGCCTAGGAGAAGCAAAGCTTAAGGAGAGACTTGAAGGCAGATAGACTGTGATATCCTTAGAATTGAAGAAACTAGGGGGGAGAATGAAGAGGACCTAAAGAGGAGAAAGAGAGTCTATTGTAATAGAAGGTATTAGAAAAGAGTGATTAAAAGGTGAAAGAGAAAGAGGCTGAGCCAGCTTAGAGCTACAGGTTCAATTTGAACTCATCAACCCAAAGAGACAAAAATGCATGAACCAGAAATTTCCAGTCCATAGTGACTTCTATATGCTTTCCCAAAGTCTTTATCCTTCTAAAAATTAATGACAGTAGCTTCCAGTTGTAAGCTAAATAAGTCCTGGGGAATGTAACGTACAGCATAGTGACTATAGTTAACAGTACTGTATATATATTTGAAAGTTGCTAAGAGAGTAGATCTTAAAAGTTTTCATCAAAAGAGAAAAAAGATCTGTGCCTCTGTGTGTTGATTTATGTTACCTAAGCTTGTTCTGGTAACCATTTTGCAACATAGACATATATTAACTCATTATGTTGTACACCTGAAACTAATACAATGTTATATGTTAGTCATATCTCAATAAAAAATAAGTGAGAATAGAAAAACTTCAGCTTTTAAACACTTCAAGTTTTTCTAGATTCTGTTTAGTTTACTCTTAAATATTCCTTTAGAAGTATTTTTCCCTCTTCAAAGAGGAGTTGAAAGTGCGCTACAGGAGCACAAAATAACAACCTGCAGGAATTTCCTCACAAAAAGAGCTATATATGTTTGCTTCGGTCTCTGGAAATCCCTTAGCCAGCAAAGGTGGCTGTCTTTGTATTCTTGATTAAATGGGTATTTGACTGAAGTCACATACCACACAAAGGGAACAAAACAAAATAAAAATGTCCTTCGTGTTCTGTTTTTCAATCATTTGTGTGAAGGAGGTTCTTGGCCTTTATCACTGTCAGTGAAAAGTTCTTCACTGGAAGGAGACATTCCACTCGCCCTGCTTCTGTGCACGAGGAGCTTGCCATGGAAACTCCCTCTGGCGCCATCAGATAGATATACAAATGACAAAGCTCAACGCTGGCATTTTAAGGTTAGCTTTATCTCAACGACAGGGTATGAAGAAGGGTGTTCAGAATTTCTTGAGAAATGTATTATTCTATTTGTCTTACTCTGAATCTTAAAACCCATAAATTGGACTTATTCAAGTTAGGAAACAACTGCGATATGACTTTCTAAGGAAATTCTCATGCTAAGATATGTATGCTATCTATTTAACACAACTATGTATGATAAAGCTGTACTTTTTTAGATGATTTTTAAAATGGTAGCTTGAGTATCCCCAAGATAAGAAATTCATCTTTAATATATGTTTGTATTTCTTAATTGGTTATGACCTTTAAGTGAAAAAAAAATTTCTCCTACTGAACAAATTTCTTTTGTTTAACAAGATCTATCCTAAACTGTTGTTGGCCTATCCTTAAAATATAACATTTTGCTTTGTAACATGAACCTGAGGAAATTTAAGAGTGTATCACCATATATATATATATATATATATATATATATATATATATTTGGATTCCACCTACTTGTCAAGTTCTCATTTAATTTATAACTAGTCTCAGGTCGCTTCCCTATGGTTTCCACCAAGCCTGTTTCCAGCTTTCCTTTGTCCATGGTCCACATGAACCAACCATAGAGAGTATCCATGTCTGACAGTGTTTTTCCGTTGCTTATTTTCATTACCAGCTCCTCAAATCAAGGCAGTTTATAAAAACCAGATTATATTCCTGGATGGCTATGGCATCAGGCTGTGCACAATCTTTTGGATATATAATTGAAACTCAGTATTTTTCTTAGGCACTGGGAGTATGTGTATGTTTGGTTGGTTTGTGGCGTGAGAAAGAAATGGATGGTCACATGTTGGATTTTAGTTGATTCTTTGGCTTTGGCTACTTAAAAAAAAAAGAAAAGAAAAAAACCTTTTTCCTTAAGCAAAATGATTGGGCTGTAAAACAAATTTAGAGGGGAAATCAAAGAAATAATATGTGAGCCTAAAGTTAGATATCCTATTTCTTACATGTTATTAAAGTGATTATTAAAAGTGATGAACTTTGTGAAAGCTCAGATGCAGGGGCTTATACAATATAATTAGCAGGTCATCTCTGGAGAATTTAGCCTTCTGGTTTCTTATATAACAAAAATAAAATAAAAACCACCCAAGTTTCATGAATTATCATCTTAATCACTTCTTTTAAAGAACCATTAGGAAAAAAGTACATGAATCTCTATTCTCATGATGCACGCTTGTTTTTTTCCATTATTGAGATGTTCTATTATGCAAATCTGAAAGAAGCCAAATCCTAGAGATATTCTATTATTCAAATGCTACTAGGATCCTGATTCTTCCATCAGTTGATTGGTCACAAAAGCAACAGCAAGGGGCAGGCAGCAGAGTGGGGGGACCTACTGGCATTTCTAAGTGAATCCGAGGTGTCTGCCATGAATGGAGGTGGGAATGGCTGGATGAGTGGAGGGAGGAGGGGAGAAGAGAGAGGGAGAAGGAGTGTCTGTTTCAGCGTGTTGATCACCCATCTCCATCCAGCCAAGGCTTTTACCAGCTGGAGGCTGGTAAAAGGAAGGTGCAAGCTGGGTGTTAGTTTGATCACCTCTGGAGCAGCACACCGGGCAGTGTAGAGGAGAAAGGGTGGTTTGTTCAGATACCAATTAAAGAACCCAAGGCCTGCAGCATTTTAACCGTCCTTGCAGGGAACAGAGGCTAATTTCTAGGAATCCTGTTGTGATTTGCTTTTTAGCAGCATCTCAGTGACTAGCAGACTGTGATTTCATCTGGACTAAATTGTATTTGTTTCCAAACAGCTTAACAATGCTAATTGGGCAGCACACAAACCCTTTGCAAGTTGCATATTTTTAAAAAGATAATTCACCCTAGCAATGAACACAGATTGAAAACCAGTTAAAAGCCAGTGAGAACAAATGCGTCTTAAATGGAGGATGAAACAAAGGGAAGGTGGGGGCACATCCCCTAATGTCAATAGGCAGAAAGCCGCACGTGCACAATGGCCATGGGAGCGACCACCCAAGGTGATCTGAGTTAGTTCTGGAGACAGACAGAGACCTGGAGCCGGAGCCAGGCCAGCCACAGAGTCCCGCTCAGGAGGGAGCCAAGGTGGTGGGGAATTGTCTCATTCCTGCTCTGTGCCACGCTTTTATCCACGGCCAATTTTCTTCCTCTAAATATAACCCAAATGACAGGAGGTCTGCATTCTGGCTGCTGTGGCCAACAGTCACACACTCTTAGTAGTTCCAGAAGGCTGTTACTGGGAGTGACTGAGCGCTAACTAGAGTCAATTGAATTACACAGATATATAACCCCCCGCCCCCCACCACCAGGCTGCCCACCCACCCAGCCTTATTATCAGGAGCGTGCAAGCCCCTCAAGAGACTGAGCTTTTGAGAAACTTGTAATCCACAAATATGTAAGTCCTGAACACCAGGCACTGTGCTGGTACTGAGGCTGATCGAGTTAAGCATAGAGCATAGTCCAGAGGAGACACCTGATTTTTCTTTCCAATATGCACCAGATTTGGGGATCAGAAACTGAATCAGATCTGGGTTTGATGTCTGACTCTCCCAACGACCCCTGAGTGAACTGGGTCAACTTTTGTAGTTTCTTGGAGCCACAGTTTCCTCATCTATAAAATGAAAACAATAATTCATCCAGGTGTTGTGAGGATTAGCAGGATAGTTTATGTAAAGTGCCAGCACGGTGCTCGCCCACAGTTTGCAGGTGCTCAATTCATCGTGGCAACTGGTGCTATGATAATAACGAATCTTAGGGAGGAGGGTACATGTGGAGAGGTTGAGTTTCAAACTTCTGTAGCCAGCGGGGAGCTGGGCATAAGTGTAGGATCATGGGTCACAGAGCTGAAGTGAACTTTGTCTAGTTCACAGAAGAAGAAACTGAGGCACAGAGAGTGGTTGGGTGACTTGCCCGGCATCTCACAGAGTCTGACTTGGAGCCCAGGTTTTCCTAAGCTGGGGTTCTCATTCCTTCAGCACACCTGCATTACTATTCCCTGAAGGAGCTTTTCTTCTAACAGAGTGAGGAAAAAGTTGCCTATAGAGATTTCCTTCAACACATTACCAGACCGTCCACTTTCTGATTATTGGCTTCAAGCCTACTTGCTGCTGTGGTTCTCAAACCTCTGCTCGAAATGCACAGGCTCTCACTGCACTTGATGGAGAGAGAGAGGCTCAGCCTCCCCAGCCTGACATTTTCCTTTCTGGGTCTGCAGCCGCTCAGAGTCTCTATGCTTCAGGATTCCTTCCTACCAGTGTGTGAGTCTCTGGAGCAGCATTCGAGCCCTCTCAGGTCAGCCAGAGCATCTCACAGTAAAAGTTCTCTCTCTTCAGCACATGTGAAACATTGTGTAAGAACAGAGCCAGATGAATTGGAAACAAATGCATTTGCCTGGAGAGGACCAGAAACAAGGCAAATCTTCACTGCTTAAGAAAGCAATGCGAAATGCATTAAGGTTAAAAAAAAAAAAAGGGTAGAATTCTTCGCCCACTGGGAAGAATGGAGAGGAGAGAATGGTGCTCCTTGGCAAGGCTGTGTCACTCACACCGGGCCCTTGGGTTCCCCTGGGGGCTGTATGTGAATGTGGGGAGAAGAAGCTGTGCGTTCTTTTCTGCTGCCCTGTGTTCCTATCCATGCCCACCTTACAGCGGCCTGACAGTCCTTTCTGTGCAGGGAAGAGAAGGGAGCTCGCTCCCAGTCCCGGAACCCAGGCCCGGTGCCCAAGGCCCTACCTCCTACCCCGTCTTTTGTTTTCTAGGCTCCTTCAGCCCTTCAGTCAACACCATCTGCTCTTCCTCGTAACTGCTCTCTGTACATTTCGAGTGTGCTAACGCCAGTTGCCTCTCCAGGAGGGGCACCTGTATTTCTTCTATGTTTTCAAAAGAAATACTTGTTGATTTTTTTCTTGGATCGACTTAAGAATATATTGCTAAATATAAGACAATTGGCCTTTTAAGGGATAAAAAAATTCCATTTCGAAACAACATGTTTCTTCTTTGCCACAGGTGTGTCTAATCAGATGAGAATACGAGTCAGGATTAATTTCCCACTCAACCAAAGTGACGTAAAATCATTGCCTGCTGGAGGTAGGGTGGAATGCCGTGGGCAAGGGGTACGTTGAGAGAGGTCATCCCTTATCTGAGAAAACTGGTAACCCTTCTGATCTCAGAGCAAGTTAAGAGGGATTTTGCTATTTGTGGGAAAAGTTCTCTTGCCTTGGTCTGTATGAGACACAATAGATGATTGGAGCTGATTGGGAACCGTTACTGTCTAATGGATAAATATGTAAACGTGGGTAAGGATGTGTTTAGACAATTTAAAAGTGTGTCTCATTTACCCAATTATAAACAGCTGTCTGAGAGCAATTACGATTTATCATGTAAATGCTTATTTGCATAATTCAAAATATGAATATTATTTGCTCGATAAAGACTGTAAATAAAAGGCAACCCGAACTTTCTCATGCTTAGAGTTTTATGCTAAGTTTTTACCTTCCAGAAAAAAAAAAGCATTTTGTTCAAAATGGTACTTAACTTTGGTAATTCTGGCAAGTCCAGATAATAGCTAATTTAATCAGAGAAGAACAAAAGTTTTAAAGTAAAGGTGGCTGGCTGAGAAGTAATGAAAGAGGGCACACCGCTCTGCAATGTTTACTCCTGAAATTTAGTACGTAGCGATGGTGAGTGGTCCGACAGCTATTTTCACTGCACCTGGGTGTTTAATGGTGAATTCTTCCAGGGTATTTAGCATATGATTTTATGTACTACAATTTGATATACACCTAATTTTTCCATACTATCTCATTATTTTTTAAAGTGTGGGATTATTAAATGAGTCAGCTTCCAAGTGTACTAAGGAACACTTCTCCTTAAAATATAACTTCTACTTTTATGAGAACAAGTAATAAAACATGGACGTCAAAACTTCCGCTCAAGTATATTCTGATGTATTCATTTTCTGGGGCTGCCATAACCAATCATCACAAACTGGGTGGCTTAAACCAACAGGAACTTCTTCTCTCAAAGATCTGGGGGCTCGAAGTCTGGAATCAAGGTGTCAGCAGGGCCATGCTCCCTCTGCAGTCTCTAGGGAAGAATCCTCCTTGCCTCTCCCTAGCTTCTGGTGGTTGCCGGCTTGTAGCTGGTGTTTCTTGGCTTGTAGCTGCATCGTTCCAATCTCTGCCTCTGTCATCACGTAGTCTTTGTCACTGTGTGTCTGTGTTTCCGTGTGTCTTCTCTTCTTCTTAGAAAGACACCAGTCATTGGATTTAGGGCTCATCTTACTCCAGTATGACCTCACTTAACTAATTACATCTGCAGAGACCCTATTTCCAAGTAAGGTCACGTTCACAGGTACTCAAGTTTCAAACATATCTTTTGGGAGGACATAATTCAACCCACTACACTCAAAGAGACTGACTATGCAAAGTAATGTGTCTGAGCACTAAAGGATCCTGAAATATTGTCTGAATTATGCTCCCCCCATGAGTAATTCATATTTTGCATGGTTTTGACTTTATAGACAGAATATGACATTGTTTTAAAATTGAGAATTGATATGTGATCTATAAGATATCATATTATGTAGTATATTCAAGAAATATTTATTCATTTTCCATTACATGAAAAAGAATGTGATGAGAACTCTCTCTTAGCCAAACTATCTGGTTAACCAGAGCACGACATTCTTCCACTATTTTTTTTTTTTAAAGATTTTATTTTTTTCCTTTTTCTCCCCAAAGCCCCCCGGTACATAGTTGTATATTCTTCGTTGTGGGTCCTTCTAGTTGTGGCATGTAGGACGCTGCCTCAGCGTGGCCTGATGAGCAGTGCCATGTCCACACCCAGGATTCGAACCGACGAAACACTGGGCCGCCTGCAGCGAAGCGTGCGAACTTAACCACTCGGCCACAGGGCCAGCCCCATTCTTCCACTATTTTTGACAAGCAAAAGTTCATGATCTTTCCTTGATGTTAGTGATTCTCTTTAAGGACCTTACTGTTGTGCCACTAATTGCAGAGGAGTCTCCCTAGGTGGATTAAATCTCTCTCTCTCTGCAAGGTCGCCATTGAGTTGAGGGATCAATCACTGCCTCCTTTATGCAATTCTTTCCACAGGTCTAGAAAAGAAGCTACAGTATGCCACGCACAGCGCTAAACGTTTATCCAAGCTAGCTCATGCAGACTCATAACCCTGGGAGTTATATTTTGTGATCTTCCCATTTTATAGATGTAAATTGATAATACTCTGATAAGGTTGATACTCTGATAAGGTTCAGAATCAAGCAGCCATTAAGTGGAAGAACCAGGAGAGGAATCCCAACATTCCTGTCTCTAAAGCTCGCACCTTTGCCATATATCTCTGGAGAGGAGCCCAGTGTGCTTGGCTTCATGCTGTCACTTCCTGGCTGCCCCACCCTCGCAGACCTGTCCAGGAATGTTCTGTGCCGCTTCAGCTCTGTTGGTTTTGCCACGTTGCTGCACTTCTGCTCAGTGACTTCTGGGTCCTAGGAGGATGCACTGCCAAGTGACAGGGTTAAGAACTTGGAGACCTGCCTTGATCTGGAGGGAAAGAACAGATCATCCCTTGAAGACGCTTATCAGTGGGCCCCCTGAGAAAAACCAAAGCAGGAGAAATTGGGGCACCACAGCGATTCAGGTGTGAGAAAACAAGCCCGGGAGTCAGAGCACAGGCACAGGAACTGGTTATAGACTTCCACAAGCAGGACCAAAACTTTGAATGAGAGAATCAGAACTGAGATGAAGCGGCAGGTGAGGGGCCTGTCCCACCCCAGGGGGTGTCTAATGATACTTGTCAAGTAGGAAAGAACTACTGAAAATCTCACGCCTCAATTTGCAACTATCAGGGCCCCAAAGTACTGCCTCTTCTCTCAGTTTGTTTGGGCAAGGTTTTGCTTCTCTGCCTTTATCAGTCATTTCTCTGCTTCTCACTAGATTCCTCAAACAATAGAACAGTTGTCATTTCCTCCTTATGTCACTACCTGTCTTCTCATCTGGGTGTCCTGTCAGTCCAGCTAGACAGCAGGCTTAGTGAGGAAAGGGCCTTCCTCTCTTGCTATCCCTGTGTTACCAACAGTGCCCCAGGGCTCTAAGACCTCGTCCAATCTCCCGTCATTGACATTCAGAGACCATGTCTGCGAAGCAATGGGAATAAGTCACTGACAAGCTGAGTGAGCTTTAATTTTTCCACCTTAAAAATTTTGCTTCTAAAGGTATGCTTTGCTCACACCCAACATCCTGTCACACAACATAATATTTATGTGGGGCTCAGCCACAAAATGCCAAGTGACTGGCTCAGAGCCACTTCCAATGTTAGGAGAAATATGCGGAATCAGCATTTAGTGCTGTTTAGTTGAGATTCTGCCCTTTTGTCGGGATCTCCTTTTTGTTAGTTCCAGCTCTTGAAAATCAAATCTGATGTGGAAGTCAGACTTCTGTGATTCCAAAAGCATACATTCTAAAAACCCAGGCTATGAACAAATTCAATTCAATGCTTTGTTTTCTAATTGTACTTTCCCTTTCCAATCAGAAAAAAAAGATGAGTTAGCACTGTATGATGCCTATTAGTGAGGGATCGGTCAGGTCATAAAAGTGCAGCCGGCAGAGGAATTTCCACACTGGCACGAGCAATGAACTTCCCTTGGATCCTAAACTGCTCCCAAGTTAAACAAGAATCGAGACATCCAGGCTGAGTCATCATCCTGGCTCAGTATTGTCTAAAGGGTATGACCTTTACCAGAAAACCAGGTGGGGTAGGTTCTGCCTCTCGTCACCTGTCAGTCCTGAAGTTACAGAAAGGGCCAGCTTATAGGGACCTGCCTCCTTGTGTTACCTTCAGCCATGCTTCAGCTTCATCTTCCACATGCTCTAGTATTTTTCAATTGTTTATTTCCTGTTTATTCCTCATAGCAAGCCTATGGGAGAGTTCATTTTGCTATCTTATTTATATATTAGCTTTAGGGTAGGATTCTAAATCGGTTCTGATTGCTAAGGACAGCATTCCAATTTTAGGAAAATCAACTATTTCCCCACTGAGGGTTGTTAATTTATTATTACTAGTTTATGCATCAATTCACACAACCAACAAGCACTTACAGGATGCTTACCATGTGACAATTGCTGTGTTAAGTTCTGAAACATGACATTTGCATGATATTTTACAATTTCTAGAACATAAAATCACTATTTCCCTTTGTTTTGTTTACAGTTCTAGAAGGTAAGTATTTTAATTTCCACTTTACAGATGCAAAAACTGAGGTTCGGATCCCAGAGCCTTTACTGGGGCAGGACTGTCACCCAAGGTTAAACTATGGAGAGCACAGAAGACTATCAGGTGTCTTTTTGTGCTCTCTGCTAGAGATTTAATAATAAAAAGTGACCCAGTCCCTGGCCTTGAGGGGCTGAATGTTTAATAGACATGTGACCACAGAGTTTGCACATAATTTGTTATGCAAACAGGACACTTTTGAGAGGGAAAAGAGGCGCTATAGTAATGACGCCAGGACAACTTGTGCAAACTGGGAGGGATGGTTATTCCCTTTCTCCCAGCCTGTCTGTCCAAGGAGAAAACTGGGCATCTCTGAGACATATTTGCCTTCACAGAAGCTGGGCAGAGCCAAGGAATGGAAAGAGGGACAGACAGATTGAGGCAGAGGGACAGGAGGGGGTGGGACAAGGAGCAGGGCCTGGACTGACCTCATGTCCCAACCAGGTGTTCAGAGATGAACCTGACCAGGGAGGCGATTGCCACCGACAGGGCGGGCAGCTCGACCACAGCTGTCTCTGTGCTGCTTTATTTTAAGCTGCAAGAGAAAAGAGGAGAAGTGGGCAGAGAGTCTGTATTCTCTGGACAAAATCGGTCCATCCTGTTTCACATTCTCTTCCCCTAAAACCAAGCCCCACAGTGGTGAAAATTCCCAAGATCTTTTCCTTTTGGCTGGGAGTCTTTTTATATCCTCCCATTTCCCAGGAATTTATTCTCTAACGAAATAGCATGATATTATTAAATAAATTATTCCCACTGGGTAGGGGTGAAGCTTTAGCAGTTCCGGAGGGCAGGGGAGATGGCTGTCTTGGGTTATTGACACAAAGCAACGTGGCAGGTGTCGTGTTAGGAAGACTGAGCTCAAGCCTGAGACTGGGTTTGTTGGCTCTCAGGTGGGAATCAGGTCTCGTCTTGGGGCTGGAAGGAATGTGAGCGGATTATCAGTTCAGCCTCTTGCCTCTAGATGTTGACTCCAAAACTCCAAACACCTCGAAGGAAATTGCGGCTGTCAGGCGAGAGTGCATCCTTCTCAGAATGTTGTAGGGGCCTGCATGCACTGATGCTCTGCCAACCCCACATGTCCCACCACTTCCTCCTCGGAACTCAGTGCTTCAGCTGAGATGATGATGATGATGATGGTGGTATCTGACATCTTTATGATGTACCAAACGGTTTGTAAGCACTTTAGCTGTGTTATCTTAGTTATTCTGCACAGCCCTATAGTTTATTTTAGTAGTATTTTTATGCATGAGGAATCTGAGGTACAGAGTAGTTAAGTAACTGTCCCAAGGTCACAAGTCTCCGAAGGTGCCAGAGCCCGAGGCTCACCTCTGCTGTGTGCCATTCCCTCCAGGATGTTCCCTCTGTGTAGACCGCTGTCCTCTCAGGTCTTCTGTCTGGCATACTCCTCACCCTTGAAGATACAGCTTGGGTGCTGTGTCTTCTTAAAAGCTTCCCGTGTGTCCAGAGGGCTGAGTTCCATGTGCCTGGTCCACGTCCAGACCCTGTGCAAACATCATGATGGCAGCGTCAGCACTGTCCTCCCTGCTGGCTTTCATGACTATCTCCGCTCTCCACTGAGAACTTGAGGCTAGAAACTCTTTTACCTCTGGTTTCCAGCACGTGGCCTGCTGTCTGTCACTTAGTAAGCTTTCAAAAACATTTAACGCAGTAAAATGTACACAGAGAGAAAGCAAATTTTACAAAGCTGCTGACCTCCCTTTGCAGTGCCATGGTGGGCCCATGGCTAACCCATTCGGACCAACAACAACATAAAGAAACACAGCTTCAGAGGGGCTGTGAAACGGGTTTGCGATTTTAATTTAGAACTGGTGTTCGGCAGCACCTGTTTTAAACCATGGACCGGTCAAAACGGAATTGATGGTAATAATGAGATGCTATTTTCGGAAAAACACCTGAAAAGTACTATGAAGCCAACTGGTAGGTGTGTCAGCTGGTATCGCTGACCTGGAAGGCAGTTGGGTAAAACGCATCCAGGGACTTCAAAACGTGAATAGCTTTTGACCCATTCACTTCCAGGAATTTTTTTCCAAGGAAAGATGAGAAATATATAGAAATATTTAAGCTTAAGTATGATTGTAGCATTGCCTTAAAAAATGTAAGTTGGCAGTAACCTAGATGCCCAGGGTTAGGGGCATGGTTAAGATTACGGCGTTACCATCAAATGATGGACCATATGCAGCTATTTATATCATGCATACAAAGAATTTGTAATGACACAGTAAAGACTGACGATATCGTGTTAAACAAGCAAAGAAACAAAAAGTCCTTGAATATAAACCTCTATAAACAGCATGATTTCAACAAACAAGTAAAAAGTGTATGAAAACTAGAAGGCGATATACCAAAACATTAACAATGATTATCTCTGGTGAAATTTGGTTATTTTTTTCTTTATAGATTCCTTTACTTTCCAAGTTTCACACATTGAGCATGTATTACTTTAATAGTTATGGGAAAAAATTAGATTTTTAAAACACTGTATGAGATGTAACATATTATTATTATAAATGAATAAAATTGAGAGATAATATGTAATTTCTTAATTAAATGAAAAATATACTATTATCTTTAAAATAAAAAATGAATGGAATTGGACAAATACCATAAAAAAAAGAGTTATAATAAGCAGAAGCCAGACGGTTTCTTGGGGGGGAAAAGCCCTTTGGATGTCAGGAGATCTGGTTAATAATATTTGTGACAGTGATTGTATAACCCAGGAGAATCATTTGACCTCTTTTGGTCTTCATTTGTAAAAATGAATTGGTTGAATGAGATGACCTCCAAGTTTCCTCCGTGCTCTAAAAAGCCTCTGGCCTTTGTCCGTTGGTTCATCTGTTATTTATCTCATACGCACAAAAGTCCATATTTATGGGTGATTTGACTGCACTAGATGAGGTCCTGAGTTCGAATTCACAGAGACCTCCCCACATCAGCAGAAAGCTGGGGACTAATTCCTGAGGTTAGAGTCAGTGCAGCTGTGAGGATCAGGGAGCAGAAAGAAGGAAAGGAAGACAGAGAAAGAATGGTGGGAGAGGCGGGGTGGCGAGCGGAGAGGCCGAGGGGTTGGGGAGGAAGATTGCTGTTCTGACAGATTCAGCGATAGCTGCACGGTGGGCAGCCTGTGGCCGGGCTTGATTGATCCATGGTTGAGAGGCTGCTGACAACTCTCCAAAGGAAGAACAGGGGCTAGAGAGGGGATGACCTTTCACCCTCAGACTCCCAGCATAAATTCCCTGGAGACCCAGGGTCTTATCACCCTGTGGAGTTAGAAGTGAATGACTGAAAACAAACCCACCCGGGACCTGGCCAAAGGGGAGGTTTTTGACTTGTGGTTTAAAACAAGTGAAAGAACTATTTTTAACTAAAAAGAAAGCATTTGGCCCCAAATGTAAAACAGGGGTAAAGAGAAAGAAGGAGTACGGTGGAATTCAAAAAGCCCTGTGTCCTAATCCTGGCTTTGCTGGGTCTTGCTGGGTGGCCAGGAAGCCATTCGCCTCTTCCTGCCTCACTTTCTCTGCACAAAATGGAGGCAGCACCGCCTGCTCCCAGTATCACGGAGAGTATTAGGAACCCCAGATGCCACGAGTGATGATGCTGTGTAAATCCAGAGTGTCCAACGTCCTACTTTTTTCCTCTCCTTGGACCAGGTGAATCTGGCAAAGGGTGGAGGGGGAGAGAGAGAGAGACAGAGACAAAAAAACAGAAAGAGAGAGCTCAGTTTCCTCTCAGCCAAGGGACCATCCCTCTAATCACACTCCCAATGAGAGCGGAGGTTAAATGATGGAAACCCTGCAACCTAAATGGAACCCCAAATCATCTAAATACTTCTGAGTCAAAAAGCATTGAAATTTTAGGAGAAACCTCGAATACTGAGAATATCCACAGCCCTTCTTCGGGTGGCAAACTAAGCTATTCATTTCCTTCTCAGTGTAATTTTAATCTGCAACTGCCGTGTCTCTGTTGCATTTTATCTTTCCTGTAAAGCCTTCTAGTTTAGTGCTTTAACCCTTGTTGCAGTGCAGTAATGTTTGATTAACGTATCCTTGAGGGTAGAGGCCGTCTTCTGCTCTTGTATTTTCAGAGGGGCAAAACAGATCCTCCAGTTCACGTCTCACTTAAAACACAGCAATCCCTTCCCGTTACTGTTCCTCCCAGCATTTGCATTTAGCTGTGCCCCTTCAGGTGCAGCAGGACTGGGGTAACTCCTGCATGACACCAGAATGGGCCAGGTGGAGGGGTTGGGTATGATTTTAGGGATAATAATGGCAGCTCATTTCTATTTATGGATTTAATCGATCCAATCCAGAAGGCTCTGAAATTGCAACAAGTCTGTGCCAAGTACCTCCCACGAAGGATGATGGTTTGAAGACCTCTGTCAATCACCCAGCAGAGGAGATGAACGCCCAAGGAGTTCTGATTTTAAGGAGCCCCTTTAATCCAATCAGTTGCCGAGAGTCTTACTTCCTGAGCCATGCATGGATTCATTCTATAAGAGTGCCTTTTGCATTAAAGAAACTGATTGCAAACTTTCCTCCTAATTGTGAAAATGCTCACCTGCTCAGAGGAAACATTTCTGGAAAGACACCTTCATTTTGCTTCCGTTATTGGGCTGAGGAGAGTGAAGTTTCAACAGAAGTTTAGAAGTTAAAATTCAACACCCATCCTCGCTCATAGAGCAGTTTGTGCCTAAGATGCCTGTGGAAACGACAAAATGAACTTGACCCCATCAGCCACCTTTCAAGGGCCTCTATTATTTCGTTATGACAAAAATATATATGTATTTCCTAAGTAAGGGAGCCATGGGAATGGTGAGAAGAAGGCCTTCGTAAGAAGGCATTGAGTTGATTATTAAAAAGGAATGATTATCAAAAATTGGAGACAACCTAAATATCCAACAACTGGAGAATGATTCAATCTTTTGTTTATTGAGGTCACATTGGTTTATAACATTATATAATTTTCAGGTGTACATCACTCTATTTCTACTTCTGTATAGACTGCATCCTGTTCACCACCAAAAGTCTAGTTGCCTTCTGTCACCACACACATGTGCCTGTTTACCCGACTTGCCCTCCCTACCTCAATTATTAAATTGATTTTAGTGTATTTGCATACTGAAAAACTGTGAAATCATTAAAATCATGTTTTAAAATCTGAAGAATGTATAGTGAGATGGGGAAATATTCACCACATACTGTGAAATGACAAAAGTAGTGTGCAAAATCATATGTACAATTTTTAGAGAATTTATAGTCCTGGAGAAAAGCCTATGCTCTGCAGCAGCTCAAAAGAATGAAATGGATCTAAACGACCTAATATGGAAAGGTTCCTAAAATCTGACATTACGGCATGAAAACATGTTTCAAAACAACATACAGAAAAATCCCATTTGCGAGGGACTTTGGCTTGGGGAGATTAAGGGAGACTTTAAGCTCATCTATGTCATTTGAATTTCCATAATGAGAATATAATTGTATATTATGGAATTTAAAATCATGCTTCTAAAATTTAAAATGGGAGAAGAAAGGGAGAAAAAATATGGGAAGAAAATATTCCCCAAAAGCTAATAGTTGGCTCTCTCTGAGTGGTGTGACTGTGGTTAATTGATTAATCCGAAGCCCTTGCAGGATAAATCGCTTGACAATCGATCCAAGCTTCCATCCCACGTCGCTATGACTCCAAACTTCATGTTCTTCCCGTTCCCTATCACTTTTCCAGTTATGCGTCCTTGGTGCTAAGGGATCAGGTTACCGTTAGGAGAAGAGGAGGGAGAGGAGGCACTGGGAGATGGGTGGCTGTTGTTATTAGTAAAGTTTAAGGCTGTGAGTTCCGCAGCGGAAAATCAGAGACAGTGAGGGAGATGGAAATAGCGCCACCAGCTGATCAAAAAAGAACTGCAGCTTCTTTGCCGCTGTGGTTCACAGCACGGTCTATCGGGGAGCTCACAGATTCCAGGACCCATTCCCAGAGGCTTGAGACCCGGTAGGTCCCTACTGTGGGCCAGGAATTCTGCATATGCACTAGCACCCTACGTGGTCCTTAGATATTTCTTGAGAGACTCTGCTCCAGTGATGGTATCGATCCGGAAAACAAATGCAGGACGTGTCACCCTCTCCCTTCCTAATTTACCAGACCATCCTCTGAATCCTTGTTTCTTTCAGGGTGGTCCTTTATGCCCATTTAAAGCTGATTCCACTGAATTAAAACATTGGATGAGGGCACGGGGATAGGAGGAGGGGTAGGTAGAGTCGTACAGTGTGACCGGCCTGGGGACACTGGGGAGGAAGCAGGGATGGCCCAGTGAGGAGGCGGCACAGCAGCCACACGAATGCCGTGAAGTTTAAAAGCCAATAAAAGTAAATACTCTTTTATCTGCCAAACATGGCATAACAGAGCAAGACCTGTTAAATAATCATTGTCAGAGGATGATGGTGAAAATAATTACAGCATCTGAGAATTGAGCATCCAGGCCCTGAACATTAGCTTGGCTAAGAGAAAATGCTGTTTGTCCACTGGGATCAAGAAGAACCGCAATAATCAGGTTTCTTCCTGAAAGGTTTGTCCGAATTTCTGACGCTCCTGGAAAGCAAAACAGAGGTCCTATGTCGCCACCTAGAGCCCAAAGCCGGGAAGTGTTGGCTGAGGAGATTTAAATTGCTGTGGCTCTTGGAGAAATCTGTGTCCAAGTTTAACAACAGCGCTTAAAAAGCACCAGCTTCACGCTTAAAAATGCCAGTCTGTCCTTTCCCCACAGGACATGAATATGTGTTAGCACTCAAGCCTTCATAATGACCAAATGATTCCAGGATGGAAAAAAAGATTAGCTGTTTCTAAAACCTCGATTAAATATGACAGGGAGCATGCCCTTGCGTGGAAGTTGGGGTGGAGGGTGGGGGGTGGGGGATGGTCTTAACTGCCACTATCTAACTAGGTGACCTTAAGAAAATCACTTAACCCCTCACAGCCCATTCCTCTTATGTAACATGAGAGCAGTGAACTAACTTGACAACACTACAGGCCTTCTAAGCCCGAAAATTCTGTGTTTCTAGAGTAATCTAGACTCCATTTTTAACCGGACATCGGTCAAAAAAATTGGCGCAGTATACAGAAAAAGTTGGTACACTGCATTTTTGGATGTGACCTTCTTCATCAGGGAAACCGTGTCTTTGCTGCCCTCTAGAGCTCTGCCCGAAATCTGCAAGAATTTAACACAAAAATCCCCCCGAATGAAGATTGCTTGAGACTTCGAGCCTGGCAGCTCCCTGCAGTCGCCGGCGCACTTTTTCTACAATGTATCATTCATTCTTTCCATTCTTGTTTCATACACATCTTCTGATACAATTCAGTTCTTTTCAGCCATTTATTTCAGCATTCTCTCCCAACTCTTCCTGTTTATGGCTTTGGGTTGTTGGAAGTTAAGCCCACATCATTTATTTGTAAGAAGGAGCCAATTTTTCTAAAGAATTCCCTGCCCTATAAATGTGTCTCCTCTGTGTAAGTGGCAGGGAGGATTATCTGTTCTAATTTCTGCAGCCAATGCTTAGAAAAACAATCCCAGACTCTTTTCTTATGTCACTTCCAAGAAGTACATGCTCCCAAACCCCTACTGCACTGGCAACATAACTGCCGCGAGACTGCCAAAGAGACACGGGTCTGCCGAGTGGAAGCCCACCAGCTGAGTCAGCAGAGAAGCCACATTTTCAGTCCCATTTTGGAGTTATAATTCAGTTCTGAATTCTCTTGGAACTGTAGCCAACCTTGGATCCATCCAATTTTGGTTGGTGGGCTGTACAAAAAGGACAGTCTAGAGAAAAGTGGAAACAATGCCTTTTGCTTGTTGCATCTTTTTCTTAACACTGGCAAAATCTCCATTTAATGCTGGAGCATTCCAGTTCAGTTGGGCCTTTTACCCTGAGGGGGACTCCTGCTGTTGATAGAACAGCAGTGATATATCTCAAAATTTATGCCAGAAATTAAAGTGTTGCTGGTGGCCTGTTACTAACTGCAATCCTCCATGAGGGTATCTAGAGGTTATGCAATGTCTCTTTGAGAGTTACTGCTGAAGAGGAGACCCCAGAGCCCTCCTTACTCCATCTACAGCCTTGTTTAGAGTCTCATCCACTCCGGGGTCCAGGCCCCTGCAGGGTGTGAAATCAGGCACAGTGGTGACTGCACAAAGGTTTTCGGCACTAGTGTATCAGGAAGTGAATGAAACATCAGAGAGAGATTTGCAGAGCTGCAAATAGTCTTCACTGTTCATAGCCATAAAACCATCTTCCAGGGGTTAATCTTAAGGGATTATTAGTGTTTGCTGTAACTCTGAAGGGACTTCCCGTAAGGTGAGCTTTTCTGCTTACCCATAAGGCAGCTGCTGAGACAACCTGGCAACAGAGCAGTTTTCCTTGGTTAGCCAAAGCACAGCACATTTAAATCACCAGGGTACTGAGAATAGTAAATAACCTGGTCTCTTCCCAAGAAGCTGCTCCCTGTTGCTGGCCACGTTTTCTGCTTTTAAGTTCCCAGAATCCTACGCACCCCAGTTCTGCCTCATTTGCCCTGGCATGGTGCTAGGGGCATCCTTCATTCTACCCACCTAGACCATGATGACTGGGGAGGATGGAGTGGAGGACTAATCAAACCACGGAGGCTCCAGAATAGTTTCTGTCCACTCAGAAGTAAAGGGTGGAACCAGATGCTCTGATACTCTATCACATCCTTGCACATGACCTAAAAACTTGTTCCAAGTGGCAGGAAATTCAGGTGTGTAGCAGAATCGAGAAAGAAGGGAAATATGCCTTAGGGTTGGCATTACTGCTGCTCGCTGAGCCCCTCTTCTTCCATGTGCTCAGGAGGATGACCTCGTCACACTCCCTCAAAGCAAGTGACCCTGTGACTTGTTTTGGCCAATGAAATGTGAGAGAAAGTGAAGACCATCACTTCTGTGTGGACGCGTTGAAGAGTTGTGTGAGATTCTCCACGCCCCTCATTCCCTGCATGGAAGCACAGGTCAACGTTGCAACGCCACGAGACCAACGCAACCTGCAGTTGAGCCAACATACAGAGGACACCTCCCAAAAGAACCGATCGGACCTGTGAAGCACTTTGCAGGAGTGAGAATTAAATCTTTGTTGTTTAAGCGACTGATTTTTTGGAGTTGTTTGTTACTGCAGTGTATCCAGGCTCTCCTGACTGGTACACACCTTCGTGCTACTGTGAACTCAATCATCTTTTCAGTCTAAATATCATCCTCTTTGATGAGGGAGATGCAAGCATCAGAAGTTCATATTTCTCTCTGATCTCCTTAAACATTGAAACAACAGCTTAAATATTTCTGCCTATATTTTGATCTTTCTTGTTCTAAAAATAATTTCCTTACTCTAAAAATTGCTTTCCCTTTTGGCTGTCTTGAGGGCTTTTGCCAAACTTGCCTCACTTGGGACATCAACTTTTCCAGCCTTGCCATTACATATCTGTGCCACTCTCTTAAGTTTGTACTTAATATTTATGTCACACAAACACACATACGCTTTCCATCATTGGTACGTGTTGTTTCTATCCGGACTCAGGGTTTCCTCGTGAACGTCCCTTCACCATTACACACCAGGATCATGTACAATTGCATTGTGGAGAGTTCTCAGCATTCCTAACTGGCCTTCCCTTCTAGAACTTCCTGTGATGCAACTATGTCTCCCTTGACTCATCCTTTAAAATCAATTTTCACAAGTCTAGGACCAGAGTTCCCCAACTGTGTGCTGGGTGCCCTGGACAATACATCAAGCTCACAGGCTCACCATAAAATATTTCAAACTTATGAGGAAAACACAGGGATATACAACATCTATCAGACAGCGCATGAACTACTAGCTCAAGACTGTTTATAGTTCCAACATTCGATCACATTACATTCCCTTTGTTGACATCATAATTTTGCAAAGTTGGATTTTCAGTTATGATTGCAATAAAAAGCAAGGACCATGTGAAAATCAATACAGAGTAAGAAATGAAGGTGGCAGTGTCGTATCTGAATCCGAGATTGGAAAGTTGTGCAGTGCCAAACAGGGACACACGTATTGTAATTGTCCGTTATTTAAGAATGAAATAAAAATATTACCTTTTCTTTCAATTAATGCGTAATATTTTGTCAACCAGCTACTAAGTTGTTGGAGCACACAGACTTCCTAAGTTGTTTGGCCCTGACTACTTATAATACAGGAAAGTGTTAAGTATTTCTTTTGGCCCAGGAGCACCACGAAAAAAAACTACTGAGATGTTGGGGCATCACAACTTGAGAAAGTGTGGGAACCTCTGGTCTAGGAACACATCCAACCATGCTGAAAATTTTGTCCTGTTACATCCTTAAAAAGACATTGTCCACTTTTTTCATCAACTGGTACTGGGAGAACTGGATATCTACATGAAAAAGAATAATGTTGGACCGTTACCTCATACCATATAAAAAAATTAACCCCAAATGGACCAAAGACCTAAATAGAAGAGCTAAAACTATAAAACTCTTAGAAGAAAATGTAAGAGTAAATCTTCATGACTTTGGATTTACCAATGGTTTGTTAGATATGACACCAAAGCACAAGCAAAAAAGAAAAATAGATAAACTGGACTTTGTCAAAATTGTATGCATCAAAGGACACCATCAAGAGAGTGAAAAGACAACCCACAGAATGAGAGAAAATGTTTGCAAATCATATATCTGATAAGGGTCTAGTATCCAGAATATATAAAGAATTCCTACAACTTAACAACAAAAAGACAAACCATCCAATTTAAAAATTGGCAGAGGACTTGAATAGACATTTCCCCCAAAATATACAAATAGCCAACAAGCACATGAAAAGACGCTCAATATCATTAGTCATTAGGACAATTCATAATATGTCACAGGTTTTAGCAAATCAAAATCCAAAGATGCCACTTCACACCCACAGGTTAGCTATAATAAGAAACAGAAAAACAGAAAATAATAAGTGTTGATGAAGATATGGAGAAACTGTAGCCCTCTTTTATTGCCAGCAGAAAAGTAAAATGGTACAAACCACTGTGGAAAACAGTTTAGCAGTTCCTCAATAACTTAAACATAGAATTACCAAGTGATCCAGCAATGGCACTCTAAGATATGCACCCAAAAGGAGTTAAAACAGGCATTCAAATAAATACTTGTACACAAATGTTCATAGCAGTACTAATCACAATAGCCAAAAGGTGGACACAACCCAATGTCCATGAACCGGTACATAGATAACAAATGTGGTATATCCACACAAGGTAATTTTATTCAGACATAAAAAGGAGTGAAATACTGATACATGATAGAATGCAGATAAACCTTGAAAACATCATGCTATGTGAAATAAGCCAGATACAAAAGGTCATATATTGTATGATTTCATTTATAGGAAATATCCAGAATAGATATATCCATAAAGACAGAAAGCAGACTAGTAATTACCAGGGGCTGAGGAAGAGAGAATATGGAGTGACTGCTTGATGAATACAGGGTTTGCTTTTGGTGTGATGGAAATTTCTTGTAATTAGATAGAGGTGATGGTTCCACAATGTCGTGAATATACTAACTTATTTTTAATGTATTAAAATATATTTAATATTTTTAATATATTTACTATATTGTACACTTTAAAGTGGCTTATGGTTAACTTTACATTATGTGAATTTTATCTCAATTCTATACATTTAATAATTTAATTATATAATATATTTAATATATCTAAATATATAATATATATTTCATTTAATTTTATATATATGTATTAAAAGCATGGTCATCTTCTCCCAGGGTTTCTGTAACTTCTCCTCTGCCATTAATTCCCACTTACTGGTGGAATTACTTAGGGCCACTGTATCAGAGGTCTTGGTCATCCTTCTACCCCGTGAGACAGAGGTCCTTAACCTTTAATTCACCTCCAGGGGGTCAAGAGATCCCTCAAAATTCTATTTGAAATTTTGTGTCCACGTGCAAAGGGAGAAAGTGAACTGCAGTGTAGTTGCCACAGAGATCTCCGCCAATCTCACAGGGGATTCTGAAGCTGGGATGGTCTTTAGATATACCACAGGGTCCAGACACTGCTTATAAAGGAAGCTGGGTTCAGGCTGCCTCCAGGGAGAGGACATAATCTTCTGCCAAGAGCAGTTCTTGGGGAAGAGCTCAACTGTGAGCTGAGGAATGAGTGCCTTGGTCCTGAAGGGGCTATCTGAGCTGCACACAACAGCATCCACTACAGTTGGTATAGTTGCCGTAGGACATTAGTACCCTCTGGGTGTGGTAGATTCCAAATGCTGATTGCATCTCTTGCATGGGTTATCTTGATCCTTTGGAGACTGACATGACTGGAGATCTTGACTTGGATGATGTCTCCCACAGCTGAAGTTGTCTCACATCTTTCCTTTCAGCTTCCAGTTTCCAAGTCTGCTTCTCTGTTGAGGTCTCCTCATCCTTCCAGGTAGCGTTCTTGGGCTGAACCCCTCTCAAGATGACCCAGTCCAGCTCCTTACAGAGATTTTTCTAGCATAATCTAGAAGTAGTCTAAAAAAAAATTAGCCCTTCTATCTAATGTTGCCAGAAAGAAAGATTAACTACTCTAAATCAAATTCATCATCCTTGGCAAATGTGTTCTGTGTTTCGTGTGGCTTATATCCAACAATTCCCTACCACTGGTCAAACCATTTCACTACCTGAGAATATGATTTGCAACTAATTCATCTTGAAGTGTTTGAGCAGAACCCACACTGCTTAAAATTAGAAATGCTATGTGTATTTTATTGAGATTTTTTTCAATGCCCATGGTGGGTGATTGCTAACATCTGCTTTGAAAGATTTCCAGGCTAAAATCATTATGGACTTATGCCATAGCATAGAACTTTGGATCTTGACTGCCTGTTCCTCAGTGTGTTAGAGCAGACTCCAGGACTGTTTCTCAGGAGTATTTTTGACCCTGCCATAGTTTGTCCCTTATCCCACTGCCATGCAGAGGTGGGGTTTGGTTAGACTCTTTCACTTTCAAAGGATCTTTCTGAACTCTACTCTTAGCTCAGTGATTGTCTTTTTCTTTAATTAACAATTCAAAATATTTACACTTCAGATTCTTGACATAATTTACGGTTTTGAACTCTCTGCTCTCCGACACTTATCCAAAGTTTTAAGAAGTATTTATAGGGGCTGGCTTGAAAAGACAGGCAGACATTCCTCTAGATATTTTTAAATTTTACCTTGGGATTATGCCAGACCATGTGAGTCTCATGTGGAAGTGGGGATCTGTGCTTGGGCCTACAGGGAAGGATTTTAAAAAAGACTCACTTTTGAATTTATGGGGGGTGTGGTTGAGAAACCATCCACTTCACGGCTGTGCCTCCTCTGTATGAGGTGTCTTGGGTGTAAGGAAAGTATGCACTTCTCATGACCCAGGTGGCTGGTAGCTAGTCCTCTCCCCATTTAAAAAACCTCATTCTATTATTTTGGGGTGAAATGTAACCCAGTACATTTTCATTTTATTCCCTGCTTATATTGTTCTCACAGTAACTTTATTCGTGAAGGAAAAAAAGTTACCTGAGATGAGGAAAATTCTATAGCAATGTACAGTAGACTCTAAAGAATGTATCTTGAAGAATTGAAGAAGGAAAGAATGAATCTTGAAGCTCAGTGTATCTTCCTTTTTACATTGAATTATCAAAAATTTCAAAGCCAAATTGTGACTCACCCCTAGCAACCACCAAGGCCTTAGGATACGAGTTTTCCTCATGACCCAGATTTTTGTAGCTAGCAGAAAGTATGAGTCTTGAAGCTCAGCATATCTTCTTCTTTAAATTATCAAAAAATTTCAAAGCCAAATTTGTGACGAGCCCATAGCAACTATTGAGATCTTAGGATGTGCATTTCTTGGTATTAATATTACTATTTTTCTGCTCATTTCCTTGTCATAGGCTCCTTCAGTTATTTATTTCTATCCTTTTATTTGTACATATTTTATAACTCGCCTCAAATCTTTCATAGAATAATGCATGGTTATAAATAAAATGAAATAACCATCTCAACCCCAGTTCCACCTCTTCCTTCCCTAACTGTACATTTCACTTGACTTCTGAGAGCACTTTATTTCAAGCTTAAATAATTAATAATGATGCTGATGATGACAACAACAACAACTGTTGGTCAAGAAATTCTCTGTGTTGGATTCTTGACATATTAATATATGTCTCATTCACTCTTTAAAGCCGCCTCTCAAGGCGGGTATTATTCCCTGTTTCACAGAAAAGGGAACCATGGCTCAGGAGGTTTAAGGTATTTTCTCAAAGGTTACATTAGTAAGTGACAGACCGACGACTGGAATAGTCCAAAGCCCCTATTCATTGCTCTGTGCCAGTCTGCCCACTCTGTGGCCTGACGCTCTTTTACTCTTTAAGAGTCATCATTCTATTGAGCTGATACAATGACATGTACCAGTAAAAACCCAATGGTGTATTTCTCCAGTAGGGATGGGAACGTGGGCGTGGGTGGGATCTCCTAGCTGTTTAACAGGTTTTTGTCCTACCTAGCTATGTGCGTGAAGAGTTCCACCATCATTCTCTCTCCCCTTTGAAGGAGGTGGAAGCTAGAACTTAGACCAGAGGTGGAGATGGAAGTGGAAGAAGGAAGCAGACAAGATCTAAAAAGAAATATTTTACTGGATGCTCAACATGGGGCTGAATAAAGAGAAGGGAGCTGGGAGTTGTGTTTTCATTAGCTTGTAAGACTAGCCAATTTGGCTAGATGTTAGGTGAGTAAGAAGCAGAAACCTATATTTTACTATGTTTTTTAAAGTTAGGTTTATTGAAGAATAGTTTACATAAAATAAAATTTTTAAGTGTAGAGTTGGGTGAGTTTTGATAAATGTGTACAGCGATGTAGTCACCATCACTATCAACATGCACAATATTTCCATTACCCAAAAAGTTTTCCTCCTGCTCCTTTGCAGTCAGTCTCTTCCTCCCAACCCTTCCCCCCTGCCAACCCCTGGTAACTACACAGTGTTGCCTTTTCTAGAATATCTTATAACTGGAATCATACAGTATGTAGCCTTTGTGTCTGTCTTTTGTTACTTAGCACAATGCTTTTGGAATGCTTCTATGTTGTTGCACGTGTCAGCAGTTCATTCCCTTTTATTGCTGAGTAGTCCATTGTGGATGGAATTCCCGCAAGTGGATGTACCACACCTTGTTTACCCACTCACTAGTTGATGAACATTTGGTTGCGGCTTTTATGAATAAAGCTGCTATGGACATTTGCCTACTGGTGTTTGTGCAAAAATAGCCAGGAATGGGATAGGTGGATTGTACTGTAGGTGGATGTTTAACTGTATGAGAAAGTACCAAAGGCTAATGATGTTGAGAAACTTTTCATGTGCTTATTTGCCATTCATCTCTCTTTTTTTTGGTGAAGTATGTGTTAAAACCTTTGCATTTTTTATTAGAGGTTTATCTTTCATTATTGACTTGTAAATGCTCTATATATTTGGAATGTAAGTCCTCCATCAGGTATGTGTTTTGAAAATATTTTCTTCTAATTTGTGGGTTTCCTTTTCTTTTCCTTAATATTATCGTTTAAAGGGGAGTTTTAAATTTTTATTAAATCTTGTATAGTTTTTGCTCTTACATACAGGGTTATGATCCATTTCAAGTTAATTTTTATATATGGTAAAAGGTAAGGGTTGAGGTTCATTTTTCTTTTCTGTATGTGGATGTCTAATTATTCTGATTGTTCAGCACTATTTGTTTGAAAGCCTACCCTTTCTCTCATTCAATTACCCTAACACCTTTGACCAAAATCAATTGACCACTTAGGTGTGGACCTCTTTCTGAACTTCCTATTGATATATAAATCTATTCTTGCACCAATACCGTACTGTCTTTACTTATATTAAGCACCAATACCACACTGTCTGTAACTTTATATTAAGTCTTGAAATTGAGTATTATGAATCCCACATCTTTGTTTCTCGTTTTCAAAATTGTTTTGGATATTCTAGACCCTTTGCATTTCCTTACAAATTTTAGAATCTGCTTTTCAATTTCTAAAAAAAGAACAGCCTTCTGGGATTTTTATTGGGATTTGTTGAACCTGTTGATCAATTTGGGGGAGAAATGACATCTTAATAATATTGAGAATTCCATCCATAAGCACAGTATATAACTCTATTTAGATCTTCTCTGATTTTTCTCAGCAGTGTACAGCATATAGGTCTTATACGTAGTTTGTTAAATTTATCTCTGAGTATTTCATTTGATGCTATCATAATTGTAATTTTTTACTTCAATTTCCAATCGTTCATTGATAGTACATAGAAATATAATTCACTTTTTACAATGACTTTATAGCCTTTCGCCTTGCTAAACTCACATAGAAGTTCAGCAATTGTTAAAATTCCTTGGGATTTTCTATGTAGATTATCACGTCATCTGCTAATAAAGATAGTTTTGCTTCTTCCTTTCCAAGATATATGACACTTATTTACCTTTCTTGCTTTATTGCATTCGCTGAGACTGCCAGTATAACCTTGCCCAGAGGTGGTGAGAGAAGACATCCCTTCTCCGTTCCCAGCCTTAGGGCTAAAGCATTCAGTCTTTCACCATTAAGTGTAATGTTAACTGTAGGTGTTTGTTGATTTCAGGTTTGGATGTTTCCTTCTATTGCTAGTTTATTTAAAGTTTCTATTATGAAAGGATTTTGAACGTTGTAAAATACTGGTTTTTTTCCCTGCATCTTTTCAGATGATAATATGATTTCTCTTTTTGAGCTTGTTGATATGGTGAGTTACATTGATTGAAGTTCAACTGTTGAACCAATCTTGCATTCCTGTGATAAATCTTATTTATTGATTGTCCTGATTTATTATGATTTTCATATATTACTGGATTCTATTTACTAACATTTTTGTTGAGGATTTTATATATATGTTTGTGAAGATTATTGTTCAGTAGTTTTCTTGTAATGTCCTTGTCTGGGTTAGGTATCAGGGTAATACTGGCCTCATAAAATGAGTTGGAGAGTATTTTTTGCTCTTCTATTTTCTGGAAGAATTTGTGAAGCCTATATTTTTAAATTCACCTATTCTATTCATTTTGTCCCTAATGCCCCATCCTCACCTCAGGTCCTTTGCACATGATTCTTTGAAGCAATTTAAAGTTGTCTTTGTTGAACTAAGAAGACAGGATTTTCTACACACAGGAGAGGACCCAAGGCCCTGAGAAGGTCCCGTGTGTGTGTGTGTGTGTGTGTGTGTGTGTTGGGGGGGAGGGGGGTTGTTCCTGTGCTTATTTCCAAGAATTATTGTATGACATGAGAGAAAAATAGGGAAGAGTATCTTAAACCTTGGAGGAAACTGACATAGGCACCATGTGTCACAGCCTCACAACAGCAATGATTACTTATTATCAGAGGGGAGGGACAAAATGCACTCCTTTAAGCAAGATGAGGGAGTGTAAGGCCAAAGCAAAAACTTTCCCTCTGCTCTCTAAGTGTGGTTCCATCTATTCATGTCACCCTCAAGAGCCTTCTCCCTTGAAATCAAAATCCTTCCAGTGAGCCCAAACCCTTCAGGCCTGGAGCAAACCCATATCTGAACAAGGGTTAATCACACAGGCCAGTTCTTAAAGAATCCATATGCTTTTGCTACTGTCTCATAACTTGCCAGAGGCTGGACAAATGACAGAAAGCCATCAAAGAGGATGGCAGAGGAAAATGCCTTGTGCAAGCCTGTGGCTTTACCCTCTTTCACCATCCAGCCTTTCTCTCCATGGTGGAGAAGGAACTCAGGGAGGAAGGTCACGGACATATGCCTTTTCCTCTGGAGATTTACTGGGGAGCACATGAGAACCCAGCTGACATTCCTGTAGGAGGGAAGGGTACCACACAAGGCCATTTCCACCCTTGCTTAATGAAGACAGAAGAGCAGAGATAAGGGTCATTAAGGACCTGTGCCTTCAGGGCCCCTTCTGGGGTACGTCTAAACCCTCTTCACCCACAGGGACCAGCACGGGCCTTGGGCCTCAGGTCATTGAAGGAGCATTTGTCTTTGAATCAGAAGATTTGGTGTGCAATCCCAGAGTGGCTCTCATCTGAGCCCCAAGAAGGTGTGTCTTGCCAGAGCAAGGGGATCTGGGCCCACTCAGCTTCACCAATGAACAGGGGGTCCATCCCTTCCATCTGTCATGGGGGAGTACTGCTCTCCTCTGCACGCAGCAGTTTAGGCCCCAATCCTGGCTGATCCCTCACTGCTCCTGAAGAAAGACTGCCTTGTCTTTGAAGATATGGTTAGGTAAGGACAGCTGTATCTCTTCAGGGTATAGCAGGAATCAGATGGCAAACTCAAATTAGGGTCATTTGAGAATTTAATAAGCAAACTATTTGCAATAGTGTGGACAGGACGTATGGACACCATTCTGGGGCTAGCAACAGTGAGGCTCCATTACTGCCCCAAGTCTGAAGGGAAGGGGACAGGACATGGTTTCCAGAATCTGAATGGGGCCAGCTATATCAAGGGGGTCTTCTGACAAGAGCTGAAGTGCATAGGACAGGGCCAGGAAATGATACCCAGCCCCTCACCCCAGGCTCCTATGGGTGTTCCACACTGGCTGAACCCAGAGGGAAACCAGAGGACCAGGAAGCAGGTTGATGTGGTCCACACAGGTGGTCCTCCTTGGGTCCAGAGCAGGGTGGAAGAGGGTCAGGAATGGATGTGGTGGGACGAAGGGAAGACATCCAATGAGTAGCTGTGAACCCCAGAGCCTTGCTTGTACTCCCAGCCCTCTTCACAGGGCAACTGCATCTCTCCATGCCCTTCTGGGCATCCATTCCCTGGCAGGAGAAGCTCTGAGGGTCACTCTCTGAGGTGGAAACAAGGGGCCCATCACTGGGATCTGGCTCTTGCCACACCAGCTGCCACCAGGTGGGGCAGACTGGAAGGAGCCAGAAGCCATGCTCTTTCCCCCAAAGAGAAAAAACAGGCCCCTGGAAAAGGCGAACTGGCTGTGAGTAAAGCTCAACCCTGCTCGTTCCTGTTAACATCCTCTGGCAGCCAGGGGCACTGAGAGGAGGCAGAAGTCAGGAAAATTCCAAGAAACTTTTACTAAAAATAAAGTAAATAGCCATTTCTTGCAAGATGCCCAGCCACTAATTAGCTGCCGTACTTCTGTATGAAGAGAGGCCCTTTGGCTGCAGAATATGAATTTAAAAACTAAGCTCCATCCAAAGTGGCAATTAAGGGCTTTACCCAATCATAATAAACCTTGGTCTTCCTTTCCTAAGCAAGCCCTGCATCTCGCTGCCAGAGCAAACCCATCAGCTCGTTCCTGGTTTCCTTCTTAAAACAGAGCAGAGCCATGACACCCCGCAGAGCAAATGCGCTCGGTCCGCTCTCTCCAGGCTCCCTGTGTCACTGGAGCAGCTCTCAGGGTCCCTTAACAGTGTTGACATGGGCACAGCAGACCCCAAGTATCCTTCAGCCTCTGACCTCAACTCAGGACACCAGGACACCTTCCACTATGGCCGTGCAGCCTGGTGGTTAAGGACTCAGGCTTTACAATCACAGTCATGGTGTTTGCAGGAACAGAGCAAGAATCTGTAGTTTTGCTTCATAGCATTTATCGAAGTTTGCAATGTTACACGTAACAGTGACAAACATTTTTATCCTGTGTGTATTCTCTGTCTCTTTCCCTCCCTCTACTCTGCCGGCTAATGAAAACCCTGGCATTGTCCGCTCAGCACACTCCTTCCTCTTCCAGTGTGGGGTCAGCGTGGAAAGGTGGGTGTGAAGCTAGAACAGGAGTCACCGAGTGAAACGCCTGCAGGGGCAGGGATGCGGTGAGCGAGAGGAGCCATGTAGAAGCGGCAGAGAGTTGGGGCCTGTGAAGCAAAAGAAGGCGAAACATGGAACTCAGCTCAGCGCAGCCAACTGCGGCCAGGCTGGAATGCAGCCCCCTTGTGGCCAGATCTAACCACTTTTCAAGTCAAGCCCCAATCTTGAATTTCTGTACAAAACTTCTTGCTTGTTATGGATCCAAACAAAACAACGTTCAGGCCAGTATGGCCCACACCTGCCAGAGTGGGACTCCTTGGAGAGGTGCTGTCTGTGGGAAAGGAACAGGAAAGAAGGGGAGGGCACAGCAGGATAAAAAGCTGGGTTTAACAGAATCCTCAATTGGGAATTGAAAGGGAATTGGGAGGAGCAGCTGCCAACAGTGAAGAGGATTCTAAGAGTGGCCGAAATTGAGAGAGGTGATTTTAAAGATGCTTTGCTATGCATTAAGAATGGACTCCCCACTTGGATGTTACCCTGACTGAATAAAGATTTTAATTCTTTCAGTTATTCTTCAGCTGTCAGACTGTGGTTCTTATGTTTTTTTAAATTCTTTCTTTGTATTTTATTCTTAGCCCCTTTGGCGGGCTCTTTCACTGTTTTGTTTTATCTGTTTGTTTGTTTGTTGGTGAAGAAGATTGGCCCTGAGCTAACATCTGTTGCCAATCTTCCTCTTTTTGTTTCAGGAAGATTGTCACTGAGCTAACATCTGTAGCAATCTTCCTCTACTTTTGTATGTGGGATGCCGCCACAGCATGGCTTGATGAATGGTGTGTAGGTCCGTGCCTGGGATCCCAACCTGTGAACCCCGGGCTGCCAAAGCAGAGCCCTCGATCTTAACCACTATGCCACCAGGCCCGCCCCCAGATCGGCTGGGTCCATGATCACACTGAGAGGCCCCTGAGGCAGGATGAGGGCTTATCTTGCTTCTCACTGTTTGGTGAGTCCTGGTTCTTTTTTCAATAGGGACAAATTTAGTTTAGATTCACTTTCACTTTTCCCTGGGCCAATCAACATCATCAATCACGAAATAATGAGCAGAGTGAGAGAAAGTTGAGCAATCCACTGATCAGCAAAGATAGAGTGGACTGCTCCAGAGGCTGCAACGTGGCTCCAGCTGGGCTGCTGTTCCAGTGACGGGAAATACCTGAAGAAAGAGAATTTTGCCCCATTCCTTGAACCGGGGTTCTCCATTAGCTCTCTCAGGGGTTACCCATCCTGCCTTCACCCTTAGGCAGTGTATTAGTTACCTCTGCTGTGTAAAAAACTACTGCAAACTTAGAGATCTAAAACAACAGTTCTCATCCTCATTTCTGATTGTCAGGAATGCGGGAGCAGCTGAGCTAGAAGCCCCTGACTTAAGGTCTCTCACAAGGCTGCAGACATCTCGATGCTCAACTAGGGAGGACCCACTTCCAAGCTGACTTCCCTGGCTGCTGGCAGGCTTCAGGTCCTCGCTGGCTGTTGGCTGGGAATACCACCTCCTGGCCGAGCGGGTCTCTCTGTGGGGCAGCTCACAGCACGGCAGTGAGAGAGCAAACCAGGGAAAGAGCAAGTCTTTATGTAATTTAATCTCAGTAGTGATGTCCCATCAATTTTGCTCTATTCTATTTATTAGAAGCAAGTCACTAAGTCCATCCACACTCAAGGGGAAGGGAATTCACAGGGCTTGAATGCCAGGAGGTAGGGATCCTTGGAGGTTTTACTCCAGCCTTGTTATTCAGGGCCGATGAGGAGCACAAGTGGCAATGTAATGGTCACATCCCTCTGGACGTAACTCTGGCTCATCTCTCTGAATACGCTGGGGAACACATGTAATCATCCGTATCAACCATCTTCCTACAAAAGTCAAGCACTGACATAGTTATGCACGTGCACCGTGGACATACACCATATAAAAAGCCTGGGGAATGCTGTTTTATATCATAGTTTGTGGAGGAGAGTGAGCCTAAAGCATAAATCCAGCATATTTTCTCCACGTTCTCCTTTGACCCCCGGGTTTGAGTTCTGGTTCTGCATTTTACTAGCTGTGTGACTCTAGGCAAGAAACTTCCATAAAGCTCCACTTCCCCATCCATAAACTGGGGTAAAAAAAGAATTAATGCCACTGGGTTTCAGGTGGGATTAAATAAAAGGATCACATATATAAAGACCTAGAATTATGCCTGGCACATTAAAGTTACTAAAGAAATCTGGGCATCTATCGTTATTATTGTTATTCCATTAATATTCTTTAATTTAATGTATTTTCTTTCAAACCTTCTGCCTTTAAAGCCTGACTTGCCTCCCCTTAGGATTAATAAAAATGAGTCAATGGTAAAAATTCATGGACAGTTTTTATGGCACCAGCATGTGTAAAGTATGATCACCGTCTTTGGAGATCTGATGCTGGTAGTTGGCTTCCATCAAAATAAGGTGTCTCAAAATTAGAACAGATTGGGGCCGCCCTGTGGCCGAGCAGTTAAGTTTGTGTGCTCTGCTTCAGCAGCCTGGGGTTCACTGGTTCAGATCCTGGGCGTGGACCTATGCACTGCTCATCAGGCCGTGCTGTGGCAGCACCCCACATAGAAAAACTAGAATGACCTACAACTAGGATATACAACTATGTACTGGGGCTTTGGGGAGAAAAAAAAAGAGGAAGATTGGCAACAGATGTTAGCTCAGGGCCAAGCTTCCTCACCAAAAAGTATTAAAAGAAAAAAAAGATTAGGAGGAAAGAAATACAACTTAATAAAAATTAGAACAGATTATTGCAGAAGTTTGCAGCGAACCAGTTATCGTAGATTGGGAGAAGCCTTTCACATTTCATGTCTTTAATCTTTGCCCACATTTTGAATGGTTATTTTCTGAGGGAATCTGCACAGAGCGGGAATACGGTCTCAGATCTTCTTGCTGGGGCTGGAGGCCACAAGTGTTTCAGAAGGAAGATGACCCACAGATACTCTGCTCACCAAAGTTACATTCTCCAGTTGAGCAGAGTAGAATGTCTTTTACTCTTTGCCGAAGACAGTGTTAGTTGCCTTCTGAAAGTTTAGAAATACTTGGGCGGACCTATGATCTATGCAATAATCATTGACTTTTCCATGGGCTCTGAGAAGGGGCTAAAGAAGGAGGACAAAGGCACTTTTTTCCCTTTCTCTCTCAACAAACTTTTTCCTTGAGAAGCCCCAGAATTTTGACCCACTTCACATCTACCTCCTGCCTCTGGTTTTGAAATCTGCAGGCTGATGGCTTGTTTGCTTGTTAGCAGGAAAGGCTTGCTTTGGGTCTGTGCTTGCTTGTTAGTAAAGAACCAACAAGCATTGCAGTCCAAAGGTAATCACAGAATGAAATCACTTCCAGATGCCAAACCCCACTCCTGATGGTGAAAGCAGACTTTACAACTGCAGTGGACCAGGTACACCATGGCTCTCACCCAATCCTATTGGGGTTTTGAACATGCACATGTGTTCTCGTCCTCCTTTTCTTTCTCTCCCTTCTTTCCTGCTTTTTCCCTTCTCTATCATTCCTTGCTTTCCTCAACTTGGATCAATTTTAATCTGAAGAACAAAATCAAAGCTGGATATAACCCAGTCTCAGTTCTGCCGTATCTAAGCTGCTGTGACTCTGGGATCTATTAGAAGATGAAAGCTCTCTGTCGAGCTGCAGCCACCAGAAAGGAGCAGCTCTTTCTTCCAGCTCCATCCTTGCGGGCTCTCAGAAAGCTGGTCCCAAGCAAAGTGTGAACACGAAGAAAACTGCTCCTGAAACAGTTGGTAAAGTGGTGGTCAGAGGATTACCCCACATGTAGAAAAAGAATTACTGCCTACACTCAGCCCAGAATTGGCACAGAAACGAGACTGTCAGCGCTGGAACTCACACTGGCAGAACATGTGGGACTCGGCAGTGACGGGGGAGAACGCATCTTCATTCCCTACTTGCTGGGATGTGTCAGAGCGTCCCACAGAGGGTCTGAAGAAAGGCGGAAGGTAGAGGAACAGAGAGGGAGAGGAGGAGACAGGAAGGCTCGAGGAAGAAAAAGACCTAGTAGTCAAAGAAGCTTTTTAGAGTTATTTATAGCACTAAAGTCTGGGAAAGAATAGAATCAAGAAGACTTTCAGAAGAGGAATTCATCCTAGACATATTGATTTTCTCCCCTCAAAAACTGAGTACATGAAATCCAATTTCTTGTCCCATCTCAGCCTTGCCCCTGAAAGTACTTAAGTGGCAGAATCTTTCCTCCATTCACTAATGAGCCTCCTTCACCCGCTCTCCAGTGGAAGACGTGGCCGTTTGTGAAGAAGGGAATCTGTGAGATTTGATCATATGCATGTATGGCTTTTTAAAGGTTTTTTTCTTTAATCTCTCTTATTTGGCTCATTTGTAGTTAGTATACTTAAGTTATTACTTCCCTTGTGAATAATTCATTAAATTTTAAATGTAACACAAATGTATTTCTTCCAAGGCAGAACAGCATATAGCTCTCACTCAACCATTTATTCCCAGATGTTTATACCAACAGGGTCCAAGAACTCCATAAAACTAGAATAATAGCACATTGAAAATATCTGGCCACAACCCATAAAAGAACGTGCATAATAAAACTGCTCCCACCCCCAATCCTTCCTCCAATGTGAGCCTTCTAAATGTTTCAAAGTAATTTTCCAAAGGTGTAGTGGGGGTGGATATCCAAAATCCTATATTCTCACATTACTGGGACCTGAGTTCAAGATCAAATTGAAGAACTACGTGTATCCAATCCCTTTAAAAAGAATCTCTTAAAAATGAACCCAGAAAAAAATGTTTTAAATGGCTGGTGAACAGTTTGTTTTATTGTAACGAAAAACAAAAGGAGTGTGTGTGTGTGTGTGTGTGTGTGAGTATATGCCCAAAGTGATGGATGTATTCTCCAAACGGCCAGATTTTCACCATCCTGTTAACATCTGTGCAATGACCACTTCTCCAACCATTTGCTAATACTGTTTTTTTCCTCTTTGGTTTTGGAAATATAAATTATTTTATATCAGCCTCTCAAACAGCTACTCCCCTTAGATGTATAACAATTTATCCCAGATAGAACAATTCCCTAGTTCATTCATTTCTGGATTCCTGTTAGAAATAAGGGGCATCCAAAATACTGACCACTTAGATGCCCTGTCCATCAACATCATCTGTGGGGCCTCATCTACTTAAAAAGATAGAGTTAGGTCCATGAAGGAGAAAACTCTGCTTCTGCATCAAGGGAGGGAATCGGGCCCTGATAGGAAACTGGTTGGTGTGATGGAAGTGGGAGGAAGACAATATATGAACATTCTATAACCCACCATGGCACTGAGAGAGGTATGGATAGTAACATACAGGGAAGTGGGAAAGATGAACGACTTGTGTCTGACAGTGGAATAAGGCAGGGACAGACGGGAGGGGTGTAACCAGTTGTGTAGCAGAAACCAAAGTATTTGAAGTCAGAAAACCTGGGGTCAAGTGAGGCTTCTGCTAGTAGTGGTCACATGGCTTGAGCTTGGTTTCCTCATCTACAAAGTTGAGGTAATCACTCCTGCCTTGGATGGTTGCTGAAGAAACCTAGGGAGCTAAGAGGCTTTGCAAGTTGTAAAGTATCATGCACCTCTGCCTTATCAGAGTGGGTGAACTTGTATGAAGAGTTAGACAGCTGGTGAAATGAAAACACCCCTGGAACCTGATCTCTCTTTTTTTTTTTTTTTGCTGAGGAAGATTCGCCCAGAGCTAACATCTGTTGCTAGTCTTCCTCTGTTTTTTGTATGTGGGTCACCACCACGGCATGGCCACTGACAAGTGGTTTAGGTCCGCACCCGGGATCTGACCCCAGGCCATTGTAGCCCGGAACACTGAACTTAACCACTAGGCCACTGGGGCTTGTCACCCTGTTCTCATTTTTATTCATGCCTAACACATGCTTGAGAAATGCCTTCCATCTCGTTTCTCTATCTGTTAAATGGGAATTGCAATATTTGCCTTACGTGCTTGTGGCACGATGAAATGAGAGACAATACACTGGAGACTTGTAGAGGGTGAGGCACTATTCAAACTCAAGACTTTGTCACACTTTGGTGAAACACAACACATGTTCATTCATTCATTCATTCAACAAACATTCCTTGAGCGCTAAACTACACCAGGCTCTGCCACACCCTAGGAACACTGTGGTGCATAAGAGAGACCTGACACGGTCCTCATGGAATTTATAGTCAAGTTTGTTAACAAATGACCTGCAAAGTGAAATTAGGTAAGCACACTTTTTGAAACCACATATATTTACTGCGTTCTAACATACTTACTCTTTAACAAGAAAGCACAGTCAAGAAAATTTAGTAGAAAAATAACTAGATGAAAAATTAGGAGATGAGGGGCCGGCCCGTGGCCAAGTGGTTAAGTTCATGCACTCTGCTTCAGCGCCCCAGGGTTTTGCCAGTTCGGATCCTGGGCGCGGACATGGCACCACTCATCAGGCCATGCTGAGGTGGTGTCCTACATAGCAGAAATGGAAAGACCTACAACCAGAATATACAACTATGTACTGGGGGGCTTTGAGGAGAAGAACAAGAAGAAGAAGAAGAAGAAGAAGAAAAGAAGATTGGCAACAGATGTTAGCTCAGGTGCCAATCTTTGGGAAAAAAAAAGAAATTAGGAGATGAGAATTCAGGTTCAGATCTTCCTAAGCACATCACTCAAAGTCTTAGTCCCCCTGTTTTTCCATCAGTAAGTCTGGGCTGGTGCAGGTTCCATGTGCTTCGAAGCATTTCTCTTAAGATAAGCAAGTAGGTGCCCTTATTCTATATCTGATAAATTGAAAAACTACTGCAAAATAGACCACAGGAAAATTGATCTGAAACGTGTGCATATATGGACACGTCTTACAGTCATATCTTGAAGCCAGCATTAATTACCCATTTCTTTCTCTCCTCTGATACACAAAATAGGTTACAAGACTCTCTGAAGTGACGTTTTTCCTAATTACTTGAGTTCATTTTGGGTTGGGGAAAGAGCATAGGAAAAGAAGCTTCCAAACTTATTTCTCTGTGATAAGATTTCATTAAGTTCATGGATGCTAGACTCGAACTGGATGATTGAGGAAACGTGCGTGTGCCTGGCACTGTGCCTGGCTTTTGCGTGGTTGCAAAGTTGGTGGAGGAGGATGAGCAGGAGGAGAGGGGTAAAGGCAGTCAAGCCCTGCCACAGATGAGTTGATGCCGCCAGACTCAGGAGACCTAAATCAGGAAGGCATTCTTTGAGTTTGCCTATTTAGACGAGGCATATGTCTCTGCCCACCTTGGACAGACCGACTGCTGAAATAGAGTAACGTGTAGGTTGCAGTGTCTTAAACCCTCACTACTCAAAGTATAGTCCTCAGACCAACAATATGGGCACCACCTGGGAGCTTGTTAGAAATGCAGTGGGTCTGAGCCCGCCCCAGACTTACTGAGTCAGAATCTACATTTTAACAAGAGTCCTAGTTGAATTAGATGGTCATTAAAGTTTGAGAATCTGAGGCTTAGATAAGCATCAAAAAAGAATAACTACAAAGAACCGTATCATTATTATTATTTGTGTGAATGCAAGGAGAAATGAAGCAACTTGCAACAGGATAATTCATTGCTGTTCAACAGTCACACAGTGAAAGAGTTTGCCTTACACACACAATTTCCCCTAATCATCCACCTAAATTTGCAGACATAGCTGCCGTCTGTGGTCTACTAGCCTCATGGACATCAAACCACCTCAGTGTTAGTTACTTCCCCCCCAGGCTTCTTTTTTTCTTTTAATGTCAGAAGTCACTGACTCCTCTGAGAATTTGAAGTTACAAGATAACAGCACTGATAGTCTCTCGAAGACTTATCTCTTTGAAACTTGGAATTTCCCCAGAAGTATCCTTAAAATATCCTGCTCTTGATTTATTCAGCCTTTCCTAATGACTCTTACACTCTCCAGAGGTCAGAATTGTGTTTCTTAGGGATTTTCTTCCCCGCGCTATCACAGCCTGAGAGCCTGCAAAGGAGGAGACGGGGCTGGCTTTGTCAGGCGCTCAGCGATGATACCCCCGTCCAACACTGGCTCCGCCACCGTCACCGCTTTCTCCCTCTCCCGCCACCTCTGGGCATTCTTCAGATTACTCCTCTCAGCAGCACAGCCCCTCCCTGACCTTCTGCCAAAGAGTGTGGCATGGCTGTGGCAGTGCCCCAGACTTAAGTATTAAAGGGATGGCCCGCTCTGCGCCAAACCAGGTCATCAGATTTCACTTATTCTGTTAAGCCCCATTGTGCGAGGTCTACGTGTTATTCTTTGTCTGGTGACATTTATTAAATTAACCATATAGCTACCAGCTCTCTACTCCACTTAAGGCTGCTTGAAGGACTTTCACAGTTCTGTTCCCCCATATTAAAATGGGTGAAGCTTATATAAGTAGAGTTAACACCAAGAGTTCAAAATTGAACGATAACAAGGCAAATCTGATCATTTGTGTTTTAGGAAAAAGCGCATCCCCTTTAAAAATGCCTCCAGGCTTTTGTTTTCTGTGGTCCTGGAAATCTGGAAATTCAAATGGTGAGTATAACAGGAACATCCTAGGTGCCATAACAGCCCCATAAATATCTGCTTGACAGAGTTGTGCATCTCCCTCTGGACTTGAAGAACTTTCTTTGAAGTCACAGGGCAGAAGTTGTGCACGTGGAAGAAGTATGCAACTTATTATTATCATTATTCTCCATTGCTTCAGAAGCTTTTAAGTAATGCTAGATTTATCACATTTTTCTTACAGCAAATTTTAGTTTCATCTAGTGTTTCTTCTGAAGCCTGGACCAATAAACTGGTTTGTCTTTGTAGTTGATCTGCCACAGTAGTTCCCATATTTTTCTGCCAAGAAGCCCTCTTGGAATCCCGTTAAATGGGTAACGTGACATTTATAGTCTCAAAGATTAGAACACTTGGAAGGAGGCCAGAATTTACTTGTCTCTTGAGGGACCCTCCAGTACACAGCTGACCGGACCTCATTGGATGGATCTAACTCAGAGCTGGCCTTTTGCTACTCTCCCCTCCTGAGTTCTACCCTCATCTGGAGCAGCGCTCTCATGCTGCATTGCCTAGCACTGCACATAGTAAGTGCTCAGTAAACATTTCGCGTTCTCGATCTGATTTTGCTGAGGGGCTCATGTAAGGTTAGTGTGCATGTAAATGGTTTGCACCATGGGGCAGGAGGAGGACAGGTACAGACCAACTGGAAACCTCTATTCCTGTGGAGGTTTATACTCTTGCTCCCTATCTGGCCGTCATTTCCTTCTTTAACACACACGCACACACCCCTTGTTGTCTTTATCATTACAAAAGCAAAACATGCTCATTGTAAAAAAATTTAGTGAACACAAATAAGCATTTTCCTACCACCCAGGATAACCAATGCTAAGTTTTAGCCGCACTACCATTCCAATATTTCTCTGTATGTGTGTGTATGTGTGCATACATTTTTGTACTTTTTGGTTAACAATGTGTCTTGCATTTCTGCACATATCTTCCCACTCTGTCTCCAAAGTTCCCATTGAAATGATAAAAAAAGGTTAGTTTTTAAATTCAAACCATGACAGCAGCAAAAAACAAGACTAAGGGTCTTCAGTGAGTCAGAAAATTTGAAGAATTCTAATCAATAGGAAAAAAAAGGTATCTGGTTAAGCAGAGAAGTTACAGCAAAGCTCCTCCCCTCCAAAGATCAAGGCTAACTTTTGCAGGGGAGCGCCCCAGCGGATTCCAGCTCAGAATTTACAAATTAGTCTGAAATGTTGAAGAATTACACTTGGGACAGTTGGGATGAGAGGGGCTCTCTCTCTCTCTCTCTGTAAATAGATGACTAGTGAGGAAGCTTCTGTCTTCCAAAGGACTCTAGGAACTATGTCTGGGAGGACTGCTGGTGAACAAGTTGCAAGCTAAAAAAGCAGAGCCAAGCTTAAGATATATCTGGACTCCCATAACAGCTCAGGAAAATAGGCTCAGCCACCCAGGAGTGGATAACCCTGAAGATCTTCACCTCGGAGAAAAGCTCTCCTGACTTTGGCAACTGTTGAGGACCCCCAGCCTGACAGCAGCCTCGCATTGGCATCACGGAGCATCAAAAGACAAGGGAGCAGTGTCTGCAAAGTTCTGAGGAGAATCTGTTTTGAACCTAGTTTTCTAGACCCAGCCACATTTCAGGTGTGAGGGCTAAAGAAAGGCACTTGCAGACACATAAGAATTCGGTAAGTTGAGTAACGACACACTCAATAAGAAAATATTACGTCTGAAGTAATCCAGCAAAATCTAAAAATAAGCCAAGAAAGAAGAAAACATGAGATATAAGAAGCTGCAGCTACCCGATATGACCCAGGAAGATTTATAGCAGTGAAAAAGAAATTTAAAGGCAATCCTTAGACAGGAGTGTGTGGAAGATTACTGTTTGAGTGAGAAAATGTTCAAGATTGAAGATGACATTTTCTTCTCTAGAGATATTTGTATTCATGTGATAATAATTTTATGAACGTTTCACATTGGTTTTTAATTATTATAACCAGCCTATAGACAAAGGAGAGAAGACTCTGGTTTAGGAAGCTTGTAATCACTATAAATACCAATGCAATTAAAAAAAAAAAGGAGTTAAGCAGAAGGAGAGACGAGAAGCCATTCAAGATCCAGATTCCTCATATTTTGTACCTGGAGGCTAATGTATAATGCCTAAATTCAATGAAAATAAGAAATAGAAACATAACAATATTATATCTTTTAAAAGTTGCAATGATAACTGTTACAACATAAGCAGAACAGAAACTATTAGGAGAGTGAGGGGATGGTGGGGATCAAGGAAAGGGAGAATTTACGTTTTATTTCACATATCCCTATTCGGGGTGATTTTTTAACCATGTGCATGCATTACCTGTATAGTTATGTATCTTGAACATCCTGCCAGGTGTAACCCAAATGTTACAAGCCTCTGAATATAATTGAGATCATATTTATATTTATGCCCAAACTGTAATGGTCTGAATTTCATTTGCCCGTTTGGGAACTTATCTCCCGCTTAGTATTTCCCTATTATTTCTGGGAATTCCCAAATGACCATAGGCAACTCTTTCAGCTCCAGCCAGCACGATCCCTTTAATGTGTGCTTTCTCCCCTGTTTCTTGGCACGTGATGTATTCTTGCACATCATTTTTAATGACAATCATTTCTTGATCTTCATAAAATCTTCAGGTACTTATTGTCTCCCACTCAAAACCTTCCAATCAAAAGCCAAAGTTCCAATTTAAAGGATACATGAGAGGTAGCGGAGTGGGCAAACAAGAGTACGAGGAAACAGCCAAACACACCAGAAAGTATGACCGACTGGGGACAACTGGCTTAGCCTCTTCAGTCAGCTATGCTAAAGTCATACCTAGACCTGAGGGACACAACTAGGTGCCGGAGTGGTCCTGAGTTAGATTCTGTAAAGGGCGCTTTGGAATCACCAATCAATTTGAAATTGATCTAGTTATTTTATGGGATGAAGACTGAAAACATAGAATGGTAGAGATTGTTGATAAAATACAATCAAGTACCGTATGATATCATTTAGCAAACACACACACACAGAAAAAGATCTGGAAGAATACACACTAAAAATTGACAGCGGTTGTCTTCTGTCGGTAGGAATATGTTTTAATGCTTTGACTGTATGTTTGTTTTTATTTTCTAATTTGCTGCCATATGTACTGCTTTGTAATAATAAAAGGCCGTGAAATCCCCCTGAGACTTGGCTGTATGAACTCCAGTCTCTATGTCCTTTGCCTGGATTTCGGATCCCTTCCTCCTCTATTAACATCTAACCCATGAACAACAGAACGGGTCCTCCTCTCCATCAATATTTTCTCTCCACTCAGTCAATATTTTCCTCTTGGAAATAGAGAGCCTGTATAAATAAGTAACCTGGGTAACTAAGGCTGGTGAGTCATACACTGAGAGTCTTCCAAGATTCACCCCGGTCTAGGTAGAGTCAGACTTCATGTGCACACCTTATGTTTTTAATTTCTCAGCCTCACCATGGGAGATGCATGAATATCCGAGGGTCAAGACATAGCACATTCATTCTTCGGATCATAACAATGCACCCCAGTTAAGATGGACTTTAACATCTCTTGCGCTATTGCTGACAAATAGCTGATCGAAACCTTAAGGCTTCCTCTGTCGGAGAAAGTAACACTAGTTCTAAACGACATGTGAGACTTAGCAGGAGGCCCCTCTGACCTCACAATGTGAGCCGCACATGTGCACCCACACTTGACTCTGACCCCTAAGCATTTCCAACACCAGGGATGTTAAAGGTGCGCTTTTTTGAGACAGTTCTTTCCCAGGTATTCACAAAAGACACAAAGAACAAGCATGTATTTATAACTCTTTGAAACCAATGAGAGTTCCACATGGGGAGAAAAAGACACGGAAAAAACATCACAAAAATTAATCAGTAACCTTTCATGTTATCCGTACGAATGCTTGGTCTTCTGGGAATTAGTGTGAGTAAAGTCACATAGCTGGAAGCAGCAACACATAGTAAGTCCGGGGAGATGTGGCCTGGGTGGTGAGGGGCTGGAAGGGATAGAGAGGTAAGAATGAATTTTAAGAAAATTCAGGTCTAAGTGAAAATAGGCATTCCATATGAGAGTGATAGTAAGAGAAGCACTTAATAGACAGGTTTATCAAATCCTCACATTTAGAGACGAACTCCCACATCATAGCCCTCCTTTGCAAATGTAACGTACAGTTCCAAAGAATTTAGACCTAATTGAAATAGTTAACCCTGGATTCTTTTATAGCATCACTTGTCTTACCACAGTTCAGGTGTATCCTGAGCCAGGCTCTTGCAGCTAGATCCAGGAAAGACTGACAGGACAGTTCATCCACAGTATGGACGGTAACCCTGATCTCCAATATCTCCATCTTTTTATCCATTCTCAACATAAGTAGTCAAGTCTAGAGACCTTACAAGACAGAAATGTCTCTCAATGCAGATCTTCCTTTTCCCCTACCTTTCTCCCAAGACAGTCTCAGGGGATTAGAGCTTGAAGGGTGCTCATGGATCATTTATTTAAGCCCCAGATTCTATAGATGATCCAGAGAGAGAAGACAGCTTCCCAAAGTAATTGGGGGCAAAAGCTAGACCTGAACCCAGTTCTCTTACATCCCAAGTCCAGAGCTATTTCCAATGAACCCCACACGCTTCATGATCACTTACAGGTGGGGTATCTTACACTGTGCTTGATTTAGTTCCCTTCTCAGTAAAGCAATGCAAAACAAAACAAAAATCCTGAGAACGAGCCCCCCCCCCACACCCTTGCCTTAAGAATAGTCATAAGACTCTGCTAAAATGATCTGTAACCAACAAATGTTTAAACCTGAGCACATCCTTAGATTAATGGACAGAAGCCCTTGACTTTAGCCTGTCAAGATTAATGTCTTCCTACCTCGTCTTACATAAACATTTAGCATATTGTTTATCTCTTCAAGATAATCACTGCATTCTTTATTCTCCCAAAAGTTTGCACTCATCAAATAATCTGTCACATTACTTGTGATTAGCTGTTTGTGTGGCTATTTCTTCCCCTGTGTTGTGAGAACTTGGATAGCGGGCATCTGTTAGATAATCTCTTTACCCTCTCACACCCTGCACATGGCAGAAAGAGTGAATGGATGAGACCAATGAGTAAACGGAAACAGTCACCTTTTTTGGATGGTTTTCCGCTCCCTCTCAAGGAGATAATCTGTTGTGGTCAGCAATGAATTACATTATACAAAACTCCAGTTTAGAACCTTAAGTTTTTGCCACTAAATATTCCTAAAATACGTAAGATTTAGTAAAGATTTTGCAACTACTGGCACTAAAAAAATATGTATGGTGCAGCTAATTGTCACTTGAGAGTCTTTTCTAACATGTGGATCGTAAAACGTTTTTAAAACTATCCCAATTTAACTTTTACTTTGCCTGATGTTTAGCAAAGAATAACAGCTTGAAATGCTGAGGCAATGTATTAGCTTTCCCTATAGCCAGGAAGTGACCGAGCTGTGATTCAACTCAGCCAGTCTGCCTCCAGAAACCAAGCTTCCTAACCACACTTCTAACATATTTTCTCATTTCCTCCCTTCTTAGGTTCTTCAGGTTCTGTGCTTAACAGTGTTGGGCCTAGAGGTCTGTGTCGTGGTGTGCTAGTCAGTATTTAGAAATGGGCTCTCTGGGGGGAAAAAGCCACGTTTGGAGCAATTGCCTATTTCTGTGGTGTAAATCCTCCACCACAGCAAATTTAAATCTACCGTCGTGACGTCGCTGAACACGGAGTCGGAAGGAGGTACACAGTAGCTCACCATTTTATTAATACCAGTTATTACATGGTATTTCCACCATATGCACACAGGAGATATAAATAACCTCAAGGACACAGATAATAGTAAAATGTAATAATATAATAAGGAAGTAATGAATTTTAAATATTTATTACCTTGTTTTAAAAATAATTTAATTGTAAATTTATATAGTAATTTAGTGTTAGCAATGGCTGAATTTAATAATTGGCTCACTGAATTCCTAAAAATTTAATAACTGACTCTCTCAAGCCTACAGCACGCGATGGGGTCTACCCCAAAGTGCTAATACATGTCTTATGTGAACTTGGACCAGCTATTTGATCTTTCTTTCTTCTGTTTGCTCACTGATAAAATGGGACTAATAATATCTACTTCATAGGGGTTTTGTGAGGATTAAATGCATGCGGTGCTTAGACTGTGCCAGCATAAGATAAGCAGTGTCTAAGTGCTACCTCTGATTGCCAGAATTCTTCTTATTAGTAAGTCAAAGGTACCATTTTCAGGATTCAGAAGACTAAGGGCAGTTTGGCTGTCTTAAGACCCTTCAAACTCTATGGTGACGGCTCAGACAGGACCAGTTTCAAAGGAAGTAGCTATAAAATGAGACTCAAGTGGATATTACTTGAGCATGCCCAACACTTTTGGGACAGAATTACATATCAGAGAATGTGGCTTCTCGAGGCAGCTGGATCACCAAGAAATCTGAATAACGGAAACCAATGCAAATAAAATATGAACTCTACTACGCAAAAATGTCTTTTAACAACAAATTTTTAAATAAAAATAAAGTGATGGCTCAAAAACAAGTTTCACTCCCTTGCTTTCCATCCCTCTATGATTCTAGCATTAGACAAGAGTAAGAAATTAGGTATCTTGACCTGGCAATGAAGATGCTCTGAATTATTAGATGACCACGTAACACCTATGTGACCTCAAGCAAGTTAGTTAACTGTCCTGCACTGGGGTTTCCACATCTATAGAACAAGGATCATAATAGCCCCTCCCTCACGGCATTGTTGTGAGGATTAAATAAGATGTTATGTGCTTAGCACAATGCCCAGCACAGAGGACAGACAAATAAATATTAGCTATTGTTATTATTATCACTAGGTGTCTTGTCATTGAGATAATTACATGCAGCGTTTAAGCAATTGTTCCAATAACTGATTCTGTGCATGGGAGGAGATGGGAGGGAGAGGACAACACTGTATTTCCTCCCCAGCAAAGTGGGGCTGTTATCTTTTCTTTATCTCCCTCAATTCCAATGTTAATCCACAAGTATTTTGAGATGCTCCATAACAAGAAAACGTTACTGCTTTAGGGAACAGACAAGGGAGGAACTGACATCTGACATCTTTCTTTACGTTGGTATGACAGAGAAAGTAAGTGAGCATTCTGAAGGCCAGGAGCTGGCATCCCTTGGCCACTGAATGACATTCCTCATCACCTCTCATCTGCACAAGCTATAAGAACTAGCAAGCCTCCACGATCTGCTGACCAACTGCAACAGATCTAGTTTAAGGGAGATGCTGCTTGCTAAAACTCTGAATAAAGACCAGTAGAGAGAAAGCAGCAAAGTATAACTGATGAGTGAAAAATCAACAGCTGATAAGAGCTAGAAGTCATTCTATCCAAACTGAATTTGATACTCCAGTTTGGTCAGGGCGTGTGGCCATTTCATCTGGAATAAAATAGATCAGTGGTTTAGAGACTGAATTCTCTGGAACCCTAGGGCTACTCCGTTCTTCTAGGTTCCACAACCAGGGTTTATTGCTATCTTTTTTACACAACATGCAAGCGGTCCCTTTGAAAAAAGTTTGAAACCCACTAAACTAAAAAAGAACAAAGCCAAACAGAAACAACCTTTTCCCTAATCGACCTAGATATTCTTGAGACCACCACCGACAGGTCTAAATTGCAGCTAAGATCAAATAAGATCTTATCTAGGCCCTCCTTCCCTATGTTCCTCCCACTGTCAAGGAGAACCTATGTGATAGTGTGTCCTCCAGTTATCAAGGAGCCGAATGCCAACCAAGGTCCATTAAAGCCCATTTACCGTCTCTTTAATTAACATCCCTCAGGGAAGAAAAAATTTAAGGATAATAAAAATTCCTTGCCAAATAGGTGAGTGATGATTGAAATTAAAAATCTGTACCATGCATCTTTACTTACATCAATGATCCTAATTAATAGCCAAATTAATTGACTTTATTTGTCGTTCAACTTTACATTTTGGCCTTGAGTCTCAGTTCTGTCCTTTGGAGCCACATAGAATAATTCATTTATTCATTCCTACAACAGAATTTCATTGACTGCCTTCTATGAGCAAAGACTGGAGTCACTGAGTGAACAAGACAGACTTGGCCCCTACATTCATGGAGCATCTACCGGCAAAGGACAGTTGAGCTCATACAGGATGGCTTGCCGTATCAAACTCTGAATTAAAGGCTGAGAAAACCTTGACTGTACTACTTGAACAGAATAAGTTCAACATCTTTTCTATATGGGAGCCTTTCAAGTATTTGAGGACAGTTATGCTGTCCTTCCTGAGTCTTCCAGTCTATCAATAATCCCAGTTATATCAGCCACTGATGGTTTAGGATCTTTCACCATTATAGTGACATCCCTTTGCACATACACTCTTGTTGTCAACCTCCCTCTTAAAGGCGTGGAGACAGGAACTGAGACACGTTCCAAGGCTAGTGGAGAAAATAACCATCCTTATGTTGGACACTCTACATCTTTAGCACACACTAAGAACATTAACATTACGGGCTCATGTTGAGCTTGCAATCAACTGGAGGCCTTGAGTTTACCTATACTGCTATCTCTGACAGTCCCTTCAGACGTTTGTGCAATTATTTTGTATCTGAATGTAGAATTTTACACTTACCATATATTGATTAGGGTTAGTTATGGCCAATTATCCCGTCTATTTAAGATATTTTTGTATACTGATGGTGTCCTCTTTCACATTTCTTATCCTTTCTAAGTGTCATATTTCCTACAAACATGAGAACATGCCAACAGGTTCTCATCAGCCTGAAGACCACGTTTGGGGCCTCCTTGCATTCTTACAGCATTCTGTGTCTGACTCCAATATAACATTATCTTCATGTCTTACTACTGTTATGTTTTTACACGTCTCTGTCCTCACTCAACTGTGAGCTCCCTAAGGACAGTGACTTATCTATGTTTATATCTCCAGTACTGAGCCCAGCTCCTGGCACATAGAATACGCTTAAAATAAAAACTGTTATTTTGAAGAATGAATGAGTGAATGAGCCATTCAACCAATTCCATCACCCAGGCCATATTTCTCTATCTTGGCCCCAAGGCTGCCATAAAGAGCTTTGTCAAATGCCTTATTGAAATACTAATCTATAGCTGTATCAACTCTGCTACCTTTCATTTTCTTTCCATTTTAGATAAAAGTCACTATTTCTCCACGCCTCCGATTCCCCATAGGTGGACTGTCAAAGTTTATCATGACTAATAAATGGAGTAATATGTGTAAAAGTGTTTCACAAAACTGCAAAACGTACAAACGTAAGATGTAAGCCTTCCCTGGTTCTAGCAGCCTGATCAAAAAGGGAAATCATGTTTACTGACCTTGCAAGAGCTTATGGTTTGTGGCTTCCACTTAGGCCCAGGAAGTGAGGCCTCTGAAAAGAGTGGCAGGAAAGGTTCAAGGGATGAAGCCTGGAGCCAAATCCACCACAACCCTCCAGCTCCCTGTGGAGGAGAGCTCCGAGGGAGAGCTGATGCCTGGCATCCGGGCCTTGCTTCTTGGGCGTTTTCCAAATTTCACATTGAAGGGCACAGAGATGGTTTCAGCTTGGCTGGAGAATCCACTTGTCTTGTGGCCTCCCTCTCCGTAACTTCTAAGGAGGCTAATTGTATTTGAGGACACTTGAGGATGGAAGAGAAAATTTGCCTTTGCCAGGAGGAAACAGTGAGCCCTATAGAGAACCCCAAGCTGAGAGCCATATTTTATCAGCCAAATGGTCCAGCTTGTTCATGAGGCCATGTCTTCCTTCTTTGTCATCACACCCCCAGCACCTAGCACAGGGCCTGACACATGGCAGGTGCTCAATAAATTATGTGTTGCATATGAGAGTGTGCCATTCCTCACAAATGAGAATTGGTACCTATGGCCCCCTGGCCAGAGCTTTAAAAGGGCAGCAACACCTCCCTGAGCCAAAATCAAGATGGCAGTGATGCAGTAACTACAGCAAGAAGATGACCCAGAGCAGTTCACCAGGGATAGCTTGTAGGGAAGATCCAGTGCCTGCATTCACTGTCCGTGGCTGATTTACACAAGGTGGGCTTACAGTAGTTGTTAAGGTGTAAAGAGAAATTACCTACTATACTGTTATTGTTTCACTCAAGTGAACAGCGCTCACTAACCAAAAAGCCCAAGTTTTCAAAATGAGGCAAAGATGAAACCAGAGGAAAGGGCTCAGGAATAGTGAGCTCCAGAAAGGAGGAAGAGGTGTTGATGGACTGTAATTAGCCCCAGAAACCTAACTCTGAAAACTGTTCTTTCTTTCTATATTTCTGAATGTTTTGTTCCCACCCGGTGACTTCATTTCTTTTTTAAAATGTTACTTTCACCAAAAACTTCTAACCTGGTTGGCAGGAACGGAGGGGACAATCTTTCTATCGCCCGCGGTGGTGCAGAGAGCGGCCGGGTGCGTCCTCGGAGAGGGAATGGAGGTGGCCGCAGACAGGCTGCTCTGCTCGAGTATGAGGAGCAGAGCTGGATCCCTTGCCGACGGCTTGACTCCACTGCAACCTGGAGCCTACCTTGGGGGCCACAAACACCTCTCCCCTCCAGTCACCTCCTCCTACTTCTCCTTGCTGGACTCTTGGGGACCGGTTTTCATGTACATGAGGGGGGTCCGAGATCCCTTGATAGCCGACACAAGGCCATCGCGTCCCAGGGCCGCTGCAGCCTTTTCGCCTTCCCCAGGCAGGGGCACAAGAGTGTGTGCAGATCTTCCCGGGGTGCTAGGACCTCCCTTTCATCACTTGGGGAGGACAGCGACCATCGGCGTAGTAATTGCTGCCACAGGCATTTCTGGAGGTGTTTCGGGGCGTTGAGAGGGCAAATCGCTGGCCGAGGGGCACTCCGGCCACCCGGAAGGCGCGCGCCGCGGGCCACCTGCGGAGCCGCGCTTCCTGCTAGGTCTTCTCGGGAGGTGGCGCCACAGCCCGTCGCTGCGCCGCCGCTGCCCGCCTGCCGCAGCGGCACTCCGGCCGCGCGGACGCCAGGTGGAGCGAGCCGGTGCCCCCAAGCGCCGCTGGCTGGGCGCCCCGAGCCTGGCACCTCACCTGCGCGCCTCGCCCTGGGCCCGCTCCCGCCAGGACGACCCAGGAGCCATTTGCTGGGCCAGGGCTATCTCGGTGCCTCCATGCGAGCACGGGACAGGGCCTCGGCTGGTGACTGGTAGGAGATGAAGGGTGAACCGGGAACCAGTTCCCCCTCGACCTCCCCTCTGCCGTGGGGGACGCCAAGCCCGCTCGCGGCGGCCACCAAACACCACCAGGAGACTCTCGGGGCCGAGCTCTTTAGGGATTCGGGGCTGGCAATCCGCAAGTCCTGGAAGGTCTGCGGGCTTTCCCCCGCGCGCGGACTCAGCGGCAGAGCCGAGCGGGGTCCGGGCCATAGCCGGGGGCGCGTGTGGCTGAGCTCTCTCCCCGGCCGAGCTCCGGGCTCCAGCAGGGGCTCGGGCCCAGTGCGCTCCTCAGATCCGGCTCAGTGCCTGGGTCCCGGATCTGGGGCTCTGGAGGCCTCGGCCCTCGGGGAGGGGACCGAGGACACCGTCGCCCTGAGCTGAAGGTCCCGCCCCGCTGCGTGTGCGGCGCTCCGAGCTTGGGAAGAAGCGGATGCAGCGCGCTGGGGAGAATTTCCGGAGATCCGGGAGAGGGCGATATTCACCAATCCCTTCTCAGAGCAAACGTGTCAGCTGGAGATGGGTAGAGGTGGGGGATCTGCACAGGTCGGGACGAAAAAGTCATGATCGAGGGCCTTCCCAACCGGAGACTGCCCGACTCCGAGACAGGCTCTTGAACTCAGGTCCGGGGAGGAGAAAAAGTGAGCGCGGCCAATTTCCCAGGTTTCGTTTTCTCTCTCCTTCTCCTTCTGCCACTGTGACGGCACTCCTGCCACACTCCCCCGGGTGACAATCCTCGCCTGCAGGAGAGTAGTTGTCTGAGGGGCGCGTACAGCACAGGCTTCGTTTTGGTACAATGTTTCGTTACAGCACTCTTCATCCACATCTCAGGACATTATTTTCGGCTTCATTTCCACATAAAATTTAACAGCAGACAAGGAAGCCCCGATGTACGCCGGAGGACTTGAACTTGAACCTGAGAGCTGGCGCTGTGGGTTAGACACTTGAGTTCTTGGTTCGGCCCTGGGGAGCGTTTCTGGGAATGTGTTTGGGGGCAATGAGGCAAGCCAGAGCCCGGATCCAGTCCTCCTTCCGTCCTTTGGAACAATTCAAGATAGGACGAGAGGTCTCCTCCATCCTCAAGGTCCTCTGGTCTGCCGGAAGAGTCTTAAGTAACTTGTTGTTTGGTCTTTGAGACAATTCTCCATCCCTAAGTGCCTGATTATTTAATGGCTGCCCTCTGGGGTCTACAGATATAGGTAGCCTAGCATTCAAACAGGAGTTTCCGGAGTAAACTATTGTCAGGCACTCCCCCCCCCCCAAGACCATCATTTGGGTTTTTTTGAGTCCATTTAAAATCTAAATTTAGAAGTCTTATTACATATTCGTTCAAATTTAGTCATATACATTATTTAATCACAAATAAATAACATCCATGTAGTCCCCGAGTTGTCAACCTGATGAAGGAGAACAGCCTTCAGGACTTTTCAACCTTCAATAAAAAGAGAACTTTATGACTGGGGTGAAAAGGAGCTGGTGGGTTAAGCCAATGGGGCAGCAGGCCTTTACTATGTGCAAAAGCATTCAGACACATGGCGACCCTTTCGCAATAAAACTTTATTGATGATCATTTGAAAGTTACGGCAACTCCAAGGTTATAAAACTTGTCATAAAATACCAAGCAGTCATTAGTTTACATGACCTCATTTCAATATAAACTTCCACAAAACATTTTATTTTGTTCCTTCCTTATAAGTGGGGAAAAGCAGTGGAGGAGGTTAGACACAGTGGCCCATTATTGAGGACCCAAGATCTGCAGTTTGACACTCTGACCTTCATCCCTGCAAATAAATCAGTGAAATTCACATTTCTGTTCTCTTCTGTAAATATTGTAGGAAAGATAATAAGAATAGCAATGGTTTTGGTCCAACCAACCATCTTTAGCACATACCCTGGGTTCAAATTTGGAAGGAGAGCTGTTCCTCTTTGCAAGATCTTGTGAGATACCTTTCCTGTTGTTCAAGAGTGTTTGTTCCCTAAGCTATGCACATGAAGTCTAAGAAGCAAATAGCCACGTGTTATCTGGCATGAGACCTGAGAAGTTAATTGTTTAAGATATTCAGTTGGTATTTAGAGCTATTAAGGGGTCAGATAAATAATCAATCCTCTCCCCCTCCTCCAATGGTGAGCTTAAAGGAACGCAGCCACCCTAACTGAGATCAAGCTCTTAGAATTGTAGTGCAGAAAAGACCCTAAACTGGTGTTCCAAGAAGGCTCCAGGAGATAATTAGCCCGAGCTCCATCAAAATCATCATTGTTTCTGGTACAATTGTATGTGTGGACTTCCACCACTAACCGGAGAAGGAACCAGACACAAAACGCTGATAATTCTGAGTAGGTTCTCATCTCCCCAAATTCCACTCTGGACTGACTGAAGCCCATGTTCCCCTAATGCTGCGTAACTGGAGCCAATCTACCTGCTTTTAGGGCAAAGGGATTTGTGAACAAGTACAGATGGCAAAGGTTGACCTTGTGTTAGCTGCATGCTAATTTCTCCCAAACATGTAAAGGTCTGGATATACTTTTCACGGATTGTTTAAAATATAAGCTTCAAGATAGATCCAGGCATAGATGCATTTATGGTGGTTTAGGAATCTAATGTGAAGAACGCTAACTCCTTTATGACCTCACTGCAACTCATCTTGGTAATGTTATGCTTAGTTTCCTGGTGTGCCTTAAAATATGTCAGGGATTTCATGGAATTTTAACTAGAAAAGAACATTTTAAAAATCAAAATCTTATGTAAAATGTTGCTTTCTTCTAGGGAGTATGTAGGGCTGTGTGTGTGTGTGTGTGTGTGTTTGAGAAAGAGAAAGGGGCAGAGATGGAGCTACAGGAAGAAAGAAGTATGGGTGCAGAACTAATTAAAGGGCAAACTCTCCTGGTGTCCATGGCTTACCCTAGTTAGTGGGTACAAGTTGCGGTAATTTGAGTTACCACTTCATACTCCCAGGTTCGTAGGCAGAGTGATGCCATGCATCAAAAGAAAGATTCTGTATTTCCCCAGTTTAGCACTGCCTTTCAGGAAGGAGGGGGGAAAGGGGCTTGTGGACCTACAGAGCATCCATGAGCTCCTTATTGCACTTATAAGCAAATAAAGAATCTAAATTCAACCCTTTGAGCTTAGGACATCTTTGGAAAGCTCACGCAGTTATAAGAAATAACTTATCAGAGATAAGTAGGCAATTGTTCCTATAATTGAGTTCATTAAATTTATCTGAGATACACACATAGCAAATGTATTGGCAATTTGTGTTGTAGCAACAACAGGAGTGATTTTTAATTTATAATGTTTGTATCCCTCCACTATTAACTCCATAATTTATTTTGCTTTTCCTAGATGCCTTAAGGGGGTGAGATAAGTAGAAAAGTGTCTTATTTTAATCAGTGACAAAAATATTTCACTCTTCTTCCATCTTCCTTCTCAAAATAACTATTTTTAACCCCCAAAAGGTCATTTAGACTCTCTATACTGATTGTCACTATCTTCACATTCATGTGAATGATCTCCATTCGGTTCTATGTCAGCGTATTTACCAGGAAGGCTTGGTTACCAAAGCGGCATCCATTAGGATTCACCTTTCCGAGCTCTGCCTTATACCGTATTCTGGGAAAGGCGTGGAAATTACCTAAGTGGATTTAAAAGATAGTTTCATGTCAAAAAAAATTGTAAAAGGACAGCACATCATGCACACACTTCTTATTCTTATATTCTCTGTTTGGATATGTGCAGAGCTTTGGAAAATGTTCCCAAGACACTACGTGCTCCGTCAAGTTTCATCCACACTTGCTTTCCTGGGCAATCTGCTTCCTTAAGGCTTAGCTACATGATGAGAGTAGGTCTTGGGGGGAGGGGGCTTACAAATATATTTGTTTGAAAGTTTTTTGGACCGCTGGGAGATAGAGTTGTGAAATCCCAAATAACGCCTTTAGTTCTGTACGGATGACCTGTGCAGACTGCAAAGCTTTGCCCTCATCATTTCTGTTGACACAAGAAACTTCCCTTATGAGGAAAAAACCGGCAGATTTTGTGTAGCATCATCCAAGTGTTATTTATTCCTTCTATATAGTTTAATACATATTTTGCCCCAAGGGTATATTTTCCCCAATGAGACTAATTTGCTCTAATAGAAATAATAATGCCTCCGCGGCACCTGATACCTTTATCCCAAAATATCCTCTTGTGACTTAGCAGTTCCATGATGAGACACACAGATCATGTGCATGTGTGGCCAGAAGTTGCAGTTCATCTTACACACAACTCTGCAAGTTTAACCCTCTAGTTTCTGTTTGCCCTTTTTTTTTCTGTCCCCTTTGACATTTGGAGCCATTGAGAAACAGAAAATCTTAAGGTGATTTTGTTTCATGGCTAAAATATAGGTAAGTCTGATTCCAAAGGAAAACTCATGCACACTTTTTGTCTGTCCTTTCATTGAAAGAGGACAATTTGGAAGAGACTCTGAAAGTGATAATTCAGACGTAACTTAGCAATGTCTGAAGTTCCAGCAGCAGAAATTAAATAACACGTCTTTCTGCATTGTTTGGGAAGACTATGGATGGATACACGCATTTAGTTCTAAAATAAAAATTGAGGGAATGATAAGGAAAATATACCTACTTAGATCAATTACCGTTTAAGGACTTCATTTTATGCCAGAATTGAAGAAATGCATAGAGCTAGTTTTGAATGACAAAACTCCCTGGATTTAGTATCTGAAAGGTCTGAGAGGTATGCAAACATTTACAGCTTGGCTCTATCTTGTTTTGAGCTTTAAAAAAAAATTTACTTCCAACTTAATTTGCTTTCTTTAAACTCTAAGCCTATTTACCAACACAGGCATTGTAATACTTTCACCTAGCAAGTAGTCGCTGAAATCTACTGGCGGCGAAACATCCAAACTGCAAATGGAAAATCTACCCAGTGGAGGGGCGCTACACATCAGCGGCAGCGCTTGGTTGCTGGAATGGCCTTGCTGGGGAGGCTTGTAAATGTACCCTGTATTATACAGCCTGGGCAGCGAGGGTGACCTAACCCAACTAAAAGAATTTTAACTTTTCTATTTCCTGACTTTCAGAGGTTTAAATTTTTAGCCTTAAACTGGCATTATTGAAGGGTTTTTACTTTGAGTAATGGGATCATTATTTCTCCCCCCACTGAAGGGGGAGTCTCCAAGAACAGAACCATGTGGCTAGGCAGAATGTAATCCCAAAGAGAATTGTATAGGAATCACTCAGGCAATAAAATCTGCTAAGGGAATTTGTGTTGTCAGCTTGCCAGAACATCAGATTCACACCTCTGGTCCTGCCCAAAGGTACTGGGGGCTTTTTAAAGGTCCCCTGTGGCCATGAGCTTGGCTTTCTATCTTTCTAAGAAGTGGCTCACTGGTCAGCCACAGTCATGGGCTGGCATCTTGATCCTGCCAGAAAGGGAACCAGCCTTGTTCTTCCAATCCTCTGTCTACCCTGGGAGTCTGACAAGAATGGCAGCCACACTGTGCTAGCCTCCACTTCATACATAAGACCCCGGCCCAGCATTTCTGGTGCTAATCTCTGGTTGTTGCAATCCTCTCTCCCTCCTGTAGCCGTTAAACCTACAGGCTGGATATGACGCAGCAACAGAACCACAATCGTAATGCCTTAATATGTAAGAACTGAAATAACACAGAACTTTAGGAATTGGAATAAAATACAAATGCTTGATATTGGCTAAAAATCCTTCTTTATTTTCCTAAATTCTCCCCTCAAGAAATTTCTTTCTCCTTCGTTTCCACTATGCCCATCCTTACTAAGTACAATAATTTTTGTTAAATGCTGTAGCAAAAAATGATTTTTATTAAATCCACTACCAAAGTCGATCTACGTAATTAAGGTATGCAAGTAAACATCTTTGTACACACTTTTAAATGTGTGAGTAGCTTTTAGATGTGCAAATTACCTTACGGTATGAACAAACCTAAAAATTATTTTCTCACATCAGTGCAAAGGGCATATATGTACTGAACAAAACCAATAACACTTACTTGGATTTTCCTGAAAAAAATTTGGGCTAATTAATTTCAATTTTAAAACATTTCATTTGTCTGAAAAAGAAAGTGAATCCTATAAAGACAGTAATTTTTTTCCCTCTGTTTTTCCTCAGAAAAAACAATTTGAAATTCGTTTAGTCTGCTAGGATGTACCTTGTTTTATCTCTCTTGGCTTAGAAAAGAGTTAGAAGCTTTTGAGAGGCTGCGTTTTTCTTTTTTACCTTTCTCTTCCTTAGCTTCTATGTACCCACTGAAAACCACATTGTTGGGTCCCTCGGCAATGTCCTCAGAACCATCCTCCAGTCGCGTCCGCGGAGCAGTGGTCACGTTCTGTGTTCCCACTGGTTCGACACCCAGCTTGTCTCAATGCCATTGCCCCCGCGGAGGAGGTGGGAGGCCAGCTCTTTCACCGGTCTCAGTGAGGGTAGATATTTTAGACTGACAGGGCGCTGTGTTGGCAGAGGGAGGAGAGACGGCGCCCGGATTCTGCAAGTGGACCTCTTGGGGCCCACGCCTGCGAGCAGAGGACCCTACCTCAGCCTATCCAGTCCCCGAGGGCCCAGCCAGCCAGGAAGAAGACTCCCGGCGTAGACCCCTGCGCCCCCCGCTGCTGATTGCTGGAACACGGAACCTTGCTGCAAGAATACAGTCAGGCTCCTCCTGGCCTTCAGAGCCCTGGTGACCCCAGCCAGGAGGCCGGCGGCCAGATCCTGGTGTGGATCGCGGTTTCTGCCCGAAACCTGAAAATATCAGCTTGGGATTTCCCCATCCAGGTCCTCGGTCCCGACTGGGAGGTGCCCCCCCGCCCATCCTTGCTCAAGGGACAACGATCGAGCGAATTCTGCGTGGACCACGGCTAAAGAGCATTTTCCCAAGCTAATAAAAGTGACTCCTGCTCCCAACAATTTCGCGGCTTTATTTTCTCCTGGCTAACACCTTTCCCAGGGTGCGCTGAAATCCCTTTATCATTATAGATTTTTTAATGAAGTGATTTTATTTCTCCGCTGTATTCAGGATAACGAAAAGGCTTGAGCCGAGCTCTGCACCCCACAGCAAAGCAAACGTAACTACCGTAGCCCAGACTCGGGGGAGCGAGCATGGCTAGCAACCACGTGTACTTCGGAGCCGCTTGGGCCCTGCTAGCTGTATGAATTACGGGTTCTAATTTTATGGCATCTCGGCTCCTCCTGGTTTGTCCCCACTATAGCGGTCTTAAAAAGAAGCACCCACAGGCACACACCAGAATGAATTCCCGGGAAAGACAAAGGTGGATTTCTCTGCCTGTCGGTCGATAAGCTGAGAGCGCACAGGGAGCCAGATGGGCATGTCCCGGCAGTCGGGAATAAATCTCAGCGGAGAGCAGCGCCTTCCCAATTCTTCCCGGTCCTCGCCGTACCCCTGTCCCTGCCGGTCGACCGCGGCGCTCCCTGGGGACGCTGTAGAGCTATTCAGTAGCTGCTGCCGGCGCCTCCCTGGCCTGGGGTAGCCTGGCCAGGAGATAGTGCATGGTGCATGCAGCCCTCGCCCGGTCAGTCCTGACCTCCTCGGCAAGGAGTCCTCGCGCATGGTGTGGATGCGTAGGGTGCAGGCCCTCTGCCCCAGCTCGAGTGCCGCCTTAGGCGGGTTTCTCTCCTCTAAGTCGTGGAGGTGGGAAAGGGGGTGTCCACTTGCCGTGCAGATACCTGTGGTAAGGGGGCTTCTCTTGGGGCTTTAGCACCAGCTGTTCCTGCAGAATAGGGAAATGGCGAGATCAATGACATTGGGGGGCATAGTGGGATTGACACCCCCGTCTACTTATTAATCGTGTGATCTCATTTAATCTAAACGTCTTGTGTGCTCTTCTTTACTCTGTCTCTCTTTTATCTGTAGTGAAACGGGGAAGATAATAATATCTCCTTTGTAAAGTTATTGTGGCAAATGGTAGGATGAGCTTTCCTGGCCCAGAACCTCTTGGCAGTTTCCGGCTTTCCCGCCGCAGCGCAGAGATAACTCACAGGCAGGGCCGGTGAGGAGGCCCTGGGGACCGCGAGAGGATCCAGCCCGGCGTCCTGTGGAATATGGGCTTTCAGCGAATCATGAAAAGACTGAGGCTCTGGTTTTCCTTGGAACGTGGTGGAGAAAGGTAGGAGGATCTGGATCCCAGTGCAGAGTTGACTGTGGGGGAGGCATTGCAAGGGGGAACTAAAAATTTCGGGCCATCGAAATTCTGTGGATTTTCAAAGGCCTTTCCCAACCTTGGCAAAAATTACTGTGGGAGCGCGATCAACTCTGACCTGTAGGTGGCGCAATGACGAGGTGACTCGGCCGGGAAAGAAGACCGCGGGAAATTTTACGTGACTCGGCCCCGACTCTCAGCTCCCAGCCTCCGCTTCACGTTTTCGGAGGGACAGCGAGGATAGTGCAGCATGAGTCTCCGCTCTCTGGGTCAGCGCGGGGCTGGTTGGGGGGTGACATTAGTCCGGAGAAGGCGGCAGGTGGGAAATCCCGCGCCTCGCCCGCGCCGCGCCACCACTCTCCACCGCCCCAGCGTGGGGACTCGCGGGCGGCGCAGGACCCGGGGCGTTCTCGGGGGCGTCGTCCCGCCCGCAGTCCGAGGGGACCGCGAAGGGAGAGAGCCTGGGTTCTCTGCATCTCTGAAAATGGGAGGAACGCTCCGCTTAGCTCGGAGACGTTGGCCCCGCAGGTTGATTCCCGCTCCTCGAAGCCTGCAGGCAACCCCAACCTTGCAATAAAACTGCGTTCAACGTAACCTGGACCACGGCGGGGGGCCCGAAGGGCTTTGCATTTGCTTGAGAGCAGAAACCAAAGCTTAGAGGCGCAGCCTGGTTCACGTTCATCTTTTCCAGACACCCTTTGGGCCAATCGGAGTCTTCGCAAGGAGGCATCCCCACTGCCCTCGCACGGACCCTGAGGGCAGGGTCTTGAAGAACCCCGAAATCCTGCCTTGCCCACAAGCAGTTAGTTGCAAGTCTCTTGAGTCTCCGCAGCTGAAGGCTGTAGAATGACCGCGGACGGTGTCCACTCGTCACCGCTCAGCCGCGCGGCTTCTACAGATGCTTGAACCCAGGCAGAGCGAAGTCCCCCCTCCCGCGGGCTTGAGGCTCGGTCTGGCCTCCCCGTAGGGATCTTCCCGGCCCCTGCCCCCAGCCTGGATCCGACCCTCGATTGCACTTGCCATCCCTAAGCCACGAGTTTTGCACAGAAATGTGTTCTCTTTCATTTGCGGATTTAATAAACAAATGTAACCATCACATGGGGCTCCGCGCCGTCCTTCTGAAAGCAATTCCGCTGTTGAAAACTGAAAAATGGGTGTAATTTGCTTTCAGAAAGTGATGTTAGGGTCACGGCAATTTCCCGGGCCGTTATTTATTTTTACTTTAAACTCTTTAGGGAAGATTTGCTTATGTACTCGGAAACCTTCCAATGCGAGGGTACCAGCAATCCCGCTCGCCTTCATCGCGGGGGGGAGGGGCTGGAGAACAATTACTGAGTGACGCTAATACGGGGAAACTGAAAAGAAATGTCGATTGTTTTTATTGTAACAGAAGGAGTGAGCAAACAGAAAAACCAACCCCGGGTGATCGGAAACAGGCAGGCGGAGAATTGAAAGCGGGTTTCGAGCGGCAACAGGCCCCTCCCCTGCCCTCGGAAGGAGAAAGCGGGCGAGGCGCGCTTGCCGCCGCGGGCCCATCCCACAGCCCGCAGCGGGATCTCTGCGCTCCGGCCCGACCCGCCGGCTGCTCGCCTCTGGGGAAAGGGTCTTGAGCCGTGAGCATCGTCGGCGGGAAGGCGGGGAGGCCTTGGCGACTCTCGGAGAATCTTCTGGGCTCTTTTTGAGGGCCCCTGCGGCCTCTACGTGGGCTGGTTGGTTCAGCCGCGTCCGCATCCCGGCGACGTCCAGCCCGGAAGGTCAGTGTGTGGGCATCCCCCATCCCTCAGGGCCTGGCTGGGGCTGAGGGCCCCGCGGGCAGCCTCTCCCCCATCCCAAGGCTCTTTCCTTGGCCGCCGCCCCCGTCCCCGCCCGTGGCTCCCCGCGCAGGTCCGGCCGGCCCGCAGCTCAGGGTGGACCCTCCCTGGCCTTGGGCACGGGGTGCGCTTCAGGCTGCCACGTGCGGCCGCGGTCGCCAAGAGGTCGAGTGGGCGGAGGAGCGGCCGCTCACCTGCGAGGCCGGGACACAGCAGCGGGCCGATCCGGATTGGCACCGCGGCCCGAGCTTCGGAGCGCGCTTTGGCTCGGACTGGAGAAGCCCGGCCTCTTTCTCTCCACGCCGCGCGCAATCCTTCACTTACTCTGGAAGAGGAGCTCCCGCCGGGGAGCCGGATCCGAGACCTTGCCTCTACGGCATTCCCCCTCGGACGGCTGGAAGAAGTCACTGTGCTCCGAAAACTCGGCCCGGAGCTCAGGCTCGGGCTGCTCCGATCCTCGGAACTCCCCGGGCAGGGCGAGAGGCGGGGACCGCAGCCTGGGCCTCTCCCGGGGTCCCGTGTTGCTGGCAGGGGGGCGAGTTGGAGGAATCTGCTTCTTAATAGTCTCCTTTGCCAACTCTGCTCTTCAAAACCGCCATTGGGAACAGCAGGACCCTCTCCCGTGCATCCACACGCCCCCCCTCGCTGTACCCTCATCCGCCGTCGCTGACCTGCAGGTCCCGGAAGCAGGCGCCCGGCGGAGGGACCCGGGGCGTCGGCCAGGACCGCAGATCCAGGCTAGGGCTCCCCGCTCCTGCGCCGCCGGTAGCGCCCGGTCCGACATTGGCAGTCCCGGGGCGCCGTCTGCCAGGCCGCGCGAGGGGGCCTCGGAAGGAGCCGGATTCCTGTTCTTTCTCGGCTCCTCTCCTCGGACCCGGGAGGGGGGCGCCGCAGGTGACCGCCGGCGGCCCTGGGACCGCTGACAGATTTATGAAGACTTAGCATCTGGCCTGGGCCCGCAGGGGCAGGGTAGGAGTCCTGCCAGAGAGGCGGGCGGCGGCTCCAGCTCCCGCAGCCGCGTGCCCGGCCTGGCCGCCTCCGGAGCCCCGGCCGGCTGTCCTCCGCCGGTGTGCAAGGCCGCCCTGCCAGCGCGCAGCGGAGGGGCTCTCTACCCCCTGTCGCCCCCTCCTTCACACCCTCCGCCCGGCCAGCTTCCAGTCTCCCACTGAGTAAATATTTACCCAGAGAACGGGTCGCCCCTCGGAGGAGGCCTCGACAGCGTCCGGGAAGGGCTTTTGGCTTCTCCCCGGCCTGTGTCAGCTGCAGGCCTTACGGTCGTGTTTTGGTTTTGGTCTTAAATTTCTTTTAGTCAAAATTCTTCCCTTCTCTGTGTGATCTCCCGGGTCCAGACCAGGCAGTAACCAGGGGGGCGCTGACCCCAGCTGACCCTTGTTCTTTCGCTAAGTCCTGCATCCTTATGCCCACCGTTGAGGTTTACCGGCCCTTAGTGTTTCTCTCTCCCTCTTTATCTCCTTCAGGTCACTTGTCTCTCGTTGGGGCTTATTGGGTCGCCGGCTACCTAGCCACGGCTAGATATCCGGGAGTTTTCAGCGTCACTTCTTCCTCTAGGATCCCGCGCTCTGTCCCTTGAAGCTTCGACTCCTCTTGCCCCCAGAGCCCCGGCGTCAGCTTGCTGCGCCTAGTTAATGTCCCCAAACATCCCAGACTCTTCGCGCGCTCCTGGGAATGCGCTGAGCCGAGAGCGCCGAGCGCCCGCGCCTGCCTGCGTGACGAGGGCCTGCCGCGCTCCGAGGGGCGCGCAGCCGGGGTCCACAGCAGCTGAGACCACGCGCGGCCACCGCCAAGTCCAGCAGGTGGAAATGGAGAGACAGCAGCGGACCTGCTCGAGAGCGCGAGAGATGTGAGGCAGCTGAAGGAGTGGGGGCGAAGGAGAGGGAGTTGTGTGTTAGATAGGTCCTAAAGAATGCGAGTCTCTGGACCACTCCGGGCTGGTATTGTAGAACCCTAAAGCCCTCACAGAGCGCAGACACACACGGTGGCACTGGGTCTTGCCAGCGCGGAGGGGGAACAGCCTTTTACCGACATCGCAGCCCCGCAGAGTCGACGGAGCTGGGCACGCACGAGCTGAGCACAGTGTCAGTGCAGAGGTCGCTACTCGCTAGGTGTCTGTAGGGGGAGGGGAAGGGGGATTCTTGATCAAGATGCCCAGCGAGTTCATTCCTAAGCCTAAGCCTAAGGCAAAGTTGTTAACTCCCCTCGGATAGCGCAGTCTCAACTAATTTGCACCCCATCCCCAAGAAGGAGCCGCTGCTTTTAAAGTCTTGGATTCCCAAAGGACCTCCGCGTTGTAAAGCGCCAGGTGGTGCCACACAACAGGTATTGGGGGTCAGACCACGGTGAAATCGCTATCAAGTCAAACTTCGAGATTTTAAACAGGTGAAACAACAATCCAAAGAGGCAGACAAGTTCGACTGTTTCCATTTGTGGGCTTTTTCACAAGAACCCAGTTGTCAAGAATTAAGGGTGTTTGAATTCATCTTTATCTTTCAAATCCTTCATACTGTAAATTTGAACATATCAATGCATCCCCCTCCCCCATAGAAGCGTGAGGCTCTGGACATTACTGTTCCTTTCAAAAAGCACAGATCATCATGAGTTTTTCCTGGGTTCTTGTCACTTACTGTCTGTGGATCTGGGCCCAGTCAGCTTCCCTGTGTGTAGACCAGAACCACACACATCTCTCTGGACTGTGGGAGGATCCGCGGGAATCCTGTGTACACAGAAAGAGCGTTGTGACTAAGTAGCAGTATCAGCATCCTTGATCCGAAGCAGTACAAACTCCCTACTTTATTAACATGTTCCCCATATTGTTTTTAATTTTAACGTTCTCCATAATCCATACTCAAAACGTCAATAACTTTGGCCACCAAAAAGAGTACTGTACTCTTTAGATTAGACTTAGAGTGAACGAAAGTGAAAATTCAGAAGCAGACTTAACCGCGAGGCCTCTGGTAGCCAAATGGCAGACGCGGGAGTTACATACACGTGCGGGATGGAGGTTCACCTTCTTGAGACCAAGTCTCTTTCATATTTAGACAAAACTCCTTTGCAGCCGTTCAATGGTAGCGGGGAAACCGGCAAACGTTGGCATAGAGGACCAGCGGCCGGCTCGCTGGCTGAGCGCACGGTGTTCCACGCACCGATGGCCGTGCGCTCGCTTTGGCCGCGTGTGGTTACACTCTCTGCACACGGTGTGGCCCGCGCGTCGAGGATGCGTGGCTAAGCTTTGGCTCCACGCTCCTGCATGAACCCCCTAGAGACTGCTGTGGGGAGCTAGGTGCGGGGGCAGGAGAGGGGTCTCCACCTGGCGGTAACAGTGGCCTCCATCTCTGGCTGGGTCTCCCCTAAACCTCCTCGTCCCTCCGAGGGGGCCTACCTTCTCATATCTGCGCTCTCGCCACCTGGCTAGGCTGGAGTGAGGTAGGATGGGCCGGCAACAACATTCCTCTCCTTGCAGCCCCCCGGAGCCCTGCAGGACAGACTATTCTAAGAAGCCCCCTTCCAATGACGGTGGCGCCCACCTCCCACCCAGAGTTTTAACTTCAGTTCTGAGATGTCCGTTCCCCCCCCACCCCCCCCAAATAAGTCTCCTCGGTCCCCTTCCCCCTTCGAGTATCTCATAAGCGGACCAAACGCTTTCATTTGCTTATTCAGCATTTTTATGAGCCTGATTTTGCTGTCTGTTTGTGCTGCCCCTGAGAAGGTGTCAAACACCCATTTTCATTGTATTTAGTCACCCAGGTGCCGAGCAGGCTTGAAAGAGTCAGCGGAAGGACTTACCGGACCGCACTGTCGCTCACTGGCCCGCACCAATCACCACGCTGCTTGTCCTCGGACCCTCCTCTTTGGGGGCGTGACCCTAATGAGTGATAGACGGAGTCGCCCGGCCCCGCTCAGCCCAGCCCACGTTGCTGCTTAGATTGAAATGCAGAACTCAAGCCTCTTTCATCGGGGCACAGACTTCCTTTTACTCCTTCCTTTTGCACTCTCGCCGCCTCCTCCTGGGGAGAAGCGGAGGCACCGGCGGCCCGGGGCAGCGACAGGCCGGGCCACTGAGGCCGTGAGAAAAGTTTCTCTCTGGGAGTGCGGAACTGGGGCCCGGTCGGTGTACTGCTCGGAGCAATGGGTGAGTGGCGGCGGGGGACGCTGTCAGAGCCGGCAAGGGAGGGAGGGAGCGAGCGGGCGAGGGAGGGAGGGAGCGCGAGGGCGCGCACTACTGAGCGCTCGCACTCTCCTTATTGACTTTGCTCGTGTTCATACAAGTTGTAGGACCCGCTAAGGGTCGGCGTCGCACAGCAGTTCAGTCTGAACGCTGGCTCCTGGGTTGCTGTTCATGCCATTTTCTGATTTTAAGAGAATAGAGGGGTGGCATCGGCAAGCCCTCCAGCCCTAGAGGCGGACCAAGTTTTGTTTCAATACACACACACACGCAAACAAAACAGAAAAAAAACCTGTGGTTTTCCCTGGCCCTTGTCTAATCGCGCAGGTCCCCGGGCGGGGCGCTGGGGATCAAGGGGCAGCGGCCCAAAGACTTTAGTGACGACCAGGCGAGAAGGGGCCGGTCGCTGGCATCAGGACCGATTTCCCCGCCTGCTTCGGAGACTTTTGAACGCTCGGAGCGGCCCTGCGTCTATTTTATTAGCGGCCATAGGCATCACCAGAATGCGGGAGGTGGTGGTCTGACTCTAGTGCGATGGTTTGGGGTCGTTTGGCTGGGCTCAAGGACCGAATGATTTGGGGAAAGCCGGGGTCCTTAGTCCGGGGCGGGTGCAACCGCCCTGCCCCCTGATGGGCGCGGAGGCCGAGTGGCAAGCGGCTGTCCCAAACTGCGGGTGCGCGTTCCCGCGTGCCGTGTGTTCATTTTGCAGAGCCAGCCTTTGGGGAGGTGAACCAGCTGGGAGGAGTATTCGTGAACGGGAGGCCGCTGCCCAACGCCATCCGGCTTCGCATCGTGGAACTGGCCCAACTGGGCATCCGACCGTGTGACATCAGCCGCCAGCTACGGGTCTCACACGGCTGCGTCAGCAAGATCCTGGCGCGCTACAACGAGACAGGCTCGATCTTGCCAGGAGCCATTGGGGGCAGCAAGCCCCGGGTCACCACCCCTACCGTGGTGAAGCACATCCGGACCTACAAGCAGAGGGACCCCGGCATCTTCGCCTGGGAGATCCGGGATCGCCTGCTGGCAGACGGCGTGTGCGACAAATATAACGTACCCTCGGTGAGCTCCATCAGCCGCATCCTGCGTAACAAGATCGGCAACTTGGCCCAACAGGGCCATTACGACTCATTCAAACAGCACCAGCCGGCGCCGCAGCCGGCGCTGCCCTATAATCACATCTACTCGTACCCCAGCCCCATCACTGCGGCCACCGCTAAGGTGCCCACGCCACCCGGGGTGCCCGCCATCCCTGGCTCAGTGGCCATGCCGCGCACCTGGCCTTCCTCCCATTCCGTCACCGACATCCTGGGCATTCGCTCCATCACCGACCAAGGTAAGGGCTCGAGGGCCGATGAGTGGATGTGCAGAGCCTCCCTCAGCACCCTAGCTGGGGTTTCTCTATCTGAGGCCTCCGGGCCCCCGTCCGTCCCACCACTGGAGGCCTTTTCCTTTGGAAATGTAAGCAGTCCTCCCAGGGGGTGTCCTGATCTCATTAACTTGAAATTCATGCCCTTCGTTTCCTTGCCACACACAGTCTCCTGCCTCATCTCAAACTACCAGACCCATAACATCCCCCCATCCCTAACACATGGTTCGCATTTTCCACCCTCCCCCGCCTCTCGCGCCACCGCAGCCTCAGACCGGCTCACTCACTTGGAGAGCCGCGGCCGGGGCCGGACTTGGGGCGCAGCCCGGGAGGCCCGAGCCGGCGTGGGGCTGCCGGCTGCAGACACCGCTGCGGGCGGCTTGTTCGGGGATCAGATGCGGCCGCGAGGAGTCGGGCACCCTGTGGAAATTGCAGTATTCTTGGATTCTGGCAATCAGGCCAAATTTGCTCAGGCAGGAAGTTCAAATGTCACCTAATTGGTTTCATTCTTATGCTTCACTTCATTTTCCTCGGAAACCGAGGTCCCGAAGTTACTACTAGTAACCTGCATGTTACTGCATTGCTCATTCTGGGACTAATTTTCTGCTTTATTTCTCTCTCTCTCTCTCTCCCTCCCCTCCCCCTTTTATCTTAACAGTCTTCACTATATATATATATCTTAGGAAGTGGCACCAACCACCGCTGTGATGGAGCCAAAATGTATGGCGATTCCGTGCTGTCCTGTCTTCCGTTCTTTCCCGTCTCCCCCACGACTGCCACTTCCCTTTGGGGTACGCGGGTCCCAGGGAAGGCAAGTGGAAGTCTAGTCCCGGCATGTTTTCAGGGGTGCCACCCCGCTGTTCCTTTCCTTTCTCATCCTTGACCTTGGGGTGTCGTGAGTGTCTTTTCTGCTTGGTGAGAACCGTTCCCCCAGCCGTCCTGCTCAGTCGGGCTTCCGCAGGAGACCCCCGTTTGTTTTCTTTTACTGCGTTGTTAAAACAAAACACGGCGTTAACTTCTTTCTCGGTAGGGAAAAAAAAGTCAAACTGCCCTAGACGCTGAATTTAAATAAGGCAGAGATACAGAGCCTACCTTCTAATTTCTCAGCCAAAAGCCTAAAAAGCACAGAGGGAAAATGAAATAGAGACGGGGGAAATAGTTCTTTTAATTATTTCCTGCCTTTCTCGGTTGCCACCACGCTGGCACAATTATCTTTTTAAGTAATTAAAGCAGAACGCTGATTTCTCATCTTCTTGTTTTCTGACTGCGAATTTACAAGATCCTTCTAAGAGATCAGTTTTGTCTTATTCTGAACTGGTTGGAGCTTTAGCTGGAGAGAGTTTGCCCTTGATTTATAGGATAAACTGACCTCACTGACATTTAAAGGAAGGCCCTGCGCATGGGAAAGTGTGAGATCAGCAGAAAAGGGGGCTCGCAGGGGGATCTCAATTTCTTAAGATAACTTCAGGCTTGTGCCCACCGATTGCCTTTTGTCTGGGAAGGCAAAGAGAGACTGGCAGTTCAGCACCAAAACACTGTTTCCTGGTGCAAATTAGAACACAATCTAATTCTTTGGAGAGGGGGAGGAATAATGAAAAAAGACTGACAGAGTTGAAAAGAAAACTTTCCTTCCCTAGGGATCCTACAATCAGACCAAATGTCAGTTGGAAAAGTATTGGCTTATGGAGAGGAGCAACTTTTCATTCTAGATGTTGTTGATTCTGCATGCCAGCTTTAAACAACCTGTTTTCTGACAAATCTGTGAATCTAAAATGATTATATGATCACCCCGTGGAAGCACTGTGTCAGATGCAAATGTTTAAAATCAAGTTGTAGTGGCTTTGTCAAATTTAGGTCCTACACCCATAGGTCCCAAAGACAAAACACATTGCTTCCAGTCTTTAAGTATCTTCCTTTTAAAATGGCACTTTGTCACTTAAAGATGCCAGTGATTCAATATGCACAACCCTAAGTATTGTGGTAATCACTTTACAGCATATAATTTTCTTCGCATCTCTGTTAAGAACATAAAGGATAACTGATGATTTTACTTACTCCTCTTTCAAAACACTTAATCCTACTTTCATTTTCTTAATCGTCTGTTTCATTAAAAACACACACACACACAAAAACCTCTCTAACCTTACCACTGACATAGGTGGCATTTACAGCGGTAACTGTAGTATTTGTTTTTTGAGTCATATGCACATAACCTCACATATTTAGTGTGTAGAGATAGAGCATCAAGGGTTTGACCCGCACAGTACACACATACACAAGGCAGAAAACCTACGCACTTATATTTTGCATATGTATTGCAGGCATCATTTAGTTATTTGTTTGCAAAGGACTTTGCAAGTCTTTTGTTCCATCTGTTGACATAAAAAAGTGAGGACTTTTCTGAATGTCTTTGAGCACCAGCACAGGCGCGGTGAGGCCAGGACACTCCTCTCTCCATTTTCAGTCCCAGACTCTTGTCAAGCCCCAGTCGGCCCTGGGTCAGGGTGGGGAGAACCACGCATCCGACTTCACGGATTCTTTCCCAGATTTGGGAATACTGGGGGGCAACTTTCAGGCCCCTTCCACTCATTTCCCCGGGAAGCGAGGAGGGAGGAGGAACTCAAAGGCCGGTTGAAAAAGAAAAAGCGGCCTCCTGGCAGGCGTGGGTGAGAGAGCTGGGAAAGGCCTACCCGAGGCGAGTCCGCTCCACCAGCCCGGGCCGGGAGCGGAGAGGCGGCGCCCGGGCCTAGCTCCCCGGGAGGCCGAGGGCAGGGGCCGCCGAGGTCCGGGCGCGGGTGCTCGCGGGGGGCGCGTTCGGGTCGCGTCTCAGGCGGGGGCGCAGGGTCGGAGCTCCGGCTGACTCCTTCTCCTCCTCCCAGCAGTGAGCGACAGCTCCCCCTACCACAGCCCCAAGGTGGAGGAGTGGAGCAGCCTGGGCCGCGCCAGCTTCCCCGCCGCCGCCCCGCACGCGGTGAACGGGCTGGAGAAGGGAGCCTTGGAGCAGGAGGCCAAGTACGGGCAGGTGAGCAGGCGCGGGCCGCCGGCGGCCGCGGGCGGCGGGGTTGGGCGCTGCAGGACCCCAGGCCCCTTTCTGGACCTCGACCGAGGGGCAGCCCAGGCAGAGGACCCGTCGCGGCCACGAGCCCGATGCCCGGTTGCCCGGCGCGGGACAGAGGCCCGACCCTCGAGGGCGCTGTGGAGGCCTCGCCCCGCGCCGGGCCGGGGGCCTGGGAGGCGGCTCCCCGGGCGCGGCCTGGAGGCCCCTGCAGGCCTCTGGGGCCGGTGGAGCGGGGAGGCCGCTCCGGAGCCTTCCTGCCGCTCTGCTCGCCGGCGCTGCAGGGACGGGCAAGCGCTCCGGGAGGGCCGGGCCAGCGGCCTCCTCCCCGCCGAGCGCCTGCCGAGGTTGGGCCGTGCGCACGAGGCCGCGGGGCCCACGCTCGGAGCTGTTGCGCGCCCTGGCTCCCTGAACACAAGCCAGCGGGCCGGTCCTGCGACAGCGAGAGGAGGGCAAGCTGATAAACGCAGTAAAGTTACCATTGCCCCAGAAAAGGTCACGTCGGCATCTCCCAGGGGAGGTTAGTGAGAAAACCTCAAATTATACGGCCTGGCTGTGGACCGTTTAATTTCTCTTTCCCTCTGTCCCTCCCCCAACTCTCAAAAAAAAAAAAAAAATTAAAACACCCGTGGTTTTTTTTTTTCCTGAGAAAAACTACGCAACCACACCAACAAAAATCCAAGAGTTTTGAGTCTAAATTCATCACCACGCTGGAGTCAGGAGCTCCAAGCTCTCAGAAGCCCCTCCCCACCCAAAGCCGCAGACCTTAAAGCAGCGAAAGCTTTCTTTGAGCAGACCTGAGTAGGTTTGCGAATTTCCTAATACCAAACTCCAATTCTAAAGCCTCAAAATACCCAGTTTTCGTTTTATTATTTTGAAGTCTTAAAACTTTTAATGTTTTCTTATCTGTTAAAATCAGCTCTTTAAGTGGAATGGAACTTGTTACTTTTATTCGCTTGGGAAAAAATCCTACTCGTTATTTTCTCTGACAAACTCCATTTCCACGTCCTCTTCCCTCCCTTATTTTGTTAAAATAGTCAGATACGTATTAGTAGCTCTCCTATGACAAACATCCCAGAAAACAGCAGCAAGGAGAGTCCCTTTCCTGAGTCTGTTTCTAGAATGTCAATGAGAAATTATAAGAAAGCTTGTCGTTTTCTTCGACAAAAGGGCCTGTAATTGGTAAGGAACAGGCAGTATGTACAATGGTTAGGAGCTTTCATCTTCAGGCACCACCACCGCTTAGGCAAGTTATTTAACCTTTTAGAGCCTTCATTTCTTCATCTGTAAAACGGAGAAATAGTCCCAACCTCAAGAGATGTTGACAAGAGTCAATGAGATAATGCAACCATATGGCACACACTGAACATTCATTAAATATTACCTGTGCTTACAAATGTCGGTCAGAGATTGACTTTTAAAAACAAACTTCTTTTTTAAGAGAATACTTTGTTCAGAGAGCTCATTGTCAAAAAGAATCAAGGCATTTCGTTACAAACAATAGAAAGAGTGTATATAAAGTGCCTAGTATTCATAGTAGCTAGCATTTATAGGTGCTCAGTAGGTTTTATTGGGTCATCATTTCCTGGAATAACATCGTGAAGTATAGAGTTGAGAAATAGTCTGTAATTCCCAGATATCGTTGATGAACCCAGTTTAAAAACAAAGCAATGTCATAATCCCAAAATCTCTATGATTATTTTTATTTTTACTCTCTTGAATTATAGACTTAGCATTTAAGCTTGTTTAGAAATGGTTAATTTATATATACACCTCAAACCTAAACTGATCAATTTAAAATAAAAATAGGACACTTTCAAATAATCTACTCTGTGTATTCTGAAGATTAAAAATCTATTACATTTTATACACTGAATATTAAACCACTAAATTATCAGATTTATAAGAGCAAGTAACTTAAATGTGTTCAAATAAGGATTGTTTTAAATACTTAGAACAAGTTAAATTTTTTTCTAGAAGAAGATATTTGAATCAAACTTAAATTTGGAAAGTTCTTAATTGCAATATGCTAATCTTCTGCATTGCCATGTAATAAAATAATTCAAATGATATAAAATTTCCAAACCTGAAAAGTTTAAGCACAATGAAATTGGTAGCTACTCTCTTGTTATCAAAATAGTGCTTAATGCTGAAAGTGTGCTAAGTGGACACAAACTTAGGCTGTGTCATTTTGTGAGCAGTTTTGGAATTTAGACATTGTTTTCCATGAGGGTAAAATTATACATTAATACTTGCTCATGAACATCAAAGATAAGTTGTGTTGTATATGTATATGTGCATTTCTCATACCAATATTCAAAGGGCAGCTTTATTTTTACAAGTTACTTTTCAAAATGTTGTAAGCATATGTACATTTTTACAACCAAAATGTAAACTCAGGTAACAATTTTTCTCTATTTGTATTATGAACAAAATTTGAAAGTCTTCAGCAAAAAAAAAAATTCTAAAAGTTTTTGCACATAGTGCTTTCAGGGCATTTACAGTTGTTATCAAATAGCGCCATATTGTATGATCCTAGTTTTATTTTAGTATATAAAGGAAGAAATTGAGAATTCAGAATCGTAGGACTTACAGAATAATCTTTTCCCAGAAGACACCTGTAAAATTACCAAAAGGGCTGAATTGACAACTGATTATAGGTACTATTGATTACTGTAATTTGGAGTTTCTACTTTCAGCTTAAACTGCAAAGAAAGATGTCTGCTTGCTAGTAATTAGAACCTTATGCACATTTCAGCTATACACACACCTATCTTTTGTTCTTAAAATATCTAGTTTAGAATATTCAAACTTGTCTTACACATTAATGTTACACTGCAATCAATGTTATATGGTGCCTTCGGGAGTTCTTATTGTCTACCTCTGAGGTTAGAAGAAAAAGAATACTTATTTATTTTGGCTTTTTTTCTCCCGCATTTAATATTGGGCTAGAACTCTTTAATCTCTTGTGTTTTGAATGGTAACAATGCTCCCTGGTTCCTAAGAACTGGTTGTCTTCTGCTGAAAGCATTAAACCTCTATTGAATGCAATTGCATGGCAAAAAAGCATATAGGAAAACATGGGGTGGGAATATATCTACCCTTATATGTGGTACTTAGTGAATCAATGCCTCGTTTTATTTAAACAGTTTATAAACTGTTGGATAGTTCTTGAAAAATTTTCTACACTTGGGTATACTTTCTCAGAAAAAAATGTGCATATTTGGTATTCTAATTAAAGTGATCTGAATGGTAGATTTATAAGCCTTGAGTATCTTCATTTTTGGATAGTGTATATTAACTCAGACAGCAAGTTTAATAGAACATTAGCTACAAATTAAGATGTCAGAAATGGAGAATAGTCTATAAATACTTGAACTTAAGAAAAAGTTCAGAGTTAAACAAGTTGTGAAAATAGTTGAATTTTGAGACATAAATTAATCTGAAATTCTTATGGAACATTCATTTGTACATTGTATTTGAAATAAAGATAGTACTTCAGAATCCTGCGTATAATTTTCCAGTGCATTATTTTTGAAACTGGCCGTCCTTGCAGACATACTGTTCTTGTAAAAATATAAATGAAGATGCACTGGGTTTTTCTTCATAGCAAATAAATTAATTTTGTGTTAGAAATTTTATAATTTTGTAGAGAATGCAATCTTAGGCAAATACCAATAGTCTTTGAAATTCATAATGTTATCTATTATTAAAAACATTCTTTAATCTGGTTAGATTTTAACTATTAGTATTTTAAAACAAAATTTATGATTATGTATCAGTAAAATGTGTCATATAAAATACCAAAAAAGTGATTTAAAATTTTTTCAAGGCTACATCAATTTTAAAAACATTTGGAAACATAAAATTTAGAAAAAAATTTAAATAGCCGCTTTTCATTACCTAGAGATATTTAGATCTGCAGTGTGATAACTAAGCATAATTAAGATCCTTTTGAATGGATGTTGAAACCATATTTACAACCGTCACTTCCTCTGTCAGATTTGTTTTACTAGGTCATTGCGTAATGCATTGAGAAGGGTAGAACCAAAGTCAGAAAAGTCATTTCACCAAAAAAAGAGAAAAAATCTTGTTTATTTTCATATCTGAACCTTTTTCTTGCTTCGGATGTCAAGGTTGAAATTCTAGGTGACGCACGTCTCTATTTGTGGCTAACTCTACTTTATTATAAGCCAAGGTAAACTCCTTTTATCATAAGAGGAGGACCAGATAGAACTGAGAAGTGAATGAAAGATTGTGGGTAGAGGACTTGGCACTGCTATTTGCATTTTCTTCAAGACAGAAAATGTTGGGTAGACAATTCCCAGAATGTGAAAACCAGTCTATAACCTCTAATCGCCAGACAGTTGTCACGCCAGTTTTTTTCGTGGTCACAAGTGTTTGGATACTAATGCATTTCTTTTTTCTCTTGGGGGTGTGGGTGTGGGGGGTAATAAGTGGAACAACCATAAATCAAATAATGAAATGGCTAAGCTAGAACTTTTATTAACCTTTTCCAACAGCTTTATTCATTTTGCTTACAGTGTAATGCTTGTTCTGTGATAAAGCGTGCCTAGGTTTTTTGTTTTGTTTTTAAAGCAAGAGTATCACATCTTTTGCTTTCAAAAGGCTGCACCAACAAGTGACGATGAAATGCCTATGACGTGTCCTGTTTTGTGGGGATATGAGATGACTAAGGCTAGTCCCTGTCCTCAAACTGTTTACAGTCTCGCTGTCAATACAGCTTCTCAACATATTCATTTAAAAACATATTTTTTAAAACTGGTAAATGTACAGTTCTGACATTTTAGAACAAGTGAAATGAAAACTCATACTTCCATTCTTTCTTGCGATAACCTTAACTAGACTACATTGCATCTTGCGTATTTTTTCTGGACTATCTCCTTTAATGTCAATGAGATAAAATCTGTCTTTTTCTAAAAATATTCAACAAAGCAAGTAACTTACTTCTTCCAGGATATGCAATTTAGTCTATTTTACTTTGTCTTAGTAAATCTTGTTCTCAAAGTTAGGTGGAAGAGAGTTTGCTTCAGGGAAGACCCTTGTACGTCCCTTAGAGGAAAGGATTCTCATGACTTTCATGGAAGAACCACATGAAAAAGGGGTTGATGGGTTGAAATCTTATTTATGGAATCTTTAGGTAAAGTCATTTTCAAAAATGAGATTTCCATTACATGCCCATTGCTGGGGTTTCATTTGGAAAATTTGTTTACTCTTCCCTGGGGTTTCCATATGTTGGTTGATTTATAAATCATATTTACAATCCAATTAAATAGAGTAATTTAGCATGTTTGCTCCCACTATATTTATGGTGTGCATTTGGTAGTCTCTACTCAGCCTAACTAGCTTCTCAGATTAATTACATGCCCTTCACTGAAAACGTTAAACAGATTTGGAGAGTTTAAGTCATGTACTCTTTCACTGGACAGAATAAACAAACATCAGTGCTACCTACAGTTGGTTTTCCTTTGCGGTGGAAAATTTTACTCTTTCAGTGATTGCTTCATAAATAACAATTACTTTACCCGGTAGAGATTTATATCTTTTACTAATGTCATGTTTCAAAATTAATAGTGAGAAAATTGATGTGTTTATTGAGTCACCAGAAGGAAGGGATAGCGAAGGTGGCAGGTACGTTTTAAAGCAGGTTTAGTTCTCATCTTCTTATTCCATTTTTTTCTAAATTTCTAAATCTGAACTTTAAAAGTAAAAAGGAGAATTAATACAAAACTTTTTCACTCCAAATCCAGGTCATAATTTAACCCGAGGGAAAGCTAAGAGCTATTTTTATACTGTTTAAGTTTAAAGATTTCTATCTTCCTTTTTTTTTAAGCAAACACTCCCCTTGCCTTTTTCTACAAGCTGAGGAGGTCAAACCTCTCCCCGCTTCCCTTCCTACCCTTCCTTTCTGTAATATGGCGGGGACTGCATCACTAACATGAGCCTAAATATGTTGTGGATTTTACTGAACTTTGAAAGATGTAATACTAATAGGAATAATAACATAAAAGCAAGCTTGGTGCCTTAAGTATGAGAAACTGGACAAATATGGAAAAAAATCAGTAGTGTTTTTTACACTTGACAAACAAATGTAGTCATGGAATAAGTAAGACACCTGAAGGTAACTTGGGCCTAAATCCAATGTCCTGCCTGGCCTGCGTCCCGGGAGCATTATCTAAGAAAAGAGTCCAATCCAGCCGGGTTCCTCAGCGGGAACATCTCTGGGCAGAACGAAGTGGGTCCATGTAAGGGGACTGTAGGCATTGAACGTTTACTTCAACAGCTGAAGAGCCCAGAGTAAAGGGGTCTCATCAAAGAGCAATGGTTCCACGGGCAAGGGTGCAAGGGGAGGAAAGGGAAGATGACAAAGCAAGCATTTCAGAGAGCACTGTAATTTTGGATGATAGAACAAATACAGAGAAAAGAGAATGGGTAGGAAAATTTAGCTGTGATGAAAAATAGAACTCACCAGCACATTTTTTATGCTAACTAGAACATAGTTTCTGTCACGTATAATATTCAGTAGTCTAACCTTATGTACTTGTAAAACATTAAGCAAAAGTTTTTATTATTTTTAAAGTAATTTTGACCTTAACATTTTAATAATAACATTCTTATTTTATGATTATTGGTATATTGACATCAACATATTGGCATCAACAGTTTAAAATATTAATTAAAGCTAGAAGGGAATAGGTCAAATAAAGATGCGAACACTTTCCCATAACTGAATCGGTATCTTTCAAAAGGAATTTCTCGTAGGTTATTGGGAAAATGCTAAATAAACGTGACCAGAACTATAATCTCTATGCAATGCTAGATTTCTTCTGCAATTTGATAACTCTCTATCTTCGTTCCATCTGCTGACAGCCTTAAAGTGTGTCTCTTTTGAGCCATTCTCTAATGAGCCGTTCTCATAAAGGGGGAGAAAAGGCTTCTTTTAGAAGTTAAGAAAGAGAATGAAAATTTAAGACTGAAAATTGGTTCTAGAAGAGTAAAGAATCTTTTACTAGAAAAGATGCTCTAATTTGAGCTTAAATTGCACCTATCTTTTAATTGTCCAGGAAAAGTAGCATGATTTGCTACAGAGGATCCTGCATCAGACAGGGGTGATAACTTCTTTTAACACATGGCATTGACTTGCTAATTGGCCTAGCGTAAATGGCTAAATTCCTTAATCTATATTCTTGTGTATGAAAAGAGGATAAGATTTCATTTATATTAAACACCGATGTGCAATGAATTCTTTGTTAAAAAAATATAGCATCACCCTTTGGGACATTTTAATTTCAATTGAACATTGTGTTGTACTCATGATATATTATCTTGTAATTAGTATAAGCTCAATAGGTTATAATGAGCTACAATTCATCAGTCCTCTTTATTTGATAAAATGTGTTGGATATTTCTTGGTGCTTGAGACATAGGACATATTCAAGAAAACTTAGGTTCCTTTCCCCTTGCCCATTTTTCAAAGAACGGGCACTCTGACACACAGAACATGAAATGTGTGTTCTTATAAACCGAGGACACAAGGTTAACCCCTCTACTTTTATTCTTATTTTGTCAGAAATCCATTCTCCATGGATTACTCTAAATTGAGAAGGTCATTTTTGAGACCTCATCATCACATTCTCAAAGATGTGGAAGTGAAGATAACAACCCAGTTAACTAAACTAGAAAAGAATTTCTATGTTGCAGTTGAATCGGAAAAAGTATCTAATTAACATATGTCCACTTTTCTTACCTCTAAGAATTAAATTGGTTTTACTACTAATAATTCTATTATTTACATTATACTTTCACTAGGACACATGTTGATACATTAATTCATTCACATCACTACCAGGAAACAGGATTTACTCTTTATTTCTAAATAATGTAGAAGTTGAGGGGAAAAAATGCTCCTCAGAAGGATGCTGAGTGTTCATGCCAGAATCAGGATTAGAAATCAGGGTGTTTTTGGTGTTGTTAATAGTAACGATACCAACAATAATTTATTGGGTGCCAAGAGAGCACTGGTTTCTAGGCAGACTTGCCTGCCAGAGCAGCTACATTTTGTTTGCAAACTATGATTTTACATTTAAATTCATTTCAAAAGATTTATCCATGTAGCTTTTAAAAGTTCACATCACAGGGCCCCAAAACTTTGCGAGCCGATTTTCCAATTTCAAAACCATGTATATGCAGTTGTTTTATATTCAAACAGACAGTCTCTTTTTTGACAAAATAGCTCTGGAAAAAATGCCCCCAATCTTCACTTAAAAACCCTTACAAGGCAAAATGCCCGATTTTGCATGTCCTTTGTCCAACAGTCATTTTCAACTTGATGTTTTAAAATATGGCCCATGTTTTATTTAACAAAGGTTGTGCTCATTTGGAGTTTCTAAAGTGATGGCCCATGGTCCGTGCCCCTCTTTACTGAAAATGAAAGCTACCCCAGCCAGGCCCTTCACAGACGCCTCAACAAAAGAGCCAAACAAAACCCACGTCTGGGGAAGGTTGACAGCGGCATGCGGAGAGCTCAGCAGATCTGAGAGTATTTAATCACACTAGCCCTTTCCTCCCCTTGCATTTCCATCCTGTAATTCCACTAGCAAAAGCAAATACTGTGAATTTTCTGGGTTCAGCCTCCTCAAAACTTTTGTGGAAAGAATCACATCCCGTCTTTTGGCATTATGTTTGTTTAAGTACAAAGACTGTGAGTGCATTTAGAATACAATTAAGGTCAAATCTAAAAAACATCAGAAAGCAGAGTCAGAATATTGCTGGCTTCTCCTACTCAGTACTTACATTCTGCTTCTTTCTAAGAACCCGTGAAATGTCAACTGCTATAATGTGATGATTTTCACCTCTTCTCTTTTCCTGCTCCTCATAGGCACCAAATGGTCTCCCAGCTGTGAGCAGTTTTGTGTCAGCATCCAGCATGGCTCCTTATCCTCCCCCGGCCCAAGTGTCGCCTTACATGACCTACAGTGCTGCTCCTTCTGGTTATGTTGCTGGACATGGGTGGCAACATGCCAGCGGCACCCCACTTTCCCCCCACAACTGTGACATTCCCGCGTCGCTGGCGTTCAAGGGAATGCAGGCAGCCAGAGAAGGTAGTCACTCTGTCGCGGCTTCCGCACTCTGATGGGAAATTCCATCTGCAGCAGCTTCACCGGGTCCCCCTCTCAGCACGCCCCCGCCCCCTTCCCTGGTCTCGGATCCCACCCCTCCTGCCCGCCAACCCTACTGCCTCGAAAGCTGGCTTTCCGGACTCACATCCTTTGTGCTGATGACACTTAAGTACTTCTTGCCATAACTTCTCTCTCTCACAGAAAACCTGACATGACTTTAGGGTTTAAAAACAAAAGCAATGCTAAGGATTGAATGAGACATTTGTGTTGCCCACACACTGTTGTAACGTAGTGAAGAAACCTGCACCCCTCAAAGGGCTTAAGAAACTTTTTAAACTAGTCTTTGGTGAAACCACATGTGTATATTTATTCTAAATCAACCTGAACTTTTGAAACGTGCAATTGTTGAGATTTTGCAAAATCAATAAAGGAAAATACATATAGAAAAAAGTTATGCTACACCCTCTAATCAAATAAGGTGACCAAATAAGCCTTACTTCATCATTAGGAAACCAATCAATAATTGACTTGTTTGAGTGATCCTTTGTTCATTTTTAAGAGATGACTGATTTTGTTGGAAAATATATGTATAACACAAGCAATATCTGAATTTAGCTCCTCCTCGTGTTTTGACTTGGTTCCAAATACGATAATGTTTATATTTTCTATTAGTTTGTAAATATGGACTCTGGATGGTGCATTTGTGTTTTCATCCCATGGGACATCCCCCCCACCCCCCCCACTTCTCTCTTTTTTTCTTTCTTTTTGCAAAGGTGACTTTCTGGCAACGTCTTTGTCTCTGTTTGGTGGTGGGCTGCTCGGGCTCCTGGACCTGGACTTGCCCCAAATTTTGTGTGTGCAGTGAAGGCTTCAGCATCTCATGAAGGACATATTCTTTCTGCAGCAGAGAACTCAAAAAAACATAAAACAAGCCAGTCTCCCATTTTGTATCCTAATCAAACAACACACATGCCAAGCGTATAAAGACAAGAGGGTGGAAAATATCTGACCAAGAAGGCTCTAAAGGAAGTCACTTAGAAACTTAAGTTTAATGTGAAACGCTTTGCAAAGACATTTAAAATGAACTTTACGTTAAGAAAACCACTGTGAAACTAAATTGTACTGTTATTGTTGGCTTACCTGTGTGTTCAGCAATCTCAGCCCAAAATTATGTTGTAATTTAAAGAAAATGGAAAATTCTGCTCTAATGAATGTAAAAATGGCTTGCTGTGAAGTTTACATGGTTGTACAGAAGCGTGTTTCACATATAGGTAAACTGGTGGTGGGATTAGAAATACAAATGCTATTTAATTTTTAAAAATTCCCTTTATTCAATTTTTGGAGTTACAGGACATAGTTTAACTGATAAATCTTTCTAGACCAATTTGTTTTTCACTTTAAAGTTAATAATGGAGCTGTGGGGTATATGTGTGTATGAGCGTGTGATTATGTGTTGTATTTTAAAACAACTGATTTTCCTGGGTAAAATTCTACAGTTTTTTTTTATCTCTTTTGTTTAGAAATTTCTCTCTGCTTGGCGATATAGGCTTGAAAATACGTTTTTAAAACATTGGTATAACTCATCTATTGGAAAATTAATATATTGCGAGTTTTTTGGTATTAATTCTGTGCAATAACTAAAAGGGCACATCACTAGATATGGACGTTAAAGACCCACTCGCTGAGTGATTTTGATGTCTTCCTGTCTGTGCTGTGCACAGGCTACATGGCACTTCAGTTCCGTCTCATCGGTTTCATGGCTTCATTTACAACTCAGATGGCTAGATCAGCTAAGCTTTCAAATCTCTAGGATATAAACAGTAAGCGGATTTCTGACATACAAGTTATGTTCGAGAAGCTGCTTTTTTCAAGCAGCAGATAGCTTGTAGAGAGCTTTGAGCTGCATTTATTTCTAAAGCGACCCGAAATTCAGTGCTACAAACAGAGGATTATAACTTCAGGAGAAGAATAAGCAGAAGGAGCAGATGAACTCTCAGGGCCACAGTCTTCCTTTGATGTTGTAAAACTCTTATTGACATCTGGAGTTCCCAGTCTGGTGAGAAAATAGACTATAAACCGAATGGAACAAAGGTACCAGTCCAATACCTTAGTGGAGACTTTAAAACCATACCATACAGGGACTCTCCTGCCGTCCAGAAAAACTGACATAAGGTACAGAATTATTCCTTATCAAATGTTTGTAGGTGGCTATTAGGAGTCTTTAAAAAAAAATATCAATCATTTGTAAGGAAACACAACTAAATGTTATGTTCTTTATCTAAGTTAAGAAATCTCTTGTTATTATGCTATTTATAATTTTTTTCTGGTTCTTGTATTTTTAAAAGTCTAAAGTTAACAGTATCAAAGTTTTCTTCTTTTACTTTTCTTCTTTTCCCCAAGTCTTTTCTTAGCAACAGTAAATTCACATGGAGTAAACTAAAAAAGACTACAGAAAGCCCAAATACAATTTGCTATTCAAAGCAAATTATGATTTAAAGCTACTTTTAAAAATGAGAGAAGAAAAATGGGATAGGATATGGGGTTGGGATTGTTTGATTTTTAAACATTATTATTATTGGTTAATGTTGACATATTTCCTCTGTTTCTTAGGGGGTAAAAGTGTTGTTTTTAAACTGGCAAATGCACTCTTCAGAGATCCTTTTCCACCCCATGCACATGGAGAGGTAAAGGGTCAACGTCAGGGCCTCTATGCAGGCCGTCCTCTCCTTCCTAGGATACAAGAGCATTACCTGCAAGATACAATGCAGTTGCACAGCAGACACATTCTTATTTCTCTTGTTTTTTTCCTACTTTTAATGACCCTTTTATTGAATATTGGGCTGAAATATAAGTTAAAAAACATGTTGGAAAGGATGTACAACTGAAGGCTGTGTATGTATATACAGTATGTCAAAAAGCCTTTATTTTTATACTTCAAATGCTCTAAATTAATAAAAAGTAATAATTACCATGTTATCTTTTATTTTTTATTTTTCAAATGCTTTGGTGACATAGCCTCATGGTAGAAATATCCCATAGGAGTAGGTAAGAACAGGTGTCATCTAGAACGTGCAGATCTTTTTGTTGATTTTAGCTGCTGAAGGAGCATCATTTCAAGATGCAGATAGAAAATCAAGTTTGGTTATATAAAGGCCAACAAGATATTTTTTTGACGTGCATGTTAGTACAGGGATCTTTGGAAATGCTAAGAATGTACTTCTGCTTGGAAACATTTTTCCCTTCATGAGACATATTTGAACTCTGCAGCAGCAGGTTTCACACCTGAAGCTGCCGCTTAAAACTAGTAACCTGGAAATGCAGTTTTACTCTAAACATTTTTTTTAAGAACGGCCTAGGTAAGAGTTCTGAACAAAGATATTGGGATGCAAATGTAGACAGCACAAAATGGCCCAAGGAGGGCTTCCAATTTGTGATTTGACATGAAAATATTTCAGCAAAAAACTCGTTTTCAAATGGACCTATGTGAAGGAAAGTAGTTTGATACAATTTCATATTTTCTATTTTTCATAAAAGACTCTAAATCATGATTTTAAAATAGGACCTGCTTTAAACAACAGTGAAAAATATAAAGTAGCTTTAGGAAAATATAGCTGAGATGTATATTATTACTAAAGAAAACCAACAGATTTACATTTTTACATAAAACCTAACATTCTTAAAAGGCTATTTTAGTGCACTTTAAAAGTATTTTCCCGTCCCCTTTAAATATTATTTATGGAAGAATTTAATTCCTTATAAAAACCCTTTAAATTTTTTTTTTTTTTTACTTTAAGCATTTCTTGGCCTTTTGGGAAAAAATAATGATCAATACAGTGAATTTTCACTGTGAAGTGGTTTAAGAGGAACATAGGTCACAAAATTTATATTGCTTTTATGAAATATACCTGATTCTATGCTATTCTATATTCAGTTTACATATCTCATTGCTTCATATGATTTTTCTTCTCACAGTTTTGTGGACATGGCTAAAACTACAATCTAAAATTACTTAGAGATAAGTTTGGAAGTATCAAAATAGGTTTTATTCTTGAACAAACTGTTTTCCCCTTTAGAATTGTATATAATGGTGTAATTATAATTAATAATTGCATCAGCTTAGCTGATTGATAGCCTCTCCTTCTCATGGTGCTGTATAGGAAATATCCATTATTTCAAGGGGGGAAACACTTCCTAGGCAATCACCAGTTCTCCTGAAGCCATGAGTAGGAATATTCATAAACCAGCAGCATGACTGCACCACCTAGAAAAGAAAAGAGCTGGTTTTAATGGCAAACCCTGTGAAAAAGTATCATCTTTCCCACTAGGTTTCTGAATCCGTGAAGTCATGCAACCTATTGGGCAGGGGCTGGTTGGAATCATCAGTTCTTGAGCAACAATACAGAGATATAAAACTATTGTGGAAAATAGAGCAAAATCAAGACCATGTTGAATCTCCAAATACGTTTTTTCCCCATGAGTTTCTGTAACTTTCATCATTCCTCATCAGATTCTTTTTCAGGCACTTTTAATTTTTAAAAGTAAATAAATATAGACACATTTAGTCATGTAAGGGCATGTGACTTTCCTGCAAACAGAAACTTCCAGATTCTTCATATGTAGGCAAAGGATTTATCTTTTTCAGTCCATAATTAGCATTATCGGATTGCATTCAAGAAGGAAATCTCTAAGATGGTGCTTAATGGATGAGTCTGTTTTTCTCTTACAGCTTTCAAACTGGATTGCAATGTGAAAAATAGCTTCTGAATATTTTAAAACTCTGTACTGCAAAACTTAGCTGGCTTTCACCCTCCTTTTGTTGTCATTTCTTCTATCTACCTCAGATATATATGGATTGCACTTGAAAATTTGGTAGTAGGGGTTGGGTGTCATAAGACCACCATTTTTCAAGGAAGAGAAGAGTTATATAACTGGCTGCAAAGAGGCTTTCTATGTAAAACATCAACAGGAATGTGATACAGGAAAACAAGCACCAAGGCTGCTGAATATCTACACATTGGGAGAAGCATTTGTATGTGGATGATTTTGTGTTCTATCTGATGCAGTAGAGGGCACATGTCCTGTGCCCTTTACAACAACCTCTATTTGTCCTCTCATGTCTGTCTGAAAAATATTATAAAATCAAACTGTGGACAAATATCCTGAGCACAACTTAGAGAAGACTTGGCTGCATAAGCAGAAGATTGATGTCTAACAGAAAGAAATAGGACTTGATTTTGATCTTAGTTATTTTGTACATACTGCCATGTGCTTTTTTTTTAATCTACAGGCTGCACATGTTTGTGTAACCGTATACCAAAGATAATTATCTGCCTGTAATTTTCATTTTTAACCCATGAAGATACTCTATCAGACCCCTCTCAGCTGCTGTAGCCCTCTCGGTACTCTGTGAACGAAAAGGACTCACGACAGCTGCCTGTGAATATGTATGTAATTACTCTGTTTACCCTTATTAGCTGTTCACAACGTAAGACAAGAACACACAGATTTGGGTTAGTTTTCAGCCTAGACATATTTGGAGTTTAAACTACAGTCTTCGAGATTCTCCTTTCATGGGAGGTAACTGATCGTTAGGCACAGCGAGCTGCTAAGGCTGTTATGAAAATAAGATGGGATCCTTCTCTAGAACAAAGGATGAAAATTCCAGGTTCACCTTTCTTTTCTTTTTTACTGTCTCTCTCTTTAAAAAAAAAAAAAAATTCTTAGCCTTAACTCAAAAGTCTTTCCTTTGAAGTTACTTAGGACTTGCACGTTTGGAATGAGAGTGGAGGCCAGGTCCTTGAAGGAGATTTCCAGTTGTTCACAGTTTTGTTTAATCTGGACAGTGTGTCCACAACAACACTTTCCATTGGATTTGACACCACAGCAACTCAGGACACCTCATGCAAAAACATTTAAAAAGCCAACCAAACATTTGCAAGCCTCTAACAAAACTTGGGGTCAGATTATTTAAGAGTTTTGGATTAAGGTTCCAGTCAATTACTGTTTTACCTCAACTCTCTCTGGCCACCACTCTTTTCAGGCCTATCCCGTCATGAGAAAGCTGGGTTAGGGCCAATCCTATGATTTTCTCTAATACTAGTCTACTAGCAGGTTTTTACTGTGTGGTGAAGGAAAAACACCACATACTTGCAGAGAGAGTTGCACAAAATCACCAATATTCTTTATTATTGGGTTCGTTTTTACACATGGGCCAATGACTAGCAGAAGGCAGGTCTGAATCTCAAAGGCGAAGCAAAATCCATGCTTAAAAGCCTAGAAAGGTTGGGACAGATGGATCGGGAATTGTGGAGGTGTTTTCTAAATACATGAAAGTGTGAACAGTTCACCAGCTTCCATTTACAGACTGTAGGTCTATATCTGAGGTTGGTAGAAATGCTGGTTCATTGGATTGAGAGCTAAAGGTGAATGTGCCTGTGTGTGAGTGAGGCAGGGGACTTAGACATTGGGTGAAAAGAGGGGAATGGGAAAGGGAGAGGGAAGAGGAGTAGGAGAAGATTTCCAGGATGTCGAAGTAGGTGAGTGTGACCTGGTAAAAAAATATATGTGTGGTCTAGCACATACTTCTGTACTTATTCATCAGGTTGCTTATAATCCAAGACTATTTGCCCAGGCGGTTGGGTCTGCAGCAGTTATTTTCCTATCTATTTACATAGAGGCAGCTGACTCTCCCTGTGGGAATGGCAGTTTTTTTGTGGGTGGTGTCCTGAGGGAAGGCCCTGAGCCAGGAGCCTCCACCATCACGGTGATAGAGGCCAGGAAGGCAAGAGCCAGGCTGCAGCTTCACCATGCCCCAGAGGTGACTGTGAAGACCAGTGGCTCTTGCTGTTTGTGGAGGCAAGTTGTCCTCTTTTTCTCTTTTTGAAATGAAGTTGAGACAGGAGCAAGAATGAACAGGGAGCACCAGGAAAAGTTTTATTAGGCTGGTCCCTCACTCAGTGAAAATCCTGCCCTTCAGCCAGAAGCCACCATGTATGTAACTCTGTGCTCACTCAGCCTCCCACTGGCTGTGGATCCTTTCCTATTGACTTAAGCTGAGCTTTGGCTTCCATCAGCCTCCAGCAAGGCCGTAAATAATACCTTATAAACAAAGCTAGAACATTTCTAATGGATGCGTTCAGTATCTTGAATGCTCATAGACAACTTTATATCTTCAAGGTTTCCATCTTTTATAGTGTGATAAACTTTTTATCACAGTGTTGCTGATAGACACAAACAAGAAAAGAAAGAAGGAAGGATATAAGTAATAAAAGCATCATTACCTGGTCCAAGCCTCATAATCTTGGGAAGCAGGCCTTTGTACAAAGCTAAAATCCTATAACCAGAAGAGAAAGAGCAACATTCTTATTCTGAAAATAAAATGGAGTTGTACCTCAGCTTGATTGAGATGGTGATATAGCATTTACCAAAAAAAAAATATTTAAAATTACACACATTGCAAACCAGACAGTATCCGGCTAAGTATTCTCTGCAGCAAATGGACAAGGGGAAAGAGTTAATCAATTCTTTATTACCCAAGCTACGCTAGTCTTGTCCAATCAGAAATATGACTTTCATCAGCGAGATGGTTTTTGCTTTCAAGACAGATCTTACTTTTGAGACAGCTGTGTATATGGACAAAATGACTTTTGTAATTGAATTTAAAAGCCTATAAACTCAGTCCTCACATAAGGAAATATGATGCAGTTTAGATCAAAATAATAAAATGTTACTTGTTTACTTGAAAATAAGACCTGGGTGACGGATGAAGAAACAAAAATAAGACTTAAAAAAAAAAAAGACCAGAGGCCGGCCCTGTGGCCGAGTGGTTAAGTTCCTGCGCTCCGCTGCAGGCGGCCCAGTGTTTTGTTGGTTCGAATCCTGGGCGTGGACATGGCACTGCTCATCGAGCCACACTGAGGCGGTGTCCCACGTGCCACAACTGCAAGGACCCACAACTAAGAATGTACAACTATGTACCGGGGGGCTTTGGGGAGAAAAAGGAAAAAAAAACAGTCTTAAAAAGAAAAAAAAAAGACCACCAGAAAAGGGCACATACTTTAAATTTTTAAAAGAAAACTACTTTCACAGAACTCTCATGTTTAATTCTCCCAGGTGAATATAATTGACATTTTGATGAGATTTACAGTCAGAAGACAATCAAGCGCCTGCCCATATGTTAACAGGGCATATTAAATACAATAGCATATTATGCAAACTGACAAGCAAAACGTTTATCTTCGCATTCTAAGACAAACATGCAGGGAACTCTATGACTGTGGCTCAGGCTTCTTGATGGTGTGAGAACATTTGCCAACATCTCATTATTGTATTATCTCAAAAAGCCTGTCAGCTATTCCCTAGAGCTCCTCAGACACACCCGATTTAGGAGGGCTCAATGGCTCTCATCAAAATGGAAGTCCAATATGGTTTTAACCATACTTGAGTCTTGTACATTTATTAAAATAAGAATGCATTACCCTTCTTCTTGATAGACTGTTGCCATTGTTTTAAAACAGGTTCTGTACTTGATCTCTCCGGGAACCGGCTGAGGCCCTTGAATCCTACTTTTGGCAACATCAAAAGGGATGTTAATGACTGAGGCTATTGTACCCGAGAGAAGACCAATCCCAAATTTTCTCAAAAACTCCAAGGTTGGATCCTAAAAGAAAAGAAGAATAAAATAACAGAAAGGGAAGCGGAAGCCCCTCACTTGGTTAAACACTAGAAAGCAGTATGTATTTAAGCAGAGCAATGCACTCCCCGGCACCCTCCTGTTATTCCAGCGGAACACATTAGGATTTCCTAGGCTGGAACTTGTTTTCTTGACAATCCCATTGGCTATGTTTTTACACATGGTCTAAATTGCTGAAGTACACATTTCCTCACACAGGATTTATAAACACAGTTCATAAAGAAAGACTGGTATGGCATATGGGGATGATTTGTATAATTGGGCTTCACAATGTACTTAGTATTACTGTATCAAAACAGGAGAAATCCAAGCACACTATTAGCTAATTGGCCAGAATATTTTACAAATGACAGCAACTTCCACCATGAAGCCTACTAAAATGCTCATTTGTGTGTGGACCCCCAAATGTTAAATTAAATCAAGGCTACTCTCGGTCTGCCGCTATTCCCCTCCAGGTTTTTTGCATTTATTTTCACGTGTAGCTGATCCACTGTACTGAGAAGTGCTAGCTTCCTGTTATTAACAAACCAACTTGGGGAGGCTGCAAAACAGCCTGTGACATTCTGTGCATTATAAACAGTAGTAAGTCACTGGACTAATTGGCTGAAGAATTTGCAACCCATTGTTCCTGAATCTTATTCTTCCTTCATGGCAAAGGAGGAAAAGGGGAGAGAGACAGAGACACAGAGGGAGAGAAGAAGAGAGAGAGAAAGAGAGAGAGAGAGAAAAAAAACATGTCTTCTTTCTATTCAAATTTAGGTCCTTCGCATTGGTCTGCTTTGATTTTCCACCCCTCCCTGCTCTGTTTTCTGACATCAAAGTATTTAATTAGGTCTTATGTGGGAGTCACTTTCCTTCAGCCTATTTTTGTGCCTAGTGAGCTCACATTATGCTTTGTTATAATGAATTTGCTGGGAAGTTCTCATTATGTTTTCAGCCTCAGTTCTTACCCTAAAGAGAGGTCATACCCCAGGCCATAAGCTTCTGATGGAGACACCCCCATCCTTGCCCTGCCCTGGCTTTTGGTCCCTATTTCAGAAGGACCTTCACAGAGGAATGACACAGGGCCGGACCATCGCACTATTTTATGCGGCAGGAGAACTAAAGGGGAGAAACATATTCTGCTTCATTTAAAAAAAAAAAAAATCAAGTCTGAGCATTACATGCTTCTATAGCTTCTCTGGAAGGAGAAAACTTCTGGAAGCTCTGAAATTTTCAGCTGAACCAAGAGCCGTCACAGAAACGCCTATGTGGCTAAGTGTAAAAAGTGAGGGGTTCGGTGGTAATTCTTGGATCTGGGCCATACAGGTGCTGGGGAGGGTTAAAGGGATTTACAAACCAACAGGGTGTTTCAACAGGAAAAACAATGCAGTGACTGCAGAACGAGGGAGGTGTGTTTAAACAATTCCCCTTCCCCCCTTTTTTCTCTTTTACAAGAAGAGAAAAATGCCTTTATGTTACCCTTTCCCTTATGGCACAGAAGCAGAACTGGAGCTCCGGAGGACGGTGGGTTCAGGACCAGCTCTGGTTGTCTGACCTTGCATGAGTCACTGAATCACACAGAGCCCAGTGCGACATTTTTAATACCTGCCTTGCCTTTGTACTGTATGAGTTTTCTGAGAGATAAAACAATAACAGCAGTAAAAGTGCTATGAATGTTGTAAAATTCCGGCAGAAAATGAGTAGTATTATGTAGCCTGTTTTCAAAGACCCAAAGCACCCTGTAATAAGACTTTCTCACGGTTCCCCTGTGACACAGCCAAGCTCTCCTTTTTCAATTGAAGACAAGGGTGAAAATGACGACTTGTATGCACATTGTCCTTTTGGGAAGTTCAGGGGACCCTGTCAAGCACGCAGCCTCTCCCATCTCTAGATGTGTTTGCTGAGGATTAGAGTTGGGGATGGAGGGTAAGCTAAGACACTCAGTGAAGGTCATTATGCTTGAGATATGGTTGGAGACAAAAATCTGAGGTCTTCAAGGCATCCCAGTGTTCACCAGCATGTTTTGAACCCATGTTTTCTATACCTTTCCCAGCCCAACAGTAAGGTCCCACAGTAGTTCCCAAATTCAGTTGTGCATCAGAATCACCTGGAAGCTTTACAAAATATGGATGCTTGTCCCCACCTCAGACCCATCTCAGGTTGCCAGATCAGAATCACCTGGGAAACTGCCTGACAGTTGTTTTAAAGGATCTTTAGGATTTCTGAAGCTGCCAGGCTGAGGACCCATGCCCAGGAATGAGTGATTTTGATATTCCATGCAGGCAAAGCAGATGGTCAGTTGCTATCCCTCTGGGAATTCTAGAGAGGAGAAAAGTCTTCTTGGGATGGCCAAGAGGTATCCTTCACCACATGGCCTCTGGGCCCCTAGCCAGTCACTTCCTCTGAGCCCATGGTCTGTTTTACACAGCAACCCGGCTTGGGATTGGCTGTGCCAAGGAGGCCCTCTCAGCTAGTCTCTGCTTTCTTTGCTGTGTGTCGTCAACCATCCTCAAGTGAGTGCAGCCTCTCAAATGCCTCTCCCCTTCATCTTCTTCTGGCTACTCCTGCTTCTCTTAACTTTAGTTCAGCTCCCCTTACCTTCACCAGGTCCTGCTTTCTTCTTGCCTTCTATCATCTATTCTTCGCAGAGGCAACAGGATTCTCTTCTTATAAAAACAGATCTCCTTCTGGTATCTGTGTACTCAACGATCCTCAATCCTTCCCCACTGCATGGAGACTAAAGCCAAAGCTCCTCACTCAGCCTTTGGTTTCTTTCCCACAATATGCTTCGAACTTATCTTCCTAGCCTCAAGTTCTACACCTCTAGCCCCCAACCTATACTATAGTCACATTGGTTAAATCATAATTGTCCAAATACATACCAAGCACTTTTCTAACTCCATGCTTTTCTTCACACTACTCCCATAGCCTAGAATGTCGTTTCCCATCATATTTACCCACAGCAGTTTCACTCTTCCTTTAGGGTCCAGCTTAAATCCCATCTTGCTCAAAAGACTTTTATGGATCTCCATCAAAATCGATTTCTCCCTCTCTTATACTCCTGAAATACTGTCTGAGCCACAATCATTGCCTTTGTGAGCCATGGTTCACTTTGTGTTTGGTTTATTTTTGTGTGTATCCATCTCCCTTGCTGGACTGTGAGTCAGCACAGCATAGGAGCATGTGTTACTCCTCTTTGTGTCACCTATTGTGCAGTGTATACAGTAGTTGCTAAATAAATGTCTGCTTCTTGGCCTATCAATGTACTTATTTATTTATTTTTGTAGAAACAATGAGAATCAGACTTAACCCTTAATCACTATTTCGCAGGACTCAGTGTCTTCTAGCCTGGAAATGAACCCCTATTAGAACTTTACATTTCTTCCTTTCTGCCAAGAGGCATTAACATGGGGATATGACAAGGCATTGGACATTTGCAAAGTGGAGTATTTCATGGCAAATGAATTGTAACTCCCAGGTCACAGAGGCAGGCCTAGGCTTGCTAGATGCCATTGCTCAGTGACTCAGAGAGAGAACCATGATATGGAAGCCTGTGACCAGATTTTAGCAAAAGAATTAAATGGGCATAAAGTAAGGCCTTGAAATATTACTCTTTAGGCTCTTGTTTCTTATACTTCCTGATCTTTCCCCTAGTAGGGAGAGGCATCCAACTGCCTCAAGAATGAGGATTGTTTTAGCAAGACTAAAAAGAGAGAGAAAAAGATAATATTTAGTGTTTTTGGTTTTCAAATTAGGCTCTTCCATGTATTACATCTGTTAATCTTCACAATTTTTGAGGTAATAACTATTATTATTCCTATTTTACAAATAAGTTAACACAAAGGTTAAGTATAAGAAGGGAATTTTTGTTACATCCAAGTGAACACAAGACTTTGCCTTAGGGCAGTTTTTCTACTGAGACTCCTAGGGTCAGTGGGTGGGCTAGTCGGGGAGGTGTCCAATAACCTCCTGAAATTATAAGCAATGCTTCTGTGTATGTGTATATGGGCTCTTCTGAAGAGAGTGTTGATAGATTTTATCAGGCTCATAAAAGCTTAAAAAGAACTTCATGAAACCATTTCCCCTACAAATAAATTTATAAAGTAAGAAAAGGGCAGTGCAGTGTTGAAACACGGAGGCTTAAAACAGGAAGCCCTCGTTTTCATGGGGGTTATCAGGAAATTCACCTTAGTGGAAAGATTTCCATACACATTCTTGCTCTGGAGTCAGAGCATATCTCAACCATATCTATGAACTCAGGGGTTCTCAAAGTGTGCAAGATGGCAGAGTAGGAAGCCTTGGACCCTCCTTCCTCCCACAGACTGATTCAGCAACAGTTCATGGACAAGTTCTCTTGTAGAAATCTAGAAATTAATGAAAAGTTTCCTGCCCCCTGGATGAACATGAAACTAGACTCAAAGAAGCTAGTAGGTTGGTTCAGAACACCCTCTCACTAGAGCTCCTGTCCCAGTGTAGTGCCAAACAATCAAGAAGACTCCTTAGCTTCCAGTTTCTCCTAGGGGAGGGAAAGGATTGGGTTACATGTCCAGCACACCAACTTTTCTGAGGGGATTCCCCAGAGGACTGGAGTCTGTATTGCCAGGCTTGGAGTTCTGATGGGTCTGGCACAGTCTACCTACCTGAGGGAGAATGGAGACAGTAACATGGGCTGGCGGATGGAGGATACGATCCTCCCCACAGTTCAACACTGAGTGAGTGGATGAGAAACTCCAGCTCTCAGCTTCCCACTGGGGAGGCAAAGAGTTGATGTGTGTACTCAACACCCCAACTTCTCTGGAGCTTCCCGAAGAACTGGCATCTTTCTTGCCAGTCTTGGAGTTCTAATAGGCCCAGTACAGTCTAGCCACCTGAAGGAGACCTGAGATGGAGGTTTGAACTGATAGATGTCATAGCTCTCCCCTTGCTCAGCACAGAGTGAGCAGACAAAAACAATAGCTGCCTGCTTCCCCCTTGGGAGGGAAAGAGTTGGTAGAGGTCCCTGGAGTCTCTAGTCAGACTGAACTGTGCAGGTATTCTTCTATTTGAGGCCAGTCTATGAAGACTGGGAAAGGTGCTCCCTTGTCTTGTACAAACAACAGCATAAAAAGTCAAGGAAAATGAAGAATCGAGCAAGGATGTTCCACACAAAGGAACAAGATAAATCTCCAGAAACAGAGTTATATGATTTAGTTAATAGAGAATTAAAAATAACTGTATAAAGATGCTCATTGAGTTTAAGGGAACAAAGTGAGAATTTCAATGAAAAGACAGAAAATATAAAAAAATCACTAAACAAAAATCATGGAGCTGAAGAATACAACAATTAAACTGGAAAATTCACTAGAGAGATTCAACAGACTAGATCAAACAGAAGAAAGGATCAGCGTACTCAAAGACAGATCATTAGAAATAATTGAGTCAGAGGAGCAAAAAATGAAAAAGAGTAAAGATAGTTTAAGGGACTATGAGACACTATCAAGTAGATCAAAATAAGCATTATGAGAGTCCCAGAATGAAAAGAGAGGGAGAAATGACCAGAAAGCTTATTCAAAGAAATAATGGCTAAAACCTTCCCAGATCTGGGGGAGAAAATGGACATCCAGATCCAAGAAGCCCAAAGGATACTGTAAAAGATGGATCCATAGGAATCCACACTGAGAAACCTTATAATCAAATTGTCAAAAGTCAAAGACAACAGAGAATTTTGACAGCATTCAGAGAAAAGTTACTTGTCACATACAGGGGAATCCCCATAAAAATATCAGCAAAATTTTCCACAGAAATATTTCAGGCTAGAAGAGAATGGGATGATATATTTGAAGTGCTGAAAGGAAAAACTGCTAACCAATAATACTATACCCAGAAAAACTTTCCTTCGAAAATGAAGGGAACATAAAGACGTCCTGGACAAACAAAAGCTGATGGAGTTCATCACTACTGGACCTGCCTTACAAGAAAGTCTAACGGAAGTTCTTCAGGTTGAAACAAAAGGATGTTAAACAGCAACAGGATAACATAAGAAAGAATGAAACTCATTGGTAAAGGTAAACATAGAAAAATACAGAATATTTTATCACTGTAATGGTGGTGGATAAATCACTTTTAAATCTAGGATAAAAGTTAAAAGACAAAAGTATTAAAACTAACTATAAATAAAAAAAGAGGTTAAAAGATACACAGTATGAATAGAGGCAAATTGTGACACCAATAACAGAAAGTGTCGGGGGGAGAAGTTAAAGTGTACAGTTTTTGTATGCAATCAAACTTAAGTTTATCAGCTTAAAAGACTGTTAAAACTATAAGATATTTTATGTAAGTACCACATAAAAAGTTCCTATAGAAGTTATGCACAAGAAATAAACAAAGGAATCAAAGCATATCAACACAAAAATATCAATAAAATACAAAGGAAGACAGCAAGAGAGGAAAAGATAGAAAAAGAACTGCAACACTAACAAAAAACAATTACCTAAATGAAAATAATAAATTCTTCCCTATCAATAATTACTTTAAATATAAATGGATTAAATTCCCCAATCAAATGACATAGACCGGCTGTCAGAGAAAGATAAACACCACATGATTTCACTCATTTGTGGAAGATAAACAAACACATGGACAAAGAGAACAGATTAATGGTTATCAGAGGGGAAGAGAGGTGAGGGGAGGGCATAAGGGGTAAAAGGGCACATATAGATGGTGATTGACAAGTGAAAATGCACACCTGAAATTTCACAATGTTATAAACTATTATGACCTCAATAAAATAATTTTTACAAAAAGACATAGGGTGGCTGAGTGGATCTCTTAAAAAAACCCAGCTACATGCTATCTACAAGAAACTCACTTTAGATTTAAGGACACACATAGGCTGAAAGTGAAGGGATGGAAAAAGATATTCCATGCAAATGATAACCAAAAGAGAGCAGAAGTGGCTATAGTTACTTCAGACAAATAGACTTTAAGTCAAAACTGTCAAGAGAGACTAAGAAGGACATTATACAATGATAAAAGGGTGAGTCAACCAGGAAAATATAACAATTATAAATACATACGCACCCAACATCAGAGCACCTAAATACAAAAAACAAAGATTGACAAAACTAAAGGGAGAAATAGATAGCAATACAATGATAGTAGGAGACCTTAATACTCTACTTTCAATAACGGATAGAATACCCAGACAGAGATCAATAAGGAAACAGAGGACTTGAACAACACTATAGACCAAAAGGATCTAAGAGACATATACACAACATTCTACCCCAAAACCTCAGGTTACATATTCTTCTCAAGCATACATGGATCTTTATCCAGGACAGATCACATGTTGGTCACAAAACAATTCTTGATAAATTTAAGAAAGCTGAAATCATATCAAGTACCTTTTCTAACCACAATGGAATTAAACTAGAAGTTAATAGCAGAAGGTAAATGAGAAAATTCACAAATATGTGGAAATTAAACAACACACTCTTGAACAACCATTGGGTTAAAGAAGAAATTGAAAAGAAAATTAGAAAATACCTTGAGACAAAGGAAAATGAAAACATAACATACCAAAACTTACAGGATACAGCAAAAGAAGTACTAAAAGGCAAGTTCATAGTGATAAACACCTACATTAAAAAAGGAGAAAAATCTCAAATAAACAACCTAATTTTATAGCTCAAGGAGCTAGAAAAAGTAGAACAAGCTAAGCCCAAAGTTAGCAGAAGGAAGGAAATGATAAAGATTAGAGCAGAAATAAACAAAATAGAGACTGGAAAAACAATAGGAAAAAATCAATGAAACTGAGTTGGTCTTTTGAAAAAATAAAATTTACAAACCCATAGCAGGACTGATTAAGAAAAAAAGAGAGAGGACCCAAATAAATAAAATCATAAATGAAAGAAGAGACATTATGACTGATGACATAGAACTAAAAAGGATCATAAGAGGCTACTTTTAACAACCATATGCCAACAAACTGGATAACCTAGAAGAAATGAACAAATTCCTAGACTTATATGACCTAACAAGACTAAATCATGAAGAAATAGATAGTTTAAACAGGCTTATAAATAGTTTGGAGAATGAGTCAGCAATCAAAAACCTCCCAACAAAGGAAAGCCAGACAGCTTCACTGCTGAATTCTACCAAACATTTAAAGAAAAACTAATACAAATTCTTCTCAAACTCTTCCAAAAAATTGAAGAGGAGGGACTTCTAACTCATTTTATGAGGCCAGCATTACCCTGATACCAAAGCCAGACAAAGACACCACAAGAAAAGAAAACTATAGGCCAATATCCCTGATGAATATAGATGTAAAAATCCTCAAAAAAAACCACTAGCAAATCAGATCTAACAGCACATTAAAAGGATCATACAGCAAGATGAAGTGGGATTTATCTCTGGGATGCAACAATGGTTCAATATACAAAAATCAATTAATGTGATACACCACATCAACAGAACTAAGGATAAAAATCACATGATCTTCTCAATAGATATAGAAATTGCACTTGACAAAATTCAACATGCTTTCATGATAAACACCCTCAACAAAGTAGGAAGAGAAAGAAAGTACCTCAACATGAGAAGCTCTTTATGTGAAAATCCCACAGTTAACCTCATATTCAATGGTGAAAAACTGAAAGCTTTTCTTCTAAGACCAGTAACAAGGCAAGGATGCCTGCTCTTACCACTTTTATTCAACAAAGTACTGGAAGTCCTAGTCTGAGCAATTACACAAGAAAAAGAAATAAAGGCATCCAAATCAGAAGTAAAATTGTCTCTGTTACAGATGACATGGTCTTATATACAGAAAAATCTAAAGACTCAATAAAAAAAAGTTTAGAACTAATAAACACATTCAGTAAGTTGCAGGATACAAAATCAACATACAAAAAATCGCTCATCTTTCTATGCACTAAAACTGAACTATCTGAAAAGGAAATTAGGAAAATGAATCCCACTTACAGTAGCTCCAAAAGAATAAAATACTTAGGAATAAACTTAACAAAGGAGATGAAAGACGTGTATAATGAAAACTACAAAACATTGGTGAAGGAAATTAAAGAAGATTAACAAAAGCAAGGACATCCTATGTTCATAGATTGGAAGACTTAGAGTATTGTTAAAATTTTCATACTACCCAAGGTGATCTACAGATTTAATGCAATCCCTATAAGATCACAATGCCATTTTTCACATACATGGGAAAAAATACTAAAATTCATATGGAATCACAAAAGACCACAAATAGCTAAATCAATCTTGAGAAAGAAGGGTAACGTTGGAGGCATCACGTTTCCTGATTTCAAAATATATTACAAAGCTACAGTAATCAGAACATTATGGTACCAGCATAAAGACAGACATATAGACCAATGGAACAGAATACTGAGCCCAGAAACAAACCCAAGCATATATGGTCAATTAATCTTCAATAAGTGTGCCAAGAATACATAACGGGAAAAGGACAGTCTACAACAAATGGCGTTAGGAAAACTGGATATCCACACACAAAGGAATATAATTGAACCCTTACATTACGCCATACACAAAAATCAACTCAAAATGAATTAAAGACTTAAATGTAAGACATGGAACCATAAAACTCCTGGAAGAAAACTTATGGGAAAATCTTCATGATGTTAATCTTGGCAATGATTTCATGGATATGACACCAAAAGCACAGGTAACAAAAACAAAAATAGACAAGTGAGAATATATCAAACTAAAAAGCTTCTGAATAGCAAAGGAAACAAATGAGTAAGAAGGCAATCTATGGAATAAGAGAACATATTTGCAAACCATATATCTGATAAGGGGTTAATATATAAAATATATAAGGAACACCTACAACTCAATACCAGGAAAACTAATAACCTGATTAAAAAATAGGCAAAGGACTAGAATAGACACTTCTCAAAGAAGACATACAAATGGCCAACAGGTATATGAAAAAAGGCTCAACATCACTAATCATCTGGGAAATGTAAATCAAAACCAGAATGAAATATTACTTCATATCTGTCAGGATGGCTATTATCAAAAAACAAAAGACAACAAGTGTTGGCAAGGATGTAGAGAAATTGAAACTCTCGTACACTATTGGTGGGAATGCAAAACGATGTAGCCTCTATGGAAAACAGTATGGAGGTTCCTTAACAATTAAAAATAGAACTATTATATGATCTAGCAATCCCACATCTGGGTATTTATCCAAAAGAGTTGAAATCAGGATTTTGAAGAGATATTAGCACTCGTATGTTCATTGCAGCACTATTCACAATAGCTAAGATGTGGAAACAACTTAAAGGTCCATTGACAGATGAATGGATAAAGAAAATGTGGTGTATACATACAATGGAACACTATTTACCTTTAAAAAGAAGGAAATTCTGCAATATGTGACAACATAGATAAATCTTGAGGATACTATAGTAAGTGAAATAAGCCAGTCACAGAGAGACAAATTCTGCATGATTCCACTTATATGAGGTATCCAAAATAGGCAAATTCATAGAGTCAAAGAGTGGAATGGTGGTTACCAGGGGCTAAGGGGAGTGGGAAATGGGGAGTTATTAATCAGTGGGCATAAAGTTCAGCTAAGCAAGATGAATAAGTTGTAGAGATCTGCTGTACAACATTGCACCTAAAGTCAAAAATAATGTATTATATACTTAAAAATGCGTTGGGAGTAGATCTCACATTGTTTTTGCCACAATAAAATAAAAATAGAAAAAAAATTGATTAAAAAATAAAATGTCACCTAGTCTAAGTAAAATACTTAGGATGGGTTACACCTTAATTATGTTAATGGATATTAACGCTGATGAAAATCTGTTCTGTTATTAAAAATTTCCAACTCACTTCCACAATTTCCTCCAATTGTCATCAATCAGTTCCTTTGTTCCTAACCCACATTCCTCACACGTAAGCCTAAACTATTGTATTCCAATCTTTTGCTCAATTGCAGGAGCAATCAACTGTCACCATTCTTGATGTAATTCATCACGACAAAAAAACTGTTACTGAACTAACCTTTTCTTCCTCATGTTTAAAATACACACTTCCTTTTAAATATTTATTTATAAGTATTGTATATGATGTCTCCATCTACAGATGAGTTTTATTCTTTTCCTCTAAATATTTTCCTATTTTCCTCATAAAATATGAGATTTATAACTAAGCTGGTGTTGAATAGCCTGAAATAATGAATATTACATGCATTGACCTTATTTTGAGATAGCAATACAAAATCCAATATCCATAGTTTTTAAAAATTATTTAATTCCCCTGCAAACATTTTAAGGCTGATGTTAACATTCCATTTCACAAATGAGAAAACTGAGACAGAGCGAAGTTATAACTTGCCAGAGATATGGCTAACTAGTAAGCACCAGAACTGGGAATTAACACCAGGTCTCTTACTAGAACTCCCTGGCTGTTTCCATCACACTGCAATCTTTGCGTGAGCCCAGAGCTGAAGAGATGTTTTACCAGCTTCTCTTCAGGAAGATCATTGAGTTCCCTGACAGGACATATTATTTCTAGACTGTCTACAGCTTAGCAAGAGACACTAATAAGTGATCCCAAACGTTGGCGGCCGTGAGGTTCCACAACCTCTAAAAATTCTACAAAAGTCACCAAATAATCAGAAATGGGATCATATGACTCAAAATAGTTAACAATCAACACGCTACATATTTGTAACTGATTTAACCATCTAATCCAAACTATATAGCCAGCAGCTAAAGACAGCACCAGTAATTTAGGGCAATGGTGGTTGAGGAGTTAATATGCAGAGGCAAAATATCTTGATAAAAGAAGCTTATGCCTCCCCTTTTACCTTCCCTGGCATGAGCTCTGATGCCTTGTTAAGTGACTGGCCAGCTGGCTGCCAGCTTGATAAACAGAGAACCTTCGCCCACCTTGCAGGCCTTTGTGATTTGGGTCTGGTGTCTTTAAGAAGACATTCCACACGGAGACATGCCAGAAGGTGGGGGTTAAGGAAGATGGGGGAAGCAGGATTTGCTAGCTAGTGAAGACTAGGGGTGGTGAGGGGGACTGGCCAGGAAGCCTGCTGCCCCCACAAGGCAAGTTGAGCTGAGCGCAGTGGACAGGCTTTTCCTTTAAGGGAGCTCAGCATGAGTATACACACCCAAGTCTGGTCTTAGAATCTTCCTGCCTCAGGGCAGCCCCAACCACATTTCCTTTGCTCCTTGCAATTCACTCACCCTTTAATTCCTCCTGGTACCATACCAGATCTGAGATCCTCTCTGAGCTTAGCTTTGAGTCATTTTAACAGTGTTCCTAACCACCTAAAATGAAGTCAAGATACCCTGCTTCTTCAGACAGATTTACAATGAGCACACTGAGAGGAATGATCTCTGTTCAGGATTGGCCTTGGATGATCCTGGAGCAGATTTAGCATTGCTTGTCAGAAATTGCTAAAATATGTTTGCCATTTGAAGAACTAAAATTATTGCTGAGAAGTGACTGAAAGAGATGGCCATAAAATGCTTTGGATAAGAAAATTAAAGACAGAATGGAAGTCCTCTGAGAAGTCACATGATTTTCAGGGTATCATGAAGCACTTCTTTGCAGAACTCTTTTATTCTGCTTCTTCCTCCCCCAGAGAGTGAGCAAATTGAAGACAAGAATGTCAAAACCATAACAGGGTGATTCAAAAAGAATTGAACATTTTAATAAATCTATGACCTAGTAATTAGATTATATGTCACCATATGGTCAAACAAATTATAATAAGATATATCACAATTATTTCCATCATCTTACAAATGGTCAGTTTGTGCTAAGAGCACACATCAATTCTCTACTTTAATTCATTCCAGCCCCTTTGTAGCGCATCACCACCAATAGTCAAAAGGGTGGTAGTGATGTGGCCTTTCATTTCCTAAAGGCTGCAAGAGGTGATACAAACATGATGTTTGTGACGTATCCCCACAGGAGGAAACTGCAGAAAACTCACTGTAGTAATACATTTTTGAGAGTTTCATTTCCTTTTGAATCACTCTGCACACCTTGATTTCAGAAAACCACTTGAAAAACTCTTCCATGTTATCTTGATTAATAACACATCAAATTAATAAGACACTGAATGGAAGATGGATGAGAGTATAGCTGGAGATCCCTCATCTGGCTAAATAAAATAGTTCTTCAGTGAAAGATGTGTCCATACAACAGCCTGAAGAGGAGCTGGATGACCATGGGTGAAGATGTGGAAGGCGTGTCATTGGATCTGCTGATGACACAGACTGGGAGGGGAAACTAGAAGGACAGATGAGGAACTCCACATTAAAAATGATCATCACAGGCTCTAGCACTGGACTGAACCCACAGGATTAAGTTTAAGCATAGTGATTACAAACTGCACAAATTTGAGATGAGAGACACTAGATTTGACTGCAGTTCATGTAATCTGGGGATTTTAATTGACCGTGAAGATTTATACATACCGACATCTTGATGTAAAAGCAACATCCATTCTCCCCCCTCCTCACCCATGACAAATCCCCCAAGAATTCATCTCTGTGCAATCTTTGGCTGCCTTAAGAAAGGGGTGTGTTCAGATCACAGGAAGGGTTGATCCTTGTGTATCTGAATTGATCAACTCAAAACTGCAGTAGTGTGTAGTTCTGACACTGCCATTGACAAAGCTGATGCAGCTACAGCGGGAGAGATAGACCACACAGAGGGCCTGAAACCATGTCATTTGAAGAGGGGTTAAGGGACTGTGGCTATATCCCGAAGAAAGAAAGACTCAAAGGCTTACGTGTCCATACATTAGTACAGAACAACGATTAAGAGCATGGGCTCTGGCTCAGTCTTTGGGTTCAGTCTTTGATGGGATCTAGCAGAGATGGGCACCAAACTGATGTTTTGTGAAGCTTCCTTCAAAGCCTCTTAAAGGAAAGGACGGGGCCATGGCACATTCATCTTTGTATGTATACTGACCTCGACACATCATAGGTGTTTAATAAATGCCTTGTTTCTCCTTTATAAAGACATAATACACAAAGAACCAAGGCCTCAGAAGCAAATTACAAAGGAGGGGGATACGCACACTGGTTAAGCACCTGGTAAAAACCACGAGGCAAATAACAGCATCTCAGCCTTGTCCTCCCCACAGCTGGCGACGGGCATCATGAAAATGATCTAGTGAGTTGAAATCATAGTTGCCTCCTGGTAGCTGAACAAGGAGGCAGCTTGAGTGAGAGTCAAGTGCATTTTTTTTTTAAGGAAGAAATTTACATTTTAGATATTATGAGTTTTAGTGGGTCCAAGTCAACTCAGAGTAGAGTCACCTCTCAGTATACAGCTTTCATTTTCCTTCATCTTGGCTCTCTTTTGTTGTTTTGTTCATAAACTTCGACAGAAGCATTTTTTCTCCTGATGTCGTGGCATTGTGATATATTGTCCCCCAATGAAAATACCTTCTATTGAAGCTTAATTAAAAAATACAGTTGTTTCCACTTCACAGCTATCAGAGAATCTCTTACAGTGTTTGTTTTCTCTTCATGTGAGATAATTTGGGGAAATGCTAGCTTCTCACTCCACAGAAGGTCACTAACTAAAATGAGATGGTTTAGTTGATAAGCATTCTTCAAGAACGTGGAGTATTCCCAAGATCCTGTCCTTGCAGGGCTCTGGGCTTTGGAAGGAAATCAAAGTCTTGTTAAAAGCTCAGCATCTAAATGTAGCCATTCAGAAAATAGCCATGAAAATTCCTTTTTTCCCCCTAAGCTATCCGTTCTTTAAAGTGTTGTGAAATGTAAAATAATTTTAAAGGCCTTACTCACTTAGCTCAAATTATAAAATACATACAATGTCAAAATGGGTTAGGGTTTAAGCATAATAGTTATCATTTGATTATTTCATATATATATATATATACACACACACACATGCACGCACACACGTCTGTCTCTCACCCTCTCTCTCTCTCTCTATATATATATACAGGATAATACCATCTGAGAGTCAATTATATCACTGAATATTATACAAAATGCAGGAACATATTAACGTATTTCCTTGGGAACCCTGTAGGATTTTTCTGTTTTGGTGTGTTCAGTCTATTCCTTGCCTCAATAAAGGCACTGACCCCAAGGAAAACTAACAAACCAGGTTCCCAAAACAAAATTCTAAAGGTTGAGAAGTCAAGGCAAGGACAAACTGAGATGCTTTGATATGGAGGTAGGCAGATGATCAAGAAGAAGAAGAAGTCTTTGAACCAAGTTTATTTCGTGAGATGCTACTTCTGGACCTCTATAAATGAAACGTTCCCATGCCCATTTAGTCCACTTATGTAATATGTTTGTTCAATGTGCTCCCTCAGTTCGGTCATCTACAGGGAGTCAGCTGCCCTACTAGCACATGCCTAAAACTTTGTGGCCCAGTTAGCCTCTGCAGCCTGCACTGCCTGCTTTCTCCCTTGGTTTCCCGGACACCAGCTACCCTTGTTCTTCATCCTCTCCCAGGTCCCCGTGCCTCCTTCTCCTTCAGGACAGTCACACATCCTGTTCTGTCTGTCTGTCTCCACTCATCGTTTTCATCTTGGCCTGGCTAATCCTCATCCTTGAGCTCCAGCCTAAGCATCATTTTTGAAAGAATGCCTTTCCTATATTCTCATCCTGACCCACCCTGGGTCTAGATTAGGATCCTTGGTTATAAATTCCCACAGCTTGAGAGTTGTCTTTCATGGCACTTAGACAATTGCCGTGATTCAGTTCCCTGTGTAATGACTTGTTTGTTGTCTGTCTCCTCTACTAGACGGTAAACCCCATTAAGGCAGGAGCAGCGCTGACACTTAGCGAGATGGTGCCCGGCACATGGCAGTAGGGCCATGAGCACTTTTGGAATGAACGAATAGAAGGAGCCCACTGAGAATCTAAAGCTACTTGCACCTCATTTCCATCCACTTGGGTGGTGCCTGACTGGAAAATTTTGGCCTGAAGTTTATTTAAGAAAAGTGTCTGAACCCCTAACGCCTTTCTCTCTGCCCTCCCCCGTGCCCTCTTCCTCCCCAACACACACACCCCAGAGAGTCTGTGAAAACTGCCAATAAAAGATACTGCTTTTTACCGCAGAATCTTGTCACATATCCTGGAATTTTATAGATAATATATACTTCTAGTTTTACCCCAGTGGTTACCAGAAAGGAGAGTTGTTCTTAATGAAACTTTAATGCTCTTGCCCTTCCCATTACCGGATGATTGGTAAGAATAATGATCGAGTAAGAGAGAATCAGAAAAACAAATGGTCATAAATTAAATCCTACTATGATCTAATTCTACTGAGATTCTTCTTTTCAAAATACAAACATCTCTGTCTAAGTTCTCCACTCGAACCCAAAGGTGCATTTTTCATTCAGCTCAGCACACACCTTAGGGAAAGTTATAGCTCTAAATCATGCAACTAACTAATTTCCACATTTCTTCTGATAAACTGAAGTGCATCTGGTACCACCCTCTGACTTTCTGCAGAATTTACAAGATAAAGAAAATATTAAAAATCTAAAGAAAAAGAAAAACATTTGCATTTCTAAAAGGCAATCTTTTAGAAACACTACCTCAGGAGAAAATATAATATGTTTGACTTAATGCTGTCTGTAGTAAAATGACCACAGGGACAGGTCCAAATGGTTTATTAAGTAAGAAAGATTGAACATATGAAAAATTATTCTCTCCCCGAATATTTCTAACCCACACATGTAATTTATATCATGGCAAAATTCAACACAAAAGTTCTATTGTGTTTGGCAAAATAACCTGCAAACATGCTTAATTAGGATGCAAGCTGAAAGCACAGTTTAATACTGTTGACAGCCATGAGCTTTAGATAACGATTTCTACTATTATTATTATTTTACTTAGGGAAACATATGAAAAGCAGTAAATATGGAACTAGAAGACAAAGTTATTAAAGACATGTAGCATTTTAATCTTATGATTCTCATTTGTGTGTCAACATTGCAAATAATATGCTCCGCACATCCCCAGCTTGGAATGGGAATAAAAGAAATTGTTTTTGCAATGAAAGCTTACTCCCACGGATATTTGAAAAAGATGTCAGCATTTAAGTTAATCAATATCTGTTTCCAGTGGGCTTTACTTTGAGAAGTGATGGCCTCTTTCTAGGGAGAAGGGATAATTCTTTATACTGACATTCCATTCCATTTACTGCAAGATGTAAATGAATGCCTCCATTAAATGAATTCCATGGTCAGTTAATATCCAAAGCAGTCTTTTCTCTATAGTAGCCACTTATTTTCCATTCAATTGGAACAACTAGATCTTAAAAATAAAGCTGGAAAAAATATAACATAGGGCAACATTTTCAAACTGGTAATTCCTAGTTTTTCCAGGGCTGTGCCTTATAATCCTGTGTTTTTATGGATTTTAGATGAAGGATGTGAAAAGGGAGGTCCAGGTTTCAGGCCTGAATGAGGCAGATGAGGAATCTGATTATCTGGATATTCTAGCTATTTCACTTATTTAAATTTTAGGAACCATTTCTAAGAGATAACTTATGTATGACAAGATACAAGGTAAAATGTAGAGTTACAGCATTACAGAGTACGGAGGAGAGAGTCCCAGCCTCTGGCCTTTTCCCTCCCCTGCTGTATGACCTCAGATAAATTACTTTGGTAACTTTCAGCTCGGGGCCTTAACTTTCCGTTTGGTTTCCTTATCTGAAAATGACAGTTATTGTGATAAGGACCAGGCAAAATCATGGAGTCTACAAAAATGCTTTTAATAGTATGAAATGGTGCAGAAAGTCAGGATATTTCTGTGACAACTTGAAAAATATATCTATCAGAGGTCACCAATCTGAAGAGTTAAAGTTAAAAACTTTAGGGGCGGATATCTGACCTGGGTTATCTGGGCTTACTGTTTCAAGTTCTTATTTTGCCTCTGTTCACATAGCCCTAGAGTTGAGTAAAATGTAAAAAAGGTAACTAGGTATTCTATTTTATGAGGTTCTGTTCAATGTTTCACTGACTTATTTCCTACTGTAAAATTAATACGTGCTTAATGTAGAAGCTGCCCACAGCTTAGAACGGCACAAAGAAGTACTTCCCTCCACTGCCTCCCGTGCTGCGCGCTACCGCCTGCTCTCCCTCTCCCTCCGCCCCACCTCTCTCCCTCTCTCTCTCTCTCTCTCTCTGTCTCTCTCTCTCTCACACACACACACACACAGAGGACTCCCCATTTCCACTCCCCAGAGATAACCACTATGGACAGTCTGTTGTAAAACAAATACTTTGAAAATGGAAAACATTGCAAAACAATTTATGGATTTAAAAAAATACATTAAATTAAAGAAGAACCTAGAATTATTCCATGCCAGTCAGAGTGGGTGAAATCTCAAACTCCCTCAGAACAACAGACTGACCAATTGCTGGGTAAGGGAACTCAAACAGGAACGCTGTAAACAAACTGTCCAAAGCGCACGGTCAGAGACAGCCTACAGCAAAGATGGAAGGGAGCCTTCAAGAACACCACCTCCTCCTCGTGTTTACCAACTTGATGACGTTTTTCAACATGTTTTAATGATTATCATACCTTCCCCTTCACAAAGGATTGATTTATTATGGTTTAGATTTAAAGAAACTGGTTTTCCAGTTTTGAATCAAGCTTAGATTACAGAACACACAAAATCAATGACTTTGTTCTAGGCAAGAAAAAAACCAGTCTTCATTTAAGCGCAAAAGGAGCAGTCCTGGGGAAAAATTCTTCATGTAGTTCTACATGCTCACTATTTCTACTGCCCTCCTCGGCGCCTCTACTCCTTCCCCCAGCGCTGTCACCAGCAGCACCATCCCACTGAACACTTCTATGGCACCTTAAAACTCACCAACAACGTCACACATTATTTGCTTTAATCCTCAAAACAAGTTTGTCAGGTAGAAAGAACAGTCTTAGCTTTTCAATTTACAGATAAAAAACACTGAAGCTTAGAGCAGTGAGGTGATTGGCTCAAGATCATTCACCCAGTGCAGGCATACTCGCCCAGGTCTACCGATGACTTCTCAACGTCTATCCAACCCAGATCCCTCTCTCAAGCTCCAGGACCCACATCCGGTCACTGACCCAGCACCTGCACTTTAGAGTTCCAATGCGGTTAAACTCTGTTTCCAGGCTGAGCCCATAATATTCTCCCATAAACTTGTTTCTCTTTCAGTGGTTTTCTCTCTCTGTGAGTGGCACCATGATCCTTTCCATTGTTCAAGTGCAAAATCTAGACATCATCACTACTCACCACCCCTTTTCTCCACATGCGTTCATACTCCATCACCACATCCTATAGATTTTGCCTTCTGAAGGTTTCTCAAATCTGTCCACTTCTCCTTGTCTCCACCATGAACACTGTAGTCCAAGACCCCAGCATCTCACATCGAAATCATTTCCATGTTACTCTCTGCCTTCCCTTACCACGCCCACTCCATGCATTCTCCACTCTGCAGCCAGAGTGATCAGGTAATTCCTCTGCTTACAATGTTTTGTTGGCTTCCCAGTGCTCTTCAGATAAAGATAAGAATCCTTCGTGTGGCCTATAAAGGGCCAGTATGATCTGATCCCTGTAAACTGGCAAGAGAAATGAGCTCTTTCCATAGTTTCAGGATACCATGATGCCTTTTAAAAAATAAATGAATATTTAAGCTTCTGAGTTTTTAAATAATGCATAACATTTAATAGCTTAAATGCATTGATTAATTGTAGAATGAAGTTTGCACTTGCGGGTATTTTTAAGCGTGAGTAACATATGACCATATATAAGTCTTTCTGAATTTCTTTCTTAAATATAACTGAATTGATTTTATCAAAATAACTTTTGAATTAAAATCCATGCACAAATATATGTAATAAAACATATACTATTTATACAATTTTAGAACTCCTTTCACGGTGTGTAATTTCTGTCTCAAGCCCTTGGATGGCTGGAGGAATGGAGGCACGGACACTCCCCCATGGTGTAGGGATTACTCATCTCAGAGTCTACAAAACAGGGTCAGCTTCATGGGCGTGTGACTTGTGCAGTCACCCAGGGCCTGCACTTAGAAGAGCCCCATGCTTGGTTTATTGCTCTACTGTTTCAGTCTTGAAATTCGTGATTTTTGAACAAGTGTCCTCACATTTTCATTTTTCCCTGGGCCCCACAAATTATTTAGCCCATTCCTGCTAAAAAGAATCTCAAAGTATTAAGAGTTGAACTCTCACGTCATCGAGGACCAAAGTGTTCATTGCACCCTATTTCTGTATTTCATGAACTCGGCAGAAGGAGAGCTCTGAGGACAACCAAAGTCAGAACTGCCAGTCAATGGGAGGAGCTATAGAGACTGCGGCCAATCATAGATTTCAGGACAACAAAACATAAGCTCTACTCAATAAATGAGATTTCCAAATGCAGTGAAAACTGATTAACAACTTTGGCCAGTCAACGAGGCAATGCCGACAGATGGTTAATGTGGAACATGTCGTGGATTTAGCTGTTACTTGAGATAAACCCTGGCCGAGAGTATGGGAGATAGCTGGGCAAAGGCAGATAAAAGTGACTTTACTGAAGAGTCTGGTAATCCACATTAGGAATATTTTTATGATTTATAGAAAGTCCTTCAATACTTTTGTACCAAGCAAAATGAAGAACTGAACCCCTATGGGAAACCGTCTGCATGTGAAAAATGTTTCCCGAGCTGGTGCTTCCAGGATTGCAATTTTCATTGCAAGCAAGCAATATGATGGTGGGGGAAAATTCTGTGATGCTATAGCTTGAAAGATGATCATTTTAAAGCATATCATGTGCTACTTTTATCTTGTAGAAGTTGAAAGGCTGCTAATATCTGTAAGCTACCATTAAAAAATATACATATAATTATTATTTTGCACTAAAAGCAAATGATCCTAGAAGAGTTGATTTACTACTTACCGTAATTAACATAGGTAAATTAAAAAATTAATATCTAGGTAAAATTTAAGTTTTAGGCTGACAATTTTTCCCCATGAGCTCAAAACTTATTCAGAATACAACTTTTTGGAGAAAGTTATGCTTCTAAGATAAAATTAAGTGATAATATAGTTTCTAGAAATTCCTATTAGTGATCAACGGGAAGCATGCAGGTGTAATGTTGTGTATTTCAAGAAGATACATTTCGGTGTCAGATTTGGGTTCAAGTCTCTACTTTGCTATTAACTATGTGACAATTTTCTTGATCTTCCTAAGCCTCAGTTTCCAAATTTAAATAGGGATAACAAAACTCAGTGCATAAGGCTGATGTGAGGATCAAATTAGATAACAGATGTAAGTGTTCAGCACAGTGACCGGGACATGCTAACCACTCTACAAGCATAGTTATCATCGATAAGACTTTTCCTCCAGGATCTTAATCTATTAAATAGTTACCTTATTGACAGGAAGAATGTTTTTGACATTGTGGTAGAAGCCAAAATAAACCATGTTGAAAACCCCATGACGTCCCAAAGTCGCTGTAAATCCTTTGTTGAGGCCCTGGAGCCCCAAGCCTTCCTTCTTAATGATGTGTCTTGCATAACTCATGGTAGATGGTTGCTGCAGGAGAGAGAAGCAGAGCCAGAGAGATCATCTTTGCGACTGTGAAACAGAGCAAATCGCCGTTTTAACTTTCCTTCAAGCCAAAATTATTAGGGACTTTTTTTTCCCCCAAACATGAATAATCATGCCCACATCCGTGCTTTTTAAAATTAGAAAACCCAAAAAGTAAACAAAATCGCATGCATAACAATGGGCCTTAAAGGGAAGCTTGTTGGCAAAGGAAAAACATCTTTGGTGGAATCAGTGAAACTAATGTCATGTAATAACTATCACCACTTTCAACATGTAAATAGTTGTATCCAATTCTGGGTAAGCCACACTAATGGAGAGGATTAGCCATATAGATAAGCTGGTAATCCATAACTGAGCATAATCCAAAAGGAATTTATATTTGGCTCCTGAATCCGGCACATTTACAGACTCAATTATGTTTTTCTAAAGTGACTGTTACAACTAGTGTTGATTCCATTGCCTCAATAGTTTAAACTGGTGCTAGGTTGGAAATTAGCCATGGATAAATAGCAGCTGCTTGTGGACGTCCTCAAGAAGGTGGGCAATCAGTATGCGTATCACTTGCTGTGATAAACGATAAATCAGTGTTGGGAGTACTGGGTTACGTTTACTTTGTTCCTTTCCAATCCTCTGATTGATTACCCAAGGTTGAAAAACCTTGACTGCTGGAATCCAGTCTGTTGCTACTTTTGAAACATGCTAAAGAGCTCACTGTAGTTTGCTCTGAGGTTCATAATTCATTACAATACAATTACAACAATTCACGAGGGTTTTTAAAAAAGGTTGAGTGATTATTTCCTTTTTGGAGGTACAGCATAAAGGATATCTCTCCCTCTTAATTTTTGACTGAATAGTAAACAGGGGGAAATGTTTAGTATTTAATGTTTTTGTCCCCACAGAGGCAAGCACTGACATGACTCTTGTTTGGCATTTCACAGGAGCAGGTTGCTGGAGTGGTCATGGCGGTCAGATGTGCTTTCTGAGTCAAAGTGTTTTATCATGTGCAATTAGGGCTGCGTCAGCAGAACAGAATAGAACAAATCCAATCAAGGCTTTCATCCAACTGTATTTATAGCTATGTAATTAACATGATACATTTAAATGAACTTGTTTATACAGTAAATCCTATAGTTTTTGCTGATAAACGTTTTAAAACTCTAGCTACAATTTTACACTCAACTTCATCGTTTCATTGAAGAGGATTAATTATAATAAATTGTATTAAGCTTAAGGAAACCCTTTTTTGTAACACGAAAAAAACATGCGAGAACTTATCTTAAAACAGTAAAAGACATTTCATATAGGAACAGCAAAAATTCTCAGAAGGTTCAAGTTCACTCTGTTCTACAAATGAGATGTTTTTGTTTGTGTTCTGGCACATTGACTATCAATCCAAATTATTTATTTTTGGTTTTCAAAATAGACTCAAGACTGCTTGAGCAGAAGTTCGTTTCTGCTGGGAAGACTCTGGAAGTGCTGAGCAAACTGCCTGGGTGCTGCTCTCTTGCTGGGGAAGGCAGCCTGGAGGGCAGAGGAATGGAGAGGAGGTGGCATTCCTTCCAGGGATGGAAGGACAGGCAGCAGTGCGGCTGCCAGGTCCAGGGCGACCACCATCGGTACCTCCTGCACCAGCCCAAGCTCTCTCTTTGTTCTCACCTGCTCTGAGGCCCTGAGGGCAAGAGGGACAGGGAATTCAGAGGCCATCTAGATTCTACAGCAGTGGAGGAACCAACAGCTTCAAATCAAAGTGCAGATTAACATGGCTTTCCCTTAATAAAGCACATCTAAAGAGTTTCTATTGTTTAAAAATCCTAGTGTGCTAAATCATCAGAATTAAAAGAGAGGACTTCTACTAGCCCTTGGTGAGGATCAACAAATATTCAAATGACATTTACTGAGGGCCTACTGCCGGATGTTCCCTGGCTTGGGGGTTAGGTGAGTACAAAGAAGTGTAATGCATGGATTTTGAACTCAAGTGCTTTGCTGAGTTTGAACTCTACTTGTGAATAATTACATAAATCAGAGGGTAGCATGTAGTTAGAAATAGGGGCTCACAGCCAGGCTGCCCCAGGTTTGCGTCTCAGCAATACCACTTGCTGGCTTGGGCAAGTATTTTATCCTCTGATTTATCCTCACTTTACTCATTTGTAAAATAAGGATAATGATAGACTCTTCCTCATAGGATTGTTGTGATGATAAGTCAATGAACTGCATCCTCTGTAGGATTCACTATATAGTAGCTGTTAATAATAATGGCAATTATGCTGATAAGAATAAAATAGCAGGTAATTTCTTTGTTAGTTGAAGGCAATGACAATCAAAAGGTGGAGGATGATTGGAGGGAGAGGAAGGACGTACACAACTAGTCTCTTTCTTCTCACTCCTCTGGCTGTCTTTTCCTTTTCCCAGAGCCCTGGATCCTTGTGACAAAGTCCAAGAGAAATGTATCCAGAATACAAGATCATAGGTCTGCTTTCTCTGAGGCCCAATCAAATCCAACCCCTGGGAGAAAGATGTCCTTCCTGGGATAGTTACTCGCCCCAGGGCCTCTTTTCTCGGGAGCGGTAGATCCTGTAAATTGGCCTCTTCCCTATCCCTTGGTAAGCATCCTTGGTAAGAACTCTCCACTTGATGAGTCTATGGACTGTAGAAGCATGGTCACACTGGAGCAAAAGCTGGGAATGGAGAAGCACACTAACTGGGCCTCCACCTCACACAGTTTACAGCCTAGAGAGCACGTACGTATGTTACCAGGTACCTGGAACACAGCGAATGCTCACTGATGTTAGCCACTACCACAGATCCTCGGTAGTTTACATAGATCATCTTATTTAATCCTCTCAACAACTGTGCGAGATAGATATTATTATTACCCCCATTTGACAGATGAGGAAACTGAGGTTAGGTTACTTGCCCAAGATCACAGAGTACGTGGTAGTGCCAGAGCTCAATCTGAGGCTGCTCAGACTCCAAGTTCATATTTTTATGCTCTGTCTGGTTCTGCCATCCTAATTTATCTAACTGCTTCTCTCAGCAACCCTGTAAGGTGGCGGAAGGTATACCTTCATTTTGCAGGTGAGGAAACTAAGGATTGTTAAGTAAGTATTCCTAAGGCAAAAACACTGATAAATGGCCTAACCACAATTCTGCATCTAATCCAGTGTTGTTCTCATTCTTGTAGACTCATTCTTGTTATACACGTGAAGCAAGATTTTCAGAGTTTGATGATCCAGCTGATACAGGTGACACACATTACTAACACAAATATAGTTTTCTGACTTGGGGCCTTGAGCTAAAGAAAAACCTGAACTCTAATTCCCATTAAAATTTGAAGTGTGGTTTTTGCTTCATTCAGCGACTTTGTATCACACAAATGTAAGCAAATCCTTAATTAGAAAGGCAAAACATGACTTCCACTAGGATGCTTAAATAGGAAAATACAGAATCATTTTGACTAGATCTCTGTAAACACAAGGAATTTTACTAAACTTATTTGATTACTGGGCTTCCATTTCCAAACAAAATGGTGACTGATTAGCATCATCAACCAAACGATTCTGATACTATCCAACCCAGCAGGTCACCCACCAGTTCGGTTTCCTTCCAATATTTAGATTCACTCCAATTTTCATATTTAGTTACCAATTGTGGGCCAAATTGCCTTCTAACTTTCCTAGATATACTTTCATTGACTGCACCAGAGCTGCAAGCATGGAAGAATATGTGGATCAGAATGAAGCTAATAATGTCATATCACACTGCTCTCTTCATTTGTTTATAGAAATACTCAGTTCACCGGTACCAGCCAGAAGTGTTTCCATTTGAAGGAAGTGAAAGTCTTCTTTAATTTTGATTTCAGTTATTGCCAACTGCTAATTCTGGGAACTCCCTGTTCTTTCACACATTCATTTATTCAACAAGTATGTATCAAGTGCCTCCTAGGTGCCATCCACTGTGCTAAATGTCTAGTACAGTACTTTGCTCGTATTCTAGAAACTTAACAAATATTTTCACTTCAATTTTTATTTGGAGGGATATGCTAATTTTTATATCTACGCATGAGAACATTCCCCGATGGTTATGAAATATGGAATTAAATTTCTGTTTTGAAAGTCCTTAAAGGCTTAATTAAAAGAGAAGATCCTTTGCTTACACATGCTCCCAGGCATCACTCTGGGGCACTGATTACTTACTCTCTGAGAGCCTAGTATTACCAACAAATCACTGAGATGATTACGGCAGCCTGAGCTATTTTTTCTGGAGTTCTTCCATCCAACTACTGACCGTAGCTGGCTCTGATTAGCCTTGTGAGATCACAGATAGAGGTTTTAGGCAGCAGGCATTGTTCCCTGGGTAAATAGCTATCGGAGTATGGCCAACAGGTACAGGCATGGGTTGTGTGTCAGTGGATTTCCTCCATCTGGAAAGCCCGAGAAGAGCTCTAGGCACATCCTGTCAAAAGGGAGCACGCTCCACATACGTTTGTTTACTTGCTTCCTAAGGCAAGGTGAACTTTGTTGCATTTTAGAGCCAATGGAATAAGGGTGTTGAGCTAGTTTTATCACATGGCTGGAAAGCAAACCAGGTGAGACCTTTATACAATGGAGTAAGTGTCCACACCTGGGCCTTCAGGAAAAGACTACGTTGTTAAAAAAGAGGAGACCCAGTTGCTACATTTAGGTAGGAAAATAGCTTTGCTCTTCAGGAGACAGAAGATAACTTATGCTTTTCTTTACTCAAATGAAGTCTTGAAGCATTTTCATAAATTTGAAAAAAAAAAAAAGCAAAGAAAAACCTGCCTTTTATTTGAGAACAAAACATAAGTGAAAAAGGAGGAATCAGGCTCAAAATTCCACAGTCACACTTTACCTTTAGCTTAGGTATTTCCCTAATTCATCATTACAGTTTATTTGAATAAGGCCTGATTACGGACAGAAAGACCCAAAATGTAATTATATTCTATAAGAGTTTATGTTTGATGAACAGACCTATTTTAAACCATTCTGTGAGTGGAGAATAATTTGCTGTAATACACCCTCCCAGACGCTGAGCCACAGAGCTATGTCAACACAAAGTGCTGCCCAGTTACTGCCCCTGGAGGGACATGGGGCCCTCCAGGTGACAAGAGGCTGACACTGTGCCTTGCCCCTGCACTGTTGGCAGAGCATGAAGGACAGTGACTGATCAGAGGAGACTGGCAACATTGAAGGAGCCTTTGCTTTTCCATGGTTCCTGAAACACTTTAGATTGTCCTTTAAGCTTCTTAATTACCCACATTTCTTTATCCCAATGAAAGAAGTGTGGTTGATTCAAAAGAGACCTTTATGTTAACACCAAGTTCCTTAAAGCTACTAACTTCATTAGGCTTTATTTTCCCCTATCTATAGAAGAGAGATAAGCCACCCACCTTATAGGGATAATGGGAGCATGTGAAATATCAAGCCTGCGCGAGCACTAGAAAAAGGGGAAGGATGTGCAGTAGCTACCAGAGCCATGGGATTAGAGGGAGGTGTCGGCAGAAATCATCCATTATTTTTGCTTTATATCGCTCTGTATTACTTGATTTGTGAAAAAAACCTGCCATGTATTACTTTCGTAATTTACAAAATTATATAAATTATTTAAAAAGTCAAATAAAGGAAAAAAGCATGTAAGGCATTTTGCACAATATCTGGCCTATAGTAGATGTGCTGTAAATGGTAGCTATTATCATTACTTCAAAGTCTCAGTTCTAAAAGCAAAAATCTAGAGTTCCTGGCTCAGCTGAAGGAAGACTGAAGTCGATTTTCTGTAAATGATGATAGAGAAGCAGCTTGGCTGCTGCCTTAGGCATTGTTGAAAGATAACCATAGGAATGGATTCATACACATAATTCACTTTTCTGCCCAGAAGAATCACAGACTGGAAAGAAATAATTTATGTACTGAACAGTTTCCAGGCAGGGTTTCACATAGTAATGCAGGAAAAATTTGAACTTACCTCACTACATCATCATGAAGGTTGACATGCCCTTGAAGCTGGCCTCTCACACTATCTATAAACAGAGCCACACGCTCACTCTCTAGATAACTCAACTTCTCTCTTTCTTGAAAGAGATGATCACAAAATGCAGTCCTTCCACTCACTTTATGTTGACTCCACGGAATGGAACTAAGTTGAAACATTTGTTAAGTACCTATAGAGAAAATAATCACTAAGCTTTGTGACATCATATATGATCTATCTAATTGGTCTCTATTAGATTTATTAAGTTCCCAAGACAAAGTGTGTTGAACTGTATTTAGTGGTGTTACCCAAAACCAGAATCAAAACCTGAATTAATTTTTTAAAAACCTGATTTTTAAAGATTCTATCATCAATGACACATTTGCTATCTCTTCATTGATCCTTAACAGTATAATCATAGAGCATAGATAGAAGACTAATTATTCCTTTCTTGGGCTGAACATCTTTCAAGACTAAATAGAGGGTGAAATAGACTTTTGCAATTTCCTAAAGGTTTATTTTCATTTTTGAGGGTGAGAATGATTATGTTCATATGTAATGTAGATAAAAATGACAGAGTGAAAGGGAAACCTGTGCCCCATCCACACATCAGAGGCAAATCCTATAGACCTCAAGGGAAGGAAAACATAACCCGTTAGCCAAATTATAACTTTGAAGTAGATTTCAAAGTGGAGAGAGAAACTGGGAAACAATTCATACAAGATTTTGCTCCTGGGGAGAAATTCACATTTTCCAGGCTAGCAGAGGGCATGCCAGTCAAACACTATTTGGCTTAGCAGAATTGATAGGGGACTTCTAGTTCTTACAAGTATACAGATAAAAAAACGATGCACCTACTTAGAGGGGAGAAAGGTCCTAAAAGGACAACAAGCTACAAATTCACACTTCTGGCAAGGCTGGATGTGCAAACCATCGCCAATAGAAAAATCTTCGGGCAAGCCTAGTACTAAGTCAAAGGGACTACAAACCAGAACAACACTTTGCTTGGGGTTAGTTTGAAGGACGGGGGGAAATTTGGGTCTATCCTGATTTTATCTAAACATGTTTTTACACCCACTGAACCAAACCAGAGCATGACAAAGCTGTGATTACTTTGCTCCCCACAGAAGGTCAAGCATATTTAAATTAGAGACCGGTTTTCTTTATTCACTGTGAATTTTAAGATGCTGGCCAAGATTCTGGTATTGGAATGGGAGGAAGTGTGGCAGGGATTATAGTCTTTGACTGATATAGTGGTAATTTAAAAAGTGAAGGCGAGACAAGCACACCTATTGAAATACTTTATACAGAAGCTGGAGGGGTATGAGGGAAGTATCAGAAACCAAATTAACCACAGTTTCCTTTAAATTTCCAGAATAGTTTATGGCTGTACTGGGTGGGAAGGCATATTTTATGGGTAACATACTTCTGACTGGCTAGAGAATCAGTCCGAGACCACAGAGGAGAGAACCTAGGCAGCTGAAGCCAGCAGAGTACCTGCCATTCATGGGAAATCCTGATGGGAATTGCACTCAGTTTCAAGAACATAACAGATGCAGCCTCTGCTCTCAGCCACCACTGCCCTTGGACCGCAGCTAGAAAGGCCCCTGTCCTAGACCCTATCCTTCAGAGGGCCCCATTCTGCCCCATTGCCAGCCATTCCCTCTGCACAGGGCCAGGGGGACATCTACCTCCATCTCACAACCTCCTCTAGGCCATGCTCTGTGCACCTGGGACCATGGCAGTCCTTTTGCTCCATCTTTATCACTCTACTATTGTCTACAAGACTTTAAGTGTAATATTGAGAATAATGTTGACCACTGTTGCCCTAGGCTGTCTTCCACTGCCGAGCCCCTCTCAGCTGCAGCAACTTCTTCAGAAATTTTCGTGTTTAAAAGATGGTGTGGACTCACCTCTTCAGGATGACGAAATAGGAAAATCCACAATTACTGTGTAGGAACCCATGGTGGTTAGTATCTAAGACATGAGGGTAGAAAGGCTGAGCAGTAGACATGCTGCTGAGAAACTCACACTATTGGCAGAACAAGAGTTATCTCCCTGCAGAATAAGCCTCTGGGGAAACTGCTCTGTTTTTCTAAAAGGTGTCGTCAAGCCATTTGGCCATTCCACATGCAGCCCATCCATTTAGTGTTCCACCAACACTGGTGGCTGTAATTGACTGAAAAGGCTGAAAATGAGCTTCATTCACAACATCCATGTGAAGTGACTAAGAAGGTTTGATCAAGAATCCACGTTACCTTTATATGACCACTCCAGAGGAAGAATTATCTTGATTATGGAAGAATTCTTTCCAAGGTGGCTTCAAATGTTTTAGTTTCATCTCTAACTTCTGCTGCCATATGCTAGTTATTTACAGCAAACAGATATCCAGCTGCTACTGTTACGAATGTAGACCTGCATCTGAGTTTACATACCTTGTCAATAGGCACTGGAACTAGGCTGCCAGCCCTTAAACCTTGATAAAGATTTCAGGCTGAGTGGATGGTACTGGCAGCTGAGAATGACCTCAAGTGGCCTGAGGGAGAAGACTAACCGTTGCTCCAGAAGCTGTTTTCACGCCCACAGCTGGGGTCAGCTGTGGCTGTTAACATTAATTGAGGCATTATCTCAAGATGAATCTGACTCTACTTAAATTTAAGGTTTTATAAGGCCAACTTGTATCTAGAAATACTTATCATTGGTACCATGTACGCGACTCTAAGACGTTTGCATATATTACTATATTTAAATTCTCATAAAAAGTATGTTATAAATAATAACTATGAACACATTAAACCATCACTACATGACAGACCGTATTGACAGCCTTACATACATGTCTCAATTAGGTCTCATTACACCATTTGATGTGGTATATTATTGTTCTTCCCTAACAAAAGAGGAAACTGAGCTATAGTCAGAGTAGGAAACATGAGGCAGTCACATGGTCAATAACTGGGACCTTCCTCCGGGCTTGTGCTTCTAACCATGTCACAGAAATGCCTGGCCATGAGATAGTTGGATTGATCACCATCACTTAACGATCAAGGGAACTGTAAGTCATTTGTTTACGGCCATACTCTTAGGAAATGGTGGAGAGCATGATGGGTGTATCTCTCCCCAAACCCTGGCCTGCTTTGCCGGTTCACCAATTGCCTTCCTGCTCTAGACAGCTCTGTTTATATACGTTCTTCAATAATTTGCAAATAAGCCTTAAACTTTTTTAGAAATTATACAGCAGGAAAAAATGAGGATTTCTGCTGCTATAAATGAAGTAATAGAACCTGAAGTAAGCAAGACTGAGCCCTCAGATGGGCCAGCAAGTCATTCCCACCCAAATCAGTGGTGGGCTTGACCCTGGCAGAGCCAGTAGAACGTCTCTTTTGGATTATATACTTTTCTTTATACTGTTCTGTATTTTCTAAATTTTCTACAATGAGCAAATGTTACCTTTTAAAATGAATGTTCACAGATAATTCTGAATACATTCTCATGTTAAACATTCAACTACACAAAGCCCTGCCCTTAAGCTCCTCCCTTCACTCCTCTATGCCTGTCTCCCTCCCAGAGGTAACCACGGCTTAGGAGTTTGTAGGAATTGCTCTAGCCCCGCAGTGTCCTCAGAGGAAGTCACTACCGACGTGTGCAGCAATCGAACACTTAAAGTGTCCTAGTTCAAATGGAAATGTGCTTGGAAGCATAAAATACATGTGAGATTTAAAGACCTAGAAGGAAAAAAGAAAGTAAAATACCTCATATAATTTTTATATTATTACATGTTGAAATAATATTTTGGAGATATTGGGTTAAATAAAATATAATATTAAATTAACTTCATGTTTCTTTTTACCTTTCTTAATATAGGTATTAGAAAATGTGGCTCATAATACATTTCCATTGGCCAGCACTACTCTGGAGTCTAGATCGTTGTTAATACATTCACAACTTACATGTATGTACAGAAATATATAGTTTTTGGTGTTCTCTAACATAAATATGCATTACTTTTGTACTTGGATTAAAACTTTTTTGCTTTGAAAAGAGAAGTATAATCTTTAAATGTATTGCGCATTAAATTAATTCCTTTCTTTCTCTTCCTCTTCCTCCCCTCACCATACTTCTTGAGGACACACAAAGCCTCAGAGTGAAGAAAGCAATAATTATTCTTGGCTACACAAATGCTGAAGGGAGCACACCCAATATCTGGATTAATTCAGCACGTGTACAGATTAACAAAAGGGTACCCCCTTGTTGGATAAAAGACAGTGCTAGCCAATGGAGGAAGGCTTTGGAGTTAATGGGGTCCTAGACAAAAGAGAGAGGAAGTTGCTACATTTGCCAGAAATGGCTGGTAGTTATTTTTAAATAACTACATACAAATTTGCTATTCTTATCATGTCATCTCTTTCAGATTTTTTTTTTGTGCTCAGGAAGATTTGCCCTGAACGTTAGTGTGCCAATCTTCTACTTCTTTTTAGTATGTGGGCTGCTAGCACAGCATGGCTGTTAACAGAGTGATTATGTCCACGCCTGGGGACCAAACCTGGGGATGCCAAAGAGGAGCACCCCTAAGTGGAGCCCCCCGAACTTAACCACTAGGCCACGGGGGCTGGCCCCCTCAGATGTTTTTTGCAATAGGCATGGTCCCATTACTTTACATTGGGTGCCCATGTACTACTAAGTGCTTTTCAGTGTGATCAATATTGCCTACAAAGTGTCCCCTCCATTCAGCTGTTGAATCCTGGTACTTGCTGGAAATAAATGCTGGACTATGTGACCGATGTGATCCCTACTTTGCTAAGGTCTGACCAGTTGAAGTAATATCGCAAACATTTTATAATGTACCCAGTGGATTTTATTTTGTCTAAGCAAATACATAATAAATCCAACTCTGTGGATTCTGAAAAAGAAATGACCCCACAAAAGCCCCCCTTTCTCTCCCACTTAAAAAATTCTTGCATAGACATAAACGATTTACACAGACGGTGCTTGTGTAAAGGAACTGGGGCCTGTGCACATGCAGCATTCTTGGGTTGGGCTGGAAGGTTCTAGCAAGGCCTTAGCACATGCAAACCATCGGCAGATCTTACTTGGCCTCCGTGTAGAACCTCCTTGAGGGCAGAGGAGGGGAACAGCACATTGGGCCTGAGCAGAGGGTGCTGTGGTAACTCAGGACTTTCATCCCATGATGCTCCGGGGCATCCTGTCTCATTTGCATTCCCTCTGCTTATCTGCTGCCTTGACACTGCACTGCAGTTGGAGGCCTGTTTATTCTTTCGCCTGCTCCTTGCTGCCCCAAGACCAGCTTCCCAATGAGTAAAATGAGGCACGGGATGAGGAGCTCCAAAATTTTCTTCTAGCTGGTAATTATCCCGGTTTAACAAATCAGATTTTCCTTGAGCAGATTCCATGGGGGCTGTTTTGAGCGCTCCATATCACTAGGACATTTGAAGTGTTTCTTTTCTGTTCTTCCTATTCCTCACCACCTTTTCCCTTCATTCAAAGAAGAATAGAAAGAAAAAACAGAAACAAAGACTACGGTAATACAGGGATTTTCAAGCTTTTCTGAAGTGCTATATATCACAGCAATTAAGATAACCTTTTGAAACCTAAAAAAAGAAACTTCTCCCTTAATTAGGATTGACTTCACCTGAGTAGACACCATCTGCTGTAGCAGCCCAACCTTGCCTCCTCGGTCTTGGCAGGTCTTGGCAGCTCCAGGTGAGTCGGGCCCCCTCTCCTTTCCCACAGTCCGAGTCAAGAAGCTGCCAGGGAGCTCTCAGGCAGTATCAGCGGCAGGAAGTGGGGTGGGAGCCAGGGGGGTCTCCACCCATTAGCAGCTGCTTAAGTAGAAGGCAGGGGAACTCGTCTATGTCTACGGAGAAATCGGTTCAGCAGATACTCCAAACCAATTTATACCACATGCTACCCAGTTGTGGAATTAAATTAAAGTGCTGAGAAAGGACCTGGAATGCCAGTCCCCTTGTTTTTTCCCTACCTTGTGCTTGGAACCCAAAAGAATAAAACAGGGATAGTTGGACTTGGTGGTTTAAAGGAAATTGTTAGGCAACAGGAAGGAAGTGAAGGCAGCACGCACCAAGGGAGGTTGTCTTCAGGGAACGTCATGTACCAGTGATTAAATGTCAAGATCCATCATTGTCCAAGTGGTGACGTCTACACAGCCTTAGTAACTTGCTCATTCAGATTTAACCAAAAGACAAGCTTGACAGATTAGTAGAATCTTTGGGGGAGGGTGGTGGATGAGGTGGGGAAAGGAGTGAGGTAATTTTTAAAAATGACTTCATAATTTTTTTTGAAAGCACAATATTATCACCTCAGTGTTTGTCGTACAGTGTATTTTAGTGGAACGTGAAATAGAAGTTTTGGCAAAAGTAGAGAAAACATTTCCAAATAAATCACTATAGATTACGTTACAACCCTAAAATAAAAATGTGCAAACGTGTGTTTGTCCATCAGACTGTAGTGCATTTTTGTTAACGCTTTCTTTGTGGAAGAAAGTTGACTTTTTCTTATGCTACTTCCTTAATAATTTACTACGGCTTTAACAAGGGGATAAGAGTTGGGCTCCAAATTTTATATATATATTTAAAAATATTTTTTTACATTCCCTCACCAATAGGAAAACATTAAATGATTACCTCTGTGAATTTGTTCCGATTGGCTTGCAAGCCAACTTTTACTACCTCAAAAGGGTTCACCACGATGGCTTCCGTTAGTCCAGATCCCAATCCAGCAATGGCAAATGTCTAGAAAAATTAAATCAATCAATACTTTAAAACAAGTTATCATGTGTACTGGGTTAAGCATCCTACTCATTACACTGTACAGCTGAATGTTATGATGAGAATGGAGAAACTTACATAAATGCACCATATTCCATTACCAAACAGCTTTAGTTCTTGATTAGATGCTGACAATTCATGAAGAAGAAATTACAGAAGCCACAAACCACATCCTAACAATTCAAAATAAGACGTCAAAGCCCCATCAACAACGACTTTTTCCTTTAATGAAAAGAAAGGTTGTTTTACTGATTAAGGTGGCTACCAAAACATGTGCACATGGAACAATTAAAAGAGAGTTTGACTTGTAAAAGGAGAGCTTCATTTTTAAATATCTACTTAAATACATTTATTGAGCATATGAAAAAATTCAAGGAGCAGAACCACAAGTAAAATGTTTATAAAAACCTAAAATTCAGGGAACCAGAGCTAGCTGAAAACATGTAGATGTATGAGCCATGCCCTTAGAGCCACTATTCTAGGCAATTAACGAACAAAAAGTGATTTTTTATTCATCCTTGCTCTATTTTTTTTAACTGATAGTTGTCCTATTCTTCCAAACCTAGAAGCTGAGGAATAAAAGCTGAGATCAGAAGTGGTGAGGTTGTTCTGAAGGGCTCAACTAAAATCCAGGACATTTATCAAAGGATGGCTGCATGTCAGGTTCTTATTTGCTATCTGTTAAGAGTTTCTGCAATAGGAAAGAATAACTCTCTAGAATTTTCCTCTGAGTAGAATGCTTAAGGATTTTTCAGAAAATCTTTATCAAAAGTAACCACAACATTTAACACACATGTACACACCAGAAAAACAAAATGAAACAAAGCCTCAAAACTCCAAAACGGATACTGAAAAAAAATAATTCTTTATTGCCAAAGTTCTAATTCCAGGAGAAGAGACAGTACTATATATGACTAAGAGGAGAAAAAAGTCAGTGAAGAGTAAAGAACAAATAACTCTTATTGGGAGTCACTAGTTTCCTCAAAGGAGGAGATTGAAAGAGAACAGAGAGGAATGTTCTATAACCTTAGAAGGGGAGGCAAGAAGGAGGAACAAGAAGGGATCCAGAGCCAGGAGGTCTGGGTTTAGGTCCTGGTTCTGTCACTTATTGGCTGCGTGACCAGAGCTGCCATGCATAGTAGTTCATGCACGGATGAAGGTGTGCCTGTAGGCTGGAATCCTGCTGCAGCCCCGTGCCGAGCTGGAGCCCTGGAGAGGCATCAGTCAGCAGAAAGGGGCACCTTTCTTAATTCACGCAAAGGCAGCGTCTGTGCTAGCTGCGGCTCCGTGTCTGTCACTGCGCCTTTTATAAGCCATGGTTTTCTCATCGGTAAAATGGAGATGATAATATCTAGTCTCCCTACCTCATAAGGTTATTGTGAGGGTCAAAATAATGTGTGAAAGTGCTGTGTGAAGTGCTACACAAAAACCACTGTTCTAGTTGCACATAAAAATGGAGAGGAAAAATGGGATTGCATACAGATTCAAGGAGAGAGGGAATAAATAATGATGTATTCCTTTCATGCCCCTTCATTACGATTTTAAACATATTTGTGTAGGGTAACAGACCAAACATTTTATTCATTTATCTCAGACTTCCATCATGGAAGCCAAAAGTGGGAAAAAAATACTAGTTGCAAACTCTTCTGAGAAAGCTAAAATCCAGATGTTCAGGTTTTTATTACTTACTATATGCAATCTTCCAAGTAATTTGCTTTTTTGTTCTTCTATAAAACTCAGCTACATTTGCTGTCAGAACTAGTGTCCAGCAGTCTCTTGTCAAAAGAATTGATCAGCTATCAGAGGACCGTGTTACCGAGATTATTTCAGAGACCAGCGGTCATTTTCCAGTCCCCAGACTCCCAGGCTTCTCATGTGCGAGCACCAGGGGACATTTAACAGCTGTTTGTTTCTAGCTGTATCAAAAAGAAACTGGAATACATGAGTTCAAGAAAAGAGAAAAACTGTCCACAGTTTGCATGCACTTGGTTGTAGTAGCTGGAGTGCCAAAAACTTTTCGGTTTCAATTCTCAAGAGGTTGAAAGAGCTCTCACGTGGTACCGATGCTCGACACAAAGACAACCCTCAGACGCTCTGGAGACCATATTTTATTGTCTCTTGCTAAGAAGTTTTTAATTCTCTCTTTACCAAGATGTTTTCAAAGTTAAGAGCAACATTAAGGGAAGACACTCAAGAATTAAAAAAAAAATCTTAGCTAATTTTGGACTCATGCTAACACTTCTTCCATACAAAGCTACTTCACAGCCACCTTGTTTAGGCAGGAGGCTGAACCAGAGGTTTCTTAAAGGACCCTTCCTAGAAAAGGAGCATGTGTGGTTTTAAAAATATCAGATACTTCTTCTTGGACAGTCTGTTTGGCGAGTAAATACTCTGAAGTGGACCCTGACAAGGAAAGCAATGAAAGAGCCAAACCTTGGAATGCTGCCTCTCTGGTTGAGTTTGGGGGTACTTTTCAGCAGGTAAACTGGGGTATTTTCCTAGAGCATGGAAGGTACAGTCCCAACTGGGGGGCCAATGCAGATTTTGTTTCATTTTGCAGATTTGGAGGGAGAAATTAGTGCATTTGCTCTCTCTGGGGCTCTCTTTGCACACATATTTGTAGAACCCAGCTGATCAATATAATTTAACTTGTTTTGTGAAAAGTGGTGGCAAAGTCATCAAGAAGGAGTTGAGTGGAGTCGGGAGATGTTCAAATTGCCTGATGATTTTCCTGTCATAGTTGAGATGTGTCATTGTAAGATCACTATTCTCCCCAACTATAAAAGGCCCTTCAGTCTGCAGCTGACCACAGAGTGACCTCAAGTCCTATATTGACTACAGCCTGAGCAAAAGCTGGAAAAGTGACCTGTTGGGAAATAATTTTAGGCATATTGACTTTCGCATAAACAGATCTGTGCAGTATGTGTGTAAATAGACTCATGTTTGGCTTTAAAAGAGTCTTTGACAAATGTACTCTTTATTTTATATTCTTGACCATATCTCATACAGGCCTTTCCACACATATCATTATTATCATAAATTCATCACTGGGAGCTATAAAATAGCCAAATTGTGAGTTATTAGGAAGATGGCTTTCAACAAGTAGCTGAACATTGAATAACTCGAATTCATATTTTAGTAGCTGGGATTGGGGAATCAAAAGGGGTTTTGTTTCCAGATTTGCTTTATGAAATAACACACACACTTAAGTATAATAAATACTCTCACTTACCAATGCTGGTGACAGTGACACATATCCTAGCAATTTCTTGTACTGCTCAAAGGTGAAAAACTGTGAAACAAAACCAAACCCAGAGATTTATAACAATTTCCTGCAACAAACCCTTTAATTGACTCAAATTTCTTTAGTAAATCATTATATTAACTAGCATTTTAAAAAATGATAAACCATCGACACAGCTTTTAATCCGGTCTCGGGGAGTTGCTATTGGGTCTTACTTTAACATGCACATTTTCAAACGCAGCTATAATAACCGACAGAAGAGCTGATGGAACCCTTTATAGCAGTAAATGAACCATACAGCTTCCATTTACCATGACCATTTTCAGTTTCCCCAGACATCAATAGACTTCTTTTTTATGGCAGTGATTCAAAATTACAGGCACAGAGACCTGAAATCTTCGGTCTCCTATGTTTTCTCTATGAACTGCTTTCCCAGTGAACGCCCAATTTTCTAACCCACTTGTAAGACACCCATTTCTCAGCTTTAACCTGCATTTATATCGCTGTGTATCTTTACTGTTCCACAGAATTTCTAAACGCTCAATGATGATGAAGATGCCATGATAAACTAGCGAAGGAGCCAATGAGGTCGTCTAGTCCACCGTCCCTTAAAGCACGACTGCCCTCAACATGAACGAAGAAGAGCTGCTTATTTCTTTTCAAATTTGATGATGATTGAAGATTTTGTTGGTTCCTTCAGTAGATGATGTTTAATATAATTTTCTCTGCAAGTGAATTTCTATGGAGGCAAATCTAATCAATCATTTCTGCATAATATGCCCCAAATACAGTTTTTCTCCTCTTTTTTTATATATTCCACATTTTGGGCAACGACTCTGCTTAAACATGATGATTTGCTTCTGGGTATCTGTTAGGCAGCTGCCAACATCACTGATGAGGCACACTCTTAGGTCCTGCTAGGGTCTGATTCTCAAGACCCCAGAGATGGCATGGGTATTTTATGGTCTCAAATGTCTTCTACTCTATTACTTTATAAAGTAAAATAGAGCAAGAAATAAATGTAGATTTGGGGGCCAAATAATACTCTGTTGTTTGAAAGAGGTAGTTCCATGTGCACATGGGTCTAATGAGTCTTTGGGCAGCCCAAGAGTCATTACACGACCAGAGAGATTCTGAGTCTTTTAAAGACCTAGGAACTACTTTTGTGCTGTGGTCCTTCAGATCAACTATGGATGTAGACTTTTCTTGTACAGGGATTTATTCACTCACTCATTCAACAAATATTTATCGAATGCCTCCTATGTTCTAGGCACTGGGGATGTCGCAGTAAACAAAGAGAAGCCCCTGCATTCTTGATCTCACGTCCTAGTGGGTGGTGATAACCCTGAAGCTATCCTGGTGTTAAAATAATATCACCCTGGGCCGCCACTGTTTTGAGGAGAGATGCACTAGAAACCATTAACCATGGAGAGAAAAGTGTTATAGTCTTAGGCTTTAAAGCTAAGTTATTTTTTCTTCCTTTTTCTGGTCATCATCACCACTGTTCTTTGACAATTGCCTTGCTGGGTTTTGACGGTGACTCACTCCTGGCTCTCTCCTTAGCTGTGCAAGCATGGGCAAGTGGCTTGACCTTTCTAATCCTCAAGAACGCAAAACTTACCTTCTAGAGTAGTCCTTAAATAAGGGAATTTAGCAAGATTTCTTGACATGCCTACCATGTAGGAGACTTTCAGAAAATCTTAATTCCCATTCCCTTTCTTTGCTTTGGCTACTAAAGGAACCATAGATGCCTTAGTTCTTTGTATCGCTTATGACAGCCTGCTGTGGTCCAGGAAACACGGTGAGGCCTTTGCTGTGCTATTGCGTTTAAGCCATACAAAATTGAAATTTCCCCGAGTCTAACTCCAAAGCCTGTGTATGCTCTAAACCATGATGCTGTGCTTACTCACTGCTGAGCCATGATTTGTAGTGGTTTGGGAAGAGACTCTCTGACCTAGAGCTTTCTTGTCGCTGAGGTCTTCCAGCCTTCCCTGACCCTCGAAGCCCAGAGACCCTCAAGGCAGAAGATTTCAAACATTTTTTACCCTACACACACATGCGCACGAATGCAGTGTGCACTCATAACTGAAACTAAACATGGCTATAAAACAATATCTACCCCCTTACTATGTGCAATGCAGACTGTTTCTATTCTATTTCACGAAAAAAAATTCTGGT